>NC_138869.1:44779031-47460031 GCF_965194805.1 Balaenoptera borealis | reverse complement strand
GCCAGGGAACACCTCGTCTACGTTTCTTTGCATTCTCTAATCATGACAGATCCTGAGCATTTTTTCATTTGATGTGCTGTTTATAAAAATACGTGTAAGTACTACTGAGCTCTTGAAACTTTTCTGCTTGGGGGTCGGGCCTGATTTGAATTCATTTCACATTACCTAGCCCAGGACGTTACTCGAGGGCAGGGGTCCTTTGCAGCCCCGCAGGCCTTGTGAATATTAAGTGCCCTTGAGCACAGTTTTTCAAGTTGTTGTTACAGGAAAGCACCACCATGTGGCAGCACTTCTTCGTGTCCTCTGTGTTAACTTGGGGAAACCGAGCCTTAGAGGGAGTCTTGGTGTTGGGTTGCAAATTGGAGTCGAAAGTGGCTGAACACACACCACAGGGCTTGTGTGTGTTTACCTCTTCCCCCTGACACTGCACTGCCACTCCCCAGGCAAATCCCAAGCCTTGCAAATGTGCTATTCGGAGGGTGCTGTGGTTTGTAGGTGGGGCGATTCTAAGGAAGGAGGCTGGAGGTACGAACCCCACTAGCAGGAGCTGTGGAGATCCAATGTCTTTTCACAGCTCTTCCCTCCCAGCGGGTCTACCATCATTTGGGTACACTAGGCTTTGCTTACCTGTAAGGGGGCTGTCTTGGATCGGGAGGTTGTGGTACCATGCAGAGGAGAATGGCCAATAGAGGTCCAAGGGGCCACTGATCTGGTGGCACGTGCTCCTTCCTGTCTCCCTCAGCACCAGCATACCGCAACCTTGGGACCCAGGCCGGCTGAGGCTCTAGGGTTGTGTCATCAACCCACGTCACAGAGGCCTGAGGGTAATAAAGTAGGCATTTCTTGCCTTTTTCTTGTTTTATAATTTAATACTGATTTTCTATTTCAGCATAGTTTATGTACAGTGTTGTGTTTCAGTTCTACAGCAAGTTGATGCAGTTATGAATGCAGCTGTACCTGTAGTATTTTGGATTCGTTTCCCTGTTAGTTATTGAAGAATATTAAGTAGCATTCCCTGTGCTATCAGGTGTGTCATCGTTGATGAATACTTTTCGATACATTAGTGTGTTTCTGTTAATCCCAACCTCCGACGTCATCCTTCCCCGATCCCCAATTTCACCCTCTGGGAGCTCTACACTTCTTTTTTCCGTTTGTGAATCTGTGTTTCCTTTGTTTACTACATCCTTTGTATCCGTTTTTAGACTCCACATATAAGTGATGTCCTGGGATATGTGTCTTTCGGTCTCTAAATTACCAGAATTAGTGAGATCATCTACTGCTCCATCCATGTTGCTGCAAATAGCATGAGTTCATTTTGTTTTCTGGATGAGTGATAGTCGCCAAAATGTAAGGAGCACACCATCTTTATCCATTCATCTTTCGCTGGACATTTCGGTCGTTTGTATGTCTGGGCTATGGTAAAGAGTAGCACAACGTCCGTTGGGGTGCAAGTGTTTTATTCCAATGATGGTATTCTCTGGTTATACGAACTGGAGTGCGGTTTCCATATCTCGTGGTAGCTCCAGTTTTTAGTTTAGTGAGCGACTTGCTAACTGATCTCCATACTGGCTATTATCAATTTACACTCCCACCAACAGCATAGTAGGGTTCCCTTTATTGGCTGCCCTCTTGAGCACTTACTCTTTTTAGGCTTTTTGAGGACTGCAGCCAGGGAACACCTCGTCTACGTTTCTGTGCATTCTCTAATCATGACAGATCCGGAGCATTTTTTCATTTGATGTGCTGTTTATAAAAATACGTGTAAGTACCACTGAGCTCTTGAAACTTTTCTGCTTGGGGGTCGGGCCTGATTTGAATTCATTTCACATTACCTAGCCCAGGACGTTACTCCAGGGCAGGGGTCGTTTGCAGCCCCGCAGGCCTTGTGAATATTAAGTGCCCTTGAGCACAGTTTTTCAAGTTGTTGTTACAGGAAAGCGCCACGATGTGGCAGCACTTCTTCGTGTCCTCTGTGTTAACTTGGGCAAACCGAGCCTTAGAGGGAGTCTTGGTGTTGGGTTGCAAATTGGAGTCGAAAGTGGCTGAACACACACCACAGGGCTTGTGTGTGTTTACCTCTTCCCCCTTACCCTGCACAGCCAGACCCCAGGCAAATCCCAAGCCTTGCAAATGTGCTATTCGGAGGGTGCTGTGGTTTGTAGGTGGGGCGATTCTAAGGAAGGAGGCTGGAGGTACGAACCCCACTAGCAGGAGCTGTGGAGATCCAATGTCTTTTCACAGCTCTTCCCTCCCAGGGTTCTACCATCATTTGGGTACACTAGGCTTTGCTTACCTGTAAGAGGACTGTCTTGTATCAGGAGGTTGTGGTACCATGCAGAGCAGAATGGGCAATAGAGGTCCAAGGGGCCGGTGATCTGATGGCACGTGCTCCTTCCTGTCTCCCTCAGCGACAGCATACTCCAGCCTTGGGACCCAGGCCTGCTGAGGCTCTAGGGTTCTGTCATCAGCCCCCGTCACAGAGGCCTGAGGGTAATAGAGTAGGCATTTCTTACCTTTTTCTTGTTTTATAATTTAATACTGATTTTCTATTTCAGCATAGTTTATGTACAGTGTTGTGTTTCAGTTCTACAGCAAGTTGATGCAGTTATGAATGCAGCTGTACCTGTAGTATTTTGGATTCTTTTCCCTGTTAGTTATTGAAGAATATTGAGTATCATTCCCTGTGCTATCAGGTGTGTCATCGTTGATGAATACTTTTCGATACATTAGTGTGTTTCTGTTAATCCCAACCTCCGACTTCATCCTTCCCCGATCCCCAATTTCCCCCTCTGGGAACTGTACACTTCTTTCTTCCGTTTGTGAACCTGTGTTTCCTTTGTATACTACATCCTTTGTATCCCTTTTTAGACACCACATATAAGTGATATCCTGGAATATGTGTCTGTTTGTCTCTAAATTACCAGAATTAGTGAGATCATCTACTGCTCCATCCATGTTGCTGCAAATAGCATGGGTTCATTTTTCTTTCTGGAGGAGTGATAGTCGCCAGAATGTAAGTAGCACAACATCTTTATCCATTCCTCTCTCGCTGGACATTTCGGTCGTTTGTATGTCTGGGCTATGGTAAAGAGTAGCACAACGTCCGTTCGGCTGCAAGTGTTTTATTCCAATGATGGTATTCTCTGGTTATATGGACTGGAGTGCGGTTTCCGTATCTCGTGGTAGCTCCAGTTTTTAGTTTAGTAAGGGACTTGCTAACTGATCTCCATACTGGCTATTATCAATTTACACTCCCACCAACAGCGTAGTAGGGTTCCCTTTATTGGCTGCCCTCTTGAGCACTTACTCTTTTTAGGCTTTTTGAGGACTGCAGCCAGGGAACACCTCGTCTAAGTTTCTTTGCATTCTCTAATCATGACAGATCCTGAGCATTTTTTCATTTGATGTGCTGTTTTTAAAAATACGTGTAAGTACCACTGAGCTCTTGAAACATTTCTGCCTGAGAGTCGGGCCAGATTTGAGTTCATTTCAGATTAACTAGCCAAGGACATTTCTCGAGGGCAGGGGTCGTTTGCAGCCCCGCAGGCCTTGTGAATGTTAAGTGCCCTTGAGCACAGTTTTTCAAGTTGTTGTTATGGGAAAAGGCCACAAGGCGGCAGCACTTCTTTATGTCCTCTGTGTTAACTTGGGCAAACACAACCTTAGAGGGAGTCTTGGTGTTGGGTTGCAAATTGGAGTCGAAGGTGGCTGAACACACACCGCAGGGCTTGTGTATCTTTACCTCCTCCCCCTTACACTGCACCGCCCGTCCCCAGGCAAATCCCAATCCTTGAAAATGTGCTATTCTGAGGGTGCTGGGGTTTGTAGGTGCGGCGAATCTAAGGAAGGAGGCTGGAGGTGGATACCCCACTAGCAGGAGCTGTGGAGATCCGGTGTTCTTTCACAGCTCCTCCCTCCCAGCAGTTCTACCATCATTTGGGTACACTAGGCTTTGCTTACCTGTAAGAGGTCTGTCTTGGATCGGGAGGTTGTGGTACCATGCAGAGCAGAATGGGCAATAGAGGTCCAAGGGGCTGCTGATATGGTGGCACGTGCTCCTTCCTGTCTCCCTCAGCAACAGCATACCGCAGCCTTGGGACCCAGGCCTGCTGAGGCTCTAGGGTTGTGTCATCAGCCCACGTCACAGAGGCCTGAGGGTAATAGAGTAGGCATTTCTTGTCTTTTCCTTGTTTTATAATTTAATATTGATTTTCTATTTCAGCATAATTTATATGCAATGGTGTGTTTGTTTGAGTCCTACAGCAACTTGATGCAGTTATAAAGGTAGCTGTACCTGTAGTATTTCCGATTCTTTTCCCTGTTAGGTTATTGAAGAATATTGAGTAGCGTTCCCTGTGCTATCAGGTGCGTCATCGTTGATGAACTCTTTTTGATATATTACTGTGTTTCTGTTAATGCAACCCCTTACTTCATCTTTCTCCGATCCCCAATTTCCCCCGATGGTAACTCTACATTTTGTGTCTCCGTTTGTGAGTCTGTGTTTGCTCTATACATTACGTTCCTTGGTCTCCATTTTTCGACTGCACATGTAAGTGATATCCTGGGATATGTGTCTTTCTGTCTCTAATTTTCCAGAATTAGTGAGATCATCTACTGCTCCATCCATGCTGCTACAAATAGCATGAGTTCATTTTGTTGTCTGGATGAGTGACAGTCCAGGGGGTATAGGTAGCACAACTTCTTTATCCAATCATCTCTCGCTGGACTTTCTGGTCGTTTGGGTGTCTTGGCTATGGCAAAGAGTACCACAACGAACGTTGGAGGGGCAAATGTATTATTCCAATGATGGTATTCTCTTGTTATACAAACTGGAGTGGGGATGCCAAGTCTCGTGGTAGCTCCAGTTTACAGTTTAGTAAGGAACATGCCTACTGATCTCCATACTGGCTGTTAGCAATTTACATTTCCACCAACAGCATAGTAGGATCCCCTTTTCTGCCTACCCTCTTGAGCACTTACTCTTTTCAGGTTTTTTGAGGACTGCAGGGAGGGAACACCTCGTCTCCATTTATTTGCATTCTCTAATCATGATAGATCCTGAACATCTTTTGATTGGATGTGCTGTTTTTTAAAAAGCGTGCGAGGATCATTGAGCTCTTGAAACATTTCTGCTTGGGGGTCGGGCCTGATTTGAATTCATTTCACATTACCTAGCCCAGGACTTTACTCGAGGGCAGGGGTCGTTTGCAGCCCCGCAGGCCTTGTGAATATTAAGTGCCCTTGAGCACAGTTTTTCAAGTTGTTGTTACAGGAAAGCGCCACGATGTGGCAGCACTTCTTCGTGTCCTCTGTGTTAACTTGGGCAAACCGAGCCTTAGAGGGAGTCTTGGTGTTGGGTTGCAAATTGGAGTCGAAAGTGGCTGAACACACACCACAGGGCTTGTGTGTGTTTACCTCTTCCCCCTTACCCTGCACAGCCAGACCCCAGGCAAATCCCAAGCCTTGCAAATGTGCTATTCGGAAGGTGCTGTGGTTTGTAGGTGGGGCGATTCTAAGGAAGGAGGCTGGAGGTATGAACCCCACTAGCAGGAGCTGTGGAGATCCAATGTCTTTTCACAGCTCTTCCCTCCCAGTGGGTCTACCATCATTTGGGTACACTAGGCTTTGCTTACCTGTAAGAGGACTGTCTTGGATCGGGAGGTTGTGGTACCATGCAGAGCAGAATGGGCAATAGAGGTCCAAGGGGCCGGTGATCTGGTGGCACGTCCTCCTTCCTGTCTCCCTCAGCAACAGCATACTCCAGCCTTGGGACCCAGGCCTGCTGAGGCTCTAGGGTTGTGACATCAGCCCACGTCACAGAGGCCTGAGGGTAATAGAGTAGGCATTTCTTGCCTTTTACTTGTTTTATAATTTAGTATTGATTTCCTATTTCAGCATAGTTTATATACAGTGTTGTGTTTGAGTTCGACAGCAAGGTGATGAAGTTATGAATGTAGCTGTACCTGTAGTGTTTTGGATTCTTTTCCCTGTTAGGTTATTGAAGAATATTGAGTAGCGTTCCTTGTGCTATCAGGTGTGTCATCGTTGATGAATTCTTTTTGATACATTAGTGTGTTTCTGTTAATCCCAACCTCCGACTTCATCCTTCCCCGATCCCCAATTTCCCCCTCTGGGAACTGTACACTTCTTTCTTCCGTTTGTGAACCTGTGTTTCCTTTGTATACTACATCCTTTGTATCCCTTTTTAGACTCCACATATAAGTGATATCCTGGAATATGTGTCTTTTTGTCTCTAAATTACCAGAATTAGTGAGATCATCTACTGCTCCATCCATGTTGCTGCAAATAGCATGGGTTCATTTTGCTTTCTGGATGAGTGATAGTCGCCAGAATGTAAGTAGCACAACATCTTTATCCATTCCTCTCTCGCTGGACATTTCGGTCGTTTGTATGTCTAGGCTATGGTAAAGAGTAGCACAACGTCCGTTGGGGTGCAAGTGTTTTATTCCAATGATGGTATTCTCTGGTTATACGGACTGGAGTGCGGTTTCCGTATCTCGTGGTAGCTCCAGTTTTTAGTTTAGTAAGGGACTTGCTAACTGATCTCCATACTGGCTATTATCAATTTACAGTCCCACCAACAGCATAGTAGGGTTCCCTTTATTGGCTGCCCTCTTGAGCACTTACTCTTTTTAGGCTTTTTGAGGACTGCAGCCAGGGAACACCTCGTCTACGTTTCTTTGCATTCTCTAATCATGACAGATCCTGAGCATTTTTTCATTTGATGTGCTGTTTTTAAAAATATGTGTAAGTACCACTGAGCTCTTGAAACATTTCTGCCTGAGAGCCGGGCCAGATTTGAGTTCATTTCAGATTAACTAGCCAAGGACATTTCTCGAGGGCAGGGGTCGTTTGCAGCCCCACAGGCCTTGTGTATGTTAAGTGCTCTTGAGCACAGTTTTTCAAGTTGTTGTTAAGGGAAAGCGCCACTAGGCGGCAGCACTTCTTCATGTCCTTTGTTTTAACTTGGGCAAAGGCAGCCTTAGAGGGAGTCTTGGTGTTGGGTTGCAAATTGCAGTCGAACTTGGCTGAACACACACCACAGGGCTTGTGTATCTGTACCTTTTCCCCCTTACACTGCAGCGCCAGACCCCAGGCAAATCCCAAGCCTTTCAAATGTGCAATCGGAGAGTGCTCTGGTTTGCAGGTGAAGCGATTCTAAGGAAGGAGGCTGGAGGTGGATACCCCACTAGCAGGAGCTGTGGAGATCTGGTGTCCTTTCACAATTCCTCCCTCCTAGCGGGTCTACCATCATTTAGGTTCACTAGGCTTTGCTTGCCTGTAAGGGGGCAGTCTTGGTTCGGCAGGTTGTGGTACCATGCAGAGGAGAATGGCCAATAGAGGTCCAAGTGGCCGCTGATATGGTGGCACGTCCTCCTTCCTGTCTCCCTCAGCGACAGCATACTATAGCCTTGGGACCCAGGCCTGCTGAGGCTCTAGGGTTGTGACATCAGCCCACGTCACAGAGGCCTGAGGGTAATACAGTAGGCATTTCTTACCTTTTTCTTGTTTTATAATTTAATATTGATTTTCTATTCCAGCATAATTTATGTACAGTGTTGTGTTTCAGTTCTACAGCAAGTTGAAGCAGTTATGGATGTAGCTGTACCTGTAGTATTTTGGATTCTTTTCCCTGTTAGGTTATTGAAGAATATTGAGTAGCGTTCCTTGTGCTATCAGGTGTGTTGTCATTGATGAATTCTTTTTGATACATTAGTGTGTTTCTGTTAATCCCAACCTCCGACTTCATCCTTCCCCGATCCCCAATTTCCCCCTCTGGGAACTGTACACTTCTTTCTTCCGTTTGTGAACCTGTGTTTCCTTTGTATACTACATCCTTTGTATCCCTTTTTAGACTCCACATATAAGTGATGTCCTGGGATATGTGTCTTTCGGTCTCTAAATTACCAGAATTAGTGAGATCATCTACTGCTCCATCCATGTTGCTGCAAATAGCATGAGTTCCTTTTGTTGTCTGGATGAGTGATAGTCTACAAAATGTAAGTAACACAACATCTTTATCCATTCATCTTTCACTGGATATTTCGGTCGTTTGTATGTCTGGGCTTTGCTAAAGAGTAGAACAACGTCCGTTGGGGTGCAAGTGTTTTATTCCAATGATGGTATTCTCTTGTTATACAAACTGGAGTGGGGATGCCAAACCTCGTGGTAGCTCCAGTTTACAGTTTAGTAAGTAACATGCCTACTGACCTCCATACTGGCTGTTAGCAATTTACATTTCCACCAACAGCATAGTAGGATCCCCTTTTCTGCGTGCCCTCTTGAGGACTTACTCTTTTTATGCTTTTTGAGGACTGCTGCCAGAGAACACCTCTTCTACGTTTATTTGCATTCTCTAATCATGATAGATGCTGAACATCTTTTGATTTGATGTGCTGTTTTTTAAAAACCCTGTAAGGCCCATTGAGCTTTTGAAACATTTCTGCCTGGGAGTCGGGCCTGCTTTGATTTCATTTCACATTACCTAGCCCAGGACGTTACTCGAGGGTAGGGGTCATTTGCAGCCCCGCAGGCCTTGTGAATATTAAGTGCCCTTGAGCATAGTTTTTCAAGTTTTTGTTACAGGAAAGCGCCACAATGTGGCAGCACATCTTCGTGTCCTTTGTGTTAACTTGGGCAAACAGAGCCTAAGAGGGAGTCTTGGTGTTGGGTTGCAAATTGGAGTGTAACGTGGCTGAACACATACCACAGGGCTTGTGTGTGTTTACCTCTTCCCCCTTACCCTGCACAGCCAGACCCCAGGCAAATCCCAAGCCTTGCAAATGTGCTATTCGGAGGGTGCTGTGGTTTGTAGGTGGGGCGATTCTAAGGAAGGAGGCTGGAGGTAAGAACCCCACTAGCAGGAGCTGTGGAGATCTGGTGTCCTTTCACAGTTCCTCCCTCCTAGTGGGTCTACCATCATTTGGGTACACTAGGCTTTGCTTACCTGTAAGAGGGCTGTCTTGGATCAGGAGGTTGTGGTACCATGCAGAGCAGAATGGGCAATAGAGGTCCAAGGGGCTTGTGATCTGGTGGCACGTCCTCCTTTCTGTCTCCCTCAGCAACAGCATACTCCAGCCTTGGGACCCAGGCCTGCTGAGGCTCTAGGGTTGTGACATCAGCCCACGTCACAGAGGCCTGAGGGTAATAGAGTAGGTATTTCTTGCATTTTTCTTGTTTTATAATTTAGCATTGATTTCCTATTTCAGCATAGTTTATGTACAGTGTTTTGTTTGAGTTCGACAGCAAGGTGATGAAGTTATGAATGTAGCTGTACCTGTAGTATTTTGGATTCTTTTCCCTGTTAGGTTATTGAAGAATATTGAGTAGCGTTCCTTGTGCTATCAGGTGTGTCATCGTTGATGAATTCTTTTTGATACATTAGTGTGTTTCTGTTAATCCCAACCTCCGACTTCATCCTTCTCCGTTCCCAAACTTCCACCTCTGGGAACTATACACTTCTTTTTTCCGTTTGTGAACCTGTGTTTCATCTCTGTACTGCATCCTTTGTATCCATTTTTAGACTCCACATATAAATGATATCCTGTGATATGTGTCTTTTTGTCTCTAACTTACCAGAATTAGTGAGATCATCTACTGCTCCATCCATGTTGCTGCAAATAGCATGGGTTCATTTTGCTTTCTGGATGAGTGATAGTCTCCCGAATGTAAGTAGCACAACATCTTTATCTATTCATCTCTCGCTGGACATTTCTGTCGTTTGTATGTCTGGGCTATGGTAAAGAGTAGCACAACGTCCGTTGAGGTGCAAGTGTTTTATTCCAATGATGGTATTCTCTGGTTATACGAACTGGAGTGCGGTTTCCTTATCTCGTGGTAGCTCCAGTTTTTAGTTTAGTAAGGGACTTGCTAACTGATCTCCATACTGGCTATTATCAATTTACCCTCCCACCAACAGCATAGTAGGGTTCCCTTTATTGCCTGCCCTCTTGAGCACTTACTCTTTTTAGTCTTTTTGAGGACTGCCGCCAGGGAACACCTCCTCTACGTTTATGTGCATTCCCTAATCATGACAGATCCTGAGCATCTTTTCATTTGATATGCTTTTTTTTTAAATGCGTTTGAATACCACTGAGCTCTTGAAACATTTCTTCCTGGGAGTCGCGCTTGATTTGAATTCATTTCACGTTACCTATCCCAGGACATTTCTTGAGGTCTGGGGTCATTTACATCCCCCCAGGTCAGAGACCTTGTGAATGTTAAGTGCCCTTGAGCACAGTTTTTAAAGTTGTTGTTTCAGGACAGCACCACAAGGCGGCAGCACTGCTTCATGCCCTCTCTGGTAACTTGGGCAAACAGAGCCTTAGAACTAGTCTTGTTGTTAGGGTGGAAATTTGAATGGAAAGTGTCTGAACACACACTGTAGGGCTTCTGTATCTTTACCTCTTCACTCTAACACTGCACCAGCCTCGCCCACGCAAATCCCAGCAGTGCAAATGTGCACTTATGAATGTGCTATGGTTCGTAGGTTAGGCGAATCTAAGGAAGTAGCCTGGAGGTGGGAACCCCACCAGCAGTAGCCCTGCAGATCCGTTGTCTTTTCACAGCTCTTCCCTCCCAGCGGGTGCACCATCGTTTGGATACACTAGGCTTTGCTTAGCTGTAAGCGGTCCGGCGTGGATCGAGAATAAGTGCTGAAGAGGCCAGGCAGAAAAGGGACACCTATTATGCTGTTGGTGGAAATATAAATTGGTAACACCCAGTATGGCGATCAGTAGGCAAGTTTCTTACTAAACTAACAACTGGAGGTACCAAGAGATTCGGCAACCAGATTCAAGTTCGTATCATCAGAGAACACCATCATTGGAATAAAACACTTGCACCCCAATGGTCATTGTGGTACACTTTGCCATAGCCAAGACACCCAAACGACCAAAATATCCAGCGAGAGATGAATGGATAAAGAAGTTGTGCTACCTATACTCGCTCGACTGTCACTCACCCTGGGAACAAAATGAACTCATGCTATTTTTACCAACATGGATGGAGCAGTAGATGGTCTCACTAATTCTGATAAATTAGGCACAGAAAGACACATATCCCAGCATATCACTTTCACATGCAGTCGAAAAATGGATACAAAGGAAGTAATGTACAGAGCAAACACAGACTCACAAACGGACACACGAAATGTATAGTTATCAAATAGGGAATTTGGGGACCGGAGAAAAATGAACTAGGAAGATGGGATTAACTGCAACACAATAATATATAAAAAAGACTGCATCAACGGCGACCCTACTAATAGCACAGGGATCTCTAAAAAACACTCGTCAATAACCTAACATGGAAAATAATCCAAAATTGTAAAGGTACAGCTACATATATAACTGCATCAAGTTGCTGTTGAGCTCAAACAAACACAACATTGTATATAAACTGTGCCAAAATAAAAAATAAATATCAAATTATAAAAAAGAAAAAGGCAAGAAATGCCTACTCTATTAACCTCAGGCCACTGTGACGTGGGCTGGTGTCACATCCCTGTTGCCTCAGCAAGCCTGGGTCCCAAGGCTGGAGTATGCTGGACCTGAGGGAGCCAGGGAGGAGGACATGCCAGCAGATCAGCACCCCCTCAGACCTCTATTGCCCCTTCTCCTCTGCATGGTAGCACAATCTCCCGATCCAAGCCCGCCCTCTTACAGCTAAGCCAGGGCTAGTGTACTCAAATGAAGGTCGACCAGCTGGGAGGGAAGAGCTGTGAAAAGACACCGGATCTCCACAGCTCCTGCTAGTGGGGTTCCCACCTCCAGCCTACTTCCTTAGACTCGCCCCACCTACGAACCACAGCACCTTCAGCATAGCACATTTGCACTGCTTGGGATTTGCGTGGGGTCGGGCGGTGCAGGGTTAGGTTGAAGAGGAAAAGATACACAAGCCCTGCGGTGTCTATTCAGCCACGTTTGACTCCAATTTCCAACCCAACACCAGGACTCCCTCTAAGGCTCTGTTTGCCCACGTTACCAGGGAGGACAAGAAGAATTGCTGCCGACTTGTGGCGCTTTCCCATAACAACAACTTGAAAAACTGTGCTCAAGGGCACTTAATATTCACAAGGCCTGCGGAGCTGCAATGACCCTTGACCATGGGAAATGTTCTGGGCTAGGTAATCTGAAATGCTTTCAAATCAGGCCCGACTCTCAGGCAGAAATGTTTCAAGAGCTCAATGAACCTCACACGCTTTTTAAGAAACAGCACATGAAATGAAAGGATGTTCAGGGTCTGTCATGATTAGAGAAGGCAAATAAACGTAGATGAGATGTTCCTTGACTGCAGTTCTCAGAAAGCCTAAAAGGAGTAACTGCTCAAGGGGCCAGGCAAAAAACGGAACCCTACTATGCTGTTGCTGGAAATGTAAATTGATAACAGCCTGTATGGAGATCAGTAGGCAATTTCCTTACTAAACTAACAACTGGAGGTACCAAGAGATTCAGCAACCAGACTCCACTTCGTATAACTAGAGAACACCATCATTGGAATAAAACACTTGCACCCCAAAGATCGTTTTGGTACACTTTCCCATAGCCCAGCCATGAAAACGACCAAATGTCCAGGGAGAGATGAATGCATAAAGAACTCGTGCTACCTATACTCGCTCAACTGTCACTCATCCAGACAACAAAGTGAACTCATGCTTTTTGTAGCAACATGGATGAAGCAGTAGATGATATCACTAATTCTGGTAAATTAGAGAAAGACACATATCCAGGGATATCACTTATATGTGGAGTCGAAAATGGATACAAAGGACGTAATATACAGAGGAAACACAGACTCACAAACGGAGACACGAAATGTAGAGTTGAGCGTGAGCAGGCCTGGGTCCACTGGCTGGACTATGCTGGTGCTGAGGGAACCAGGGGGGAGGACGTGCCAGCAGATCAGCACCCCCTCAGACATCTAGTGCCCATTCTCCTCTGCATGGACCACAATCTCTCAATCCAAGCCGGCCCTCTTACAGCTAACCCAAGCCTACTGTACCGAAAGGATGGTGGACCCGCTGGGAGGGAAGAGCTCGGAAAAGACACCGGATCTCCATGGGTACTGCTGGTGGGGTTCCCACCTCCAGCCTACTTCTTTAGATTCACCTCACCTACGAACCACAGCACCTTCAGCATAGCACATATGCAACGCTTGGGATTTTCGTGGGCGAGGGTGGTGCAGCATTAGGGGGAAGAGGTAAAGATACACAAGCCCTATGGTGTGTGTTCAGCCACGTTCCATTCAAATTTCCAACCCAACAACAAGACTAGCTCTGATACTCTGTTTGCTCAGGTTACCAGAGAGGGCATGAAGCCGTGCTGCCGCCCTGTGGCTCTTTTCTGTAATAACAACTTTAAAATATGTGCTCAAGGGCATTTAACATTCACAAGGCTTCTGACCTCTGGGGATGTAAATGACCTCTGCCCTCAAGAAATATCCTGGGCTAGGTAATGTGAAATGAATTCAAATCAGGCCCGACTCCCAGGCAGAAATGTTTCAAGAGCTCAGTGGTACTCAAACGCTTTTTAAAAAACAGCATATCAAATGAAAAGATGCTAACGATCTATCTTGATTAGGGAATGCACATAAATGAAGACGAGGTGTTCCCTGGCTGCAGTCCTCAAAAAGCCTAAAAATAGTGAGTGCTCAAGAGGGCAGGCAGAAGAGGGAACCCTACTATGCTGTTGGTGAAAATGTAAATTGCTAACAGCCAGTATGGAGATAGGTAGGCAAGTTCCTTAGTAAACTATAAACTGGAGTTACTACGACATTGGGAAACCCCACTGCAGTTCGTATAACCAGAGAATACAATCATTGGAATAAAACAGTTGCACCCCAACGGTCGTGGTGCTACTCTTTATCATAGCCAAGACACGCAAACAACCAAAATGTCCAGCGAGAGACGATTGGATAAACAACTTGCGAGACCTATACCCCCTGGACTGTCACTCATCCAGATAACAAAATGAACTCACGCTATTTGTAGCAACATGGATGCAGCAGTAGATGTTCTCACTAATTCTGGTAAGTTAGAGACAGAAAGACACATATCCCAGCATATCACTTATATGTGCAATCTAAAAACGCATACAAAGAAGTAGTATACAAAGGAAACACAGATTCACAAACGGGAAAAAGAAGTGTCGAGTTCCCAGAGGGGGAAACTGGGGATCGGGGAAGGATGAAGTAGGAGGTTGGGATTCACAGAAATACACTAATATATAAAAAAGACTTCATCAACAACAACCATCCTGAGACCACAGGGAACTCTACTCAATATTCTTAAATACCCTAACAGGGAAACGAATCCGAAATACTACGGGTACAGCTACATACATAACTGCATCATGTTGCAGTAGAACTCAAACAAACACAACACTGTATATGAACTATGCTGGAATAGAAAATAAATGTTAACTTATAAACCAAGAAAAGGCAAGAAATGCCTACTCTATTACTCTCTGGTCTCGGTGAACTGGGATGGTGTCACATCCCTTGAGCCTGAGCAGGCGTGGGGCCCCTGACTAGAGTATGCTGCTGATTAGGGAGACAGGGGGGAGGACGTGCCAGCAGATCAGCACCCCCTCAGACCTCTAGTGCCCATTCTCCTCTGCATGGGACCACAATCTCTAGATCCAAGCCGACCCTCTTACAGATAAGCCAAGCCTAGGGTACCCAAAGGATGGCGGACTCGCTCGGAGGGAAGAGCTGTGAAAAGACACCGGATCTCCACGGCTACTCCTGGTGGGATTCCCACCTCCAGACTACTTCCTTCGATTTGCCCCACATACGAACCACAGCACCTTCAGCATAGCACATTTGCTCTGCTTGGGATTTGCGTGGGCGAGGGTGATGCAACATTAGGGGGAAGAGGGAAAGATACACAAGCCCTACGGTGTGTTTTCAGCCACGTTCCATTCAAATTTCCACCCCAACAACAAGACTAGTTCTAAGGCTCTGTTTGCCCAAGTGACCAGAGAGGGCACGAAGCAGTGCTGCCGCCTTGTGGCGCTTTCCCGTAACAACAACTTTAAAAACCGTGCTCAAGGGCACTTAACATTCACAAGGCCTCTGACCTGCGGGGCTGCAAATGACCCCTGCCCAGGAGAAGTGTCCTGGGCTAGGTAATCTGCCAGGAATTCAAATCAGGCCCGACTCTCAGGCAGAAATGTTTCAACAGCTCAGAGGTACTCACACGCTTTTCAAAGAACACCACATCAAGTGAAAAGATGCTCAGGATCTGTCATGGTTAGAGAATGCAAATAAACGTAGACGAGGTGTTCCCTGGCTGCAGTCCTCAAAAAGCCTACAAAGAGTAAGTGCTCAAGAGGGCAGGAAAACAGGGAACCCTACTACGCTGTTGCTGGAAATGTAAATTGCTAACAGCCAGTATGGAGATAGGTAGGCAAGTTCCTTAGTAAACTATAAACTGGAGCTACCACGAGATTTGGCAACCCCACTGCAGTGCATATAACCAGAGAATACCATCATCGGAAAAAAGCAGTTGCACCCCAACGGTCGTAGTGCTACTCTTTACCAGAGCCAGGACACGCAAACAACCAAAATGTCCAGCTGGAGATGATTGGATAAGGAACTTGTGAGACCTATACTCCCTGGACTGTCACTCATCCAGACAACAAAATGAATTCATGCTATTGGTAGCAACATGGATGCAGCAGTAGATGATCTCACTAATTCTGGTAAGTTAGAGACAGAAAGACACATATCCCCATATATCACTTACATGTGCAATCTAAAAACGCATACAAAGAAGTAGTATACAAGGGAAACACAGATTCACAAACGGGAAAAAGAAGTGTCGAGTTCCCAGAGGGGGAAATTGGGGATCGGGGAAGGATGAAGTAGGATGTTGGGATTCACAGAAATACACTAATATATAAAAAAGACTTCATCAATGACAACCATCCTGAGAGCACAGGGAACTCTACTCAACATTCTTCAATACCCTAAGAGGGAAACGAATCCGAAAAACTACAGGTACAGCTACATATATCACTGCATCAAGTTGCTGTCGACCTCAAACAAACACAACATTGTATATACACTATGCTGGAATGGAAAATAAATATTAAATTATTAAACAAGAAAAGGCAAGAAATGCCTACACTATTACTCTCTGGCCTCGGTGAACTGGGATGGTGTCACATCCCTTGAGCCTGAGCAGGCCTGGGGCCCCTGGCTAGAGTATGCTGCTGATTAGGGAGACAAGGGGGAGGACGTGCCAGCAGATCAGCACCCCCTCAGACATCTAGTGCCCATTCTCCTCTGCATGGGACCACAATCTCTAGATCCAAGCCGACCCTCTTACAGATAAGCCAAGCCTAGGGTACCCAAAGGATGGTGGACTCGCTCGGAGGGAAGAGCTGTGAAAAGACACAGGATCTCCACGGCTACTCCTGGTGGGATTCCCACCTCCAGACTACTTCCTTCGATTCGCCTCACCTACGAACCACAGCACCTGAAGCACAGCACATTTGCCCTGCTTGGGATTTGCGTGGGCGAGGGTGGTGCAGCGTTAGGGGGAAGAGGTAGAGATACACAAGTCCTAAGGTGTGTGTTCAGCCACGTTCCATTCAAATTTCCACCCCAACAACAAGACTAGTTCTAAGGCTCTGTTTGCCCAAGTGACCAGAGAGGGCACGAAGCAGTGCTGCCGCCTTGTGGCGCTTTCCCGTAACAACAACTTTAAAAACTGTGCTCAAGGGCACTTAACATTCACAAGGCCTCTGACCTGCGGGGCTGCAAATGACCCTTGCCCAGGAGAAGTGTCCTGGGCTAGGTAATCTGCCATGAATTCAAATCAGGCCCGACTCTCAGGCAGAAATGTTTCAACAGCTCAGAGGTACTCACACGCTTTTTTAAAAACAGCACATCAAATGAAAAGAGGCTCAGGATCTGCCGTGATCAGGGAATGCACATAAACGTAGACGAGGTGTTCCCTGGCTGCAGTCCTCAAAAAGCCTATAAACAGTAAGTGCTCAACAGGGCAGGCAGAAGAGGGAACCCTACTATGCTGTTGGTGGAAATGTAAATTGCTAACAGCCAGTATGGAGATAGGTAGGCAAGTTCCTTGCTAAACTATAAACTGGAGCTACCATCAGACTCGGCATCCCCACTCCAGTTTGTATAACCAGAGAATACCATCATTGGAATAAAACACTTCCACCCCAACGGTTGTTGTGGTACTGTTTACCATAGCCAAGCCACGCAGATGACTGACATGTCCAGCGGGAAATGAATGGATAAAGAAGTTGGGCTACCTATACTCCCTCGACTGTCACTTATCCAGGGAACAAAATGAACTCATGCTATTTGTAGCAACATGGATGGAGCAGTAGATGATATCACTAATTCTGGTATATTAGGCTCACAAAGACACATATGCAGCATATCACTTTCAGATACAGTCGAAAAATGGATACAAGGGAAGTAATGTGCAGTGCAAACACAGACTCACAAACTGAGACACGAAACGTAGATTTACCATAGGGGGAAATTGGGGATCGGACAAAGATGAAGTAGGAGGTTGGGATTAACAGAAACACACTAATATATAAAAAAAACTTCAACAACGGCGACCCTACTAATAGCACAGGGATCTCTAATCAACACTCGTCAATAACCTAACATGGAAAATAATCCAAACTTGTAAAGGTACAGCTACATATATACCTGCATCAAGTTGCTGTCGAACTCAAACAAACACAACATTGTATATAAACTATGCTGAAATAGAAAATAAGTATTAAATTATAAAACAAGAAAAAGGCAAGAAATGCCTACTATATTACCCTCAGGCCTCTGTGACGTGGGCTGGTGTCACATCTCTGTTGCCTCAGCAGGCCTGGGTCCCAATGCAGGAGTATGCTGGTGCTGAGGGAGCCAGGGAGGAGGACGTGCCAGCAGATCAGCACCCCCTCAGACCTCTATTGCCCATTCTCCTCTGCATGGTAGCACAGTCTCCCGATCCAAGCCGGCCCTCTTACAACTAAGCCAAGCCTAGTGTACCCAAATTATGGTCGACCAGCTGGGAGGGAAGAGCTGGGAAAAGACACCGGATTTCCACAGCTCCTGCTAGTGGGGTTCCCACCTCCAGCCTACTTCCTTAGACTCGCCCCACCTACGAACCACGGCACCTTCAGCATAGCACATTTGCACACCTTGGGATTTGCGTGGGGGAGGGCAGTGCAGGGTAAGGGTGAAGAGGAAAAGATACACAAGCACTGCGGTGTGTGTTCAGCCACGTTGGACTCCAATTTCCAACCCAACACCAGGACTCCCTCTAAGGCTCTGTTTGCCTACGTTACCAGGGAGGACACGAAGAAGTGCTGCCGCCTTGTGGCGCTTTCCCGTAACAACAACTTGAAAAACTGTACTCAAGGGCACTTAACATTCACAAGGCCTGCGGGGCTGCAAATGAACCCTGCCTTCCAGAAATGTCCTGTGCTAGGTAAACTGAAATCAATTCAAATCAGGTCCGACTCTCAGGCAGAAATGTTTCAAGAGCCCAGTGGTACTCACACGCTTTTTAAAAAACAGCACATCAAATGAAAAGATGCTCAGGATCTCTCATGATTAAAGAATGAAAATAAACGTAGACGAGCTGTTCCCTGGCTGCAGTCCTCAAAAAGCCTACAAAGAGTAACTGCTCAAGAGGGCAGGAAAAAAGAGAACCCTACTACGCTGTTGGTGGAAATGTAACTTGCTAGCAGCCAGTATGGAGATAGGTAGGCAAGTTCCTTAGTAACCTATAAACTGGAGCGACCACGAGATTTGGCAACCCCACTGCAGTTCGTATAACCAGGGAATACCATCATTGGAATAAAACAGTTGCACCCCAACGGTCGTGGTGCTACTCTTTATCATAACCAAGACACGCAAACAACCCAAATGTCCAGCGAGAGACGATTGGATAAAGAACTTGTGAGACCTATACCCCCTGGCCTGTCACTCATCCAGACAACAAAATGAACTCATGCTATTTGTAGCCACATGAATGCAGCAGTAGATGATCTCACTAATTCTGGTAAGTTAGAGACAGAAAGACACATATCCCAGCATATCACTTATATGTGCAATCTAAAAACGCATACAAGGAAGGAGTATACAAGGGAAACACAGATTCCCAAACGGGAAAAAGGAGTGTCGAGTTCCCAGAAGGGGAAACTGGGGATCGTGGAAGGATGAAGTAGGAGGTTGGGATTCACAGATAAACACTAATATATAAAAAAGACTTCATCAACGACAACCACCCTGAGAGCACAGGGAACTCTACTCAACATTCTTCAATACCCTAACAGGGAAAAGAATCCGAAATACTACGGGTACAGCTACATACATAACTGCATCAAGTTGCTGTAGAACTCAAACAAACACAACACTGTATATAAACTATGCTGGAATAGAAAATAAATGTTAACTTATAAACCAAGAAAAGGCAAGAAATGCCTACTCTATTACTCTCTGGTCTCGGTGAACTGGGATGGTGTCACATCCCTTGAGCCTGAGCAGGCGTGGGGCCCCTGACTAGAGTATGCTGCTGATTAGGGAGACAGGGGGGAGGACGTGCCAGCAGATCAGCACCCCCTCAGACCTCTAGTGCCCATTCTCCTCTGCATGGGACCACAATCTCTAGATCCAAGCCGACCCTCTTACAGATAAGCCAAGCCTAGGGTACCCAAAGGATGGCGGACTCGCTCGGAGGGAAGAGCTGTGAAAAGACACCGGATCTCCACGGCTACTCCTGGTGGGATTCCCACCTCCAGACTACTTCCTTCGATTTGCCCCACATACGAACCACAGCACCTTCAGCATAGCACATTTGCTCTGCTTGGGATTTGCGTGGGCGAGGGTGATGCAACATTAGGGGGAAGAGGGAAAGATACACAAGCCCTACGGTGTGTGTTCAGCCACGTTCCATTCAAATTTCCACCCCAACAAGACTAGTTCTAAGGCTCTGTTTGCCCAAGTGACCAGAGAGGGCACGAAGCAGTGCTGCCGCCTTGTGGCGCTTTCCCGTAACAACAACTTTAAAAACTGTGCTCAAGGGCACTTAACATTCACAAGGCCTCTGACCTGCGGGGCTGCAAATGACCCTTGCCCAGGAGAAGTGTCCTGGGCTAGGTAATCTGCCATGAATTCAAATCAGGCCCGACTCTCAGGCAGAAATGTTTCAACAGCTCAGAGGTACTCACACGCTTTTTTAAAAACAGCACATCAAATGAAAAGAGGCTCAGGATCTGCCGTGATCAGGGAATGCACATAAACGTAGACGAGGTGTTCCCTGGCTGCAGTCCTCAAAAAGCCTATAAACAGTAAGTGCTCAACAGGGCAGGCAGAAGAGGGAACCCTACTATGCTGTTGGTGGAAATGTAAATTGCTAACAGCCAGTATGGAGATAGGTAGGCAAGTTCCTTGCTAAACTATAAACTGGAGCTACCATCAGACTCGGCATCCCCACTCCAGTTTGTATAACCAGAGAATACCATCATTGGAATAAAACACTTCCACCCCAACGGTTGTTGTGGTACTGTTTACCATAGCCAAGCCACGCAGATGACTGACATGTCCAGCGGGAAATGAATGGATAAAGAAGTTGGGCTACCTATACTCCCTCGACTGTCACTCATCCAGGGAACAAAATGAACTCATGCTATTTGTAGCAACATGGATGGAGCAGTAGATGATATCACTAATTCTGGTATATTAGGGACAGAAAGACACATATGCAGCATATCACTTTCAGGTATAGTCGAAAAATGGATACAAAGGAAGTAATGTACAGTGCAAACACAGACTCACAAACTGAGCCACGAAACGTAGATTTACCATAGGGGGAAATTGGGGATCGGACAAAGATGAAGTAGGAGGTTGGGATTAACAGAAACACACTAATATATAAAAAAAACTTCAACAACGGCGACCCTACTAATAGCACAGTGATCTCTAATCAACACTCGTCAATAACCTAACATGGAAAATAATCCAAAATTGTAAAGGTACAGCTACATATATACCTGCATCAAGTTGCTGTCGAACTCAAACAAACACAACATTGTATATAAACTACGCTGAAATAGAAAATAAGTATTAAATTATAAAACAAGAAAAAGGCAAGAAATGCCTACTATATTACCCTCAGGCCTCTGTGACGTGGGTTGGTGTCACATCTCTGTTGCCTCAGCAGGCCTGGGTCCCAATGCAGGAGTATGCTGGTGCTGAGGGAGCCAGGGAGGAGGACGTGCCAGCAGATCAGCACCCCCTCAGACCTCTATTGCCCATTCTCCTCTGCATGGTAGCACAGTCTCCCGATCCAAGCCGGCCCTCTTACAACTAAGCCAAGCCTAGTGTACCCAAATGAAGGTCGACCAGCTGGGAGGGAAGAGCTGTGAAAAGACACCGGATCTCCACAGCTCCTGCTAGTGGGGTTCCCACCTCCAGCCTACTTCCTTAGACTCGCCCCACCTACGAACCACAGCACCTTCAGCATAGCACATTTGCACTGCTTGGGATTTGCGTGGGGTCGGGCAGTGCAGGGTAAGGGTGAAGAGGAAAAGATACACAAGCACTGCGGTGTGTGTTCAGCCACGTTGGACTCCAATTTCCAACCCAACACCAGGACTCCCTCTAAGGCTCTGTTTGCCTACGTTACCAGGGAGGACACGAAGAAGTGCTGCCGCCTTGTGGCGCTTTCCCGTAACAACAACTTGAAACACTGTACTCAAGGGCACTTAACATTCACAAGGCCTGCGGGGCTGCAAATGAACCCTGCCCTCCAGAAATGTCCTATGCTAGGTAATCTGAAATCAATTCAAATCAGGTCCGACTCTCAGGCAGAAATGTTTCAAGAGCCCAGTGGTACTCACACGCTTTTTAAAAACAGCACATCAAATGAAAAGATGCTCAGGATCTCTCATGATTAAAGAATGAAAATAAACGTAGACGAGGTGTTCCCTGGCTGCAGTCCTCAAAAAGCCTACAAAGAGTAACTGCTCAAGAGGGCAGGAAAAAAGTGAACCCTACTACGCTGTTGGTGGAAATGTAACTTGCTAGCAGCCAGTATGGAGATAGGTAGGCAAGTCCCTTA
This sequence comes from Balaenoptera borealis, assembly GCF_965194805.1. Taxonomy (NCBI): domain Eukaryota; kingdom Metazoa; phylum Chordata; class Mammalia; order Artiodactyla; family Balaenopteridae; genus Balaenoptera; species Balaenoptera borealis. The sequence continues at coordinate 47,437,899 of NC_138869.1, read as the reverse complement.
GTAACCTATAAACTGGAGCTACCACGAGATTCGGCAACCCCACTGCAGTTCGTATAACCAGGGAATACCATCATTGGAATAAAACAGTTGCACCCCAACGGTCGTGGTGCTACTCTTTATCATAGCCAAGACACGCAAACAACCGAAATGTCCAGCGAGAGACGATTGGATAAAGAACTTGTGAGACCTATACCCCCTGGACTGTCACTCATCCAGACAACAAAATGAACTCATGCTATTTGTAGCCACATGGATGCAGCAGTAGATGATCTCACTAATTCTGGTAAGTTAGAGACAGAAAGACACATATCCCAGCATATCACTTATATGTGCAATCTAAAAACGCATACAAAGAAGGAGTATACAAAGGAAACACAGATTCCCAAACGGGAAAAACAAGTGTCGAGTTCCCAGAGGGGGAAACTGGGGATCGGGGAAGGATGAAGTAGGAGGTTGGGATTCACAGACAAACACTCATATATAAAAAAGACTTCATCAACAACAACCATCCTGAGAGCACAGGGAACTCTACTCAACATTCTTCAATACCCTAACAGGGAAAAGAATCCGAAATACTATGGGTACAGCTACATGTATAACTGCATCAAGTTGCTGTTGAACTCAAACAAACACAACATTGTATATACACTATGCTGGAATGGAAAATAAATATTAAATTATAAACCAAGAAAAGGCAAGAAATGCCTACTCTATTACTCTCTGGTCTCGGTGAACTGGGATGGTGTCACATCCCTTGAGCCTGAGCAGGCCTGGGGCCCCTGGCTAGAGTATGCTGCTGATTAGGGAGACAGGGGGGAGGACGTGCCAGCAGATCAGCACCCCCTCAGACCTCTAGTGCCCATTCTCCTCTGCATGGGACCACAATCTCTAGATCCAAGCTGACCCTCTTACAGATAAGCCAAGCCTAGTGTACCCAAAGGATGGTGGACTCGCTCGGAGGGAAGAGCTGTGAAAAGACACCGGATCTCCACGGCTACTCCTGGTGGGATTCCCACCTCCAGACTACTTCCTTAGATTCGCCCCACCTACGAACCACAGCACCTTCAGCATAGCACATTTGCACTGCTTGGGATTTGCATGGGCGAGGGTGATGCAACATTAGGGGGAAGAGGGAAAGATACACAAGCCCTACGGTGTGTTTTCAGCCACGTTCCATTCAAATTTCCACCCCAACAACAAGACTAGTTCTTAGGGTCTGTTTGCCCAAGTGACCAGAGAGGGCACGAAGCAGTGCTGCCGCCTTGTGGCGCTTTCCCGTAACAACAACTTTAAAAACCGTGCTCAAGGGCACTTAACATTCACAAGGCCTCTGACCTGCGGGGCTGCAAATGACCCCTGCCCAGGAGAAGTGTCCTGGGCTAGGTAATCTGCCAGGAATTCAAATCAGGCCCGACACTCAGGCAGAAATGTTTCAACAGCTCAGAGGTACTCACACGCTTTTCAAAGAACACCACATCAAGTGAAAAGATGCTCAGGATCTGTCATGGTTAGAGAATGCAAATAAACGTAGTCGAGGTGTTCCCTGGCTGCAGTCCTCAAAAAGCCTACAAAGAGTAAGTGCTCAAGAGGGCAGGAAAACAGGGAACCCTACTACGCTGTTGCTGGAAATGTAAATTGCTAACAGCCAGTATGGAGATAGGTAGGCAAGTTCCTTAGTAAACTATAAACTGGAGCTACCACGAGATTTGGCAACCCCACTGCAGTGCGTATAACCAGAGAATACCATCACTGGAATAAAGCAGTTGCACCCCTACGGTCGTGCTGCTACTCTTTACCATAGCCAGGACACGCAAACAACCAAAATGTCCAGCTGGAGATGTTTGGATAAAGAACTTGTGAGACCTATACTCCCTGGACTGTCACTCATCCAGTCAACAAAATGAATTCATGCTATTGGTAGCAACATGGATGCAGCAGTAGATGATCTCACTAATTCTGGTAAGTTAGAGACAGAAAGACACATATCCCAGCATATCACTTATATGTGCAATCTAAAAACGCATACAAAGAAGGAGTATACAAAGGAAACACAGATTCCCAAAAGGGGAAAAAGAAGTGTCGAGTTCCCAGAGGGGGAAACTGGGGATCGGGGAAGGATGAAGTAGGAGGTTGGGATTCACAGACAAACACTCATATATAAAAAAGACTTCATCAACAACAACCATCCTGAGAGCACAGGGAACTCTACTCAACATTCTTCAATACCCTAACAGGGAAACGAATCCGAAATACTACGGGTACAGCTACATATATAACTGCATCAAGTTGCTGTCGAACTCAAACAAACACAACATTGTATATACACTATGCTGGAATGGAAAATAAATATTAAATTATAAACCAAGAAAAGGCAAGAAATGCCTACTCTATTACTCTCTGGTCTCGGTGAACTGGGATGGTGTCACATCCCTTGAGCCTGAGCAGGCCTGGGGCCCCTGGCTAGAGTATGCTGCTGATTAGGGAGACAGGGGGGAGGACGTGCCAGCAGATCAGCACCCCCTCAGACCTCTAGTGCCCATTCTCCTCTGCATGGGACCACAATCTCTAGATCCAAGCCGACCCTCTTACAGATAAGCCAAGCCTAGGGTACCCAAAGGATGGTGGACTCGCTCGGAGGGAAGAGCTGTGAAGAGACACCGGATCTCCACGGCTACTCCTGGTGGGATTCCCACCTCCAGACTACTTCCTTCGGTTCGCCTCACCTACGAACCACAGCACCTGAAGCACAGCACATTTGCCCTGCTTGGGATTTGCGTGGGCGAGGGTGGTGCAGCGTTAGGGGGAAGAGGTAGAGATACACGAGTCCTACGGTGTGTGTTCAGCCACGTTCCATTCAAATTTCCACCCCAACAACAAGACTAGTTCTAAGGCTCTGTTTGCCCAAGTGAGCAGAGAAGGCACGAAGCAGTGCTGCCGCCTTGTGGCGCTTTCCCGTAACAACAACTTTAAAAACTGTGCTCAAGGGCACTTAACATTCAGAAGGCCTCTGACCTGCGGGGCTGCAAATGACCCTTGCCCAGGAGAAGTGTCCTGGGCTAGGTAATCTGCCATGAATTCAAATCAGGCCCGACTCTCAGGCAGAAATGTTTCAACAGCTCAGAGGTACTCACACGCTTTTTTAAAAACAGCACATCAAATGAAAAGAGGCTCAGGATCTGCCGTGATCAGGGAATGCACATAAACGTAGACGAGGTGTTCCCTGGCTGCAGTCCTCAAAAAGCCTATAAACAGTAAGTGCTCAACAGGGCAGGCAGAAGAGGGAACCCTACTATGCTGTTGGTGGAAATGTAAATTGCTAACAGCCAGTATGGAGATAGGTAGGCAAGTTCCTTGCTAAACTATAAACTGGAGCTACCATCAGACTCGGCATCCCCACTCCAGTTTGTATAACCAGAGAATACCATCATTGGAATAAAACACTTCCACCCCAACGGTTGTTGTGGTACTGTTTACCATAGCCAAGCCACGCAGATGACTGACATGTCCAGCGGGAAATGAATGGATAAAGAAGTTGGGCTACCTATACTCCCTCGACTGTCACTCATCCAGGGAACAAAATGAACTCATGCTATTTGTAGCAACATGGATGGAGCAGTAGATGATATCACTAATTCTGGTATATTAGGGACAGAAAGACACATATGCAGCATATCACTTTCAGGTATAGTCGAAAAATGGATACAAAGGAAGTAATGTACAGTGCAAACACAGACTCACAAACTGAGCCACGAAACGTAGATTTACCATAGGGGGAAATTGGGGATCGGACAAAGATGAAGTAGGAGGTTGGGATTAACAGAAACACACTAATATATAAAAAAAACTTCAACAACGGCGACCCTACTAATAGCACAGTGATCTCTAATCAACACTCGTCAATAACCTAACATGGAAAATAATCCAAAATTGTAAAGGTACAGCTACATATATACCTGCATCAAGTTGCTGTCGAACTCAAACAAACACAACATTGTATATAAACTACGCTGAAATAGAAAATAAGTATTAAATTATAAAACAAGAAAAAGGCAAGAAATGCCTACTATATTACCCTCAGGCCTCTGTGACGTGGGTTGGTGTCACATCTCTGTTGCCTCAGCAGGCCTGGGTCCCAATGCAGGAGTATGCTGGTGCTGAGGGAGCCAGGGAGGAGGACGTGCCAGCAGATCAGCACCCCCTCAGACCTCTATTGCCCATTCTCCTCTGCATGGTAGCACAGTCTCCCGATCCAAGCCGGCCCTCTTACAACTAAGCCAAGCCTAGTGTACCCAAATGAAGGTCGACCAGCTGGGAGGGAAGAGCTGTGAAAAGACACCGGATCTCCACAGCTCCTGCTAGTGGGGTTCCCACCTCCAGCCTACTTCCTTAGACTCGCCCCACCTACGAACCACAGCACCTTCAGCATAGCACATTTGCACTGCTTGGGATTTGCGTGGGGTCGGGCAGTGCAGGGTAAGGGTGAAGAGGAAAAGATACACAAGCACTGCGGTGTGTGTTCAGCCACGTTGGACTCCAATTTCCAACCCAACACCAGGACTCCCTCTAAGGCTCTGTTTGCCTACGTTACCAGGGAGGACACGAAGAAGTGCTGCCGCCTTGTGGCGCTTTCCCGTAACAACAACTTGAAACACTGTACTCAAGGGCACTTAACATTCACAAGGCCTGCGGGGCTGCAAATGAACCCTGCCCTCCAGAAATGTCCTATGCTAGGTAATCTGAAATCAATTCAAATCAGGTCCGACTCTCAGGCAGAAATGTTTCAAGAGCCCAGTGGTACTCACACGCTTTTTAAAAACAGCACATCAAATGAAAAGATGCTCAGGATCTCTCATGATTAAAGAATGAAAATAAACGTAGACGAGGTGTTCCCTGGCTGCAGTCCTCAAAAAGCCTACAAAGAGTAACTGCTCAAGAGGGCAGGAAAAAAGTGAACCCTACTACGCTGTTGGTGGAAATGTAACTTGCTAGCAGCCAGTATGGAGATAGGTAGGCAAGTCCCTTAGTAACCTATAAACTGGAGCTACCACGAGATTCGGCAACCCCACTGCAGTTCGTATAACCAGGGAATACCATCATTGGAATAAAACAGTTGCACCCCAACGGTCGTGGTGCTACTCTTTATCATAGCCAAGACACGCAAACAACCGAAATGTCCAGCGAGAGACGATTGGATAAAGAACTTGTGAGACCTATACCCCCTGGACTGTCACTCATCCAGACAACAAAATGAACTCATGCTATTTGTAGCCACATGGATGCAGCAGTAGATGATCTCACTAATTCTGGTAAGTTAGAGACAGAAAGACACATATCCCAGCATATCACTTATATGTGCAATCTAAAAACGCATACAAAGAAGGAGTATACAAAGGAAACACAGATTCCCAAACGGGAAAAACAAGTGTCGAGTTCCCAGAGGGGGAAACTGGGGATCGGGGAAGGATGAAGTAGGAGGTTGGGATTCACAGACAAACACTCATATATAAAAAAGACTTCATCAACAACAACCATCCTGAGAGCACAGGGAACTCTACTCAACATTCTTCAATACCCTAACAGGGAAAAGAATCCGAAATACTATGGGTACAGCTACATGTATAACTGCATCAAGTTGCTGTTGAACTCAAACAAACACAACATTGTATATACACTATGCTGGAATGGAAAATAAATATTAAATTATAAACCAAGAAAAGGCAAGAAATGCCTACTCTATTACTCTCTGGTCTCGGTGAACTGGGATGGTGTCACATCCCTTGAGCCTGAGCAGGCCTGGGGCCCCTGGCTAGAGTATGCTGCTGATTAGGGAGACAGGGGGGAGGACGTGCCAGCAGATCAGCACCCCCTCAGACCTCTAGTGCCCATTCTCCTCTGCATGGGACCACAATCTCTAGATCCAAGCTGACCCTCTTACAGATAAGCCAAGCCTAGTGTACCCAAAGGATGGTGGACTCGCTCGGAGGGAAGAGCTGTGAAAAGACACCGGATCTCCACGGCTACTCCTGGTGGGATTCCCACCTCCAGACTACTTCCTTAGATTCGCCCCACCTACGAACCACAGCACCTTCAGCATAGCACATTTGCACTGCTTGGGATTTGCATGGGCGAGGGTGATGCAACATTAGGGGGAAGAGGGAAAGATACACAAGCCCTACGGTGTGTTTTCAGCCACGTTCCATTCAAATTTCCACCCCAACAACAAGACTAGTTCTTAGGGTCTGTTTGCCCAAGTGACCAGAGAGGGCACGAAGCAGTGCTGCCGCCTTGTGGCGCTTTCCCGTAACAACAACTTTAAAAACCGTGCTCAAGGGCACTTAACATTCACAAGGCCTCTGACCTGCGGGGCTGCAAATGACCCCTGCCCAGGAGAAGTGTCCTGGGCTAGGTAATCTGCCAGGAATTCAAATCAGGCCCGACACTCAGGCAGAAATGTTTCAACAGCTCAGAGGTACTCACACGCTTTTCAAAGAACACCACATCAAGTGAAAAGATGCTCAGGATCTGTCATGGTTAGAGAATGCAAATAAACGTAGTCGAGGTGTTCCCTGGCTGCAGTCCTCAAAAAGCCTACAAAGAGTAAGTGCTCAAGAGGGCAGGAAAACAGGGAACCCTACTACGCTGTTGCTGGAAATGTAAATTGCTAACAGCCAGTATGGAGATAGGTAGGCAAGTTCCTTAGTAAACTATAAACTGGAGCTACCACGAGATTTGGCAACCCCACTGCAGTGCGTATAACCAGAGAATACCATCACTGGAATAAAGCAGTTGCACCCCTACGGTCGTGGTGCTACTCTTTACCATAGCCAGGACACGCAAACAACCAAAATGTCCAGCTGGAGATGTTTGGATAAAGAACTTGTGAGACCTATACTCCCTGGACTGTCACTCATCCAGTCAACAAAATGAATTCATGCTATTGGTAGCAACATGGATGCAGCAGTAGATGATCTCACTAATTCTGGTAAGTTAGAGACAGAAAGACACATATCCCCACATATCACTTACATGTGCAATCTAAAAACGCATACAAAGAAGGAGTATACAAGGGAAACACAGATTCACAAACGGGAAAAAGAAGTGTCGAGTTCCCAGAGGGGGAAATTGGGGATCGGGGAAGGATGAAGTAGGAGGTTGGGATTCACAGACAAACACTAATATATAAAAAAGACTTCATCAACGACAACCATCCTGAGAGCACAGGGAACTCTACTCAACATTCTTCAATACCCTAAGAGGGAAAGGAATCCGAAATACTACAGGTACAGCTACCTATATAACTGCATCAAGTTACTGTCGAACTCAAACAAACACAACATTGTATATACACTATGCTGGAATGGAAAATAAATATTAAATTATTAAACAAAAAAATGCAAGAAATGCCTACACTATTACTCTCTGGCCTCGGTGAACTGGGATGGTGTCACATCCCTTGAGCCTGAGCAGGCCTGGGGCCCCTGGCTAGAGTATGCTGCTGATTAGGGAGACAGGGGGGAGGACGTGCCAGCAGATCAGCACCCCCTCAGACCTCTAGTGCCCATTCTCCTCTGCATGGGACCACAATCTCTAGATCCAAACTGACCCTCTTACAGATACGCCAAGCCTAGGGTACCCAAAGGATGGTGGACTCGCTCGGAGGGAAGAGCTGTGAAGAGACACCGGATCTCCACGGCTACTCCTGGTGGGATTCCCACCTCCAGACTACTTCCTTCGATTCGCCTCACCTACGAACCACAGCACCTGCAGCACAGCACATTTGCCCTGCTTGGGATTTGCGTGGGCGAGGGTGGTGCAGCGTTAGGGGGAAGAGGTAGAGATACACGAGTCCTACGGTGTGTGTTCAGCCACGTTCCATTCAAATTTCCACCCCAACAACAAGACTAGTTCTAAGGCTCTGTTTGCCCAAGTGACCAGAGAGGGCACGAAGCAGTGCTGCCGCCTTGTGGCGCTTTCCCGTAACAACAACTTTAAAAACTGTGCTCAAGGGCACTTAACATTCAGAAGGCCTCTGACCTGCGGGGCTGCAAATGACCCTTGCCCAGGAGAAGTGTCCTGGGCTAGGTAATCTGCCATGAATTCAAATCAGGCCCGACTCTCAGGCAGAAATGTTTCAACAGCTCAGAGGTACTCACACGCTTTTTTAAAAACAGCACATCAAATGAAAAGAGGCTCAGGATCTGCCGTGATCAGGGAATGCACATAAACGTAGACGAGGTGTTCCCTGGCTGCAGTCCTCAAAAAGCCTATAAACAGTAAGTGCTCAACAGGGCAGGCAGAAGAGGGAACCCTACTATGCTGTTGGTGGAAATGTAAATTGCTAACAGCCAGTATGGAGATAGGTAGGCAAGTTCCTTGCTAAACTATAAACTGGAGCTACCATCAGACTCGGCATCCCCACTCCAGTTTGTATAACCAGAGAATACCATCATTGGAATAAAACACTTCCACCCCAACGGTTGTTGTGGTACTGTTTACCATAGCCAAGCCACGCAGATGACTGACATGTCCAGCGGGAAATGAATGGATAAAGAAGTTGGGCTACCTATACTCCCTCGACTGTCACTCATCCAGGGAACAAAATGAACTCATGCTATTTGTAGCAACATGGATGGAGCAGTAGATGATATCACTAATTCTGGTATATTAGGGACAGAAAGACACATATGCAGCATATCACTTTCAGGTACAGTCGAAAAATGGATACAAAGGAAGTAATGTACAGTGCAAACACAGACTCACAAACTGAGCCACGAAACGTAGATTTACCATAGGGGGAAATTGGGGATCGGACAAAGATGAAGTAGGAGGTTGGGATTAACAGAAACACACTAATATATAAAAAAAACTTCAACAACGGCGACCCTACTAATAGCACAGGGATCTCTAATCAACACTCGTCAATAACCTAACATGGAAAATAATCCAAAATTGTAAAGGTACAGCTACATATATACCTGCATCAAGTTGCTGTCGAACTCAAACAAACACAACATTGTATATAAACTACGCTGAAATAGAAAATAAGTATTAAATTATAAAACAAGAAAAAGGCAAGAAATGCCTACTATATTACCCTCAGGCCTCTGTGACGTGGGCTGGTGTCACATCTCTGTTGCCTCAGCAGGCCTGGGTCCCAATGCAGGAGTATGCTGGTGCTGAGGGAGCCAGGGAGGAGGACGTGCCAGCAGATCAGCACCCCCTCAGACCTCTATTGCCCATTCTCCTCTGCATGGTAGCACAGTCTCCCGATCCAAGCCGGCCCTCTTACAACTAAGCCAAGCCTAGTGTACCCAAATGAAGGTCGACCAGCTGGGAGGGAAGAGCTGTGAAAAGACACCGGATCTCCACAGCTCCTGCTAGTGGGGTTCCCACCTCCAGCCTACTTCCTTAGACTCGCCCCACCTACGAACCACAGCACCTTCAGCATAGCACATTTGCACTGCTTGGGATTTGCGTGGGGTCGGGCAGTGCAGGGTAAGGGTGAAGAGGAAAAGATACACAAGCACTGCGGTGTGTGTTCAGCCACGTTGGACTCCAATTTCCAACCCAACACCAGGACTCCCTCTAAGGCTCTGTTTGCCTACGTTACCAGGGAGGACACGAAGAAGTGCTGCCGCCTTGTGGCGCTTTCCCGTAACAACAACTTGAAACACTGTACTCAAGGGCACTTAACATTCACAAGGCCTGCGGGGCTGCAAATGAACCCTGCCCTCCAGAAATGTCCTATGCTAGGTAATCTGAAATCAATTCAAATCAGGTCCGACTCTCAGGCAGAAATGTTTCAAGAGCCCAGTGGTACTCACACGCTTTTTAAAAACAGCACATCAAATGAAAAGATGCTCAGGATCTCTCATGATTAAAGAATGAAAATAAACGTAGACGAGGTGTTCCCTGGCTGCAGTCCTCAAAAAGCCTACAAAGAGTAACTGCTCAAGAGGGCAGGAAAAAAGAGAACCCTACTACGCTGTTGGTGGAAATGTAACTTGCTAGCAGCCAGTATGGAGATAGGTAGGCAAGTCCCTTAGTAACCTATAAACTGGAGCTACCACGAGATTCGGCAACCCCACTGCAGTTCGTATAACCAGGGAATACCATCATTGGAATAAAACAGTTGCACCCCAACGGTCGTGGTGCTACTCTTTATCATAGCCAAGACACGCAAACAACCGAAATGTCCAGCGAGAGACGATTGGATAAAGAACTTGTGAGACCTATACCCCCTGGACTGTCACTCATCCAGACAACAAAATGAACTCATGCTATTTGTAGCCACATGGATGCAGCAGTAGATGATCTCACTAATTCTGGTAAGTTAGAGACAGAAAGACACATATCCCAGCATATCACTTATATGTGCAATCTAAAAACGCATACAAAGAAGGAGTATACAAAGGAAACACAGATTCCCAAACGGGAAAAACAAGTGTCGAGTTCCCAGAGGGGGAAACTGGGGATCGGGGAAGGATGAAGTAGGAGGTTGGGATTCACAGACAAACACTAATATATAAAAAAGACTTCATCAACAACAACCATCCTGAGAGCACAGGGAACTCTACTCAACATTCTTCAATACCCTAACAGGGAAAAGAATCCGAAATACTATGGGTACAGCTACATATATAACTGCATCAAGTTGCTGTCGAACTCAAACAAACACAACATTGTATATACACTATGCTGGAATGGAAAATAAATATTAAATTATAAACCAAGAAAAGGCAAGAAATGCCTACTCTATTACTCTCTGGTCTCGGTGAACTGGGATGGTGTCACATCCCTTGAGCCTGAGCAGGCCTGGGGCCCCTGGCTAGAGTATGCTGCTGATTAGGGAGACAGGGGGGAGGACGTGCCAGCAGATCAGCACCCCCTCAGACCTCTAGTGCCCATTCTCCTCTGCATGGGACCACAATCTCTAGATCCAAGCTGACCCTCTTACAGATAAGCCAAGCCTAGTGTACCCAAAGGATGGTGGACTCGCTCGGAGGGAAGAGCTGTGAAAAGACACCGGATCTCCACGGCTACTCCTGGTGGGATTCCCACCTCCAGACTACTTCCTTAGATTCGCCCCACCTACGAACCACAGCACCTTCAGCATAGCACATTTGCACTGCTTGGGATTTGCATGGGCGAGGGTGATGCAACATTAGGGGGAAGAGGGAAAGATACACAAGCCCTACGGTGTGTTTTCAGCCACGTTCCATTCAAATTTCCACCCCAACAACAAGACTAGTTCTTAGGGTCTGTTTGCCCAAGTGACCAGAGAGGGCACGAAGCAGTGCTGCCGCCTTGTGGCGCTTTCCCGTAACAACAACTTTAAAAACCGTGCTCAAGGGCACTTAACATTCACAAGGCCTCTGACCTGCGGGGCTGCAAATGACCCCTGCCCAGGAGAAGTGTCCTGGGCTAGGTAATCTGCCAGGAATTCAAATCAGGCCCGACACTCAGGCAGAAATGTTTCAACAGCTCAGAGGTACTCACACGCTTTTCAAAGAACACCACATCAAGTGAAAAGATGCTCAGGATCTGTCATGGTTAGAGAATGCAAATAAACGTAGTCGAGGTGTTCCCTGGCTGCAGTCCTCAAAAAGCCTACAAAGAGTAAGTGCTCAAGAGGGCAGGAAAACAGGGAACCCTACTACGCTGTTGCTGGAAATGTAAATTGCTAACAGCCAGTATGGAGATAGGTAGGCAAGTTCCTTAGTAAACTATAAACTGGAGCTACCACGAGATTTGGCAACCCCACTGCAGTGCGTATAACCAGAGAATACCATCACTGGAATAAAGCAGTTGCACCCCTACGGTCGTGCTGCTACTCTTTACCATAGCCAGGACACGCAAACAACCAAAATGTCCAGCTGGAGATGTTTGGATAAAGAACTTGTGAGACCTATACTCCCTGGACTGTCACTCATCCAGTCAACAAAATGAATTCATGCTATTGGTAGCAACATGGATGCAGCAGTAGATGATCTCACTAATTCTGGTAAGTTAGAGACAGAAAGACACATATCCCCACATATCACTTACATGTGCAATCTAAAAACGCATACAAAGAAGGAGTATACAAGGGAAACACAGATTCACAAACGGGAAAAAGAAGTGTCGAGTTCCCAGAGGGGGAAATTGGGGATCGGGGAAGGATGAAGTAGGAGGTTGGGATTCACAGACAAACACTAATATATAAAAAAGACTTCATCAACGACAACCATCCTGAGAGCACAAGGAACTCTACTCAACATTCTTCAATACCCTAAGAGGGAAAGGAATCCGAAATACTACAGGTACAGCTACATATATAACTGCATCAAGTTGCTGTCAAACTCAAACAAACACAACATTGTATATACACTATGCTGGAATGGAAAATAAATATTAAATTATTAAACAAAAAAAGGCAAAAAATGCCTACACTATTACTCTCTGGCCTCGGTGAACTGGGATGGTGTCACATCCCTTGAGCCTGAGCAGGCCTGGGGCCCCTGGCTAGAGTATGCTGCTGATTAGGGAGACAGGGGGGAGGACGTGCCAGCAGATCAGCACCCCCTCAGACCTCTAGTGCCCATTCTCCTCTGCATGGGACCACAATCTCTAGATCCAAACTGACCCTCTTACAGATACGCCAAGCCTAGGGTACCCAAAGGATGGTGGACTCGCTCGGAGGGAAGAGCTGTGAAGAGACACCGGATCTCCACGGCTACTCCTGGTGGGATTCCCACCTCCAGACTACTTCCTTCGATTCGCCTCACCTACGAACCACAGCACCTGAAGCACAGCACATTTGCCCTGCTTGGGATTTGCGTGGGCGAGGGTGGTGCAGCGTTAGGGGGAAGAGGTAGAGATACACGAGTCCTACGGTGTGTGTTCAGCCACGTTCCATTCAAATTTCCACCCCAACAACAAGACTAGTTCTAAGGCTCTGTTTGCCCAAGTGACCAGAGAGGGCACGAAGCAGTGCTGCCGCCTTGTGGCGCTTTCCCGTAACAACAACTTTAAAAACTGTGCTCAAGGGCACTTAACATTCACAAGGCCTCTGACCTGCGGGGCTGCAAATGACCCTTGCCCAGGAGAAGTGTCCTGGGCTAGGTAATCTGCCATGAATTCAAATCAGGCCCGACTCTCAGGCAGAAATGTTTCAACAGCTCAGAGGTACTCACACGCTTTTTTAAAAACAGCACATCAAATGAAAAGAGGCTCAGGATCTGCCGTGATCAGGGAATGCACATAAACGTAGACGAGGTGTTCCCTGGCTGCAGTCCTCAAAAAGCCTATAAACAGTAAGTGCTCAACAGGGCAGGCAGAAGAGGGAACCCTACTATGCTGTTGGTGGAAATGTAAATTGCTAACAGCCAGTATGGAGATAGGTAGGCAAGTTCCTTGCTAAACTATAAACTGGAGCTACCATCAGACTCGGCATCCCCACTCCAGTTTGTATAACCAGAGAATACCATCATTGGAATAAAACACTTCCACCCCAACGGTTGTTGTGGTACTGTTTACCATAGCCAAGCCACGCAGATGACTGACATGTCCAGCGGGAAATGAATGGATAAAGAAGTTGGGCTACCTATACTCCCTCGACTGTCACTCATCCAGGGAACAAAATGAACTCATGCTATTTGTAGCAACATGGATGGAGCAGTAGATGATATCACTAATTCTGGTATATTAGGGACAGAAAGACACATATGCAGCATATCACTTTCAGGTACAGTCGAAAAATGGATACAAAGGAAGTAATGTACAGTGCAAACACAGACTCACAAACTGAGCCACGAAACGTAGATTTACCATAGGGGGAAATTGGGGATCGGACAAAGATGAAGTAGGAGGTTGGGATTAACAGAAACACACTAATATATAAAAAAAACTTCAACAACGGCGACCCTACTAATAGCACAGGGATCTCTAATCAACACTCGTCAATAACCTAACATGGAAAATAATCCAAAATTGTAAAGGTACAGCTACATATATACCTGCATCAAGTTGCTGTCGAACTCAAACAAACACAACATTGTATATAAACTACGCTGAAATAGAAAATAAGTATTAAATTATAAAACAAGAAAAAGGCAAGAAATGCCTACTATATTACCCTCAGGCCTCTGTGACGTGGGCTGGTGTCACATCTCTGTTGCCTCAGCAGGCCTGGGTCCCAATGCAGGAGTATGCTGGTGCTGAGGGAGCCAGGGAGGAGGACGTGCCAGCAGATCAGCACCCCCTCAGACCTCTATTGCCCATTCTCCTCTGCATGGTAGCACAGTCTCCCGATCCAAGCCGGCCCTCTTACAACTAAGCCAAGCCTAGTGTACCCAAATGAAGGTCGACCAGCTGGGAGGGAAGAGCTGTGAAAAGACACCGGATCTCCACAGCTCCTGCTAGTGGGGTTCCCACCTCCAGCCTACTTCCTTAGACTCGCCCCACCTACGAACCACAGCACCTTCAGCATAGCACATTTGCACTGCTTGGGATTTGCGTGGGGTCGGGCAGTGCAGGGTAAGGGTGAAGAGGAAAAGATACACAAGCACTGCGGTGTGTGTTCAGCCACGTTGGACTCCAATTTCCAACCCAACACCAGGACTCCCTCTAAGGCTCTGTTTGCCTACGTTACCAGGGAGGACACGAAGAAGTGCTGCCGCCTTGTGGCGCTTTCCCGTAACAACAACTTGAAACACTGTACTCAAGGGCACTTAACATTCACAAGGCCTGCGGGGCTGCAAATGAACCCTGCCCTCCAGAAATGTCCTATGCTAGGTAATCTGAAATCAATTCAAATCAGGTCCGACTCTCAGGCAGAAATGTTTCAAGAGCCCAGTGGTACTCACACGCTTTTTAAAAACAGCACATCAAATGAAAAGATGCTCAGGATCTCTCATGATTAAAGAATGAAAATAAACGTAGACGAGGTGTTCCCTGGCTGCAGTCCTCAAAAAGCCTACAAAGAGTAACTGCTCAAGAGGGCAGGAAAAAAGAGAACCCTACTACGCTGTTGGTGGAAATGTAACTTGCTAGCAGCCAGTATGGAGATAGGTAGGCAAGTCCCTTAGTAACCTATAAACTGGAGCTACCACGAGATTCGGCAACCCCACTGCAGTTCGTATAACCAGGGAATACCATCACTGGAATAAAACAGTTGCACCCCAACGGTCGTGGTGCTACTCTTTATCATAGCCAAGACACGCAAACAACCGAAATGTCCAGCGAGAGACGACTGGATAAAGAACTTGTGAGACCTATACCCCCTGGACTGTCACTCATCCAGACAACAAAATGAACTCATGCTATTTGTAGCCACATGGATGCAGCAGTAGATGATCTCACTAATTCTGGTAAGTTAGAGACAGAAAGACACATATCCCAGCATATCACTTATATGTGCAATCTAAAAACGCATACAAAGAAGGAGTATACAAAGGAAACACAGATTCCCAAACGGGAAAAACAAGTGTCGAGTTCCCAGAGGGGGAAACTGGGGATCGGGGAAGGATGAAGTAGGAGGTTGGGATTCACAGACAAACACTCATATATAAAAAAGACTTCATCAACAACAACCATCCTGAGAGCACAGGGAACTCTACTCAACATTCTTCAATACCCTAACAGGGAAAAGAATCCGAAATACTATGGGTACAGCTACATATATAACTGCATCAAGTTGCTGTCGAACTCAAACAAACACAACATTGTATATACACTATGCTGGAATGGAAAATAAATATTAAATTATAAACCAAGAAAAGGCAAGAAATGCCTACTCTATTACTCTCTGGTCTCGGTGAACTGGGATGGTGTCACATCCCTTGAGCCTGAGCAGGCCTGGGGCCCCTGGCTAGAGTATGCTGCTGATTAGGGAGACAGGGGGGAGGACGTGCCAGCAGATCAGCACCCCCTCAGACCTCTAGTGCCCATTCTCCTCTGCATGGGACCACAATCTCTAGATCCAAGCTGACCCTCTTACAGATAAGCCAAGCCTAGTGTACCCAAAGGATGGTGGACTCGCTCGGAGGGAAGAGCTGTGAAAAGACACCGGATCTCCACGGCTACTCCTGGTGGGATTCCCACCTCCAGACTACTTCCTTAGATTCGCCCCACCTACGAACCACAGCACCTTCAGCATAGCACATTTGCACTGCTTGGGATTTGCATGGGCGAGGGTGATGCAACATTAGGGGGAAGAGGGAAAGATACACAAGCCCTACGGTGTGTTTTCAGCCACGTTCCATTCAAATTTCCACCCCAACAACAAGACTAGTTCTTAGGGTCTGTTTGCCCAAGTGACCAGAGAGGGCACGAAGCAGTGCTGCCGCCTTGTGGTGCTTTCCCGTAACAACAACTTTAAAAACCGTGCTCAAGGGCACTTAACATTCACAAGGCCTCTGACCTGCGGGGCTGCAAATGACCCTTGCCCAGGAGAAGTGTCCTGGGCTAGGTAATCTGCCATGAATTCAAATCAGGCCCGACTCTCAGGCAGAAATGTTTCAACAGCTCAGAGGTACTCACACGCTTTTTTAAAAACAGCACATCAAATGAAAAGAGGCTCAGGATCTGCCGTGATCAGGGAATGCACATAAACGTAGACGAGGTGTTCCCTGGCTGCAGTCCTCAAAAAGCCTATAAACAGTAAGTGCTCAACAGGGCAGGCAGAAGAGGGAACCCTACTATGCTGTTGGTGGAAATGTAAATTGCTAACAGCCAGTATGGAGATAGGTAGGCAAGTTCCTTGCTAAACTATAAACTGGAGCTACCATCAGACTCGGCATCCCCACTCCAGTTTGTATAACCAGAGAATACCATCATTGGAATAAAACACTTCCACCCCAACGGTTGTTGTGGTACTGTTTACCACAGCCAAGCCACGCAGATGACTGACATGTCCAGCGGGAAATGAATGGATAAAGAAGTTGGGCTACCTATACTCCCTCGACTGTCACTCATCCAGGGAACAAAATGAACTCATGCTATTTGTAGCAACATGGACGGAGCAGTAGATGATATCACTAATTCTGGTATATTAGGGACAGAAAGACACATATGCAGCATATCACTTTCAGGTACAGTCGAAAAATGGATACAAAGGAAGTAATGTACAGTGCAAACACAGACTCACAAACTGAGCCACGAAACGTAGATTTACCATAGGGGGAAATTGGGGATCGGACAAAGATGAAGTAGGAGGTTGGGATTAACAGAAACACACTAATATATAAAAAAAACTTCAACAACGGCGACCCTACTAATAGCACAGGGATCTCTAATCAACACTCGTCAATAACCTAACATGGAAAATAATCCAAAATTGTAAAGGTACAGCTACATATATACCTGCATCAAGTTGCTGTCGAACTCAAACAAACACAACATTGTATATAAACTACGCTGAAATAGAAAATAAGTATTAAATTATAAAACAAGAAAAAGGCAAGAAATGCCTACTATATTACCCTCAGGCCTCTGTGACGTGGGCTGGTGTCACATCTCTGTTGCCTCAGCAGGCCTGGGTCCCAATGCAGGAGTATGCTGGTGCTGAGGGAGCCAGGGAGGAGGACGTGCCAGCAGATCAGCACCCCCTCAGACCTCTATTGCCCATTCTCCTCTGCATGGTAGCACAGTCTCCCGATCCAAGCCGGCCCTCTTACAACTAAGCCAAGCCTAGTGTACCCAAATGAAGGTCGACCAGCTGGGAGGGAAGAGCTGTGAAAAGACACCGGATCTCCACAGCTCCTGCTAGTGGGGTTCCCACCTCCAGCCTACTTCCTTAGACTCGCCCCACCTACGAACCACAGCACCTTCAGCATAGCACATTTGCACTGCTTGGGATTTGCGTGGGGTCGGGCAGTGCAGGGTAAGGGTGAAGAGGAAAAGATACACAAGCACTGCGGTGTGTGTTCAGCCACGTTGGACTCCAATTTCCAACCCAACACCAGGACTCCCTCTAAGGCTCTGTTTGCCTACGTTACCAGGGAGGACACGAAGAAGTGCTGCCGCCTTGTGGCGCTTTCCCATAACAACAACTTGAAACACTGTACTCAAGGGCACTTAACATTCACAAGGCCTGCGGGGCTGCAAATGAACCCTGCCCTCCAGAAATGTCCTATGCTAGGTAATCTGAAATCAATTCAAATCAGGTCCGACTCTCAGGCAGAAATGTTTCAAGAGCCCAGTGGTACTCACACGCTTTTTAAAAACAGCACATCAAATGAAAAGATGCTCAGGATCTCTCATGATTAAAGAATGAAAATAAACGTAGACGAGGTGTTCCCTGGCTGCAGTCCTCAAAAAGCCTACAAAGAGTAACTGCTCAAGAGGGCAGGAAAAAAGAGAACCCTACTACGCTGTTGGTGGAAATGTAACTTGCTAGCAGCCAGTATGGAGATAGGTAGGCAAGTCCCTTAGTAACCTATAAACTGGAGCTACCACGAGATTCGGCAACCCCACTGCAGTTCGTATAACCAGGGAATACCATCATTGGAATAAAACAGTTGCACCCCAACGGTCGTGGTGCTACTCTTTATCATAGCCAAGACACGCAAACAACCGAAATGTCCAGCGAGAGACGATTGGATAAAGAACTTGTGAGACCTATACCCCCTGGACTGTCACTCATCCAGACAACAAAATGAACTCATGCTATTTGTAGCCACATGGATGCAGCAGTAGATGATCTCACTAATTCTGGTAAGTTAGAGACAGAAAGACACATATCCCAGCATATCACTTATATGTGCAATCTAAAAACGCATACAAAGAAGGAGTATACAAAGGAAACACAGATTCCCAAACGGGAAAAACAAGTGTCGAGTTCCCAGAGGGGGAAACTGGGGATCGGGGAAGGATGAAGTAGGAGGTTGGGATTCACAGACAAACACTAATATATAAAAAAGACTTCATCAACAACAACCATCCTGAGAGCACAGGGAACTCTACTCAACATTCTTCAATACCCTAACAGGGAAAAGAATCCGAAATACTATGGGTACAGCTACATATATAACTGCATCAAGTTGCTGTCGAACTCAAACAAACACAACATTGTATATACACTATGCTGGAATGGAAAATAAATATTAAATTATAAACCAAGAAAAGGCAAGAAATGCCTACTCTATTACTCTCTGGTCTCGGTGAACTGGGATGGTGTGACATCCCTTGAGCCTGAGCAGGCCTGGGGCCCCTGGCTAGAGTATGCTGCTGATTAGGGAGACAGGGGGGAGGACGTGCCAGCAGATCAGCACCCCCTCAGACCTCTAGTGCCCATTCTCCTCTGCATGGGACCACAATCTCTAGATCCAAGCTGACCCTCTTACAGATAAGCCAAGCCTAGTGTACCCAAAGGATGGTGGACTCGCTCGGAGGGAAGAGCTGTGAAAAGACACCGGATCTCCACGGCTACTCCTGGTGGGATTCCCACCTCCAGACTACTTCCTTAGATTCGCCCCACCTACGAACCACAGCACCTTCAGCATAGCACATTTGCACTGCTTGGGATTTGCATGGGCGAGGGTGATGCAACATTAGGGGGAAGAGGGAAAGATACACAAGCCCTACGGTGTGTTTTCAGCCACGTTCCATTCAAATTTCCACCCCAACAACAAGACTAGTTCTTAGGGTCTGTTTGCCCAAGTGACCAGAGAGGGCACGAAGCAGTGCTGCCGCCTTGTGGCGCTTTCCCGTAACAACAACTTTAAAAACCGTGCTCAAGGGCACTTAACATTCACAAGGCCTCTGACCTGCGGGGCTGCAAATGACCCCTGCCCAGGAGAAGTGTCCTGGGCTAGGTAATCTGCCAGGAATTCAAATCAGGCCCGACACTCAGGCAGAAATGTTTCAACAGCTCAGAGGTACTCACACGCTTTTCAAAGAACACCACATCAAGTGAAAAGATGCTCAGGATCTGTCATGGTTAGAGAATGCAAATAAACGTAGTCGAGGTATTCCCTGGCTGCAGTCCTCAAAAAGCCTACAAAGAGTAAGTGCTCAAGAGGGCAGGAAAACAGGGAACCCTACTACGCTGTTGCTGGAAATGTAAATTGCTAACAGCCAGTATGGAGATAGGTAGGCAAGTTCCTTAGTAAACTATAAACTGGAGCTACCACGAGATTTGGCAACCCCACTGCAGTGCGTATAACCAGAGAATACCATCACTGGAATAAAGCAGTTGCACCCCTACGGTCGTGCTGCTACTCTTTACCATAGCCAGGACACGCAAACAACCAAAATGTCCAGCTGGAGATGTTTGGATAAAGAACTTGTGAGACCTATACTCCCTGGACTGTCACTCATCCAGACAACAAAATGAACTCATGCTATTTGTAGCCACATGGATGCAGCAGTAGATGATCTCACTAATTCTGGTAAGTTAGAGACAGAAAGACACATATCCCAGCATATCACTTATATGTGCAATCTAAAAACGCATACAAAGAAGGAGTATACAAAGGAAACACAGATTCCCAAAAGGGGAAAAAGAAGTGTCGAGTTCCCAGAGGGGGAAACTGGGGATCGGGGAAGGATGAAGTAGGAGGTTGGGATTCACAGACAAACACTCATATATAAAAAAGACTTCATCAACAACAACCATCCTGAGAGCACAGGGAACTCTACTCAACATTCTTCAATACCCTAACAGGGAAACGAATCCGAAATACTACGGGTACAGCTACATATATAACTGCATCAAGTTGCTGTCGAACTCAAACAAACACAACATTGTATATACACTATGCTGGAATGGAAAATAAATATTAAATTATAAACCAAGAAAAGGCAAGAAATGCCTACTCTATTACTCTCTGGTCTCGGTGAACTGGGATGGTGTCACATCCCTTGAGCCTGAGCAGGCCTGGGGCCCCTGGCTAGAGTATGCTGCTGATTAGGGAGACAGGGGGGAGGACGTGCCAGCAGATCAGCACCCCCTCAGACCTCTAGTGCCCATTCTCCTCTGCATGGGACCACAATCTCTAGATCCAAGCCGACCCTCTTACAGATAAGCCAAGCCTAGGGTACCCAAAGGATGGTGGACTCGCTCGGAGGGAAGAGCTGTGAAGAGACACCGGATCTCCACGGCTACTCCTGGTGGGATTCCCACCTCCAGACTACTTCCTTCGGTTCGCCTCACCTACGAACCACAGCACCTGAAGCACAGCACATTTGCCCTGCTTGGGATTTGCGTGGGCGAGGGTGGTGCAGCGTTAGGGGGAAGAGGTAGAGATACACGAGTCCTACGGTGTGTGTTCAGCCACGTTCCATTCAAATTTCCACCCCAACAACAAGACTAGTTCTAAGGCTCTGTTTGCCCAAGTGACCAGAGAAGGCACGAAGCAGTGCTGCCGCCTTGTGGCGCTTTCCCGTAACAACAACTTTAAAAACTGTGCTCAAGGGCACTTAACATTCAGAAGGCCTCTGACCTGCGGGGCTGCAAATGACCCTTGCCCAGGAGAAGTGTCCTGGGCTAGGTAATCTGCCATGAATTCAAATCAGGCCCGACTCTCAGGCAGAAATGTTTCAACAGCTCAGAGGTACTCACACGCTTTTTTAAAAACAGCACATCAAATGAAAAGAGGCTCAGGATCTGCCGTGATCAGGGAATGCACATAAACGTAGACGAGGTGTTCCCTGGCTGCAGTCCTCAAAAAGCCTATAAACAGTAAGTGCTCAACAGGGCAGGCAGAAGAGGGAACCCTACTATGCTGTTGGTGGAAATGTAAATTGCTAACAGCCAGTATGGAGATAGGTAGGCAAGTTCCTTGCTAAACTATAAACTGGAGCTACCATCAGACTCGGCATCCCCACTCCAGTTTGTATAACCAGAGAATACCATCATTGGAATAAAACACTTCCACCCCAACGGTTGTTGTGGTACTGTTTACCATAGCCAAGCCACGCAGATGACTGACATGTCCAGCGGGAAATGAATGGATAAAGAAGTTGGGCTACCTATACTCCCTCGACTGTCACTCATCCAGGGAACAAAATGAACTCATGCTATTTGTAGCAACATGGATGGAGCAGTAGATGATATCACTAATTCTGGTATATTAGGGACAGAAAGACACATATGCAGCATATCACTTTCAGGTATAGTCGAAAAATGGATACAAAGGAAGTAATGTACAGTGCAAACACAGACTCACAAACTGAGCCACGAAACGTAGATTTACCATAGGGGGAAATTGGGGATCGGACAAAGATGAAGTAGGAGGTTGGGATTAACAGAAACACACTAATATATAAAAAAAACTTCAACAACGGCGACCCTACTAATAGCACAGTGATCTCTAATCAACACTCGTCAATAACCTAACATGGAAAATAATCCAAAATTGTAAAGGTACAGCTACATATATACCTGCATCAAGTTGCTGTCGAACTCAAACAAACACAACATTGTATATAAACTACGCTGAAATAGAAAATAAGTATTAAATTATAAAACAAGAAAAAGGCAAGAAATGCCTACTATATTACCCTCAGGCCTCTGTGACGTGGGTTGGTGTCACATCTCTGTTGCCTCAGCAGGCCTGGGTCCCAATGCAGGAGTATGCTGGTGCTGAGGGAGCCAGGGAGGAGGACGTGCCAGCAGATCAGCACCCCCTCAGACCTCTATTGCCCATTCTCCTCTGCATGGTAGCACAGTCTCCCGATCCAAGCCGGCCCTCTTACAACTAAGCCAAGCCTAGTGTACCCAAATGAAGGTCGACCAGCTGGGAGGGAAGAGCTGTGAAAAGACACCGGATCTCCACAGCTCCTGCTAGTGGGGTTCCCACCTCCAGCCTACTTCCTTAGACTCGCCCCACCTACGAACCACAGCACCTTCAGCATAGCACATTTGCACTGCTTGGGATTTGCGTGGGGTCGGGCAGTGCAGGGTAAGGGTGAAGAGGAAAAGATACACAAGCACTGCGGTGTGTGTTCAGCCACGTTGGACTCCAATTTCCAACCCAACACCAGGACTCCCTCTAAGGCTCTGTTTGCCTACGTTACCAGGGAGGACACGAAGAAGTGCTGCCGCCTTGTGGCGCTTTCCCATAACAACAACTTGAAACACTGTACTCAAGGGCACTTAACATTCACAAGGCCTGCGGGGCTGCAAATGAACCCTGCCCTCCAGAAATGTCCTATGCTAGGTAATCTGAAATCAATTCAAATCAGGTCCGACTCTCAGGCAGAAATGTTTCAAGAGCCCAGTGGTACTCACACGCTTTTTAAAAACAGCACATCAAATGAAAAGATGCTCAGGATCTCTCATGATTAAAGAATGAAAATAAACGTAGACGAGGTGTTCCCTGGCTGCAGTCCTCAAAAAGCCTACAAAGAGTAACTGCTCAAGAGGGCAGGAAAAAAGAGAACCCTACTACGCTGTTGGTGGAAATGTAACTTGCTAGCAGCCAGTATGGAGATAGGTAGGCAAGTCCCTTAGTAACCTATAAACTGGAGCTACCACGAGATTCGGCAACCCCACTGCAGTTCGTATAACCAGGGAATACCATCATTGGAATAAAACAGTTGCACCCCAACGGTCGTGGTGCTACTCTTTATCATAGCCAAGACACGCAAACAACCGAAATGTCCAGCGAGAGACGATTGGATAAAGACCTTGTGAGACCTATACCCCCTGGACTGTCACTCATCCAGACAACAAAATGAACTCATGCTATTTGTAGCCACATGGATGCAGCAGTAGATGATCTCACTAATTCTGGTAAGTTAGAGACAGAAAGACACATATCCCAGCATATCACTTATATGTGCAATCTAAAAACGCATACAAAGAAGGAGTATACAAAGGAAACACAGATTCCCAAACGGGAAAAACAAGTGTCGAGTTCCCAGAGGGGGAAACTGGGGATCGGGGAAGGATGAAGTAGGAGGTTGGGATTCACAGACAAACACTAATATATAAAAAAGACTTCATCAACAACAACCATCCTGAGAGCACAGGGAACTCTACTCAACATTCTTCAATACCCTAACAGGGAAAAGAATCCGAAATACTATGGGTACAGCTACATATATAACTGCATCAAGTTGCTGTCGAACTCAAACAAACACAACATTGTATATACACTATGCTGGAATGGAAAATAAATATTAAATTATAAACCAAGAAAAGGCAAGAAATGCCTACTCTATTACTCTCTGGTCTCGGTGAACTGGGATGGTGTGACATCCCTTGAGCCTGAGCAGGCCTGGGGCCCCTGGCTAGAGTATGCTGCTGATTAGGGAGACAGGGGGGAGGACGTGCCAGCAGATCAGCACCCCCTCAGACCTCTAGTGCCCATTCTCCTCTGCATGGGACCACAATCTCTAGATCCAAGCTGACCCTCTTACAGATAAGCCAAGCCTAGTGTACCCAAAGGATGGTGGACTCGCTCGGAGGGAAGAGCTGTGAAAAGACACCGGATCTCCACGGCTACTCCTGGTGGGATTCCCACCTCCAGACTACTTCCTTAGATTCGCCCCACCTACGAACCACAGCACCTTCAGCATAGCACATTTGCACTGCTTGGGATTTGCATGGGCGAGGGTGATGCAACATTAGGGGGAAGAGGGAAAGATACACAAGCCCTACGGTGTGTTTTCAGCCACGTTCCATTCAAATTTCCACCCCAACAACAAGACTAGTTCTTAGGGTCTGTTTGCCCAAGTGACCAGAGAGGGCACGAAGCAGTGCTGCCGCCTTGTGGCGCTTTCCCGTAACAACAACTTTAAAAACCGTGCTCAAGGGCACTTAACATTCACAAGGCCTCTGACCTGCGGGGCTGCAAATGACCCCTGCCCAGGAGAAGTGTCCTGGGCTAGGTAATCTGCCAGGAATTCAAATCAGGCCCGACACTCAGGCAGAAATGTTTCAACAGCTCAGAGGTACTCACACGCTTTTTTAAAAACAGCACATCAAATGAAAAGAGGCTCAGGATCTGCCGTGATCAGGGAATGCACATAAACGTAGACGAGGTGTTCCCTGGCTGCAGTCCTCAAAAAGCCTATAAACAGTAAGTGCTCAACAGGGCAGGCAGAAGAGGGAACCCTACTATGCTGTTGGTGGAAATGTAAATTGCTAACAGCCAGTATGGAGATAGGTAGGCAAGTTCCTTGCTAAACTATAAACTGGAGCTACCATCAGACTCGGCATCCCCACTCCAGTTTGTATAACCAGAGAATACCATCATTGGAATAAAACACTTCCACCCCAACGGTTGTTGTGGTACTGTTTACCATAGCCAAGCCACGCAGATGACTGACATGTCCAGCGGGAAATGAATGGATAAAGAAGTTGGGCTACCTATACTCCCTCGACTGTCACTCATCCAGGGAACAAAATGAACTCATGCTATTTGTAGCAACATGGATGGAGCAGTAGATGATATCACTAATTCTGGTATATTAGGGACAGAAAGACACATATGCAGCATATCACTTTCAGGTATAGTCGAAAAATGGATACAAAGGAAGTAATGTACAGTGCAAACACAGACTCACAAACTGAGCCACGAAACGTAGATTTACCATAGGGGGAAATTGGGGATCGGACAAAGATGAAGTAGGAGGTTGGGATTAACAGAAACACACTAATATATAAAAAAAACTTCAACAACGGCGACCCTACTAATAGCACAGTGATCTCTAATCAACACTCGTCAATAACCTAACATGGAAAATAATCCAAAATTGTAAAGGTACAGCTACATATATACCTGCATCAAGTTGCTGTCGAACTCAAACAAACACAACATTGTATATAAACTACGCTGAAATAGAAAATAAGTATTAAATTATAAAACAAGAAAAAGGCAAGAAATGCCTACTATATTACCCTCAGGCCTCTGTGACGTGGGCTGGTGTCACATCTCTGTTGCCTCAGCAGGCCTGGGTCCCAATGCAGGAGTATGCTGGTGCTGAGGGAGCCAGGGAGGAGGACGTGCCAGCAGATCAGCACCCCCTCAGACCTCTAGTGCCCATTCTCCTCTGCATGGTAGCACAGTCTCCCGATCCAAGCCGGCCCTCTTACAACTAAGCCAAGCCTAGTGTACCCAAATGAAGGTCGACCAGCTGGGAGGGAAGAGCTGTGAAAAGACACCGGATCTCCACAGCTCCTGCTAGTGGGGTTCCCACCTCCAGCCTACTTCCTTAGACTCGCCCCACCTACGAACCACAGCACCTTCAGCATAGCACATTTGCACTGCTTGGGATTTGCGTGGGGTCGGGCAGTGCAGGGTAAGGGTGAAGAGGAAAAGATACACAAGCACTGCGGTGTGTGTTCAGCCACGTTGGACTCCAATTTCCAACCCAACACCAGGACTCCCTCTAAGGCTCTGTTTGCCTACGTTACCAGGGAGGACACGAAGAAGTGCTGCCGCCTTGTGGCGCTTTCCCGTAACAACAACTTGAAACACTGTACTCAAGGGCACTTAACATTCACAAGGCCTGCGGGGCTGCAAATGAACCCTGCCCTCCAGAAATGTCCTATGCTAGGTAATCTGAAATCAATTCAAATCAGGTCCGACTCTCAGGCAGAAATGTTTCAAGAGCCCAGTGGTACTCACACGCTTTTTAAAAACAGCACATCAAATGAAAAGATGCTCAGGATCTCTCATGATTAAAGAATGAAAATAAACGTAGACGAGGTGTTCCCTGGCTGCAGTCCTCAAAAAGCCTACAAAGAGTAACTGCTCAAGAGGGCAGGAAAAAAGAGAACCCTACTACGCTGTTGGTGGAAATGTAACTTGCTAGCAGCCAGTATGGAGATAGGTAGGCAAGTCCCTTAGTAACCTATAAACTGGAGCTACCACGAGATTCGGCAACCCCACTGCAGTTCGTATAACCAGGGAATACCATCATTGGAATAAAACAGTTGCACCCCAACGGTCGTGGTGCTACTCTTTATCATAGCCAAGACACGCAAACAACCGAAATGTCCAGCGAGAGACGATTGGATAAAGAACTTGTGAGACCTATACCCCCTGGACTGTCACTCATCCAGACAACAAAATGAACTCATGCTATTTGTAGCCACATGGATGCAGCAGTAGATGATCTCACTAATTCTGGTAAGTTAGAGACAGAAAGACACATATCCCAGCATATCACTTATATGTGCAATCTAAAAACGCATACAAAGAAGGAGTATACAAAGGAAACACAGATTCCCAAACGGGAAAAACAAGTGTCGAGTTCCCAGAGGGGGAAACTGGGGATCGGGGAAGGATGAAGTAGGAGGTTGGGATTCACAGACAAACACTCATATATAAAAAAGACTTCATCAACAACAACCATCCTGAGAGCACAGGGAACTCTACTCAACATTCTTCAATACCCTAACAGGGAAAAGAATCCGAAATACTATGGGTACAGCTACATATATAACTGCATCAAGTTGCTGTCGAACTCAAACAAACACAACATTGTATATACACTATGCTGGAATGGAAAATAAATATTAAATTATAAACCAAGAAAAGGCAAGAAATGCCTACTCTATTACTCTCTGGTCTCGGTGAACTGGGATGGTGTGACATCCCTTGAGCCTGAGCAGGCCTGGGGCCCCTGGCTAGAGTATGCTGCTGATTAGGGAGACAGGGGGGAGGACGTGCCAGCAGATCAGCACCCCCTCAGACCTCTAGTGCCCATTCTCCTCTGCATGGGACCACAATCTCTAGATCCAAGCTGACCCTCTTACAGATAAGCCAAGCCTAGTGTACCCAAAGGATGGTGGACTCGCTCGGAGGGAAGAGCTGTGAAAAGACACCGGATCTCCACGGCTACTCCTGGTGGGATTCCCACCTCCAGACTACTTCCTTAGATTCGCCCCACCTACGAACCACAGCACCTTCAGCATAGCACATTTGCACTGCTTGGGATTTGCATGGGCGAGGGTGATGCAACATTAGGGGGAAGAGGGAAAGATACACAAGCCCTACGGTGTGTTTTCAGCCACGTTCCATTCAAATTTCCACCCCAACAACAAGACTAGTTCTTAGGGTCTGTTTGCCCAAGTGACCAGAGAGGGCACGAAGCAGTGCTGCCGCCTTGTGGCGCTTTCCCGTAACAACAACTTTAAAAACCGTGCTCAAGGGCACTTAACATTCACAAGGCCTCTGACCTGCGGGGCTGCAAATGACCCCTGCCCAGGAGAAGTGTCCTGGGCTAGGTAATCTGCCAGGAATTCAAATCAGGCCCGACACTCAGGCAGAAATGTTTCAACAGCTCAGAGGTACTCACACGCTTTTCAAAGAACACCACATCAAGTGAAAAGATGCTCAGGATCTGTCATGGTTAGAGAATGCAAATAAACGTAGTCGAGGTGTTCCCTGGCTGCAGTCCTCAAAAAGCCTACAAAGAGTAAGTGCTCAAGAGGGCAGGAAAACAGGGAACCCTACTACGCTGTTGCTGGAAATGTAAATTGCTAACAGCCAGTATGGAGATAGGTAGGCAAGTTCCTTAGTAAACTATAAACTGGAGCTACCACGAGATTTGGCAACACCACTGCAGTGCGTATAACCAGAGAATACCATCATTGGAATAAAACAGTTGCACCCCAACGGTCGTGCTGCTACTCTTTATCATAGCCAAGACACGCAAACAAGCGAAATGTCCAGCGAGAGACGATTGGATAAAGAACTTGTGAGACCTATACCCCCTGGACTGTCACTCATCCAGACAACAAAATGAACTCATGCTATTTGTAGCCACATGGATGCAGCAGTAGATGATCTCACTAATTCTGGTAAGTTAGAGACAGAAAGACACATATCCCAGCATATCACTTATATGTGCAATCTAAAAACGCATACAAAGAAGGAGTATACAAAGGAAACACAGATTCCCAAAAGGGGAAAAAGAAGTGTCGAGTTCCCAGAGGGGGAAACTGGGGATCGGGGAAGGATGAAGTAGGAGGTTGGGATTCACAGACAAACACTCATATATAAAAAAGACTTCATCAACAACAACCATCCTGAGAGCACAGGGAACTCTACTCAACATTCTTCAATACCCTAACAGGGAAACGAATCCGAAATACTACGGGTACAGCTACATATATAACTGCATCAAGTTGCTGTTGAACTCAAACAAACACAACATTGTATATACACTATGCTGGAATGGAAAATAAATATTAAATTATAAACCAAGAAAAGGCAAGAAATGCCTACTCTATTACTCTCTGGTCTCGGTGAACTGGGATGGTGTCACATCCCTTGAGCCTGAGCAGGCCTGGGGCCCCTGGCTAGAGTATGCTGCTGATTAGGGAGACAGGGGGGAGGACGTGCCAGCAGATCAGCACCCCCTCAGACCTCTAGTGCCCATTCTCCTCTGCATGGGACCACAATCTCTAGATCCAAGCCGACCCTCTTACAGATAAGCCAAGCCTAGGGTACCCAAAGGATGGTGGACTCGCTCGGAGGGAAGAGCTGTGAAGAGACACCGGATCTCCACGGCTACTCCTGGTGGGATTCCCACCTCCAGACTACTTCCTTCGGTTCGCCTCACCTACGAACCACAGCACCTGAAGCACAGCACATTTGCCCTGCTTGGGATTTGCGTGGGCGAGGGTGGTGCAGCGTTAGGGGGAAGAGGTAGAGATACACGAGTCCTACGGTGTGTGTTCAGCCACGTTCCATTCAAATTTCCACCCCAACAACAAGACTAGTTCTAAGGCTCTGTTTGCCCAAGTGACCAGAGAAGGCACGAAGCAGTGCTGCCGCCTTGTGGCGCTTTCCCGTAACAACAACTTTAAAAACTGTGCTCAAGGGCACTTAACATTCAGAAGGCCTCTGACCTGCGGGGCTGCAAATGACCCTTGCCCAGGAGAAGTGTCCTGGGCTAGGTAATCTGCCATGAATTCAAATCAGGCCCGACTCTCAGGCAGAAATGTTTCAACAGCTCAGAGGTACTCACACGCTTTTTTAAAAACAGCACATCAAATGAAAAGAGGCTCAGGATCTGCCGTGATCAGGGAATGCACATAAACGTAGACGAGGTGTTCCCTGGCTGCAGTCCTCAAAAAGCCTATAAACAGTAAGTGCTCAACAGGGCAGGCAGAAGAGGGAACCCTACTATGCTGTTGGTGGAAATGTAAATTGCTAACAGCCAGTATGGAGATAGGTAGGCAAGTTCCTTGCTAAACTATAAACTGGAGCTACCATCAGACTCGGCATCCCCACTCCAGTTTGTATAACCAGAGAATACCATCATTGGAATAAAACACTTCCACCCCAACGGTTGTTGTGGTACTGTTTACCATAGCCAAGCCACGCAGATGACTGACATGTCCAGCGGGAAATGAATGGATAAAGAAGTTGGGCTACCTATACTCCCTCGACTGTCACTCATCCAGGGAACAAAATGAACTCATGCTATTTGTAGCAACATGGATGGAGCAGTAGATGATATCACTAATTCTGGTATATTAGGGACAGAAAGACACATATGCAGCATATCACTTTCAGGTATAGTCGAAAAATGGATACAAAGGAAGTAATGTACAGTGCAAACACAGACTCACAAACTGAGCCACGAAACGTAGATTTACCATAGGGGGAAATTGGGGATCGGACAAAGATGAAGTAGGAGGTTGGGATTAACAGAAACACACTAATATATAAAAAAAACTTCAACAACGGCGACCCTACTAATAGCACAGTGATCTCTAATCAACACTCGTCAATAACCTAACATGGAAAATAATCCAAAATTGTAAAGGTACAGCTACATATATACCTGCATCAAGTTGCTGTCGAACTCAAACAAACACAACATTGTATATAAACTACGCTGAAATAGAAAATAAGTATTAAATTATAAAACAAGAAAAAGGCAAGAAATGCCTACTATATTACCCTCAGGCCTCTGTGACGTGGGTTGGTGTCACATCTCTGTTGCCTCAGCAGGCCTGGGTCCCAATGCAGGAGTATGCTGGTGCTGAGGGAGCCAGGGAGGAGGACGTGCCAGCAGATCAGCACCCCCTCAGACCTCTATTGCCCATTCTCCTCTGCATGGTAGCACAGTCTCCCGATCCAAGCCGGCCCTCTTACAACTAAGCCAAGCCTAGTGTACCCAAATGAAGGTCGACCAGCTGGGAGGGAAGAGCTGTGAAAAGACACCGGATCTCCACAGCTCCTGCTAGTGGGGTTCCCACCTCCAGCCTACTTCCTTAGACTCGCCCCACCTACGAACCACAGCACCTTCAGCATAGCACATTTGCACTGCTTGGGATTTGCGTGGGGTCGGGCAGTGCAGGGTAAGGGTGAAGAGGAAAAGATACACAAGCACTGCGGTGTGTGTTCAGCCACGTTGGACTCCAATTTCCAACCCAACACCAGGACTCCCTCTAAGGCTCTGTTTGCCTACGTTACCAGGGAGGACACGAAGAAGTGCTGCCGCCTTGTGGCGCTTTCCCGTAACAACAACTTGAAACACTGTACTCAAGGGCACTTAACATTCACAAGGCCTGCGGGGCTGCAAATGAACCCTGCCCTCCAGAAATGTCCTATGCTAGGTAATCTGAAATCAATTCAAATCAGGTCCGACTCTCAGGCAGAAATGTTTCAAGAGCCCAGTGGTACTCACACGCTTTTTAAAAACAGCACATCAAATGAAAAGATGCTCAGGATCTCTCATGATTAAAGAATGAAAATAAACGTAGACGAGGTGTTCCCTGGCTGCAGTCCTCAAAAAGCCTACAAAGAGTAACTGCTCAAGAGGGCAGGAAAAAAGTGAACCCTACTACGCTGTTGGTGGAAATGTAACTTGCTAGCAGCCAGTATGGAGATAGGTAGGCAAGTCCCTTAGTAACCTATAAACTGGAGCTACCACGAGATTCGGCAACCCCACTGCAGTTCGTATAACCAGGGAATACCATCATTGGAATAAAACAGTTGCACCCCAACGGTCGTGGTGCTACTCTTTATCATAGCCAAGACACGCAAACAACCGAAATGTCCAGCGAGAGACGATTGGATAAAGAACTTGTGAGACCTATACCCCCTGGACTGTCACTCATCCAGACAACAAAATGAACTCATGCTATTTGTAGCCACATGGATGCAGCAGTAGATGATCTCACTAATTCTGGTAAGTTAGAGACAGAAAGACACATATCCCAGCATATCACTTATATGTGCAATCTAAAAACGCATACAAAGAAGGAGTATACAAAGGAAACACAGATTCCCAAACGGGAAAAACAAGTGTCGAGTTCCCAGAGGGGGAAACTGGGGATCGGGGAAGGATGAAGTAGGAGGTTGGGATTCACAGACAAACACTCATATATAAAAAAGACTTCATCAACAACAACCATCCTGAGAGCACAGGGAACTCTACTCAACATTCTTCAATACCCTAACAGGGAAAAGAATCCGAAATACTATGGGTACAGCTACATGTATAACTGCATCAAGTTGCTGTTGAACTCAAACAAACACAACATTGTATATACACTATGCTGGAATGGAAAATAAATATTAAATTATAAACCAAGAAAAGGCAAGAAATGCCTACTCTATTACTCTCTGGTCTCGGTGAACTGGGATGGTGTCACATCCCTTGAGCCTGAGCAGGCCTGGGGCCCCTGGCTAGAGTATGCTGCTGATTAGGGAGACAGGGGGGAGGACGTGCCAGCAGATCAGCACCCCCTCAGACCTCTAGTGCCCATTCTCCTCTGCATGGGACCACAACCTCTAGATCCAAGCTGACCCTCTTACAGATAAGCCAAGCCTAGTGTACCCAAAGGATGGTGGACTCGCTCGGAGGGAAGAGCTGTGAAAAGACACCGGATCTCCACGGCTACTCCTGGTGGGATTCCCACCTCCAGACTACTTCCTTAGATTCGCCCCACCTACGAACCACAGCACCTTCAGCATAGCACATTTGCACTGCTTGGGATTTGCATGGGCGAGGGTGATGCAACATTAGGGGGAAGAGGGAAAGATACACAAGCCCTACGGTGTGTTTTCAGCCACGTTCCATTCAAATTTCCACCCCAACAACAAGACTAGTTCTTAGGGTCTGTTTGCCCAAGTGACCAGAGAGGGCACGAAGCAGTGCTGCCGCCTTGTGGCGCTTTCCCGTAACAACAACTTTAAAAACCGTGCTCAAGGGCACTTAACATTCACAAGGCCTCTGACCTGCGGGGCTGCAAATGACCCCTGCCCAGGAGAAGTGTCCTGGGCTAGGTAATCTGCCAGGAATTCAAATCAGGCCCGACACTCAGGCAGAAATGTTTCAACAGCTCAGAGGTACTCACACGCTTTTCAAAGAACACCACATCAAGTGAAAAGATGCTCAGGATCTGTCATGGTTAGAGAATGCAAATAAACGTAGTCGAGGTGTTCCCTGGCTGCAGTCCTCAAAAAGCCTACAAAGAGTAAGTGCTCAAGAGGGCAGGAAAACAGGGAACCCTACTACGCTGTTGCTGGAAATGTAAATTGCTAACAGCCAGTATGGAGATAGGTAGGCAAGTTCCTTAGTAAACTATAAACTGGAGCTACCACGAGATTTGGCAACCCCACTGCAGTGCGTATAACCAGAGAATACCATCACTGGAATAAAGCAGTTGCACCCCTACGGTCGTGCTGCTACTCTTTACCATAGCCAGGACACGCAAACAACCAAAATGTCCAGCTGGAGATGTTTGGATAAAGAACTTGTGAGACCTATACTCCCTGGACTGTCACTCATCCAGTCAACAAAATGAATTCATGCTATTTGTAGCAACATGGATGCAGCAGTAGATGATCTCACTAATTCTGGTAAGTTAGAGACAGAAAGACACATATCCCAGCATATCACTTATATGTGCAATCTAAAAACGCATACAAAGAAGGAGTATACAAAGGAAACACAGATTCCCAAAAGGGGAAAAAGAAGTGTCGAGTTCCCAGAGGGGGAAACTGGGGATCGGGGAAGGATGAAGTAGGAGGTTGGGATTCACAGACAAACACTCATATATAAAAAAGACTTCATCAACAACAACCATCCTGAGAGCACAGGGAACTCTACTCAACATTCTTCAATACCCTAACAGGGAAACGAATCCGAAATACTACGGGTACAGCTACATATATAACTGCATCAAGTTGCTGTCGAACTCAAACAAACACAACATTGTATATACACTATGCTGGAATGGAAAATAAATATTAAATTATAAACCAAGAAAAGGCAAGAAATGCCTACTCTATTACTCTCTGGTCTCGGTGAACTGGGATGGTGTCACATCCCTTGAGCCTGAGCAGGCCTGGGGCCCCTGGCTAGAGTATGCTGCTGATTAGGGAGACAGGGGGGAGGACGTGCCAGCAGATCAGCACCCCCTCAGACCTCTAGTGCCCATTCTCCTCTGCATGGGACCACAATCTCTAGATCCAAGCCGACCCTCTTACAGATAAGCCAAGCCTAGGGTACCCAAAGGATGGTGGACTCGCTCGGAGGGAAGAGCTGTGAAGAGACACCGGATCTCCACGGCTACTCCTGGTGGGATTCCCACCTCCAGACTACTTCCTTCGGTTCGCCTCACCTACGAACCACAGCACCTGAAGCACAGCACATTTGCCCTGCTTGGGATTTGCGTGGGCGAGGGTGGTGCAGCGTTAGGGGGAAGAGGTAGAGATACACGAGTCCTACGGTGTGTGTTCAGCCACGTTCCATTCAAATTTCCACCCCAACAACAAGACTAGTTCTAAGGCTCTGTTTGCCCAAGTGAGCAGAGAAGGCACGAAGCAGTGCTGCCGCCTTGTGGCGCTTTCCCGTAACAACAACTTTAAAAACTGTGCTCAAGGGCACTTAACATTCAGAAGGCCTCTGACCTGCGGGGCTGCAAATGACCCTTGCCCAGGAGAAGTGTCCTGGGCTAGGTAATCTGCCATGAATTCAAATCAGGCCCGACTCTCAGGCAGAAATGTTTCAACAGCTCAGAGGTACTCACACGCTTTTTTAAAAACAGCACATCAAATGAAAAGAGGCTCAGGATCTGCCGTGATCAGGGAATGCACATAAACGTAGACGAGGTGTTCCCTGGCTGCAGTCCTCAAAAAGCCTATAAACAGTAAGTGCTCAACAGGGCAGGCAGAAGAGGGAACCCTACTATGCTGTTGGTGGAAATGTAAATTGCTAACAGCCAGTATGGAGATAGGTAGGCAAGTTCCTTGCTAAACTATAAACTGGAGCTACCATCAGACTCGGCATCCCCACTCCAGTTTGTATAACCAGAGAATACCATCATTGGAATAAAACACTTCCACCCCAACGGTTGTTGTGGTACTGTTTACCATAGCCAAGCCACGCAGATGACTGACATGTCCAGCGGGAAATGAATGGATAAAGAAGTTGGGCTACCTATACTCCCTCGACTGTCACTCATCCAGGGAACAAAATGAACTCATGCTATTTGTAGCAACATGGATGGAGCAGTAGATGATATCACTAATTCTGGTATATTAGGGACAGAAAGACACATATGCAGCATATCACTTTCAGGTATAGTCGAAAAATGGATACAAAGGAAGTAATGTACAGTGCAAACACAGACTCACAAACTGAGCCACGAAACGTAGATTTACCATAGGGGGAAATTGGGGATCGGACAAAGATGAAGTAGGAGGTTGGGATTAACAGAAACACACTAATATATAAAAAAAACTTCAACAACGGCGACCCTACTAATAGCACAGTGATCTCTAATCAACACTCGTCAATAACCTAACATGGAAAATAATCCAAAATTGTAAAGGTACAGCTACATATATACCTGCATCAAGTTGCTGTCGAACTCAAACAAACACAACATTGTATATAAACTACGCTGAAATAGAAAATAAGTATTAAATTATAAAACAAGAAAAAGGCAAGAAATGCCTACTATATTACCCTCAGGCCTCTGTGACGTGGGTTGGTGTCACATCTCTGTTGCCTCAGCAGGCCTGGGTCCCAATGCAGGAGTATGCTGGTGCTGAGGGAGCCAGGGAGGAGGACGTGCCAGCAGATCAGCACCCCCTCAGACCTCTATTGCCCATTCTCCTCTGCATGGTAGCACAGTCTCCCGATCCAAGCCGGCCCTCTTACAACTAAGCCAAGCCTAGTGTACCCAAATGAAGGTCGACCAGCTGGGAGGGAAGAGCTGTGAAAAGACACCGGATCTCCACAGCTCCTGCTAGTGGGGTTCCCACCTCCAGCCTACTTCCTTAGACTCGCCCCACCTACGAACCACAGCACCTTCAGCATAGCACATTTGCACTGCTTGGGATTTGCGTGGGGTCGGGCAGTGCAGGGTAAGGGTGAAGAGGAAAAGATACACAAGCACTGCGGTGTGTGTTCAGCCACGTTGGACTCCAATTTCCAACCCAACACCAGGACTCCCTCTAAGGCTCTGTTTGCCTACGTTACCAGGGAGGACACGAAGAAGTGCTGCCGCCTTGTGGCGCTTTCCCGTAACAACAACTTGAAACACTGTACTCAAGGGCACTTAACATTCACAAGGCCTGCGGGGCTGCAAATGAACCCTGCCCTCCAGAAATGTCCTATGCTAGGTAATCTGAAATCAATTCAAATCAGGTCCGACTCTCAGGCAGAAATGTTTCAAGAGCCCAGTGGTACTCACACGCTTTTTAAAAACAGCACATCAAATGAAAAGATGCTCAGGATCTCTCATGATTAAAGAATGAAAATAAACGTAGACGAGGTGTTCCCTGGCTGCAGTCCTCAAAAAGCCTACAAAGAGTAACTGCTCAAGAGGGCAGGAAAAAAGTGAACCCTACTACGCTGTTGGTGGAAATGTAACTTGCTAGCAGCCAGTATGGAGATAGGTAGGCAAGTCCCTTAGTAACCTATAAACTGGAGCTACCACGAGATTCGGCAACCCCACTGCAGTTCGTATAACCAGGGAATACCATCATTGGAATAAAACAGTTGCACCCCAACGGTCGTGGTGCTACTCTTTATCATAGCCAAGACACGCAAACAACCGAAATGTCCAGCGAGAGACGATTGGATAAAGAACTTGTGAGACCTATACCCCCTGGACTGTCACTCATCCAGACAACAAAATGAACTCATGCTATTTGTAGCCACATGGATGCAGCAGTAGATGATCTCACTAATTCTGGTAAGTTAGAGACAGAAAGACACATATCCCAGCATATCACTTATATGTGCAATCTAAAAACGCATACAAAGAAGGAGTATACAAAGGAAACACAGATTCCCAAACGGGAAAAACAAGTGTCGAGTTCCCAGAGGGGGAAACTGGGGATCGGGGAAGGATGAAGTAGGAGGTTGGGATTCACAGACAAACACTCATATATAAAAAAGACTTCATCAACAACAACCATCCTGAGAGCACAGGGAACTCTACTCAACATTCTTCAATACCCTAACAGGGAAAAGAATCCGAAATACTATGGGTACAGCTACATGTATAACTGCATCAAGTTGCTGTTGAACTCAAACAAACACAACATTGTATATACACTATGCTGGAATGGAAAATAAATATTAAATTATAAACCAAGAAAAGGCAAGAAATGCCTACTCTATTACTCTCTGGTCTCGGTGAACTGGGATGGTGTCACATCCCTTGAGCCTGAGCAGGCCTGGGGCCCCTGGCTAGAGTATGCTGCTGATTAGGGAGACAGGGGGGAGGACGTGCCAGCAGATCAGCACCCCCTCAGACCTCTAGTGCCCATTCTCCTCTGCATGGGACCACAACCTCTAGATCCAAGCTGACCCTCTTACAGATAAGCCAAGCCTAGTGTACCCAAAGGATGGTGGACTCGCTCGGAGGGAAGAGCTGTGAAAAGACACCGGATCTCCACGGCTACTCCTGGTGGGATTCCCACCTCCAGACTACTTCCTTAGATTCGCCCCACCTACGAACCACAGCACCTTCAGCATAGCACATTTGCACTGCTTGGGATTTGCATGGGCGAGGGTGATGCAACATTAGGGGGAAGAGGGAAAGATACACAAGCCCTACGGTGTGTTTTCAGCCACGTTCCATTCAAATTTCCACCCCAACAACAAGACTAGTTCTTAGGGTCTGTTTGCCCAAGTGACCAGAGAGGGCACGAAGCAGTGCTGCCGCCTTGTGGCGCTTTCCCGTAACAACAACTTTAAAAACCGTGCTCAAGGGCACTTAACATTCACAAGGCCTCTGACCTGCGGGGCTGCAAATGACCCCTGCCCAGGAGAAGTGTCCTGGGCTAGGTAATCTGCCAGGAATTCAAATCAGGCCCGACACTCAGGCAGAAATGTTTCAACAGCTCAGAGGTACTCACACGCTTTTCAAAGAACACCACATCAAGTGAAAAGATGCTCAGGATCTGTCATGGTTAGAGAATGCAAATAAACGTAGTCGAGGTGTTCCCTGGCTGCAGTCCTCAAAAAGCCTACAAAGAGTAAGTGCTCAAGAGGGCAGGAAAACAGGGAACCCTACTACGCTGTTGCTGGAAATGTAAATTGCTAACAGCCAGTATGGAGATAGGTAGGCAAGTTCCTTAGTAAACTATAAACTGGAGCTACCACGAGATTTGGCAACCCCACTGCAGTGCGTATAACCAGAGAATACCATCACTGGAATAAAGCAGTTGCACCCCTACGGTCGTGCTGCTACTCTTTACCATAGCCAGGACACGCAAACAACCAAAATGTCCAGCTGGAGATGTTTGGATAAAGAACTTGTGAGACCTATACTCCCTGGACTGTCACTCATCCAGTCAACAAAATGAATTCATGCTATTTGTAGCAACATGGATGCAGCAGTAGATGATCTCACTAATTCTGGTAAGTTAGAGACAGAAAGACACATATCCCAGCATATCACTTATATGTGCAATCTAAAAACGCATACAAAGAAGGAGTATACAAAGGAAACACAGATTCCCAAAAGGGGAAAAAGAAGTGTCGAGTTCCCAGAGGGGGAAACTGGGGATCGGGGAAGGATGAAGTAGGAGGTTGGGATTCACAGACAAACACTCATATATAAAAAAGACTTCATCAACAACAACCATCCTGAGAGCACAGGGAACTCTACTCAACATTCTTCAATACCCTAACAGGGAAACGAATCAGAAATACTACGGGTACAGCTACATATATAACTGCATCAAGTTGCTGTCGAACTCAAACAAACACAACATTGTATATACACTATGCTGGAATGGAAAATAAATATTAAATTATAAACCAAGAAAAGGCAAGAAATGCCTACTCTATTACTCTCTGGTCTCGGTGAACTGGGATGGTGTCACATCCCTTGAGCCTGAGCAGGCCTGGGGCCCCTGGCTAGAGTATGCTGCTGATTAGGGAGACAGGGGGGAGGACGTGCCAGCAGATCAGCACCCCCTCAGACCTCTAGTGCCCATTCTCCTCTGCATGGGACCACAATCTCTAGATCCAAGCCGACCCTCTTACAGATAAGCCAAGCCTAGGGTACCCAAAGGATGGTGGACTCGCTCGGAGGGAAGAGCTGTGAAGAGACACCGGATCTCCACGGCTACTCCTGGTGGGATTCCCACCTCCAGACTACTTCCTTCGGTTCGCCTCACCTACGAACCACAGCACCTGAAGCACAGCACATTTGCCCTGCTTGGGATTTGCGTGGGCGAGGGTGGTGCAGCGTTAGGGGGAAGAGGTAGAGATACACGAGTCCTACGGTGTGTGTTCAGCCACGTTCCATTCAAATTTCCACCCCAACAACAAGACTAGTTCTAAGGCTCTGTTTGCCCAAGTGACCAGAGAAGGCACGAAGCAGTGCTGCCGCCTTGTGGCGCTTTCCCGTAACAACAACTTTAAAAACTGTGCTCAAGGGCACTTAACATTCAGAAGGCCTCTGACCTGCGGGGCTGCAAATGACCCTTGCCCAGGAGAAGTGTCCTGGGCTAGGTAATCTGCCATGAATTCAAATCAGGCCCGACTCTCAGGCAGAAATGTTTCAACAGCTCAGAGGTACTCACACGCTTTTTTAAAAACAGCACATCAAATGAAAAGAGGCTCAGGATCTGCCGTGATCAGGGAATGCACATAAACGTAGACGAGGTGTTCCCTGGCTGCAGTCCTCAAAAAGCCTATAAACAGTAAGTGCTCAACAGGGCAGGCAGAAGAGGGAACCCTACTATGCTGTTGGTGGAAATGTAAATTGCTAACAGCCAGTATGGAGATAGGTAGGCAAGTTCCTTGCTAAACTATAAACTGGAGCTACCATCAGACTCGGCATCCCCACTCCAGTTTGTATAACCAGAGAATACCATCATTGGAATAAAACACTTCCACCCCAACGGTTGTTGTGGTACTGTTTACCATAGCCAAGCCACGCAGATGACTGACATGTCCAGCGGGAAATGAATGGATAAAGAAGTTGGGCTACCTATACTCCCTCGACTGTCACTCATCCAGGGAACAAAATGAACTCATGCTATTTGTAGCAACATGGATGGAGCAGTAGATGATATCACTAATTCTGGTATATTAGGGACAGAAAGACACATATGCAGCATATCACTTTCAGGTATAGTCGAAAAATGGATACAAAGGAAGTAATGTACAGTGCAAACACAGACTCACAAACTGAGCCACGAAACGTAGATTTACCATAGGGGGAAATTGGGGATCGGACAAAGATGAAGTAGGAGGTTGGGATTAACAGAAACACACTAATATATAAAAAAAACTTCAACAACGGCGACCCTACTAATAGCACAGGGATCTCTAATCAACACTCATCAATAACCTAACATGGAAAATAATCCAAAATTGTAAAGGTACAGCTACATATATACCTGCATCAAGTTGCTGTCGAACTCAAACAAACACAACATTGTATATAAACTACGCTGAAATAGAAAATAAGTATTAAATTATAAAACAAGAAAAAGGCAAGAAATGCCTACTATATTACCCTCAGGCCTCTGTGACGTGGGTTGGTGTCACATCTCTGTTGCCTCAGCAGGCCTGGGTCCCAATGCAGGAGTATGCTGGTGCTGAGGGAGCCAGGGAGGAGGACGTGCCAGCAGATCAGCACCCCCTCAGACCTCTATTGCCCATTCTCCTCTGCATGGTAGCACAGTCTCCCGATCCAAGCCGGCCCTCTTACAACTAAGCCAAGCCTAGTGTACCCAAATGAAGGTCGACCAGCTGGGAGGGAAGAGCTGTGAAAAGACACCGGATCTCCACAGCTCCTGCTAGTGGGGTTCCCACCTCCAGCCTACTTCCTTAGACTCGCCCCACCTACGAACCACAGCACCTTCAGCATAGCACATTTGCACTGCTTGGGATTTGCGTGGGGTCGGGCAGTGCAGGGTAAGGGTGAAGAGGAAAAGATACACAAGCACTGCGGTGTGTGTTCAGCCACGTTGGACTCCAATTTCCAACCCAACACCAGGACTCCCTCTAAGGCTCTGTTTGCCTACGTTACCAGGGAGGACACGAAGAAGTGCTGCCGCCTTGTGGCGCTTTCCCGTAACAACAACTTGAAACACTGTACTCAAGGGCACTTAACATTCACAAGGCCTGCGGGGCTGCAAATGAACCCTGCCCTCCAGAAATGTCCTATGCTAGGTAATCTGAAATCAATTCAAATCAGGTCCGACTCTCAGGCAGAAATGTTTCAAGAGCCCAGTGGTACTCACACGCTTTTTAAAAACAGCACATCAAATGAAAAGATGCTCAGGATCTCTCATGATTAAAGAATGAAAATAAACGTAGACGAGGTGTTCCCTGGCTGCAGTCCTCAAAAAGCCTACAAAGAGTAACTGCTCAAGAGGGCAGGAAAAAAGTGAACCCTACTACGCTGTTGGTGGAAATGTAACTTGCTAGCAGCCAGTATGGAGATAGGTAGGC
This sequence comes from Balaenoptera borealis, assembly GCF_965194805.1. Classification (NCBI taxonomy): domain Eukaryota; kingdom Metazoa; phylum Chordata; class Mammalia; order Artiodactyla; family Balaenopteridae; genus Balaenoptera; species Balaenoptera borealis. Next base: position 47,396,058 of record NC_138869.1, on the reverse strand, counting down.
AAGTCCCTTAGTAACCTATAAACTGGAGCTACCACGAGATTCGGCAACCCCACTGCAGTTCGTATAACCAGGGAATACCATCATTGGAATAAAACAGTTGCACCCCAACGGTCGTGGTGCTACTCTTTATCATAGCCAAGACACGCAAACAACCGAAATGTCCAGCAAGAGACGATTGGATAAAGAACTTGTGAGACCTATACCCCCTGGACTGTCACTCATCCAGACAACAAAATGAACTCATGCTATTTGTAGCCACATGGATGCAGCAGTAGATGATCTCACTAATTCTGGTAAGTTAGAGACAGAAAGACACATATCCCAGCATATCACTTATATGTGCAATCTAAAAACGCATACAAAGAAGGAGTATACAAAGGAAACACAGATTCCCAAACGGGAAAAACAAGTGTCGAGTTCCCAGAGGGGGAAACTGGGGATCGGGGAAGGATGAAGTAGGAGGTTGGGATTCACAGACAAACACTAATATATAAAAAAGACTTCATCAACAACAACCATCCTGAGAGCACAGGGAACTCTACTCAACATTCTTCAATACCCTAACAGGGAAAAGAATCCGAAATACTATGGGTACAGCTACATATATAACTGCATCAAGTTGCTGTCGAACTCAAACAAACACAACATTGTATATACACTATGCTGGAATGGAAAATAAATATTAAATTATAAACCAAGAAAAGGCAAGAAATGCCTACTCTATTACTCTCTGGTCTCGGTGAACTGGGATGGTGTCACATCCCTTGAGCCTGAGCAGGCCTGGGGCCCCTGGCTAGAGTATGCTGCTGATTAGGGAGACAGGGGGGAGGACGTGCCAGCAGATCAGCACCCCCTCAGACCTCTAGTGCCCATTCTCCTCTGCATGGGACCACAATCTCTAGATCCAAGCTGACCCTCTTACAGATAAGCCAAGCCTAGTGTACCCAAAGGATGGTGGACTCGCTCGGAGGGAAGAGCTGTGAAAAGACACCGGATCTCCACGGCTACTCCTGGTGGGATTCCCACCTCCAGACTACTTCCTTAGATTCGCCCCACCTACGAACCACAGCACCTTCAGCATAGCACATTTGCACTGCTTGGGATTTGCATGGGCGAGGGTGATGCAACATTAGGGGGAAGAGGGAAAGATACACAAGCCCTACGGTGTGTTTTCAGCCACGTTCCATTCAAATTTCCACCCCAACAACAAGACTAGTTCTTAGGGTCTGTTTGCCCAAGTGACCAGAGAGGGCACGAAGCAGTGCTGCCGCCTTGTGGCGCTTTCCCGTAACAACAACTTTAAAAACCGTGCTCAAGGGCACTTAACATTCACAAGGCCTCTGACCTGCGGGGCTGCAAATGACCCCTGCCCAGGAGAAGTGTCCTGGGCTAGGTAATCTGCCAGGAATTCAAATCAGGCCCGACACTCAGGCAGAAATGTTTCAACAGCTCAGAGGTACTCACACGCTTTTCAAAGAACACCACATCAAGTGAAAAGATGCTCAGGATCTGTCATGGTTAGAGAATGCAAATAAACGTAGTCGAGGTGTTCCCTGGCTGCAGTCCTCAAAAAGCCTACAAAGAGTAAGTGCTCAAGAGGGCAGGAAAACAGGGAACCCTACTACGCTGTTGCTGGAAATGTAAATTGCTAACAGCCAGTATGGAGATAGGTAGGCAAGTTCCTTAGTAAACTATAAACTGGAGCTACCACGAGATTTGGCAACCCCACTGCAGTGCGTATAACCAGAGAATACCATCACTGGAATAAAGCAGTTGCACCCCTACGGTCGTGCTGCTACTCTTTACCATAGCCAGGACACGCAAACAACCAAAATGTCCAGCTGGAGATGTTTGGATAAAGAACTTGTGAGACCTATACTCCCTGGACTGTCACTCATCCAGTCAACAAAATGAATTCATGCTATTGGTAGCAACATGGATGCAGCAGTAGATGATCTCACTAATTCTGGTAAGTTAGAGACAGAAAGACACATATCCCCACATATCACTTACATGTGCAATCTAAAAACGCATACAAAGAAGGAGTATACAAGGGAAACACAGATTCCCAAACGGGAAAAAGAAGTGTCGAGTTCCCAGAGGGGGAAATTGGGGATCGGGGAAGGATGAAGTAGGAGGTTGGGATTCACAGACAAACACTCATATATAAAAAAGACTTCATCAACGACAACCATCCTGAGAGCACAGGGAACTCTACTCAACATTCTTCAATACCCTAAAAGGGAAACGAATCCGAAATACTACGGGTACAGCTACATATATAACTGCATCAAGTTGCTGTCGAACTCAAACAAACACAACATTGTATATACACTATGCTGGAATGGAAAATAAATATTAAATTATTAAACAAAAAAAGGCAAGAAATGCCTACACTATTACTCTCTGGCCTCGGTGAACTGGGATGGTGTCACATCCCTTGAGCCTGAGCAGGCCTGGGGCCCCTGGCTAGAGTATGCTGCTGATTAGGGAGACAGGGGGGAGGACGTGCCAGCAGATCAGCACCCCCTCAGACCTCTAGTGCCCATTCTCCTCTGCATGGGACCACAATCTCTAGATCCAAACTGACCCTCTTACAGATACGCCAAGCCTAGGGTACCCAAAGGATGGTGGACTCGCTCGGAGGGAAGAGCTGTGAAGAGACACCGGATCTCCACGGCTACTCCTGGTGGGATTCCCACCTCCAGACTACTTCCTTCGATTCGCCTCACCTACGAACCACAGCACCTGAAGCACAGCACATTTGCCCTGCTTGGGATTTGCGTGGGCGAGGGTGGTGCAGCGTTAGGGGGAAGAGGTAGAGATACACGAGTCCTACGGTGTGTGTTCAGCCACGTTCCATTCAAATTTCCACCCCAACAACAAGACTAGTTCTAAGGCTCTGTTTGCCCAAGTGACCAGAGAGGGCACGAAGCAGTGCTGCCGCCTTGTGGCGCTTTCCGGTAACAACAACTTTAAAAACTGTGCTCAAGGGCACTTAACATTCACAAGGCCTCTGACCTGCGGGGCTGCAAATGACCCTTGCCCAGGAGAAGTGTCCTGGGCTAGGTAATCTGCCATGAATTCAAATCAGGCCCGACTCTCAGGCAGAAATGTTTCAACAGCTCAGAGGTACTCACACGCTTTTTTAAAAACAGCACATCAAATGAAAAGAGGCTCAGGATCTGCCGTGATCAGGGAATGCACATAAACGTAGACGAGGTGTTCCCTGGCTGCAGTCCTCAAAAAGCCTATAAACAGTAAGTGCTCAACAGGGCAGGCAGAAGAGGGAACCCTACTATGCTGTTGGTGGAAATGTAAATTGCTAACAGCCAGTATGGAGATAGGTAGGCAAGTTCCTTGCTAAACTATAAACTGGAGCTACCATCAGACTCGGCATCCCCACTCCAGTTTGTATAACCAGAGAATACCATCATTGGAATAAAACACTTCCACCCCAACGGTTGTTGTGGTACTGTTTACCATAGCCAAGCCACGCAGATGACTGACATGTCCAGCGGGAAATGAATGGATAAAGAAGTTGGGCTACCTATACTCCCTCGACTGTCACTCATCCAGGGAACAAAATGAACTCATGCTATTTGTAGCAACATGGATGGAGCAGTAGATGATATCACTAATTCTGGTATATTAGGGACAGAAAGACACATATGCAGCATATCACTTTCAGGTACAGTCGAAAAATGGATACAAAGGAAGTAATGTACAGTGCAAACACAGACTCACAAACTGAGCCACGAAACGTAGATTTACCATAGGGGGAAATTGGGGATCGGACAAAGATGAAGTAGGAGGTTGGGATTAACAGAAACACACTAATATATAAAAAAAACTTCAACAACGGCGACCCTACTAATAGCACAGGGATCTCTAATCAACACTCGTCAATAACCTAACATGGAAAATAATCCAAAATTGTAAAGGTACAGCTACATATATACCTGCATCAAGTTGCTGTCGAACTCAAACAAACACAACATTGTATATAAACTACGCTGAAATAGAAAATAAGTATTAAATTATAAAACAAGAAAAAGGCAAGAAATGCCTACTATATTACCCTCAGGCCTCTGTGACGTGGGCTGGTGTCACATCTCTGTTGCCTCAGCAGGCCTGGGTCCCAATGCAGGAGTATGCTGGTGCTGAGGGAGCCAGGGAGGAGGACGTGCCAGCAGATCAGCACCCCCTCAGACCTCTATTGCCCATTCTCCTCTGCATGGTAGCACAGTCTCCCGATCCAAGCCGGCCCTCTTACAACTAAGCCAAGCCTAGTGTACCCAAATGAAGGTCGACCAGCTGGGAGGGAAGAGCTGTGAAAAGACACCGGATCTCCACAGCTCCTGCTAGTGGGGTTCCCACCTCCAGCCTACTTCCTTAGACTCGCCCCACCTACGAACCACAGCACCTTCAGCATAGCACATTTGCACTGCTTGGGATTTGCGTGGGGTCGGGCAGTGCAGGGTAAGGGTGAAGAGGAAAAGATACACAAGCACTGCGGTGTGTGTTCAGCCACGTTGGACTCCAATTTCCAACCCAACACCAGGACTCCCTCTAAGGCTCTGTTTGCCTACGTTACCAGGGAGGACACGAAGAAGTGCTGCCGCCTTGTGGCGCTTTCCCGTAACAACAACTTGAAACACTGTACTCAAGGGCACTTAACATTCACAAGGCCTGCGGGGCTGCAAATGAACCCTGCCCTCCAGAAATGTCCTATGCTAGGTAATCTGAAATCAATTCAAATCAGGTCCGACTCTCAGGCAGAAATGTTTCAAGAGCCCAGTGGTACTCACACGCTTTTTAAAAACAGCACATCAAATGAAAAGATGCTCAGGATCTCTCATGATTAAAGAATGAAAATAAACGTAGACGAGGTGTTCCCTGGCTGCAGTCCTCAAAAAGCCTACAAAGAGTAACTGCTCAAGAGGGCAGGAAAAAAGAGAACCCTACTACGCTGTTGGTGGAAATGTAACTTGCTAGCAGCCAGTATGGAGATAGGTAGGCAAGTCCCTTAGTAACCTATAAACTGGAGCTACCACGAGATTCGGCAACCCCACTGCAGTTCGTATAACCAGGGAATACCATCATTGGAATAAAACAGTTGCACCCCAACGGTCGTGGTGCTACTCTTTATCATAGCCAAGACACGCAAACAACCGAAATGTCCAGCGAGAGACGATTGGATAAAGAACTTGTGAGACCTATACCCCCTGGACTGTCACTCATCCAGACAACAAAATGAACTCATGCTATTTGTAGCCACATGGATGCAGCAGTAGATGATCTCACTAATTCTGGTAAGTTAGAGACAGAAAGACACATATCCCAGCATATCACTTATATGTGCAATCTAAAAACGCATACAAAGAAGGAGTATACAAAGGAAACACAGATTCCCAAACGGGAAAAACAAGTGTCGAGTTCCCAGAGGGGGAAACTGGGGATCGGGGAAGGATGAAGTAGGAGGTTGGGATTCACAGACAAACACTCATATATAAAAAAGACTTCATCAACAACAACCATCCTGAGAGCACAGGGAACTCTACTCAACATTCTTCAATACCCTAACAGGGAAAAGAATCCGAAATACTATGGGTACAGCTACATATATAACTGCATCAAGTTGCTGTCGAACTCAAACAAACACAACATTGTATATACACTATGCTGGAATGGAAAATAAATATTAAATTATAAACCAAGAAAAGGCAAGAAATGCCTACTCTATTACTCTCTGGTCTCGGTGAACTGGGATGGTGTCACATCCCTTGAGCCTGAGCAGGCCTGGGGCCCCTGGCTAGAGTATGCTGCTGATTAGGGAGACAGGGGGGAGGACGTGCCAGCAGATCAGCACCCCCTCAGACCTCTAGTGCCCATTCTCCTCTGCATGGGACCACAATCTCTAGATCCAAGCTGACCCTCTTACAGATAAGCCAAGCCTAGTGTACCCAAAGGATGGTGGACTCGCTCGGAGGGAAGAGCTGTGAAAAGACACCGGATCTCCACGGCTACTCCTGGTGGGATTCCCACCTCCAGACTACTTCCTTAGATTCGCCCCACCTACGAACCACAGCACCTTCAGCATAGCACATTTGCACTGCTTGGGATTTGCATGGGCGAGGGTGATGCAACATTAGGGGGAAGAGGGAAAGATACACAAGCCCTACGGTGTGTTTTCAGCCACGTTCCATTCAAATTTCCACCCCAACAACAAGACTAGTTCTTAGGGTCTGTTTGCCCAAGTGACCAGAGAGGGCACGAAGCAGTGCTGCCGCCTTGTGGCGCTTTCCCGTAACAACAACTTTAAAAACCGTGCTCAAGGGCACTTAACATTCACAAGGCCTCTGACCTGCGGGGCTGCAAATGACCCCTGCCCAGGAGAAGTGTCCTGGGCTAGGTAATCTGCCAGGAATTCAAATCAGGCCCGACACTCAGGCAGAAATGTTTCAACAGCTCAGAGGTACTCACACGCTTTTCAAAGAACACCACATCAAGTGAAAAGATGCTCAGGATCTGTCATGGTTAGAGAATGCAAATAAACGTAGTCGAGGTGTTCCCTGGCTGCAGTCCTCAAAAAGCCTACAAAGAGTAAGTGCTCAAGAGGGCAGGAAAACAGGGAACCCTACTACGCTGTTGCTGGAAATGTAAATTGCTAACAGCCAGTATGGAGATAGGTAGGCAAGTTCCTTAGTAAACTATAAACTGGAGCTACCACGAGATTTGGCAACCCCACTGCAGTGCGTATAACCAGAGAATACCATCACTGGAATAAAGCAGTTGCACCCCTACGGTCGTGCTGCTACTCTTTACCATAGCCAGGACACGCAAACAACCAAAATGTCCAGCTGGAGATGTTTGGATAAAGAACTTGTGAGACCTATACTCCCTGGACTGTCACTCATCCAGTCAACAAAATGAATTCATGCTATTGGTAGCAACATGGATGCAGCAGTAGATGATCTCACTAATTCTGGTAAGTTAGAGACAGAAAGACACATATCCCCACATATCACTTACATGTGCAATCTAAAAACGCATACAAAGAAGGAGTATACAAGGGAAACACAGATTCACAAACGGGAAAAAGAAGTGTCGAGTTCCCAGAGGGGGAAATTGGGGATCGGGGAAGGATGAAGTAGGAGGTTGGGATTCACAGACAAACACTAATATATAAAAAAGACTTCATCAACGACAACCATCCTGAGAGCACAAGGAACTCTACTCAACATTCTTCAATACCCTAAGAGGGAAAGGATTCCGAAATACTACAGGTACAGCTACATATATAACTGCATCAAGTTGCTGTCAAACTCAAACAAACACAACATTGTATATACACTATGCTGGAATGGAAAATAAATATTAAATTATTAAACAAAAAAAGGCAAAAAATGCCTACACTATTACTCTCTGGCCTCGGTGAACTGGGATGGTGTCACATCCCTTGAGCCTGAGCAGGCCTGGGGCCCCTGGCTAGAGTATGCTGCTGATTAGGGAGACAGGGGGGAGGACGTGCCAGCAGATCAGCACCCCCTCAGACCTCTAGTGCCCATTCTCCTCTGCATGGGACCACAATCTCTAGATCCAAACTGACCCTCTTACAGATACGCCAAGCCTAGGGTACCCAAAGGATGGTGGACTCGCTCGGAGGGAAGAGCTGTGAAGAGACACCGGATCTCCACGGCTACTCCTGGTGGGATTCCCACCTCCAGACTACTTCCTTCGATTCGCCTCACCTACGAACCACAGCACCTGAAGCACAGCACATTTGCCCTGCTTGGGATTTGCGTGGGCGAGGGTGGTGCAGCGTTAGGGGGAAGAGGTAGAGATACACGAGTCCTACGGTGTGTGTTCAGCCACGTTCCATTCAAATTTCCACCCCAACAACAAGACTAGTTCTAAGGCTCTGTTTGACCAAGTGACCAGAGAGGGCACGAAGCAGTGCTGCCGCCTTGTGGCGCTTTCCCGTAACAACAACTTTAAAAACTGTGCTCAAGGGCACTTAACATTCACAAGGCCTCTGACCTGCGGGGCTGCAAATGACCCTTGCCCAGGAGAAGTGTCCTGGGCTAGGTAATCTGCCATGAATTCAAATCAGGCCCGACTCTCAGGCAGAAATGTTTCAACAGCTCAGAGGTACTCACACGCTTTTTTAAAAACAGCACATCAAATGAAAAGAGGCTCAGGATCTGCCGTGATCAGGGAATGCACATAAACGTAGACGAGGTGTTCCCTGGCTGCAGTCCTCAAAAAGCCTATAAACAGTAAGTGCTCAACAGGGCAGGCAGAAGAGGGAACCCTACTATGCTGTTGGTGGAAATGTAAATTGCTAACAGCCAGTATGGAGATAGGTAGGCAAGTTCCTTGCTAAACTATAAACTGGAGCTACCATCAGACTCGGCATCCCCACTCCAGTTTGTATAACCAGAGAATACCATCATTGGAATAAAACACTTCCACCCCAACGGTTGTTGTGGTACTGTTTACCATAGCCAAGCCACGCAGATGACTGACATGTCCAGCGGGAAATGAATGGATAAAGAAGTTGGGCTACCTATACTCCCTCGACTGTCACTCATCCAGGGAACAAAATGAACTCATGCTATTTGTAGCAACATGGATGGAGCAGTAGATGATATCACTAATTCTGGTATATTAGGGACAGAAAGACACATATGCAGCATATCACTTTCAGGTACAGTCGAAAAATGGATACAAAGGAAGTAATGTACAGTGCAAACACAGACTCACAAACTGAGCCACGAAACGTAGATTTACCATAGGGGGAAATTGGGGATCGGACAAAGATGAAGTAGGAGGTTGGGATTAACAGAAACACACTAATATATAAAAAAAACTTCAACAACGGCGACCCTACTAATAGCACAGGGATCTCTAATCAACACTCGTCAATAACCTAACATGGAAAATAATCCAAACTTGTAAAGGTACAGCTACATATATACCTGCATCAAGTTGCTGTCGAACTCAAACAAACACAACATTGTATATAAACTACGCTGAAATAGAAAATAAGTATTAAATTATAAAACAAGAAAAAGGCAAGAAATGCCTACTATATTACCCTCAGGCCTCTGTGACGTGGGCTGGTGTCACATCTCTGTTGCCTCAGCAGGCCTGGGTCCCAATGCAGGAGTATGCTGGTGCTGAGGGAGCCAGGGAGGAGGACGTGCCAGCAGATCAGCACCCCCTCAGACCTCTATTGCCCATTCTCCTCTGCATGGTAGCACAGTCTCCCGATCCAAGCCGGCCCTCTTACAACTAAGCCAAGCCTAGTGTACCCAAATGAAGGTCGACCAGCTGGGAGGGAAGAGCTGTGAAAAGACACCGGATCTCCACAGCTCCTGCTAGTGGGGTTCCCACCTCCAGCCTACTTCCTTAGACTCGCCCCACCTACGAACCACAGCACCTTCAGCATAGCACATTTGCACTGCTTGGGATTTGCGTGGGGTCGGGCAGTGCAGGGTAAGGGTGAAGAGGAAAAGATACACAAGCACTGCGGTGTGTGTTCAGCCACGTTGGACTCCAATTTCCAACCCAACACCAGGACTCCCTCTAAGGCTCTGTTTGCCTACGTTACCAGGGAGGACACGAAGAAGTGCTGCCGCCTTGTGGCGCTTTCCCGTAACAACAACTTGAAACACTGTACTCAAGGGCACTTAACATTCACAAGGCCTGCGGGGCTGCAAATGAACCCTGCCCTCCAGAAATGTCCTATGCTAGGTAATCTGAAATCAATTCAAATCAGGTCCGACTCTCAGGCAGAAATGTTTCAAGAGCCCAGTGGTACTCACACGCTTTTTAAAAACAGCACATCAAATGAAAAGATGCTCAGGATCTCTCATGATTAAAGAATGAAAATAAACGTAGACGAGGTGTTCCCTGGCTGCAGTCCTCAAAAAGCCTACAAAGAGTAACTGCTCAAGAGGGCAGGAAAAAAGAGAACCCTACTACGCTGTTGGTGGAAATGTAACTTGCTAGCAGCCAGTATGGAGATAGGTGGGCAAGTCCCTTAGTAACCTATAAACTGGAGCGACCACGAGATTCGGCAACCCCACTGCAGTTCGTATAACCAGGGAATACCATCACTGGAATAAAACAGTTGCACCCCAACGGTCGTGGTGCTACTCTTTATCATAGCCAAGACACGCAAACAACCGAAATGTCCAGCGAGAGACGACTGGATAAAGAACTTGTGAGACCTATACCCCCTGGACTGTCACTCATCCAGACAACAAAATGAACTCATGCTATTTGTAGCCACATGGATGCAGCAGTAGATGATCTCACTAATTCTGGTAAGTTAGAGACAGAAAGACACATATCCCAGCATATCACTTATATGTGCAATCTAAAAACGCATACAAAGAAGGAGTATACAAAGGAAACACAGATTCCCAAACGGGAAAAACAAGTGTCGAGTTCCCAGAGGGGGAAACTGGGGATCGGGGAAGGATGAAGTAGGAGGTTGGGATTCACAGACAAACACTCATATATAAAAAAGACTTCATCAACAACAACCATCCTGAGAGCACAGGGAACTCTACTCAACATTCTTCAATACCCTAACAGGGAAAAGAATCCGAAATACTATGGGTACAGCTACATATATAACTGCATCAAGTTGCTGTCGAACTCAAACAAACACAACATTGTATATACACTATGCTGGAATGGAAAATAAATATTAAATTATAAACCAAGAAAAGGCAAGAAATGCCTACTCTATTACTCTCTGGTCTCGGTGAACTGGGATGGTGTCACATCCCTTGAGCCTGAGCAGGCCTGGGGCCCCTGGCTAGAGTATGCTGCTGATTAGGGAGACAGGGGGGAGGACGTGCCAGCAGATCAGCACCCCCTCAGACCTCTAGTACCCATTCTCCTCTGCATGGGACCACAATCTCTAGATCCAAGCTGACCCTCTTACAGATAAGCCAAGCCTAGTGTACCCAAAGGATGGTGGACTCGCTCGGAGGGAAGAGCTGTGAAAAGACACCGGATCTCCACGGCTACTCCTGGTGGGATTCCCACCTCCAGACTACTTCCTTAGATTCGCCCCACCTACGAACCACAGCACCTTCAGCATAGCACATTTGCACTGCTTGGGATTTGCATGGGCGAGGGTGATGCAACATTAGGGGGAAGAGGGAAAGATACACAAGCCCTACGGTGTGTTTTCAGCCACGTTCCATTCAAATTTCCACCCCAACAACAAGACTAGTTCTTAGGGTCTGTTTGCCCAAGTGACCAGAGAGGGCACGAAGCAGTGCTGCCGCCTTGTGGCGCTTTCCCGTAACAACAACTTTAAAAACCGTGCTCAAGGGCACTTAACATTCACAAGGCCTCTGACCTGCGGGGCTGCAAATGACCCCTGCCCAGGAGAAGTGTCCTGGGCTAGGTAATCTGCCAGGAATTCAAATCAGGCCCGACACTCAGGCAGAAATGTTTCAACAGCTCAGAGGTACTCACACGCTTTTCAAAGAACACCACATGAAGTGAAAAGATGCTCAGGATCTGTCATGGTTAGAGAATGCAAATAAACGTAGTCGAGGTGTTCCCTGGCTGCAGTCCTCAAAAAGCCTACAAAGAGTAAGTGCTCAAGAGGGCAGGAAAACAGGGAACCCTACTACGCTGTTGCTGGAAATGTAAATTGCTAACAGCCAGTATGGAGATAGGTAGGCAAGTTCCTTAGTAAACTATAAACTGGAGCTACCACGAGATTTGGCAACCCCACTGCAGTGCGTATAACCAGAGAATACCATCACTGGAATAAAGCAGTTGCACCCCTACGGTCGTGCTGCTACTCTTTACCATAGCCAGGACACGCAAACAACCAAAATGTCCAGCTGGAGATGTTTGGATAAAGAACTTGTGAGACCTATACTCCCTGGACTGTCACTCATCCAGTCAACAAAATGAATTCATGCTATTGGTAGCAACATGGATGCAGCAGTAGATGATCTCACTAATTCTGGTAAGTTAGAGACAGAAAGACACATATCCCCACATATCACTTACATGTGCAATCTAAAAACGCATACAAAGAAGGAGTATACAAGGGAAACACAGATTCACAAACGTGAAAAAGAAGTGTCGAGTTCCCAGAGGGGGAAATTGGGGATCGGGGAAGGATGAAGTAGGAGGTTGGGATTCACAGACAAACACTCATATATAAAAAAGACTTCATCAACGACAACCATCCTGAGAGCACAGGGAACTCTACTCAACATTCTTCAATACCCTAAAAGGGAAACGAATCCGAAATACTACGGGTACAGCTACATATATAACTGCATCAAGTTGCTGTCGAACTCAAACAAACACAACATTGTATATACACTATGCTGGAATGGAAAATAAATATTAAATTATAAACCAAGAAAAGGCAAGAAATGCCTACTCTATTACTCTCTGGTCTCGGTGAACTGGGATGGTGTCACATCCCTTGAGCCTGAGCAGGCCTGGGGCCCCTGGCTAGAGTATGCTGCTGATTAGGGAGACAGGGGGGAGGACGTGCCAGCAGATCAGCACCCCCTCAGACCTCTAGTGCCCATTCTCCTCTGCATGGGACCACAATCTCTAGATCCAAGCCGACCCTCTTACAGATAAGCCAAGCCTAGGGTACCCAAAGGATGGTGGACTCGCTCGGAGGGAAGAGCTGTGAAAAGACACCGGATCTCCACGGCTACTCCTGGTGGGATTCCCACCTCCAGACTACTTCCTTCGATTCGCCTCACCTACGAACCACAGCACCTGAAGCACAGCACATTTGCCCTGCTTGGGATTTGCGTGGGCGAGGGTGGTGCAGCGTTAGGGGGAAGAGGTAGAGATACACGAGTCCTACGGTGTGTGTTCAGCCACGTTCCATTCAAATTTCCACCCCAACAACAAGACTAGTTCTAAGGCTCTGTTTGCCCAAGTGACCAGAGAGGGCACGAAGCAGTGCTGCCGCCTTGTGGCGCTTTCCCGTAACAACAACTTTAAAAACTGTGCTCAAGGGCACTTAACATTCACAAGGCCTCTGACCTGCGGGGCTGCAAATGACCCTTGCCCAGGAGAAGTGTCCTGGGCTAGGTAATCTGCCATGAATTCAAATCAGGCCCGACTCTCAGGCAGAAATGTTTCAACAGCTCAGAGGTACTCACACGCTTTTTTAAAAACAGCACATCAAATGAAAAGAGGCTCAGGATCTGCCGTGATCAGGGAATGCACATAAACGTAAACGTAGACGAGGTGTTCCCTGGCTGCAGTCCTCAAAAAGCCTATAAACAGTAAGTGCTCAACAGGGCAGGCAGAAGAGGGAACCCTACTATGCTGTTGGTGGAAATGTAAATTGCTAACAGCCAGTATGGAGATAGGTAGGCAAGTTCCTTGCTAAACTATAAACTGGAGCTACCATCAGACTCGGCATCCCCACTCCAGTTTGTATAACCAGAGAATACCATCATTGGAATAAAACACTTCCACCCCAACGGTTGTTGTGGTACTGTTTACCATAGCCAAGCCACGCAGATGACTGACATGTCCAGCGGGAAATGAATGGATAAAGAAGTTGGGCTACCTATACTCCCTCGACTGTCACTCATCCAGGGAACAAAATGAACTCATGCTATTTGTAGCAACATGGATGGAGCAGTAGATGATATCACTAATTCTGGTATATTAGGGACAGAAAGACACATATGCAGCATATCACTTTCAGGTACAGTCGAAAAATGGATACAAAGGAAGTAATGTACAGTGCAAACACAGACTCACAAACTGAGCCACGAAACGTAGATTTACCATAGGGGGAAATTGGGGATCGGACAAAGATGAAGTAGGAGGTTGGGATTAACAGAAACACACTAATATATAAAAAAAACTTCAACAACGGCGACCCTACTAATAGCACAGGGATCTCTAATCAACACTCGTCAATAACCTAACATGGAAAATAATCCAAAATTGTAAAGATACAGCTACATATATACCTGCATCAAGTTGCTGTCGAACTCAAACAAACACAACATTGTATATAAACTACGCTGAAATAGAAAATAAGTATTAAATTATAAAACAAGAAAAAGGCAAGAAATGCCTACTATATTACCCTCAGGCCTCTGTGACGTGGGCTGGTGTCACATCTCTGTTGCCTCAGCAGGCCTGGGTCCCAATGCAGGAGTATGCTGGTGCTGAGGGAGCCAGGGAGGAGGACGTGCCAGCAGATCAGCACCCCCTCAGACCTCTATTGCCCATTCTCCTCTGCATGGTAGCACAGTCTCCCGATCCAAGCCGGCCCTCTTACAACTAAGCCAAGCCTAGTGTACCCAAATGAAGGTCGACCAGCTGGGAGGGAAGAGCTGTGAAAAGACACCGGATCTCCACAGCTCCTGCTAGTGGGGTTCCCACCTCCAGCCTACTTCCTTAGACTCGCCCCACCTACGAACCACAGCACCTTCAGCATAGCACATTTGCACTGCTTGGGATTTGCGTGGGGTCGGGCAGTGCAGGGTAAGGGTGAAGAGGAAAAGATACACAAGCACTGCGGTGTGTGTTCAGCCACGTTGGACTCCAATTTCCAACCCAACACCAGGACTCCCTCTAAGGCTCTGTTTGCCTACGTTACCAGGGAGGACACGAAGAAGTGCTGCCGCCTTGTGGCGCTTTCCCGTAACAACAACTTGAAACACTGTACTCAAGGGCACTTAACATTCACAAGGCCTGCGGGGCTGCAAATGAACCCTGCCCTCCAGAAATGTCCTATGCTAGGTAATCTGAAATCAATTCAAATCAGGTCCGACTCTCAGGCAGAAATGTTTCAAGAGCCCAGTGGTACTCACACGCTTTTTAAAAACAGCACATCAAATGAAAAGATGCTCAGGATCTCTCATGATTAAAGAATGAAAATAAACGTAGACGAGGTGTTCCCTGGCTGCAGTCCTCAAAAAGCCTACAAAGAGTAACTGCTCAAGAGGGCAGGAAAAAAGAGAACCCTACTACGCTGTTGGTGGAAATGTAACTTGCTAGCAGCCAGTATGGAGATAGGTGGGCAAGTCCCTTAGTAACCTATAAACTGGAGCGACCACGAGATTCGGCAACCCCACTGCAGTTCGTATAACCAGGGAATACCATCACTGGAATAAAACAGTTGCACCCCAACGGTCGTGGTGCTACTCTTTATCATAGCCAAGACACGCAAACAACCGAAATGTCCAGCGAGAGACGACTGGATAAAGAACTTGTGAGACCTATACCCCCTGGACTGTCACTCATCCAGACAACAAAATGAACTCATGCTATTTGTAGCCACATGGATGCAGCAGTAGATGATCTCACTAATTCTGGTAAGTTAGAGACAGAAAGACACATATCCCAGCATATCACTTATATGTGCAATCTAAAAACGCATACAAAGAAGGAGTATACAAAGGAAACACAGATTCCCAAACGGGAAAAACAAGTGTCGAGTTCCCAGAGGGGGAAACTGGGGATCGGGGAAGGATGAAGTAGGAGGTTGGGATTCACAGACAAACACTCATATATAAAAAAGACTTCATCAACAACAACCATCCTGAGAGCACAGGGAACTCTACTCAACATTCTTCAATACCCTAACAGGGAAAAGAATCCGAAATACTATGGGTACAGCTACATATATAACTGCATCAAGTTGCTGTCGAACTCAAACAAACACAACATTGTATATACACTATGCTGGAATGGAAAATAAATATTAAATTATAAACCAAGAAAAGGCAAGAAATGCCTACTCTATTACTCTCTGGTCTCGGTGAACTGGGATGGTGTCACATCCCTTGAGCCTGAGCAGGCCTGGGGCCCCTGGCTAGAGTATGCTGCTGATTAGGGAGACAGGGGGGAGGACGTGCCAGCAGATCAGCACCCCCTCAGACCTCTAGTACCCATTCTCCTCTGCATGGGACCACAATCTCTAGATCCAAGCTGACCCTCTTACAGATAAGCCAAGCCTAGTGTACCCAAAGGATGGTGGACTCGCTCGGAGGGAAGAGCTGTGAAAAGACACCGGATCTCCACGGCTACTCCTGGTGGGATTCCCACCTCCAGACTACTTCCTTAGATTCGCCCCACCTACGAACCACAGCACCTTCAGCATAGCACATTTGCACTGCTTGGGATTTGCATGGGCGAGGGTGATGCAACATTAGGGGGAAGAGGGAAAGATACACAAGCCCTACGGTGTGTTTTCAGCCACGTTCCATTCAAATTTCCACCCCAACAACAAGACTAGTTCTTAGGGTCTGTTTGCCCAAGTGACCAGAGAGGGCACGAAGCAGTGCTGCCGCCTTGTGGCGCTTTCCCGTAACAACAACTTTAAAAACCGTGCTCAAGGGCACTTAACATTCACAAGGCCTCTGACCTGCGGGGCTGCAAATGACCCCTGCCCAGGAGAAGTGTCCTGGGCTAGGTAATCTGCCAGGAATTCAAATCAGGCCCGACACTCAGGCAGAAATGTTTCAACAGCTCAGAGGTACTCACACGCTTTTCAAAGAACACCACATGAAGTGAAAAGATGCTCAGGATCTGTCATGGTTAGAGAATGCAAATAAACGTAGTCGAGGTGTTCCCTGGCTGCAGTCCTCAAAAAGCCTACAAAGAGTAAGTGCTCAAGAGGGCAGGAAAACAGGGAACCCTACTACGCTGTTGCTGGAAATGTAAATTGCTAACAGCCAGTATGGAGATAGGTAGGCAAGTTCCTTAGTAAACTATAAACTGGAGCTACCACGAGATTTGGCAACCCCACTGCAGTGCGTATAACCAGAGAATACCATCACTGGAATAAAGCAGTTGCACCCCTACGGTCGTGCTGCTACTCTTTACCATAGCCAGGACACGCAAACAACCAAAATGTCCAGCTGGAGATGTTTGGATAAAGAACTTGTGAGACCTATACTCCCTGGACTGTCACTCATCCAGTCAACAAAATGAATTCATGCTATTGGTAGCAACATGGATGCAGCAGTAGATGATCTCACTAATTCTGGTAAGTTAGAGACAGAAAGACACATATCCCCACATATCACTTACATGTGCAATCTAAAAACGCATACAAAGAAGGAGTATACAAGGGAAACACAGATTCACAAACGTGAAAAAGAAGTGTCGAGTTCCCAGAGGGGGAAATTGGGGATCGGGGAAGGATGAAGTAGGAGGTTGGGATTCACAGACAAACACTCATATATAAAAAAGACTTCATCAACGACAACCATCCTGAGAGCACAGGGAACTCTACTCAACATTCTTCAATACCCTAAAAGGGAAACGAATCCGAAATACTACGGGTACAGCTACATATATAACTGCATCAAGTTGCTGTCGAACTCAAACAAACACAACATTGTATATACACTATGCTGGAATGGAAAATAAATATTAAATTATAAACCAAGAAAAGGCAAGAAATGCCTACTCTATTACTCTCTGGTCTCGGTGAACTGGGATGGTGTCACATCCCTTGAGCCTGAGCAGGCCTGGGGCCCCTGGCTAGAGTATGCTGCTGATTAGGGAGACAGGGGGGAGGACGTGCCAGCAGATCAGCACCCCCTCAGACCTCTAGTGCCCATTCTCCTCTGCATGGGACCACAATCTCTAGATCCAAGCCGACCCTCTTACAGATAAGCCAAGCCTAGGGTACCCAAAGGATGGTGGACTCGCTCGGAGGGAAGAGCTGTGAAAAGACACCGGATCTCCACGGCTACTCCTGGTGGGATTCCCACCTCCAGACTACTTCCTTCGATTCGCCTCACCTACGAACCACAGCACCTGAAGCACAGCACATTTGCCCTGCTTGGGATTTGCGTGGGCGAGGGTGGTGCAGCGTTAGGGGGAAGAGGTAGAGATACACGAGTCCTACGGTGTGTGTTCAGCCACGTTCCATTCAAATTTCCACCCCAACAACAAGACTAGTTCTAAGGCTCTGTTTGCCCAAGTGACCAGAGAGGGCACGAAGCAGTGCTGCCGCCTTGTGGCGCTTTCCCGTAACAACAACTTTAAAAACTGTGCTCAAGGGCACTTAACATTCACAAGGCCTCTGACCTGCGGGGCTGCAAATGACCCTTGCCCAGGAGAAGTGTCCTGGGCTAGGTAATCTGCCATGAATTCAAATCAGGCCCGACTCTCAGGCAGAAATGTTTCAACAGCTCAGAGGTACTCACACGCTTTTTTAAAAACAGCACATCAAATGAAAAGAGGCTCAGGATCTGCCGTGATCAGGGAATGCACATAAACGTAAACGTAGACGAGGTGTTCCCTGGCTGCAGTCCTCAAAAAGCCTATAAACAGTAAGTGCTCAACAGGGCAGGCAGAAGAGGGAACCCTACTATGCTGTTGGTGGAAATGTAAATTGCTAACAGCCAGTATGGAGATAGGTAGGCAAGTTCCTTGCTAAACTATAAACTGGAGCTACCATCAGACTCGGCATCCCCACTCCAGTTTGTATAACCAGAGAATACCATCATTGGAATAAAACACTTCCACCCCAATGGTTGTTGTGGTACTCTTTACCATAGCCAAGCCACGCAGATGACTGACATGTCCAGCGGGAAATGAATGGATAAAGAAGTTGGGCTACCTATACTCCCTCGACTGTCACTCATCCAGGGAACAAAATGAACTCATGCTATTTGTAGCAACATGGATGGAGCAGTAGATGATATCACTAATTCTGGTATATTAGGGACAGAAAGACACATATGCAGCATATCACTTTCAGGTACAGTCGAAAAATGGATACAAAGGAAGTAATGTACAGTGCAAACACAGACTCACAAACTGAGCCACGAAACGTAGATTTACCATAGGGGGAAATTGGGGATCGGACAAAGATGAAGTAGGAGGTTGGGATTAACAGAAACACACTAATATATAAAAAAAACTTCAACAACGGCGACCCTACTAATAGCACAGGGATCTCTAATCAACACTCGTCAATAACCTAACATGGAAAATAATCCAAAATTGTAAAGATACAGCTACATATATACCTGCATCAAGTTGCTGTCGAACTCAAACAAACACAACATTGTATATAAACTACGCTGAAATAGAAAATAAGTATTAAATTATAAAACAAGAAAAAGGCAAGAAATGCCTACTATATTACCCTCAGGCCTCTGTGACGTGGGCTGGTGTCACATCTCTGTTGCCTCAGCAGGCCTGGGTCCCAATGCAGGAGTATGCTGGTGCTGAGGGAGCCAGGGAGGAGGACGTGCCAGCAGATCAGCACCCCCTCAGACCTCTATTGCCCATTCTCCTCTGCATGGTAGCACAGTCTCCCGATCCAAGCCGGCCCTCTTACAACTAAGCCAAGCCTAGTGTACCCAAATGAAGGTCGACCAGCTGGGAGGGAAGAGCTGTGAAAAGACACCGGATCTCCACAGCTCCTGCTAGTGGGGTTCCCACCTCCAGCCTACTTCCTTAGACTCGCCCCACCTACGAACCACAGCACCTTCAGCATAGCACATTTGCACTGCTTGGGATTTGCGTGGGGTCGGGCAGTGCAGGGTAAGGGTGAAGAGGAAAAGATACACAAGCACTGCGGTGTGTGTTCAGCCACGTTGGACTCCAATTTCCAACCCAACACCAGGACTCCCTCTAAGGCTCTGTTTGCCTACGTTACCAGGGAGGACACGAAGAAGTGCTGCCGCCTTGTGGCGCTTTCCCGTAACAACAACTTGAAACACTGTACTCAAGGGCACTTAACATTCACAAGGCCTGCGGGGCTGCAAATGAACCCTGCCCTCCAGAAATGTCCTATGCTAGGTAATCTGAAATCAATTCAAATCAGGTCCGACTCTCAGGCAGAAATGTTTCAAGAGCCCAGTGGTACTCACACGCTTTTTAAAAACAGCACATCAAATGAAAAGATGCTCAGGATCTCTCATGATTAAAGAATGAAAATAAACGTAGACGAGGTGTTCCCTGGCTGCAGTCCTCAAAAAGCCTACAAAGAGTAACTGCTCAAGAGGGCAGGAAAAAAGAGAACCCTACTACGCTGTTGGTGGAAATGTAACTTGCTAGCAGCCAGTATGGAGATAGGTGGGCAAGTCCCTTAGTAACCTATAAACTGGAGCGACCACGAGATTCGGCAACCCCACTGCAGTTCGTATAACCAGGGAATACCATCACTGGAATAAAACAGTTGCACCCCAACGGTCGTGGTGCTACTCTTTATCATAGCCAAGACACGCAAACAACCGAAATGTCCAGCGAGAGACGACTGGATAAAGAACTTGTGAGACCTATACCCCCTGGACTGTCACTCATCCAGACAACAAAATGAACTCATGCTATTTGTAGCCACATGGATGCAGCAGTAGATGATCTCACTAATTCTGGTAAGTTAGAGACAGAAAGACACATATCCCAGCATATCACTTATATGTGCAATCTAAAAACGCATACAAAGAAGGAGTATACAAAGGAAACACAGATTCCCAAACGGGAAAAACAAGTGTCGAGTTCCCAGAGGGGGAAACTGGGGATCGGGGAAGGATGAAGTAGGAGGTTGGGATTCACAGACAAACACTCATATATAAAAAAGACTTCATCAACAACAACCATCCTGAGAGCACAGGGAACTCTACTCAACATTCTTCAATACCCTAACAGGGAAAAGAATCCGAAATACTATGGGTACAGCTACATATATAACTGCATCAAGTTGCTGTCGAACTCAAACAAACACAACATTGTATATACACTATGCTGGAATGGAAAATAAATATTAAATTATAAACCAAGAAAAGGCAAGAAATGCCTACTCTATTACTCTCTGGTCTCGGTGAACTGGGATGGTGTCACATCCCTTGAGCCTGAGCAGGCCTGGGGCCCCTGGCTAGAGTATGCTGCTGATTAGGGAGACAGGGGGGAGGACGTGCCAGCAGATCAGCACCCCCTCAGACCTCTAGTGCCCATTCTCCTCTGCATGGGACCACAATCTCTAGATCCAAGCTGACCATCTTACAGATAAGCCAAGCCTAGTGTACCCAAAGGATGGTGGACTCGCTCGGAGGGAAGAGCTGTGAAAAGACACCGGATCTCCACGGCTACTCCTGGTGGGATTCCCACCTCCAGACTACTTCCTTAGATTCGCCCCACCTACGAACCACAGCACCTTCAGCATAGCACATTTGCACTGCTTGGGATTTGCATGGGCGAGGGTGATGCAACATTAGGGGGAAGAGGGAAAGATACACAAGCCCTACGGTGTGTTTTCAGCCACGTTCCATTCAAATTTCCACCCCAACAACAAGACTAGTTCTTAGGGTCTGTTTGCCCAAGTGACCAGAGAGGGCACGAAGCAGTGCTGCCGCCTTGTGGCGCTTTCCCGTAACAACAACTTTAAAAACCGTGCTCAAGGGCACTTAACATTCACAAGGCCTCTGACCTGCGGGGCTGCAAATGACCCCTGCCCAGGAGAAGTGTCCTGGGCTAGGTAATCTGCCAGGAATTCAAATCAGGCCCGACACTCAGGCAGAAATGTTTCAACAGCTCAGAGGTACTCACACGCTTTTCAAAGAACACCACATCAAGTGAAAAGATGCTCAGGATCTGTCATGGTTAGAGAATGCAAATAAACGTAGTCGAGGTGTTCCCTGGCTGCAGTCCTCAAAAAGCCTACAAAGAGTAAGTGCTCAAGAGGGCAGGAAAACAGGGAACCCTACTACGCTGTTGCTGGAAATGTAAATTGCTAACAGCCAGTATGGAGATAGGTAGGCAAGTTCCTTAGTAAACTATAAACTGGAGCTACCACGAGATTTGGCAACCCCACTGCAGTGCGTATAACCAGAGAATACCATCACTGGAATAAAGCAGTTGCACCCCTACGGTCGTGCTGCTACTCTTTACCATAGCCAGGACACGCAAACAACCAAAATGTCCAGCTGGAGATGTTTGGATAAAGAACTTGTGAGACCTATACTCCCTGGACTGTCACTCATCCAGTCAACAAAATGAATTCATGCTATTGGTAGCAACATGGATGCAGCAGTAGATGATCTCACTAATTCTGGTAAGTTAGAGACAGAAAGACACATATCCCCACATATCACTTACATGTGCAATCTAAAAACGCATACAAAGAAGGAGTATACAAGGGAAACACAGATTCACAAACGGGAAAAAGAAGTGTCGAGTTCCCAGAGGGGGAAATTGGGGATCGGGGAAGGATGAAGTAGGAGGTTGGGATTCACAGACAAACACTCATATATAAAAAAGACTTCATCAACGACAACCATCCTGAGAGCACAGGGAACTCTACTCAACATTCTTCAATACCCTAAGAGGGAAAGGAATCCGAAATACTACGGGTACAGCTACATATATAACTGCATCAAGTTGCTGTCGAACTCAAACAAACACAACATTGTATATACACTATGCTGGAATGGAAAATAAATATTAAATTATAAACCAAGAAAAGGCAAGAAATGCCTACTCTATTACTCTCTGGTCTCGGTGAACTGGGATGGTGTCACATCCCTTGAGCCTGAGCAGGCCTGGGGCCCCTGGCTAGAGTATGCTGCTGATTAGGGAGACAGGGGGGAGGACGTGCCAGCAGATCAGCACCCCCTCAGACCTCTAGTGCCCATTCTCCTCTGCATGGGACCACAATCTCTAGATCCAAGCCGACCCTCTTACAGATAAGCCAAGCCTAGGGTACCCAAAGGATGGTGGACTCGCTCGGAGGGAAGAGCTGTGAAAAGACACCGGATCTCCACGGCTACTCCTGGTGGGATTCCCACCTCCAGACTACTTCCTTCGATTCGCCTCACCTACGAACCACAGCACCTGAAGCACAGCACATTTGCCCTGCTTGGGATTTGCGTGGGCGAGGGTGGTGCAGCGTTAGGGGGAAGAGGTAGAGATACACGAGTCCTACGGTGTGTGTTCAGCCACGTTCCATTCAAATTTCCACCCCAACAACAAGACTAGTTCTAAGGCTCTGTTTGCCCAAGTGACCAGAGAGGGCACGAAGCAGTGCTGCCGCCTTGTGGCGCTTTCCCGTAACAACAACTTTAAAAACTGTGCTCAAGGGCACTTAACATTCACAAGGCCTCTGACCTGCGGGGCTGCAAATGACCCTTGCCCAGGAGAAGTGTCCTGGGCTAGGTAATCTGCCATGAATTCAAATCAGGCCCGACTCTCAGGCAGAAATGTTTCAACAGCTCAGAGGTACTCACACGCTTTTTTAAAAACAGCACATCAAATGAAAAGAGGCTCAGGATCTGCCGTGATCAGGGAATGCACATAAACGTAGACGAGGTGTTCCCTGGCTGCAGTCCTCAAAAAGCCTATAAACAGTAAGTGCTCAACAGGGCAGGCAGAAGAGGGAACCCTACTATGCTGTTGGTGGAAATGTAAATTGCTAACAGCCAGTATGGAGATAGGTAGGCAAGTTCCTTGCTAAACTATAAACTGGAGCTACCATCAGACTCGGCATCCCCACTCCAGTTTGTATAACCAGAGAATACCATCATTGGAATAAAACACTTCCACCCCAACGGTTGTTGTGGTACTCTTTACCATAGCCAAGCCACGCAGATGACTGACATGTCCAGTGGGAAATGAATGGATAAAGAAGTTGGGCTACCTATACTCCCTCGACTGTCACTCATCCAGGGAACAAAATGAACTCATGCTATTTGTAGCAACATGGATGGAGCAGTAGATGATATCACTAATTCTGGTATATTAGGGACAGAAAGACACATATGCAGCATATCACTTTCAGGTACAGTCGAAAAATGGATACAAAGGAAGTAATGTACAGTGCAAACACAGACTCACAAACTGAGCCACGAAACGTAGATTTACCATAGGGGGAAATTGGGAATCAGACAAAGATGAAGTAGGAGGTTGGGATTAACAGAAACACACTAATATATAAAAAAAACTTCAACAACGGCAACCCTACTAATAGCACAGGGATCTCTAATCAACACTCGTCAATAACCTAACATGGAAAATAATCCAAAATTGTAAAGATACAGCTACATATATACCTGCATCAAGTTGCTGTCGAACTGAAACAAACACAACATTGTATATAAACTACGCTGAAATAGAAAATAAGTATTAAATTATAAAACAAGAAAAAGGCAAGAAATGCCTACTATATTACCCTCAGGCCTCTGTGACGTGGGCTGGTGTCACATCTCTGTTGCCTCAGCAGGCCTGGGTCCCAATGCAGGAGTATGCTGGTGCTGAGGGAGCCAGGGAGGAGGATGTGCCAGCAGATCAGCACCCCCTCAGACCTCTATTGCCCATTCTCCTCTGCATGGTAGCACAGTCTCCCGATCCAAGCCGGCCCTCTTACAACTAAGCCAAGCCTAGTGTACCCAAATGAAGGTCGACCAGCTGGGAGGGAAGAGCTGTGAAAAGACACCGGATCTCCACAGCTCCTGCTAGTGGGGTTCCCACCTCCAGCCTACTTCCTTAGACTCGCCCCACCTACGAACCACAGCACCTTCAGCATAGCACATTTGCACTGCTTGGGATTTGCGTGGGGTCGGGCAGTGCAGGGTAAGGGTGAAGAGGAAAAGATACACAAGCACTGCGGTGTGTGTTCAGCCACGTTGGACTCCAATTTCCAACCCAACACCAGGACTCCCTCTAAGGCTCTGTTTGCCTACGTTACCAGGGAGGACACGAAGAAGTGCTGCCGCCTTGTGGCGCTTTCCCGTAACAACAACTTGAAAAACTGTACTCAAGGGCACTTAAAATTCACAAGGCCTGCGGGGCTGCAAATGAACCCTGCCCTCCAGAAATGTCCTATGCTAGGTAATCTGAAATCAATTCAAATCAGGTCCGACTCTCAGGCAGAAATGTTTCAAGAGCCCAGTGGTACTCACACGCTTTTTAAAAAACAGCACATCAAATGAAAAGATGCTCAGGATCTCTCATGATTAAAGAATGAAAATAAACGTAGACGAGCTGTTCCCTGGCTGCAGTCCTCAAAAAGCCTACAAAGAGTAACTGCTCAAGAGGGCAGGAAAAAAGAGAACCCTACTACACTGTTGGTGGAAATGTAACATGCTAGCAGCCAGTATGGAGATAGGTAGGCAAGTTCCTTAGTAACCTATAAACTGGAGCGACCACGAGATTCGGCAACCCCACTGCAGTTCGTATAACCAGGGAATACCATCACTGGAATAAAACAGTTGCACCCCAACGGTCGTGGTGCTACTCTTTATCATAGCCAAGACACGCAAACAACCGAAATGTCCAGCGAGAGACGACTGGATAAAGAACTTGTGAGACCTATACCCCCTGGACTGTCACTCATCCAGACAACAAAATGAACTCATGCTATTTGTAGCCACATGGATGCAGCAGTAGATGATCTCACTAATTCTGGTAAGTTAGAGACAGAAAGACACATATCCCAGCATATCACTTATATGTGCAATCTAAAAACGCATACAAAGAAGGAGTATACAAAGGAAACACAGATTCCCAAACGGGAAAAACAAGTGTCGAGTTCCCAGAGGGGGAAACTGGGGATCGGGGAAGGATGAAGTACGAGGTTGGGATTCACAGACAAACACTCATATATAAAAAAGACTTCATCAACAACAACCATCCTGAGAGCACAGGGAACTCTACTCAACATTCTTCAATACCCTAACAGGGAAACGAATCCGAAATACTACGGGTACAGCTACATATATAACTGCATCAAGTTGCTGTCGAGCTCAAACAAACACAACATTGTATATACACTATGCTGGAATGGAAAATAAATATTAAATTATAAACCAAGAAAAGGCAAGAAATGCCTACTCTATTACTCTCTGGTCTCGGTGAACTGGGATGGTGTGACATCCCTTGAGCCTGAGCAGGCCTGGGGCCCCTGGCTAGAGTATGCTGCTGATTAGGGAGACAGGGGGGAGGACGTGCCAGCAGATCAGCACCCCCTCAGACCTCTAGTGCCCATTCTCCTCTGCATGGGACCACAATCTCTAGATCCAAGCCGACCCTCTTACAGATAAGCCAAGCCTAGGGTACCCAAAGGATGGTGGACTCGCTCGGAGGGAAGATCTGTGAAAAGACACCGGATCTCCACGGCTACTCCTGGTGGGATTCCCACCTCCAGACTACTTCCTTCGATTCGCCTCACCTACGAACCACAGCACCTGAAGCACAGCACATTTGCCCTGCTTGGGATTTGCGTGGGCGAGGGTGGTGCAGCGTTAGGGGGAAGAGGTAGAGATACACGAGTCCTACGGTGTGTGTTCAGCCACGTTCCATTCAAATTTCCACCCCAACAACAAGACTAGTTCTAAGGCTCTGTTTGCCCAAGTGACCAGAGAGGGCACGAAGCAGTGCTGCCGCCTTGTGGCGCTTTCCCGTAACAACAACTTTAAAAACTGTGCTCAAGGGCACTTAACATTCACAAGGCCTCTGACCTGCGGGGCTGCAAATGACCCTTGCCCAGGAGAAGTGTCCTGGGCTAGGTAATCTGCCATGAATTCAAATCAGGCCCGACTCTCAGGCAGAAATGTTTCAACAGCTCAGAGGTACTCACACGCTTTTTTAAAAACAGCACATCAAATGAAAAGAGGCTCAGGATCTGCCGTGATCAGGGAATGCACATAAACGTAGACGAGGTGTTCCCTGGCTGCAGTCCTCAAAAAGCCTATAAACAGTAAGTGCTCAACAGGGCAGGCAGAAGAGGGAACCCTACTATGCTGTTGGTGGAAATGTAAATTGCTAACAGCCAGTATGGAGATAGGTAGGCAAGTTCCTTGCTAAACTATAAACTGGAGCTACCATCAGACTCGGCATCCCCACTCCAGTTTGTATAACCAGAGAATACCATCATTGGAATAAAACACTTCCACCCCAACGGTTGTTGTGGTACTGTTTACCATAGCCAAGCCACACAGATGACTGACATGTCCAGCGGGAAATGAATGGATAAAGAAGTTGGGCTACCTATACTCCCTCGACTGTCACTCACCCAGGGAACAAGATGAACTCATGCTATTTGTAGCAACATGGATGGAGCAGTAGATGATATCACTAATTCTGGTATATTAGGGACAGAAAGACACATATGCAGCATATCACTTTCAGGTACAGTCGAAAAATGGATACAAAGGAAGTAATGTACAGTGCAAACACAGACTCACAAACTGAGCCACGAAACGTAGATTTACCATAGGGGGAAATTGGGGATCGGACAAAGATGAAGTAGGAGGTTGGGATTAACAGAAACACACTAATATATAAAAAAATCTTCAACAACGGCGACCCTACTAATAGCACAGGGATCTCTAATCAACACTCGTCAATAACCTAACATGGAAAATAATCCAAAATTGTAAAGGTACAGCTACATATATACCTGCATCAAGTTGCTGTCGAACTCAAACAAACACAACATTGTATATAAACTACGCTGAAATAGAAAATAAGTATTAAATTATAAAACAAGAAAAAGGCAAGAAATGCCTACTATATTACCCTCAGGCCTCTGTGACGTGGGCTGGTGTCACATCTCTGTTGCCTCAGCAGGCCTGGGTCCCAATGCAGGAGTATGCTGGTGCTGAGGGAGCCAGGGAGGAGGACGTGCCAGCAGATCAGCACCCCCTCAGACCTCTATTGCCCATTCTCCTCTGCATGGTAGCACAGTCTCCCGATCCAAGCCGGCCCTCTTACAACTAAGCCAAGCCTAGTGTACCCAAATGAAGGTCGACCAGCTGGGAGGGAAGAGCTGTGAAAAGACACCGGATCTCCACAGCTCCTGCTAGTGGGGTTCCCACCTCCAGCCTACTTCCTTAGACTCGCCCCACCTACGAACCACAGCACCTTCAGCATAGCACATTTGCACTGCTTGGGATTTGCGTGGGGTCGGGCAGTGCAGGGTAAGGGTGAAGAGGAAAAGATACACAAGCACTGCGGTGTGTGTTCAGCCACGTTGGACTCCAATTTCCAACCCAACACCAGGACTCCCTCTAAGGCTCTGTTTGCCTACGTTACCAGGGAGGACACGAAGAAGTGCTGCCGCCTTGTGGCGCTTTCCCGTAACAACAACTTGAAACACTGTACTCAAGGGCACTTAAAATTCACAAGGCCTGCGGGGCTGCAAATGAACCCTGCCCTCCAGAAATGTCCTATGCTAGGTAATCTGAAATCAATTCAAATCAGGTCCGACTCTCAGGCAGAAATGTTTCAAGAGCCCAGTGGTACACACACGCTTTTTAAAAAACAGCACATCAAATGAAAAGATGCTCAGGATCTCTCATGATTAAAGAATGAAAATAAACGTAGACGAGCTATTCCCTGGCTGCAGTCCTCAAAAAGCCTACAAAGAGTAACTGCTCAAGAGGGCAGGAAAAAAGAGAACCCTACTACACTGTTGGTGGAAATGTAACATGCTAGCAGCCAGTATGGAGATAGGTAGGCAAGTTCCTTAGTAACCTATAAACTGGAGCGACCACGAGATTCGGCAACCCCACTGCAGTTCGTATAACCCGGGAATACCATCATTGGAATAAAACAGTTGCACCCCAACGGTCGTGGTGCTACTCTTTATCATAGCCAAGACACGCAAACAAGCGAAATGTCGAGCTGGAGATGTTTGGATAAAGAACTTGTGAGACCTATACTCCCTGGACTGTCACTCATCCAGTCAACAAAATGAATTCATGCTATTGGTAGCAACATGGATGCAGCAGTAGATGATCTCACTAATTCTGGTAAGTTAGAGACAGAAAGACACATATCCCAGCATATCACTTATATGTGCAATCTAAAAACGCATACAAAGAAGGAGTATACAAAGGAAACACAGATTCCCAAACGGGAAAAACAAGTGTCGAGTTCCCAGAGGGGGAAACTGGGGATCGGGGAAGGATGAAGTAGGAGGTTGGGATTCACAGACAAACACTCATATATAAAAAAGACTTCATCAACAACAACCATACTGAGAGCACAGGGAACTCTACTCAACATTCTTCAATACCCTAACAGGGAAACGAATCCGAAATACTACGGGTACAGCTACATATATAACTGCATCAAGTTGCTGTCGAACTCAAACAAACACAACATTGTATATACACTATGCTGGAATGGAAAATAAATATTAAATTATAAACCAAGAAAAGGCAAGAAATGCCTACTCTATTACTCTCTGGTCTCGGTGAACTGGGATGGTGTCACATCCCTTGAGCCTGAGCAGGCCTGGGGCCCCTGGCTAGAGTATGCTGCTGATTAGGGAGACAGGGGGGAGGACGTGCCAGCAGATCAGCACCCCCTCAGACCTCTAGTGCCCATTCTCCTCTGCATGGGACCACAATCTCTAGATCCAAGCTGACCCTCTTACAGATAAGCCAAGCCTAGTGTACCCAAAGGATGGTGGACTCGCTCGGAGGGAAGAGCTGCGAAAAGACACCGGATCTCCTCGGCTACTCCTGGTGGGATTCCCACCTCCAGACTACTTCCTTAGACTCGCCCCACCTACGAACCACAGCACCTTCAGCATAGCACATTTGCACTGCTTGGGATTTGCATGGGCGAGGGTGATGCAACATTAGGGGGAAGAGGGAAAGATACACAAGCCCTACGGTGTGTATTCAGCCACGTTCCATTCAAATTTCCAGCCCAACAACAAGACTAGTTCTTAGGGTCTGTTTGCCCAAGTGACCAGAGAGGGCACGAAGCAGTGCTGCCGCCTTGTGGCGCTTTCCCGTAACAACAACTTTAAAAACCGTGCTCAAGGGCACTTAACATTCACAAGGCCTCTGACCTGCGGGGCTGCAAATGACCCCTGCCCAGGAGAAGTGTCCTGGGCTAGGTAATCTGCCAGGAATTCAAATCAGGCCCGACACTCAGGCAGAAATGTTTCAACAGCTCAGAGTTACTCACACGCTTTTCAAAGAACACCACATCAAGTGAAAAGATGCTCAGGATCTGTCATGGTTAGAGAATGCAAATAAACGTAGTCGAGGTGTTCCCTGGCTGCAGTCCTCAAAAAGCCTACAAAGAGTAAGTGCTCAAGAGGGCAGGAAAACAGGGAACCCTACTACGCTGTTGCTGGAAATGTAAATTGCTAACAGCCAGTATGGAGATAGGTAGGCAAGTTCCTTAGTAAACTATAAACTGGAGCTACCACGAGATTTGGCAACCCCACTGCAGTGCGTATAACCAGAGAATACCATCACTGGAATAAAGCAGTTGCACCCCTACGGTCGTGCTGCTACTCTTTACCATAGCCAGGACACGCAAACAACCAAAATGTCCAGCTGGAGATGTTTGGATAAAGAACTTGTGAGACCTATACTCCCTGGACTGTCACTCATCCAGTCAACAAAATGAATTCATGCTATTGGTAGCAACATGGATGCAGCAGTAGATGATCTCACTAATTCTGGTAAGTTAGAGACAGAAAGACACATATCCCCACATATCACTTACATGTGCAATCTAAAAACGCATACAAAGAAGGAGTATACAAGGGAAACACAGATTCCCAAACGGGAAAAAGAAGTGTCGAGTTCCCAGAGGGGGAAATTGGGGATCGGGGAAGGATGAAGTAGGAGGTTGGGATTCACAGAAATACACTAATATATAAAAAAGACTTCATCAACGACAACCATCCTGAGAGCACAGGGAACTCTACTCAACATTCTTCAATACCCTAAGAGGGAAAGGAATCCGAAATACTACAGGTACAGCTACATATATAACTGCATCAAGTTGCTGTCAAACTCAAACAAACACAACATTCTATATACACTATGCTGGAATGGAAAATAAATATTAAATTATAAACCAAGAAAAGGCAAGAAATGCCTACTCTATTACTCTCTGGTCTCGGTGAACTGGGATGGTGTCACATCCCTTGAGCCTGAGCAGGCCTGGGGCCCCTGGCTAGAGTATGCTGCTGATTAGGGAGACAGGGGGGAGGACGTGCCAGCAGATCAGCACCCCCTCAGACCTCTAGTGCCCATTCTCCTCTGCATGGGACCACAATCTCTAGATCCAAGCCGACCCTCTTACAGATAAGCCAAGCCTAGGGTACCCAAAGGATGGTGGACTCGCTCGGAGGGAAGAGCTGTGAAAAGACACCGGATCTCCACGGCTACTCCTGGTGGGATTCCCACCTCCAGACTACTTCCTTCGATTCGCCTCACCTACGAACCACAGCACCTGAAGCACAGCACATTTGCCCTGCTTGGGATTTGCGTGGGCGAGGGTGGTGCAGCGTTAGGGGGAAGAGGTAGAGATACACGAGTCCTACGGTGTGTGTTCAGCCACGTTCCATTCAAATTTCCACCCCAACAACAAGACTAGTTCTAAGGCTCTGTTTGACCAAGTGACCAGAGAGGGCACGAAGCAGTGCTGCCGCCTTGTGGCGCTTTCCTGTAACAACAACTTTAAAAACCGTGCTCAAGGGCACTTAACATTCACAAGGCCTCTGACCTGCGGGGCTGCAAATGACCCTTGCCCAGGAGAAGTGTCCTGGGCTAGGTAATCTGCCATGAATTCAAATCAGGCCCGACTCTCAGGCAGAAATGTTTCAACAGCTCAGAGGTACTCACACGCTTTTTTAAAAACAGCACATCAAATGAAAAGAGGCTCAGGATCTGCCGTGATCAGGGAATGCACATAAACGTAGACGAGGTGTTCCCTGGCTGCAGTCCTCAAAAAGCCTATAAACAGTAAGTGCTCAACAGGGCAGGCAGAAGAGGGAACCCTACTATGCTGTTGGTGGAAATGTAAATTGCTAACAGCCAGTATGGAGATAGGTAGGCAAGTTCCTTGCTAAACTATAAACTGGAGCTACCATCAGACTCGGCATCCCCACTCCAGTTTGTATAACCAGAGAATACCATCATTGGAATAAAACACTTCCACCCCAACGGTTGTTGTGGTACTGTTTACCATAGCCAAGCCACACAGATGACTGACATGTCCAGCGGGAAATGAATGGATAAAGAAGTTGGGCTACCTATACTCCCTCGACTGTCACTCATCCAGGGAACAAAATGAACTCATGCTATTTGTAGCAACATGGATGGAGCAGTAGATGATATCACTAATTCTGGTATATTAGGGACAGAAAGACACATATGCAGCATATCACTTTCAGGTACAGTCGAAAAATGGATACAAAGGAAGTAATGTACAGTGCAAACACAGACTCACAAACTGAGCCACGAAACGTAGATTTACCATAGGGGGAAATTGGGGATCGGACAAAGATGAAGTAGGAGGTTGGGATTAACAGAAACACACTAATATATAAAAAAAACTTCAACAACGGCGACCCTACTAATAGCACAGGGATCTCTAATCAACACTCGTCAATAACCTAACATGGAAAATAATCCAAAATTGTAAAGGTACAGCTACATATATACCTGCATCAAGTTGCTGTCGAACTCAAACAAACACAACATTGTATATAAACTACGCTGAAATAGAAAATAAGTATTAAATTATAAAACAAGAAAAAGGCAAGAAATGCCTACTATATTACCCTCAGGCCTCTGTGACGTGGGCTGGTGTCACATCTCTGTTGCCTCAGCAGGCCTGGGTCCCAATGCAGGAGTATGCTGGTGCTGAGGGAGCCAGGGAGGAGGACGTGCCAGCAGATCAGCACCCCCTCAGACCTCTATTGCCCATTCTCCTCTGCATGGTAGCACAGTCTCCCGATCCAAGCCGGCCCTCTTACAACTAAGCCAAGCCTAGTGTACCCAAATGAAGGTCGACCAGCTGGGAGGGAAGAGCTGTGAAAAGACACCGGATCTCCACAGCTCCTGCTAGTGGGGTTCCCACCTCCAGCCTACTTCCTTAGACTCGCCCCACCTACGAACCACAGCACCTTCAGCATAGCACATTTGCACTGCTTGGGATTTGCGTGGGGTCGGGCAGTGTAGGGTAAGGGTGAAGAGGAAAAGATACACAAGCACTGCGGTGTGTGTTCAGCCACGTTGGACTCCAATTTCCACCCCAAAAACAAAACTAGTTCTTAGGGTATGTTTGCCCAAGTGACCAGAGAGGGCACGAAGCAGTGCTGCCGCCTTGTGGCGCTTTCCCGTAACAACAACTTTAAAAACCGTGCTCAAGGGCACTTAACATTCATAAGGCCTCTGACCTGCGGGGCTGCAAATGACCCCTGCCCAGGAGAAGTGTCCTTGGCTAGGTAATCTGCCAGGAATTCAAATCAGGCCCGACACTCAGGCAGAAATGTTTCAACAGCTCAGAGGTACTCACACGCTTTTCAAAGAACACCACATCAAGTGAAAAGATGCTCAGGATCTGTCATGGTTAGAGAATGCAAATAAACGTAGTCGAGGTGTTCCCTGGCTGCAGTCCTCAAAAAGCCTACAAAGAGTAAGTGCTCAAGAGGGCAGGAAAACAGGGAACCCTACTACGCTGTTGCTGGAAATGTAAATTGCTAACAGCCAGTATGGAGATAGGTAGGCAAGTTCCTTAGTAAACTATAAACTGGAGCGACCACGAGATTTGGCAACCCCACTGCAGTGCGTATAACCAGAGAATACCATCACTGGAATAAAGCAGTTGCACCCCTACGGTCGTGCTGCTACTCTTTACCATAGCCAGGACACGCAAACAACCAAAATGTCCAGCTGGAGATGTTTGGATAAAGAACTTGTGAGACCTATACTCCCTGGACTGTCACTCATCCAGTCAACAAAATGAATTCATGCTATTGGTAGCAACATGGATGCAGCAGTAGATGATCTCACTAATTCTGGTAAGTTAGAGACAGAAAGACACATATCCCCACATATCACTTACATGTGCAATCTAAAAACGCATACAAAGAAGGAGTATACAAGGGAAACACAGATTCACAAACGTGAAAAAGAAGTGTCGAGTTCCCAGAAGGGGAAATTGGGGATCGGGGAAGGATGAAGTAGGAGGTTGGGATTCACAGACAAACACTAATATATAAAAAAGACTTCATCAACAACCATCCTGAGAGCACAGGGAACTCTACTCAACATTCTTCAATACCCTAACAGGGAAAGGAATCCGAAATACTACAGGTACAGCTACATATATAACTGCATCAAGTTGCTGTCAAACTCAAACAAACACAACATTCTATATACACTATGCTGGAATGGAAAATAAATATTAAATTATTAAACAAAAAAAGGCAAGAAATGCCTACACTATTACTCTCTGGCCTCGGTGAACTGGGATGGTGTCACATCCCTTGAGCCTGAGCAGGCCTGGGGCCCCTGGCTAGAGTATGCTGCTGATTAGGGAGACAGGGGGGAGGACATGCCAGCAGATCAGCACCCCCTCAGACCTCTAGTGCCCATTCTCCTCTGCATGGGACCACAATCTCTAGATCCAAACTGACCCTCTTACAGATACGCCAAGCCTAGGGTACCCAAAGGATGGTGGACTCGCTCGGAGGGAAGAGCTGTGAAAAGACACCGGATCTCCACGGCTACTCCTGGTGGGATTCCCACCTCCAGACTACTTCCTTCGATTCGCCTCACCTACGAACCACAGCACCTGAAGCACAGCACATTTGCACTGCTTGGGATTTGCATGGGCGAGGGTGATGCAACATTAGGGGGAAGAGGGAAAGATACACAAGCCCTACGGTGTGTTTTCAGCCACGTTCCATTCAAATTTCCACCCCAACAACAAGACTAGTTCTTAGGGTCTGTTTGCCCAAGTGACCAGAGAGGGCACGAAGCAGTGCTGCCGCCTTGTGGCGCTTTCCCGTAACAACAACTTTAAAAACCGTGCTCAAGGGCACTTAACATTCACAAGGCCTCTGACCTGCGGGGCTGCAAATGACCCCTGCCCAGGAGAAGTGTCCTGGGCTAGGTAATCTGCCAGGAATTCAAATCAGGCCCGACACTCAGGCAGAAATGTTTCAACAGCTCAGAGGTACTCACACGCTTTTCAAAGAACACCACATGAAGTGAAAAGATGCTCAGGATCTGTCATGGTTAGAGAATGCAAATAAACGTAGTCGAGGTGTTCCCTGGCTGCAGTCCTCAAAAAGCCTACAAAGAGTAAGTGCTCAAGAGGGCAGGAAAACAGGGAACCCTACTACGCTGTTGCTGGAAATGTAAATTGCTAACAGCCAGTATGGAGATAGGTAGGCAAGTTCCTTAGTAAACTATAAACTGGAGCTACCACGAGATTTGGCAACCCCACTGCAGTGCGTATAACCAGAGAATACCATCACTGGAATAAAGCAGTTGCACCCCTACGGTCGTGCTGCTACTCTTTACCATAGCCAGGACACGCAAACAACCAAAATGTCCAGCTGGAGATGTTTGGATAAAGAACTTGTGAGACCTATACTCCCTGGACTGTCACTCATCCAGTCAACAAAATGAATTCATGCTATTGGTAGCAACATGGATGCAGCAGTAGATGATCTCACTAATTCTGGTAAGTTAGAGACAGAAAGACACATATCCCCACATATCACTTACATGTGCAATCTAAAAACGCATACAAAGAAGGAGTATACAAGGGAAACACAGATTCACAAACGTGAAAAAGAAGTGTCGAGTTCCCAGAGGGGGAAATTGGGGATCGGGGAAGGATGAAGTAGGAGGTTGGGATTCACAGACAAACACTCATATATAAAAAAGACTTCATCAACGACAACCATCCTGAGAGCACAGGGAACTCTACTCAACATTCTTCAATACCCTAAAAGGGAAACGAATCCGAAATACTACGGGTACAGCTACATATATAACTGCATCAAGTTGCTGTCGAACTCAAACAAACACAACATTGTATATACACTATGCTGGAATGGAAAATAAATATTAAATTATAAACCAAGAAAAGGCAAGAAATGCCTACTCTATTACTCTCTGGTCTCGGTGAACTGGGATGGTGTCACATCCCTTGAGCCTGAGCAGGCCTGGGGCCCCTGGCTAGAGTATGCTGCTGATTAGGGAGACAGGGGGGAGGACGTGCCAGCAGATCAGCACCCCCTCAGACCTCTAGTGCCCATTCTCCTCTGCATGGGACCACAATCTCTAGATCCAAGCCGACCCTCTTACAGATAAGCCAAGCCTAGGGTACCCAAAGGATGGTGGACTCGCTCGGAGGGAAGAGCTGTGAAAAGACACCGGATCTCCACGGCTACTCCTGGTGGGATTCCCACCTCCAGACTACTTCCTTCGATTCGCCTCACCTACGAACCACAGCACCTGAAGCACAGCACATTTGCCCTGCTTGGGATTTGCGTGGGCGAGGGTGGTGCAGCGTTAGGGGGAAGAGGTAGAGATACACGAGTCCTACGGTGTGTGTTCAGCCACGTTCCATTCAAATTTCCACCCCAACAACAAGACTAGTTCTAAGGCTCTGTTTGCCCAAGTGACCAGAGAGGGCACGAAGCAGTGCTGCCGCCTTGTGGCGCTTTCCCGTAACAACAACTTTAAAAACTGTGCTCAAGGGCACTTAACATTCACAAGGCCTCTGACCTGCGGGGCTGCAAATGACCCTTGCCCAGGAGAAGTGTCCTGGGCTAGGTAATCTGCCATGAATTCAAATCAGGCCCGACTCTCAGGCAGAAATGTTTCAACAGCTCAGAGGTACTCACACGCTTTTTTAAAAACAGCACATCAAATGAAAAGAGGCTCAGGATCTGCCGTGATCAGGGAATGCACATAAACGTAAACGTAGACGAGGTGTTCCCTGGCTGCAGTCCTCAAAAAGCCTATAAACAGTAAGTGCTCAACAGGGCAGGCAGAAGAGGGAACCCTACTATGCTGTTGGTGGAAATGTAAATTGCTAACAGCCAGTATGGAGATAGGTAGGCAAGTTCCTTGCTAAACTATAAACTGGAGCTACCATCAGACTCGGCATCCCCACTCCAGTTTGTATAACCAGAGAATACCATCATTGGAATAAAACACTTCCACCCCAACGGTTGTTGTGGTACTGTTTACCATAGCCAAGCCACGCAGATGACTGACATGTCCAGCGGGAAATGAATGGATAAAGAAGTTGGGCTACCTATACTCCCTCGACTGTCACTCATCCAGGGAACAAAATGAACTCATGCTATTTGTAGCAACATGGATGGAGCAGTAGATGATATCACTAATTCTGGTATATTAGGGACAGAAAGACACATATGCAGCATATCACTTTCAGGTACAGTCGAAAAATGGATACAAAGGAAGTAATGTACAGTGCAAACACAGACTCACAAACTGAGCCACGAAACGTAGATTTACCATAGGGGGAAATTGGGGATCGGACAAAGATGAAGTAGGAGGTTGGGATTAACAGAAACACACTAATATATAAAAAAAACTTCAACAACGGCGACCCTACTAATAGCACAGGGATCTCTAATCAACACTCGTCAATAACCTAACATGGAAAATAATCCAAAATTGTAAAGATACAGCTACATATATACCTGCATCAAGTTGCTGTCGAACTCAAACAAACACAACATTGTATATAAACTACGCTGAAATAGAAAATAAGTATTAAATTATAAAACAAGAAAAAGGCAAGAAATGCCTACTATATTACCCTCAGGCCTCTGTGACGTGGGCTGGTGTCACATCTCTGTTGCCTCAGCAGGCCTGGGTCCCAATGCAGGAGTATGCTGGTGCTGAGGGAGCCAGGGAGGAGGACGTGCCAGCAGATCAGCACCCCCTCAGACCTCTATTGCCCATTCTCCTCTGCATGGTAGCACAGTCTCCCGATCCAAGCCGGCCCTCTTACAACTAAGCCAAGCCTAGTGTACCCAAATGAAGGTCGACCAGCTGGGAGGGAAGAGCTGTGAAAAGACACCGGATCTCCACAGCTCCTGCTAGTGGGGTTCCCACCTCCAGCCTACTTCCTTAGACTCGCCCCACCTACGAACCACAGCACCTTCAGCATAGCACATTTGCACTGCTTGGGATTTGCGTGGGGTCGGGCAGTGCAGGGTAAGGGTGAAGAGGAAAAGATACACAAGCACTGCGGTGTGTGTTCAGCCACGTTGGACTCCAATTTCCAACCCAACACCAGGACTCCCTCTAAGGCTCTGTTTGCCTACGTTACCAGGGAGGACACGAAGAAGTGCTGCCGCCTTGTGGCGCTTTCCCGTAACAACAACTTGAAACACTGTACTCAAGGGCACTTAACATTCACAAGGCCTGCGGGGCTGCAAATGAACCCTGCCCTCCAGAAATGTCCTATGCTAGGTAATCTGAAATCAATTCAAATCAGGTCCGACTCTCAGGCAGAAATGTTTCAAGAGCCCAGTGGTACTCACACGCTTTTTAAAAACAGCACATCAAATGAAAAGATGCTCAGGATCTCTCATGATTAAAGAATGAAAATAAACGTAGACGAGGTGTTCCCTGGCTGCAGTCCTCAAAAAGCCTACAAAGAGTAACTGCTCAAGAGGGCAGGAAAAAAGAGAACCCTACTACGCTGTTGGTGGAAATGTAACTTGCTAGCAGCCAGTATGGAGATAGGTGGGCAAGTCCCTTAGTAACCTATAAACTGGAGCGACCACGAGATTCGGCAACCCCACTGCAGTTCGTATAACCAGGGAATACCATCACTGGAATAAAACAGTTGCACCCCAACGGTCGTGGTGCTACTCTTTATCATAGCCAAGACACGCAAACAACCGAAATGTCCAGCGAGAGACGACTGGATAAAGAACTTGTGAGACCTATACCCCCTGGACTGTCACTCATCCAGACAACAAAATGAACTCATGCTATTTGTAGCCACATGGATGCAGCAGTAGATGATCTCACTAATTCTGGTAAGTTAGAGACAGAAAGACACATATCCCAGCATATCACTTATATGTGCAATCTAAAAACGCATACAAAGAAGGAGTATACAAAGGAAACACAGATTCCCAAACGGGAAAAACAAGTGTCGAGTTCCCAGAGGGGGAAACTGGGGATCGGGGAAGGATGAAGTAGGAGGTTGGGATTCACAGACAAACACTCATATATAAAAAAGACTTCATCAACAACAACCATCCTGAGAGCACAGGGAACTCTACTCAACATTCTTCAATACCCTAACAGGGAAAAGAATCCGAAATACTATGGGTACAGCTACATATATAACTGCATCAAGTTGCTGTCGAACTCAAACAAACACAACATTGTATATACACTATGCTGGAATGGAAAATAAATATTAAATTATAAACCAAGAAAAGGCAAGAAATGCCTACTCTATTACTCTCTGGTCTCGGTGAACTGGGATGGTGTCACATCCCTTGAGCCTGAGCAGGCCTGGGGCCCCTGGCTAGAGTATGCTGCTGATTAGGGAGACAGGGGGGAGGACGTGCCAGCAGATCAGCACCCCCTCAGACCTCTAGTACCCATTCTCCTCTGCATGGGACCACAATCTCTA
Source organism: Balaenoptera borealis (assembly GCF_965194805.1). Taxonomy (NCBI): domain Eukaryota; kingdom Metazoa; phylum Chordata; class Mammalia; order Artiodactyla; family Balaenopteridae; genus Balaenoptera; species Balaenoptera borealis. Next base: position 47,356,632 of record NC_138869.1, on the reverse strand, counting down.
GATCCAAGCTGACCCTCTTACAGATAAGCCAAGCCTAGTGTACCCAAAGGATGGTGGACTCGCTCGGAGGGAAGAGCTGTGAAAAGACACCGGATCTCCACGGCTACTCCTGGTGGGATTCCCACCTCCAGACTACTTCCTTAGATTCGCCCCACCTACGAACCACAGCACCTTCAGCATAGCACATTTGCACTGCTTGGGATTTGCATGGGCGAGGGTGATGCAACATTAGGGGGAAGAGGGAAAGATACACAAGCCCTACGGTGTGTTTTCAGCCACGTTCCATTCAAATTTCCACCCCAACAACAAGACTAGTTCTTAGGGTCTGTTTGCCCAAGTGACCAGAGAGGGCACGAAGCAGTGCTGCCGCCTTGTGGCGCTTTCCCGTAACAACAACTTTAAAAACCGTGCTCAAGGGCACTTAACATTCACAAGGCCTCTGACCTGCGGGGCTGCAAATGACCCCTGCCCAGGAGAAGTGTCCTGGGCTAGGTAATCTGCCAGGAATTCAAATCAGGCCCGACACTCAGGCAGAAATGTTTCAACAGCTCAGAGGTACTCACACGCTTTTCAAAGAACACCACATGAAGTGAAAAGATGCTCAGGATCTGTCATGGTTAGAGAATGCAAATAAACGTAGTCGAGGTGTTCCCTGGCTGCAGTCCTCAAAAAGCCTACAAAGAGTAAGTGCTCAAGAGGGCAGGAAAACAGGGAACCCTACTACGCTGTTGCTGGAAATGTAAATTGCTAACAGCCAGTATGGAGATAGGTAGGCAAGTTCCTTAGTAAACTATAAACTGGAGCTACCACGAGATTTGGCAACCCCACTGCAGTGCGTATAACCAGAGAATACCATCACTGGAATAAAGCAGTTGCACCCCTACGGTCGTGCTGCTACTCTTTACCATAGCCAGGACACGCAAACAACCAAAATGTCCAGCTGGAGATGTTTGGATAAAGAACTTGTGAGACCTATACTCCCTGGACTGTCACTCATCCAGTCAACAAAATGAATTCATGCTATTGGTAGCAACATGGATGCAGCAGTAGATGATCTCACTAATTCTGGTAAGTTAGAGACAGAAAGACACATATCCCCACATATCACTTACATGTGCAATCTAAAAACGCATACAAAGAAGGAGTATACAAGGGAAACACAGATTCACAAACGTGAAAAAGAAGTGTCGAGTTCCCAGAGGGGGAAATTGGGGATCGGGGAAGGATGAAGTAGGAGGTTGGGATTCACAGACAAACACTCATATATAAAAAAGACTTCATCAACGACAACCATCCTGAGAGCACAGGGAACTCTACTCAACATTCTTCAATACCCTAAAAGGGAAACGAATCCGAAATACTACGGGTACAGCTACATATATAACTGCATCAAGTTGCTGTCGAACTCAAACAAACACAACATTGTATATACACTATGCTGGAATGGAAAATAAATATTAAATTATAAACCAAGAAAAGGCAAGAAATGCCTACTCTATTACTCTCTGGTCTCGGTGAACTGGGATGGTGTCACATCCCTTGAGCCTGAGCAGGCCTGGGGCCCCTGGCTAGAGTATGCTGCTGATTAGGGAGACAGGGGGGAGGACGTGCCAGCAGATCAGCACCCCCTCAGACCTCTAGTGCCCATTCTCCTCTGCATGGGACCACAATCTCTAGATCCAAGCCGACCCTCTTACAGATAAGCCAAGCCTAGGGTACCCAAAGGATGGTGGACTCGCTCGGAGGGAAGAGCTGTGAAAAGACACCGGATCTCCACGGCTACTCCTGGTGGGATTCCCACCTCCAGACTACTTCCTTCGATTCGCCTCACCTACGAACCACAGCACCTGAAGCACAGCACATTTGCCCTGCTTGGGATTTGCGTGGGCGAGGGTGGTGCAGCGTTAGGGGGAAGAGGTAGAGATACACGAGTCCTACGGTGTGTGTTCAGCCACGTTCCATTCAAATTTCCACCCCAACAACAAGACTAGTTCTAAGGCTCTGTTTGCCCAAGTGACCAGAGAGGGCACGAAGCAGTGCTGCCGCCTTGTGGCGCTTTCCCGTAACAACAACTTTAAAAACTGTGCTCAAGGGCACTTAACATTCACAAGGCCTCTGACCTGCGGGGCTGCAAATGACCCTTGCCCAGGAGAAGTGTCCTGGGCTAGGTAATCTGCCATGAATTCAAATCAGGCCCGACTCTCAGGCAGAAATGTTTCAACAGCTCAGAGGTACTCACACGCTTTTTTAAAAACAGCACATCAAATGAAAAGAGGCTCAGGATCTGCCGTGATCAGGGAATGCACATAAACGTAAACGTAGACGAGGTGTTCCCTGGCTGCAGTCCTCAAAAAGCCTATAAACAGTAAGTGCTCAACAGGGCAGGCAGAAGAGGGAACCCTACTATGCTGTTGGTGGAAATGTAAATTGCTAACAGCCAGTATGGAGATAGGTAGGCAAGTTCCTTGCTAAACTATAAACTGGAGCTACCATCAGACTCGGCATCCCCACTCCAGTTTGTATAACCAGAGAATACCATCATTGGAATAAAACACTTCCACCCCAATGGTTGTTGTGGTACTCTTTACCATAGCCAAGCCACGCAGATGACTGACATGTCCAGCGGGAAATGAATGGATAAAGAAGTTGGGCTACCTATACTCCCTCGACTGTCACTCATCCAGGGAACAAAATGAACTCATGCTATTTGTAGCAACATGGATGGAGCAGTAGATGATATCACTAATTCTGGTATATTAGGGACAGAAAGACACATATGCAGCATATCACTTTCAGGTACAGTCGAAAAATGGATACAAAGGAAGTAATGTACAGTGCAAACACAGACTCACAAACTGAGCCACGAAACGTAGATTTACCATAGGGGGAAATTGGGGATCGGACAAAGATGAAGTAGGAGGTTGGGATTAACAGAAACACACTAATATATAAAAAAAACTTCAACAACGGCGACCCTACTAATAGCACAGGGATCTCTAATCAACACTCGTCAATAACCTAACATGGAAAATAATCCAAAATTGTAAAGATACAGCTACATATATACCTGCATCAAGTTGCTGTCGAACTCAAACAAACACAACATTGTATATAAACTACGCTGAAATAGAAAATAAGTATTAAATTATAAAACAAGAAAAAGGCAAGAAATGCCTACTATATTACCCTCAGGCCTCTGTGACGTGGGCTGGTGTCACATCTCTGTTGCCTCAGCAGGCCTGGGTCCCAATGCAGGAGTATGCTGGTGCTGAGGGAGCCAGGGAGGAGGACGTGCCAGCAGATCAGCACCCCCTCAGACCTCTATTGCCCATTCTCCTCTGCATGGTAGCACAGTCTCCCGATCCAAGCCGGCCCTCTTACAACTAAGCCAAGCCTAGTGTACCCAAATGAAGGTCGACCAGCTGGGAGGGAAGAGCTGTGAAAAGACACCGGATCTCCACAGCTCCTGCTAGTGGGGTTCCCACCTCCAGCCTACTTCCTTAGACTCGCCCCACCTACGAACCACAGCACCTTCAGCATAGCACATTTGCACTGCTTGGGATTTGCGTGGGGTCGGGCAGTGCAGGGTAAGGGTGAAGAGGAAAAGATACACAAGCACTGCGGTGTGTGTTCAGCCACGTTGGACTCCAATTTCCAACCCAACACCAGGACTCCCTCTAAGGCTCTGTTTGCCTACGTTACCAGGGAGGACACGAAGAAGTGCTGCCGCCTTGTGGCGCTTTCCCGTAACAACAACTTGAAACACTGTACTCAAGGGCACTTAACATTCACAAGGCCTGCGGGGCTGCAAATGAACCCTGCCCTCCAGAAATGTCCTATGCTAGGTAATCTGAAATCAATTCAAATCAGGTCCGACTCTCAGGCAGAAATGTTTCAAGAGCCCAGTGGTACTCACACGCTTTTTAAAAACAGCACATCAAATGAAAAGATGCTCAGGATCTCTCATGATTAAAGAATGAAAATAAACGTAGACGAGGTGTTCCCTGGCTGCAGTCCTCAAAAAGCCTACAAAGAGTAACTGCTCAAGAGGGCAGGAAAAAAGAGAACCCTACTACGCTGTTGGTGGAAATGTAACTTGCTAGCAGCCAGTATGGAGATAGGTGGGCAAGTCCCTTAGTAACCTATAAACTGGAGCGACCACGAGATTCGGCAACCCCACTGCAGTTCGTATAACCAGGGAATACCATCACTGGAATAAAACAGTTGCACCCCAACGGTCGTGGTGCTACTCTTTATCATAGCCAAGACACGCAAACAACCGAAATGTCCAGCGAGAGACGACTGGATAAAGAACTTGTGAGACCTATACCCCCTGGACTGTCACTCATCGAGACAACAAAATGAACTCATGCTATTTGTAGCCACATGGATGCAGCAGTAGATGATCTCACTAATTCTGGTAAGTTAGAGACAGAAAGACACATATCCCAGCATATCACTTATATGTGCAATCTAAAAACGCATACAAAGAAGGAGTATACAAAGGAAACACAGATTCCCAAACGGGAAAAACAAGTGTCGAGTTCCCAGAGGGGGAAACTGGGGATCGGGGAAGGATGAAGTACGAGGTTGGGATTCACAGACAAACACTCATATATAAAAAAGACTTCATCAACAACAACCATCCTGAGAGCACAGGGAACTCTACTCAACATTCTTCAATACCCTAACAGGGAAACGAATCCGAAATACTACGGGTACAGCTACATATATAACTGCATCAAGTTGCTGTCGAGCTCAAACAAACACAACATTGTATATACACTATGCTGGAATGGAAAATAAATATTAAATTATAAACCAAGAAAAGGCAAGAAATGCCTACTCTATTACTCTCTGGTCTCGGTGAACTGGGATGGTGTGACATCCCTTGAGCCTGAGCAGGCCTGGGGCCCCTGGCTAGAGTATGCTGCTGATTAGGGAGACAGGGGGGAGGACGTGCCAGCAGATCAGCACCCCCTCAGACCTCTAGTGCCCATTCTCCTCTGCATGGGACCACAATCTCTAGATCCAAGCCGACCCTCTTACAGATAAGCCAAGCCTAGGGTACCCAAAGGATGGTGGACTCGCTCGGAGGGAAGATCTGTGAAAAGACACCGGATCTCCACGGCTACTCCTGGTGGGATTCCCACCTCCAGACTACTTCCTTCGATTCGCCTCACCTACGAACCACAGCACCTGAAGCACAGCACATTTGCCCTGCTTGGGATTTGCGTGGGCGAGGGTGGTGCAGCGTTAGGGGGAAGAGGTAGAGATACACGAGTCCTACGGTGTGTGTTCAGCCACGTTCCATTCAAATTTCCACCCCAACAACAAGACTAGTTCTAAGGCTCTGTTTGCCCAAGTGACCAGAGAGGGCACGAAGCAGTGCTGCCGCCTTGTGGCGCTTTCCCGTAACAACAACTTTAAAAACTGTGCTCAAGGGCACTTAACATTCACAAGGCCTCTGACCTGCGGGGCTGCAAATGACCCTTGCCCAGGAGAAGTGTCCTGGGCTAGGTAATCTGCCATGAATTCAAATCAGGCCCGACTCTCAGGCAGAAATGTTTCAACAGCTCAGAGGTACTCACACGCTTTTTTAAAAACAGCACATCAAATGAAAAGAGGCTCAGGATCTGCCGTGATCAGGGAATGCACATAAACGTAAACGTAGACGAGGTGTTCCCTGGCTGCAGTCCTCAAAAAGCCTATAAACAGTAAGTGCTCAACAGGGCAGGCAGAAGAGGGAACCCTACTATGCTGTTGGTGGAAATGTAAATTGCTAACAGCCAGTATGGAGATAGGTAGGCAAGTTCCTTGCTAAACTATAAACTGGAGCTACCATCAGACTCGGCATCCCCACTCCAGTTTGTATAACCAGAGAATACCATCATTGGAATAAAACACTTCCACCCCAACGGTTGTTGTGGTACTGTTTACCATAGCCAAGCCACGCAGATGACTGACATGTCCAGCGGGAAATGAATGGATAAAGAAGTTGGGCTACCTATACTCCCTCGACTGTCACTCATCCAGGGAACAAAATGAACTCATGCTATTTGTAGCAACATGGATGGAGCAGTAGATGATATCACTAATTCTGGTATATTAGGGACAGAAAGACACATATGCAGCATATCACTTTCAGGTACAGTCGAAAAATGGATACAAAGGAAGTAATGTACAGTGCAAACACAGACTCACAAACTGAGCCACGAAACGTAGATTTACCATAGGGGGAAATTGGGGATCGGACAAAGATGAAGTAGGAGGTTGGGATTAACAGAAACACACTAATATATAAAAAAAACTTCAACAACGGCGACCCTACTAATAGCACAGGGATCTCTAATCAACACTCGTCAATAACCTAACATGGAAAATAATCCAAAATTGTAAAGATACAGCTACATATATACCTGCATCAAGTTGCTGTCGAACTCAAACAAACACAACATTGTATATAAACTACGCTGAAATAGAAAATAAGTATTAAATTATAAAACAAGAAAAAGGCAAGAAATGCCTACTATATTACCCTCAGGCCTCTGTGACGTGGGCTGGTGTCACATCTCTGTTGCCTCAGCAGGCCTGGGTCCCAATGCAGGAGTATGCTGGTGCTGAGGGAGCCAGGGAGGAGGACGTGCCAGCAGATCAGCACCCCCTCAGACCTCTATTGCCCATTCTCCTCTGCATGGTAGCACAGTCTCCCGATCCAAGCCGGCCCTCTTACAACTAAGCCAAGCCTAGTGTACCCAAATGAAGGTCGACCAGCTGGGAGGGAAGAGCTGTGAAAAGACACCGGATCTCCACAGCTCCTGCTAGTGGGGTTCCCACCTCCAGCCTACTTCCTTAGACTCGCCCCACCTACGAACCACAGCACCTTCAGCATAGCACATTTGCACTGCTTGGGATTTGCGTGGGGTCGGGCAGTGCAGGGTAAGGGTGAAGAGGAAAAGATACACAAGCACTGCGGTGTGTGTTCAGCCACGTTGGACTCCAATTTCCAACCCAACACCAGGACTCCCTCTAAGGCTCTGTTTGCCTACGTTACCAGGGAGGACACGAAGAAGTGCTGCCGCCTTGTGGCGCTTTCCCGTAACAACAACTTGAAACACTGTACTCAAGGGCACTTAACATTCACAAGGCCTGCGGGGCTGCAAATGAACCCTGCCCTCCAGAAATGTCCTATGCTAGGTAATCTGAAATCAATTCAAATCAGGTCCGACTCTCAGGCAGAAATGTTTCAAGAGCCCAGTGGTACTCACACGCTTTTTAAAAACAGCACATCAAATGAAAAGATGCTCAGGATCTCTCATGATTAAAGAATGAAAATAAACGTAGACGAGGTGTTCCCTGGCTGCAGTCCTCAAAAAGCCTACAAAGAGTAACTGCTCAAGAGGGCAGGAAAAAAGAGAACCCTACTACGCTGTTGGTGGAAATGTAACTTGCTAGCAGCCAGTATGGAGATAGGTGGGCAAGTCCCTTAGTAACCTATAAACTGGAGCGACCACGAGATTCGGCAACCCCACTGCAGTTCGTATAACCAGGGAATACCATCACTGGAATAAAACAGTTGCACCCCAACGGTCGTGGTGCTACTCTTTATCATAGCCAAGACACGCAAACAACCGAAATGTCCAGCGAGAGACGACTGGATAAAGAACTTGTGAGACCTATACCCCCTGGACTGTCACTCATCCAGACAACAAAATGAACTCATGCTATTTGTAGCCACATGGATGCAGCAGTAGATGATCTCACTAATTCTGGTAAGTTAGAGACAGAAAGACACATATCCCAGCATATCACTTATATGTGCAATCTAAAAACGCATACAAAGAAGGAGTATACAAAGGAAACACAGATTCCCAAACGGGAAAAACAAGTGTCGAGTTCCCAGAGGGGGAAACTGGGGATCGGGGAAGGATGAAGTAGGAGGTTGGGATTCACAGACAAACACTCATATATAAAAAAGACTTCATCAACAACAACCATCCTGAGAGCACAGGGAACTCTACTCAACATTCTTCAATACCCTAACAGGGAAAAGAATCCGAAATACTATGGGTACAGCTACATATATAACTGCATCAAGTTGCTGTCGAACTCAAACAAACACAACATTGTATATACACTATGCTGGAATGGAAAATAAATATTAAATTATAAACCAAGAAAAGGCAAGAAATGCCTACTCTATTACTCTCTGGTCTCGGTGAACTGGGATGGTGTCACATCCCTTGAGCCTGAGCAGGCCTGGGGCCCCTGGCTAGAGTATGCTGCTGATTAGGGAGACAGGGGGGAGGACGTGCCAGCAGATCAGCACCCCCTCAGACCTCTAGTACCCATTCTCCTCTGCATGGGACCACAATCTCTAGATCCAAGCTGACCCTCTTACAGATAAGCCAAGCCTAGTGTACCCAAAGGATGGTGGACTCGCTCGGAGGGAAGAGCTGTGAAAAGACACCGGATCTCCACGGCTACTCCTGGTGGGATTCCCACCTCCAGACTACTTCCTTAGATTCGCCCCACCTACGAACCACAGCACCTTCAGCATAGCACATTTGCACTGCTTGGGATTTGCATGGGCGAGGGTGATGCAACATTAGGGGGAAGAGGGAAAGATACACAAGCCCTACGGTGTGTTTTCAGCCACGTTCCATTCAAATTTCCACCCCAACAACAAGACTAGTTCTTAGGGTCTGTTTGCCCAAGTGACCAGAGAGGGCACGAAGCAGTGCTGCCGCCTTGTGGCGCTTTCCCGTAACAACAACTTTAAAAACCGTGCTCAAGGGCACTTAACATTCACAAGGCCTCTGACCTGCGGGGCTGCAAATGACCCCTGCCCAGGAGAAGTGTCCTGGGCTAGGTAATCTGCCAGGAATTCAAATCAGGCCCGACACTCAGGCAGAAATGTTTCAACAGCTCAGAGGTACTCACACGCTTTTCAAAGAACACCACATGAAGTGAAAAGATGCTCAGGATCTGTCATGGTTAGAGAATGCAAATAAACGTAGTCGAGGTGTTCCCTGGCTGCAGTCCTCAAAAAGCCTACAAAGAGTAAGTGCTCAAGAGGGCAGGAAAACAGGGAACCCTACTACGCTGTTGCTGGAAATGTAAATTGCTAACAGCCAGTATGGAGATAGGTAGGCAAGTTCCTTAGTAAACTATAAACTGGAGCTACCACGAGATTTGGCAACCCCACTGCAGTGCGTATAACCAGAGAATACCATCACTGGAATAAAGCAGTTGCACCCCTACGGTCGTGCTGCTACTCTTTACCATAGCCAGGACACGCAAACAACCAAAATGTCCAGCTGGAGATGTTTGGATAAAGAACTTGTGAGACCTATACTCCCTGGACTGTCACTCATCCAGTCAACAAAATGAATTCATGCTATTGGTAGCAACATGGATGCAGCAGTAGATGATCTCACTAATTCTGGTAAGTTAGAGACAGAAAGACACATATCCCCACATATCACTTACATGTGCAATCTAAAAACGCATACAAAGAAGGAGTATACAAGGGAAACACAGATTCACAAACGTGAAAAAGAAGTGTCGAGTTCCCAGAGGGGGAAATTGGGGATCGGGGAAGGATGAAGTAGGAGGTTGGGATTCACAGACAAACACTCATATATAAAAAAGACTTCATCAACGACAACCATCCTGAGAGCACAGGGAACTCTACTCAACATTCTTCAATACCCTAAAAGGGAAACGAATCCGAAATACTACGGGTACAGCTACATATATAACTGCATCAAGTTGCTGTCGAACTCAAACAAACACAACATTGTATATACACTATGCTGGAATGGAAAATAAATATTAAATTATAAACCAAGAAAAGGCAAGAAATGCCTACTCTATTACTCTCTGGTCTCGGTGAACTGGGATGGTGTCACATCCCTTGAGCCTGAGCAGGCCTGGGGCCCCTGGCTAGAGTATGCTGCTGATTAGGGAGACAGGGGGGAGGACGTGCCAGCAGATCAGCACCCCCTCAGACCTCTAGTGCCCATTCTCCTCTGCATGGGACCACAATCTCTAGATCCAAGCCGACCCTCTTACAGATAAGCCAAGCCTAGGGTACCCAAAGGATGGTGGACTCGCTCGGAGGGAAGAGCTGTGAAAAGACACCGGATCTCCACGGCTACTCCTGGTGGGATTCCCACCTCCAGACTACTTCCTTCGATTCGCCTCACCTACGAACCACAGCACCTGAAGCACAGCACATTTGCCCTGCTTGGGATTTGCGTGGGCGAGGGTGGTGCAGCGTTAGGGGGAAGAGGTAGAGATACACGAGTCCTACGGTGTGTGTTCAGCCACGTTCCATTCAAATTTCCACCCCAACAACAAGACTAGTTCTAAGGCTCTGTTTGCCCAAGTGACCAGAGAGGGCACGAAGCAGTGCTGCCGCCTTGTGGCGCTTTCCCGTAACAACAACTTTAAAAACTGTGCTCAAGGGCACTTAACATTCACAAGGCCTCTGACCTGCGGGGCTGCAAATGACCCTTGCCCAGGAGAAGTGTCCTGGGCTAGGTAATCTGCCATGAATTCAAATCAGGCCCGACTCTCAGGCAGAAATGTTTCAACAGCTCAGAGGTACTCACACGCTTTTTTAAAAACAGCACATCAAATGAAAAGAGGCTCAGGATCTGCCGTGATCAGGGAATGCACATAAACGTAAACGTAGACGAGGTGTTCCCTGGCTGCAGTCCTCAAAAAGCCTATAAACAGTAAGTGCTCAACAGGGCAGGCAGAAGAGGGAACCCTACTATGCTGTTGGTGGAAATGTAAATTGCTAACAGCCAGTATGGAGATAGGTAGGCAAGTTCCTTGCTAAACTATAAACTGGAGCTACCATCAGACTCGGCATCCCCACTCCAGTTTGTATAACCAGAGAATACCATCATTGGAATAAAACACTTCCACCCCAATGGTTGTTGTGGTACTCTTTACCATAGCCAAGCCACGCAGATGACTGACATGTCCAGCGGGAAATGAATGGATAAAGAAGTTGGGCTACCTATACTCCCTCGACTGTCACTCATCCAGGGAACAAAATGAACTCATGCTATTTGTAGCAACATGGATGGAGCAGTAGATGATATCACTAATTCTGGTATATTAGGGACAGAAAGACACATATGCAGCATATCACTTTCAGGTACAGTCGAAAAATGGATACAAAGGAAGTAATGTACAGTGCAAACACAGACTCACAAACTGAGCCACGAAACGTAGATTTACCATAGGGGGAAATTGGGGATCGGACAAAGATGAAGTAGGAGGTTGGGATTAACAGAAACACACTAATATATAAAAAAAACTTCAACAACGGCGACCCTACTAATAGCACAGGGATCTCTAATCAACACTCGTCAATAACCTAACATGGAAAATAATCCAAAATTGTAAAGATACAGCTACATATATACCTGCATCAAGTTGCTGTCGAACTCAAACAAACACAACATTGTATATAAACTACGCTGAAATAGAAAATAAGTATTAAATTATAAAACAAGAAAAAGGCAAGAAATGCCTACTATATTACCCTCAGGCCTCTGTGACGTGGGCTGGTGTCACATCTCTGTTGCCTCAGCAGGCCTGGGTCCCAATGCAGGAGTATGCTGGTGCTGAGGGAGCCAGGGAGGAGGACGTGCCAGCAGATCAGCACCCCCTCAGACCTCTATTGCCCATTCTCCTCTGCATGGTAGCACAGTCTCCCGATCCAAGCCGGCCCTCTTACAACTAAGCCAAGCCTAGTGTACCCAAATGAAGGTCGACCAGCTGGGAGGGAAGAGCTGTGAAAAGACACCGGATCTCCACAGCTCCTGCTAGTGGGGTTCCCACCTCCAGCCTACTTCCTTAGACTCGCCCCACCTACGAACCACAGCACCTTCAGCATAGCACATTTGCACTGCTTGGGATTTGCGTGGGGTCGGGCAGTGCAGGGTAAGGGTGAAGAGGAAAAGATACACAAGCACTGCGGTGTGTGTTCAGCCACGTTGGACTCCAATTTCCAACCCAACACCAGGACTCCCTCTAAGGCTCTGTTTGCCTACGTTACCAGGGAGGACACGAAGAAGTGCTGCCGCCTTGTGGCGCTTTCCCGTAACAACAACTTGAAACACTGTACTCAAGGGCACTTAACATTCACAAGGCCTGCGGGGCTGCAAATGAACCCTGCCCTCCAGAAATGTCCTATGCTAGGTAATCTGAAATCAATTCAAATCAGGTCCGACTCTCAGGCAGAAATGTTTCAAGAGCCCAGTGGTACTCACACGCTTTTTAAAAACAGCACATCAAATGAAAAGATGCTCAGGATCTCTCATGATTAAAGAATGAAAATAAACGTAGACGAGGTGTTCCCTGGCTGCAGTCCTCAAAAAGCCTACAAAGAGTAACTGCTCAAGAGGGCAGGAAAAAAGAGAACCCTACTACGCTGTTGGTGGAAATGTAACTTGCTAGCAGCCAGTATGGAGATAGGTGGGCAAGTCCCTTAGTAACCTATAAACTGGAGCGACCACGAGATTCGGCAACCCCACTGCAGTTCGTATAACCAGGGAATACCATCACTGGAATAAAACAGTTGCACCCCAACGGTCGTGGTGCTACTCTTTATCATAGCCAAGACACGCAAACAACCGAAATGTCCAGCGAGAGACGACTGGATAAAGAACTTGTGAGACCTATACCCCCTGGACTGTCACTCATCGAGACAACAAAATGAACTCATGCTATTTGTAGCCACATGGATGCAGCAGTAGATGATCTCACTAATTCTGGTAAGTTAGAGACAGAAAGACACATATCCCAGCATATCACTTATATGTGCAATCTAAAAACGCATACAAAGAAGGAGTATACAAAGGAAACACAGATTCCCAAACGGGAAAAACAAGTGTCGAGTTCCCAGAGGGGGAAACTGGGGATCGGGGAAGGATGAAGTACGAGGTTGGGATTCACAGACAAACACTCATATATAAAAAAGACTTCATCAACAACAACCATCCTGAGAGCACAGGGAACTCTACTCAACATTCTTCAATACCCTAACAGGGAAACGAATCCGAAATACTACGGGTACAGCTACATATATAACTGCATCAAGTTGCTGTCGAGCTCAAACAAACACAACATTGTATATACACTATGCTGGAATGGAAAATAAATATTAAATTATAAACCAAGAAAAGGCAAGAAATGCCTACTCTATTACTCTCTGGTCTCGGTGAACTGGGATGGTGTGACATCCCTTGAGCCTGAGCAGGCCTGGGGCCCCTGGCTAGAGTATGCTGCTGATTAGGGAGACAGGGGGGAGGACGTGCCAGCAGATCAGCACCCCCTCAGACCTCTAGTGCCCATTCTCCTCTGCATGGGACCACAATCTCTAGATCCAAGCCGACCCTCTTACAGATAAGCCAAGCCTAGGGTACCCAAAGGATGGTGGACTCGCTCGGAGGGAAGATCTGTGAAAAGACACCGGATCTCCACGGCTACTCCTGGTGGGATTCCCACCTCCAGACTACTTCCTTCGATTCGCCTCACCTACGAACCACAGCACCTGAAGCACAGCACATTTGCCCTGCTTGGGATTTGCGTGGGCGAGGGTGGTGCAGCGTTAGGGGGAAGAGGTAGAGATACACGAGTCCTACGGTGTGTGTTCAGCCACGTTCCATTCAAATTTCCACCCCAACAACAAGACTAGTTCTAAGGCTCTGTTTGCCCAAGTGACCAGAGAGGGCACGAAGCAGTGCTGCCGCCTTGTGGCGCTTTCCCGTAACAACAACTTTAAAAACTGTGCTCAAGGGCACTTAACATTCACAAGGCCTCTGACCTGCGGGGCTGCAAATGACCCTTGCCCAGGAGAAGTGTCCTGGGCTAGGTAATCTGCCATGAATTCAAATCAGGCCCGACTCTCAGGCAGAAATGTTTCAACAGCTCAGAGGTACTCACACGCTTTTTTAAAAACAGCACATCAAATGAAAAGAGGCTCAGGATCTGCCGTGATCAGGGAATGCACATAAACGTAGACGAGGTGTTCCCTGGCTGCAGTCCTCAAAAAGCCTATAAACAGTAAGTGCTCAACAGGGCAGGCAGAAGAGGGAACCCTACTATGCTGTTGGTGGAAATGTAAATTGCTAACAGCCAGTATGGAGATAGGTAGGCAAGTTCCTTGCTAAACTATAAACTGGAGCTACCATCAGACTCGGCATCCCCACTCCAGTTTGTATAACCAGAGAATACCATCATTGGAATAAAACACTTCCACCCCAACGGTTGTTGTGGTACTGTTTACCATAGCCAAGCCACACAGATGACTGACATGTCCAGCGGGAAATGAATGGATAAAGAAGTTGGGCTACCTATACTCCCTCGACTGTCACTCACCCAGGGAACAAGATGAACTCATGCTATTTGTAGCAACATGGATGGAGCAGTAGATGATATCACTAATTCTGGTATATTAGGGACAGAAAGACACATATGCAGCATATCACTTTCAGGTACAGTCGAAAAATGGATACAAAGGAAGTAATGTACAGTGCAAACACAGACTCACAAACTGAGCCACGAAACGTAGATTTACCATAGGGGGAAATTGGGGATCGGACAAAGATGAAGTAGGAGGTTGGGATTAACAGAAACACACTAATATATAAAAAAATCTTCAACAACGGCGACCCTACTAATAGCACAGGGATCTCTAATCAACACTCGTCAATAACCTAACATGGAAAATAATCCAAAATTGTAAAGGTACAGCTACATATATACCTGCATCAAGTTGCTGTCGAACTCAAACAAACACAACATTGTATATAAACTACGCTGAAATAGAAAATAAGTATTAAATTATAAAACAAGAAAAAGGCAAGAAATGCCTACTATATTACCCTCAGGCCTCTGTGACGTGGGCTGGTGTCACATCTCTGTTGCCTCAGCAGGCCTGGGTCCCAATGCAGGAGTATGCTGGTGCTGAGGGAGCCAGGGAGGAGGACGTGCCAGCAGATCAGCACCCCCTCAGACCTCTATTGCCCATTCTCCTCTGCATGGTAGCACAGTCTCCCGATCCAAGCCGGCCCTCTTACAACTAAGCCAAGCCTAGTGTACCCAAATGAAGGTCGACCAGCTGGGAGGGAAGAGCTGTGAAAAGACACCGGATCTCCACAGCTCCTGCTAGTGGGGTTCCCACCTCCAGCCTACTTCCTTAGACTCGCCCCACCTACGAACCACAGCACCTTCAGCATAGCACATTTGCACTGCTTGGGATTTGCGTGGGGTCGGGCAGTGCAGGGTAAGGGTGAAGAGGAAAAGATACACAAGCACTGCGGTGTGTGTTCAGCCACGTTGGACTCCAATTTCCAACCCAACACCAGGACTCCCTCTAAGGCTCTGTTTGCCTACGTTACCAGGGAGGACACGAAGAAGTGCTGCCGCCTTGTGGCGCTTTCCCGTAACAACAACTTGAAACACTGTACTCAAGGGCACTTAAAATTCACAAGGCCTGCGGGGCTGCAAATGAACCCTGCCCTCCAGAAATGTCCTATGCTAGGTAATCTGAAATCAATTCAAATCAGGTCCGACTCTCAGGCAGAAATGTTTCAAGAGCCCAGTGGTACACACACGCTTTTTAAAAAACAGCACATCAAATGAAAAGATGCTCAGGATCTCTCATGATTAAAGAATGAAAATAAACGTAGACGAGCTGTTCCCTGGCTGCAGTCCTCAAAAAGCCTACAAAGAGTAACTGCTCAAGAGGGCAGGAAAAAAGAGAACCCTACTACACTGTTGGTGGAAATGTAACATGCTAGCAGCCAGTATGGAGATAGGTAGGCAAGTTCCTTAGTAACCTATAAACTGGAGCGACCACGAGATTCGGCAACCCCACTGCAGTTCGTATAACCCGGGAATACCATCATTGGAATAAAACAGTTGCACCCCAACGGTCGTGGTGCTACTCTTTATCATAGCCAAGACACGCAAACAAGCGAAATGTCGAGCTGGAGATGTTTGGATAAAGAACTTGTGAGACCTATACTCCCTGGACTGTCACTCATCCAGTCAACAAAATGAATTCATGCTATTGGTAGCAACATGGATGCAGCAGTAGATGATCTCACTAATTCTGGTAAGTTAGAGACAGAAAGACACATATCCCAGCATATCACTTATATGTGCAATCTAAAAACGCATACAAAGAAGGAGTATACAAAGGAAACACAGATTCCCAAACGGGAAAAACAAGTGTCGAGTTCCCAGAGGGGGAAACTGGGGATCGGGGAAGGATGAAGTAGGAGGTTGGGATTCACAGACAAACACTCATATATAAAAAAGACTTCATCAACAACAACCATACTGAGAGCACAGGGAACTCTACTCAACATTCTTCAATACCCTAACAGGGAAACGAATCCGAAATACTACGGGTACAGCTACATATATAACTGCATCAAGTTGCTGTCGAACTCAAACAAACACAACATTGTATATACACTATGCTGGAATGGAAAATAAATATTAAATTATAAACCAAGAAAAGGCAAGAAATGCCTACTCTATTACTCTCTGGTCTCGGTGAACTGGGATGGTGTCACATCCCTTGAGCCTGAGCAGGCCTGGGGCCCCTGGCTAGAGTATGCTGCTGATTAGGGAGACAGGGGGGAGGACGTGCCAGCAGATCAGCACCCCCTCAGACCTCTAGTGCCCATTCTCCTCTGCATGGGACCACAATCTCTAGATCCAAGCTGACCCTCTTACAGATAAGCCAAGCCTAGTGTACCCAAAGGATGGTGGACTCGCTCGGAGGGAAGAGCTGCGAAAAGACACCGGATCTCCTCGGCTACTCCTGGTGGGATTCCCACCTCCAGACTACTTCCTTAGACTCGCCCCACCTACGAACCACAGCACCTTCAGCATAGCACATTTGCACTGCTTGGGATTTGCATGGGCGAGGGTGATGCAACATTAGGGGGAAGAGGGAAAGATACACAAGCCCTACGGTGTGTATTCAGCCACGTTCCATTCAAATTTCCAGCCCAACAACAAGACTAGTTCTTAGGGTCTGTTTGCCCAAGTGACCAGAGAGGGCACGAAGCAGTGCTGCCGCCTTGTGGCGCTTTCCCGTAACAACAACTTTAAAAACCGTGCTCAAGGGCACTTAACATTCACAAGGCCTCTGACCTGCGGGGCTGCAAATGACCCCTGCCCAGGAGAAGTGTCCTGGGCTAGGTAATCTGCCAGGAATTCAAATCAGGCCCGACACTCAGGCAGAAATGTTTCAACAGCTCAGAGTTACTCACACGCTTTTCAAAGAACACCACATCAAGTGAAAAGATGCTCAGGATCTGTCATGGTTAGAGAATGCAAATAAACGTAGTCGAGGTGTTCCCTGGCTGCAGTCCTCAAAAAGCCTACAAAGAGTAAGTGCTCAAGAGGGCAGGAAAACAGGGAACACTACTACGCTGTTGCTGGAAATGTAAATTGCTAACAGCCAGTATGGAGATAGGTAGGCAAGTTCCTTAGTAAACTATAAACTGGAGCTACCACGAGATTTGGCAACCCCACTGCAGTGCGTATAACCAGAGAATACCATCACTGGAATAAAGCAGTTGCACCCCTACGGTCGTGCTGCTACTCTTTACCATAGCCAGGACACGCAAACAACCAAAATGTCCAGCTGGAGATGTTTGGATAAAGAACTTGTGAGACCTATACTCCCTGGACTGTCACTCATCCAGTCAACAAAATGAATTCATGCTATTGGTAGCAACATGGATGCAGCAGTAGATGATCTCACTAATTCTGGTAAGTTAGAGACAGAAAGACACATATCCCCACATATCACTTACATGTGCAATCTAAAAACGCATACAAAGAAGGAGTATACAAGGGAAACACAGATTCCCAAACGGGAAAAAGAAGTGTCGAGTTCCCAGAGGGGGAAATTGGGGATCGGGGAAGGATGAAGTAGGAGGTTGGGATTCACAGAAATACACTAATATATAAAAAAGACTTCATCAACGACAACCATCCTGAGAGCACAGGGAACTCTACTCAACATTCTTCAATACCCTAAGAGGGAAAGGAATCCGAAATACTACAGGTACAGCTACATATATAACTGCATCAAGTTGCTGTCAAACTCAAACAAACACAACATTCTATATACACTATGCTGGAATGGAAAATAAATATTAAATTATAAACCAAGAAAAGGCAAGAAATGCCTACTCTATTACTCTCTGGTCTCGGTGAACTGGGATGGTGTCACATCCCTTGAGCCTGAGCAGGCCTGGGGCCCCTGGCTAGAGTATGCTGCTGATTAGGGAGACAGGGGGGAGGACGTGCCAGCAGATCAGCACCCCCTCAGACCTCTAGTGCCCATTCTCCTCTGCATGGGACCACAATCTCTAGATCCAAGCCGACCCTCTTACAGATAAGCCAAGCCTAGGGTACCCAAAGGATGGTGGACTCGCTCGGAGGGAAGAGCTGTGAAAAGACACCGGATCTCCACGGCTACTCCTGGTGGGATTCCCACCTCCAGACTACTTCCTTCGATTCGCCTCACCTACGAACCACAGCACCTGAAGCACAGCACATTTGCCCTGCTTGGGATTTGCGTGGGCGAGGGTGGTGCAGCGTTAGGGGGAAGAGGTAGAGATACACGAGTCCTACGGTGTGTGTTCAGCCACGTTCCATTCAAATTTCCACCCCAACAACAAGACTAGTTCTAAGGCTCTGTTTGCCCAAGTGACCAGAGAGGGCACGAAGCAGTGCTGCCGCCTTGTGGCGCTTTCCTGTAACAACAACTTTAAAAACCGTGCTCAAGGGCACTTAACATTCACAAGGCCTCTGACCTGCGGGGCTGCAAATGACCCTTGCCCAGGAGAAGTGTCCTGGGCTAGGTAATCTGCCATGAATTCAAATCAGGCCCGACTCTCAGGCAGAAATGTTTCAACAGCTCAGAGGTACTCACACGCTTTTTTAAAAACAGCACATCAAATGAAAAGAGGCTCAGGATCTGCCGTGATCAGGGAATGCACATAAACGTAGACGAGGTGTTCCCTGGCTGCAGTCCTCAAAAAGCCTATAAACAGTAAGTGCTCAACAGGGCAGGCAGAAGAGGGAACCCTACTATGCTGTTGGTGGAAATGTAAATTGCTAACAGCCAGTATGGAGATAGGTAGGCAAGTTCCTTGCTAAACTATAAACTGGAGCTACCATCAGACTCGGCATCCCCACTCCAGTTTGTATAACCAGAGAATACCATCATTGGAATAAAACACTTCCACCCCAACGGTTGTTGTGGTACTGTTTACCATAGCCAAGCCACACAGATGACTGACATGTCCAGCGGGAAATGAATGGATAAAGAAGTTGGGCTACCTATACTCCCTCGACTGTCACTCATCCAGGGAACAAAATGAACTCATGCTATTTGTAGCAACATGGATGGAGCAGTAGATGATATCACTAATTCTGGTATATTAGGGACAGAAAGACACATATGCAGCATATCACTTTCAGGTACAGTCGAAAAATGGATACAAAGGAAGTAATGTACAGTGCAAACACAGACTCACAAACTGAGCCACGAAACGTAGATTTACCATAGGGGGAAATTGGGGATCGGACAAAGATGAAGTAGGAGGTTGGGATTAACAGAAACACACTAATATATAAAAAAAACTTCAACAACGGCGACCCTACTAATAGCACAGGGATCTCTAATCAACACTCGTCAATAACCTAACATGGAAAATAATCCAAAATTGTAAAGGTACAGCTACATATATACCTGCATCAAGTTGCTGTCGAACTCAAACAAACACAACATTGTATATAAACTACGCTGAAATAGAAAATAAGTATTAAATTATAAAACAAGAAAAAGGCAAGAAATGCCTACTATATTACCCTCAGGCCTCTGTGACGTGGGCTGGTGTCACATCTCTGTTGCCTCAGCAGGCCTGGGTCCCAATGCAGGAGTATGCTGGTGCTGAGGGAGCCAGGGAGGAGGACGTGCCAGCAGATCAGCACCCCCTCAGACCTCTATTGCCCATTCTCCTCTGCATGGTAGCACAGTCTCCCGATCCAAGCCGGCCCTCTTACAACTAAGCCAAGCCTAGTGTACCCAAATGAAGGTCGACCAGCTGGGAGGGAAGAGCTGTGAAAAGACACCGGATCTCCACAGCTCCTGCTAGTGGGGTTCCCACCTCCAGCCTACTTCCTTAGACTCGCCCCACCTACGAACCACAGCACCTTCAGCATAGCACATTTGCACTGCTTGGGATTTGCGTGGGGTCGGGCAGTGTAGGGTAAGGGTGAAGAGGAAAAGATACACAAGCACTGCGGTGTGTGTTCAGCCACGTTGGACTCCAATTTCCACCCCAAAAACAAAACTAGTTCTTAGGGTATGTTTGCCCAAGTGACCAGAGAGGGCACGAAGCAGTGCTGCCGCCTTGTGGCGCTTTCCCGTAACAACAACTTTAAAAACCGTGCTCAAGGGCACTTAACATTCATAAGGCCTCTGACCTGCGGGGCTGCAAATGACCCCTGCCCAGGAGAAGTGTCCTGGGCTAGGTAATCTGCCAGGAATTCAAATCAGGCCCGACACTCAGGCAGAAATGTTTCAACAGCTCAGAGGTACTCACACGCTTTTCAAAGAACACCACATCAAGTGAAAAGATGCTCAGGATCTGTCATGGTTAGAGAATGCAAATAAACGTAGTCGAGGTGTTCCCTGGCTGCAGTCCTCAAAAAGCCTACAAAGAGTAAGTGCTCAAGAGGGCAGGAAAACAGGGAACCCTACTACGCTGTTGCTGGAAATGTAAATTGCTAACAGCCAGTATGGAGATAGGTAGGCAAGTTCCTTAGTAAACTATAAACTGGAGCGACCACGAGATTTGGCAACCCCACTGCAGTGCGTATAACCAGAGAATACCATCACTGGAATAAAGCAGTTGCACCCCTACGGTCGTGCTGCTACTCTTTACCATAGCCAGGACACGCAAACAACCAAAATGTCCAGCTGGAGATGTTTGGATAAAGAACTTGTGAGACCTATACTCCCTGGACTGTCACTCATCCAGTCAACAAAATGAATTCATGCTATTGGTAGCAACATGGATGCAGCAGTAGATGATCTCACTAATTCTGGTAAGTTAGAGACAGAAAGACACATATCCCCACATATCACTTACATGTGCAATCTAAAAACGCATACAAAGAAGGAGTATACAAGGGAAACACAGATTCACAAACGTGAAAAAGAAGTGTCGAGTTCCCAGAAGGGGAAATTGGGGATCGGGGAAGGATGAAGTAGGAGGTTGGGATTCACAGACAAACACTAATATATAAAAAAGACTTCATCAACAACCATCCTGAGAGCACAGGGAACTCTACTCAACATTCTTCAATACCCTAACAGGGAAAGGAATCCGAAATACTACAGGTACAGCTACATATATAACTGCATCAAGTTGCTGTCAAACTCAAACAAACACAACATTCTATATACACTATGCTGGAATGGAAAATAAATATTAAATTATTAAACAAAAAAAGGCAAGAAATGCCTACACTATTACTCTCTGGCCTCGGTGAACTGGGATGGTGTCACATCCCTTGAGCCTGAGCAGGCCTGGGGCCCCTGGCTAGAGTATGCTGCTGATTAGGGAGACAGGGGGGAGGACATGCCAGCAGATCAGCACCCCCTCAGACCTCTAGTGCCCATTCTCCTCTGCATGGGACCACAATCTCTAGATCCAAACTGACCCTCTTACAGATACGCCAAGCCTAGGGTACCCAAAGGATGGTGGACTCGCTCGGAGGGAAGAGCTGTGAAAAGACACCGGATCTCCACGGCTACTCCTGGTGGGATTCCCACCTCCAGACTACTTCCTTCGATTCGCCTCACCTACGAACCACAGCACCTGAAGCACAGCACATTTGCCCTTCTTGGGATTTGCGTGGGCGAGGGTGGTGCAGCGTTAGGGGGAAGAGGTAGAGATACACGAGTCCTACGGTGTGTGTTCAGCCACGTTCCATTCAAATTTCCACCCCAACAACAAGACTAGTTCTAAGGCTCTGTTTGCCCAAGTGACCAGAGAGGGCACGAAGCAGTGCTGCCGCCTTGTGGCGCTTTCCCGTAACAACAACTTTAAAAACTGTGCTCAAGGGCACTTAACATTCACAAGGCCTCTGACCTGCGGGGCTGCAAATGACCCTTGCCCAGGAGAAGTGTCCTGGGCTAGGTAATCTGCCATGAATTCAAATCAGGCCCAACTCTCAGGCAGAAATGTTTCAACAGCTCAGAGGTACTCACACGCTTTTTTAAAAACAGCACATCAAATGAAAAGAGGCTCAGGATCTGCCGTGATCAGGGAATGCACATAAACGTAGACGAGGTGTTCCCTGGCTGCAGTCCTCAAAAAGCCTATAAACAGTAAGTGCTCAACAGGGCAGGCAGAAGAGGGAACCCTACTATGCTGTTGGTGGAAATGTAAATTGCTAACAGCCAGTATGGAGATAGGTAGGCAAGTTCCTTGCTAAACTATAAACTGGAGCTACCATCAGACTCGGCATCCCCACTCCAGTTTGTATAACCAGAGAATACCATCATTGGAATAAAACACTTCCACCCCAACGGTTGTTGTGGTACTGTTTACCATAGCCAAGCCACGCAGATGACTGACATGTCCAGCGGGAAATGAATGGATAAAGAAGTTGGGCTACCTATACTCCCTCGACTGTCACTCATCCAGGGAACAAAATGAACTCATGCTATTTGTAGCAACATGGATGGAGCAGTAGATGATATCACTGATTCTGGTATATTAGGGACAGAAAGACACATATGCAGCATATCACTTTCAGGTACAGTCGAAAAATGGATACAAAGGAAGTAATGTACAGTGCAAACACAGACTCACAAACTGAGCCACGAAACGTAGATTTACCATAGGGGGAAATTGGGGATCGGACAAAGATGAAGTAGGAGGTTGGGATTAACAGAAACACACTAATATATAAAAAAAACTTCAACAACGGCGACCCTACTAATAGCACAGGGATCTCTAATCAACACTCGTCAATAACCTAACATGGAAAATAATCCAAAATTGTAAAGGTACAGCTACATATATACCTGCATCAAGTTGCTGTCGAACTCAAACAAACACAACATTGTATATAAACTATGCTGAAATAGAAAATAAGTATTAAATTATAAAACAAGAAAAAGGCAAGAAATGCCTACTATATTACCCTCAGGCCTCTGTGACGTGGGCTGGTGTCACATCTCTGTTGCCTCAGCAGGCCTGGGTCCCAATGCAGGAGTATGCTGGTGCTGAGGGAGCCAGGGAGGAGGACGTGCCAGCAGATCAGCACGCCCTCAGACCTCTATTGCCCATTCTCCTCTGCATGGTAGCACAGTCCCCCGATCCAAGCCGGCCCTCTTACAACTAAGCCAAGCCTAGTGTACCCAAATGAAGGTCGACCAGCTGGGAGGGAAGAGCTGTGAAAAGACACCGGATCTCCACAGCTCCTGCTAGTGGGGTTCCCACCTCCAGCCTACTTCCTTAGACTCGCCCCACCTACGAACCACAGCACCTTCAGCATAGCACATTTGCACTGCTTGGGATTTGCGTGGGGTCGGGCAGTGCAGGGTAAGGGTGAAGAGGAAAAGATACACAAGCACTGCGGTGTGTGTTCAGCCACGTTGGACTCCAATTTCCAACCCAACACCAGGACTCCCTCTAAGGCTCTGTTTGCCTACGTTACCAGGGAGGACACGAAGAAGTGCTGCCGCCTTGTGGCGCTTTCCCGTAACAACAACTTGAAACACTGTACTCAAGGGCACTTAACATTCACAAGGCCTGCGGGGCTGCAAATGAACCCTGCGCTCCAGAAATGTCCTATGCTAGGTAATCTGAAATCAATTCAAATCAGGTCCGACTCTCAGGCAGAAATGTTCAAGAGCCCAGTGGTACACACACGCTTTTTAAAAAACAGCACATCAAATGAAAAGATGCTCAGGATCTCTCATGATTAAAGAATGAAAATAAACGTAGACGAGCTGTTCCCTGGCTGCAGTCCTCAAAAAGCCTACAAAGAGTAACTGCTCAAGAGGGCAGGAAAAAAGAGAACCCTACTACGCTGTTGGTGGAAATGTAACTTGCTAGCAGCCAGTATGGAGATAGGTAGGCAAGTTCCTTAGTAACCTATAAACTGGAGCGACCACGAGATTCGGCAACCCCACTGCAGTTCGTATAACCCGGGAATACCATCACTGGAATAAAACAGTTGCACCCCAACGGTCGTGGTGCTACTCTTTATCATAGCCAAGACACGCAAACAACCGAAATGTCCAGCGAGAGACGATTGGATAAAGAACTTGTGAGACCTATACCCCCTGGACTGTCACTCATCCAGACAACAAAATGAACTCATGCTATTTGTAGCCACATGGATGCAGCAGTAGATGATCTCACTAATTCTGGTAAGTTAGAGACAGAAAGACACATATCCCAGCATATCACTTATATGTGCAATCTAAAAACGCATACAAAGAAGGAGTATACAAAGGAAACACAGATTCCCAAACGGGAAAAAGAAGTGTCGAGTTCCCAGAGGGGGAAACTGGGGATCGGGGAAGGATGAAGTAGGAGGTTGGGATTCACAGACAAACACTCATATATAAAAAAGACTTCATCAACGACAACCATCCTGAGAGCACAGGGAACTCTACTCAACATTCTTCAATACCCTAAAAGGGAAACGAATCCGAAATACTACGGGTACAGCTACATATATAACTGCATCAAGTTGCTGTCGAGCTCAAACAAACACAACATTGTATATACACTATGCTGGAATGGAAAAGAAATATTAAATTATAAACCAAGAAAAGGCAAGAAATGCCTACTCTATTACTCTCTGGTCTCGGTGAACTGGGATGGTGTGACATCCCTTGAGCCTGAGCAGGCCTGGGGCCCCTGGCTAGAGTATGCTGCTGATTAGGGAGACAGGGGGGAGGACGTGCCGGCAGATCAGCACCCCCTCAGACCTCTAGTGCCCATTCTCCTCTGCATGGGACCACAATCTCTAGATCCAAGCCGACCCTCTTACAGATAAGCCAAGCCTAGGGTACCCAAAGGATGGTGGACTCGCTCAGAGGGAAGAGCTGTGAAAAGACACCGGATCTCCACGGCTACTCCTGGTGGGATTCCCACCTCCAGACTACTTCCTTCGATTCGCCTCACCTACGAAAAACAGCACCTGCAGCACAGCACATTTGCCCTGCTTGGGATTTGCGTGGGCGAGGGTGGTGCAGCGTTAGGGGGAAGAGGTAGAGATACACGAGTCCTACGGTGTGTGTTCAGCCACGTTCCATTCAAATTTCCACCCCAACAACAAGACTAGTTCTAAGGCTCTGTTTGCCCAAGTGACCAGAGAGGGCACGAAGCAGTGCTGCCGCCTTGTGGCACTTTCCCGTAACAACAACTTTAAAAACTGTGCTCAAGGGCACTTAACATTCACAAGGCCTCTGACCTGCGGGGCTGCAAATGACCCTTGCCCAGGAGAAGTGTCCTGGGCTAGGTAATCTGCCATGAATTCAAATCAGGCCCGACTCTCAGGCAGAAATGTTTCAACAGCTCAGAGGTACTCACACGCTTTTTTAAAAACAGCACATCAAATGAAAAGAGGCTCAGGATCTGCCGTGATCAGGGAATGCACATAAACGTAGACGAGGTGTTCCCTGGCTGCAGTCCTCAAAAAGCCTATAAACAGTAAGTGCTCAACAGGGCAGGCAGAAGAGGGAACCCTACTATGCTGTTGGTGGAAATGTAAATTGCTAACAGCCAGTATGGAGATAGGTAGGCAAGTTCCTTGCTAAACTATAAACTGGAGCTACCATCAGACTCGGCATCCCCACTCCAGTTTGTATAACCAGAGAATACCATCATTGGAATAAAACACTTCCACCCCAACGGTTGTTGTGGTACTGTTTACCATAGCCAAGCCACACAGATGACTGACATGTCCAGCGGGAAATGAATGGATAAAGAAGTTGGGCTACCTATACTCCCTCGACTGTCACTCATCCAGGGAACAAAATGAACTCATGCTATTTGTAGCAACATGGATGGAGCAGTAGATGATATCACTAATTCTGGTATATTAGGGACAGAAAGACACATATGCAGCATATCACTTTCAGGTACAGTCGAAAAATGGATACAAAGGAAGTAATGTACAGTGCAAACACAGACTCACAAACTGAGCCACGAAACGTAGATTTACCATAGGGGGAAATTGGGGATCGGACAAAGATGAAGTAGGAGGTTGGGATTAACAGAAACACACTAATATATAAAAAAAACTTCAACAACGGCGACCCTACTAATAGCACAGGGATCTCTAATCAACACTCGTCAATAACCTAACATGGAAAATAATCCAAAATTGTAAAGGTACAGCTACATATATACCTGCATCAAGTTGCTGTCGAACTCAAACAAACACAACATTGTATATAAACTACGCTGAAATAGAAAATAAGTATTAAATTATAAAACAAGAAAAAGGCAAGAAATGCCTACTATATTACCCTCAGGCCTCTGTGACGTGGGCTGGTGTCACATCTCTGTTGCCTCAGCAGGCCTGGGTCCCAATGCAGGAGTATGCTGGTGCTGAGGGAGCCAGGGAGGAGGACGTGCCAGCAGATCAGCACCCCCTCAGACCTCTATTGCCCATTCTCCTCTGCATGGTAGCACAGTCTCCCGATCCAAGCCGGCCCTCTTACAACTAAGCCAAGCCTAGTGTACCCAAATGAAGGTCGACCAGCTGGGAGGGAAGAGCTGTGAAAAGACACCGGATCTCCACAGCTCCTGCTAGTGGGGTTCCCACCTCCAGCCTACTTCTTTAGACTCGCCCCACCTACGAACCACAGCACCTTCAGCATAGCACATTTGCACTGCTTGGGATTTGCGTGGGGTCGGGCAGTGCAGGGTAAGGGTGAAGAGAAAAAGATACACAAGCACTGCGGTGTGTGTTCAGCCACGTTGGACTCCAATTTCCACCCCAACAACAAGACTAGTTCTTAGGGTCTGTTTGCCCAAGTGACCAGAGAGGGCATGAAGCAGTGCTGCCGCCTTGTGGCGCTTTCCTGTAACAACAACTTTAAAAACCGTGCTCAAGGGCACTTAACATTCACAAGGCCTCTGACCTGCGGGGCTGCAAATGACCCCTGCCCAGGAGAAGTGTCCTGGGCTAGGTAATCTGCCAGGAATTCAAATCAGGCCCGACATTCAGGCAGTAATGTTTCAACAGCTCAGAGGTACTCACACGCTTTTCAAAGAACACCACATCAAGTGAAAAGATGCTCAGGATCTGTCATGGTTAGAGAATGCAAATAAACGTAGTCGAGGTGTTCCCTGGCTGCAGTCCTCAAAAAGCCTACAAAGAGTAAGTGCTCAAGAGGGCAGGAAAACAGGGAACCCTACTACGCTGTTGCTGGAAATGTAAATTGCTAACAGCCAGTATGGAGATAGGTAGGCAAGTTCCTTAGTAAACTATAAACTGGAGCTACCACGAGATTTGGCAACCCCACTGCAGTGCGTATAACCAGAGAATACCATCACTGGAATAAAGCAGTTGCACCCCTACGGTCGTGCTGCTACTCTTTACCATAGCCAGGACACGCAAACAACCAAAATGTCCAGCTGGAGATGTTTGGATAAAGAACTTGTGAGACCTATACTCCCTGGACTGTCACTCATCCAGTCAACAAAATGAATTCATGCTATTGGTAGCAACATGGATGCAGCAGTAGATGATCTCACTAATTCTGGTAAGTTAGAGACAGAAAGACACATATCCCAGCATATCACTTATATGTGCAATCTAAAAACGCATACAAAGAAGGAGTATACAAAGGAAACACAGATTCCCAAACGGGAAAAAGAAGTGTCGAGTTCCCAGAGGGGGAAACTGGGGATCGGGGAAGGATGAAGTAGGAGGTTGGGATTCACAGACAAACACTCATATATAAAAAAGACTTCATCAACAACAACCATCCTGAGAGCACAGGGAACTCTACTCAACATTGTTCAATACCCTAAGAGGGAAACGAATCCGAAATACTACGGGTACAGCTACATATATAACTGCATCAAGTTGCTGTCGAACTCAAACAAACACAACATTGTATATACACTATGCTGGAATGGAAAATAAATATTAAATTATAAACCAAGAAAAGGCAAGAAATGCCTACTCTATTACTCTCTGGTCTCGGTGAACTGGGATGGTGTGACATCCCTTGAGCCTGAGCAGGCCTGGGGCCCCTGGCTAGAGTATGCTGCTGATTAGGGAGACAGGGGGGAGGACGTGCCAGCAGATCAGCACCCCCTCAGACCTCTAGTGCCCATTCTCCTCTGCATGGGACCACAATCTCTAGATCCAAGCCGACCCTCTTACAGATAAGCCAAGCCTAGGGTACCCAAAGGATGGTGGACTCGCTCGGAGGGAAGAGCTGTGAAAAGACACAGGATCTCCACGGCTACTCCTGGTGGGATTCCCACCTCCAGACTACTTCCTTCGATTCGCCTCACCTACGAACCACAGCACCTGAAGCACAGCACATTTGCCCTGCTTGGGATTTGCGTGGGCGAGGGTGGTGCAGCGTTAGGGGGAAGAGGTAGAGATACACGAGTCCTACGGTGTGTGTTCAGCCACGTTCCATTCAAATTTCCACCCCAACAACAAGACTAGTTCTAAGGCTCTGTTTGCCCAAGTGACCAGAGAGGGCACGAAGCAGTGCTGCCGCCTTGTGGCGCTTTCCTGTAACAACAACTTTAAAAACCGTGCTCAAGGGCACTTAACATTCACAAGGCCTCTGACCTGCGGGGCTGCAAATGACCCTTGCCCAGGAGAAGTGTCCTGGGCTAGGTAATCTGCCAGGAATTCAAATCAGGCCCGACACTCAGGCAGAAATGTTTCAACAGCTCAGAGGTACTCACACGCTTTTCAAAGAACACCACATCAAGTGAAAAGATGCTCAGGATCTGTCATGGTTAGAGAATGCAAATAAACGTAGTCGAGGTGTTCCCTGGCTGCAGTCCTCAAAAAGCCTACAAAGAGTAAGTGCTCAAGAGGGCAGGAAAACAGGGAACCCTACTACGCTGTTGCTGGAAATGTAAATTGCTAACAGCCAGTATGGAGATAGGTAGGCAAGTTCCTTAGTAAACTATAAACTGGAGCTACCACGAGATTTGGCAACCCCACTGCAGTGCGTATAACCAGAGAATACCATCACTGGAATAAAGCAGTTGCACCCCTACGGTCGTGCTGCTACTCTTTACCATAGCCAGGACACGCAAACAACCAAAATGTCCAGCTGGAGATGTTTGGATAAAGAACTTGTGAGACCTATACTCCCTGGACTGTCACTCATCCAGTCAACAAAATGAATTCATGCTATTGGTAGCAACATGGATGCAGCAGTAGATGATCTCACTAATTCTGGTAAGTTAGAGACAGAAAGACACATATCCCCACATATCACTTACATGTGCAATCTAAAAACGCATACAAAGAAGGAGTATACAAGGGAAACACAGATTCACAAACGGGAAAAAGAAGTGTCGAGTTCCCAGAGGGGGAAATTGGGGATCGGGGAAGGATGAAGTAGGAGGTTGGGATTCACAGAAATACACTAATATATAAAAAAGACTTCATCAACGACAACCATCCTGAGAGCACAGGGAACTCTACTCAACATTCTTCAATACCCTAAGAGGGAAAGGAATCCGAAATACTACAGGTACAGCTACATATATAACTGCATCAAGTTGCTGTCAAACTCAAACAAACACAACATTGTATATACACTATGCTGGAATGGAAAATAAATATTAAATTATTAAACAAAAAAAGGCAAGAAATGCCTACACTATTACTCTCTGGCCTCGGTGAACTGGGATGGTGTCACATCCCTTGAGCCTGAGCAGGCCTGGGGCCCCTGGCTAGAGTATGCTGCTGATTAGGGAGACAGGGGGGAGGACGTGCCAGCAGATCAGCACCCCCTCAGACCTCTAGTGCCCATTCTCCTCTGCATGGGACCACAATCTCTAGATCCAAACTGACCCTCTTACAGATAAGCCAAGCCTAGGGTACCCAAAGGATGGTGGACTCGCTCGGAGGGAAGAGCTGTGAAAAGACACCGGATCTCCACGGCTACTCCTGGTGGGATTCCCACCTCCAGACTACTTCCTTCGATTCGCCTCACCTACGAACCACAGCACCTGAAGCACAGCACATTTGCCCTGCTTGGGATTTGCGTGGGCGAGGGTGGTGCAGCGTTAGGGGGAAGAGGTAGAGATACACGACTCCTACGGTGTGTGTTCAGCCACGTTCCATTCAAATTTCCACCCCAACAACAAGACTAGTTCTAAGGCTCTGTTTGCCCAAGTGACCAGAGAGGGCACGAAGCAGTGCTGCCGCCTTGTGGCGCTTTCCCGTAACAACAACTTTAAAAACTGTGCTCAAGGGCACTTAACATTCACAAGGCCTCTGACCTGCGGGGCTGCAAATGACCCTTGCCCAGGAGAAGTGTCCTGGGCTAGGTAATCTGCCATGAATTCAAATCAGGCCCGACTCTCAGGCAGAAATGTTTCAACAGCTCAGAGGTACTCACACGCTTTTTTAAAAACAGCACATCAAATGAAAAGAGGCTCAGGATCTGCCGTGATCAGGGAATGCACATAAACGTAGACGAGGTGTTCCCTGGCTGCAGTCCTCAAAAAGCCTATAAACAGTAAGTGCTCAACAGGGCAGGCAGAAGAGGGAACCCTACTATGCTGTTGGTGGAAATGTAAATTGCTAACAGCCAGTATGGAGATAGGTAGGCAAGTTCCTTGCTAAACTATAAACTGGAGCTACCATCAGACTTGGCATCCCCACTCCAGTTTGTATAACCAGAGAATACCATCATTGGAATAAAACACTTCCACCCCAACGGTTGTTGTGGTACTGTTTACCATGGCCAAGCCACACAGATGACTGACATGTCCAGCGGGAAATGAATGGATAAAGAAGTTGGGCTACCTATACTCCCTCGACTGTCACTCATCCAGGGAACAAAATGAACTCATGCTATTTGTAGCAACATGGATGGAGCAGTAGATGATATCACTAATTCTGGTATATTAGGGACAGAAAGACACATATGCAGCATATCACTTTCAGGTACAGTCGAAAAATGGATACAAAGGAAGTAATGTACAGTGCAAACACAGACTCACAAACTGAGCCACGAAACGTAGATTTACCATAGGGGGAAATTGGGGATCGGACAAAGATGAAGTAGGAGGTTGGGATTAACAGAAACACACTAATATATAAAAAAAACTTCAACAACGGCGACCCTACTAATAGCACAGGGATCTCTAATCAACACTCGTCAATAACCTAACATGGAAAATAATCCAAAATTGTAAAGGTACAGCTACATATATACCTGCATCAAGTTGCTGTCGAACTCAAACAAACACAACATTGTATATAAACTACGCTGAAATAGAAAATAAGTATTAAATTATAAAACAAGAAAAAGGCAAGAAATGCCTACTATATTACCCTCAGGCCTCTGTGACGTGGGCTGGTGTCACATCTCTGTTGCCTCAGCAGGCCTGGGTCCCAATGCAGGAGTATGCTGGTGCTGAGGGAGCCAGGGAGGAGGACGTGCCAGCAGATCAGCACCCCCTCAGACCTCTATTGCCCATTCTCCTCTGCATGGTAGCACAGTCTCCCGATCCAAGCCGGCCCTCTTACAACTAAGCCAAGCCTAGTGTACCCAAATGAAGGTCGACCAGCTGGGAGGGAAGAGCTGTGAAAAGACACCGGATCTCCACAGCTCCTGCTAGTGGGGTTCCCACCTCCAGCCTACTTCCTTAGACTCGCCCCACCTACGAACCACAGCACCTTCAGCATAGCACATTTGCACTGCTTGGGATTTGCGTGGGGTCGGGCAGTGCAGGGTAAGGGTGAAGAGGAAAAGATACACAAGCACTGCGGTGTGTGTTCAGCCACGTTGGACTCCAATTTCCAACCCAACACCAGGACTCCCTCTAAGGCTCTGTTTGCCTACGTTACCAGGGAGGACACGAAGAAGTGCTGCCGCCTTGTGGCGCTTTCCCGTAACAACAACTTGAAACACTGTACTCAAGGGCACTTAACATTCACAAGGCCTGCGCGGCTGCAAATGAACCCTGCCCTCCAGAAATGTCCTATGCTAGGTAATCTGAAATCAATTCAAATCAGGTCCGACTCTCAGGCAGAAATGTTTCAAGAGCCCAGTGGTACTCACACGCTTTTTAAAAAACAGCACATCAAATGAAAAGATGCTCAGGATCTCTCATGATTAAAGAATGAAAATAAACGTAGACGAGCTGTTCCCTGGCTGCAGTCCTCAAAAAGCCTACAAAGAGTAACTGCTCAAGAGGGCAGGAAAAAAGAGAACCCTACTACGCTGTTGGTGGAAATGTAACTTGCTAGCAGCCAGTATGGAGATAGGTAGGCAAGTTCCTTAGTAACCTATAAACTGGAGCGACCACGAGATTCGGCAACCCCACTGCACTTCGTATAACCAGGGAATACCATCATTGGAATAAAACAGTTGCACCCCAACGGTCGTGGTGCTACTCTTTATCATAGCCAAGACACGCAAACAAGCGAAATGTCCAGCGAGAGACGATTGGATAAAGAACTTGTGAGAACTATACCCCCTGGACTGTCACTCATCCAGACAACAAAATGAACTCATGCTATTTGTAGCCACATGGATGCAGCAGTAGATGATCTCACTAATTCTGGTAAGTTAGAGACAGAAAGACACATATCCCAGCATATCACTTATATGTGCAATCTAAAAACGCATACAAAGAAGGAGTATACAAAGGAAACACAGATTCCCAAACGGGAAAAACAAGTGTCGAGTTCCCAGAGGGGGAAACTGGGGATCGGGGAAGGATGAAGTAGGAGGTTGGGATTCACAGACAAACACTCATATATAAAAAAGACTTCATCAACAACAACCATCCTGAGAGCACAGGGAACTCTACTCAACATTCTTCAATACCCTAACAGGGAAACGAATCCGAAATACTACGGGTACAGCTACATATATAACTGCATCAAGTTGCTGTTGAACTCAAACAAACACAACATTGTATATACACTATGCTGGAATGGAAAATAAATATTAAATTATAAACCAAGAAAAGGCAAGAAATGCCTACTCTATTACTCTCTGGTCTCGGTGAACTGGGATGGTGTGACATCCCTTGAGCCTGAGCAGGCCTGGGGCCCCTGGCTAGAGTATGCTGCTGATTAGGGAGACAGGGGGGAGGACGTGCCAGCAGATCAGCACCCCCTCAGACCTCTAGTGCCCATTCTCCTCTGCATGGGACCACAATCTCTAGATCCAAGCCGACCCTCTTACAGATAAGCCAAGCCTAGGGTACCCAAAGGATGGTGGACTCGCTCGGAGGGAAGAGCTGTGAAAAGACACAGGATCTCCACGGCTACTCCTGGTGGGATTCCCACCTCCAGACTACTTCCTTCGATTCGCCTCACCTACGAACCACAGCACCTGAAGCACAGCACATTTGCCCTGCTTGGGATTTGCGTGGGCGAGGGTGGTGCAGCGTTAGGGGGAAGAGGTAGAGATACACGAGTCCTACGGTGTGTGTTCAGCCACGTTCCATTCAAATTTCCACCCCAACAACAAGACTAGTTCTAAGGCTCTGTTTGCCCAAGTGACCAGAGAGGGCACGAAGCAGTGCTGCCGCCTTGTGGCGCTTTCCTGTAACAACAACTTTAAAAACTGGGCTCAAGGGCACTTAACATTCACAAGGCCTCTGACCTGCGGGGCTGCAAATGACCCTTGCCCAGGAGAAGTGTCCTGGGCTAGGTAATCTGCCATGAATTCAAATCAGGCCCGACTCTCAGGCAGAAATGTTTCAACAGCTCAGAGGTACTCACACGCTTTTTTAAAAACAGCACATCAAATGAAAAGAGGCTCAGGATCTGCCGTGATCAGGGAATGCACATAAACGTAGACGAGGTGTTCCCTGGCTGCAGTCCTCAAAAAGCCTATAAACAGTAAGTGCTCAACAGGGCAGGCAGAAGAGGGAACCCTACTATGCTGTTGGTGGAAATGTAAATTGCTAACAGCCAGTATGGAGATAGGTAGGCAAGTTCCTTGCTAAACTATAAACTGGAGCTACCATCAGACTCGGCATCCCCACTCCAGTTTGTATAACCAGAGAATACCATCATTGGAATAAAACACTTCCACCCCAACGGTTGTTGTGGTACTCTTTACCATAGCCAAGCCACACAGATGACTGACATGTCCAGCGGGAAATGAATGGATAAAGAAGTTGGGCTACCTATACTCCCTCGACTGTCACTCATCCAGGGAACAAAATGAACTCATGCTATTTGTAGCAACATGGATGGAGCAGTAGATGATATCACTAATTCTGGTATATTAGGGACAGAAAGACACATATGCAGCATATCACTTTCAGGTACAGTCGAAAAATGGATACAAAGGAAGTAATGTACAGTGCAAACACAGACTCACAAACTGAGCCACGAAACGTAGATTTACCATAGGGGGAAATTGGGGATCGGACAAAGATGAAGTAGGAGGTTGGGATTAACAGAAACACACTAATATATAAAAAAAACTTCAACAACGGCGACCCTACTAATAGCACAGGGATCTCTAATCAACACTCGTCAATAACCTAACATGGAAAATAATCCAAAATTGTAAAGGTACAGCTACATATATACCTGCATCAAGTTGCTGTCGAACTCAAACAAACACAACATTGTATATAAACTACGCTGAAATAGAAAATAAGTATTAAATTATAAAACAAGAAAAAGGCAAGAAATGCCTACTATATTACCCTCAGGCCTCTGTGACGTGGGCTGGTGTCACATCTCTGTTGCCTCAGCAGGCCTGGGTCCCAATGCAGGAGTATGCTGGTGCTGAGGGAGCCAGGGAGGAGGACGTGCCAGCAGATCAGCACCCCCTCAGACCTCTATTGCCCATTCTCCTCTGCATGGTAGCACAGTCTCCCGATCCAAGCCGGCCCTCTTACAACTAAGCCAAGCCTAGTGTACCCAAATGAAGGTCGACCAGCTGGGAGGGAAGAGCTGTGAAAAGACACCGGATCTCCACAGCTCCTGCTAGTGGGGTTCCCACCTCCAGCCTACTTCCTTAGACTCGCCCCACCTACGAACCACAGCACCTTCAGCATAGCACATTTGCACTGCTTGGGATTTGCGTGGGGTCGGGCAGTGCAGGGTAAGGGTGAAGAGGAAAAGATACACAAGCACTGCGGTGTGTGTTCAGCCACGTTGGACTCCAATTTCCACCCCAACAACAAGAGTAGTTCTTAGGGTCTGTTTGCCCAAGTGACCAGAGAGGGCATGAAGCAGTGCTGCCGCCTTGTGGCGCTTTCCCGTAACAACAACTTTAAAAACCGTGCTCAAGGGCACTTAACATTCACAAGGCCTCTGACCTGCGGGGCTGCAAATGACCCCTGCCCAGGAGAAGTGTCCTGGGCTAGGTAATCTGCCAGGAATTCAAATCAGGCCCGACACTCAGGCAGAAATGTTTCAACAGCTCAGAGGTACTCACACGCTTTTCAAAGAACACCACATCAAGTGAAAAGATGCTCAGGATCTGTCATGGTTAGAGAATGCAAATAAACGTAGTCGAGGTGTTCCCTGGCTGCAGTCCTCAAAAAGCCTACAAAGAGTAAGTGCTCAAGAGGGCAGGAAAACAGGGAACCCTACTACGCTGTTGCTGGAAATGTAAATTGCTAACAGCCAGTATGGAGATAGGTAGGCAAGTTCCTTAGTAAACTATAAACTGGAGCTACCACGAGATTTGGCAACCCCACTGCAGTGCGTATAACCAGAGAATACCATCACTGGAATAAAGCAGTTGCACCCCTACGGTCGTGGTGCTACTCTTTACCATAGCCAGGACACGCAAACAACCAAAATGTCGAGTTGGAGATGTTTGGATAAAGAACTTGTGAGACCTATACTCCCTGGACTGTCACTCATCCAGTCAACAAAATGAATTCATGCTATTGGTAGCAACATGGATGCAGCAGTAGATGATCTCACTAATTCTGGTAAGTTAGAGACAGAAAGACACATATCCCCACATATCACTTACATGTGCAATCTAAAAACGCATACAAAGAAGGAGTATACAAGGGAAACACAGATTCACAAACGGGAAAAAGAAGTGTCGAGTTCCCAGAGGGGGAAATTGGGGATCGGGGAAGGATGAAGTGGGAGGTTGGGATTCACAGAAATACACTAATATATAAAAAAGACTTCATCAACGACAACCATCCTGAGAGCACAGGGAACTCTACTCAACATTCTTCAATACCCTAAGAGGGAAAGGAATCCGAAATACTACAGGTACAGCTACATATATAACTGCATCAAGTTGCTGTCAAACTCAAACAAACACAACATTGTATATACACTATGCTGGAATGGAAAATAAATATTAAATTATTAAACAAAAAAAGGCAAGAAATGCCTACACTATTACTCTCTGGCCTCGGTGAACTGGGATGGTGTCACATCCCTTGAGCCTGAGCAGGCCTGGGGCCCCTGGCTAGAGTATGCTGCTGATTAGGGAGACAGGGGGGAGGACGTGCCAGCAGATCAGCACCCCCTCAGACCTCTAGTGCCCATTCTCCTCTGCATGGGACCACAATCTCTAGATCCAAACTGACCCTCTTACAGATAAGCCAAGCCTAGGGTACCCAAAGGATGGTGGACTCGCTCGGAGGGAAGAGCTGTGAAAAGACACCGGATCTCCACGGCTACTCCTGGTGGGATTCCCACCTCCAGACTACTTCCTTCGATTCGCCTCACCTACGAACCACAGCACCTGAAGCACAGCACATTTGCCCTGCTTGGGATTTGCGTGGGCGAGGGTGGTGCAGCGTTAGGGGGAAGAGGTAGAGATACACGACTCCTACGATGTGTGTTCAGCCACGTTCCATTCAAATTTCCACCCCAACAACAAGACTAGTTCTAAGGCTCTGTTTGCCCAAGTGACCAGAGAGGGCACGAAGCAGTGCTGCCGCCTTGTGGCGCTTTCCCGTAACAACAACTTTAAAAACTGTGCTCAAGGGCACTTAACATTCACAAGGCCTCTGACCTGCGGGGCTGCAAATGACCCTTGCCCAGGAGAAGTGTCCTGGGCTAGGTAATCTGCCATGAATTCAAATCAGGCCCGACTCTCAGGCAGAAATGTTTCAACAGCTCAGAGGTACTCACACGCTTTTTTAAAAACAGCACATCAAATGAAAAGAGGCTCAGGATCTGCCGTGATCAGGGAATGCACATAAACGTAGACGAGGTGTTCCCTGGCTGCAGTCCTCAAAAAGCCTATAAACAGTAAGTGCTCAACAGGGCAGGCAGAAGAGGGAACCCTACTATGCTGTTGGTGGAAATGTAAATTGCTAACAGCCAGTATGGAGATAGGTAGGCAAGTTCCTTGCTAAACTATAAACTGGAGCTACCATCAGACTTGGCATCCCCACTCCAGTTTGTATAACCAGAGAATACCATCATTGGAATAAAACACTTCCACCCCAACGGTTGTTGTGGTACTGTTTACCATGGCCAAGCCACACAGATGACTGACATGTCCAGCGGGAAATGAATGGATAAAGAAGTTGGGCTACCTATACTCCCTCGACTGTCACTCATCCAGGGAACAAAATGAACTCATGCTATTTGTAGCAACATGGATGGAGCAGTAGATGATATCACTAATTCTGGTATATTAGGGACAGAAAGACACATATGCAGCATATCACTTTCAGGTACAGTCGAAAAATGGATACAAAGGAAGTAATGTACAGTGCAAACACAGACTCACAAACTGAGCCACGAAACGTAGATTTACCATAGGGGGAAATTGGGGATCGGACAAAGATGAAGTAGGAGGTTGGGATTAACAGAAACACACTAATATATAAAAAAAACTTCAACAACGGCGACCCTACTAATAGCACAGGGATCTCTAATCAACACTCGTCAATAACCTAACATGGAAAATAATCCAAAATTGTAAAGGTACAGCTACATATATACCTGCATCAAGTTGCTGTCGAACTCAAACAAACACAACATTGTATATAAACTACGCTGAAATAGAAAATAAGTATTAAATTATAAAACAAGAAAAAGGCAAGAAATGCCTACTATATTACCCTCAGGCCTCTGTGACGTGGGCTGGTGTCACATCTCTGTTGCCTCAGCAGGCCTGGGTCCCAATGCAGGAGTATGCTGGTGCTGAGGGAGCCAGGGAGGAGGACGTGCCAGCAGATCAGCACCCCCTCAGACCTCTATTGCCCATTCTCCTCTGCATGGTAGCACAGTCTCCCGATCCAAGCCGGCCCTCTTACAACTAAGCCAAGCCTAGTGTACCCAAATGAAGGTCGACCAGCTGGGAGGGAAGAGCTGTGAAAAGACACCGGATCTCCACAGCTCCTGCTAGTGGGGTTCCCACCTCCAGCCTACTTCCTTAGACTCGCCCCACCTACGAACCACAGCACCTTCAGCATAGCACATTTGCACTGCTTGGGATTTGCGTGGGGTCGGGCAGTGCAGGGTAAGGGTGAAGAGGAAAAGATACACAAGCACTGCGGTGTGTGTTCAGCCACGTTGGACTCCAATTTCCAACCCAACACCAGGACTCCCTCTAAGGCTCTGTTTGCCTACGTTACCAGGGAGGACACGAAGAAGTGCTGCCGCCTTGTGGCGCTTTCCCGTAACAACAACTTGAAACACTGTACTCAAGGGCACTTAACATTCACAAGGCCTGCGCGGCTGCAAATGAACCCTGCCCTCCAGAAATGTCCTATGCTAGGTAATCTGAAATCAATTCAAATCAGGTCCGACTCTCAGGCAGAAATGTTTCAAGAGCCCAGTGGTACTCACACGCTTTTTAAAAAACAGCACATCAAATGAAAAGATGCTCAGGATCTCTCATGATTAAAGAATGAAAATAAACGTAGACGAGCTGTTCCCTGGCTGCAGTCCTCAAAAAGCCTACAAAGAGTAACTGCTCAAGAGGGCAGGAAAAAAGAGAACCCTACTACGCTGTTGGTGGAAATGTAACTTGCTAGCAGCCAGTATGGAGATAGGTAGGCAAGTTCCTTAGTAACCTATAAACTGGAGCGACCACGAGATTCGGCAACCCCACTGCACTTCGTATAACCAGGGAATACCATCATTGGAATAAAACAGTTGCACCCCAACGGTCGTGGTGCTACTCTTTATCATAGCCAAGACACGCAAACAAGCGAAATGTCCAGCGAGAGACGATTGGATAAAGAACTTGTGAGAACTATACCCCCTGGACTGTCACTCATCCAGACAACAAAATGAACTCATGCTATTTGTAGCCACATGGATGCAGCAGTAGATGATCTCACTAATTCTGGTAAGTTAGAGACAGAAAGACACATATCCCAGCATATCACTTATATGTGCAATCTAAAAACGCATACAAAGAAGGAGTATACAAAGGAAACACAGATTCCCAAACGGGAAAAAGAAGTGTCGAGTTCCCAGAGGGGGAAACTGGGGATCGGGGAAGGATGAAGTAGGAGGTTGGGATTCACAGACAAACACTCATATATAAAAAAGACTTCATCAACAACAACCATCCTGAGAGCACAGGGAACTCTACTCAACATTCTTCAATACCCTAACAGGGAAACGAATCCGAAATACTACGGGTACAGCTACATATATAACTGCATCAAGTTGCTGTTGAACTCAAACAAACACAACATTGTATATACACTATGCTGGAATGGAAAATAAATATTAAATTATAAACCAAGAAAAGGCAAGAAATGCCTACTCTATTACTCTCTGGTCTCGGTGAACTGGGATGGTGTGACATCCCTTGAGCCTGAGCAGGCCTGGGGCCCCTGGCTAGAGTATGCTGCTGATTAGGGAGACAGGGGGGAGGACGTGCCAGCAGATCAGCACCCCCTCAGACCTCTAGTGCCCATTCTCCTCTGCATGGGACCACAATCTCTAGATCCAAGCCGACCCTCTTACAGATAAGCCAAGCCTAGGGTACCCAAAGGATGGTGGACTCGCTCGGAGGGAAGAGCTGTGAAAAGACACAGGATCTCCACGGCTACTCCTGGTGGGATTCCCACCTCCAGACTACTTCCTTCGATTCGCCTCACCTACGAACCACAGCACCTGAAGCACAGCACATTTGCCCTGCTTGGGATTTGCGTGGGCGAGGGTGGTGCAGCGTTAGGGGGAAGAGGTAGAGATACACGAGTCCTACGGTGTGTGTTCAGCCACGTTCCATTCAAATTTCCACCCCAACAACAAGACTAGTTCTAAGGCTCTGTTTGCCCAAGTGACCAGAGAGGGCACGAAGCAGTGCTGCCGCCTTGTGGCGCTTTCCTGTAACAACAACTTTAAAAACTGGGCTCAAGGGCACTTAACATTCACAAGGCCTCTGACCTGCGGGGCTGCAAATGACCCTTGCCCAGGAGAAGTGTCCTGGGCTAGGTAATCTGCCATGAATTCAAATCAGGCCCGACTCTCAGGCAGAAATGTTTCAACAGCTCAGAGGTACTCACACGCTTTTTTAAAAACAGCACATCAAATGAAAAGAGGCTCAGGATCTGCCGTGATCAGGGAATGCACATAAACGTAGACGAGGTGTTCCCTGGCTGCAGTCCTCAAAAAGCCTATAAACAGTAAGTGCTCAACAGGGCAGGCAGAAGAGGGAACCCTACTATGCTGTTGGTGGAAATGTAAATTGCTAACAGCCAGTATGGAGATAGGTAGGCAAGTTCCTTGCTAAACTATAAACTGGAGCTACCATCAGACTCGGCATCCCCACTCCAGTTTGTATAACCAGAGAATACCATCATTGGAATAAAACACTTCCACCCCAACGGTTGTTGTGGTACTCTTTACCATAGCCAAGCCACACAGATGACTGACATGTCCAGCGGGAAATGAATGGATAAAGAAGTTGGGCTACCTATACTCCCTCGACTGTCACTCATCCAGGGAACAAAATGAACTCATGCTATTTGTAGCAACATGGATGGAGCAGTAGATGATATCACTAATTCTGGTATATTAGGGACAGAAAGACACATATGCAGCATATCACTTTCAGGTACAGTCGAAAAATGGATACAAAGGAAGTAATGTACAGTGCAAACACAGACTCACAAACTGAGCCACGAAACGTAGATTTACCATAGGGGGAAATTGGGGATCGGACAAAGAT
This sequence comes from Balaenoptera borealis, assembly GCF_965194805.1. Classification (NCBI taxonomy): domain Eukaryota; kingdom Metazoa; phylum Chordata; class Mammalia; order Artiodactyla; family Balaenopteridae; genus Balaenoptera; species Balaenoptera borealis. The sequence continues at coordinate 47,315,198 of NC_138869.1, read as the reverse complement.
GAAGTAGGAGGTTGGGATTAACAGAAACACACTAATATATAAAAAAAACTTCAACAACGGCGACCCTACTAATAGCACAGGGATCTCTAATCAACACTCGTCAATAACCTAACATGGAAAATAATCCAAAATTGTAAAGGTACAGCTACATATATACCTGCATCAAGTTGCTGTCGAACTCAAACAAACACAACATTGTATATAAACTACGCTGAAATAGAAAATAAGTATTAAATTATAAAACAAGAAAAAGGCAAGAAATGCCTACTATATTACCCTCAGGCCTCTGTGACGTGGGCTGGTGTCACATCTCTGTTGCCTCAGCAGGCCTGGGTCCCAATGCAGGAGTATGCTGGTGCTGAGGGAGCCAGGGAGGAGGACGTGCCAGCAGATCAGCACCCCCTCAGACCTCTATTGCCCATTCTCCTCTGCATGGTAGCACAGTCTCCCGATCCAAGCCGGCCCTCTTACAACTAAGCCAAGCCTAGTGTACCCAAATGAAGGTCGACCAGCTGGGAGGGAAGAGCTGTGAAAAGACACCGGATCTCCACAGCTCCTGCTAGTGGGGTTCCCACCTCCAGCCTACTTCCTTAGACTCGCCCCACCTACGAACCACAGCACCTTCAGCATAGCACATTTGCACTGCTTGGGATTTGCGTGGGGTCGGGCAGTGCAGGGTAAGGGTGAAGAGGAAAAGATACACAAGCACTGCGGTGTGTGTTCAGCCACGTTGGACTCCAATTTCCACCCCAACAACAAGAGTAGTTCTTAGGGTCTGTTTGCCCAAGTGACCAGAGAGGGCATGAAGCAGTGCTGCCGCCTTGTGGCGCTTTCCCGTAACAACAACTTTAAAAACCGTGCTCAAGGGCACTTAACATTCACAAGGCCTCTGACCTGCGGGGCTGCAAATGACCCCTGCCCAGGAGAAGTGTCCTGGGCTAGGTAATCTGCCAGGAATTCAAATCAGGCCCGACACTCAGGCAGAAATGTTTCAACAGCTCAGAGGTACTCACACGCTTTTCAAAGAACACCACATCAAGTGAAAAGATGCTCAGGACCTGTCATGGTTAGAGAATGCAAATAAACGTAGTCGAGGTGTTCCCTGGCTGCAGTCCTCAAAAAGCCTACAAAGAGTAAGTGCTCAAGAGGGCAGGAAAACAGGGAACCCTACTACGCTGTTGCTGGAAATGTAAATTGCTAACAGCCAGTATGGAGATAGGTAGGCAAGTTCCTTAGTAAACTATAAACTGGAGCTACCACGAGATTTGGCAACCCCACTGCAGTGCGTATAACCAGAGAATACCATCACTGGAATAAAGCAGTTGCACCCCTACGGTCGTGGTGCTACTCTTTACCATAGCCAGGACACGCAAACAACCAAAATGTCGAGTTGGAGATGTTTGGATAAAGAACTTGTGAGACCTATACTCCCTGGACTGTCACTCATCCAGTCAACAAAATGAATTCATGCTATTGGTAGCAACATGGATGCAGCAGTAGATGATCTCACTAATTCTGGTAAGTTAGAGACAGAAAGACACATATCCCCACATATCACTTACATGTGCAATCTAAAAACGCATACAAAGAAGGAGTATACAAGGGAAACACAGATTCACAAACGGGAAAAAGAAGTGTCGAGTTCCCAGAGGGGGAAATTGGGGATCGGGGAAGGATGAAGTAGGAGGTTGGGATTCACAGAAATACACTAATATATAAAAAAGACTTCATCAACGACAACCATCCTGAGAGCACAGGGAACTCTACTCAACATTCTTCAATACCCTAAGAGGGAAAGGAATCCGAAATACTACAGGTACAGCTACATATATAACTGCATCAAGTTGCTGTCAAACTCAAACAAACACAACATTGTATATACACTATGCTGGAATGGAAAATAAATATTAAATTATTAAACAAAAAAAGGCAAGAAATGCCTACACTATTACTCTCTGGCCTCGGTGAACTGGGATGGTGTCACATCCCTTGAGCCTGAGCAGGCCTGGGGCCCCTGGCTAGAGTATGCTGCTGATTAGGGAGACAGGGGGGAGGACGTGCCAGCAGATCAGCACCCCCTCAGACCTCTAGTGCCCATTCTCCTCTGCATGGGACCACAATCTCTAGATCCAAACTGACCCTCTTACAGATAAGCCAAGCCTAGGGTACCCAAAGGATGGTGGACTCGCTCGGAGGGAAGAGCTGTGAAAAGACACCGGATCTCCACGGCTACTCCTGGTGGGATTCCCACCTCCAGACTACTTCCTTCGATTCGCCTCACCTACGAACCACAGCACCTGAAGCACAGCACATTTGCCCTGCTTGGGATTTGCGTGGGCGAGGGTGGTGCAGCGTTAGGGGGAAGAGGTAGAGATACACGACTCCTACGGTGTGTGTTCAGCCACGTTCCATTCAAATTTCCACCCCAACAACAAGACTAGTTCTAAGGCTCTGTTTGCCCAAGTGACCAGAGAGGGCACGAAGCAGTGCTGCCGCCTTGTGGCGCTTTCCCGTAACAACAACTTTAAAAACTGTGCTCAAGGGCACTTAACATTCACAAGGCCTCTGACCTGCGGGGCTGCAAATGACCCTTGCCCAGGAGAAGTGTCCTGGGCTAGGTAATCTGCCATGAATTCAAATCAGGCCCGACTCTCAGGCAGAAATGTTTCAACAGCTCAGAGGTACTCACACGCTTTTTTAAAAACAGCACATCAAATGAAAAGAGGCTCAGGATCTGCCGTGATCAGGGAATGCACATAAACGTAGACGAGGTGTTCCCTGGCTGCAGTCCTCAAAAAGCCTATAAACAGTAAGTGCTCAACAGGGCAGGCAGAAGAGGGAACCCTACTATGCTGTTGGTGGAAATGTAAATTGCTAACAGCCAGTATGGAGATAGGTAGGCAAGTTCCTTGCTAAACTATAAACTGGAGCTACCATCAGACTTGGCATCCCCACTCCAGTTTGTATAACCAGAGAATACCATCATTGGAATAAAACACTTCCACCCCAACGGTTGTTGTGGTACTGTTTACCATGGCCAAGCCACACAGATGACTGACATGTCCAGCGGGAAATGAATGGATAAAGAAGTTGGGCTACCTATACTCCCTCGACTGTCACTCATCCAGGGAACAAAATGAACTCATGCTATTTGTAGCAACATGGATGGAGCAGTAGATGATATCACTAATTCTGGTATATTAGGGACAGAAAGACACATATGCAGCATATCACTTTCAGGTACAGTCGAAAAATGGATACAAAGGAAGTAATGTACAGTGCAAACACAGACTCACAAACTGAGCCACGAAACGTAGATTTACCATAGGGGGAAATTGGGGATCGGACAAAGATGAAGTAGGAGGTTGGGATTAACAGAAACACACTAATATATAAAAAAAACTTCAACAACGGCGACCCTACTAATAGCACAGGGATCTCTAATCAACACTCGTCAATAACCTAACATGGAAAATAATCCAAAATTGTAAAGGTACAGCTACATATATACCTGCATCAAGTTGCTGTCGAACTCAAACAAACACAACATTGTATATAAACTACGCTGAAATAGAAAATAAGTATTAAATTATAAAACAAGAAAAAGGCAAGAAATGCCTACTATATTACCCTCAGGCCTCTGTGACGTGGGCTGGTGTCACATCTCTGTTGCCTCAGCAGGCCTGGGTCCCAATGCAGGAGTATGCTGGTGCTGAGGGAGCCAGGGAGGAGGACGTGCCAGCAGATCAGCACCCCCTCAGACCTCTATTGCCCATTCTCCTCTGCATGGTAGCACAGTCTCCCGATCCAAGCCGGCCCTCTTACAACTAAGCCAAGCCTAGTGTACCCAAATGAAGGTCGACCAGCTGGGAGGGAAGAGCTGTGAAAAGACACCGGATCTCCACAGCTCCTGCTAGTGGGGTTCCCACCTCCAGCCTACTTCCTTAGACTCGCCCCACCTACGAACCACAGCACCTTCAGCATAGCACATTTGCACTGCTTGGGATTTGCGTGGGGTCGGGCAGTGCAGGGTAAGGGTGAAGAGGAAAAGATACACAAGCACTGCGGTGTGTGTTCAGCCACGTTGGACTCCAATTTCCAACCCAACACCAGGACTCCCTCTAAGGCTCTGTTTGCCTACGTTACCAGGGAGGACACGAAGAAGTGCTGCCGCCTTGTGGCGCTTTCCCGTAACAACAACTTGAAACACTGTACTCAAGGGCACTTAACATTCACAAGGCCTGCGCGGCTGCAAATGAACCCTGCCCTCCAGAAATGTCCTATGCTAGGTAATCTGAAATCAATTCAAATCAGGTCCGACTCTCAGGCAGAAATGTTTCAAGAGCCCAGTGGTACTCACACGCTTTTTAAAAAACAGCACATCAAATGAAAAGATGCTCAGGATCTCTCATGATTAAAGAATGAAAATAAACGTAGACGAGCTGTTCCCTGGCTGCAGTCCTCAAAAAGCCTACAAAGAGTAACTGCTCAAGAGGGCAGGAAAAAAGAGAACCCTACTACGCTGTTGGTGGAAATGTAACTTGCTAGCAGCCAGTATGGAGATAGGTAGGCAAGTTCCTTAGTAACCTATAAACTGGAGCGACCACGAGATTCGGCAACCCCACTGCACTTCGTATAACCAGGGAATACCATCATTGGAATAAAACAGTTGCACCCCAACGGTCGTGGTGCTACTCTTTATCATAGCCAAGACACGCAAACAAGCGAAATGTCCAGCGAGAGACGATTGGATAAAGAACTTGTGAGAACTATACCCCCTGGACTGTCACTCATCCAGACAACAAAATGAACTCATGCTATTTGTAGCCACATGGATGCAGCAGTAGATGATCTCACTAATTCTGGTAAGTTAGAGACAGAAAGACACATATCCCAGCATATCACTTATATGTGCAATCTAAAAACGCATACAAAGAAGGAGTATACAAAGGAAACACAGATTCCCAAACGGGAAAAAGAAGTGTCGAGTTCCCAGAGGGGGAAACTGGGGATCGGGGAAGGATGAAGTAGGAGGTTGGGATTCACAGACAAACACTCATATATAAAAAAGACTTCATCAACAACAACCATCCTGAGAGCACAGGGAACTCTACTCAACATTCTTCAATACCCTAACAGGGAAACGAATCCGAAATACTACGGGTACAGCTACATATATAACTGCATCAAGTTGCTGTTGAACTCAAACAAACACAACATTGTATATACACTATGCTGGAATGGAAAATAAATATTAAATTATAAACCAAGAAAAGGCAAGAAATGCCTACTCTATTACTCTCTGGTCTCGGTGAACTGGGATGGTGTGACATCCCTTGAGCCTGAGCAGGCCTGGGGCCCCTGGCTAGAGTATGCTGCTGATTAGGGAGACAGGGGGGAGGACGTGCCAGCAGATCAGCACCCCCTCAGACCTCTAGTGCCCATTCTCCTCTGCATGGGACCACAATCTCTAGATCCAAGCCGACCCTCTTACAGATAAGCCAAGCCTAGGGTACCCAAAGGATGGTGGACTCGCTCGGAGGGAAGAGCTGTGAAAAGACACAGGATCTCCACGGCTACTCCTGGTGGGATTCCCACCTCCAGACTACTTCCTTCGATTCGCCTCACCTACGAACCACAGCACCTGAAGCACAGCACATTTGCCCTGCTTGGGATTTGCGTGGGCGAGGGTGGTGCAGCGTTAGGGGGAAGAGGTAGAGATACACGAGTCCTACGGTGTGTGTTCAGCCACGTTCCATTCAAATTTCCACCCCAACAACAAGACTAGTTCTAAGGCTCTGTTTGCCCAAGTGACCAGAGAGGGCACGAAGCAGTGCTGCCGCCTTGTGGCGCTTTCCTGTAACAACAACTTTAAAAACTGGGCTCAAGGGCACTTAACATTCACAAGGCCTCTGACCTGCGGGGCTGCAAATGACCCTTGCCCAGGAGAAGTGTCCTGGGCTAGGTAATCTGCCATGAATTCAAATCAGGCCCGACTCTCAGGCAGAAATGTTTCAACAGCTCAGAGGTACTCACACGCTTTTTTAAAAACAGCACATCAAATGAAAAGAGGCTCAGGATCTGCCGTGATCAGGGAATGCACATAAACGTAGACGAGGTGTTCCCTGGCTGCAGTCCTCAAAAAGCCTATAAACAGTAAGTGCTCAACAGGGCAGGCAGAAGAGGGAACCCTACTATGCTGTTGGTGGAAATGTAAATTGCTAACAGCCAGTATGGAGATAGGTAGGCAAGTTCCTTGCTAAACTATAAACTGGAGCTACCATCAGACTCGGCATCCCCACTCCAGTTTGTATAACCAGAGAATACCATCATTGGAATAAAACACTTCCACCCCAACGGTTGTTGTGGTACTCTTTACCATAGCCAAGCCACACAGATGACTGACATGTCCAGCGGGAAATGAATGGATAAAGAAGTTGGGCTACCTATACTCCCTCGACTGTCACTCATCCAGGGAACAAAATGAACTCATGCTATTTGTAGCAACATGGATGGAGCAGTAGATGATATCACTAATTCTGGTATATTAGGGACAGAAAGACACATATGCAGCATATCACTTTCAGGTACAGTCGAAAAATGGATACAAAGGAAGTAATGTACAGTGCAAACACAGACTCACAAACTGAGCCACGAAACGTAGATTTACCATAGGGGGAAATTGGGGATCGGACAAAGATGAAGTAGGAGGTTGGGATTAACAGAAACACACTAATATATAAAAAAAACTTCAACAACGGCGACCCTACTAATAGCACAGGGATCTCTAATCAACACTCGTCAATAACCTAACATGGAAAATAATCCAAAATTGTAAAGGTACAGCTACATATATACCTGCATCAAGTTGCTGTCGAACTCAAACAAACACAACATTGTATATAAACTACGCTGAAATAGAAAATAAGTATTAAATTATAAAACAAGAAAAAGGCAAGAAATGCCTACTATATTACCCTCAGGCCTCTGTGACGTGGGCTGGTGTCACATCTCTGTTGCCTCAGCAGGCCTGGGTCCCAATGCAGGAGTATGCTGGTGCTGAGGGAGCCAGGGAGGAGGACGTGCCAGCAGATCAGCACCCCCTCAGACCTCTATTGCCCATTCTCCTCTGCATGGTAGCACAGTCTCCCGATCCAAGCCGGCCCTCTTACAACTAAGCCAAGCCTAGTGTACCCAAATGAAGGTCGACCAGCTGGGAGGGAAGAGCTGTGAAAAGACACCGGATCTCCACAGCTCCTGCTAGTGGGGTTCCCACCTCCAGCCTACTTCCTTAGACTCGCCCCACCTACGAACCACAGCACCTTCAGCATAGCACATTTGCACTGCTTGGGATTTGCGTGGGGTCGGGCAGTGCAGGGTAAGGGTGAAGAGGAAAAGATACACAAGCACTGCGGTGTGTGTTCAGCCACGTTGGACTCCAATTTCCACCCCAACAACAAGAGTAGTTCTTAGGGTCTGTTTGCCCAAGTGACCAGAGAGGGCATGAAGCAGTGCTGCCGCCTTGTGGCGCTTTCCCGTAACAACAACTTTAAAAACCGTGCTCAAGGGCACTTAACATTCACAAGGCCTCTGACCTGCGGGGCTGCAAATGACCCCTGCCCAGGAGAAGTGTCCTGGGCTAGGTAATCTGCCAGGAATTCAAATCAGGCCCGACACTCAGGCAGAAATGTTTCAACAGCTCAGAGGTACTCACACGCTTTTCAAAGAACACCACATCAAGTGAAAAGATGCTCAGGATCTGTCATGGTTAGAGAATGCAAATAAACGTAGTCGAGGTGTTCCCTGGCTGCAGTCCTCAAAAAGCCTACAAAGAGTAAGTGCTCAAGAGGGCAGGAAAACAGGGAACCCTACTACGCTGTTGCTGGAAATGTAAATTGCTAACAGCCAGTATGGAGATAGGTAGGCAAGTTCCTTAGTAAACTATAAACTGGAGCTACCACGAGATTTGGCAACCCCACTGCAGTGCGTATAACCAGAGAATACCATCACTGGAATAAAGCAGTTGCACCCCTACGGTCGTGCTGCTACTCTTTACCATAGCCAGGACACGCAAACAACCAAAATGTCGAGTTGGAGATGTTTGGATAAAGAACTTGTGAGACCTATACTCCCTGGACTGTCACTCATCCAGTCAACAAAATGAATTCATGCTATTGGTAGCAACATGGATGCAGCAGTAGATGATCTCACTAATTCTGGTAAGTTAGAGACAGAAAGACACATATCCCAGCATATCACTTATATGTGCAATCTAAAAACGCATACAAAGAAGGAGTATACAAAGGAAACACAGATTCCCAAACGGGAAAAAGAAGTGTCGAGTTCCCAGAGGGGGAAACTGGGGATCGGGGAAGGATGAAGTAGGAGGTTGGGATTCACAGACAAACACTCATATATAAAAAAGACTTCATCAACAACAACCATCCTGAGAGCACAGGGAACTCTACTCAACATTGTTCAATACCCTAAGAGGGAAACGAATCCGAAATACTACGGGTACAGCTACATATATAACTGCATCAAGTTGCTGTCGAACTCAAACAAACACAACATTGTATATACACTATGCTGGAATGGAAAATAAATATTAAATTATAAACCAAGAAAAGGCAAGAAATGCCTACTCTATTACTCTCTGGTCTCGGTGAACTGGGATGGTGTGACATCCCTTGAGCCTGAGCAGGCCTGGGGCCCCTGGCTAGAGTATGCTGCTGATTAGGGAGACAGGGGGGAGGACGTGCCAGCAGATCAGCACCCCCTCAGACCTCTAGTGCCCATTCTCCTCTGCATGGGACCACAATCTCTAGATCCAAGCCGACCCTCTTACAGATAAGCCAAGCCTAGGGTACCCAAAGGATGGTGGACTCGGTCGGAGGGAAGAGCTGTGAAAAGACACAGGATCTCCACGGCTACTCCTGGTGGGATTCCCACCTCCAGACTACTTCCTTCGATTCGCCTCACCTACGAACCACAGCACCTGAAGCACAGCACATTTGCCCTGCTTGGGATTTGCGTGGGCGAGGGTGGTGCAGCGTTAGGGGGAAGAGGTAGAGATACACGAGTCCTACGGTGTGTGTTCAGCCACGTTCCATTCAAATTTCCACCCCAACAACAAGACTAGTTCTAAGGCTCTGTTTGCCCAAGTGACCAGAGAGGGCACGAAGCAGTGCTGCCGCCTTGTGGCGCTTTCCTGTAACAACAACTTTAAAAACCGTGCTAAAGGGCACTTAACATTCACAAGGCCTCTGACCTGCGGGGCTGCAAATGACCCTTGCCCAGGAGAAGTGTCCTGGGCTAGGTAATCTGCCAGGAATTCAAATCAGGCCCGACACTCAGGCAGAAATGTTTCAACAGCTCAGAGGTACTCACACGCTTTTCAAAGAACACCACATCAAGTGAAAAGATGCTCAGGATCTGTCATGGTTAGAGAATGCAAATAAACGTAGTCGAGGTGTTCCCTGGCTGCAGTCCTCAAAAAGCCTACAAAGAGTAAGTGCTCAAGAGGGCAGGAAAACAGGGAACCCTACTACGCTGTTGCTGGAAATGTAAATTGCTAACAGCCAGTATGGAGATAGGTAGGCAAGTTCCTTAGTAAACTATAAACTGGAGCTACCACGAGATTTGGCAACCCCACTGCAGTGCGTATAACCAGAGAATACCATCACTGGAATAAAGCAGTTGCACCCCTACGGTCGTGCTGCTACTCTTTACCATAGCCAGGACACGCAAACAACCAAAATGTCCAGCTGGAGATGTTTGGATAAAGAACTTGTGAGACCTATACTCCCTGGACTGTCACTCATCCAGTCAACAAAATGAATTCATGCTATTGGTAGCAACATGGATGCAGCAGTAGATGATCTCACTAATTCTGGTAAGTTAGAGACAGAAAGACACATATCCCCACATATCACTTACATGTGCAATCTAAAAACGCATACAAAGAAGGAGTATACAAGGGAAACACAGATTCACAAACGGGAAAAAGAAGTGTCGAGTTCCCAGAGGGGGAAATTGGGGATCGGGGAAGGATGAAGTAGGAGGTTGGGATTCACAGAAATACACTAATATATAAAAAAGACTTCATCAACGACAACCATCCTGAGAGCACAGGGAACTCTACTCAACATTCTTCAATACCCTAAGAGGGAAAGGAATCCGAAATACTACAGGTACAGCTACATATATAACTGCATCAAGTTGCTGTCAAACTCAAACAAACACAACATTGTATATACACTATGCTGGAATGGAAAATAAATATTAAATTATTAAACAAAAAAAGGCAAGAAATGCCTACACTATTACTCTCTGGCCTCGGTGAACTGGGATGGTGTGACATCCCTTGAGCCTGAGCAGGCCTGGGGCCCCTGGCTAGAGTATGCTGCTGATTAGGGAGACAGGGGGGAGGACGTGCCAGCAGATCAGCACCCCCTCAGACCTCTAGTGCCCATTCTCCTCTGCATGGGACCACAATCTCTAGATCCAAGCCGACCCTCTTACAGATAAGCCAAGCCTAGGGTACCCAAAGGATGGTGGACTCGCTCGGAGGGAAGAGCTGTGAAAAGACACAGGATCTCCACGGCTACTCCTGGTGGGATTCCCACCTCCAGACTACTTCCTTCGATTCGCCTCACCTACGAACCACAGCACCTGAAGCACAGCACATTTGCCCTGCTTGGGATTTGCGTGGGCGAGGGTGGTGCAGCGTTAGGGGGAAGAGGTAGAGATACACGAGTCCTACGGTGTGTGTTCAGCCACGTTCCATTCAAATTTCCACCCCAACAACAAGACTAGTTCTAAGGCTCTGTTTGCCCAAGTGACCAGAGAGGGCACGAAGCAGTGCTGCCGCCTTGTGGCGCTTTCCTGTAACAACAACTTTAAAAACTGGGCTCAAGGGCACTTAACATTCACAAGGCCTCTGACCTGCGGGGCTGCAAATGACCCTTGCCCAGGAGAAGTGTCCTGGGCTAGGTAATCTGCCATGAATTCAAATCAGGCCCGACTCTCAGGCAGAAATGTTTCAACAGCTCAGAGGTACTCACACGCTTTTTTAAAAACAGCACATCAAATGAAAAGAGGCTCAGGATCTGCCGTGATCAGGGAATGCACATAAACGTAGACGAGGTGTTCCCTGGCTGCAGTCCTCAAAAAGCCTACAAAGAGTAAGTGCTCAAGAGGGCAGGAAAACAGGGAACCCTACTACGCTGTTGCTGGAAATGTAAATTGCTAACAGCCAGTATGGAGATAGGTAGGCAAGTTCCTTAGTAAACTATAAACTGGAGCTACCACGAGATTTGGCAACCCCACTGCAGTGCGTATAACCAGAGAATACCATCACTGGAATAAAGCAGTTGCACCCCTACGGTCGTGCTGCTACTCTTTACCATAGCCAGGACACGCAAACAACCAAAATGTCCAGCTGGAGATGTTTGGATAAAGAACTTGTGAGACCTATACTCCCTGGACTGTCACTCATCCAGTCAACAAAATGAATTCATGCTATTGGTAGCAACATGGATGCAGCAGTAGATGATCTCACTAATTCTGGTAAGTTAGAGACAGAAAGACACATATCCCCACATATCACTTACATGTGCAATCTAAAAACGCATACAAAGAAGGAGTATACAAGGGAAACACAGATTCACAAACGGGAAAAAGAAGTGTCGAGTTCCCAGAGGGGGAAATTGGGGATCGGGGAAGGATGAAGTAGGAGGTTGGGATTCACAGAAATACACTAATATATAAAAAAGACTTCATCAACGACAACCATCCTGAGAGCACAGGGAACTCTACTCAACATTCTTCAATACCCTAAGAGGGAAAGGAATCCGAAATACTACAGGTACAGCTACATATATAACTGCATCAAGTTGCTGTCAAACTCAAACAAACACAACATTGTATATACACTATGCTGGAATGGAAAATAAATATTAAATTATTAAACAAAAAAAGGCAAAAAATGCCTACACTATTACTCTCTGGCCTCGGTGAACTGGGATGGTGTCACATCCCTTGAGCCTGAGCAGGCCTGGGGCCCCTGGCTAGAGTATGCTGCTGATTAGGGAGACAGGGGGGAGGACGTGCCAGCAGATCAGCACCCCCTCAGACCTCTAGTGCCCATTCTCCTCTGCATGGGACCACAATCTCTAGATCCAAACTGACCCTCTTACAGATAAGCCAAGCCTAGGGTACCCAAAGGATGGTGGACTCGCTCGGAGGGAAGAGCTGTGAAAAGACACCGGATCTCCACGGCTACTCCTGGTGGGATTCCCACCTCCAGACTACTTCCTTCGATTCGCCTCACCTACGAACCACAGCACCTGAAGCACAGCACATTTGCCCTGCTTGGGATTTGCGTGGGCGAGGGTGGTGCAGCGTTAGGGGGAAGAGGTAGAGATACACGACTCCTACGGTGTGTGTTCAGCCACGTTCCATTCAAATTTCCACCCCAACAACAAGACTAGTTCTAAGGCTCTGTTTGCCCAAGTGACCAGAGAGGGCACGAAGCAGTGCTGCCGCCTTGTGGCGCTTTCCCGTAACAACAACTTTAAAAACTGTGCTCAAGGGCACTTAACATTCACAAGGCCTCTGACCTGCGGGGCTGCAAATGACCCTTGCCCAGGAGAAGTGTCCTGGGCTAGGTAATCTGCCATGAATTCAAATCAGGCCCGACTCTCAGGCAGAAATGTTTCAACAGCTCAGAGGTACTCACACGCTTTTTTAAAAACAGCACATCAAATGAAAAGAGGCTCAGGATCTGCCGTGATCAGGGAATGCACATAAACGTAGACGAGGTGTTCCCTGGCTGCAGTCCTCAAAAAGCCTATAAACAGTAAGTGCTCAACAGGGCAGGCAGAAGAGGGAACCCTACTATGCTGTTGGTGGAAATGTAAATTGCTAACAGCCAGTATGGAGATAGGTAGGCAAGTTCCTTGCTAAACTATAAACTGGAGCTACCATCAGACTTGGCATCCCCACTCCAGTTTGTATAACCAGAGAATACCATCATTGGAATAAAACACTTCCACCCCAACGGTTGTTGTGGTACTGTTTACCATGGCCAAGCCACACAGATGACTGACATGTCCAGCGGGAAATGAATGGATAAAGAAGTTGGGCTACCTATACTCCCTCGACTGTCACTCATCCAGGGAACAAAATGAACTCATGCTATTTGTAGCAACATGGATGGAGCAGTAGATGATATCACTAATTCTGGTATATTAGGGACAGAAAGACACATATGCAGCATATCACTTTCAGGTACAGTCGAAAAATGGATACAAAGGAAGTAATGTACAGTGCAAACACAGACTCACAAACTGAGCCACGAAACGTAGATTTACCATAGGGGGAAATTGGGGATCGGACAAAGATGAAGTAGGAGGTTGGGATTAACAGAAACACACTAATATATAAAAAAAACTTCAACAACGGCGACCCTACTAATAGCACAGGGATCTCTAATCAACACTCGTCAATAACCTAACATGGAAAATAATCCAAAATTGTAAAGGTACAGCTACATATATACCTGCATCAAGTTGCTGTCGAACTCAAACAAACACAACATTGTATATAAACTACGCTGAAATAGAAAATAAGTATTAAATTATAAAACAAGAAAAAGGCAAGAAATGCCTACTATATTACCCTCAGGCCTCTGTGACGTGGGCTGGTGTCACATCTCTGTTGCCTCAGCAGGCCTGGGTCCCAATGCAGGAGTATGCTGGTGCTGAGGGAGCCAGGGAGGAGGACGTGCCAGCAGATCAGCACCCCCTCAGACCTCTATTGCCCATTCTCCTCTGCATGGTAGCACAGTCTCCCGATCCAAGCCGGCCCTCTTACAACTAAGCCAAGCCTAGTGTACCCAAATGAAGGTCGACCAGCTGGGAGGGAAGAGCTGTGAAAAGACACCGGATCTCCACAGCTCCTGCTAGTGGGGTTCCCACCTCCAGCCTACTTCCTTAAACTCGCCCCACCTACGAACCACAGCACCTTCAGCATAGCACATTTGCACTGCTTGGGATTTGCGTGGGGTCGGGCAGTGCAGGGTAAGGGTGAAGAGGAAAAGATACACAAGCACTGCGGTGTGTGTTCAGCCACGTTGGACTCCAATTTCCACCCCAACAACAAGACTAGTTCTTAGGGTCTGTTTGCCCAAGTGACCAGAGAGGGCATGAAGCAGTGCTGCCGCCTTGTGGCGCTTTCCCGTAACAACAACTTTAAAAACCGTGCTCAAGGGCACTTAACATTCACAAGGCCTCTGACCTGCGGGGCTGCAAATGACCCCTGCCCAGGAGAAGTGTCCTGGGCTAGGTAATCTGCCAGGAATTCAAATCAGGCCCGACACTCAGGCAGAAATGTTTCAACAGCTCAGAGGTACTCACACGCTTTTCAAAGAACACCACATCAAGTGAAAAGATGCTCAGGATCTGTCATGGTTAGAGAATGCAAATAAACGTAGTCGAGGTGTTCCCTGGCTGCAGTCCTCAAAAAGCCTACAAAGAGTAAGTGCTCAAGAGGGCAGGAAAACAGGGAACCCTACTACGCTGTTGCTGGAAATGTAAATTGCTAACAGCCAGTATGGAGATAGGTAGGCAAGTTCCTTAGTAAACTATAAACTGGAGCTACCACGAGATTTGGCAACCCCACTGCAGTGCGTATAACCAGAGAATACCATCACTGGAATAAAGCAGTTGCACCCCTACGGTCGTGCTGCTACTCTTTACCATAGCCAGGACACGCAAACAACCAAAATGTCGAGCTGGAGATGTTTGGATAAAGAACTTGTGAGACCTATACTCCCTGGACTGTCACTCATCCAGTCAACAAAATGAATTCATGCTATTGGTAGCAACATGGATGCAGCAGTAGATGATCTCACTAATTCTGGTAAGTTAGAGACAGAAAGACACATATCCCAGCATATCACTTATATGTGCAATCTAAAAACGCATACAAAGAAGGAGTATACAAAGGAAACACAGATTCCCAAACGGGAAAAAGAAGTGTCGAGTTCCCAGAGGGGGAAACTGGGGATCGGGGAAGGATGAAGTAGGAGGTTGGGATTCACAGACAAACACTCATATATAAAAAAGACTTCATCAACAACAACCATCCTGAGAGCACAGGGAACTCTACTCAACATTGTTCAATACCCTAAGAGGGAAACGAATCCGAAATACTACGGGTACAGCTACATATATAACTGCATCAAGTTGCTGTCGAACTCAAACAAACACAACATTGTATATACACTATGCTGGAATGGAAAATAAATATTAAATTATAAACCAAGAAAAGGCAAGAAATGCCTACTCTATTACTCTCTGGTCTCGGTGAACTGGGATGGTGTGACATCCCTTGAGCCTGAGCAGGCCTGGGGCCCCTGGCTAGAGTATGCTGCTGATTAGGGAGACAGGGGGGAGGACGTGCCAGCAGATCAGCACCCCCTCAGACCTCTAGTGCCCATTCTCCTCTGCATGGGACCACAATCTCTAGATCCAAGCCGACCCTCTTACAGATAAGCCAAGCCTAGGGTACCCAAAGGATGGTGGACTCGCTCGGAGGGAAGAGCTGTGAAAAGACACAGGATCTCCACGGCTACTCCTGGTGGGATTCCCACCTCCAGACTACTTCCTTCGATTCGCCTCACCTACGAACCACAGCACCTGAAGCACAGCACATTTGCCCTGCTTGGGATTTGCGTGGGCGAGGGTGGTGCAGCGTTAGGGGGAAGAGGTAGAGATACACGAGTCCTACGGTGTGTGTTCAGCCACGTTCCATTCAAATTTCCACCCCAACAACAAGACTAGTTCTAAGGCTCTGTTTGCCCAAGTGACCAGAGAGGGCACGAAGCAGTGCTGCCGCCTTGTGGCGCTTTCCTGTAACAACAACTTTAAAAACCGTGCTCAAGGGCACTTAACATTCACAAGGCCTCTGACCTGCGGGGCTGCAAATGACCCTTGCCCAGGAGAAGTGTCCTGGGCTAGGTAATCTGCCAGGAATTCAAATCAGGCCCGACACTCAGGCAGAAATGTTTCAACAGCTCAGAGGTACTCACACGCTTTTCAAAGAACACCACATCAAGTGAAAAGATGCTCAGGATCTGTCATGGTTAGAGAATGCAAATAAACGTAGTCGAGGTGTTCCCTGGCTGCAGTCCTCAAAAAGCCTACAAAGAGTAAGTGCTCAAGAGGGCAGGAAAACAGGGAACCCTACTACGCTGTTGCTGGAAATGTAAATTGCTAACAGCCAGTATGGAGATAGGTAGGCAAGTTCCTTAGTAAACTATAAACTGGAGCTACCACGAGATTTGGCAACCCCACTGCAGTGCGTATAACCAGAGAATACCATCACTGGAATAAAGCAGTTGCACCCCTACGGTCGTGCTGCTACTCTTTACCATAGCCAGGACACGCAAACAACCAAAATGTCGAGCTGGAGATGTTTGGATAAAGAACTTGTGAGACCTATACTCCCTGGACTGTCACTCATCCAGTCAACAAAATGAATTCATGCTATTGGTAGCAACATGGATGCAGCAGTAGATGATCTCACTAATTCTGGTAAGTTAGAGACAGAAAGACACATATCCCAGCATATCACTTATATGTGCAATCTAAAAACGCATACAAAGAAGGAGTATACAAAGGAAACACAGATTCCCAAACGGGAAAAAGAAGTGTCGAGTTCCCAGAGGGGGAAACTGGGGATCGGGGAAGGATGAAGTAGGAGGTTGGGATTCACAGACAAACACTCATATATAAAAAAGACTTCATCAACAACAACCATCCTGAGAGCACAGGGAACTCTACTCAACATTGTTCAATACCCTAAGAGGGAAACGAATCCGAAATACTACGGGTACAGCTACATATATAACTGCATCAAGTTGCTGTCGAACTCAAACAAACACAACATTGTATATACACTATGCTGGAATGGAAAATAAATATTAAATTATAAACCAAGAAAAGGCAAGAAATGCCTACTCTATTACTCTCTGGTCTCGGTGAACTGGGATGGTGTGACATCCCTTGAGCCTGAGCAGGCCTGGGGCCCCTGGCTAGAGTATGCTGCTGATTAGGGAGACAGGGGGGAGGACGTGCCAGCAGATCAGCACCCCCTCAGACCTCTAGTGCCCATTCTCCTCTGCATGGGACCACAATCTCTAGATCCAAGCCGACCCTCTTACAGATAAGCCAAGCCTAGGGTACCCAAAGGATGGTGGACTCGCTCGGAGGGAAGAGCTGTGAAAAGACACAGGATCTCCACGGCTACTCCTGGTGGGATTCCCACCTCCAGACTACTTCCTTCGATTCGCCTCACCTACGAACCACAGCACCTGAAGCACAGCACATTTGCCCTGCTTGGGATTTGCGTGGGCGAGGGTGGTGCAGCGTTAGGGGGAAGAGGTAGAGATACACGAGTCCTACGGTGTGTGTTCAGCCACGTTCCATTCAAATTTCCACCCCAACAACAAGACTAGTTCTAAGGCTCTGTTTGCCCAAGTGACCAGAGAGGGCACGAAGCAGTGCTGCCGCCTTGTGGCGCTTTCCTGTAACAACAACTTTAAAAACCGTGCTCAAGGGCACTTAACATTCACAAGGCCTCTGACCTGCGGGGCTGCAAATGACCCTTGCCCAGGAGAAGTGTCCTGGGCTAGGTAATCTGCCAGGAATTCAAATCAGGCCCGACACTCAGGCAGAAATGTTTCAACAGCTCAGAGGTACTCACACGCTTTTCAAAGAACACCACATCAAGTGAAAAGATGCTCAGGATCTGTCATGGTTAGAGAATGCAAATAAACGTAGTCGAGGTGTTCCCTGGCTGCAGTCCTCAAAAAGCCTACAAAGAGTAAGTGCTCAAGAGGGCAGGAAAACAGGGAACCCTACTACGCTGTTGCTGGAAATGTAAATTGCTAACAGCCAGTATGGAGATAGGTAGGCAAGTTCCTTAGTAAACTATAAACTGGAGCTACCACGAGATTTGGCAACCCCACTGCAGTGCGTATAACCAGAGAATACCATCACTGGAATAAAGCAGTTGCACCCCTACGGTCGTGCTGCTACTCTTTACCATAGCCAGGACACGCAAACAACCAAAATGTCCAGCTGGAGATGTTTGGATAAAGAACTTGTGAGACCTATACTCCCTGGACTGTCACTCATCCAGTCAACAAAATGAATTCATGCTATTGGTAGCAACATGGATGCAGCAGTAGATGATCTCACTAATTCTGGTAAGTTAGAGACAGAAAGACACATATCCCCACATATCACTTACATGTGCAATCTAAAAACGCATACAAAGAAGGAGTATACAAGGGAAACACAGATTCACAAACGGGAAAAAGAAGTGTCGAGTTCCCAGAGGGGGAAATTGGGGATCGGGGAAGGATGAAGTAGGAGGTTGGGATTCACAGAAATACACTAATATATAAAAAAGACTTCATCAACGACAACCATCCTGAGAGCACAGGGAACTCTACTCAACATTCTTCAATACCCTAAGAGGGAAAGGAATCCGAAATACTACAGGTACAGCTACATATATAACTGCATCAAGTTGCTGTCAAACTCAAACAAACACAACATTGTATATACACTATGCTGGAATGGAAAATAAATATTAAATTATTAAACAAAAAAAGGCAAAAAATGCCTACACTATTACTCTCTGGCCTCGGTGAACTGGGATGGTGTCACATCCCTTGAGCCTGAGCAGGCCTGGGGCCCCTGGCTAGAGTATGCTGCTGATTAGGGAGACAGGGGGGAGGACGTGCCAGCAGATCAGCACCCCCTCAGACCTCTAGTGCCCATTCTCCTCTGCATGGGACCACAATCTCTAGATCCAAACTGACCCTCTTACAGATAAGCCAAGCCTAGGGTACCCAAAGGATGGTGGACTCGCTCGGAGGGAAGAGCTGTGAAAAGACACCGGATCTCCACGGCTACTCCTGGTGGGATTCCCACCTCCAGACTACTTCCTTCGATTCGCCTCACCTACGAACCACAGCACCTGAAGCACAGCACATTTGCCCTGCTTGGGATTTGCGTGGGCGAGGGTGGTGCAGCGTTAGGGGGAAGAGGTAGAGATACACGACTCCTACGGTGTGTGTTCAGCCACGTTCCATTCAAATTTCCACCCCAACAACAAGACTAGTTCTAAGGCTCTGTTTGCCCAAGTGACCAGAGAGGGCACGAAGCAGTGCTGCCGCCTTGTGGCGCTTTCCCGTAACAACAACTTTAAAAACTGTGCTCAAGGGCACTTAACATTCACAAGGCCTCTGACCTGCGGGGCTGCAAATGACCCTTGCCCAGGAGAAGTGTCCTGGGCTAGGTAATCTGCCATGAATTCAAATCAGGCCCGACTCTCAGGCAGAAATGTTTCAACAGCTCAGAGGTACTCACACGCTTTTTTAAAAACAGCACATCAAATGAAAAGAGGCTCAGGATCTGCCGTGATCAGGGAATGCACATAAACGTAGACGAGGTGTTCCCTGGCTGCAGTCCTCAAAAAGCCTATAAACAGTAAGTGCTCAACAGGGCAGGCAGAAGAGGGAACCCTACTATGCTGTTGGTGGAAATGTAAATTGCTAACAGCCAGTATGGAGATAGGTAGGCAAGTTCCTTGCTAAACTATAAACTGGAGCTACCATCAGACTTGGCATCCCCACTCCAGTTTGTATAACCAGAGAATACCATCATTGGAATAAAACACTTCCACCCCAACGGTTGTTGTGGTACTGTTTACCATGGCCAAGCCACACAGATGACTGACATGTCCAGCGGGAAATGAATGGATAAAGAAGTTGGGCTACCTATACTCCCTCGACTGTCACTCATCCAGGGAACAAAATGAACTCATGCTATTTGTAGCAACATGGATGGAGCAGTAGATGATATCACTAATTCTGGTATATTAGGGACAGAAAGACACATATGCAGCATATCACTTTCAGGTACAGTCGAAAAATGGATACAAAGGAAGTAATGTACAGTGCAAACACAGACTCACAAACTGAGCCACGAAACGTAGATTTACCATAGGGGGAAATTGGGGATCGGACAAAGATGAAGTAGGAGGTTGGGATTAACAGAAACACACTAATATATAAAAAAAACTTCAACAACGGCGACCCTACTAATAGCACAGGGATCTCTAATCAACACTCGTCAATAACCTAACATGGAAAATAATCCAAAATTGTAAAGGTACAGCTACATATATACCTGCATCAAGTTGCTGTCGAACTCAAACAAACACAACATTGTATATAAACTACGCTGAAATAGAAAATAAGTATTAAATTATAAAACAAGAAAAAGGCAAGAAATGCCTACTATATTACCCTCAGGCCTCTGTGACGTGGGCTGGTGTCACATCTCTGTTGCCTCAGCAGGCCTGGGTCCCAATGCAGGAGTATGCTGGTGCTGAGGGAGCCAGGGAGGAGGACGTGCCAGCAGATCAGCACCCCCTCAGACCTCTATTGCCCATTCTCCTCTGCATGGTAGCACAGTCTCCCGATCCAAGCCGGCCCTCTTACAACTAAGCCAAGCCTAGTGTACCCAAATGAAGGTCGACCAGCTGGGAGGGAAGAGCTGTGAAAAGACACCGGATCTCCACAGCTCCTGCTAGTGGGGTTCCCACCTCCAGCCTACTTCCTTAAACTCGCCCCACCTACGAACCACAGCACCTTCAGCATAGCACATTTGCACTGCTTGGGATTTGCGTGGGGTCGGGCAGTGCAGGGTAAGGGTGAAGAGGAAAAGATACACAAGCACTGCGGTGTGTGTTCAGCCACGTTGGACTCCAATTTCCACCCCAACAACAAGACTAGTTCTTAGGGTCTGTTTGCCCAAGTGACCAGAGAGGGCATGAAGCAGTGCTGCCGCCTTGTGGCGCTTTCCCGTAACAACAACTTTAAAAACCGTGCTCAAGGGCACTTAACATTCACAAGGCCTCTGACCTGCGGGGCTGCAAATGACCCTTGCCCAGGAGAAGTGTCCTGGGCTAGGTAATCTGCCAGGAATTCAAATCAGGCCCGACACTCAGGCAGAAATGTTTCAACAGCTCAGAGGTACTCACACGCTTTTCAAAGAACACCACATCAAGTGAAAAGATGCTCAGGATCTGTCATGGTTAGAGAATGCAAATAAACGTAGTCGAGGTGTTCCCTGGCTGCAGTCCTCAAAAAGCCTACAAAGAGTAAGTGCTCAAGAGGGCAGGAAAACAGGGAACCCTACTACGCTGTTGCTGGAAATGTAAATTGCTAACAGCCAGTATGGAGATAGGTAGGCAAGTTCCTTAGTAAACTATAAACTGGAGCTACCACGAGATTTGGCAACCCCACTGCAGTGCGTATAACCAGAGAATACCATCACTGGAATAAAGCAGTTGCACCCCTACGGTCGTGGTGCTACTCTTTACCATAGCCAGGACACGCAAACAACCAAAATGTCGAGCTGGAGATGTTTGGATAAAGAACTTGTGAGACCTATACTCCCTGGACTGTCACTCATCCAGTCAACAAAATGAATTCATGCTATTGGTAGCAACATGGATGCAGCAGTAGATGATCTCACTAATTCTGGTAAGTTAGAGACAGAAAGACACATATCCCAGCATATCACTTATATGTGCAATCTAAAAACGCATACAAAGAAGGAGTATACAAAGGAAACACAGATTCCCAAACGGGAAAAAGAAGTGTCGAGTTCCCAGAGGGGGAAACTGGGGATCGGGGAAGGATGAAGTAGGAGGTTGGGATTCACAGACAAACACTCATATATAAAAAAGACTTCATCAACAACAACCATCCTGAGAGCACAGGGAACTCTACTCAACATTGTTCAATACCCTAAGAGGGAAACGAATCCGAAATACTACGGGTACAGCTACATATATAACTGCATCAAGTTGCTGTCGAACTCAAACAAACACAACATTGTATATACACTATGCTGGAATGGAAAATAAATATTAAATTATAAACCAAGAAAAGGCAAGAAATGCCTACTCTATTACTCTCTGGTCTCGGTGAACTGGGATGGTGTGACATCCCTTGAGCCTGAGCAGGCCTGGGGCCCCTGGCTAGAGTATGCTGCTGATTAGGGAGACAGGGGGGAGGACGTGCCAGCAGATCAGCACCCCCTCAGACCTCTAGTGCCCATTCTCCTCTGCATGGGACCACAATCTCTAGATCCAAGCCGACCCTCTTACAGATAAGCCAAGCCTAGGGTACCCAAAGGATGGTGGACTCGCTCGGAGGGAAGAGCTGTGAAAAGACACAGGATCTCCACGGCTACTCCTGGTGGGATTCCCACCTCCAGACTACTTCCTTCGATTCGCCTCACCTACGAACCACAGCACCTGAAGCACAGCACATTTGCCCTGCTTGGGATTTGCGTGGGCGAGGGTGGTGCAGCGTTAGGGGGAAGAGGTAGAGATACACGAGTCCTACGGTGTGTGTTCAGCCACGTTCCATTCAAATTTCCACCCCAACAACAAGACTAGTTCTAAGGCTCTGTTTGCCCAAGTGACCAGAGAGGGCACGAAGCAGTGCTGCCGCCTTGTGGCGCTTTCCTGTAACAACACCTTTAAAAACCGTGCTCAAGGGCACTTAACATTCACAAGGCCTCTGACCTGCGGGGCTGCAAATGACCCTTGCCCAGGAGAAGTGTCCTGGGCTAGGTAATCTGCCAGGAATTCAAATCAGGCCCGACACTCAGGCAGAAATGTTTCAACAGCTCAGAGGTACTCACACGCTTTTCAAAGAACACCACATCAAGTGAAAAGATGCTCAGGATCTGTCATGGTTAGAGAATGCAAATAAACGTAGTCGAGGTGTTCCCTGGCTGCAGTCCTCAAAAAGCCTACAAAGAGTAAGTGCTCAAGAGGGCAGGAAAACAGGGAACCCTACTACGCTGTTGCTGGAAATGTAAATTGCTAACAGCCAGTATGGAGATAGGTAGGCAAGTTCCTTAGTAAACTATAAACTGGAGCTACCACGAGATTTGGCAACCCCACTGCAGTGCGTATAACCAGAGAATACCATCACTGGAATAAAGCAGTTGCACCCCTACGGTCGTGCTGCTACTCTTTACCATAGCCAGGACACGCAAACAACCAAAATGTCCAGCTGGAGATGTTTGGATAAAGAACTTGTGAGACCTATACTCCCTGGACTGTCACTCATCCAGTCAACAAAATGAATTCATGCTATTGGTAGCAACATGGATGCAGCAGTAGATGATCTCACTAATTCTGGTAAGTTAGAGACAGAAAGACACATATCCCCACATATCACTTACATGTGCAATCTAAAAACGCATACAAAGAAGGAGTATACAAGGGAAACACAGATTCACAAACGGGAAAAAGAAGTGTCGAGTTCCCAGAGGGGGAAATTGGGGATCGGGGAAGGATGAAGTAGGAGGTTGGGATTCACAGAAATACACTAATATATAAAAAAGACTTCATCAACGACAACCATCCTGAGAGCACAGGGAACTCTACTCAACATTCTTCAATACCCTAAGAGGGAAAGGAATCCGAAATACTACAGGTACAGCTACATATATAACTGCATCAAGTTGCTGTCAAACTCAAACAAACACAACATTGTATATACACTATGCTGGAATGGAAAATAAATATTAAATTATTAAACAAAAAAAGGCAAGAAATGCCTACACTATTACTCTCTGGCCTCGGTGAACTGGGATGGTGTCACATCCCTTGAGCCTGAGCAGGCCTGGGGCCCCTGGCTAGAGTATGCTGCTGATTAGGGAGACAGGGGGGAGGACGTGCCAGCAGATCAGCACCCCCTCAGACCTCTAGTGCCCATTCTCCTCTGCATGGGACCACAATCTCTAGATCCAAGCCGACCCTCTTACAGATAAGCCAAGCCTAGGGTACCCAAAGGATGGTGGACTCGCTCGGAGGGAAGAGCTGTGAAAAGACACAGGATCTCCACGGCTACTCCTGGTGGGATTCCCACCTCCAGACTACTTCCTTCGATTCGCCTCACCTACGAACCACAGCACCTGAAGCACAGCACATTTGCCCTGCTTGGGATTTGCGTGGGCGAGGGTGGTGCAGCGTTAGGGGGAAGAGGTAGAGATACACGAGTCCTACGGTGTGTGTTCAGCCACGTTCCATTCAAATTTCCACCCCAACAACAAGACTAGTTCTAAGGCTCTGTTTGCCCAAGTGACCAGAGAGGGCACGAAGCAGTGCTGCCGCCTTGTGGCGCTTTCCTGTAACAACAACTTTAAAAACTGGGCTCAAGGGCACTTAACATTCACAAGGCCTCTGACCTGCGGGGCTGCAAATGACCCTTGCCCAGGAGAAGTGTCCTGGGCTAGGTAATCTGCCATGAATTCAAATCAGGCCCGACTCTCAGGCAGAAATGTTTCAACAGCTCAGAGGTACTCACACGCTTTTTTAAAAACAGCACATCAAATGAAAAGAGGCTCAGGATCTGCCGTGATCAGGGAATGCACATAAACGTAGACGAGGTGTTCCCTGGCTGCAGTCCTCAAAAAGCCTATAAACAGTAAGTGCTCAACAGGGCAGGCAGAAGAGGGAACCCTACTATGCTGTTGGTGGAAATGTAAATTGCTAACAGCCAGTATGGAGATAGGTAGGCAAGTTCCTTGCTAAACTATAAACTGGAGCTACCATCAGACTCGGCATCCCCACTCCAGTTTGTATAACCAGAGAATACCATCATTGGAATAAAACACTTCCACCCCAACGGTTGTTGTGGTACTGTTTACCATAGCCAAGCCACACAGATGACTGACATGTCCAGCGGGAAATGAATGGATAAAGAAGTTGGGCTACCTATACTCCCTCGACTGTCACTCATCCAGGGAACAAAATGAACTCATGCTATTTGTAGCAACATGGATGGAGCAGTAGATGATATCACTAATTCTGGTATATTAGGGACAGAAAGACACATATGCAGCATATCACTTTCAGGTACAGTCGAAAAATGGATACAAAGGAAGTAATGTACAGTGCAAACACAGACTCACAAACTGAGCCACGAAACGTAGATTTACCATAGGGGGAAATTGGGGATCGGACAAAGATGAAGTAGGAGGTTGGGATTAACAGAAACACACTAATATATAAAAAAAACTTCAACAACGGCGACCCTACTAATAGCACAGGGATCTCTAATCAACACTCGTCAATAACCTAACATGGAAAATAATCCAAAATTGTAAAGGTACAGCTACATATATACCTGCATCAAGTTGCTGTCGAACTCAAACAAACACAACATTGTATATAAACTACGCTGAAATAGAAAATAAGTATTAAATTATAAAACAAGAAAAAGGCAAGAAATGCCTACTATATTACCCTCAGGCCTCTGTGACGTGGGCTGGTGTCACATCTCTGTTGCCTCAGCAGGCCTGGGTCCCAATGCAGGAGTATGCTGGTGCTGAGGGAGCCAGGGAGGAGGACGTGCCAGCAGATCAGCACCCCCTCAGACCTCTATTGCCCATTCTCCTCTGCATGGTAGCACAGTCTCCCGATCCAAGCCGGCCCTCTTACAACTAAGCCAAGCCTAGTGTACCCAAATGAAGGTCGACCAGCTGGGAGGGAAGAGCTGTGAAAAGACACCGGATCTCCACAGCTCCTGCTAGTGGGGTTCCCACCTCCAGCCTACTTCCTTAGACTCGCCCCACCTACGAACCACAGCACCTTCAGCATAGCACATTTGCACTGCTTGGGATTTGCGTGGGGTCAGGCAGTGCAGGGTAAGGGTGAAGAGAAAAAGATACACAAGCACTGCGGTGTGTGTTCAGCCACGTTGGACTCCAATTTCCACCCCAACAACAAGACTAGTTCTTAGGGTCTGTTTGCCCAAGTGACCAGAGAGGGCATGAAGCAGTGCTGCCGCCTTGTGGCGCTTTCCCGTAACAACAACTTTAAAAACCGTGCTCAAGGGCACTTAACATTCACAAGGCCTCTGACCTGCGGGGCTGCAAATGACCCTTGCCCAGGAGAAGTGTCCTGGGCTAGGTAATCTGCCAGGAATTCAAATCAGGCCCGACACTCAGGCAGAAATGTTTCAACAGCTCAGAGGTACTCACACGCTTTTCAAAGAACACCACATCAAGTGAAAAGATGCTCAGGATCTGTCATGGTTAGAGAATGCAAATAAACGTAGTCGAGGTGTTCCCTGGCTGCAGTCCTCAAAAAGCCTACAAAGAGTAAGTGCTCAAGAGGGCAGGAAAACAGGGAACCCTACTACGCTGTTGCTGGAAATGTAAATTGCTAACAGCCAGTATGGAGATAGGTAGGCAAGTTCATTAGTAAACTATAAACTGGAGCTACCACGAGATTTGGCAACCCCACTGCAGTGCGTATAACCAGAGAATACCATCACTGGAATAAAGCAGTTGCACCCCTACGGTCGTGCTGCTACTCTTTACCATAGCCAGGACACGCAAACAACCAAAATGTCGAGCTGGAGATGTTTGGATAAAGAACTTGTGAGACCTATACTCCCTGGACTGTCACTCATCCAGTCAACAAAATGAATTCATGCTATTGGTAGCAACATGGATGCAGCAGTAGATGATCTCACTAATTCTGGTAAGTTAGAGACAGAAAGACACATATCCCAGCATATCACTTATATGTGCAATCTAAAAACGCATACAAAGAAGGAGTATACAAAGGAAACACAGATTCCCAAACGGGAAAAAGAAGTGTCGAGTTCCCAGAGGGGGAAACTGGGGATCGGGGAAGGATGAAGTAGGAGGTTGGGATTCACAGACAAACACTCATATATAAAAAAGACTTCATCAACAACAACCATCCTGAGAGCACAGGGAACTCTACTCAACATTGTTCAATACCCTAAGAGGGAAACGAATCCGAAATACTACGGGTACAGCTACATATATAACTGCATCAAGTTGCTGTCGAACTCAAACAAACACAACATTGTATATACACTATGCTGGAATGGAAAATAAATATTAAATTATAAACCAAGAAAAGGCAAGAAATGCCTACTCTATTACTCTCTGGTCTCGGTGAACTGGGATGGTGTGACATCCCTTGAGCCTGAGCAGGCCTGGGGCCCCTGGCTAGAGTATGCTGCTGATTAGGGAGACAGGGGGGAGGACGTGCCAGCAGATCAGCACCCCCTCAGACCTCTAGTGCCCATTCTCCTCTGCATGGGACCACAATCTCTAGATCCAAGCCGACCCTCTTACAGATAAGCCAAGCCTAGGGTACCCAAAGGATGGTGGACTCGCTCGGAGGGAAGAGCTGTGAAAAGACACAGGATCTCCACGGCTACTCCTGGTGGGATTCCCACCTCCAGACTACTTCCTTCGATTCGCCTCACCTACGAACCACAGCACCTGAAGCACAGCACATTTGCCCTGCTTGGGATTTGCGTGGGCGAGGGTGGTGCAGCGTTAGGGGGAAGAGGTAGAGATACACGAGTCCTACGGTGTGTGTTCAGCCACGTTCCATTCAAATTTCCACCCCAACAACAAGACTAGTTCTAAGGCTCTGTTTGCCCAAGTGACCAGAGAGGGCACGAAGCAGTGCTGCCGCCTTGTGGCGCTTTCCTGTAACAACACCTTTAAAAACCGTGCTCAAGGGCACTTAACATTCACAAGGCCTCTGACCTGCGGGGCTGCAAATGACCCTTGCCCAGGAGAAGTGTCCTGGGCTAGGTAATCTGCCAGGAATTCAAATCAGGCCCGACACTCAGGCAGAAATGTTTCAACAGCTCAGAGGTACTCACACGCTTTTCAAAGAACACCACATCAAGTGAAAAGATGCTCAGGATCTGTCATGGTTAGAGAATGCAAATAAACGTAGTCGAGGTGTTCCCTGGCTGCAGTCCTCAAAAAGCCTACAAAGAGTAAGTGCTCAAGAGGGCAGGAAAACAGGGAACCCTACTACGCTGTTGCTGGAAATGTAAATTGCTAACAGCCAGTATGGAGATAGGTAGGCAAGTTCCTTAGTAAACTATAAACTGGAGCTACCACGAGATTTGGCAACCCCACTGCAGTGCGTATAACCAGAGAATACCATCACTGGAATAAAGCAGTTGCACCCCTACGGTCGTGCTGCTACTCTTTACCATAGCCAGGACACGCAAACAACCAAAATGTCCAGCTGGAGATGTTTGGATAAAGAACTTGTGAGACCTATACTCCCTGGACTGTCACTCATCCAGTCAACAAAATGAATTCATGCTATTGGTAGCAACATGGATGCAGCAGTAGATGATCTCACTAATTCTGGTAAGTTAGAGACAGAAAGACACATATCCCCACATATCACTTACATGTGCAATCTAAAAACGCATACAAAGAAGGAGTATACAAGGGAAACACAGATTCACAAACGGGAAAAAGAAGTGTCGAGTTCCCAGAGGGGGAAATTGGGGATCGGGGAAGGATGAAGTAGGAGGTTGGGATTCACAGAAATACACTAATATATAAAAAAGACTTCATCAACGACAACCATCCTGAGAGCACAGGGAACTCTACTCAACATTCTTCAATACCCTAAGAGGGAAAGGAATCCGAAATACTACAGGTACAGCTACATATATAACTGCATCAAGTTGCTGTCAAACTCAAACAAACACAACATTGTATATACACTATGCTGGAATGGAAAATAAATATTAAATTATTAAACAAAAAAAGGCAAGAAATGCCTACACTATTACTCTCTGGCCTCGGTGAACTGGGATGGTGTCACATCCCTTGAGCCTGAGCAGGCCTGGGGCCCCTGGCTAGAGTATGCTGCTGATTAGGGAGACAGGGGGGAGGACGTGCCAGCAGATCAGCACCCCCTCAGACCTCTAGTGCCCATTCTCCTCTGCATGGGACCACAATCTCTAGATCCAAGCCGACCCTCTTACAGATAAGCCAAGCCTAGGGTACCCAAAGGATGGTGGACTCGCTCGGAGGGAAGAGCTGTGAAAAGACACAGGATCTCCACGGCTACTCCTGGTGGGATTCCCACCTCCAGACTACTTCCTTCGATTCGCCTCACCTACGAACCACAGCACCTGAAGCACAGCACATTTGCCCTGCTTGGGATTTGCGTGGGCGAGGGTGGTGCAGCGTTAGGGGGAAGAGGTAGAGATACACGAGTCCTACGGTGTGTGTTCAGCCACGTTCCATTCAAATTTCCACCCCAACAACAAGACTAGTTCTAAGGCTCTGTTTGCCCAAGTGACCAGAGAGGGCACGAAGCAGTGCTGCCGCCTTGTGGCGCTTTCCTGTAACAACAACTTTAAAAACTGGGCTCAAGGGCACTTAACATTCACAAGGCCTCTGACCTGCGGGGCTGCAAATGACCCTTGCCCAGGAGAAGTGTCCTGGGCTAGGTAATCTGCCATGAATTCAAATCAGGCCCGACTCTCAGGCAGAAATGTTTCAACAGCTCAGAGGTACTCACACGCTTTTTTAAAAACAGCACATCAAATGAAAAGAGGCTCAGGATCTGCCGTGATCAGGGAATGCACATAAACGTAGACGAGGTGTTCCCTGGCTGCAGTCCTCAAAAAGCCTATAAACAGTAAGTGCTCAACAGGGCAGGCAGAAGAGGGAACCCTACTATGCTGTTGGTGGAAATGTAAATTGCTAACAGCCAGTATGGAGATAGGTAGGCAAGTTCCTTGCTAAACTATAAACTGGAGCTACCATCAGACTCGGCATCCCCACTCCAGTTTGTATAACCAGAGAATACCATCATTGGAATAAAACACTTCCACCCCAACGGTTGTTGTGGTACTGTTTACCATAGCCAAGCCACACAGATGACTGACATGTCCAGCGGGAAATGAATGGATAAAGAAGTTGGGCTACCTATACTCCCTCGACTGTCACTCATCCAGGGAACAAAATGAACTCATGCTATTTGTAGCAACATGGATGGAGCAGTAGATGATATCACTAATTCTGGTATATTAGGGACAGAAAGACACATATGCAGCATATCACTTTCAGGTACAGTCGAAAAATGGATACAAAGGAAGTAATGTACAGTGCAAACACAGACTCACAAACTGAGCCACGAAACGTAGATTTACCATAGGGGGAAATTGGGGATCGGACAAAGATGAAGTAGGAGGTTGGGATTAACAGAAACACACTAATATATAAAAAAAACTTCAACAACGGCGACCCTACTAATAGCACAGGGATCTCTAATCAACACTCGTCAATAACCTAACATGGAAAATAATCCAAAATTGTAAAGGTACAGCTACATATATACCTGCATCAAGTTGCTGTCGAACTCAAACAAACACAACATTGTATATAAACTACGCTGAAATAGAAAATAAGTATTAAATTATAAAACAAGAAAAAGGCAAGAAATGCCTACTATATTACCCTCAGGCCTCTGTGACGTGGGCTGGTGTCACATCTCTGTTGCCTCAGCAGGCCTGGGTCCCAATGCAGGAGTATGCTGGTGCTGAGGGAGCCAGGGAGGAGGACGTGCCAGCAGATCAGCACCCCCTCAGACCTCTATTGCCCATTCTCCTCTGCATGGTAGCACAGTCTCCCGATCCAAGCCGGCCCTCTTACAACTAAGCCAAGCCTAGTGTACCCAAATGAAGGTCGACCAGCTGGGAGGGAAGAGCTGTGAAAAGACACCGGATCTCCACAGCTCCTGCTAGTGGGGTTCCCACCTCCAGCCTACTTCCTTAGACTCGCCCCACCTACGAACCACAGCACCTTCAGCATAGCACATTTGCACTGCTTGGGATTTGCGTGGGGTCAGGCAGTGCAGGGTAAGGGTGAAGAGAAAAAGATACACAAGCACTGCGGTGTGTGTTCAGCCACGTTGGACTCCAATTTCCACCCCAACAACAAGACTAGTTCTTAGGGTCTGTTTGCCCAAGTGACCAGAGAGGGCATGAAGCAGTGCTGCCGCCTTGTGGCGCTTTCCCGTAACAACAACTTTAAAAACCGTGCTCAAGGGCACTTAACATTCACAAGGCCTCTGACCTGCGGGGCTGCAAATGACCCTTGCCCAGGAGAAGTGTCCTGGGCTAGGTAATCTGCCAGGAATTCAAATCAGGCCCGACACTCAGGCAGAAATGTTTCAACAGCTCAGAGGTACTCACACGCTTTTCAAAGAACACCACATCAAGTGAAAAGATGCTCAGGATCTGTCATGGTTAGAGAATGCAAATAAACGTAGTCGAGGTGTTCCCTGGCTGCAGTCCTCAAAAAGCCTACAAAGAGTAAGTGCTCAAGAGGGCAGGAAAACAGGGAACCCTACTACGCTGTTGCTGGAAATGTAAATTGCTAACAGCCAGTATGGAGATAGGTAGGCAAGTTCATTAGTAAACTATAAACTGGAGCTACCACGAGATTTGGCAACCCCACTGCAGTGCGTATAACCAGAGAATACCATCACTGGAATAAAGCAGTTGCACCCCTACGGTCGTGCTGCTACTCTTTACCATAGCCAGGACACGCAAACAACCAAAATGTCGAGCTGGAGATGTTTGGATAAAGAACTTGTGAGACCTATACTCCCTGGACTGTCACTCATCCAGTCAACAAAATGAATTCATGCTATTGGTAGCAACATGGATGCAGCAGTAGATGATCTCACTAATTCTGGTAAGTTAGAGACAGAAAGACACATATCCCAGCATATCACTTATATGTGCAATCTAAAAACGCATACAAAGAAGGAGTATACAAAGGAAACACAGATTCCCAAACGGGAAAAAGAAGTGTCGAGTTCCCAGAGGGGGAAACTGGGGATCGGGGAAGGATGAAGTAGGAGGTTGGGATTCACAGACAAACACTCATATATAAAAAAGACTTCATCAACAACAACCATCCTGAGAGCACAGGGAACTCTACTCAACATTGTTCAATACCCTAAGAGGGAAACGAATCCGAAATACTACGGGTACAGCTACATATATAACTGCATCAAGTTGCTGTCGAACTCAAACAAACACAACATTGTATATACACTATGCTGGAATGGAAAATAAATATTAAATTATAAACCAAGAAAAGGCAAGAAATGCCTACTCTATTACTCTCTGGTCTCGGTGAACTGGGATGGTGTGACATCCCTTGAGCCTGAGCAGGCCTGGGGCCCCTGGCTAGAGTATGCTGCTGATTAGGGAGACAGGGGGGAGGACGTGCCAGCAGATCAGCACCCCCTCAGACCTCTAGTGCCCATTCTCCTCTGCATGGGACCACAATCTCTAGATCCAAGCCGACCCTCTTACAGATAAGCCAAGCCTAGGGTACCCAAAGGATGGTGGACTCGCTCGGAGGGAAGAGCTGTGAAAAGACACAGGATCTCCACGGCTACTCCTGGTGGGATTCCCACCTCCAGACTACTTCCTTCGATTCGCCTCACCTACGAACCACAGCACCTGAAGCACAGCACATTTGCCCTGCTTGGGATTTGCGTGGGCGAGGGTGGTGCAGCGTTAGGGGGAAGAGGTAGAGATACACGAGTCCTACGGTGTGTGTTCAGCCACGTTCCATTCAAATTTCCACCCCAACAACAAGACTAGTTCTAAGGCTCTGTTTGCCCAAGTGACCAGAGAGGGCACGAAGCAGTGCTGCCGCCTTGTGGCGCTTTCCTATAACAACACCTTTAAAAACCGTGCTCAAGGGCACTTAACATTCACAAGGCCTCTGACCTGCGGGGCTGCAAATGACCCTTGCCCAGGAGAAGTGTCCTGGGCTAGGTAATCTGCCAGGAATTCAAATCAGGCCCGACACTCAGGCAGAAATGTTTCAACAGCTCAGAGGTACTCACACGCTTTTCAAAGAACACCACATCAAGTGAAAAGATGCTCAGGATCTGTCATGGTTAGAGAATGCAAATAAACGTAGTCGAGGTGTTCCCTGGCTGCAGTCCTCAAAAAGCCTACAAAGAGTAAGTGCTCAAGAGGGCAGGAAAACAGGGAACCCTACTACGCTGTTGCTGGAAATGTAAATTGCTAACAGCCAGTATGGAGATAGGTAGGCAAGTTCCTTAGTAAACTATAAACTGGAGCTACCACGAGATTTGGCAACCCCACTGCAGTGCGTATAACCAGAGAATACCATCACTGGAATAAAGCAGTTGCACCCCTACGGTCGTGCTGCTACTCTTTACCATAGCCAGGACACGCAAACAACCAAAATGTCCAGCTGGAGATGTTTGGATAAAGAACTTGTGAGACCTATACTCCCTGGACTGTCACTCATCCAGTCAACAAAATGAATTCATGCTATTGGTAGCAACATGGATGCAGCAGTAGATGATCTCACTAATTCTGGTAAGTTAGAGACAGAAAGACACATATCCCCACATATCACTTACATGTGCAATCTAAAAACGCATACAAAGAAGGAGTATACAAGGGAAACACAGATTCACAAACGGGAAAAAGAAGTGTCGAGTTCCCAGAGGGGGAAATTGGGGATCGGGGAAGGATGAAGTAGGAGGTTGGGATTCACAGAAATACACTAATATATAAAAAAGACTTCATCAACGACAACCATCCTGAGAGCACAGGGAACTCTACTCAACATTCTTCAATACCCTAAGAGGGAAAGGAATCCGAAATACTACAGGTACAGCTACATATATAACTGCATCAAGTTGCTGTCAAACTCAAACAAACACAACATTGTATATACACTATGCTGGAATGGAAAATAAATATTAAATTATTAAACAAAAAAAGGCAAGAAATGCCTACACTATTACTCTCTGGCCTCGGTGAACTGGGATGGTGTCACATCCCTTGAGCCTGAGCAGGCCTGGGGCCCCTGGCTAGAGTATGCTGCTGATTAGGGAGACAGGGGGGAGGACGTGCCAGCAGATCAGCACCCCCTCAGACCTCTAGTGCCCATTCTCCTCTGCATGGGACCACAATCTCTAGATCCAAGCCGACCCTCTTACAGATAAGCCAAGCCTAGGGTACCCAAAGGATGGTGGACTCGCTCGGAGGGAAGAGCTGTGAAAAGACACAGGATCTCCACGGCTACTCCTGGTGGGATTCCCACCTCCAGACTACTTCCTTCGATTCGCCTCACCTACGAACCACAGCACCTGAAGCACAGCACATTTGCCCTGCTTGGGATTTGCGTGGGCGAGGGTGGTGCAGCGTTAGGGGGAAGAGGTAGAGATACACGAGTCCTACGGTGTGTGTTCAGCCACGTTCCATTCAAATTTCCACCCCAACAACAAGACTAGTTCTAAGGCTCTGTTTGCCCAAGTGACCAGAGAGGGCACGAAGCAGTGCTGCCGCCTTGTGGCGCTTTCCTGTAACAACAACTTTAAAAACTGGGCTCAAGGGCACTTAACATTCACAAGGCCTCTGACCTGCGGGGCTGCAAATGACCCTTGCCCAGGAGAAGTGTCCTGGGCTAGGTAATCTGCCATGAATTCAAATCAGGCCCGACTCTCAGGCAGAAATGTTTCAACAGCTCAGAGGTACTCACACGCTTTTTTAAAAACAGCACATCAAATGAAAAGAGGCTCAGGATCTGCCGTGATCAGGGAATGCACATAAACGTAGACGAGGTGTTCCCTGGCTGCAGTCCTCAAAAAGCCTATAAACAGTAAGTGCTCAACAGGGCAGGCAGAAGAGGGAACCCTACTATGCTGTTGGTGGAAATGTAAATTGCTAACAGCCAGTATGGAGATAGGTAGGCAAGTTCCTTGCTAAACTATAAACTGGAGCTACCATCAGACTCGGCATCCCCACTCCAGTTTGTATAACCAGAGAATACCATCATTGGAATAAAACACTTCCACCCCAACGGTTGTTGTGGTACTGTTTACCATAGCCAAGCCACACAGATGACTGACATGTCCAGCGGGAAATGAATGGATAAAGAAGTTGGGCTACCTATACTCCCTCGACTGTCACTCATCCAGGGAACAAAATGAACTCATGCTATTTGTAGCAACATGGATGGAGCAGTAGATGATATCACTAATTCTGGTATATTAGGGACAGAAAGACACATATGCAGCATATCACTTTCAGGTACAGTCGAAAAATGGATACAAAGGAAGTAATGTACAGTGCAAACACAGACTCACAAACTGAGCCACGAAACGTAGATTTACCATAGGGGGAAATTGGGGATCGGACAAAGATGAAGTAGGAGGTTGGGATTAACAGAAACACACTAATATATAAAAAAAAACTTCAACAACGGCGACCCTACTAATAGCACAGGGATCTCTAATCAACACTCGTCAATAACCTAACATGGAAAATAATCCAAAATTGTAAAGGTACAGCTACATATATACCTGCATCAAGTTGCTGTCGAACTCAAACAAACACAACATTGTATATAAACTACGCTGAAATAGAAAATAAGTATTAAATTATAAAACAAGAAAAAGGCAAGAAATGCCTACTATATTACCCTCAGGCCTCTGTGACGTGGGCTGGTGTCACATCTCTGTTGCCTCAGCAGGCCTGGGTCCCAATGCAGGAGTATGCTGGTGCTGAGGGAGCCAGGGAGGAGGACGTGCCAGCAGATCAGCACCCCCTCAGACCTCTATTGCCCATTCTCCTCTGCATGGTAGCACAGTCTCCCGATCCAAGCCGGCCCTCTTACAACTAAGCCAAGCCTAGTGTACCCAAATGAAGGTCGACCAGCTGGGAGGGAAGAGCTGTGAAAAGACACCGGATCTCCACAGCTCCTGCTAGTGGGGTTCCCACCTCCAGCCTACTTCCTTAGACTCGCCCCACCTACGAACCACAGCACCTTCAGCATAGCACATTTGCACTGCTTGGGATTTGCGTGGGGTCGGGCAGTGCAGGGTAAGGGTGAAGAGAAAAAGATACACAAGCACTGCGGTGTGTGTTCAGCCACGTTGGACTCCAATTTCCACCCCAACAACAAGACTAGTTCTTAGGGTCTGTTTGCCCAAGTGACCAGAGAGGGCATGAAGCAGTGCTGCCGCCTTGTGGCGCTTTCCCGTAACAACAACTTTAAAAACCGTGCTCAAGGGCACTTAACATTCACAAGGCCTCTGACCTGCGGGGCTGCAAATGACCCCTGCCCAGGAGAAGTGTCCTGGGCTAGGTAATCTGCCAGGAATTCAAATCAGGCCCGACATTCAGGCAGAAATGTTTCAACAGCTCAGAGGTACTCACACGCTTTTCAAAGAACACCACATCAAGTGAAAAGATGCTCAGGATCTGTCATGGTTAGAGAATGCAAATAAACGTAGTCGAGGTGTTCCCTGGCTGCAGTCCTCAAAAAGCCTACAAAGAGTAAGTGCTCAAGAGGGCAGGAAAACAGGGAACCCTACTACGCTGTTGCTGGAAATGTAAATTGCTAACAGCCAGTATGGAGATAGGTAGGCAAGTTCCTTAGTAAACTATAAACTGGAGCTACCACGAGATTTGGCAACCCCACTGCAGTGCGTATAACCAGAGAATACCATCACTGGAATAAAGCAGTTGCACCCCTACGGTCGTGGTGCTACTCTTTACCATAGCCAGGACACGCAAACAACCAAAATGTCGAGCTGGAGATGTTTGGATAAAGAACTTGTGAGACCTATACTCCCTGGACTGTCACTCATCCAGTCAACAAAATGAATTCATGCTATTGGTAGCAACATGGATGCAGCAGTAGATGATCTCACTAATTCTGGTAAGTTAGAGACAGAAAGACACATATCCCAGCATATCACTTATATGTGCAATCTAAAAACGCATACAAAGAAGGAGTATACAAAGGAAACACAGATTCCCAAACGGGAAAAAGAAGTGTCGAGTTTCCAGAGGGGGAAACTGGGGATCGGGGAAGGATGAAGTAGGAGGTTGGGATTCACAGACAAACACTCATATATAAAAAAGACTTCATCAACAACAACCATCCTGAGAGCACAGGGAACTCTACTCAACATTGTTCAATACCCTAAGAGGGAAACGAATCCGAAATACTACGGGTACAGCTACATATATAACTGCATCAAGTTGCTGTCGAACTCAAACAAACACAACATTGTATATACACTATGCTGGAATGGAAAATAAATATTAAATTATAAACCAAGAAAAGGCAAGAAATGCCTACTCTATTACTCTCTGGTCTCGGTGAACTGGGATGGTGTGACATCCCTTGAGCCTGAGCAGGCCTGGGGCCCCTGGCTAGAGTATGCTGCTGATTAGGGAGACAGGGGGGAGGACGTGCCAGCAGATCAGCACCCCCTCAGACCTCTAGTGCCCATTCTCCTCTGCATGGGACCACAATCTCTAGATCCAAGCCGACCCTCTTACAGATAAGCCAAGCCTAGGGTACCCAAAGGATGGTGGACTCGCTCGGAGGGAAGAGCTGTGAAAAGACACAGGATCTCCACGGCTACTCCTGGTGGGATTCCCACCTCCAGACTACTTCCTTCGATTCGCCTCACCTACGAACCACAGCACCTGAAGCACAGCACATTTGCCCTGCTTGGGATTTGCGTGGGCGAGGGTGGTGCAGCGTTAGGGGGAAGAGGTAGAGATACACGAGTCCTACGGTGTGTGTTCAGCCACGTTCCATTCAAATTTCCACCCCAACAACAAGACTAGTTCTAAGGCTCTGTTTGCCCAAGTGACCAGAGAGGGCACGAAGCAGTGCTGCCGCCTTGTGGCGCTTTCCTGTAACAACAACTTTAAAAACCGTGCTCAAGGGCACTTAACATTCACAAGGCCTCTGACCTGCGGGGCTGCAAATGACCCTTGCCCAGGAGAAGTGTCCTGGGCTAGGTAATCTGCCAGGAATTCAAATCAGGCCCGACACTCAGGCAGAAATGTTTCAACAGCTCAGAGGTACTCACACGCTTTTCAAAGAACACCACATCAAGTGAAAAGATGCTCAGGATCTGTCATGGTTAGAGAATGCAAATAAACGTAGTCGAGGTGTTCCCTGGCTGCAGTCCTCAAAAAGCCTACAAAGAGTAAGTGCTCAAGAGGGCAGGAAAACAGGGAACCCTACTACGCTGTTGCTGGAAATGTAAATTGCTAACAGCCAGTATGGAGATAGGTAGGCAAGTTCCTTAGTAAACTATAAACTGGAGCTACCACGAGATTTGGCAACCCCACTGCAGTGCGTATAACCAGAGAATACCATCACTGGAATAAAGCAGTTGCACCCCTACGGTCGTGCTGCTACTCTTTACCATAGCCAGGACACGCAAACAACCAAAATGTCCAGCTGGAGATGTTTGGATAAAGAACTTGTGAGACCTATACTCCCTGGACTGTCACTCATCCAGTCAACAAAATGAATTCATGCTATTGGTAGCAACATGGATGCAGCAGTAGATGATCTCACTAATTCTGGTAAGTTAGAGACAGAAAGACACATATCCCCACATATCACTTACATGTGCAATCTAAAAACGCATACAAAGAAGGAGTATACAAGGGAAACACAGATTCACAAACGGGAAAAAGAAGTGTCGAGTTCCCAGAGGGGGAAATTGGGGATCGGGGAAGGATGAAGTAGGAGGTTGGGATTCACAGAAATACACTAATATATAAAAAAGACTTCATCAACGACAACCATCCTGAGAGCACAGGGAACTCTACTCAACATTCTTCAATACCCTAAGAGGGAAAGGAATCCGAAATACTACAGGTACAGCTACATATATAACTGCATCAAGTTGCTGTCAAACTCAAACAAACACAACATTGTATATACACTATGCTGGAATGGAAAATAAATATTAAATTATTAAACAAAAAAAGGCAAGAAATGCCTACACTATTACTCTCTGGCCTCGGTGAACTGGGATGGTGTCACATCCCTTGAGCCTGAGCAGGCCTGGGGCCCCTGGCTAGAGTATGCTGCTGATTAGGGAGACAGGGGGGAGGACGTGCCAGCAGATCAGCACCCCCTCAGACCTCTAGTGCCCATTCTCCTCTGCATGGGACCACAATCTCTAGATCCAAGCCGACCCTCTTACAGATAAGCCAAGCCTAGGGTACCCAAAGGATGGTGGACTCGCTCGGAGGGAAGAGCTGTGAAAAGACACAGGATCTCCACGGCTACTCCTGGTGGGATTCCCACCTCCAGACTACTTCCTTCGATTCGCCTCACCTACGAACCACAGCACCTGAAGCACAGCACATTTGCCCTGCTTGGGATTTGCGTGGGCGAGGGTGGTGCAGCGTTAGGGGGAAGAGGTAGAGATACACGAGTCCTACGGTGTGTGTTCAGCCACGTTCCATTCAAATTTCCACCCCAACAACAAGACTAGTTCTAAGGCTCTGTTTGCCCAAGTGACCAGAGAGGGCACGAAGCAGTGCTGCCGCCTTGTGGCGCTTTCCTGTAACAACAACTTTAAAAACTGGGCTCAAGGGCACTTAACATTCACAAGGCCTCTGACCTGCGGGGCTGCAAATGACCCTTGCCCAGGAGAAGTGTCCTGGGCTAGGTAATCTGCCATGAATTCAAATCAGGCCCGACTCTCAGGCAGAAATGTTTCAACAGCTCAGAGGTACTCACACGCTTTTTTAAAAACAGCACATCAAATGAAAAGAGGCTCAGGATCTGCCGTGATCAGGGAATGCACATAAACGTAGACGAGGTGTTCCCTGGCTGCAGTCCTCAAAAAGCCTATAAACAGTAAGTGCTCAACAGGGCAGGCAGAAGAGGGAACCCTACTATGCTGTTGGTGGAAATGTAAATTGCTAACAGCCAGTATGGAGATAGGTAGGCAAGTTCCTTGCTAAACTATAAACTGGAGCTACCATCAGACTCGGCATCCCCACTCCAGTTTGTATAACCAGAGAATACCATCATTGGAATAAAACACTTCCACCCCAACGGTTGTTGTGGTACTCTTTACCATAGCCAAGCCACACAGATGACTGACATGTCCAGCGGGAAATGAATGGATAAAGAAGTTGGGCTACCTATACTCCCTCGACTGTCACTCATCCAGGGAACAAAATGAACTCATGCTATTTGTAGCAACATGGATGGAGCAGTAGATGATATCACTAATTCTGGTATATTAGGGACAGAAAGACACATATGCAGCATATCACTTTCAGGTACAGTCGAAAAATGGATACAAAGGAAGTAATGTACAGTGCAAACACAGACTCACAAACTGAGCCACGAAACGTAGATTTACCATAGGGGGAAATTGGGGATCGGACAAAGATGAAGTAGGAGGTTGGGATTAACAGAAACACACTAATATATAAAAAAAAACTTCAACAACGGCGACCCTACTAATAGCACAGGGATCTCTAATCAACACTCGTCAATAACCTAACATGGAAAATAATCCAAAATTGTAAAGGTACAGCTACATATATACCTGCATCAAGTTGCTGTCGAACTCAAACAAACACAACATTGTATATAAACTACGCTGAAATAGAAAATAAGTATTAAATTATAAAACAAGAAAAAGGCAAGAAATGCCTACTATATTACCCTCAGGCCTCTGTGACGTGGGCTGGTGTCACATCTCTGTTGCCTCAGCAGGCCTGGGTCCCAATGCAGGAGTATGCTGGTGCTGAGGGAGCCAGGGAGGAGGACGTGCCAGCAGATCAGCACCCCCTCAGACCTCTATTGCCCATTCTCCTCTGCATGGTAGCACAGTCTCCCGATCCAAGCCGGCCCTCTTACAACTAAGCCAAGCCTAGTGTACCCAAATGAAGGTCGACCAGCTGGGAGGGAAGAGCTGTGAAAAGACACCGGATCTCCACAGCTCCTGCTAGTGGGGTTCCCACCTCCAGCCTACTTCCTTAGACTCGCCCCACCTACGAACCACAGCACCTTCAGCATAGCACATTTGCACTGCTTGGGATTTGCGTGGGGTCGGGCAGTGCAGGGTAAGGGTGAAGAGAAAAAGATACACAAGCACTGCGGTGTGTGTTCAGCCACGTTGGACTCCAATTTCCACCCCAACAACAAGACTAGTTCTTAGGGTCTGTTTGCCCAAGTGACCAGAGAGGGCATGAAGCAGTGCTGCCGCCTTGTGGCGCTTTCCCGTAACAACAACTTTAAAAACCGTGCTCAAGGGCACTTAACATTCACAAGGCCTCTGACCTGCGGGGCTGCAAATGACCCCTGCCCAGGAGAAGTGTCCTGGGCTAGGTA
Source organism: Balaenoptera borealis (assembly GCF_965194805.1). NCBI lineage: Eukaryota > Metazoa > Chordata > Mammalia > Artiodactyla > Balaenopteridae > Balaenoptera > Balaenoptera borealis. The sequence continues at coordinate 47,274,018 of NC_138869.1, read as the reverse complement.
ATCTGCCAGGAATTCAAATCAGGCCCGACATTCAGGCAGAAATGTTTCAACAGCTCAGAGGTACTCACACGCTTTTCAAAGAACACCACATCAAGTGAAAAGATGCTCAGGATCTGTCATGGTTAGAGAATGCAAATAAACGTAGTCGAGGTGTTCCCTGGCTGCAGTCCTCAAAAAGCCTACAAAGAGTAAGTGCTCAAGAGGGCAGGAAAACAGGGAACCCTACTACGCTGTTGCTGGAAATGTAAATTGCTAACAGCCAGTATGGAGATAGGTAGGCAAGTTCCTTAGTAAACTATAAACTGGAGCTACCACGAGATTTGGCAACCCCACTGCAGTGCGTATAACCAGAGAATACCATCACTGGAATAAAGCAGTTGCACCCCTACGGTCGTGGTGCTACTCTTTACCATAGCCAGGACACGCAAACAACCAAAATGTCGAGCTGGAGATGTTTGGATAAAGAACTTGTGAGACCTATACTCCCTGGACTGTCACTCATCCAGTCAACAAAATGAATTCATGCTATTGGTAGCAACATGGATGCAGCAGTAGATGATCTCACTAATTCTGGTAAGTTAGAGACAGAAAGACACATATCCCAGCATATCACTTATATGTGCAATCTAAAAACGCATACAAAGAAGGAGTATACAAAGGAAACACAGATTCCCAAACGGGAAAAAGAAGTGTCGAGTTTCCAGAGGGGGAAACTGGGGATCGGGGAAGGATGAAGTAGGAGGTTGGGATTCACAGACAAACACTCATATATAAAAAAGACTTCATCAACAACAACCATCCTGAGAGCACAGGGAACTCTACTCAACATTGTTCAATACCCTAAGAGGGAAACGAATCCGAAATACTACGGGTACAGCTACATATATAACTGCATCAAGTTGCTGTCGAACTCAAACAAACACAACATTGTATATACACTATGCTGGAATGGAAAATAAATATTAAATTATAAACCAAGAAAAGGCAAGAAATGCCTACTCTATTACTCTCTGGTCTCGGTGAACTGGGATGGTGTGACATCCCTTGAGCCTGAGCAGGCCTGGGGCCCCTGGCTAGAGTATGCTGCTGATTAGGGAGACAGGGGGGAGGACGTGCCAGCAGATCAGCACCCCCTCAGACCTCTAGTGCCCATTCTCCTCTGCATGGGACCACAATCTCTAGATCCAAGCCGACCCTCTTACAGATAAGCCAAGCCTAGGGTACCCAAAGGATGGTGGACTCGCTCGGAGGGAAGAGCTGTGAAAAGACACAGGATCTCCACGGCTACTCCTGGTGGGATTCCCACCTCCAGACTACTTCCTTCGATTCGCCTCACCTACGAACCACAGCACCTGAAGCACAGCACATTTGCCCTGCTTGGGATTTGCGTGGGCGAGGGTGGTGCAGCGTTAGGGGGAAGAGGTAGAGATACACGAGTCCTACGGTGTGTGTTCAGCCACGTTCCATTCAAATTTCCACCCCAACAACAAGACTAGTTCTAAGGCTCTGTTTGCCCAAGTGACCAGAGAGGGCACGAAGCAGTGCTGCCGCCTTGTGGCGCTTTCCTGTAACAACAACTTTAAAAACCGTGCTCAAGGGCACTTAACATTCACAAGGCCTCTGACCTGCGGGGCTGCAAATGACCCTTGCCCAGGAGAAGTGTCCTGGGCTAGGTAATCTGCCAGGAATTCAAATCAGGCCCGACACTCAGGCAGAAATGTTTCAACAGCTCAGAGGTACTCACACGCTTTTCAAAGAACACCACATCAAGTGAAAAGATGCTCAGGATCTGTCATGGTTAGAGAATGCAAATAAACGTAGTCGAGGTGTTCCCTGGCTGCAGTCCTCAAAAAGCCTACAAAGAGTAAGTGCTCAAGAGGGCAGGAAAACAGGGAACCCTACTACGCTGTTGCTGGAAATGTAAATTGCTAACAGCCAGTATGGAGATAGGTAGGCAAGTTCCTTAGTAAACTATAAACTGGAGCTACCACGAGATTTGGCAACCCCACTGCAGTGCGTATAACCAGAGAATACCATCACTGGAATAAAGCAGTTGCACCCCTACGGTCGTGCTGCTACTCTTTACCATAGCCAGGACACGCAAACAACCAAAATGTCCAGCTGGAGATGTTTGGATAAAGAACTTGTGAGACCTATACTCCCTGGACTGTCACTCATCCAGTCAACAAAATGAATTCATGCTATTGGTAGCAACATGGATGCAGCAGTAGATGATCTCACTAATTCTGGTAAGTTAGAGACAGAAAGACACATATCCCCACATATCACTTACATGTGCAATCTAAAAACGCATACAAAGAAGGAGTATACAAGGGAAACACAGATTCACAAACGGGAAAAAGAAGTGTCGAGTTCCCAGAGGGGGAAATTGGGGATCGGGGAAGGATGAAGTAGGAGGTTGGGATTCACAGAAATACACTAATATATAAAAAAGACTTCATCAACGACAACCATCCTGAGAGCACAGGGAACTCTACTCAACATTCTTCAATACCCTAAGAGGGAAAGGAATCCGAAATACTACAGGTACAGCTACATATATAACTGCATCAAGTTGCTGTCAAACTCAAACAAACACAACATTGTATATACACTATGCTGGAATGGAAAATAAATATTAAATTATTAAACAAAAAAAGGCAAGAAATGCCTACACTATTACTCTCTGGCCTCGGTGAACTGGGATGGTGTCACATCCCTTGAGCCTGAGCAGGCCTGGGGCCCCTGGCTAGAGTATGCTGCTGATTAGGGAGACAGGGGGGAGGACGTGCCAGCAGATCAGCACCCCCTCAGACCTCTAGTGCCCATTCTCCTCTGCATGGGACCACAATCTCTAGATCCAAGCCGACCCTCTTACAGATAAGCCAAGCCTAGGGTACCCAAAGGATGGTGGACTCGCTCGGAGGGAAGAGCTGTGAAAAGACACAGGATCTCCACGGCTACTCCTGGTGGGATTCCCACCTCCAGACTACTTCCTTCGATTCGCCTCACCTACGAACCACAGCACCTGAAGCACAGCACATTTGCCCTGCTTGGGATTTGCGTGGGCGAGGGTGGTGCAGCGTTAGGGGGAAGAGGTAGAGATACACGAGTCCTACGGTGTGTGTTCAGCCACGTTCCATTCAAATTTCCACCCCAACAACAAGACTAGTTCTAAGGCTCTGTTTGACCAAGTGACCAGAGAGGGCACGAAGCAGTGCTGCCGCCTTGTGGCGCTTTCCTGTAACAACAACTTTAAAAACTGGGCTCAAGGGCACTTAACATTCACAAGGCCTCTGACCTGCGGGGCTGCAAATGACCCTTGCCCAGGAGAAGTGTCCTGGGCTAGGTAATCTGCCATGAATTCAAATCAGGCCCGACTCTCAGGCAGAAATGTTTCAACAGCTCAGAGGTACTCACACGCTTTTTTAAAAACAGCACATCAAATGAAAAGAGGCTCAGGATCTGCCGTGATCAGGGAATGCACATAAACGTAGACGAGGTGTTCCCTGGCTGCAGTCCTCAAAAAGCCTATAAACAGTAAGTGCTCAACAGGGCAGGCAGAAGAGGGAACCCTACTATGCTGTTGGTGGAAATGTAAATTGCTAACAGCCAGTATGGAGATAGGTAGGCAAGTTCCTTGCTAAACTATAAACTGGAGCTACCATCAGACTCGGCATCCCCACTCCAGTTTGTATAACCAGAGAATACCATCATTGGAATAAAACACTTCCACCCCAACGGTTGTTGTGGTACTGTTTACCATAGCCAAGCCACACAGATGACTGACATGTCCAGCGGGAAATGAATGGATAAAGAAGTTGGGCTACCTATACTCCCTCGACTGTCACTCATCCAGGGAACAAAATGAACTCATGCTATTTGTAGCAACATGGATGGAGCAGTAGATGATATCACTAATTCTGGTATATTAGGGACAGAAAGACACATATGCAGCATATCACTTTCAGGTACAGTCGAAAAATGGATACAAAGGAAGTAATGTACAGTGCAAACACAGACTCACAAACTGAGCCACGAAACGTAGATTTACCATAGGGGGAAATTGGGGATCGGACAAAGATGAAGTAGGAGGTTGGGATTAACAGAAACACACTAATATATAAAAAAAACTTCAACAACGGCGACCCTACTAATAGCACAGGGATCTCTAATCAACACTCGTCAATAACCTAACATGGAAAATAATCCAAAATTGTAAAGGTACAGCTACATATATACCTGCATCAAGTTGCTGTCGAACTCAAACAAACACAACATTGTATATAAACTACGCTGAAATAGAAAATAAGTATTAAATTATAAAACAAGAAAAAGGCAAGAAATGCCTACTATATTACCCTCAGGCCTCTGTGACGTGGGCTGGTGTCACATCTCTGTTGCCTCAGCAGGCCTGGGTCCCAATGCAGGAGTATGCTGGTGCTGAGGGAGCCAGGGAGGAGGACGTGCCAGCAGATCAGCACCCCCTCAGACCTCTATTGCCCATTCTCCTCTGCATGGTAGCACAGTCTCCCGATCCAAGCCGGCCCTCTTACAACTAAGCCAAGCCTAGTGTACCCAAATGAAGGTCGACCAGCTGGGAGGGAAGAGCTGTGAAAAGACACCGGATCTCCACAGCTCCTGCTAGTGGGTTTCCCACCTCCAGCCTACTTCTTTAGACTCGCCCCACCTACGAACCACAGCACCTTCAGCATAGCACATTTGCACTGCTTGGGATTTGCGTGGGGTCGGGCAGTGCAGGGTAAGGGTGAAGAGAAAAAGATACACAAGCACTGCGGTGTGTGTTCAGCCACGTTGGACTCCAATTTCCACCCCAACAACAAGACTAGTTCTTAGGGTCTGTTTGCCCAAGTGACCAGAGAGGGCATGAAGCAGTGCTGCCGCCTTGTGGCGCTTTCCCGTAACAACAACTTTAAAAACCGTGCTCAAGGGCACTTAACATTCACAAGGCCTCTGACCTGCGGGGCTGCAAATGACCCCTGCCCAGGAGAAGTGTCCTGGGCTAGGTAATCTGCCAGGAATTCAAATCAGGCCCGACATTCAGGCAGAAATGTTTCAACAGCTCAGAGGTACTCACACGCTTTTCAAAGAACACCACATCAAGTGAAAAGATGCTCAGGATCTGTCATGGTTAGAGAATGCAAATAAACGTAGTCGAGGTGTTCCCTGGCTGCAGTCCTCAAAAAGCCTACAAAGAGTAAGTGCTCAAGAGGGCAGGAAAACAGGGAACCCTACTACGCTGTTGCTGGAAATGTAAATTGCTAACAGCCAGTATGGAGATAGGTAGGCAAGTTCCTTAGTAAACTATAAACTGGAGCTACCACGAGATTTGGCAACCCCACTGCAGTGCGTATAACCAGAGAATACCATCACTGGAATAAAGCAGTTGCACCCCTACGGTCGTGGTGCTACTCTTTACCATAGCCAGGACACGCAAACAACCAAAATGTCGAGCTGGAGATGTTTGGATAAAGAACTTGTGAGACCTATACTCCCTGGACTGTCACTCATCCAGTCAACAAAATGAATTCATGCTATTGGTAGCAACATGGATGCAGCAGTAGATGATCTCACTAATTCTGGTAAGTTAGAGACAGAAAGACACATATCCCAGCATATCACTTATATGTGCAATCTAAAAACGCATACAAAGAAGGAGTATACAAAGGAAACACAGATTCCCAAACGGGAAAAAGAAGTGTCGAGTTCCCAGAGGGGGAAACTGGGGATCGGGGAAGGATGAAGTAGGAGGTTGGGATTCACAGACAAACACTCATATATAAAAAAGACTTCATCAACAACAACCATCCTGAGAGCACAGGGAACTCTACTCAACATTGTTCAATACCCTAAGAGGGAAACGAATCCGAAATACTACGGGTACAGCTACATATATAACTGCATCAAGTTGCTGTCGAACTCAAACAAACACAACATTGTATATACACTATGCTGGAATGGAAAATAAATATTAAATTATAAACCAAGAAAAGGCAAGAAATGCCTACTCTATTACTCTCTGGTCTCGGTGAACTGGGATGGTGTGACATCCCTTGAGCCTGAGCAGGCCTGGGGCCCCTGGCTAGAGTATGCTGCTGATTAGGGAGACAGGGGGGAGGACGTGCCAGCAGATCAGCACCCCCTCAGACCTCTAGTGCCCATTCTCCTCTGCATGGGACCACAATCTCTAGATCCAAGCCGACCCTCTTACAGATAAGCCAAGCCTAGGGTACCCAAAGGATGGTGGACTCGCTCGGAGGGAAGAGCTGTGAAAAGACACAGGATCTCCACGGCTACTCCTGGTGGGATTCCCACCTCCAGACTACTTCCTTCGATTCGCCTCACCTACGAACCACAGCACCTGAAGCACAGCACATTTGCCCTGCTTGGGATTTGCGTGGGCGAGGGTGGTGCAGCGTTAGGGGGAAGAGGTAGAGATACACGAGTCCTACGGTGTGTGTTCAGCCACGTTCCATTCAAATTTCCACCCCAACAACAAGACTAGTTCTAAGGCTCTGTTTGCCCAAGTGACCAGAGAGGGCACGAAGCAGTGCTGCCGCCTTGTGGCGCTTTCCTGTAACAACAACTTTAAAAACCGTGCTCAAGGGCACTTAACATTCACAAGGCCTCTGACCTGCGGGGCTGCAAATGACCCTTGCCCAGGAGAAGTGTCCTGGGCTAGGTAATCTGCCAGGAATTCAAATCAGGCCCGACACTCAGGCAGAAATGTTTCAACAGCTCAGAGGTACTCACACGCTTTTCAAAGAACACCACATCAAGTGAAAAGATGCTCAGGATCTGTCATGGTTAGAGAATGCAAATAAACGTAGTCGAGGTGTTCCCTGGCTGCAGTCCTCAAAAAGCCTACAAAGAGTAAGTGCTCAAGAGGGCAGGAAAACAGGGAACCCTACTACGCTGTTGCTGGAAATGTAAATTGCTAACAGCCAGTATGGAGATAGGTAGGCAAGTTCCTTAGTAAACTATAAACTGGAGCTACCACGAGATTTGGCAACCCCACTGCAGTGCGTATAACCAGAGAATACCATCACTGGAATAAAGCAGTTGCACCCCTACGGTCGTGCTGCTACTCTTTACCATAGCCAGGACACGCAAACAACCAAAATGTCCAGCTGGAGATGTTTGGATAAAGAACTTGTGAGACCTATACTCCCTGGACTGTCACTCATCCAGTCAACAAAATGAATTCATGCTATTGGTAGCAACATGGATGCAGCAGTAGATGATCTCACTAATTCTGGTAAGTTAGAGACAGAAAGACACATATCCCCACATATCACTTACATGTGCAATCTAAAAACGCATACAAAGAAGGAGTATACAAGGGAAACACAGATTCACAAACGGGAAAAAGAAGTGTCGAGTTCCCAGAGGGGGAAATTGGGGATCGGGGAAGGATGAAGTAGGAGGTTGGGATTCACAGAAATACACTAATATATAAAAAAGACTTCATCAACGACAACCATCCTGAGAGCACAGGGAACTCTACTCAACATTCTTCAATACCCTAAGAGGGAAAGGAATCCGAAATACTACAGGTACAGCTACATATATAACTGCATCAAGTTGCTGTCAAACTCAAACAAACACAACATTGTATATACACTATGCTGAAATGGAAAATAAATATTAAATTATTAAACAAAAAAAGGCAAGAAATGCCTACACTATTACTCTCTGGCCTCGGTGAACTGGGATGGTGTCACATCCCTTGAGCCTGAGCAGGCCTGGGGCCCCTGGCTAGAGTATGCTGCTGATTAGGGAGACAGGGGGGAGGACGTGCCAGCAGATCAGCACCCCCTCAGACCTCTAGTGCCCATTCTCCTCTGCATGGGACCACAATCTCTAGATCCAAGCCGACCCTCTTACAGATAAGCCAAGCCTAGGGTACCCAAAGGATGGTGGACTCGCTCGGAGGGAAGAGCTGTGAAAAGACACCGGATCTCCACGGCTACTCCTGGTGGGATTCCCACCTCCAGACTACTTCCTTCGATTCGCCTCACCTACGAACCACAGCACCTGAAGCACAGCACATTTGCCCTGCTTGGGATTTGCGTGGGCGAGGGTGGTGCAGCGTTAGGGGGAAGAGGTAGAGATACACGACTCCTACGGTGTGTGTTCAGCCACGTTCCATTCAAATTTCCACCCCAACAACAAGACTAGTTCTAAGGCTCTGTTTGCCCAAGTGACCAGAGAGGGCACGAAGCAGTGCTGCCGCCTTGTGGCGCTTTCCCGTAACAACAACTTTAAAAACTGTGCTCAAGGGCACTTAACATTCACAAGGCCTCTGACCTGCGGGGCTGCAAATGACCCTTGCCCAGGAGAAGTGTCCTGGGCTAGGTAATCTGCCATGAATTCAAATCAGGCCCGACTCTCAGGCAGAAATGTTTCAACAGCTCAGAGGTACTCACACGCTTTTTTAAAAACAGCACATCAAATGAAAAGAGGCTCAGGATCTGCCGTGATCAGGGAATGCACATAAACGTAGACGAGGTGTTCCCTGGCTGCAGTCCTCAAAAAGCCTATAAACAGTAAGTGCTCAACAGGGCAGGCAGAAGAGGGAACCCTACTATGCTGTTGGTGGAAATGTAAATTGCTAACAGCCAGTATGGAGATAGGTAGGCAAGTTCCTTGCTAAACTATAAACTGGAGCTACCATCAGACTTGGCATCCCCACTCCAGTTTGTATAACCAGAGAATACCATCATTGGAATAAAACACTTCCACCCCAACGGTTGTTGTGGTACTGTTTACCATGGCCAAGCCACACAGATGACTGACATGTCCAGCGGGAAATGAATGGATAAAGAAGTTGGGCTACCTATACTCCCTCGACTGTCACTCATCCAGGGAACAAAATGAACTCATGCTATTTGTAGCAACATGGATGGAGCAGTAGATGATATCACTAATTCTGGTATATTAGGGACAGAAAGACACATATGCAGCATATCACTTTCAGGTACAGTCGAAAAATGGATACAAAGGAAGTAATGTACAGTGCAAACACAGACTCACAAACTGAGCCACGAAACGTAGATTTACCATAGGGGGAAATTGGGGATCGGACAAAGATGAAGTAGGAGGTTGGGATTAACAGAAACACACTAATATATAAAAAAAACTTCAACAACGGCGACCCTACTAATAGCACAGGGATCTCTAATCAACACTCGTCAATAACCTAACATGGAAAATAATCCAAAATTGTAAAGGTACAGCTACATATATACCTGCATCAAGTTGCTGTCGAACTCAAACAAACACAACATTGTATATAAACTACGCTGAAATAGAAAATAAGTATTAAATTATAAAACAAGAAAAAGGCAAGAAATGCCTACTATATTACCCTCAGGCCTCTGTGACGTGGGCTGGTGTCACATCTCTGTTGCCTCAGCAGGCCTGGGTCCCAATGCAGGAGTATGCTGGTGCTGAGGGAGCCAGGGAGGAGGACGTGCCAGCAGATCAGCACCCCCTCAGACCTCTATTGCCCATTCTCCTCTGCATGGTAGCACAGTCTCCCGATCCAAGCCGGCCCTCTTACAACTAAGCCAAGCCTAGTGTACCCAAATGAAGGTCGACCAGCTGGGAGGGAAGAGCTGTGAAAAGACACCGGATCTCCACAGCTCCTGCTAGTGGGGTTCCCACCTCCAGCCTACTTCCTTAGACTCGCCCCACCTACGAACCACAGCACCTTCAGCATAGCACATTTGCACTGCTTGGGATTTGCGTGGGGTCGGGCAGTGCAGGGTAAGGGTGAAGAGGAAAAGATACACAAGCACTGCGGTGTGTGTTCAGCCACGTTGGACTCCAATTTCCAACCCAACACCAGGACTCCCTCTAAGGCTCTGTTTGCCTACGTTACCAGGGAGGACACGAAGAAGTGCTGCCGCCTTGTGGCGCTTTCCCGTAACAACAACTTGAAACACTGTACTCAAGGGCACTTAACATTCACAAGGCCTGCGCGGCTGCAAATGAACCCTGCCCTCCAGAAATGTCCTATGCTAGGTAATCTGAAATCAATTCAAATCAGGTCCGACTCTCAGGCAGAAATGTTTCAAGAGCCCAGTGGTACTCACACGCTTTTTAAAAAACAGCACATCAAATGAAAAGATGCTCAGGATCTCTCATGATTAAAGAATGAAAATAAACGTAGACGAGCTGTTCCCTGGCTGCAGTCCTCAAAAAGCCTACAAAGAGTAACTGCTCAAGAGGGCAGGAAAAAAGAGAACCCTACTACGCTGTTGGTGGAAATGTAACTTGCTAGCAGCCAGTATGGAGATAGGTAGGCAAGTTCCTTAGTAACCTATAAACTGGAGCGACCACGAGATTCGGCAACCCCACTGCAGTTCGTATAACCAGGGAATACCATCATTGGAATAAAACAGTTGCACCCCAACGGTCGTGGTGCTACTCTTTATCATAGCCAAGACACGCAAACAAGCGAAATGTCCAGCGAGAGACGATTGGATAAAGAACTTGTGAGAACTATACCCCCTGGACTGTCACTCATCCAGACAACAAAATGAACTCATGCTATTTGTAGCCACATGGATGCAGCAGTAGATGATCTCACTAATTCTGGTAAGTTAGAGACAGAAAGACACATATCCCAGCATATCACTTATATGTGCAATCTAAAAACGCATACAAAGAAGGAGTATACAAAGGAAACACAGATTCCCAAACGGGAAAAAGAAGTGTCGAGTTCCCAGAGGGGGAAACTGGGGATCGGGGAAGGATGAAGTAGGAGGTTGGGATTCACAGACAAACACTCATATATAAAAAAGACTTCATCAACAACAACCATCCTGAGAGCACAGGGAACTCTACTCAACATTGTTCAATACCCTAACAGGGAAACGAATCCGAAATACTACGGGTACAGCTACATATATAACTGCATCAAGTTGCTGTTGAACTCAAACAAACACAACATTGTATATACACTATGCTGGAATGGAAAATAAATATTAAATTATAAACCAAGAAAAGGCAAGAAATGCCTACTCTATTACTCTCTGGTCTCGGTGAACTGGGATGGTGTGACATCCCTTGAGCCTGAGCAGGCCTGGGGCCCCTGGCTAGAGTATGCTGCTGATTAGGGAGACAGGGGGGAGGACGTGCCAGCAGATCAGCACCCCCTCAGACCTCTAGTGCCCATTCTCCTCTGCATGGGACCACAATCTCTAGATCCAAGCCGACCCTCTTACAGATAAGCCAAGCCTAGGGTACCCAAAGGATGGTGGACTCGCTCGGAGGGAAGAGCTGTGAAAAGACACAGGATCTCCACGGCTACTCCTGGTGGGATTCCCACCTCCAGACTACTTCCTTCGATTCGCCTCACCTACGAACCACAGCACCTGAAGCACAGCACATTTGCCCTGCTTGGGATTTGCGTGGGCGAGGGTGGTGCAGCGTTAGGGGGAAGAGGTAGAGATACACGAGTCCTACGGTGTGTGTTCAGCCACGTTCCATTCAAATTTCCACCCCAACAACAAGACTAGTTCTAAGGCTCTGTTTGCCCAAGTGACCAGAGAGGGCACGAAGCAGTGCTGCCGCCTTGTGGCGCTTTCCTGTAACAACAACTTTAAAAACCGTGCTCAAGGGCACTTAACATTCACAAGGCCTCTGACCTGCGGGGCTGCAAATGACCCTTGCCCAGGAGAAGTGTCCTGGGCTAGGTAATCTGCCAGGAATTCAAATCAGGCCCGACACTCAGGCAGAAATGTTTCAACAGCTCAGAGGTACTCACACGCTTTTCAAAGAACACCACATCAAGTGAAAAGATGCTCAGGATCTGTCATGGTTAGAGAATGCAAATAAACGTAGTCGAGGTGTTCCCTGGCTGCAGTCCTCAAAAAGCCTACAAAGAGTAAGTGCTCAAGAGGGCAGGAAAACAGGGAACCCTACTACGCTGTTGCTGGAAATGTAAATTGCTAACAGCCAGTATGGAGATAGGTAGGCAAGTTCCTTAGTAAACTATAAACTGGAGCTACCACGAGATTTGGCAACCCCACTGCAGTGCGTATAACCAGAGAATACCATCACTGGAATAAAGCAGTTGCACCCCTACGGTCGTGCTGCTACTCTTTACCATAGCCAGGACACGCAAACAACCAAAATGTCCAGCTGGAGATGTTTGGATAAAGAACTTGTGAGACCTATACTCCCTGGACTGTCACTCATCCAGTCAACAAAATGAATTCATGCTATTGGTAGCAACATGGATGCAGCAGTAGATGATCTCACTAATTCTGGTAAGTTAGAGACAGAAAGACACATATCCCCACATATCACTTACATGTGCAATCTAAAAACGCATACAAAGAAGGAGTATACAAGGGAAACACAGATTCACAAACGGGAAAAAGAAGTGTCGAGTTCCCAGAGGGGGAAATTGGGGATCGGGGAAGGATGAAGTAGGAGGTTGGGATTCACAGAAATACACTAATATATAAAAAAGACTTCATCAACGACAACCATCCTGAGAGCACAGGGAACTCTACTCAACATTCTTCAATACCCTAAGAGGGAAAGGAATCCGAAATACTACAGGTACAGCTACATATATAACTGCATCAAGTTGCTGTCAAACTCAAACAAACACAACATTGTATATACACTATGCTGGAATGGAAAATAAATATTAAATTATTAAACAAAAAAAGGCAAGAAATGCCTACACTATTACTCTCTGGCCTCGGTGAACTGGGATGGTGTCACATCCCTTGAGCCTGAGCAGGCCTGGGGCCCCTGGCTAGAGTATGCTGCTGATTAGGGAGACAGGGGGGAGGACGTGCCAGCAGATCAGCACCCCCTCAGACCTCTAGTGCCCATTCTCCTCTGCATGGGACCACAATCTCTAGATCCAAGCCGGCCCTCTTACAGATAAGCCAAGCCTAGGGTACCCAAAGGATGGTGGACTCGCTCGGAGGGAAGAGCTGTGAAAAGACACAGGATCTCCACGGCTACTCCTGGTGGGATTCCCACCTCCAGACTACTTCCTTCGATTCGCCTCACCTACGAACCACAGCACCTGAAGCACAGCACATTTGCCCTGCTTGGGATTTGCGTGGGCGAGGGTGGTGCAGCGTTAGGGGGAAGAGGTAGAGATACACGAGTCCTACGGTGTGTGTTCAGCCACGTTCCATTCAAATTTCCACCCCAACAACAAGACTAGTTCTAAGGCTCTGTTTGCCCAAGTGACCAGAGAGGGCACGAAGCAGTGCTGCCGCCTTGTGGCGCTTTCCTGTAACAACAACTTTAAAAACTGGGCTCAAGGGCACTTAACATTCACAAGGCCTCTGACCTGCGGGGCTGCAAATGACCCTTGCCCAGGAGAAGTGTCCTGGGCTAGGTAATCTGCCATGAATTCAAATCAGGCCCGACTCTCAGGCAGAAATGTTTCAACAGCTCAGAGGTACTCACACGCTTTTTTAAAAACAGCACATCAAATGAAAAGAGGCTCAGGATCTGCCGTGATCAGGGAATGCACATAAACGTAGACGAGGTGTTCCCTGGCTGCAGTCCTCAAAAAGCCTATAAACAGTAAGTGCTCAACAGGGCAGGCAGAAGAGGGAACCCTACTATGCTGTTGGTGGAAATGTAAATTGCTAACAGCCAGTATGGAGATAGGTAGGCAAGTTCCTTGCTAAACTATAAACTGGAGCTACCATCAGACTCGGCATCCCCACTCCAGTTTGTATAACCAGAGAATACCATCATTGGAATAAAACACTTCCACCCCAACGGTTGTTGTGGTACTGTTTACCATAGCCAAGCCACACAGATGACTGACATGTCCAGCGGGAAATGAATGGATAAAGAAGTTGGGCTACCTATACTCCCTCGACTGTCACTCATCCAGGGAACAAAATGAACTCATGCTATTTGTAGCAACATGGATGGAGCAGTAGATGATATCACTAATTCTGGTATATTAGGGACAGAAAGACACATATGCAGCATATCACTTTCAGGTACAGTCGAAAAATGGATACAAAGGAAGTAATGTACAGTGCAAACACAGACTCACAAACTGAGCCACGAAACGTAGATTTACCATAGGGGGAAATTGGGGATCGGACAAAGATGAAGTAGGAGGTTGGGATTAACAGAAACACACTAATATATAAAAAAAACTTCAACAACGGCGACCCTACTAATAGCACAGGGATCTCTAATCAACACTCGTCAATAACCTAACATGGAAAATAATCCAAAATTGTAAAGGTACAGCTACATATATACCTGCATCAAGTTGCTGTCGAACTCAAACAAACACAACATTGTATATAAACTACGCTGAAATAGAAAATAAGTATTAAATTATAAAACAAGAAAAAGGCAAGAAATGCCTACTATATTACCCTCAGGCCTCTGTGACGTGGGCTGGTGTCACATCTCTGTTGCCTCAGCAGGCCTGGGTCCCAATGCAGGAGTATGCTGGTGCTGAGGGAGCCAGGGAGGAGGACGTGCCAGCAGATCAGCACCCCCTCAGACCTCTATTGCCCATTCTCCTCTGCATGGTAGCACAGTCTCCCGATCCAAGCCGGCCCTCTTACAACTAAGCCAAGCCTAGTGTACCCAAATGAAGGTCGACCAGCTGGGAGGGAAGAGCTGTGAAAAGACACCGGATCTCCACAGCTCCTGCTAGTGGGGTTCCCACCTCCAGCCTACTTCTTTAGACTCGCCCCACCTACGAACCACAGCACCTTCAGCATAGCACATTTGCACTGCTTGGGATTTGCGTGGGGTCGGGCAGTGCAGGGTAAGGGTGAAGAGAAAAAGATACACAAGCACTGCGGTGTGTGTTCAGCCACGTTGGACTCCAATTTCCACCCCAACAACAAGAGTAGTTCTTAGGGTCTGTTTGCCCAAGTGACCAGAGAGGGCATGAAGCAGTGCTGCCGCCTTGTGGCGCTTTCCCGTAACAACAACTTTAAAAACCGTGCTCAAGGGCACTTAACATTCACAAGGCCTCTGACCTGCGGGGCTGCAAATGACCCCTGCCCAGGAGAAGTGTCCTGGGCTAGGTAATCTGCCAGGAATTCAAATCAGGCCCGACATTCAGGCAGAAATGTTTCAACAGCTCAGAGGTACTCACACGCTTTTCAAAGAACACCACATCAAGTGAAAAGATGCTCAGGATCTGTCATGGTTAGAGAATGCAAATAAACGTAGTCGAGGTGTTCCCTGGCTGCAGTCCTCAAAAAGCCTACAAAGAGTAAGTGCTCAAGAGGGCAGGAAAACAGGGAACCCTACTATGCTGTTGCTGGAAATGTAAATTGCTAACAGCCAGTATGGAGATAGGTAGGCAAGTTCCTTAGTAAACTATAAACTGGAGCTACCACGAGATTTGGCAACCCCACTGCAGTGCGTATAACCAGAGAATACCATCACTGGAATAAAGCAGTTGCACCCCTACGGTCGTGGTGCTACTCTTTACCATAGCCAGGACACGCAAACAACCAAAATGTCGAGCTGGAGATGTTTGGATAAAGAACTTGTGAGACCTATACTCCCTGGACTGTCACTCATCCAGTCAACAAAATGAATTCATGCTATTGGTAGCAACATGGATGCAGCAGTAGATGATCTCACTAATTCTGGTAAGTTAGAGACAGAAAGACACATATCCCAGCATATCACTTATATGTGCAATCTAAAAACGCATACAAAGAAGGAGTATACAAAGGAAACACAGATTCCCAAACGGGAAAAAGAAGTGTCGAGTTTCCAGAGGGGGAAACTGGGGATCGGGGAAGGATGAAGTAGGAGGTTGGGATTCACAGACAAACACTCATATATAAAAAAGACTTCATCAACAACAACCATCCTGAGAGCACAGGGAACTCTACTCAACATTGTTCAATACCCTAACAGGGAAACGAATCCGAAATACTACGGGTACAGCTACATATATAACTGCATCAAGTTGCTGTCGAACTCAAACAAACACAACATTGTATATACACTATGCTGGAATGGAAAATAAATATTAAATTATAAACCAAGAAAAGGCAAGAAATGCCTACTCTATTACTCTCTGGTCTCGGTGAACTGGGATGGTGTGACATCCCTTGAGCCTGAGCAGGCCTGGGGCCCCTGGCTAGAGTATGCTGCTGATTAGGGAGACAGGGGGGAGGACGTGCCAGCAGATCAGCACCCCCTCAGACCTCTAGTGCCCATTCTCCTCTGCATGGGACCACAATCTCTAGATCCAAGCCGACCCTCTTACAGATAAGCCAAGCCTAGGGTACCCAAAGGATGGTGGACTCGCTCGGAGGGAAGAGCTGTGAAAAGTCACAGGATCTCCACGGCTACTCCTGGTGGGATTCCCACCTCCAGACTACTTCCTTCGAGTCGCCTCACCTACGAACCACAGCACCTGAAGCACAGCACATTTGCCCTGCTTGGGATTTGCGTGGGCGAGGGTGGTGCAGCGTTAGGGGGAAGAGGTAGAGATACACGAGTCCTACGGTGTGTGTTCAGCCACGTTCCATTCAAATTTCCACCCCAACAACAAGACTAGTTCTAAGGCTCTGTTTGCCCAAGTGACCAGAGAGGGCACGAAGCAGTGCTGCCGCCTTGTGGCGCTTTCCTGTAACAACAACTTTAAAAACCGTGCTCAAGGGCACATAACATTCACAAGGCCTCTGACCTGCGGGGCTGCAAATGACCCTTGCCCAGGAGAAGTGTCCTGGGCTAGGTAATCTGCCAGGAATTCAAATCAGGCCCGACACTCAGGCAGAAATGTTTCAACAGCTCAGAGGTACTCACACGCTTTTCAAAGAACACCACATCAAGTGAAAAGATGCTCAGGATCTGTCATGGTTAGAGAATGCAAATAAACGTAGTCGAGGTGTTCCCTGGCTGCAGTCCTCAAAAAGCCTACAAAGAGTAAGTGCTCAAGAGGGCAGGAAAACAGGGAACCCTACTACGCTGTTGCTGGAAATGTAAATTGCTAACAGCCAGTATGGAGATAGGTAGGCAAGTTCCTTAGTAAACTATAAACTGGAGCTACCACGAGATTTGGCAACCCCACTGCAGTGCGTATAACCAGAGAATACCATCACTGGAATAAAGCAGTTGCACCCCTACGGTCGTGCTGCTACTCTTTACCATAGCCAGGACACGCAAACAACCAAAATGTCCAGCTGGAGATGTTTGGATAAAGAACTTGTGAGACCTATACTCCCTGGACTGTCACTCATCCAGTCAACAAAATGAATTCATGCTATTGGTAGCAACATGGATGCAGCAGTAGATGATCTCACTAATTCTGGTAAGTTAGAGACAGAAAGACACATATCCCCACATATCACTTACATGTGCAATCTAAAAACGCATACAAAGAAGGAGTATACAAGGGAAACACAGATTCACAAACGGGAAAAAGAAGTGTCGAGTTCCCAGAGGGGGAAATTGGGGATCGGGGAAGGATGAAGTAGGAGGTTGGGATTCACAGAAATACACTAATATATAAAAAAGACTTCATCAACGACAACCATCCTGAGAGCACAGGGAACTCTACTCAACATTCTTCAATACCCTAAGAGGGAAAGGAATCCGAAATACTACAGGTACAGCTACATATATAACTGCATCAAGTTGCTGTCAAACTCAAACAAACACAACATTGTATATACACTATGCTGGAATGGAAAATAAATATTAAATTATTAAACAAAAAAAGGCAAGAAATGCCTACACTATTACTCTCTGGCCTCGGTGAACTGGGATGGTGTCACATCCCTTGAGCCTGAGCAGGCCTGGGGCCCCTGGCTAGAGTATGCTGCTGATTAGGGAGACAGGGGGGAGGACGTGCCAGCAGATCAGCACCCCCTCAGACCTCTAGTGCCCATTCTCCTCTGCATGGGACCACAATCTCTAGATCCAAGCCGACCCTCTTACAGATAAGCCAAGCCTAGGGTACCCAAAGGATGGTGGACTCGCTCGGAGGGAAGAGCTGTGAAAAGACACCGGATCTCCACGGCTACTCCTGGTGGGATTCCCACCTCCAGACTACTTCCTTCGATTCGCCTCACCTACGAACCACAGCACCTGAAGCACAGCACATTTGCCCTGCTTGGGATTTGCGTGGGCGAGGGTGGTGCAGCGTTAGGGGGAAGAGGTAGAGATACACGAGTCCTACGGTGTGTGTTCAGCCACGTTCCATTCAAATTTCCACCCCAACAACAAGACTAGTTCTAAGGCTCTGTTTGCCCAAGTGACCAGAGAGGGCACGAAGCAGTGCTGCCGCCTTGTGGCGCTTTCCCGTAACAACAACTTTAAAAACTGTGCTCAAGGGCACTTAACATTCACAAGGCCTCTGACCTGCGGGGCTGCAAATGACCCTTGCCCAGGAGAAGTGTCCTGGGCTAGGTAATCTGCCATGAATTCAAATCAGGCCCGACTCTCAGGCAGAAATGTTTCAACAGCTCAGAGGTACTCACACGCTTTTTTAAAAACAGCACATCAAATGAAAAGAGGCTCAGGATCTGCCGTGATCAGGGAATGCACATAAACGTAGACGAGGTGTTCCCTGGCTGCAGTCCTCAAAAAGCCTATAAACAGTAAGTGCTCAACAGGGCAGGCAGAAGAGGGAACCCTACTATGCTGTTGGTGGAAATGTAAATTGCTAACAGCCAGTATGGAGATAGGTAGGCAAGTTCCTTGCTAAACTATAAACTGGAGCTACCATCAGACTCGGCATCCCCACTCCAGTTTGTATAACCAGAGAATACCATCATTGGAATAAAACACTTCCACCCCAACGGTTGTTGTGGTACTCTTTACCATAGCCAAGCCACACAGATGACTGACATGTCCAGCGGGAAATGAATGGATAAAGAAGTTGGGCTACCTATACTCCCTCGACTGTCACTCATCCAGGGAACAAAATGAACTCATGCTATTTGTAGCAACATGGATGGAGCAGTAGATGATATCACTAATTCTGGTATATTAGGGACAGAAAGACACATATGCAGCATATCACTTTCAGGTACAGTCGAAAAATGGATACAAAGGAAGTAATGTACAGTGCAAACACAGACTCACAAACTGAGCCACGAAACGTAGATTTACCATAGGGGGAAATTGGGGATCGGACAAAGATGAAGTAGGAGGTTGGGATTAACAGAAACACACTAATATATAAAAAAAACTTCAACAACGGCGACCCTACTAATAGCACAGGGATCTCTAATCAACACTCGTCAATAACCTAACATGGAAAATAATCCAAAATTGTAAAGGTACAGCTACATATATACCTGCATCAAGTTGCTGTCGAACTCAAACAAACACAACATTGTATATAAACTACGCTGAAATAGAAAATAAGTATTAAATTATAAAACAAGAAAAAGGCAAGAAATGCCTACTATATTACCCTCAGGCCTCTGTGACGTGGGCTGGTGTCACATCTCTGTTGCCTCAGCAGGCCTGGGTCCCAATGCAGGAGTATGCTGGTGCTGAGGGAGCCAGGGAGGAGGACGTGCCAGCAGATCAGCACCCCCTCAGACCTCTATTGCCCATTCTCCTCTGCATGGTAGCACAGTCTCCCGATCCAAGCCGGCCCTCTTACAACTAAGCCAAGCCTAGTGTACCCAAATGAAGGTCGACCAGCTGGGAGGGAAGAGCTGTGAAAAGACACCGGATCTCCACAGCTCCTGCTAGTGGGGTTCCCACCTCCAGCCTACTTCCTTAGACTCGCCCCACCTACGAACCACAGCACCTTCAGCATAGCACATTTGCACTGCTTGGGATTTGCGTGGGGTCAGGCAGTGCAGGGTAAGGGTGAAGAGAAAAAGATACACAAGCACTGCGGTGTGTGTTCAGCCACGTTGGACTCCAATTTCCACCCCAACAACAAGACTAGTTCTTAGGGTCTGTTTGCCCAAGTGACCAGAGAGGGCATGAAGCAGTGCTGCCGCCTTGTGGCGCTTTCCCGTAACAACAACTTTAAAAACCGTGCTCAAGGGCACTTAACATTCACAAGGCCTCTGACCTGCGGGGCTGCAAATGACCCTTGCCCAGGAGAAGTGTCCTGGGCTAGGTAATCTGCCAGGAATTCAAATCAGGCCCGACACTCAGGCAGAAATGTTTCAACAGCTCAGAGGTACTCACACGCTTTTCAAAGAACACCACATCAAGTGAAAAGATGCTCAGGATCTGTCATGGTTAGAGAATGCAAATAAACGTAGTCGAGGTGTTCCCTGGCTGCAGTCCTCAAAAAGCCTACAAAGAGTAAGTGCTCAAGAGGGCAGGAAAACAGGGAACCCTACTACGCTGTTGCTGGAAATGTAAATTGCTAACAGCCAGTATGGAGATAGGTAGGCAAGTTCATTAGTAAACTATAAACTGGAGCTACCACGAGATTTGGCAACCCCACTGCAGTGCGTATAACCAGAGAATACCATCACTGGAATAAAGCAGTTGCACCCCTACGGTCGTGCTGCTACTCTTTACCATAGCCAGGACACGCAAACAACCAAAATGTCGAGCTGGAGATGTTTGGATAAAGAACTTGTGAGACCTATACTCCCTGGACTGTCACTCATCCAGTCAACAAAATGAATTCATGCTATTGGTAGCAACATGGATGCAGCAGTAGATGATCTCACTAATTCTGGTAAGTTAGAGACAGAAAGACACATATCCCAGCATATCACTTATATGTGCAATCTAAAAACGCATACAAAGAAGGAGTATACAAAGGAAACACAGATTCCCAAACGGGAAAAAGAAGTGTCGAGTTCCCAGAGGGGGAAACTGGGGATCGGGGAAGGATGAAGTAGGAGGTTGGGATTCACAGACAAACACTCATATATAAAAAAGACTTCATCAACAACAACCATCCTGAGAGCACAGGGAACTCTACTCAACATTGTTCAATACCCTAAGAGGGAAACGAATCCGAAATACTACGGGTACAGCTACATATATAACTGCATCAAGTTGCTGTCGAACTCAAACAAACACAACATTGTATATACACTATGCTGGAATGGAAAATAAATATTAAATTATAAACCAAGAAAAGGCAAGAAATGCCTACTCTATTACTCTCTGGTCTCGGTGAACTGGGATGGTGTGACATCCCTTGAGCCTGAGCAGGCCTGGGGCCCCTGGCTAGAGTATGCTGCTGATTAGGGAGACAGGGGGGAGGACGTGCCAGCAGATCAGCACCCCCTCAGACCTCTAGTGCCCATTCTCCTCTGCATGGGACCACAATCTCTAGATCCAAGCCGACCCTCTTACAGATAAGCCAAGCCTAGGGTACCCAAAGGATGGTGGACTCGCTCGGAGGGAAGAGCTGTGAAAAGACACAGGATCTCCACGGCTACTCCTGGTGGGATTCCCACCTCCAGACTACTTCCTTCGATTCGCCTCACCTACGAACCACAGCACCTGAAGCACAGCACATTTGCCCTGCTTGGGATTTGCGTGGGCGAGGGTGGTGCAGCGTTAGGGGGAAGAGGTAGAGATACACGAGTCCTACGGTGTGTGTTCAGCCACGTTCCATTCAAATTTCCACCCCAACAACAAGACTAGTTCTAAGGCTCTGTTTGCCCAAGTGACCAGAGAGGGCACGAAGCAGTGCTGCCGCCTTGTGGCGCTTTCCTATAACAACACCTTTAAAAACCGTGCTCAAGGGCACTTAACATTCACAAGGCCTCTGACCTGCGGGGCTGCAAATGACCCTTGCCCAGGAGAAGTGTCCTGGGCTAGGTAATCTGCCAGGAATTCAAATCAGGCCCGACACTCAGGCAGAAATGTTTCAACAGCTCAGAGGTACTCACACGCTTTTCAAAGAACACCACATCAAGTGAAAAGATGCTCAGGATCTGTCATGGTTAGAGAATGCAAATAAACGTAGTCGAGGTGTTCCCTGGCTGCAGTCCTCAAAAAGCCTACAAAGAGTAAGTGCTCAAGAGGGCAGGAAAACAGGGAACCCTACTACGCTGTTGCTGGAAATGTAAATTGCTAACAGCCAGTATGGAGATAGGTAGGCAAGTTCCTTAGTAAACTATAAACTGGAGCTACCACGAGATTTGGCAACCCCACTGCAGTGCGTATAACCAGAGAATACCATCACTGGAATAAAGC
Organism: Balaenoptera borealis; assembly: GCF_965194805.1. Taxonomy (NCBI): domain Eukaryota; kingdom Metazoa; phylum Chordata; class Mammalia; order Artiodactyla; family Balaenopteridae; genus Balaenoptera; species Balaenoptera borealis. The sequence goes on along the minus strand of NC_138869.1, from coordinate 47,251,854 downwards.
AGTTGCACCCCTACGGTCGTGCTGCTACTCTTTACCATAGCCAGGACACGCAAACAACCAAAATGTCCAGCTGGAGATGTTTGGATAAAGAACTTGTGAGACCTATACTCCCTGGACTGTCACTCATCCAGTCAACAAAATGAATTCATGCTATTGGTAGCAACATGGATGCAGCAGTAGATGATCTCACTAATTCTGGTAAGTTAGAGACAGAAAGACACATATCCCCACATATCACTTACATGTGCAATCTAAAAACGCATACAAAGAAGGAGTATACAAGGGAAACACAGATTCACAAACGGGAAAAAGAAGTGTCGAGTTCCCAGAGGGGGAAATTGGGGATCGGGGAAGGATGAAGTAGGAGGTTGGGATTCACAGAAATACACTAATATATAAAAAAGACTTCATCAATGACAACCATCCTGAGAGCACAGGGAACTCTACTCAACATTCTTCAATACCCTAAGAGGGAAAGGAATCCGAAATACTACAGGTACAGCTACATATATAACTGCATCAAGTTGCTGTCAAACTCAAACAAACACAACATTGTATATACACTATGCTGGAATGGAAAATAAATATTAAATTATTAAACAAAAAAAGGCAAGAAATGCCTACACTATTACTCTCTGGCCTCGGTGAACTGGGATGGTGTCACATCCCTTGAGCCTGAGCAGGCCTGGGGCCCCTGGCTAGAGTATGCTGCTGATTAGGGAGACAGGGGGGAGGACGTGCCAGCAGATCAGCACCCCCTCAGACCTCTAGTGCCCATTCTCCTCTGCATGGGACCACAATCTCTAGATCCAAGCCGACCCTCTTACAGATAAGCCAAGCCTAGGGTACCCAAAGGATGGTGGACTCGCTCGGAGGGAAGAGCTGTGAAAAGACACAGGATCTCCACGGCTACTCCTGGTGGGATTCCCACCTCCAGACTACTTCCTTCGATTCGCCTCACCTACGAACCACAGCACCTGAAGCACAGCACATTTGCCCTGCTTGGGATTTGCGTGGGCGAGGGTGGTGCAGCGTTAGGGGGAAGAGGTAGAGATACACGAGTCCTACGGTGTGTGTTCAGCCACGTTCCATTCAAATTTCCACCCCAACAACAAGACTAGTTCTAAGGCTCTGTTTGCCCAAGTGACCAGAGAGGGCACGAAGCAGTGCTGCCGCCTTGTGGCGCTTTCCTGTAACAACAACTTTAAAAACTGGGCTCAAGGGCACTTAACATTCACAAGGCCTCTGACCTGCGGGGCTGCAAATGACCCTTGCCCAGGAGAAGTGTCCTGGGCTAGGTAATCTGCCATGAATTCAAATCAGGCCCGACTCTCAGGCAGAAATGTTTCAACAGCTCAGAGGTACTCACACGCTTTTTTAAAAACAGCACATCAAATGAAAAGAGGCTCAGGATCTGCCGTGATCAGGGAATGCACATAAACGTAGACGAGGTGTTCCCTGGCTGCAGTCCTCAAAAAGCCTATAAACAGTAAGTGCTCAACAGGGCAGGCAGAAGAGGGAACCCTACTATGCTGTTGGTGGAAATGTAAATTGCTAACAGCCAGTATGGAGATAGGTAGGCAAGTTCCTTGCTAAACTATAAACTGGAGCTACCATCAGACTCGGCATCCCCACTCCAGTTTGTATAACCAGAGAATACCATCATTGGAATAAAACACTTCCACCCCAACGGTTGTTGTGGTACTCTTTACCATAGCCAAGCCACACAGATGACTGACATGTCCAGCGGGAAATGAATGGATAAAGAAGTTGGGCTACCTATACTCCCTCGACTGTCACTCATCCAGGGAACAAAATGAACTCATGCTATTTGTAGCAACATGGATGGAGCAGTAGATGATATCACTAATTCTGGTATATTAGGGACAGAAAGACACATATGCAGCATATCACTTTCAGGTACAGTCGAAAAATGGATACAAAGGAAGTAATGTACAGTGCAAACACAGACTCACAAACTGAGCCACGAAACGTAGATTTACCATAGGGGGAAATTGGGGATCGGACAAAGATGAAGTAGGAGGTTGGGATTAACAGAAACACACTAATATATAAAAAAAAACTTCAACAACGGCGACCCTACTAATAGCACAGGGATCTCTAATCAACACTCGTCAATAACCTAACATGGAAAATAATCCAAAATTGTAAAGGTACAGCTACATATATACCTGCATCAAGTTGCTGTCGAACTCAAACAAACACAACATTGTATATAAACTACGCTGAAATAGAAAATAAGTATTAAATTATAAAACAAGAAAAAGGCAAGAAATGCCTACTATATTACCCTCAGGCCTCTGTGACGTGGGCTGGTGTCACATCTCTGTTGCCTCAGCAGGCCTGGGTCCCAATGCAGGAGTATGCTGGTGCTGAGGGAGCCAGGGAGGAGGACGTGCCAGCAGATCAGCACCCCCTCAGACCTCTATTGCCCATTCTCCTCTGCATGGTAGCACAGTCTCCCGATCCAAGCCGGCCCTCTTACAACTAAGCCAAGCCTAGTGTACCCAAATGAAGGTCGACCAGCTGGGAGGGAAGAGCTGTGAAAAGACACCGGATCTCCACAGCTCCTGCTAGTGGGGTTCCCACCTCCAGCCTACTTCCTTAGACTCGCCCCACCTACGAACCACAGCACCTTCAGCATAGCACATTTGCACTGCTTGGGATTTGCGTGGGGTCGGGCAGTGCAGGGTAAGGGTGAAGAGAAAAAGATACACAAGCACTGCGGTGTGTGTTCAGCCACGTTGGACTCCAATTTCCACCCCAACAACAAGACTAGTTCTTAGGGTCTGTTTGCCCAAGTGACCAGAGAGGGCATGAAGCAGTGCTGCCGCCTTGTGGCGCTTTCCCGTAACAACAACTTTAAAAACCGTGCTCAAGGGCACTTAACATTCACAAGGCCTCTGACCTGCGGGGCTGCAAATGACCCCTGCCCAGGAGAAGTGTCCTGGGCTAGGTAATCTGCCAGGAATTCAAATCAGGCCCGACATTCAGGCAGAAATGTTTCAACAGCTCAGAGGTACTCACACGCTTTTCAAAGAACACCACATCAAGTGAAAAGATGCTCAGGATCTGTCATGGTTAGAGAATGCAAATAAACGTAGTCGAGGTGTTCCCTGGCTGCAGTCCTCAAAAAGCCTACAAAGAGTAAGTGCTCAAGAGGGCAGGAAAACAGGGAACCCTACTACGCTGTTGCTGGAAATGTAAATTGCTAACAGCCAGTATGGAGATAGGTAGGCAAGTTCCTTAGTAAACTATAAACTGGAGCTACCACGAGATTTGGCAACCCCACTGCAGTGCGTATAACCAGAGAATACCATCACTGGAATAAAGCAGTTGCACCCCTACGGTCGTGGTGCTACTCTTTACCATAGCCAGGACACGCAAACAACCAAAATGTCGAGCTGGAGATGTTTGGATAAAGAACTTGTGAGACCTATACTCCCTGGACTGTCACTCATCCAGTCAACAAAATGAATTCATGCTATTGGTAGCAACATGGATGCAGCAGTAGATGATCTCACTAATTCTGGTAAGTTAGAGACAGAAAGACACATATCCCAGCATATCACTTATATGTGCAATCTAAAAACGCATACAAAGAAGGAGTATACAAAGGAAACACAGATTCCCAAACGGGAAAAAGAAGTGTCGAGTTTCCAGAGGGGGAAACTGGGGATCGGGGAAGGATGAAGTAGGAGGTTGGGATTCACAGACAAACACTCATATATAAAAAAGACTTCATCAACAACAACCATCCTGAGAGCACAGGGAACTCTACTCAACATTGTTCAATACCCTAAGAGGGAAACGAATCCGAAATACTACGGGTACAGCTACATATATAACTGCATCAAGTTGCTGTCGAACTCAAACAAACACAACATTGTATATACACTATGCTGGAATGGAAAATAAATATTAAATTATAAACCAAGAAAAGGCAAGAAATGCCTACTCTATTACTCTCTGGTCTCGGTGAACTGGGATGGTGTGACATCCCTTGAGCCTGAGCAGGCCTGGGGCCCCTGGCTAGAGTATGCTGCTGATTAGGGAGACAGGGGGGAGGACGTGCCAGCAGATCAGCACCCCCTCAGACCTCTAGTGCCCATTCTCCTCTGCATGGGACCACAATCTCTAGATCCAAGCCGACCCTCTTACAGATAAGCCAAGCCTAGGGTACCCAAAGGATGGTGGACTCGCTCGGAGGGAAGAGCTGTGAAAAGACACAGGATCTCCACGGCTACTCCTGGTGGGATTCCCACCTCCAGACTACTTCCTTCGATTCGCCTCACCTACGAACCACAGCACCTGAAGCACAGCACATTTGCCCTGCTTGGGATTTGCGTGGGCGAGGGTGGTGCAGCGTTAGGGGGAAGAGGTAGAGATACACGAGTCCTACAGTGTGTGTTCAGCCACGTTCCATTCAAATTTCCACCCCAACAACAAGACTAGTTCTAAGGCTCTGTTTGCCCAAGTGACCAGAGAGGGCACGAAGCAGTGCTGCCGCCTTGTGGCGCTTTCCTGTAACAACAACTTTAAAAACTGGGCTCAAGGGCACTTAACATTCACAAGGCCTCTGACCTGCGGGGCTGCAAATGACCCTTGCCCAGGAGAAGTGTCCTGGGCTAGGTAATCTGCCATGAATTCAAATCAGGCCCGACTCTCAGGCAGAAATGTTTCAACAGCTCAGAGGTACTCACACGCTTTTTTAAAAACAGCACATCAAATGAAAAGAGGCTCAGGATCTGCCGTGATCAGGGAATGCACATAAACGTAGACGAGGTGTTCCCTGGCTGCAGTCCTCAAAAAGCCTATAAACAGTAAGTGCTCAACAGGGCAGGCAGAAGAGGGAACCCTACTATGCTGTTGGTGGAAATGTAAATTGCTAACAGCCAGTATGGAGATAGGTAGGCAAGTTCCTTGCTAAACTATAAACTGGAGCTACCATCAGACTCGGCATCCCCACTCCAGTTTGTATAACCAGAGAATACCATCATTGGAATAAAACACTTCCACCCCAACGGTTGTTGTGGTACTCTTTACCATAGCCAAGCCACACAGATGACTGACATGTCCAGCGGGAAATGAATGGATAAAGAAGTTGGGCTACCTATACTCCCTCGACTGTCACTCATCCAGGGAACAAAATGAACTCATGCTATTTGTAGCAACATGGATGGAGCAGTAGATGATATCACTAATTCTGGTATATTAGGGACAGAAAGACACATATGCAGCATATCACTTTCAGGTACAGTCGAAAAATGGATACAAAGGAAGTAATGTACAGTGCAAACACAGACTCACAAACTGAGCCACGAAACGTAGATTTACCATAGGGGGAAATTGGGGATCGGACAAAGATGAAGTAGGAGGTTGGGATTAACAGAAACACACTAATATATAAAAAAAAACTTCAACAACGGCGACCCTACTAATAGCACAGGGATCTCTAATCAACACTCGTCAATAACCTAACATGGAAAATAATCCAAAATTGTAAAGGTACAGCTACATATATACCTGCATCAAGTTGCTGTCGAACTCAAACAAACACAACATTGTATATAAACTACGCTGAAATAGAAAATAAGTATTAAATTATAAAACAAGAAAAAGGCAAGAAATGCCTACTATATTACCCTCAGGCCTCTGTGACGTGGGCTGGTGTCACATCTCTGTTGCCTCAGCAGGCCTGGGTCCCAATGCAGGAGTATGCTGGTGCTGAGGGAGCCAGGGAGGAGGACGTGCCAGCAGATCAGCACCCCCTCAGACCTCTATTGCCCATTCTCCTCTGCATGGTAGCACAGTCTCCCGATCCAAGCCGGCCCTCTTACAACTAAGCCAAGCCTAGTGTACCCAAATGAAGGTCGACCAGCTGGGAGGGAAGAGCTGTGAAAAGACACCGGATCTCCACAGCTCCTGCTAGTGGGGTTCCCACCTCCAGCCTACTTCCTTAGACTCGCCCCACCTACGAACCACAGCACCTTCAGCATAGCACATTTGCACTGCTTGGGATTTGCGTGGGGTCGGGCAGTGCAGGGTAAGGGTGAAGAGAAAAAGATACACAAGCACTGCGGTGTGTGTTCAGCCACGTTGGACTCCAATTTCCACCCCAACAACAAGACTAGTTCTTAGGGTCTGTTTGCCCAAGTGACCAGAGAGGGCATGAAGCAGTGCTGCCGCCTTGTGGCGCTTTCCCGTAACAACAACTTTAAAAACCGTGCTCAAGGGCACTTAACATTCACAAGGCCTCTGACCTGCGGGGCTGCAAATGACCCCTGCCCAGGAGAAGTGTCCTGGGCTAGGTAATCTGCCAGGAATTCAAATCAGGCCCGACATTCAGGCAGAAATGTTTCAACAGCTCAGAGGTACTCACACGCTTTTCAAAGAACACCACATCAAGTGAAAAGATGCTCAGGATCTGTCATGGTTAGAGAATGCAAATAAACGTAGTCGAGGTGTTCCCTGGCTGCAGTCCTCAAAAAGCCTACAAAGAGTAAGTGCTCAAGAGGGCAGGAAAACAGGGAACCCTACTACGCTGTTGCTGGAAATGTAAATTGCTAACAGCCAGTATGGAGATAGGTAGGCAAGTTCCTTAGTAAACTATAAACTGGAGCTACCACGAGATTTGGCAACCCCACTGCAGTGCGTATAACCAGAGAATACCATCACTGGAATAAAGCAGTTGCACCCCTACGGTCGTGCTGCTACTCTTTACCATAGCCAGGACACGCAAACAACCAAAATGTCGAGCTGGAGATGTTTGGATAAAGAACTTGTGAGACCTATACTCCCTGGACTGTCACTCATCCAGTCAACAAAATGAATTCATGCTATTGGTAGCAACATGGATGCAGCAGTAGATGATCTCACTAATTCTGGTAAGTTAGAGACAGAAAGACACATATCCCAGCATATCACTTATATGTGCAATCTAAAAACGCATACAAAGAAGGAGTATACAAAGGAAACACAGATTCCCAAACGGGAAAAAGAAGTGTCGAGTTTCCAGAGGGGGAAACTGGGGATCGGGGAAGGATGAAGTAGGAGGTTGGGATTCACAGACAAACACTCATATATAAAAAAGACTTCATCAACAACAACCATCCTGAGAGCACAGGGAACTCTACTCAACATTGTTCAATACCCTAAGAGGGAAACGAATCCGAAATACTACGGGTACAGCTACATATATAACTGCATCAAGTTGCTGTCGAACTCAAACAAACACAACATTGTATATACACTATGCTGGAATGGAAAATAAATATTAAATTATAAACCAAGAAAAGGCAAGAAATGCCTACTCTATTACTCTCTGGTCTCGGTGAACTGGGATGGTGTGACATCCCTTGAGCCTGAGCAGGCCTGGGGCCCCTGGCTAGAGTATGCTGCTGATTAGGGAGACAGGGGGGAGGACGTGCCAGCAGATCAGCACCCCCTCAGACCTCTAGTGCCCATTCTCCTCTGCATGGGACCACAATCTCTAGATCCAAGCCGACCCTCTTACAGATAAGCCAAGCCTAGGGTACCCAAAGGATGGTGGACTCGCTCGGAGGGAAGAGCTGTGAAAAGACACAGGATCTCCACGGCTACTCCTGGTGGGATTCCCACCTCCAGACTACTTCCTTCGATTCGCCTCACCTACGAACCACAGCACCTGAAGCACAGCACATTTGCCCTGCTTGGGATTTGCGTGGGCGAGGGTGGTGCAGCGTTAGGGGGAAGAGGTAGAGATACACGAGTCCTACGGTGTGTGTTCAGCCACGTTCCATTCAAATTTCCACCCCAACAACAAGACTAGTTCTAAGGCTCTGTTTGCCCAAGTGACCAGAGAGGGCACGAAGCAGTGCTGCCGCCTTGTGGCGCTTTCCTGTAACAACAACTTTAAAAACCGTGCTCAAGGGCACTTAACATTCACAAGGCCTCTGACCTGCGGGGCTGCAAATGACCCTTGCCCAGGAGAAGTGTCCTGGGCTAGGTAATCTGCCAGGAATTCAAATCAGGCCCGACACTCAGGCAGAAATGTTTCAACAGCTCAGAGGTACTCACACGCTTTTCAAAGAACACCACATCAAGTGAAAAGATGCTCAGGATCTGTCATGGTTAGAGAATGCAAATAAACGTAGTCGAGGTGTTCCCTGGCTGCAGTCCTCAAAAAGCCTACAAAGAGTAAGTGCTCAAGAGGGCAGGAAAACAGGGAACCCTACTACGCTGTTGCTGGAAATGTAAATTGCTAACAGCCAGTATGGAGATAGGTAGGCAAGTTCCTTAGTAAACTATAAACTGGAGCTACCACGAGATTTGGCAACCCCACTGCAGTGCGTATAACCAGAGAATACCATCACTGGAATAAAGCAGTTGCACCCCTACGGTCGTGCTGCTACTCTTTACCATAGCCAGGACACGCAAACAACCAAAATGTCCAGCTGGAGATGTTTGGATAAAGAACTTGTGAGACCTATACTCCCTGGACTGTCACTCATCCAGTCAACAAAATGAATTCATGCTATTGGTAGCAACATGGATGCAGCAGTAGATGATCTCACTAATTCTGGTAAGTTAGAGACAGAAAGACACATATCCCCACATATCACTTACATGTGCAATCTAAAAACGCATACAAAGAAGGAGTATACAAGGGAAACACAGATTCACAAACGGGAAAAAGAAGTGTCGAGTTCCCAGAGGGGGAAATTGGGGATCGGGGAAGGATGAAGTAGGAGGTTGGGATTCACAGAAATACACTAATATATAAAAAAGACTTCATCAACGACAACCATCCTGAGAGCACAGGGAACTCTACTCAACATTCTTCAATACCCTAAGAGGGAAAGGAATCCGAAATACTACAGGTACAGCTACATATATAACTGCATCAAGTTGCTGTCAAACTCAAACAAACACAACATTGTATATACACTATGCTGGAATGGAAAATAAATATTAAATTATTAAACAAAAAAAGGCAAGAAATGCCTACACTATTACTCTCTGGCCTCGGTGAACTGGGATGGTGTCACATCCCTTGAGCCTGAGCAGGCCTGGGGCCCCTGGCTAGAGTATGCTGCTGATTAGGGAGACAGGGGGGAGGACGTGCCAGCAGATCAGCACCCCCTCAGACCTCTAGTGCCCATTCTCCTCTGCATGGGACCACAATCTCTAGATCCAAGCCGACCCTCTTACAGATAAGCCAAGCCTAGGGTACCCAAAGGATGGTGGACTCGCTCGGAGGGAAGAGCTGTGAAAAGACACAGGATCTCCACGGCTACTCCTGGTGGGATTCCCACCTCCAGACTACTTCCTTCGATTCGCCTCACCTACGAACCACAGCACCTGAAGCACAGCACATTTGCCCTGCTTGGGATTTGCGTGGGCGAGGGTGGTGCAGCGTTAGGGGGAAGAGGTAGAGATACACGAGTCCTACGGTGTGTGTTCAGCCACGTTCCATTCAAATTTCCACCCCAACAACAAGACTAGTTCTAAGGCTCTGTTTGACCAAGTGACCAGAGAGGGCACGAAGCAGTGCTGCCGCCTTGTGGCGCTTTCCTGTAACAACAACTTTAAAAACTGGGCTCAAGGGCACTTAACATTCACAAGGCCTCTGACCTGCGGGGCTGCAAATGACCCTTGCCCAGGAGAAGTGTCCTGGGCTAGGTAATCTGCCATGAATTCAAATCAGGCCCGACTCTCAGGCAGAAATGTTTCAACAGCTCAGAGGTACTCACACGCTTTTTTAAAAACAGCACATCAAATGAAAAGAGGCTCAGGATCTGCCGTGATCAGGGAATGCACATAAACGTAGACGAGGTGTTCCCTGGCTGCAGTCCTCAAAAAGCCTATAAACAGTAAGTGCTCAACAGGGCAGGCAGAAGAGGGAACCCTACTATGCTGTTGGTGGAAATGTAAATTGCTAACAGCCAGTATGGAGATAGGTAGGCAAGTTCCTTGCTAAACTATAAACTGGAGCTACCATCAGACTCGGCATCCCCACTCCAGTTTGTATAATCAGAGAATACCATCATTGGAATAAAACACTTCCACCCCAACGGTTGTTGTGGTACTGTTTACCATAGCCAAGCCACACAGATGACTGACATGTCCAGCGGGAAATGAATGGATAAAGAAGTTGGGCTACCTATACTCCCTCGACTGTCACTCATCCAGGGAACAAAATGAACTCATGCTATTTGTAGCAACATGGATGGAGCAGTAGATGATATCACTAATTCTGGTATATTAGGGACAGAAAGACACATATGCAGCATATCACTTTCAGGTACAGTCGAAAAATGGATACAAAGGAAGTAATGTACAGTGCAAACACAGACTCACAAACTGAGCCACGAAACGTAGATTTACCATAGGGGGAAATTGGGGATCGGACAAAGATGAAGTAGGAGGTTGGGATTAACAGAAACACACTAATATATAAAAAAAACTTCAACAACGGCGACCCTACTAATAGCACAGGGATCTCTAATCAACACTCGTCAATAACCTAACATGGAAAATAATCCAAAATTGTAAAGGTACAGCTACATATATACCTGCATCAAGTTGCTGTCGAACTCAAACAAACACAACATTGTATATAAACTACGCTGAAATAGAAAATAAGTATTAAATTATAAAACAAGAAAAAGGCAAGAAATGCCTACTATATTACCCTCAGGCCTCTGTGACGTGGGCTGGTGTCACATCTCTGTTGCCTCAGCAGGCCTGGGTCCCAATGCAGGAGTATGCTGGTGCTGAGGGAGCCAGGGAGGAGGACGTGCCAGCAGATCAGCACCCCCTCAGACCTCTATTGCCCATTCTCCTCTGCATGGTAGCACAGTCTCCCGATCCAAGCCGGCCCTCTTACAACTAAGCCAAGCCTAGTGTACCCAAATGAAGGTCGACCAGCTGGGAGGGAAGAGCTGTGAAAAGACACCGGATCTCCACAGCTCCTGCTAGTGGGTTTCCCACCTCCAGCCTACTTCTTTAGACTCGCCCCACCTACGAACCACAGCACCTTCAGCATAGCACATTTGCACTGCTTGGGATTTGCGTGGGGTCGGGCAGTGCAGGGTAAGGGTGAAGAGAAAAAGATACACAAGCACTGCGGTGTGTGTTCAGCCACGTTGGACTCCAATTTCCACCCCAACAACAAGACTAGTTCTTAGGGTCTGTTTGCCCAAGTGACCAGAGAGGGCATGAAGCAGTGCTGCCGCCTTGTGGCGCTTTCCCGTAACAACAACTTTAAAAACCGTGCTCAAGGGCACTTAACATTCACAAGGCCTCTGACCTGCGGGGCTGCAAATGACCCCTGCCCAGGAGAAGTGTCCTGGGCTAGGTAATCTGCCAGGAATTCAAATCAGGCCCGACATTCAGGCAGAAATGTTTCAACAGCTCAGAGGTACTCACACGCTTTTCAAAGAACACCACATCAAGTGAAAAGATGCTCAGGATCTGTCATGGTTAGAGAATGCAAATAAACGTAGTCGAGGTGTTCCCTGGCTGCAGTCCTCAAAAAGCCTACAAAGAGTAAGTGCTCAAGAGGGCAGGAAAACAGGGAACCCTACTACGCTGTTGCTGGAAATGTAAATTGCTAACAGCCAGTATGGAGATAGGTAGGCAAGTTCCTTAGTAAACTATAAACTGGAGCTACCACGAGATTTGGCAACCCCACTGCAGTGCGTATAACCAGAGAATACCATCACTGGAATAAAGCAGTTGCACCCCTACGGTCGTGGTGCTACTCTTTACCATAGCCAGGACACGCAAACAACCAAAATGTCGAGCTGGAGATGTTTGGATAAAGAACTTGTGAGACCTATACTCCCTGGACTGTCACTCATCCAGTCAACAAAATGAATTCATGCTATTGGTAGCAACATGGATGCAGCAGTAGATGATCTCACTAATTCTGGTAAGTTAGAGACAGAAAGACACATATCCCAGCATATCACTTATATGTGCAATCTAAAAACGCATACAAAGAAGGAGTATACAAAGGAAACACAGATTCCCAAACGGGAAAAAGAAGTGTCGAGTTCCCAGAGGGGGAAACTGGGGATCGGGGAAGGATGAAGTAGGAGGTTGGGATTCACAGACAAACACTCATATATAAAAAAGACTTCATCAACAACAACCATCCTGAGAGCACAGGGAACTCTACTCAACATTGTTCAATACCCTAAGAGGGAAACGAATCCGAAATACTACGGGTACAGCTACATATATAACTGCATCAAGTTGCTGTCGAACTCAAACAAACACAACATTGTATATACACTATGCTGGAATGGAAAATAAATATTAAATTATAAACCAAGAAAAGGCAAGAAATGCCTACTCTATTACTCTCTGGTCTCGGTGAACTGGGATGGTGTGACATCCCTTGAGCCTGAGCAGGCCTGGGGCCCCTGGCTAGAGTATGCTGCTGATTAGGGAGACAGGGGGGAGGACGTGCCAGCAGATCAGCACCCCCTCAGACCTCTAGTGCCCATTCTCCTCTGCATGGGACCACAATCTCTAGATCCAAGCCGACCCTCTTACAGATAAGCCAAGCCTAGGGTACCCAAAGGATGGTGGACTCGCTCGGAGGGAAGAGCTGTGAAAAGACACAGGATCTCCACGGCTACTCCTGGTGGGATTCCCACCTCCAGACTACTTCCTTCGATTCGCCTCACCTACGAACCACAGCACCTGAAGCACAGCACATTTGCCCTGCTTGGGATTTGCGTGGGCGAGGGTGGTGCAGCGTTAGGGGGAAGAGGTAGAGATACACGAGTCCTACGGTGTGTGTTCAGCCACGTTCCATTCAAATTTCCACCCCAACAACAAGACTAGTTCTAAGGCTCTGTTTGCCCAAGTGACCAGAGAGGGCACGAAGCAGTGCTGCCGCCTTGTGGCGCTTTCCTGTAACAACAACTTTAAAAACCGTGCTCAAGGGCACTTAACATTCACAAGGCCTCTGACCTGCGGGGCTGCAAATGACCCTTGCCCAGGAGAAGTGTCCTGGGCTAGGTAATCTGCCAGGAATTCAAATCAGGCCCGACACTCAGGCAGAAATGTTTCAACAGCTCAGAGGTACTCACACGCTTTTCAAAGAACACCACATCAAGTGAAAAGATGCTCAGGATCTGTCATGGTTAGAGAATGCAAATAAACGTAGTCGAGGTGTTCCCTGGCTGCAGTCCTCAAAAAGCCTACAAAGAGTAAGTGCTCAAGAGGGCAGGAAAACAGGGAACCCTACTACGCTGTTGCTGGAAATGTAAATTGCTAACAGCCAGTATGGAGATAGGTAGGCAAGTTCCTTAGTAAACTATAAACTGGAGCTACCACGAGATTTGGCAACCCCACTGCAGTGCGTATAACCAGAGAATACCATCACTGGAATAAAGCAGTTGCACCCCTACGGTCGTGCTGCTACTCTTTACCATAGCCAGGACACGCAAACAACCAAAATGTCCAGCTGGAGATGTTTGGATAAAGAACTTGTGAGACCTATACTCCCTGGACTGTCACTCATCCAGTCAACAAAATGAATTCATGCTATTGGTAGCAACATGGATGCAGCAGTAGATGATCTCACTAATTCTGGTAAGTTAGAGACAGAAAGACACATATCCCCACATATCACTTACATGTGCAATCTAAAAACGCATACAAAGAAGGAGTATACAAGGGAAACACAGATTCACAAACGGGAAAAAGAAGTGTCGAGTTCCCAGAGGGGGAAATTGGGGATCGGGGAAGGATGAAGTAGGAGGTTGGGATTCACAGAAATACACTAATATATAAAAAAGACTTCATCAACGACAACCATCCTGAGAGCACAGGGAACTCTACTCAACATTCTTCAATACCCTAAGAGGGAAAGGAATCCGAAATACTACAGGTACAGCTACATATATAACTGCATCAAGTTGCTGTCAAACTCAAACAAACACAACATTGTATATACACTATGCTGAAATGGAAAATAAATATTAAATTATTAAACAAAAAAAGGCAAGAAATGCCTACACTATTACTCTCTGGCCTCGGTGAACTGGGATGGTGTCACATCCCTTGAGCCTGAGCAGGCCTGGGGCCCCTGGCTAGAGTATGCTGCTGATTAGGGAGACAGGGGGGAGGACGTGCCAGCAGATCAGCACCCCCTCAGACCTCTAGTGCCCATTCTCCTCTGCATGGGACCACAATCTCTAGATCCAAGCCGACCCTCTTACAGATAAGCCAAGCCTAGGGTACCCAAAGGATGGTGGACTCGCTCGGAGGGAAGAGCTGTGAAAAGACACCGGATCTCCACGGCTACTCCTGGTGGGATTCCCACCTCCAGACTACTTCCTTCGATTCGCCTCACCTACGAACCACAGCACCTGAAGCACAGCACATTTGCCCTGCTTGGGATTTGCGTGGGCGAGGGTGGTGCAGCGTTAGGGGGAAGAGGTAGAGATACACGACTCCTACGGTGTGTGTTCAGCCACGTTCCATTCAAATTTCCACCCCAACAACAAGACTAGTTCTAAGGCTCTGTTTGACCAAGTGACCAGAGAGGGCACGAAGCAGTGCTGCCGCCTTGTGGCGCTTTCCCGTAACAACAACTTTAAAAACTGTGCTCAAGGGCACTTAACATTCACAAGGCCTCTGACCTGCGGGGCTGCAAATGACCCTTGCCCAGGAGAAGTGTCCTGGGCTAGGTAATCTGCCATGAATTCAAATCAGGCCCGACTCTCAGGCAGAAATGTTTCAACAGCTCAGAGGTACTCACACGCTTTTTTAAAAACAGCACATCAAATGAAAAGAGGCTCAGGATCTGCCGTGATCAGGGAATGCACATAAACGTAGACGAGGTGTTCCCTGGCTGCAGTCCTCAAAAAGCCTATAAACAGTAAGTGCTCAACAGGGCAGGCAGAAGAGGGAACCCTACTATGCTGTTGGTGGAAATGTAAATTGCTAACAGCCAGTATGGAGATAGGTAGGCAAGTTCCTTGCTAAACTATAAACTGGAGCTACCATCAGACTTGGCATCCCCACTCCAGTTTGTATAACCAGAGAATACCATCATTGGAATAAAACACTTCCACCCCAACGGTTGTTGTGGTACTGTTTACCATGGCCAAGCCACACAGATGACTGACATGTCCAGCGGGAAATGAATGGATAAAGAAGTTGGGCTACCTATACTCCCTCGACTGTCACTCATCCAGGGAACAAAATGAACTCATGCTATTTGTAGCAACATGGATGGAGCAGTAGATGATATCACTAATTCTGGTATATTAGGGACAGAAAGACACATATGCAGCATATCACTTTCAGGTACAGTCGAAAAATGGATACAAAGGAAGTAATGTACAGTGCAAACACAGACTCACAAACTGAGCCACGAAACGTAGATTTACCATAGGGGGAAATTGGGGATCGGACAAAGATGAAGTAGGAGGTTGGGATTAACAGAAACACACTAATATATAAAAAAAACTTCAACAACGGCGACCCTACTAATAGCACAGGGATCTCTAATCAACACTCGTCAATAACCTAACATGGAAAATAATCCAAAATTGTAAAGGTACAGCTACATATATACCTGCATCAAGTTGCTGTCGAACTCAAACAAACACAACATTGTATATAAACTACGCTGAAATAGAAAATAAGTATTAAATTATAAAACAAGAAAAAGGCAAGAAATGCCTACTATATTACCCTCAGGCCTCTGTGACGTGGGCTGGTGTCACATCTCTGTTGCCTCAGCAGGCCTGGGTCCCAATGCAGGAGTATGCTGGTGCTGAGGGAGCCAGGGAGGAGGACGTGCCAGCAGATCAGCACCCCCTCAGACCTCTATTGCCCATTCTCCTCTGCATGGTAGCACAGTCTCCCGATCCAAGCCGGCCCTCTTACAACTAAGCCAAGCCTAGTGTACCCAAATGAAGGTCGACCAGCTGGGAGGGAAGAGCTGTGAAAAGACACCGGATCTCCACAGCTCCTGCTAGTGGGGTTCCCACCTCCAGCCTACTTCTTTAGACTCGCCCCACCTACGAACCACAGCACCTTCAGCATAGCACATTTGCACTGCTTGGGATTTGCGTGGGGTCGGGCAGTGCAGGGTAAGGGTGAAGAGAAAAAGATACACAAGCACTGCGGTGTGTGTTCAGCCACGTTGGACTCCAATTTCCACCCCAACAACAAGAGTAGTTCTTAGGGTCTGTTTGCCCAAGTGACCAGAGAGGGCATGAAGCAGTGCTGCCGCCTTGTGGCGCTTTCCCGTAACAACAACTTTAAAAACCGTGCTCAAGGGCACTTAACATTCACAAGGCCTCTGACCTGCGGGGCTGCAAATGACCCCTGCCCAGGAGAAGTGTCCTGGGCTAGGTAATCTGCCAGGAATTCAAATCAGGCCCGACATTCAGGCAGAAATGTTTCAACAGCTCAGAGGTACTCACACGCTTTTCAAAGAACACCACATCAAGTGAAAAGATGCTCAGGATCTGTCATGGTTAGAGAATGCAAATAAACGTAGTCGAGGTGTTCCCTGGCTGCAGTCCTCAAAAAGCCTACAAAGAGTAAGTGCTCAAGAGGGCAGGAAAACAGGGAACCCTACTACGCTGTTGCTGGAAATGTAAATTGCTAACAGCCAGTATGGAGATAGGTAGGCAAGTTCCTTAGTAAACTATAAACTGGAGCTACCACGAGATTTGGCAACCCCACTGCAGTGCGTATAACCAGAGAATACCATCACTGGAATAAAGCAGTTGCACCCCTACGGTCGTGGTGCTACTCTTTACCATAGCCAGGACACGCAAACAACCAAAATGTCGAGCTGGAGATGTTTGGATAAAGAACTTGTGAGACCTATACTCCCTGGACTGTCACTCATCCAGTCAACAAAATGAATTCATGCTATTGGTAGCAACATGGATGCAGCAGTAGATGATCTCACTAATTCTGGTAAGTTAGAGACAGAAAGACACATATCCCAGCATATCACTTATATGTGCAATCTAAAAACGCATACAAAGAAGGAGTATACAAAGGAAACACAGATTCCCAAACGGGAAAAAGAAGTGTCGAGTTTCCAGAGGGGGAAACTGGGGATCGGGGAAGGATGAAGTAGGAGGTTGGGATTCACAGACAAACACTCATATATAAAAAAGACTTCATCAACAACAACCATCCTGAGAGCACAGGGAACTCTACTCAACATTGTTCAATACCCTAACAGGGAAACGAATCCGAAATACTACGGGTACAGCTACATATATAACTGCATCAAGTTGCTGTCGAACTCAAACAAACACAACATTGTATATACACTATGCTGGAATGGAAAATAAATATTAAATTATAAACCAAGAAAAGGCAAGAAATGCCTACTCTATTACTCTCTGGTCTCGGTGAACTGGGATGGTGTGACATCCCTTGAGCCTGAGCAGGCCTGGGGCCCCTGGCTAGAGTATGCTGCTGATTAGGGAGACAGGGGGGAGGACGTGCCAGCAGATCAGCACCCCCTCAGACCTCTAGTGCCCATTCTCCTCTGCATGGGACCACAATCTCTAGATCCAAGCCGACCCTCTTACAGATAAGCCAAGCCTAGGGTACCCAAAGGATGGTGGACTCGCTCGGAGGGAAGAGCTGTGAAAAGTCACAGGATCTCCACGGCTACTCCTGGTGGGATTCCCACCTCCAGACTACTTCCTTCGAGTCGCCTCACCTACGAACCACAGCACCTGAAGCACAGCACATTTGCCCTGCTTGGGATTTGCGTGGGCGAGGGTGGTGCAGCGTTAGGGGGAAGAGGTAGAGATACACGAGTCCTACGGTGTGTGTTCAGCCACGTTCCATTCAAATTTCCACCCCAACAACAAGACTAGTTCTAAGGCTCTGTTTGCCCAAGTGACCAGAGAGGGCACGAAGCAGTGCTGCCGCCTTGTGGCGCTTTCCTGTAACAACAACTTTAAAAACCGTGCTCAAGGGCACATAACATTCACAAGGCCTCTGACCTGCGGGGCTGCAAATGACCCTTGCCCAGGAGAAGTGTCCTGGGCTAGGTAATCTGCCAGGAATTCAAATCAGGCCCGACACTCAGGCAGAAATGTTTCAACAGCTCAGAGGTACTCACACGCTTTTCAAAGAACACCACATCAAGTGAAAAGATGCTCAGGATCTGTCATGGTTAGAGAATGCAAATAAACGTAGTCGAGGTGTTCCCTGGCTGCAGTCCTCAAAAAGCCTACAAAGAGTAAGTGCTCAAGAGGGCAGGAAAACAGGGAACCCTACTACGCTGTTGCTGGAAATGTAAATTGCTAACAGCCAGTATGGAGATAGGTAGGCAAGTTCCTTAGTAAACTATAAACTGGAGCTACCACGAGATTTGGCAACCCCACTGCAGTGCGTATAACCAGAGAATACCATCACTGGAATAAAGCAGTTGCACCCCTACGGTCGTGCTGCTACTCTTTACCATAGCCAGGACACGCAAACAACCAAAATGTCCAGCTGGAGATGTTTGGATAAAGAACTTGTGAGACCTATACTCCCTGGACTGTCACTCATCCAGTCAACAAAATGAATTCATGCTATTGGTAGCAACATGGATGCAGCAGTAGATGATCTCACTAATTCTGGTAAGTTAGAGACAGAAAGACACATATCCCCACATATCACTTACATGTGCAATCTAAAAACGCATACAAAGAAGGAGTATACAAGGGAAACACAGATTCACAAACGGGAAAAAGAAGTGTCGAGTTCCCAGAGGGGGAAATTGGGGATCGGGGAAGGATGAAGTAGGAGGTTGGGATTCACAGAAATACACTAATATATAAAAAAGACTTCATCAACGACAACCATCCTGAGAGCACAGGGAACTCTACTCAACATTCTTCAATACCCTAAGAGGGAAAGGAATCCGAAATACTACAGGTACAGCTACATATATAACTGCATCAAGTTGCTGTCAAACTCAAACAAACACAACATTGTATATACACTATGCTGGAATGGAAAATAAATATTAAATTATTAAACAAAAAAAGGCAAGAAATGCCTACACTATTACTCTCTGGCCTCGGTGAACTGGGATGGTGTCACATCCCTTGAGCCTGAGCAGGCCTGGGGCCCCTGGCTAGAGTATGCTGCTGATTAGGGAGACAGGGGGGAGGACGTGCCAGCAGATCAGCACCCCCTCAGACCTCTAGTGCCCATTCTCCTCTGCATGGGACCACAATCTCTAGATCCAAGCCGACCCTCTTACAGATAAGCCAAGCCTAGGGTACCCAAAGGATGGTGGACTCGCTCGGAGGGAAGAGCTGTGAAAAGACACCGGATCTCCACGGCTACTCCTGGTGGGATTCCCACCTCCAGACTACTTCCTTCGATTCGCCTCACCTACGAACCACAGCACCTGAAGCACAGCACATTTGCCCTGCTTGGGATTTGCGTGGGCGAGGGTGGTGCAGCGTTAGGGGGAAGAGGTAGAGATACACGAGTCCTACGGTGTGTGTTCAGCCACGTTCCATTCAAATTTCCACCCCAACAACAAGACTAGTTCTAAGGCTCTGTTTGCCCAAGTGACCAGAGAGGGCACGAAGCAGTGCTGCCGCCTTGTGGCGCTTTCCCGTAACAACAACTTTAAAAACTGTGCTCAAGGGCACTTAACATTCACAAGGCCTCTGACCTGCGGGGCTGCAAATGACCCTTGCCCAGGAGAAGTGTCCTGGGCTAGGTAATCTGCCATGAATTCAAATCAGGCCCGACTCTCAGGCAGAAATGTTTCAACAGCTCAGAGGTACTCACACGCTTTTTTAAAAACAGCACATCAAATGAAAAGAGGCTCAGGATCTGCCGTGATCAGGGAATGCACATAAACGTAGACGAGGTGTTCCCTGGCTGCAGTCCTCAAAAAGCCTATAAACAGTAAGTGCTCAACAGGGCAGGCAGAAGAGGGAACCCTACTATGCTGTTGGTGGAAATGTAAATTGCTAACAGCCAGTATGGAGATAGGTAGGCAAGTTCCTTGCTAAACTATAAACTGGAGCTACCATCAGACTCGGCATCCCCACTCCAGTTTGTATAACCAGAGAATACCATCATTGGAATAAAACACTTCCACCCCAACGGTTGTTGTGGTACTCTTTACCATAGCCAAGCCACACAGATGACTGACATGTCCAGCGGGAAATGAATGGATAAAGAAGTTGGGCTACCTATACTCCCTCGACTGTCACTCATCCAGGGAACAAAATGAACTCATGCTATTTGTAGCAACATGGATGGAGCAGTAGATGATATCACTAATTCTGGTATATTAGGGACAGAAAGACACATATGCAGCATATCACTTTCAGGTACAGTCGAAAAATGGATACAAAGGAAGTAATGTACAGTGCAAACACAGACTCACAAACTGAGCCACGAAACGTAGATTTACCATAGGGGGAAATTGGGGATCGGACAAAGATGAAGTAGGAGGTTGGGATTAACAGAAACACACTAATATATAAAAAAAACTTCAACAACGGCGACCCTACTAATAGCACAGGGATCTCTAATCAACACTCGTCAATAACCTAACATGGAAAATAATCCAAAATTGTAAAGGTACAGCTACATATATACCTGCATCAAGTTGCTGTCGAACTCAAACAAACACAACATTGTATATAAACTACGCTGAAATAGAAAATAAGTATTAAATTATAAAACAAGAAAAAGGCAAGAAATGCCTACTATATTACCCTCAGGCCTCTGTGACGTGGGCTGGTGTCACATCTCTGTTGCCTCAGCAGGCCTGGGTCCCAATGCAGGAGTATGCTGGTGCTGAGGGAGCCAGGGAGGAGGACGTGCCAGCAGATCAGCACCCCCTCAGACCTCTATTGCCCATTCTCCTCTGCATGGTAGCACAGTCTCCCGATCCAAGCCGGCCCTCTTACAACTAAGCCAAGCCTAGTGTACCCAAATGAAGGTCGACCAGCTGGGAGGGAAGAGCTGTGAAAAGACACCGGATCTCCACAGCTCCTGCTAGTGGGGTTCCCACCTCCAGCCTACTTCCTTAGACTCGCCCCACCTACGAACCACAGCACCTTCAGCATAGCACATTTGCACTGCTTGGGATTTGCGTGGGGTCAGGCAGTGCAGGGTAAGGGTGAAGAGAAAAAGATACACAAGCACTGCGGTGTGTGTTCAGCCACGTTGGACTCCAATTTCCACCCCAACAACAAGACTAGTTCTTAGGGTCTGTTTGCCCAAGTGACCAGAGAGGGCATGAAGCAGTGCTGCCGCCTTGTGGCGCTTTCCCGTAACAACAACTTTAAAAACCGTGCTCAAGGGCACTTAACATTCACAAGGCCTCTGACCTGCGGGGCTGCAAATGACCCTTGCCCAGGAGAAGTGTCCTGGGCTAGGTAATCTGCCAGGAATTCAAATCAGGCCCGACACTCAGGCAGAAATGTTTCAACAGCTCAGAGGTACTCACACGCTTTTCAAAGAACACCACATCAAGTGAAAAGATGCTCAGGATCTGTCATGGTTAGAGAATGCAAATAAACGTAGTCGAGGTGTTCCCTGGCTGCAGTCCTCAAAAAGCCTACAAAGAGTAAGTGCTCAAGAGGGCAGGAAAACAGGGAACCCTACTACGCTGTTGCTGGAAATGTAAATTGCTAACAGCCAGTATGGAGATAGGTAGGCAAGTTCATTAGTAAACTATAAACTGGAGCTACCACGAGATTTGGCAACCCCACTGCAGTGCGTATAACCAGAGAATACCATCACTGGAATAAAGCAGTTGCACCCCTACGGTCGTGCTGCTACTCTTTACCATAGCCAGGACACGCAAACAACCAAAATGTCGAGCTGGAGATGTTTGGATAAAGAACTTGTGAGACCTATACTCCCTGGACTGTCACTCATCCAGTCAACAAAATGAATTCATGCTATTGGTAGCAACATGGATGCAGCAGTAGATGATCTCACTAATTCTGGTAAGTTAGAGACAGAAAGACACATATCCCAGCATATCACTTATATGTGCAATCTAAAAACGCATACAAAGAAGGAGTATACAAAGGAAACACAGATTCCCAAACGGGAAAAAGAAGTGTCGAGTTCCCAGAGGGGGAAACTGGGGATCGGGGAAGGATGAAGTAGGAGGTTGGGATTCACAGACAAACACTCATATATAAAAAAGACTTCATCAACAACAACCATCCTGAGAGCACAGGGAACTCTACTCAACATTGTTCAATACCCTAAGAGGGAAACGAATCCGAAATACTACGGGTACAGCTACATATATAACTGCATCAAGTTGCTGTCGAACTCAAACAAACACAACATTGTATATACACTATGCTGGAATGGAAAATAAATATTAAATTATAAACCAAGAAAAGGCAAGAAATGCCTACTCTATTACTCTCTGGTCTCGGTGAACTGGGATGGTGTGACATCCCTTGAGCCTGAGCAGGCCTGGGGCCCCTGGCTAGAGTATGCTGCTGATTAGGGAGACAGGGGGGAGGACGTGCCAGCAGATCAGCACCCCCTCAGACCTCTAGTGCCCATTCTCCTCTGCATGGGACCACAATCTCTAGATCCAAGCCGACCCTCTTACAGATAAGCCAAGCCTAGGGTACCCAAAGGATGGTGGACTCGCTCGGAGGGAAGAGCTGTGAAAAGACACAGGATCTCCACGGCTACTCCTGGTGGGATTCCCACCTCCAGACTACTTCCTTCGATTCGCCTCACCTACGAACCACAGCACCTGAAGCACAGCACATTTGCCCTGCTTGGGATTTGCGTGGGCGAGGGTGGTGCAGCGTTAGGGGGAAGAGGTAGAGATACACGAGTCCTACGGTGTGTGTTCAGCCACGTTCCATTCAAATTTCCACCCCAACAACAAGACTAGTTCTAAGGCTCTGTTTGCCCAAGTGACCAGAGAGGGCACGAAGCAGTGCTGCCGCCTTGTGGCGCTTTCCCGTAACAACACCTTTAAAAACCGTGCTCAAGGGCACTTAACATTCACAAGGCCTCTGACCTGCGGGGCTGCAAATGACCCTTGCCCAGGAGAAGTGTCCTGGGCTAGGTAATCTGCCAGGAATTCAAATCAGGCCCGACACTCAGGCAGAAATGTTTCAACAGCTCAGAGGTACTCACACGCTTTTCAAAGAACACCACATCAAGTGAAAAGATGCTCAGGATCTGTCATGGTTAGAGAATGCAAATAAACGTAGTCGAGGTGTTCCCTGGCTGCAGTCCTCAAAAAGCCTACAAAGAGTAAGTGCTCAAGAGGGCAGGAAAACAGGGAACCCTACTACGCTGTTGCTGGAAATGTAAATTGCTAACAGCCAGTATGGAGATAGGTAGGCAAGTTCCTTAGTAAACTATAAACTGGAGCTACCACGAGATTTGGCAACCCCACTGCAGTGCGTATAACCAGAGAATACCATCACTGGAATAAAGCAGTTGCACCCCTACGGTCGTGCTGCTACTCTTTACCATAGCCAGGACACGCAAACAACCAAAATGTCCAGCTGGAGATGTTTGGATAAAGAACTTGTGAGACCTATACTCCCTGGACTGTCACTCATCCAGTCAACAAAATGAATTCATGCTATTGGTAGCAACATGGATGCAGCAGTAGATGATCTCACTAATTCTGGTAAGTTAGAGACAGAAAGACACATATCCCCACATATCACTTACATGTGCAATCTAAAAACGCATACAAAGAAGGAGTATACAAGGGAAACACAGATTCACAAACGGGAAAAAGAAGTGTCGAGTTCCCAGAGGGGGAAATTGGGGATCGGGGAAGGATGAAGTAGGAGGTTGGGATTCACAGAAATACACTAATATATAAAAAAGACTTCATCAACGACAACCATCCTGAGAGCACAGGGAACTCTACTCAACATTCTTCAATACCCTAAGAGGGAAAGGAATCCGAAATACTACAGGTACAGCTACATATATAACTGCATCAAGTTGCTGTCAAACTCAAACAAACACAACATTGTATATACACTATGCTGGAATGGAAAATAAATATTAAATTATTAAACAAAAAAAGGCAAGAAATGCCTACACTATTACTCTCTGGCCTCGGTGAACTGGGATGGTGTCACATCCCTTGAGCCTGAGCAGGCCTGGGGCCCCTGGCTAGAGTATGCTGCTGATTAGGGAGACAGGGGGGAGGACGTGCCAGCAGATCAGCACCCCCTCAGACCTCTAGTGCCCATTCTCCTCTGCATGGGACCACAATCTCTAGATCCAAGCCGACCCTCTTACAGATAAGCCAAGCCTAGGGTACCCAAAGGATGGTGGACTCGCTCGGAGGGAAGAGCTGTGAAAAGACACAGGATCTCCACGGCTACTCCTGGTGGGATTCCCACCTCCAGACTACTTCCTTCGATTCGCCTCACCTACGAACCACAGCACCTGAAGCACAGCACATTTGCCCTGCTTGGGATTTGCGTGGGCGAGGGTGGTGCAGCGTTAGGGGGAAGAGGTAGAGATACACGAGTCCTACGGTGTGTGTTCAGCCACGTTCCATTCAAATTTCCACCCCAACAACAAGACTAGTTCTAAGGCTCTGTTTGCCCAAGTGACCAGAGAGGGCACGAAGCAGTGCTGCCGCCTTGTGGCGCTTTCCTGTAACAACACCTTTAAAAACCGTGCTCAAGGGCACTTAACATTCACAAGGCCTCTGACCTGCGGGGCTGCAAATGACCCTTGCCCAGGAGAAGTGTCCTGGGCTAGGTAATCTGCCATGAATTCAAATCAGGCCCGACTCTCAGGCAGAAATGTTTCAACAGCTCAGAGGTACTCACACGCTTTTTTAAAAACAGCACATCAAATGAAAAGAGGCTCAGGATCTGCCGTGATCAGGGAATGCACATAAACGTAGACGAGGTGTTCCCTGGCTGCAGTCCTCAAAAAGCCTATAAACAGTAAGTGCTCAACAGGGCAGGCAGAAGAGGGAACCCTACTATGCTGTTGGTGGAAATGTAAATTGCTAACAGCCAGTATGGAGATAGGTAGGCAAGTTCCTTGCTAAACTATAAACTGGAGCTACCATCAGACTCGGCATCCCCACTCCAGTTTGTATAACCAGAGAATACCATCATTGGAATAAAACACTTCCACCCCAACGGTTGTTGTGGTACTCTTTACCATAGCCAAGCCACACAGATGACTGACATGTCCAGCGGGAAATGAATGGATAAAGAAGTTGGGCTACCTATACTCCCTCGACTGTCACTCATCCAGGGAACAAAATGAACTCATGCTATTTGTAGCAACATGGATGGAGCAGTAGATGATATCACTAATTCTGGTATATTAGGGACAGAAAGACACATATGCAGCATATCACTTTCAGGTACAGTCGAAAAATGGATACAAAGGAAGTAATGTACAGTGCAAACACAGACTCACAAACTGAGCCACGAAACGTAGATTTACCATAGGGGGAAATTGGGGATCGGACAAAGATGAAGTAGGAGGTTGGGATTAACAGAAACACACTAATATATAAAAAAAAACTTAAACAACGGCGACCCTACTAATAGCACAGGGATCTCTAATCAACACTCGTCAATAACCTAACATGGAAAATAATCCAAAATTGTAAAGGTACAGCTACATATATACCTGCATCAAGTTGCTGTCGAACTCAAACAAACACAACATTGTATATAAACTACGCTGAAATAGAAAATAAGTATTAAATTATAAAACAAGAAAAAGGCAAGAAATGCCTACTATATTACCCTCAGGCCTCTGTGACGTGGGCTGGTGTCACATCTCTGTTGCCTCAGCAGGCCTGGGTCCCAATGCAGGAGTATGCTGGTGCTGAGGGAGCCAGGGAGGAGGACGTGCCAGCAGATCAGCACCCCCTCAGACCTCTATTGCCCATTCTCCTCTGCATGGTAGCACAGTCTCCCGATCCAAGCCGGCCCTCTTACAACTAAGCCAAGCCTAGTGTACCCAAATGAAGGTCGACCAGCTGGGAGGGAAGAGCTGTGAAAAGACACCGGATCTCCACAGCTCCTGCTAGTGGGGTTCCCACCTCCAGCCTACTTCCTTAGACTCGCCCCACCTACGAACCACAGCACCTTCAGCATAGCACATTTGCACTGCTTGGGATTTGCGTGGGGTCGGGCAGTGCAGGGTAAGGGTGAAGAGAAAAAGATACACAAGCACTGCGGTGTGTGTTCAGCCACGTTGGACTCCAATTTCCACCCCAACAACAAGACTAGTTCTTAGGGTCTGTTTGCCCAAGTGACCAGAGAGGGCATGAAGCAGTGCTGCCGCCTTGTGGCGCTTTCCCGTAACAACAACTTTAAAAACCGTGCTCAAGGGCACTTAACATTCACAAGGCCTCTGACCTGCGGGGCTGCAAATGACCCCTGCCCAGGAGAAGTGTCCTGGGCTAGGTAATCTGCCAGGAATTCAAATCAGGCCCGACATTCAGGCAGAAATGTTTCAACAGCTCAGAGGTACTCACACGCTTTTCAAAGAACACCACATCAAGTGAAAAGATGCTCAGGATCTGTCATGGTTAGAGAATGCAAATAAACGTAGTCGAGGTGTTCCCTGGCTGCAGTCCTCAAAAAGCCTACAAAGAGTAAGTGCTCAAGAGGGCAGGAAAACAGGGAACCCTACTACGCTGTTGCTGGAAATGTAAATTGCTAACAGCCAGTATGGAGATAGGTAGGCAAGTTCCTTAGTAAACTATAAACTGGAGCAACCACGAGATTTGGCAACCCCACTGCAGTGCGTATAACCAGAGAATACCATCACTGGAATAAAGCAGTTGCACCCCTACGGTCGTGCTGCTACTCTTTACCATAGCCAGGACACGCAAACAACCAAAATGTCCAGCTGGAGATGTTTGGATAAAGAACTTGTGAGACCTATACTCCCTGGACTGTCACTCATCCAGTCAACAAAATGAATTCATGCTATTGGTAGCAACATGGATGCAGCAGTAGATGATCTCACTAATTCTGGTAAGTTAGAGACAGAAAGACACATATCCCAGCATATCACTTATATGTGCAATCTAAAAACGCATACAAAGAAGGAGTATACAAAGGAAACACAGATTCCCAAACGGGAAAAAGAAGTGTCGAGTTTCCAGAGGGGGAAACTGGGGATCGGGGAAGGATGAAGTAGGAGGTTGGGATTCACAGACAAACACTCATATATAAAAAAGACTTCATCAACAACAACCATCCTGAGAGCACAGGGAACTCTACTCAACATTGTTCAATACCCTAAGAGGGAAACGAATCCGAAATACTACGGGTACAGCTACATATATAACTGCATCAAGTTGCTGTCGAACTCAAACAAACACAACATTGTATATACACTATGCTGGAATGGAAAATAAATATTAAATTATAAACCAAGAAAAGGCAAGAAATGCCTACTCTATTACTCTCTGGTCTCGGTGAACTGGGATGGTGTGACATCCCTTGAGCCTGAGCAGGCCTGGGGCCCCTGGCTAGAGTATGCTGCTGATTAGGGAGACAGGGGGGAGGACGTGCCAGCAGATCAGCACCCCCTCAGACCTCTAGTGCCCATTCTCCTCTGCATGGGACCACAATCTCTAGATCCAAGCCGACCCTCTTACAGATAAGCCAAGCCTAGGGTACCCAAAGGATGGTGGACTCGCTCGGAGGGAAGAGCTGTGAAAAGACACAGGATCTCCACGGCTACTCCTGGTGGGATTCCCACCTCCAGACTACTTCCTTCGATTCGCCTCACCTACGAACCACAGCACCTGAAGCACAGCACATTTGCCCTGCTTGGGATTTGCGTGGGCGAGGGTGGTGCAGCGTTAGGGGGAAGAGGTAGAGATACACGAGTCCTACGGTGTGTGTTCAGCCACGTTCCATTCAAATTTCCACCCCAACAACAAGACTAGTTCTAAGGCTCTGTTTGCCCAAGTGACCAGAGAGGGCACGAAGCAGTGCTGCCGCCTTGTGGCGCTTTCCTGTAACAACACCTTTAAAAACCGTGCTCAAGGGCACTTAACATTCACAAGGCCTCTGACCTGCGGGGCTGCAAATGACCCTTGCCCAGGAGAAGTGTCCTGGGCTAGGTAATCTGCCAGGAATTCAAATCAGGCCCGACACTCAGGCAGAAATGTTTCAACAGCTCAGAGGTACTCACACGCTTTTCAAAGAACACCACATCAAGTGAAAAGATGCTCAGGATCTGTCATGGTTAGAGAATGCAAATAAACGTAGTCGAGGTGTTCCCTGGCTGCAGTCCTCAAAAAGCCTACAAAGAGTAAGTGCTCAAGAGGGCAGGAAAACAGGGAACCCTACTACGCTGTTGCTGGAAATGTAAATTGCTAACAGCCAGTATGGAGATAGGTAGGCAAGTTCCTTAGTAAACTATAAACTGGAGCTACCACGAGATTTGGCAACCCCACTGCAGTGCGTATAACCAGAGAATACCATCACTGGAATAAAGCAGTTGCACCCCTACGGTCGTGCTGCTACTCTTTACCATAGCCAGGACACGCAAACAACCAAAATGTCCAGCTGGAGATGTTTGGATAAAGAACTTGTGAGACCTATACTCCCTGGACTGTCACTCATCCAGTCAACAAAATGAATTCATGCTATTGGTAGCAACATGGATGCAGCAGTAGATGATCTCACTAATTCTGGTAAGTTAGAGACAGAAAGACACATATCCCCACATATCACTTACATGTGCAATCTAAAAACGCATACAAAGAAGGAGTATACAAGGGAAACACAGATTCACAAACGGGAAAAAGAAGTGTCGAGTTCCCAGAGGGGGAAATTGGGGATCGGGGAAGGATGAAGTAGGAGGTTGGGATTCACAGAAATACACTAATATATAAAAAAGACTTCATCAACGACAACCATCCTGAGAGCACAGGGAACTCTACTCAACATTCTTCAATACCCTAAGAGGGAAAGGAATCCGAAATACTACAGGTACAGCTACATATATAACTGCATCAAGTTGCTGTCAAACTCAAACAAACACAACATTGTATATACACTATGCTGGAATGGAAAATAAATATTAAATTATTAAACAAAAAAAGGCAAGAAATGCCTACACTATTACTCTCTGGCCTCGGTGAACTGGGATGGTGTCACATCCCTTGAGCCTGAGCAGGCCTGGGGCCCCTGGCTAGAGTATGCTGCTGATTAGGGAGACAGGGGGGAGGACGTGCCAGCAGATCAGCACCCCCTCAGACCTCTAGTGCCCATTCTCCTCTGCATGGGACCACAATCTCTAGATCCAAGCCGACCCTCTTACAGATAAGCCAAGCCTAGGGTACCCAAAGGATGGTGGACTCGCTCGGAGGGAAGAGCTGTGAAAAGACACAGGATCTCCACGGCTACTCCTGGTGGGATTCCCACCTCCAGACTACTTCCTTCGATTCGCCTCACCTACGAACCACAGCACCTGAAGCACAGCACATTTGCCCTGCTTGGGATTTGCGTGGGCGAGGGTGGTGCAGCGTTAGGGGGAAGAGGTAGAGATACACGAGTCCTACGGTGTGTGTTCAGCCACGTTCCATTCAAATTTCCACCCCAACAACAAGACTAGTTCTAAGGCTCTGTTTGACCAAGTGACCAGAGAGGGCACGAAGCAGTGCTGCCGCCTTGTGGCGCTTTCCTGTAACAACAACTTTAAAAACTGGGCTCAAGGGCACTTAACATTCACAAGGCCTCTGACCTGCGGGGCTGCAAATGACCCTTGCCCAGGAGAAGTGTCCTGGGCTAGGTAATCTGCCATGAATTCAAATCAGGCCCGACTCTCAGGCAGAAATGTTTCAACAGCTCAGAGGTACTCACACGCTTTTTTAAAAACAGCACATCAAATGAAAAGAGGCTCAGGATCTGCCGTGATCAGGGAATGCACATAAACGTAGACGAGGTGTTCCCTGGCTGCAGTCCTCAAAAAGCCTATAAACAGTAAGTGCTCAACAGGGCAGGCAGAAGAGGGAACCCTACTATGCTGTTGGTGGAAATGTAAATTGCTAACAGCCAGTATGGAGATAGGTAGGCAAGTTCCTTGCTAAACTATAAACTGGAGCTACCATCAGACTCGGCATCCCCACTCCAGTTTGTATAACCAGAGAATACCATCATTGGAATAAAACACTTCCACCCCAACGGTTGTTGTGGTACTGTTTACCATAGCCAAGCCACACAGATGACTGACATGTCCAGCGGGAAATGAATGGATAAAGAAGTTGGGCTACCTATACTCCCTCGACTGTCACTCATCCAGGGAACAAAATGAACTCATGCTATTTGTAGCAACATGGATGGAGCAGTAGATGATATCACTAATTCTGGTATATTAGGGACAGAAAGACACATATGCAGCATATCACTTTCAGGTACAGTCGAAAAATGGATACAAAGGAAGTAATGTACAGTGCAAACACAGACTCACAAACTGAGCCACGAAACGTAGATTTACCATAGGGGGAAATTGGGGATCGGACAAAGATGAAGTAGGAGGTTGGGATTAACAGAAACACACTAATATATAAAAAAAACTTCAACAACGGCGACCCTACTAATAGCACAGGGATCTCTAATCAACACTCGTCAATAACCTAACATGGAAAATAATCCAAAATTGTAAAGGTACAGCTACATATATACCTGCATCAAGTTGCTGTCGAACTCAAACAAACACAACATTGTATATAAACTACGCTGAAATAGAAAATAAGTATTAAATTATAAAACAAGAAAAAGGCAAGAAATGCCTACTATATTACCCTCAGGCCTCTGTGACGTGGGCTGGTGTCACATCTCTGTTGCCTCAGCAGGCCTGGGTCCCAATGCAGGAGTATGCTGGTGCTGAGGGAGCCAGGGAGGAGGACGTGCCAGCAGATCAGCACCCCCTCAGACCTCTATTGCCCATTCTCCTCTGCATGGTAGCACAGTCTCCCGATCCAAGCCGGCCCTCTTACAACTAAGCCAAGCCTAGTGTACCCAAATGAAGGTCGACCAGCTGGGAGGGAAGAGCTGTGAAAAGACACCGGATCTCCACAGCTCCTGCTAGTGGGTTTCCCACCTCCAGCCTACTTCTTTAGACTCGCCCCACCTACGAACCACAGCACCTTCAGCATAGCACATTTGCACTGCTTGGGATTTGCGTGGGGTCGGGCAGTGCAGGGTAAGGGTGAAGAGAAAAAGATACACAAGCACTGCGGTGTGTGTTCAGCCACGTTGGACTCCAATTTCCACCCCAACAACAAGACTAGTTCTTAGGGTCTGTTTGCCCAAGTGACCAGAGAGGGCATGAAGCAGTGCTGCCGCCTTGTGGCGCTTTCCCGTAACAACAACTTTAAAAACCGTGCTCAAGGGCACTTAACATTCACAAGGCCTCTGACCTGCGGGGCTGCAAATGACCCCTGCCCAGGAGAAGTGTCCTGGGCTAGGTAATCTGCCAGGAATTCAAATCAGGCCCGACATTCAGGCAGAAATGTTTCAACAGCTCAGAGGTACTCACACGCTTTTCAAAGAACACCACATCAAGTGAAAAGATGCTCAGGATCTGTCATGGTTAGAGAATGCAAATAAACGTAGTCGAGGTGTTCCCTGGCTGCAGTCCTCAAAAAGCCTACAAAGAGTAAGTGCTCAAGAGGGCAGGAAAACAGGGAACCCTACTACGCTGTTGCTGGAAATGTAAATTGCTAACAGCCAGTATGGAGATAGGTAGGCAAGTTCCTTAGTAAACTATAAACTGGAGCTACCACGAGATTTGGCAACCCCACTGCAGTGCGTATAACCAGAGAATACCATCACTGGAATAAAGCAGTTGCACCCCTACGGTCGTGGTGCTACTCTTTACCATAGCCAGGACACGCAAACAACCAAAATGTCGAGCTGGAGATGTTTGGATAAAGAACTTGTGAGACCTATACTCCCTGGACTGTCACTCATCCAGTCAACAAAATGAATTCATGCTATTGGTAGCAACATGGATGCAGCAGTAGATGATCTCACTAATTCTGGTAAGTTAGAGACAGAAAGACACATATCCCAGCATATCACTTATATGTGCAATCTAAAAACGCATACAAAGAAGGAGTATACAAAGGAAACACAGATTCCCAAACGGGAAAAAGAAGTGTCGAGTTCCCAGAGGGGGAAACTGGGGATCGGGGAAGGATGAAGTAGGAGGTTGGGATTCACAGACAAACACTCATATATAAAAAAGACTTCATCAACAACAACCATCCTGAGAGCACAGGGAACTCTACTCAACATTGTTCAATACCCTAAGAGGGAAACGAATCCGAAATACTACGGGTACAGCTACATATATAACTGCATCAAGTTGCTGTCGAACTCAAACAAACACAACATTGTATATACACTATGCTGGAATGGAAAATAAATATTAAATTATAAACCAAGAAAAGGCAAGAAATGCCTACTCTATTACTCTCTGGTCTCGGTGAACTGGGATGGTGTGACATCCCTTGAGCCTGAGCAGGCCTGGGGCCCCTGGCTAGAGTATGCTGCTGATTAGGGAGACAGGGGGGAGGACGTGCCAGCAGATCAGCACCCCCTCAGACCTCTAGTGCCCATTCTCCTCTGCATGGGACCACAATCTCTAGATCCAAGCCGACCCTCTTACAGATAAGCCAAGCCTAGGGTACCCAAAGGATGGTGGACTCGCTCGGAGGGAAGAGCTGTGAAAAGACACAGGATCTCCACGGCTACTCCTGGTGGGATTCCCACCTCCAGACTACTTCCTTCGATTCGCCTCACCTACGAACCACAGCACCTGAAGCACAGCACATTTGCCCTGCTTGGGATTTGCGTGGGCGAGGGTGGTGCAGCGTTAGGGGGAAGAGGTAGAGATACACGAGTCCTACGGTGTGTGTTCAGCCACGTTCCATTCAAATTTCCACCCCAACAACAAGACTAGTTCTAAGGCTCTGTTTGCCCAAGTGACCAGAGAGGGCACGAAGCAGTGCTGCCGCCTTGTGGCGCTTTCCTGTAACAACAACTTTAAAAACCGTGCTCAAGGGCACTTAACATTCACAAGGCCTCTGACCTGCGGGGCTGCAAATGACCCTTGCCCAGGAGAAGTGTCCTGGGCTAGGTAATCTGCCAGGAATTCAAATCAGGCCCGACACTCAGGCAGAAATGTTTCAACAGCTCAGAGGTACTCACACGCTTTTCAAAGAACACCACATCAAGTGAAAAGATGCTCAGGATCTGTCATGGTTAGAGAATGCAAATAAACGTAGTCGAGGTGTTCCCTGGCTGCAGTCCTCAAAAAGCCTACAAAGAGTAAGTGCTCAAGAGGGCAGGAAAACAGGGAACCCTACTACGCTGTTGCTGGAAATGTAAATTGCTAACAGCCAGTATGGAGATAGGTAGGCAAGTTCCTTAGTAAACTATAAACTGGAGCTACCACGAGATTTGGCAACCCCACTGCAGTGCGTATAACCAGAGAATACCATCACTGGAATAAAGCAGTTGCACCCCTACGGTCGTGCTGCTACTCTTTACCATAGCCAGGACACGCAAACAACCAAAATGTCCAGCTGGAGATGTTTGGATAAAGAACTTGTGAGACCTATACTCCCTGGACTGTCACTCATCCAGTCAACAAAATGAATTCATGCTATTGGTAGCAACATGGATGCAGCAGTAGATGATCTCACTAATTCTGGTAAGTTAGAGACAGAAAGACACATATCCCCACATATCACTTACATGTGCAATCTAAAAACGCATACAAAGAAGGAGTATACAAGGGAAACACAGATTCACAAACGGGAAAAAGAAGTGTCGAGTTCCCAGAGGGGGAAATTGGGGATCGGGGAAGGATGAAGTAGGAGGTTGGGATTCACAGAAATACACTAATATATAAAAAAGACTTCATCAACGACAACCATC
Organism: Balaenoptera borealis; assembly: GCF_965194805.1. Classification (NCBI taxonomy): domain Eukaryota; kingdom Metazoa; phylum Chordata; class Mammalia; order Artiodactyla; family Balaenopteridae; genus Balaenoptera; species Balaenoptera borealis. The sequence continues at coordinate 47,217,892 of NC_138869.1, read as the reverse complement.
CTGAGAGCACAGGGAACTCTACTCAACATTCTTCAATACCCTAAGAGGGAAAGGAATCCGAAATACTACAGGTACAGCTACATATATAACTGCATCAAGTTGCTGTCAAACTCAAACAAACACAACATTGTATATACACTATGCTGAAATGGAAAATAAATATTAAATTATTAAACAAAAAAAGGCAAGAAATGCCTACACTATTACTCTCTGGCCTCGGTGAACTGGGATGGTGTCACATCCCTTGAGCCTGAGCAGGCCTGGGGCCCCTGGCTAGAGTATGCTGCTGATTAGGGAGACAGGGGGGAGGACGTGCCAGCAGATCAGCACCCCCTCAGACCTCTAGTGCCCATTCTCCTCTGCATGGGACCACAATCTCTAGATCCAAGCCGACCCTCTTACAGATAAGCCAAGCCTAGGGTACCCAAAGGATGGTGGACTCGCTCGGAGGGAAGAGCTGTGAAAAGACACCGGATCTCCACGGCTACTCCTGGTGGGATTCCCACCTCCAGACTACTTCCTTCGATTCGCCTCACCTACGAACCACAGCACCTGAAGCACAGCACATTTGCCCTGCTTGGGATTTGCGTGGGCGAGGGTGGTGCAGCGTTAGGGGGAAGAGGTAGAGATACACGAGTCCTACGGTGTGTGTTCAGCCACGTTCCATTCAAATTTCCACCCCAACAACAAGACTAGTTCTAAGGCTCTGTTTGCCCAAGTGACCAGAGAGGGCACGAAGCAGTGCTGCCGCCTTGTGGCGCTTTCCCGTAACAACAACTTTAAAAACTGTGCTCAAGGGCACTTAACATTCACAAGGCCTCTGACCTGCGGGGCTGCAAATGACCCTTGCCCAGGAGAAGTGTCCTGGGCTAGGTAATCTGCCATGAATTCAAATCAGGCCCGACTCTCAGGCAGAAATGTTTCAACAGCTCAGAGGTACTCACACGCTTTTTTAAAAACAGCACATCAAATGAAAAGAGGCTCAGGATCTGCCGTGATCAGGGAATGCACATAAACGTAGACGAGGTGTTCCCTGGCTGCAGTCCTCAAAAAGCCTATAAACAGTAAGTGCTCAACAGGGCAGGCAGAAGAGGGAACCCTACTATGCTGTTGGTGGAAATGTAAATTGCTAACAGCCAGTATGGAGATAGGTAGGCAAGTTTCTTGCTAAACTATAAACTGGAGCTACCATCAGACTTGGCATCCCCACTCCAGTTTGTATAACCAGAGAATACCATCATTGGAATAAAACACTTCCACCCCAACGGTTGTTGTGGTACTGTTTACCATGGCCAAGCCACACAGATGACTGACATGTCCAGCGGGAAATGAATGGATAAAGAAGTTGGGCTACCTATACTCCCTCGACTGTCACTCATCCAGGGAACAAAATGAACTCATGCTATTTGTAGCAACATGGATGGAGCAGTAGATGATATCACTAATTCTGGTATATTAGGGACAGAAAGACACATATGCAGCATATCACTTTCAGGTACAGTCGAAAAATGGATACAAAGGAAGTAATGTACAGTGCAAACACAGACTCACAAACTGAGCCACGAAACGTAGATTTACCATAGGGGGAAATTGGGGATCGGACAAAGATGAAGTAGGAGGTTGGGATTAACAGAAACACACTAATATATAAAAAAAACTTCAACAACGGCGACCCTACTAATAGCACAGGGATCTCTAATCAACACTCGTCAATAACCTAACATGGAAAATAATCCAAAATTGTAAAGGTACAGCTACATATATACCTGCATCAAGTTGCTGTCGAACTCAAACAAACACAACATTGTATATAAACTACGCTGAAATAGAAAATAAGTATTAAATTATAAAACAAGAAAAAGGCAAGAAATGCCTACTATATTACCCTCAGGCCTCTGTGACGTGGGCTGGTGTCACATCTCTGTTGCCTCAGCAGGCCTGGGTCCCAATGCAGGAGTATGCTGGTGCTGAGGGAGCCAGGGAGGAGGACGTGCCAGCAGATCAGCACCCCCTCAGACCTCTATTGCCCATTCTCCTCTGCATGGTAGCACAGTCTCCCGATCCAAGCCGGCCCTCTTACAACTAAGCCAAGCCTAGTGTACCCAAATGAAGGTCGACCAGCTGGGAGGGAAGAGCTGTGAAAAGACACCGGATCTCCACAGCTCCTGCTAGTGGGGTTCCCACCTCCAGCCTACTTCCTTAGACTCGCCCCACCTACGAACCACAGCACCTTCAGCATAGCACATTTGCACTGCTTGGGATTTGCGTGGGGTCGGGCAGTGCAGGGTAAGGGTGAAGAGGAAAAGATACACAAGCACTGCGGTGTGTGTTCAGCCACGTTGGACTCCAATTTCCAACCCAACACCAGGACTCCCTCTAAGGCTCTGTTTGCCTACGTTACCAGGGAGGACACGAAGAAGTGCTGCCGCCTTGTGGCGCTTTCCCGTAACAACAACTTGAAACACTGTACTCAAGGGCACTTAACATTCACAAGGCCTGCGCGGCTGCAAATGAACCCTGCCCTCCAGAAATGTCCTATGCTAGGTAATCTGAAATCAATTCAAATCAGGTCCGACTCTCAGGCAGAAATGTTTCAAGAGCCCAGTGGTACTCACACGCTTTTTAAAAAACAGCACATCAAATGAAAAGATGCTCAGGATCTCTCATGATTAAAGAATGAAAATAAACGTAGACGAGCTGTTCCCTGGCTGCAGTCCTCAAAAAGCCTACAAAGAGTAACTGCTCAAGAGGGCAGGAAAAAAGAGAACCCTACTACGCTGTTGGTGGAAATGTAACTTGCTAGCAGCCAGTATGGAGATAGGTAGGCAAGTTCCTTAGTAACCTATAAACTGGAGCGACCACGAGATTCGGCAACCCCACTGCAGTTCGTATAACCAGGGAATACCATCATTGGAATAAAACAGTTGCACCCCAACGGTCGTGGTGCTACTCTTTATCATAGCCAAGACACGCAAACAAGCGAAATGTCCAGCGAGAGACGATTGGATAAAGAACTTGTGAGAACTATACCCCCTGGACTGTCACTCATCCAGACAACAAAATGAACTCATGCTATTTGTAGCCACATGGATGCAGCAGTAGATGATCTCACTAATTCTGGTAAGTTAGAGACAGAAAGACACATATCCCAGCATATCACTTATATGTGCAATCTAAAAACGCATACAAAGAAGGAGTATACAAAGGAAACACAGATTCCCAAACGGGAAAAAGAAGTGTCGAGTTCCCAGAGGGGGAAACTGGGGATCGGGGAAGGATGAAGTAGGAGGTTGGGATTCACAGACAAACACTCATATATAAAAAAGACTTCATCAACAACAACCATCCTGAGAGCACAGGGAACTCTACTCAACATTCTTCAATACCCTAACAGGGAAACGAATCCGAAATACTACGGGTACAGCTACATATATAACTGCATCAAGTTGCTGTTGAACTCAAACAAACACAACATTGTATATACACTATGCTGGAATGGAAAATAAATATTAAATTATAAACCAAGAAAAGGCAAGAAATGCCTACTCTATTACTCTCTGGTCTCGGTGAACTGGGATGGTGTGACATCCCTTGAGCCTGAGCAGGCCTGGGGCCCCTGGCTAGAGTATGCTGCTGATTAGGGAGACAGGGGGGAGGACGTGCCAGCAGATCAGCACCCCCTCAGACCTCTAGTGCCCATTCTCCTCTGCATGGGACCACAATCTCTAGATCCAAGCCGACCCTCTTACAGATAAGCCAAGCCTAGGGTACCCAAAGGATGGTGGACTCGCTCGGAGGGAAGAGCTGTGAAAAGACACAGGATCTCCACGGCTACTCCTGGTGGGATTCCCACCTCCAGACTACTTCCTTCGATTCGCCTCACCTACGAACCACAGCACCTGAAGCACAGCACATTTGCCCTGCTTGGGATTTGCGTGGGCGAGGGTGGTGCAGCGTTAGGGGGAAGAGGTAGAGATACACGAGTCCTACGGTGTGTGTTCAGCCACGTTCCATTCAAATTTCCACCCCAACAACAAGACTAGTTCTAAGGCTCTGTTTGCCCAAGTGACCAGAGAGGGCACGAAGCAGTGCTGCCGCCTTGTGGCGCTTTCCTGTAACAACAACTTTAAAAACCGTGCTCAAGGGCACTTAACATTCACAAGGCCTCTGACCTGCGGGGCTGCAAATGACCCTTGCCCAGGAGAAGTGTCCTGGGCTAGGTAATCTGCCAGGAATTCAAATCAGGCCCGACACTCAGGCAGAAATGTTTCAACAGCTCAGAGGTACTCACACGCTTTTCAAAGAACACCACATCAAGTGAAAAGATGCTCAGGATCTGTCATGGTTAGAGAATGCAAATAAACGTAGTCGAGGTGTTCCCTGGCTGCAGTCCTCAAAAAGCCTACAAAGAGTAAGTGCTCAAGAGGGCAGGAAAACAGGGAACCCTACTACGCTGTTGCTGGAAATGTAAATTGCTAACAGCCAGTATGGAGATAGGTAGGCAAGTTCCTTAGTAAACTATAAACTGGAGCTACCACGAGATTTGGCAACCCCACTGCAGTGCGTATAACCAGAGAATACCATCACTGGAATAAAGCAGTTGCACCCCTACGGTCGTGCTGCTACTCTTTACCATAGCCAGGACACGCAAACAACCAAAATGTCCAGCTGGAGATGTTTGGATAAAGAACTTGTGAGACCTATACTCCCTGGACTGTCACTCATCCAGTCAACAAAATGAATTCATGCTATTGGTAGCAACATGGATGCAGCAGTAGATGATCTCACTAATTCTGGTAAGTTAGAGACAGAAAGACACATATCCCCACATATCACTTACATGTGCAATCTAAAAACGCATACAAAGAAGGAGTATACAAGGGAAACACAGATTCACAAACGGGAAAAAGAAGTGTCGAGTTCCCAGAGGGGGAAATTGGGGATCGGGGAAGGATGAAGTAGGAGGTTGGGATTCACAGAAATACACTAATATATAAAAAAGACTTCATCAACGACAACCATCCTGAGAGCACAGGGAACTCTACTCAACATTCTTCAATACCCTAAGAGGGAAAGGAATCCGAAATACTACAGGTACAGCTACATATATAACTGCATCAAGTTGCTGTCAAACTCAAACAAACACAACATTGTATATACACTATGCTGGAATGGAAAATAAATATTAAATTATTAAACAAAAAAAGGCAAGAAATGCCTACACTATTACTCTCTGGCCTCGGTGAACTGGGATGGTGTCACATCCCTTGAGCCTGAGCAGGCCTGGGGCCCCTGGCTAGAGTATGCTGCTGATTAGGGAGACAGGGGGGAGGACGTGCCAGCAGATCAGCACCCCCTCAGACCTCTAGTGCCCATTCTCCTCTGCATGGGACCACAATCTCTAGATCCAAGCCGGCCCTCTTACAGATAAGCCAAGCCTAGGGTACCCAAAGGATGGTGGACTCGCTCGGAGGGAAGAGCTGTGAAAAGACACAGGATCTCCACGGCTACTCCTGGTGGGATTCCCACCTCCAGACTACTTCCTTCGATTCGCCTCACCTACGAACCACAGCACCTGAAGCACAGCACATTTGCCCTGCTTGGGATTTGCGTGGGCGAGGGTGGTGCAGCGTTAGGGGGAAGAGGTAGAGATACACGAGTCCTACGGTGTGTGTTCAGCCACGTTCCATTCAAATTTCCACCCCAACAACAAGACTAGTTCTAAGGCTCTGTTTGCCCAAGTGACCAGAGAGGGCACGAAGCAGTGCTGCCGCCTTGTGGCGCTTTCCTGTAACAACAACTTTAAAAACTGGGCTCAAGGGCACTTAACATTCACAAGGCCTCTGACCTGCGGGGCTGCAAATGACCCTTGCCCAGGAGAAGTGTCCTGGGCTAGGTAATCTGCCATGAATTCAAATCAGGCCCGACTCTCAGGCAGAAATGTTTCAACAGCTCAGAGGTACTCACACGCTTTTTTAAAAACAGCACATCAAATGAAAAGAGGCTCAGGATCTGCCGTGATCAGGGAATGCACATAAACGTAGACGAGGTGTTCCCTGGCTGCAGTCCTCAAAAAGCCTATAAACAGTAAGTGCTCAACAGGGCAGGCAGAAGAGGGAACCCTACTATGCTGTTGGTGGAAATGTAAATTGCTAACAGCCAGTATGGAGATAGGTAGGCAAGTTCCTTGCTAAACTATAAACTGGAGCTACCATCAGACTCGGCATCCCCACTCCAGTTTGTATAACCAGAGAATACCATCATTGGAATAAAACACTTCCACCCCAACGGTTGTTGTGGTACTCTTTACCATAGCCAAGCCACACAGATGACTGACATGTCCAGCGGGAAATGAATGGATAAAGAAGTTGGGCTACCTATACTCCCTCGACTGTCACTCATCCAGGGAACAAAATGAACTCATGCTATTTGTAGCAACATGGATGGAGCAGTAGATGATATCACTAATTCTGGTATATTAGGGACAGAAAGACACATATGCAGCATATCACTTTCAGGTACAGTCGAAAAATGGATACAAAGGAAGTAATGTACAGTGCAAACACAGACTCACAAACTGAGCCACGAAACGTAGATTTACCATAGGGGGAAATTGGGGATCGGACAAAGATGAAGTAGGAGGTTGGGATTAACAGAAACACACTAATATATAAAAAAAACTTCAACAACGGCGACCCTACTAATAGCACAGGGATCTCTAATCAACTCTCGTCAATAACCTAACATGGAAAATAATCCAAACTTGTAAAGGTACAGCTACATATATACCTGCATCAAGTTGCTGTCGAACTCAAACAAACACAACATTGTATATAAACTACGCTGAAATAGAAAATAAGTATTAAATTATAAAACAAGAAAAAGGCAAGAAATGCCTACTATATTACCCTCAGGCCTCTGTGACGTGGGCTGGTGTCACATCTCTGTTGCCTCAGCAGGCCTGGGTCCCAATGCAGGAGTATGCTGGTGCTGAGGGAGCCAGGGAGGAGGACGTGCCAGCAGATCAGCACCCCCTCAGACCTCTATTGCCCATTCTCCTCTGCATGGTAGCACAGTCTCCCGATCCAAGCCGGCCCTCTTACAACTAAGCCAAGCCTAGTGTACCCAAATGAAGGTCGACCAGCTGGGAGGGAAGAGCTGTGAAAAGACACCGGATCTCCACAGCTCCTGCTAGTGGGGTTCCCACCTCCAGCCTACTTCCTTAGACTCGCCCCACCTACGAACCACAGCACCTTCAGCATAGCACATTTGCACTGCTTGGGATTTGCGTGGGGTCGGGCAGTGCAGGGTAAGGGTGAAGAGGAAAAGATACACAAGCACTGCGGTGTGTGTTCAGCCACGTTGGACTCCAATTTCCAACCCAACACCAGGACTCCCTCTAAGGCTCTGTTTGCCTACGTTACCAGGGAGGACACGAAGAAGTGCTGCCGCCTTGTGGCGCTTTCCCGTAACAACAACTTGAAACACTGTACTCAAGGGCACTTAACATTCACAAGGCCTGCGCGGCTGCAAATGAACCCTGCCCTCCAGAAATGTCCTATGCTAGGTAATCTGAAATCAATTCAAATCAGGTCCGACTCTCAGGCAGAAATGTTTCAAGAGCCCAGTGGTACTCACACGCTTTTTAAAAAACAGCACATCAAATGAAAAGATGCTCAGGATCTCTCATGATTAAAGAATGAAAATAAACGTAGACGAGCTGTTCCCTGGCTGCAGTCCTCAAAAAGCCTACAAAGAGTAACTGCTCAAGAGGGCAGGAAAAAAGAGAACCCTACTACGCTGTTGGTGGAAATGTAACTTGCTAGCAGCCAGTATGGAGATAGGTAGGCAAGTTCCTTAGTAACCTATAAACTGGAGCGACCACGAGATTCGGCAACCCCACTGCAGTTCGTATAACCAGGGAATACCATCATTGGAATACAACAGTTGCACCCCAACGGTCGTGGTGCTACTCTTTATCATAGCCAAGACACGCAAACAAGCGAAATGTCCAGCGAGAGACGATTGGATAAAGAACTTGTGAGACCTATACCCCCTGGACTGTCACTCATCCAGACAACAAAATGAACTCATGCTATTTGTAGCCACATGGATGCAGCAGTAGATGATCTCACTAATTCTGGTAAGTTAGAGACAGAAAGACACATATCCCAGCATATCACTTATATGTGCAATCTAAAAACGCATACAAAGAAGGAGTATACAAAGGAAACACAGATTCCCAAACGGGAAAAACAAGTGTCGAGTTCCCAGAGGGGGAAACTGGGGATCGGGGAAGGATGAAGTAGGAGGTTGGGATTCACAGACAAACACTCATATATAAAAAAGACTTCATCAACAACAACCATCCTGAGAGCACAGGGAACTCTACTCAACATTCTTCAATACCCTAACAGGGAAACGAATCCGAAATACTACGGGTACAGCTACATATATAACTGCATCAAGTTGCTGTTGAACTCAAACAAACACAACATTGTATATACACTATGCTGGAATGGAAAATAAATATTAAATTATAAACCAAGAAAAGGCAAGAAATGCCTACTCTATTACTCTCTGGTCTCGGTGAACTGGGATGGTGTGACATCCCTTGAGCCTGAGCAGGCCTGGGGCCCCTGGCTAGAGTATGCTGCTGATTAGGGAGACAGGGGGGAGGACGTGCCAGCAGATCAGCACCCCCTCAGACCTCTAGTGCCCATTCTCCTCTGCATGGGACCACAATCTCTAGATCCAAGCCGACCCTCTTACAGATAAGCCAAGCCTAGGGTACCCAAAGGATGGTGGACTCGCTCGGAGGGAAGAGCTGTGAAAAGACACAGGATCTCCACGGCTACTCCTGGTGGGATTCCCACCTCCAGACTACTTCCTTCGATTCGCCTCACCTACGAACCACAGCACCTGAAGCACAGCACATTTGCCCTGCTTGGGATTTGCGTGGGCGAGGGTGGTGCAGCGTTAGGGGGAAGAGGTAGAGATACACGAGTCCTACGGTGTGTGTTCAGCCACGTTCCATTCAAATTTCCACCCCAACAACAAGACTAGTTCTAAGGCTCTGTTTGCCCAAGTGACCAGAGAGGGCACGAAGCAGTGCTGCCGCCTTGTGGCGCTTTCCTGTAACAACAACTTTAAAAACTGGGCTCAAGGGCACTTAACATTCACAAGGCCTCTGACCTGCGGGGCTGCAAATGACCCTTGCCCAGGAGAAGTGTCCTGGGCTAGGTAATCTGCCATGAATTCAAATCAGGCCCGACTCTCAGGCAGAAATGTTTCAACAGCTCAGAGGTACTCACACGCTTTTTTAAAAACAGCACATCAAATGAAAAGAGGCTCAGGATCTGCCGTGATCAGGGAATGCACATAAACGTAGACGAGGTGTTCCCTGGCTGCAGTCCTCAAAAAGCCTATAAACAGTAAGTGCTCAACAGGGCAGGCAGAAGAGGGAACCCTACTATGCTGTTGGTGGAAATGTAAATTGCTAACAGCCAGTATGGAGATAGGTAGGCAAGTTCCTTGCTAAACTATAAACTGGAGCTACCATCAGACTCGGCATCCCCACTCCAGTTTGTATAACCAGAGAATACCATCATTGGAATAAAACACTTCCACCCCAACGGTTGTTGTGGTACTGTTTACCATAGCCAAGCCACACAGATGACTGACATGTCCAGCGGGAAATGAATGGATAAAGAAGTTGGGCTACCTATACTCCCTCGACTGTCACTCATCCAGGGAACAAAATGAACTCATGCTATTTGTAGCAACATGGATGGAGCAGTAGATGATATCACTAATTCTGGTATATTAGGGACAGAAAGACACATATGCAGCATATCACTTTCAGGTACAGTCGAAAAATGGATACAAAGGAAGTAATGTACAGTGCAAACACAGACTCACAAACTGAGCCACGAAACGTAGATTTACCATAGGGGGAAATTGGGGATCGGACAAAGATGAAGTAGGAGGTTGGGATTAACAGAAACACACTAATATATTAAAAAAACTTCAACAACGGCGACCCTACTAATAGCACAGGGATCTCTAATCAACACTCGTCAATAACCTAACATGGAAAATAATCCAAAATTGTAAAGGTACAGCTACATATATACCTGCATCAAGTTGCTGTCGAACTCAAACAAACACAACATTGTATATAAACTACGCTGAAATAGAAAATAAGTATTAAATTATAAAACAAGAAAAAGGCAAGAAATGCCTACTATATTACCCTCAGGCCTCTGTGACGTGGGCTGGTGTCACATCTCTGTTGCCTCAGCAGGCCTGGGTCCCAATGCAGGAGTATGCTGGTGCTGAGGGAGCCAGGGAGGAGGACGTGCCAGCAGATCAGCACCCCCTCAGACCTCTATTGCCCATTCTCCTCTGCATGGTAGCACAGTCTCCCGATCCAAGCCGGCCCTCTTACAACTAAGCCAAGCCTAGTGTACCCAAATGAAGGTCGACCAGCTGGGAGGGAAGAGCTGTGAAAAGACACCGGATCTCCACAGCTCCTGCTAGTGGGTTTCCCACCTCCAGCCTACTTCTTTAGACTCGCCCCACCTACGAACCACAGCACCTTCAGCATAGCACATTTGCACTGCTTGGGATTTGCGTGGGGTCGGGCAGTGCAGGGTAAGGGTGAAGAGAAAAAGATACACAAGCACTGCGGTGTGTGTTCAGCCACGTTGGACTCCAATTTCCACCCCAACAACAAGACTAGTTCTTAGGGTCTGTTTGCCCAAGTGACCAGAGAGGGCATGAAGCAGTGCTGCCGCCTTGTGGCGCTTTCCCGTAACAACAACTTTAAAAACCGTGCTCAAGGGCACTTAACATTCACAAGGCCTCTGACCTGCGGGGCTGCAAATGACCCCTGCCCAGGAGAAGTGTCCTGGGCTAGGTAATCTGCCAGGAATTCAAATCAGGCCCGACATTCAGGCAGAAATGTTTCAACAGCTCAGAGGTACTCACACGCTTTTCAAAGAACACCACATCAAGTGAAAAGATGCTCAGGATCTGTCATGGTTAGAGAATGCAAATAAACGTAGTCGAGGTGTTCCCTGGCTGCAGTCCTCAAAAAGCCTACAAAGAGTAAGTGCTCAAGAGGGCAGGAAAACAGGGAACCCTACTACGCTGTTGCTGGAAATGTAAATTGCTAACAGCCAGTATGGAGATAGGTAGGCAAGTTCCTTAGTAAACTATAAACTGGAGCTACCACGAGATTTGGCAACCCCACTGCAGTGCGTATAACCAGAGAATACCATCACTGGAATAAAGCAGTTGCACCCCTACGGTCGTGGTGCTACTCTTTACCATAGCCAGGACACGCAAACAACCAAAATGTCGAGCTGGAGATGTTTGGATAAAGAACTTGTGAGACCTATACTCCCTGGACTGTCACTCATCCAGTCAACAAAATGAATTCATGCTATTGGTAGCAACATGGATGCAGCAGTAGATGATCTCACTAATTCTGGTAAGTTAGAGACAGAAAGACACATATCCCAGCATATCACTTATATGTGCAATCTAAAAACGCATACAAAGAAGGAGTATACAAAGGAAACACAGATTCCCAAACGGGAAAAAGAAGTGTCGAGTTCCCAGAGGGGGAAACTGGGGATCGGGGAAGGATGAAGTAGGAGGTTGGGATTCACAGACAAACACTCATATATAAAAAAGACTTCATCAACAACAACCATCCTGAGAGCACAGGGAACTCTACTCAACATTGTTCAATACCCTAAGAGGGAAACGAATCCGAAATACTACGGGTACAGCTACATATATAACTGCATCAAGTTGCTGTCGAACTCAAACAAACACAACATTGTATATACACTATGCTGGAATGGAAAATAAATATTAAATTATAAACCAAGAAAAGGCAAGAAATGCCTACTCTATTACTCTCTGGTCTCGGTGAACTGGGATGGTGTGACATCCCTTGAGCCTGAGCAGGCCTGGGGCCCCTGGCTAGAGTATGCTGCTGATTAGGGAGACAGGGGGGAGGACGTGCCAGCAGATCAGCACCCCCTCAGACCTCTAGTGCCCATTCTCCTCTGCATGGGACCACAATCTCTAGATCCAAGCCGACCCTCTTACAGATAAGCCAAGCCTAGGGTACCCAAAGGATGGTGGACTCGCTCGGAGGGAAGAGCTGTGAAAAGACACAGGATCTCCACGGCTACTCCTGGTGGGATTCCCACCTCCAGACTACTTCCTTCGATTCGCCTCACCTACGAACCACAGCACCTGAAGCACAGCACATTTGCCCTGCTTGGGATTTGCGTGGGCGAGGGTGGTGCAGCGTTAGGGGGAAGAGGTAGAGATACACGAGTCCTACGGTGTGTGTTCAGCCACGTTCCATTCAAATTTCCACCCCAACAACAAGACTAGTTCTAAGGCTCTGTTTGCCCAAGTGACCAGAGAGGGCACGAAGCAGTGCTGCCGCCTTGTGGCGCTTTCCTGTAACAACAACTTTAAAAACCGTGCTCAAGGGCACTTAACATTCACAAGGCCTCTGACCTGCGGGGCTGCAAATGACCCTTGCCCAGGAGAAGTGTCCTGGGCTAGGTAATCTGCCAGGAATTCAAATCAGGCCCGACACTCAGGCAGAAATGTTTCAACAGCTCAGAGGTACTCACACGCTTTTCAAAGAACACCACATCAAGTGAAAAGATGCTCAGGATCTGTCATGGTTAGAGAATGCAAATAAACGTAGTCGAGGTGTTCCCTGGCTGCAGTCCTCAAAAAGCCTACAAAGAGTAAGTGCTCAAGAGGGCAGGAAAACAGGGAACCCTACTACGCTGTTGCTGGAAATGTAAATTGCTAACAGCCAGTATGGAGATAGGTAGGCAAGTTCCTTAGTAAACTATAAACTGGAGCTACCACGAGATTTGGCAACCCCACTGCAGTGCGTATAACCAGAGAATACCATCACTGGAATAAAGCAGTTGCACCCCTACGGTCGTGCTGCTACTCTTTACCATAGCCAGGACACGCAAACAACCAAAATGTCCAGCTGGAGATGTTTGGATAAAGAACTTGTGAGACCTATACTCCCTGGACTGTCACTCATCCAGTCAACAAAATGAATTCATGCTATTGGTAGCAACATGGATGCAGCAGTAGATGATCTCACTAATTCTGGTAAGTTAGAGACAGAAAGACACATATCCCCACATATCACTTACATGTGCAATCTAAAAACGCATACAAAGAAGGAGTATACAAGGGAAACACAGATTCACAAACGGGAAAAAGAAGTGTCGAGTTCCCAGAGGGGGAAATTGGGGATCGGGGAAGGATGAAGTAGGAGGTTGGGATTCACAGAAATACACTAATATATAAAAAAGACTTCATCAACGACAACCATCCTGAGAGCACAGGGAACTCTACTCAACATTCTTCAATACCCTAAGAGGGAAAGGAATCCGAAATACTACAGGTACAGCTACATATATAACTGCATCAAGTTGCTGTCAAACTCAAACAAACACAACATTGTATATACACTATGCTGAAATGGAAAATAAATATTAAATTATTAAACAAAAAAAGGCAAGAAATGCCTACACTATTACTCTCTGGCCTCGGTGAACTGGGATGGTGTCACATCCCTTGAGCCTGAGCAGGCCTGGGGCCCCTGGCTAGAGTATGCTGCTGATTAGGGAGACAGGGGGGAGGACGTGCCAGCAGATCAGCACCCCCTCAGACCTCTAGTGCCCATTCTCCTCTGCATGGGACCACAATCTCTAGATCCAAGCCGACCCTCTTACAGATAAGCCAAGCCTAGGGTACCCAAAGGATGGTGGACTCGCTCGGAGGGAAGAGCTGTGAAAAGACACCGGATCTCCACGGCTACTCCTGGTGGGATTCCCACCTCCAGACTACTTCCTTCGATTCGCCTCACCTACGAACCACAGCACCTGAAGCACAGCACATTTGCCCTGCTTGGGATTTGCGTGGGCGAGGGTGGTGCAGCGTTAGGGGGAAGAGGTAGAGATACACGACTCCTACGGTGTGTGTTCAGCCACGTTCCATTCAAATTTCCACCCCAACAACAAGACTAGTTCTAAGGCTCTGTTTGCCCAAGTGACCAGAGAGGGCACGAAGCAGTGCTGCCGCCTTGTGGCGCTTTCCCGTAACAACAACTTTAAAAACTGTGCTCAAGGGCACTTAACATTCACAAGGCCTCTGACCTGCGGGGCTGCAAATGACCCTTGCCCAGGAGAAGTGTCCTGGGCTAGGTAATCTGCCATGAATTCAAATCAGGCCCGACTCTCAGGCAGAAATGTTTCAACAGCTCAGAGGTACTCACACGCTTTTTTAAAAACAGCACATCAAATGAAAAGAGGCTCAGGATCTGCCGTGATCAGGGAATGCACATAAACGTAGACGAGGTGTTCCCTGGCTGCAGTCCTCAAAAAGCCTATAAACAGTAAGTGCTCAACAGGGCAGGCAGAAGAGGGAACCCTACTATGCTGTTGGTGGAAATGTAAATTGCTAACAGCCAGTATGGAGATAGGTAGGCAAGTTTCTTGCTAAACTATAAACTGGAGCTACCATCAGACTTGGCATCCCCACTCCAGTTTGTATAACCAGAGAATACCATCATTGGAATAAAACACTTCCACCCCAACGGTTGTTGTGGTACTGTTTACCATGGCCAAGCCACACAGATGACTGACATGTCCAGCGGGAAATGAATGGATAAAGAAGTTGGGCTACCTATACTCCCTCGACTGTCACTCATCCAGGGAACAAAATGAACTCATGCTATTTGTAGCAACATGGATGGAGCAGTAGATGATATCACTAATTCTGGTATATTAGGGACAGAAAGACACATATGCAGCATATCACTTTCAGGTACAGTCGAAAAATGGATACAAAGGAAGTAATGTACAGTGCAAACACAGACTCACAAACTGAGCCACGAAACGTAGATTTACCATAGGGGGAAATTGGGGATCGGACAAAGATGAAGTAGGAGGTTGGGATTAACAGAAACACACTAATATATAAAAAAAACTTCAACAACGGCGACCCTACTAATAGCACAGGGATCTCTAATCAACACTCGTCAATAACCTAACATGGAAAATAATCCAAACTTGTAAAGGTACAGCTACATATATACCTGCATCAAGTTGCTGTCGAACTCAAACAAACACAACATTGTATATAAACTACGCTGAAATAGAAAATAAGTATTAAATTATAAAACAAGAAAAAGGCAAGAAATGCCTACTATATTACCCTCAGGCCTCTGTGACGTGGGCTGGTGTCACATCTCTGTTGCCTCAGCAGGCCTGGGTCCCAATGCAGGAGTATGCTGGTGCTGAGGGAGCCAGGGAGGAGGACGTGCCAGCAGATCAGCACCCCCTCAGACCTCTATTGCCCATTCTCCTCTGCATGGTAGCACAGTCTCCCGATCCAAGCCGGCCCTCTTACAACTAAGCCAAGCCTAGTGTACCCAAATGAAGGTCGACCAGCTGGGAGGGAAGAGCTGTGAAAAGACACCGGATCTCCACAGCTCCTGCTAGTGGGGTTCCCACCTCCAGCCTACTTCCTTAGACTCGCCCCACCTACGAACCACAGCACCTTCAGCATAGCACATTTGCACTGCTTGGGATTTGCGTGGGGTCGGGCAGTGCAGGGTAAGGGTGAAGAGGAAAAGATACACAAGCACTGCGGTGTGTGTTCAGCCACGTTGGACTCCAATTTCCAACCCAACACCAGGACTCCCTCTAAGGCTCTGTTTGCCTACGTTACCAGGGAGGACACGAAGAAGTGCTGCCGCCTTGTGGCGCTTTCCCGTAACAACAACTTGAAACACTGTACTCAAGGGCACTTAACATTCACAAGGCCTGCGCGGCTGCAAATGAACCCTGCCCTCCAGAAATGTCCTATGCTAGGTAATCTGAAATCAATTCAAATCAGGTCCGACTCTCAGGCAGAAATGTTTCAAGAGCCCAGTGGTACTCACACGCTTTTTAAAAAACAGCACATCAAATGAAAAGATGCTCAGGATCTCTCATGATTAAAGAATGAAAATAAACGTAGACGAGCTGTTCCCTGGCTGCAGTCCTCAAAAAGCCTACAAAGAGTAACTGCTCAAGAGGGCAGGAAAAAAGAGAACCCTACTACGCTGTTGGTGGAAATGTAACTTGCTAGCAGCCAGTATGGAGATAGGTAGGCAAGTTCCTTAGTAACCTATAAACTGGAGCGACCACGAGATTCGGCAACCCCACTGCAGTTCGTATAACCAGGGAATACCATCATTGGAATAAAACAGTTGCACCCCAACGGTCGTGGTGCTACTCTTTATCATAGCCAAGACACGCAAACAAGCGAAATGTCCAGCGAGAGACGATTGGATAAAGAACTTGTGAGAACTATACCCCCTGGACTGTCACTCATCCAGACAACAAAATGAACTCATGCTATTTGTAGCCACATGGATGCAGCAGTAGATGATCTCACTAATTCTGGTAAGTTAGAGACAGAAAGACACATATCCCAGCATATCACTTATATGTGCAATCTAAAAATGCATACAAAGAAGGAGTATACAAAGGAAACACAGATTCCCAAACGGGAAAAAGAAGTGTCGAGTTCCCAGAGGGGGAAACTGGGGATCGGGGAAGGATGAAGTAGGAGGTTGGGATTCACAGACAAACACTCATATATAAAAAAGACTTCATCAACAACAACCATCCTGAGAGCACAGGGAACTCTACTCAACATTGTTCAATACCCTAACAGGGAAACGAATCCGAAATACTACGGGTACAGCTACATATATAACTGCATCAAGTTGCTGTTGAACTCAAACAAACACAACATTGTATATACACTATGCTGGAATGGAAAATAAATATTAAATTATAAACCAAGAAAAGGCAAGAAATGCCTACTCTATTACTCTCTGGTCTCGGTGAACTGGGATGGTGTGACATCCCTTGAGCCTGAGCAGGCCTGGGGCCCCTGGCTAGAGTATGCTGCTGATTAGGGAGACAGGGGGGAGGACGTGCCAGCAGATCAGCACCCCCTCAGACCTCTAGTGCCCATTCTCCTCTGCATGGGACCACAATCTCTAGATCCAAGCCGACCCTCTTACAGATAAGCCAAGCCTAGGGTACCCAAAGGATGGTGGACTCGCTCGGAGGGAAGAGCTGTGAAAAGACACAGGATCTCCACGGCTACTCCTGGTGGGATTCCCACCTCCAGACTACTTCCTTCGATTCGCCTCACCTACGAACCACAGCACCTGAAGCACAGCACATTTGCCCTGCTTGGGATTTGCGTGGGCGAGGGTGGTGCAGCGTTAGGGGGAAGAGGTAGAGATACACGAGTCCTACGGTGTGTGTTCAGCCACGTTCCATTCAAATTTCCACCCCAACAACAAGACTAGTTCTAAGGCTCTGTTTGCCCAAGTGACCAGAGAGGGCACGAAGCAGTGCTGCCGCCTTGTGGCGCTTTCCTGTAACAACAACTTTAAAAACCGTGCTCAAGGGCACTTAACATTCACAAGGCCTCTGACCTGCGGGGCTGCAAATGACCCTTGCCCAGGAGAAGTGTCCTGGGCTAGGTAATCTGCCAGGAATTCAAATCAGGCCCGACACTCAGGCAGAAATGTTTCAACAGCTCAGAGGTACTCACACGCTTTTCAAAGAACACCACATCAAGTGAAAAGATGCTCAGGATCTGTCATGGTTAGAGAATGCAAATAAACGTAGTCGAGGTGTTCCCTGGCTGCAGTCCTCAAAAAGCCTACAAAGAGTAAGTGCTCAAGAGGGCAGGAAAACAGGGAACCCTACTACGCTGTTGCTGGAAATGTAAATTGCTAACAGCCAGTATGGAGATAGGTAGGCAAGTTCCTTAGTAAACTATAAACTGGAGCTACCACGAGATTTGGCAACCCCACTGCAGTGCGTATAACCAGAGAATACCATCACTGGAATAAAGCAGTTGCACCCCTACGGTCGTGCTGCTACTCTTTACCATAGCCAGGACACGCAAACAACCAAAATGTCCAGCTGGAGATGTTTGGATAAAGAACTTGTGAGACCTATACTCCCTGGACTGTCACTCATCCAGTCAACAAAATGAATTCATGCTATTGGTAGCAACATGGATGCAGCAGTAGATGATCTCACTAATTCTGGTAAGTTAGAGACAGAAAGACACATATCCCCACATATCACTTACATGTGCAATCTAAAAACGCATACAAAGAAGGAGTATACAAGGGAAACACAGATTCACAAACGGGAAAAAGAAGTGTCGAGTTCCCAGAGGGGGAAATTGGGGATCGGGGAAGGATGAAGTAGGAGGTTGGGATTCACAGAAATACACTAATATATAAAAAAGACTTCATCAACGACAACCATCCTGAGAGCACAGGGAACTCTACTCAACATTCTTCAATACCCTAAGAGGGAAAGGAATCCGAAATACTACAGGTACAGCTACATATATAACTGCATCAAGTTGCTGTCAAACTCAAACAAACACAACATTGTATATACACTATGCTGGAATGGAAAATAAATATTAAATTATTAAACAAAAAAAGGCAAGAAATGCCTACACTATTACTCTCTGGCCTCGGTGAACTGGGATGGTGTCACATCCCTTGAGCCTGAGCAGGCCTGGGGCCCCTGGCTAGAGTATGCTGCTGATTAGGGAGACAGGGGGGAGGACGTGCCAGCAGATCAGCACCCCCTCAGACCTCTAGTGCCCATTCTCCTCTGCATGGGACCACAATCTCTAGATCCAAGCCGGCCCTCTTACAGATAAGCCAAGCCTAGGGTACCCAAAGGATGGTGGACTCGCTCGGAGGGAAGAGCTGTGAAAAGACACAGGATCTCCACGGCTACTCCTGGTGGGATTCCCACCTCCAGACTACTTCCTTCGATTCGCCTCACCTACGAACCACAGCACCTGAAGCACAGCACATTTGCCCTGCTTGGGATTTGCGTGGGCGAGGGTGGTGCAGCGTTAGGGGGAAGAGGTAGAGATACACGAGTCCTACGGTGTGTGTTCAGCCACGTTCCATTCAAATTTCCACCCCAACAACAAGACTAGTTCTAAGGCTCTGTTTGCCCAAGTGACCAGAGAGGGCACGAAGCAGTGCTGCCGCCTTGTGGCGCTTTCCTGTAACAACAACTTTAAAAACTGGGCTCAAGGGCACTTAACATTCACAAGGCCTCTGACCTGCGGGGCTGCAAATGACCCTTGCCCAGGAGAAGTGTCCTGGGCTAGGTAATCTGCCATGAATTCAAATCAGGCCCGACTCTCAGGCAGAAATGTTTCAACAGCTCAGAGGTACTCACACGCTTTTTTAAAAACAGCACATCAAATGAAAAGAGGCTCAGGATCTGCCGTGATCAGGGAATGCACATAAACGTAGACGAGGTGTTCCCTGGCTGCAGTCCTCAAAAAGCCTATAAACAGTAAGTGCTCAACAGGGCAGGCAGAAGAGGGAACCCTACTATGCTGTTGGTGGAAATGTAAATTGCTAACAGCCAGTATGGAGATAGGTAGGCAAGTTCCTTGCTAAACTATAAACTGGAGCTACCATCAGACTCGGCATCCCCACTCCAGTTTGTATAACCAGAGAATACCATCATTGGAATAAAACACTTCCACCCCAACGGTTGTTGTGGTACTGTTTACCATAGCCAAGCCACACAGATGACTGACATGTCCAGCGGGAAATGAATGGATAAAGAAGTTGGGCTACCTATACTCCCTCGACTGTCACTCATCCAGGGAACAAAATGAACTCATGCTATTTGTAGCAACATGGATGGAGCAGTAGATGATATCACTAATTCTGGTATATTAGGGACAGAAAGACACATATGCAGCATATCACTTTCAGGTACAGTCGAAAAATGGATACAAAGGAAGTAATGTACAGTGCAAACACAGACTCACAAACTGAGCCACGAAACGTAGATTTACCATAGGGGGAAATTGGGGATCGGACAAAGATGAAGTAGGAGGTTGGGATTAACAGAAACACACTAATATATAAAAAAAACTTCAACAACGGCGACCCTACTAATAGCACAGGGATCTCTAATCAACTCTCGTCAATAACCTAACATGGAAAATAATCCAAACTTGTAAAGGTACAGCTACATATATACCTGCATCAAGTTGCTGTCGAACTCAAACAAACACAACATTGTATATAAACTACGCTGAAATAGAAAATAAGTATTAAATTATAAAACAAGAAAAAGGCAAGAAATGCCTACTATATTACCCTCAGGCCTCTGTGACGTGGGCTGGTGTCACATCTCTGTTGCCTCAGCAGGCCTGGGTCCCAATGCAGGAGTATGCTGGTGCTGAGGGAGCCAGGGAGGAGGACGTGCCAGCAGATCAGCACCCCCTCAGACCTCTATTGCCCATTCTCCTCTGCATGGTAGCACAGTCTCCCGATCCAAGCCGGCCCTCTTACAACTAAGCCAAGCCTAGTGTACCCAAATGAAGGTCGACCAGCTGGGAGGGAAGAGCTGTGAAAAGACACCGGATCTCCACAGCTCCTGCTAGTGGGGTTCCCACCTCCAGCCTACTTCCTTAGACTCGCCCCACCTACGAACCACAGCACCTTCAGCATAGCACATTTGCACTGCTTGGGATTTGCGTGGGGTCGGGCAGTGCAGGGTAAGGGTGAAGAGGAAAAGATACACAAGCACTGCGGTGTGTGTTCAGCCACGTTGGACTCCAATTTCCAACCCAACACCAGGACTCCCTCTAAGGCTCTGTTTGCCTACGTTACCAGGGAGGACACGAAGAAGTGCTGCCGCCTTGTGGCGCTTTCCCGTAACAACAACTTGAAACACTGTACTCAAGGGCACTTAACATTCACAAGGCCTGCGCGGCTGCAAATGAACCCTGCCCTCCAGAAATGTCCTATGCTAGGTAATCTGAAATCAATTCAAATCAGGTCCGACTCTCAGGCAGAAATGTTTCAAGAGCCCAGTGGTACTCACACGCTTTTTAAAAAACAGCACATCAAATGAAAAGATGCTCAGGATCTCTCATGATTAAAGAATGAAAATAAACGTAGACGAGCTGTTCCCTGGCTGCAGTCCTCAAAAAGCCTACAAAGAGTAACTGCTCAAGAGGGCAGGAAAAAAGAGAACCCTACTACGCTGTTGGTGGAAATGTAACTTGCTAGCAGCCAGTATGGAGATAGGTAGGCAAGTTCCTTAGTAACCTATAAACTGGAGCGACCACGAGATTCGGCAACCCCACTGCAGTTCGTATAACCAGGGAATACCATCATTGGAATACAACAGTTGCACCCCAACGGTCGTGGTGCTACTCTTTATCATAGCCAAGACACGCAAACAAGCGAAATGTCCAGCGAGAGACGATTGGATAAAGAACTTGTGAGACCTATACCCCCTGGACTGTCACTCATCCAGACAACAAAATGAACTCATGCTATTTGTAGCCACATGGATGCAGCAGTAGATGATCTCACTAATTCTGGTAAGTTAGAGACAGAAAGACACATATCCCAGCATATCACTTATATGTGCAATCTAAAAACGCATACAAAGAAGGAGTATACAAAGGAAACACAGATTCCCAAACGGGAAAAAGAAGTGTCGAGTTCCCAGAGGGGGAAACTGGGGATCGGGGAAGGATGAAGTAGGAGGTTGGGATTCACAGACAAACACTCATATATAAAAAAGACTTCATCAACAACAACCATCCTGAGAGCACAGGGAACTCTACTCAACATTCTTCAATACCCTAACAGGGAAACGAATCCGAAATACTACGGGTACAGCTACATATATAACTGCATCAAGTTGCTGTTGAACTCAAACAAACACAACATTGTATATACACTATGCTGGAATGGAAAATAAATATTAAATTATAAACCAAGAAAAGGCAAGAAATGCCTACTCTATTACTCTCTGGTCTCGGTGAACTGGGATGGTGTGACATCCCTTGAGCCTGAGCAGGCCTGGGGCCCCTGGCTAGAGTATGCTGCTGATTAGGGAGACAGGGGGGAGGACGTGCCAGCAGATCAGCACCCCCTCAGACCTCTAGTGCCCATTCTCCTCTGCATGGGACCACAATCTCTAGATCCAAGCCGACCCTCTTACAGATAAGCCAAGCCTAGGGTACCCAAAGGATGGTGGACTCGCTCGGAGGGAAGAGCTGTGAAAAGACACAGGATCTCCACGGCTACTCCTGGTGGGATTCCCACCTCCAGACTACTTCCTTCGATTCGCCTCACCTACGAACCACAGCACCTGAAGCACAGCACATTTGCCCTGCTTGGGATTTGCGTGGGCGAGGGTGGTGCAGCGTTAGGGGGAAGAGGTAGAGATACACGAGTCCTACGGTGTGTGTTCAGCCACGTTCCATTCAAATTTCCACCCCAACAACAAGACTAGTTCTAAGGCTCTGTTTGCCCAAGTGACCAGAGAGGGCACGAAGCAGTGCTGCCGCCTTGTGGCGCTTTCCTGTAACAACAACTTTAAAAACTGGGCTCAAGGGCACTTAACATTCACAAGGCCTCTGACCTGCGGGGCTGCAAATGACCCTTGCCCAGGAGAAGTGTCCTGGGCTAGGTAATCTGCCATGAATTCAAATCAGGCCCGACTCTCAGGCAGAAATGTTTCAACAGCTCAGAGGTACTCACACGCTTTTTTAAAAACAGCACATCAAATGAAAAGAGGCTCAGGATCTGCCGTGATCAGGGAATGCACATAAACGTAGACGAGGTGTTCCCTGGCTGCAGTCCTCAAAAAGCCTATAAACAGTAAGTGCTCAACAGGGCAGGCAGAAGAGGGAACCCTACTATGCTGTTGGTGGAAATGTAAATTGCTAACAGCCAGTATGGAGATAGGTAGGCAAGTTCCTTGCTAAACTATAAACTGGAGCTACCATCAGACTCGGCATCCCCACTCCAGTTTGTATAACCAGAGAATACCATCATTGGAATAAAACACTTCCACCCCAACGGTTGTTGTGGTACTCTTTACCATAGCCAAGCCACACAGATGACTGACATGTCCAGCGGGAAATGAATGGATAAAGAAGTTGGGCTACCTATACTCCCTCGACTGTCACTCATCCAGGGAACAAAATGAACTCATGCTATTTGTAGCAACATGGATGGAGCAGTAGATGATATCACTAATTCTGGTATATTAGGGACAGAAAGACACATATGCAGCATATCACTTTCAGGTACAGTCGAAAAATGGATACAAAGGAAGTAATGTACAGTGCAAACACAGACTCACAAACTGAGCCACGAAACGTAGATTTACCATAGGGGGAAATTGGGGATCGGACAAAGATGAAGTAGGAGGTTGGGATTAACAGAAACACACTAATATATTAAAAAAACTTCAACAACGGCGACCCTACTAATAGCACAGGGATCTCTAATCAACACTCGTCAATAACCTAACATGGAAAATAATCCAAACTTGTAAAGGTACAGCTACATATATACCTGCATCAAGTTGCTGTCGAACTCAAACAAACACAACATTGTATATAAACTACGCTGAAATAGAAAATAAGTATTAAATTATAAAACAAGAAAAAGGCAAGAAATGCCTACTATATTACCCTCAGGCCTCTGTGACGTGGGCTGGTGTCACATCTCTGTTGCCTCAGCAGGCCTGGGTCCCAATGCAGGAGTATGCTGGTGCTGAGGGAGCCAGGGAGGAGGACGTGCCAGCAGATCAGCACCCCCTCAGACCTCTATTGCCCATTCTCCTCTGCATGGTAGCACAGTCTCCCGATCCAAGCCGGCCCTCTTACAACTAAGCCAAGCCTAGTGTACCCAAATGAAGGTCGACCAGCTGGGAGGGAAGAGCTGTGAAAAGACACCGGATCTCCACAGCTCCTGCTAGTGGGGTTCCCACCTCCAGCCTACTTCCTTAGACTCGCCCCACCTACGAACCACAGCACCTTCAGCATAGCACATTTGCACTGCTTGGGATTTGCGTGGGGTCGGGCAGTGCAGGGTAAGGGTGAAGAGAAAAAGATACACAAGCACTGCGGTGTGTGTTCAGCCACGTTGGACTCCAATTTCCACCCCAACAACAAGAGTAGTTCTTAGGGTCTGTTTGCCCAAGTGACCAGAGAGGGCATGAAGCAGTGCTGCCGCCTTGTGGCGCTTTCCCGTAACAACAACTTTAAAAACCGTGCTCAAGGGCACTTAACATTCACAAGGCCTCTGACCTGCGGGGCTGCAAATGACCCCTGCCCAGGAGAAGTGTCCTGGGCTAGGTAATCTGCCAGGAATTCAAATCAGGCCCGACACTCAGGCAGAAATGTTTCAACAGCTCAGAGGTACTCCCACGCTTTTCAAAGAACACCACATCAAGTGAAAAGATGCTCAGGATCTGTCATGGTTAGAGAATGCAAATAAACGTAGTCGAGGTGTTCCCTGGCTGCAGTCCTCAAAAAGCCTACAAAGAGTAAGTGCTCAAGAGGGCAGGAAAACAGGGAACCCTACTACGCTGTTGCTGGAAATGTAAATTGCTAACAGCCAGTATGGAGATAGGTAGGCAAGTTCCTTAGTAAACTATAAACTGGAGCTACCACGAGATTTGGCAACCCCACTGCAGTGCGTATAACCAGAGAATACCATCACTGGAATAAAGCAGTTGCACCCCTACGGTCGTGCTGCTACTCTTTACCATAGCCAGGACACGCAAACAACCAAAATGTCGAGCTGGAGATGTTTGGATAAAGAACTTGTGAGACCTATACTCCCTGGACTGTCACTCATCCAGTCAACAAAATGAATTCATGCTATTGGTAGCAACATGGATGCAGCAGTAGATGATCTCACTAATTCTGGTAAGTTAGAGACAGAAAGACACATATCCCAGCATATCACTTATATGTGCAATCTAAAAACGCATACAAAGAAGGAGTATACAAAGGAAACACAGATTCCCAAACGGGAAAAAGAAGTGTCGAGTTCCCAGAGGGGGAAACTGGGGATCGGGGAAGGATGAAGTAGGAGGTTGGGATTCACAGACAAACACTCATATATAAAAAAGACTTCATCAACAACAACCATCCTGAGAGCACAGGGAACTCTACTCAACATTGTTCAATACCCTAAGAGGGAAACGAATCCGAAATACTACGGGTACAGCTACATATATAACTGCATCAAGTTGCTGTCGAACTCAAACAAACACAACATTGTATATACACTATGCTGGAATGGAAAATAAATATTAAATTATAAACCAAGAAAAGGCAAGAAATGCCTACTCTATTACTCTCTGGTCTCGGTGAACTGGGATGGTGTCACATCCCTTGAGCCTGAGCAGGCCTGGGGCCCCTGGCTAGAGTATGCTGCTGATTAGGGAGACAGGGGGGAGGACGTGCCAGCAGATCAGCACCCCCTCAGACCTCTAGTGCCCATTCTCCTCTGCATGGGACCACAATCTCTAGATCCAAGCCGACCCTCTTACAGATAAGCCAAGCCTAGGGTACCCAAAGGATGGTGGACTCGCTCGGAGGGAAGAGCTGTGAAAAGACACCGGATCTCCACGGCTACTCCTGGTGGGATTCCCACCTCCAGACTACTTCCTTCGATTCGCCTCACCTACGAACCACAGCACCTGAAGCACAGCACATTTGCCCTGCTTGGGATTTGCGTGGGCGAGGGTGGTGCAGCGTTAGGGGGAAGAGGTAGAGATACACGAGTCCTACGGTGTGTGTTCAGCCACGTTCCATTCAAATTTCCACCCCAACAACAAGACTAGTTCTAAGGCTCTGTTTGCCCAAGTGACCAGAGAGGGCACGAAGCAGTGCTGCCGCCTTGTGGCGCTTTCCTGTAACAACAACTTTAAAAACCGTGCTCAAGGGCACATAACATTCACAAGGCCTCTGACCTGCGGGGCTGCAAATGACCCTTGCCCAGGAGAAGTGTCCTGGGCTAGGTAATCTGCCATGAATTCAAATCAGGCCCGACACTCAGGCAGAAATGTTTCAACAGCTCAGAGGTACTCACACGCTTTTCAAAGAACACCACATCAAGTGAAAAGATGCTCAGGATCTGTCATGGTTAGAGAATGCAAATAAACGTAGTCGAGGTGTTCCCTGGCTGCAGTCCTCAAAAAGCCTACAAAGAGTAAGTGCTCAAGAGGGCAGGAAAACAGGGAACCCTACTACGCTGTTGCTGGAAATGTAAATTGCTAACAGCCAGTATGGAGATAGGTAGGCAAGTTCCTTAGTAAACTATAAACTGGAGCTACCACGAGATTTGGCAACCCCACTGCAGTGCGTATAACCAGAGAATACCATCACTGGAATAAAGCAGTTGCACCCCTACGGTCGTGCTGCTACTCTTTACCATAGCCAGGACACGCAAACAACCAAAATGTCCAGCTGGAGATGTTTGGATAAAGAACTTGTGAGACCTATACTCCCTGGACTGTCACTCATCCAGTCAACAAAATGAATTCATGCTATTGGTAGCAACATGGATGCAGCAGTAGATGATCTCACTAATTCTGGTAAGTTAGAGACAGAAAGACACATATCCCCACATATCACTTACATGTGCAATCTAAAAACGCATACAAAGAAGGAGTATACAAGGGAAACACAGATTCACAAACGGGAAAAAGAAGTGTCGAGTTCCCAGAGGGGGAAATTGGGGATCGGGGAAGGATGAAGTAGGAGGTTGGGATTCACAGAAATACACTAATATATAAAAAAGACTTCATCAACGACAACCATCCTGAGAGCACAGGGAACTCTACTCAACATTCTTCAATACCCTAAGAGGGAAAGGAATCCGAAATACTACAGGTACAGCTACATATATAACTGCATCAAGTTGCTGTCAAACTCAAACAAACACAACATTGTATATACACTATGCTGGAATGGAAAATAAATATTAAATTATTAAACAAAAAAAGGCAAGAAATGCCTACACTATTACTCTCTGGCCTCGGTGAACTGGGATGGTGTCACATCCCTTGAGCCTGAGCAGGCCTGGGGCCCCTGGCTAGAGTATGCTGCTGATTAGGGAGACAGGGGGGAGGACGTGCCAGCAGATCAGCACCCCCTCAGACCTCTAGTGCCCATTCTCCTCTGCATGGGACCACAATCTCTAGATCCAAACTGACCCTCTTACAGATAAGCCAAGCCTAGGGTACCCAAAGGATGGTGGACTCGCTCGGAGGGAAGAGCTGTGAAAAGACACCGGATCTCCACGGCTACTCCTGGTGGGATTCCCACCTCCAGACTACTTCCTTCGATTCGCCTCACCTACGAACCACAGCACCTGAAGCACAGCACATTTGCCCTGCTTGGGATTTGCGTGGGCGAGGGTGGTGCAGCGTTAGGGGGAAGAGGTAGAGATACACGACTCCTACGGTGTGTGTTCAGCCACGTTCCATTCAAATTTCCACCCCAACAACAAGACTAGTTCTAAGGCTCTGTTTGCCCAAGTGACCAGAGAGGGCACGAAGCAGTGCTGCCGCCTTGTGGCGCTTTCCCGTAACAACAACTTTAAAAACTGTGCTCAAGGGCACTTAACATTCACAAGGCCTCTGACCTGCGGGGCTGCAAATGACCCTTGCCCAGGAGAAGTGTCCTGGGCTAGGTAATCTGCCATGAATTCAAATCAGGCCCGACTCTCAGGCAGAAATGTTTCAACAGCTCAGAGGTACTCACACGCTTTTTTAAAAACAGCACATCAAATGAAAAGAGGCTCAGGATCTGCCGTGATCAGGGAATGCACATAAACGTAGACGAGGTGTTCCCTGGCTGCAGTCCTCAAAAAGCCTATAAACAGTAAGTGCTCAACAGGGCAGGCAGAAGAGGGAACCCTACTATGCTGTTGGTGGAAATGTAAATTGCTAACAGCCAGTATGGAGATAGGTAGGCAAGTTCCTTGCTAAACTATAAACTGGAGCTACCATCAGACTCGGCATCCCCACTCCAGTTTGTATAACCAGAGAATACCATCATTGGAATAAAACACTTCCACCCCAACGGTTGTTGTGGTACTGTTTACCATAGCCAAGCCACACAGATGACTGACATGTCCAGCGGGAAATGAATGGATAAAGAAGTTGGGCTACCTATACTCCCTCGACTGTCACTCATCCAGGGAACAAAATGAACTCATGCTATTTGTAGCAACATGGATGGAGCAGTAGATGATATCACTAATTCT
This sequence comes from Balaenoptera borealis, assembly GCF_965194805.1. Lineage (NCBI taxonomy): Eukaryota > Metazoa > Chordata > Mammalia > Artiodactyla > Balaenopteridae > Balaenoptera > Balaenoptera borealis. Next base: position 47,189,643 of record NC_138869.1, on the reverse strand, counting down.
GGTATATTAGGGACAGAAAGACACATATGCAGCATATCACTTTCAGGTACAGTCGAAAAATGGATACAAAGGAAGTAATGTACAGTGCAAACACAGACTCACAAACTGAGCCATGAAACGTAGATTTACCATAGGGGGAAATTGGGGATCGGACAAAGATGAAGTAGGAGGTTGGGATTAACAGAAACACACTAATATATAAAAAAAACTTCAACAACGGCGACCCTACTAATAGCACAGGGATCTCTAATCAACACTCGTCAATAACCTAACATGGAAAATAATCCAAAATTGTAAAGGTACAGCTACATATATACCTGCATCAAGTTGCTGTCGAACTCAAACAAACACAACATTGTATATAAACTACGCTGAAATAGAAAATAAGTATTAAATTATAAAACAAGAAAAAGGCAAGAAATGCCTACTATATTACCCTCAGGCCTCTGTGACGTGGGCTGGTGTCACATCTCTGTTGCCTCAGCAGGCCTGGGTCCCAATGCAGGAGTATGCTGGTGCTGAGGGAGCCAGGGAGGAGGACGTGCCAGCAGATCAGCACCCCCTCAGACCTCTATTGCCCATTCTCCTCTGCATGGTAGCACAGTCTCCCGATCCAAGCCGGCCCTCTTACAACTAAGCCAAGCCTAGTGTACCCAAATGAAGGTCGACCAGCTGGGAGGGAAGAGCTGTGAAAAGACACCGGATCTCCACAGCTCCTGCTAGTGGGGTTCCCACCTCCAGCCTACTTCCTTAGACTCGCCCCACCTACGAACCACAGCACCTTCAGCATAGCACATTTGCACTGCTTGGGATTTGCGTGGGGTCGGGCAGTGCAGGGTAAGGGTGAAGAGGAAAAGATACACAAGCACTGCGGTGTGTGTTCAGCCACGTTGGACTCCAATTTCCAACCCAACACCAGGACTCCCTCTAAGGCTCTGTTTGCCTACGTTACCAGGGAGGACACGAAGAAGTGCTGCCGCCTTGTGGCGCTTTCCCGTAACAACAACTTGAAACACTGTACTCAAGGGCACTTAACATTCACAAGGCCTGCGCGGCTGCAAATGAACCCTGCCCTCCAGAAATGTCCTATGCTAGGTAATCTGAAATCAATTCAAATCAGGTCCGACTCTCAGGCAGAAATGTTTCAAGAGCCCAGTGGTACTCACACGCTTTTTAAAAAACAGCACATCAAATGAAAAGATGCTCAGGATCTCTCATGATTAAAGAATGAAAATAAACGTAGACGAGCTGTTCCCTGGCTGCAGTCCTCAAAAAGCCTACAAAGAGTAACTGCTCAAGAGGGCAGGAAAAAAGAGAACCCTACTACGCTGTTGGTGGAAATGTAACTTGCTAGCAGCCAGTATGGAGATAGGTAGGCAAGTTCCTTAGTAACCTATAAACTGGAGCGACCACGAGATTCGGCAACCCCACTGCAGTTCGTATAACCAGGGAATACCATCATTGGAATACAACAGTTGCACCCCAACGGTCGTGGTGCTACTCTTTATCATAGCCAAGACACGCAAACAAGCGAAATGTCCAGCGAGAGACGATTGGATAAAGAACTTGTGAGAACTATACCCCCTGGACTGTCACTCATCCAGACAACAAAATGAACTCATGCTATTTGTAGCCACATGGATGCAGCAGTAGATGATCTCACTAATTCTGGTAAGTTAGAGACAGAAAGACACATATCCCAGCATATCACTTATATGTGCAATCTAAAAACGCATACAAAGAAGGAGTATACAAAGGAAACACAGATTCCCAAACGGGAAAAAGAAGTGTCGAGTTCCCAGAGGGGGAAACTGGGGATCGGGGAAGGATGAAGTAGGAGGTTGGGATTCACAGACAAACACTCATATATAAAAAAGACTTCATCAACAACAACCATCCTGAGAGCACAGGGAACTCTACTCAACATTGTTCAATACCCTAAGAGGGAAACGAATCCGAAATACTACGGGTACAGCTACATATATAACTGCATCAAGTTGCTGTTGAACTCAAACAAACACAACATTGTATATACACTATGCTGGAATGGAAAATAAATATTAAATTATAAACCAAGAAAAGGCAAGAAATGCCTACTCTATTACTCTCTGGTCTCGGTGAACTGGGATGGTGTCACATCCCTTGAGCCTGAGCAGGCCTGGGGCCCCTGGCTAGAGTATGCTGCTGATTAGGGAGACAGGGGGGAGGACGTGCCAGCAGATCAGCACCCCCTCAGACCTCTAGTGCCCATTCTCCTCTGCATGGGACCACAATCTCTAGATCCAAGCCGACCCTCTTACAGATAAGCCAAGCCTAGGGTACCCAAAGGATGGTGGACTCGCTCGGAGGGAAGAGCTGTGAAAAGACACAGGATCTCCACGGCTACTCCTGGTGGGATTCCCACCTCCAGACTACTTCCTTCGATTCGCCTCACCTACGAACCACAGCACCTGAAGCACAGCACATTTGCCCTGCTTGGGATTTGCGTGGGCGAGGGTGGTGCAGCGTTAGGGGGAAGAGGTAGAGATACACGAGTCCTACGGTGTGTGTTCAGCCACGTTCCATTCAAATTTCCACCCCAACAACAAGACTAGTTCTAAGGCTCTGTTTGCCCAAGTGACCAGAGAGGGCACGAAGCAGTGCTGCCGCCTTGTGGCGCTTTCCTGTAACAACAACTTTAAAAACTGGGCTCAAGGGCACTTAACATTCACAAGGCCTCTGACCTGCGGGGCTGCAAATGACCCTTGCCCAGGAGAAGTGTCCTGGGCTAGGTAATCTGCCATGAATTCAAATCAGGCCCGACTCTCAGGCAGAAATGTTTCAACAGCTCAGAGGTACTCACACGCTTTTTTAAAAACAGCACATCAAATGAAAAGAGGCTCAGGATCTGCCGTGATCAGGGAATGCACATAAACGTAGACGAGGTGTTCCCTGGCTGCAGTCCTCAAAAAGCCTATAAACAGTAAGTGCTCAACAGGGCAGGCAGAAGAGGGAACCCTACTATGCTGTTGGTGGAAATGTAAATTGCTAACAGCCAGTATGGAGATAGGTAGGCAAGTTCCTTGCTAAACTATAAACTGGAGCTACCATCAGACTCGGCATCCCCACTCCAGTTTGTATAACCAGAGAATACCATCATTGGAATAAAACACTTCCACCCCAACGGTTGTTGTGGTACTGTTTACCATAGCCAAGCCACACAGATGACTGACATGTCCAGCGGGAAATGAATGGATAAAGAAGTTGGGCTACCTATACTCCCTCGACTGTCACTCATCCAGGGAACAAAATGAACTCATGCTATTTGTAGCAACATGGATGGAGCAGTAGATGATATCACTAATTCTGGTATATTAGGGACAGAAAGACACATATGCAGCATATCACTTTCAGGTACAGTCGAAAAATGGATACAAAGGAAGTAATGTACAGTGCAAACACAGACTCACAAACTGAGCCACGAAACGTAGATTTACCATAGGGGGAAATTGGGGATCGGACAAAGATGAAGTAGGAGGTTGGGATTAACAGAAACACACTAATATATAAAAAAAACTTCAACAACGGCGACCCTACTAATAGCACAGGGATCTCTAATCAACACTCGTCAATAACCTAACATGGAAAATAATCCAAAATTGTAAAGGTACAGCTACATATATACCTGCATCAAGTTGCTGTCGAACTCAAACAAACACAACATTGTATATAAACTACGCTGAAATAGAAAATAAGTATTAAATTATAAAACAAGAAAAAGGCAAGAAATGCCTACTATATTACCCTCAGGCCTCTGTGACGTGGGCTGGTGTCACATCTCTGTTGCCTCAGCAGGCCTGGGTCCCAATGCAGGAGTATGCTGGTGCTGAGGGAGCCAGGGAGGAGGACGTGCCAGCAGATCAGCACCCCCTCAGACCTCTATTGCCCATTCTCCTCTGCATGGTAGCACAGTCTCCCGATCCAAGCCGGCCCTCTTACAACTAAGCCAAGCCTAGTGTACCCAAATGAAGGTCGACCAGCTGGGAGGGAAGAGCTGTGAAAAGACACCGGATCTCCACAGCTCCTGCTAGTGGGGTTCCCACCTCCAGCCTACTTCCTTAGACTCGCCCCACCTACGAACCACAGCACCTTCAGCATAGCACATTTGCACTGCTTGGGATTTGCGTGGGGTCGGGCAGTGCAGGGTAAGGGTGAAGAGGAAAAGATACACAAGCACTGCGGTGTGTGTTCAGCCACGTTGGACTCCAATTTCCAACCCAACACCAGGACTCCCTCTAAGGCTCTGTTTGCCTACGTTACCAGGGAGGACACGAAGAAGTGCTGCCGCCTTGTGGCGCTTTCCCGTAACAACAACTTGAAACACTGTACTCAAGGGCACTTAACATTCACAAGGCCTGCGCGGCTGCAAATGAACCCTGCCCTCCAGAAATGTCCTATGCTAGGTGATCTGAAATCAATTCAAATCAGGTCCGACTCTCAGGCAGAAATGTTTCAAGAGCCCAGTGGTACTCACACGCTTTTTAAAAAACAGCACATCAAATGAAAAGATGCTCAGGATCTCTCATGATTAAAGAATGAAAATAAACGTAGACGAGCTGTTCCCTGGCTGCAGTCCTCAAAAAGCCTACAAAGAGTAACTGCTCAAGAGGGCAGGAAAAAAGAGAACCCTACTACGCTGTTGGTGGAAATGTAACTTGCTAGCAGCCAGTATGGAGATAGGTAGGCAAGTTCCTTAGTAACCTATAAACTGGAGCGACCACGAGATTCGGCAACCCCACTGCAGTTCGTATAACCAGGGAATACCATCATTGGAATAAAACAGTTGCACCCCAACGGTCGTGGTGCTACTCTTTATCATAGCCAAGACACGCAAACAAGCGAAATGTCCAGCGAGAGACGATTGGATAAAGAACTTGTGAGAACTATACCCCCTGGACTGTCACTCATCCAGACAACAAAATGAACTCATGCTATTGGTAGCCACATGGATGCAGCAGTAGATGATCTCACTAATTCTGGTAAGTTAGAGACAGAAAGACACATATCCCAGCATATCACTTATATGTGCAATCTAAAAACGCATACAAAGAAGGAGTATACAAAGGAAACACAGATTCCCAAACGGGAAAAAGAAGTGTCGAGTTCCCAGAGGGGGAAACTGGGGATCGGGGAAGGATGAAGTAGGAGGTTGGGATTCACAGACAAACACTCATATATAAAAAAGACTTCATCAACAACAACCATCCTGAGAGCACAGGGAACTCTACTCAACATTCTTCAATACCCTAAGAGGGAAACGAATCCGAAATACTACGGGTACAGCTACATATATAACTGCATCAAGTTGCTGTTGAACTCAAACAAACACAACATTGTATATACACTATGCTGGAATGGAAAATAAATATTAAATTATAAACCAAGAAAAGGCAAGAAATGCCTACTCTATTACTCTCTGGTCTCGGTGAACTGGGATGGTGTCACATCCCTTGAGCCTGAGCAGGCCTGGGGCCCCTGGCTAGAGTATGCTGCTGATTAGGGAGACAGGGGGGAGGACGTGCCAGCAGATCAGCACCCCCTCAGACCTCTAGTGCCCATTCTCCTCTGCATGGGACCACAATCTCTAGATCCAAGCCGACCCTCTTACAGATAAGCCAAGCCTAGGGTACCCAAAGGATGGTGGACTCGCTCGGAGGGAAGAGCTGTGAAAAGACACAGGATCTCCACGGCTACTCCTGGTGGGATTCCCACCTCCAGACTACTTCCTTCGATTCGCCTCACCTACGAACCACAGCACCTGAAGCACAGCACATTTGCCCTGCTTGGGATTTGCGTGGGCGAGGGTGGTGCAGCATTAGGGGGAAGAGGTAGAGATACACGAGTCCTACGGTGTGTGTTCAGCCACGTTCCATTCAAATTTCCACCCCAACAACAAGACTAGTTCTAAGGCTCTGTTTGCCCAAGTGACCAGAGAGGGCACGAAGCAGTGCTGCCGCCTTGTGGCGCTTTCCTGTAACAACAACTTTAAAAACTGGGCTCAAGGGCACTTAACATTCACAAGGCCTCTGACCTGCGGGGCTGCAAATGACCCTTGCCCAGGAGAAGTGTCCTGGGCTAGGTAATCTGCCATGAATTCAAATCAGGCCCGACTCTCAGGCAGAAATGTTTCAACAGCTCAGAGGTACTCACACGCTTTTTTAAAAACAGCACATCAAATGAAAAGAGGCTCAGGATCTGCCGTGATCAGGGAATGCACATAAACGTAGACGAGGTGTTCCCTGGCTGCAGTCCTCAAAAAGCCTATAAACAGTAAGTGCTCAACAGGGCAGGCAGAAGAGGGAACCCTACTATGCTGTTGGTGGAAATGTAAATTGCTAACAGCCAGTATGGAGATAGGTAGGCAAGTTCCTTGCTAAACTATAAACTGGAGCTACCATCAGACTCGGCATCCCCACTCCAGTTTGTATAACCAGAGAATACCATCATTGGAATAAAACACTTCCACCCCAACGGTTGTTGTGGTACTCTTTACCATAGCCAAGCCACACAGATGACTGACATGTCCAGCGGGAAATGAATGGATAAAGAAGTTGGGCTACCTATACTCCCTCGACTGTCACTCATCCAGGGAACAAAATGAACTCATGCTATTTGTAGCAACATGGATGGAGCAGTAGATGATATCACTAATTCTGGTATATTAGGGACAGAAAGACACATATGCAGCATATCACTTTCAGGTACAGTCGAAAAATGGATACAAAGGAAGTAATGTACAGTGCAAACACAGACTCACAAACTGAGCCACGAAACGTAGATTTACCATAGGGGGAAATTGGGGATCGGACAAAGATGAAGTAGGAGGTTGGGATTAACAGAAACACACTAATATATAAAAAAAACTTCAACAACGGCGACCCTACTAATAGCACAGGGATCTCTAATCAACACTCGTCAATAACCTAACATGGAAAATAATCCAAAATTGTAAAGGTACAGCTACATATATACCTGCATCAAGTTGCTGTCGAACTCAAACAAACACAACATTGTATATAAACTACGCTGAAATAGAAAATAAGTATTAAATTATAAAACAAGAAAAAGGCAAGAAATGCCTACTATATTACCCTCAGGCCTCTGTGACGTGGGCTGGTGTCACATCTCTGTTGCCTCAGCAGGCCTGGGTCCCAATGCAGGAGTATGCTGGTGCTGAGGGAGCCAGGGAGGAGGACGTGCCAGCAGATCAGCACCCCCTCAGACCTCTATTGCCCATTCTCCTCTGCATGGTAGCACAGTCTCCCGATCCAAGCCGGCCCTCTTACAACTAAGCCAAGCCTAGTGTACCCAAATGAAGGTCGACCAGCTGGGAGGGAAGAGCTGTGAAAAGACACCGGATCTCCACAGCTCCTGCTAGTGGGGTTCCCACCTCCAGCCTACTTCCTTAGACTCGCCCCACCTACGAACCACAGCACCTTCAGCATAGCACATTTGCACTGCTTGGGATTTGCGTGGGGTCGGGCAGTGCAGGGTAAGGGTGAAGAGGAAAAGATACACAAGCACTGCGGTGTGTGTTCAGCCACGTTGGACTCCAATTTCCAACCCAACACCAGGACTCCCTCTAAGGCTCTGTTTGCCTACGTTACCAGGGAGGACACGAAGAAGTGCTGCCGCCTTGTGGCGCTTTCCCGTAACAACAACTTGAAACACTGTACTCAAGGGCACTTAACATTCACAAGGCCTGCGCGGCTGCAAATGAACCCTGCCCTCCAGAAATGTCCTATGCTAGGTAATCTGAAATCAATTCAAATCAGGTCCGACTCTCAGGCAGAAATGTTTCAAGAGCCCAGTGGTACTCACACGCTTTTTAAAAAACAGCACATCAAATGAAAAGATGCTCAGGATCTCTCATGATTAAAGAATGAAAATAAACGTAGACGAGCTGTTCCCTGGCTGCAGTCCTCAAAAAGCCTACAAAGAGTAACTGCTCAAGAGGGCAGGAAAAAAGAGAACCCTACTACGCTGTTGGTGGAAATGTAACTTGCTAGCAGCCAGTATGGAGATAGGTAGGCAAGTTCCTTAGTAACCTATAAACTGGAGCGACCACGAGATTCGGCAACCCCACTGCAGTTCGTATAACCAGGGAATACCATCATTGGAATAAAACAGTTGCACCCCAACGGTCGTGGTGCTACTCTTTATCATAGCCAAGACACGCAAACAAGCGAAATGTCCAGCGAGAGACGATTGGATAAAGAACTTGTGAGAACTATACCCCCTGGACTGTCACTCATCCAGACAACAAAATGAACTCATGCTATTTGTAGCCACATGGATGCAGCAGTAGATGATCTCACTAATTCTGGTAAGTTAGAGACAGAAAGACACATATCCCAGCATATCACTTATATGTGCAATCTAAAAACGCATACAAAGAAGGAGTATACAAAGGAAACACAGATTCCCAAACGGGAAAAAGAAGTGTCGAGTTCCCAGAGGGGGAAACTGGGGATCGGGGAAGGATGAAGTAGGAGGTTGGGATTCACAGACAAACACTCATATATAAAAAAGACTTCATCAACAACAACCATCCTGAGAGCACAGGGAACTCTACTCAACATTCTTCAATACCCTAACAGGGAAACGAATCCGAAATACTACGGGTACAGCTACATATATAACTGCATCAAGTTGCTGTTGAACTCAAACAAACACAACATTGTATATACACTATGCTGGAATGGAAAATAAATATTAAATTATAAACCAAGAAAAGGCAAGAAATGCCTACTCTATTACTCTCTGGTCTCGGTGAACTGGGATGGTGTGACATCCCTTGAGCCTGAGCAGGCCTGGGGCCCCTGGCTAGAGTATGCTGCTGATTAGGGAGACAGGGGGGAGGACGTGCCAGCAGATCAGCACCCCCTCAGACCTCTAGTGCCCATTCTCCTCTGCATGGGACCACAATCTCTAGATCCAAGCCGACCCTCTTACAGATAAGCCAAGCCTAGGGTACCCAAAGGATGGTGGACTCGCTCGGAGGGAAGAGCTGTGAAAAGACACAGGATCTCCACGGCTACTCCTGGTGGGATTCCCACCTCCAGACTACTTCCTTCGATTCGCCTCACCTACGAACCACAGCACCTGAAGCACAGCACATTTGCCCTGCTTGGGATTTGCGTGGGCGAGGGTGGTGCAGCGTTAGGGGGAAGAGGTAGAGATACACGAGTCCTACGGTGTGTGTTCAGCCACGTTCCATTCAAATTTCCACCCCAACAACAAGACTAGTTCTAAGGCTCTGTTTGCCCAAGTGACCAGAGAGGGCACGAAGCAGTGCTGCCGCCTTGTGGCGCTTTCCTGTAACAACAACTTTAAAAACTGGGCTCAAGGGCACTTAACATTCACAAGGCCTCTGACCTGCGGGGCTGCAAATGACCCTTGCCCAGGAGAAGTGTCCTGGGCTAGGTAATCTGCCATGAATTCAAATCAGGCCCGACTCTCAGGCAGAAATGTTTCAACAGCTCAGAGGTACTCACACGCTTTTTTAAAAACAGCACATCAAATGAAAAGAGGCTCAGGATCTGCCGTGATCAGGGAATGCACATAAACGTAGACGAGGTGTTCCCTGGCTGCAGTCCTCAAAAAGCCTATAAACAGTAAGTGCTCAACAGGGCAGGCAGAAGAGGGAACCCTACTATGCTGTTGGTGGAAATGTAAATTGCTAACAGCCAGTATGGAGATAGGTAGGCAAGTTCCTTGCTAAACTATAAACTGGAGCTACCATCAGACTCGGCATCCCCACTCCAGTTTGTATAACCAGAGAATACCATCATTGGAATAAAACACTTCCACCCCAACGGTTGTTGTGGTACTCTTTACCATAGCCAAGCCACACAGATGACTGACATGTCCAGCGGGAAATGAATGGATAAAGAAGTTGGGCTACCTATACTCCCTCGACTGTCACTCATCCAGGGAACAAAATGAACTCATGCTATTTGTAGCAACATGGATGGAGCAGTAGATGATATCACTAATTCTGGTATATTAGGGACAGAAAGACACATATGCAGCATATCACTTTCAGGTACAGTCGAAAAATGGATACAAAGGAAGTAATGTACAGTGCAAACACAGACTCACAAACTGAGCCACGAAACGTAGATTTACCATAGGGGGAAATTGGGGATCGGACAAAGATGAAGTAGGAGGTTGGGATTAACAGAAACACACTAATATATTAAAAAAACTTCAACAACGGCGACCCTACTAATAGCACAGGGATCTCTAATCAACACTCGTCAATAACCTAACATGGAAAATAATCCAAAATTGTAAAGGTACAGCTACATATATACCTGCATCAAGTTGCTGTCGAACTCAAACAAACACAACATTGTATATAAACTACGCTGAAATAGAAAATAAGTATTAAATTATAAAACAAGAAAAAGGCAAGAAATGCCTACTATATTACCCTCAGGCCTCTGTGACGTGGGCTGGTGTCACATCTCTGTTGCCTCAGCAGGCCTGGGTCCCAATGCAGGAGTATGCTGGTGCTGAGGGAGCCAGGGAGGAGGACGTGCCAGCAGATCAGCACCCCCTCAGACCTCTATTGCCCATTCTCCTCTGCATGGTAGCACAGTCTCCCGATCCAAGCCGGCCCTCTTACAACTAAGCCAAGCCTAGTGTACCCAAATGAAGGTCGACCAGCTGGGAGGGAAGAGCTGTGAAAAGACACCGGATCTCCACAGCTCCTGCTAGTGGGGTTCCCACCTCCAGCCTACTTCCTTAGACTCGCCCCACCTACGAACCACAGCACCTTCAGCATAGCACATTTGCACTGCTTGGGATTTGCGTGGGGTCGGGCAGTGCAGGGTAAGGGTGAAGAGAAAAAGATACACAAGCACTGCGGTGTGTGTTCAGCCACGTTGGACTCCAATTTCCACCCCAACAACAAGAGTAGTTCTTAGGGTCTGTTTGCCCAAGTGACCAGAGAGGGCATGAAGCAGTGCTGCCGCCTTGTGGCGCTTTCCCGTAACAACAACTTTAAAAACCGTGCTCAAGGGCACTTAACATTCACAAGGCCTCTGACCTGCGGGGCTGCAAATGACCCCTGCCCAGGAGAAGTGTCCTGGGCTAGGTAATCTGCCAGGAATTCAAATCAGGCCCGACACTCAGGCAGAAATGTTTCAACAGCTCAGAGGTACTCCCACGCTTTTCAAAGAACACCACATCAAGTGAAAAGATGCTCAGGATCTGTCATGGTTAGAGAATGCAAATAAACGTAGTCGAGGTGTTCCCTGGCTGCAGTCCTCAAAAAGCCTACAAAGAGTAAGTGCTCAAGAGGGCAGGAAAACAGGGAACCCTACTACGCTGTTGCTGGAAATGTAAATTGCTAACAGCCAGTATGGAGATAGGTAGGCAAGTTCCTTAGTAAACTATAAACTGGAGCTACCACGAGATTTGGCAACCCCACTGCAGTGCGTATAACCAGAGAATACCATCACTGGAATAAAGCAGTTGCACCCCTACGGTCGTGCTGCTACTCTTTACCATAGCCAGGACACGCAAACAACCAAAATGTCGAGCTGGAGATGTTTGGATAAAGAACTTGTGAGACCTATACTCCCTGGACTGTCACTCATCCAGTCAACAAAATGAATTCATGCTATTGGTAGCAACATGGATGCAGCAGTAGATGATCTCACTAATTCTGGTAAGTTAGAGACAGAAAGACACATATCCCAGCATATCACTTATATGTGCAATCTAAAAACGCATACAAAGAAGGAGTATACAAAGGAAACACAGATTCCCAAACGGGAAAAAGAAGTGTCGAGTTCCCAGAGGGGGAAACTGGGGATCGGGGAAGGATGAAGTAGGAGGTTGGGATTCACAGACAAACACTCATATATAAAAAAGACTTCATCAACAACAACCATCCTGAGAGCACAGGGAACTCTACTCAACATTGTTCAATACCCTAAGAGGGAAACGAATCCGAAATACTACGGGTACAGCTACATATATAACTGCATCAAGTTGCTGTCGAACTCAAACAAACACAACATTGTATATACACTATGCTGGAATGGAAAATAAATATTAAATTATAAACCAAGAAAAGGCAAGAAATGCCTACTCTATTACTCTCTGGTCTCGGTGAACTGGGATGGTGTCACATCCCTTGAGCCTGAGCAGGCCTGGGGCCCCTGGCTAGAGTATGCTGCTGATTAGGGAGACAGGGGGGAGGACGTGCCAGCAGATCAGCACCCCCTCAGACCTCTAGTGCCCATTCTCCTCTGCATGGGACCACAATCTCTAGATCCAAGCCGACCCTCTTACAGATAAGCCAAGCCTAGGGTACCCAAAGGATGGTGGACTCGCTCGGAGGGAAGAGCTGTGAAAAGACACCGGATCTCCACGGCTACTCCTGGTGGGATTCCCACCTCCAGACTACTTCCTTCGATTCGCCTCACCTACGAACCACAGCACCTGAAGCACAGCACATTTGCCCTGCTTGGGATTTGCGTGGGCGAGGGTGGTGCAGCGTTAGGGGGAAGAGGTAGAGATACACGAGTCCTACGGTGTGTGTTCAGCCACGTTCCATTCAAATTTCCACCCCAACAACAAGACTAGTTCTAAGGCTCTGTTTGCCCAAGTGACCAGAGAGGGCACGAAGCAGTGCTGCCGCCTTGTGGCGCTTTCCTGTAACAACAACTTTAAAAACCGTGCTCAAGGGCACATAACATTCACAAGGCCTCTGACCTGCGGGGCTGCAAATGACCCTTGCCCAGGAGAAGTGTCCTGGGCTAGGTAATCTGCCAGGAATTCAAATCAGGCCCGACACTCAGGCAGAAATGTTTCAACAGCTCAGAGGTACTCACACGCTTTTCAAAGAACACCACATCAAGTGAAAAGATGCTCAGGATCTGTCATGGTTAGAGAATGCAAATAAACGTAGTCGAGGTGTTCCCTGGCTGCAGTCCTCAAAAAGCCTACAAAGAGTAAGTGCTCAAGAGGGCAGGAAAACAGGGAACCCTACTACGCTGTTGCTGGAAATGTAAATTGCTAACAGCCAGTATGGAGATAGGTAGGCAAGTTCCTTAGTAAACTATAAACTGGAGCTACCACGAGATTTGGCAACCCCACTGCAGTGCGTATAACCAGAGAATACCATCACTGGAATAAAGCAGTTGCACCCCTACGGTCGTGCTGCTACTCTTTACCATAGCCAGGACACGCAAACAACCAAAATGTCCAGCTGGAGATGTTTGGATAAAGAACTTGTGAGACCTATACTCCCTGGACTGTCACTCATCCAGTCAACAAAATGAATTCATGCTATTGGTAGCAACATGGATGCAGCAGTAGATGATCTCACTAATTCTGGTAAGTTAGAGACAGAAAGACACATATCCCCACATATCACTTACATGTGCAATCTAAAAACGCATACAAAGAAGGAGTATACAAGGGAAACACAGATTCACAAACGGGAAAAAGAAGTGTCGAGTTCCCAGAGGGGGAAATTGGGGATCGGGGAAGGATGAAGTAGGAGGTTGGGATTCACAGAAATACACTAATATATAAAAAAGACTTCATCAACGACAACCATCCTGAGAGCACAGGGAACTCTACTCAACATTCTTCAATACCCTAAGAGGGAAAGGAATCCGAAATACTACAGGTACAGCTACATATATAACTGCATCAAGTTGCTGTCAAACTCAAACAAACACAACATTGTATATACACTATGCTGGAATGGAAAATAAATATTAAATTATTAAACAAAAAAAGGCAAGAAATGCCTACACTATTACTCTCTGGCCTCGGTGAACTGGGATGGTGTCACATCCCTTGAGCCTGAGCAGGCCTGGGGCCCCTGGCTAGAGTATGCTGCTGATTAGGGAGACAGGGGGGAGGACGTGCCAGCAGATCAGCACCCCCTCAGACCTCTAGTGCCCATTCTCCTCTGCATGGGACCACAATCTCTAGATCCAAGCCGACCCTCTTACAGATAAGCCAAGCCTAGGGTACCCAAAGGATGGTGGACTCGCTCGGAGGGAAGAGCTGTGAAAAGACACCGGATCTCCACGGCTACTCCTGGTGGGATTCCCACCTCCAGACTACTTCCTTCGATTCGCCTCACCTACGAACCACAGCACCTGAAGCACAGCACATTTGCCCTGCTTGGGATTTGCGTGGGCGAGGGTGGTGCAGCGTTAGGGGGAAGAGGTAGAGATACACGAGTCCTACGGTGTGTGTTCAGCCACGTTCCATTCAAATTTCCACCCCAACAACAAGACTAGTTCTAAGGCTCTGTTTGCCCAAGTGACCAGAGAGGGCACGAAGCAGTGCTGCCGCCTTGTGGCGCTTTCCCGTAACAACAACTTTAAAAACTGTGCTCAAGGGCACTTAACATTCACAAGGCCTCTGACCTGCGGGGCTGCAAATGACCCTTGCCCAGGAGAAGTGTCCTGGGCTAGGTAATCTGCCATGAATTCAAATCAGGCCCGACTCTCAGGCAGAAATGTTTCAACAGCTCAGAGGTACTCACACGCTTTTTTAAAAACAGCACATCAAATGAAAAGAGGCTCAGGATCTGCCGTGATCAGGGAATGCACATAAACGTAGACGAGGTGTTCCCTGGCTGCAGTCCTCAAAAAGCCTATAAACAGTAAGTGCTCAACAGGGCAGGCAGAAGAGGGAACCCTACTATGCTGTTGGTGGAAATGTAAATTGCTAACAGCCAGTATGGAGATAGGTAGGCAAGTTCCTTGCTAAACTATAAACTGGAGCTACCATCAGACTCGGCATCCCCACTCCAGTTTGTATAACCAGAGAATACCATCATTGGAATAAAACACTTCCACCCCAACGGTTGTTGTGGTACTCTTTACCATAGCCAAGCCACACAGATGACTGACATGTCCAGCGGGAAATGAATGGATAAAGAAGTTGGGCTACCTATACTCCCTCGACTGTCACTCATCCAGGGAACAAAATGAACTCATGCTATTTGTAGCAACATGGATGGAGCAGTAGATGATATCACTAATTCTGGTATATTAGGGACAGAAAGACACATATGCAGCATATCACTTTCAGGTACAGTCGAAAAATGGATACAAAGGAAGTAATGTACAGTGCAAACACAGACTCACAAACTGAGCCACGAAACGTAGATTTACCATAGGGGGAAATTGGGGATCGGACAAAGATGAAGTAGGAGGTTGGGATTAACAGAAACACACTAATATATAAAAAAAACTTCAACAACGGCGACCCTACTAATAGCACAGGGATCTCTAATCAACTCTCGTCAATAACCTAACATGGAAAATAATCCAAACTTGTAAAGGTACAGCTACATATATACCTGCATCAAGTTGCTTTCGAACTCAAACAAACACAACATTGTATATAAACTACGCTGAAATAGAAAATAAGTATTAAATTATAAAACAAGAAAAAGGCAAGAAATGCCTACTATATTACCCTCAGGCCTCTGTGACGTGGGCTGGTGTCACATCTCTGTTGCCTCAGCAGGCCTGGGTCCCAATGCAGGAGTATGCTGGTGCTGAGGGAGCCAGGGAGGAGGACGTGCCAGCAGATCAGCACCCCCTCAGACCTCTATTGCCCATTCTCCTCTGCATGGTAGCACAGTCTCCCGATCCAAGCCGGCCCTCTTACAACTAAGCCAAGCCTAGTGTACCCAAATGAAGGTCGACCAGCTGGGAGGGAAGAGCTGTGAAAAGACACCGGATCTCCACAGCTCCTGCTAGTGGGGTTCCCACCTCCAGCCTACTTCCTTAGACTCGCCCCACCTACGAACCACAGCACCTTCAGCATAGCACATTTGCACTGCTTGGGATTTGCGTGGGGTCGGGCAGTGCAGGGTAAGGGTGAAGAGGAAAAGATACACAAGCGCTGCGGTGTGTGTTCAGCCACGTTGGACTCCAATTTCCAACCCAACACCAGGACTCCCTCTAAGGCTCTGTTTGCCTACGTTACCAGGGAGGACACGAAGAAGTGCTGCCGCCTTGTGGCGCTTTCCCGTAACAACAACTTGAAACACTGTACTCAAGGGCACTTAACATTCACAAGGCCTGCGCGGCTGCAAATGAACCCTGCCCTCCAGAAATGTCCTATGCTAGGTAATCTGAAATCAATTCAAATCAGGTCCGACTCTCAGGCAGAAATGTTTCAAGAGCCCAGTGGTACTCACACGCTTTTTAAAAAACAGCACATCAAATGAAAAGATGCTCAGGATCTCTCATGATTAAAGAATGAAAATAAACGTAGACGAGCTGTTCCCTGGCTGCAGTCCTCAAAAAGCCTACAAAGAGTAACTGCTCAAGAGGGCAGGAAAAAAGAGAACCCTACTACGCTGTTGGTGGAAATGTAACTTGCTAGCAGCCAGTATGGAGATAGGTAGGCAAGTTCCTTAGTAACCTATAAACTGGAGCGACCACGAGATTCGGCAACCCCACTGCAGTTCGTATAACCAGGGAATACCATCATTGGAATAAAACAGTTGCACCCCAACGGTCGTGGTGCTACTCTTTATCATAGCCAAGACACGCAAACAAGCGAAATGTCCAGCGAGAGACGATTGGATAAAGAACTTGTGAGAACTATACCCCCTGGACTGTCACTCATCCAGACAACAAAATGAACTCATGCTATTTGTAGCCACATGGATGCAGCAGTAGATGATCTCACTAATTCTGGTAAGTTAGAGACAGAAAGACACATATCCCAGCATATCACTTATATGTGCAATCTAAAAACGCATACAAAGAAGGAGTATACAAAGGAAACACAGATTCCCAAACGGGAAAAAGAAGTGTCGAGTTCCCAGAGGGGGAAACTGGGGATCGGGGAAGGATGAAGTAGGAGGTTGGGATTCACAGACAAACACTCATATATAAAAAAGACTTCATCAACAACAACCATCCTGAGAGCACAGGGAACTCTACTCAACATTCTTCAATACCCTAACAGGGAAACGAATCCGAAATACTACGGGTACAGCTACATATATAACTGCATCAAGTTGCTGTTGAACTCAAACAAACACAACATTGTATATACACTATGCTGGAATGGAAAATAAATATTAAATTATAAACCAAGAAAAGGCAAGAAATGCCTACTCTATTACTCTCTGGTCTCGGTGAACTGGGATGGTGTGACATCCCTTGAGCCTGAGCAGGCCTGGGGCCCCTGGCTAGAGTATGCTGCTGATTAGGGAGACAGGGGGGAGGACGTGCCAGCAGATCAGCACCCCCTCAGACCTCTAGTGCCCATTCTCCTCTGCATGGGACCACAATCTCTAGATCCAAGCCGACCCTCTTACAGATAAGCCAAGCCTAGGGTACCCAAAGGATGGTGGACTCGCTCGGAGGGAAGAGCTGTGAAAAGACACAGGATCTCCACGGCTACTCCTGGTGGGATTCCCACCTCCAGACTACTTCCTTCGATTCGCCTCACCTACGAACCACAGCACCTGAAGCACAGCACATTTGCCCTGCTTGGGATTTGCGTGGGCGAGGGTGGTGCAGCGTTAGGGGGAAGAGGTAGAGATACACGAGTCCTACGGTGTGTGTTCAGCCACGTTCCATTCAAATTTCCACCCCAACAACAAGACTAGTTCTAAGGCTCTGTTTGCCCAAGTGACCAGAGAGGGCACGAAGCAGTGCTGCCGCCTTGTGGCGCTTTCCTGTAACAACAACTTTAAAAACTGGGCTCAAGGGCACTTAACATTCACAAGGCCTCTGACCTGCGGGGCTGCAAATGACCCTTGCCCAGGAGAAGTGTCCTGGGCTAGGTAATCTGCCATGAATTCAAATCAGGCCCGACTCTCAGGCAGAAATGTTTCAACAGCTCAGAGGTACTCACACGCTTTTTTAAAAACAGCACATCAAATGAAAAGAGGCTCAGGATCTGCCGTGATCAGGGAATGCACATAAACGTAGACGAGGTGTTCCCTGGCTGCAGTCCTCAAAAAGCCTATAAACAGTAAGTGCTCAACAGGGCAGGCAGAAGAGGGAACCCTACTATGCTGTTGGTGGAAATGTAAATTGCTAACAGCCAGTATGGAGATAGGTAGGCAAGTTCCTTGCTAAACTATAAACTGGAGCTACCATCAGACTCGGCATCCCCACTCCAGTTTGTATAACCAGAGAATACCATCATTGGAATAAAACACTTCCACCCCAACGGTTGTTGTGGTACTCTTTACCATAGCCAAGCCACACAGATGACTGACATGTCCAGCGGGAAATGAATGGATAAAGAAGTTGGGCTACCTATACTCCCTCGACTGTCACTCATCCAGGGAACAAAATGAACTCATGCTATTTGTAGCAACATGGATGGAGCAGTAGATGATATCACTAATTCTGGTATATTAGGGACAGAAAGACACATATGCAGCATATCACTTTCAGGTACAGTCGAAAAATGGATACAAAGGAAGTAATGTACAGTGCAAACACAGACTCACAAACTGAGCCACGAAACGTAGATTTACCATAGGGGGAAATTGGGGATCGGACAAAGATGAAGTAGGAGGTTGGGATTAACAGAAACACACTAATATATTAAAAAAACTTCAACAACGGCGACCCTACTAATAGCACAGGGATCTCTAATCAACACTCGTCAATAACCTAACATGGAAAATAATCCAAAATTGTAAAGGTACAGCTACATATATACCTGCATCAAGTTGCTGTCGAACTCAAACAAACACAACATTGTATATAAACTACGCTGAAATAGAAAATAAGTATTAAATTATAAAACAAGAAAAAGGCAAGAAATGCCTACTATATTACCCTCAGGCCTCTGTGACGTGGGCTGGTGTCACATCTCTGTTGCCTCAGCAGGCCTGGGTCCCAATGCAGGAGTATGCTGGTGCTGAGGGAGCCAGGGAGGAGGACGTGCCAGCAGATCAGCACCCCCTCAGACCTCTATTGCCCATTCTCCTCTGCATGGTAGCACAGTCTCCCGATCCAAGCCGGCCCTCTTACAACTAAGCCAAGCCTAGTGTACCCAAATGAAGGTCGACCAGCTGGGAGGGAAGAGCTGTGAAAAGACACCGGATCTCCACAGCTCCTGCTAGTGGGGTTCCCACCTCCAGCCTACTTCCTTAGACTCGCCCCACCTACGAACCACAGCACCTTCAGCATAGCACATTTGCACTGCTTGGGATTTGCGTGGGGTCGGGCAGTGCAGGGTAAGGGTGAAGAGGAAAAGATACACAAGCACTGCGGTGTGTGTTCAGCCACGTTGGACTCCAATTTCCAACCCAACACCAGGACTCCCTCTAAGGCTCTGTTTGCCTACGTTACCAGGGAGGACACGAAGAAGTGCTGCCGCCTTGTGGCGCTTTCCCGTAACAACAACTTGAAACACTGTACTCAAGGGCACTTAACATTCACAAGGCCTGCGCGGCTGCAAATGAACCCTGCCCTCCAGAAATGTCCTATGCTAGGTAATCTGAAATCAATTCAAATCAGGTCCGACTCTCAGGCAGAAATGTTTCAAGAGCCCAGTGGTACTCACACGCTTTTTAAAAAACAGCACATCAAATGAAAAGATGCTCAGGATCTCTCATGATTAAAGAATGAAAATAAACGTAGACGAGCTGTTCCCTGGCTGCAGTCCTCAAAAAGCCTACAAAGAGTAACTGCTCAAGAGGGCAGGAAAAAAGAGAACCCTACTACGCTGTTGGTGGAAATGTAACTTGCTAGCAGCCAGTATGGAGATAGGTAGGCAAGTTCCTTAGTAACCTATAAACTGGAGCGACCACGAGATTCGGCAACCCCACTGCAGTTCGTATAACCAGGGAATACCATCATTGGAATACAACAGTTGCACCCCAACGGTCGTGGTGCTACTCTTTATCATAGCCAAGACACGCAAACAAGCGAAATGTCCAGCGAGAGACGATTGGATAAAGAACTTGTGAGAACTATACCCCCTGGACTGTCACTCATCCAGACAACAAAATGAACTCATGCTATTTGTAGCCACATGGATGCAGCAGTAGATGATCTCACTAATTCTGGTAAGTTAGAGACAGAAAGACACATATCCCAGCATATCACTTATATGTGCAATCTAAAAACGCATACAAAGAAGGAGTATACAAAGGAAACACAGATTCCCAAACGGGAAAAAGAAGTGTCGAGTTCCCAGAGGGGGAAACTGGGGATCGGGGAAGGATGAAGTAGGAGGTTGGGATTCACAGACAAACACTCATATATAAAAAAGACTTCATCAACAACAACCATCCTGAGAGCACAGGGAACTCTACTCAACATTGTTCAATACCCTAAGAGGGAAACGAATCCGAAATACTACGGGTACAGCTACATATATAACTGCATCAAGTTGCTGTTGAACTCAAACAAACACAACATTGTATATACACTATGCTGGAATGGAAAATAAATATTAAATTATAAACCAAGAAAAGGCAAGAAATGCCTACTCTATTACTCTCTGGTCTCGGTGAACTGGGATGGTGTCACATCCCTTGAGCCTGAGCAGGCCTGGGGCCCCTGGCTAGAGTATGCTGCTGATTAGGGAGACAGGGGGGAGGACGTGCCAGCAGATCAGCACCCCCTCAGACCTCTAGTGCCCATTCTCCTCTGCATGGGACCACAATCTCTAGATCCAAGCCGACCCTCTTACAGATAAGCCAAGCCTAGGGTACCCAAAGGATGGTGGACTCGCTCGGAGGGAAGAGCTGTGAAAAGACACAGGATCTCCACGGCTACTCCTGGTGGGATTCCCACCTCCAGACTACTTCCTTCGATTCGCCTCACCTACGAACCACAGCACCTGAAGCACAGCACATTTGCCCTGCTTGGGATTTGCGTGGGCGAGGGTGGTGCAGCGTTAGGGGGAAGAGGTAGAGATACACGAGTCCTACGGTGTGTGTTCAGCCACGTTCCATTCAAATTTCCACCCCAACAACAAGACTAGTTCTAAGGCTCTGTTTGCCCAAGTGACCAGAGAGGGCACGAAGCAGTGCTGCCGCCTTGTGGCGCTTTCCTGTAACAACAACTTTAAAAACTGGGCTCAAGGGCACTTAACATTCACAAGGCCTCTGACCTGCGGGGCTGCAAATGACCCTTGCCCAGGAGAAGTGTCCTTGGCTAGGTAATCTGCCATGAATTCAAATCAGGCCCGACTCTCAGGCAGAAATGTTTCAACAGCTCAGAGGTACTCACACGCTTTTTTAAAAACAGCACATCAAATGAAAAGAGGCTCAGGATCTGCCGTGATCAGGGAATGCACATAAACGTAGACGAGGTGTTCCCTGGCTGCAGTCCTCAAAAAGCCTATAAACAGTAAGTGCTCAACAGGGCAGGCAGAAGAGGGAACCCTACTATGCTGTTGGTGGAAATGTAAATTGCTAACAGCCAGTATGGAGATAGGTAGGCAAGTTCCTTGCTAAACTATAAACTGGAGCTACCATCAGACTCGGCATCCCCACTCCAGTTTGTATAACCAGAGAATACCATCATTGGAATAAAACACTTCCACCCCAACGGTTGTTGTGGTACTGTTTACCATAGCCAAGCCACACAGATGACTGACATGTCCAGCGGGAAATGAATGGATAAAGAAGTTGGGCTACCTATACTCCCTCGACTGTCACTCATCCAGGGAACAAAATGAACTCATGCTATTTGTAGCAACATGGATGGAGCAGTAGATGATATCACTAATTCTGGTATATTAGGGACAGAAAGACACATATGCAGCATATCACTTTCAGGTACAGTCGAAAAATGGATACAAAGGAAGTAATGTACAGTGCAAACACAGACTCACAAACTGAGCCACGAAACGTAGATTTACCATAGGGGGAAATTGGGGATCGGACAAAGATGAAGTAGGAGGTTGGGATTAACAGAAACACACTAATATATAAAAAAAACTTCAACAACGGCGACCCTACTAATAGCACAGGGATCTCTAATCAACACTCGTCAATAACCTAACATGGAAAATAATCCAAAATTGTAAAGGTACAGCTACATATATACCTGCATCAAGTTGCTGTCGAACTCAAACAAACACAACATTGTATATAAACTACGCTGAAATAGAAAATAAGTATTAAATTATAAAACAAGAAAAAGGCAAGAAATGCCTACTATATTACCCTCAGGCCTCTGTGACGTGGGCTGGTGTCACATCTCTGTTGCCTCAGCAGGCCTGGGTCCCAATGCAGGAGTATGCTGGTGCTGAGGGAGCCAGGGAGGAGGACGTGCCAGCAGATCAGCACCCCCTCAGACCTCTATTGCCCATTCTCCTCTGCATGGTAGCACAGTCTCCCGATCCAAGCCGGCCCTCTTACAACTAAGCCAAGCCTAGTGTACCCAAATGAAGGTCGACCAGCTGGGAGGGAAGAGCTGTGAAAAGACACCGGATCTCCACAGCTCCTGCTAGTGGGGTTCCCACCTCCAGCCTACTTCCTTAGACTCGCCCCACCTACGAACCACAGCACCTTCAGCATAGCACATTTGCACTGCTTGGGATTTGCGTGGGGTCGGGCAGTGCAGGGTAAGGGTGAAGAGGAAAAGATACACAAGCACTGCGGTGTGTGTTCAGCCACGTTGGACTCCAATTTCCAACCCAACACCAGGACTCCCTCTAAGGCTCTGTTTGCCTACGTTACCAGGGAGGACACGAAGAAGTGCTGCCGCCTTGTGGCGCTTTCCCGTAACAACAACTTGAAACACTGTACTCAAGGGCACTTAACATTCACAAGGCCTGCGCGGCTGCAAATGAACCCTGCCCTCCAGAAATGTCCTATGCTAGGTAATCTGAAATCAATTCAAATCAGGTCCGACTCTCAGGCAGAAATGTTTCAAGAGCCCAGTGGTACTCACACGCTTTTTAAAAAACAGCACATCAAATGAAAAGATGCTCAGGATCTCTCATGATTAAAGAATGAAAATAAACGTAGACGAGCTGTTCCCTGGCTGCAGTCCTCAAAAACCCTACAAAGAGTAACTGCTCAAGAGGGCAGGAAAAAAGAGAACCCTACTACGCTGTTGGTGGAAATGTAACTTGCTAGCAGCCAGTATGGAGATAGGTAGGCAAGTTCCTTAGTAACCTATAAACTGGAGCGACCACGAGATTCGGCAACCCCACTGCAGTTCGTATAACCAGGGAATACCATCATTGGAATAAAACAGTTGCACCCCAACGGTCGTGGTGCTACTCTTTATCATAGCCAAGACACGCAAACAAGCGAAATGTCCAGCGAGAGACGATTGGATAAAGAACTTGTGAGAACTATACCCCCTGGACTGTCACTCATCCAGACAACAAAATGAACTCATGCTATTTGTAGCCACATGGATGCAGCAGTAGATGATCTCACTAATTCTGGTAAGTTAGAGACAGAAAGACACATATCCCAGCATATCACTTATATGTGCAATCTAAAAACGCATACAAAGAAGGAGTATACAAAGGAAACACAGATTCCCAAACGGGAAAAAGAAGTGTCGAGTTCCCAGAGGGGGAAACTGGGGATCGGGGAAGGATGAAGTAGGAGGTTGGGATTCACAGACAAACACTCATATATAAAAAAGACTTCATCAACAACAACCATCCTGAGAGCACAGGGAACTCTACTCAACATTCTTCAATACCCTAACAGGGAAACGAATCCGAAATACTACGGGTACAGCTACATATATAACTGCATCAAGTTGCTGTTGAACTCAAACAAACACAACATTGTATATACACTATGCTGGAATGGAAAATAAATATTAAATTATAAACCAAGAAAAGGCAAGAAATGCCTACTCTATTACTCTCTGGTCTCGGTGAACTGGGATGGTGTGACATCCCTTGAGCCTGAGCAGGCCTGGGGCCCCTGGCTAGAGTATGCTGCTGATTAGGGAGACAGGGGGGAGGACGTGCCAGCAGATCAGCACCCCCTCAGACCTCTAGTGCCCATTCTCCTCTGCATGGGACCACAATCTCTAGATCCAAGCCGACCCTCTTACAGATAAGCCAAGCCTAGGGTACCCAAAGGATGGTGGACTCGCTCGGAGGGAAGAGCTGTGAAAAGACACAGGATCTCCACGGCTACTCCTGGTGGGATTCCCACCTCCAGACTACTTCCTTCGATTCGCCTCACCTACGAACCACAGCACCTGAAGCACAGCACATTTGCCCTGCTTGGGATTTGCGTGGGCGAGGGTGGTGCAGCGTTAGGGGGAAGAGGTAGAGATACACGAGTCCTACGGTGTGTGTTCAGCCACGTTCCATTCAAATTTCCACCCCAACAACAAGACTAGTTCTAAGGCTCTGTTTGCCCAAGTGACCAGAGAGGGCACGAAGCAGTGCTGCCGCCTTGTGGCGCTTTCCTGTAACAACAACTTTAAAAACTGGGCTCAAGGGCACTTAACATTCACAAGGCCTCTGACCTGCGGGGCTGCAAATGACCCTTGCCCAGGAGAAGTGTCCTGGGCTAGGTAATCTGCCATGAATTCAAATCAGGCCCGACTCTCAGGCAGAAATGTTTCAACAGCTCAGAGGTACTCACACGCTTTTTTAAAAACAGCACATCAAATGAAAAGAGGCTCAGGATCTGCCGTGATCAGGGAATGCACATAAACGTAGACGAGGTGTTCCCTGGCTGCAGTCCTCAAAAAGCCTATAAACAGTAAGTGCTCAACAGGGCAGGCAGAAGAGGGAACCCTACTATGCTGTTGGTGGAAATGTAAATTGCTAACAGCCAGTATGGAGATAGGTAGGCAAGTTCCTTGCTAAACTATAAACTGGAGCTACCATCAGACTCGGCATCCCCACTCCAGTTTGTATAACCAGAGAATACCATCATTGGAATAAAACACTTCCACCCCAACGGTTGTTGTGGTACTGTTTACCATAGCCAAGCCACACAGATGACTGACATGTCCAGCGGGAAATGAATGGATAAAGAAGTTGGGCTACCTATACTCCCTCGACTGTCACTCATCCAGGGAACAAAATGAACTCATGCTATTTGTAGCAACATGGATGGAGCAGTAGATGATATCACTAATTCTGGTATATTAGGGACAGAAAGACACATATGCAGCATATCACTTTCAGGTACAGTCGAAAAATGGATACAAAGGAAGTAATGTACAGTGCAAACACAGACTCACAAACTGAGCCACGAAACGTAGATTTACCATAGGGGGAAATTGGGGATCGGACAAAGATGAAGTAGGAGGTTGGGATTAACAGAAACACACTAATATATAAAAAAAACTTCAACAACGGCGACCCTACTAATAGCACAGGGATCTCTAATCAACACTCGTCAATAACCTAACATGGAAAATAATCCAAAATTGTAAAGGTACAGCTACATATATACCTGCATCAAGTTGCTGTCGAACTCAAACAAACACAACATTGTATATAAACTACGCTGAAATAGAAAATAAGTATTAAATTATAAAACAAGAAAAAGGCAAGAAATGCCTACTATATTACCCTCAGGCCTCTGTGACGTGGGCTGGTGTCACATCTCTGTTGCCTCAGCAGGCCTGGGTCCCAATGCAGGAGTATGCTGGTGCTGAGGGAGCCAGGGAGGAGGACGTGCCAGCAGATCAGCACCCCCTCAGACCTCTATTGCCCATTCTCCTCTGCATGGTAGCACAGTCTCCCGATCCAAGCCGGCCCTCTTACAACTAAGCCAAGCCTAGTGTACCCAAATGAAGGTCGACCAGCTGGGAGGGAAGAGCTGTGAAAAGACACCGGATCTCCACAGCTCCTGCTAGTGGGGTTCCCACCTCCAGCCTACTTCCTTAGACTCGCCCCACCTACGAACCACAGCACCTTCAGCATAGCACATTTGCACTGCTTGGGATTTGCGTGGGGTCGGGCAGTGCAGGGTAAGGGTGAAGAGGAAAAGATACACAAGCACTGCGGTGTGTGTTCAGCCACGTTGGACTCCAATTTCCAACCCAACACCAGGACTCCCTCTAAGGCTCTGTTTGCCTACGTTACCAGGGAGGACACGAAGAAGTGCTGCCGCCTTGTGGCGCTTTCCCGTAACAACAACTTGAAACACTGTACTCAAGGGCACTTAACATTCACAAGGCCTGCGCGGCTGCAAATGAACCCTGCCCTCCAGAAATGTCCTATGCTAGGTAATCTGAAATCAATTCAAATCAGGTCCGACTCTCAGGCAGAAATGTTTCAAGAGCCCAGTGGTACTCACACGCTTTTTAAAAAACAGCACATCAAATGAAAAGATGCTCAGGATCTCTCATGATTAAAGAATGAAAATAAACGTAGACGAGCTGTTCCCTGGCTGCAGTCCTCAAAAAGCCTACAAAGAGTAACTGCTCAAGAGGGCAGGAAAAAAGAGAACCCTACTACGCTGTTGGTGGAAATGTAACTTGCTAGCAGCCAGTATGGAGATAGGTAGGCAAGTTCCTTAGTAACCTATAAACTGGAGCGACCACGAGATTCGGCAACCCCACTGCAGTTCGTATAACCAGGGAATACCATCATTGGAATAAAACAGTTGCACCCCAACGGTCGTGGTGCTACTCTTTATCATAGCCAAGACACGCAAACAAGCGAAATGTCCAGCGAGAGACGATTGGATAAAGAACTTGTGAGAACTATACCCCCTGGACTGTCACTCATCCAGACAACAAAATGAACTCATGCTATTTGTAGCCACATGGATGCAGCAGTAGATGATCTCACTAATTCTGGTAAGTTAGAGACAGAAAGACACATATCCCAGCATATCACTTATATGTGCAATCTAAAAACGCATACAAAGAAGGAGTATACAAAGGAAACACAGATTCCCAAACGGGAAAAAGAAGTGTCGAGTTCCCAGAGGGGGAAACTGGGGATCGGGGAAGGATGAAGTAGGAGGTTGGGATTCACAGACAAACACTCATATATAAAAAAGACTTCATCAACAACAACCATCCTGAGAGCACAGGGAACTCTACTCAACATTGTTCAATACCCTAAGAGGGAAACGAATCCGAAATACTACGGGTACAGCTACATATATAACTGCATCAAGTTGCTGTTGAACTCAAACAAACACAACATTGTATATACACTATGCTGGAATGGAAAATAAATATTAAATTATAAACCAAGAAAAGGCAAGAAATGCCTACTCTATTACTCTCTGGTCTCGGTGAACTGGGATGGTGTGACATCCCTTGAGCCTGAGCAGGCCTGGGGCCCCTGGCTAGAGTATGCTGCTGATTAGGGAGACAGGGGGGAGGACGTGCCAGCAGATCAGCACCCCCTCAGACCTCTAGTGCCCATTCTCCTCTGCATGGGACCACAATCTCTAGATCCAAGCCGACCCTCTTACAGATAAGCCAAGCCTAGGGTACCCAAAGGATGGTGGACTCGCTCGGAGGGAAGAGCTGTGAAAAGACACAGGATCTCCACGGCTACTCCTGGTGGGATTCCCACCTCCAGACTACTTCCTTCGATTCGCCTCACCTACGAACCACAGCACCTGAAGCACAGCACATTTGCCCTGCTTGGGATTTGCGTGGGCGAGGGTGGTGCAGCGTTAGGGGGAAGAGGTAGAGATACACGAGTCCTACGGTGTGTGTTCAGCCACGTTCCATTCAAATTTCCACCCCAACAACAAGACTAGTTCTAAGGCTCTGTTTGCCCAAGTGACCAGAGAGGGCACGAAGCAGTGCTGCCGCCTTGTGGCGCTTTCCTGTAACAACAACTTTAAAAACTGGGCTCAAGGGCACTTAACATTCACAAGGCCTCTGACCTGCGGGGCTGCAAATGACCCTTGCCCAGGAGAAGTGTCCTGGGCTAGGTAATCTGCCATGAATTCAAATCAGGCCCGACTCTCAGGCAGAAATGTTTCAACAGCTCAGAGGTACTCACACGCTTTTTTAAAAACAGCACATCAAATGAAAAGAGGCTCAGGATCTGCCGTGATCAGGGAATGCACATAAACGTAGACGAGGTGTTCCCTGGCTGCAGTCCTCAAAAAGCCTATAAACAGTAAGTGCTCAACAGGGCAGGCAGAAGAGGGAACCCTACTATGCTGTTGGTGGAAATGTAAATTGCTAACAGCCAGTATGGAGATAGGTAGGCAAGTTCCTTGCTAAACTATAAACTGGAGCTACCATCAGACTCGGCATCCCCACTCCAGTTTGTATAACCAGAGAATACCATCATTGGAATAAAACACTTCCACCCCAACGGTTGTTGTGGTACTGTTTACCATAGCCAAGCCACACAGATGACTGACATGTCCAGCGGGAAATGAATGGATAAAGAAGTTGGGCTACCTATACTCCCTCGACTGTCACTCATCCAGGGAACAAAATGAACTCATGCTATTTGTAGCAACATGGATGGAGCAGTAGATGATATCACTAATTCTGGTATATTAGGGACAGAAAGACACATATGCAGCATATCACTTTCAGGTACAGTCGAAAAATGGATACAAAGGAAGTAATGTACAGTGCAAACACAGACTCACAAACTGAGCCACGAAACGTAGATTTACCATAGGGGGAAATTGGGGATCGGACAAAGATGAAGTAGGAGGTTGGGATTAACAGAAACACACTAATATATAAAAAAAACTTCAACAACGGCGACCCTACTAATAGCACAGGGATCTCTAATCAACACTCGTCAATAACCTAACATGGAAAATAATCCAAAATTGTAAAGGTACAGCTACATATATACCTGCATCAAGTTGCTGTCGAACTCAAACAAACACAACATTGTATATAAACTACGCTGAAATAGAAAATAAGTATTAAATTATAAAACAAGAAAAAGGCAAGAAATGCCTACTATATTACCCTCAGGCCTCTGTGACGTGGGCTGGTGTCACATCTCTGTTGCCTCAGCAGGCCTGGGTCCCAATGCAGGAGTATGCTGGTGCTGAGGGAGCCAGGGAGGAGGACGTGCCAGCAGATCAGCACCCCCTCAGACCTCTATTGCCCATTCTCCTCTGCATGGTAGCACAGTCTCCCGATCCAAGCCGGCCCTCTTACAACTAAGCCAAGCCTAGTGTACCCAAATGAAGGTCGACCAGCTGGGAGGGAAGAGCTGTGAAAAGACACCGGATCTCCACAGCTCCTGCTAGTGGGGTTCCCACCTCCAGCCTACTTCCTTAGACTCGCCCCACCTACGAACCACAGCACCTTCAGCATAGCACATTTGCACTGCTTGGGATTTGCGTGGGGTCGGGCAGTGCAGGGTAAGGGTGAAGAGGAAAAGATACACAAGCACTGCGGTGTGTGTTCAGCCACGTTGGACTCCAATTTCCAACCCAACACCAGGACTCCCTCTAAGGCTCTGTTTGCCTACGTTACCAGGGAGGACACGAAGAAGTGCTGCCGCCTTGTGGCGCTTTCCCGTAACAACAACTTGAAACACTGTACTCAAGGGCACTTAACATTCACAAGGCCTGCGCGGCTGCAAATGAACCCTGCCCTCCAGAAATGTCCTATGCTAGGTGATCTGAAATCAATTCAAATCAGGTCCGACTCTCAGGCAGAAATGTTTCAAGAGCCCAGTGGTACTCACACGCTTTTTAAAAAACAGCACATCAAATGAAAAGATGCTCAGGATCTCTCATGATTAAAGAATGAAAATAAACGTAGACGAGCTGTTCCCTGGCTGCAGTCCTCAAAAAGCCTACAAAGAGTAACTGCTCAAGAGGGCAGGAAAAAAGAGAACCCTACTACGCTGTTGGTGGAAATGTAACTTGCTAGCAGCCAGTATGGAGATAGGTAGGCAAGTTCCTTAGTAACCTATAAACTGGAGCGACCACGAGATTCGGCAACCCCACTGCAGTTCGTATAACCAGGGAATACCATCATTGGAATAAAACAGTTGCACCCCAACGGTCGTGGTGCTACTCTTTATCATAGCCAAGACACGCAAACAAGCGAAATGTCCAGCGAGAGACGATTGGATAAAGAACTTGTGAGAACTATACCCCCTGGACTGTCACTCATCCAGACAACAAAATGAACTCATGCTATTGGTAGCCACATGGATGCAGCAGTAGATGATCTCACTAATTCTGGTAAGTTAGAGACAGAAAGACACATATCCCAGCATATCACTTATATGTGCAATCTAAAAACGCATACAAAGAAGGAGTATACAAAGGAAACACAGATTCCCAAACGGGAAAAAGAAGTGTCGAGTTCCCAGAGGGGGAAACTGGGGATCGGGGAAGGATGAAGTAGGAGGTTGGGATTCACAGACAAACACTCATATATAAAAAAGACTTCATCAACAACAACCATCCTGAGAGCACAGGGAACTCTACTCAACATTCTTCAATACCCTAACAGGGAAACGAATCCGAAATACTACGGGTACAGCTACATATATAACTGCATCAAGTTGCTGTTGAACTCAAACAAACACAACATTGTATATACACTATGCTGGAATGGAAAATAAATATTAAATTATAAACCAAGAAAAGGCAAGAAATGCCTACTCTATTACTCTCTGGTCTCGGTGAACTGGGATGGTGTGACATCCCTTGAGCCTGAGCAGGCCTGGGGCCCCTGGCTAGAGTATGCTGCTGATTAGGGAGACAGGGGGGAGGACGTGCCAGCAGATCAGCACCCCCTCAGACCTCTAGTGCCCATTCTCCTCTGCATGGGACCACAATCTCTAGATCCAAGCCGACCCTCTTACAGATAAGCCAAGCCTAGGGTACCCAAAGGATGGTGGACTCGCTCGGAGGGAAGAGCTGTGAAAAGACACAGGATCTCCACGGCTACTCCTGGTGGGATTCCCACCTCCAGACTACTTCCTTCGATTCGCCTCACCTACGAACCACAGCACCTGAAGCACAGCACATTTGCCCTGCTTGGGATTTGCGTGGGCGAGGGTGGTGCAGCGTTAGGGGGAAGAGGTAGAGATACACGAGTCCTACGGTGTGTGTTCAGCCACGTTCCATTCAAATTTCCACCCCAACAACAAGACTAGTTCTAAGGCTCTGTTTGCCCAAGTGACCAGAGAGGGCACGAAGCAGTGCTGCCGCCTTGTGGCGCTTTCCTGTAACAACAACTTTAAAAACTGGGCTCAAGGGCACTTAACATTCACAAGGCCTCTGACCTGCGGGGCTGCAAATGACCCTTGCCCAGGAGAAGTGTCCTGGGCTAGGTAATCTGCCATGAATTCAAATCAGGCCCGACTCTCAGGCAGAAATGTTTCAACAGCTCAGAGGTACTCACACGCTTTTTTAAAAACAGCACATCAAATGAAAAGAGGCTCAGGATCTGCCGTGATCAGGGAATGCACATAAACGTAGACGAGGTGTTCCCTGGCTGCAGTCCTCAAAAAGCCTATAAACAGTAAGTGCTCAACAGGGCAGGCAGAAGAGGGAACCCTACTATGCTGTTGGTGGAAATGTAAATTGCTAACAGCCAGTATGGAGATAGGTAGGCAAGTTCCTTGCTAAACTATAAACTGGAGCTACCATCAGACTCGGCATCCCCACTCCAGTTTGTATAACCAGAGAATACCATCATTGGAATAAAACACTTCCACCCCAACGGTTGTTGTGGTACTCTTTACCATAGCCAAGCCACACAGATGACTGACATGTCCAGCGGGAAATGAATGGATAAAGAAGTTGGGCTACCTATACTCCCTCGACTGTCACTCATCCAGGGAACAAAATGAACTCATGCTATTTGTAGCAACATGGATGGAGCAGTAGATGATATCACTAATTCTGGTATATTAGGGACAGAAAGACACATATGCAGCATATCACTTTCAGGTACAGTCGAAAAATGGATACAAAGGAAGTAATGTACAGTGCAAACACAGACTCACAAACTGAGCCACGAAACGTAGATTTACCATAGGGGGAAATTGGGGATCGGACAAAGATGAAGTAGGAGGTTGGGATTAACAGAAACACACTAATATATAAAAAAAACTTCAACAACGGCGACCCTACTAATAGCACAGGGATCTCTAATCAACACTCGTCAATAACCTAACATGGAAAATAATCCAAAATTGTAAAGGTACAGCTACATATATACCTGCATCAAGTTGCTGTCGAACTCAAACAAACACAACATTGTATATAAACTACGCTGAAATAGAAAATAAGTATTAAATTATAAAACAAGAAAAAGGCAAGAAATGCCTACTATATTACCCTCAGGCCTCTGTGACGTGGGCTGGTGTCACATCTCTGTTGCCTCAGCAGGCCTGGGTCCCAATGCAGGAGTATGCTGGTGCTGAGGGAGCCAGGGAGGAGGACGTGCCAGCAGATCAGCACCCCCTCAGACCTCTATTGCCCATTCTCCTCTGCATGGTAGCACAGTCTCCCGATCCAAGCCGGCCCTCTTACAACTAAGCCAAGCCTAGTGTACCCAAATGAAGGTCGACCAGCTGGGAGGGAAGAGCTGTGAAAAGACACCGGATCTCCACAGCTCCTGCTAGTGGGGTTCCCACCTCCAGCCTACTTCCTTAGACTCGCCCCACCTACGAACCACAGCACCTTCAGCATAGCACATTTGCACTGCTTGGGATTTGCGTGGGGTCGGGCAGTGCAGGGTAAGGGTGAAGAGAAAAAGATACACAAGCACTGCGGTGTGTGTTCAGCCACGTTGGACTCCAATTTCCAACCCAACAACAAGAGTAGTTCTTAGGGTCTGTTTGCCCAAGTGACCAGAGAGGGCATGAAGCAGTGCTGCCGCCTTGTGGCGCTTTCCCGTAACAACAACTTTAAAAACCGTGCTCAAGGGCACTTAACATTCACAAGGCCTCTGACCTGCGGGGCTGCAAATGACCCCTGCCCAGGAGAAGTGTCCTGGGCTAGGTAATCTGCCAGGAATTCAAATCAGGCCCGACACTCAGGCAGAAATGTTTCAACAGCTCAGAGGTACTCACACGCTTTTCAAAGAACACCACATCAAGTGAAAAGATGCTCAGGATCTGTCATGGTTAGAGAATGCAAATAAACGTAGTCGAGGTGTTCCCTGGCTGCAGTCCTCAAAAAGCCTACAAAGAGTAAGTGCTCAAGAGGGCAGGAAAACAGGGAACCCTACTACGCTGTTGCTGGAAATGTAAATTGCTAACAGCCAGTATGGAGATAGGTAGGCAAGTTCCTTAGTAAACTATAAACTGGAGCTACCACGAGATTTGGCAACCCCACTGCAGTGCGTATAACCAGAGAATACCATCACTGGAATAAAGCAGTTGCACCCCTACGGTCGTGGTGCTACTCTTTACAATAGCCAGGACACGCAAACAACCAAAATGTCCAGCTGGAGATGTTTGGATAAAGAACTTGTGAGACCTTTACTCCCTGGACTGTCACTCATCCAGTCAACAAAATGAATTCATGCTATTGGTAGCAACATGGATGCAGCAGTAGATGATCTCACTAATTCTGGTAAGTTAGAGACAGAAAGACACATATCCCAGCATATCACTTATATGTGCAATCTAAAAACGCATACAGAGAAGGAGTATACAAAGGAAACACAGATTCCCAAATGGGAAAAAGAAGTGTCGAGTTCCCAGAGGGGGAAACTGGGGATCGGGGAAGGATGAAGTAGGAGGTTGGGATTCACAGACAAACACTCATATATAAAAAAGACTTCATCAACAACAACCATCCTGAGAGCACAGGGAACTCTACTCAACATTGTTCAATACCCTAAGAGGGAAACGAATCCGAAATACTACGGGTACAGCTACATATATAACTGCATCAAGTTGCTGTTGAACTCAAACAAACACAACATTGTATATACACTATGCTGGAATGGAAAATAAATATTAAATTATAAACCAAGAAAAGGCAAGAAATGCCTACTCTATTACTCTCTGGTCTCGGTGAACTGGGATGGTGTGACATCCCTTGAGCCTGAGCAGGCCTGGGGCCCCTGGCTAGAGTATGCTGCTGATTAGGGAGACAGGGGGGAGGACGTGCCAGCAGATCAGCACCCCCTCAGACCTCTAGTGCCCATTCTCCTCTGCATGGGACCACAATCTCTAGATCCAAGCCGACCCTCTTACAGATAAGCCAAGCCTAGGGTACCCAAAGGATGGTGGACTCGCTCGGAGGGAAGAGCTGTGAAAAGACACAGGATCTCCACGGCTACTCCTGGTGGGATTCCCACCTCCAGACTACTTCCTTCGATTCGCCTCACCTACGAACCACAGCACCTGAAGCACAGCACATTTGCCCTGCTTGGGATTTGCGTGGGCGAGGGTGGTGCAGCGTTAGGGGGAAGAGGTAGAGATACACGAGTCCTACGGTGTGTGTTCAGCCACGTTCCATTCAAATTTCCACCCCAACAACAAGACTAGTTCTAAGGCTCTGTTTGCCCAAGTGACCAGAGAGGGCACGAAGCAGTGCTGCCGCCTTGTGGCGCTTTCCTGTAACAACAACTTTAAAAACCGTGCTCAAGGGCACTTAACATTCACAAGGCCTCTGACCTGCGGGGCTGCAAATGACCCTTGCCCAGGAGAAGTGTCCTGGGCTAGGTAATCTGCCAGGAATTCAAATCAGGCCCGACACTCAGGCAGAAATGTTTCAACAGCTCAGAGGTACTCACACGCTTTTCAAAGAACACCACATCAAGTGAAAAGATGCTCAGGATCTGTCATGGTTAGAGAATGCAAATAAACGTAGTCGAGGTGTTCCCTGGCTGCAGTCCTCAAAAAGCCTACAAAGAGTAAGTGCTCAAGAGGGCAGGAAAACAGGGAACCCTACTACGCTGTTGCTGGAAATGTAAATTGCTAACAGCCAGTATGGAGATAGGTAGGCAAGTTCCTTAGTAAACTATAAACTGGAGCTACCACGAGATTTGGCAACCCCACTGCAGTGCGTATAACCAGAGAATACCATCACTGGAATAAAGCAGTTGCACCCCTACGGTCGTGCTGCTACTCTTTACCATAGCCAGGACACGCAAACAACCAAAATGTCCAGCTGGAGATGTTTGGATAAAGAACTTGTGAGACCTATACTCCCTGGACTGTCACTCATCCAGTCAACAAAATGAATTCATGCTATTGGTAGCAACATGGATGCAGCAGTAGATGATCTCACTAATTCTGGTAAGTTAGAGACAGAAAGACACATATCCCCACATATCACTTACATGTGCAATCTAAAAACGCATACAAAGAAGGAGTATACAAGGGAAACACAGATTCACAAACGGGAAAAAGAAGTGTCGAGTTCCCAGAGGGGGAAATTGGGGATCGGGGAAGGATGAAGTAGGAGGTTGGGATTCACAGAAATACACTAATATATAAAAAAGACTTCATCAACGACAACCATCCTGAGAGCACAGGGAACTCTACTCAACATTCTTCAATACCCTAAGAGGGAAAGGAATCCGAAATACTACAGGTACAGCTACATATATAACTGCATCAAGTTGCTGTCAAACTCAAACAAACACAACATTGTATATACACTATGCTGGAATGGAAAATAAATATTAAATTATTAAACAAAAAAAGGCAAGAAATGCCTACACTATTACTCTCTGGCCTCGGT
Source organism: Balaenoptera borealis (assembly GCF_965194805.1). Classification (NCBI taxonomy): domain Eukaryota; kingdom Metazoa; phylum Chordata; class Mammalia; order Artiodactyla; family Balaenopteridae; genus Balaenoptera; species Balaenoptera borealis. The sequence continues at coordinate 47,154,035 of NC_138869.1, read as the reverse complement.
GAACTGGGATGGTGTCACATCCCTTGAGCCTGAGCAGGCCTGGGGCCCCTGGCTAGAGTATGCTGCTGATTAGGGAGACAGGGGGGAGGACGTGCCAGCAGATCAGCACCCCCTCAGACCTCTAGTGCCCATTCTCCTCTGCATGGGACCACAATCTCTAGATCCAAACTGACCCTCTTACAGATAAGCCAAGCCTAGGGTACCCAAAGGATGGTGGACTCGCTCGGAGGGAAGAGCTGTGAAAAGACACCGGATCTCCACGGCTACTCCTGGTGGGATTCCCACCTCCAGACTACTTCCTTCGATTCGCCTCACCTACGAACCACAGCACCTGAAGCACAGCACATTTGCCCTGCTTGGGATTTGCGTGGGCGAGGGTGGTGCAGCGTTAGGGGGAAGAGGTAGAGATACACGACTCCTACGGTGTGTGTTCAGCCACGTTCCATTCAAATTTCCACCCCAACAACAAGACTAGTTCTAAGGCTCTGTTTGACCAAGTGACCAGAGAGGGCACGAAGCAGTGCTGCCGCCTTGTGGCGCTTTCCCGTAACAACAACTTTAAAAACTGTGCTCAAGGGCACTTAACATTCACAAGGCCTCTGACCTGCGGGGCTGCAAATGACCCTTGCCCAGGAGAAGTGTCCTGGGCTAGGTAATCTGCCATGAATTCAAATCAGGCCCGACTCTCAGGCAGAAATGTTTCAACAGCTCAGAGGTACTCACACGCTTTTTTAAAAACAGCACATCAAATGAAAAGAGGCTCAGGATCTGCCGTGATCAGGGAATGCACATAAACGTAGACGAGGTGTTCCCTGGCTGCAGTCCTCAAAAAGCCTATAAACAGTAAGTGCTCAACAGGGCAGGCAGAAGAGGGAACCCTACTATGCTGTTGGTGGAAATGTAAATTGCTAACAGCCAGTATGGAGATAGGTAGGCAAGTTCCTTGCTAAACTATAAACTGGAGCTACCATCAGACTTGGCATCCCCACTCCAGTTTGTATAACCAGAGAATACCATCATTGGAATAAAACACTTCCACCCCAACGGTTGTTGTGGTACTCTTTACCATAGCCAAGCCACACAGATGACTGACATGTCCAGCGGGAAATGAATGGATAAAGAAGTTGGGCTACCTATACTCCCTCGACTGTCACTCATCCAGGGAACAAAATGAACTCATGCTATTTGTAGCAACATGGATGGAGCAGTAGATGATATCACTAATTCTGGTATATTAGGGACAGAAAGACACATATGCAGCATATCACTTTCAGGTACAGTCGAAAAATGGATACAAAGGAAGTAATGTACAGTGCAAACACAGACTCACAAACTGAGCCACGAAACGTAGATTTACCATAGGGGGAAATTGGGGATCGGACAAAGATGAAGTAGGAGGTTGGGATTAACAGAAACACACTAATATATAAAAAAAACTTCAACAACGGCGACCCTACTAATAGCACAGGGATCTCTAATCAACACTCGTCAATAACCTAACATGGAAAATAATCCAAAATTGTAAAGGTACAGCTACATATATACCTGCATCAAGTTGCTGTCGAACTCAAACAAACACAACATTGTATATAAACTACGCTGAAATAGAAAATAAGTATTAAATTATAAAACAAGAAAAAGGCAAGAAATGCCTACTATATTACCCTCAGGCCTCTGTGACGTGGGCTGGTGTCACATCTCTGTTGCCTCAGCAGGCCTGGGTCCCAATGCAGGAGTATGCTGGTGCTGAGGGAGCCAGGGAGGAGGACGTGCCAGCAGATCAGCACCCCCTCAGACCTCTATTGCCCATTCTCCTCTGCATGGTAGCACAGTCTCCCGATCCAAGCCGGCCCTCTTACAACTAAGCCAAGCCTAGTGTACCCAAATGAAGGTCGACCAGCTGGGAGGGAAGAGCTGTGAAAAGACACCGGATCTCCACAGCTCCTGCTAGTGGGGTTCCCACCTCCAGCCTACTTCCTTAGACTCGCCCCACCTACGAACCACAGCACCTTCAGCATAGCACATTTGCACTGCTTGGGATTTGCGTGGGGTCGGGCAGTGCAGGGTAAGGGTGAAGAGGAAAAGATACACAAGCACTGCGCTGTGTGTTCAGCCACGTTGGACTCCAATTTCCAACCCAACACCAGGACTCCCTCTAAGGCTCTGTTTGCCTACGTTACCAGGGAGGACACGAAGAAGTGCTGCCGCCTTGTGGCGCTTTCCCGTAACAACAACTTGAAACACTGTACTCAAGGGCACTTAACATTCACAAGGCCTGCGCGGCTGCAAATGAACCCTGCCCTCCAGAAATGTCCTATGCTAGGTAATCTGAAATCAATTCAAATCAGGTCCGACTCTCAGGCAGAAATGTTTCAAGAGCCCAGTGGTACTCACACGCTTTTTAAAAAACAGCACATCAAATGAAAAGATGCTCAGGATCTCTCATGATTAAAGAATGAAAATAAACGTAGATGAGCTGTTCCCTGGCTGCAGTCCTCAAAAAGCCTACAAAGAGTAACTGCTCAAGAGGGCAGGAAAAAAGAGAACCCTACTACGCTGTTGGTGGAAATGTAACTTGCTAGCAGCCAGTATGGAGATAGGTAGGCAAGTTCCTTAGTAACCTATAAACTGGAGCGACCACGAGATTCGGCAACCCCACTGCAGTTCGTATAACCAGGGAATACCATCATTGGAATAAAACAGTTGCACCCCAACGGTCGTGGTGCTACTCTTTATCATAGCCAAGACACGCAAACAAGCGAAATGTCCAGCGAGAGACGATTGGATAAAGAACTTGTGAGACCTATACCCCCTGGACTGTCACTCATCCAGACAACAAAATGAACTCATGCTATTTGTAGCCACATGGATGCAGCAGTAGATGATCTCACTAATTCTGGTAAGTTAGAGACAGAAAGACACATATCCCAGCATATCACTTATATGTGCAATCTAAAAACGCATACAAAGAAGGAGTATACAAAGGAAACACAGATTCCCAAACGGGAAAAAGAGTGTCGAGTTCCCAGAGGGGGAAACTGGGGATCGGGGAAGGATGAAGTAGGAGGTTGGGATTCACAGACAAACACTCATATATAAAAAAGACTTCATCAACAACAACCATCCTGAGAGCACAGGGAACTCTACTCAACATTGTTCAATACCCTAAGAGGGAAACGAATCCGAAATACTACGGGTACAGCTACATATATAACTGCATCAAGTTGCTGTTGAACTCAAACAAACACAACATTGTATATACACTATGCTGGAATGGAAAATAAATATTAAATTATAAACCAAGAAAAGGCAAGAAATGCCTACTCTATTACTCTCTGGTCTCGGTGAACTGGGATGGTGTGACATCCCTTGAGCCTGAGCAGGCCTGGGGCCCCTGGCTAGAGTATGCTGCTGATTAGGGAGACAGGGGGGAGGACGTGCCAGCAGATCAGCACCCCCTCAGACCTCTAGTGCCCATTCTCCTCTGCATGGGACCACAATCTCTAGATCCAAGCCGACCCTCTTACAGATAAGCCAAGCCTAGGGTACCCAAAGGATGGTGGACTCGCTCGGAGGGAAGAGCTGTGAAAAGACACAGGATCTCCACGGCTACTCCTGGTGGGATTCCCACCTCCAGACTACTTCCTTCGATTCGCCTCACCTACGAACCACAGCACCTGAAGCACAGCACATTTGCCCTGCTTGGGATTTGCGTGGGCGAGGGTGGTGCAGCGTTAGGGGGAAGAGGTAGAGATACACGAGTCCTACGGTGTGTGTTCAGCCACGTTCCATTCAAATTTCCACCCCAACAACAAGACTAGTTCTAAGGCTCTGTTTGACCAAGTGACCAGAGAGGGCACGAAGCAGTGCTGCCGCCTTGTGGCGCTTTCCTGTAACAACAACTTTAAAAACTGGGCTCAAGGGCACTTAACATTCACAAGGCCTCTGACCTGCGGGGCTGCAAATGACCCTTGCCCAGGAGAAGTGTCCTGGGCTAGGTAATCTGCCATGAATTCAAATCAGGCCCGACTCTCAGGCAGAAATGTTTCAACAGCTCAGAGGTACTCACACGCTTTTTTAAAAACAGCACATCAAATGAAAAGAGGCTCAGGATCTGCCGTGATCAGGGAATGCACATAAATGTAGACGAGGTGTTCCCTGGCTGCAGTCCTCAAAAAGCCTATAAACAGTAAGTGCTCAACAGGGCAGGCAGAAGAGGGAACCCTACTATGCTGTTGGTGGAAATGTAAATTGCTAACAGCCAGTATGGAGATAGGTAGGCAAGTTCCTTGCTAAACTATAAACTGGAGCTACCATCAGACTCGGCATCCCCACTCCAGTTTGTATAACCAGAGAATACCATCATTGGAATAAAACACTTCCACCCCAACGGTTGTTGTGGTACTGTTTACCATAGCCAAGCCACACAGATGACTGACATGTCCAGCGGGAAATGAATGGATAAAGAAGTTGGGCTACCTATACTCCCTTGATGTCACTCATCCAGGGAACAAAATGAACTCATGCTATTTGTAGCAACATGGATGGAGCAGTAGATGATATCACTAATTCTGGTATATTAGGGACAGAAAGACACATATGCAGCATATCACTTTCAGGTACAGTCGAAAAATGGATACAAAGGAAGTAATGTACAGTGCAAACACAGACTCACAAACTGAGCCACGAAACGTAGATTTACCATAGGGGGAAATTGGGGATCGGACAAAGATGAAGTAGGAGGTTGGGATTAACAGAAACACACTAATATATAAAAAAAACTTCAACAACGGCGACCCTACTAATAGCACAGGGATCTCTAATCAACACTCGTCAATAACCTAACATGGAAAATAATCCAAAATTGTAAAGGTACAGCTACATATATACCTGCATCAAGTTGCTGTCGAACTCAAACAAACACAACATTGTATATAAACTACGCTGAAATAGAAAATAAGTATTAAATTATAAAACAAGAAAAAGGCAAGAAATGCCTACTATATTACCCTCAGGCCTCTGTGACGTGGGCTGGTGTCACATCTCTGTTGCCTCAGCAGGCCTGGGTCCCAATGCAGGAGTATGCTGGTGCTGAGGGAGCCAGGGAGGAGGACGTGCCAGCAGATCAGCACCCCCTCAGACCTCTATTGCCCATTCTCCTCTGCATGGTAGCACAGTCTCCCGATCCAAGCCGGCCCTCTTACAACTAAGCCAAGCCTAGTGTACCCAAATGAAGGTCGACCAGCTGGGAGGGAAGAGCTGTGAAAAGACACCGGATCTCCACAGCTCCTGCTAGTGGGGTTCCCACCTCCAGCCTACTTCTTTAGACTCGCCCCACCTACGAACCACAGCACCTTCAGCATAGCACATTTGCACTGCTTGGGATTTGCGTGGGGTCGGGCAGTGCAGGGTAAGGGTGAAGAGAAAAAGATACACAAGCACTGCGGTGTGTGTTCAGCCACGTTGGACTCCAATTTCCACCCCAACAACAAGACTAGTTCTTAGGGTCTGTTTGCCCAAGTGACCAGAGAGGGCATGAAGCAGTGCTGCCGCCTTGTGGCGCTTTCCCGTAACAACAACTTTAAAAACCGTGCTCAAGGGCACTTAACATTCACAAGGCCTCTGACCTGCGGGGCTGCAAATGACCCCTGCCCAGGAGAAGTGTCCTGGGCTAGGTAATCTGCCAGGAATTCAAATCAGGCCCGACATTCAAGCAGAAATGTTTCAACAGCTCAGAGGTACTCACACGCTTTTCAAAGAACACCACATCAAGTGAAAAGATGCTCAGGATCTGTCATGGTTAGAGAATGCAAATAAACGTAGTCGAGGTGTTCCGTGGCTGCAGTCCTCAAAAAGCCTACAAAGAGTAAGTGCTCAAGAGGGCAGGAAAACAGGGAACCCTACTACGCTGTTGCTGGAAATGTAAATTGCTAACAGCCAGTATGGAGATAGGTAGGCAAGTTCATTAGTAAACTATAAACTGGAGCTACCACGAGATTTGGCAACCCCACTGCAGTGCGTATAACCAGAGAATACCATCACTGGAATAAAGCAGTTGCACCCCTACGGTCGTGGTGCTACTCTTTATCATAGCCAGGACACGCAAACAACCAAAATGTCGAGCTGGAGATGTTTGGATAAAGAACTTGTGAGACCTATACTCCCTGGACTGTCACTCATCCAGTCAACAAAATGAATTCATGCTATTGGTAGCAACATGGATGCAGCAGTAGATGATCTCACTAATTCTGGTAAGTTAGAGACAGAAAGACACATATCCCAGCATATCACTTATATGTGCAATCTAAAAACGCATACAAAGAAGGAGTATACAAAGGAAACACAGATTCCCAAACGGGAAAAAGAAGTGTCGAGTTCCCAGAGGGGGAAACTGGGGATCGGGGAAGGATGAAGTAGGAGGTTGGGATTCACAGACAAACACTCATATATAAAAAAGACTTCATCAACAACAACCATCCTGAGAGCACAGGGAACTCTACTCAACATTGTTCAATACCCTAAGAGGGAAACGAATCCGAAATACTACGGGTACAGCTACATATATAACTGCATCAAGTTGCTGTCGAACTCAAACAAACACAACATTGTATATACACTATGCTGGAATGGAAAATAAATATTAAATTATAAACCAAGAAAAGGCAAGAAATGCCTACTCTATTACTCTCTGGTCTCAGTGAACTGGGATGGTGTGACATCCCTTGAGCCTGAGCAGGCCTGGGGCCCCTGGCTAGAGTATGCTGCTGATTAGGGAGACAGGGGGGAGGACGTGCCAGCAGATCAGCACCCCCTCAGACCTCTAGTGCCCATTCTCCTCTGCATGGGACCACAATCTCTAGATCCAAGCCGACCCTCTTACAGATAAGCCAAGCCTAGGGTACCCAAAGGATGGTGGACTCGCTCGGAGGGAAGAGCTGTGAAAAGACACAGGATCTCCACGGCTACTCCTGGTGGGATTCCCACCTCCAGACTACTTCCTTCGATTCGCCTCACCTACGAACCACAGCACCTGAAGCACAGCACATTTGCCCTGCTTGGGATTTGCGTGGGCGAGGGTGGTGCAGCGTTAGGGGGAAGAGGTAGAGATACACGAGTCCTACGGTGTGTGTTCAGCCACGTTCCATTCAAATTTCCACCCCAACAACAAGACTAGTTCTAAGGCTCTGTTTGCCCAAGTGACCAGAGAGGGCACGAAGCAGTGCTGCCGCCTTGTGGCGCTTTCCTGTAACAACAACTTTAAAAACCGTGCTCAAGGGCACTTAACATTCACAAGGCCTCTGACCTGCGGGGCTGCAAATGACCCTTGCCCAGGAGAAGTGTCCTGGGCTAGGTAATCTGCCAGGAATTCAAATCAGGCCCGACACTCAGGCAGAAATGTTTCAACAGCTCAGAGGTACTCACACGCTTTTCAAAGAACACCACATCAAGTGAAAAGATGCTCACGATCTGTCATGGTTAGAGAATGCAAATAAACGTAGTCGAGGTGTTCCCTGGCTGCAGTCCTCAAAAAGCCTACAAAGAGTAAGTGCTCAAGAGGGCAGGAAAACAGGGAACCCTACTACGCTGTTGCTGGAAATGTAAATTGCTAACAGCCAGTATGGAGATAGGTAGGCAAGTTCCTTAGTAAACTATAAACTGGAGCTACCACGAGATTTGGCAACCCCACTGCAGTGCGTATAATCAGAGAATACCATCACTGGAATAAAGCAGTTGCACCCCTACGGTCGTGCTGCTACTCTTTACCATAGCCAGGACACGCAAACAACCAAAATGTCCAGCTGGAGATGTTTGGATAAAGAACTTGTGAGACCTATACTCCCTGGACTGTCACTCATCCAGTCAACAAAATGAATTCATGCTATTGGTAGCAACATGGATGCAGCAGTAGATGATCTCACTAATTCTGGTAAGTTAGAGACAGAAAGACACATATCCCCACATATCACTTACCTGTGCAATCTAAAAACGCATACAAAGAAGGAGTATACAAGGGAAACACAGATTCACAAACGGGAAAAAGAAGTGTCGAGTTCCCAGAGGGGGAAATTGGGGATCGGGGAAGGATGAAGTAGGAGGTTGGGATTCACAGAAATACACTAATATATAAAAAAGACTTCATCAACGACAACCATCCTGAGAGCACAGGGAACTCTACTCAACATTCTTGAATACCCTAAGAGGGAAAGGAATCCGAAATACTACAGGTACAGCTACATATATAACTGCATCAAGTTGCTGTCAAACTCAAACAAACACAACATTGTATATACACTATGCTGGAATGGAAAATAAATATTAAATTATTAAACAAAAAAAGGCAAGAAATGCCTACACTATTACTCTCTGGCCTCGGTGAACTGGGATGGTGTCACATCCCTTGAGCCTGAGCAGGCCTGGGGCCCCTGGCTAGAGTATGCTGCTGATTAGGGAGACAGGGGGGAGGACGTGCCAGCAGATCACACCCCCTCAGACCTCTAGTGCCCATTCTCCTCTGCATGGGACCACAATCTCTAGATCCAAACTGACCCTCTTACAGATAAGCCAAGCCTAGGGTACCCAAAGGATGGTGGACTCGCTCGGAGGGAAGAGCTGTGAAAAGACACCGGATCTCCACGGCTACTCCTGGTGGGATTCCCACCTCCAGACTACTTCCTTCGATTCGCCTCACCTACGAACCACAGCACCTGAAGCACAGCACATTTGCCCTGCTTGGGATTTGCGTGGGCGAGGGTGGTGCAGCGTTAGGGGGAAGAGGTAGAGATACACGAGTCCTACGGTGTGTGTTCAGCCACGTTCCATTCAAATTTCCACCCCAACAACAAGACTAGTTCTAAGGCTCTGTTTGCCCAAGTGACCAGAGAGGGCACGAAGCAGTGCTGCCGCCTTGTGGCGCTTTCCCGTAACAACAACTTTAAAAACTGGGCTCAAGGGCACTTAACATTCACAAGGCCTCTGACCTGCGGGGCTGCAAATGACCCTTGCCCAGGAGAAGTGTCCTGGGCTAGGTAATCTGCCATGAATTCAAATCAGGCCCGACTCTCAGGCAGAAATGTTTCAACAGCTCAGAGGTACTCACACGCTTTTTTAAAAACAGCACATCAAATGAAAAGAGGCTCAGGATCTGCCGTGATCAGGGAATGCACATAAACGTAGACGAGGTGTTCCCTGGCTGCAGTCCTCAAAAAGCCTATAAACAGTAAGTGCTCAACAGGGCAGGCAGAAGAGGGAACCCTACTATGCTGTTGGTGGAAATGTAAATTGCTAACAGCCAGTATGGAGATAGGTAGGCAAGTTCCTTGCTAAACTATAAACTGGAGCTACCATCAGACTCGGCATCCCCACTCCAGTTTGTATAACCAGAGAATACCATCATTGGAATAAAACACTTCCACCCCAACGGTTGTTGTGGTACTGTTTACCATAGCCAAGCCACACAGATGACTGACATGTCCAGCGGGAAATGAATGGATAAAGAAGTTGGGCTACCTATACTCCCTCGACTGTCACTCATCCAGGGAACAAAATGAACTCATGCTATTTGTAGCAACATGGATGGAGCAGTAGATGATATCACTAATTCTGGTATATTAGGGACAGAAAGACACATATGCAGCATATCACTTTCAGGTACAGTCGAAAAATGGATACAAAGGAAGTAATGTACAGTGCAAACACAGACTCACAAACTGAGCCACGAAACGTAGATTTACCATAGGGGGAAATTGGGGATCGGACAAAGATGAAGTAGGAGGTTGGGATTAACAGAAACACACTAATATATTAAAAAAACTTCAACAACGGCGACCCTACTAATAGCACAGGGATCTCTAATCAACACTCGTCAATAACCTAACATGGAAAATAATCCAAAATTGTAAAGGTACAGCTACATATATACCTGCATCAAGTTGCTGTCGAACTCAAACAAACACAACATTGTATATAAACTACGCTGAAATAGAAAATAAGTATTAAATTATAAAACAAGAAAAAGGCAAGAAATGCCTACTATATTACCCTCAGGCCTCTGTGACGTGGGCTGGTGTCACAGCTCTGTTGCCTCAGCAGGCCTGGGTCCCAATGCAGGAGTATGCTGGTGCTGAGGGAGCCAGGGAGGAGGACGTGCCAGCAGATCAGCACCCCCTCAGACCTCTATTGCCCATTCTCCTCTGCATGGTAGCACAGTCTCCCGATCCAAGCCGGCCCTCTTACAACTAAGCCAAGCCTAGTGTACCCAAATGAAGGTCGACCAGCTGGGAGGGAAGAGCTGTGAAAAGACACCGGATCTCCACAGCTCCTGCTAGTGGGGTTCCCACCTCCAGCCTACTTCCTTAGACTCGCCCCACCTACGAACCACAGCACCTTCAGCATAGCACATTTGCACTGCTTGGGATTTGCGTGGGGTCGGGCAGTGCAGGGTAAGGGTGAAGAGGAAAAGATACACAAGCACTGCGCTGTGTGTTCAGCCACGTTGGACTCCAATTTCCAACCCAACACCAGGACTCCCTCTAAGGCTCTGTTTGCCTACGTTACCAGGGAGGACACGAAGAAGTGCTGCCGCCTTGTGGCGCTTTCCCGTAACAACAACTTGAAACACTGTACTCAAGGGCACTTAACATTCACAAGGCCTGCGCGGCTGCAAATGAACCCTGCCCTCCAGAAATGTCCTATGCTAGGTGATCTGAAATCAATTCAAATCAGGTCCGACTCTCAGGCAGAAATGTTTCAAGAGCCCAGTGGTACTCACACGCTTTTTAAAAAACAGCACATCAAATGAAAAGATGCTCAGGATCTCTCATGATTAAAGAATGAAAATAAACGTAGACGAGCTGTTCCCTGGCTGCAGTCCTCAAAAAGCCTACAAAGAGTAACTGCTCAAGAGGGCAGGAAAAAAGAGAACCCTACTACGCTGTTGGTGGAAATGTAACTTGCTAGCAGCCAGTATGGAGATAGGTAGGCAAGTTCCTTAGTAACCTATAAACTGGAGCGACCACGAGATTCGGCAACCCCACTGCAGTTCGTATAACCAGGGAATACCATCATTGGAATAAAACAGTTGCACCCCAACGGTCGTGGTGCTACTCTTTATCATAGCCAAGACACGCAAACAAGCGAAATGTCCAGCGAGAGACGATTGGATAAAGAACTTGTGAGAACTATACCCCCTGGACTGTCACTCATCCAGACAACAAAATGAACTCATGCTATTTGTAGCCACATGGATGCAGCAGTAGATGATCTCACTAATTCTGGTAAGTTAGAGACAGAAAGACACATATCCCAGCATATCACTTATATGTGCAATCTAAAAACGCATACAAAGAAGGAGTATACAAAGGAAACACAGATTCCCAAACGGGAAAAAGAAGTGTCGAGTTCCCAGAGGGGGAAACTGGGGATCGGGGAAGGATGAAGTAGGAGGTTGGGATTCACAGACAAACACTCATATATAAAAAAGACTTCATCAACAACAACCATCCTGAGAGCACAGGGAACTCTACTCAACATTCTTCAATACCCTAACAGGGAAACGAATCCGAAATACTACGGGTACAGCTACATATATAACTGCATCAAGTTGCTGTTGAACTCAAACAAACACAACATTGTATATACACTATGCTGGAATGGAAAATAAATATTAAATTATAAACCAAGAAAAGGCAAGAAATGCCTACTCTATTACTCTCTGGTCTCGGTGAACTGGGATGGTGTGACATCCCTTGAGCCTGAGCAGGCCTGGGGCCCCTGGCTAGAGTATGCTGCTGATTAGGGAGACAGGGGGGAGGACGTGCCAGCAGATCAGCACACCCTCAGACCTCTAGTGCCCATTCTCCTCTGCATGGGACCACAATCTCTAGATCCAAGCCGACCCTCTTACAGATAAGCCAAGCCTAGGGTACCCAAAGGATGGTGGACTCGCTCGGAGGGAAGAGCTGTGAAAAGACACAGGATCTCCACGGCTACTCCTGGTGGGATTCCCACCTCCAGACTACTTCCTTCGATTCGCCTCACCTACGAACCACAGCACCTGAAGCACAGCACATTTGCCCTGCTTGGGATTTGCGTGGGCGAGGGTGGTGCAGCGTTAGGGGGAAGAGGTAGAGATACACGAGTCCTACGGTGTGTGTTCAGCCACGTTCCATTCAAATTTCCACCCCAACAACAAGACTAGTTCTAAGGCTCTGTTTGCCCAAGTGACCAGAGAGGGCACGAAGCAGTGCTGCCGCCTTGTGGCGCTTTCCTGTAACAACAACTTTAAAAACTGGGCTCAAGGGCACTTAACATTCACAAGGCCTCTGACCTGCGGGGCTGCAAATGACCCTTGCCCAGGAGAAGTGTCCTGGGCTAGGTAATCTGCCATGAATTCAAATCAGGCCCGACTCTCAGGCAGAAATGTTTCAACAGCTCAGAGGTACTCACACGCTTTTTTAAAAACAGCACATCAAATGAAAAGAGGCTCAGGATCTGCCGTGATCAGGGAATGCACATAAACGTAGACGAGGTGTTCCCTGGCTGCAGTCCTCAAAAAGCCTATAAACAGTAAGTGCTCAACAGGGCAGGCAGAAGAGGGAACCCTACTATGCTGTTGGTGGAAATGTAAATTGCTAACAGCCAGTATGGAGATAGGTAGGCAAGTTCCTTGCTAAACTATAAACTGGAGCTACCATCAGACTCGGCATCCCCACTCCAGTTTGTATAACCAGAGAATACCATCATTGGAATAAAACACTTCCACCCCAACGGTTGTTGTGGTACTCTTTACCATAGCCAAGCCACACAGATGACTGACATGTCCAGCGGGAAATGAATGGATAAAGAAGTTGGGCTACCTATACTCCCTCGACTGTCACTCATCCAGGGAACAAAATGAACTCATGCTATTTGTAGCAACATGGATGGAGCAGTAGATGATATCACTAATTCTGGTATATTAGGGACAGAAAGACACATATGCAGCATATCACTTTCAGGTACAGTCGAAAAATGGATACAAAGGAAGTAATGTACAGTGCAAACACAGACTCACAAACTGAGCCACGAAACGTAGATTTACCATAGGGGGAAATTGGGGATCGGACAAAGATGAAGTAGGAGGTTGGGATTAACAGAAACACACTAATATATTAAAAAAACTTCAACAACGGCGACCCTACTAATAGCACAGGGATCTCTAATCAACACTCGTCAATAACCTAACATGGAAAATAATCCAAAATTGTAAAGGTACAGCTACATATATACCTGCATCAAGTTGCTGTCGAACTCAAACAAACACAACATTGTATATAAACTACGCTGAAATAGAAAATAAGTATTAAATTATAAAACAAGAAAAAGGCAAGAAATGCCTACTATATTACCCTCAGGCCTCTGTGACGTGGGCTGGTGTCACATCTCTGTTGCCTCAGCAGGCCTGGGTCCCAATGCAGGAGTATGCTGGTGCTGAGGGAGCCAGGGAGGAGGACGTGCCAGCAGATCAGCACCCCCTCAGACCTCTATTGCCCATTCTCCTCTGCATGGTAGCACAGTCTCCCGATCCAAGCCGGCCCTCTTACAACTAAGCCAAGCCTAGTGTACCCAAATGAAGGTCGACCAGCTGGGAGGGAAGAGCTGTGAAAAGACACCGGATCTCCACAGCTCCTGCTAGTGGGGTTCCCACCTCCAGCCTACTTCTTTAGACTCGCCCCACCTACGAACCACAGCACCTTCAGCATAGCACATTTGCACTGCTTGGGATTTGCGTGGGGTCGGGCAGTGCAGGGTAAGGGTGAAGAGAAAAAGATACACAAGCACTGCGGTGTGTGTTCAGCCACGTTGGACTCCAATTTCCACCCCAACAACAAGACTAGTTCTTAGGGTCTGTTTGCCCAAGTGACCAGAGAGGGCATGAAGCAGTGCTGCCGCCTTGTGGCACTTTCCCGTAACAACAACTTTAAAAACCGTGCTCAAGGGCACTTAACATTCACAAGGCCTCTGACCTGCGGGGCTGCAAATGACCCCTGCCCAGGAGAAGTGTCCTGGGCTAGGTAATCTGCCAGGAATTCAAATCAGGCCCGACATTCAAGCAGAAATGTTTCAACAGCTCAGAGGTACTCACACGCTTTTCAAAGAACACCACATCAAGTGAAAAGATGCTCAGGATCTGTCATGGTTAGAGAATGCAAATAAACGTAGTCGAGGTGTTCCCTGGCTGCAGTCCTCAAAAAGCCTACAAAGAGTAAGTGCTCAAGAGGGCAGGAAAACAGGGAACCCTACTACGCTGTTGCTGGAAATGTAAATTGCTAACAGCCAGTATGGAGATAGGTAGGCAAGTTCCTTAGTAAACTATAAACTGGAGCTACCACGAGATTTGGCAACCCCACTGCAGTGCGTATAACCAGAGAATACCATCACTGGAATAAAGCAGTTGCACCCCTACGGTCGTGGTGCTACTCTTTACCATAGCCAAGACACGCAAACAAGCGAAATGTCCAGCGAGAGACGATTGGATAAAGAACTTGTGAGACCTATACCCCCTGGACTGTCACTCATCCAGACAACAAAATGAACTCATGCTATTTGTAGCCACATGGATGCAGCAGTAGATGATCTCACTAATTCTGGTAAGTTAGAGACAGAAAGACACATATCCCAGCATATCACTTATATGTGCAATCTAAAAACGCATACAAAGAAGGAGTATACAAAGGAAACACAGATTCCCAAACGGGAAAAAGAAGTGTCGAGTTCCCAGAGGGGGAAACTGGGGATCGGGGAAGGATGAAGTAGGAGGTTGGGATTCACAGACAAACACTCATATATAAAAAAGACTTCATCAACAACAACCATCCTGAGAGCACAGGGAACTCTACTCAACATTGTTCAATACCCTAAGAGGGAAACGAATCCGAAATACTACGGGTACAGCTACATATATAACTGCATCAAGTTGCTGTCGAACTCAAACAAACACAACATTGTATATACACTATGCTGGAATGGAAAATAAATATTAAATTATAAACCAAGAAAAGGCAAGAAATGCCTACTCTATTACTCTCTGGTCTCGGTGAACTGGGATGGTGTGACATCCCTTGAGCCTGAGCAGGCCTGGGGCCCCTGGCTAGAGTATGCTGCTGATTAGGGAGACAGGGGGGAGGACGTGCCAGCAGATCAGCACCCCCTCAGACCTCTAGTGCCCATTCTCCTCTGCATGGGACCACAATCTCTAGATCCAAGCCGACCCTCTTACAGATAAGCCAAGCCTAGGGTACCCAAAGGATGGTGGACTCGCTCGGAGGGAAGAGCTGTGAAAAGACACAGGATCTCCACGGCTACTCCTGGTGGGATTCCCACCTCCAGACTACTTCCTTCGATTCGCCTCACCTACGAACCACAGCACCTGAAGCACAGCACATTTGCCCTGCTTGGGATTTGCGTGGGCGAGGGTGGTGCAGCGTTAGGGGGAAGAGGTAGAGATACACGAGTCCTACGGTGTGTGTTCAGCCACGTTCCATTCAAATTTCCACCCCAACAACAAGACTAGTTCTAAGGCTCTGTTTGCCCAAGTGACCAGAGAGGGCACGAAGCAGTGCTGCCGCCTTGTGGCGCTTTCCTGTAACAACAACTTTAAAAACCGTGCTCAAGGGCACTTAACATTCACAAGGCCTCTGACCTGCGGGGCTGCAAATGACCCTTGCCCAGGAGAAGTGTCCTGGGCTAGGTAATCTGCCAGGAATTCAAATCAGGCCCGACACTCAGGCAGAAATGTTTCAACAGCTCAGAGGTACTCACACGCTTTTCAAAGAACACCACATCAAGTGAAAAGATGCTCACGATCTGTCATGGTTAGAGAATGCAAATAAACGTAGTCGAGGTGTTCCCTGGCTGCAGTCCTCAAAAAGCCTACAAAGAGTAAGTGCTCAAGAGGGCAGGAAAACAGGGAATCCTACTACGCTGTTGCTGGAAATGTAAATTGCTAACAGCCAGTATGGAGATAGGTAGGCAAGTTCCTTAGTAAACTATAAACTGGAGCTACCACGAGATTTGGCAACCCCACTGCAGTGCGTATAACCAGAGAATACCATCACTGGAATAAAGCAGTTGCACCCCTACGGTCGTGCTGCTACTCTTTACCATAGCCAGGACACGCAAACAACCAAAATGTCCAGCTGGAGATGTTTGGATAAAGAACTTGTGAGACCTATACTCCCTGGACTGTCACTCATCCAGTCAACAAAATGAATTCATGCTATTGGTAGCCACATGGATGCAGCAGTAGATGATCTCACTAATTCTGGTAAGTTAGAGACAGAAAGACACATATCCCCACATATCACTTACATGTGCAATCTAAAAAAGCATACAAAGAAGGAGTATACAAGGGAAACACAGATTCACAAACGGGAAAAAGAAGTGTCGAGTTCCCAGAGGGGGAAATTGGGGATCGGGGAAGGATGAAGTAGGAGGTTGGGATTCACAGAAATACACTAATATATAAAAAAGACTTCATCAACGACAACCATCCTGAGAGCACAGGGAACTCTACTCAACATTCTTCAATACCCTAAGAGGGAAAGGAATCCGAAATACTACAGGTACAGCTACATATATAACTGCATCAAGTTGCTGTCAAACTCAAACAAACACAACATTGTATATACACTATGCTGGAATGGAAAATAAATATTAAATTATTAAACAAAAAAAGGCAAGAAATGCCTACACTATTACTCTCTGGCCTCGGTGAACTGGGATGGTGTCACATCCCTTGAGCCTGAGCAGGCCTGGGGCCCCTGGCTAGAGTATGCTGCTGATTAGGGAGACAGGGGGGAGGACGTGCCAGCAGATCAGCACCCCCTCAGACCTCTAGTGCCCATTCTCCTCTGCATGGGACCACAATCTCTAGATCCAAACTGACCCTCTTACAGATAAGCCAAGCCTAGGGTACCCAAAGGATGGTGGACTCGCTCGGAGGGAAGAGCTGTGAAAAGACACCGGATCTCCACGGCTACTCCTGGTGGGATTCCCACCTCCAGACTACTTCCTTCGATTCGCCTCACCTACGAACCACAGCACCTGAAGCACAGCACATTTGCCCTGCTTGGGATTTGCGTGGGCGAGGGTGGTGCAGCATTAGGGGGAAGAGGTAGAGATACACGACTCCTACGGTGTGTGTTCAGCCACGTTCCATTCAAATTTCCACCCCAACAACAAGACTAGTTCTAAGGCTCTGTTTGCCCAAGTGACCAGAGAGGGCACGAAGCAGTGCTGCCGCCTTGTGGCGCTTTCCCGTAACAACAACTTTAAAAACTGGGCTCAAGGGCACTTAACATTCACAAGGCCTCTGACCTGCGGGGCTGCAAATGACCCTTGCCCAGGAGAAGTGTCCTGGGCTAGGTAATCTGCCATGAATTCAAATCAGGCCCGACTCTCAGGCAGAAATGTTTCAACAGCTCAGAGGTACTCACACGCTTTTTTAAAAACAGCACATCAAATGAAAAGAGGCTCAGGATCTGCCGTGATCAGGGAATGCACATAAACGTAGACGAGGTGTTCCCTGGCTGCAGTCCTCAAAAAGCCTATAAACAGTAAGTGCTCAACAGGGCAGGCAGAAGAGGGAACCCTACTATGCTGTTGGTGGAAATGTAAATTGCTAACAGCCAGTATGGAGATAGGTAGGCAAGTTCCTTGCTAAACTATAAACTGGAGCTACCATCAGACTCGGCATCCCCACTCCAGTTTGTATAACCAGAGAATACCATCATTGGAATAAAACACTTCCACCCCACCGGTTGTTGTGGTACTGTTTACCATAGCCAAGCCACACAGATGACTGACATGTCCAGCGGGAAATGAATGGATAAAGAAGTTGGGCTACCTATACTCCCTCGACTGTCACTCATCCAGGGAACAAAATGAACTCATGCTATTTGTAGCAACATGGATGGAGCAGTAGATGATATCACTAATTCTGGTATATTAGGGACAGAAAGACACATATGCAGCATATCACTTTCAGGTACAGTAGAAAAATGGATACAAAGGAAGTAATGTACAGTGCAAACACAGACTCACAAACTGAGCCACGAAACGTAGATTTACCATAGGGGGAAATTGGGGATCGGACAAAGATGAAGTAGGAGGTTGGGATTAACAGAAACACACTAATATATAAAAAAAACTTCAACAACGGCGACCCTACTAATAGCACAGGGATCTCTAATCAACACTCGTCAATAACCTAACATGGAAAATAATCCAAAATTTAAAGGTACAGCTACATATATATCTGCATCAAGTTGCTTTCGAACTCAAACAAAGACAACAATGTATATAAACTACGCTGAAATAGAAAATAAGTATTAAATTATAAAACAAGAAAAAGGCAAGAAATGCCTACTATATTACCCTCAGGCCTCTGTGACGTGGGCTGGTGTCACAGCTCTGTTGCCTCAGCAGGCCTGGGTCCCAATGCAGGAGTATGCTGGTGCTGAGGGAGCCAGGGAGGAGGACGTGCCAGCAGATCAGCACCCCCTCAGACCTCTATTGCCCATTCTCCTCTGCATGGTAGCACAGTCTCCCGATCCAAGCCGGCCCTCTTACAACTAAGCCAAGCCTAGTGTACCCAAATGAAGGTCGACCAGCTGGGAGGGAAGAGCTGTGAAAAGACACCGGATCTCCACAGCTCCTGCTAGTGGGGTTCCCACCTCCAGCCTACTTCCTTAGACTCGCCCCACCTACGAACCACAGCACCTTCAGCATAGCACATTTGCACTGCTTGGGATTTGCGTGGGGTCGGGCAGTGCAGGGTAAGGGTGAAGAGGAAAAGATACACAAGCACTGCGGTGTGTGTTCAGCCACGTTGGACTCCAATTTCCAACCCAACACCAGGACTCCCTCTAAGGCTCTGTTTGCCTACGTTACCAGGGAGGACACGAAGAAGTGCTGCCGCCTTGTGGCGCTTTCCCGTAACAACAACTTGAAACACTGTACTCAAGGGCACTTAACATTCACAAGGCCTGCGCGGCTGCAAATGAACCCTGCCCTCCAGAAATGTCCTATGCTAGGTGATCTGAAATCAATTCAAATCAGGTCCGACTCTCAGGCAGAAATGTTTCAAGAGCCCAGTGGTACTCACACGCTTTTTAAAAAACAGCACATCAAATGAAAAGATGCTCAGGATCTCTCATGATTAAAGAATGAAAATAAACGTAGACGAGCTGTTCCCTGGCTGCAGTCCTCAAAAAGCCTACAAAGAGTAACTGCTCAAGAGGGCAGGAAAAAAGAGAACCCTACTACGCTGTTGGTGGAAATGTAACTTGCTAGCAGCCAGTATGGAGATAGGTAGGCAAGTTCCTTAGTAACCTATAAACTGGAGCGACCACGAGATTCGGCAACCCCACTGCAGTTCGTATAACCAGGGAATACCATCATTGGAATACAACAGTTGCACCCCAACGGTCGTGGTGCTACTCTTTATCATAGCCAAGACACGCAAACAAGCGAAATGTCCAGCGAGAGACGATTGGATAAAGAACTTGTGAGACCTATACCCCCTGGACTGTCACTCATCCAGACAACAAAATGAACTCATGCTATTTGTAGCCACATGGATGCAGCAGTAGATGATCTCACTAATTCTGGTAAGTTAGAGACAGAAAGACACATATCCCAGCATATCACTTATATGTGCAATCTAAAAACGCATACAAAGAAGGAGTATACAAAGGAAACACAGATTCCCAAACGGGAAAAAGAAGTGTCGAGTTCCCAGAGGGGGAAACTGGGGATCGGGGAAGGATGAAGTAGGAGGTTGGGATTCACAGACAAACACTCATATATAAAAAAGACTTCATCAACAACAACCATCCTGAGAGCACAGGGAACTCTACTCAACATTCTTCAATACCCTAACAGGGAAACGAATCCGAAATACTACGGGTACAGCTACATATATAACTGCATCAAGTTGCTGTCGAACTCAAACAAACACAACATTGTATATACACTATGCTGGAATGGAAAATAAATATTAAATTATAAACCAAGAAAAGGCAAGAAATGCCTACTCTATTACTCTCTGGTCTCGGTGAACTGGGATGGTGTCACATCCCTTGAGCCTGAGCAGGCCTGGGGCCCCTGGCTAGAGTATGCTGCTGATTAGGGAGACAGGGGGGAGGACGTGCCAGCAGATCAGCACCCCCTCAGACCTCTAGTGCCCATTCTCCTCTGCATGGGACCACAATCTCTAGATCCAAGCCGACCCTCTTACAGATAAGCCAAGCCTAGGGTACCCAAAGGATGGTGGACTCGCTCGGAGGGAAGAGCTGTGAAAAGACACAGGATCTCCACGGCTACTCCTGGTGGGATTCCCACCTCCAGACTACTTCCTTCGATTCGCCCCACCTACGAACCGCAGCACCTGCAGCACAGCACATTTGCCCTGCTTGGGATTTGCGTGGGCGAGGGTGGTGCAGCGTTAGGGGGAAGAGGTAGAGATACACGAGTCCTACGGTGTGTGTTCAGCCACGTTCCATTCAAATTTCCACCCCAACAACAAGACTAGTTCTAAGGCTCTGTTTGCCCAAGTGACCAGAGAGGGCACGAAGCAGTGCTGCCGCCTT
Organism: Balaenoptera borealis; assembly: GCF_965194805.1. Taxonomy (NCBI): domain Eukaryota; kingdom Metazoa; phylum Chordata; class Mammalia; order Artiodactyla; family Balaenopteridae; genus Balaenoptera; species Balaenoptera borealis. Next base: position 47,133,405 of record NC_138869.1, on the reverse strand, counting down.
GTGGCGCTTTCCCGTAACAACAACTTTAAAAACTGGGCTCAAGGGCACTTAACATTCACAAGGCCTCTGACCTGCGGGGCTGCAAATGACCCTTGCCCAGGAGAAGTGTCCTGGGCTAGGTAATCTGCCATGAATTCAAATCAGGCCCGACTCTCAGGCAGAAATGTTTCAACAGCTCAGAGGTACTCACACGCTTTTTTAAAAACAGCACATCAAATGAAAAGAGGCTCAGGATCTGCCGTGATCAGGGAATGCACATAAACGTAGACGAGGTGTTCCCTGGCTGCAGTCCTCAAAAAGCCTATAAACAGTAAGTGCTCAACAGGGCAGGCAGAAGAGGGAACCCTACTATGCTGTTGGTGGAAATGTAAATTGCTAACAGCCAGTATGGAGATAGGTAGGCAAGTTCCTTGCTAAACTATAAACTGGAGCTACCATCAGACTCGGCATCCCCACTCCAGTTTGTATAACCAGAGAATACCATCATTGGAATAAAACACTTCCACCCCACCGGTTGTTGTGGTACTGTTTACCATAGCCAAGCCACACAGATGACTGACATGTCCAGCGGGAAATGAATGGATAAAGAAGTTGGGCTACCTATACTCCCTCGACTGTCACTCATCCAGGGAACAAAATGAACTCATGCTATTTGTAGCAACATGGATGGAGCAGTAGATGATATCACTAATTCTGGTATATTAGGGACAGAAAGACACATATGCAGCATATCACTTTCAGGTACAGTCGAAAAATGGATACAAAGGAAGTAATGTACAGTGCAAACACAGACTCACAAACTGAGCCACGAAACGTAGATTTACCATAGGGGGAAATTGGGGATCGGACAAAGATGAAGTAGGAGATTGGGATTAACAGAAACACACTAATATATAAAAAAAACTTCAACAACGGCGACCCTACTAATAGCACAGGGATCTCTAATCAACACTCGTCAATAACCTAACATGGAAAATAATCCAAAATTGTAAAGGTACAGCTACATATATACCTGCATCAAGTTGCTGTCGAACTCAAACAAACACAACATTGTATATAAACTTCGCTGAAATAGAAAATAAGTATTAAATTATAAAACAAGAAAAAGGCAAGAAATGCCTACTATATTACACTCAGGCCTCTGTGACGTGGGCTGGTGTCACATCTCTGTTGCCTCAGCAGGCCTGGGTCCCAATGCAGGAGTATGCTGGTGCTGAGGGAGCCAGGGAGGAGGACGTGCCAGCAGATCAGCACCCCCTCAGACCTCTATTGCCCATTCTCCTCTGCATGGTAGCACAGTCTCCCGATCCAAGCCGGCCCTCTTACAACTAAGCCAAGCCTAGTGTACCCAAATGAAGGTCGACCAGCTGGGAGGGAAGAGCTGTGAAAAGACACCGGATCTCCACAGCTCCTGCTAGTGGGGTTCCCACCTCCAGCCTACTTCCTTAGACTCGCCCCACCTACGAACCACAGCACCTTCAGCATAGCACATTTGCACTGCTTGGGATTTGCGTGGGGTCGGGCAGTGCAGGGTAAGGGTGAAGAGGAAAAGATACACAAGCACTGCGGTGTGTGTTCAGCCACGTTGGACTCCAATTTCCAACCCAACACCAGGACTCCCTCTAAGGCTCTGTTTGCCTACGTTACCAGGGAGGACACGAAGAAGTGCTGCCGCCTTGTGGCGCTTTCCCGTAACAACAACTTGAAACACTGTACTCAAGGGCACTTAACATTCACAAGGCCTGCGCGGCTGCAAATGAACCCTGCCCTCCAGAAATGTCCTATGCTAGGTAATCTGAAATCAATTCAAATCAGGTCCGACTCTCAGGCAGAAATGTTTCAAGAGCCCAGTGGTACTCACACGCTTTTTAAAAAACAGCACATCAAATGAAAAGATGCTCAGGATCTCTCATGATTAAAGAATGAAAATAAACGTAGACGAGCTGTTCCCTGGCTGCAGTCCTCAAAAAGCCTACAAAGAGTAACTGCTCAAGAGGGCAGGAAAAAAGAGAACCCTACTACGCTGTTGGTGGAAATGTAACTTGCTAGCAGCCAGTATGGAGATAGGTAGGCAAGTTCCTTAGTAACCTATAAACTGGAGCGACCACGAGATTCGGCAACCCCACTGCAGTTCGTATAACCAGGGAATACCATCATTGGAATAAAACAGTTGCACCCCAACGGTCGTGGTGCTACTCTTTATCATAGCCAAGACACGCAAACAAGCGAAATGTCCAGCGAGAGACGATTGGATAAAGAACTTGTGAGACCTATACCCCCTGGACTGTCACTCATCCAGACAACAAAATGAACTCATGCTATTTGTAGCCACATGGATGCAGCAGTAGATGATCTCACTAATTCTGGTAAGTTAGAGACAGAAAGACACATATCCCAGCATATCACTTATATGTGCAATCTAAAAACGCATACAAAGAAGGAGTATACAAAGGAAACACAGATTCCCAAACGGGAAAAAGAAGTGTCGAGTTCCCAGAGGGGGAAACTGGGGATTGGGGAAGGATGAAGTAGGAGGTTGGGATTCACAGACAAACACTCATATATAAAAAAGACTTCATCAACAACAACCATCCTGAGAGCACAGGGAACTCTACTCAACATTCTTCAATACCCTAACAGGGAAACGAATCCGAAATACTACGGGTACAGCTACATATATAACTGCATCAAGTTGCTGTCGAACTCAAACAAACACAACATTGTATATACACTATGCTGGAATGGAAAATAAATATTAAATTATAAACCAAGAAAAGGCAAGAAATGCCTACTCTATTACTCTCTGGTCTCGGTGAACTGGGATGGTGTGACATCCCTTGAGCCTGAGCAGGCCTGGGGCCCCTGGCTAGAGTATGCTGCTGATTAGGGAGACAGGGGGGAGGACGTGCCAGCAGATCAGCACCCCCTCAGACCTCTAGTGCCCATTCTCCTCTGCATGGGACCACAATCTCTAGATCCAAGCCGACCCTCTTACAGATAAGCCAAGCCTAGGGTACCCAAAGGATGGTGGACTCGCTCGGAGGGAAGAGCTGTGAAAAGACACCGGATCTCCACGGCTACTCCTGGTGGGATTCCCACCTCCAGACTACTTCCTTCGATTCGCCTCACCTACGAACCACAGCACCCGAAGCACAGCACATTTGCCCTGCTTGGGATTTGCGTGGGCGAGGGTGGTGCAGCGTTAGGGGGAAGAGGTAGAGATACACGACTCCTACGGTGTGTGTTCAGCCACGTTCCATTCAAATTTCCACCCCAACAACAAGACTAGTTCTAAGGCTCTGTTTGCCCAAGTGACCAGAGAGGGCACAAAGCAGTGCTGCCGCCTTGTGGCGCTTTCCTGTAACAACAACTTTAAAAACCGTGCTCAAGGGCACTTAACATTCACAAGGCCTCTGACCTGCGGGGCTGCAAATGACCCTTGCCCAGGAGAAGTGTCCTGGGCTAGGTAATCTGCCAGGAATTCAAATCAGGCCCGACACTCAGGCAGAAATGTTTCAACAGCTCAGAGGTACTCACACGCTTTTCAAAGAACACCACATCAAGTGAAAAGATGCTCAGGATCTGTCATGGTTAGAGAATGCAAATAAACGTAGTCGAGGTGTTCCCTGGCTGCAGTCCTCAAAAAGCCTACAAAGAGTAAGTGCTCAAGAGGGCAGGAAAACAGGGAACCCTACTACGCTGTTGCTGGAAATGTAAATTGCTAACAGCCAGTATGGAGATAGGTAGGCAAGTTCCTTAGTAAACTATAAACTGGAGCTACCACGAGATTTGGCAACCCTACTGCAGTGCGTATAACCAGAGAATACCATCACTGGAATAAAGCAGTTGCACCCCTACGGTCGTGCTGCTACTCTTTACCATAGCCAGGACACGCAAACAACCAAAATGTCCAGCTGGAGATGTTTGGATAAAGAACTTGTGAGACCTATACTCCCTGGACTGTCACTCATCCAGTCAACAAAATGAATTCATGCTATTGGTAGCAACATGGATGCAGCAGTAGATGATCTCACTAATTCTGGTAAGTTAGAGACAGAAAGACACATATCCCCACATATCACTTACATGTGCAATCTAAAAACGCATACAAAGAAGGAGTATACAAGGGAAACACAGATTCACAAACGGGAAAAAGAAGTGTCGAGTTCCCAGAGGGGGAAATTGGGGATCGGGGAAGGATGAAGTAGGAGGTTGGGATTCACAGAAATACACTAATATATAAAAAAGACTTCATCAACGACAACCATCCTGAGAGCACAGGGAACTCTACTCAACATTCTTCAATACCCTAAGAGGGAAAGGAATCCGAAATACTACAGGTACAGCTACATATATAACTGCATCAAGTTGCTGTCAAACTCAAACAAACACAACATTGTATATACACTATGCTGGAATGGAAAATAAATATTAAATTATTAAACAAAAAAAGGCAAGAAATGCCTACACTATTACTCTCTGGCCTCGGTGAACTGGGATGGTGTCACATCCCTTGAGCCTGAGCAGGCCTGGGGCCCCTGGCTAGAGTATGCTGCTGATTAGGGAGACAGGGGGGAGGACGTGCCAGCAGATCAGCACCCCCTCAGACCTCTAGTGCCCATTCTCCTCTGCATGGGACCACAATCTCTAGATCCAAACTGACCCTCTTACAGATAAGCCAAGCCTAGGGTACCCAAAGGATGGTGGACTCGCTCGGAGGGAAGAGCTGTGAAAAGACACCGGATCTCCACGGCTACTCCTGGTGGGATTCCCACCTCCAGACTACTTCCTTCGATTCGCCTCACCTACGAACCACAGCACCTGAAGCACAGCACATTTGCCCTGCTTGGGATTTGCGTGGGCGAGGGTGGTGCAGCATTAGGGGGAAGAGGTAGAGATACACGACTCCTACGGTGTGTGTTCAGCCACGTTCCATTCAAATTTCCACCCCAACAACAAGACTAGTTCTAAGGCTCTGTTTGCCCAAGTGACCAGAGAGGGCACGAAGCAGTGCTGCCGCCTTGTGGCGCTTTCCCGTAACAACAACTTTAAAAACTGGGCTCAAGGGCACTTAACATTCACAAGGCCTCTGACCTGCGGGGCTGCAAATGACCCTTGCCCAGGAGAAGTGTCCTGGGCTAGGTAATCTGCCATGAATTCAAATCAGGCCCGACTCTCAGGCAGAAATGTTTCAACAGCTCAGAGGTACTCACACGCTTTTTTAAAAACAGCACATCAAATGAAAAGAGGCTCAGGATCTGCCGTGATCAGGGAATGCACATAAACGTAGACGAGGTGTTCCCTGGCTGCAGTCCTCAAAAAGCCTATAAACAGTAAGTGCTCAACAGGGCAGGCAGAAGAGGGAACCCTACTATGCTGTTGGTGGAAATGTAAATTGCTAACAGCCAGTATGGAGATAGGTAGGCAAGTTCCTTGCTAAACTATAAACTGGAGCTACCATCAGACTCGGCATCCCCACTCCAGTTTGTATAACCAGAGAATACCATCATTGGAATAAAACACTTCCACCCCAACGGTTGTTGTGGTACTCTTTACCATAGCCAAGCCACACAGATGACTGACATGTCCAGCGGGAAATGAATGGATAAAGAAGTTGGGCTACCTATACTCCCTCGACTGTCACTCATCCAGGGAACAAAATGAACTCATGCTATTTGTAGCAACATGGATGGAGCAGTAGATGATATCACTAATTCTGGTATATTAGGGACAGAAAGACACATATGCAGCATATCACTTTCAGGTACAGTCGAAAAATGGATACAAAGGAAGTAATGTACAGTGCAAACACAGACTCACAAACTGAGCCACGAAACGTAGATTTACCATAGGGGGAAATTGGGGATCGGACAAAGATGAAGTAGGAGGTTGGGATTAACAGAAACACACTAATATATTAAAAAAACTTCAACAACGGCGACCCTACTAATAGCACAGGGATCTCTAATCAACACTCGTCAATAACCTAACATGGAAAATAATCCAAAATTGTAAAGGTACAGCTACATATATACCTGCATCAAGTTGCTGTCGAACTCAAACAAACACAACATTGTATATAAACTACGCTGAAATAGAAAATAAGTATTAAATTATAAAACAAGAAAAAGGCAAGAAATGCCTACTATATTACCCTCAGGCCTCTGTGACGTGGGCTGGTGTCACATCTCTGTTGCCTCAGCAGGCCTGGGTCCCAATGCAGGAGTATGCTGGTGCTGAGGGAGCCAGGGAGGAGGACGTGCCAGCAGATCAGCACCCCCTCAGACCTCTATTGCCCATTCTCCTCTGCATGGTAGCACAGTCTCCCGATCCAAGCCAGCCCTCTTACAACTAAGCCAAGCCTAGTGTACCCAAATGAAGGTCGACCAGCTGGGAGGGAAGAGCTGTGAAAAGACACCGGATCTCCACAGCTCCTGCTAGTGGGGTTCCCACCTCCAGCCTACTTCCTTAGACTCGCCCCACCTACGAACCACAGCACCTTCAGCATAGCACATTTGCACTGCTTGGGATTTGCGTGGGGTCGGGCAGTGCAGGGTAAGGGTGAAGAGGAAAAGATACACAAGCACTGCGGTGTGTGTTCAGCCACGTTGGACTCCAATTTCCAACCCAACACCAGGACTCCCTCTAAGGCTCTGTTTGCCTACGTTACCAGGGAGGACACGAAGAAGTGCTGCCGCCTTGTGGCGCTTTCCCGTAACAACAATTTGAAACACTGTACTCAAGGGCACTTAACATTCACAAGGCCTGCGCGGCTGCAAATGAACCCTGCCCTCCAGAAATGTCCTATGCTAGGTAATCTGAAATCAATTCAAATCAGGTCCGACTCTCAGGCAGAAATGCTTCAAGAGCCCAGTGGTACTCACACGCTTTTTAAAAAACAGCACATCAAATGAAAAGATGCTCAGGATCTCTCATGATTAAAGAATGAAAATAAACGTAGACGAGCTGTTCCCTGGCTGCAGTCCTCAAAAAGCCTACAAAGAGTAACTGCTCAAGAGGGCAGGAAAAAAGAGAACCCTACTACGCTGTTGGTGGAAATGTAACTTGCTAGCAGCCAGTATGGAGATAGGTAGGCAAGTTCCTTAGTAACCTATAAACTGGAGCGACCACGAGATTCGGCAACCCCACTGCAGTTCGTATAACCAGGGAATACCATCATTGGAATAAAACAGTTGCACCCCAACGGTCGTGGTGCTACTCTTTATCATAGCCAAGACACGCAAACAAGCGAAATGTCCAGCGAGAGACGATTGGATAAAGAACTTGTGAGACCTATACCCCCTGGACTGTCACTCATCCAGACAACAAAATGAACTCATGCTATTTGTAGCCACATGGATGCAGCAGTAGATGATCTCACTAATTCTGGTAAGTTAGAGACAGAAAGACACATATCCCAGCATATCACTTATATGTGCAATCTAAAAACGCATACAAAGAAGGAGTATACAAAGGAAACACAGATTCCCAAACGGGAAAAAGAAGTGTCGAGTTCCCAGAGGGGGAAACTGGGGATCGGGGAAGGATGAAGTAGGAGGTTGGGATTCACAGACAAACACTCATATATAAAAAAGACTTCATCAACAACAACCATCCTGAGAGCACAGGGAACTCTACTCAACATTCTTCAATACCCTAACAGGGAAACGAATCCGAAATACTACGGGTACAGCTACATATATAACTGCATCAAGTTGCTGTCGAACTCAAACAAACACAACATTGTATATACACTATGCTGGAATGGAAAATAAATATTAAATTATAAACCAAGAAAAGGCAAGAAATGCCTACTCTATTACTCTCTGGTCTCGGTGAACTGGGATGGTGTGACATCCCTTGAGCCTGAGCAGGCCTGGGGCCCCTGGCTAGAGTATGCTGCTGATTAGGGAGACAGGGGGGAGGACGTGCCAGCAGATCAGCACCCCCTCAGACCTCTAGTGCCCATTCTCCTCTGCATGGGACCACAATCTCTAGATCCAAGCCGACCCTCTTACAGATAAGCCAAGCCTAGGGTACCCAAAGGATGGTGGACTCGCTCGGAGGGAAGAGCTGTGAAAAGACACAGGATCTCCACGGCTACTCCTGGTGGGATTCCCACCTCCAGACTACTTCCTTCGATTCGCCTCACCTACGAACCACAGCACCTGAAGCACAGCACATTTGCCCTGCTTGGGATTTGCGTGGGCGAGGGTGGTGCAGCGTTAGGGGGAAGAGGTAGAGATACACGAGTCCTACGGTGTGTGTTCAGCCACGTTCCATTCAAATTTCCACCCCAACAACAAGACTAGTTCTAAGGCTCTGTTTGCCCAAGTGACCAGAGAGGGCACGAAGCAGTGCTGCCGCCTTGTGGCGCTTTCCTGTAACAACAACTTTAAAAACCGTGCTCAAGGGCACTTAACATTCACAAGGCCTCTGACCTGCGGGGCTGCAAATGACCCTTGCCCAGGAGAAGTGTCCTGGGCTAGGTAATCTGCCAGGAATTCAAATCAGGCCCGACACTCAGGCAGAAATGTTTCAACAGCTCAGAGGTACTCACACGCTTTTCAAAGAACACCACATCAAGTGAAAAGATGCTCACGATCTGTCATGGTTAGAGAATGCAAATAAACGTAGTCGAGGTGTTCCCTGGCTGCAGTCCTCAAAAAGCCTACAAAGAGTAAGTGCTCAAGAGGGCAGGAAAACAGGGAACCCTACTACGCTGTTGCTGGAAATGTAAATTGCTAACAGCCAGTATGGAGATAGGTAGGCAAGTTCCTTAGTAAACTATAAACTGGAGCTACCACGAGATTTGGCAACCCTACTGCAGTGCGTATAACCAGAGAATACCATCACTGGAATAAAGCAGTTGCACCCCTACGGTCGTGCTGCTACTCTTTACCATAGCCAGGACACGCAAACAACCAAAATGTCCAGCTGGAGATGTTTGGATAAAGAACTTGTGAGACCTATACTCCCTGGACTGTCACTCATCCAGTCAACAAAATGAATTCATGCTATTGGTAGCAACATGGATGCAGCAGTAGATGATCTCACTAATTCTGGTAAGTTAGAGACAGAAAGACACATATCCCCACATATCACTTACATGTGCAATCTAAAAACGCATACAAAGAAGGAGTATACAAGGGAAACACAGATTCACAAACGGGAAAAAGAAGTGTCGAGTTCCCAGAGGGGGAAATTGGGGATCGGGGAAGGATGAAGTAGGAGGTTGGGATTCACAGAAATACACTAATATATAAAAAAGACTTCATCAACGACAACCATCCTGAGAGCACAGGGAACTCTACTCAACATTCTTCAATACCCTAAGAGGGAAAGGAATCCGAAATACTACAGGTACAGCTACATATATAACTGCATCAAGTTGCTGTCAAACTCAAACAAACACAACATTGTATATACACTATGCTGGAATGGAAAATAAATATTAAATTATTAAACAAAAAAAGGCAAGAAATGCCTACACTATTACTCTCTGGCCTCGGTGAACTGGGATGGTGTCACATCCCTTGAGCCTGAGCAGGCCTGGGGCCCCTGGCTAGAGTATGCTGCTGATTAGGGAGACAGGGGGGAGGACGTGCCAGCAGATCAGCACCCCCTCAGACCTCTAGTGCCCATTCTCCTCTGCATGGGACCACAATCTCTAGATCCAAACTGACCCTCTTACAGATAAGCCAAGCCTAGGGTACCCAAAGGATGGTGGACTCGCTCGGAGGGAAGAGCTGTGAAAAGACACCGGATCTCCACGGCTACTCCTGGTGGGATTCCCACCTCCAGACTACTTCCTTCGATTCGCCTCACCTACGAACCACAGCACCTGAAGCACAGCACATTTGCCCTGCTTGGGATTTGCGTGGGCGAGGGTGGTGCAGCGTTAGGGGGAAGAGGTAGAGATACACGACTCCTACGGTGTGTGTTCAGCCACGTTCCATTCAAATTTCCACCCCAACAACAAGACTAGTTCTAAGGCTCTGTTTGCCCAAGTGACCAGAGAGGGCACGAAGCAGTGCTGCCGCCTTGTGGCGCTTTCCTGTAACAACAACTTTAAAAACTGGGCTCAAGGGCACTTAACATTCACAAGGCCTCTGACCTGCGGGGCTGCAAATGACCCTTGCCCAGGAGAAGTGTCCTGGGCTAGGTAATCTGCCATGAATTCAAATCAGGCCCGACTCTCAGGCAGAAATGTTTCAACAGCTCAGAGGTACTCACACGCTTTTTTAAAAACAGCACATCAAATGAAAAGAGGCTCAGGATCTGCCGTGATCAGGGAATGCACATAAACGTAGACGAGGTGTTCCCTGGCTGCAGTCCTCAAAAAGCCTATAAACAGTAAGTGCTCAACAGGGCAGGCAGAAGAGGGAACCCTACTATGCTGTTGGTGGAAATGTAAATTGCTAACAGCCAGTATGGAGATAGGTAGGCAAGTTCCTTGCTAAACTATAAACTGGAGCTACCATCAGACTCGGCATCCCCACTCCAGTTTGTATAACCAGAGAATACCATCATTGGAATAAAACACTTCCACCCCAACGGTTGTTGTGGTACTCTTTACCATAGCCAAGCCACACAGATGACTGACATGTCCAGCGGGAAATGAATGGATAAAGAAGTTGGGCTACCTATACTCCCTCGACTGTCACTCATCCAGGGAACAAAATGAACTCATGCTATTTGTAGCAACATGGATGGAGCAGTAGATGATATCACTAATTCTGGTATATTAGGGACAGAAAGACACATATGCAGCATATCACTTTCAGGTACAGTCGAAAAATGGATACAAAGGAAGTAATGTACAGTGCAAACACAGACTCACAAACTGAGCCACGAAACGTAGATTTACCATAGGGGGAAATTGGGGATCGGACAAAGATGAAGTAGGAGGTTGGGATTAACAGAAACACACTAATATATAAAAAAAACTTCAACAACGGCGACCCTACTAATAGCACAGGGATCTCTAATCAACACTCGTCAATAACCTAACATGGAAAATAATCCAAAATTGTAAAGGTACAGCTACATATATACCTGCATCAAGTTGCTGTCGAACTCAAACAAACACAACATTGTATATAAACTTCGCTGAAATAGAAAATAAGTATTAAATTATAAAACAAGAAAAAGGCAAGAAATGCCTACTATATTACACTCAGGCCTCTGTGACGTGGGCTGGTGTCACATCTCTGTTGCCTCAGCAGGCCTGGGTCCCAATGCAGGAGTATGCTGGTGCTGAGGGAGCCAGGGAGGAGGACGTGCCAGCAGATCAGCACCCCCTCAGACCTCTATTGCCCATTCTCCTCTGCATGGTAGCACAGTCTCCCGATCCAAGCCGGCCCTCTTACAACTAAGCCAAGCCTAGTGTACCCAAATGAAGGTCGACCAGCTGGGAGGGAAGAGCTGTGAAAAGACACCGGATCTCCACAGCTCCTGCTAGTGGGGTTCCCACCTCCAGCCTACTTCCTTAGACTCGCCCCACCTACGAACCACAGCACCTTCAGCATAGCACATTTGCACTGCTTGGGATTTGCGTGGGGTCGGGCAGTGCAGGGTAAGGGTGAAGAGGAAAAGATACACAAGCACTGCGCTGTGTGTTCAGCCACGTTGGACTCCAATTTCCAACCCAACACCAGGACTCCCTCTAAGGCTCTGTTTGCCTACGTTACCAGGGAGGACACGAAGAAGTGCTGCCGCCTTGTGGCGCTTTCCCGTAACAACAACTTGAAACACTGTACTCAAGGGCACTTAACATTCACAAGGCCTGCGCGGCTGCAAATGAACCCTGCCCTCCAGAAATGTCCTATGCTAGGTAATCTGAAATCAATTCAAATCAGGTCCGACTCTCAGGCAGAAATGTTTCAAGAGCCCAGTGGTACTCACACGCTTTTTAAAAAACAGCACATCAAATGAAAAGATGCTCAGGATCTCTCATGATTAAAGAATGAAAATAAACGTAGACGAGCTGTTCCCTGGCTGCAGTCCTCAAAAAGCCTACAAAGAGTAACTGCTCAAGAGGGCAGGAAAAAAGAGAACCCTACTACGCTGTTGGTGGAAATGTAACTTGCTAGCAGCCAGTATGGAGATAGGTAGGCAAGTTCCTTAGTAACCTATAAACTGGAGCGACCACGAGATTCGGCAACCCCACTGCAGTTCGTATAACCAGGGAATACCATCATTGGAATAAAACAGTTGCACCCCAACGGTCGTGGTGCTACTCTTTATCATAGCCAAGACACGCAAACAAGCGAAATGTCCAGCGAGAGACGATTGGATAAAGAACTTGTGAGACCTATACCCCCTGGACTGTCACTCATCCAGACAACAAAATGAACTCATGCTATTTGTAGCCACATGGATGCAGCAGTAGATGATCTCACTAATTCTGGTAAGTTAGAGACAGAAAGACACATATCCCAGCATATCACTTATATGTGCAATCTAAAAACGCATACAAAGAAGGAGTATACAAAGGAAACACAGATTCCCAAACGGGAAAAAGAAGTGTCGAGTTCCCAGAGGGGGAAACTGGGGATTGGGGAAGGATGAAGTAGGAGGTTGGGATTCACAGACAAACACTCATATATAAAAAAGACTTCATCAACAACAACCATCCTGAGAGCACAGGGAACTCTACTCAACATTCTTCAATACCCTAACAGGGAAACGAATCCGAAATACTACGGGTACAGCTACATATATAACTGCATCAAGTTGCTGTCGAACTCAAACAAACACAACATTGTATATACACTATGCTGGAATGGAAAATAAATATTAAATTATAAACCAAGAAAAGGCAAGAAATGCCTACTCTATTACTCTCTGGTCTCGGTGAACTGGGATGGTGTGACATCCCTTGAGCCTGAGCAGGCCTGGGGCCCCTGGCTAGAGTATGCTGCTGATTAGGGAGACAGGGGGGAGGACGTGCCAGCAGATCAGCACCCCCTCAGACCTCTAGTGCCCATTCTCCTCTGCATGGGACCACAATCTCTAGATCCAAGCCGACCCTCTTACAGATAAGCCAAGCCTAGGGTACCCAAAGGATGGTGGACTCGCTCGGAGGGAAGAGCTGTGAAAAGACACCGGATCTCCACGGCTACTCCTGGTGGGATTCCCACCTCCAGACTACTTCCTTCGATTCGCCTCACCTACGAACCACAGCACCCGAAGCACAGCACATTTGCCCTGCTTGGGATTTGCGTGGGCGAGGGTGGTGCAGCGTTAGGGGGAAGAGGTAGAGATACACGACTCCTACGGTGTGTGTTCAGCCACGTTCCATTCAAATTTCCACCCCAACAACAAGACTAGTTCTAAGGCTCTGTTTGCCCAAGTGACCAGAGAGGGCACAAAGCAGTGCTGCCGCCTTGTGGCGCTTTCCTGTAACAACAACTTTAAAAACCGTGCTCAAGGGCACTTAACATTCACAAGGCCTCTGACCTGCGGGGCTGCAAATGACCCTTGCCCAGGAGAAGTGTCCTGGGCTAGGTAATCTGCCAGGAATTCAAATCAGGCCCGACACTCAGGCAGAAATGTTTCAACAGCTCAGAGGTACTCACACGCTTTTCAAAGAACACCACATCAAGTGAAAAGATGCTCAGGATCTGTCATGGTTAGAGAATGCAAATAAACGTAGTCGAGGTGTTCCCTGGCTGCAGTCCTCAAAAAGCCTACAAAGAGTAAGTGCTCAAGAGGGCAGGAAAACAGGGAACCCTACTACGCTGTTGCTGGAAATGTAAATTGCTAACAGCCAGTATGGAGATAGGTAGGCAAGTTCCTTAGTAAACTATAAACTGGAGCTACCACGAGATTTGGCAACCCTACTGCAGTGCGTACAACCAGAGAATACCATCACTGGAATAAAGCAGTTGCACCCCTACGGTCGTGCTGCTACTCTTTACCATAGCCAGGACACGCAAACAACCAAAATGTCCAGCTGGAGATGTTTGGATAAAGAACTTGTGAGACCTATACTCCCTGGACTGTCACTCATCCAGTCAACAAAATGAATTCATGCTATTGGTAGCAACATGGATGCAGCAGTAGATGATCTCACTAATTCTGGTAAGTTAGAGACAGAAAGACACATATCCCCACATATCACTTACATGTGCAATCTAAAAACGCATACAAAGAAGGAGTATACAAGGGAAACACAGATTCACAAACGGGAAAAAGAAGTGTCGAGTTCCCAGAGGGGGAAATTGGGGATCGGGGAAGGATGAAGTAGGAGGTTGGGATTCACAGAAATACACTAATATATAAAAAAGACTTCATCAACGACAACCATCCTGAGAGCACAGGGAACTCTACTCAACATTCTTCAATACCCTAAGAGGGAAAGGAATCCGAAATACTACAGGTACAGCTACATATATAACTGCATCAAGTTGCTGTCAAACTCAAACAAACACAACATTGTATATACACTATGCTGGAATGGAAAATAAATATTAAATTATTAAACAAAAAAAGGCAAGAAATGCCTACACTATTACTCTCTGGCCTCGGTGAACTGGGATGGTGTCACATCCCTTGAGCCTGAGCAGGCCTGGGGCCCCTGGCTAGAGTATGCTGCTGATTAGGGAGACAGGGGGGAGGACGTGCCAGCAGATCAGCACCCCCTCAGACCTCTAGTGCCCATTCTCCTCTGCATGGGACCACAATCTCTAGATCCAAACTGACCCTCTTACAGATAAGCCAAGCCTAGGGTACCCAAAGGATGGTGGACTCGCTCGGAGGGAAGAGCTGTGAAAAGACACCGGATCTCCACGGCTACTCCTGGTGGGATTCCCACCTCCAGACTACTTCCTTCGATTCGCCTCACCTACGAACCACAGCACCTGAAGCACAGCACATTTGCCCTGCTTGGGATTTGCGTGGGCGAGGGTGGTGCAGCGTTAGGGGGAAGAGGTAGAGATACACGAGTCCTACGGTGTGTGTTCAGCCACGTTCCATTCAAATTTCCACCCCAACAACAAGACTAGTTCTAAGGCTCTGTTTGCCCAAGTGACCAGAGAGGGCACGAAGCAGTGCTGCCGCCTTGTGGCGCTTTCCCGTAACAACAACTTTAAAAACTGGGCTCAAGGGCACTTAACATTCACAAGGCCTCTGACCTGCGGGGCTGCAAATGACCCTTGCCCAGGAGAAGTGTCCTGGGCTAGGTAATCTGCCATGAATTCAAATCAGGCCCGACTCTCAGGCAGAAATGTTTCAACAGCTCAGAGGTACTCACACGCTTTTTTAAAAACAGCACATCAAATGAAAAGAGGCTCAGGATCTGCCGTGATCAGGGAATGCACATAAACGTAGATGAGGTGTTCCCTGGCTGCAGTCCTCAAAAAGCCTATAAACAGTAAGTGCTCAACAGGGCAGGCAGAAGAGGGAACCCTACTATGCTGTTGGTGGAAATGTAAATTGCTAACAGCCAGTATGGAGATAGGTAGGCAAGTTCCTTGCTAAACTATAAACTGGAGCTACCATCAGACTCGGCATCCCCACTCCAGTTTGTATAACCAGAGAATACCATCATTGGAATAAAACACTTCCACCCCAACGGTTGTTGTGGTACTGTTTACCATAGCCAAGCCACACAGATGACTGACATGTCCAGCGGGAAATGAATGGATAAAGAAGTTGGGCTACCTATACTCCCTCGACTGTCACTCATCCAGGGAACAAAATGAACTCATGCTATTTGTAGCAACATGGATGGAGCAGTAGATGATATCACTAATTCTGGTATATTAGGGACAGAAAGACACATATGCAGCATATCACTTTCAGGTACAGTCGAAAAATGGATACAAAGGAAGTAATGTACAGTGCAAACACAGACTCACAAACTGAGCCACGAAACGTAGATTTACCATAGGGGGAAATTGGGGATCGGACAAAGATGAAGTAGGAGGTTGGGATTAACAGAAACACACTAATATATAAAAAAAACTTCAACAACGGCGACCCTACTAATAGCACAGGGATCTCTAATCAACACTCGTCAATAACCTAACATGGAAAATAATCCAAAATTTAAAGGTACAGCTACATATATATCTGCATCAAGTTGCTTTCGAACTCAAACAAAGACAACAATGTATATAAACTACGCTGAAATAGAAAATAAGTATTAAATTATAAAACAAGAAAAAGGCAAGAAATGCCTACTATATTACCCTCAGGCCTCTGTGACGTGGGCTGGTGTCACAGCTCTGTTGCCTCAGCAGGCCTGGGTCCCAATGCAGGAGTATGCTGGTGCTGAGGGAGCCAGGGAGGAGGACGTGCCAGCAGATCAGCACCCCCTCAGACCTCTATTGCCCATTCTCCTCTGCATGGTAGCACAGTCTCCCGATCCAAGCCGGCCCTCTTACAACTAAGCCAAGCCTAGTGTACCCAAATGAAGGTCGACCAGCTGGGAGGGAAGAGCTGTGAAAAGACACCGGATCTCCACAGCTCCTGCTAGTGGGGTTCCCACCTCCAGCCTACTTCCTTAGACTCACCCCACCTACGAACCACAGCACCTTCAGCATAGCACATTTGCACTGCTTGGGATTTGCGTGGGGTCGGGCAGTGCAGGGTAAGGGTGAAGAGGAAAAGATACACAAGCACTGCGGTGTGTGTTCAGCCACGTTGGACTCCAATTTCCAACCCAACACCAGGACTCCCTCTAAGGCTCTGTTTGCCTACGTTACCAGGGAGGACACGAAGAAGTGCTGCCGCCTTGTGGCGCTTTCCCGTAACAACAACTTGAAACACTGTACTCAAGGGCACTTAACATTCACAAGGCCTGCGCGGCTGCAAATGAACCCTGCCCTCCAGAAATGTCCTATGCTAGGTGATCTGAAATCAATTCAAATCAGGTCCGACTCTCAGGCAGAAATGTTTCAAGAGCCCAGTGGTACTCACACGCTTTTTAAAAAACAGCACATCAAATGAAAAGATGCTCAGGATCTCTCATGATTAAAGAATGAAAATAAACGTAGACGAGCTGTTCCCTGGCTGCAGTCCTCAAAAAGCCTACAAAGAGTAACTGCTCAAGAGGGCAGGAAAAAAGAGAACCCTACTACGCTGTTGGTGGAAATGTAACTTGCTAGCAGCCAGTATGGAGATAGGTAGGCAAGTTCCTTAGTAACCTATAAACTGGAGCGACCACGAGATTCGGCAACCCCACTGCAGTTCGTATAACCAGGGAATACCATCATTGGAATAAAACAGTTGCACCCCAACGGTCGTGGTGCTACTCTTTATCATAGCCAAGACACGCAAACAAGCGAAATGTCCAGCGAGAGACGATTGGATAAAGAACTTGTGAGACCTATACCCCCTGGACTGTCACTCATCCAGACAACAAAATGAACTCATGCTATTTGTAGCCACATGGATGCAGCAGTAGATGATCTCACTAATTCTGGTAAGTTAGAGACAGAAAGACACATATCCCAGCATATCACTTATATGTGCAATCTAAAAACGCATACAAAGAAGGAGTATACAAAGGAAACACAGATTCCCAAACGGGAAAAAGAAGTGTCGAGTTCCCAGAGGGGGAAACTGGGGATCGGGGAAGGATGAAGTAGGAGGTTGGGATTCACAGACAAACACTCATATATAAAAAAGACTTCATCAACAACAACCATCCTGAGAGCACAGGGAACTCTACTCAACATTCTTCAATACCCTAACAGGGAAACGAATCCGAAATACTACGGGTACAGCTACATATATAACTGCATCAAGTTGCTGTCGAACTCAAACAAACACAACATTGTATATACACTATGCTGGAATGGAAAATAAATATTAAATTATAAACCAAGAAAAGGCAAGAAATGCCTACTCTATTACTCTCTGGTCTCGGTGAACTGGGATGGTGTCACATCCCTTGAGCCTGAGCAGGCCTGGGGCCCCTGGCTAGAGTATGCTGCTGATTAGGGAGACAGGGGGGAGGACGTGCCAGCAGATCAGCACCCCCTCAGACCTCTAGTGCCCATTCTCCTCTGCATGGGACCACAATCTCTAGATCCAAGCCGACCCTCTTACAGATAAGCCAAGCCTAGGGTACCCAAAGGATGGTGGACTCGCTCGGAGGGAAGAGCTGTGAAAAGACACAGGATCTCCACGGCTACTCCTGGTGGGATTCCCACCTCCAGACTACTTCCTTCGATTCGCCCCACCTACGAACCGCAGCACCTGCAGCACAGCACATTTGCCCTGCTTGGGATTTGCGTGGGCGAGGGTGGTGCAGCGTTAGGGGGAAGAGGTAGAGATACACGAGTCCTACGGTGTGTGTTCAGCCACGTTCCATTCAAATTTCCACCCCAACAACAAGACTAGTTCTAAGGCTCTGTTTGCCCAAGTGACCAGAGAGGGCACGAAGCAGTGCTGCCGCCTTGTGGCGCTTTCCCGTAACAACAACTTTAAAAACTGGGCTCAAGGGCACTTAACATTCACAAGGCCTCTGACCTGCGGGGCTGCAAATGACCCTTGCCCAGGAGAAGTGTCCTGGGCTAGGTAATCTGCCATGAATTCAAATCAGGCCCGACTCTCAGGCAGAAATGTTTCAACAGCTCAGAGGTACTCACACGCTTTTTTAAAAACAGCACATCAAATGAAAAGAGGCTCAGGATCTGCCGTGATCAGGGAATGCACATAAACGTAGACGAGGTGTTCCCTGGCTGCAGTCCTCAAAAAGCCTATAAACAGTAAGTGCTCAACAGGGCAGGCAGAAGAGGGAACCCTACTATGCTGTTGGTGGAAATGTAAATTGCTAACAGCCAGTATGGAGATAGGTAGGCAAGTTCCTTGCTAAACTATAAACTGGAGCTACCATCAGACTCGGCATCCCCACTCCAGTTTGTATAACCAGAGAATACCATCATTGGAATAAAACACTTCCACCCCACCGGTTGTTGTGGTACTGTTTACCATAGCCAAGCCACACAGATGACTGACATGTCCAGCGGGAAATGAATGGATAAAGAAGTTGGGCTACCTATACTCCCTCGACTGTCACTCATCCAGGGAACAAAATGAACTCATGCTATTTGTAGCAACATGGATGGAGCAGTAGATGATATCACTAATTCTGGTATATTAGGGACAGAAAGACACATATGCAGCATATCACTTTCAGGTACAGTCGAAAAATGGATACAAAGGAAGTAATGTACAGTGCAAACACAGACTCACAAACTGAGCCACGAAACGTAGATTTACCATAGGGGGAAATTGGGGATCGGACAAAGATGAAGTAGGAGATTGGGATTAACAGAAACACACTAATATATAAAAAAAACTTCAACAACGGCGACCCTACTAATAGCACAGGGATCTCTAATCAACACTCGTCAATAACCTAACATGGAAAATAATCCAAAATTGTAAAGGTACAGCTACATATATACCTGCATCAAGTTGCTGTCGAACTCAAACAAACACAACATTGTATATAAACTTCGCTGAAATAGAAAATAAGTATTAAATTATAAAACAAGAAAAAGGCAAGAAATGCCTACTATATTACACTCAGGCCTCTGTGACGTGGGCTGGTGTCACATCTCTGTTGCCTCAGCAGGCCTGGGTCCCAATGCAGGAGTATGCTGGTGCTGAGGGAGCCAGGGAGGAGGACGTGCCAGCAGATCAGCACCCCCTCAGACCTCTATTGCCCATTCTCCTCTGCATGGTAGCACAGTCTCCCGATCCAAGCCGGCCCTCTTACAACTAAGCCAAGCCTAGTGTACCCAAATGAAGGTCGACCAGCTGGGAGGGAAGAGCTGTGAAAAGACACCGGATCTCCACAGCTCCTGCTAGTGGGGTTCCCACCTCCAGCCTACTTCCTTAGACTCGCCCCACCTACGAACCACAGCACCTTCAGCATAGCACATTTGCACTGCTTGGGATTTGCGTGGGGTCGGGCAGTGCAGGGTAAGGGTGAAGAGGAAAAGATACACAAGCACTGCGGTGTGTGTTCAGCCACGTTGGACTCCAATTTCCAACCCAACACCAGGACTCCCTCTAAGGCTCTGTTTGCCTACGTTACCAGGGAGGACACGAAGAAGTGCTGCCGCCTTGTGGCGCTTTCCCGTAACAACAACTTGAAACACTGTACTCAAGGGCACTTAACATTCACAAGGCCTGCGCGGCTGCAAATGAACCCTGCCCTCCAGAAATGTCCTATGCTAGGTAATCTGAAATCAATTCAAATCAGGTCCGACTCTCAGGCAGAAATGTTTCAAGAGCCCAGTGGTACTCACACGCTTTTTAAAAAACAGCACATCAAATGAAAAGATGCTCAGGATCTCTCATGATTAAAGAATGAAAATAAACGTAGACGAGCTGTTCCCTGGCTGCAGTCCTCAAAAAGCCTACAAAGAGTAACTGCTCAAGAGGGCAGGAAAAAAGAGAACCCTACTACGCTGTTGGTGGAAATGTAACTTGCTAGCAGCCAGTATGGAGATAGGTAGGCAAGTTCCTTAGTAACCTATAAACTGGAGCGACCACGAGATTCGGCAACCCCACTGCAGTTCGTATAACCAGGGAATACCATCATTGGAATAAAACAGTTGCACCCCAACGGTCGTGGTGCTACTCTTTATCATAGCCAAGACACGCAAACAAGCGAAATGTCCAGCGAGAGACGATTGGATAAAGAACTTGTGAGACCTATACCCCCTGGACTGTCACTCATCCAGACAACAAAATGAACTCATGCTATTTGTAGCCACATGGATGCAGCAGTAGATGATCTCACTAATTCTGGTAAGTTAGAGACAGAAAGACACATATCCCAGCATATCACTTATATGTGCAATCTAAAAACGCATACAAAGAAGGAGTATACAAAGGAAACACAGATTCCCAAACGGGAAAAAGAAGTGTCGAGTTCCCAGAGGGGGAAACTGGGGATTGGGGAAGGATGAAGTAGGAGGTTGGGATTCACAGACAAACACTCATATATAAAAAAGACTTCATCAACAACAACCATCCTGAGAGCACAGGGAACTCTACTCAACATTCTTCAATACCCTAACAGGGAAACGAATCCGAAATACTACGGGTACAGCTACATATATAACTGCATCAAGTTGCTGTCGAACTCAAACAAACACAACATTGTATATACACTATGCTGGAATGGAAAATAAATATTAAATTATAAACCAAGAAAAGGCAAGAAATGCCTACTCTATTACTCTCTGGTCTCGGTGAACTGGGATGGTGTGACATCCCTTGAGCCTGAGCAGGCCTGGGGCCCCTGGCTAGAGTATGCTGCTGATTAGGGAGACAGGGGGGAGGACGTGCCAGCAGATCAGCACCCCCTCAGACCTCTAGTGCCCATTCTCCTCTGCATGGGACCACAATCTCTAGATCCAAGCCGACCCTCTTACAGATAAGCCAAGCCTAGGGTACCCAAAGGATGGTGGACTCGCTCGGAGGGAAGAGCTGTGAAAAGACACCGGATCTCCACGGCTACTCCTGGTGGGATTCCCACCTCCAGACTACTTCCTTCGATTCGCCTCACCTACGAACCACAGCACCCGAAGCACAGCACATTTGCCCTGCTTGGGATTTGCGTGGGCGAGGGTGGTGCAGCGTTAGGGGGAAGAGGTAGAGATACACGACTCCTACGGTGTGTGTTCAGCCACGTTCCATTCAAATTTCCACCCCAACAACAAGACTAGTTCTAAGGCTCTGTTTGCCCAAGTGACCAGAGAGGGCACAAAGCAGTGCTGCCGCCTTGTGGCGCTTTCCTGTAACAACAACTTTAAAAACCGTGCTCAAGGGCACTTAACATTCACAAGGCCTCTGACCTGCGGGGCTGCAAATGACCCTTGCCCAGGAGAAGTGTCCTGGGCTAGGTAATCTGCCAGGAATTCAAATCAGGCCCGACACTCAGGCAGAAATGTTTCAACAGCTCAGAGGTACTCACACGCTTTTCAAAGAACACCACATCAAGTGAAAAGATGCTCAGGATCTGTCATGGTTAGAGAATGCAAATAAACGTAGTCGAGGTGTTCCCTGGCTGCAGTCCTCAAAAAGCCTACAAAGAGTAAGTGCTCAAGAGGGCAGGAAAACAGGGAACCCTACTACGCTGTTGCTGGAAATGTAAATTGCTAACAGCCAGTATGGAGATAGGTAGGCAAGTTCCTTAGTAAACTATAAACTGGAGCTACCACGAGATTTGGCAACCCTACTGCAGTGCGTATAACCAGAGAATACCATCACTGGAATAAAGCAGTTGCACCCCTACGGTCGTGCTGCTACTCTTTACCATAGCCAGGACACGCAAACAACCAAAATGTCCAGCTGGAGATGTTTGGATAAAGAACTTGTGAGACCTATACTCCCTGGACTGTCACTCATCCAGTCAACAAAATGAATTCATGCTATTGGTAGCAACATGGATGCAGCAGTAGATGATCTCACTAATTCTGGTAAGTTAGAGACAGAAAGACACATATCCCCACATATCACTTACATGTGCAATCTAAAAACGCATACAAAGAAGGAGTATACAAGGGAAACACAGATTCACAAACGGGAAAAAGAAGTGTCGAGTTCCCAGAGGGGGAAATTGGGGATCGGGGAAGGATGAAGTAGGAGGTTGGGATTCACAGAAATACACTAATATATAAAAAAGACTTCATCAACGACAACCATCCTGAGAGCACAGGGAACTCTACTCAACATTCTTCAATACCCTAAGAGGGAAAGGAATCCGAAATACTACAGGTACAGCTACATATATAACTGCATCAAGTTGCTGTCAAACTCAAACAAACACAACATTGTATATACACTATGCTGGAATGGAAAATAAATATTAAATTATTAAACAAAAAAAGGCAAGAAATGCCTACACTATTACTCTCTGGCCTCGGTGAACTGGGATGGTGTCACATCCCTTGAGCCTGAGCAGGCCTGGGGCCCCTGGCTAGAGTATGCTGCTGATTAGGGAGACAGGGGGGAGGACGTGCCAGCAGATCAGCACCCCCTCAGACCTCTAGTGCCCATTCTCCTCTGCATGGGACCACAATCTCTAGATCCAAACTGACCCTCTTACAGATAAGCCAAGCCTAGGGTACCCAAAGGATGGTGGACTCGCTCGGAGGGAAGAGCTGTGAAAAGACACCGGATCTCCACGGCTACTCCTGGTGGGATTCCCACCTCCAGACTACTTCCTTCGATTCGCCTCACCTACGAACCACAGCACCTGAAGCACAGCACATTTGCCCTGCTTGGGATTTGCGTGGGCGAGGGTGGTGCAGCGTTAGGGGGAAGAGGTAGAGATACACGAGTCCTACGGTGTGTGTTCAGCCACGTTCCATTCAAATTTCCACCCCAACAACAAGACTAGTTCTAAGGCTCTGTTTGCCCAAGTGACCAGAGAGGGCACGAAGCAGTGCTGCCGCCTTGTGGCGCTTTCCCGTAACAACAACTTTAAAAACTGGGCTCAAGGGCACTTAACATTCACAAGGCCTCTGACCTGCGGGGCTGCAAATGACCCTTGCCCAGGAGAAGTGTCCTGGGCTAGGTAATCTGCCATGAATTCAAATCAGGCCCGACTCTCAGGCAGAAATGTTTCAACAGCTCAGAGGTACTCACACGCTTTTTTAAAAACAGCACATCAAATGAAAAGAGGCTCAGGATCTGCCGTGATCAGGGAATGCACATAAACGTAGACGAGGTGTTCCCTGGCTGCAGTCCTCAAAAAGCCTATAAACAGTAAGTGCTCAACAGGGCAGGCAGAAGAGGGAACCCTACTATGCTGTTGGTGGAAATGTAAATTGCTAACAGCCAGTATGGAGATAGGTAGGCAAGTTCCTTGCTAAACTATAAACTGGAGCTACCATCAGACTCGGCATCCCCACTCCAGTTTGTATAACCAGAGAATACCATCATTGGAATAAAACACTTCCACCCCACCGGTTGTTGTGGTACTGTTTACCATAGCCAAGCCACACAGATGACTGACATGTCCAGCGGGAAATGAATGGATAAAGAAGTTGGGCTACCTATACTCCCTCGACTGTCACTCATCCAGGGAACAAAATGAACTCATGCTATTTGTAGCAACATGGATGGAGCAGTAGATGATATCACTAATTCTGGTATATTAGGGACAGAAAGACACATATGCAGCATATCACTTTCAGGTACAGTAGAAAAATGGATACAAAGGAAGTAATGTACAGTGCAAACACAGACTCACAAACTGAGCCACGAAACGTAGATTTACCATAGGGGGAAATTGGGGATCGGACAAAGATGAAGTAGGAGGTTGGGATTAACAGAAACACACTAATATATAAAAAAAACTTCAACAACGGCGACCCTACTAATAGCACAGGGATCTCTAATCAACACTCGTCAATAACCTAACATGGAAAATAATCCAAAATTTAAAGGTACAGCTACATATATATCTGCATCAAGTTGCTTTCGAACTCAAACAAAGACAACAATGTATATAAACTACGCTGAAATAGAAAATAAGTATTAAATTATAAAACAAGAAAAAGGCAAGAAATGCCTACTATATTACCCTCAGGCCTCTGTGACGTGGGCTGGTGTCACAGCTCTGTTGCCTCAGCAGGCCTGGGTCCCAATGCAGGAGTATGCTGGTGCTGAGGGAGCCAGGGAGGAGGACGTGCCAGCAGATCAGCACCCCCTCAGACCTCTATTGCCCATTCTCCTCTGCATGGTAGCACAGTCTCCCGATCCAAGCCGGCCCTCTTACAACTAAGCCAAGCCTAGTGTACCCAAATGAAGGTCGACCAGCTGGGAGGGAAGAGCTGTGAAAAGACACCGGATCTCCACAGCTCCTGCTAGTGGGGTTCCCACCTCCAGCCTACTTCCTTAGACTCGCCCCACCTACGAACCACAGCACCTTCAGCATAGCACATTTGCACTGCTTGGGATTTGCGTGGGGTCGGGCAGTGCAGGGTAAGGGTGAAGAGGAAAAGATACACAAGCACTGCGGTGTGTGTTCAGCCACGTTGGACTCCAATTTCCAACCCAACACCAGGACTCCCTCTAAGGCTCTGTTTGCCTACGTTACCAGGGAGGACACGAAGAAGTGCTGCCGCCTTGTGGCGCTTTCCCGTAACAACAACTTGAAACACTGTACTCAAGGGCACTTAACATTCACAAGGCCTGCGCGGCTGCAAATGAACCCTGCCCTCCAGAAATGTCCTATGCTAGGTGATCTGAAATCAATTCAAATCAGGTCCGACTCTCAGGCAGAAATGTTTCAAGAGCCCAGTGGTACTCACACGCTTTTTAAAAAACAGCACATCAAATGAAAAGATGCTCAGGATCTCTCATGATTAAAGAATGAAAATAAACGTAGACGAGCTGTTCCCTGGCTGCAGTCCTCAAAAAGCCTACAAAGAGTAACTGCTCAAGAGGGCAGGAAAAAAGAGAACCCTACTACGCTGTTGGTGGAAATGTAACTTGCTAGCAGCCAGTATGGAGATAGGTAGGCAAGTTCCTTAGTAACCTATAAACTGGAGCGACCACGAGATTCGGCAACCCCACTGCAGTTCGTATAACCAGGGAATACCATCATTGGAATACAACAGTTGCACCCCAACGGTCGTGGTGCTACTCTTTATCATAGCCAAGACACGCAAACAAGCGAAATGTCCAGCGAGAGACGATTGGATAAAGAACTTGTGAGACCTATACCCCCTGGACTGTCACTCATCCAGACAACAAAATGAACTCATGCTATTTGTAGCCACATGGATGCAGCAGTAGATGATCTCACTAATTCTGGTAAGTTAGAGACAGAAAGACACATATCCCAGCATATCACTTATATGTGCAATCTAAAAACGCATACAAAGAAGGAGTATACAAAGGAAACACAGATTCCCAAACGGGAAAAAGAAGTGTCGAGTTCCCAGAGGGGGAAACTGGGGATCGGGGAAGGATGAAGTAGGAGGTTGGGATTCACAGACAAACACTCATATATAAAAAAGACTTCATCAACAACAACCATCCTGAGAGCACAGGGAACTCTACTCAACATTCTTCAATACCCTAACAGGGAAACGAATCCGAAATACTACGGGTACAGCTACATATATAACTGCATCAAGTTGCTGTCGAACTCAAACAAACACAACATTGTATATACACTATGCTGGAATGGAAAATAAATATTAAATTATAAACCAAGAAAAGGCAAGAAATGCCTACTCTATTACTCTCTGGTCTCGGTGAACTGGGATGGTGTCACATCCCTTGAGCCTGAGCAGGCCTGGGGCCCCTGGCTAGAGTATGCTGCTGATTAGGGAGACAGGGGGGAGGACGTGCCAGCAGATCAGCACCCCCTCAGACCTCTAGTGCCCATTCTCCTCTGCATGGGACCACAATCTCTAGATCCAAGCCGACCCTCTTACAGATAAGCCAAGCCTAGGGTACCCAAAGGATGGTGGACTCGCTCGGAGGGAAGAGCTGTGAAAAGACACAGGATCTCCACGGCTACTCCTGGTGGGATTCCCACCTCCAGACTACTTCCTTCGATTCGCCCCACCTACGAACCGCAGCACCTGCAGCACAGCACATTTGCCCTGCTTGGGATTTGCGTGGGCGAGGGTGGTGCAGCGTTAGGGGGAAGAGGTAGAGATACACGAGTCCTACGGTGTGTGTTCAGCCACGTTCCATTCAAATTTCCACCCCAACAACAAGACTAGTTCTAAGGCTCTGTTTGCCCAAGTGACCAGAGAGGGCACGAAGCAGTGCTGCCGCCTTGTGGCGCTTTCCCGTAACAACAACTTTAAAAACTGGGCTCAAGGGCACTTAACATTCACAAGGCCTCTGACCTGCGGGGCTGCAAATGACCCTTGCCCAGGAGAAGTGTCCTGGGCTAGGTAATCTGCCATGAATTCAAATCAGGCCCGACTCTCAGGCAGAAATGTTTCAACAGCTCAGAGGTACTCACACGCTTTTTTAAAAACAGCACATCAAATGAAAAGAGGCTCAGGATCTGCCGTGATCAGGGAATGCACATAAACGTAGACGAGGTGTTCCCTGGCTGCAGTCCTCAAAAAGCCTATAAACAGTAAGTGCTCAACAGGGCAGGCAGAAGAGGGAACCCTACTATGCTGTTGGTGGAAATGTAAATTGCTAACAGCCAGTATGGAGATAGGTAGGCAAGTTCCTTGCTAAACTATAAACTGGAGCTACCATCAGACTCGGCATCCCCACTCCAGTTTGTATAACCAGAGAATACCATCATTGGAATAAAACACTTCCACCCCACCGGTTGTTGTGGTACTGTTTACCATAGCCAAGCCACACAGATGACTGACATGTCCAGCGGGAAATGAATGGATAAAGAAGTTGGGCTACCTATACTCCCTCGACTGTCACTCATCCAGGGAACAAAATGAACTCATGCTATTTGTAGCAACATGGATGGAGCAGTAGATGATATCACTAATTCTGGTATATTAGGGACAGAAAGACACATATGCAGCATATCACTTTCAGGTACAGTCGAAAAATGGATACAAAGGAAGTAATGTACAGTGCAAACACAGACTCACAAACTGAGCCACGAAACGTAGATTTACCATAGGGGGAAATTGGGGATCGGACAAAGATGAAGTAGGAGATTGGGATTAACAGAAACACACTAATATATAAAAAAAACTTCAACAACGGCGACCCTACTAATAGCACAGGGATCTCTAATCAACACTCGTCAATAACCTAACATGGAAAATAATCCAAAATTGTAAAGGTACAGCTACATATATACCTGCATCAAGTTGCTGTCGAACTCAAACAAACACAACATTGTATATAAACTTCGCTGAAATAGAAAATAAGTATTAAATTATAAAACAAGAAAAAGGCAAGAAATGCCTACTATATTACACTCAGGCCTCTGTGACGTGGGCTGGTGTCACATCTCTGTTGCCTCAGCAGGCCTGGGTCCCAATGCAGGAGTATGCTGGTGCTGAGGGAGCCAGGGAGGAGGACGTGCCAGCAGATCAGCACCCCCTCAGACCTCTATTGCCCATTCTCCTCTGCATGGTAGCACAGTCTCCCGATCCAAGCCGGCCCTCTTACAACTAAGCCAAGCCTAGTGTACCCAAATGAAGGTCGACCAGCTGGGAGGGAAGAGCTGTGAAAAGACACCGGATCTCCACAGCTCCTGCTAGTGGGGTTCCCACCTCCAGCCTACTTCCTTAGACTCGCCCCACCTACGAACCACAGCACCTTCAGCATAGCACATTTGCACTGCTTGGGATTTGCGTGGGGTCGGGCAGTGCAGGGTAAGGGTGAAGAGGAAAAGATACACAAGCACTGCGGTGTGTGTTCAGCCACGTTGGACTCCAATTTCCAACCCAACACCAGGACTCCCTCTAAGGCTCTGTTTGCCTACGTTACCAGGGAGGACACGAAGAAGTGCTGCCGCCTTGTGGCGCTTTCCCGTAACAACAACTTGAAACACTGTACTCAAGGGCACTTAACATTCACAAGGCCTGCGCGGCTGCAAATGAACCCTGCCCTCCAGAAATGTCCTATGCTAGGTAATCTGAAATCAATTCAAATCAGGTCCGACTCTCAGGCAGAAATGTTTCAAGAGCCCAGTGGTACTCACACGCTTTTTAAAAAACAGCACATCAAATGAAAAGATGCTCAGGATCTCTCATGATTAAAGAATGAAAATAAACGTAGACGAGCTGTTCCCTGGCTGCAGTCCTCAAAAAGCCTACAAAGAGTAACTGCTCAAGAGGGCAGGAAAAAAGAGAACCCTACTACGCTGTTGGTGGAAATGTAACTTGCTAGCAGCCAGTATGGAGATAGGTAGGCAAGTTCCTTAGTAACCTATAAACTGGAGCGACCACGAGATTCGGCAACCCCACTGCAGTTCGTATAACCAGGGAATACCATCATTGGAATAAAACAGTTGCACCCCAACGGTCGTGGTGCTACTCTTTATCATAGCCAAGACACGCAAACAAGCGAAATGTCCAGCGAGAGACGATTGGATAAAGAACTTGTGAGACCTATACCCCCTGGACTGTCACTCATCCAGACAACAAAATGAACTCATGCTATTTGTAGCCACATGGATGCAGCAGTAGATGATCTCACTAATTCTGGTAAGTTAGAGACAGAAAGACACATATCCCAGCATATCACTTATATGTGCAATCTAAAAACGCATACAAAGAAGGAGTATACAAAGGAAACACAGATTCCCAAACGGGAAAAAGAAGTGTCGAGTTCCCAGAGGGGGAAACTGGGGATTGGGGAAGGATGAAGTAGGAGGTTGGGATTCACAGACAAACACTCATATATAAAAAAGACTTCATCAACAACAACCATCCTGAGAGCACAGGGAACTCTACTCAACATTCTTCAATACCCTAACAGGGAAACGAATCCGAAATACTACGGGTACAGCTACATATATAACTGCATCAAGTTGCTGTCGAACTCAAACAAACACAACATTGTATATACACTATGCTGGAATGGAAAATAAATATTAAATTATAAACCAAGAAAAGGCAAGAAATGCCTACTCTATTACTCTCTGGTCTCGGTGAACTGGGATGGTGTCACATCCCTTGAGCCTGAGCAGGCCTGGGGCCCCTGGCTAGAGTATGCTGCTGATTAGGGAGACAGGGGGGAGGACGTGCCAGCAGATCAGCACCCCCTCAGACCTCTAGTGCCCATTCTCCTCTGCATGGGACCACAATCTCTAGATCCAAGCCGACCCTCTTACAGATAAGCCAAGCCTAGGGTACCCAAAGGATGGTGGACTCGCTCGGAGGGAAGAGCTGTGAAAAGACACCGGATCTCCACGGCTACTCCTGGTGGGATTCCCACCTCCAGACTACTTCCTTCGATTCGCCTCACCTACGAACCACAGCACCCGAAGCACAGCACATTTGCCCTGCTTGGGATTTGCGTGGGCGAGGGTGGTGCAGCGTTAGGGGGAAGAGGTAGAGATACACGACTCCTACGGTGTGTGTTCAGCCACGTTCCATTCAAATTTCCACCCCAACAACAAGACTAGTTCTAAGGCTCTGTTTGCCCAAGTGACCAGAGAGGGCACAAAGCAGTGCTGCCGCCTTGTGGCGCTTTCCTGTAACAACAACTTTAAAAACCGTGCTCAAGGGCACTTAACATTCACAAGGCCTCTGACCTGCGGGGCTGCAAATGACCCTTGCCCAGGAGAAGTGTCCTGGGCTAGGTAATCTGCCAGGAATTCAAATCAGGCCCGACACTCAGGCAGAAATGTTTCAACAGCTCAGAGGTACTCACACGCTTTTCAAAGAACACCACATCAAGTGAAAAGATGCTCAGGATCTGTCATGGTTAGAGAATGCAAATAAACGTAGTCGAGGTGTTCCCTGGCTGCAGTCCTCAAAAAGCCTACAAAGAGTAAGTGCTCAAGAGGGCAGGAAAACAGGGAACCCTACTACGCTGTTGCTGGAAATGTAAATTGCTAACAGCCAGTATGGAGATAGGTAGGCAAGTTCCTTAGTAAACTATAAACTGGAGCTACCACGAGATTTGGCAACCCTACTGCAGTGCGTATAACCAGAGAATACCATCACTGGAATAAAGCAGTTGCACCCCTACGGTCGTGCTGCTACTCTTTACCATAGCCAGGACACGCAAACAACCAAAATGTCCAGCTGGAGATGTTTGGATAAAGAACTTGTGAGACCTATACTCCCTGGACTGTCACTCATCCAGTCAACAAAATGAATTCATGCTATTGGTAGCAACATGGATGCAGCAGTAGATGATCTCACTAATTCTGGTAAGTTAGAGACAGAAAGACACATATCCCCACATATCACTTACATGTGCAATCTAAAAACGCATACAAAGAAGGAGTATACAAGGGAAACACAGATTCACAAACGGGAAAAAGAAGTGTCGAGTTCCCAGAGGGGGAAATTGGGGATCGGGGAAGGATGAAGTAGGAGGTTGGGATTCACAGAAATACACTAATATATAAAAAAGACTTCATCAACGACAACCATCCTGAGAGCACAGGGAACTCTACTCAACATTCTTCAATACCCTAAGAGGGAAAGGAATCCGAAATACTACAGGTACAGCTACATATATAACTGCATCAAGTTGCTGTCAAACTCAAACAAACACAACATTGTATATACACTATGCTGGAATGGAAAATAAATATTAAATTATTAAACAAAAAAAGGCAAGAAATGCCTACACTATTACTCTCTGGCCTCGGTGAACTGGGATGGTGTCACATCCCTTGAGCCTGAGCAGGCCTGGGGCCCCTGGCTAGAGTATGCTGCTGATTAGGGAGACAGGGGGGAGGACGTGCCAGCAGATCAGCACCCCCTCAGACCTCTAGTGCCCATTCTCCTCTGCATGGGACCACAATCTCTAGATCCAAACTGACCCTCTTACAGATAAGCCAAGCCTAGGGTACCCAAAGGATGGTGGACTCGCTCGGAGGGAAGAGCTGTGAAAAGACACCGGATCTCCACGGCTACTCCTGGTGGGATTCCCACCTCCAGACTACTTCCTTCGATTCGCCTCACCTACGAACCACAGCACCTGCAGCACAGCACATTTGCCCTGCTTGGGATTTGCGTGGGCGAGGGTGGTGCAGCGTTAGGGGGAAGAGGTAGAGATACACGAGTCCTACGGTGTGTGTTCAGCCACGTTCCATTCAAATTTCCACCCCAACAACAAGACTAGTTCTAAGGCTCTGTTTGCCCAAGTGACCAGAGAGGGCACGAAGCAGTGCTGCCGCCTTGTGGCGCTTTCCCGTAACAACAACTTTAAAAACTGGGCTCAAGGGCACTTAACATTCACAAGGCCTCTGACCTGCGGGGCTGCAAATGACCCTTGCCCAGGAGAAGTGTCCTGGGCTAGGTAATCTGCCATGAATTCAAATCAGGCCCGACTCTCAGGCAGAAATGTTTCAACAGCTCAGAGGTACTCACACGCTTTTTTAAAAACAGCACATCAAATGAAAAGAGGCTCAGGATCTGCCGTGATCAGGGAATGCACATAAACGTAGACGAGGTGTTCCCTGGCTGCAGTCCTCAAAAAGCCTATAAACAGTAAGTGCTCAACAGGGCAGGCAGAAGAGGGAACCCTACTATGCTGTTGGTGGAAATGTAAATTGCTAACAGCCAGTATGGAGATAGGTAGGCAAGTTCCTTGCTAAACTATAAACTGGAGCTACCATCAGACTCGGCATCCCCACTCCAGTTTGTATAACCAGAGAATACCATCATTGGAATAAAACACTTCCACCCCAACGGTTGTTGTGGTACTCTTTACCATAGCCAAGCCACGCAGATGACTGACATGTCCAGCGGGAAATGAATGGATAAAGAAGTTGGGCTACCTATACTCCCTCGACTGTCACTCATCCAGGGAACAAAATGAACTCATGCTATTTGTAGCAACATGGATGGAGCAGTAGATGATATCACTAATTCTGGTATATTAGGGACAGAAAGACACATATGCAGCATATCACTTTCAGGTACAGTCGAAAAATGGTTACAAAGGAAGTAATGTACAGTGCAAACACAGACTCACAAACTGAGCCACGAAACGTAGATTTACCATAGGGGGAAATTGGGGATCGGACAAAGATGAAGTAGGAGGTTGGGATTAACAGAAACACACTAATATATAAAAAAAAACTTCAACAACGGCGACCCTACTAATAGCACAGGGATCTCTAATCAACACTCGTCAATAACCTAACATGGAAAATAATCCAAAATTTAAAGGTACAGCTACATATATATCTGCATCAAGTTGCTTTCGAACTCAAACAAAGACAACAATGTATATAAACTACGCTGAAATAGAAAATAAGTATTAAATTATAAAACAAGAAAAAGGCAAGAAATGCCTACTATATTACCCTCAGGCCTCTGTGACGTGGGCTGGTGTCACATCTCTGTTGCCTCAGCAGGCCTGGGTCCCAATGCAGGAGTATGCTGGTGCTGAGGGAGCCAGGGAGGAGGACGTGCCAGCAGATCAGCACCCCCTCAGACCTCTATTGCCCATTCTCCTCTGCATGGTAGCACAGTCTCCCGATCCAA
This sequence comes from Balaenoptera borealis, assembly GCF_965194805.1. NCBI lineage: Eukaryota > Metazoa > Chordata > Mammalia > Artiodactyla > Balaenopteridae > Balaenoptera > Balaenoptera borealis. The sequence continues at coordinate 47,100,286 of NC_138869.1, read as the reverse complement.
GCCGGCCCTCTTACAACTAAGCCAAGCCTAGTGTACCCAAATGAAGGTCGACCAGCTGGGAGGGAAGAGCTGTGAAAAGACACCGGATCTCCACAGCTCCTGCTAGTGGGGTTCCCACCTCCAGCCTACTTCCTTAGACTCGCCCCACCTACGAACCACAGCACCTTCAGCATAGCACATTTGCACTGCTTGGGATTTGCGTGGGGTCGGGCAGTGCAGGGTAAGGGTGAAGAGGAAAAGATACACAAGCACTGCGCTGTGTGTTCAGCCACGTTGGACTCCAATTTCCAACCCAACACCAGGACTCCCTCTAAGGCTCTGTTTGCCTACGTTACCAGGGAGGACACGAAGAAGTGCTGCCGCCTTGTGGCGCTTTCCCGTAACAACAACTTGAAACACTGTACTCAAGGGCACTTAACATTCACAAGGCCTGCGCGGCTGCAAATGAACCCTGCCCTCCAGAAATGTCCTATGCTAGGTGATCTGAAATCAATTCAAACCAGGTCCGACTCTCAGGCAGAAATGTTTCAAGAGCCCAGTGGTACTCACACGCTTTTTAAAAAACAGCACATCAAATGAAAAGATGCTCAGGATCTCTCATGATTAAAGAATGAAAATAAACGTAGACGAGCTGTTCCCTGGCTGCAGTCCTCAAAAAGCCTACAAAGAGTAACTGCTCAAGAGGGCAGGAAAAAAGAGAACCCTACTACGCTGTTGGTGGAAATGTAACTTGCTAGCAGCCAGTATGGAGATAGGTAGGCAAGTTCCTTAGTAACCTATAAACTGGAGCGACCACGAGATTCGGCAACCCCACTGCAGTTCGTATAACCAGGGAATACCATCATTGGAATACAACAGTTGCACCCCAACGGTCGTGGTGCTACTCTTTATCATAGCCAAGACACGCAAACAAGCGAAATGTCCAGCGAGAGACGATTGGATAAAGAACTTGTGAGACCTATACCCCCTGGACTGTCACTCATCCAGACAACAAAATGAACTCATGCTATTTGTAGCCACATGGATGCAGCAGTAGATGATCTCACTAATTCTGGTAAGTTAGAGACAGAAAGACACATATCCCAGCATATCACTTATATGTGCAATCTAAAAACGCATACAAAGAAGGAGTATACAAAGGAAACACAGATTCCCAAACGGGAAAAACAAGTGTCGAGTTCCCAGAGGGGGAAACTGGGGATCGGGGAAGGATGAAGTAGGAGGTTGGGATTCACAGACAAACACTCATATATAAAAAAGACTTCATCAACAACAACCATCCTGAGAGCACAGGGAACTCTACTCAACATTCTTCAATACCCTAACAGGGAAACGAATCCGAAATACTACGGGTACAGCTACATATATAACTGCATCAAGTTGCTGTCGAACTCAAACAAACACAACATTGTATATACACTATGCTGGAATGGAAAATAAATACTAAATTATAAACCAAGAAAAGGCAAGAAATGCCTACTCTATTACTCTCTGGTCTCGGTGAACTGGGATGGTGTCACATCCCTTGAGCCTGAGCAGGCCTGGGGCCCCTGGCTAGAGTATGCTGCTGATTAGGGAGACAGGGGGGAGGACGTGCCAGCAGATCAGCACCCCCTCAGACCTCTAGTGCCCATTCTCCTCTGCATGGGACCACAATCTCTAGATCCAAGCCGACCCTCTTACAGATAAGCCAAGCCTAGGGTACCCAAAGGATGGTGGACTCGCTCGGAGGGAAGAGCTGTGAAAAGACACAGGATCTCCACGGCTACTCCTGGTGGGATTCCCACCTCCAGACTACTTCCTTCGATTCGCCCCACCTACGAACCGCAGCACCTGCAGCACAGCACATTTGCCCTGCTTGGGATTTGCGTGGGCGAGGGTGGTGCAGCGTTAGGGGGAAGAGGTAGAGATACACGAGTCCTACGGTGTGTGTTCAGCCACGTTCCATTCAAATTTCCACCCCAACAACAAGACTAGTTCTAAGGCTCTGTTTGCCCAAGTGACCAGAGAGGGCACGAAGCAGTGCTGCCGCCTTGTGGCGCTTTCCTGTAACAACAACTTTAAAAACTGGGCTCAAGGGCACTTAACATTCACAAGGCCTCTGACCTGCGGGGCTGCAAATGACCCTTGCCCAGGAGAAGTGTCCTGGGCTAGGTAATCTGCCATGAATTCAAATCAGGCCCGACTCTCAGGCAGAAATGTTTCAACAGCTCAGAGGTACTCACACGCTTTTTTAAAAACAGCACATCAAATGAAAAGAGGCTCAGGATCTGCCGTGATCAGGGAATGCACATAAACGTAGACGAGGTGTTCCCTGGCTGCAGTCCTCAAAAAGCCTATAAACAGTAAGTGCTCAACAGGGCAGGCAGAAGAGGGAACCCTACTATGCTGTTGGTGGAAATGTAAATTGCTAACAGCCAGTATGGAGATAGGTAGGCAAGTTCCTTGCTAAACTATAAACTGGAGCTACCATCAGACTCGGCATCCCCACTCCAGTTTGTATAACCAGAGAATACCATCATTGGAATAAAACACTTCCACCCCAACGGTTGTTGTGGTACTCTTTACCATAGCCAAGCCACGCAGATGACTGACATGTCCAGCGGGAAATGAATGGATAAAGAAGTTGGGCTACCTATACTCCCTCGACTGTCACTCATCCAGGGAACAAAATGAACTCATGCTATTTGTAGCAACATGGATGGAGCAGTAGATGATATCACTAATTCTGGTATATTAGGGACAGAAAGACACATATGCAGCATATCACTTTCAGGTACAGTCGAAAAATGGTTACAAAGGAAGTAATGTACAGTGCAAACACAGACTCACAAACTGAGCCACGAAACGTAGATTTACCATAGGGGGAAATTGGGGATCGGACAAAGATGAAGTAGGAGGTTGGGATTAACAGAAACACACTAATATATAAAAAAAAACTTCAACAACGGCGACCCTACTAATAGCACAGGGATCTCTAATCAACACTCGTCAATAACCTAACATGGAAAATAATCCAAAATTTAAAGGTACAGCTACATATATATCTGCATCAAGTTGCTTTCGAACTCAAACAAAGACAACAATGTATATAAACTACGCTGAAATAGAAAATAAGTATTAAATTATAAAACAAGAAAAAGGCAAGAAATGCCTACTATATTACCCTCAGGCCTCTGTGACGTGGGCTGGTGTCACATCTCTGTTGCCTCAGCAGGCCTGGGTCCCAATGCAGGAGTATGCTGGTGCTGAGGGAGCCAGGGAGGAGGACGTGCCAGCAGATCAGCACCCCCTCAGACCTCTATTGCCCATTCTCCTCTGCATGGTAGCACAGTCTCCCGATCCAAGCCGGCCCTCTTACAACTAAGCCAAGCCTAGTGTACCCAAATGAAGGTCGACCAGCTGGGAGGGAAGAGCTGTGAAAAGACACCGGATCTCCACAGCTCCTGCTAGTGGGGTTCCCACCTCCAGCCTACTTCCTTAGACTCGCCCCACCTACGAACCACAGCACCTTCAGCATAGCACATTTGCACTGCTTGGGATTTGCGTGGGGTCGGGCAGTGCAGGGTAAGGGTGAAGAGGAAAAGATACACAAGCACTGCGCTGTGTGTTCAGCCACGTTGGACTCCAATTTCCAACCCAACACCAGGACTCCCTCTAAGGCTCTGTTTGCCTACGTTACCAGGGAGGACACGAAGAAGTGCTGCCGCCTTGTGGCGCTTTCCCGTAACAACAACTTGAAACACTGTACTCAAGGGCACTTAACATTCACAAGGCCTGCGCGGCTGCAAATGAACCCTGCCCTCCAGAAATGTCCTATGCTAGGTGATCTGAAATCAATTCAAACCAGGTCCGACTCTCAGGCAGAAATGTTTCAAGAGCCCAGTGGTACTCACACGCTTTTTAAAAAACAGCACATCAAATGAAAAGATGCTCAGGATCTCTCATGATTAAAGAATGAAAATAAACGTAGACGAGCTGTTCCCTGGCTGCAGTCCTCAAAAAGCCTACAAAGAGTAACTGCTCAAGAGGGCAGGAAAAAAGAGAACCCTACTACGCTGTTGGTGGAAATGTAACTTGCTAGCAGCCAGTATGGAGATAGGTAGGCAAGTTCCTTAGTAACCTATAAACTGGAGCGACCACGAGATTCGGCAACCCCACTGCAGTTCGTATAACCAGGGAATACCATCATTGGAATACAACAGTTGCACCCCAACGGTCGTGGTGCTACTCTTTATCATAGCCAAGACACGCAAACAAGCGAAATGTCCAGCGAGAGACGATTGGATAAAGAACTTGTGAGACCTATACCCCCTGGACTGTCACTCATCCAGACAACAAAATGAACTCATGCTATTTGTAGCCACATGGATGCAGCAGTAGATGATCTCACTAATTCTGGTAAGTTAGAGACAGAAAGACACATATCCCAGCATATCACTTATATGTGCAATCTAAAAACGCATACAAAGAAGGAGTATACAAAGGAAACACAGATTCCCAAACGGGAAAAAGAAGTGTCGAGTTCCCAGAGGGGGAAACTGGGGATCGGGGAAGGATGAAGTAGGAGGTTGGGATTCACAGACAAACACTCATATATAAAAAAGACTTCATCAACAACAACCATCCTGAGAGCACAGGGAACTCTACTCAACATTCTTCAATACCCTAACAGGGAAACGAATCCGAAATACTACGGGTACAGCTACATATATAACTGCATCAAGTTGCTGTCGAACTCAAACAAACACAACATTGTATATACACTATGCTGGAATGGAAAATAAATACTAAATTATAAACCAAGAAAAGGCAAGAAATGCCTACTCTATTACTCTCTGGTCTCGGTGAACTGGGATGGTGTCACATCCCTTGAGCCTGAGCAGGCCTGGGGCCCCTGGCTAGAGTATGCTGCTGATTAGGGAGACAGGGGGGAGGACGTGCCAGCAGATCAGCACCCCCTCAGACCTCTAGTGCCCATTCTCCTCTGCATGGGACCACAATCTCTAGATCCAAGCCGACCCTCTTACAGATAAGCCAAGCCTAGGGTACCCAAAGGATGGTGGACTCGCTCGGAGGGAAGAGCTGTGAAAAGACACAGGATCTCCACGGCTACTCCTGGTGGGATTCCCACCTCCAGACTACTTCCTTCGATTCGCCCCACCTACGAACCGCAGCACCTGCAGCACAGCACATTTGCCCTGCTTGGGATTTGCGTGGGCGAGGGTGGTGCAGCGTTAGGGGGAAGAGGTAGAGATACACGAGTCCTACGGTGTGTGTTCAGCCACGTTCCATTCAAATTTCCACCCCAACAACAAGACTAGTTCTAAGGCTCTGTTTGCCCAAGTGACCAGAGAGGGCACGAAGCAGTGCTGCCGCCTTGTGGCGCTTTCCTGTAACAACAACTTTAAAAACTGGGCTCAAGGGCACTTAACATTCACAAGGCCTCTGACCTGCGGGGCTGCAAATGACCCTTGCCCAGGAGAAGTGTCCTGGGCTAGGTAATCTGCCATGAATTCAAATCAGGCCCGACTCTCAGGCAGAAATGTTTCAACAGCTCAGAGGTACTCACACGCTTTTTTAAAAACAGCACATCAAATGAAAAGAGGCTCAGGATCTGCCGTGATCAGGGAATGCACATAAACGTAGACGAGGTGTTCCCTGGCTGCAGTCCTCAAAAAGCCTATAAACAGTAAGTGCTCAACAGGGCAGGCAGAAGAGGGAACCCTACTATGCTGTTGGTGGAAATGTAAATTGCTAACAGCCAGTATGGAGATAGGTAGGCAAGTTCCTTGCTAAACTATAAACTGGAGCTACCATCAGACTCGGCATCCCCACTCCAGTTTGTATAACCAGAGAATACCATCATTGGAATAAAACACTTCCACCCCAACGGTTGTTGTGGTACTCTTTACCATAGCCAAGCCACGCAGATGACTGACATGTCCAGCGGGAAATGAATGGATAAAGAAGTTGGGCTACCTATACTCCCTCGACTGTCACTCATCCAGGGAACAAAATGAACTCATGCTATTTGTAGCAACATGGATGGAGCAGTAGATGATATCACTAATTCTGGTATATTAGGGACAGAAAGACACATATGCAGCATATCACTTTCAGGTACAGTCGAAAAATGGTTACAAAGGAAGTAATGTACAGTGCAAACACAGACTCACAAACTGAGCCACGAAACGTAGATTTACCATAGGGGGAAATTGGGGATCGGACAAAGATGAAGTAGGAGGTTGGGATTAACAGAAACACACTAATATATAAAAAAAAACTTCAACAACGGCGACCCTACTAATAGCACAGGGATCTCTAATCAACACTCGTCAATAACCTAACATGGAAAATAATCCAAAATTTAAAGGTACAGCTACATATATATCTGCATCAAGTTGCTTTCGAACTCAAACAAAGACAACAATGTATATAAACTACGCTGAAATAGAAAATAAGTATTAAATTATAAAACAAGAAAAAGGCAAGAAATGCCTACTATATTACCCTCAGGCCTCTGTGACGTGGGCTGGTGTCACATCTCTGTTGCCTCAGCAGGCCTGGGTCCCAATGCAGGAGTATGCTGGTGCTGAGGGAGCCAGGGAGGAGGACGTGCCAGCAGATCAGCACCCCCTCAGACCTCTATTGCCCATTCTCCTCTGCATGGTAGCACAGTCTCCCGATCCAAGCCGGCCCTCTTACAACTAAGCCAAGCCTAGTGTACCCAAATGAAGGTCGACCAGCTGGGAGGGAAGAGCTGTGAAAAGACACCGGATCTCCACAGCTCCTGCTAGTGGGGTTCCCACCTCCAGCCTACTTCCTTAGACTCGCCCCACCTACGAACCACAGCACCTTCAGCATAGCACATTTGCACTGCTTGGGATTTGCGTGGGGTCGGGCAGTGCAGGGTAAGGGTGAAGAGGAAAAGATACACAAGCACTGCGCTGTGTGTTCAGCCACGTTGGACTCCAATTTCCAACCCAACACCAGGACTCCCTCTAAGGCTCTGTTTGCCTACGTTACCAGGGAGGACACGAAGAAGTGCTGCCGCCTTGTGGCGCTTTCCCGTAACAACAACTTGAAACACTGTACTCAAGGGCACTTAACATTCACAAGGCCTGCGCGGCTGCAAATGAACCCTGCCCTCCAGAAATGTCCTATGTTAGGTGATCTGAAATCAATTCAAATCAGGTCCGACTCTCAGGCAGAAATGTTTCAAGAGCCCAGTGGTACTCACACGCTTTTTAAAAAACAGCACATCAAATGAAAAGATGCTCAGGATCTCTCATGATTAAAGAATGAAAATAAACGTAGACGAGCTGTTCCCTGGCTGCAGTCCTCAAAAAGCCTACAAAGAGTAACTGCTCAAGAGGGCAGGAAAAAAGAGAACCCTACTACGCTGTTGGTGGAAATGTAACTTGCTAGCAGCCAGTATGGAGATAGGTAAGCAAGTTCCTTAGTAACCTATAAACTGGAGCGACCACGAGATTCGGCAACCCCACTGCAGTTCGTATAACCAGGGAATACCATCATTGGAATACAACAGTTGCACCCCAACGGTCGTGGTGCTACTCTTTATCATAGCCAAGACACGCAAACAAGCGAAATGTCCAGCGAGAGACGATTGGATAAAGAACTTGTGAGACCTATACCCCCTGGACTGTCACTCATCCAGACAACAAAATGAACTCATGCTATTTGTAGCCACATGGATGCAGCAGTAGATGATCTCACTAATTCTGGTAAGTTAGAGACAGAAAGACACATATCCCAGCATATCACTTATATGTGCAATCTAAAAACGCATACAAAGAAGGAGTATACAAAGGAAACACAGATTCCCAAACGGGAAAAAGAAGTGTCGAGTTCCCAGAGGGGGAAACTGGGGATCGGGGAAGGATGAAGTAGGAGGTTGGGATTCACAGACAAACACTCATATATAAAAAAGACTTCATCAACAACAACCATCCTGAGAGCACAGGGAACTCTACTCAACATTCTTCAATACCCTAACAGGGAAACGAATCCGAAATACTACGGGTACAGCTACATATATAACTGCATCAAGTTGCTGTCGAACTCAAACAAACACAACATTGTATATACACTATGCTGGAATGGAAAATAAATACTAAATTATAAACCAAGAAAAGGCAAGAAATGCCTACTCTATTACTCTCTGGTCTCGGTGAACTGGGATGGTGTCACATCCCTTGAGCCTGAGCAGGCCTGGGGCCCCTGGCTAGAGTATGCTGCTGATTAGGGAGACAGGGGGGAGGACGTGCCAGCAGATCAGCACCCCCTCAGACCTCTAGTGCCCATTCTCCTCTGCATGGGACCACAATCTCTAGATCCAAGCCGACCCTCTTACAGATAAGCCAAGCCTAGGGTACCCAAAGGATGGTGGACTCGCTCGGAGGGAAGAGCTGTGAAAAGACACAGGATCTCCACGGCTACTCCTGGTGGGATTCCCACCTCCAGACTACTTCCTTCGATTCGCCCCACCTACGAACCGCAGCACCTGCAGCACAGCACATTTGCCCTGCTTGGGATTTGCGTGGGCAAGGGTGGTGCAGCGTTAGGGGGAAGAGGTAGAGATACACGAGTCCTACGGTGTGTGTTCAGCCACGTTCCATTCAAATTTCCACCCCAACAACAAGACTAGTTCTAAGGCTCTGTTTGCCCAAGTGACCAGAGAGGGCACGAAGCAGTGCTGCCGCCTTGTGGCGCTTTCCTGTAACAACAACTTTAAAAACTGGGCTCAAGGGCACTTAACATTCACAAGGCCTCTGACCTGCGGGGCTGCAAATGACCCTTGCCCAGGAGAAGTGTCCTGGGCTAGGTAATCTGCCATGAATTCAAATCAGGCCCGACTCTCAGGCAGAAATGTTTCAACAGCTCAGAGGTACTCACACGCTTTTTTAAAAACAGCACATCAAATGAAAAGAGGCTCAGGATCTGCCGTGATCAGGGAATGCACATAAACGTAGACGAGGTGTTCCCTGGCTGCAGTCCTCAAAAAGCCTATAAAGAGTAAGTGCTCAACAGGGCAGGCAGAAGAGGGAACCCTACTATGCTGTTGGTGGAAATGTAAATTGCTAACAGCCAGTATGGAGATAGGTAGGCAAGTTCCTTGCTAAACTATAAACTGGAGCTACCATCAGACTCGGCATCCCCACTCCAGTTTGTATAACCAGAGAATACCATCATTGGAATAAAACACTTCCACCCCAACGGTTGTTGTGGTACTCTTTACCATAGCCAAGCCACGCAGATGACTGACATGTCCAGCGGGAAATGAATGGATAAAGAAGTTGGGCTACCTATACTCCCTCGACTGTCACTCATCCAGGGAACAAAATGAACTCATGCTATTTGTAGCAACATGGATGGAGCAGTAGATGATATCACTAATTCTGGTATATTAGGGACAGAAAGACACATATGCAGCATATCACTTTCAGGTACAGTCGAAAAATGGTTACAAAGGAAGTAATGTACAGTGCAAACACAGACTCACAAACTGAGCCACGAAACGTAGATTTACCATAGGGGGAAATTGGGGATCGGACAAAGATGAAGTAGGAGGTTGGGATTAACAGAAACACACTAATATATAAAAAAAAACTTCAACAACGGCGACCCTACTAATAGCACAGGGATCTCTAATCAACACTCGTCAATAACCTAACATGGAAAATAATCCAAAATTTAAAGGTACAGCTACATATATATCTGCATCAAGTTGCTTTCGAACTCAAACAAAGACAACAATGTATATAAACTACGCTGAAATAGAAAATAAGTATTAAATTATAAAACAAGAAAAAGGCAAGAAATGCCTACTATATTACCCTCAGGCCTCTGTGACGTGGGCTGGTGTCACATCTCTGTTGCCTCAGCAGGCCTGGGTCCCAATGCAGGAGTATGCTGGTGCTGAGGGAGCCAGGGAGGAGGACGTGCCAGCAGATCAGCACCCCCTCAGACCTCTATTGCCCATTCTCCTCTGCATGGTAGCACAGTCTCCCGATCCAAGCCGGCCCTCTTACAACTAAGCCAAGCCTAGTGTACCCAAATGAAGGTCGACCAGCTGGGAGGGAAGAGCTGTGAAAAGACACCGGATCTCCACAGCTCCTGCTAGTGGGGTTCCCACCTCCAGCCTACTTCCTTAGACTCGCCCCACCTACGAACCACAGCACCTTCAGCATAGCACATTTGCACTGCTTGGGATTTGCGTGGGGTCGGGCAGTGCAGGGTAAGGGTGAAGAGGAAAAGATACACAAGCACTGCGCTGTGTGTTCAGCCACGTTGGACTCCAATTTCCAACCCAACACCAGGACTCCCTCTAAGGCTCTGTTTGCCTACGTTACCAGGGAGGACACGAAGAAGTGCTGCCGCCTTGTGGCGCTTTCCCGTAACAACAACTTGAAACACTGTACTCAAGGGCACTTAACATTCACAAGGCCTGCGCGGCTGCAAATGAACCCTGCCCTCCAGAAATGTCCTATGCTAGGTGATCTGAAATCAATTCAAATCAGGTCCGACTCTCAGGCAGAAATGTTTCAAGAGCCCAGTGGTACTCACACGCTTTTTAAAAAACAGCACATCAAATGAAAAGATGCTCAGGATCTCTCATGATTAAAGAATGAAAATAAACGTAGACGAGCTGTTCCCTGGCTGCAGTCCTCAAAAAGCCTACAAAGAGTAACTGCTCAAGAGGGCAGGAAAAAAGAGAACCCTACTACGCTGTTGGTGGAAATGTAACTTGCTAGCAGCCAGTATGGAGATAGGTAGGCAAGTTCCTTAGTAACCTATAAACTGGAGCGACCACGAGATTCGGCAACCCCACTGCAGTTCGTATAACCAGGGAATACCATCATTGGAATACAACAGTTGCACCCCAACGGTCGTGGTGCTACTCTTTATCATAGCCAAGACACGCAAACAAGCGAAATGTCCAGCGAGAGACGATTGGATAAAGAACTTGTGAGACCTATACCCCCTGGACTGTCACTCATCCAGACAACAAAATGAACTCATGCTATTTGTAGCCACATGGATGCAGCAGTAGATGATCTCACTAATTCTGGTAAGTTAGAGACAGAAAGACACATATCCCAGCATATCACTTATATGTGCAATCTAAAAACGCATACAAAGAAGGAGTATACAAAGGAAACACAGATTCCCAAACGGGAAAAAGAAGTGTCGAGTTCCCAGAGGGGGAAACTGGGGATCGGGGAAGGATGAAGTAGGAGGTTGGGATTCACAGACAAACACTCATATATAAAAAAGACTTCATCAACAACAACCATCCTGAGAGCACAGGGAACTCTACTCAACATTCTTCAATACCCTAACAGGGAAACGAATCCGAAATACTACGGGTACAGCTACATATATAACTGCATCAAGTTGCTGTCGAACTCAAACAAACACAACATTGTATATACACTATGCTGGAATGGAAAATAAATACTAAATTATAAACCAAGAAAAGGCAAGAAATGCCTACTCTATTACTCTCTGGTCTCGGTGAACTGGGATGGTGTCACATCCCTTGAGCCTGAGCAGGCCTGGGGCCCCTGGCTAGAGTATGCTGCTGATTAGGGAGACAGGGGGGAGGACGTGCCAGCAGATCAGCACCCCCTCAGACCTCTAGTGCCCATTCTCCTCTGCATGGGACCACAATCTCTAGATCCAAGCCGACCCTCTTACAGATAAGCCAAGCCTAGGGTACCCAAAGGATGGTGGACTCGCTCGGAGGGAAGAGCTGTGAAAAGACACAGGATCTCCACGGCTACTCCTGGTGGGATTCCCACCTCCAGACTACTTCCTTCGATTCGCCCCACCTACGAACCGCAGCACCTGCAGCACAGCACATTTGCCCTGCTTGGGATTTGCGTGGGCGAGGGTGGTGCAGCGTTAGGGGGAAGAGGTAGAGATACACGAGTCCTACGGTGTGTGTTCAGCCACGTTCCATTCAAATTTCCACCCCAACAACAAGACTAGTTCTAAGGCTCTGTTTGCCCAAGTGACCAGAGAGGGCACGAAGCAGTGCTGCCGCCTTGTGGCGCTTTCCTGTAACAACAACTTTAAAAACTGGGCTCAAGGGCACTTAACATTCACAAGGCCTCTGACCTGCGGGGCTGCAAATGACCCTTGCCCAGGAGAAGTGTCCTGGGCTAGGTAATCTGCCATGAATTCAAATCAGGCCCGACTCTCAGGCAGAAATGTTTCAACAGCTCAGAGGTACTCACACGCTTTTTTAAAAACAGCACATCAAATGAAAAGAGGCTCAGGATCTGCCGTGATCAGGGAATGCACATAAACGTAGACGAGGTGTTCCCTGGCTGCAGTCCTCAAAAAGCCTATAAACAGTAAGTGCTCAACAGGGCAGGCAGAAGAGGGAACCCTACTATGCTGTTGGTGGAAATGTAAATTGCTAACAGCCAGTATGGAGATAGGTAGGCAAGTTCCTTGCTAAACTATAAACTGGAGCTACCATCAGACTCGGCATCCCCACTCCAGTTTGTATAACCAGAGAATACCATCATTGGAATAAAACACTTCCACCCCAACGGTTGTTGTGGTACTCTTTACCATAGCCAAGCCACGCAGATGACTGACATGTCCAGCGGGAAATGAATGGATAAAGAAGTTGGGCTACCTATACTCCCTCGACTGTCACTCATCCAGGGAACAAAATGAACTCATGCTATTTGTAGCAACATGGATGGAGCAGTAGATGATATCACTAATTCTGGTATATTAGGGACAGAAAGACACATATGCAGCATATCACTTTCAGGTACAGTCGAAAAATGGTTACAAAGGAAGTAATGTACAGTGCAAACACAGACTCACAAACTGAGCCACGAAACGTAGATTTACCATAGGGGGAAATTGGGGATCGGACAAAGATGAAGTAGGAGGTTGGGATTAACAGAAACACACTAATATATAAAAAAAAACTTCAACAACGGCGACCCTACTAATAGCACAGGGATCTCTAATCAACACTCGTCAATAACCTAACATGGAAAATAATCCAAAATTTAAAGGTACAGCTACATATATATCTGCATCAAGTTGCTTTCGAACTCAAACAAAGACAACAATGTATATAAACTACGCTGAAATAGAAAATAAGTATTAAATTATAAAACAAGAAAAAGGCAAGAAATGCCTACTATATTACCCTCAGGCCTCTGTGACGTGGGCTGGTGTCACAGCTCTGTTGCCTCAGCAGGCCTGGGTCCCAATGCAGGAGTATGCTGGTGCTGAGGGAGCCAGGGAGGAGGACGTGCCAGCAGATCAGCACCCCCTCAGACCTCTATTGCCCATTCTCCTCTGCATGGTAGCACAGTCTCCCGATCCAAGCCGGCCCTCTTACAACTAAGCCAAGCCTAGTGTACCCAAATGAAGGTCGACCAGCTGGGAGGGTAGAGCTGTGAAAAGACACCGGATCTCCACAGCTCCTGCTAGTGGGGTTCCCACCTCCAGCCTACTTCCTTAGACTCACCCCACCTACGAACCACAGCACCTTCAGCATAGCACATTTGCACTGCTTGGGATTTGCATGGGGTCGGGCAGTGCAGGGTAAGGGTGAAGAGGAAAAGATACACAAGCACTGCGGTGTGTGTTCAGCCACGTTGGACTCCAATTTCCAACCCAACACCAGGACTCCCTCTAAGGCTCTGTTTGCCTACGTTACCAGGGAGGACACGAAGAAGTGCTGCCGCCTTGTGGCGCTTTCCCGTAACAACAACTTGAAACACTGTACTCAAGGGCACTTAACATTCACAAGGCCTGCGCGGCTGCAAATGAACCCTGCCCTCCAGAAATGTCCTATGCTAGGTGATCTGAAATCAATTCAAATCAGGTCCGACTCTCAGGCAGAAATGTTTCAAGAGCCCAGTGGTACTCACACGCTTTTTAAAAAACAGCACATCAAATGAAAAGATGCTCAGGATCTCTCATGATTAAAGAATGAAAATAAACGTAGACGAGCTGTTCCCTGGCTGCAGTCCTCAAAAAGCCTACAAAGAGTAACTGCTCAAGAGGGCAGGAAAAAAGAGAACCCTACTACGCTGTTGGTGGAAATGTAACTTGCTAGCAGCCAGTATGGAGATAGGTAGGCAAGTTCCTTAGTAACCTATAAACTGGAGCGACCACGAGATTCGGCAACCCCACTGCAGTTCGTATAACCAGGGAATACCATCATTGGAATACAACAGTTGCACCCCAACGGTCGTGGTGCTACTCTTTATCATAGCCAAGACACGCAAACAAGCGAAATGTCCAGCGAGAGACGATTGGATAAAGAACTTGTGAGACCTATACCCCCTGGACTGTCACTCATCCAGACAACAAAATGAACTCATGCTATTTGTAGCCACATGGATGCAGCAGTAGATGATCTCACTAATTCTGGTAAGTTAGAGACAGAAAGACACATATCCCAGCATATCACTTATATGTGCAATCTAAAAACGCATACAAAGAAGGAGTATACAAAGGAAACACAGATTCCCAAACGGGAAAAAGAAGTGTCGAGTTCCCAGAGGGGGAAACTGGGGATCGGGGAAGGATGAAGTAGGAGGTTGGGATTCACAGACAAACACTCATATATAAAAAAGACTTCATCAACAACAACCATCCTGAGAGCACAGGGAACTCTACTCAACATTCTTCAATACCCTAACAGGGAAACGAATCCGAAATACTACGGGTACAGCTACATATATAACTGCATCAAGTTGCTGTCGAACTCAAACAAACACAACATTGTATATACACTATGCTGGAATGGAAAATAAATATTAAATTATAAACCAAGAAAAGGCAAGAAATGCCTACTCTATTACTCTCTGGTCTCGGTGAACTGGGATGGTGTCACATCCCTTGAGCCTGAGCAGGCCTGGGGCCCCTGGCTAGAGTATGCTGCTGATTAGGGAGACAGGGGGGAGGACGTGCCAGCAGATCAGCACCCCCTCAGACCTCTAGTGCCCATTCTCCTCTGCATGGGACCACAATCTCTAGATCCAAGCCGACCCTCTTACAGATAAGCCAAGCCTAGGGTACCCAAAGGATGGTGGACTCGCTCGGAGGGAAGAGCTGTGAAAAGACACAGGATCTCCACGGCTACTCCTGGTGGGATTCCCACCTCCAGACTACTTCCTTCGATTCGCCCCACCTACGAACCGCAGCACCTGCAGCACAGCACATTTGCCCTGCTTGGGATTTGCGTGGGCGAGGGTGGTGCAGCGTTAGGGGGAAGAGGTAGAGATACACGAGTCCTACGGTGTGTGTTCAGCCACGTTCCATTCAAATTTCCACCCCAACAACAAGACTAGTTCTAAGGCTCTGTTTGCCCAAGTGACCAGAGAGGGCACGAAGCAGTGCTGCCGCCTTGTGGCGCTTTCCTGTAACAACAACTTTAAAAACTGGGCTCAAGGGCACTTAACATTCACAAGGCCTCTGACCTGCGGGGCTGCAAATGACCCTTGCCCAGGAGAAGTGTCCTGGGCTAGGTAATCTGCCATGAATTCAAATCAGGCCCGACTCTCAGGCAGAAATGTTTCAACAGCTCAGAGGTACTCACACGCTTTTTTAAAAACAGCACATCAAATGAAAAGAGGCTCAGGATCTGCCGTGATCAGGGAATGCACATAAACGTAGACGAGGTGTTCCCTGGCTGCAGTCCTCAAAAAGCCTATAAAGAGTAAGTGCTCAACAGGGCAGGCAGAAGAGGGAACCCTACTATGCTGTTGGTGGAAATGTAAATTGCTAACAGCCAGTATGGAGATAGGTAGGCAAGTTCCTTGCTAAACTATAAACTGGAGCTACCATCAGACTCGGCATCCCCACTCCAGTTTGTATAACCAGAGAATACCATCATTGGAATAAAACACTTCCACCCCAACGGTTGTTGTGGTACTCTTTACCATAGCCAAGCCACGCAGATGACTGACATGTCCAGCGGGAAATGAATGGATAAAGAAGTTGGGCTACCTATACTCCCTCGACTGTCACTCATCCAGGGAACAAAATGAACTCATGCTATTTGTAGCAACATGGATGGAGCAGTAGATGATATCACTAATTCTGGTATATTAGGGACAGAAAGACACATATGCAGCATATCACTTTCAGGTACAGTCGAAAAATGGTTACAAAGGAAGTAATGTACAGTGCAAACACAGACTCACAAACTGAGCCACGAAACGTAGATTTACCATAGGGGGAAATTGGGGATCGGACAAAGATGAAGTAGGAGGTTGGGATTAACAGAAACACACTAATATATAAAAAAAAACTTCAACAACGGCGACCCTACTAATAGCACAGGGATCTCTAATCAACACTCGTCAATAACCTAACATGGAAAATAATCCAAAATTTAAAGGTACAGCTACATATATATCTGCATCAAGTTGCTTTCGAACTCAAACAAAGACAACAATGTATATAAACTACGCTGAAATAGAAAATAAGTATTAAATTATAAAACAAGAAAAAGGCAAGAAATGCCTACTATATTACCCTCAGGCCTCTGTGACGTGGGCTGGTGTCACATCTCTGTTGCCTCAGCAGGCCTGGGTCCCAATGCAGGAGTATGCTGGTGCTGAGGGAGCCAGGGAGGAGGACGTGCCAGCAGATCAGCACCCCCTCAGACCTCTATTGCCCATTCTCCTCTGCATGGTAGCACAGTCTCCCGATCCAAGCCGGCCCTCTTACAACTAAGCCAAGCCTAGTGTACCCAAATGAAGGTCGACCAGCTGGGAGGGAAGAGCTGTGAAAAGACACCGGATCTCCACAGCTCCTGCTAGTGGGGCTCCCACCTCCAGCCTACTTCCTTAGACTCGCCCCACCTACGAACCACAGCACCTTCAGCATAGCACATTTGCACTGCTTGGGATTTGCGTGGGGTCGGGCAGTGCAGGGTAAGGGTGAAGAGGAAAAGATACACAAGCACTGCGCTGTGTGTTCAGCCACGTTGGACTCCAATTTCCAACCCAACACCAGGACTCCCTCTAAGGCTCTGTTTGCCTACGTTACCAGGGAGGACACGAAGAAGTGCTGCCGCCTTGTGGCGCTTTCCCGTAACAACAACTTGAAACACTGTACTCAAGGGCACTTAACATTCACAAGGCCTGCGCGGCTGCAAATGAACCCTGCCCTCCAGAAATGTCCTATGCTAGGTGATCTGAAATCAATTCAAATCAGGTCCGACTCTCAGGCAGAAATGTTTCAAGAGCCCAGTGGTACTCACACGCTTTTTAAAAAACAGCACATCAAATGAAAAGATGCTCAGGATCTCTCATGATTAAAGAATGAAAATAAACGTAGACGAGCTGTTCCCTGGCTGCAGTCCTCAAAAAGCCTACAAAGAGTAACTGCTCAAGAGGGCAGGAAAAAAGAGAACCCTACTACGCTGTTGGTGGAAATGTAACTTGCTAGCAGCCAGTATGGAGATAGGTAGGCAAGTTCCTTAGTAACCTATAAACTGGAGCGACCACGAGATTCGGCAACCCCACTGCAGTTCGTATAACCAGGGAATACCATCATTGGAATACAACAGTTGCACCCCAACGGTCGTGGTGCTACTCTTTATCATAGCCAAGACACGCAAACAAGCGAAATGTCCAGCGAGAGACGATTGGATAAAGAACTTGTGAGACCTATACCCCCTGGACTGTCACTCATCCAGACAACAAAATGAACTCATGCTATTTGTAGCCACATGGATGCAGCAGTAGATGATCTCACTAATTCTGGTAAGTTAGAGACAGAAAGACACATATCCCAGCATATCACTTATATGTGCAATCTAAAAACGCATACAAAGAAGGAGTATACAAAGGAAACACAGATTCCCAAACGGGAAAAAGAAGTGTCGAGTTCCCAGAGGGGGAAACTGGGGATCGGGGAAGGATGAAGTAGGAGGTTGGGATTCACAGACAAACACTCATATATAAAAAAGACTTCATCAACAACAACCATCCTGAGAGCACAGGGAACTCTACTCAACATTCTTCAATACCCTAACAGGGAAACGAATCCGAAATACTACGGGTACAGCTACATATATAACTGCATCAAGTTGCTGTCGAACTCAAACAAACACAACATTGTATATACACTATGCTGGAATGGAAAATAAATACTAAATTATAAACCAAGAAAAGGCAAGAAATGCCTACTCTATTACTCTCTGGTCTCGGTGAACTGGGATGGTGTCACATCCCTTGAGCCTGAGCAGGCCTGGGGCCCCTGGCTAGAGTATGCTGCTGATTAGGGAGACAGGGGGGAGGACGTGCCAGCAGATCAGCACCCCCTCAGACCTCTAGTGCCCATTCTCCTCTGCATGGGACCACAATCTCTAGATCCAAGCCGACCCTCTTACAGATAAGCCAAGCCTAGGGTACCCAAAGGATGGTGGACTCGCTCGGAGGGAAGAGCTGTGAAAAGACACAGGATCTCCACGGCTACTCCTGGTGGGATTCCCACCTCCAGACTACTTCCTTCGATTCGCCCCACCTACGAACCGCAGCACCTGCAGCACAGCACATTTGCCCTGCTTGGGATTTGCGTGGGCGAGGGTGGTGCAGCGTTAGGGGGAAGAGGTAGAGATACACGAGTCCTACGGTGTGTGTTCAGCCACGTTCCATTCAAATTTCCACCCCAACAACAAGACTAGTTCTAAGGCTCTGTTTGCCCAAGTGACCAGAGAGGGCACGAAGCAGTGCTGCCGCCTTGTGGCGCTTTCCTGTAACAACAACTTTAAAAACTGGGCTCAAGGGCACTTAACATTCACAAGGCCTCTGACCTGCGGGGCTGCAAATGACCCTTGCCCAGGAGAAGTGTCCTGGGCTAGGTAATCTGCCATGAATTCAAATCAGGCCCGACTCTCAGGCAGAAATGTTTCAACAGCTCAGAGGTACTCACACGCTTTTTTAAAAACAGCACATCAAATGAAAAGAGGCTCAGGATCTGCCGTGATCAGGGAATGCACATAAACGTAGACGAGGTGTTCCCTGGCTGCAGTCCTCAAAAAGCCTATAAAGAGTAAGTGCTCAACAGGGCAGGCAGAAGAGGGAACCCTACTATGCTGTTGGTGGAAATGTAAATTGCTAACAGCCAGTATGGAGATAGGTAGGCAAGTTCCTTGCTAAACTATAAACTGGAGCTACCATCAGACTCGGCATCCCCACTCCAGTTTGTATAACCAGAGAATACCATCATTGGAATAAAACACTTCCACCCCAACGGTTGTTGTGGTACTCTTTACCATAGCCAAGCCACGCAGATGACTGACATGTCCAGCGGGAAATGAATGGATAAAGAAGTTGGGCTACCTATACTCCCTCGACTGTCACTCATCCAGGGAACAAAATGAACTCATGCTATTTGTAGCAACATGGATGGAGCAGTAGATGATATCACTAATTCTGGTATATTAGGGACAGAAAGACACATATGCAGCATATCACTTTCAGGTACAGTCGAAAAATGGTTACAAAGGAAGTAATGTACAGTGCAAACACAGACTCACAAACTGAGCCACGAAACGTAGATTTACCATAGGGGGAAATTGGGGATCGGACAAAGATGAAGTAGGAGGTTGGGATTAACAGAAACACACTAATATATAAAAAAAAACTTCAACAACGGCGACCCTACTAATAGCACAGGGATCTCTAATCAACACTCGTCAATAACCTAACATGGAAAATAATCCAAAATTTAAAGGTACAGCTACATATATATCTGCATCAAGTTGCTTTCGAACTCAAACAAAGACAACAATGTATATAAACTACGCTGAAATAGAAAATAAGTATTAAATTATAAAACAAGAAAAAGGCAAGAAATGCCTACTATATTACCCTCAGGCCTCTGTGACGTGGGCTGGTGTCACATCTCTGTTGCCTCAGCAGGCCTGGGTCCCAATGCAGGAGTATGCTGGTGCTGAGGGAGCCAGGGAGGAGGACGTGCCAGCAGATCAGCACCCCCTCAGACCTCTATTGCCCATTCTCCTCTGCATGGTAGCACAGTCTCCCGATCCAAGCCGGCCCTCTTACAACTAAGCCAAGCCTAGTGTACCCAAATGAAGGTCGACCAGCTGGGAGGGAAGAGCTGTGAAAAGACACCGGATCTCCACAGCTCCTGCTAGTGGGGTTCCCACCTCCAGCCTACTTCCTTAGACTCGCCCCACCTACGAACCACAGCACCTTCAGCATAGCACATTTGCACTGCTTGGGATTTGCGTGGGGTCGGGCAGTGCAGGGTAAGGGTGAAGAGGAAAAGATACACAAGCACTGCGCTGTGTGTTCAGCCACGTTGGACTCCAATTTCCAACCCAACACCAGGACTCCCTCTAAGGCTCTGTTTGCCTACGTTACCAGGGAGGACACGAAGAAGTGCTGCCGCCTTGTGGCGCTTTCCCGTAACAACAACTTGAAACACTGTACTCAAGGGCACTTAACATTCACAAGGCCTGCGCGGCTGCAAATGAACCCTGCCCTCCAGAAATGTCCTATGCTAGGTGATCTGAAATCAATTCAAATCAGGTCCGACTCTCAGGCAGAAATGTTTCAAGAGCCCAGTGGTACTCACACGCTTTTTAAAAAACAGCACATCAAATGAAAAGATGCTCAGGATCTCTCATGATTAAAGAATGAAAATAAACGTAGACGAGCTGTTCCCTGGCTGCAGTCCTCAAAAAGCCTACAAAGAGTAACTGCTCAAGAGGGCAGGAAAAAAGAGAACCCTACTACGCTGTTGGTGGAAATGTAACTTGCTAGCAGCCAGTATGGAGATAGGTAGGCAAGTTCCTTAGTAACCTATAAACTGGAGCGACCACGAGATTCGGCAACCCCACTGCAGTTCGTATAACCAGGGAATACCATCATTGGAATACAACAGTTGCACCCCAACGGTCGTGGTGCTACTCTTTATCATAGCCAAGACACGCAAACAAGCGAAATGTCCAGCGAGAGACGATTGGATAAAGAACTTGTGAGACCTATACCCCCTGGACTGTCACTCATCCAGACAACAAAATGAACTCATGCTATTTGTAGCCACATGGATGCAGCAGTAGATGATCTCACTAATTCTGGTAAGTTAGAGACAGAAAGACACATATCCCAGCATATCACTTATATGTGCAATCTAAAAACGCATACAAAGAAGGAGTATACAAAGGAAACACAGATTCCCAAACGGGAAAAAGAAGTGTCGAGTTCCCAGAGGGGGAAACTGGGGATCGGGGAAGGATGAAGTAGGAGGTTGGGATTCACAGACAAACACTCATATATAAAAAAGACTTCATCAACAACAACCATCCTGAGAGCACAGGGAACTCTACTCAACATTCTTCAATACCCTAACAGGGAAACGAATCCGAAATACTACGGGTACAGCTACATATATAACTGCATCAAGTTGCTGTCGAACTCAAACAAACACAACATTGTATATACACTATGCTGGAATGGAAAATAAATACTAAATTATAAACCAAGAAAAGGCAAGAAATGCCTACTCTATTACTCTCTGGTCTCGGTGAACTGGGATGGTGTCACATCCCTTGAGCCTGAGCAGGCCTGGGGCCCCTGGCTAGAGTATGCTGCTGATTAGGGAGACAGGGGGGAGGACGTGCCAGCAGATCAGCACCCCCTCAGACCTCTAGTGCCCATTCTCCTCTGCATGGGACCACAATCTCTAGATCCAAGCCGACCCTCTTACAGATAAGCCAAGCCTAGGGTACCCAAAGGATGGTGGACTCGCTCGGAGGGAAGAGCTGTGAAAAGACACAGGATCTCCACGGCTACTCCTGGTGGGATTCCCACCTCCAGACTACTTCCTTCGATTCGCCCCACCTACGAACCGCAGCACCTGCAGCACAGCACATTTGCCCTGCTTGGGATTTGCGTGGGCGAGGGTGGTGCAGCGTTAGGGGGAAGAGGTAGAGATACACGAGTCCTACGGTGTGTGTTCAGCCACGTTCCATTCAAATTTCCACCCCAACAACAAGACTAGTTCTAAGGCTCTGTTTGCCCAAGTGACCAGAGAGGGCACGAAGCAGTGCTGCCGCCTTGTGGCGCTTTCCTGTAACAACAACTTTAAAAACTGGGCTCAAGGGCACTTAACATTCACAAGGCCTCTGACCTGCGGGGCTGCAAATGACCCTTGCCCAGGAGAAGTGTCCTGGGCTAGGTAATCTGCCATGAATTCAAATCAGGCCCGACTCTCAGGCAGAAATGTTTCAACAGCTCAGAGGTACTCACACGCTTTTTTAAAAACAGCACATCAAATGAAAAGAGGCTCAGGATCTGCCGTGATCAGGGAATGCACATAAACGTAGACGAGGTGTTCCCTGGCTGCAGTCCTCAAAAAGCCTATAAACAGTAAGTGCTCAACAGGGCAGGCAGAAGAGGGAACCCTACTATGCTGTTGGTGGAAATGTAAATTGCTAACAGCCAGTATGGAGATAGGTAGGCAAGTTCCTTGCTAAACTATAAACTGGAGCTACCATCAGACTCGGCATCCCCACTCCAGTTTGTATAACCAGAGAATACCATCATTGGAATAAAACACTTCCACCCCAACGGTTGTTGTGGTACTCTTTACCATAGCCAAGCCACGCAGATGACTGACATGTCCAGCGGGAAATGAATGGATAAAGAAGTTGGGCTACCTATACTCCCTCGACTGTCACTCATCCAGGGAACAAAATGAACTCATGCTATTTGTAGCAACATGGATGGAGCAGTAGATGATATCACTAATTCTGGTATATTAGGGACAGAAAGACACATATGCAGCATATCACTTTCAGGTACAGTCGAAAAATGGTTACAAAGGAAGTAATGTACAGTGCAAACACAGACTCACAAACTGAGCCACGAAACGTAGATTTACCATAGGGGGAAATTGGGGATCGGACAAAGATGAAGTAGGAGGTTGGGATTAACAGAAACACACTAATATATAAAAAAAAACTTCAACAACGGCGACCCTACTAATAGCACAGGGATCTCTAATCAACACTCGTCAATAACCTAACATGGAAAATAATCCAAAATTTAAAGGTACAGCTACATATATATCTGCATCAAGTTGCTTTCGAACTCAAACAAAGACAACAATGTATATAAACTACGCTGAAATAGAAAATAAGTATTAAATTATAAAACAAGAAAAAGGCAAGAAATGCCTACTATATTACCCTCAGGCCTCTGTGACGTGGGCTGGTGTCACATCTCTGTTGCCTCAGCAGGCCTGGGTCCCAATGCAGGAGTATGCTGGTGCTGAGGGAGCCAGGGAGGAGGACGTGCCAGCAGATCAGCACCCCCTCAGACCTCTATTGCCCATTCTCCTCTGCATGGTAGCACAGTCTCCCGATCCAAGCCGGCCCTCTTACAACTAAGCCAAGCCTAGTGTACCCAAATGAAGGTCGACCAGCTGGGAGGGAAGAGCTGTGAAAAGACACCGGATCTCCACAGCTCCTGCTAGTGGGGTTCCCACCTCCAGCCTACTTCCTTAGACTCGCCCCACCTACGAACCACAGCACCTTCAGCATAGCACATTTGCACTGCTTGGGATTTGCGTGGGGTCGGGCAGTGCAGGGTAAGGGTGAAGAGGAAAAGATACACAAGCACTGCGCTGTGTGTTCAGCCACGTTGGACTCCAATTTCCAACCCAACACCAGGACTCCCTCTAAGGCTCTGTTTGCCTACGTTACCAGGGAGGACACGAAGAAGTGCTGCCGCCTTGTGGCGCTTTCCCGTAACAACAACTTGAAACACTGTACTCAAGGGCACTTAACATTCACAAGGCCTGCGCGGCTGCAAATGAACCCTGCCCTCCAGAAATGTCCTATGCTAGGTGATCTGAAATCAATTCAAATCAGGTCCGACTCTCAGGCAGAAATGTTTCAAGAGCCCAGTGGTACTCACACGCTTTTTAAAAAACAGCACATCAAATGAAAAGATGCTCAGGATCTCTCATGATTAAAGAATGAAAATAAACGTAGACGAGCTGTTCCCTGGCTGCAGTCCTCAAAAAGCCTACAAAGAGTAACTGCTCAAGAGGGCAGGAAAAAAGAGAACCCTACTACGCTGTTGGTGGAAATGTAACTTGCTAGCAGCCAGTATGGAGATAGGTAGGCAAGTTCCTTAGTAACCTATAAACTGGAGCGACCACGAGATTCGGCAACCCCACTGCAGTTCGTATAACCAGGGAATACCATCATTGGAATAAAACAGTTGCACCCCAACGGTCGTGGTGCTACTCTTTATCATAGCCAAGACACGCAAACAAGCGAAATGTCCAGCGAGAGACGATTGGATAAAGAACTTGTGAGACCTATACCCCCTGGACTGTCACTCATCCAGACAACAAAATGAACTCATGCTATTTGTAGCCACATGGATGCAGCAGTAGATGATCTCACTAATTCTGGTAAGTTAGAGACAGAAAGACACATATCCCAGCATATCACTTATATGTGCAATCTAAAAACGCATACAAAGAAGGAGTATACAAAGGAAACACAGATTCCCAAACGGGAAAAACAAGTGTCGAGTTCCCAGAGGGGGAAACTGGGGATCGGGGAAGGATGAAGTAGGAGGTTGGGATTCACAGACAAACACTCATATATAAAAAAGACTTCATCAACAACAACCATCCTGAGAGCACAGGGAACTCTACTCAACATTCTTCAATACCCTAACAGGGAAACGAATCCGAAATACTACGGGTACAGCTACATATATAACTGCATCAAGTTGCTGTCGAACTCAAACAAACACAACATTGTATATACACTATGCTGGAATGGAAAATAAATACTAAATTATAAACCAAGAAAAGGCAAGAAATGCCTACTCTATTACTCTCTGGTCTCGGTGAACTGGGATGGTGTCACATCCCTTGAGCCTGAGCAGGCCTGGGGCCCCTGGCTAGAGTATGCTGCTGATTAGGGAGACAGGGGGGAGGACGTGCCAGCAGATCAGCACCCCCTCAGACCTCTAGTGCCCATTCTCCTCTGCATGGGACCACAATCTCTAGATCCAAGCCGACCCTCTTACAGATAAGCCAAGCCTAGGGTACCCAAAGGATGGTGGACTCGCTCGGAGGGAAGAGCTGTGAAAAGACACAGGATCTCCACGGCTACTCCTGGTGGGATTCCCACCTCCAGACTACTTCCTTCGATTCGCCCCACCTACGAACCGCAGCACCTGCAGCACAGCACATTTGCCCTGCTTGGGATTTGCGTGGGCGAGGGTGGTGCAGCGTTAGGGGGAAGAGGTAGAGATACACGAGTCCTACGGTGTGTGTTCAGCCACGTTCCATTCAAATTTCCACCCCAACAACAAGACTAGTTCTAAGGCTCTGTTTGCCCAAGTGACCAGAGAGGGCACGAAGCAGTGCTGCCGCCTTGTGGCGCTTTCCTGTAACAACAACTTTAAAAACTGGGCTCAAGGGCACTTAACATTCACAAGGCCTCTGACCTGCGGGGCTGCAAATGACCCTTGCCCAGGAGAAGTGTCCTGGGCTAGGTAATCTGCCATGAATTCAAATCAGGCCCGACTCTCAGGCAGAAATGTTTCAACAGCTCAGAGGTACTCACACGCTTTTTTAAAAACAGCACATCAAATGAAAAGAGGCTCAGGATCTGCCGTGATCAGGGAATGCACATAAACGTAGACGAGGTGTTCCCTGGCTGCAGTCCTCAAAAAGCCTATAAACAGTAAGTGCTCAACAGGGCAGGCAGAAGAGGGAACCCTACTATGCTGTTGGTGGAAATGTAAATTGCTAACAGCCAGTATGGAGATAGGTAGGCAAGTTCCTTGCTAAACTATAAACTGGAGCTACCATCAGACTCGGCATCCCCACTCCAGTTTGTATAACCAGAGAATACCATCATTGGAATAAAACACTTCCACCCCAACGGTTGTTGTGGTACTCTTTACCATAGCCAAGCCACGCAGATGACTGACATGTCCAGCGGGAAATGAATGGATAAAGAAGTTGGGCTACCTATACTCCCTCGACTGTCACTCATCCAGGGAACAAAATGAACTCATGCTATTTGTAGCAACATGGATGGAGCAGTAGATGATATCACTAATTCTGGTATATTAGGGACAGAAAGACACATATGCAGCATATCACTTTCAGGTACAGTCGAAAAATGGTTACAAAGGAAGTAATGTACAGTGCAAACACAGACTCACAAACTGAGCCACGAAACGTAGATTTACCATAGGGGGAAATTGGGGATCGGACAAAGATGAAGTAGGAGGTTGGGATTAACAGAAACACACTAATATATAAAAAAAAACTTCAACAACGGCGACCCTACTAATAGCACAGGGATCTCTAATCAACACTCGTCAATAACCTAACATGGAAAATAATCCAAAATTTAAAGGTACAGCTACATATATATCTGCATCAAGTTGCTTTCGAACTCAAACAAAGACAACAATGTATATAAACTACGCTGAAATAGAAAATAAGTATTAAATTATAAAACAAGAAAAAGGCAAGAAATGCCTACTATATTACCCTCAGGCCTCTGTGACGTGGGCTGGTGTCACATCTCTGTTGCCTCAGCAGGCCTGGGTCCCAATGCAGGAGTATGCTGGTGCTGAGGGAGCCAGGGAGGAGGACGTGCCAGCAGATCAGCACCCCCTCAGACCTCTATTGCCCATTCTCCTCTGCATGGTAGCACAGTCTCCCGATCCAAGCCGGCCCTCTTACAACTAAGCCAAGCCTAGTGTACCCAAATGAAGGTCGACCAGCTGGGAGGGAAGAGCTGTGAAAAGACACCGGATCTCCACAGCTCCTGCTAGTGGGGTTCCCACCTCCAGCCTACTTCCTTAGACTCGCCCCACCTACGAACCACAGCACCTTCAGCATAGCACATTTGCACTGCTTGGGATTTGCGTGGGGTCGGGCAGTGCAGGGTAAGGGTGAAGAGGAAAAGATACACAAGCACTGCGCTGTGTGTTCAGCCACGTTGGACTCCAATTTCCAACCCAACACCAGGACTCCCTCTAAGGCTCTGTTTGCCTACGTTACCAGGGAGGACACGAAGAAGTGCTGCCGCCTTGTGGCGCTTTCCCGTAACAACAACTTGAAACACTGTACTCAAGGGCACTTAACATTCACAAGGCCTGCGCGGCTGCAAATGAACCCTGCCCTCCAGAAATGTCCTATGCTAGGTGATCTGAAATCAATTCAAACCAGGTCCGACTCTCAGGCAGAAATGTTTCAAGAGCCCAGTGGTACTCACACGCTTTTTAAAAAACAGCACATCAAATGAAAAGATGCTCAGGATCTCTCATGATTAAAGAATGAAAATAAACGTAGACGAGCTGTTCCCTGGCTGCAGTCCTCAAAAAGCCTACAAAGAGTAACTGCTCAAGAGGGCAGGAAAAAAGAGAACCCTACTACGCTGTTGGTGGAAATGTAACTTGCTAGCAGCCAGTATGGAGATAGGTAGGCAAGTTCCTTAGTAACCTATAAACTGGAGCGACCACGAGATTCGGCAACCCCACTGCAGTTCGTATAACCAGGGAATACCATCATTGGAATACAACAGTTGCACCCCAACGGTCGTGGTGCTACTCTTTATCATAGCCAAGACACGCAAACAAGCGAAATGTCCAGCGAGAGACGATTGGATAAAGAACTTGTGAGACCTATACCCCCTGGACTGTCACTCATCCAGACAACAAAATGAACTCATGCTATTTGTAGCCACATGGATGCAGCAGTAGATGATCTCACTAATTCTGGTAAGTTAGAGACAGAAAGACACATATCCCAGCATATCACTTATATGTGCAATCTAAAAACGCATACAAAGAAGGAGTATACAAAGGAAACACAGATTCCCAAACGGGAAAAACAAGTGTCGAGTTCCCAGAGGGGGAAACTGGGGATCGGGGAAGGATGAAGTAGGAGGTTGGGATTCACAGACAAACACTCATATATAAAAAAGACTTCATCAACAACAACCATCCTGAGAGCACAGGGAACTCTACTCAACATTCTTCAATACCCTAACAGGGAAACGAATCCGAAATACTACGGGTACAGCTACATATATAACTGCATCAAGTTGCTGTCGAACTCAAACAAACACAACATTGTATATACACTATGCTGGAATGGAAAATAAATACTAAATTATAAACCAAGAAAAGGCAAGAAATGCCTACTCTATTACTCTCTGGTCTCGGTGAACTGGGATGGTGTCACATCCCTTGAGCCTGAGCAGGCCTGGGGCCCCTGGCTAGAGTATGCTGCTGATTAGGGAGACAGGGGGGAGGACGTGCCAGCAGATCAGCACCCCCTCAGACCTCTAGTGCCCATTCTCCTCTGCATGGGACCACAATCTCTAGATCCAAGCCGACCCTCTTACAGATAAGCCAAGCCTAGGGTACCCAAAGGATGGTGGACTCGCTCGGAGGGAAGAGCTGTGAAAAGACACAGGATCTCCACGGCTACTCCTGGTGGGATTCCCACCTCCAGACTACTTCCTTCGATTCGCCCCACCTACGAACCGCAGCACCTGCAGCACAGCACATTTGCCCTGCTTGGGATTTGCGTGGGCGAGGGTGGTGCAGCGTTAGGGGGAAGAGGTAGAGATACACGAGTCCTACGGTGTGTGTTCAGCCACGTTCCATTCAAATTTCCACCCCAACAACAAGACTAGTTCTAAGGCTCTGTTTGCCCAAGTGACCAGAGAGGGCACGAAGCAGTGCTGCCGCCTTGTGGCGCTTTCCTGTAACAACAACTTTAAAAACTGGGCTCAAGGGCACTTAACATTCACAAGGCCTCTGACCTGCGGGGCTGCAAATGACCCTTGCCCAGGAGAAGTGTCCTGGGCTAGGTAATCTGCCATGAATTCAAATCAGGCCCGACTCTCAGGCAGAAATGTTTCAACAGCTCAGAGGTACTCACACGCTTTTTTAAAAACAGCACATCAAATGAAAAGAGGCTCAGGATCTGCCGTGATCAGGGAATGCACATAAACGTAGACGAGGTGTTCCCTGGCTGCAGTCCTCAAAAAGCCTATAAACAGTAAGTGCTCAACAGGGCAGGCAGAAGAGGGAACCCTACTATGCTGTTGGTGGAAATGTAAATTGCTAACAGCCAGTATGGAGATAGGTAGGCAAGTTCCTTGCTAAACTATAAACTGGAGCTACCATCAGACTCGGCATCCCCACTCCAGTTTGTATAACCAGAGAATACCATCATTGGAATAAAACACTTCCACCCCAACGGTTGTTGTGGTACTCTTTACCATAGCCAAGCCACGCAGATGACTGACATGTCCAGCGGGAAATGAATGGATAAAGAAGTTGGGCTACCTATACTCCCTCGACTGTCACTCATCCAGGGAACAAAATGAACTCATGCTATTTGTAGCAACATGGATGGAGCAGTAGATGATATCACTAATTCTGGTATATTAGGGACAGAAAGACACATATGCAGCATATCACTTTCAGGTACAGTCGAAAAATGGTTACAAAGGAAGTAATGTACAGTGCAAACACAGACTCACAAACTGAGCCACGAAACGTAGATTTACCATAGGGGGAAATTGGGGATCGGACAAAGATGAAGTAGGAGGTTGGGATTAACAGAAACACACTAATATATAAAAAAAAACTTCAACAACGGCGACCCTACTAATAGCACAGGGATCTCTAATCAACACTCGTCAATAACCTAACATGGAAAATAATCCAAAATTTAAAGGTACAGCTACATATATATCTGCATCAAGTTGCTTTCGAACTCAAACAAAGACAACAATGTATATAAACTACGCTGAAATAGAAAATAAGTATTAAATTATAAAACAAGAAAAAGGCAAGAAATGCCTACTATATTACCCTCAGGCCTCTGTGACGTGGGCTGGTGTCACATCTCTGTTGCCTCAGCAGGCCTGGGTCCCAATGCAGGAGTATGCTGGTGCTGAGGGAGCCAGGGAGGAGGACGTGCCAGCAGATCAGCACCCCCTCAGACCTCTATTGCCCATTCTCCTCTGCATGGTAGCACAGTCTCCCGATCCAAGCCGGCCCTCTTACAACTAAGCCAAGCCTAGTGTACCCAAATGAAGGTCGACCAGCTGGGAGGGAAGAGCTGTGAAAAGACACCGGATCTCCACAGCTCCTGCTAGTGGGGTTCCCACCTCCAGCCTACTTCCTTAGACTCGCCCCACCTACGAACCACAGCACCTTCAGCATAGCACATTTGCACTGCTTGGGATTTGCGTGGGGTCGGGCAGTGCAGGGTAAGGGTGAAGAGGAAAAGATACACAAGCACTGCGCTGTGTGTTCAGCCACGTTGGACTCCAATTTCCAACCCAACACCAGGACTCCCTCTAAGGCTCTGTTTGCCTACGTTACCAGGGAGGACACGAAGAAGTGCTGCCGCCTTGTGGCGCTTTCCCGTAACAACAACTTGAAACACTGTACTCAAGGGCACTTAACATTCACAAGGCCTGCGCGGCTGCAAATGAACCCTGCCCTCCAGAAATGTCCTATGCTAGGTGATCTGAAATCAATTCAAACCAGGTCCGACTCTCAGGCAGAAATGTTTCAAGAGCCCAGTGGTACTCACACGCTTTTTAAAAAACAGCACATCAAATGAAAAGATGCTCAGGATCTCTCATGATTAAAGAATGAAAATAAACGTAGACGAGCTGTTCCCTGGCTGCAGTCCTCAAAAAGCCTACAAAGAGTAACTGCTCAAGAGGGCAGGAAAAAAGAGAACCCTACTACGCTGTTGGTGGAAATGTAACTTGCTAGCAGCCAGTATGGAGATAGGTAGGCAAGTTCCTTAGTAACCTATAAACTGGAGCGACCACGAGATTCGGCAACCCCACTGCAGTTCGTATAACCAGGGAATACCATCATTGGAATACAACAGTTGCACCCCAACGGTCGTGGTGCTACTCTTTATCATAGCCAAGACACGCAAACAAGCGAAATGTCCAGCGAGAGACGATTGGATAAAGAACTTGTGAGACCTATACCCCCTGGACTGTCACTCATCCAGACAACAAAATGAACTCATGCTATTTGTAGCCACATGGATGCAGCAGTAGATGATCTCACTAATTCTGGTAAGTTAGAGACAGAAAGACACATATCCCAGCATATCACTTATATGTGCAATCTAAAAACGCATACAAAGAAGGAGTATACAAAGGAAACACAGATTCCCAAACGGGAAAAACAAGTGTCGAGTTCCCAGAGGGGGAAACTGGGGATCGGGGAAGGATGAAGTAGGAGGTTGGGATTCACAGACAAACACTCATATATAAAAAAGACTTCATCAACAACAACCATCCTGAGAGCACAGGGAACTCTACTCAACATTCTTCAATACCCTAACAGGGAAACGAATCCGAAATACTACGGGTACAGCTACATATATAACTGCATCAAGTTGCTGTCGAACTCAAACAAACACAACATTGTATATACACTATGCTGGAATGGAAAATAAATACTAAATTATAAACCAAGAAAAGGCAAGAAATGCCTACTCTATTACTCTCTGGTCTCGGTGAACTGGGATGGTGTCACATCCCTTGAGCCTGAGCAGGCCTGGGGCCCCTGGCTAGAGTATGCTGCTGATTAGGGAGACAGGGGGGAGGACGTGCCAGCAGATCAGCACCCCCTCAGACCTCTAGTGCCCATTCTCCTCTGCATGGGACCACAATCTCTAGATCCAAGCCGACCCTCTTACAGATAAGCCAAGCCTAGGGTACCCAAAGGATGGTGGACTCGCTCGGAGGGAAGAGCTGTGAAAAGACACAGGATCTCCACGGCTACTCCTGGTGGGATTCCCACCTCCAGACTACTTCCTTCGATTCGCCCCACCTACGAACCGCAGCACCTGCAGCACAGCACATTTGCCCTGCTTGGGATTTGCGTGGGCGAGGGTGGTGCAGCGTTAGGGGGAAGAGGTAGAGATACACGAGTCCTACGGTGTGTGTTCAGCCACGTTCCATTCAAATTTCCACCCCAACAACAAGACTAGTTCTAAGGCTCTGTTTGCCCAAGTGACCAGAGAGGGCACGAAGCAGTGCTGCCGCCTTGTGGCGCTTTCCTGTAACAACAACTTTAAAAACTGGGCTCAAGGGCACTTAACATTCACAAGGCCTCTGACCTGCGGGGCTGCAAATGACCCTTGCCCAGGAGAAGTGTCCTGGGCTAGGTAATCTGCCATGAATTCAAATCAGGCCCGACTCTCAGGCAGAAATGTTTCAACAGCTCAGAGGTACTCACACGCTTTTTTAAAAACAGCACATCAAATGAAAAGAGGCTCAGGATCTGCCGTGATCAGGGAATGCACATAAACGTAGACGAGGTGTTCCCTGGCTGCAGTCCTCAAAAAGCCTATAAACAGTAAGTGCTCAACAGGGCAGGCAGAAGAGGGAACCCTACTATGCTGTTGGTGGAAATGTAAATTGCTAACAGCCAGTATGGAGATAGGTAGGCAAGTTCCTTGCTAAACTATAAACTGGAGCTACCATCAGACTCGGCATCCCCACTCCAGTTTGTATAACCAGAGAATACCATCATTGGAATAAAACACTTCCACCCCAACGGTTGTTGTGGTACTCTTTACCATAGCCAAGCCACGCAGATGACTGACATGTCCAGCGGGAAATGAATGGATAAAGAAGTTGGGCTACCTATACTCCCTCGACTGTCACTCATCCAGGGAACAAAATGAACTCATGCTATTTGTAGCAACATGGATGGAGCAGTAGATGATATCACTAATTCTGGTATATTAGGGACAGAAAGACACATATGCAGCATATCACTTTCAGGTACAGTCGAAAAATGGTTACAAAGGAAGTAATGTACAGTGCAAACACAGACTCACAAACTGAGCCACGAAACGTAGATTTACCATAGGGGGAAATTGGGGATCGGACAAAGATGAAGTAGGAGGTTGGGATTAACAGAAACACACTAATATATAAAAAAAAACTTCAACAACGGCGACCCTACTAATAGCACAGGGATCTCTAATCAACACTCGTCAATAACCTAACATGGAAAATAATCCAAAATTTAAAGGTACAGCTACATATATATCTGCATCAAGTTGCTTTCGAACTCAAACAAAGACAACAATGTATATAAACTACGCTGAAATAGAAAATAAGTATTAAATTATAAAACAAGAAAAAGGCAAGAAATGCCTACTATATTACCCTCAGGCCTCTGTGACGTGGGCTGGTGTCACATCTCTGTTGCCTCAGCAGGCCTGGGTCCCAATGCAGGAGTATGCTGGTGCTGAGGGAGCCAGGGAGGAGGACGTGCCAGCAGATCAGCACCCCCTCAGACCTCTATTGCCCATTCTCCTCTGCATGGTAGCACAGTCTCCCGATCCAAGCCGGCCCTCTTACAACTAAGCCAAGCCTAGTGTACCCAAATGAAGGTCGACCAGCTGGGAGGGAAGAGCTGTGAAAAGACACCGGATCTCCACAGCTCCTGCTAGTGGGGTTCCCACCTCCAGCCTACTTCCTTAGACTCGCCCCACCTACGAACCACAGCACCTTCAGCATAGCACATTTGCACTGCTTGGGATTTGCGTGGGGTCGGGCAGTGCAGGGTAAGGGTGAAGAGGAAAAGATACACAAGCACTGCGCTGTGTGTTCAGCCACGTTGGACTCCAATTTCCAACCCAACACCAGGACTCCCTCTAAGGCTCTGTTTGCCTACGTTACCAGGGAGGACACGAAGAAGTGCTGCCGCCTTGTGGCGCTTTCCCGTAACAACAACTTGAAACACTGTACTCAAGGGCACTTAACATTCACAAGGCCTGCGCGGCTGCAAATGAACCCTGCCCTCCAGAAATGTCCTATGTTAGGTGATCTGAAATCAATTCAAATCAGGTCCGACTCTCAGGCAGAAATGTTTCAAGAGCCCAGTGGTACTCACACGCTTTTTAAAAAACAGCACATCAAATGAAAAGATGCTCAGGATCTCTCATGATTAAAGAATGAAAATAAACGTAGACGAGCTGTTCCCTGGCTGCAGTCCTCAAAAAGCCTACAAAGAGTAACTGCTCAAGAGGGCAGGAAAAAAGAGAACCCTACTACGCTGTTGGTGGAAATGTAACTTGCTAGCAGCCAGTATGGAGATAGGTAAGCAAGTTCCTTAGTAACCTATAAACTGGAGCGACCACGAGATTCGGCAACCCCACTGCAGTTCGTATAACCAGGGAATACCATCATTGGAATACAACAGTTGCACCCCAACGGTCGTGGTGCTACTCTTTATCATAGCCAAGACACGCAAACAAGCGAAATGTCCAGCGAGAGACGATTGGATAAAGAACTTGTGAGACCTATACCCCCTGGACTGTCACTCATCCAGACAACAAAATGAACTCATGCTATTTGTAGCCACATGGATGCAGCAGTAGATGATCTCACTAATTCTGGTAAGTTAGAGACAGAAAGACACATATCCCAGCATATCACTTATATGTGCAATCTAAAAACGCATACAAAGAAGGAGTATACAAAGGAAACACAGATTCCCAAACGGGAAAAACAAGTGTCGAGTTCCCAGAGGGGGAAACTGGGGATCGGGGAAGGATGAAGTAGGAGGTTGGGATTCACAGACAAACACTCATATATAAAAAAGACTTCATCAACAACAACCATCCTGAGAGCACAGGGAACTCTACTCAACATTCTTCAATACCCTAACAGGGAAACGAATCCGAAATACTACGGGTACAGCTACATATATAACTGCATCAAGTTGCTGTCGAACTCAAACAAACACAACATTGTATATACACTATGCTGGAATGGAAAATAAATACTAAATTATAAACCAAGAAAAGGCAAGAAATGCCTACTCTATTACTCTCTGGTCTCGGTGAACTGGGATGGTGTCACATCCCTTGAGCCTGAGCAGGCCTGGGGCCCCTGGCTAGAGTATGCTGCTGATTAGGGAGACAGGGGGGAGGACGTGCCAGCAGATCAGCACCCCCTCAGACCTCTAGTGCCCATTCTCCTCTGCATGGGACCACAATCTCTAGATCCAAGCCGACCCTCTTACAGATAAGCCAAGCCTAGGGTACCCAAAGGATGGTGGACTCGCTCGGAGGGAAGAGCTGTGAAAAGACACAGGATCTCCACGGCTACTCCTGGTGGGATTCCCACCTCCAGACTACTTCCTTCGATTCGCCCCACCTACGAACCGCAGCACCTGCAGCACAGCACATTTGCCCTGCTTGGGATTTGCGTGGGCGAGGGTGGTGCAGCGTTAGGGGGAAGAGGTAGAGATACACGAGTCCTACGGTGTGTGTTCAGCCACGTTCCATTCAAATTTCCACCCCAACAACAAGACTAGTTCTAAGGCTCTGTTTGCCCAAGTGACCAGAGAGGGCACGAAGCAGTGCTGCCGCCTTGTGGCGCTTTCCTGTAACAACAACTTTAAAAACTGGGCTCAAGGGCACTTAACATTCACAAGGCCTCTGACCTGCGGGGCTGCAAATGACCCTTGCCCAGGAGAAGTGTCCTGGGCTAGGTAATCTGCCATGAATTCAAATCAGGCCCGACTCTCAGGCAGAAATGTTTCAACAGCTCAGAGGTACTCACACGCTTTTTTAAAAACAGCACATCAAATGAAAAGAGGCTCAGGATCTGCCGTGATCAGGGAATGCACATAAACGTAGACGAGGTGTTCCCTGGCTGCAGTCCTCAAAAAGCCTATAAACAGTAAGTGCTCAACAGGGCAGGCAGAAGAGGGAACCCTACTATGCTGTTGGTGGAAATGTAAATTGCTAACAGCCAGTATGGAGATAGGTAGGCAAGTTCCTTGCTAAACTATAAACTGGAGCTACCATCAGACTCGGCATCCCCACTCCAGTTTGTATAACCAGAGAATACCATCATTGGAATAAAACACTTCCACCCCAACGGTTGTTGTGGTACTCTTTACCATAGCCAAGCCACGCAGATGACTGACATGTCCAGCGGGAAATGAATGGATAAAGAAGTTGGGCTACCTATACTCCCTCGACTGTCACTCATCCAGGGAACAAAATGAACTCATGCTATTTGTAGCAACATGGATGGAGCAGTAGATGATATCACTAATTCTGGTATATTAGGGACAGAAAGACACATATGCAGCATATCACTTTCAGGTACAGTCGAAAAATGGTTACAAAGGAAGTAATGTACAGTGCAAACACAGACTCACAAACTGAGCCACGAAACGTAGATTTACCATAGGGGGAAATTGGGGATCGGACAAAGATGAAGTAGGAGGTTGGGATTAACAGAAACACACTAATATATAAAAAAAAACTTCAACAACGGCGACCCTACTAATAGCACAGGGATCTCTAATCAACACTCGTCAATAACCTAACATGGAAAATAATCCAAAATTTAAAGGTACAGCTACATATATATCTGCATCAAGTTGCTTTCGAACTCAAACAAAGACAACAATGTATATAAACTACGCTGAAATAGAAAATAAGTATTAAATTATAAAACAAGAAAAAGGCAAGAAATGCCTACTATATTACCCTCAGGCCTCTGTGACGTGGGCTGGTGTCACATCTCTGTTGCCTCAGCAGGCCTGGGTCCCAATGCAGGAGTATGCTGGTGCTGAGGGAGCCAGGGAGGAGGACGTGCCAGCAGATCAGCACCCCCTCAGACCTCTATTGCCCATTCTCCTCTGCATGGTAGCACAGTCTCCCGATCCAAGCCGGCCCTCTTACAACTAAGCCAAGCCTAGTGTACCCAAATGAAGGTCGACCAGCTGGGAGGGAAGAGCTGTGAAAAGACACCGGATCTCCACAGCTCCTGCTAGTGGGGTTCCCACCTCCAGCCTACTTCCTTAGACTCGCCCCACCTACGAACCACAGCACCTTCAGCATAGCACATTTGCACTGCTTGGGATTTGCGTGGGGTCGGGCAGTGCAGGGTAAGGGTGAAGAGGAAAAGATACACAAGCACTGCGCTGTGTGTTCAGCCACGTTGGACTCCAATTTCCAACCCAACACCAGGACTCCCTCTAAGGCTCTGTTTGCCTACGTTACCAGGGAGGACACGAAGAAGTGCTGCCGCCTTGTGGCGCTTTCCCGTAACAACAACTTGAAACACTGTACTCAAGGGCACTTAACATTCACAAGGCCTGCGCGGCTGCAAATGAACCCTGCCCTCCAGAAATGTCCTATGTTAGGTGATCTGAAATCAATTCAAATCAGGTCCGACTCTCAGGCAGAAATGTTTCAAGAGCCCAGTGGTACTCACACGCTTTTTAAAAAACAGCACATCAAATGAAAAGATGCTCAGGATCTCTCATGATTAAAGAATGAAAATAAACGTAGACGAGCTGTTCCCTGGCTGCAGTCCTCAAAAAGCCTACAAAGAGTAACTGCTCAAGAGGGCAGGAAAAAAGAGAACCCTACTACGCTGTTGGTGGAAATGTAACTTGCTAGCAGCCAGTATGGAGATAGGTAAGCAAGTTCCTTAGTAACCTATAAACTGGAGCGACCACGAGATTCGGCAACCCCACTGCAGTTCGTATAACCAGGGAATACCATCATTGGAATACAACAGTTGCACCCCAACGGTCGTGGTGCTACTCTTTATCATAGCCAAGACACGCAAACAAGCGAAATGTCCAGCGAGAGACGATTGGATAAAGAACTTGTGAGACCTATACCCCCTGGACTGTCACTCATCCAGACAACAAAATGAACTCATGCTATTTGTAGCCACATGGATGCAGCAGTAGATGATCTCACTAATTCTGGTAAGTTAGAGACAGAAAGACACATATCCCAGCATATCACTTATATGTGCAATCTAAAAACGCATACAAAGAAGGCGTATACAAAGGAAACACAGATTCCCAAACGGGAAAAACAAGTGTCGAGTTCCCAGAGGGGGAAACTGGGGATCGGGGAAGGATGAAGTAGGAGGTTGGGATTCACAGACAAACACTCATATATAAAAAAGACTTCATCAACAACAACCATCCTGAGAGCACAGGGAACTCTACTCAACATTCTTCAATACCCTAACAGGGAAACGAATCCGAAATACTACGGGTACAGCTACATATATAACTGCATCAAGTTGCTGTCGAACTCAAACAAACACAACATTGTATATACACTATGCTGGAATGGAAAATAAATACTAAATTATAAACCAAGAAAAGGCAAGAAATGCCTACTCTATTACTCTCTGGTCTCGGTGAACTGGGATGGTGTCACATCCCTTGAGCCTGAGCAGGCCTGGGGCCCCTGGCTAGAGTATGCTGCTGATTAGGGAGACAGGGGGGAGGACGTGCCAGCAGATCAGCACCCCCTCAGACCTCTAGTGCCCATTCTCCTCTGCATGGGACCACAATCTCTAGATCCAAGCCGACCCTCTTACAGATAAGCCAAGCCTAGGGTACCCAAAGGATGGTGGACTCGCTCGGAGGGAAGAGCTGTGAAAAGACACAGGATCTCCACGGCTACTCCTGGTGGGATTCCCACCTCCAGACTACTTCCTTCGATTCGCCCCACCTACGAACCGCAGCACCTGCAGCACAGCACATTTGCCCTGCTTGGGATTTGCGTGGGCGAGGGTGGTGCAGCGTTAGGGGGAAGAGGTAGAGATACACGAGTCCTACGGTGTGTGTTCAGCCACGTTCCATTCAAATTTCCACCCCAACAACAAGACTAGTTCTAAGGCTCTGTTTGCCCAAGTGACCAGAGAGGGCACGAAGCAGTGCTGCCGCCTTGTGGCGCTTTCCTGTAACAACAACTTTAAAAACTGGGCTCAAGGGCACTTAACATTCACAAGGCCTCTGACCTGCGGGGCTGCAAATGACCCTTGCCCAGGAGAAGTGTCCTGGGCTAGGTAATCTGCCATGAATTCAAATCAGGCCCGACTCTCAGGCAGAAATGTTTCAACAGCTCAGAGGTACTCACACGCTTTTTTAAAAACAGCACATCAAATGAAAAGAGGCTCAGGATCTGCCGTGATCAGGGAATGCACATAAACGTAGACGAGGTGTTCCCTGGCTGCAGTCCTCAAAAAGCCTATAAACAGTAAGTGCTCAACAGGGCAGGCAGAAGAGGGAACCCTACTATGCTGTTGGTGGAAATGTAAATTGCTAACAGCCAGTATGGAGATAGGTAGGCAAGTTCCTTGCTAAACTATAAACTGGAGCTACCATCAGACTCGGCATCCCCACTCCAGTTTGTATAACCAGAGAATACCATCATTGGAATAAAACACTTCCACCCCAACGGTTGTTGTGGTACTCTTTACCATAGCCAAGCCACGCAGATGACTGACATGTCCAGCGGGAAATGAATGGATAAAGAAGTTGGGCTACCTATACTCCCTCGACTGTCACTCATCCAGGGAACAAAATGAACTCATGCTATTTGTAGCAACATGGATGGAGCAGTAGATGATATCACTAATTCTGGTATATTAGGGACAGAAAGACACATATGCAGCATATCACTTTCAGGTACAGTCGAAAAATGGTTACAAAGGAAGTAATGTACAGTGCAAACACAGACTCACAAACTGAGCCACGAAACGTAGATTTACCATAGGGGGAAATTGGGGATCGGACAAAGATGAAGTAGGAGGTTGGGATTAACAGAAACACACTAATATATAAAAAAAAACTTCAACAACGGCGACCCTACTAATAGCACAGGGATCTCTAATCAACACTCGTCAATAACCTAACATGGAAAATAATCCAAAATTTAAAGGTACAGCTACATATATATCTGCATCAAGTTGCTTTCGAACTCAAACAAAGACAACAATGTATATAAACTACGCTGAAATAGAAAATAAGTATTAAATTATAAAACAAGAAAAAGGCAAGAAATGCCTACTATATTACCCTCAGGCCTCTGTGACGTGGGCTGGTGTCACATCTCTGTTGCCTCAGCAGGCCTGGGTCCCAATGCAGGAGTATGCTGGTGCTGAGGGAGCCAGGGAGGAGGACGTGCCAGCAGATCAGCACCCCCTCAGACCTCTATTGCCCATTCTCCTCTGCATGGTAGCACAGTCTCCCGATCCAAGCCGGCCCTCTTACAACTAAGCCAAGCCTAGTGTACCCAAATGAAGGTCGACCAGCTGGGAGGGAAGAGCTGTGAAAAGACA
This sequence comes from Balaenoptera borealis, assembly GCF_965194805.1. NCBI lineage: Eukaryota > Metazoa > Chordata > Mammalia > Artiodactyla > Balaenopteridae > Balaenoptera > Balaenoptera borealis. The sequence goes on along the minus strand of NC_138869.1, from coordinate 47,060,040 downwards.
CCGGATCTCCACAGCTCCTGCTAGTGGGGTTCCCACCTCCAGCCTACTTCCTTAGACTCGCCCCACCTACGAACCACAGCACCTTCAGCATAGCACATTTGCACTGCTTGGGATTTGCGTGGGGTCGGGCAGTGCAGGGTAAGGGTGAAGAGGAAAAGATACACAAGCACTGCGCTGTGTGTTCAGCCACGTTGGACTCCAATTTCCAACCCAACACCAGGACTCCCTCTAAGGCTCTGTTTGCCTACGTTACCAGGGAGGACACGAAGAAGTGCTGCCGCCTTGTGGCGCTTTCCCGTAACAACAACTTGAAACACTGTACTCAAGGGCACTTAACATTCACAAGGCCTGCGCGGCTGCAAATGAACCCTGCCCTCCAGAAATGTCCTATGTTAGGTGATCTGAAATCAATTCAAATCAGGTCCGACTCTCAGGCAGAAATGTTTCAAGAGCCCAGTGGTACTCACACGCTTTTTAAAAAACAGCACATCAAATGAAAAGATGCTCAGGATCTCTCATGATTAAAGAATGAAAATAAACGTAGACGAGCTGTTCCCTGGCTGCAGTCCTCAAAAAGCCTACAAAGAGTAACTGCTCAAGAGGGCAGGAAAAAAGAGAACCCTACTACGCTGTTGGTGGAAATGTAACTTGCTAGCAGCCAGTATGGAGATAGGTAGGCAAGTTCCTTAGTAACCTATAAACTGGAGCGACCACGAGATTCGGCAACCCCACTGCAGTTCGTATAACCAGGGAATACCATCATTGGAATACAACAGTTGCACCCCAACGGTCGTGGTGCTACTCTTTATCATAGCCAAGACACGCAAACAAGCGAAATGTCCAGCGAGAGACGATTGGATAAAGAACTTGTGAGACCTATACCCCCTGGACTGTCACTCATCCAGACAACAAAATGAACTCATGCTATTTGTAGCCACATGGATGCAGCAGTAGATGATCTCACTAATTCTGGTAAGTTAGAGACAGAAAGACACATATCCCAGCATATCACTTATATGTGCAATCTAAAAACGCATACAAAGAAGGAGTATACAAAGGAAACACAGATTCCCAAACGGGAAAAACAAGTGTCGAGTTCCCAGAGGGGGAAACTGGGGATCGGGGAAGGATGAAGTAGGAGGTTGGGATTCACAGACAAACACTCATATATAAAAAAGACTTCATCAACAACAACCATCCTGAGAGCACAGGGAACTCTACTCAACATTCTTCAATACCCTAACAGGGAAACGAATCCGAAATACTACGGGTACAGCTACATATATAACTGCATCAAGTTGCTGTCGAACTCAAACAAACACAACATTGTATATACACTATGCTGGAATGGAAAATAAATACTAAATTATAAACCAAGAAAAGGCAAGAAATGCCTACTCTATTACTCTCTGGTCTCGGTGAACTGGGATGGTGTCACATCCCTTGAGCCTGAGCAGGCCTGGGGCCCCTGGCTAGAGTATGCTGCTGATTAGGGAGACAGGGGGGAGGACGTGCCAGCAGATCAGCACCCCCTCAGACCTCTAGTGCCCATTCTCCTCTGCATGGGACCACAATCTCTAGATCCAAGCCGACCCTCTTACAGATAAGCCAAGCCTAGGGTACCCAAAGGATGGTGGACTCGCTCGGAGGGAAGAGCTGTGAAAAGACACAGGATCTCCACGGCTACTCCTGGTGGGATTCCCACCTCCAGACTACTTCCTTCGATTCGCCCCACCTACGAACCGCAGCACCTGCAGCACAGCACATTTGCCCTGCTTGGGATTTGCGTGGGCGAGGGTGGTGCAGCGTTAGGGGGAAGAGGTAGAGATACACGAGTCCTACGGTGTGTGTTCAGCCACGTTCCATTCAAATTTCCACCCCAACAACAAGACTAGTTCTAAGGCTCTGTTTGCCCAAGTGACCAGAGAGGGCACGAAGCAGTGCTGCCGCCTTGTGGCGCTTTCCTGTAACAACAACTTTAAAAACTGGGCTCAAGGGCACTTAACATTCACAAGGCCTCTGACCTGCGGGGCTGCAAATGACCCTTGCCCAGGAGAAGTGTCCTGGGCTAGGTAATCTGCCATGAATTCAAATCAGGCCCGACTCTCAGGCAGAAATGTTTCAACAGCTCAGAGGTACTCACACGCTTTTTTAAAAACAGCACATCAAATGAAAAGAGGCTCAGGATCTGCCGTGATCAGGGAATGCACATAAACGTAGACGAGGTGTTCCCTGGCTGCAGTCCTCAAAAAGCCTATAAAGAGTAAGTGCTCAACAGGGCAGGCAGAAGAGGGAACCCTACTATGCTGTTGGTGGAAATGTAAATTGCTAACAGCCAGTATGGAGATAGGTAGGCAAGTTCCTTGCTAAACTATAAACTGGAGCTACCATCAGACTCGGCATCCCCACTCCAGTTTGTATAACCAGAGAATACCATCATTGGAATAAAACACTTCCACCCCAACGGTTGTTGTGGTACTCTTTACCATAGCCAAGCCACGCAGATGACTGACATGTCCAGCGGGAAATGAATGGATAAAGAAGTTGGGCTACCTATACTCCCTCGACTGTCACTCATCCAGGGAACAAAATGAACTCATGCTATTTGTAGCAACATGGATGGAGCAGTAGATGATATCACTAATTCTGGTATATTAGGGACAGAAAGACACATATGCAGCATATCACTTTCAGGTACAGTCGAAAAATGGTTACAAAGGAAGTAATGTACAGTGCAAACACAGACTCACAAACTGAGCCACGAAACGTAGATTTACCATAGGGGGAAATTGGGGATCGGACAAAGATGAAGTAGGAGGTTGGGATTAACAGAAACACACTAATATATAAAAAAAAACTTCAACAACGGCGACCCTACTAATAGCACAGGGATCTCTAATCAACACTCGTCAATAACCTAACATGGAAAATAATCCAAAATTTAAAGGTACAGCTACATATATATCTGCATCAAGTTGCTTTCGAACTCAAACAAAGACAACAATGTATATAAACTACGCTGAAATAGAAAATAAGTATTAAATTATAAAACAAGAAAAAGGCAAGAAATGCCTACTATATTACCCTCAGGCCTCTGTGACGTGGGCTGGTGTCACATCTCTGTTGCCTCAGCAGGCCTGGGTCCCAATGCAGGAGTATGCTGGTGCTGAGGGAGCCAGGGAGGAGGACGTGCCAGCAGATCAGCACCCCCTCAGACCTCTATTGCCCATTCTCCTCTGCATGGTAGCACAGTCTCCCGATCCAAGCCGGCCCTCTTACAACTAAGCCAAGCCTAGTGTACCCAAATGAAGGTCGACCAGCTGGGAGGGAAGAGCTGTGAAAAGACACCGGATCTCCACAGCTCCTGCTAGTGGGGTTCCCACCTCCAGCCTACTTCCTTAGACTCGCCCCACCTACGAACCACAGCACCTTCAGCATAGCACATTTGCACTGCTTGGGATTTGCGTGGGGTCGGGCAGTGCAGGGTAAGGGTGAAGAGGAAAAGATACACAAGCACTGCGCTGTGTGTTCAGCCACGTTGGACTCCAATTTCCAACCCAACACCAGGACTCCCTCTAAGGCTCTGTTTGCCTACGTTACCAGGGAGGACACGAAGAAGTGCTGCCGCCTTGTGGCGCTTTCCCGTAACAACAACTTGAAACACTGTACTCAAGGGCACTTAACATTCACAAGGCCTGCGCGGCTGCAAATGAACCCTGCCCTCCAGAAATGTCCTATGCTAGGTGATCTGAAATCAATTCAAATCAGGTCCGACTCTCAGGCAGAAATGTTTCAAGAGCCCAGTGGTACTCACACGCTTTTTAAAAAACAGCACATCAAATGAAAAGATGCTCAGGATCTCTCATGATTAAAGAATGAAAATAAACGTAGACGAGCTGTTCCCTGGCTGCAGTCCTCAAAAAGCCTACAAAGAGTAACTGCTCAAGAGGGCAGGAAAAAAGAGAACCCTACTACGCTGTTGGTGGAAATGTAACTTGCTAGCAGCCAGTATGGAGATAGGTAGGCAAGTTCCTTAGTAACCTATAAACTGGAGCGACCACGAGATTCGGCAACCCCACTGCAGTTCGTATAACCAGGGAATACCATCATTGGAATACAACAGTTGCACCCCAACGGTCGTGGTGCTACTCTTTATCATAGCCAAGACACGCAAACAAGCGAAATGTCCAGCGAGAGACGATTGGATAAAGAACTTGTGAGACCTATACCCCCTGGACTGTCACTCATCCAGACAACAAAATGAACTCATGCTATTTGTAGCCACATGGATGCAGCAGTAGATGATCTCACTAATTCTGGTAAGTTAGAGACAGAAAGACACATATCCCAGCATATCACTTATATGTGCAATCTAAAAACGCATACAAAGAAGGAGTATACAAAGGAAACACAGATTCCCAAACGGGAAAAACAAGTGTCGAGTTCCCAGAGGGGGAAACTGGGGATCGGGGAAGGATGAAGTAGGAGGTTGGGATTCACAGACAAACACTCATATATAAAAAAGACTTCATCAACAACAACCATCCTGAGAGCACAGGGAACTCTACTCAACATTCTTCAATACCCTAACAGGGAAACGAATCCGAAATACTACGGGTACAGCTACATATATAACTGCATCAAGTTGCTGTCGAACTCAAACAAACACAACATTGTATATACACTATGCTGGAATGGAAAATAAATACTAAATTATAAACCAAGAAAAGGCAAGAAATGCCTACTCTATTACTCTCTGGTCTCGGTGAACTGGGATGGTGTCACATCCCTTGAGCCTGAGCAGGCCTGGGGCCCCTGGCTAGAGTATGCTGCTGATTAGGGAGACAGGGGGGAGGACGTGCCAGCAGATCAGCACCCCCTCAGACCTCTAGTGCCCATTCTCCTCTGCATGGGACCACAATCTCTAGATCCAAGCCGACCCTCTTACAGATAAGCCAAGCCTAGGGTACCCAAAGGATGGTGGACTCGCTCGGAGGGAAGAGCTGTGAAAAGACACAGGATCTCCACGGCTACTCCTGGTGGGATTCCCACCTCCAGACTACTTCCTTCGATTCGCCCCACCTACGAACCGCAGCACCTGCAGCACAGCACATTTGCCCTGCTTGGGATTTGCGTGGGCGAGGGTGGTGCAGCGTTAGGGGGAAGAGGTAGAGATACACGAGTCCTACGGTGTGTGTTCAGCCACGTTCCATTCAAATTTCCACCCCAACAACAAGACTAGTTCTAAGGCTCTGTTTGCCCAAGTGACCAGAGAGGGCACGAAGCAGTGCTGCCGCCTTGTGGCGCTTTCCTGTAACAACAACTTTAAAAACTGGGCTCAAGGGCACTTAACATTCACAAGGCCTCTGACCTGCGGGGCTGCAAATGACCCTTGCCCAGGAGAAGTGTCCTGGGCTAGGTAATCTGCCATGAATTCAAATCAGGCCCGACTCTCAGGCAGAAATGTTTCAACAGCTCAGAGGTACTCACACGCTTTTTTAAAAACAGCACATCAAATGAAAAGAGGCTCAGGATCTGCCGTGATCAGGGAATGCACATAAACGTAGACGAGGTGTTCCCTGGCTGCAGTCCTCAAAAAGCCTATAAAGAGTAAGTGCTCAACAGGGCAGGCAGAAGAGGGAACCCTACTATGCTGTTGGTGGAAATGTAAATTGCTAACAGCCAGTATGGAGATAGGTAGGCAAGTTCCTTGCTAAACTATAAACTGGAGCTACCATCAGACTCGGCATCCCCACTCCAGTTTGTATAACCAGAGAATACCATCATTGGAATAAAACACTTCCACCCCAACGGTTGTTGTGGTACTCTTTACCATAGCCAAGCCACGCAGATGACTGACATGTCCAGCGGGAAATGAATGGATAAAGAAGTTGGGCTACCTATACTCCCTCGACTGTCACTCATCCAGGGAACAAAATGAACTCATGCTATTTGTAGCAACATGGATGGAGCAGTAGATGATATCACTAATTCTGGTATATTAGGGACAGAAAGACACATATGCAGCATATCACTTTCAGGTACAGTCGAAAAATGGTTACAAAGGAAGTAATGTACAGTGCAAACACAGACTCACAAACTGAGCCACGAAACGTAGATTTACCATAGGGGGAAATTGGGGATCGGACAAAGATGAAGTAGGAGGTTGGGATTAACAGAAACACACTAATATATAAAAAAAAACTTCAACAACGGCGACCCTACTAATAGCACAGGGATCTCTAATCAACACTCGTCAATAACCTAACATGGAAAATAATCCAAAATTTAAAGGTACAGCTACATATATATCTGCATCAAGTTGCTTTCGAACTCAAACAAAGACAACAATGTATATAAACTACGCTGAAATAGAAAATAAGTATTAAATTATAAAACAAGAAAAAGGCAAGAAATGCCTACTATATTACCCTCAGGCCTCTGTGACGTGGGCTGGTGTCACATCTCTGTTGCCTCAGCAGGCCTGGGTCCCAATGCAGGAGTATGCTGGTGCTGAGGGAGCCAGGGAGGAGGACGTGCCAGCAGATCAGCACCCCCTCAGACCTCTATTGCCCATTCTCCTCTGCATGGTAGCACAGTCTCCCGATCCAAGCCGGCCCTCTTACAACTAAGCCAAGCCTAGTGTACCCAAATGAAGGTCGACCAGCTGGGAGGGAAGAGCTGTGAAAAGACACCGGATCTCCACAGCTCCTGCTAGTGGGGTTCCCACCTCCAGCCTACTTCCTTAGACTCGCCCCACCTACGAACCACAGCACCTTCAGCATAGCACATTTGCACTGCTTGGGATTTGCGTGGGGTCGGGCAGTGCAGGGTAAGGGTGAAGAGGAAAAGATACACAAGCACTGCGCTGTGTGTTCAGCCACGTTGGACTCCAATTTCCAACCCAACACCAGGACTCCCTCTAAGGCTCTGTTTGCCTACGTTACCAGGGAGGACACGAAGAAGTGCTGCCGCCTTGTGGCGCTTTCCCGTAACAACAACTTGAAACACTGTACTCAAGGGCACTTAACATTCACAAGGCCTGCGCGGCTGCAAATGAACCCTGCCCTCCAGAAATGTCCTATGCTAGGTGATCTGAAATCAATTCAAATCAGGTCCGACTCTCAGGCAGAAATGTTTCAAGAGCCCAGTGGTACTCACACGCTTTTTAAAAAACAGCACATCAAATGAAAAGATGCTCAGGATCTCTCATGATTAAAGAATGAAAATAAACGTAGACGAGCTGTTCCCTGGCTGCAGTCCTCAAAAAGCCTACAAAGAGTAACTGCTCAAGAGGGCAGGAAAAAAGAGAACCCTACTACGCTGTTGGTGGAAATGTAACTTGCTAGCAGCCAGTATGGAGATAGGCAGGCAAGTTCCTTAGTAACCTATAAACTGGAGCGACCACGAGATTCGGCAACCCCACTGCAGTTCGTATAACCAGGGAATACCATCATTGGAATACAACAGTTGCACCCCAACGGTCGTGGTGCTACTCTTTATCATAGCCAAGACACGCAAACAAGCGAAATGTCCAGCGAGAGACGATTGGATAAAGAACTTGTGAGACCTATACCCCCTGGACTGTCACTCATCCAGACAACAAAATGAACTCATGCTATTTGTAGCCACATGGATGCAGCAGTAGATGATCTCACTAATTCTGGTAAGTTAGAGACAGAAAGACACATATCCCAGCATATCACTTATATGTGCAATCTAAAAACGCATACAAAGAAGGAGTATACAAAGGAAACACAGATTCCCAAACGGGAAAAAGAAGTGTCGAGTTCCCAGAGGGGGAAACTGGGGATCGGGGAAGGATGAAGTAGGAGGTTGGGATTCACAGACAAACACTCATATATAAAAAAGACTTCATCAACAACAACCATCCTGAGAGCACAGGGAACTCTACTCAACATTCTTCAATACCCTAACAGGGAAACGAATCCGAAATACTACGGGTACAGCTACATATATAACTGCATCAAGTTGCTGTCGAACTCAAACAAACACAACATTGTATATACACTATGCTGGAATGGAAAATAAATACTAAATTATAAACCAAGAAAAGGCAAGAAATGCCTACTCTATTACTCTCTGGTCTCGGTGAACTGGGATGGTGTCACATCCCTTGAGCCTGAGCAGGCCTGGGGCCCCTGGCTAGAGTATGCTGCTGATTAGGGAGACAGGGGGGAGGACGTGCCAGCAGATCAGCACCCCCTCAGACCTCTAGTGCCCATTCTCCTCTGCATGGGACCACAATCTCTAGATCCAAGCCGACCCTCTTACAGATAAGCCAAGCCTAGGGTACCCAAAGGATGGTGGACTCGCTCGGAGGGAAGAGCTGTGAAAAGACACAGGATCTCCACGGCTACTCCTGGTGGGATTCCCACCTCCAGACTACTTCCTTCGATTCGCCCCACCTACGAACCGCAGCACCTGCAGCACAGCACATTTGCCCTGCTTGGGATTTGCGTGGGCGAGGGTGGTGCAGCGTTAGGGGGAAGAGGTAGAGATACACGAGTCCTACGGTGTGTGTTCAGCCACGTTCCATTCAAATTTCCACCCCAACAACAAGACTAGTTCTAAGGCTCTGTTTGCCCAAGTGACCAGAGAGGGCACGAAGCAGTGCTGCCGCCTTGTGGCGCTTTCCTGTAACAACAACTTTAAAAACTGGGCTCAAGGGCACTTAACATTCACAAGGCCTCTGACCTGCGGGGCTGCAAATGACCCTTGCCCAGGAGAAGTGTCCTGGGCTAGGTAATCTGCCATGAATTCAAATCAGGCCCGACTCTCAGGCAGAAATGTTTCAACAGCTCAGAGGTACTCACACGCTTTTTTAAAAACAGCACATCAAATGAAAAGAGGCTCAGTATCTGCCGTGATCAGGGAATGCACATAAACGTAGACGAGGTGTTCCCTGGCTGCAGTCCTCAAAAAGCCTATAAACAGTAAGTGCTCAACAGGGCAGGCAGAAGAGGGAACCCTACTATGCTGTTGGTGGAAATGTAAATTGCTAACAGCCAGTATGGAGATAGGTAGGCAAGTTCCTTGCTAAACTATAAACTGGAGCTACCATCAGACTCGGCATCCCCACTCCAGTTTGTATAACCAGAGAATACCATCATTGGAATAAAACACTTCCACCCCAACGGTTGTTGTGGTACTCTTTACCATAGCCAAGCCACGCAGATGACTGACATGTCCAGCGGGAAATGAATGGATAAAGAAGTTGGGCTACCTATACTCCCTCGACTGTCACTCATCCAGGGAACAAAATGAACTCATGCTATTTGTAGCAACATGGATGGAGCAGTAGATGATATCACTAATTCTGGTATATTAGGGACAGAAAGACACATATGCAGCATATCACTTTCAGGTACAGTCGAAAAATGGTTACAAAGGAAGTAATGTACAGTGCAAACACAGACTCACAAACTGAGCCACGAAACGTAGATTTACCATAGGGGGAAATTGGGGATCGGACAAAGATGAAGTAGGAGGTTGGGATTAACAGAAACACACTAATATATAAAAAAAAACTTCAACAACGGCGACCCTACTAATAGCACAGGGATCTCTAATCAACACTCGTCAATAACCTAACATGGAAAATAATCCAAAATTTAAAGGTACAGCTACATATATATCTGCATCAAGTTGCTTTCGAACTCAAACAAAGACAACAATGTATATAAACTACGCTGAAATAGAAAATAAGTATTAAATTATAAAACAAGAAAAAGGCAAGAAATGCCTACTATATTACCCTCAGGCCTCTGTGACGTGGGTTGGTGTCACATCTCTGCTGCCTCAGCAGGCCTGGGTCCCAATGCAGGAGTATGCTGGTGCTGAGGGAGCCAGGGAGGAGGACGTGCCAGCAGATCAGCACCCCCTCAGACCTCTATTGCCCATTCTCCTCTGCATGGTAGCACAGTCTCCCGATCCAAGCCGGCCCTCTTACAACTAAGCCAAGCCTAGTGTACCCAAATGAAGGTCGACCAGCTGGGAGGGAAGAGCTGTGAAAAGACACCGGATCTCCACAGCTCCTGCTAGTGGGGTTCCCACCTCCAGCCTACTTCCTTAGACTCGCCCCACCTACGAACCACAGCACCTTCAGCATAGCACATTTGCACTGCTTGGGATTTGCGTGGGGTCGGGCAGTGCAGGGTAAGGGTGAAGAGGAAAAGATACACAAGCACTGCGGTGTGTGTTCAGCCACGTTGGACTCCAATTTCCAACCCAACACCAGGACTCCCTCTAAGGCTCTGTTTGCCTACGTTACCAGGGAGGACACGAAGAAGTGCTGCCGCCTTGTGGCGCTTTCCCGTAACAACAACTTGAAACACTGTACTCAAGGGCACTTAACATTCACAAGGCCTGCGCGGCTGCAAATGAACCCTGCCCTCCAGAAATGTCCTATGCTAGGTGATCTGAAATCAATTCAAATCAGGTCCGACTCTCAGGCAGAAATGTTTCAAGAGCCCAGTGGTACTCACACGCTTTTTAAAAAACAGCACATCAAATGAAAAGATGCTCAGGATCTCTCATGATTAAAGAATGAAAATAAACGTAGACGAGCTGTTCCCTGGCTGCAGTCCTCAAAAAGCCTACAAAGAGTAACTGCTCAAGAGGGCAGGAAAAAAGAGAACCCTACTACGCTGTTGGTGGAAATGTAACTTGCTAGCAGCCAGTATGGAGATAGGTAGGCAAGTTCCTTAGTAACCTATAAACTGGAGCGACCACGAGATTCGGCAACCCCACTGCAGTTCGTATAACCAGGGAATACCATCATTGGAATACAACAGTTGCACCCCAACGGTCGTGGTGCTACTCTTTATCATAGCCAAGACACGCAAACAAGCGAAATGTCCAGCGAGAGACGATTGGATAAAGAACTTGTGAGACCTATACCCCCTGGACTGTCACTCATCCAGACAACAAAATGAACTCATGCTATTTGTAGCCACATGGATGCAGCAGTAGATGATCTCACTAATTCTGGTAAGTTAGAGACAGAAAGACACATATCCCAGCATATCACTTATATGTGCAATCTAAAAACGCATACAAAGAAGGAGTATACAAAGGAAACACAGATTCCCAAACGGGAAAAAGAAGTGTCGAGTTCCCAGAGGGGGAAACTGGGGATCGGGGAAGGATGAAGTAGGAGGTTGGGATTCACAGACAAACACTCATATATAAAAAAGACTTCATCAACAACAACCATCCTGAGAGCACAGGGAACTCTACTCAACATTCTTCAATACCCTAAGAGGGAAACGAATCCGAAATACTACGGGTACAGCTACATATATAACTGCATCAAGTTGCTGTCGAACTCAAACAAACACAACATTGTATATACACTATGCTGGAATGGAAAATAAATACTAAATTATAAACCAAGAAAAGGCAAGAAATGCCTACTCTATTACTCTCTGGTCTCGGTGAACTGGGATGGTGTCACATCCCTTGAGCCTGAGCAGGCCTGGGGCCCCTGGCTAGAGTATGCTGCTGATTAGGGAGACAGGGGGGAGGACGTGCCAGCAGATCAGCACCCCCTCAGACCTCTAGTGCCCATTCTCCTCTGCATGGGACCACAATCTCTAGATCCAAGCCGACCCTCTTACAGATAAGCCAAGCCTAGGGTACCCAAAGGATGGTGGACTCGCTCGGAGGGAAGAGCTGTGAAAAGACACAGGATCTCCACGGCTACTCCTGGTGGGATTCCCACCTCCAGACTACTTCCTTCGATTCGCCCCACCTACGAACCGCAGCACCTGCAGCACAGCACATTTGCCCTGCTTGGGATTTGCGTGGGCGAGGGTGGTGCAGCGTTAGGGGGAAGAGGTAGAGATACACGAGTCCTACGGTGTGTGTTCAGCCACGTTCCATTCAAATTTCCACCCCAACAACAAGACTAGTTCTAAGGCTCTGTTTGCCCAAGTGACCAGAGAGGGCACGAAGCAGTGCTGCCGCCTTGTGGCGCTTTCCTGTAACAACAACTTTAAAAACTGGGCTCAAGGGCACTTAACATTCACAAGGCCTCTGACCTGCGGGGCTGCAAATGACCCTTGCCCAGGAGAAGTGTCCTGGGCTAGGTAATCTGCCATGAATTCAAATCAGGCCCGACTCTCAGGCAGAAATGTTTCAACAGCTCAGAGGTACTCACACGCTTTTTTAAAAACAGCACATCAAATGAAAAGAGGCTCAGGATCTGCCGTGATCAGGGAATGCACATAAACGTAGACGAGGTGTTCCCTGGCTGCAGTCCTCAAAAAGCCTATAAAGAGTAAGTGCTCAACAGGGCAGGCAGAAGAGGGAACCCTACTATGCTGTTGGTGGAAATGTAAATTGCTAACAGCCAGTATGGAGATAGGTAGGCAAGTTCCTTGCTAAACTATAAACTGGAGCTACCATCAGACTCGGCATCCCCACTCCAGTTTGTATAACCAGAGAATACCATCATTGGAATAAAACACTTCCACCCCAACGGTTGTTGTGGTACTCTTTACCATAGCCAAGCCACGCAGATGACTGACATGTCCAGCGGGAAATGAATGGATAAAGAAGTTGGGCTACCTATACTCCCTCGACTGTCACTCATCCAGGGAACAAAATGAACTCATGCTATTTGTAGCAACATGGATGGAGCAGTAGATGATATCACTAATTCTGGTATATTAGGGACAGAAAGACACATATGCAGCATATCACTTTCAGGTACAGTCGAAAAATGGTTACAAAGGAAGTAATGTACAGTGCAAACACAGACTCACAAACTGAGCCACGAAACGTAGATTTACCATAGGGGGAAATTGGGGATCGGACAAAGATGAAGTAGGAGGTTGGGATTAACAGAAACACACTAATATATAAAAAAAAACTTCAACAACGGCGACCCTACTAATAGCACAGGGATCTCTAATCAACACTCGTCAATAACCTAACATGGAAAATAATCCAAAATTTAAAGGTACAGCTACATATATATCTGCATCAAGTTGCTTTCGAACTCAAACAAAGACAACAATGTATATAAACTACGCTGAAATAGAAAATAAGTATTAAATTATAAAACAAGAAAAAGGCAAGAAATGCCTACTATATTACCCTCAGGCCTCTGTGACGTGGGCTGGTGTCACATCTCTGTTGCCTCAGCAGGCCTGGGTCCCAATGCAGGAGTATGCTGGTGCTGAGGGAGCCAGGGAGGAGGACGTGCCAGCAGATCAGCACCCCCTCAGACCTCTATTGCCCATTCTCCTCTGCATGGTAGCACAGTCTCCCGATCCAAGCCGGCCCTCTTACAACTAAGCCAAGCCTAGTGTACCCAAATGAAGGTCGACCAGCTGGGAGGGAAGAGCTGTGAAAAGACACCGGATCTCCACAGCTCCTGCTAGTGGGGTTCCCACCTCCAGCCTACTTCCTTAGACTCGCCCCACCTACGAACCACAGCACCTTCAGCATAGCACATTTGCACTGCTTGGGATTTGCGTGGGGTCGGGCAGTGCAGGGTAAGGGTGAAGAGGAAAAGATACACAAGCACTGCGCTGTGTGTTCAGCCACGTTGGACTCCAATTTCCAACCCAACACCAGGACTCCCTCTAAGGCTCTGTTTGCCTACGTTACCAGGGAGGACACGAAGAAGTGCTGCCGCCTTGTGGCGCTTTCCCGTAACAACAACTTGAAACACTGTACTCAAGGGCACTTAACATTCACAAGGCCTGCGCGGCTGCAAATGAACCCTGCCCTCCAGAAATGTCCTATGCTAGGTGATCTGAAATCAATTCAAATCAGGTCCGACTCTCAGGCAGAAATGTTTCAAGAGCCCAGTGGTACTCACACGCTTTTTAAAAAACAGCACATCAAATGAAAAGATGCTCAGGATCTCTCATGATTAAAGAATGAAAATAAACGTAGACGAGCTGTTCCCTGGCTGCAGTCCTCAAAAAGCCTACAAAGAGTAACTGCTCAAGAGGGCAGGAAAAAAGAGAACCCTACTACGCTGTTGGTGGAAATGTAACTTGCTAGCAGCCAGTATGGAGATAGGTAGGCAAGTTCCTTAGTAACCTATAAACTGGAGCGACCACGAGATTCGGCAACCCCACTGCAGTTCGTATAACCAGGGAATACCATCATTGGAATACAACAGTTGCACCCCAACGGTCGTGGTGCTACTCTTTATCATAGCCAAGACACGCAAACAAGCGAAATGTCCAGCGAGAGACGATTGGATAAAGAACTTGTGAGACCTATACCCCCTGGACTGTCACTCATCCAGACAACAAAATGAACTCATGCTATTTGTAGCCACATGGATGCAGCAGTAGATGATCTCACTAATTCTGGTAAGTTAGAGACAGAAAGACACATATCCCAGCATATCACTTATATGTGCAATCTAAAAACGCATACAAAGAAGGAGTATACAAAGGAAACACAGATTCCCAAATGGGAAAAAGAAGTGTCGAGTTCCCAGAGGGGGAAACTGGGGATCGGGGAAGGATGAAGTAGGAGGTTGGGATTCACAGACAAACACTCATATATAAAAAAGACTTCATCAACAACAACCATCCTGAGAGCACAGGGAACTCTACTCAACATTCTTCAATACCCTAAGAGGGAAACGAATCCGAAATACTACGGGTACAGCTACATATATAACTGCATCAAGTTGCTGTCGAACTCAAACAAACACAACATTGTATATACACTATGCTGGAATGGAAAATAAATACTAAATTATAAACCAAGAAAAGGCAAGAAATGCCTACTCTATTACTCTCTGGTCTCGGTGAACTGGGATGGTGTCACATCCCTTGAGCCTGAGCAGGCCTGGGGCCCCTGGCTAGAGTATGCTGCTGATTAGGGAGACAGGGGGGAGGACGTGCCAGCAGATCAGCACCCCCTCAGACCTCTAGTGCCCATTCTCCTCTGCATGGGACCACAATCTCTAGATCCAAGCCGACCCTCTTACAGATAAGCCAAGCCTAGGGTACCCAAAGGATGGTGGACTCGCTCGGAGGGAAGAGCTGTGAAAAGACACAGGATCTCCACGGCTACTCCTGGTGGGATTCCCACCTCCAGACTACTTCCTTCGATTCGCCCCACCTACGAACCGCAGCACCTGCAGCACAGCACATTTGCCCTGCTTGGGATTTGCGTGGGCGAGGGTGGTGCAGCGTTAGGGGGAAGAGGTAGAGATACACGAGTCCTACGGTGTGTGTTCAGCCACGTTCCATTCAAATTTCCACCCCAACAACAAGACTAGTTCTAAGGCTCTGTTTGCCCAAGTGACCAGAGAGGGCACGAAGCAGTGCTGCCGCCTTGTGGCGCTTTCCTGTAACAACAACTTTAAAAACTGGGCTCAAGGGCACTTAACATTCACAAGGCCTCTGACCTGCGGGGCTGCAAATGACCCTTGCCCAGGAGAAGTGTCCTGGGCTAGGTAATCTGCCATGAATTCAAATCAGGCCCGACTCTCAGGCAGAAATGTTTCAACAGCTCAGAGGTACTCACACGCTTTTTTAAAAACAGCACATCAAATGAAAAGAGGCTCAGGATCTGCCGTGATCAGGGAATGCACATAAACGTAGACGAGGTGTTCCCTGGCTGCAGTCCTCAAAAAGCCTATAAAGAGTAAGTGCTCAACAGGGCAGGCAGAAGAGGGAACCCTACTATGCTGTTGGTGGAAATGTAAATTGCTAACAGCCAGTATGGAGATAGGTAGGCAAGTTCCTTGCTAAACTATAAACTGGAGCTACCATCAGACTCGGCATCCCCACTCCAGTTTGTATAACCAGAGAATACCATCATTGGAATAAAACACTTCCACCCCAACGGTTGTTGTGGTACTCTTTACCATAGCCAAGCCACGCAGATGACTGACATGTCCAGCGGGAAATGAATGGATAAAGAAGTTGGGCTACCTATACTCCCTCGACTGTCACTCATCCAGGGAACAAAATGAACTCATGCTATTTGTAGCAACATGGATGGAGCAGTAGATGATATCACTAATTCTGGTATATTAGGGACAGAAAGACACATATGCAGCATATCACTTTCAGGTACAGTCGAAAAATGGTTACAAAGGAAGTAATGTACAGTGCAAACACAGACTCACAAACTGAGCCACGAAACGTAGATTTACCATAGGGGGAAATTGGGGATCGGACAAAGATGAAGTAGGAGGTTGGGATTAACAGAAACACACTAATATATAAAAAAAAACTTCAACAACGGCGACCCTACTAATAGCACAGGGATCTCTAATCAACACTCGTCAATAACCTAACATGGAAAATAATCCAAAATTTAAAGGTACAGCTACATATATATCTGCATCAAGTTGCTTTCGAACTCAAACAAAGACAACAATGTATATAAACTACGCTGAAATAGAAAATAAGTATTAAATTATAAAACAAGAAAAAGGCAAGAAATGCCTACTATATTACCCTCAGGCCTCTGTGACGTGGGCTGGTGTCACATCTCTGCTGCCTCAGCAGGCCTGGGTCCCAATGCAGGAGTATGCTGGTGCTGAGGGAGCCAGGGAGGAGGACGTGCCAGCAGATCAGCACCCCCTCAGACCTCTATTGCCCATTCTCCTCTGCATGGTAGCACAGTCTCCCGATCCAAGCCGGCCCTCTTACAACTAAGCCAAGCCTAGTGTACCCAAATGAAGGTCGACCAGCTGGGAGGGAAGAGCTGTGAAAAGACACCGGATCTCCACAGCTCCTGCTAGTGGGGTTCCCACCTCCAGCCTACTTCCTTAGACTCGCCCCACCTACGAACCACAGCACCTTCAGCATAGCACATTTGCACTGCTTGGGATTTGCGTGGGGTCGGGCAGTGCAGGGTAAGGGTGAAGAGGAAAAGATACACAAGCACTGCGGTGTGTGTTCAGCCACGTTGGACTCCAATTTCCAACCCAACACCAGGACTCCCTCTAAGGCTCTGTTTGCCTACGTTACCAGGGAGGACACGAAGAAGTGCTGCCGCCTTGTGGCGCTTTCCCGTAACAACAACTTGAAACACTGTACTCAAGGGCACTTAACATTCACAAGGCCTGCGCGGCTGCAAATGAACCCTGCCCTCCAGAAATGTCCTATGCTAGGTGATCTGAAATCAATTCAAATCAGGTCCGACTCTCAGGCAGAAATGTTTCAAGAGCCCAGTGGTACTCACACGCTTTTTAAAAAACAGCACATCAAATGAAAAGATGCTCAGGATCTCTCATGATTAAAGAATGAAAATAAACGTAGACGAGCTGTTCCCTGGCTGCAGTCCTCAAAAAGCCTACAAAGAGTAACTGCTCAAGAGGGCAGGAAAAAAGAGAACCCTACTACGCTGTTGGTGGAAATGTAACTTGCTAGCAGCCAGTATGGAGATAGGTAGGCAAGTTCCTTAGTAACCTATAAACTGGAGCGACCACGAGATTCGGCAACCCCACTGCAGTTCGTATAACCAGGGAATACCATCATTGGAATACAACAGTTGCACCCCAACGGTCGTGGTGCTACTCTTTATCATAGCCAAGACACGCAAACAAGCGAAATGTCCAGCGAGAGACGATTGGATAAAGAACTTGTGAGACCTATACCCCCTGGACTGTCACTCATCCAGACAACAAAATGAACTCATGCTATTTGTAGCCACATGGATGCAGCAGTAGATGATCTCACTAATTCTGGTAAGTTAGAGACAGAAAGACACATATCCCAGCATATCACTTATATGTGCAATCTAAAAACGCATACAAAGAAGGAGTATACAAAGGAAACACAGATTCCCAAACGGGAAAAAGAAGTGTCGAGTTCCCAGAGGGGGAAACTGGGGATCGGGGAAGGATGAAGTAGGAGGTTGGGATTCACAGACAAACACTCATATATAAAAAAGACTTCATCAACAACAACCATCCTGAGAGCACAGGGAACTCTACTCAACATTCTTCAATACCCTAACAGGGAAACGAATCCGAAATACTACGGGTACAGCTACATATATAACTGCATCAAGTTGCTGTCGAACTCAAACAAACACAACATTGTATATACACTATGCTGGAATGGAAAATAAATACTAAATTATAAACCAAGAAAAGGCAAGAAATGCCTACTCTATTACTCTCTGGTCTCGGTGAACTGGGATGGTGTCACATCCCTTGAGCCTGAGCAGGCCTGGGGCCCCTGGCTAGAGTATGCTGCTGATTAGGGAGACAGGGGGGAGGACGTGCCAGCAGATCAGCACCCCCTCAGACCTCTAGTGCCCATTCTCCTCTGCATGGGACCACAATCTCTAGATCCAAGCCGACCCTCTTACAGATAAGCCAAGCCTAGGGTACCCAAAGGATGGTGGACTCGCTCGGAGGGAAGAGCTGTGAAAAGACACAGGATCTCCACGGCTACTCCTGGTGGGATTCCCACCTCCAGACTACTTCCTTCGATTCGCCCCACCTACGAACCGCAGCACCTGCAGCACAGCACATTTGCCCTGCTTGGGATTTGCGTGGGCGAGGGTGGTGCAGCGTTAGGGGGAAGAGGTAGAGATACACGAGTCCTACGGTGTGTGTTCAGCCACGTTCCATTCAAATTTCCACCCCAACAACAAGACTAGTTCTAAGGCTCTGTTTGCCCAAGTGACCAGAGAGGGCACGAAGCAGTGCTGCCGCCTTGTGGCGCTTTCCTGTAACAACAACTTTAAAAACTGGGCTCAAGGGCACTTAACATTCACAAGGCCTCTGACCTGCGGGGCTGCAAATGACCCTTGCCCAGGAGAAGTGTCCTGGGCTAGGTAATCTGCCATGAATTCAAATCAGGCCCGACTCTCAGGCAGAAATGTTTCAACAGCTCAGAGGTACTCACACGCTTTTTTAAAAACAGCACATCAAATGAAAAGAGGCTCAGGATCTGCCGTGATCAGGGAATGCACATAAACGTAGACGAGGTGTTCCCTGGCTGCAGTCCTCAAAAAGCCTATAAAGAGTAAGTGCTCAACAGGGCAGGCAGAAGAGGGAACCCTACTATGCTGTTGGTGGAAATGTAAATTGCTAACAGCCAGTATGGAGATAGGTAGGCAAGTTCCTTGCTAAACTATAAACTGGAGCTACCATCAGACTCGGCATCCCCACTCCAGTTTGTATAACCAGAGAATACCATCATTGGAATAAAACACTTCCACCCCAACGGTTGTTGTGGTACTCTTTACCATAGCCAAGCCACGCAGATGACTGACATGTCCAGCGGGAAATGAATGGATAAAGAAGTTGGGCTACCTATACTCCCTCGACTGTCACTCATCCAGGGAACAAAATGAACTCATGCTATTTGTAGCAACATGGATGGAGCAGTAGATGATATCACTAATTCTGGTATATTAGGGACAGAAAGACACATATGCAGCATATCACTTTCAGGTACAGTCGAAAAATGGTTACAAAGGAAGTAATGTACAGTGCAAACACAGACTCACAAACTGAGCCACGAAACGTAGATTTACCATAGGGGGAAATTGGGGATCGGACAAAGATGAAGTAGGAGGTTGGGATTAACAGAAACACACTAATATATAAAAAAAAACTTCAACAACGGCGACCCTACTAATAGCACAGGGATCTCTAATCAACACTCGTCAATAACCTAACATGGAAAATAATCCAAAATTTAAAGGTACAGCTACATATATATCTGCATCAAGTTGCTTTCGAACTCAAACAAAGACAACAATGTATATAAACTACGCTGAAATAGAAAATAAGTATTAAATTATAAAACAAGAAAAAGGCAAGAAATGCCTACTATATTACCCTCAGGCCTCTGTGACGTGGGCTGGTGTCACATCTCTGTTGCCTCAGCAGGCCTGGGTCCCAATGCAGGAGTATGCTGGTGCTGAGGGAGCCAGGGAGGAGGACGTGCCAGCAGATCAGCACCCCCTCAGACCTCTATTGCCCATTCTCCTCTGCATGGTAGCACAGTCTCCCGATCCAAGCCGGCCCTCTTACAACTAAGCCAAGCCTAGTGTACCCAAATGAAGGTCGACCAGCTGGGAGGGAAGAGCTGTGAAAAGACACCGGATCTCCACAGCTCCTGCTAGTGGGGTTCCCACCTCCAGCCTACTTCCTTAGACTCGCCCCACCTACGAACCACAGCACCTTCAGCATAGCACATTTGCACTGCTTGGGATTTGCGTGGGGTCGGGCAGTGCAGGGTAAGGGTGAAGAGGAAAAGATACACAAGCACTGCGGTGTGTGTTCAGCCACGTTGGACTCCAATTTCCAACCCAACACCAGGACTCCCTCTAAGGCTCTGTTTGCCTACGTTACCAGGGAGGACACGAAGAAGTGCTGCCGCCTTGTGGCGCTTTCCCGTAACAACAACTTGAAACACTGTACTCAAGGGCACTTAACATTCACAAGGCCTGCGCGGCTGCAAATGAACCCTGCCCTCCAGAAATGTCCTATGCTAGGTGATCTGAAATCAATTCAAATCAGGTCCGACTCTCAGGCAGAAATGTTTCAAGAGCCCAGTGGTACTCACACGCTTTTTAAAAAACAGCACATCAAATGAAAAGATGCTCAGGATCTCTCATGATTAAAGAATGAAAATAAACGTAGACGAGCTGTTCCCTGGCTGCAGTCCTCAAAAAGCCTACAAAGAGTAACTGCTCAAGAGGGCAGGAAAAAAGAGAACCCTACTACGCTGTTGGTGGAAATGTAACTTGCTAGCAGCCAGTATGGAGATAGGCAGGCAAGTTCCTTAGTAACCTATAAACTGGAGCGACCACGAGATTCGGCAACCCCACTGCAGTTCGTATAACCAGGGAATACCATCATTGGAATACAACAGTTGCACCCCAACGGTCGTGGTGCTACTCTTTATCATAGCCAAGACACGCAAACAAGCGAAATGTCCAGCGAGAGACGATTGGATAAAGAACTTGTGAGACCTATACCCCCTGGACTGTCACTCATCCAGACAACAAAATGAACTCATGCTATTTGTAGCCACATGGATGCAGCAGTAGATGATCTCACTAATTCTGGTAAGTTAGAGACAGAAAGACACATATCCCAGCATATCACTTATATGTGCAATCTAAAAACGCATACAAAGAAGGAGTATACAAAGGAAACACAGATTCCCAAACGGGAAAAAGAAGTGTCGAGTTCCCAGAGGGGGAAACTGGGGATCGGGGAAGGATGAAGTAGGAGGTTGGGATTCACAGACAAACACTCATATATAAAAAAGACTTCATCAACAACAACCATCCTGAGAGCACAGGGAACTCTACTCAACATTCTTCAATACCCTAACAGGGAAACGAATCCGAAATACTACGGGTACAGCTACATATATAACTGCATCAAGTTGCTGTCGAACTCAAACAAACACAACATTGTATATACACTATGCTGGAATGGAAAATAAATACTAAATTATAAACCAAGAAAAGGCAAGAAATGCCTACTCTATTACTCTCTGGTCTCGGTGAACTGGGATGGTGTCACATCCCTTGAGCCTGAGCAGGCCTGGGGCCCCTGGCTAGAGTATGCTGCTGATTAGGGAGACAGGGGGGAGGACGTGCCAGCAGATCAGCACCCCCTCAGACCTCTAGTGCCCATTCTCCTCTGCATGGGACCACAATCTCTAGATCCAAGCCGACCCTCTTACAGATAAGCCAAGCCTAGGGTACCCAAAGGATGGTGGACTCGCTCGGAGGGAAGAGCTGTGAAAAGACACAGGATCTCCACGGCTACTCCTGGTGGGATTCCCACCTCCAGACTACTTCCTTCGATTCGCCCCACCTACGAACCGCAGCACCTGCAGCACAGCACATTTGCCCTGCTTGGGATTTGCGTGGGCGAGGGTGGTGCAGCGTTAGGGGGAAGAGGTAGAGATACACGAGTCCTACGGTGTGTGTTCAGCCACGTTCCATTCAAATTTCCACCCCAACAACAAGACTAGTTCTAAGGCTCTGTTTGCCCAAGTGACCAGAGAGGGCACGAAGCAGTGCTGCCGCCTTGTGGCGCTTTCCTGTAACAACAACTTTAAAAACTGGGCTCAAGGGCACTTAACATTCACAAGGCCTCTGACCTGCGGGGCTGCAAATGACCCTTGCCCAGGAGAAGTGTCCTGGGCTAGGTAATCTGCCATGAATTCAAATCAGGCCCGACTCTCAGGCAGAAATGTTTCAACAGCTCAGAGGTACTCACACGCTTTTTTAAAAACAGCACATCAAATGAAAAGAGGCTCAGGATCTGCCGTGATCAGGGAATGCACATAAACGTAGACGAGGTGTTCCCTGGCTGCAGTCCTCAAAAAGCCTATAAAGAGTAAGTGCTCAACAGGGCAGGCAGAAGAGGGAACCCTACTATGCTGTTGGTGGAAATGTAAATTGCTAACAGCCAGTATGGAGATAGGTAGGCAAGTTCCTTGCTAAACTATAAACTGGAGCTACCATCAGACTCGGCATCCCCACTCCAGTTTGTATAACCAGAGAATACCATCATTGGAATAAAACACTTCCACCCCAACGGTTGTTGTGGTACTCTTTACCATAGCCAAGCCACGCAGATGACTGACATGTCCAGCGGGAAATGAATGGATAAAGAAGTTGGGCTACCTATACTCCCTCGACTGTCACTCATCCAGGGAACAAAATGAACTCATGCTATTTGTAGCAACATGGATGGAGCAGTAGATGATATCACTAATTCTGGTATATTAGGGACAGAAAGACACATATGCAGCATATCACTTTCAGGTACAGTCGAAAAATGGTTACAAAGGAAGTAATGTACAGTGCAAACACAGACTCACAAACTGAGCCACGAAACGTAGATTTACCATAGGGGGAAATTGGGGATCGGACAAAGATGAAGTAGGAGGTTGGGATTAACAGAAACACACTAATATATAAAAAAAAACTTCAACAACGGCGACCCTACTAATAGCACAGGGATCTCTAATCAACACTCGTCAATAACCTAACATGGAAAATAATCCAAAATTTAAAGGTACAGCTACATATATATCTGCATCAAGTTGCTTTCGAACTCAAACAAAGACAACAATGTATATAAACTACGCTGAAATAGAAAATAAGTATTAAATTATAAAACAAGAAAAAGGCAAGAAATGCCTACTATATTACCCTCAGGCCTCTGTGACGTGGGCTGGTGTCACATCTCTGTTGCCTCAGCAGGCCTGGGTCCCAATGCAGGAGTATGCTGGTGCTGAGGGAGCCAGGGAGGAGGACGTGCCAGCAGATCAGCACCCCCTCAGACCTCTATTGCCCATTCTCCTCTGCATGGTAGCACAGTCTCCCGATCCAAGCCGGCCCTCTTACAACTAAGCCAAGCCTAGTGTACCCAAATGAAGGTCGACCAGCTGGGAGGGAAGAGCTGTGAAAAGACACCGGATCTCCACAGCTCCTGCTAGTGGGGTTCCCACCTCCAGCCTACTTCCTTAGACTCGCCCCACCTACGAACCACAGCACCTTCAGCATAGCACATTTGCACTGCTTGGGATTTGCGTGGGGTCGGGCAGTGCAGGGTAAGGGTGAAGAGGAAAAGATACACAAGCACTGCGCTGTGTGTTCAGCCACGTTGGACTCCAATTTCCAACCCAACACCAGGACTCCCTCTAAGGCTCTGTTTGCCTACGTTACCAGGGAGGACACGAAGAAGTGCTGCCGCCTTGTGGCGCTTTCCCGTAACAACAACTTGAAACACTGTACTCAAGGGCACTTAACATTCACAAGGCCTGCGCGGCTGCAAATGAACCCTGCCCTCCAGAAATGTCCTATGCTAGGTGATCTGAAATCAATTCAAATCAGGTCCGACTCTCAGGCAGAAATGTTTCAAGAGCCCAGTGGTACTCACACGCTTTTTAAAAAACAGCACATCAAATGAAAAGATGCTCAGGATCTCTCATGATTAAAGAATGAAAATAAACGTAGACGAGCTGTTCCCTGGCTGCAGTCCTCAAAAAGCCTACAAAGAGTAACTGCTCAAGAGGGCAGGAAAAAAGAGAACCCTACTACGCTGTTGGTGGAAATGTAACTTGCTAGCAGCCAGTATGGAGATAGGCAGGCAAGTTCCTTAGTAACCTATAAACTGGAGCGACCACGAGATTCGGCAACCCCACTGCAGTTCGTATAACCAGGGAATACCATCATTGGAATACAACAGTTGCACCCCAACGGTCGTGGTGCTACTCTTTATCATAGCCAAGACACGCAAACAAGCGAAATGTCCAGCGAGAGACGATTGGATAAAGAACTTGTGAGACCTATACCCCCTGGACTGTCACTCATCCAGACAACAAAATGAACTCATGCTATTTGTAGCCACATGGATGCAGCAGTAGATGATCTCACTAATTCTGGTAAGTTAGAGACAGAAAGACACATATCCCAGCATATCACTTATATGTGCAATCTAAAAACGCATACAAAGAAGGAGTATACAAAGGAAACACAGATTCCCAAACGGGAAAAAGAAGTGTCGAGTTCCCAGAGGGGGAAACTGGGGATCGGGGAAGGATGAAGTAGGAGGTTGGGATTCACAGACAAACACTCATATATAAAAAAGACTTCATCAACAACAACCATCCTGAGAGCACAGGGAACTCTACTCAACATTCTTCAATACCCTAACAGGGAAACGAATCCGAAATACTACGGGTACAGCTACATATATAACTGCATCAAGTTGCTGTCGAACTCAAACAAACACAACATTGTATATACACTATGCTGGAATGGAAAATAAATACTAAATTATAAACCAAGAAAAGGCAAGAAATGCCTACTCTATTACTCTCTGGTCTCGGTGAACTGGGATGGTGTCACATCCCTTGAGCCTGAGCAGGCCTGGGGCCCCTGGCTAGAGTATGCTGCTGATTAGGGAGACAGGGGGGAGGACGTGCCAGCAGATCAGCACCCCCTCAGACCTCTAGTGCCCATTCTCCTCTGCATGGGACCACAATCTCTAGATCCAAGCCGACCCTCTTACAGATAAGCCAAGCCTAGGGTACCCAAAGGATGGTGGACTCGCTCGGAGGGAAGAGCTGTGAAAAGACACAGGATCTCCACGGCTACTCCTGGTGGGATTCCCACCTCCAGACTACTTCCTTCGATTCGCCCCACCTACGAACCGCAGCACCTGCAGCACAGCACATTTGCCCTGCTTGGGATTTGCGTGGGCGAGGGTGGTGCAGCGTTAGGGGGAAGAGGTAGAGATACACGAGTCCTACGGTGTGTGTTCAGCCACGTTCCATTCAAATTTCCACCCCAACAACAAGACTAGTTCTAAGGCTCTGTTTGCCCAAGTGACCAGAGAGGGCACGAAGCAGTGCTGCCGCCTTGTGGCGCTTTCCTGTAACAACAACTTTAAAAACTGGGCTCAAGGGCACTTAACATTCACAAGGCCTCTGACCTGCGGGGCTGCAAATGACCCTTGCCCAGGAGAAGTGTCCTGGGCTAGGTAATCTGCCATGAATTCAAATCAGGCCCGACTCTCAGGCAGAAATGTTTCAACAGCTCAGAGGTACTCACACGCTTTTTTAAAAACAGCACATCAAATGAAAAGAGGCTCAGGATCTGCCGTGATCAGGGAATGCACATAAACGTAGACGAGGTGTTCCCTGGCTGCAGTCCTCAAAAAGCCTATAAAGAGTAAGTGCTCAACAGGGCAGGCAGAAGAGGGAACCCTACTATGCTGTTGGTGGAAATGTAAATTGCTAACAGCCAGTATGGAGATAGGTAGGCAAGTTCCTTGCTAAACTATAAACTGGAGCTACCATCAGACTCGGCATCCCCACTCCAGTTTGTATAACCAGAGAATACCATCATTGGAATAAAACACTTCCACCCCAACGGTTGTTGTGGTACTCTTTACCATAGCCAAGCCACGCAGATGACTGACATGTCCAGCGGGAAATGAATGGATAAAGAAGTTGGGCTACCTATACTCCCTCGACTGTCACTCATCCAGGGAACAAAATGAACTCATGCTATTTGTAGCAACATGGATGGAGCAGTAGATGATATCACTAATTCTGGTATATTAGGGACAGAAAGACACATATGCAGCATATCACTTTCAGGTACAGTCGAAAAATGGTTACAAAGGAAGTAATGTACAGTGCAAACACAGACTCACAAACTGAGCCACGAAACGTAGATTTACCATAGGGGGAAATTGGGGATCGGACAAAGATGAAGTAGGAGGTTGGGATTAACAGAAACACACTAATATATAAAAAAAAACTTCAACAACGGCGACCCTACTAATAGCACAGGGATCTCTAATCAACACTCGTCAATAACCTAACATGGAAAATAATCCAAAATTTAAAGGTACAGCTACATATATATCTGCATCAAGTTGCTTTCGAACTCAAACAAAGACAACAATGTATATAAACTACGCTGAAATAGAAAATAAGTATTAAATTATAAAACAAGAAAAAGGCAAGAAATGCCTACTATATTACCCTCAGGCCTCTGTGACGTGGGTTGGTGTCACATCTCTGCTGCCTCAGCAGGCCTGGGTCCCAATGCAGGAGTATGCTGGTGCTGAGGGAGCCAGGGAGGAGGACGTGCCAGCAGATCAGCACCCCCTCAGACCTCTATTGCCCATTCTCCTCTGCATGGTAGCACAGTCTCCCGATCCAAGCCGGCCCTCTTACAACTAAGCCAAGCCTAGTGTACCCAAATGAAGGTCGACCAGCTGGGAGGGAAGAGCTGTGAAAAGACACCGGATCTCCACAGCTCCTGCTAGTGGGGTTCCCACCTCCAGCCTACTTCCTTAGACTCGCCCCACCTACGAACCACAGCACCTTCAGCATAGCACATTTGCACTGCTTGGGATTTGCGTGGGGTCGGGCAGTGCAGGGTAAGGGTGAAGAGGAAAAGATACACAAGCACTGCGCTGTGTGTTCAGCCACGTTGGACTCCAATTTCCAACCCAACACCAGGACTCCCTCTAAGGCTCTGTTTGCCTACGTTACCAGGGAGGACACGAAGAAGTGCTGCCGCCTTGTGGCGCTTTCCCGTAACAACAACTTGAAACACTGTACTCAAGGGCACTTAACATTCACAAGGCCTGCGCGGCTGCAAATGAACCCTGCCCTCCAGAAATGTCCTATGCTAGGTGATCTGAAATCAATTCAAATCAGGTCCGACTCTCAGGCAGAAATGTTTCAAGAGCCCAGTGGTACTCACACGCTTTTTAAAAAACAGCACATCAAATGAAAAGATGCTCAGGATCTCTCATGATTAAAGAATGAAAATAAACGTAGACGAGCTGTTCCCTGGCTGCAGTCCTCAAAAAGCCTACAAAGAGTAACTGCTCAAGAGGGCAGGAAAAAAGAGAACCCTACTACGCTGTTGGTGGAAATGTAACTTGCTAGCAGCCAGTATGGAGATAGGCAGGCAAGTTCCTTAGTAACCTATAAACTGGAGCGACCACGAGATTCGGCAACCCCACTGCAGTTCGTATAACCAGGGAATACCATCATTGGAATACAACAGTTGCACCCCAACGGTCGTGGTGCTACTCTTTATCATAGCCAAGACACGCAAACAAGCGAAATGTCCAGCGAGAGACGATTGGATAAAGAACTTGTGAGACCTATACCCCCTGGACTGTCACTCATCCAGACAACAAAATGAACTCATGCTATTTGTAGCCACATGGATGCAGCAGTAGATGATCTCACTAATTCTGGTAAGTTAGAGACAGAAAGACACATATCCCAGCATATCACTTATATGTGCAATCTAAAAACGCATACAAAGAAGGAGTATACAAAGGAAACACAGATTCCCAAACGGGAAAAAGAAGTGTCGAGTTCCCAGAGGGGGAAACTGGGGATCGGGGAAGGATGAAGTAGGAGGTTGGGATTCACAGACAAACACTCATATATAAAAAAGACTTCATCAACAACAACCATCCTGAGAGCACAGGGAACTCTACTCAACATTCTTCAATACCCTAAGAGGGAAACGAATCCGAAATACTACGGGTACAGCTACATATATAACTGCATCAAGTTGCTGTCGAACTCAAACAAACACAACATTGTATATACACTATGCTGGAATGGAAAATAAATACTAAATTATAAACCAAGAAAAGGCAAGAAATGCCTACTCTATTACTCTCTGGTCTCGGTGAACTGGGATGGTGTCACATCCCTTGAGCCTGAGCAGGCCTGGGGCCCCTGGCTAGAGTATGCTGCTGATTAGGGAGACAGGGGGGAGGACGTGCCAGCAGATCAGCACCCCCTCAGACCTCTAGTGCCCATTCTCCTCTGCATGGGACCACAATCTCTAGATCCAAGCCGACCCTCTTACAGATAAGCCAAGCCTAGGGTACCCAAAGGATGGTGGACTCGCTCGGAGGGAAGAGCTGTGAAAAGACACAGGATCTCCACGGCTACTCCTGGTGGGATTCCCACCTCCAGACTACTTCCTTCGATTCGCCCCACCTACGAACCGCAGCACCTGCAGCACAGCACATTTGCCCTGCTTGGGATTTGCGTGGGCGAGGGTGGTGCAGCGTTAGGGGGAAGAGGTAGAGATACACGAGTCCTACGGTGTGTGTTCAGCCACGTTCCATTCAAATTTCCACCCCAACAACAAGACTAGTTCTAAGGCTCTGTTTGCCCAAGTGACCAGAGAGGGCACGAAGCAGTGCTGCCGCCTTGTGGCGCTTTCCTGTAACAACAACTTTAAAAACTGGGCTCAAGGGCACTTAACATTCACAAGGCCTCTGACCTGCGGGGCTGCAAATGACCCTTGCCCAGGAGAAGTGTCCTGGGCTAGGTAATCTGCCATGAATTCAAATCAGGCCCGACTCTCAGGCAGAAATGTTTCAACAGCTCAGAGGTACTCACACGCTTTTTTAAAAACAGCACATCAAATGAAAAGAGGCTCAGGATCTGCCGTGATCAGGGAATGCACATAAACGTAGACGAGGTGTTCCCTGGCTGCAGTCCTCAAAAAGCCTATAAACAGTAAGTGCTCAACAGGGCAGGCAGAAGAGGGAACCCTACTATGCTGTTGGTGGAAATGTAAATTGCTAACAGCCAGTATGGAGATAGGTAGGCAAGTTCCTTGCTAAACTATAAACTGGAGCTACCATCAGACTCGGCATCCCCACTCCAGTTTGTATAACCAGAGAATACCATCATTGGAATAAAACACTTCCACCCCAACGGTTGTTGTGGTACTCTTTACCATAGCCAAGCCACGCAGATGACTGACATGTCCAGCGGGAAATGAATGGATAAAGAAGTTGGGCTACCTATACTCCCTCGACTGTCACTCATCCAGGGAACAAAATGAACTCATGCTATTTGTAGCAACATGGATGGAGCAGTAGATGATATCACTAATTCTGGTATATTAGGGACAGAAAGACACATATGCAGCATATCACTTTCAGGTACAGTCGAAAAATGGTTACAAAGGAAGTAATGTACAGTGCAAACACAGACTCACAAACTGAGCCACGAAACGTAGATTTACCATAGGGGGAAATTGGGGATCGGACAAAGATGAAGTAGGAGGTTGGGATTAACAGAAACACACTAATATATAAAAAAAAACTTCAACAACGGCGACCCTACTAATAGCACAGGGATCTCTAATCAACACTCGTCAATAACCTAACATGGAAAATAATCCAAAATTTAAAGGTACAGCTACATATATATCTGCATCAAGTTGCTTTCGAACTCAAACAAAGACAACAATGTATATAAACTACGCTGAAATAGAAAATAAGTATTAAATTATAAAACAAGAAAAAGGCAAGAAATGCCTACTATATTACCCTCAGGCCTCTGTGACGTGGGCTGGTGTCACATCTCTGTTGCCTCAGCAGGCCTGGGTCCCAATGCAGGAGTATGCTGGTGCTGAGGGAGCCAGGGAGGAGGACGTGCCAGCAGATCAGCACCCCCTCAGACCTCTATTGCCCATTCTCCTCTGCATGGTAGCACAGTCTCCCGATCCAAGCCGGCCCTCTTACAACTAAGCCAAGCCTAGTGTACCCAAATGAAGGTCGACCAGCTGGGAGGGAAGAGCTGTGAAAAGACACCGGATCTCCACAGCTCCTGCTAGTGGGGTTCCCACCTCCAGCCTACTTCCTTAGACTCGCCCCACCTACGAACCACAGCACCTTCAGCATAGCACATTTGCACTGCTTGGGATTTGCGTGGGGTCGGGCAGTGCAGGGTAAGGGTGAAGAGGAAAAGATACACAAGCACTGCGCTGTGTGTTCAGCCACGTTGGACTCCAATTTCCAACCCAACACCAGGACTCCCTCTAAGGCTCTGTTTGCCTACGTTACCAGGGAGGACACGAAGAAGTGCTGCCGCCTTGTGGCGCTTTCCCGTAACAACAACTTGAAACACTGTACTCAAGGGCACTTAACATTCACAAGGCCTGCGCGGCTGCAAATGAACCCTGCCCTCCAGAAATGTCCTATGCTAGGTGATCTGAAATCAATTCAAATCAGGTCCGACTCTCAGGCAGAAATGTTTCAAGAGCCCAGTGGTACTCACACGCTTTTTAAAAAACAGCACATCAAATGAAAAGATGCTCAGGATCTCTCATGATTAAAGAATGAAAATAAACGTAGACGAGCTGTTCCCTGGCTGCAGTCCTCAAAAAGCCTACAAAGAGTAACTGCTCAAGAGGGCAGGAAAAAAGAGAACCCTACTACGCTGTTGGTGGAAATGTAACTTGCTAGCAGCCAGTATGGAGATAGGCAGGCAAGTTCCTTAGTAACCTATAAACTGGAGCGACCACGAGATTCGGCAACCCCACTGCAGTTCGTATAACCAGGGAATACCATCATTGGAATACAACAGTTGCACCCCAACGGTCGTGGTGCTACTCTTTATCATAGCCAAGACACGCAAACAAGCGAAATGTCCAGCGAGAGACGATTGGATAAAGAACTTGTGAGACCTATACCCCCTGGACTGTCACTCATCCAGACAACAAAATGAACTCATGCTATTTGTAGCCACATGGATGCAGCAGTAGATGATCTCACTAATTCTGGTAAGTTAGAGACAGAAAGACACATATCCCAGCATATCACTTATATGTGCAATCTAAAAACGCATACAAAGAAGGAGTATACAAAGGAAACACAGATTCCCAAACGGGAAAAAGAAGTGTCGAGTTCCCAGAGGGGGAAACTGGGGATCGGGGAAGGATGAAGTAGGAGGTTGGGATTCACAGACAAACACTCATATATAAAAAAGACTTCATCAACAACAACCATCCTGAGAGCACAGGGAACTCTACTCAACATTCTTCAATACCCTAACAGGGAAACGAATCCGAAATACTACGGGTACAGCTACATATATAACTGCATCAAGTTGCTGTCGAACTCAAACAAACACAACATTGTATATACACTATGCTGGAATGGAAAATAAATACTAAATTATAAACCAAGAAAAGGCAAGAAATGCCTACTCTATTACTCTCTGGTCTCGGTGAACTGGGATGGTGTCACATCCCTTGAGCCTGAGCAGGCCTGGGGCCCCTGGCTAGAGTATGCTGCTGATTAGGGAGACAGGGGGGAGGACGTGCCAGCAGATCAGCACCCCCTCAGACCTCTAGTGCCCATTCTCCTCTGCATGGGACCACAATCTCTAGATCCAAGCCGACCCTCTTACAGATAAGCCAAGCCTAGGGTACCCAAAGGATGGTGGACTCGCTCGGAGGGAAGAGCTGTGAAAAGACACAGGATCTCCACGGCTACTCCTGGTGGGATTCCCACCTCCAGACTACTTCCTTCGATTCGCCCCACCTACGAACCGCAGCACCTGCAGCACAGCACATTTGCCCTGCTTGGGATTTGCGTGGGCGAGGGTGGTGCAGCGTTAGGGGGAAGAGGTAGAGATACACGAGTCCTACGGTGTGTGTTCAGCCACGTTCCATTCAAATTTCCACCCCAACAACAAGACTAGTTCTAAGGCTCTGTTTGCCCAAGTGACCAGAGAGGGCACGAAGCAGTGCTGCCGCCTTGTGGCGCTTTCCTGTAACAACAACTTTAAAAACTGGGCTCAAGGGCACTTAACATTCACAAGGCCTCTGACCTGCGGGGCTGCAAATGACCCTTGCCCAGGAGAAGTGTCCTGGGCTAGGTAATCTGCCATGAATTCAAATCAGGCCCGACTCTCAGGCAGAAATGTTTCAACAGCTCAGAGGTACTCACACGCTTTTTTAAAAACAGCACATCAAATGAAAAGAGGCTCAGGATCTGCCGTGATCAGGGAATGCACATAAACGTAGACGAGGTGTTCCCTGGCTGCAGTCCTCAAAAAGCCTATAAAGAGTAAGTGCTCAACAGGGCAGGCAGAAGAGGGAACCCTACTATGCTGTTGGTGGAAATGTAAATTGCTAACAGCCAGTATGGAGATAGGTAGGCAAGTTCCTTGCTAAACTATAAACTGGAGCTACCATCAGACTCGGCATCCCCACTCCAGTTTGTATAACCAGAGAATACCATCATTGGAATAAAACACTTCCACCCCAACGGTTGTTGTGGTACTCTTTACCATAGCCAAGCCACGCAGATGACTGACATGTCCAGCGGGAAATGAATGGATAAAGAAGTTGGGCTACCTATACTCCCTCGACTGTCACTCATCCAGGGAACAAAATGAACTCATGCTATTTGTAGCAACATGGATGGAGCAGTAGATGATATCACTAATTCTGGTATATTAGGGACAGAAAGACACATATGCAGCATATCACTTTCAGGTACAGTCGAAAAATGGTTACAAAGGAAGTAATGTACAGTGCAAACACAGACTCACAAACTGAGCCACGAAACGTAGATTTACCATAGGGGGAAATTGGGGATCGGACAAAGATGAAGTAGGAGGTTGGGATTAACAGAAACACACTAATATATAAAAAAAAACTTCAACAACGGCGACCCTACTAATAGCACAGGGATCTCTAATCAACACTCGTCAATAACCTAACATGGAAAATAATCCAAAATTTAAAGGTACAGCTACATATATATCTGCATCAAGTTGCTTTCGAACTCAAACAAAGACAACAATGTATATAAACTACGCTGAAATAGAAAATAAGTATTAAATTATAAAACAAGAAAAAGGCAAGAAATGCCTACTATATTACCCTCAGGCCTCTGTGACGTGGGTTGGTGTCACATCTCTGCTGCCTCAGCAGGCCTGGGTCCCAATGCAGGAGTATGCTGGTGCTGAGGGAGCCAGGGAGGAGGACGTGCCAGCAGATCAGCACCCCCTCAGACCTCTATTGCCCATTCTCCTCTGCATGGTAGCACAGTCTCCCGATCCAAGCCGGCCCTCTTACAACTAAGCCAAGCCTAGTGTACCCAAATGAAGGTCGACCAGCTGGGAGGGAAGAGCTGTGAAAAGACACCGGATCTCCACAGCTCCTGCTAGTGGGGTTCCCACCTCCAGCCTACTTCCTTAGACTCGCCCCACCTACGAACCACAGCACCTTCAGCATAGCACATTTGCACTGCTTGGGATTTGCGTGGGGTCGGGCAGTGCAGGGTAAGGGTGAAGAGGAAAAGATACACAAGCACTGCGCTGTGTGTTCAGCCACGTTGGACTCCAATTTCCAACCCAACACCAGGACTCCCTCTAAGGCTCTGTTTGCCTACGTTACCAGGGAGGACACGAAGAAGTGCTGCCGCCTTGTGGCGCTTTCCCGTAACAACAACTTGAAACACTGTACTCAAGGGCACTTAACATTCACAAGGCCTGCGCGGCTGCAAATGAACCCTGCCCTCCAGAAATGTCCTATGCTAGGTGATCTGAAATCAATTCAAATCAGGTCCGACTCTCAGGCAGAAATGTTTCAAGAGCCCAGTGGTACTCACACGCTTTTTAAAAAACAGCACATCAAATGAAAAGATGCTCAGGATCTCTCATGATTAAAGAATGAAAATAAACGTAGACGAGCTGTTCCCTGGCTGCAGTCCTCAAAAAGCCTACAAAGAGTAACTGCTCAAGAGGGCAGGAAAAAAGAGAACCCTACTACGCTGTTGGTGGAAATGTAACTTGCTAGCAGCCAGTATGGAGATAGGCAGGCAAGTTCCTTAGTAACCTATAAACTGGAGCGACCACGAGATTCGGCAACCCCACTGCAGTTCGTATAACCAGGGAATACCATCATTGGAATACAACAGTTGCACCCCAACGGTCGTGGTGCTACTCTTTATCATAGCCAAGACACGCAAACAAGCGAAATGTCCAGCGAGAGACGATTGGATAAAGAACTTGTGAGACCTATACCCCCTGGACTGTCACTCATCCAGACAACAAAATGAACTCATGCTATTTGTAGCCACATGGATGCAGCAGTAGATGATCTCACTAATTCTGGTAAGTTAGAGACAGAAAGACACATATCCCAGCATATCACTTATATGTGCAATCTAAAAACGCATACAAAGAAGGAGTATACAAAGGAAACACAGATTCCCAAACGGGAAAAAGAAGTGTCGAGTTCCCAGAGGGGGAAACTGGGGATCGGGGAAGGATGAAGTAGGAGGTTGGGATTCACAGACAAACACTCATATATAAAAAAGACTTCATCAACAACAACCATCCTGAGAGCACAGGGAACTCTACTCAACATTCTTCAATACCCTAACAGGGAAACGAATCCGAAATACTACGGGTACAGCTACATATATAACTGCATCAAGTTGCTGTCGAACTCAAACAAACACAACATTGTATATACACTATGCTGGAATGGAAAATAAATACTAAATTATAAACCAAGAAAAGGCAAGAAATGCCTACTCTATTACTCTCTGGTCTCGGTGAACTGGGATGGTGTCACATCCCTTGAGCCTGAGCAGGCCTGGGGCCCCTGGCTAGAGTATGCTGCTGATTAGGGAGACAGGGGGGAGGACGTGCCAGCAGATCAGCACCCCCTCAGACCTCTAGTGCCCATTCTCCTCTGCATGGGACCACAATCTCTAGATCCAAGCCGACCCTCTTACAGATAAGCCAAGCCTAGGGTACCCAAAGGATGGTGGACTCGCTCGGAGGGAAGAGCTGTGAAAAGACACAGGATCTCCACGGCTACTCCTGGTGGGATTCCCACCTCCAGACTACTTCCTTCGATTCGCCCCACCTACGAACCGCAGCACCTGCAGCACAGCACATTTGCCCTGCTTGGGATTTGCGTGGGCGAGGGTGGTGCAGCGTTAGGGGGAAGAGGTAGAGATACACGAGTCCTACGGTGTGTGTTCAGCCACGTTCCATTCAAATTTCCACCCCAACAACAAGACTAGTTCTAAGGCTCTGTTTGCCCAAGTGACCAGAGAGGGCACGAAGCAGTGCTGCCGCCTTGTGGCGCTTTCCTGTAACAACAACTTTAAAAACTGGGCTCAAGGGCACTTAACATTCACAAGGCCTCTGACCTGCGGGGCTGCAAATGACCCTTGCCCAGGAGAAGTGTCCTGGGCTAGGTAATCTGCCATGAATTCAAATCAGGCCCGACTCTCAGGCAGAAATGTTTCAACAGCTCAGAGGTACTCACACGCTTTTTTAAAAACAGCACATCAAATGAAAAGAGGCTCAGGATCTGCCGTGATCAGGGAATGCACATAAACGTAGACGAGGTGTTCCCTGGCTGCAGTCCTCAAAAAGCCTATAAAGAGTAAGTGCTCAACAGGGCAGGCAGAAGAGGGAACCCTACTATGCTGTTGGTGGAAATGTAAATTGCTAACAGCCAGTATGGAGATAGGTAGGCAAGTTCCTTGCTAAACTATAAACTGGAGCTACCATCAGACTCGGCATCCCCACTCCAGTTTGTATAACCAGAGAATACCATCATTGGAATAAAACACTTCCACCCCAACGGTTGTTGTGGTACTCTTTACCATAGCCAAGCCACGCAGATGACTGACATGTCCAGCGGGAAATGAATGGATAAAGAAGTTGGGCTACCTATACTCCCTCGACTGTCACTCATCCAGGGAACAAAATGAACTCATGCTATTTGTAGCAACATGGATGGAGCAGTAGATGATATCACTAATTCTGGTATATTAGGGACAGAAAGACACATATGCAGCATATCACTTTCAGGTACAGTCGAAAAATGGTTACAAAGGAAGTAATGTACAGTGCAAACACAGACTCACAAACTGAGCCACGAAACGTAGATTTACCATAGGGGGAAATTGGGGATCGGACAAAGATGAAGTAGGAGGTTGGGATTAACAGAAACACACTAATATATAAAAAAAAACTTCAACAACGGCGACCCTACTAATAGCACAGGGATCTCTAATCAACACTCGTCAATAACCTAACATGGAAAATAATCCAAAATTTAAAGGTACAGCTACATATATATCTGCATCAAGTTGCTTTCGAACTCAAACAAAGACAACAATGTATATAAACTACGCTGAAATAGAAAATAAGTATTAAATTATAAAACAAGAAAAAGGCAAGAAATGCCTACTATATTACCCTCAGGCCTCTGTGACGTGGGCTGGTGTCACATCTCTGTTGCCTCAGCAGGCCTGGGTCCCAATGCAGGAGTATGCTGGTGCTGAGGGAGCCAGGGAGGAGGACGTGCCAGCAGATCAGCACCCCCTCAGACCTCTATTGCCCATTCTCCTCTGCATGGTAGCACAGTCTCCCGATCCAAGCCGGCCCTCTTACAACTAAGCCAAGCCTAGTGTACCCAAATGAAGGTCGACCAGCTGGGAGGGAAGAGCTGTGAAAAGACACCGGATCTCCACAGCTCCTGCTAGTGGGGTTCCCACCTCCAGCCTACTTCCTTAGACTCGCCCCACCTACGAACCACAGCACCTTCAGCATAGCACATTTGCACTGCTTGGGATTTGCGTGGGGTCGGGCAGTGCAGGGTAAGGGTGAAGAGGAAAAGATACACAAGCACTGCGCTGTGTGTTCAGCCACGTTGGACTCCAATTTCCAACCCAACACCAGGACTCCCTCTAAGGCTCTGTTTGCCTACGTTACCAGGGAGGACACGAAGAAGTGCTGCCGCCTTGTGGCGCTTTCCCGTAACAACAACTTGAAACACTGTACTCAAGGGCACTTAACATTCACAAGGCCTGCGCGGCTGCAAATGAACCCTGCCCTCCAGAAATGTCCTATGCTAGGTGATCTGAAATCAATTCAAATCAGGTCCGACTCTCAGGCAGAAATGTTTCAAGAGCCCAGTGGTACTCACACGCTTTTTAAAAAACAGCACATCAAATGAAAAGATGCTCAGGATCTCTCATGATTAAAGAATGAAAATAAACGTAGACGAGCTGTTCCCTGGCTGCAGTCCTCAAAAAGCCTACAAAGAGTAACTGCTCAAGAGGGCAGGAAAAAAGAGAACCCTACTACGCTGTTGGTGGAAATGTAACTTGCTAGCAGCCAGTATGGAGATAGGTAGGCAAGTTCCTTAGTAACCTATAAACTGGAGCGACCACGAGATTCGGCAACCCCACTGCAGTTCGTATAACCAGGGAATACCATCATTGGAATACAACAGTTGCACCCCAACGGTCGTGGTGCTACTCTTTATCATAGCCAAGACACGCAAACAAGCGAAATGTCCAGCGAGAGACGATTGGATAAAGAACTTGTGAGACCTATACCCCCTGGACTGTCACTCATCCAGACAACAAAATGAACTCATGCTATTTGTAGCCACATGGATGCAGCAGTAGATGATCTCACTAATTCTGGTAAGTTAGAGACAGAAAGACACATATCCCAGCATATCACTTATATGTGCAATCTAAAAACGCATACAAAGAAGGAGTATACAAAGGAAACACAGATTCCCAAACGGGAAAAAGAAGTGTCGAGTTCCCAGAGGGGGAAACTGGGGATCGGGGAAGGATGAAGTAGGAGGTTGGGATTCACAGACAAACACTCATATATAAAAAAGACTTCATCAACAACAACCATCCTGAGAGCACAGGGAACTCTACTCAACATTCTTCAATACCCTAACAGGGAAACGAATCCGAAATACTACGGGTACAGCTACATATATAACTGCATCAAGTTGCTGTCGAACTCAAACAAACACAACATTGTATATACACTATGCTGGAATGGAAAATAAATACTAAATTATAAACCAAGAAAAGGCAAGAAATGCCTACTCTATTACTCTCTGGTCTCGGTGAACTGGGATGGTGTCACATCCCTTGAGCCTGAGCAGGCCTGGGGCCCCTGGCTAGAGTATGCTGCTGATTAGGGAGACAGGGGGGAGGACGTGCCAGCAGATCAGCACCCCCTCAGACCTCTAGTGCCCATTCTCCTCTGCATGGGACCACAATCTCTAGATCCAAGCCGACCCTCTTACAGATAAGCCAAGCCTAGGGTACCCAAAGGATGGTGGACTCGCTCGGAGGGAAGAGCTGTGAAAAGACACAGGATCTCCACGGCTACTCCTGGTGGGATTCCCACCTCCAGACTACTTCCTTCGATTCGCCCCACCTACGAACCGCAGCACCTGCAGCACAGCACATTTGCCCTGCTTGGGATTTGCGTGGGCGAGGGTGGTGCAGCGTTAGGGGGAAGAGGTAGAGATACACGAGTCCTACGGTGTGTGTTCAGCCACGTTCCACTCAAATTTCCACCCCAACAACAAGACTAGTTCTAAGGCTCTGTTTGCCCAAGTGACCAGAGAGGGCACGAAGCAGTGCTGCCGCCTTGTGGCGCTTTCCTGTAACAACAACTTTAAAAACTGGGCTCAAGGGCACTTAACATTCACAAGGCCTCTGACCTGCGGGGCTGCAAATGACCCTTGCCCAGGAGAAGTGTCC
This sequence comes from Balaenoptera borealis, assembly GCF_965194805.1. NCBI lineage: Eukaryota > Metazoa > Chordata > Mammalia > Artiodactyla > Balaenopteridae > Balaenoptera > Balaenoptera borealis. Next base: position 47,021,159 of record NC_138869.1, on the reverse strand, counting down.
TGGGCTAGGTAATCTGCCATGAATTCAAATCAGGCCCGACTCTCAGGCAGAAATGTTTCAACAGCTCAGAGGTACTCACACGCTTTTTTAAAAACAGCACATCAAATGAAAAGAGGCTCAGGATCTGCCGTGATCAGGGAATGCACATAAACGTAGACGAGGTGTTCCCTGGCTGCAGTCCTCAAAAAGCCTATAAACAGTAAGTGCTCAACAGGGCAGGCAGAAGAGGGAACCCTACTATGCTGTTGGTGGAAATGTAAATTGCTAACAGCCAGTATGGAGATAGGTAGGCAAGTTCCTTGCTAAACTATAAACTGGAGCTACCATCAGACTCGGCATCCCCACTCCAGTTTGTATAACCAGAGAATACCATCATTGGAATAAAACACTTCCACCCCAACGGTTGTTGTGGTACTCTTTACCATAGCCAAGCCACGCAGATGACTGACATGTCCAGCGGGAAATGAATGGATAAAGAAGTTGGGCTACCTATACTCCCTCGACTGTCACTCATCCAGGGAACAAAATGAACTCATGCTATTTGTAGCAACATGGATGGAGCAGTAGATGATATCACTAATTCTGGTATATTAGGGACAGAAAGACACATATGCAGCATATCACTTTCAGGTACAGTCGAAAAATGGTTACAAAGGAAGTAATGTACAGTGCAAACACAGACTCACAAACTGAGCCACGAAACGTAGATTTACCATAGGGGGAAATTGGGGATCGGACAAAGATGAAGTAGGAGGTTGGGATTAACAGAAACACACTAATATATAAAAAAAAAAACTTCAACAACGGCGACCCTACTAATAGCACAGGGATCTCTAATCAACACTCGTCAATAACCTAACATGGAAAATAATCCAAAATTTAAAGGTACAGCTACATATATATCTGCATCAAGTTGCTTTCGAACTCAAACAAAGACAACAATGTATATAAACTACGCTGAAATAGAAAATAAGTATTAAATTATAAAACAAGAAAAAGGCAAGAAATGCCTACTATATTACCCTCAGGCCTCTGTGACGTGGGCTGGTGTCACATCTCTGTTGCCTCAGCAGGCCTGGGTCCCAATGCAGGAGTATGCTGGTGCTGAGGGAGCCAGGGAGGAGGACGTGCCAGCAGATCAGCACCCCCTCAGACCTCTATTGCCCATTCTCCTCTGCATGGTAGCACAGTCTCCCGATCCAAGCCGGCCCTCTTACAACTAAGCCAAGCCTAGTGTACCCAAATGAAGGTCGACCAGCTGGGAGGGAAGAGCTGTGAAAAGACACCGGATCTCCACAGCTCCTGCTAGTGGGGTTCCCACCTCCAGCCTACTTCCTTAGACTCGCCCCACCTACGAACCACAGCACCTTCAGCATAGCACATTTGCACTGCTTGGGATTTGCGTGGGGTCGGGCAGTGCAGGGTAAGGGTGAAGAGGAAAAGATACACAAGCACTGCGGTGTGTGTTCAGCCACGTTGGACTCCAATTTCCAACCCAACACCAGGACTCCCTCTAAGGCTCTGTTTGCCTACGTTACCAGGGAGGACACGAAGAAGTGCTGCCGCCTTGTGGCGCTTTCCCGTAACAACAACTTGAAACACTGTACTCAAGGGCACTTAACATTCACAAGGCCTGCGCGGCTGCAAATGAACCCTGCCCTCCAGAAATGTCCTATGCTAGGTGATCTGAAATCAATTCAAATCAGGTCCGACTCTCAGGCAGAAATGTTTCAAGAGCCCAGTGGTACTCACACGCTTTTTAAAAAACAGCACATCAAATGAAAAGATGCTCAGGATCTCTCATGATTAAAGAATGAAAATAAACGTAGACGAGCTGTTCCCTGGCTGCAGTCCTCAAAAAGCCTACAAAGAGTAACTGCTCAAGAGGGCAGGAAAAAAGAGAACCCTACTACGCTGTTGGTGGAAATGTAACTTGCTAGCAGCCAGTATGGAGATAGGCAGGCAAGTTCCTTAGTAACCTATAAACTGGAGCGACCACGAGATTCGGCAACCCCACTGCAGTTCGTATAACCAGGGAATACCATCATTGGAATACAACAGTTGCACCCCAACGGTCGTGGTGCTACTCTTTATCATAGCCAAGACACGCAAACAAGCGAAATGTCCAGCGAGAGACGATTGGATAAAGAACTTGTGAGACCTATACCCCCTGGACTGTCACTCATCCAGACAACAAAATGAACTCATGCTATTTGTAGCCACATGGATGCAGCAGTAGATGATCTCACTAATTCTGGTAAGTTAGAGACAGAAAGACACATATCCCAGCATATCACTTATATGTGCAATCTAAAAACGCATACAAAGAAGGAGTATACAAAGGAAACACAGATTCCCAAACGGGAAAAAGAAGTGTCGAGTTCCCAGAGGGGGAAACTGGGGATCGGGGAAGGATGAAGTAGGAGGTTGGGATTCACAGACAAACACTCATATATAAAAAAGACTTCATCAACAACAACCATCCTGAGAGCACAGGGAACTCTACTCAACATTCTTCAATACCCTAACAGGGAAACGAATCCGAAATACTACGGGTACAGCTACATATATAACTGCATCAAGTTGCTGTCGAACTCAAACAAACACAACATTGTATATACACTATGCTGGAATGGAAAATAAATACTAAATTATAAACCAAGAAAAGGCAAGAAATGCCTACTCTATTACTCTCTGGTCTCGGTGAACTGGGATGGTGTCACATCCCTTGAGCCTGAGCAGGCCTGGGGCCCCTGGCTAGAGTATGCTGCTGATTAGGGAGACAGGGGGGAGGACGTGCCAGCAGATCAGCACCCCCTCAGACCTCTAGTGCCCATTCTCCTCTGCATGGGACCACAATCTCTAGATCCAAGCCGACCCTCTTACAGATAAGCCAAGCCTAGGGTACCCAAAGGATGGTGGACTCGCTCGGAGGGAAGAGCTGTGAAAAGACACAGGATCTCCACGGCTACTCCTGGTGGGATTCCCACCTCCAGACTACTTCCTTCGATTCGCCCCACCTACGAACCGCAGCACCTGCAGCACAGCACATTTGCCCTGCTTGGGATTTGCGTGGGCGAGGGTGGTGCAGCGTTAGGGGGAAGAGGTAGAGATACACGAGTCCTACGGTGTGTGTTCAGCCACGTTCCATTCAAATTTCCACCCCAACAACAAGACTAGTTCTAAGGCTCTGTTTGCCCAAGTGACCAGAGAGGGCACGAAGCAGTGCTGCCGCCTTGTGGCGCTTTCCTGTAACAACAACTTTAAAAACTGGGCTCAAGGGCACTTAACATTCACAAGGCCTCTGACCTGCGGGGCTGCAAATGACCCTTGCCCAGGAGAAGTGTCCTGGGCTAGGTAATCTGCCATGAATTCAAATCAGGCCCGACTCTCAGGCAGAAATGTTTCAACAGCTCAGAGGTACTCACACGCTTTTTTAAAAACAGCACATCAAATGAAAAGAGGCTCAGGATCTGCCGTGATCAGGGAATGCACATAAACGTAGACGAGGTGTTCCCTGGCTGCAGTCCTCAAAAAGCCTATAAAGAGTAAGTGCTCAACAGGGCAGGCAGAAGAGGGAACCCTACTATGCTGTTGGTGGAAATGTAAATTGCTAACAGCCAGTATGGAGATAGGTAGGCAAGTTCCTTGCTAAACTATAAACTGGAGCTACCATCAGACTCGGCATCCCCACTCCAGTTTGTATAACCAGAGAATACCATCATTGGAATAAAACACTTCCACCCCAACGGTTGTTGTGGTACTCTTTACCATAGCCAAGCCACGCAGATGACTGACATGTCCAGCGGGAAATGAATGGATAAAGAAGTTGGGCTACCTATACTCCCTCGACTGTCACTCATCCAGGGAACAAAATGAACTCATGCTATTTGTAGCAACATGGATGGAGCAGTAGATGATATCACTAATTCTGGTATATTAGGGACAGAAAGACACATATGCAGCATATCACTTTCAGGTACAGTCGAAAAATGGTTACAAAGGAAGTAATGTACAGTGCAAACACAGACTCACAAACTGAGCCACGAAACGTAGATTTACCATAGGGGGAAATTGGGGATCGGACAAAGATGAAGTAGGAGGTTGGGATTAACAGAAACACACTAATATATAAAAAAAAACTTCAACAACGGCGACCCTACTAATAGCACAGGGATCTCTAATCAACACTCGTCAATAACCTAACATGGAAAATAATCCAAAATTTAAAGGTACAGCTACATATATATCTGCATCAAGTTGCTTTCGAACTCAAACAAAGACAACAATGTATATAAACTACGCTGAAATAGAAAATAAGTATTAAATTATAAAACAAGAAAAAGGCAAGAAATGCCTACTATATTACCCTCAGGCCTCTGTGACGTGGGTTGGTGTCACATCTCTGCTGCCTCAGCAGGCCTGGGTCCCAATGCAGGAGTATGCTGGTGCTGAGGGAGCCAGGGAGGAGGACGTGCCAGCAGATCAGCACCCCCTCAGACCTCTATTGCCCATTCTCCTCTGCATGGTAGCACAGTCTCCCGATCCAAGCCGGCCCTCTTACAACTAAGCCAAGCCTAGTGTACCCAAATGAAGGTCGACCAGCTGGGAGGGAAGAGCTGTGAAAAGACACCGGATCTCCACAGCTCCTGCTAGTGGGGTTCCCACCTCCAGCCTACTTCCTTAGACTCGCCCCACCTACGAACCACAGCACCTTCAGCATAGCACATTTGCACTGCTTGGGATTTGCGTGGGGTCGGGCAGTGCAGGGTAAGGGTGAAGAGGAAAAGATACACAAGCACTGCGCTGTGTGTTCAGCCACGTTGGACTCCAATTTCCAACCCAACACCAGGACTCCCTCTAAGGCTCTGTTTGCCTACGTTACCAGGGAGGACACGAAGAAGTGCTGCCGCCTTGTGGCGCTTTCCCGTAACAACAACTTGAAACACTGTACTCAAGGGCACTTAACATTCACAAGGCCTGCGCGGCTGCAAATGAACCCTGCCCTCCAGAAATGTCCTATGCTAGGTGATCTGAAATCAATTCAAATCAGGTCCGACTCTCAGGCAGAAATGTTTCAAGAGCCCAGTGGTACTCACACGCTTTTTAAAAAACAGCACATCAAATGAAAAGATGCTCAGGATCTCTCATGATTAAAGAATGAAAATAAACGTAGACGAGCTGTTCCCTGGCTGCAGTCCTCAAAAAGCCTACAAAGAGTAACTGCTCAAGAGGGCAGGAAAAAAGAGAACCCTACTACGCTGTTGGTGGAAATGTAACTTGCTAGCAGCCAGTATGGAGATAGGTAGGCAAGTTCCTTAGTAACCTATAAACTGGAGCGACCACGAGATTCGGCAACCCCACTGCAGTTCGTATAACCAGGGAATACCATCATTGGAATACAACAGTTGCACCCCAACGGTCGTGGTGCTACTCTTTATCATAGCCAAGACACGCAAACAAGCGAAATGTCCAGCGAGAGACGATTGGATAAAGAACTTGTGAGACCTATACCCCCTGGACTGTCACTCATCCAGACAACAAAATGAACTCATGCTATTTGTAGCCACATGGATGCAGCAGTAGATGATCTCACTAATTCTGGTAAGTTAGAGACAGAAAGACACATATCCCAGCATATCACTTATATGTGCAATCTAAAAACGCATACAAAGAAGGAGTATACAAAGGAAACACAGATTCCCAAACGGGAAAAAGAAGTGTCGAGTTCCCAGAGGGGGAAACTGGGGATCGGGGAAGGATGAAGTAGGAGGTTGGGATTCACAGACAAACACTCATATATAAAAAAGACTTCATCAACAACAACCATCCTGAGAGCACAGGGAACTCTACTCAACATTCTTCAATACCCTAACAGGGAAACGAATCCGAAATACTACGGGTACAGCTACATATATAACTGCATCAAGTTGCTGTCGAACTCAAACAAACACAACATTGTATATACACTATGCTGGAATGGAAAATAAATACTAAATTATAAACCAAGAAAAGGCAAGAAATGCCTACTCTATTACTCTCTGGTCTCGGTGAACTGGGATGGTGTCACATCCCTTGAGCCTGAGCAGGCCTGGGGCCCCTGGCTAGAGTATGCTGCTGATTAGGGAGACAGGGGGGAGGACGTGCCAGCAGATCAGCACCCCCTCAGACCTCTAGTGCCCATTCTCCTCTGCATGGGACCACAATCTCTAGATCCAAGCCGACCCTCTTACAGATAAGCCAAGCCTAGGGTACCCAAAGGATGGTGGACTCGCTCGGAGGGAAGAGCTGTGAAAAGACACAGGATCTCCACGGCTACTCCTGGTGGGATTCCCACCTCCAGACTACTTCCTTCGATTCGCCCCACCTACGAACCGCAGCACCTGCAGCACAGCACATTTGCCCTGCTTGGGATTTGCGTGGGCGAGGGTGGTGCAGCGTTAGGGGGAAGAGGTAGAGATACACGAGTCCTACGGTGTGTGTTCAGCCACGTTCCATTCAAATTTCCACCCCAACAACAAGACTAGTTCTAAGGCTCTGTTTGCCCAAGTGACCAGAGAGGGCACGAAGCAGTGCTGCCGCCTTGTGGCGCTTTCCTGTAACAACAACTTTAAAAACTGGGCTCAAGGGCACTTAACATTCACAAGGCCTCTGACCTGCGGGGCTGCAAATGACCCTTGCCCAGGAGAAGTGTCCTGGGCTAGGTAATCTGCCATGAATTCAAATCAGGCCCGACTCTCAGGCAGAAATGTTTCAACAGCTCAGAGGTACTCACACGCTTTTTTAAAAACAGCACATCAAATGAAAAGAGGCTCAGGATCTGCCGTGATCAGGGAATGCACATAAACGTAGACGAGGTGTTCCCTGGCTGCAGTCCTCAAAAAGCCTATAAAGAGTAAGTGCTCAACAGGGCAGGCAGAAGAGGGAACCCTACTATGCTGTTGGTGGAAATGTAAATTGCTAACAGCCAGTATGGAGATAGGTAGGCAAGTTCCTTGCTAAACTATAAACTGGAGCTACCATCAGACTCGGCATCCCCACTCCAGTTTGTATAACCAGAGAATACCATCATTGGAATAAAACACTTCCACCCCAACGGTTGTTGTGGTACTCTTTACCATAGCCAAGCCACGCAGATGACTGACATGTCCAGCGGGAAATGAATGGATAAAGAAGTTGGGCTACCTATACTCCCTCGACTGTCACTCATCCAGGGAACAAAATGAACTCATGCTATTTGTAGCAACATGGATGGAGCAGTAGATGATATCACTAATTCTGGTATATTAGGGACAGAAAGACACATATGCAGCATATCACTTTCAGGTACAGTCGAAAAATGGTTACAAAGGAAGTAATGTACAGTGCAAACACAGACTCACAAACTGAGCCACGAAACGTAGATTTACCATAGGGGGAAATTGGGGATCGGACAAAGATGAAGTAGGAGGTTGGGATTAACAGAAACACACTAATATATAAAAAAAAACTTCAACAACGGCGACCCTACTAATAGCACAGGGATCTCTAATCAACACTCGTCAATAACCTAACATGGAAAATAATCCAAAATTTAAAGGTACAGCTACATATATATCTGCATCAAGTTGCTTTCGAACTCAAACAAAGACAACAATGTATATAAACTACGCTGAAATAGAAAATAAGTATTAAATTATAAAACAAGAAAAAGGCAAGAAATGCCTACTATATTACCCTCAGGCCTCTGTGACGTGGGCTGGTGTCACATCTCTGTTGCCTCAGCAGGCCTGGGTCCCAATGCAGGAGTATGCTGGTGCTGAGGGAGCCAGGGAGGAGGACGTGCCAGCAGATCAGCACCCCCTCAGACCTCTATTGCCCATTCTCCTCTGCATGGTAGCACAGTCTCCCGATCCAAGCCGGCCCTCTTACAACTAAGCCAAGCCTAGTGTACCCAAATGAAGGTCGACCAGCTGGGAGGGAAGAGCTGTGAAAAGACACCGGATCTCCACAGCTCCTGCTAGTGGGGTTCCCACCTCCAGCCTACTTCCTTAGACTCGCCCCACCTACGAACCACAGCACCTTCAGCATAGCACATTTGCACTGCTTGGGATTTGCGTGGGGTCGGGCAGTGCAGGGTAAGGGTGAAGAGGAAAAGATACACAAGCACTGCGCTGTGTGTTCAGCCACGTTGGACTCCAATTTCCAACCCAACACCAGGACTCCCTCTAAGGCTCTGTTTGCCTACGTTACCAGGGAGGACACGAAGAAGTGCTGCCGCCTTGTGGCGCTTTCCCGTAACAACAACTTGAAACACTGTACTCAAGGGCACTTAACATTCACAAGGCCTGCGCGGCTGCAAATGAACCCTGCCCTCCAGAAATGTCCTATGCTAGGTGATCTGAAATCAATTCAAATCAGGTCCGACTCTCAGGCAGAAATGTTTCAAGAGCCCAGTGGTACTCACACGCTTTTTAAAAAACAGCACATCAAATGAAAAGATGCTCAGGATCTCTCATGATTAAAGAATGAAAATAAACGTAGACGAGCTGTTCCCTGGCTGCAGTCCTCAAAAAGCCTACAAAGAGTAACTGCTCAAGAGGGCAGGAAAAAAGAGAACCCTACTACGCTGTTGGTGGAAATGTAACTTGCTAGCAGCCAGTATGGAGATAGGTAGGCAAGTTCCTTAGTAACCTATAAACTGGAGCGACCACGAGATTCGGCAACCCCACTGCAGTTCGTATAACCAGGGAATACCATCATTGGAATACAACAGTTGCACCCCAACGGTCGTGGTGCTACTCTTTATCATAGCCAAGACACGCAAACAAGCGAAATGTCCAGCGAGAGACGATTGGATAAAGAACTTGTGAGACCTATACCCCCTGGACTGTCACTCATCCAGACAACAAAATGAACTCATGCTATTTGTAGCCACATGGATGCAGCAGTAGATGATCTCACTAATTCTGGTAAGTTAGAGACAGAAAGACACATATCCCAGCATATCACTTATATGTGCAATCTAAAAACGCATACAAAGAAGGAGTATACAAAGGAAACACAGATTCCCAAACGGGAAAAAGAAGTGTCGAGTTCCCAGAGGGGGAAACTGGGGATCGGGGAAGGATGAAGTAGGAGGTTGGGATTCACAGACAAACACTCATATATAAAAAAGACTTCATCAACAACAACCATCCTGAGAGCACAGGGAACTCTACTCAACATTCTTCAATACCCTAACAGGGAAACGAATCCGAAATACTACGGGTACAGCTACATATATAACTGCATCAAGTTGCTGTCGAACTCAAACAAACACAACATTGTATATACACTATGCTGGAATGGAAAATAAATACTAAATTATAAACCAAGAAAAGGCAAGAAATGCCTACTCTATTACTCTCTGGTCTCGGTGAACTGGGATGGTGTCACATCCCTTGAGCCTGAGCAGGCCTGGGGCCCCTGGCTAGAGTATGCTGCTGATTAGGGAGACAGGGGGGAGGACGTGCCAGCAGATCAGCACCCCCTCAGACCTCTAGTGCCCATTCTCCTCTGCATGGGACCACAATCTCTAGATCCAAGCCGACCCTCTTACAGATAAGCCAAGCCTAGGGTACCCAAAGGATGGTGGACTCGCTCGGAGGGAAGAGCTGTGAAAAGACACAGGATCTCCACGGCTACTCCTGGTGGGATTCCCACCTCCAGACTACTTCCTTCGATTCGCCCCACCTACGAACCGCAGCACCTGCAGCACAGCACATTTGCCCTGCTTGGGATTTGCGTGGGCGAGGGTGGTGCAGCGTTAGGGGGAAGAGGTAGAGATACACGAGTCCTACGGTGTGTGTTCAGCCACGTTCCACTCAAATTTCCACCCCAACAACAAGACTAGTTCTAAGGCTCTGTTTGCCCAAGTGACCAGAGAGGGCACGAAGCAGTGCTGCCGCCTTGTGGCGCTTTCCTGTAACAACAACTTTAAAAACTGGGCTCAAGGGCACTTAACATTCACAAGGCCTCTGACCTGCGGGGCTGCAAATGACCCTTGCCCAGGAGAAGTGTCCTGGGCTAGGTAATCTGCCATGAATTCAAATCAGGCCCGACTCTCAGGCAGAAATGTTTCAACAGCTCAGAGGTACTCACACGCTTTTTTAAAAACAGCACATCAAATGAAAAGAGGCTCAGGATCTGCCGTGATCAGGGAATGCACATAAACGTAGACGAGGTGTTCCCTGGCTGCAGTCCTCAAAAAGCCTATAAACAGTAAGTGCTCAACAGGGCAGGCAGAAGAGGGAACCCTACTATGCTGTTGGTGGAAATGTAAATTGCTAACAGCCAGTATGGAGATAGGTAGGCAAGTTCCTTGCTAAACTATAAACTGGAGCTACCATCAGACTCGGCATCCCCACTCCAGTTTGTATAACCAGAGAATACCATCATTGGAATAAAACACTTCCACCCCAACGGTTGTTGTGGTACTCTTTACCATAGCCAAGCCACGCAGATGACTGACATGTCCAGCGGGAAATGAATGGATAAAGAAGTTGGGCTACCTATACTCCCTCGACTGTCACTCATCCAGGGAACAAAATGAACTCATGCTATTTGTAGCAACATGGATGGAGCAGTAGATGATATCACTAATTCTGGTATATTAGGGACAGAAAGACACATATGCAGCATATCACTTTCAGGTACAGTCGAAAAATGGTTACAAAGGAAGTAATGTACAGTGCAAACACAGACTCACAAACTGAGCCACGAAACGTAGATTTACCATAGGGGGAAATTGGGGATCGGACAAAGATGAAGTAGGAGGTTGGGATTAACAGAAACACACTAATATATAAAAAAAAAAACTTCAACAACGGCGACCCTACTAATAGCACAGGGATCTCTAATCAACACTCGTCAATAACCTAACATGGAAAATAATCCAAAATTTAAAGGTACAGCTACATATATATCTGCATCAAGTTGCTTTCGAACTCAAACAAAGACAACAATGTATATAAACTACGCTGAAATAGAAAATAAGTATTAAATTATAAAACAAGAAAAAGGCAAGAAATGCCTACTATATTACCCTCAGGCCTCTGTGACGTGGGCTGGTGTCACATCTCTGTTGCCTCAGCAGGCCTGGGTCCCAATGCAGGAGTATGCTGGTGCTGAGGGAGCCAGGGAGGAGGACGTGCCAGCAGATCAGCACCCCCTCAGACCTCTATTGCCCATTCTCCTCTGCATGGTAGCACAGTCTCCCGATCCAAGCCGGCCCTCTTACAACTAAGCCAAGCCTAGTGTACCCAAATGAAGGTCGACCAGCTGGGAGGGAAGAGCTGTGAAAAGACACCGGATCTCCACAGCTCCTGCTAGTGGGGTTCCCACCTCCAGCCTACTTCCTTAGACTCGCCCCACCTACGAACCACAGCACCTTCAGCATAGCACATTTGCACTGCTTGGGATTTGCGTGGGGTCGGGCAGTGCAGGGTAAGGGTGAAGAGGAAAAGATACACAAGCACTGCGCTGTGTGTTCAGCCACGTTGGACTCCAATTTCCAACCCAACACCAGGACTCCCTCTAAGGCTCTGTTTGCCTACGTTACCAGGGAGGACACGAAGAAGTGCTGCCGCCTTGTGGCGCTTTCCCGTAACAACAACTTGAAACACTGTACTCAAGGGCACTTAACATTCACAAGGCCTGCGCGGCTGCAAATGAACCCTGCCCTCCAGAAATGTCCTATGCTAGGTGATCTGAAATCAATTCAAATCAGGTCCGACTCTCAGGCAGAAATGTTTCAAGAGCCCAGTGGTACTCACACGCTTTTTAAAAAACAGCACATCAAATGAAAAGATGCTCAGGATCTCTCATGATTAAAGAATGAAAATAAACGTAGACGAGCTGTTCCCTGGCTGCAGTCCTCAAAAAGCCTACAAAGAGTAACTGCTCAAGAGGGCAGGAAAAAAGAGAACCCTACTACGCTGTTGGTGGAAATGTAACTTGCTAGCAGCCAGTATGGAGATAGGTAGGCAAGTTCCTTAGTAACCTATAAACTGGAGCGACCACGAGATTCGGCAACCCCACTGCAGTTCGTATAACCAGGGAATACCATCATTGGAATACAACAGTTGCACCCCAACGGTCGTGGTGCTACTCTTTATCATAGCCAAGACACGCAAACAAGCGAAATGTCCAGCGAGAGACGATTGGATAAAGAACTTGTGAGACCTATACCCCCTGGACTGTCACTCATCCAGACAACAAAATGAACTCATGCTATTTGTAGCCACATGGATGCAGCAGTAGATGATCTCACTAATTCTGGTAAGTTAGAGACAGAAAGACACATATCCCAGCATATCACTTATATGTGCAATCTAAAAACGCATACAAAGAAGGAGTATACAAAGGAAACACAGATTCCCAAACGGGAAAAAGAAGTGTCGAGTTCCCAGAGGGGGAAACTGGGGATCGGGGAAGGATGAAGTAGGAGGTTGGGATTCACAGACAAACACTCATATATAAAAAAGACTTCATCAACAACAACCATCCTGAGAGCACAGGGAACTCTACTCAACATTCTTCAATACCCTAACAGGGAAACGAATCCGAAATACTACGGGTACAGCTACATATATAACTGCATCAAGTTGCTGTCGAACTCAAACAAACACAACATTGTATATACACTATGCTGGAATGGAAAATAAATACTAAATTATAAACCAAGAAAAGGCAAGAAATGCCTACTCTATTACTCTCTGGTCTCGGTGAACTGGGATGGTGTCACATCCCTTGAGCCTGAGCAGGCCTGGGGCCCCTGGCTAGAGTATGCTGCTGATTAGGGAGACAGGGGGGAGGACGTGCCAGCAGATCAGCACCCCCTCAGACCTCTAGTGCCCATTCTCCTCTGCATGGGACCACAATCTCTAGATCCAAGCCGACCCTCTTACAGATAAGCCAAGCCTAGGGTACCCAAAGGATGGTGGACTCGCTCGGAGGGAAGAGCTGTGAAAAGACACAGGATCTCCACGGCTACTCCTGGTGGGATTCCCACCTCCAGACTACTTCCTTCGATTCGCCCCACCTACGAACCGCAGCACCTGCAGCACAGCACATTTGCCCTGCTTGGGATTTGCGTGGGCGAGGGTGGTGCAGCGTTAGGGGGAAGAGGTAGAGATACACGAGTCCTACGGTGTGTGTTCAGCCACGTTCCATTCAAATTTCCACCCCAACAACAAGACTAGTTCTAAGGCTCTGTTTGCCCAAGTGACCAGAGAGGGCACGAAGCAGTGCTGCCGCCTTGTGGCGCTTTCCTGTAACAACAACTTTAAAAACTGGGCTCAAGGGCACTTAACATTCACAAGGCCTCTGACCTGCGGGGCTGCAAATGACCCTTGCCCAGGAGAAGTGTCCTGGGCTAGGTAATCTGCCATGAATTCAAATCAGGCCCGACTCTCAGGCAGAAATGTTTCAACAGCTCAGAGGTACTCACACGCTTTTTTAAAAACAGCACATCAAATGAAAAGAGGCTCAGGATCTGCCGTGATCAGGGAATGCACATAAACGTAGACGAGGTGTTCCCTGGCTGCAGTCCTCAAAAAGCCTATAAAGAGTAAGTGCTCAACAGGGCAGGCAGAAGAGGGAACCCTACTATGCTGTTGGTGGAAATGTAAATTGCTAACAGCCAGTATGGAGATAGGTAGGCAAGTTCCTTGCTAAACTATAAACTGGAGCTACCATCAGACTCGGCATCCCCACTCCAGTTTGTATAACCAGAGAATACCATCATTGGAATAAAACACTTCCACCCCAACGGTTGTTGTGGTACTCTTTACCATAGCCAAGCCACGCAGATGACTGACATGTCCAGCGGGAAATGAATGGATAAAGAAGTTGGGCTACCTATACTCCCTCGACTGTCACTCATCCAGGGAACAAAATGAACTCATGCTATTTGTAGCAACATGGATGGAGCAGTAGATGATATCACTAATTCTGGTATATTAGGGACAGAAAGACACATATGCAGCATATCACTTTCAGGTACAGTCGAAAAATGGTTACAAAGGAAGTAATGTACAGTGCAAACACAGACTCACAAACTGAGCCACGAAACGTAGATTTACCATAGGGGGAAATTGGGGATCGGACAAAGATGAAGTAGGAGGTTGGGATTAACAGAAACACACTAATATATAAAAAAAAACTTCAACAACGGCGACCCTACTAATAGCACAGGGATCTCTAATCAACACTCGTCAATAACCTAACATGGAAAATAATCCAAAATTTAAAGGTACAGCTACATATATATCTGCATCAAGTTGCTTTCGAACTCAAACAAAGACAACAATGTATATAAACTACGCTGAAATAGAAAATAAGTATTAAATTATAAAACAAGAAAAAGGCAAGAAATGCCTACTATATTACCCTCAGGCCTCTGTGACGTGGGCTGGTGTCACATCTCTGTTGCCTCAGCAGGCCTGGGTCCCAATGCAGGAGTATGCTGGTGCTGAGGGAGCCAGGGAGGAGGACGTGCCAGCAGATCAGCACCCCCTCAGACCTCTATTGCCCATTCTCCTCTGCATGGTAGCACAGTCTCCCGATCCAAGCCGGCCCTCTTACAACTAAGCCAAGCCTAGTGTACCCAAATGAAGGTCGACCAGCTGGGAGGGAAGAGCTGTGAAAAGACACCGGATCTCCACAGCTCCTGCTAGTGGGGTTCCCACCTCCAGCCTACTTCCTTAGACTCGCCCCACCTACGAACCACAGCACCTTCAGCATAGCACATTTGCACTGCTTGGGATTTGCGTGGGGTCGGGCAGTGCAGGGTAAGGGTGAAGAGGAAAAGATACACAAGCACTGCGCTGTGTGTTCAGCCACGTTGGACTCCAATTTCCAACCCAACACCAGGACTCCCTCTAAGGCTCTGTTTGCCTACGTTACCAGGGAGGACACGAAGAAGTGCTGCCGCCTTGTGGCGCTTTCCCGTAACAACAACTTGAAACACTGTACTCAAGGGCACTTAACATTCACAAGGCCTGCGCGGCTGCAAATGAACCCTGCCCTCCAGAAATGTCCTATGCTAGGTGATCTGAAATCAATTCAAATCAGGTCCGACTCTCAGGCAGAAATGTTTCAAGAGCCCAGTGGTACTCACACGCTTTTTAAAAAACAGCACATCAAATGAAAAGATGCTCAGGATCTCTCATGATTAAAGAATGAAAATAAACGTAGACGAGCTGTTCCCTGGCTGCAGTCCTCAAAAAGCCTACAAAGAGTAACTGCTCAAGAGGGCAGGAAAAAAGAGAACCCTACTACGCTGTTGGTGGAAATGTAACTTGCTAGCAGCCAGTATGGAGATAGGTAGGCAAGTTCCTTAGTAACCTATAAACTGGAGCGACCACGAGATTCGGCAACCCCACTGCAGTTCGTATAACCAGGGAATACCATCATTGGAATACAACAGTTGCACCCCAACGGTCGTGGTGCTACTCTTTATCATAGCCAAGACACGCAAACAAGCGAAATGTCCAGCGAGAGACGATTGGATAAAGAACTTGTGAGACCTATACCCCCTGGACTGTCACTCATCCAGACAACAAAATGAACTCATGCTATTTGTAGCCACATGGATGCAGCAGTAGATGATCTCACTAATTCTGGTAAGTTAGAGACAGAAAGACACATATCCCAGCATATCACTTATATGTGCAATCTAAAAACGCATACAAAGAAGGAGTATACAAAGGAAACACAGATTCCCAAACGGGAAAAAGAAGTGTCGAGTTCCCAGAGGGGGAAACTGGGGATCGGGGAAGGATGAAGTAGGAGGTTGGGATTCACAGACAAACACTCATATATAAAAAAGACTTCATCAACAACAACCATCCTGAGAGCACAGGGAACTCTACTCAACATTCTTCAATACCCTAACAGGGAAACGAATCCGAAATACTACGGGTACAGCTACATATATAACTGCATCAAGTTGCTGTCGAACTCAAACAAACACAACATTGTATATACACTATGCTGGAATGGAAAATAAATACTAAATTATAAACCAAGAAAAGGCAAGAAATGCCTACTCTATTACTCTCTGGTCTCGGTGAACTGGGATGGTGTCACATCCCTTGAGCCTGAGCAGGCCTGGGGCCCCTGGCTAGAGTATGCTGCTGATTAGGGAGACAGGGGGGAGGACGTGCCAGCAGATCAGCACCCCCTCAGACCTCTAGTGCCCATTCTCCTCTGCATGGGACCACAATCTCTAGATCCAAGCCGACCCTCTTACAGATAAGCCAAGCCTAGGGTACCCAAAGGATGGTGGACTCGCTCGGAGGGAAGAGCTGTGAAAAGACACAGGATCTCCACGGCTACTCCTGGTGGGATTCCCACCTCCAGACTACTTCCTTCGATTCGCCCCACCTACGAACCGCAGCACCTGCAGCACAGCACATTTGCCCTGCTTGGGATTTGCGTGGGCGAGGGTGGTGCAGCGTTAGGGGGAAGAGGTAGAGATACACGAGTCCTACGGTGTGTGTTCAGCCACGTTCCACTCAAATTTCCACCCCAACAACAAGACTAGTTCTAAGGCTCTGTTTGCCCAAGTGACCAGAGAGGGCACGAAGCAGTGCTGCCGCCTTGTGGCGCTTTCCTGTAACAACAACTTTAAAAACTGGGCTCAAGGGCACTTAACATTCACAAGGCCTCTGACCTGCGGGGCTGCAAATGACCCTTGCCCAGGAGAAGTGTCCTGGGCTAGGTAATCTGCCATGAATTCAAATCAGGCCCGACTCTCAGGCAGAAATGTTTCAACAGCTCAGAGGTACTCACACGCTTTTTTAAAAACAGCACATCAAATGAAAAGAGGCTCAGGATCTGCCGTGATCAGGGAATGCACATAAACGTAGACGAGGTGTTCCCTGGCTGCAGTCCTCAAAAAGCCTATAAACAGTAAGTGCTCAACAGGGCAGGCAGAAGAGGGAACCCTACTATGCTGTTGGTGGAAATGTAAATTGCTAACAGCCAGTATGGAGATAGGTAGGCAAGTTCCTTGCTAAACTATAAACTGGAGCTACCATCAGACTCGGCATCCCCACTCCAGTTTGTATAACCAGAGAATACCATCATTGGAATAAAACACTTCCACCCCAACGGTTGTTGTGGTACTCTTTACCATAGCCAAGCCACGCAGATGACTGACATGTCCAGCGGGAAATGAATGGATAAAGAAGTTGGGCTACCTATACTCCCTCGACTGTCACTCATCCAGGGAACAAAATGAACTCATGCTATTTGTAGCAACATGGATGGAGCAGTAGATGATATCACTAATTCTGGTATATTAGGGACAGAAAGACACATATGCAGCATATCACTTTCAGGTACAGTCGAAAAATGGTTACAAAGGAAGTAATGTACAGTGCAAACACAGACTCACAAACTGAGCCACGAAACGTAGATTTACCATAGGGGGAAATTGGGGATCGGACAAAGATGAAGTAGGAGGTTGGGATTAACAGAAACACACTAATATATAAAAAAAAAAACTTCAACAACGGCGACCCTACTAATAGCACAGGGATCTCTAATCAACACTCGTCAATAACCTAACATGGAAAATAATCCAAAATTTAAAGGTACAGCTACATATATATCTGCATCAAGTTGCTTTCGAACTCAAACAAAGACAACAATGTATATAAACTACGCTGAAATAGAAAATAAGTATTAAATTATAAAACAAGAAAAAGGCAAGAAATGCCTACTATATTACCCTCAGGCCTCTGTGACGTGGGCTGGTGTCACATCTCTGTTGCCTCAGCAGGCCTGGGTCCCAATGCAGGAGTATGCTGGTGCTGAGGGAGCCAGGGAGGAGGACGTGCCAGCAGATCAGCACCCCCTCAGACCTCTATTGCCCATTCTCCTCTGCATGGTAGCACAGTCTCCCGATCCAAGCCGGCCCTCTTACAACTAAGCCAAGCCTAGTGTACCCAAATGAAGGTCGACCAGCTGGGAGGGAAGAGCTGTGAAAAGACACCGGATCTCCACAGCTCCTGCTAGTGGGGTTCCCACCTCCAGCCTACTTCCTTAGACTCGCCCCACCTACGAACCACAGCACCTTCAGCATAGCACATTTGCACTGCTTGGGATTTGCGTGGGGTCGGGCAGTGCAGGGTAAGGGTGAAGAGGAAAAGATACACAAGCACTGCGGTGTGTGTTCAGCCACGTTGGACTCCAATTTCCAACCCAACACCAGGACTCCCTCTAAGGCTCTGTTTGCCTACGTTACCAGGGAGGACACGAAGAAGTGCTGCCGCCTTGTGGCGCTTTCCCGTAACAACAACTTGAAACACTGTACTCAAGGGCACTTAACATTCACAAGGCCTGCGCGGCTGCAAATGAACCCTGCCCTCCAGAAATGTCCTATGCTAGGTGATCTGAAATCAATTCAAATCAGGTCCGACTCTCAGGCAGAAATGTTTCAAGAGCCCAGTGGTACTCACACGCTTTTTAAAAAACAGCACATCAAATGAAAAGATGCTCAGGATCTCTCATGATTAAAGAATGAAAATAAACGTAGACGAGCTGTTCCCTGGCTGCAGTCCTCAAAAAGCCTACAAAGAGTAACTGCTCAAGAGGGCAGGAAAAAAGAGAACCCTACTACGCTGTTGGTGGAAATGTAACTTGCTAGCAGCCAGTATGGAGATAGGTAGGCAAGTTCCTTAGTAACCTATAAACTGGAGCGACCACGAGATTCGGCAACCCCACTGCAGTTCGTATAACCAGGGAATACCATCATTGGAATACAACAGTTGCACCCCAACGGTCGTGGTGCTACTCTTTATCATAGCCAAGACACGCAAACAAGCGAAATGTCCAGCGAGAGACGATTGGATAAAGAACTTGTGAGACCTATACCCCCTGGACTGTCACTCATCCAGACAACAAAATGAACTCATGCTATTTGTAGCCACATGGATGCAGCAGTAGATGATCTCACTAATTCTGGTAAGTTAGAGACAGAAAGACACATATCCCAGCATATCACTTATATGTGCAATCTAAAAACGCATACAAAGAAGGAGTATACAAAGGAAACACAGATTCCCAAACGGGAAAAACAAGTGTCGAGTTCCCAGAGGGGGAAACTGGGGATCGGGGAAGGATGAAGTAGGAGGTTGGGATTCACAGACAAACACTCATATATAAAAAAGACTTCATCAACAACAACCATCCTGAGAGCACAGGGAACTCTACTCAACATTCTTCAATACCCTAACAGGGAAACGAATCCGAAATACTACGGGTACAGCTACATATATAACTGCATCAAGTTGCTGTCGAACTCAAACAAACACAACATTGTATATACACTATGCTGGAATGGAAAATAAATACTAAATTATAAACCAAGAAAAGGCAAGAAATGCCTACTCTATTACTCTCTGGTCTCGGTGAACTGGGATGGTGTCACATCCCTTGAGCCTGAGCAGGCCTGGGGCCCCTGGCTAGAGTATGCTGCTGATTAGGGAGACAGGGGGGAGGACGTGCCAGCAGATCAGCACCCCCTCAGACCTCTAGTGCCCATTCTCCTCTGCATGGGACCACAATCTCTAGATCCAAGCCGACCCTCTTACAGATAAGCCAAGCCTAGGGTACCCAAAGGATGGTGGACTCGCTCGGAGGGAAGAGCTGTGAAAAGACACAGGATCTCCACGGCTACTCCTGGTGGGATTCCCACCTCCAGACTACTTCCTTCGATTCGCCCCACCTACGAACCGCAGCACCTGCAGCACAGCACATTTGCCCTGCTTGGGATTTGCGTGGGCGAGGGTGGTGCAGCGTTAGGGGGAAGAGGTAGAGATACACGAGTCCTACGGTGTGTGTTCAGCCACGTTCCATTCAAATTTCCACCCCAACAACAAGACTAGTTCTAAGGCTCTGTTTGCCCAAGTGACCAGAGAGGGCAGGAAGCAGTGCTGCCGCCTTGTGGCGCTTTCCTGTAACAACAACTTTAAAAACTGTGCTCAAGGGCACTTAACATTCACAAGGCCTCTGACCTGCGGGGCTGCAAATGACCCTTGCCCAGGAGAAGTGTCCTGGGCTAGGTAATCTGCCATGAATTCAAATCAGGCCCGACTCTCAGGCAGAAATGTTTCAACAGCTCAGAGGTACTCACACGCTTTTTTAAAAACAGCACATCAAATGAAAAGAGGCTCAGGATCTGCCGTGATCAGGGAATGCACATAAACGTAGACGAGGTGTTCCCTGGCTGCAGTCCTCAAAAAGCCTATAAAGAGTAAGTGCTCAACAGGGCAGGCAGAAGAGGGAACCCTGCTATGCTGTTGGTGGAAATGTAAATTGCTAACAGCCAGTATGGAGATAGGTAGGCAAGTTCCTTGCTAAACTATAAACTGGAGCTACCATCAGACTCGGCATCCCCACTCCAGTTTGTATAACCAGAGAATACCATCATTGGAATAAAACACTTCCACCCCAACGGTTGTTGTGGTACTCTTTACCATAGCCAAGCCACGCAGATGACTGACATGTCCAGCGGGAAATGAATGGATAAAGAAGTTGGGCTACCTATACTCCCTCGACTGTCACTCATCCAGGGAACAAAATGAACTCATGCTATTTGTAGCAACATGGATGGAGCAGTAGATGATATCACTAATTCTGGTATATTAGGGACAGAAAGACACATATGCAGCATATCACTTTCAGGTACAGTCGAAAAATGGTTACAAAGGAAGTAATGTACAGTGCAAACACAGACTCACAAACTGAGCCACGAAACGTAGATTTACCATAGGGGGAAATTGGGGATCGGACAAAGATGAAGTAGGAGGTTGGGATTAACAGAAACACACTAATATATAAAAAAAAACTTCAACAACGGCGACCCTACTAATAGCACAGGGATCTCTAATCAACACTCGTCAATAACCTAACATGGAAAATAATCCAAAATTTAAAGGTACAGCTACATATATATCTGCATCAAGTTGCTTTCGAACTCAAACAAAGACAACAATGTATATAAACTACGCTGAAATAGAAAATAAGTATTAAATTATAAAACAAGAAAAAGGCAAGAAATGCCTACTATATTACCCTCAGGCCTCTGTGACGTGGGCTGGTGTCACATCTCTGTTGCCTCAGCAGGCCTGGGTCCCAATGCAGGAGTATGCTGGTGCTGAGGGAGCCAGGGAGGAGGACGTGCCAGCAGATCAGCACCCCCTCAGACCTCTATTGCCCATTCTCCTCTGCATGGTAGCACAGTCTCCCGATCCAAGCCGGCCCTCTTACAACTAAGCCAAGCCTAGTGTACCCAAATGAAGGTCGACCAGCTGGGAGGGAAGAGCTGTGAAAAGACACCGGATCTCCACAGCTCCTGCTAGTGGGGTTCCCACCTCCAGCCTACTTCCTTAGACTCGCCCCACCTACGAACCACAGCACCTTCAGCATAGCACATTTGCACTGCTTGGGATTTGCGTGGGGTCGGGCAGTGCAGGGTAAGGGTGAAGAGGAAAAGATACACAAGCACTGCGGTGTGTGTTCAGCCACGTTGGACTCCAATTTCCAACCCAACACCAGGACTCCCTCTAAGGCTCTGTTTGCCTACGTTACCAGGGAGGACACGAAGAAGTGCTGCCGCCTTGTGGCGCTTTCCCGTAACAACAACTTGAAACACTGTACTCAAGGGCACTTAACATTCACAAGGCCTGCGCGGCTGCAAATGAACCCTGCCCTCCAGAAATGTCCTATGCTAGGTGATCTGAAATCAATTCAAATCAGGTCCGACTCTCAGGCAGAAATGTTTCAAGAGCCCAGTGGTACTCACACGCTTTTTAAAAAACAGCACATCAAATGAAAAGATGCTCAGGATCTCTCATGATTAAAGAATGAAAATAAACGTAGACGAGCTGTTCCCTGGCTGCAGTCCTCAAAAAGCCTACAAAGAGTAACTGCTCAAGAGGGCAGGAAAAAAGAGAACCCTACTACGCTGTTGGTGGAAATGTAACTTGCTAGCAGCCAGTATGGAGATAGGTAGGCAAGTTCCTTAGTAACCTATAAACTGGAGCGACCACGAGATTCGGCAACCCCACTGCAGTTCGTATAACCAGGGAATACCATCATTGGAATAAAACAGTTGCACCCCAACGGTCGTGGTGCTACTCTTTATCATAGCCAAGACACGCAAACAAGCGAAATGTCCAGCGAGAGACGATTGGATAAAGAACTTGTGAGACCTATACCCCCTGGACTGTCACTCATCCAGACAACAAAATGAACTCATGCTATTTGTAGCCACATGGATGCAGCAGTAGATGATCTCACTAATTCTGGTAAGTTAGAGACAGAAAGACACATATCCCAGCATATCACTTATATGTGCAATCTAAAAACGCATACAAAGAAGGAGTATACAAAGGAAACACAGATTCCCAAACGGGAAAAACAAGTGTCGAGTTCCCAGAGGGGGAAACTGGGGATCGGGGAAGGATGAAGTAGGAGGTTGGGATTCACAGACAAACACTCATATATAAAAAAGACTTCATCAACAACAACCATCCTGAGAGCACAGGGAACTCTACTCAACATTCTTCAATACCCTAACAGGGAAACGAATCCGAAATACTACGGGTACAGCTACATATATAACTGCATCAAGTTGCTGTCGAACTCAAACAAACACAACATTGTATATACACTATGCTGGAATGGAAAATAAATACTAAATTATAAACCAAGAAAAGGCAAGAAATGCCTACTCTATTACTCTCTGGTCTCGGTGAACTGGGATGGTGTCACATCCCTTGAGCCTGAGCAGGCCTGGGGCCCCTGGCTAGAGTATGCTGCTGATTAGGGAGACAGGGGGGAGGACGTGCCAGCAGATCAGCACCCCCTCAGACCTCTAGTGCCCATTCTCCTCTGCATGGGACCACAATCTCTAGATCCAAGCCGACCCTCTTACAGATAAGCCAAGCCTAGGGTACCCAAAGGATGGTGGACTCGCTCGGAGGGAAGAGCTGTGAAAAGACACAGGATCTCCACGGCTACTCCTGGTGGGATTCCCACCTCCAGACTACTTCCTTCGATTCGCCCCACCTACGAACCGCAGCACCTGCAGCACAGCACATTTGCCCTGCTTGGGATTTGCGTGGGCGAGGGTGGTGCAGCGTTAGGGGGAAGAGGTAGAGATACACGAGTCCTACGGTGTGTGTTCAGCCACGTTCCATTCAAATTTCCACCCCAACAACAAGACTAGTTCTAAGGCTCTGTTTGCCCAAGTGACCAGAGAGGGCACGAAGCAGTGCTGCCGCCTTGTGGCGCTTTCCTGTAACAACAACTTTAAAAACTGGGCTCAAGGGCACTTAACATTCACAAGGCCTCTGACCTGCGGGGCTGCAAATGACCCTTGCCCAGGAGAAGTGTCCTGGGCTAGGTAATCTGCCATGAATTCAAATCAGGCCCGACTCTCAGGCAGAAATGTTTCAACAGCTCAGAGGTACTCACACGCTTTTTTAAAAACAGCACATCAAATGAAAAGAGGCTCAGGATCTGCCGTGATCAGGGAATGCACATAAACGTAGACGAGGTGTTCCCTGGCTGCAGTCCTCAAAAAGCCTATAAAGAGTAAGTGCTCAACAGGGCAGGCAGAAGAGGGAACCCTGCTATGCTGTTGGTGGAAATGTAAATTGCTAACAGCCAGTATGGAGATAGGTAGGCAAGTTCCTTGCTAAACTATAAACTGGAGCTACCATCAGACTCGGCATCCCCACTCCAGTTTGTATAACCAGAGAATACCATCATTGGAATAAAACACTTCCACCCCAACGGTTGTTGTGGTACTCTTTACCATAGCCAAGCCACGCAGATGACTGACATGTCCAGCGGGAAATGAATGGATAAAGAAGTTGGGCTACCTATACTCCCTCGACTGTCACTCATCCAGGGAACAAAATGAACTCATGCTATTTGTAGCAACATGGATGGAGCAGTAGATGATATCACTAATTCTGGTATATTAGGGACAGAAAGACACATATGCAGCATATCACTTTCAGGTACAGTCGAAAAATGGTTACAAAGGAAGTAATGTACAGTGCAAACACAGACTCACAAACTGAGCCACGAAACGTAGATTTACCATAGGGGGAAATTGGGGATCGGACAAAGATGAAGTAGGAGGTTGGGATTAACAGAAACACACTAATATATAAAAAAAAACTTCAACAACGGCGACCCTACTAATAGCACAGGGATCTCTAATCAACACTCGTCAATAACCTAACATGGAAAATAATCCAAAATTTAAAGGTACAGCTACATATATATCTGCATCAAGTTGCTTTCGAACTCAAACAAAGACAACAATGTATATAAACTACGCTGAAATAGAAAATAAGTATTAAATTATAAAACAAGAAAAAGGCAAGAAATGCCTACTATATTACCCTCAGGCCTCTGTGACGTGGGCTGGTGTCACATCTCTGTTGCCTCAGCAGGCCTGGGTCCCAATGCAGGAGTATGCTGGTGCTGAGGGAGCCAGGGAGGAGGACGTGCCAGCAGATCAGCACCCCCTCAGACCTCTATTGCCCATTCTCCTCTGCATGGTAGCACAGTCTCCCGATCCAAGCCGGCCCTCTTACAACTAAGCCAAGCCTAGTGTACCCAAATGAAGGTCGACCAGCTGGGAGGGAAGAGCTGTGAAAAGACACCGGATCTCCACAGCTCCTGCTAGTGGGGTTCCCACCTCCAGCCTACTTCCTTAGACTCGCCCCACCTACGAACCACAGCACCTTCAGCATAGCACATTTGCACTGCTTGGGATTTGCGTGGGGTCGGGCAGTGCAGGGTAAGGGTGAAGAGGAAAAGATACACAAGCACTGCGCTGTGTGTTCAGCCACGTTGGACTCCAATTTCCAACCCAACACCAGGACTCCCTCTAAGGCTCTGTTTGCCTACGTTACCAGGGAGGACACGAAGAAGTGCTGCCGCCTTGTGGCGCTTTCCCGTAACAACAACTTGAAACACTGTACTCAAGGGCACTTAACATTCACAAGGCCTGCGCGGCTGCAAATGAACCCTGCCCTCCAGAAATGTCCTATGCTAGGTGATCTGAAATCAATTCAAATCAGGTCCGACTCTCAGGCAGAAATGTTTCAAGAGCCCAGTGGTACTCACACGCTTTTTAAAAAACAGCACATCAAATGAAAAGATGCTCAGGATCTCTCATGATTAAAGAATGAAAATAAACGTAGACGAGCTGTTCCCTGGCTGCAGTCCTCAAAAAGCCTACAAAGAGTAACTGCTCAAGAGGGCAGGAAAAAAGAGAACCCTACTACGCTGTTGGTGGAAATGTAACTTGCTAGCAGCCAGTATGGAGATAGGTAGGCAAGTTCCTTAGTAACCTATAAACTGGAGCGACCACGAGATTCGGCAACCCCACTGCAGTTCGTATAACCAGGGAATACCATCATTGGAATACAACAGTTGCACCCCAACGGTCGTGGTGCTACTCTTTATCATAGCCAAGACACGCAAACAAGCGAAATGTCCAGCGAGAGACGATTGGATAAAGAACTTGTGAGACCTATACCCCCTGGACTGTCACTCATCCAGACAACAAAATGAACTCATGCTATTTGTAGCCACATGGATGCAGCAGTAGATGATCTCACTAATTCTGGTAAGTTAGAGACAGAAAGACACATATCCCAGCATATCACTTATATGTGCAATCTAAAAACGCATACAAAGAAGGAGTATACAAAGGAAACACAGATTCCCAAACGGGAAAAAGAAGTGTCGAGTTCCCAGAGGGGGAAACTGGGGATCGGGGAAGGATGAAGTAGGAGGTTGGGATTCACAGACAAACACTCATATATAAAAAAGACTTCATCAACAACAACCATCCTGAGAGCACAGGGAACTCTACTCAACATTCTTCAATACCCTAACAGGGAAACGAATCCGAAATACTACGGGTACAGCTACATATATAACTGCATCAAGTTGCTGTCGAACTCAAACAAACACAACATTGTATATACACTATGCTGGAATGGAAAATAAATACTAAATTATAAACCAAGAAAAGGCAAGAAATGCCTACTCTATTACTCTCTGGTCTCGGTGAACTGGGATGGTGTCACATCCCTTGAGCCTGAGCAGGCCTGGGGCCCCTGGCTAGAGTATGCTGCTGATTAGGGAGACAGGGGGGAGGACGTGCCAGCAGATCAGCACCCCCTCAGACCTCTAGTGCCCATTCTCCTCTGCATGGGACCACAATCTCTAGATCCAAGCCGACCCTCTTACAGATAAGCCAAGCCTAGGGTACCCAAAGGATGGTGGACTCGCTCGGAGGGAAGAGCTGTGAAAAGACACAGGATCTCCACGGCTACTCCTGGTGGGATTCCCACCTCCAGACTACTTCCTTCGATTCGCCCCACCTACGAACCGCAGCACCTGCAGCACAGCACATTTGCCCTGCTTGGGATTTGCGTGGGCGAGGGTGGTGCAGCGTTAGGGGGAAGAGGTAGAGATACACGAGTCCTACGGTGTGTGTTCAGCCACGTTCCATTCAAATTTCCACCCCAACAACAAGACTAGTTCTAAGGCTCTGTTTGCCCAAGTGACCAGAGAGGGCACGAAGCAGTGCTGCCGCCTTGTGGCGCTTTCCTGTAACAACAACTTTAAAAACTGGGCTCAAGGGCACTTAACATTCACAAGGCCTCTGACCTGCGGGGCTGCAAATGACCCTTGCCCAGGAGAAGTGTCCTGGGCTAGGTAATCTGCCATGAATTCAAATCAGGCCCGACTCTCAGGCAGAAATGTTTCAACAGCTCAGAGGTACTCACACGCTTTTTTAAAAACAGCACATCAAATGAAAAGAGGCTCAGGATCTGCCGTGATCAGGGAATGCACATAAACGTAGACGAGGTGTTCCCTGGCTGCAGTCCTCAAAAAGCCTATAAACAGTAAGTGCTCAACAGGGCAGGCAGAAGAGGGAACCCTGCTATGCTGTTGGTGGAAATGTAAATTGCTAACAGCCAGTATGGAGATAGGTAGGCAAGTTCCTTGCTAAACTATAAACTGGAGCTACCATCAGACTCGGCATCCCCACTCCAGTTTGTATAACCAGAGAATACCATCATTGGAATAAAACACTTCCACCCCAACGGTTGTTGTGGTACTCTTTACCATAGCCAAGCCACGCAGATGACTGACATGTCCAGCGGGAAATGAATGGATAAAGAAGTTGGGCTACCTATACTCCCTCGACTGTCACTCATCCAGGGAACAAAATGAACTCATGCTATTTGTAGCAACATGGATGGAGCAGTAGATGATATCACTAATTCTGGTATATTAGGGACAGAAAGACACATATGCAGCATATCACTTTCAGGTACAGTCGAAAAATGGTTACAAAGGAAGTAATGTACAGTGCAAACACAGACTCACAAACTGAGCCACGAAATGTAGATTTACCATAGGGGGAAATTGGGGATCGGACAAAGATGAAGTAGGAGGTTGGGATTAACAGAAACACACTAATATATAAAAAAAAACTTCAACAACGGCGACCCTACTAATAGCACAGGGATCTCTAGTCAACACTCGTCAATAACCTAACATGGAAAATAATCCAAAATTTAAAGGTACAGCTACATATATATCTGCATCAAGTTGCTTTCGAACTCAAACAAAGACAACAATGTATATAAACTACGCTGAAATAGAAAATAAGTATTAAATTATAAAACAAGAAAAAGGCAAGAAATGCCTACTATATTACCCTCAGGCCTCTGTGACGTGGGCTGGTGTCACATCTCTGTTGCCTCAGCAGGCCTGGGTCCCAATGCAGGAGTATGCTGGTGCTGAGGGAGCCAGGGAGGAGGACGTGCCAGCAGATCAGCACCCCCTCAGACCTCTATTGCCCATTCTCCTCTGCATGGTAGCACAGTCTCCCGATCCAAGCCGGCCCTCTTACAACTAAGCCAAGCCTAGTGTACCCAAATGAAGGTCGACCAGCTGGGAGGGAAGAGCTGTGAAAAGACACCAGATCTCCACAGCTCCTGCTAGTGGGGTTCCCACCTCCAGCCTACTTCCTTAGACTCGCCCCACCTACGAACCACAGCACCTTCAGCATAGCACATTTGCACTGCTTGGGATTTGCGTGGGGTCGGGCAGTGCAGGGTAAGGGTGAAGAGGAAAAGATACACAAGCACTGCGGTGTGTGTTCAGCCACGTTGGACTCCAATTTCCAACCCAACACCAGGACTCCCTCTAAGGCTCTGTTTGCCTACGTTACCAGGGAGGACACGAAGAAGTGCTGCCGCCTTGTGGCGCTTTCCCGTAACAACAACTTGAAACACTGTACTCAAGGGCACTTAACATTCACAAGGCCTGCGCGGCTGCAAATGAACCCTGCCCTCCAGAAATGTCCTATGCTAGGTGATCTGAAATCAATTCAAATCAGGTCCGACTCTCAGGCAGAAATGTTTCAAGAGCCCAGTGGTACTCACACGCTTTTTAAAAAACAGCACATCAAATGAAAAGATGCTCAGGATCTCTCATGATTAAAGAATGAAAATAAACGTAGACGAGCTGTTCCCTGGCTGCAGTCCTCAAAAAGCCTACAAAGAGTAACTGCTCAAGAGGGCAGGAAAAAAGAGAACCCTACTACGCTGTTGGTGGAAATGTAACTTGCTAGCAGCCAGTATGGAGATAGGTAGGCAAGTTCCTTAGTAACCTATAAACTGGAGCGACCACGAGATTCGGCAACCCCACTGCAGTTCGTATAACCAGGGAATACCATCATTGGAATACAACAGTTGCACCCCAACGGTCGTGGTGCTACTCTTTATCATAGCCAAGACACGCAAACAAGCGAAATGTCCAGCGAGAGACGATTGGATAAAGAACTTGTGAGACCTATACCCCCTGGACTGTCACTCATCCAGACAACAAAATGAACTCATGCTATTTGTAGCCACATGGATGCAGCAGTAGATGATCTCACTAATTCTGGTAAGTTAGAGACAGAAAGACACATATCCCAGCATATCACTTATATGTGCAATCTAAAAACGCATACAAAGAAGGAGTATACAAAGGAAACACAGATTCCCAAACGGGAAAAACAAGTGTCGAGTTCCCAGAGGGGGAAACTGGGGATCGGGGAAGGATGAAGTAGGAGGTTGGGATTCACAGACAAACACTCATATATAAAAAAGACTTCATCAACAACAACCATCCTGAGAGCACAGGGAACTCTACTCAACATTCTTCAATACCCTAACAGGGAAACGAATCCGAAATACTACGGGTACAGCTACATATATAACTGCATCAAGTTGCTGTCGAACTCAAACAAACACAACATTGTATATACACTATGCTGGAATGGAAAATAAATACTAAATTATAAACCAAGAAAAGGCAAGAAATGCCTACTCTATTACTCTCTGGTCTCGGTGAACTGGGATGGTGTCACATCCCTTGAGCCTGAGCAGGCCTGGGGCCCCTGGCTAGAGTATGCTGCTGATTAGGGAGACAGGGGGGAGGACGTGCCAGCAGATCAGCACCCCCTCAGACCTCTAGTGCCCATTCTCCTCTGCATGGGACCACAATCTCTAGATCCAAGCCGACCCTCTTACAGATAAGCCAAGCCTAGGGTACCCAAAGGATGGTGGACTCGCTCGGAGGGAAGAGCTGTGAAAAGACACAGGATCTCCACGGCTACTCCTGGTGGGATTCCCACCTCCAGACTACTTCCTTCGATTCGCCCCACCTACGAACCGCAGCACCTGCAGCACAGCACATTTGCCCTGCTTGGGATTTGCGTGGGCGAGGGTGGTGCAGCGTTAGGGGGAAGAGGTAGAGATACACGAGTCCTACGGTGTGTGTTCAGCCACGTTCCATTCAAATTTCCACCCCAACAACAAGACTAGTTCTAAGGCTCTGTTTGCCCAAGTGACCAGAGAGGGCACGAAGCAGTGCTGCCGCCTTGTGGCGCTTTCCTGTAACAACAACTTTAAAAACTGGGCTCAAGGGCACTTAACATTCACAAGGCCTCTGACCTGCGGGGCTGCAAATGACCCTTGCCCAGGAGAAGTGTCCTGGGCTAGGTAATCTGCCATGAATTCAAATCAGGCCCGACTCTCAGGCAGAAATGTTTCAACAGCTCAGAGGTACTCACACGCTTTTTTAAAAACAGCACATCAAATGAAAAGAGGCTCAGGATCTGCCGTGATCAGGGAATGCACATAAACGTAGACGAGGTGTTCCCTGGCTGCAGTCCTCAAAAAGCCTATAAAGAGTAAGTGCTCAACAGGGCAGGCAGAAGAGGGAACCCTGCTATGCTGTTGGTGGAAATGTAAATTGCTAACAGCCAGTATGGAGATAGGTAGGCAAGTTCCTTGCTAAACTATAAACTGGAGCTACCATCAGACTCGGCATCCCCACTCCAGTTTGTATAACCAGAGAATACCATCATTGGAATAAAACACTTCCACCCCAACGGTTGTTGTGGTACTCTTTACCATAGCCAAGCCACGCAGATGACTGACATGTCCAGCGGGAAATGAATGGATAAAGAAGTTGGGCTACCTATACTCCCTCGACTGTCACTCATCCAGGGAACAAAATGAACTCATGCTATTTGTAGCAACATGGATGGAGCAGTAGATGATATCACTAATTCTGGTATATTAGGGACAGAAAGACACATATGCAGCATATCACTTTCAGGTACAGTCGAAAAATGGTTACAAAGGAAGTAATGTACAGTGCAAACACAGACTCACAAACTGAGCCACGAAACGTAGATTTACCATAGGGGGAAATTGGGGATCGGACAAAGATGAAGTAGGAGGTTGGGATTAACAGAAACACACTAATATATAAAAAAAAACTTCAACAACGGCGACCCTACTAATAGCACAGGGATCTCTAATCAACACTCGTCAATAACCTAACATGGAAAATAATCCAAAATTTAAAGGTACAGCTACATATATATCTGCATCAAGTTGCTTTCGAACTCAAACAAAGACAACAATGTATATAAACTACGCTGAAATAGAAAATAAGTATTAAATTATAAAACAAGAAAAAGGCAAGAAATGCCTACTATATTACCCTCAGGCCTCTGTGACGTGGGCTGGTGTCACATCTCTGTTGCCTCAGCAGGCCTGGGTCCCAATGCAGGAGTATGCTGGTGCTGAGGGAGCCAGGGAGGAGGACGTGCCAGCAGATCAGCACCCCCTCAGACCTCTATTGCCCATTCTCCTCTGCATGGTAGCACAGTCTCCCGATCCAAGCCGGCCCTCTTACAACTAAGCCAAGCCTAGTGTACCCAAATGAAGGTCGACCAGCTGGGAGGGAAGAGCTGTGAAAAGACACCGGATCTCCACAGCTCCTGCTAGTGGGGTTCCCACCTCCAGCCTACTTCCTTAGACTCACCCCACCTACGAACCACAGCACCTTCAGCATAGCACATTTGCACTGCTTGGGATTTGCGTGGGGTCGGGCAGTGCAGGGTAAGGGTGAAGAGGAAAAGATACACAAGCACTGCGGTGTGTGTTCAGCCACGTTGGACTCCAATTTCCAACCCAACACCAGGACTCCCTCTAAGGCTCTGTTTGCCTACGTTACCAGGGAGGACACGAAGAAGTGCTGCCGCCTTGTGGCGCTTTCCCGTAACAACAACTTGAAACACTGTACTCAAGGGCACTTAACATTCACAAGGCCTGCGCGGCTGCAAATGAACCCTGCCCTCCAGAAATGTCCTATGCTAGGTGATCTGAAATCAATTCAAATCAGGTCCGACTCTCAGGCAGAAATGTTTCAAGAGCCCAGTGGTACTCACACGCTTTTTAAAAAACAGCACATCAAATGAAAAGATGCTCAGGATCTCTCATGATTAAAGAATGAAAATAAACGTAGACGAGCTGTTCCCTGGCTGCAGTCCTCAAAAAGCCTACAAAGAGTAACTGCTCAAGAGGGCAGGAAAAAAGAGAACCCTACTACGCTGTTGGTGGAAATGTAACTTGCTAGCAGCCAGTATGGAGATAGGTAGGCAAGTTCCTTAGTAACCTATAAACTGGAGCGACCACGAGATTCGGCAACCCCACTGCAGTTCGTATAACCAGGGAATACCATCATTGGAATAAAACAGTTGCACCCCAACGGTCGTGGTGCTACTCTTTATCATAGCCAAGACACGCAAACAAGCGAAATGTCCAGCGAGAGACGATTGGATAAAGAACTTGTGAGACCTATACCCCCTGGACTGTCACTCATCCAGACAACAAAATGAACTCATGCTATTTGTAGCCACATGGATGCAGCAGTAGATGATCTCACTAATTCTGGTAAGTTAGAGACAGAAAGACACATATCCCAGCATATCACTTATATGTGCAATCTAAAAACGCATACAAAGAAGGAGTATACAAAGGAAACACAGATTCCCAAACGGGAAAAAGAAGTGTCGAGTTCCCAGAGGGGGAAACTGGGGATCGGGGAAGGATGAAGTAGGAGGTTGGGATTCACAGACAAACACTCATATATAAAAAAGACTTCATCAACAACAACCATCCTGAGAGCACAGGGAACTCTACTCAACATTCTTCAATACCCTAACAGGGAAACGAATCCGAAATACTACGGGTACAGCTACATATATAACTGCATCAAGTTGCTGTCGAACTCAAACAAACACAACATTGTATATACACTATGCTGGAATGGAAAATAAATACTAAATTATAAACCAAGAAAAGGCAAGAAATGCCTACTCTATTACTCTCTGGTCTCGGTGAACTGGGATGGTGTCACATCCCTTGAGCCTGAGCAGGCCTGGGGCCCCTGGCTAGAGTATGCTGCTGATTAGGGAGACAGGGGGGAGGACGTGCCAGCAGATCAGCACCCCCTCAGACCTCTAGTGCCCATTCTCCTCTGCATGGGACCACAATCTCTAGATCCAAGCCGACCCTCTTACAGATAAGCCAAGCCTAGGGTACCCAAAGGATGGTGGACTCGCTCGGAGGGAAGAGCTGTGAAAAGACACAGGATCTCCACGGCTACTCCTGGTGGGATTCCCACCTCCAGACTACTTCCTTCGATTCGCCCCACCTACGAACCGCAGCACCTGCAGCACAGCACATTTGCCCTGCTTGGGATTTGCGTGGGCGAGGGTGGTGCAGCGTTAGGGGGAAGAGGTAGAGATACACGAGTCCTACGGTGTGTGTTCAGCCACGTTCCATTCAAATTTCCACCCCAACAACAAGACTAGTTCTAAGGCTCTGTTTGCCCAAGTGACCAGAGAGGGCACGAAGCAGTGCTGCCGCCTTGTGGCGCTTTCCTGTAACAACAACTTTAAAAACTGGGCTCAAGGGCACTTAACATTCACAAGGCCTCTGACCTGCGGGGCTGCAAATGACCCTTGCCCAGGAGAAGTGTCCTGGGCTAGGTAATCTGCCATGAATTCAAATCAGGCCCGACTCTCAGGCAGAAATGTTTCAACAGCTCAGAGGTACTCACACGCTTTTTTAAAAACAGCACATCAAATGAAAAGAGGCTCAGGATCTGCCGTGATCAGGGAATGCACATAAACGTAGACGAGGTGTTCCCTGGCTGCAGTCCTCAAAAAGCCTATAAAGAGTAAGTGCTCAACAGGGCAGGCAGAAGAGGGAACCCTGCTATGCTGTTGGTGGAAATGTAAATTGCTAACAGCCAGTATGGAGATAGGTAGGCAAGTTCCTTGCTAAACTATAAACTGGAGCTACCATCAGACTCGGCATCCCCACTCCAGTTTGTATAACCAGAGAATACCATCATTGGAATAAAACACTTCCACCCCAACGGTTGTTGTGGTACTCTTTACCATAGCCAAGCCACGCAGATGACTGACATGTCCAGCGGGAAATGAATGGATAAAGAAGTTGGGCTACCTATACTCCCTCGACTGTCACTCATCCAGGGAACAAAATGAACTCATGCTATTTGTAGCAACATGGATGGAGCAGTAGATGATATCACTAATTCTGGTATATTAGGGACAGAAAGACACATATGCAGCATATCACTTTCAGGTACAGTCGAAAAATGGTTACAAAGGAAGTAATGTACAGTGCAAACACAGACTCACAAACTGAGCCACGAAACGTAGATTTACCATAGGGGGAAATTGGGGATCGGACAAAGATGAAGTAGGAGGTTGGGATTAACAGAAACACACTAATATATAAAAAAAAACTTCAACAACGGCGACCCTACTAATAGCACAGGGATCTCTAATCAACACTCGTCAATAACCTAACATGGAAAATAATCCAAAATTTAAAGGTACAGCTACATATATATCTGCATCAAGTTGCTTTCGAACTCAAACAAAGACAACAATGTATATAAACTACGCTGAAATAGAAAATAAGTATTAAATTATAAAACAAGAAAAAGGCAAGAAATGCCTACTATATTACCCTCAGGCCTCTGTGACGTGGGCTGGTGTCACATCTCTGTTGCCTCAGCAGGCCTGGGTCCCAATGCAGGAGTATGCTGGTGCTGAGGGAGCCAGGGAGGAGGACGTGCCAGCAGATCAGCACCCCCTCAGACCTCTATTGCCCATTCTCCTCTGCATGGTAGCACAGTCTCCCGATCCAAGCCGGCCCTCTTACAACTAAGCCAAGCCTAGTGTACCCAAATGAAGGTCGACCAGCTGGGAGGGAAGAGCTGTGAAAAGACACCGGATCTCCACAGCTCCTGCTAGTGGGGTTCCCACCTCCAGCCTACTTCCTTAGACTCGCCCCACCTACGAACCACAGCACCTTCAGCATAGCACATTTGCACTGCTTGGGATTTGCGTGGGGTCGGGCAGTGCAGGGTAAGGGTGAAGAGGAAAAGATACACAAGCACTGCGGTGTGTGTTCAGCCACGTTGGACTCCAATTTCCAACCCAACACCAGGACTCCCTCTAAGGCTCTGTTTGCCTACGTTACCAGGGAGGACACGAAGAAGTGCTGCCGCCTTGTGGCGCTTTCCCGTAACAACAACTTGAAACACTGTACTCAAGGGCACTTAACATTCACAAGGCCTGCGCGGCTGCAAATGAACCCTGCCCTCCAGAAATGTCCTATGCTAGGTGATCTGAAATCAATTCAAATCAGGTCCGACTCTCAGGCAGAAATGTTTCAAGAGCCCAGTGGTACTCACACGCTTTTTAAAAAACAGCACATCAAATGAAAAGATGCTCAGGATCTCTCATGATTAAAGAATGAAAATAAACGTAGACGAGCTGTTCCCTGGCTGCAGTCCTCAAAAAGCCTACAAAGAGTAACTGCTCAAGAGGGCAGGAAAAAAGAGAACCCTACTACGCTGTTGGTGGAAATGTAACTTGCTAGCAGCCAGTATGGAGATAGGTAGGCAAGTTCCTTAGTAACCTATAAACTGGAGCGACCACGAGATTCGGCAACCCCACTGCAGTTCGTATAACCAGGGAATACCATCATTGGAATAAAACAGTTGCACCCCAACGGTCGTGGTGCTACTCTTTATCATAGCCAAGACACGCAAACAAGCGAAATGTCCAGCGAGAGACGATTGGATAAAGAACTTGTGAGACCTATACCCCCTGGACTGTCACTCATCCAGACAACAAAATGAACTCATGCTATTTGTAGCCACATGGATGCAGCAGTAGATGATCTCACTAATTCTGGTAAGTTAGAGACAGAAAGACACATATCCCAGCATATCACTTATATGTGCAATCTAAAAACGCATACAAAGAAGGAGTATACAAAGGAAACACAGATTCCCAAACGGGAAAAAGAAGTGTCGAGTTCCCAGAGGGGGAAACTGGGGATCGGGGAAGGATGAAGTAGGAGGTTGGGATTCACAGACAAACACTCATATATAAAAAAGACTTCATCAACAACAACCATCCTGAGAGCACAGGGAACTCTACTCAACATTCTTCAATACCCTAACAGGGAAACGAATCCGAAATACTACGGGTACAGCTACATATATAACTGCATCAAGTTGCTGTCGAACTCAAACAAACACAACATTGTATATACACTATGCTGGAATGGAAAATAAATACTAAATTATAAACCAAGAAAAGGCAAGAAATGCCTACTCTATTACTCTCTGGTCTCGGTGAACTGGGATGGTGTCACATCCCTTGAGCCTGAGCAGGCCTGGGGCCCCTGGCTAGAGTATGCTGCTGATTAGGGAGACAGGGGGGAGGACGTGCCAGCAGATCAGCACCCCCTCAGACCTCTAGTGCCCATTCTCCTCTGCATGGGACCACAATCTCTAGATCCAAGCCGACCCTCTTACAGATAAGCCAAGCCTAGGGTACCCAAAGGATGGTGGACTCGCTCGGAGGGAAGAGCTGTGAAAAGACACAGGATCTCCACGGCTACTCCTGGTGGGATTCCCACCTCCAGACTACTTCCTTCGATTCGCCCCACCTACGAACCGCAGCACCTGCAGCACAGCACATTTGCCCTGCTTGGGATTTGCGTGGGCGAGGGTGGTGCAGCGTTAGGGGGAAGAGGTAGAGATACACGAGTCCTACGGTGTGTGTTCAGCCACGTTCCATTCAAATTTCCACCCCAACA
Organism: Balaenoptera borealis; assembly: GCF_965194805.1. NCBI lineage: Eukaryota > Metazoa > Chordata > Mammalia > Artiodactyla > Balaenopteridae > Balaenoptera > Balaenoptera borealis. Next base: position 46,984,515 of record NC_138869.1, on the reverse strand, counting down.
ACAAGACTAGTTCTAAGGCTCTGTTTGCCCAAGTGACCAGAGAGGGCACGAAGCAGTGCTGCCGCCTTGTGGCGCTTTCCTGTAACAACAACTTTAAAAACTGGGCTCAAGGGCACTTAACATTCACAAGGCCTCTGACCTGCGGGGCTGCAAATGACCCTTGCCCAGGAGAAGTGTCCTGGGCTAGGTAATCTGCCATGAATTCAAATCAGGCCCGACTCTCAGGCAGAAATGTTTCAACAGCTCAGAGGTACTCACACGCTTTTTTAAAAACAGCACATCAAATGAAAAGAGGCTCAGGATCTGCCGTGATCAGGGAATGCACATAAACGTAGACGAGGTGTTCCCTGGCTGCAGTCCTCAAAAAGCCTATAAACAGTAAGTGCTCAACAGGGCAGGCAGAAGAGGGAACCCTGCTATGCTGTTGGTGGAAATGTAAATTGCTAACAGCCAGTATGGAGATAGGTAGGCAAGTTCCTTGCTAAACTATAAACTGGAGCTACCATCAGACTCGGCATCCCCACTCCAGTTTGTATAACCAGAGAATACCATCATTGGAATAAAACACTTCCACCCCAACGGTTGTTGTGGTACTCTTTACCATAGCCAAGCCACGCAGATGACTGACATGTCCAGCGGGAAATGAATGGATAAAGAAGTTGGGCTACCTATACTCCCTCGACTGTCACTCATCCAGGGAACAAAATGAACTCATGCTATTTGTAGCAACATGGATGGAGCAGTAGATGATATCACTAATTCTGGTATATTAGGGACAGAAAGACACATATGCAGCATATCACTTTCAGGTACAGTCGAAAAATGGTTACAAAGGAAGTAATGTACAGTGCAAACACAGACTCACAAACTGAGCCACGAAATGTAGATTTACCATAGGGGGAAATTGGGGATCGGACAAAGATGAAGTAGGAGGTTGGGATTAACAGAAACACACTAATATATAAAAAAAAACTTCAACAACGGCGACCCTACTAATAGCACAGGGATCTCTAGTCAACACTCGTCAATAACCTAACATGGAAAATAATCCAAAATTTAAAGGTACAGCTACATATATATCTGCATCAAGTTGCTTTCGAACTCAAACAAAGACAACAATGTATATAAACTACGCTGAAATAGAAAATAAGTATTAAATTATAAAACAAGAAAAAGGCAAGAAATGCCTACTATATTACCCTCAGGCCTCTGTGACGTGGGCTGGTGTCACATCTCTGTTGCCTCAGCAGGCCTGGGTCCCAATGCAGGAGTATGCTGGTGCTGAGGGAGCCAGGGAGGAGGACGTGCCAGCAGATCAGCACCCCCTCAGACCTCTATTGCCCATTCTCCTCTGCATGGTAGCACAGTCTCCCGATCCAAGCCGGCCCTCTTACAACTAAGCCAAGCCTAGTGTACCCAAATGAAGGTCGACCAGCTGGGAGGGAAGAGCTGTGAAAAGACACCGGATCTCCACAGCTCCTGCTAGTGGGGTTCCCACCTCCAGCCTACTTCCTTAGACTCGCCCCACCTACGAACCACAGCACCTTCAGCATAGCACATTTGCACTGCTTGGGATTTGCGTGGGGTCGGGCAGTGCAGGGTAAGGGTGAAGAGGAAAAGATACACAAGCACTGCGGTGTGTGTTCAGCCACGTTGGACTCCAATTTCCAACCCAACACCAGGACTCCCTCTAAGGCTCTGTTTGCCTACGTTACCAGGGAGGACACGAAGAAGTGCTGCCGCCTTGTGGCGCTTTCCCGTAACAACAACTTGAAACACTGTACTCAAGGGCACTTAACATTCACAAGGCCTGCGCGGCTGCAAATGAACCCTGCCCTCCAGAAATGTCCTATGCTAGGTGATCTGAAATCAATTCAAATCAGGTCCGACTCTCAGGCAGAAATGTTTCAAGAGCCCAGTGGTACTCACACGCTTTTTAAAAAACAGCACATCAAATGAAAAGATGCTCAGGATCTCTCATGATTAAAGAATGAAAATAAACGTAGACGAGCTGTTCCCTGGCTGCAGTCCTCAAAAAGCCTACAAAGAGTAACTGCTCAAGAGGGCAGGAAAAAAGAGAACCCTACTACGCTGTTGGTGGAAATGTAACTTGCTAGCAGCCAGTATGGAGATAGGTAGGCAAGTTCCTTAGTAACCTATAAACTGGAGCGACCACGAGATTCGGCAACCCCACTGCAGTTCGTATAACCAGGGAATACCATCATTGGAATAAAACAGTTGCACCCCAACGGTCGTGGTGCTACTCTTTATCATAGCCAAGACACGCAAACAAGCGAAATGTCCAGCGAGAGACGATTGGATAAAGAACTTGTGAGACCTATACCCCCTGGACTGTCACTCATCCAGACAACAAAATGAACTCATGCTATTTGTAGCCACATGGATGCAGCAGTAGATGATCTCACTAATTCTGGTAAGTTAGAGACAGAAAGACACATATCCCAGCATATCACTTATATGTGCAATCTAAAAACGCATACAAAGAAGGAGTATACAAAGGAAACACAGATTCCCAAACGGGAAAAACAAGTGTCGAGTTCCCAGAGGGGGAAACTGGGGATCGGGGAAGGATGAAGTAGGAGGTTGGGATTCACAGACAAACACTCATATATAAAAAAGACTTCATCAACAACAACCATCCTGAGAGCACAGGGAACTCTACTCAACATTCTTCAATACCCTAACAGGGAAACGAATCCGAAATACTACGGGTACAGCTACATATATAACTGCATCAAGTTGCTGTCGAACTCAAACAAACACAACATTGTATATACACTATGCTGGAATGGAAAATAAATACTAAATTATAAACCAAGAAAAGGCAAGAAATGCCTACTCTATTACTCTCTGGTCTCGGTGAACTGGGATGGTGTCACATCCCTTGAGCCTGAGCAGGCCTGGGGCCCCTGGCTAGAGTATGCTGCTGATTAGGGAGACAGGGGGGAGGACGTGCCAGCAGATCAGCACCCCCTCAGACCTCTAGTGCCCATTCTCCTCTGCATGGGACCACAATCTCTAGATCCAAGCCGACCCTCTTACAGATAAGCCAAGCCTAGGGTACCCAAAGGATGGTGGACTCGCTCGGAGGGAAGAGCTGTGAAAAGACACAGGATCTCCACGGCTACTCCTGGTGGGATTCCCACCTCCAGACTACTTCCTTCGATTCGCCCCACCTACGAACCGCAGCACCTGCAGCACAGCACATTTGCCCTGCTTGGGATTTGCGTGGGCGAGGGTGGTGCAGCGTTAGGGGGAAGAGGTAGAGATACACGAGTCCTACGGTGTGTGTTCAGCCACGTTCCATTCAAATTTCCACCCCAACAACAAGACTAGTTCTAAGGCTCTGTTTGCCCAAGTGACCAGAGAGGGCACGAAGCAGTGCTGCCGCCTTGTGGCGCTTTCCTGTAACAACAACTTTAAAAACTGGGCTCAAGGGCACTTAACATTCACAAGGCCTCTGACCTGCGGGGCTGCAAATGACCCTTGCCCAGGAGAAGTGTCCTGGGCTAGGTAATCTGCCATGAATTCAAATCAGGCCCGACTCTCAGGCAGAAATGTTTCAACAGCTCAGAGGTACTCACACGCTTTTTTAAAAACAGCACATCAAATGAAAAGAGGCTCAGGATCTGCCGTGATCAGGGAATGCACATAAACGTAGACGAGGTGTTCCCTGGCTGCAGTCCTCAAAAAGCCTATAAAGAGTAAGTGCTCAACAGGGCAGGCAGAAGAGGGAACCCTGCTATGCTGTTGGTGGAAATGTAAATTGCTAACAGCCAGTATGGAGATAGGTAGGCAAGTTCCTTGCTAAACTATAAACTGGAGCTACCATCAGACTCGGCATCCCCACTCCAGTTTGTATAACCAGAGAATACCATCATTGGAATAAAACACTTCCACCCCAACGGTTGTTGTGGTACTCTTTACCATAGCCAAGCCACGCAGATGACTGACATGTCCAGCGGGAAATGAATGGATAAAGAAGTTGGGCTACCTATACTCCCTCGACTGTCACTCATCCAGGGAACAAAATGAACTCATGCTATTTGTAGCAACATGGATGGAGCAGTAGATGATATCACTAATTCTGGTATATTAGGGACAGAAAGACACATATGCAGCATATCACTTTCAGGTACAGTCGAAAAATGGTTACAAAGGAAGTAATGTACAGTGCAAACACAGACTCACAAACTGAGCCACGAAACGTAGATTTACCATAGGGGGAAATTGGGGATCGGACAAAGATGAAGTAGGAGGTTGGGATTAACAGAAACACACTAATATATAAAAAAAAACTTCAACAACGGCGACCCTACTAATAGCACAGGGATCTCTAATCAACACTCGTCAATAACCTAACATGGAAAATAATCCAAAATTTAAAGGTACAGCTACATATATATCTGCATCAAGTTGCTTTCGAACTCAAACAAAGACAACAATGTATATAAACTACGCTGAAATAGAAAATAAGTATTAAATTATAAAACAAGAAAAAGGCAAGAAATGCCTACTATATTACCCTCAGGCCTCTGTGACGTGGGCTGGTGTCACATCTCTGTTGCCTCAGCAGGCCTGGGTCCCAATGCAGGAGTATGCTGGTGCTGAGGGAGCCAGGGAGGAGGACGTGCCAGCAGATCAGCACCCCCTCAGACCTCTATTGCCCATTCTCCTCTGCATGGTAGCACAGTCTCCCGATCCAAGCCGGCCCTCTTACAACTAAGCCAAGCCTAGTGTACCCAAATGAAGGTCGACCAGCTGGGAGGGAAGAGCTGTGAAAAGACACCGGATCTCCACAGCTCCTGCTAGTGGGGTTCCCACCTCCAGCCTACTTCCTTAGACTCGCCCCACCTACGAACCACAGCACCTTCAGCATAGCACATTTGCACTGCTTGGGATTTGCGTGGGGTCGGGCAGTGCAGGGTAAGGGTGAAGAGGAAAAGATACACAAGCACTGCGGTGTGTGTTCAGCCACGTTGGACTCCAATTTCCAACCCAACACCAGGACTCCCTCTAAGGCTCTGTTTGCCTACGTTACCAGGGAGGACACGAAGAAGTGCTGCCGCCTTGTGGCGCTTTCCCGTAACAACAACTTGAAACACTGTACTCAAGGGCACTTAACATTCACAAGGCCTGCGCGGCTGCAAATGAACCCTGCCCTCCAGAAATGTCCTATGCTAGGTGATCTGAAATCAATTCAAATCAGGTCCGACTCTCAGGCAGAAATGTTTCAAGAGCCCAGTGGTACTCACACGCTTTTTAAAAAACAGCACATCAAATGAAAAGATGCTCAGGATCTCTCATGATTAAAGAATGAAAATAAACGTAGACGAGCTGTTCCCTGGCTGCAGTCCTCAAAAAGCCTACAAAGAGTAACTGCTCAAGAGGGCAGGAAAAAAGAGAACCCTACTACGCTGTTGGTGGAAATGTAACTTGCTAGCAGCCAGTATGGAGATAGGTAGGCAAGTTCCTTAGTAACCTATAAACTGGAGCGACCACGAGATTCGGCAACCCCACTGCAGTTCGTATAACCAGGGAATACCATCATTGGAATAAAACAGTTGCACCCCAACGGTCGTGGTGCTACTCTTTATCATAGCCAAGACACGCAAACAAGCGAAATGTCCAGCGAGAGACGATTGGATAAAGAACTTGTGAGACCTATACCCCCTGGACTGTCACTCATCCAGACAACAAAATGAACTCATGCTATTTGTAGCCACATGGATGCAGCAGTAGATGATCTCACTAATTCTGGTAAGTTAGAGACAGAAAGACACATATCCCAGCATATCACTTATATGTGCAATCTAAAAACGCATACAAAGAAGGAGTATACAAAGGAAACACAGATTCCCAAACGGGAAAAAGAAGTGTCGAGTTCCCAGAGGGGGAAACTGGGGATCGGGGAAGGATGAAGTAGGAGGTTGGGATTCACAGACAAACACTCATATATAAAAAAGACTTCATCAACAACAACCATCCTGAGAGCACAGGGAACTCTACTCAACATTCTTCAATACCCTAACAGGGAAACGAATCCGAAATACTACGGGTACAGCTACATATATAACTGCATCAAGTTGCTGTCGAACTCAAACAAACACAACATTGTATATACACTATGCTGGAATGGAAAATAAATACTAAATTATAAACCAAGAAAAGGCAAGAAATGCCTACTCTATTACTCTCTGGTCTCGGTGAACTGGGATGGTGTCACATCCCTTGAGCCTGAGCAGGCCTGGGGCCCCTGGCTAGAGTATGCTGCTGATTAGGGAGACAGGGGGGAGGACGTGCCAGCAGATCAGCACCCCCTCAGACCTCTAGTGCCCATTCTCCTCTGCATGGGACCACAATCTCTAGATCCAAGCCGACCCTCTTACAGATAAGCCAAGCCTAGGGTACCCAAAGGATGGTGGACTCGCTCGGAGGGAAGAGCTGTGAAAAGACACAGGATCTCCACGGCTACTCCTGGTGGGATTCCCACCTCCAGACTACTTCCTTCGATTCGCCCCACCTACGAACCGCAGCACCTGCAGCACAGCACATTTGCCCTGCTTGGGATTTGCGTGGGCGAGGGTGGTGCAGCGTTAGGGGGAAGAGGTAGAGATACACGAGTCCTACGGTGTGTGTTCAGCCACGTTCCATTCAAATTTCCACCCCAACAACAAGACTAGTTCTAAGGCTCTGTTTGCCCAAGTGACCAGAGAGGGCACGAAGCAGTGCTGCCGCCTTGTGGCGCTTTCCTGTAACAACAACTTTAAAAACTGGGCTCAAGGGCACTTAACATTCACAAGGCCTCTGACCTGCGGGGCTGCAAATGACCCTTGCCCAGGAGAAGTGTCCTGGGCTAGGTAATCTGCCATGAATTCAAATCAGGCCCGACTCTCAGGCAGAAATGTTTCAACAGCTCAGAGGTACTCACACGCTTTTTTAAAAACAGCACATCAAATGAAAAGAGGCTCAGGATCTGCCGTGATCAGGGAATGCACATAAACGTAGACGAGGTGTTCCCTGGCTGCAGTCCTCAAAAAGCCTATAAACAGTAAGTGCTCAACAGGGCAGGCAGAAGAGGGAACCCTGCTATGCTGTTGGTGGAAATGTAAATTGCTAACAGCCAGTATGGAGATAGGTAGGCAAGTTCCTTGCTAAACTATAAACTGGAGCTACCATCAGACTCGGCATCCCCACTCCAGTTTGTATAACCAGAGAATACCATCATTGGAATAAAACACTTCCACCCCAACGGTTGTTGTGGTACTCTTTACCATAGCCAAGCCACGCAGATGACTGACATGTCCAGCGGGAAATGAATGGATAAAGAAGTTGGGCTACCTATACTCCCTCGACTGTCACTCATCCAGGGAACAAAATGAACTCATGCTATTTGTAGCAACATGGATGGAGCAGTAGATGATATCACTAATTCTGGTATATTAGGGACAGAAAGACACATATGCAGCATATCACTTTCAGGTACAGTCGAAAAATGGTTACAAAGGAAGTAATGTACAGTGCAAACACAGACTCACAAACTGAGCCACGAAACGTAGATTTACCATAGGGGGAAATTGGGGATCGGACAAAGATGAAGTAGGAGGTTGGGATTAACAGAAACACACTAATATATAAAAAAAAACTTCAACAACGGCGACCCTACTAATAGCACAGGGATCTCTAGTCAACACTCGTCAATAACCTAACATGGAAAATAATCCAAAATTTAAAGGTACAGCTACATATATATCTGCATCAAGTTGCTTTCGAACTCAAACAAAGACAACAATGTATATAAACTACGCTGAAATAGAAAATAAGTATTAAATTATAAAACAAGAAAAAGGCAAGAAATGCCTACTATATTACCCTCAGGCCTCTGTGACGTGGGCTGGTGTCACATCTCTGTTGCCTCAGCAGGCCTGGGTCCCAATGCAGGAGTATGCTGGTGCTGAGGGAGCCAGGGAGGAGGACGTGCCAGCAGATCAGCACCCCCTCAGACCTCTATTGCCCATTCTCCTCTGCATGGTAGCACAGTCTCCCGATCCAAGCCGGCCCTCTTACAACTAAGCCAAGCCTAGTGTACCCAAATGAAGGTCGACCAGCTGGGAGGGAAGAGCTGTGAAAAGACACCGGATCTCCACAGCTCCTGCTAGTGGGGTTCCCACCTCCAGCCTACTTCCTTAGACTCGCCCCACCTACGAACCACAGCACCTTCAGCATAGCACATTTGCACTGCTTGGGATTTGCGTGGGGTCGGGCAGTGCAGGGTAAGGGTGAAGAGGAAAAGATACACAAGCACTGCGGTGTGTGTTCAGCCACGTTGGACTCCAATTTCCAACCCAACACCAGGACTCCCTCTAAGGCTCTGTTTGCCTACGTTACCAGGGAGGACACGAAGAAGTGCTGCCGCCTTGTGGCGCTTTCCCGTAACAACAACTTGAAACACTGTACTCAAGGGCACTTAACATTCACAAGGCCTGCGCGGCTGCAAATGAACCCTGCCCTCCAGAAATGTCCTATGCTAGGTGATCTGAAATCAATTCAAATCAGGTCCGACTCTCAGGCAGAAATGTTTCAAGAGCCCAGTGGTACTCACACGCTTTTTAAAAAACAGCACATCAAATGAAAAGATGCTCAGGATCTCTCATGATTAAAGAATGAAAATAAACGTAGACGAGCTGTTCCCTGGCTGCAGTCCTCAAAAAGCCTACAAAGAGTAACTGCTCAAGAGGGCAGGAAAAAAGAGAACCCTACTACGCTGTTGGTGGAAATGTAACTTGCTAGCAGCCAGTATGGAGATAGGTAGGCAAGTTCCTTAGTAACCTATAAACTGGAGCGACCACGAGATTCGGCAACCCCACTGCAGTTCGTATAACCAGGGAATACCATCATTGGAATAAAACAGTTGCACCCCAACGGTCGTGGTGCTACTCTTTATCATAGCCAAGACACGCAAACAAGCGAAATGTCCAGCGAGAGACGATTGGATAAAGAACTTGTGAGACCTATACCCCCTGGACTGTCACTCATCCAGACAACAAAATGAACTCATGCTATTTGTAGCCACATGGATGCAGCAGTAGATGATCTCACTAATTCTGGTAAGTTAGAGACAGAAAGACACATATCCCAGCATATCACTTATATGTGCAATCTAAAAACGCATACAAAGAAGGAGTATACAAAGGAAACACAGATTCCCAAACGGGAAAAACAAGTGTCGAGTTCCCAGAGGGGGAAACTGGGGATCGGGGAAGGATGAAGTAGGAGGTTGGGATTCACAGACAAACACTCATATATAAAAAAGACTTCATCAACAACAACCATCCTGAGAGCACAGGGAACTCTACTCAACATTCTTCAATACCCTAACAGGGAAACGAATCCGAAATACTACGGGTACAGCTACATATATAACTGCATCAAGTTGCTGTCGAACTCAAACAAACACAACATTGTATATACACTATGCTGGAATGGAAAATAAATACTAAATTATAAACCAAGAAAAGGCAAGAAATGCCTACTCTATTACTCTCTGGTCTCGGTGAACTGGGATGGTGTCACATCCCTTGAGCCTGAGCAGGCCTGGGGCCCCTGGCTAGAGTATGCTGCTGATTAGGGAGACAGGGGGGAGGACGTGCCAGCAGATCAGCACCCCCTCAGACCTCTAGTGCCCATTCTCCTCTGCATGGGACCACAATCTCTAGATCCAAGCCGACCCTCTTACAGATAAGCCAAGCCTAGGGTACCCAAAGGATGGTGGACTCGCTCGGAGGGAAGAGCTGTGAAAAGACACAGGATCTCCACGGCTACTCCTGGTGGGATTCCCACCTCCAGACTACTTCCTTCGATTCGCCCCACCTACGAACCGCAGCACCTGCAGCACAGCACATTTGCCCTGCTTGGGATTTGCGTGGGCGAGGGTGGTGCAGCGTTAGGGGGAAGAGGTAGAGATACACGAGTCCTACGGTGTGTGTTCAGCCACGTTCCATTCAAATTTCCACCCCAACAACAAGACTAGTTCTAAGGCTCTGTTTGCCCAAGTGACCAGAGAGGGCAGGAAGCAGTGCTGCCGCCTTGTGGCGCTTTCCTGTAACAACAACTTTAAAAACTGGGCTCAAGGGCACTTAACATTCACAAGGCCTCTGACCTGCGGGGCTGCAAATGACCCTTGCCCAGGAGAAGTGTCCTGGGCTAGGTAATCTGCCATGAATTCAAATCAGGCCCGACTCTCAGGCAGAAATGTTTCAACAGCTCAGAGGTACTCACACGCTTTTTTAAAAACAGCACATCAAATGAAAAGAGGCTCAGGATCTGCCGTGATCAGGGAATGCACATAAACGTAGACGAGGTGTTCCCTGGCTGCAGTCCTCAAAAAGCCTATAAACAGTAAGTGCTCAACAGGGCAGGCAGAAGAGGGAACCCTGCTATGCTGTTGGTGGAAATGTAAATTGCTAACAGCCAGTATGGAGATAGGTAGGCAAGTTCCTTGCTAAACTATAAACTGGAGCTACCATCAGACTCGGCATCCCCACTCCAGTTTGTATAACCAGAGAATACCATCATTGGAATAAAACACTTCCACCCCAACGGTTGTTGTGGTACTCTTTACCATAGCCAAGCCACGCAGATGACTGACATGTCCAGCGGGAAATGAATGGATAAAGAAGTTGGGCTACCTATACTCCCTCGACTGTCACTCATCCAGGGAACAAAATGAACTCATGCTATTTGTAGCAACATGGATGGAGCAGTAGATGATATCACTAATTCTGGTATATTAGGGACAGAAAGACACATATGCAGCATATCACTTTCAGGTACAGTCGAAAAATGGTTACAAAGGAAGTAATGTACAGTGCAAACACAGACTCACAAACTGAGCCACGAAACGTAGATTTACCATAGGGGGAAATTGGGGATCGGACAAAGATGAAGTAGGAGGTTGGGATTAACAGAAACACACTAATATATAAAAAAAAACTTCAACAACGGCGACCCTACTAATAGCACAGGGATCTCTAGTCAACACTCGTCAATAACCTAACATGGAAAATAATCCAAAATTTAAAGGTACAGCTACATATATATCTGCATCAAGTTGCTTTCGAACTCAAACAAAGACAACAATGTATATAAACTACGCTGAAATAGAAAATAAGTATTAAATTATAAAACAAGAAAAAGGCAAGAAATGCCTACTATATTACCCTCAGGCCTCTGTGACGTGGGCTGGTGTCACATCTCTGTTGCCTCAGCAGGCCTGGGTCCCAATGCAGGAGTATGCTGGTGCTGAGGGAGCCAGGGAGGAGGACGTGCCAGCAGATCAGCACCCCCTCAGACCTCTATTGCCCATTCTCCTCTGCATGGTAGCACAGTCTCCCGATCCAAGCCGGCCCTCTTACAACTAAGCCAAGCCTAGTGTACCCAAATGAAGGTCGACCAGCTGGGAGGGAAGAGCTGTGAAAAGACACCGGATCTCCACAGCTCCTGCTAGTGGGGTTCCCACCTCCAGCCTACTTCCTTAGACTCGCCCCACCTACGAACCACAGCACCTTCAGCATAGCACATTTGCACTGCTTGGGATTTGCGTGGGGTCGGGCAGTGCAGGGTAAGGGTGAAGAGGAAAAGATACACAAGCACTGCGGTGTGTGTTCAGCCACGTTGGACTCCAATTTCCAACCCAACACCAGGACTCCCTCTAAGGCTCTGTTTGCCTACGTTACCAGGGAGGACACGAAGAAGTGCTGCCGCCTTGTGGCGCTTTCCCGTAACAACAACTTGAAACACTGTACTCAAGGGCACTTAACATTCACAAGGCCTGCGCGGCTGCAAATGAACCCTGCCCTCCAGAAATGTCCTATGCTAGGTGATCTGAAATCAATTCAAATCAGGTCCGACTCTCAGGCAGAAATGTTTCAAGAGCCCAGTGGTACTCACACGCTTTTTAAAAAACAGCACATCAAATGAAAAGATGCTCAGGATCTCTCATGATTAAAGAATGAAAATAAACGTAGACGAGCTGTTCCCTGGCTGCAGTCCTCAAAAAGCCTACAAAGAGTAACTGCTCAAGAGGGCAGGAAAAAAGAGAACCCTACTACGCTGTTGGTGGAAATGTAACTTGCTAGCAGCCAGTATGGAGATAGGTAGGCAAGTTCCTTAGTAACCTATAAACTGGAGCGACCACGAGATTCGGCAACCCCACTGCAGTTCGTATAACCAGGGAATACCATCATTGGAATAAAACAGTTGCACCCCAACGGTCGTGGTGCTACTCTTTATCATAGCCAAGACACGCAAACAAGCGAAATGTCCAGCGAGAGACGATTGGATAAAGAACTTGTGAGACCTATACCCCCTGGACTGTCACTCATCCAGACAACAAAATGAACTCATGCTATTTGTAGCCACATGGATGCAGCAGTAGATGATCTCACTAATTCTGGTAAGTTAGAGACAGAAAGACACATATCCCAGCATATCACTTATATGTGCAATCTAAAAACGCATACAAAGAAGGAGTATACAAAGGAAACACAGATTCCCAAACGGGAAAAACAAGTGTCGAGTTCCCAGAGGGGGAAACTGGGGATCGGGGAAGGATGAAGTAGGAGGTTGGGATTCACAGACAAACACTCATATATAAAAAAGACTTCATCAACAACAACCATCCTGAGAGCACAGGGAACTCTACTCAACATTCTTCAATACCCTAACAGGGAAACGAATCCGAAATACTACGGGTACATCTACATATATAACTGCATCAAGTTGCTGTCGAACTCAAACAAACACAACATTGTATATACACTATGCTGGAATGGAAAATAAATACTAAATTATAAACCAAGAAAAGGCAAGAAATGCCTACTCTATTACTCTCTGGTCTCGGTGAACTGGGATGGTGTCACATCCCTTGAGCCTGAGCAGGCCTGGGGCCCCTGGCTAGAGTATGCTGCTGATTAGGGAGACAGGGGGGAGGACGTGCCAGCAGATCAGCACCCCCTCAGACCTCTAGTGCCCATTCTCCTCTGCATGGGACCACAATCTCTAGATCCAAGCCGACCCTCTTACAGATAAGCCAAGCCTAGGGTACCCAAAGGATGGTGGACTCGCTCGGAGGGAAGAGCTGTGAAAAGACACAGGATCTCCACGGCTACTCCTGGTGGGATTCCCACCTCCAGACTACTTCCTTCGATTCGCCCCACCTACGAACCGCAGCACCTGCAGCACAGCACATTTGCCCTGCTTGGGATTTGCGTGGGCGAGGGTGGTGCAGCGTTAGGGGGAAGAGGTAGAGATACACGAGTCCTACGGTGTGTGTTCAGCCACGTTCCATTCAAATTTCCACCCCAACAACAAGACTAGTTCTAAGGCTCTGTTTGCCCAAGTGACCAGAGAGGGCACGAAGCAGTGCTGCCGCCTTGTGGCGCTTTCCTGTAACAACAACTTTAAAAACTGGGCTCAAGGGCACTTAACATTCACAAGGCCTCTGACCTGCGGGGCTGCAAATGACCCTTGCCCAGGAGAAGTGTCCTGGGCTAGGTAATCTGCCATGAATTCAAATCAGGCCCGACTCTCAGGCAGAAATGTTTCAACAGCTCAGAGGTACTCACACGCTTTTTTAAAAACAGCACATCAAATGAAAAGAGGCTCAGGATCTGCCGTGATCAGGGAATGCACATAAACGTAGACGAGGTGTTCCCTGGCTGCAGTCCTCAAAAAGCCTATAAAGAGTAAGTGCTCAACAGGGCAGGCAGAAGAGGGAACCCTACTATGCTGTTGGTGGAAATGTAAATTGCTAACAGCCAGTATGGAGATAGGTAGGCAAGTTCCTTGCTAAACTATAAACTGGAGCTACCATCAGACTCGGCATCCCCACTCCAGTTTGTATAACCAGAGAATACCATCATTGGAATAAAACACTTCCACCCCAACGGTTGTTGTGGTACTCTTTACCATAGCCAAGCCACGCAGATGACTGACATGTCCAGCGGGAAATGAATGGATAAAGAAGTTGGGCTACCTATACTCCCTCGACTGTCACTCATCCAGGGAACAAAATGAACTCATGCTATTTGTAGCAACATGGATGGAGCAGTAGATGATATCACTAATTCTGGTATATTAGGGACAGAAAGACACATATGCAGCATATCACTTTCAGGTACAGTCGAAAAATGGTTACAAAGGAAGTAATGTACAGTGCAAACACAGACTCACAAACTGAGCCACGAAACGTAGATTTACCATAGGGGGAAATTGGGGATCGGACAAAGATGAAGTAGGAGGTTGGGATTAACAGAAACACACTAATATATAAAAAAAAACTTCAACAACGGCGACCCTACTAATAGCACAGGGATCTCTAATCAACACTCGTCAATAACCTAACATGGAAAATAATCCAAAATTTAAAGGTACAGCTACATATATATCTGCATCAAGTTGCTTTCGAACTCAAACAAAGACAACAATGTATATAAACTACGCTGAAATAGAAAATAAGTATTAAATTATAAAACAAGAAAAAGGCAAGAAATGCCTACTATATTACCCTCAGGCCTCTGTGACGTGGGCTGGTGTCACATCTCTGTTGCCTCAGCAGGCCTGGGTCCCAATGCAGGAGTATGCTGGTGCTGAGGGAGCCAGGGAGGAGGACGTGCCAGCAGATCAGCACCCCCTCAGACCTCTATTGCCCATTCTCCTCTGCATGGTAGCACAGTCTCCCGATCCAAGCCGGCCCTCTTACAACTAAGCCAAGCCTAGTGTACCCAAATGAAGGTCGACCAGCTGGGAGGGAAGAGCTGTGAAAAGACACCGGATCTCCACAGCTCCTGCTAGTGGGGTTCCCACCTCCAGCCTACTTCCTTAGACTCGCCCCACCTACGAACCACAGCACCTTCAGCATAGCACATTTGCACTGCTTGGGATTTGCGTGGGGTCGGGCAGTGCAGGGTAAGGGTGAAGAGGAAAAGATACACAAGCACTGCGGTGTGTGTTCAGCCACGTTGGACTCCAATTTCCAACCCAACACCAGGACTCCCTCTAAGGCTCTGTTTGCCTACGTTACCAGGGAGGACACGAAGAAGTGCTGCCGCCTTGTGGCGCTTTCCCGTAACAACAACTTGAAACACTGTACTCAAGGGCACTTAACATTCACAAGGCCTGCGCGGCTGCAAATGAACCCTGCCCTCCAGAAATGTCCTATGCTAGGTGATCTGAAATCAATTCAAATCAGGTCCGACTCTCAGGCAGAAATGTTTCAAGAGCCCAGTGGTACTCACACGCTTTTTAAAAAACAGCACATCAAATGAAAAGATGCTCAGGATCTCTCATGATTAAAGAATGAAAATAAACGTAGACGAGCTGTTCCCTGGCTGCAGTCCTCAAAAAGCCTACAAAGAGTAACTGCTCAAGAGGGCAGGAAAAAAGAGAACCCTACTACGCTGTTGGTGGAAATGTAACTTGCTAGCAGCCAGTATGGAGATAGGCAGGCAAGTTCCTTAGTAACCTATAAACTGGAGCGACCACGAGATTCGGCAACCCCACTGCAGTTCGTATAACCAGGGAATACCATCATTGGAATACAACAGTTGCACCCCAACGGTCGTGGTGCTACTCTTTATCATAGCCAAGACACGCAAACAAGCGAAATGTCCAGCGAGAGACGATTGGATAAAGAACTTGTGAGACCTATACCCCCTGGACTGTCACTCATCCAGACAACAAAATGAACTCATGCTATTTGTAGCCACATGGATGCAGCAGTAGATGATCTCACTAATTCTGGTAAGTTAGAGACAGAAAGACACATATCCCAGCATATCACTTATATGTGCAATCTAAAAACGCATACAAAGAAGGAGTATACAAAGGAAACACAGATTCCCAAACGGGAAAAAGAAGTGTCGAGTTCCCAGAGGGGGAAACTGGGGATCGGGGAAGGATGAAGTAGGAGGTTGGGATTCACAGACAAACACTCATATATAAAAAAGACTTCATCAACAACAACCATCCTGAGAGCACAGGGAACTCTACTCAACATTCTTCAATACCCTAACAGGGAAACGAATCCGAAATACTACGGGTACAGCTACATATATAACTGCATCAAGTTGCTGTCGAACTCAAACAAACACAACATTGTATATACACTATGCTGGAATGGAAAATAAATACTAAATTATAAACCAAGAAAAGGCAAGAAATGCCTACTCTATTACTCTCTGGTCTCGGTGAACTGGGATGGTGTCACATCCCTTGAGCCTGAGCAGGCCTGGGGCCCCTGGCTAGAGTATGCTGCTGATTAGGGAGACAGGGGGGAGGACGTGCCAGCAGATCAGCACCCCCTCAGACCTCTAGTGCCCATTCTCCTCTGCATGGGACCACAATCTCTAGATCCAAGCCGACCCTCTTACAGATAAGCCAAGCCTAGGGTACCCAAAGGATGGTGGACTCGCTCGGAGGGAAGAGCTGTGAAAAGACACAGGATCTCCACGGCTACTCCTGGTGGGATTCCCACCTCCAGACTACTTCCTTCGATTCGCCCCACCTACGAACCACAGCACCTGCAGCACAGCACATTTGCCCTGCTTGGGATTTGCGTGGGCGAGGGTGGTGCAGCGTTAGGGGGAAGAGGTAGAGATACACGAGTCCTACGGTGTGTGTTCAGCCACGTTCCATTCAAATTTCCACCCCAACAACAAGACTAGTTCTAAGGCTCTGTTTGCCCAAGTGACCAGAGAGGGCACGAAGCAGTGCTGCCGCCTTGTGGCGCTTTCCTGTAACAACAACTTTAAAAACTGGGCTCAAGGGCACTTAACATTCACAAGGCCTCTGACCTGCGGGGCTGCAAATGACCCTTGCCCAGGAGAAGTGTCCTGGGCTAGGTAATCTGCCATGAATTCAAATCAGGCCCGACTCTCAGGCAGAAATGTTTCAACAGCTCAGAGGTACTCACACGCTTTTTTAAAAACAGCACATCAAATGAAAAGAGGCTCAGGATCTGCCGTGATCAGGGAATGCACATAAACGTAGACGAGGTGTTCCCTGGCTGCAGTCCTCAAAAAGCCTATAAAGAGTAAGTGCTCAACAGGGCAGGCAGAAGAGGGAACCCTACTATGCTGTTGGTGGAAATGTAAATTGCTAACAGCCAGTATGGAGATAGGTAGGCAAGTTCCTTGCTAAACTATAAACTGGAGCTACCATCAGACTCGGCATCCCCACTCCAGTTTGTATAACCAGAGAATACCATCATTGGAATAAAACACTTCCACCCCAACGGTTGTTGTGGTACTCTTTACCATAGCCAAGCCACGCAGATGACTGACATGTCCAGCGGGAAATGAATGGATAAAGAAGTTGGGCTACCTATACTCCCTCGACTGTCACTCATCCAGGGAACAAAATGAACTCATGCTATTTGTAGCAACATGGATGGAGCAGTAGATGATATCACTAATTCTGGTATATTAGGGACAGAAAGACACATATGCAGCATATCACTTTCAGGTACAGTCGAAAAATGGTTACAAAGGAAGTAATGTACAGTGCAAACACAGACTCACAAACTGAGCCACGAAACGTAGATTTACCATAGG
Organism: Balaenoptera borealis; assembly: GCF_965194805.1. Lineage (NCBI taxonomy): Eukaryota > Metazoa > Chordata > Mammalia > Artiodactyla > Balaenopteridae > Balaenoptera > Balaenoptera borealis. The sequence goes on along the minus strand of NC_138869.1, from coordinate 46,966,882 downwards.
GGGAAATTGGGGATCGGACAAAGATGAAGTAGGAGGTTGGGATTAACAGAAACACACTAATATATAAAAAAAAACTTCAACAACGGCGACCCTACTAATAGCACAGGGATCTCTAATCAACACTCGTCAATAACCTAACATGGAAAATAATCCAAAATTTAAAGGTACAGCTACATATATATCTGCATCAAGTTGCTTTCGAACTCAAACAAAGACAACAATGTATATAAACTACGCTGAAATAGAAAATAAGTATTAAATTATAAAACAAGAAAAAGGCAAGAAATGCCTACTATATTACCCTCAGGCCTCTGTGACGTGGGCTGGTGTCACATCTCTGTTGCCTCAGCAGGCCTGGGTCCCAATGCAGGAGTATGCTGGTGCTGAGGGAGCCAGGGAGGAGGACGTGCCAGCAGATCAGCACCCCCTCAGACCTCTATTGCCCATTCTCCTCTGCATGGTAGCACAGTCTCCCGATCCAAGCCGGCCCTCTTACAACTAAGCCAAGCCTAGTGTACCCAAATGAAGGTCGACCAGCTGGGAGGGAAGAGCTGTGAAAAGACACCGGATCTCCACAGCTCCTGCTAGTGGGGTTCCCACCTCCAGCCTACTTCCTTAGACTCGCCCCACCTACGAACCACAGCACCTTCAGCATAGCACATTTGCACTGCTTGGGATTTGCGTGGGGTCGGGCAGTGCAGGGTAAGGGTGAAGAGGAAAAGATACACAAGCACTGCGCTGTGTGTTCAGCCACGTTGGACTCCAATTTCCAACCCAACACCAGGACTCCCTCTAAGGCTCTGTTTGCCTACGTTACCAGGGAGGACACGAAGAAGTGCTGCCGCCTTGTGGCGCTTTCCCGTAACAACAACTTGAAACACTGTACTCAAGGGCACTTAACATTCACAAGGCCTGCGCGGCTGCAAATGAACCCTGCCCTCCAGAAATGTCCTATGCTAGGTGATCTGAAATCAATTCAAATCAGGTCCGACTCTCAGGCAGAAATGTTTCAAGAGCCCAGTGGTACTCACACGCTTTTTAAAAAACAGCACATCAAATGAAAAGATGCTCAGGATCTCTCATGATTAAAGAATGAAAATAAACGTAGACGAGCTGTTCCCTGGCTGCAGTCCTCAAAAAGCCTACAAAGAGTAACTGCTCAAGAGGGCAGGAAAAAAGAGAACCCTACTACGCTGTTGGTGGAAATGTAACTTGCTAGCAGCCAGTATGGAGATAGGCAGGCAAGTTCCTTAGTAACCTATAAACTGGAGCGACCACGAGATTCGGCAACCCCACTGCAGTTCGTATAACCAGGGAATACCATCATTGGAATACAACAGTTGCACCCCAACGGTCGTGGTGCTACTCTTTATCATAGCCAAGACACGCAAACAAGCGAAATGTCCAGCGAGAGACGATTGGATAAAGAACTTGTGAGACCTATACCCCCTGGACTGTCACTCATCCAGACAACAAAATGAACTCATGCTATTTGTAGCCACATGGATGCAGCAGTAGATGATCTCACTAATTCTGGTAAGTTAGAGACAGAAAGACACATATCCCAGCATATCACTTATATGTGCAATCTAAAAACGCATACAAAGAAGGAGTATACAAAGGAAACACAGATTCCCAAACGGGAAAAAGAAGTGTCGAGTTCCCAGAGGGGGAAACTGGGGATCGGGGAAGGATGAAGTAGGAGGTTGGGATTCACAGACAAACACTCATATATAAAAAAGACTTCATCAACAACAACCATCCTGAGAGCACAGGGAACTCTACTCAACATTCTTCAATACCCTAACAGGGAAACGAATCCGAAATACTACGGGTACAGCTACATATATAACTGCATCAAGTTGCTGTCGAACTCAAACAAACACAACATTGTATATACACTATGCTGGAATGGAAAATAAATACTAAATTATAAACCAAGAAAAGGCAAGAAATGCCTACTCTATTACTCTCTGGTCTCGGTGAACTGGGATGGTGTCACATCCCTTGAGCCTGAGCAGGCCTGGGGCCCCTGGCTAGAGTATGCTGCTGATTAGGGAGACAGGGGGGAGGACGTGCCAGCAGATCAGCACCCCCTCAGACCTCTAGTGCCCATTCTCCTCTGCATGGGACCACAATCTCTAGATCCAAGCCGACCCTCTTACAGATAAGCCAAGCCTAGGGTACCCAAAGGATGGTGGACTCGCTCGGAGGGAAGAGCTGTGAAAAGACACAGGATCTCCACGGCTACTCCTGGTGGGATTCCCACCTCCAGACTACTTCCTTCGATTCGCCCCACCTACGAACCGCAGCACCTGCAGCACAGCACATTTGCCCTGCTTGGGATTTGCGTGGGCGAGGGTGGTGCAGCGTTAGGGGGAAGAGGTAGAGATACACGAGTCCTACGGTGTGTGTTCAGCCACGTTCCATTCAAATTTCCACCCCAACAACAAGACTAGTTCTAAGGCTCTGTTTGCCCAAGTGACCAGAGAGGGCACGAAGCAGTGCTGCCGCCTTGTGGCGCTTTCCTGTAACAACAACTTTAAAAACTGGGCTCAAGGGCACTTAACATTCACAAGGCCTCTGACCTGCGGGGCTGCAAATGACCCTTGCCCAGGAGAAGTGTCCTGGGCTAGGTAATCTGCCATGAATTCAAATCAGGCCCGACTCTCAGGCAGAAATGTTTCAACAGCTCAGAGGTACTCACACGCTTTTTTAAAAACAGCACATCAAATGAAAAGAGGCTCAGGATCTGCCGTGATCAGGGAATGCACATAAACGTAGACGAGGTGTTCCCTGGCTGCAGTCCTCAAAAAGCCTATAAAGAGTAAGTGCTCAACAGGGCAGGCAGAAGAGGGAACCCTACTATGCTGTTGGTGGAAATGTAAATTGCTAACAGCCAGTATGGAGATAGGTAGGCAAGTTCCTTGCTAAACTATAAACTGGAGCTACCATCAGACTCGGCATCCCCACTCCAGTTTGTATAACCAGAGAATACCATCATTGGAATAAAACACTTCCACCCCAACGGTTGTTGTGGTACTCTTTACCATAGCCAAGCCACGCAGATGACTGACATGTCCAGCGGGAAATGAATGGATAAAGAAGTTGGGCTACCTATACTCCCTCGACTGTCACTCATCCAGGGAACAAAATGAACTCATGCTATTTGTAGCAACATGGATGGAGCAGTAGATGATATCACTAATTCTGGTATATTAGGGACAGAAAGACACATATGCAGCATATCACTTTCAGGTACAGTCGAAAAATGGTTACAAAGGAAGTAATGTACAGTGCAAACACAGACTCACAAACTGAGCCACGAAACGTAGATTTACCATAGGGGGAAATTGGGGATCGGACAAAGATGAAGTAGGAGGTTGGGATTAACAGAAACACACTAATATATAAAAAAAAACTTCAACAACGGCGACCCTACTAATAGCACAGGGATCTCTAATCAACACTCGTCAATAACCTAACATGGAAAATAATCCAAAATTTAAAGGTACAGCTACATATATATCTGCATCAAGTTGCTTTCGAACTCAAACAAAGACAACAATGTATATAAACTACGCTGAAATAGAAAATAAGTATTAAATTATAAAACAAGAAAAAGGCAAGAAATGCCTACTATATTACCCTCAGGCCTCTGTGACGTGGGTTGGTGTCACATCTCTGCTGCCTCAGCAGGCCTGGGTCCCAATGCAGGAGTATGCTGGTGCTGAGGGAGCCAGGGAGGAGGACGTGCCAGCAGATCAGCACCCCCTCAGACCTCTATTGCCCATTCTCCTCTGCATGGTAGCACAGTCTCCCGATCCAAGCCGGCCCTCTTACAACTAAGCCAAGCCTAGTGTACCCAAATGAAGGTCGACCAGCTGGGAGGGAAGAGCTGTGAAAAGACACCGGATCTCCACAGCTCCTGCTAGTGGGGTTCCCACCTCCAGCCTACTTCCTTAGACTCGCCCCACCTACGAACCACAGCACCTTCAGCATAGCACATTTGCACTGCTTGGGATTTGCGTGGGGTCGGGCAGTGCAGGGTAAGGGTGAAGAGGAAAAGATACACAAGCACTGCGCTGTGTGTTCAGCCACGTTGGACTCCAATTTCCAACCCAACACCAGGACTCCCTCTAAGGCTCTGTTTGCCTACGTTACCAGGGAGGACACGAAGAAGTGCTGCCGCCTTGTGGCGCTTTCCCGTAACAACAACTTGAAACACTGTACTCAAGGGCACTTAACATTCACAAGGCCTGCGCGGCTGCAAATGAACCCTGCCCTCCAGAAATGTCCTATGCTAGGTGATCTGAAATCAATTCAAATCAGGTCCGACTCTCAGGCAGAAATGTTTCAAGAGCCCAGTGGTACTCACACGCTTTTTAAAAAACAGCACATCAAATGAAAAGATGCTCAGGATCTCTCATGATTAAAGAATGAAAATAAACGTAGACGAGCTGTTCCCTGGCTGCAGTCCTCAAAAAGCCTACAAAGAGTAACTGCTCAAGAGGGCAGGAAAAAAGAGAACCCTACTACGCTGTTGGTGGAAATGTAACTTGCTAGCAGCCAGTATGGAGATAGGTAGGCAAGTTCCTTAGTAACCTATAAACTGGAGCGACCACGAGATTCGGCAACCCCACTGCAGTTCGTATAACCAGGGAATACCATCATTGGAATAAAACAGTTGCACCCCAACGGTCGTGGTGCTACTCTTTATCATAGCCAAGACACGCAAACAAGCGAAATGTCCAGCGAGAGACGATTGGATAAAGAACTTGTGAGACCTATACCCCCTGGACTGTCACTCATCCAGACAACAAAATGAACTCATGCTATTTGTAGCCACATGGATGCAGCAGTAGATGATCTCACTAATTCTGGTAAGTTAGAGACAGAAAGACACATATCCCAGCATATCACTTATATGTGCAATCTAAAAACGCATACAAAGAAGGAGTATACAAAGGAAACACAGATTCCCAAACGGGAAAAAGAAGTGTCGAGTTCCCAGAGGGGGAAACTGGGGATCGGGGAAGGATGAAGTAGGAGGTTGGGATTCACAGACAAACACTCATATATAAAAAAGACTTCATCAACAACAACCATCCTGAGAGCACAGGGAACTCTACTCAACATTCTTCAATACCCTAACAGGGAAACGAATCCGAAATACTACGGGTACAGCTACATATATAACTGCATCAAGTTGCTGTCGAACTCAAACAAACACAACATTGTATATACACTATGCTGGAATGGAAAATAAATACTAAATTATAAACCAAGAAAAGGCAAGAAATGCCTACTCTATTACTCTCTGGTCTCGGTGAACTGGGATGGTGTCACATCCCTTGAGCCTGAGCAGGCCTGGGGCCCCTGGCTAGAGTATGCTGCTGATTAGGGAGACAGGGGGGAGGACGTGCCAGCAGATCAGCACCCCCTCAGACCTCTAGTGCCCATTCTCCTCTGCATGGGACCACAATCTCTAGATCCAAGCCGACCCTCTTACAGATAAGCCAAGCCTAGGGTACCCAAAGGATGGTGGACTCGCTCGGAGGGAAGAGCTGTGAAAAGACACAGGATCTCCACGGCTACTCCTGGTGGGATTCCCACCTCCAGACTACTTCCTTCGATTCGCCCCACCTACGAACCGCAGCACCTGCAGCACAGCACATTTGCCCTGCTTGGGATTTGCGTGGGCGAGGGTGGTGCAGCGTTAGGGGGAAGAGGTAGAGATACACGAGTCCTACGGTGTGTGTTCAGCCACGTTCCATTCAAATTTCCACCCCAACAACAAGACTAGTTCTAAGGCTCTGTTTGCCCAAGTGACCAGAGAGGGCACGAAGCAGTGCTGCCGCCTTGTGGCGCTTTCCTGTAACAACAACTTTAAAAACTGGGCTCAAGGGCACTTAACATTCACAAGGCCTCTGACCTGCGGGGCTGCAAATGACCCTTGCCCAGGAGAAGTGTCCTGGGCTAGGTAATCTGCCATGAATTCAAATCAGGCCCGACTCTCAGGCAGAAATGTTTCAACAGCTCAGAGGTACTCACACGCTTTTTTAAAAACAGCACATCAAATGAAAAGAGGCTCAGGATCTGCCGTGATCAGGGAATGCACATAAACGTAGACGAGGTGTTCCCTGGCTGCAGTCCTCAAAAAGCCTATAAAGAGTAAGTGCTCAACAGGGCAGGCAGAAGAGGGAACCCTACTATGCTGTTGGTGGAAATGTAAATTGCTAACAGCCAGTATGGAGATAGGTAGGCAAGTTCCTTGCTAAACTATAAACTGGAGCTACCATCAGACTCGGCATCCCCACTCCAGTTTGTATAACCAGAGAATACCATCATTGGAATAAAACACTTCCACCCCAACGGTTGTTGTGGTACTCTTTACCATAGCCAAGCCACGCAGATGACTGACATGTCCAGCGGGAAATGAATGGATAAAGAAGTTGGGCTACCTATACTCCCTCGACTGTCACTCATCCAGGGAACAAAATGAACTCATGCTATTTGTAGCAACATGGATGGAGCAGTAGATGATATCACTAATTCTGGTATATTAGGGACAGAAAGACACATATGCAGCATATCACTTTCAGGTACAGTCGAAAAATGGTTACAAAGGAAGTAATGTACAGTGCAAACACAGACTCACAAACTGAGCCACGAAACGTAGATTTACCATAGGGGGAAATTGGGGATCGGACAAAGATGAAGTAGGAGGTTGGGATTAACAGAAACACACTAATATATAAAAAAAAACTTCAACAACGGCGACCCTACTAATAGCACAGGGATCTCTAATCAACACTCGTCAATAACCTAACATGGAAAATAATCCAAAATTTAAAGGTACAGCTACATATATATCTGCATCAAGTTGCTTTCGAACTCAAACAAAGACAACAATGTATATAAACTACGCTGAAATAGAAAATAAGTATTAAATTATAAAACAAGAAAAAGGCAAGAAATGCCTACTATATTACCCTCAGGCCTCTGTGACGTGGGCTGGTGTCACATCTCTGTTGCCTCAGCAGGCCTGGGTCCCAATGCAGGAGTATGCTGGTGCTGAGGGAGCCAGGGAGGAGGACGTGCCAGCAGATCAGCACCCCCTCAGACCTCTATTGCCCATTCTCCTCTGCATGGTAGCACAGTCTCCCGATCCAAGCCGGCCCTCTTACAACTAAGCCAAGCCTAGTGTACCCAAATGAAGGTCGACCAGCTGGGAGGGAAGAGCTGTGAAAAGACACCGGATCTCCACAGCTCCTGCTAGTGGGGTTCCCACCTCCAGCCTACTTCCTTAGACTCGCCCCACCTACGAACCACAGCACCTTCAGCATAGCACATTTGCACTGCTTGGGATTTGCGTGGGGTCGGGCAGTGCAGGGTAAGGGTGAAGAGGAAAAGATACACAAGCACTGCGCTGTGTGTTCAGCCACGTTGGACTCCAATTTCCAACCCAACACCAGGACTCCCTCTAAGGCTCTGTTTGCCTACGTTACCAGGGAGGACACGAAGAAGTGCTGCCGCCTTGTGGCGCTTTCCCGTAACAACAACTTGAAACACTGTACTCAAGGGCACTTAACATTCACAAGGCCTGCGCGGCTGCAAATGAACCCTGCCCTCCAGAAATGTCCTATGCTAGGTGATCTGAAATCAATTCAAATCAGGTCCGACTCTCAGGCAGAAATGTTTCAAGAGCCCAGTGGTACTCACACGCTTTTTAAAAAACAGCACATCAAATGAAAAGATGCTCAGGATCTCTCATGATTAAAGAATGAAAATAAACGTAGACGAGCTGTTCCCTGGCTGCAGTCCTCAAAAAGCCTACAAAGAGTAACTGCTCAAGAGGGCAGGAAAAAAGAGAACCCTACTACGCTGTTGGTGGAAATGTAACTTGCTAGCAGCCAGTATGGAGATAGGTAGGCAAGTTCCTTAGTAACCTATAAACTGGAGCGACCACGAGATTCGGCAACCCCACTGCAGTTCGTATAACCAGGGAATACCATCATTGGAATACAACAGTTGCACCCCAACGGTCGTGGTGCTACTCTTTATCATAGCCAAGACACGCAAACAAGCGAAATGTCCAGCGAGAGACGATTGGATAAAGAACTTGTGAGACCTATACCCCCTGGACTGTCACTCATCCAGACAACAAAATGAACTCATGCTATTTGTAGCCACATGGATGCAGCAGTAGATGATCTCACTAATTCTGGTAAGTTAGAGACAGAAAGACACATATCCCAGCATATCACTTATATGTGCAATCTAAAAACGCATACAAAGAAGGAGTATACAAAGGAAACACAGATTCCCAAACGGGAAAAAGAAGTGTCGAGTTCCCAGAGGGGGAAACTGGGGATCGGGGAAGGATGAAGTAGGAGGTTGGGATTCACAGACAAACACTCATATATAAAAAAGACTTCATCAACAACAACCATCCTGAGAGCACAGGGAACTCTACTCAACATTCTTCAATACCCTAACAGGGAAACGAATCCGAAATACTACGGGTACAGCTACATATATAACTGCATCAAGTTGCTGTCGAACTCAAACAAACACAACATTGTATATACACTATGCTGGAATGGAAAATAAATACTAAATTATAAACCAAGAAAAGGCAAGAAATGCCTACTCTATTACTCTCTGGTCTCGGTGAACTGGGATGGTGTCACATCCCTTGAGCCTGAGCAGGCCTGGGGCCCCTGGCTAGAGTATGCTGCTGATTAGGGAGACAGGGGGGAGGACGTGCCAGCAGATCAGCACCCCCTCAGACCTCTAGTGCCCATTCTCCTCTGCATGGGACCACAATCTCTAGATCCAAGCCGACCCTCTTACAGATAAGCCAAGCCTAGGGTACCCAAAGGATGGTGGACTCGCTCGGAGGGAAGAGCTGTGAAAAGACACAGGATCTCCACGGCTACTCCTGGTGGGATTCCCACCTCCAGACTACTTCCTTCGATTCGCCCCACCTACGAACCGCAGCACCTGCAGCACAGCACATTTGCCCTGCTTGGGATTTGCGTGGGCGAGGGTGGTGCAGCGTTAGGGGGAAGAGGTAGAGATACACGAGTCCTACGGTGTGTGTTCAGCCACGTTCCACTCAAATTTCCACCCCAACAACAAGACTAGTTCTAAGGCTCTGTTTGCCCAAGTGACCAGAGAGGGCACGAAGCAGTGCTGCCGCCTTGTGGCGCTTTCCTGTAACAACAACTTTAAAAACTGGGCTCAAGGGCACTTAACATTCACAAGGCCTCTGACCTGCGGGGCTGCAAATGACCCTTGCCCAGGAGAAGTGTCCTGGGCTAGGTAATCTGCCATGAATTCAAATCAGGCCCGACTCTCAGGCAGAAATGTTTCAACAGCTCAGAGGTACTCACACGCTTTTTTAAAAACAGCACATCAAATGAAAAGAGGCTCAGGATCTGCCGTGATCAGGGAATGCACATAAACGTAGACGAGGTGTTCCCTGGCTGCAGTCCTCAAAAAGCCTATAAACAGTAAGTGCTCAACAGGGCAGGCAGAAGAGGGAACCCTACTATGCTGTTGGTGGAAATGTAAATTGCTAACAGCCAGTATGGAGATAGGTAGGCAAGTTCCTTGCTAAACTATAAACTGGAGCTACCATCAGACTCGGCATCCCCACTCCAGTTTGTATAACCAGAGAATACCATCATTGGAATAAAACACTTCCACCCCAACGGTTGTTGTGGTACTCTTTACCATAGCCAAGCCACGCAGATGACTGACATGTCCAGCGGGAAATGAATGGATAAAGAAGTTGGGCTACCTATACTCCCTCGACTGTCACTCATCCAGGGAACAAAATGAACTCATGCTATTTGTAGCAACATGGATGGAGCAGTAGATGATATCACTAATTCTGGTATATTAGGGACAGAAAGACACATATGCAGCATATCACTTTCAGGTACAGTCGAAAAATGGTTACAAAGGAAGTAATGTACAGTGCAAACACAGACTCACAAACTGAGCCACGAAACGTAGATTTACCATAGGGGGAAATTGGGGATCGGACAAAGATGAAGTAGGAGGTTGGGATTAACAGAAACACACTAATATATAAAAAAAAAAACTTCAACAACGGCGACCCTACTAATAGCACAGGGATCTCTAATCAACACTCGTCAATAACCTAACATGGAAAATAATCCAAAATTTAAAGGTACAGCTACATATATATCTGCATCAAGTTGCTTTCGAACTCAAACAAAGACAACAATGTATATAAACTACGCTGAAATAGAAAATAAGTATTAAATTATAAAACAAGAAAAAGGCAAGAAATGCCTACTATATTACCCTCAGGCCTCTGTGACGTGGGCTGGTGTCACATCTCTGTTGCCTCAGCAGGCCTGGGTCCCAATGCAGGAGTATGCTGGTGCTGAGGGAGCCAGGGAGGAGGACGTGCCAGCAGATCAGCACCCCCTCAGACCTCTATTGCCCATTCTCCTCTGCATGGTAGCACAGTCTCCCGATCCAAGCCGGCCCTCTTACAACTAAGCCAAGCCTAGTGTACCCAAATGAAGGTCGACCAGCTGGGAGGGAAGAGCTGTGAAAAGACACCGGATCTCCACAGCTCCTGCTAGTGGGGTTCCCACCTCCAGCCTACTTCCTTAGACTCGCCCCACCTACGAACCACAGCACCTTCAGCATAGCACATTTGCACTGCTTGGGATTTGCGTGGGGTCGGGCAGTGCAGGGTAAGGGTGAAGAGGAAAAGATACACAAGCACTGCGGTGTGTGTTCAGCCACGTTGGACTCCAATTTCCAACCCAACACCAGGACTCCCTCTAAGGCTCTGTTTGCCTACGTTACCAGGGAGGACACGAAGAAGTGCTGCCGCCTTGTGGCGCTTTCCCGTAACAACAACTTGAAACACTGTACTCAAGGGCACTTAACATTCACAAGGCCTGCGCGGCTGCAAATGAACCCTGCCCTCCAGAAATGTCCTATGCTAGGTGATCTGAAATCAATTCAAATCAGGTCCGACTCTCAGGCAGAAATGTTTCAAGAGCCCAGTGGTACTCACACGCTTTTTAAAAAACAGCACATCAAATGAAAAGATGCTCAGGATCTCTCATGATTAAAGAATGAAAATAAACGTAGACGAGCTGTTCCCTGGCTGCAGTCCTCAAAAAGCCTACAAAGAGTAACTGCTCAAGAGGGCAGGAAAAAAGAGAACCCTACTACGCTGTTGGTGGAAATGTAACTTGCTAGCAGCCAGTATGGAGATAGGTAGGCAAGTTCCTTAGTAACCTATAAACTGGAGCGACCACGAGATTCGGCAACCCCACTGCAGTTCGTATAACCAGGGAATACCATCATTGGAATACAACAGTTGCACCCCAACGGTCGTGGTGCTACTCTTTATCATAGCCAAGACACGCAAACAAGCGAAATGTCCAGCGAGAGACGATTGGATAAAGAACTTGTGAGACCTATACCCCCTGGACTGTCACTCATCCAGACAACAAAATGAACTCATGCTATTTGTAGCCACATGGATGCAGCAGTAGATGATCTCACTAATTCTGGTAAGTTAGAGACAGAAAGACACATATCCCAGCATATCACTTATATGTGCAATCTAAAAACGCATACAAAGAAGGAGTATACAAAGGAAACACAGATTCCCAAACGGGAAAAAGAAGTGTCGAGTTCCCAGAGGGGGAAACTGGGGATCGGGGAAGGATGAAGTAGGAGGTTGGGATTCACAGACAAACACTCATATATAAAAAAGACTTCATCAACAACAACCATCCTGAGAGCACAGGGAACTCTACTCAACATTCTTCAATACCCTAACAGGGAAACGAATCCGAAATACTACGGGTACAGCTACATATATAACTGCATCAAGTTGCTGTCGAACTCAAACAAACACAACATTGTATATACACTATGCTGGAATGGAAAATAAATACTAAATTATAAACCAAGAAAAGGCAAGAAATGCCTACTCTATTACTCTCTGGTCTCGGTGAACTGGGATGGTGTCACATCCCTTGAGCCTGAGCAGGCCTGGGGCCCCTGGCTAGAGTATGCTGCTGATTAGGGAGACAGGGGGGAGGACGTGCCAGCAGATCAGCACCCCCTCAGACCTCTAGTGCCCATTCTCCTCTGCATGGGACCACAATCTCTAGATCCAAGCCGACCCTCTTACAGATAAGCCAAGCCTAGGGTACCCAAAGGATGGTGGACTCGCTCGGAGGGAAGAGCTGTGAAAAGACACAGGATCTCCACGGCTACTCCTGGTGGGATTCCCACCTCCAGACTACTTCCTTCGATTCGCCCCACCTACGAACCGCAGCACCTGCAGCACAGCACATTTGCCCTGCTTGGGATTTGCGTGGGCGAGGGTGGTGCAGCGTTAGGGGGAAGAGGTAGAGATACACGAGTCCTACGGTGTGTGTTCAGCCACGTTCCATTCAAATTTCCACCCCAACAACAAGACTAGTTCTAAGGCTCTGTTTGCCCAAGTGACCAGAGAGGGCAGGAAGCAGTGCTGCCGCCTTGTGGCGCTTTCCTGTAACAACAACTTTAAAAACTGTGCTCAAGGGCACTTAACATTCACAAGGCCTCTGACCTGCGGGGCTGCAAATGACCCTTGCCCAGGAGAAGTGTCCTGGGCTAGGTAATCTGCCATGAATTCAAATCAGGCCCGACTCTCAGGCAGAAATGTTTCAACAGCTCAGAGGTACTCACACGCTTTTTTAAAAACAGCACATCAAATGAAAAGAGGCTCAGGATCTGCCGTGATCAGGGAATGCACATAAACGTAGACGAGGTGTTCCCTGGCTGCAGTCCTCAAAAAGCCTATAAAGAGTAAGTGCTCAACAGGGCAGGCAGAAGAGGGAACCCTGCTATGCTGTTGGTGGAAATGTAAATTGCTAACAGCCAGTATGGAGATAGGTAGGCAAGTTCCTTGCTAAACTATAAACTGGAGCTACCATCAGACTCGGCATCCCCACTCCAGTTTGTATAACCAGAGAATACCATCATTGGAATAAAACACTTCCACCCCAACGGTTGTTGTGGTACTCTTTACCATAGCCAAGCCACGCAGATGACTGACATGTCCAGCGGGAAATGAATGGATAAAGAAGTTGGGCTACCTATACTCCCTCGACTGTCACTCATCCAGGGAACAAAATGAACTCATGCTATTTGTAGCAACATGGATGGAGCAGTAGATGATATCACTAATTCTGGTATATTAGGGACAGAAAGACACATATGCAGCATATCACTTTCAGGTACAGTCGAAAAATGGTTACAAAGGAAGTAATGTACAGTGCAAACACAGACTCACAAACTGAGCCACGAAACGTAGATTTACCATAGGGGGAAATTGGGGATCGGACAAAGATGAAGTAGGAGGTTGGGATTAACAGAAACACACTAATATATAAAAAAAAACTTCAACAACGGCGACCCTACTAATAGCACAGGGATCTCTAATCAACACTCGTCAATAACCTAACATGGAAAATAATCCAAAATTTAAAGGTACAGCTACATATATATCTGCATCAAGTTGCTTTCGAACTCAAACAAAGACAACAATGTATATAAACTACGCTGAAATAGAAAATAAGTATTAAATTATAAAACAAGAAAAAGGCAAGAAATGCCTACTATATTACCCTCAGGCCTCTGTGACGTGGGCTGGTGTCACATCTCTGTTGCCTCAGCAGGCCTGGGTCCCAATGCAGGAGTATGCTGGTGCTGAGGGAGCCAGGGAGGAGGACGTGCCAGCAGATCAGCACCCCCTCAGACCTCTATTGCCCATTCTCCTCTGCATGGTAGCACAGTCTCCCGATCCAAGCCGGCCCTCTTACAACTAAGCCAAGCCTAGTGTACCCAAATGAAGGTCGACCAGCTGGGAGGGAAGAGCTGTGAAAAGACACCGGATCTCCACAGCTCCTGCTAGTGGGGTTCCCACCTCCAGCCTACTTCCTTAGACTCGCCCCACCTACGAACCACAGCACCTTCAGCATAGCACATTTGCACTGCTTGGGATTTGCGTGGGGTCGGGCAGTGCAGGGTAAGGGTGAAGAGGAAAAGATACACAAGCACTGCGGTGTGTGTTCAGCCACGTTGGACTCCAATTTCCAACCCAACACCAGGACTCCCTCTAAGGCTCTGTTTGCCTACGTTACCAGGGAGGACACGAAGAAGTGCTGCCGCCTTGTGGCGCTTTCCCGTAACAACAACTTGAAACACTGTACTCAAGGGCACTTAACATTCACAAGGCCTGCGCGGCTGCAAATGAACCCTGCCCTCCAGAAATGTCCTATGCTAGGTGATCTGAAATCAATTCAAATCAGGTCCGACTCTCAGGCAGAAATGTTTCAAGAGCCCAGTGGTACTCACACGCTTTTTAAAAAACAGCACATCAAATGAAAAGATGCTCAGGATCTCTCATGATTAAAGAATGAAAATAAACGTAGACGAGCTGTTCCCTGGCTGCAGTCCTCAAAAAGCCTACAAAGAGTAACTGCTCAAGAGGGCAGGAAAAAAGAGAACCCTACTACGCTGTTGGTGGAAATGTAACTTGCTAGCAGCCAGTATGGAGATAGGTAGGCAAGTTCCTTAGTAACCTATAAACTGGAGCGACCACGAGATTCGGCAACCCCACTGCAGTTCGTATAACCAGGGAATACCATCATTGGAATAAAACAGTTGCACCCCAACGGTCGTGGTGCTACTCTTTATCATAGCCAAGACACGCAAACAAGCGAAATGTCCAGCGAGAGACGATTGGATAAAGAACTTGTGAGACCTATACCCCCTGGACTGTCACTCATCCAGACAACAAAATGAACTCATGCTATTTGTAGCCACATGGATGCAGCAGTAGATGATCTCACTAATTCTGGTAAGTTAGAGACAGAAAGACACATATCCCAGCATATCACTTATATGTGCAATCTAAAAACGCATACAAAGAAGGAGTATACAAAGGAAACACAGATTCCCAAACAGGAAAAACAAGTGTCGAGTTCCCAGAGGGGGAAACTGGGGATCGGGGAAGGATGAAGTAGGAGGTTGGGATTCACAGACAAACACTCATATATAAAAAAGACTTCATCAACAACAACCATCCTGAGAGCACAGGGAACTCTACTCAACATTCTTCAATACCCTAACAGGGAAACGAATCCGAAATACTACGGGTACATCTACATATATAACTGCATCAAGTTGCTGTCGAACTCAAACAAACACAACATTGTATATACACTATGCTGGAATGGAAAATAAATACTAAATTATAAACCAAGAAAAGGCAAGAAATGCCTACTCTATTACTCTCTGGTCTCGGTGAACTGGGATGGTGTCACATCCCTTGAGCCTGAGCAGGCCTGGGGCCCCTGGCTAGAGTATGCTGCTGATTAGGGAGACAGGGGGGAGGACGTGCCAGCAGATCAGCACCCCCTCAGACCTCTAGTGCCCATTCTCCTCTGCATGGGACCACAATCTCTAGATCCAAGCCGACCCTCTTACAGATAAGCCAAGCCTAGGGTACCCAAAGGATGGTGGACTCGCTCGGAGGGAAGAGCTGTGAAAAGACACAGGATCTCCACGGCTACTCCTGGTGGGATTCCCACCTCCAGACTACTTCCTTCGATTCGCCCCACCTACGAACCGCAGCACCTGCAGCACAGCACATTTGCCCTGCTTGGGATTTGCGTGGGCGAGGGTGGTGCAGCGTTAGGGGGAAGAGGTAGAGATACACGAGTCCTACGGTGTGTGTTCAGCCACGTTCCATTCAAATTTCCACCCCAACAACAAGACTAGTTCTAAGGCTCTGTTTGCCCAAGTGACCAGAGAGGGCACGAAGCAGTGCTGCCGCCTTGTGGCGCTTTCCTGTAACAACAACTTTAAAAACTGGGCTCAAGGGCACTTAACATTCACAAGGCCTCTGACCTGCGGGGCTGCAAATGACCCTTGCCCAGGAGAAGTGTCCTGGGCTAGGTAATCTGCCATGAATTCAAATCAGGCCCGACTCTCAGGCAGAAATGTTTCAACAGCTCAGAGGTACTCACACGCTTTTTTAAAAACAGCACATCAAATGAAAAGAGGCTCAGGATCTGCCGTGATCAGGGAATGCACATAAACGTAGACGAGGTGTTCCCTGGCTGCAGTCCTCAAAAAGCCTATAAACAGTAAGTGCTCAACAGGGCAGGCAGAAGAGGGAACCCTACTATGCTGTTGGTGGAAATGTAAATTGCTAACAGCCAGTATGGAGATAGGTAGGCAAGTTCCTTGCTAAACTATAAACTGGAGCTACCATCAGACTCGGCATCCCCACTCCAGTTTGTATAACCAGAGAATACCATCATTGGAATAAAACACTTCCACCCCAACGGTTGTTGTGGTACTCTTTACCATAGCCAAGCCACGCAGATGACTGACATGTCCAGCGGGAAATGAATGGATAAAGAAGTTGGGCTACCTATACTCCCTCGACTGTCACTCATCCAGGGAACAAAATGAACTCATGCTATTTGTAGCAACATGGATGGAGCAGTAGATGATATCACTAATTCTGGTATATTAGGGACAGAAAGACACATATGCAGCATATCACTTTCAGGTACAGTCGAAAAATGGTTACAAAGGAAGTAATGTACAGTGCAAACACAGACTCACAAACTGAGCCACGAAACGTAGATTTACCATAGGGGGAAATTGGGGATCGGACAAAGATGAAGTAGGAGGTTGGGATTAACAGAAACACACTAATATATAAAAAAAAACTTCAACAACGGCGACCCTACTAATAGCACAGGGATCTCTAATCAACACTCGTCAATAACCTAACATGGAAAATAATCCAAAATTTAAAGGTACAGCTACATATATATCTGCATCAAGTTGCTTTCGAACTCAAACAAAGACAACAATGTATATAAACTACGCTGAAATAGAAAATAAGTATTAAATTATAAAACAAGAAAAAGGCAAGAAATGCCTACTATATTACCCTCAGGCCTCTGTGACGTGGGCTGGTGTCACATCTCTGTTGCCTCAGCAGGCCTGGGTCCCAATGCAGGAGTATGCTGGTGCTGAGGGAGCCAGGGAGGAGGACGTGCCAGCAGATCAGCACCCCCTCAGACCTCTATTGCCCATTCTCCTCTGCATGGTAGCACAGTCTCCCGATCCAAGCCGGCCCTCTTACAACTAAGCCAAGCCTAGTGTACCCAAATGAAGGTCGACCAGCTGGGAGGGAAGAGCTGTGAAAAGACACCGGATCTCCACAGCTCCTGCTAGTGGGGTTCCCACCTCCAGCCTACTTCCTTAGACTCGCCCCACCTACGAACCACAGCACCTTCAGCATAGCACATTTGCACTGCTTGGGATTTGCGTGGGGTCGGGCAGTGCAGGGTAAGGGTGAAGAGGAAAAGATACACAAGCACTGCGCTGTGTGTTCAGCCACGTTGGACTCCAATTTCCAACCCAACACCAGGACTCCCTCTAAGGCTCTGTTTGCCTACGTTACCAGGGAGGACACGAAGAAGTGCTGCCGCCTTGTGGCGCTTTCCCGTAACAACAACTTGAAACACTGTACTCAAGGGCACTTAACATTCACAAGGCCTGCGCGGCTGCAAATGAACCCTGCCCTCCAGAAATGTCCTATGCTAGGTGATCTGAAATCAATTCAAATCAGGTCCGACTCTCAGGCAGAAATGTTTCAAGAGCCCAGTGGTACTCACACGCTTTTTAAAAAACAGCACATCAAATGAAAAGATGCTCAGGATCTCTCATGATTAAAGAATGAAAATAAACGTAGACGAGCTGTTCCCTGGCTGCAGTCCTCAAAAAGCCTACAAAGAGTAACTGCTCAAGAGGGCAGGAAAAAAGAGAACCCTACTACGCTGTTGGTGGAAATGTAACTTGCTAGCAGCCAGTATGGAGATAGGTAGGCAAGTTCCTTAGTAACCTATAAACTGGAGCGACCACGAGATTCGGCAACCCCACTGCAGTTCGTATAACCAGGGAATACCATCATTGGAATACAACAGTTGCACCCCAACGGTCGTGGTGCTACTCTTTATCATAGCCAAGACACGCAAACAAGCGAAATGTCCAGCGAGAGACGATTGGATAAAGAACTTGTGAGACCTATACCCCCTGGACTGTCACTCATCCAGACAACAAAATGAACTCATGCTATTTGTAGCCACATGGATGCAGCAGTAGATGATCTCACTAATTCTGGTAAGTTAGAGACAGAAAGACACATATCCCAGCATATCACTTATATGTGCAATCTAAAAACGCATACAAAGAAGGAGTATACAAAGGAAACACAGATTCCCAAACGGGAAAAAGAAGTGTCAAGTTCCCAGAGGGGGAAACTGGGGATCGGGGAAGGATGAAGTAGGAGGTTGGGATTCACAGACAAACACTCATATATAAAAAAGACTTCATCAACAACAACCATCCTGAGAGCACAGGGAACTCTACTCAACATTCTTCAATACCCTAACAGGGAAACGAATCCGAAATACTACGGGTACAGCTACATATATAACTGCATCAAGTTGCTGTCGAACTCAAACAAACACAACATTGTATATACACTATGCTGGAATGGAAAATAAATACTAAATTATAAACCAAGAAAAGGCAAGAAATGCCTACTCTATTACTCTCTGGTCTCGGTGAACTGGGATGGTGTCACATCCCTTGAGCCTGAGCAGGCCTGGGGCCCCTGGCTAGAGTATGCTGCTGATTAGGGAGACAGGGGGGAGGACGTGCCAGCAGATCAGCACCCCCTCAGACCTCTAGTGCCCATTCTCCTCTGCATGGGACCACAATCTCTAGATCCAAGCCGACCCTCTTACAGATAAGCCAAGCCTAGGGTACCCAAAGGATGGTGGACTCGCTCGGAGGGAAGAGCTGTGAAAAGACACAGGATCTCCACGGCTACTCCTGGTGGGATTCCCACCTCCAGACTACTTCCTTCGATTCGCCCCACCTACGAACCGCAGCACCTGCAGCACAGCACATTTGCCCTGCTTGGGATTTGCGTGGGCGAGGGTGGTGCAGCGTTAGGGGGAAGAGGTAGAGATACACGAGTCCTACGGTGTGTGTTCAGCCACGTTCCATTCAAATTTCCACCCCAACAACAAGACTAGTTCTAAGGCTCTGTTTGCCCAAGTGACCAGAGAGGGCACGAAGCAGTGCTGCCGCCTTGTGGCGCTTTCCTGTAACAACAACTTTAAAAACTGGGCTCAAGGGCACTTAACATTCACAAGGCCTCTGACCTGCGGGGCTGCAAATGACCCTTGCCCAGGAGAAGTGTCCTGGGCTAGGTAATCTGCCATGAATTCAAATCAGGCCCGACTCTCAGGCAGAAATGTTTCAACAGCTCAGAGGTACTCACACGCTTTTTTAAAAACAGCACATCAAATGAAAAGAGGCTCAGGATCTGCCGTGATCAGGGAATGCACATAAACGTAGACGAGGTGTTCCCTGGCTGCAGTCCTCAAAAAGCCTATAAACAGTAAGTGCTCAACAGGGCAGGCAGAAGAGGGAACCCTACTATGCTGTTGGTGGAAATGTAAATTGCTAACAGCCAGTATGGAGATAGGTAGGCAAGTTCCTTGCTAAACTATAAACTGGAGCTACCATCAGACTCGGCATCCCCACTCCAGTTTGTATAACCAGAGAATACCATCATTGGAATAAAACACTTCCACCCCAACGGTTGTTGTGGTACTCTTTACCATAGCCAAGCCACGCAGATGACTGACATGTCCAGCGGGAAATGAATGGATAAAGAAGTTGGGCTACCTATACTCCCTCGACTGTCACTCATCCAGGGAACAAAATGAACTCATGCTATTTGTAGCAACATGGATGGAGCAGTAGATGATATCACTAATTCTGGTATATTAGGGACAGAAAGACACATATGCAGCATATCACTTTCAGGTACAGTCGAAAAATGGTTACAAAGGAAGTAATGTACAGTGCAAACACAGACTCACAAACTGAGCCACGAAACGTAGATTTACCATAGGGGGAAATTGGGGATCGGACAAAGATGAAGTAGGAGGTTGGGATTAACAGAAACACACTAATATATAAAAAAAAACTTCAACAACGGCGACCCTACTAATAGCACAGGGATCTCTAATCAACACTCGTCAATAACCTAACATGGAAAATAATCCAAAATTTAAAGGTACAGCTACATATATATCTGCATCAAGTTGCTTTCGAACTCAAACAAAGACAACAATGTATATAAACTACGCTGAAATAGAAAATAAGTATTAAATTATAAAACAAGAAAAAGGCAAGAAATGCCTACTATATTACCCTCAGGCCTCTGTGACGTGGGCTGGTGTCACATCTCTGTTGCCTCAGCAGGCCTGGGTCCCAATGCAGGAGTATGCTGGTGCTGAGGGAGCCAGGGAGGAGGACGTGCCAGCAGATCAGCACCCCCTCAGACCTCTATTGCCCATTCTCCTCTGCATGGTAGCACAGTCTCCCGATCCAAGCCGGCCCTCTTACAACTAAGCCAAGCCTAGTGTACCCAAATGAAGGTCGACCAGCTGGGAGGGAAGAGCTGTGAAAAGACACCGGATCTCCACAGCTCCTGCTAGTGGGGTTCCCACCTCCAGCCTACTTCCTTAGACTCGCCCCACCTACGAACCACAGCACCTTCAGCATAGCACATTTGCACTGCTTGGGATTTGCGTGGGGTCGGGCAGTGCAGGGTAAGGGTGAAGAGGAAAAGATACACAAGCACTGCGGTGTGTGTTCAGCCACGTTGGACTCCAATTTCCAACCCAACACCAGGACTCCCTCTAAGGCTCTGTTTGCCTACGTTACCAGGGAGGACACGAAGAAGTGCTGCCGCCTTGTGGCGCTTTCCCGTAACAACAACTTGAAACACTGTACTCAAGGGCACTTAACATTCACAAGGCCTGCGCGGCTGCAAATGAACCCTGCCCTCCAGAAATGTCCTATGCTAGGTGATCTGAAATCAATTCAAATCAGGTCCGACTCTCAGGCAGAAATGTTTCAAGAGCCCAGTGGTACTCACACGCTTTTTAAAAAACAGCACATCAAATGAAAAGATGCTCAGGATCTCTCATGATTAAAGAATGAAAATAAACGTAGACGAGCTGTTCCCTGGCTGCAGTCCTCAAAAAGCCTACAAAGAGTAACTGCTCAAGAGGGCAGGAAAAAAGAGAACCCTACTACGCTGTTGGTGGAAATGTAACTTGCTAGCAGCCAGTATGGAGATAGGTAGGCAAGTTCCTTAGTAACCTATAAACTGGAGCGACCACGAGATTCGGCAACCCCACTGCAGTTCGTATAACCAGGGAATACCATCATTGGAATACAACAGTTGCACCCCAACGGTCGTGGTGCTACTCTTTATCATAGCCAAGACACGCAAACAAGCGAAATGTCCAGCGAGAGACGATTGGATAAAGAACTTGTGAGACCTATACCCCCTGGACTGTCACTCATCCAGACAACAAAATGAACTCATGCTATTTGTAGCCACATGGATGCAGCAGTAGATGATCTCACTAATTCTGGTAAGTTAGAGACAGAAAGACACATATCCCAGCATATCACTTATATGTGCAATCTAAAAACGCATACAAAGAAGGAGTATACAAAGGAAACACAGATTCCCAAACGGGAAAAACAAGTGTCGAGTTCCCAGAGGGGGAAACTGGGGATCGGGGAAGGATGAAGTAGGAGGTTGGGATTCACAGACAAACACTCATATATAAAAAAGACTTCATCAACAACAACCATCCTGAGAGCACAGGGAACTCTACTCAACATTCTTCAATACCCTAACAGGGAAACGAATCCGAAATACTACGGGTACAGCTACATATATAACTGCATCAAGTTGCTGTCGAACTCAAACAAACACAACATTGTATATACACTATGCTGGAATGGAAAATAAATACTAAATTATAAACCAAGAAAAGGCAAGAAATGCCTACTCTATTACTCTCTGGTCTCGGTGAACTGGGATGGTGTCACATCCCTTGAGCCTGAGCAGGCCTGGGGCCCCTGGCTAGAGTATGCTGCTGATTAGGGAGACAGGGGGGAGGACGTGCCAGCAGATCAGCACCCCCTCAGACCTCTAGTGCCCATTCTCCTCTGCATGGGACCACAATCTCTAGATCCAAGCCGACCCTCTTACAGATAAGCCAAGCCTAGGGTACCCAAAGGATGGTGGACTCGCTCGGAGGGAAGAGCTGTGAAAAGACACAGGATCTCCACGGCTACTCCTGGTGGGATTCCCACCTCCAGACTACTTCCTTCGATTCGCCCCACCTACGAACCGCAGCACCTGCAGCACAGCACATTTGCCCTGCTTGGGATTTGCGTGGGCGAGGGTGGTGCAGCGTTAGGGGGAAGAGGTAGAGATACACGAGTCCTACGGTGTGTGTTCAGCCACGTTCCATTCAAATTTCCACCCCAACAACAAGACTAGTTCTAAGGCTCTGTTTGCCCAAGTGACCAGAGAGGGCACGAAGCAGTGCTGCCGCCTTGTGGCGCTTTCCTGTAACAACAACTTTAAAAACTGGGCTCAAGGGCACTTAACATTCACAAGGCCTCTGACCTGCGGGGCTGCAAATGACCCTTGCCCAGGAGAAGTGTCCTGGGCTAGGTAATCTGCCATGAATTCAAATCAGGCCCGACTCTCAGGCAGAAATGTTTCAACAGCTCAGAGGTACTCACACGCTTTTTTAAAAACAGCACATCAAATGAAAAGAGGCTCAGGATCTGCCGTGATCAGGGAATGCACATAAACGTAGACGAGGTGTTCCCTGGCTGCAGTCCTCAAAAAGCCTATAAACAGTAAGTGCTCAACAGGGCAGGCAGAAGAGGGAACCCTACTATGCTGTTGGTGGAAATGTAAATTGCTAACAGCCAGTATGGAGATAGGTAGGCAAGTTCCTTGCTAAACTATAAACTGGAGCTACCATCAGACTCGGCATCCCCACTCCAGTTTGTATAACCAGAGAATACCATCATTGGAATAAAACACTTCCACCCCAACGGTTGTTGTGGTACTCTTTACCATAGCCAAGCCACGCAGATGACTGACATGTCCAGCGGGAAATGAATGGATAAAGAAGTTGGGCTACCTATACTCCCTCGACTGTCACTCATCCAGGGAACAAAATGAACTCATGCTATTTGTAGCAACATGGATGGAGCAGTAGATGATATCACTAATTCTGGTATATTAGGGACAGAAAGACACATATGCAGCATATCACTTTCAGGTACAGTCGAAAAATGGTTACAAAGGAAGTAATGTACAGTGCAAACACAGACTCACAAACTGAGCCACGAAACGTAGATTTACCATAGGGGGAAATTGGGGATCGGACAAAGATGAAGTAGGAGGTTGGGATTAACAGAAACACACTAATATATAAAAAAAAACTTCAACAACGGCGACCCTACTAATAGCACAGGGATCTCTAATCAACACTCGTCAATAACCTAACATGGAAAATAATCCAAAATTTAAAGGTACAGCTACATATATATCTGCATCAAGTTGCTTTCGAACTCAAACAAAGACAACAATGTATATAAACTACGCTGAAATAGAAAATAAGTATTAAATTATAAAACAAGAAAAAGGCAAGAAATGCCTACTATATTACCCTCAGGCCTCTGTGACGTGGGCTGGTGTCACATCTCTGTTGCCTCAGCAGGCCTGGGTCCCAATGCAGGAGTATGCTGGTGCTGAGGGAGCCAGGGAGGAGGACGTGCCAGCAGATCAGCACCCCCTCAGACCTCTATTGCCCATTCTCCTCTGCATGGTAGCACAGTCTCCCGATCCAAGCCGGCCCTCTTACAACTAAGCCAAGCCTAGTGTACCCAAATGAAGGTCGACCAGCTGGGAGGGAAGAGCTGTGAAAAGACACCGGATCTCCACAGCTCCTGCTAGTGGGGTTCCCACCTCCAGCCTACTTCCTTAGACTCGCCCCACCTACGAACCACAGCACCTTCAGCATAGCACATTTGCACTGCTTGGGATTTGCGTGGGGTCGGGCAGTGCAGGGTAAGGGTGAAGAGGAAAAGATACACAAGCACTGCGGTGTGTGTTCAGCCACGTTGGACTCCAATTTCCAACCCAACACCAGGACTCCCTCTAAGGCTCTGTTTGCCTACGTTACCAGGGAGGACACGAAGAAGTGCTGCCGCCTTGTGGCGCTTTCCCGTAACAACAACTTGAAACACTGTACTCAAGGGCACTTAACATTCACAAGGCCTGCGCGGCTGCAAATGAACCCTGCCCTCCAGAAATGTCCTATGCTAGGTGATCTGAAATCAATTCAAATCAGGTCCGACTCTCAGGCAGAAATGTTTCAAGAGCCCAGTGGTACTCACACGCTTTTTAAAAAAGAGCACATCAAATGAAAAGATGCTCAGGATCTCTCATGATTAAAGAATGAAAATAAACGTAGACGAGCTGTTCCCTGGCTGCAGTCCTCAAAAAGCCTACAAAGAGTAACTGCACAAGAGGGCAGGAAAAAAGAGAACCCTACTACGCTGTTGGTGGAAATGTAACTTGCTAGCAGCCAGTATGGAGATAGGTAGGCAAGTTCCTTAGTAACCTATAAACTGGAGCGACCACGAGATTCGGCAACCCCACTGCAGTTCGTATAACCAGGGAATACCATCATTGGAATAAAACAGTTGCACCCCAACGGTCGTGGTGCTACTCTTTATCATAGCCAAGACACGCAAACAAGCGAAATGTCCAGCGAGAGACGATTGGATAAAGAACTTGTGAGACCTATACCCCCTGGACTGTCACTCATCCAGACAACAAAATGAACTCATGCTATTTGTAGCCACATGGATGCAGCAGTAGATGATCTCACTAATTCTGGTAAGTTAGAGACAGAAAGACACATATCCCAGCATATCACTTATATGTGCAATCTAAAAACGCATACAAAGAAGGAGTATACAAAGGAAACACAGATTCCCAAACGGGAAAAAGAAGTGTCGAGTTCCCAGAGGGGGAAACTGGGGATCGGGGAAGGATGAAGTAGGAGGTTGGGATTCACAGACAAACACTCATATATAAAAAAGACTTCATCAACAACAACCATCCTGAGAGCACAGGGAACTCTACTCAACATTCTTCAATACCCTAACAGGGAAACGAATCCGAAATACTACGGGTACAGCTACATATATAACTGCATCAAGTTGCTGTCGAACTCAAACAAACACAACATTGTATATACACTATGCTGGAATGGAAAATAAATACTAAATTATAAACCAAGAAAAGGCAAGAAATGCCTACTCTATTACTCTCTGGTCTCGGTGAACTGGGATGGTGTCACATCCCTTGAGCCTGAGCAGGCCTGGGGCCCCTGGCTAGAGTATGCTGCTGATTAGGGAGACAGGGGGGAGGACGTGCCAGCAGATCAGCACCCCCTCAGACCTCTAGTGCCCATTCTCCTCTGCATGGGACCACAATCTCTAGATCCAAGCCGACCCTCTTACAGATAAGCCAAGCCTAGGGTACCCAAAGGATGGTGGACTCGCTCGGAGGGAAGAGCTGTGAAAAGACACAGGATCTCCACGGCTACTCCTGGTGGGATTCCCACCTCCAGACTACTTCCTTCGATTCGCCCCACCTACGAACCGCAGCACCTGCAGCACAGCACATTTGCCCTGCTTGGGATTTGCGTGGGCGAGGGTGGTGCAGCGTTAGGGGGAAGAGGTAGAGATACACGAGTCCTACGGTGTGTGTTCAGCCACGTTCCATTCAAATTTCCACCCCAACAACAAGACTAGTTCTAAGGCTCTGTTTGCCCAAGTGACCAGAGAGGGCACGAAGCAGTGCTGCCGCCTTGTGGCGCTTTCCTGTAACAACAACTTTAAAAACTGGGCTCAAGGGCACTTAACATTCACAAGGCCTCTGACCTGCGGGGCTGCAAATGACCCTTGCCCAGGAGAAGTGTCCTGGGCTAGGTAATCTGCCATGAATTCAAATCAGGCCCGACTCTCAGGCAGAAATGTTTCAACAGCTCAGAGGTACTCACACGCTTTTTTAAAAACAGCACATCAAATGAAAAGAGGCTCAGGATCTGCCGTGATCAGGGAATGCACATAAACGTAGACGAGGTGTTCCCTGGCTGCAGTCCTCAAAAAGCCTATAAAGAGTAAGTGCTCAACAGGGCAGGCAGAAGAGGGAACCCTGCTATGCTGTTGGTGGAAATGTAAATTGCTAACAGCCAGTATGGAGATAGGTAGGCAAGTTCCTTGCTAAACTATAAACTGGAGCTACCATCAGACTCGGCATCCCCACTCCAGTTTGTATAACCAGAGAATACCATCATTGGAATAAAACACTTCCACCCCAACGGTTGTTGTGGTACTCTTTACCATAGCCAAGCCACGCAGATGACTGACATGTCCAGCGGGAAATGAATGGATAAAGAAGTTGGGCTACCTATACTCCCTCGACTGTCACTCATCCAGGGAACAAAATGAACTCATGCTATTTGTAGCAACATGGATGGAGCAGTAGATGATATCACTAATTCTGGTATATTAGGGACAGAAAGACACATATGCAGCATATCACTTTCAGGTACAGTCGAAAAATGGTTACAAAGGAAGTAATGTACAGTGCAAACACAGACTCACAAACTGAGCCACGAAACGTAGATTTACCATAGGGGGAAATTGGGGATCGGACAAAGATGAAGTAGGAGGTTGGGATTAACAGAAACACACTAATATATAAAAAAAAACTTCAACAACGGCGACCCTACTAATAGCACAGGGATCTCTAATCAACACTCGTCAATAACCTAACATGGAAAATAATCCAAAATTTAAAGGTACAGCTACATATATATCTGCATCAAGTTGCTTTCGAACTCAAACAAAGACAACAATGTATATAAACTACGCTGAAATAGAAAATAAGTATTAAATTATAAAACAAGAAAAAGGCAAGAAATGCCTACTATATTACCCTCAGGCCTCTGTGACGTGGGCTGGTGTCACATCTCTGTTGCCTCAGCAGGCCTGGGTCCCAATGCAGGAGTATGCTGGTGCTGAGGGAGCCAGGGAGGAGGACGTGCCAGCAGATCAGCACCCCCTCAGACCTCTATTGCCCATTCTCCTCTGCATGGTAGCACAGTCTCCCGATCCAAGCCGGCCCTCTTACAACTAAGCCAAGCCTAGTGTACCCAAATGAAGGTCGACCAGCTGGGAGGGAAGAGCTGTGAAAAGACACCGGATCTCCACAGCTCCTGCTAGTGGGGTTCCCACCTCCAGCCTACTTCCTTAGACTCGCCCCACCTACGAACCACAGCACCTTCAGCATAGCACATTTGCACTGCTTGGGATTTGCGTGGGGTCGGGCAGTGCAGGGTAAGGGTGAAGAGGAAAAGATACACAAGCACTGCGGTGTGTGTTCAGCCACGTTGGACTCCAATTTCCAACCCAACACCAGGACTCCCTCTAAGGCTCTGTTTGCCTACGTTACCAGGGAGGACACGAAGAAGTGCTGCCGCCTTGTGGCGCTTTCCCGTAACAACAACTTGAAACACTGTACTCAAGGGCACTTAACATTCACAAGGCCTGCGCGGCTGCAAATGAACCCTGCCCTCCAGAAATGTCCTATGCTAGGTGATCTGAAATCAATTCAAATCAGGTCCGACTCTCAGGCAGAAATGTTTCAAGAGCCCAGTGGTACTCACACGCTTTTTAAAAAACAGCACATCAAATGAAAAGATGCTCAGGATCTCTCATGATTAAAGAATGAAAATAAACGTAGACGAGCTGTTCCCTGGCTGCAGTCCTCAAAAAGCCTACAAAGAGTAACTGCTCAAGAGGGCAGGAAAAAAGAGAACCCTACTACGCTGTTGGTGGAAATGTAACTTGCTAGCAGCCAGTATGGAGATAGGTAGGCAAGTTCCTTAGTAACCTATAAACTGGAGCGACCACGAGATTCGGCAACCCCACTGCAGTTCGTATAACCAGGGAATACCATCATTGGAATAAAACAGTTGCACCCCAACGGTCGTGGTGCTACTCTTTATCATAGCCAAGACACGCAAACAAGCGAAATGTCCAGCGAGAGACGATTGGATAAAGAACTTGTGAGACCTATACCCCCTGGACTGTCACTCATCCAGACAACAAAATGAACTCATGCTATTTGTAGCCACATGGATGCAGCAGTAGATGATCTCACTAATTCTGGTAAGTTAGAGACAGAAAGACACATATCCCAGCATATCACTTATATGTGCAATCTAAAAACGCATACAAAGAAGGAGTATACAAAGGAAACACAGATTCCCAAACGGGAAAAAGAAGTGTCGAGTTCCCAGAGGGGGAAACTGGGGATCGGGGAAGGATGAAGTAGGAGGTTGGGATTCACAGACAAACACTCATATATAAAAAAGACTTCATCAACAACAACCATCCTGAGAGCACAGGGAACTCTACTCAACATTCTTCAATACCCTAACAGGGAAACGAATCCGAAATACTACGGGTACAGCTACATATATAACTGCATCAAGTTGCTGTCGAACTCAAACAAACACAACATTGTATATACACTATGCTGGAATGGAAAATAAATACTAAATTATAAACCAAGAAAAGGCAAGAAATGCCTACTCTATTACTCTCTGGTCTCGGTGAACTGGGATGGTGTCACATCCCTTGAGCCTGAGCAGGCCTGGGGCCCCTGGCTAGAGTATGCTGCTGATTAGGGAGACAGGGGGGAGGACGTGCCAGCAGATCAGCACCCCCTCAGACCTCTAGTGCCCATTCTCCTCTGCATGGGACCACAATCTCTAGATCCAAGCCGACCCTCTTACAGATAAGCCAAGCCTAGGGTACCCAAAGGATGGTGGACTCGCTCGGAGGGAAGAGCTGTGAAAAGACACAGGATCTCCACGGCTACTCCTGGTGGGATTCCCACCTCCAGACTACTTCCTTCGATTCGCCCCACCTACGAACCGCAGCACCTGCAGCACAGCACATTTGCCCTGCTTGGGATTTGCGTGGGCGAGGGTGGTGCAGCGTTAGGGGGAAGAGGTAGAGATACACGAGTCCTACGGTGTGTGTTCAGCCACGTTCCATTCAAATTTCCACCCCAACAACAAGACTAGTTCTAAGGCTCTGTTTGCCCAAGTGACCAGAGAGGGCACGAAGCAGTGCTGCCGCCTTGTGGCGCTTTCCTGTAACAACAACTTTAAAAACTGGGCTCAAGGGCACTTAACATTCACAAGGCCTCTGACCTGCGGGGCTGCAAATGACCCTTGCCCAGGAGAAGTGTCCTGGGCTAGGTAATCTGCCATGAATTCAAATCAGGCCCGACTCTCAGGCAGAAATGTTTCAACAGCTCAGAGGTACTCACACGCTTTTTTAAAAACAGCACATCAAATGAAAAGAGGCTCAGGATCTGCCGTGATCAGGGAATGCACATAAACGTAGACGAGGTGTTCCCTGGCTGCAGTCCTCAAAAAGCCTATAAAGAGTAAGTGCTCAACAGGGCAGGCAGAAGAGGGAACCCTACTATGCTGTTGGTGGAAATGTAAATTGCTAACAGCCAGTATGGAGAT
Organism: Balaenoptera borealis; assembly: GCF_965194805.1. Lineage (NCBI taxonomy): Eukaryota > Metazoa > Chordata > Mammalia > Artiodactyla > Balaenopteridae > Balaenoptera > Balaenoptera borealis. The sequence continues at coordinate 46,937,192 of NC_138869.1, read as the reverse complement.
AGGTAGGCAAGTTCCTTGCTAAACTATAAACTGGAGCTACCATCAGACTCGGCATCCCCACTCCAGTTTGTATAACCAGAGAATACCATCATTGGAATAAAACACTTCCACCCCAACGGTTGTTGTGGTACTCTTTACCATAGCCAAGCCACGCAGATGACTGACATGTCCAGCGGGAAATGAATGGATAAAGAAGTTGGGCTACCTATACTCCCTCGACTGTCACTCATCCAGGGAACAAAATGAACTCATGCTATTTGTAGCAACATGGATGGAGCAGTAGATGATATCACTAATTCTGGTATATTAGGGACAGAAAGACACATATGCAGCATATCACTTTCAGGTACAGTCGAAAAATGGTTACAAAGGAAGTAATGTACAGTGCAAACACAGACTCACAAACTGAGCCACGAAATGTAGATTTACCATAGGGGGAAATTGGGGATCGGACAAAGATGAAGTAGGAGGTTGGGATTAACAGAAACACACTAATATATAAAAAAAAACTTCAACAACGGCGACCCTACTAATAGCACAGGGATCTCTAGTCAACACTCGTCAATAACCTAACATGGAAAATAATCCAAAATTTAAAGGTACAGCTACATATATATCTGCATCAAGTTGCTTTCGAACTCAAACAAAGACAACAATGTATATAAACTACGCTGAAATAGAAAATAAGTATTAAATTATAAAACAAGAAAAAGGCAAGAAATGCCTACTATATTACCCTCAGGCCTCTGTGACGTGGGCTGGTGTCACATCTCTGTTGCCTCAGCAGGCCTGGGTCCCAATGCAGGAGTATGCTGGTGCTGAGGGAGCCAGGGAGGAGGACGTGCCAGCAGATCAGCACCCCCTCAGACCTCTATTGCCCATTCTCCTCTGCATGGTAGCACAGTCTCCCGATCCAAGCCGGCCCTCTTACAACTAAGCCAAGCCTAGTGTACCCAAATGAAGGTCGACCAGCTGGGAGGGAAGAGCTGTGAAAAGACACCAGATCTCCACAGCTCCTGCTAGTGGGGTTCCCACCTCCAGCCTACTTCCTTAGACTCGCCCCACCTACGAACCACAGCACCTTCAGCATAGCACATTTGCACTGCTTGGGATTTGCGTGGGGTCGGGCAGTGCAGGGTAAGGGTGAAGAGGAAAAGATACACAAGCACTGCGGTGTGTGTTCAGCCACGTTGGACTCCAATTTCCAACCCAACACCAGGACTCCCTCTAAGGCTCTGTTTGCCTACGTTACCAGGGAGGACACGAAGAAGTGCTGCCGCCTTGTGGCGCTTTCCCGTAACAACAACTTGAAACACTGTACTCAAGGGCACTTAACATTCACAAGGCCTGCGCGGCTGCAAATGAACCCTGCCCTCCAGAAATGTCCTATGCTAGGTGATCTGAAATCAATTCAAATCAGGTCCGACTCTCAGGCAGAAATGTTTCAAGAGCCCAGTGGTACTCACACGCTTTTTAAAAAACAGCACATCAAATGAAAAGATGCTCAGGATCTCTCATGATTAAAGAATGAAAATAAACGTAGACGAGCTGTTCCCTGGCTGCAGTCCTCAAAAAGCCTACAAAGAGTAACTGCTCAAGAGGGCAGGAAAAAAGAGAACCCTACTACGCTGTTGGTGGAAATGTAACTTGCTAGCAGCCAGTATGGAGATAGGTAGGCAAGTTCCTTAGTAACCTATAAACTGGAGCGACCACGAGATTCGGCAACCCCACTGCAGTTCGTATAACCAGGGAATACCATCATTGGAATAAAACAGTTGCACCCCAACGGTCGTGGTGCTACTCTTTATCATAGCCAAGACACGCAAACAAGCGAAATGTCCAGCGAGAGACGATTGGATAAAGAACTTGTGAGACCTATACCCCCTGGACTGTCACTCATCCAGACAACAAAATGAACTCATGCTATTTGTAGCCACATGGATGCAGCAGTAGATGATCTCACTAATTCTGGTAAGTTAGAGACAGAAAGACACATATCCCAGCATATCACTTATATGTGCAATCTAAAAACGCATACAAAGAAGGAGTATACAAAGGAAACACAGATTCCCAAACGGGAAAAACAAGTGTCGAGTTCCCAGAGGGGGAAACTGGGGATCGGGGAAGGATGAAGTAGGAGGTTGGGATTCACAGACAAACACTCATATATAAAAAAGACTTCATCAACAACAACCATCCTGAGAGCACAGGGAACTCTACTCAACATTCTTCAATACCCTAACAGGGAAACGAATCCGAAATACTACGGGTACAGCTACATATATAACTGCATCAAGTTGCTGTCGAACTCAAACAAACACAACATTGTATATACACTATGCTGGAATGGAAAATAAATACTAAATTATAAACCAAGAAAAGGCAAGAAATGCCTACTCTATTACTCTCTGGTCTCGGTGAACTGGGATGGTGTCACATCCCTTGAGCCTGAGCAGGCCTGGGGCCCCTGGCTAGAGTATGCTGCTGATTAGGGAGACAGGGGGGAGGACGTGCCAGCGGATCAGCACCCCCTCAGACCTCTAGTGCCCATTCTCCTCTGCATGGGACCACAATCTCTAGATCCAAGCCGACCCTCTTACAGATAAGCCAAGCCTAGGGTACCCAAAGGATGGTGGACTCGCTCGGAGGGAAGAGCTGTGAAAAGACACAGGATCTCCACGGCTACTCCTGGTGGGATTCCCACCTCCAGACTACTTCCTTCGATTCGCCCCACCTACGAACCGCAGCACCTGCAGCACAGCACATTTGCCCTGCTTGGGATTTGCGTGGGCGAGGGTGGTGCAGCGTTAGGGGGAAGAGGTAGAGATACACGAGTCCTACGGTGTGTGTTCAGCCACGTTCCATTCAAATTTCCACCCCAACAACAAGACTAGTTCTAAGGCTCTGTTTGCCCAAGTGACCAGAGAGGGCAGGAAGCAGTGCTGCCGCCTTGTGGCGCTTTCCTGTAACAACAACTTTAAAAACTGGGCTCAAGGGCACTTAACATTCACAAGGCCTCTGACCTGCGGGGCTGCAAATGACCCTTGCCCAGGAGAAGTGTCCTGGGCTAGGTAATCTGCCATGAATTCAAATCAGGCCCGACTCTCAGGCAGAAATGTTTCAACAGCTCAGAGGTACTCACACGCTTTTTTAAAAACAGCACATCAAATGAAAAGAGGCTCAGGATCTGCCGTGATCAGGGAATGCACATAAACGTAGACGAGGTGTTCCCTGGCTGCAGTCCTCAAAAAGCCTATAAAGAGTAAGTGCTCAACAGGGCAGGCAGAAGAGGGAACCCTGCTATGCTGTTGGTGGAAATGTAAATTGCTAACAGCCAGTATGGAGATAGGTAGGCAAGTTCCTTGCTAAACTATAAACTGGAGCTACCATCAGACTCGGCATCCCCACTCCAGTTTGTATAACCAGAGAATACCATCATTGGAATAAAACACTTCCACCCCAACGGTTGTTGTGGTACTCTTTACCATAGCCAAGCCACGCAGATGACTGACATGTCCAGCGGGAAATGAATGGATAAAGAAGTTGGGCTACCTATACTCCCTCGACTGTCACTCATCCAGGGAACAAAATGAACTCATGCTATTTGTAGCAACATGGATGGAGCAGTAGATGATATCACTAATTCTGGTATATTAGGGACAGAAAGACACATATGCAGCATATCACTTTCAGGTACAGTCGAAAAATGGTTACAAAGGAAGTAATGTACAGTGCAAACACAGACTCACAAACTGAGCCACGAAACGTAGATTTACCATAGGGGGAAATTGGGGATCGGACAAAGATGAAGTAGGAGGTTGGGATTAACAGAAACACACTAATATATAAAAAAAAACTTCAACAACGGCGACCCTACTAATAGCACAGGGATCTCTAATCAACACTCGTCAATAACCTAACATGGAAAATAATCCAAAATTTAAAGGTACAGCTACATATATATCTGCATCAAGTTGCTTTCGAACTCAAACAAAGACAACAATGTATATAAACTACGCTGAAATAGAAAATAAGTATTAAATTATAAAACAAGAAAAAGGCAAGAAATGCCTACTATATTACCCTCAGGCCTCTGTGACGTGGGCTGGTGTCACATCTCTGTTGCCTCAGCAGGCCTGGGTCCCAATGCAGGAGTATGCTGGTGCTGAGGGAGCCAGGGAGGAGGACGTGCCAGCAGATCAGCACCCCCTCAGACCTCTATTGCCCATTCTCCTCTGCATGGTAGCACAGTCTCCCGATCCAAGCCGGCCCTCTTACAACTAAGCCAAGCCTAGTGTACCCAAATGAAGGTCGACCAGCTGGGAGGGAAGAGCTGTGAAAAGACACCGGATCTCCACAGCTCCTGCTAGTGGGGTTCCCACCTCCAGCCTACTTCCTTAGACTCACCCCACCTACGAACCACAGCACCTTCAGCATAGCACATTTGCACTGCTTGGGATTTGCGTGGGGTCGGGCAGTGCAGGGTAAGGGTGAAGAGGAAAAGATACACAAGCACTGCGGTGTGTGTTCAGCCACGTTGGACTCCAATTTCCAACCCAACACCAGGACTCCCTCTAAGGCTCTGTTTGCCTACGTTACCAGGGAGGACACGAAGAAGTGCTGCCGCCTTGTGGCGCTTTCCCGTAACAACAACTTGAAACACTGTACTCAAGGGCACTTAACATTCACAAGGCCTGCGCGGCTGCAAATGAACCCTGCCCTCCAGAAATGTCCTATGCTAGGTGATCTGAAATCAATTCAAATCAGGTCCGACTCTCAGGCAGAAATGTTTCAAGAGCCCAGTGGTACTCACACGCTTTTTAAAAAACAGCACATCAAATGAAAAGATGCTCAGGATCTCTCATGATTAAAGAATGAAAATAAACGTAGACGAGCTGTTCCCTGGCTGCAGTCCTCAAAAAGCCTACAAAGAGTAACTGCTCAAGAGGGCAGGAAAAAAGAGAACCCTACTACGCTGTTGGTGGAAATGTAACTTGCTAGCAGCCAGTATGGAGATAGGTAGGCAAGTTCCTTAGTAACCTATAAACTGGAGCGACCACGAGATTCGGCAACCCCACTGCAGTTCGTATAACCAGGGAATACCATCATTGGAATAAAACAGTTGCACCCCAACGGTCGTGGTGCTACTCTTTATCATAGCCAAGACACGCAAACAAGCGAAATGTCCAGCGAGAGACGATTGGATAAAGAACTTGTGAGACCTATACCCCCTGGACTGTCACTCATCCAGACAACAAAATGAACTCATGCTATTTGTAGCCACATGGATGCAGCAGTAGATGATCTCACTAATTCTGGTAAGTTAGAGACAGAAAGACACATATCCCAGCATATCACTTATATGTGCAATCTAAAAACGCATACAAAGAAGGAGTATACAAAGGAAACACAGATTCCCAAACGGGAAAAACAAGTGTCGAGTTCCCAGAGGGGGAAACTGGGGATCGGGGAAGGATGAAGTAGGAGGTTGGGATTCACAGACAAACACTCATATATAAAAAAGACTTCATCAACAACAACCATCCTGAGAGCACAGGGAACTCTACTCAACATTCTTCAATACCCTAACAGGGAAACGAATCCGAAATACTACGGGTACAGCTACATATATAACTGCATCAAGTTGCTGTCGAACTCAAACAAACACAACATTGTATATACACTATGCTGGAATGGAAAATAAATACTAAATTATAAACCAAGAAAAGGCAAGAAATGCCTACTCTATTACTCTCTGGTCTCGGTGAACTGGGATGGTGTCACATCCCTTGAGCCTGAGCAGGCCTGGGGCCCCTGGCTAGAGTATGCTGCTGATTAGGGAGACAGGGGGGAGGACGTGCCAGCAGATCAGCACCCCCTCAGACCTCTAGTGCCCATTCTCCTCTGCATGGGACCACAATCTCTAGATCCAAGCCGACCCTCTTACAGATAAGCCAAGCCTAGGGTACCCAAAGGATGGTGGACTCGCTCGGAGGGAAGAGCTGTGAAAAGACACAGGATCTCCACGGCTACTCCTGGTGGGATTCCCACCTCCAGACTACTTCCTTCGATTCGCCCCACCTACGAACCGCAGCACCTGCAGCACAGCACATTTGCCCTGCTTGGGATTTGCGTGGGCGAGGGTGGTGCAGCGTTAGGGGGAAGAGGTAGAGATACACGAGTCCTACGGTGTGTGTTCAGCCACGTTCCATTCAAATTTCCACCCCAACAACAAGACTAGTTCTAAGGCTCTGTTTGCCCAAGTGACCAGAGAGGGCACGAAGCAGTGCTGCCGCCTTGTGGCGCTTTCCTGTAACAACAACTTTAAAAACTGGGCTCAAGGGCACTTAACATTCACAAGGCCTCTGACCTGCGGGGCTGCAAATGACCCTTGCCCAGGAGAAGTGTCCTGGGCTAGGTAATCTGCCATGAATTCAAATCAGGCCCGACTCTCAGGCAGAAATGTTTCAACAGCTCAGAGGTACTCACACGCTTTTTTAAAAACAGCACATCAAATGAAAAGAGGCTCAGGATCTGCCGTGATCAGGGAATGCACATAAACGTAGACGAGGTGTTCCCTGGCTGCAGTCCTCAAAAAGCCTATAAACAGTAAGTGCTCAACAGGGCAGGCAGAAGAGGGAACCCTACTATGCTGTTGGTGGAAATGTAAATTGCTAACAGCCAGTATGGAGATAGGTAGGCAAGTTCCTTGCTAAACTATAAACTGGAGCTACCATCAGACTCGGCATCCCCACTCCAGTTTGTATAACCAGAGAATACCATCATTGGAATAAAACACTTCCACCCCAACGGTTGTTGTGGTACTCTTTACCATAGCCAAGCCACGCAGATGACTGACATGTCCAGCGGGAAATGAATGGATAAAGAAGTTGGGCTACCTATACTCCCTCGACTGTCACTCATCCAGGGAACAAAATGAACTCATGCTATTTGTAGCAACATGGATGGAGCAGTAGATGATATCACTAATTCTGGTATATTAGGGACAGAAAGACACATATGCAGCATATCACTTTCAGGTACAGTCGAAAAATGGTTACAAAGGAAGTAATGTACAGTGCAAACACAGACTCACAAACTGAGCCACGAAACGTAGATTTACCATAGGGGGAAATTGGGGATCGGACAAAGATGAAGTAGGAGGTTGGGATTAACAGAAACACACTAATATATAAAAAAAAACTTCAACAACGGCGACCCTACTAATAGCACAGGGATCTCTAATCAACACTCGTCAATAACCTAACATGGAAAATAATCCAAAATTTAAAGGTACAGCTACATATATATCTGCATCAAGTTGCTTTCGAACTCAAACAAAGACAACAATGTATATAAACTACGCTGAAATAGAAAATAAGTATTAAATTATAAAACAAGAAAAAGGCAAGAAATGCCTACTATATTACCCTCAGGCCTCTGTGACGTGGGCTGGTGTCACATCTCTGTTGCCTCAGCAGGCCTGGGTCCCAATGCAGGAGTATGCTGGTGCTGAGGGAGCCAGGGAGGAGGACGTGCCAGCAGATCAGCACCCCCTCAGACCTCTATTGCCCATTCTCCTCTGCATGGTAGCACAGTCTCCCGATCCAAGCCGGCCCTCTTACAACTAAGCCAAGCCTAGTGTACCCAAATGAAGGTCGACCAGCTGGGAGGGAAGAGCTGTGAAAAGACACCGGATCTCCACAGCTCCTGCTAGTGGGGTTCCCACCTCCAGCCTACTTCCTTAGACTCGCCCCACCTACGAACCACAGCACCTTCAGCATAGCACATTTGCACTGCTTGGGATTTGCGTGGGGTCGGGCAGTGCAGGGTAAGGGTGAAGAGGAAAAGATACACAAGCACTGCGGTGTGTGTTCAGCCACGTTGGACTCCAATTTCCAACCCAACACCAGGACTCCCTCTAAGGCTCTGTTTGCCTACGTTACCAGGGAGGACACGAAGAAGTGCTGCCGCCTTGTGGCGCTTTCCCGTAACAACAACTTGAAACACTGTACTCAAGGGCACTTAACATTCACAAGGCCTGCGCGGCTGCAAATGAACCCTGCCCTCCAGAAATGTCCTATGCTAGGTGATCTGAAATCAATTCAAATCAGGTCCGACTCTCAGGCAGAAATGTTTCAAGAGCCCAGTGGTACTCACACGCTTTTTAAAAAACAGCACATCAAATGAAAAGATGCTCAGGATCTCTCATGATTAAAGAATGAAAATAAACGTAGACGAGCTGTTCCCTGGCTGCAGTCCTCAAAAAGCCTACAAAGAGTAACTGCTCAAGAGGGCAGGAAAAAAGAGAACCCTACTACGCTGTTGGTGGAAATGTAACTTGCTAGCAGCCAGTATGGAGATAGGTAGGCAAGTTCCTTAGTAACCTATAAACTGGAGCGACCACGAGATTCGGCAACCCCACTGCAGTTCGTATAACCAGGGAATACCATCATTGGAATAAAACAGTTGCACCCCAACGGTCGTGGTGCTACTCTTTATCATAGCCAAGACACGCAAACAAGCGAAATGTCCAGCGAGAGACGATTGGATAAAGAACTTGTGAGACCTATACCCCCTGGACTGTCACTCATCCAGACAACAAAATGAACTCATGCTATTTGTAGCCACATGGATGCAGCAGTAGATGATCTCACTAATTCTGGTAAGTTAGAGACAGAAAGACACATATCCCAGCATATCACTTATATGTGCAATCTAAAAACGCATACAAAGAAGGAGTATACAAAGGAAACACAGATTCCCAAACGGGAAAAAGAAGTGTCGAGTTCCCAGAGGGGGAAACTGGGGATCGGGGAAGGATGAAGTAGGAGGTTGGGATTCACAGACAAACATTCATATATAAAAAAGACTTCATCAACAACAACCATCCTGAGAGCACAGGGAACTCTACTCAACATTCTTCAATACCCTAACAGGGAAACGAATCCGAAATACTACGGGTACAGCTACATATATAACTGCATCAAGTTGCTGTCGAACTCAAACAAACACAACATTGTATATACACTATGCTGGAATGGAAAATAAATACTAAATTATAAACCAAGAAAAGGCAAGAAATGCCTACTCTATTACTCTCTGGTCTCGGTGAACTGGGATGGTGTCACATCCCTTGAGCCTGAGCAGGCCTGGGGCCCCTGGCTAGAGTATGCTGCTGATTAGGGAGACAGGGGGGAGGACGTGCCAGCAGATCAGCACCCCCTCAGACCTCTAGTGCCCATTCTCCTCTGCATGGGACCACAATCTCTAGATCCAAGCCGACCCTCTTACAGATAAGCCAAGCCTAGGGTACCCAAAGGATGGTGGACTCGCTCGGAGGGAAGAGCTGTGAAAAGACACAGGATCTCCACGGCTACTCCTGGTGGGATTCCCACCTCCAGACTACTTCCTTCGATTCGCCCCACCTACGAACCGCAGCACCTGCAGCACAGCACATTTGCCCTGCTTGGGATTTGCGTGGGCGAGGGTGGTGCAGCGTTAGGGGGAAGAGGTAGAGATACACGAGTCCTACGGTGTGTGTTCAGCCACGTTCCATTCAAATTTCCACCCCAACAACAAGACTAGTTCTAAGGCTCTGTTTGCCCAAGTGACCAGAGAGGGCACGAAGCAGTGCTGCCGCCTTGTGGCGCTTTCCTGTAACAACAACTTTAAAAACTGGGCTCAAGGGCACTTAACATTCACAAGGCCTCTGACCTGCGGGGCTGCAAATGACCCTTGCCCAGGAGAAGTGTCCTGGGCTAGGTAATCTGCCATGAATTCAAATCAGGCCCGACTCTCAGGCAGAAATGTTTCAACAGCTCAGAGGTACTCACACGCTTTTTTAAAAACAGCACATCAAATGAAAAGAGGCTCAGGATCTGCCGTGATCAGGGAATGCACATAAACGTAGACGAGGTGTTCCCTGGCTGCAGTCCTCAAAAAGCCTATAAACAGTAAGTGCTCAACAGGGCAGGCAGAAGAGGGAACCCTGCTATGCTGTTGGTGGAAATGTAAATTGCTAACAGCCAGTATGGAGATAGGTAGGCAAGTTCCTTGCTAAACTATAAACTGGAGCTACCATCAGACTCGGCATCCCCACTCCAGTTTGTATAACCAGAGAATACCATCATTGGAATAAAACACTTCCACCCCAACGGTTGTTGTGGTACTCTTTACCATAGCCAAGCCACGCAGATGACTGACATGTCCAGCGGGAAATGAATGGATAAAGAAGTTGGGCTACCTATACTCCCTCGACTGTCACTCATCCAGGGAACAAAATGAACTCATGCTATTTGTAGCAACATGGATGGAGCAGTAGATGATATCACTAATTCTGGTATATTAGGGACAGAAAGACACATATGCAGCATATCACTTTCAGGTACAGTCGAAAAATGGTTACAAAGGAAGTAATGTACAGTGCAAACACAGACTCACAAACTGAGCCACGAAACGTAGATTTACCATAGGGGGAAATTGGGGATCGGACAAAGATGAAGTAGGAGGTTGGGATTAACAGAAACACACTAATATATAAAAAAAAACTTCAACAACGGCGACCCTACTAATAGCACAGGGATCTCTAATCAACACTCGTCAATAACCTAACATGGAAAATAATCCAAAATTTAAAGGTACAGCTACATATATATCTGCATCAAGTTGCTTTCGAACTCAAACAAAGACAACAATGTATATAAACTACGCTGAAATAGAAAATAAGTATTAAATTATAAAACAAGAAAAAGGCAAGAAATGCCTACTATATTACCCTCAGGCCTCTGTGACGTGGGCTGGTGTCACATCTCTGTTGCCTCAGCAGGCCTGGGTCCCAATGCAGGAGTATGCTGGTGCTGAGGGAGCCAGGGAGGAGGACGTGCCAGCAGATCAGCACCCCCTCAGACCTCTATTGCCCATTCTCCTCTGCATGGTAGCACAGTCTCCCGATCCAAGCCGGCCCTCTTACAACTAAGCCAAGCCTAGTGTACCCAAATGAAGGTCGACCAGCTGGGAGGGAAGAGCTGTGAAAAGACACCGGATCTCCACAGCTCCTGCTAGTGGGGTTCCCACCTCCAGCCTACTTCCTTAGACTCGCCCCACCTACGAACCACAGCACCTTCAGCATAGCACATTTGCACTGCTTGGGATTTGCGTGGGGTCGGGCAGTGCAGGGTAAGGGTGAAGAGGAAAAGATACACAAGCACTGCGGTGTGTGTTCAGCCACGTTGGACTCCAATTTCCAACCCAACACCAGGACTCCCTCTAAGGCTCTGTTTGCCTACGTTACCAGGGAGGACACGAAGAAGTGCTGCCGCCTTGTGGCGCTTTCCCGTAACAACAACTTGAAACACTGTACTCAAGGGCACTTAACATTCACAAGGCCTGCGCGGCTGCAAATGAACCCTGCCCTCCAGAAATGTCCTATGCTAGGTGATCTGAAATCAATTCAAATCAGGTCCGACTCTCAGGCAGAAATGTTTCAAGAGCCCAGTGGTACTCACACGCTTTTTAAAAAACAGCACATCAAATGAAAAGATGCTCAGGATCTCTCATGATTAAAGAATGAAAATAAACGTAGACGAGCTGTTCCCTGGCTGCAGTCCTCAAAAAGCCTACAAAGAGTAACTGCTCAAGAGGGCAGGAAAAAAGAGAACCCTACTACGCTGTTGGTGGAAATGTAACTTGCTAGCAGCCAGTATGGAGATAGGTAGGCAAGTTCCTTAGTAACCTATAAACTGGAGCGACCACGAGATTCGGCAACCCCACTGCAGTTCGTATAACCAGGGAATACCATCATTGGAATAAAACAGTTGCACCCCAACGGTCGTGGTGCTACTCTTTATCATAGCCAAGACACGCAAACAAGCGAAATGTCCAGCGAGAGACGATTGGATAAAGAACTTGTGAGACCTATACCCCCTGGACTGTCACTCATCCAGACAACAAAATGAACTCATGCTATTTGTAGCCACATGGATGCAGCAGTAGATGATCTCACTAATTCTGGTAAGTTAGAGACAGAAAGACACATATCCCAGCATATCACTTATATGTGCAATCTAAAAACGCATACAAAGAAGGAGTATACAAAGGAAACACAGATTCCCAAACGGGAAAAACAAGTGTCGAGTTCCCAGAGGGGGAAACTGGGGATCGGGGAAGGATGAAGTAGGAGGTTGGGATTCACAGACAAACACTCATATATAAAAAAGACTTCATCAACAACAACCATCCTGAGAGCACAGGGAACTCTACTCAACATTCTTCAATACCCTAACAGGGAAACGAATCCGAAATACTACGGGTACAGCTACATATATAACTGCATCAAGTTGCTGTCGAACTCAAACAAACACAACATTGTATATACACTATGCTGGAATGGAAAATAAATACTAAATTATAAACCAAGAAAAGGCAAGAAATGCCTACTCTATTACTCTCTGGTCTCGGTGAACTGGGATGGTGTCACATCCCTTGAGCCTGAGCAGGCCTGGGGCCCCTGGCTAGAGTATGCTGCTGATTAGGGAGACAGGGGGGAGGACGTGCCAGCAGATCAGCACCCCCTCAGACCTCTAGTGCCCATTCTCCTCTGCATGGGACCACAATCTCTAGATCCAAGCCGACCCTCTTACAGATAAGCCAAGCCTAGGGTACCCAAAGGATGGTGGACTCGCTCGGAGGGAAGAGCTGTGAAAAGACACAGGATCTCCACGGCTACTCCTGGTGGGATTCCCACCTCCAGACTACTTCCTTCGATTCGCCCCACCTACGAACCGCAGCACCTGCAGCACAGCACATTTGCCCTGCTTGGGATTTGCGTGGGCGAGGGTGGTGCAGCGTTAGGGGGAAGAGGTAGAGATACACGAGTCCTACGGTGTGTGTTCAGCCACGTTCCATTCAAATTTCCACCCCAACAACAAGACTAGTTCTAAGGCTCTGTTTGCCCAAGTGACCAGAGAGGGCACGAAGCAGTGCTGCCGCCTTGTGGCGCTTTCCTGTAACAACAACTTTAAAAACTGGGCTCAAGGGCACTTAACATTCACAAGGCCTCTGACCTGCGGGGCTGCAAATGACCCTTGCCCAGGAGAAGTGTCCTGGGCTAGGTAATCTGCCATGAATTCAAATCAGGCCCGACTCTCAGGCAGAAATGTTTCAACAGCTCAGAGGTACTCACACGCTTTTTTAAAAACAGCACATCAAATGAAAAGAGGCTCAGGATCTGCCGTGATCAGGGAATGCACATAAACGTAGACGAGGTGTTCCCTGGCTGCAGTCCTCAAAAAGCCTATAAAGAGTAAGTGCTCAACAGGGCAGGCAGAAGAGGGAACCCTACTATGCTGTTGGTGGAAATGTAAATTGCTAACAGCCAGTATGGAGATAGGTAGGCAAGTTCCTTGCTAAACTATAAACTGGAGCTACCATCAGACTCGGCATCCCCACTCCAGTTTGTATAACCAGAGAATACCATCATTGGAATAAAACACTTCCACCCCAACGGTTGTTGTGGTACTCTTTACCATAGCCAAGCCACGCAGATGACTGACATGTCCAGCGGGAAATGAATGGATAAAGAAGTTGGGCTACCTATACTCCCTCGACTGTCACTCATCCAGGGAACAAAATGAACTCATGCTATTTGTAGCAACATGGATGGAGCAGTAGATGATATCACTAATTCTGGTATATTAGGGACAGAAAGACACATATGCAGCATATCACTTTCAGGTACAGTCGAAAAATGGTTACAAAGGAAGTAATGTACAGTGCAAACACAGACTCACAAACTGAGCCACGAAACGTAGATTTACCATAGGGGGAAATTGGGGATCGGACAAAGATGAAGTAGGAGGTTGGGATTAACAGAAACACACTAATATATAAAAAAAAACTTCAACAACGGCGACCCTACTAATAGCACAGGGATCTCTAGTCAACACTCGTCAATAACCTAACATGGAAAATAATCCAAAATTTAAAGGTACAGCTACATATATATCTGCATCAAGTTGCTTTCGAACTCAAACAAAGACAACAATGTATATAAACTACGCTGAAATAGAAAATAAGTATTAAATTATAAAACAAGAAAAAGGCAAGAAATGCCTACTATATTACCCTCAGGCCTCTGTGACGTGGGCTGGTGTCACATCTCTGTTGCCTCAGCAGGCCTGGGTCCCAATGCAGGAGTATGCTGGTGCTGAGGGAGCCAGGGAGGAGGACGTGCCAGCAGATCAGCACCCCCTCAGACCTCTATTGCCCATTCTCCTCTGCATGGTAGCACAGTCTCCCGATCCAAGCCGGCCCTCTTACAACTAAGCCAAGCCTAGTGTACCCAAATGAAGGTCGACCAGCTGGGAGGGAAGAGCTGTGAAAAGACACCGGATCTCCACAGCTCCTGCTAGTGGGGTTCCCACCTCCAGCCTACTTCCTTAGACTCGCCCCACCTACGAACCACAGCACCTTCAGCATAGCACATTTGCACTGCTTGGGATTTGCGTGGGGTCGGGCAGTGCAGGGTAAGGGTGAAGAGGAAAAGATACACAAGCACTGCGGTGTGTGTTCAGCCACGTTGGACTCCAATTTCCAACCCAACACCAGGACTCCCTCTAAGGCTCTGTTTGCCTACGTTACCAGGGAGGACACGAAGAAGTGCTGCCGCCTTGTGGCGCTTTCCCGTAACAACAACTTGAAACACTGTACTCAAGGGCACTTAACATTCACAAGGCCTGCGCGGCTGCAAATGAACCCTGCCCTCCAGAAATGTCCTATGCTAGGTGATCTGAAATCAATTCAAATCAGGTCCGACTCTCAGGCAGAAATGTTTCAAGAGCCCAGTGGTACTCACACGCTTTTTAAAAAACAGCACATCAAATGAAAAGATGCTCAGGATCTCTCATGATTAAAGAATGAAAATAAACGTAGACGAGCTGTTCCCTGGCTGCAGTCCTCAAAAAGCCTACAAAGAGTAACTGCTCAAGAGGGCAGGAAAAAAGAGAACCCTACTACGCTGTTGGTGGAAATGTAACTTGCTAGCAGCCAGTATGGAGATAGGTAGGCAAGTTCCTTAGTAACCTATAAACTGGAGCGACCACGAGATTCGGCAACCCCACTGCAGTTCGTATAACCAGGGAATACCATCATTGGAATAAAACAGTTGCACCCCAACGGTCGTGGTGCTACTCTTTATCATAGCCAAGACACGCAAACAAGCGAAATGTCCAGCGAGAGACGATTGGATAAAGAACTTGTGAGACCTATACCCCCTGGACTGTCACTCATCCAGACAACAAAATGAACTCATGCTATTTGTAGCCACATGGATGCAGCAGTAGATGATCTCACTAATTCTGGTAAGTTAGAGACAGAAAGACACATATCCCAGCATATCACTTATATGTGCAATCTAAAAACGCATACAAAGAAGGAGTATACAAAGGAAACACAGATTCCCAAACGGGAAAAACAAGTGTCGAGTTCCCAGAGGGGGAAACTGGGGATCGGGGAAGGATGAAGTAGGAGGTTGGGATTCACAGACAAACACTCATATATAAAAAAGACTTCATCAACAACAACCATCCTGAGAGCACAGGGAACTCTACTCAACATTCTTCAATACCCTAACAGGGAAACGAATCCGAAATACTACGGGTACATCTACATATATAACTGCATCAAGTTGCTGTCGAACTCAAACAAACACAACATTGTATATACACTATGCTGGAATGGAAAATAAATACTAAATTATAAACCAAGAAAAGGCAAGAAATGCCTACTCTATTACTCTCTGGTCTCGGTGAACTGGGATGGTGTCACATCCCTTGAGCCTGAGCAGGCCTGGGGCCCCTGGCTAGAGTATGCTGCTGATTAGGGAGACAGGGGGGAGGACGTGCCAGCAGATCAGCACCCCCTCAGACCTCTAGTGCCCATTCTCCTCTGCATGGGACCACAATCTCTAGATCCAAGCCGACCCTCTTACAGATAAGCCAAGCCTAGGGTACCCAAAGGATGGTGGACTCGCTCGGAGGGAAGAGCTGTGAAAAGACACAGGATCTCCACGGCTACTCCTGGTGGGATTCCCACCTCCAGACTACTTCCTTCGATTCGCCCCACCTACGAACCGCAGCACCTGCAGCACAGCACATTTGCCCTGCTTGGGATTTGCGTGGGCGAGGGTGGTGCAGCGTTAGGGGGAAGAGGTAGAGATACACGAGTCCTACGGTGTGTGTTCAGCCACGTTCCATTCAAATTTCCACCCCAACAACAAGACTAGTTCTAAGGCTCTGTTTGCCCAAGTGACCAGAGAGGGCACGAAGCAGTGCTGCCGCCTTGTGGCGCTTTCCTGTAACAACAACTTTAAAAACTGGGCTCAAGGGCACTTAACATTCACAAGGCCTCTGACCTGCGGGGCTGCAAATGACCCTTGCCCAGGAGAAGTGTCCTGGGCTAGGTAATCTGCCATGAATTCAAATCAGGCCCGACTCTCAGGCAGAAATGTTTCAACAGCTCAGAGGTACTCACACGCTTTTTTAAAAACAGCACATCAAATGAAAAGAGGCTCAGGATCTGCCGTGATCAGGGAATGCACATAAACGTAGACGAGGTGTTCCCTGGCTGCAGTCCTCAAAAAGCCTATAAAGAGTAAGTGCTCAACAGGGCAGGCAGAAGAGGGAACCCTACTATGCTGTTGGTGGAAATGTAAATTGCTAACAGCCAGTATGGAGATAGGTAGGCAAGTTCCTTGCTAAACTATAAACTGGAGCTACCATCAGACTCGGCATCCCCACTCCAGTTTGTATAACCAGAGAATACCATCATTGGAATAAAACACTTCCACCCCAACGGTTGTTGTGGTACTCTTTACCATAGCCAAGCCACGCAGATGACTGACATGTCCAGCGGGAAATGAATGGATAAAGAAGTTGGGCTACCTATACTCCCTCGACTGTCACTCATCCAGGGAACAAAATGAACTCATGCTATTTGTAGCAACATGGATGGAGCAGTAGATGATATCACTAATTCTGGTATATTAGGGACAGAAAGACACATATGCAGCATATCACTTTCAGGTACAGTCGAAAAATGGTTACAAAGGAAGTAATGTACAGTGCAAACACAGACTCACAAACTGAGCCACGAAACGTAGATTTACCATAGGGGGAAATTGGGGATCGGACAAAGATGAAGTAGGAGGTTGGGATTAACAGAAACACACTAATATATAAAAAAAAACTTCAACAACGGCGACCCTACTAATAGCACAGGGATCTCTAATCAACACTCGTCAATAACCTAACATGGAAAATAATCCAAAATTTAAAGGTACAGCTACATATATATCTGCATCAAGTTGCTTTCGAACTCAAACAAAGACAACAATGTATATAAACTACGCTGAAATAGAAAATAAGTATTAAATTATAAAACAAGAAAAAGGCAAGAAATGCCTACTATATTACCCTCAGGCCTCTGTGACGTGGGCTGGTGTCACATCTCTGTTGCCTCAGCAGGCCTGGGTCCCAATGCAGGAGTATGCTGGTGCTGAGGGAGCCAGGGAGGAGGACGTGCCAGCAGATCAGCACCCCCTCAGACCTCTATTGCCCATTCTCCTCTGCATGGTAGCACAGTCTCCCGATCCAAGCCGGCCCTCTTACAACTAAGCCAAGCCTAGTGTACCCAAATGAAGGTCGACCAGCTGGGAGGGAAGAGCTGTGAAAAGACACCGGATCTCCACAGCTCCTGCTAGTGGGGTTCCCACCTCCAGCCTACTTCCTTAGACTCGCCCCACCTACGAACCACAGCACCTTCAGCATAGCACATTTGCACTGCTTGGGATTTGCGTGGGGTCGGGCAGTGCAGGGTAAGGGTGAAGAGGAAAAGATACACAAGCACTGCGGTGTGTGTTCAGCCACGTTGGACTCCAATTTCCAACCCAACACCAGGACTCCCTCTAAGGCTCTGTTTGCCTACGTTACCAGGGAGGACACGAAGAAGTGCTGCCGCCTTGTGGCGCTTTCCCGTAACAACAACTTGAAACACTGTACTCAAGGGCACTTAACATTCACAAGGCCTGCGCGGCTGCAAATGAACCCTGCCCTCCAGAAATGTCCTATGCTAGGTGATCTGAAATCAATTCAAATCAGGTCCGACTCTCAGGCAGAAATGTTTCAAGAGCCCAGTGGTACTCACACGCTTTTTAAAAAACAGCACATCAAATGAAAAGATGCTCAGGATCTCTCATGATTAAAGAATGAAAATAAACGTAGACGAGCTGTTCCCTGGCTGCAGTCCTCAAAAAGCCTACAAAGAGTAACTGCTCAAGAGGGCAGGAAAAAAGAGAACCCTACTACGCTGTTGGTGGAAATGTAACTTGCTAGCAGCCAGTATGGAGATAGGTAGGCAAGTTCCTTAGTAACCTATAAACTGGAGCGACCACGAGATTCGGCAACCCCACTGCAGTTCGTATAACCAGGGAATACCATCATTGGAATAAAACAGTTGCACCCCAACGGTCGTGGTGCTACTCTTTATCATAGCCAAGACACGCAAACAAGCGAAATGTCCAGCGAGAGACGATTGGATAAAGAACTTGTGAGACCTATACCCCCTGGACTGTCACTCATCCAGACAACAAAATGAACTCATGCTATTTGTAGCCACATGGATGCAGCAGTAGATGATCTCACTAATTCTGGTAAGTTAGAGACAGAAAGACACATATCCCAGCATATCACTTATATGTGCAATCTAAAAACGCATACAAAGAAGGAGTATACAAAGGAAACACAGATTCCCAAACGGGAAAAACAAGTGTCGAGTTCCCAGAGGGGGAAACTGGGGATCGGGGAAGGATGAAGTAGGAGGTTGGGATTCACAGACAAACACTCATATATAAAAAAGACTTCATCAACAACAACCATCCTGAGAGCACAGGGAACTCTACTCAACATTCTTCAATACCCTAACAGGGAAACGAATCCGAAATACTACGGGTACAGCTACATATATAACTGCATCAAGTTGCTGTCGAACTCAAACAAACACAACATTGTATATACACTATGCTGGAATGGAAAATAAATACTAAATTATAAACCAAGAAAAGGCAAGAAATGCCTACTCTATTACTCTCTGGTCTCGGTGAACTGGGATGGTGTGACATCCCTTGAGCCTGAGCAGGCCTGGGGCCCCTGGCTAGAGTATGCTGCTGATTAGGGAGACAGGGGGGAGGACGTGCCAGCAGATCAGCACCCCCTCAGACCTCTAGTGCCCATTCTCCTCTGCATGGGACCACAATCTCTAGATCCAAGCCGACCCTCTTACAGATAAGCCAAGCCTAGGGTACCCAAAGGATGGTGGACTCGCTCGGAGGGAAGAGCTGTGAAAAGACACAGGATCTCCACGGCTACTCCTGGTGGGATTCCCACCTCCAGACTACTTCCTTCGATTCGCCCCACCTACGAACCGCAGCACCTGCAGCACAGCACATTTGCCCTGCTTGGGATTTGCGTGGGCGAGGGTGGTGCAGCGTTAGGGGGAAGAGGTAGAGATACACGAGTCCTACGGTGTGTGTTCAGCCACGTTCCATTCAAATTTCCACCCCAACAACAAGACTAGTTCTAAGGCTCTGTTTGCCCAAGTGACCAGAGAGGGCACGAAGCAGTGCTGCCGCCTTGTGGCGCTTTCCTGTAACAACAACTTTAAAAACTGGGCTCAAGGGCACTTAACATTCACAAGGCCTCTGACCTGCGGGGCTGCAAATGACCCTTGCCCAGGAGAAGTGTCCTGGGCTAGGTAATCTGCCATGAATTCAAATCAGGCCCGACTCTCAGGCAGAAATGTTTCAACAGCTCAGAGGTACTCACACGCTTTTTTAAAAACAGCACATCAAATGAAAAGAGGCTCAGGATCTGCCGTGATCAGGGAATGCACATAAACGTAGACGAGGTGTTCCCTGGCTGCAGTCCTCAAAAAGCCTATAAAGAGTAAGTGCTCAACAGGGCAGGCAGAAGAGGGAACCCTACTATGCTGTTGGTGGAAATGTAAATTGCTAACAGCCAGTATGGAGATAGGTAGGCAAGTTCCTTGCTAAACTATAAACTGGAGCTACCATCAGACTCGGCATCCCCACTCCAGTTTGTATAACCAGAGAATACCATCATTGGAATAAAACACTTCCACCCCAACGGTTGTTGTGGTACTCTTTACCATAGCCAAGCCACGCAGATGACTGACATGTCCAGCGGGAAATGAATGGATAAAGAAGTTGGGCTACCTATACTCCCTCGACTGTCACTCATCCAGGGAACAAAATGAACTCATGCTATTTGTAGCAACATGGATGGAGCAGTAGATGATATCACTAATTCTGGTATATTAGGGACAGAAAGACACATATGCAGCATATCACTTTCAGGTACAGTCGAAAAATGGTTACAAAGGAAGTAATGTACAGTGCAAACACAGACTCACAAACTGAGCCACGAAACGTAGATTTACCATAGGGGGAAATTGGGGATCGGACAAAGATGAAGTAGGAGGTTGGGATTAACAGAAACACACTAATATATAAAAAAAAACTTCAACAACGGCGACCCTACTAATAGCACAGGGATCTCTAATCAACACTCGTCAATAACCTAACATGGAAAATAATCCAAAATTTAAAGGTACAGCTACATATATATCTGCATCAAGTTGCTTTCGAACTCAAACAAAGACAACAATGTATATAAACTACGCTGAAATAGAAAATAAGTATTAAATTATAAAACAAGAAAAAGGCAAGAAATGCCTACTATATTACCCTCAGGCCTCTGTGACGTGGGCTGGTGTCACATCTCTGTTGCCTCAGCAGGCCTGGGTCCCAATGCAGGAGTATGCTGGTGCTGAGGGAGCCAGGGAGGAGGACGTGCCAGCAGATCAGCACCCCCTCAGACCTCTATTGCCCATTCTCCTCTGCATGGTAGCACAGTCTCCCGATCCAAGCCGGCCCTCTTACAACTAAGCCAAGCCTAGTGTACCCAAATGAAGGTCGACCAGCTGGGAGGGAAGAGCTGTGAAAAGACACCGGATCTCCACAGCTCCTGCTAGTGGGGTTCCCACCTCCAGCCTACTTCCTTAGACTCGCCCCACCTACGAACCACAGCACCTTCAGCATAGCACATTTGCACTGCTTGGGATTTGCGTGGGGTCGGGCAGTGCAGGGTAAGGGTGAAGAGGAAAAGATACACAAGCACTGCGGTGTGTGTTCAGCCACGTTGGACTCCAATTTCCAACCCAACACCAGGACTCCCTCTAAGGCTCTGTTTGCCTACGTTACCAGGGAGGACACGAAGAAGTGCTGCCGCCTTGTGGCGCTTTCCCGTAACAACAACTTGAAACACTGTACTCAAGGGCACTTAACATTCACAAGGCCTGCGCGGCTGCAAATGAACCCTGCCCTCCAGAAATGTCCTATGCTAGGTGATCTGAAATCAATTCAAATCAGGTCCGACTCTCAGGCAGAAATGTTTCAAGAGCCCAGTGGTACTCACACGCTTTTTAAAAAACAGCACATCAAATGAAAAGATGCTCAGGATCTCTCATGATTAAAGAATGAAAATAAACGTAGACGAGCTGTTCCCTGGCTGCAGTCCTCAAAAAGCCTACAAAGAGTAACTGCTCAAGAGGGCAGGAAAAAAGAGAACCCTACTACGCTGTTGGTGGAAATGTAACTTGCTAGCAGCCAGTATGGAGATAGGTAGGCAAGTTCCTTAGTAACCTATAAACTGGAGCGACCACGAGATTCGGCAACCCCACTGCAGTTCGTATAACCAGGGAATACCATCATTGGAATAAAACAGTTGCACCCCAACGGTCGTGGTGCTACTCTTTATCATAGCCAAGACACGCAAACAAGCGAAATGTCCAGCGAGAGACGATTGGATAAAGAACTTGTGAGACCTATACCCCCTGGACTGTCACTCATCCAGACAACAAAATGAACTCATGCTATTTGTAGCCACATGGATGCAGCAGTAGATGATCTCACTAATTCTGGTAAGTTAGAGACAGAAAGACACATATCCCAGCATATCACTTATATGTGCAATCTAAAAACGCATACAAAGAAGGAGTATACAAAGGAAACACAGATTCCCAAACGGGAAAAACAAGTGTCGAGTTCCCAGAGGGGGAAACTGGGGATCGGGGAAGGATGAAGTAGGAGGTTGGGATTCACAGACAAACACTCATATATAAAAAAGACTTCATCAACAACAACCATCCTGAGAGCACAGGGAACTCTACTCAACATTCTTCAATACCCTAACAGGGAAACGAATCCGAAATACTACGGGTACAGCTACATATATAACTGCATCAAGTTGCTGTCGAACTCAAACAAACACAACATTGTATATACACTATGCTGGAATGGAAAATAAATACTAAATTATAAACCAAGAAAAGGCAAGAAATGCCTACTCTATTACTCTCTGGTCTCGGTGAACTGGGATGGTGTCACATCCCTTGAGCCTGAGCAGGCCTGGGGCCCCTGGCTAGAGTATGCTGCTGATTAGGGAGACAGGGGGGAGGACGTGCCAGCAGATCAGCACCCCCTCAGACCTCTAGTGCCCATTCTCCTCTGCATGGGACCACAATCTCTAGATCCAAGCCGACCCTCTTACAGATAAGCCAAGCCTAGGGTACCCAAAGGATGGTGGACTCGCTCGGAGGGAAGAGCTGTGAAAAGACACAGGATCTCCACGGCTACTCCTGGTGGGATTCCCACCTCCAGACTACTTCCTTCGATTCGCCCCACCTACGAACCGCAGCACCTGCAGCACAGCACATTTGCCCTGCTTGGGATTTGCGTGGGCGAGGGTGGTGCAGCGTTAGGGGGAAGAGGTAGAGATACACGAGTCCTACGGTGTGTGTTCAGCCACGTTCCATTCAAATTTCCACCCCAACAACAAGACTAGTTCTAAGGCTCTGTTTGCCCAAGTGACCAGAGAGGGCACGAAGCAGTGCTGCCGCCTTGTGGCGCTTTCCTGTAACAACAACTTTAAAAACTGGGCTCAAGGGCACTTAACATTCACAAGGCCTCTGACCTGCGGGGCTGCAAATGACCCTTGCCCAGGAGAAGTGTCCTGGGCTAGGTAATCTGCCATGAATTCAAATCAGGCCCGACTCTCAGGCAGAAATGTTTCAACAGCTCAGAGGTACTCACACGCTTTTTTAAAAACAGCACATCAAATGAAAAGAGGCTCAGGATCTGCCGTGATCAGGGAATGCACATAAACGTAGACGAGGTGTTCCCTGGCTGCAGTCCTCAAAAAGCCTATAAAGAGTAAGTGCTCAACAGGGCAGGCAGAAGAGGGAACCCTACTATGCTGTTGGTGGAAATGTAAATTGCTAACAGCCAGTATGGAGATAGGTAGGCAAGTTCCTTGCTAAACTATAAACTGGAGCTACCATCAGACTCGGCATCCCCACTCCAGTTTGTATAACCAGAGAATACCATCATTGGAATAAAACACTTCCACCCCAACGGTTGTTGTGGTACTCTTTACCATAGCCAAGCCACGCAGATGACTGACATGTCCAGCGGGAAATGAATGGATAAAGAAGTTGGGCTACCTATACTCCCTCGACTGTCACTCATCCAGGGAACAAAATGAACTCATGCTATTTGTAGCAACATGGATGGAGCAGTAGATGATATCACTAATTCTGGTATATTAGGGACAGAAAGACACATATGCAGCATATCACTTTCAGGTACAGTCGAAAAATGGTTACAAAGGAAGTAATGTACAGTGCAAACACAGACTCACAAACTGAGCCACGAAACGTAGATTTACCATAGGGGGAAATTGGGGATCGGACAAAGATGAAGTAGGAGGTTGGGATTAACAGAAACACACTAATATATAAAAAAAAACTTCAACAACGGCGACCCTACTAATAGCACAGGGATCTCTAATCAACACTCGTCAATAACCTAACATGGAAAATAATCCAAAATTTAAAGGTACAGCTACATATATATCTGCATCAAGTTGCTTTCGAACTCAAACAAAGACAACAATGTATATAAACTACGCTGAAATAGAAAATAAGTATTAAATTATAAAACAAGAAAAAGGCAAGAAATGCCTACTATATTACCCTCAGGCCTCTGTGACGTGGGCTGGTGTCACATCTCTGTTGCCTCAGCAGGCCTGGGTCCCAATGCAGGAGTATGCTGGTGCTGAGGGAGCCAGGGAGGAGGACGTGCCAGCAGATCAGCACCCCCTCAGACCTCTATTGCCCATTCTCCTCTGCATGGTAGCACAGTCTCCCGATCCAAGCCGGCCCTCTTACAACTAAGCCAAGCCTAGTGTACCCAAATGAAGGTCGACCAGCTGGGAGGGAAGAGCTGTGAAAAGACACCGGATCTCCACAGCTCCTGCTAGTGGGGTTCCCACCTCCAGCCTACTTCCTTAGACTCGCCCCACCTACGAACCACAGCACCTTCAGCATAGCACATTTGCACTGCTTGGGATTTGCGTGGGGTCGGGCAGTGCAGGGTAAGGGTGAAGAGGAAAAGATACACAAGCACTGCGGTGTGTGTTCAGCCACGTTGGACTCCAATTTCCAACCCAACACCAGGACTCCCTCTAAGGCTCTGTTTGCCTACGTTACCAGGGAGGACACGAAGAAGTGCTGCCGCCTTGTGGCGCTTTCCCGTAACAACAACTTGAAACACTGTACTCAAGGGCACTTAACATTCACAAGGCCTGCGCGGCTGCAAATGAACCCTGCCCTCCAGAAATGTCCTATGCTAGGTGATCTGAAATCAATTCAAATCAGGTCCGACTCTCAGGCAGAAATGTTTCAAGAGCCCAGTGGTACTCACACGCTTTTTAAAAAACAGCACATCAAATGAAAAGATGCTCAGGATCTCTCATGATTAAAGAATGAAAATAAACGTAGACGAGCTGTTCCCTGGCTGCAGTCCTCAAAAAGCCTACAAAGAGTAACTGCTCAAGAGGGCAGGAAAAAAGAGAACCCTACTACGCTGTTGGTGGAAATGTAACTTGCTAGCAGCCAGTATGGAGATAGGTAGGCAAGTTCCTTAGTAACCTATAAACTGGAGCGACCACGAGATTCGGCAACCCCACTGCAGTTCGTATAACCAGGGAATACCATCATTGGAATAAAACAGTTGCACCCCAACGGTCGTGGTGCTACTCTTTATCATAGCCAAGACACGCAAACAAGCGAAATGTCCAGCGAGAGACGATTGGATAAAGAACTTGTGAGACCTATACCCCCTGGACTGTCACTCATCCAGACAACAAAATGAACTCATGCTATTTGTAGCCACATGGATGCAGCAGTAGATGATCTCACTAATTCTGGTAAGTTAGAGACAGAAAGACACATATCCCAGCATATCACTTATATGTGCAATCTAAAAACGCATACAAAGAAGGAGTATACAAAGGAAACACAGATTCCCAAACGGGAAAAACAAGTGTCGAGTTCCCAGAGGGGGAAACTGGGGATCGGGGAAGGATGAAGTAGGAGGTTGGGATTCACAGACAAACACTCATATATAAAAAAGACTTCATCAACAACAACCATCCTGAGAGCACAGGGAACTCTACTCAACATTCTTCAATACCCTAACAGGGAAACGAATCCGAAATACTACGGGTACAGCTACATATATAACTGCATCAAGTTGCTGTCGAACTCAAACAAACACAACATTGTATATACACTATGCTGGAATGGAAAATAAATACTAAATTATAAACCAAGAAAAGGCAAGAAATGCCTACTCTATTACTCTCTGGTCTCGGTGAACTGGGATGGTGTCACATCCCTTGAGCCTGAGCAGGCCTGGGGCCCCTGGCTAGAGTATGCTGCTGATTAGGGAGACAGGGGGGAGGACGTGCCAGCAGATCAGCACCCCCTCAGACCTCTAGTGCCCATTCTCCTCTGCATGGGACCACAATCTCTAGATCCAAGCCGACCCTCTTACAGATAAGCCAAGCCTAGGGTACCCAAAGGATGGTGGACTCGCTCGGAGGGAAGAGCTGTGAAAAGACACAGGATCTCCACGGCTACTCCTGGTGGGATTCCCACCTCCAGACTACTTCCTTCGATTCGCCCCACCTACGAACCGCAGCACCTGCAGCACAGCACATTTGCCCTGCTTGGGATTTGCGTGGGCGAGGGTGGTGCAGCGTTAGGGGGAAGAGGTAGAGATACACGAGTCCTACGGTGTGTGTTCAGCCACGTTCCATTCAAATTTCCACCCCAACAACAAGACTAGTTCTAAGGCTCTGTTTGCCCAAGTGACCAGAGAGGGCACGAAGCAGTGCTGCCGCCTTGTGGCGCTTTCCTGTAACAACAACTTTAAAAACTGGGCTCAAGGGCACTTAACATTCACAAGGCCTCTGACCTGCGGGGCTGCAAATGACCCTTGCCCAGGAGAAGTGTCCTGGGCTAGGTAATCTGCCATGAATTCAAATCAGGCCCGACTCTCAGGCAGAAATGTTTCAACAGCTCAGAGGTACTCACACGCTTTTTTAAAAACAGCACATCAAATGAAAAGAGGCTCAGGATCTGCCGTGATCAGGGAATGCACATAAACGTAGACGAGGTGTTCCCTGGCTGCAGTCCTCAAAAAGCCTATAAAGAGTAAGTGCTCAACAGGGCAGGCAGAAGAGGGAACCCTACTATGCTGTTGGTGGAAATGTAAATTGCTAACAGCCAGTATGGAGATAGGTAGGCAAGTTCCTTGCTAAACTATAAACTGGAGCTACCATCAGACTCGGCATCCCCACTCCAGTTTGTATAACCAGAGAATACCATCATTGGAATAAAACACTTCCACCCCAACGGTTGTTGTGGTACTCTTTACCATAGCCAAGCCACGCAGATGACTGACATGTCCAGCGGGAAATGAATGGATAAAGAAGTTGGGCTACCTATACTCCCTCGACTGTCACTCATCCAGGGAACAAAATGAACTCATGCTATTTGTAGCAACATGGATGGAGCAGTAGATGATATCACTAATTCTGGTATATTAGGGACAGAAAGACACATATGCAGCATATCACTTTCAGGTACAGTCGAAAAATGGTTACAAAGGAAGTAATGTACAGTGCAAACACAGACTCACAAACTGAGCCACGAAACGTAGATTTACCATAGGGGGAAATTGGGGATCGGACAAAGATGAAGTAGGAGGTTGGGATTAACAGAAACACACTAATATATAAAAAAAAACTTCAACAACGGCGACCCTACTAATAGCACAGGGATCTCTAATCAACACTCGTCAATAACCTAACATGGAAAATAATCCAAAATTTAAAGGTACAGCTACATATATATCTGCATCAAGTTGCTTTCGAACTCAAACAAAGACAACAATGTATATAAACTACGCTGAAATAGAAAATAAGTATTAAATTATAAAACAAGAAAAAGGCAAGAAATGCCTACTATATTACCCTCAGGCCTCTGTGACGTGGGCTGGTGTCACATCTCTGTTGCCTCAGCAGGCCTGGGTCCCAATGCAGGAGTATGCTGGTGCTGAGGGAGCCAGGGAGGAGGACGTGCCAGCAGATCAGCACCCCCTCAGACCTCTATTGCCCATTCTCCTCTGCATGGTAGCACAGTCTCCCGATCCAAGCCGGCCCTCTTACAACTAAGCCAAGCCTAGTGTACCCAAATGAAGGTCGACCAGCTGGGAGGGAAGAGCTGTGAAAAGACACCGGATCTCCACAGCTCCTGCTAGTGGGGTTCCCACCTCCAGCCTACTTCCTTAGACTCGCCCCACCTACGAACCACAGCACCTTCAGCATAGCACATTTGCACTGCTTGGGATTTGCGTGGGGTCGGGCAGTGCAGGGTAAGGGTGAAGAGGAAAAGATACACAAGCACTGCGGTGTGTGTTCAGCCACGTTGGACTCCAATTTCCAACCCAACACCAGGACTCCCTCTAAGGCTCTGTTTGCCTACGTTACCAGGGAGGACACGAAGAAGTGCTGCCGCCTTGTGGCGCTTTCCCGTAACAACAACTTGAAACACTGTACTCAAGGGCACTTAACATTCACAAGGCCTGCGCGGCTGCAAATGAACCCTGCCCTCCAGAAATGTCCTATGCTAGGTGATCTGAAATCAATTCAAATCAGGTCCGACTCTCAGGCAGAAATGTTTCAAGAGCCCAGTGGTACTCACACGCTTTTTAAAAAACAGCACATCAAATGAAAAGATGCTCAGGATCTCTCATGATTAAAGAATGAAAATAAACGTAGACGAGCTGTTCCCTGGCTGCAGTCCTCAAAAAGCCTACAAAGAGTAACTGCTCAAGAGGGCAGGAAAAAAGAGAACCCTACTACGCTGTTGGTGGAAATGTAACTTGCTAGCAGCCAGTATGGAGATAGGTAGGCAAGTTCCTTAGTAACCTATAAACTGGAGCGACCACGAGATTCGGCAACCCCACTGCAGTTCGTATAACCAGGGAATACCATCATTGGAATACAACAGTTGCACCCCAACGGTCGTGGTGCTACTCTTTATCATAGCCAAGACACGCAAACAAGCAAAATGTCCAGCGAGAGACGATTGGATAAAGAACTTGTGAGACCTATACCCCCTGGACTGTCACTCATCCAGACAACAAAATGAACTCATGCTATTTGTAGCCACATGGATGCAGCAGTAGATGATCTCACTAATTCTGGTAAGTTAGAGACAGAAAGACACATATCCCAGCATATCACTTATATGTGCAATCTAAAAACGCATACAAAGAAGGAGTATACAAAGGAAACACAGATTCCCAAACGGGAAAAACAAGTGTCGAGTTCCCAGAGGGGGAAACTGGGGATCGGGGAAGGATGAAGTAGGAGGTTGGGATTCACAGACAAACACTCATATATAAAAAAGACTTCATCAACAACAACCATCCTGAGAGCACAGGGAACTCTACTCAACATTCTTCAATACCCTAAGAGGGAAACGAATCCGAAATACTACGGGTACAGCTACATATATAACTGCATCAAGTTGCTGTCGAACTCAAACAAACACAACATTGTATATACACTATGCTGGAATGGAAAATAAATACTAAATTATAAACCAAGAAAAGGCAAGAAATGCCTACTCTATTACTCTCTGGTCTCGGTGAACTGGGATGGTGTCACATCCCTTGAGCCTGAGCAGGCCTGGGGCCCCTGGCTAGAGTATGCTGCTGATTAGGGAGACAGGGGGGAGGACGTGCCAGCAGATCAGCACCCCCTCAGACCTCTAGTGCCCATTCTCCTCTGCATGGGACCACAATCTCTAGATCCAAGCCGACCCTCTTACAGATAAGCCAAGCCTAGGGTACCCAAAGGATGGTGGACTCGCTCGGAGGGAAGAGCTGTGAAAAGACACAGGATCTCCACGGCTACTCCTGGTGGGATTCCCACCTCCAGACTACTTCCTTCGATTCGCCCCACCTACGAACCGCAGCACCTGCAGCACAGCACATTTGCCCTGCTTGGGATTTGCGTGGGCGAGGGTGGTGCAGCGTTAGGGGGAAGAGGTAGAGATACACGAGTCCTACGGTGTGTGTTCAGCCACGTTCCATTCAAATTTCCACCCCAACAACAAGACTAGTTCTAAGGCTCTGTTTGCCCAAGTGACCAGAGAGGGCACGAAGCAGTGCTGCCGCCTTGTGGCGCTTTCCTGTAACAACAACTTTAAAAACTGGGCTCAAGGGCACTTAACATTCACAAGGCCTCTGACCTGCGGGGCTGCAAATGACCCTTGCCCAGGAGAAGTGTCCTGGGCTAGGTAATCTGCCATGAATTCAAATCAGGCCCGACTCTCAGGCAGAAATGTTTCAACAGCTCAGAGGTACTCACACGCTTTTTTAAAAACAGCACATCAAATGAAAAGAGGCTCAGGATCTGCCGTGATCAGGGAATGCACATAAACGTAGACGAGGTGTTCCCTGGCTGCAGTCCTCAAAAAGCCTATAAAGAGTAAGTGCTCAACAGGGCAGGCAGAAGAGGGAACCCTACTATGCTGTTGGTGGAAATGTAAATTGCTAACAGCCAGTATGGAGATAGGTAGGCAAGTTCCTTGCTAAACTATAAACTGGAGCTACCATCAGACTCGGCATCCCCACTCCAGTTTGTATAACCAGAGAATACCATCATTGGAATAAAACACTTCCACCCCAACGGTTGTTGTGGTACTCTTTACCATAGCCAAGCCACGCAGATGACTGACATGTCCAGCGGGAAATGAATGGATAAAGAAGTTGGGCTACCTATACTCCCTCGACTGTCACTCATCCAGGGAACAAAATGAACTCATGCTATTTGTAGCAACATGGATGGAGCAGTAGATGATATCACTAATTCTGGTATATTAGGGACAGAAAGACACATATGCAGCATATCACTTTCAGGTACAGTCGAAAAATGGTTACAAAGGAAGTAATGTACAGTGCAAACACAGACTCACAAACTGAGCCACGAAACGTAGATTTACCATAGGGGGAAATTGGGGATCGGACAAAGATGAAGTAGGAGGTTGGGATTAACAGAAACACACTAATATATAAAAAAAAACTTCAACAACGGCGACCCTACTAATAGCACAGGGATCTCTAATCAACACTCGTCAATAACCTAACATGGAAAATAATCCAAAATTTAAAGGTACAGCTACATATATATCTGCATCAAGTTGCTTTCGAACTCAAACAAAGACAACAATGTATATAAACTACGCTGAAATAGAAAATAAGTATTAAATTATAAAACAAGAAAAAGGCAAGAAATGCCTACTATATTACC
Source organism: Balaenoptera borealis (assembly GCF_965194805.1). Taxonomy (NCBI): domain Eukaryota; kingdom Metazoa; phylum Chordata; class Mammalia; order Artiodactyla; family Balaenopteridae; genus Balaenoptera; species Balaenoptera borealis. The sequence goes on along the minus strand of NC_138869.1, from coordinate 46,906,332 downwards.
CTCAGGCCTCTGTGACGTGGGCTGGTGTCACATCTCTGTTGCCTCAGCAGGCCTGGGTCCCAATGCAGGAGTATGCTGGTGCTGAGGGAGCCAGGGAGGAGGACGTGCCAGCAGATCAGCACCCCCTCAGACCTCTATTGCCCATTCTCCTCTGCATGGTAGCACAGTCTCCCGATCCAAGCCGGCCCTCTTACAACTAAGCCAAGCCTAGTGTACCCAAATGAAGGTCGACCAGCTGGGAGGGAAGAGCTGTGAAAAGACACCGGATCTCCACAGCTCCTGCTAGTGGGGTTCCCACCTCCAGCCTACTTCCTTAGACTCGCCCCACCTACGAACCACAGCACCTTCAGCATAGCACATTTGCACTGCTTGGGATTTGCGTGGGGTCGGGCAGTGCAGGGTAAGGGTGAAGAGGAAAAGATACACAAGCACTGCGGTGTGTGTTCAGCCACGTTGGACTCCAATTTCCAACCCAACACCAGGACTCCCTCTAAGGCTCTGTTTGCCTACGTTACCAGGGAGGACACGAAGAAGTGCTGCCGCCTTGTGGCGCTTTCCCGTAACAACAACTTGAAACACTGTACTCAAGGGCACTTAACATTCACAAGGCCTGCGCGGCTGCAAATGAACCCTGCCCTCCAGAAATGTCCTATGCTAGGTGATCTGAAATCAATTCAAATCAGGTCCGACTCTCAGGCAGAAATGTTTCAAGAGCCCAGTGGTACTCACACGCTTTTTAAAAAACAGCACATCAAATGAAAAGATGCTCAGGATCTCTCATGATTAAAGAATGAAAATAAACGTAGACGAGCTGTTCCCTGGCTGCAGTCCTCAAAAAGCCTACAAAGAGTAACTGCTCAAGAGGGCAGGAAAAAAGAGAACCCTACTACGCTGTTGGTGGAAATGTAACTTGCTAGCAGCCAGTATGGAGATAGGTAGGCAAGTTCCTTAGTAACCTATAAACTGGAGCGACCACGAGATTCGGCAACCCCACTGCAGTTCGTATAACCAGGGAATACCATCATTGGAATAAAACAGTTGCACCCCAACGGTCGTGGTGCTACTCTTTATCATAGCCAAGACACGCAAACAAGCGAAATGTCCAGCGAGAGACGATTGGATAAAGAACTTGTGAGACCTATACCCCCTGGACTGTCACTCATCCAGACAACAAAATGAACTCATGCTATTTGTAGCCACATGGATGCAGCAGTAGATGATCTCACTAATTCTGGTAAGTTAGAGACAGAAAGACACATATCCCAGCATATCACTTATATGTGCAATCTAAAAACGCATACAAAGAAGGAGTATACAAAGGAAACACAGATTCCCAAACGGGAAAAACAAGTGTCGAGTTCCCAGAGGGGGAAACTGGGGATCGGGGAAGGATGAAGTAGGAGGTTGGGATTCACAGACAAACACTCATATATAAAAAAGACTTCATCAACAACAACCATCCTGAGAGCACAGGGAACTCTACTCAACATTCTTCAATACCCTAACAGGGAAACGAATCCGAAATACTACGGGTACAGCTACATATATAACTGCATCAAGTTGCTGTCGAACTCAAACAAACACAACATTGTATATACACTATGCTGGAATGGAAAATAAATACTAAATTATAAACCAAGAAAAGGCAAGAAATGCCTACTCTATTACTCTCTGGTCTCGGTGAACTGGGATGGTGTGACATCCCTTGAGCCTGAGCAGGCCTGGGGCCCCTGGCTAGAGTATGCTGCTGATTAGGGAGACAGGGGGGAGGACGTGCCAGCAGATCAGCACCCCCTCAGACCTCTAGTGCCCATTCTCCTCTGCATGGGACCACAATCTCTAGATCCAAGCCGACCCTCTTACAGATAAGCCAAGCCTAGGGTACCCAAAGGATGGTGGACTCGCTCGGAGGGAAGAGCTGTGAAAAGACACAGGATCTCCACGGCTACTCCTGGTGGGATTCCCACCTCCAGACTACTTCCTTCGATTCGCCCCACCTACGAACCGCAGCACCTGCAGCACAGCACATTTGCCCTGCTTGGGATTTGCGTGGGCGAGGGTGGTGCAGCGTTAGGGGGAAGAGGTAGAGATACACGAGTCCTACGGTGTGTGTTCAGCCACGTTCCATTCAAATTTCCACCCCAACAACAAGACTAGTTCTAAGGCTCTGTTTGCCCAAGTGACCAGAGAGGGCACGAAGCAGTGCTGCCGCCTTGTGGCGCTTTCCTGTAACAACAACTTTAAAAACTGGGCTCAAGGGCACTTAACATTCACAAGGCCTCTGACCTGCGGGGCTGCAAATGACCCTTGCCCAGGAGAAGTGTCCTGGGCTAGGTAATCTGCCATGAATTCAAATCAGGCCCGACTCTCAGGCAGAAATGTTTCAACAGCTCAGAGGTACTCACACGCTTTTTTAAAAACAGCACATCAAATGAAAAGAGGCTCAGGATCTGCCGTGATCAGGGAATGCACATAAACGTAGACGAGGTGTTCCCTGGCTGCAGTCCTCAAAAAGCCTATAAAGAGTAAGTGCTCAACAGGGCAGGCAGAAGAGGGAACCCTACTATGCTGTTGGTGGAAATGTAAATTGCTAACAGCCAGTATGGAGATAGGTAGGCAAGTTCCTTGCTAAACTATAAACTGGAGCTACCATCAGACTCGGCATCCCCACTCCAGTTTGTATAACCAGAGAATACCATCATTGGAATAAAACACTTCCACCCCAACGGTTGTTGTGGTACTCTTTACCATAGCCAAGCCACGCAGATGACTGACATGTCCAGCGGGAAATGAATGGATAAAGAAGTTGGGCTACCTATACTCCCTCGACTGTCACTCATCCAGGGAACAAAATGAACTCATGCTATTTGTAGCAACATGGATGGAGCAGTAGATGATATCACTAATTCTGGTATATTAGGGACAGAAAGACACATATGCAGCATATCACTTTCAGGTACAGTCGAAAAATGGTTACAAAGGAAGTAATGTACAGTGCAAACACAGACTCACAAACTGAGCCACGAAACGTAGATTTACCATAGGGGGAAATTGGGGATCGGACAAAGATGAAGTAGGAGGTTGGGATTAACAGAAACACACTAATATATAAAAAAAAACTTCAACAACGGCGACCCTACTAATAGCACAGGGATCTCTAATCAACACTCGTCAATAACCTAACATGGAAAATAATCCAAAATTTAAAGGTACAGCTACATATATATCTGCATCAAGTTGCTTTCGAACTCAAACAAAGACAACAATGTATATAAACTACGCTGAAATAGAAAATAAGTATTAAATTATAAAACAAGAAAAAGGCAAGAAATGCCTACTATATTACCCTCAGGCCTCTGTGACGTGGGCTGGTGTCACATCTCTGTTGCCTCAGCAGGCCTGGGTCCCAATGCAGGAGTATGCTGGTGCTGAGGGAGCCAGGGAGGAGGACGTGCCAGCAGATCAGCACCCCCTCAGACCTCTATTGCCCATTCTCCTCTGCATGGTAGCACAGTCTCCCGATCCAAGCCGGCCCTCTTACAACTAAGCCAAGCCTAGTGTACCCAAATGAAGGTCGACCAGCTGGGAGGGAAGAGCTGTGAAAAGACACCGGATCTCCACAGCTCCTGCTAGTGGGGTTCCCACCTCCAGCCTACTTCCTTAGACTCGCCCCACCTACGAACCACAGCACCTTCAGCATAGCACATTTGCACTGCTTGGGATTTGCGTGGGGTCGGGCAGTGCAGGGTAAGGGTGAAGAGGAAAAGATACACAAGCACTGCGGTGTGTGTTCAGCCACGTTGGACTCCAATTTCCAACCCAACACCAGGACTCCCTCTAAGGCTCTGTTTGCCTACGTTACCAGGGAGGACACGAAGAAGTGCTGCCGCCTTGTGGCGCTTTCCCGTAACAACAACTTGAAACACTGTACTCAAGGGCACTTAACATTCACAAGGCCTGCGCGGCTGCAAATGAACCCTGCCCTCCAGAAATGTCCTATGCTAGGTGATCTGAAATCAATTCAAATCAGGTCCGACTCTCAGGCAGAAATGTTTCAAGAGCCCAGTGGTACTCACACGCTTTTTAAAAAACAGCACATCAAATGAAAAGATGCTCAGGATCTCTCATGATTAAAGAATGAAAATAAACGTAGACGAGCTGTTCCCTGGCTGCAGTCCTCAAAAAGCCTACAAAGAGTAACTGCTCAAGAGGGCAGGAAAAAAGAGAACCCTACTACGCTGTTGGTGGAAATGTAACTTGCTAGCAGCCAGTATGGAGATAGGTAGGCAAGTTCCTTAGTAACCTATAAACTGGAGCGACCACGAGATTCGGCAACCCCACTGCAGTTCGTATAACCAGGGAATACCATCATTGGAATACAACAGTTGCACCCCAACGGTCGTGGTGCTACTCTTTATCATAGCCAAGACACGCAAACAAGCAAAATGTCCAGCGAGAGACGATTGGATAAAGAACTTGTGAGACCTATACCCCCTGGACTGTCACTCATCCAGACAACAAAATGAACTCATGCTATTTGTAGCCACATGGATGCAGCAGTAGATGATCTCACTAATTCTGGTAAGTTAGAGACAGAAAGACACATATCCCAGCATATCACTTATATGTGCAATCTAAAAACGCATACAAAGAAGGAGTATACAAAGGAAACACAGATTCCCAAACGGGAAAAACAAGTGTCGAGTTCCCAGAGGGGGAAACTGGGGATCGGGGAAGGATGAAGTAGGAGGTTGGGATTCACAGACAAACACTCATATATAAAAAAGACTTCATCAACAACAACCATCCTGAGAGCACAGGGAACTCTACTCAACATTCTTCAATACCCTAACAGGGAAACGAATCCGAAATACTACGGGTACAGCTACATATATAACTGCATCAAGTTGCTGTCGAACTCAAACAAACACAACATTGTATATACACTATGCTGGAATGGAAAATAAATACTAAATTATAAACCAAGAAAAGGCAAGAAATGCCTACTCTATTACTCTCTGGTCTCGGTGAACTGGGATGGTGTCACATCCCTTGAGCCTGAGCAGGCCTGGGGCCCCTGGCTAGAGTATGCTGCTGATTAGGGAGACAGGGGGGAGGACGTGCCAGCAGATCAGCACCCCCTCAGACCTCTAGTGCCCATTCTCCTCTGCATGGGACCACAATCTCTAGATCCAAGCCGACCCTCTTACAGATAAGCCAAGCCTAGGGTACCCAAAGGATGGTGGACTCGCTCGGAGGGAAGAGCTGTGAAAAGACACAGGATCTCCACGGCTACTCCTGGTGGGATTCCCACCTCCAGACTACTTCCTTCGATTCGCCCCACCTACGAACCGCAGCACCTGCAGCACAGCACATTTGCCCTGCTTGGGATTTGCGTGGGCGAGGGTGGTGCAGCGTTAGGGGGAAGAGGTAGAGATACACGAGTCCTACGGTGTGTGTTCAGCCACGTTCCATTCAAATTTCCACCCCAACAACAAGACTAGTTCTAAGGCTCTGTTTGCCCAAGTGACCAGAGAGGGCACGAAGCAGTGCTGCCGCCTTGTGGCGCTTTCCTGTAACAACAACTTTAAAAACTGGGCTCAAGGGCACTTAACATTCACAAGGCCTCTGACCTGCGGGGCTGCAAATGACCCTTGCCCAGGAGAAGTGTCCTGGGCTAGGTAATCTGCCATGAATTCAAATCAGGCCCGACTCTCAGGCAGAAATGTTTCAACAGCTCAGAGGTACTCACACGCTTTTTTAAAAACAGCACATCAAATGAAAAGAGGCTCAGGATCTGCCGTGATCAGGGAATGCACATAAACGTAGACGAGGTGTTCCCTGGCTGCAGTCCTCAAAAAGCCTATAAAGAGTAAGTGCTCAACAGGGCAGGCAGAAGAGGGAACCCTACTATGCTGTTGGTGGAAATGTAAATTGCTAACAGCCAGTATGGAGATAGGTAGGCAAGTTCCTTGCTAAACTATAAACTGGAGCTACCATCAGACTCGGCATCCCCACTCCAGTTTGTATAACCAGAGAATACCATCATTGGAATAAAACACTTCCACCCCAACGGTTGTTGTGGTACTCTTTACCATAGCCAAGCCACGCAGATGACTGACATGTCCAGCGGGAAATGAATGGATAAAGAAGTTGGGCTACCTATACTCCCTCGACTGTCACTCATCCAGGGAACAAAATGAACTCATGCTATTTGTAGCAACATGGATGGAGCAGTAGATGATATCACTAATTCTGGTATATTAGGGACAGAAAGACACATATGCAGCATATCACTTTCAGGTACAGTCGAAAAATGGTTACAAAGGAAGTAATGTACAGTGCAAACACAGACTCACAAACTGAGCCACGAAACGTAGATTTACCATAGGGGGAAATTGGGGATCGGACAAAGATGAAGTAGGAGGTTGGGATTAACAGAAACACACTAATATATAAAAAAAAACTTCAACAACGGCGACCCTACTAATAGCACAGGGATCTCTAATCAACACTCGTCAATAACCTAACATGGAAAATAATCCAAAATTTAAAGGTACAGCTACATATATATCTGCATCAAGTTGCTTTCGAACTCAAACAAAGACAACAATGTATATAAACTACGCTGAAATAGAAAATAAGTATTAAATTATAAAACAAGAAAAAGGCAAGAAATGCCTACTATATTACCCTCAGGCCTCTGTGACGTGGGCTGGTGTCACATCTCTGTTGCCTCAGCAGGCCTGGGTCCCAATGCAGGAGTATGCTGGTGCTGAGGGAGCCAGGGAGGAGGACGTGCCAGCAGATCAGCACCCCCTCAGACCTCTATTGCCCATTCTCCTCTGCATGGTAGCACAGTCTCCCGATCCAAGCCGGCCCTCTTACAACTAAGCCAAGCCTAGTGTACCCAAATGAAGGTCGACCAGCTGGGAGGGAAGAGCTGTGAAAAGACACCGGATCTCCACAGCTCCTGCTAGTGGGGTTCCCACCTCCAGCCTACTTCCTTAGACTCGCCCCACCTACGAACCACAGCACCTTCAGCATAGCACATTTGCACTGCTTGGGATTTGCGTGGGGTCGGGCAGTGCAGGGTAAGGGTGAAGAGGAAAAGATACACAAGCACTGCGGTGTGTGTTCAGCCACGTTGGACTCCAATTTCCAACCCAACACCAGGACTCCCTCTAAGGCTCTGTTTGCCTACGTTACCAGGGAGGACACGAAGAAGTGCTGCCGCCTTGTGGCGCTTTCCCGTAACAACAACTTGAAACACTGTACTCAAGGGCACTTAACATTCACAAGGCCTGCGCGGCTGCCAATGAACCCTGCCCTCCAGAAATGTCCTATGCTAGGTGATCTGAAATCAATTCAAATCAGGTCCGACTCTCAGGCAGAAATGTTTCAAGAGCCCAGTGGTACTCACACGCTTTTTAAAAAACAGCACATCAAATGAAAAGATGCTCAGGATCTCTCATGATTAAAGAATGAAAATAAACGTAGACGAGCTGTTCCCTGGCTGCAGTCCTCAAAAAGCCTACAAAGAGTAACTGCTCAAGAGGGCAGGAAAAAAGAGAACCCTACTACGCTGTTGGTGGAAATGTAACTTGCTAGCAGCCAGTATGGAGATAGGTAGGCAAGTTCCTTAGTAACCTATAAACTGGAGCGACCACGAGATTCGGCAACCCCACTGCAGTTCGTATAACCAGGGAATACCATCATTGGAATACAACAGTTGCACCCCAACGGTCGTGGTGCTACTCTTTATCATAGCCAAGACACGCAAACAAGCGAAATGTCCAGCGAGAGACGATTGGATAAAGAACTTGTGAGACCTATACCCCCTGGACTGTCACTCATCCAGACAACAAAATGAACTCATGCTATTTGTAGCCACATGGATGCAGCAGTAGATGATCTCACTAATTCTGGTAAGTTAGAGACAGAAAGACACATATCCCAGCATATCACTTATATGTGCAATCTAAAAACGCATACAAAGAAGGAGTATACAAAGGAAACACAGATTCCCAAACGGGAAAAAGAAGTGTCGAGTTCCCAGAGGGGGAAACTGGGGATCGGGGAAGGATGAAGTAGGAGGTTGGGATTCACAGACAAACACTCATATATAAAAAAGACTTCATCAACAACAACCATCCTGAGAGCACAGGGAACTCTACTCAACATTCTTCAATACCCTAACAGGGAAACGAATCCGAAATACTACGGGTACAGCTACATATATAACTGCATCAAGTTGCTGTCGAACTCAAACAAACACAACATTGTATATACACTATGCTGGAATGGAAAATAAATACTAAATTATAAACCAAGAAAAGGCAAGAAATGCCTACTCTATTACTCTCTGGTCTCGGTGAACTGGGATGGTGTCACATCCCTTGAGCCTGAGCAGGCCTGGGGCCCCTGGCTAGAGTATGCTGCTGATTAGGGAGACAGGGGGGAGGACGTGCCAGCAGATCAGCACCCCCTCAGACCTCTAGTGCCCATTCTCCTCTGCATGGGACCACAATCTCTAGATCCAAGCCGACCCTCTTACAGATAAGCCAAGCCTAGGGTACCCAAAGGATGGTGGACTCGCTCGGAGGGAAGAGCTGTGAAAAGACACAGGATCTCCACGGCTACTCCTGGTGGGATTCCCACCTCCAGACTACTTCCTTCGATTCGCCCCACCTACGAACCGCAGCACCTGCAGCACAGCACATTTGCCCTGCTTGGGATTTGCGTGGGCGAGGGTGGTGCAGCGTTAGGGGGAAGAGGTAGAGATACACGAGTCCTACGGTGTGTGTTCAGCCACGTTCCATTCAAATTTCCACCCCAACAACAAGACTAGTTCTAAGGCTCTGTTTGCCCAAGTGACCAGAGAGGGCACGAAGCAGTGCTGCCGCCTTGTGGCGCTTTCCTGTAACAACAACTTTAAAAACTGGGCTCAAGGGCACTTAACATTCACAAGGCCTCTGACCTGCGGGGCTGCAAATGACCCTTGCCCAGGAGAAGTGTCCTGGGCTAGGTAATCTGCCATGAATTCAAATCAGGCCCGACTCTCAGGCAGAAATGTTTCAACAGCTCAGAGGTACTCACACGCTTTTTTAAAAACAGCACATCAAATGAAAAGAGGCTCAGGATCTGCCGTGATCAGGGAATGCACATAAACGTAGACGAGGTGTTCCCTGGCTGCAGTCCTCAAAAAGCCTATAAAGAGTAAGTGCTCAACAGGGCAGGCAGAAGAGGGAACCCTACTATGCTGTTGGTGGAAATGTAAATTGCTAACAGCCAGTATGGAGATAGGTAGGCAAGTTCCTTGCTAAACTATAAACTGGAGCTACCATCAGACTCGGCATCCCCACTCCAGTTTGTATAACCAGAGAATACCATCATTGGAATAAAACACTTCCACCCCAACGGTTGTTGTGGTACTCTTTACCATAGCCAAGCCACGCAGATGACTGACATGTCCAGCGGGAAATGAATGGATAAAGAAGTTGGGCTACCTATACTCCCTCGACTGTCACTCATCCAGGGAACAAAATGAACTCATGCTATTTGTAGCAACATGGATGGAGCAGTAGATGATATCACTAATTCTGGTATATTAGGGACAGAAAGACACATATGCAGCATATCACTTTCAGGTACAGTCGAAAAATGGTTACAAAGGAAGTAATGTACAGTGCAAACACAGACTCACAAACTGAGCCACGAAACGTAGATTTACCATAGGGGGAAATTGGGGATCGGACAAAGATGAAGTAGGAGGTTGGGATTAACAGAAACACACTAATATATAAAAAAAAACTTCAACAACGGCGACCCTACTAATAGCACAGGGATCTCTAATCAACACTCGTCAATAACCTAACATGGAAAATAATCCAAAATTTAAAGGTACAGCTACATATATATCTGCATCAAGTTGCTTTCGAACTCAAACAAAGACAACAATGTATATAAACTACGCTGAAATAGAAAATAAGTATTAAATTATAAAACAAGAAAAAGGCAAGAAATGCCTACTATATTACCCTCAGGCCTCTGTGACGTGGGCTGGTGTCACATCTCTGTTGCCTCAGCAGGCCTGGGTCCCAATGCAGGAGTATGCTGGTGCTGAGGGAGCCAGGGAGGAGGACGTGCCAGCAGATCAGCACCCCCTCAGACCTCTATTGCCCATTCTCCTCTGCATGGTAGCACAGTCTCCCGATCCAAGCCGGCCCTCTTACAACTAAGCCAAGCCTAGTGTACCCAAATGAAGGTCGACCAGCTGGGAGGGAAGAGCTGTGAAAAGACACCGGATCTCCACAGCTCCTGCTAGTGGGGTTCCCACCTCCAGCCTACTTCCTTAGACTCGCCCCACCTACGAACCACAGCACCTTCAGCATAGCACATTTGCACTGCTTGGGATTTGCGTGGGGTCGGGCAGTGCAGGGTAAGGGTGAAGAGGAAAAGATACACAAGCACTGCGGTGTGTGTTCAGCCACGTTGGACTCCAATTTCCAACCCAACACCAGGACTCCCTCTAAGGCTCTGTTTGCCTACGTTACCAGGGAGGACACGAAGAAGTGCTGCCGCCTTGTGGCGCTTTCCCGTAACAACAACTTGAAACACTGTACTCAAGGGCACTTAACATTCACAAGGCCTGCGCGGCTGCCAATGAACCCTGCCCTCCAGAAATGTCCTATGCTAGGTGATCTGAAATCAATTCAAATCAGGTCCGACTCTCAGGCAGAAATGTTTCAAGAGCCCAGTGGTACTCACACGCTTTTTAAAAAACAGCACATCAAATGAAAAGATGCTCAGGATCTCTCATGATTAAAGAATGAAAATAAACGTAGACGAGCTGTTCCCTGGCTGCAGTCCTCAAAAAGCCTACAAAGAGTAACTGCTCAAGAGGGCAGGAAAAAAGAGAACCCTACTACGCTGTTGGTGGAAATGTAACTTGCTAGCAGCCAGTATGGAGATAGGTAGGCAAGTTCCTTAGTAACCTATAAACTGGAGCGACCACGAGATTCGGCAACCCCACTGCAGTTCGTATAACCAGGGAATACCATCATTGGAATACAACAGTTGCACCCCAACGGTCGTGGTGCTACTCTTTATCATAGCCAAGACACGCAAACAAGCGAAATGTCCAGCGAGAGACGATTGGATAAAGAACTTGTGAGACCTATACCCCCTGGACTGTCACTCATCCAGACAACAAAATGAACTCATGCTATTTGTAGCCACATGGATGCAGCAGTAGATGATCTCACTAATTCTGGTAAGTTAGAGACAGAAAGACACATATCCCAGCATATCACTTATATGTGCAATCTAAAAACGCATACAAAGAAGGAGTATACAAAGGAAACACAGATTCCCAAACGGGAAAAACAAGTGTCGAGTTCCCAGAGGGGGAAACTGGGGATCGGGGAAGGATGAAGTAGGAGGTTGGGATTCACAGACAAACACTCATATATAAAAAAGACTTCATCAACAACAACCATCCTGAGAGCACAGGGAACTCTACTCAACATTCTTCAATACCCTAACAGGGAAACGAATCCGAAATACTACGGGTACAGCTACATATATAACTGCATCAAGTTGCTGTCGAACTCAAACAAACACAACATTGTATATACACTATGCTGGAATGGAAAATAAATACTAAATTATAAACCAAGAAAAGGCAAGAAATGCCTACTCTATTACTCTCTGGTCTCGGTGAACTGGGATGGTGTCACATCCCTTGAGCCTGAGCAGGCCTGGGGCCCCTGGCTAGAGTATGCTGCTGATTAGGGAGACAGGGGGGAGGACGTGCCAGCAGATCAGCACCCCCTCAGACCTCTAGTGCCCATTCTCCTCTGCATGGGACCACAATCTCTAGATCCAAGCCGACCCTCTTACAGATAAGCCAAGCCTAGGGTACCCAAAGGATGGTGGACTCGCTCGGAGGGAAGAGCTGTGAAAAGACACAGGATCTCCACGGCTACTCCTGGTGGGATTCCCACCTCCAGACTACTTCCTTCGATTCGCCCCACCTACGAACCGCAGCACCTGCAGCACAGCACATTTGCCCTGCTTGGGATTTGCGTGGGCGAGGGTGGTGCAGCGTTAGGGGGAAGAGGTAGAGATACACGAGTCCTACGGTGTGTGTTCAGCCACGTTCCATTCAAATTTCCACCCCAACAACAAGACTAGTTCTAAGGCTCTGTTTGCCCAAGTGACCAGAGAGGGCACGAAGCAGTGCTGCCGCCTTGTGGCGCTTTCCTGTAACAACAACTTTAAAAACTGGGCTCAAGGGCACTTAACATTCACAAGGCCTCTGACCTGCGGGGCTGCAAATGACCCTTGCCCAGGAGAAGTGTCCTGGGCTAGGTAATCTGCCATGAATTCAAATCAGGCCCGACTCTCAGGCAGAAATGTTTCAACAGCTCAGAGGTACTCACACGCTTTTTTAAAAACAGCACATCAAATGAAAAGAGGCTCAGGATCTGCCGTGATCAGGGAATGCACATAAACGTAGACGAGGTGTTCCCTGGCTGCAGTCCTCAAAAAGCCTATAAAGAGTAAGTGCTCAACAGGGCAGGCAGAAGAGGGAACCCTACTATGCTGTTGGTGGAAATGTAAATTGCTAACAGCCAGTATGGAGATAGGTAGGCAAGTTCCTTGCTAAACTATAAACTGGAGCTACCATCAGACTCGGCATCCCCACTCCAGTTTGTATAACCAGAGAATACCATCATTGGAATAAAACACTTCCACCCCAACGGTTGTTGTGGTACTCTTTACCATAGCCAAGCCACGCAGATGACTGACATGTCCAGCGGGAAATGAATGGATAAAGAAGTTGGGCTACCTATACTCCCTCGACTGTCACTCATCCAGGGAACAAAATGAACTCATGCTATTTGTAGCAACATGGATGGAGCAGTAGATGATATCACTAATTCTGGTATATTAGGGACAGAAAGACACATATGCAGCATATCACTTTCAGGTACAGTCGAAAAATGGTTACAAAGGAAGTAATGTACAGTGCAAACACAGACTCACAAACTGAGCCACGAAACGTAGATTTACCATAGGGGGAAATTGGGGATCGGACAAAGATGAAGTAGGAGGTTGGGATTAACAGAAACACACTAATATATAAAAAAAAACTTCAACAACGGCGACCCTACTAATAGCACAGGGATCTCTAATCAACACTCGTCAATAACCTAACATGGAAAATAATCCAAAATTTAAAGGTACAGCTACATATATATCTGCATCAAGTTGCTTTCGAACTCAAACAAAGACAACAATGTATATAAACTACGCTGAAATAGAAAATAAGTATTAAATTATAAAACAAGAAAAAGGCAAGAAATGCCTACTATATTACCCTCAGGCCTCTGTGACGTGGGCTGGTGTCACATCTCTGTTGCCTCAGCAGGCCTGGGTCCCAATGCAGGAGTATGCTGGTGCTGAGGGAGCCAGGGAGGAGGACGTGCCAGCAGATCAGCACCCCCTCAGACCTCTATTGCCCATTCTCCTCTGCATGGTAGCACAGTCTCCCGATCCAAGCCGGCCCTCTTACAACTAAGCCAAGCCTAGTGTACCCAAATGAAGGTCGACCAGCTGGGAGGGAAGAGCTGTGAAAAGACACCGGATCTCCACAGCTCCTGCTAGTGGGGTTCCCACCTCCAGCCTACTTCCTTAGACTCGCCCCACCTACGAACCACAGCACCTTCAGCATAGCACATTTGCACTGCTTGGGATTTGCGTGGGGTCGGGCAGTGCAGGGTAAGGGTGAAGAGGAAAAGATACACAAGCACTGCGGTGTGTGTTCAGCCACGTTGGACTCCAATTTCCAACCCAACACCAGGACTCCCTCTAAGGCTCTGTTTGCCTACGTTACCAGGGAGGACACGAAGAAGTGATGCCGCCTTGTGGCGCTTTCCCGTAACAACAACTTGAAACACTGTACTCAAGGGCACTTAACATTCACAAGGCCTGCGGGGCTGCCAATGAACCCTGCCCTCCAGAAATGTCCTATGCTAGGTGATCTGAAATCAATTCAAATCAGGTCCGACTCTCAGGCAGAAATGTTTCAAGAGCCCAGTGGTACTCACACGCTTTTTAAAAAACAGCACATCAAATGAAAAGATGCTCAGGATCTCTCATGATTAAAGAATGAAAATAAACGTAGACGAGCTGTTCCCTGGCTGCAGTCCTCAAAAAGCCTACAAAGAGTAACTGCTCAAGAGGGCAGGAAAAAAGAGAACCCTACTACGCTGTTGGTGGAAATGTAACTTGCTAGCAGCCAGTATGGAGATAGGTAGGCAAGTTCCTTAGTAACCTATAAACTGGAGCGACCACGAGATTCGGCAACCCCACTGCAGTTCGTATAACCAGGGAATACCATCATTGGAATACAACAGTTGCACCCCAACGGTCGTGGTGCTACTCTTTATCATAGCCAAGACACGCAAACAAGCGAAATGTCCAGCGAGAGACGATTGGATAAAGAACTTGTGAGACCTATACCCCCTGGACTGTCACTCATCCAGACAACAAAATGAACTCATGCTATTTGTAGCCACATGGATGCAGCAGTAGATGATCTCACTAATTCTGGTAAGTTAGAGACAGAAAGACACATATCCCAGCATATCACTTATATGTGCAATCTAAAAACGCATACAAAGAAGGAGTATACAAAGGAAACACAGATTCCCAAACGGGAAAAACAAGTGTCGAGTTCCCAGAGGGGGAAACTGGGGATCGGGGAAGGATGAAGTAGGAGGTTGGGATTCACAGACAAACACTCATATATAAAAAAGACTTCATCAACAACAACCATCCTGAGAGCACAGGGAACTCTACTCAACATTCTTCAATACCCTAACAGGGAAACGAATCCGAAATACTACGGGTACAGCTACATATATAACTGCATCAAGTTGCTGTCGAACTCAAACAAACACAACATTGTATATACACTATGCTGGAATGGAAAATAAATACTAAATTATAAACCAAGAAAAGGCAAGAAATGCCTACTCTATTACTCTCTGGTCTCGGTGAACTGGGATGGTGTCACATCCCTTGAGCCTGAGCAGGCCTGGGGCCCCTGGCTAGAGTATGCTGCTGATTAGGGAGACAGGGGGGAGGACGTGCCAGCAGATCAGCACCCCCTCAGACCTCTAGTGCCCATTCTCCTCTGCATGGGACCACAATCTCTAGATCCAAGCCGACCCTCTTACAGATAAGCCAAGCCTAGGGTACCCAAAGGATGGTGGACTCGCTCGGAGGGAAGAGCTGTGAAAAGACACAGGATCTCCACGGCTACTCCTGGTGGGATTCCCACCTCCAGACTACTTCCTTCGATTCGCCCCACCTACGAACCGCAGCACCTGCAGCACAGCACATTTGCCCTGCTTGGGATTTGCGTGGGCGAGGGTGGTGCAGCGTTAGGGGGAAGAGGTAGAGATACACGAGTCCTACGGTGTGTGTTCAGCCACGTTCCATTCAAATTTCCACCCCAACAACAAGACTAGTTCTAAGGCTCTGTTTGCCCAAGTGACCAGAGAGGGCACGAAGCAGTGCTGCCGCCTTGTGGCGCTTTCCTGTAACAACAACTTTAAAAACTGGGCTCAAGGGCACTTAACATTCACAAGGCCTCTGACCTGCGGGGCTGCAAATGACCCTTGCCCAGGAGAAGTGTCCTGGGCTAGGTAATCTGCCATGAATTCAAATCAGGCCCGACTCTCAGGCAGAAATGTTTCAACAGCTCAGAGGTACTCACACGCTTTTTTAAAAACAGCACATCAAATGAAAAGAGGCTCAGGATCTGCCGTGATCAGGGAATGCACATAAACGTAGACGAGGTGTTCCCTGGCTGCAGTCCTCAAAAAGCCTATAAAGAGTAAGTGCTCAACAGGGCAGGCAGAAGAGGGAACCCTACTATGCTGTTGGTGGAAATGTAAATTGCTAACAGCCAGTATGGAGATAGGTAGGCAAGTTCCTTGCTAAACTATAAACTGGAGCTACCATCAGACTCGGCATCCCCACTCCAGTTTGTATAACCAGAGAATACCATCATTGGAATAAAACACTTCCACCCCAACGGTTGTTGTGGTACTCTTTACCATAGCCAAGCCACGCAGATGACTGACATGTCCAGCGGGAAATGAATGGATAAAGAAGTTGGGCTACCTATACTCCCTCGACTGTCACTCATCCAGGGAACAAAATGAACTCATGCTATTTGTAGCAACATGGATGGAGCAGTAGATGATATCACTAATTCTGGTATATTAGGGACAGAAAGACACATATGCAGCATATCACTTTCAGGTACAGTCGAAAAATGGTTACAAAGGAAGTAATGTACAGTGCAAACACAGACTCACAAACTGAGCCACGAAACGTAGATTTACCATAGGGGGAAATTGGGGATCGGACAAAGATGAAGTAGGAGGTTGGGATTAACAGAAACACACTAATATATAAAAAAAAACTTCAACAACGGCGACCCTACTAATAGCACAGGGATCTCTAATCAACACTCGTCAATAACCTAACATGGAAAATAATCCAAAATTTAAAGGTACAGCTACATATATATCTGCATCAAGTTGCTTTCGAACTCAAACAAAGACAACAATGTATATAAACTACGCTGAAATAGAAAATAAGTATTAAATTATAAAACAAGAAAAAGGCAAGAAATGCCTACTATATTACCCTCAGGCCTCTGTGACGTGGGCTGGTGTCACATCTCTGTTGCCTCAGCAGGCCTGGGTCCCAATGCAGGAGTATGCTGGTGCTGAGGGAGCCAGGGAGGAGGACGTGCCAGCAGATCAGCACCCCCTCAGACCTCTATTGCCCATTCTCCTCTGCATGGTAGCACAGTCTCCCGATCCAAGCCGGCCCTCTTACAACTAAGCCAAGCCTAGTGTACCCAAATGAAGGTCGACCAGCTGGGAGGGAAGAGCTGTGAAAAGACACCGGATCTCCACAGCTCCTGCTAGTGGGGTTCCCACCTCCAGCCTACTTCCTTAGACTCGCCCCACCTACGAACCACAGCACCTTCAGCATAGCACATTTGCACTGCTTGGGATTTGCGTGGGGTCGGGCAGTGCAGGGTAAGGGTGAAGAGGAAAAGATACACAAGCACTGCGGTGTGTGTTCAGCCACGTTGGACTCCAATTTCCAACCCAACACCAGGACTCCCTCTAAGGCTCTGTTTGCCTACGTTACCAGGGAGGACACGAAGAAGTGATGCCGCCTTGTGGCGCTTTCCCGTAACAACAACTTGAAACACTGTACTCAAGGGCACTTAACATTCACAAGGCCTGCGGGGCTGCCAATGAACCCTGCCCTCCAGAAATGTCCTATGCTAGGTGATCTGAAATCAATTCAAATCAGGTCCGACTCTCAGGCAGAAATGTTTCAAGAGCCCAGTGGTACTCACACGCTTTTTAAAAAACAGCACATCAAATGAAAAGATGCTCAGGATCTCTCATGATTAAAGAATGAAAATAAACGTAGACGAGCTGTTCCCTGGCTGCAGTCCTCAAAAAGCCTACAAAGAGTAACTGCTCAAGAGGGCAGGAAAAAAGAGAACCCTACTACGCTGTTGGTGGAAATGTAACTTGCTAGCAGCCAGTATGGAGATAGGTAGGCAAGTTCCTTAGTAACCTATAAACTGGAGCGACCACGAGATTCGGCAACCCCACTGCAGTTCGTATAACCAGGGAATACCATCATTGGAATACAACAGTTGCACCCCAACGGTCGTGGTGCTACTCTTTATCATAGCCAAGACACGCAAACAAGCGAAATGTCCAGCGAGAGACGATTGGATAAAGAACTTGTGAGACCTATACCCCCTGGACTGTCACTCATCCAGACAACAAAATGAACTCATGCTATTTGTAGCCACATGGATGCAGCAGTAGATGATCTCACTAATTCTGGTAAGTTAGAGACAGAAAGACACATATCCCAGCATATCACTTATATGTGCAATCTAAAAACGCATACAAAGAAGGAGTATACAAAGGAAACACAGATTCCCAAACGGGAAAAAGAAGTGTCGAGTTCCCAGAGGGGGAAACTGGGGATCGGGGAAGGATGAAGTAGGAGGTTGGGATTCACAGACAAACACTCATATATAAAAAAGACTTCATCAACAACAACCATCCTGAGAGCACAGGGAACTCTACTCAACATTCTTCAATACCCTAACAGGGAAACGAATCCGAAATACTACGGGTACAGCTACATATATAACTGCATCAAGTTGCTGTCGAACTCAAACAAACACAACATTGTATATACACTATGCTGGAATGGAAAATAAATACTAAATTATAAACCAAGAAAAGGCAAGAAATGCCTACTCTATTACTCTCTGGTCTCGGTGAACTGGGATGGTGTCACATCCCTTGAGCCTGAGCAGGCCTGGGGCCCCTGGCTAGAGTATGCTGCTGATTAGGGAGACAGGGGGGAGGACGTGCCAGCAGATCAGCACCCCCTCAGACCTCTAGTGCCCATTCTCCTCTGCATGGGACCACAATCTCTAGATCCAAGCCGACCCTCTTACAGATAAGCCAAGCCTAGGGTACCCAAAGGATGGTGGACTCGCTCGGAGGGAAGAGCTGTGAAAAGACACAGGATCTCCACGGCTACTCCTGGTGGGATTCCCACCTCCAGACTACTTCCTTCGATTCGCCCCACCTACGAACCGCAGCACCTGCAGCACAGCACATTTGCCCTGCTTGGGATTTGCGTGGGCGAGGGTGGTGCAGCGTTAGGGGGAAGAGGTAGAGATACACGAGTCCTACGGTGTGTGTTCAGCCACGTTCCATTCAAATTTCCACCCCAACAACAAGACTAGTTCTAAGGCTCTGTTTGCCCAAGTGACCAGAGAGGGCACGAAGCAGTGCTGCCGCCTTGTGGCGCTTTCCTGTAACAACAACTTTAAAAACTGGGCTCAAGGGCACTTAACATTCACAAGGCCTCTGACCTGCGGGGCTGCAAATGACCCTTGCCCAGGAGAAGTGTCCTGGGCTAGGTAATCTGCCATGAATTCAAATCAGGCCCGACTCTCAGGCAGAAATGTTTCAACAGCTCAGAGGTACTCACACGCTTTTTTAAAAACAGCACATCAAATGAAAAGAGGCTCAGGATCTGCCGTGATCAGGGAATGCACATAAACGTAGACGAGGTGTTCCCTGGCTGCAGTCCTCAAAAAGCCTATAAAGAGTAAGTGCTCAACAGGGCAGGCAGAAGAGGGAACCCTACTATGCTGTTGGTGGAAATGTAAATTGCTAACAGCCAGTATGGAGATAGGTAGGCAAGTTCCTTGCTAAACTATAAACTGGAGCTACCATCAGACTCGGCATCCCCACTCCAGTTTGTATAACCAGAGAATACCATCATTGGAATAAAACACTTCCACCCCAACGGTTGTTGTGGTACTCTTTACCATAGCCAAGCCACGCAGATGACTGACATGTCCAGCGGGAAATGAATGGATAAAGAAGTTGGGCTACCTATACTCCCTCGACTGTCACTCATCCAGGGAACAAAATGAACTCATGCTATTTGTAGCAACATGGATGGAGCAGTAGATGATATCACTAATTCTGGTATATTAGGGACAGAAAGACACATATGCAGCATATCACTTTCAGGTACAGTCGAAAAATGGTTACAAAGGAAGTAATGTACAGTGCAAACACAGACTCACAAACTGAGCCACGAAACGTAGATTTACCATAGGGGGAAATTGGGGATCGGACAAAGATGAAGTAGGAGGTTGGGATTAACAGAAACACACTAATATATAGAAAAAAACTTCAACAACGGCGACCCTACTAAGAGCACAGGGATCTCTAATCAACACTCGTCAATAACCTAACATGGAAAATAATCCAAAATTTAAAGGTACAGCTACATATATATCTGCATCAAGTTGCTTTCGAACTCAAACAAAGACAACAATGTATATAAACTACGCTGAAATAGAAAATAAGTATTAAATTATAAAACAAGAAAAAGGCAAGAAATGCCTACTATATTACCCTCAGGCCTCTGTGACGTGGGCTGGTGTCACATCTCTGTTGCCTCAGCAGGCCTGGGTCCCAATGCAGGAGTATGCTGGTGCTGAGGGAGCCAGGGAGGAGGACGTGCCAGCAGATCAGCACCCCCTCAGACCTCTATTGCCCATTCTCCTCTGCATGGTAGCACAGTCTCCCGATCCAAGCCGGCCCTCTTACAACTAAGCCAAGCCTAGTGTACCCAAATGAAGGTCGACCAGCTGGGAGGGAAGAGCTGTGAAAAGACACCGGATCTCCACAGCTCCTGCTAGTGGGGTTCCCACCTCCAGCCTACTTCCTTAGACTCGCCCCACCTACGAACCACAGCACCTTCAGCATAGCACATTTGCACTGCTTGGGATTTGCGTGGGGTCGGGCAGTGCAGGGTAAGGGTGAAGAGGAAAAGATACACAAGCACTGCGGTGTGTGTTCAGCCACGTTGGACTCCAATTTCCAACCCAACACCAGGACTCCCTCTAAGGCTCTGTTTGCCTACGTTACCAGGGAGGACACGAAGAAGTGCTGCCGCCTTGTGGCGCTTTCCCGTAACAACAACTTGAAACACTGTACTCAAGGGCACTTAACATTCACAAGGCCTGCGGGGCTGCCAATGAACCCTGCCCTCCAGAAATGTCCTATGCTAGGTGATCTGAAATCAATTCAAATCAGGTCCGACTCTCAGGCAGAAATGTTTCAAGAGCCCAGTGGTACTCACACGCTTTTTAAAAAACAGCACATCAAATGAAAAGATGCTCAGGATCTCTCATGATTAAAGAATGAAAATAAACGTAGACGAGCTGTTCCCTGGCTGCAGTCCTCAAAAAGCCTACAAAGAGTAACTGCTCAAGAGGGCAGGAAAAAAGAGAACCCTACTACGCTGTTGGTGGAAATGTAACTTGCTAGCAGCCAGTATGGAGATAGGTAGGCAAGTTCCTTAGTAACCTATAAACTGGAGCGACCACGAGATTCGGCAACCCCACTGCAGTTCGTATAACCAGGGAATACCATCATTGGAATACAACAGTTGCACCCCAACGGTCGTGGTGCTACTCTTTATCATAGCCAAGACACGCAAACAAGCGAAATGTCCAGCGAGAGACGATTGGATAAAGAACTTGTGAGACCTATACCCCCTGGACTGTCACTCATCCAGACAACAAAATGAACTCATGCTATTTGTAGCCACATGGATGCAGCAGTAGATGATCTCACTAATTCTGGTAAGTTAGAGACAGAAAGACACATATCCCAGCATATCACTTATATGTGCAATCTAAAAACGCATACAAAGAAGGAGTATACAAAGGAAACACAGATTCCCAAACGGGAAAAAGAAGTGTCGAGTTCCCAGAGGGGGAAACTGGGGATCGGGGAAGGATGAAGTAGGAGGTTGGGATTCACAGACAAACACTCATATATAAAAAAGACTTCATCAACAACAACCATCCTGAGAGCACAGGGAACTCTACTCAACATTCTTCAATACCCTAACAGGGAAACGAATCCGAAATACTACGGGTACAGCTACATATATAACTGCATCAAGTTGCTGTCGAACTCAAACAAACACAACATTGTATATACACTATGCTGGAATGGAAAATAAATACTAAATTATAAACCAAGAAAAGGCAAGAAATGCCTACTCTATTACTCTCTGGTCTCGGTGAACTGGGATGGTGTCACATCCCTTGAGCCTGAGCAGGCCTGGGGCCCCTGGCTAGAGTATGCTGCTGATTAGGGAGACAGGGGGGAGGACGTGCCAGCAGATCAGCACCCCCTCAGACCTCTAGTGCCCATTCTCCTCTGCATGGGACCACAATCTCTAGATCCAAGCCGACCCTCTTACAGATAAGCCAAGCCTAGGGTACCCAAAGGATGGTGGACTCGCTCGGAGGGAAGAGCTGTGAAAAGACACAGGATCTCCACGGCTACTCCTGGTGGGATTCCCACCTCCAGACTACTTCCTTCGATTCGCCCCACCTACGAACCGCAGCACCTGCAGCACAGCACATTTGCCCTGCTTGGGATTTGCGTGGGCGAGGGTGGTGCAGCGTTAGGGGGAAGAGGTAGAGATACACGAGTCCTACGGTGTGTGTTCAGCCACGTTCCATTCAAATTTCCACCCCAACAACAAGACTAGTTCTAAGGCTCTGTTTGCCCAAGTGACCAGAGAGGGCACGAAGCAGTGCTGCCGCCTTGTGGCGCTTTCCTGTAACAACAACTTTAAAAACTGGGCTCAAGGGCACTTAACATTCACAAGGCCTCTGACCTGCGGGGCTGCAAATGACCCTTGCCCAGGAGAAGTGTCCTGGGCTAGGTAATCTGCCATGAATTCAAATCAGGCCCGACTCTCAGGCAGAAATGTTTCAACAGCTCAGAGGTACTCACACGCTTTTTTAAAAACAGCACATCAAATGAAAAGAGGCTCAGGATCTGCCGTGATCAGGGAATGCACATAAACGTAGACGAGGTGTTCCCTGGCTGCAGTCCTCAAAAAGCCTATAAAGAGTAAGTGCTCAACAGGGCAGGCAGAAGAGGGAACCCTACTATGCTGTTGGTGGAAATGTAAATTGCTAACAGCCAGTATGGAGATAGGTAGGCAAGTTCCTTGCTAAACTATAAACTGGAGCTACCATCAGACTCGGCATCCCCACTCCAGTTTGTATAACCAGAGAATACCATCATTGGAATAAAACACTTCCACCCCAACGGTTGTTGTGGTACTCTTTACCATAGCCAAGCCACGCAGATGACTGACATGTCCAGCGGGAAATGAATGGATAAAGAAGTTGGGCTACCTATACTCCCTCGACTGTCACTCATCCAGGGAACAAAATGAACTCATGCTATTTGTAGCAACATGGATGGAGCAGTAGATGATATCACTAATTCTGGTATATTAGGGACAGAAAGACACATATGCAGCATATCACTTTCAGGTACAGTCGAAAAATGGTTACAAAGGAAGTAATGTACAGTGCAAACACAGACTCACAAACTGAGCCACGAAACGTAGATTTACCATAGGGGGAAATTGGGGATCGGACAAAGATGAAGTAGGAGGTTGGGATTAACAGAAACACACTAATATATAAAAAAAAACTTCAACAACGGCGACCCTACTAATAGCACAGGGATCTCTAATCAACACTCGTCAATAACCTAACATGGAAAATAATCCAAAATTTAAAGGTACAGCTACATATATATCTGCATCAAGTTGCTTTCGAACTCAAACAAAGACAACAATGTATATAAACTACGCTGAAATAGAAAATAAGTATTAAATTATAAAACAAGAAAAAGGCAAGAAATGCCTACTATATTACCCTCAGGCCTCTGTGACGTGGGCTGGTGTCACATCTCTGTTGCCTCAGCAGGCCTGGGTCCCAATGCAGGAGTATGCTGGTGCTGAGGGAGCCAGGGAGGAGGACGTGCCAGCAGATCAGCACCCCCTCAGACCTCTATTGCCCATTCTCCTCTGCATGGTAGCACAGTCTCCCGATCCAAGCCGGCCCTCTTACAACTAAGCCAAGCCTAGTGTACCCAAATGAAGGTCGACCAGCTGGGAGGGAAGAGCTGTGAAAAGACACCGGATCTCCACAGCTCCTGCTAGTGGGGTTCCCACCTCCAGCCTACTTCCTTAGACTCGCCCCACCTACGAACCACAGCACCTTCAGCATAGCACATTTGCACTGCTTGGGATTTGCGTGGGGTCGGGCAGTGCAGGGTAAGGGTGAAGAGGAAAAGATACACAAGCACTGCGGTGTGTGTTCAGCCACGTTGGACTCCAATTTCCAACCCAACACCAGGACTCCCTCTAAGGCTCTGTTTGCCTACGTTACCAGGGAGGACACGAAGAAGTGCTGCCGCCTTGTGGCGCTTTCCCGTAACAACAACTTGAAACACTGTACTCAAGGGCACTTAACATTCACAAGGCCTGCGGGGCTGCCAATGAACCCTGCCCTCCAGAAATGTCCTATGCTAGGTGATCTGAAATCAATTCAAATCAGGTCCGACTCTCAGGCAGAAATGTTTCAAGAGCCCAGTGGTACTCACACGCTTTTTAAAAAACAGCACATCAAATGAAAAGATGCTCAGGATCTCTCATGATTAAAGAATGAAAATAAACGTAGACGAGCTGTTCCCTGGCTGCAGTCCTCAAAAAGCCTACAAAGAGTAACTGCTCAAGAGGGCAGGAAAAAAGAGAACCCTACTACGCTGTTGGTGGAAATGTAACTTGCTAGCAGCCAGTATGGAGATAGGTAGGCAAGTTCCTTAGTAACCTATAAACTGGAGCGACCACGAGATTCGGCAACCCCACTGCAGTTCGTATAACCAGGGAATACCATCATTGGAATACAACAGTTGCACCCCAACGGTCGTGGTGCTACTCTTTATCATAGCCAAGACACGCAAACAAGCGAAATGTCCAGCGAGAGACGATTGGATAAAGAACTTGTGAGACCTATACCCCCTGGACTGTCACTCATCCAGACAACAAAATGAACTCATGCTATTTGTAGCCACATGGATGCAGCAGTAGATGATCTCACTAATTCTGGTAAGTTAGAGACAGAAAGACACATATCCCAGCATATCACTTATATGTGCAATCTAAAAACGCATACAAAGAAGGAGTATACAAAGGAAACACAGATTCCCAAACGGGAAAAAGAAGTGTCGAGTTCCCAGAGGGGGAAACTGGGGATCGGGGAAGGATGAAGTAGGAGGTTGGGATTCACAGACAAACACTCATATATAAAAAAGACTTCATCAACAACAACCATCCTGAGAGCACAGGGAACTCTACTCAACATTCTTCAATACCCTAACAGGGAAACGAATCCGAAATACTACGGGTACAGCTACATATATAACTGCATCAAGTTGCTGTCGAACTCAAACAAACACAACATTGTATATACACTATGCTGGAATGGAAAATAAATACTAAATTATAAACCAAGAAAAGGCAAGAAATGCCTACTCTATTACTCTCTGGTCTCGGTGAACTGGGATGGTGTCACATCCCTTGAGCCTGAGCAGGCCTGGGGCCCCTGGCTAGAGTATGCTGCTGATTAGGGAGACAGGGGGGAGGACGTGCCAGCAGATCAGCACCCCCTCAGACCTCTAGTGCCCATTCTCCTCTGCATGGGACCACAATCTCTAGATCCAAGCCGACCCTCTTACAGATAAGCCAAGCCTAGGGTACCCAAAGGATGGTGGACTCGCTCGGAGGGAAGAGCTGTGAAAAGACACAGGATCTCCACGGCTACTCCTGGTGGGATTCCCACCTCCAGACTACTTCCTTCGATTCGCCCCACCTACGAACCGCAGCACCTGCAGCACAGCACATTTGCCCTGCTTGGGATTTGCGTGGGCGAGGGTGGTGCAGCGTTAGGGGGAAGAGGTAGAGATACACGAGTCCTACGGTGTGTGTTCAGCCACGTTCCATTCAAATTTCCACCCCAACAACAAGACTAGTTCTAAGGCTCTGTTTGCCCAAGTGACCAGAGAGGGCACGAAGCAGTGCTGCCGCCTTGTGGCGCTTTCCTGTAACAACAACTTTAAAAACTGGGCTCAAGGGCACTTAACATTCACAAGGCCTCTGACCTGCGGGGCTGCAAATGACCCTTGCCCAGGAGAAGTGTCCTGGGCTAGGTAATCTGCCATGAATTCAAATCAGGCCCGACTCTCAGGCAGAAATGTTTCAACAGCTCAGAGGTACTCACACGCTTTTTTAAAAACAGCACATCAAATGAAAAGAGGCTCAGGATCTGCCGTGATCAGGGAATGCACATAAACGTAGACGAGGTGTTCCCTGGCTGCAGTCCTCAAAAAGCCTATAAAGAGTAAGTGCTCAACAGGGCAGGCAGAAGAGGGAACCCTACTATGCTGTTGGTGGAAATGTAAATTGCTAACAGCCAGTATGGAGATAGGTAGGCAAGTTCCTTGCTAAACTATAAACTGGAGCTACCATCAGACTCGGCATCCCCACTCCAGTTTGTATAACCAGAGAATACCATCATTGGAATAAAACACTTCCACCCCAACGGTTGTTGTGGTACTCTTTACCATAGCCAAGCCACGCAGATGACTGACATGTCCAGCGGGAAATGAATGGATAAAGAAGTTGGGCTACCTATACTCCCTCGACTGTCACTCATCCAGGGAACAAAATGAACTCATGCTATTTGTAGCAACATGGATGGAGCAGTAGATGATATCACTAATTCTGGTATATTAGGGACAGAAAGACACATATGCAGCATATCACTTTCAGGTACAGTCGAAAAATGGTTACAAAGGAAGTAATGTACAGTGCAAACACAGACTCACAAACTGAGCCACGAAACGTAGATTTACCATAGGGGGAAATTGGGGATCGGACAAAGATGAAGTAGGAGGTTGGGATTAACAGAAACACACTAATATATAAAAAAAAACTTCAACAACGGCGACCCTACTAATAGCACAGGGATCTCTAATCAACACTCGTCAATAACCTAACATGGAAAATAATCCAAAATTTAAAGGTACAGCTACATATATATCTGCATCAAGTTGCTTTCGAACTCAAACAAAGACAACAATGTATATAAACTACGCTGAAATAGAAAATAAGTATTAAATTATAAAACAAGAAAAAGGCAAGAAATGCCTACTATATTACCCTCAGGCCTCTGTGACGTGGGCTGGTGTCACATCTCTGTTGCCTCAGCAGGCCTGGGTCCCAATGCAGGAGTATGCTGGTGCTGAGGGAGCCAGGGAGGAGGACGTGCCAGCAGATCAGCACCCCCTCAGACCTCTATTGCCCATTCTCCTCTGCATGGTAGCACAGTCTCCCGATCCAAGCCGGCCCTCTTACAACTAAGCCAAGCCTAGTGTACCCAAATGAAGGTCGACCAGCTGGGAGGGAAGAGCTGTGAAAAGACACCGGATCTCCACAGCTCCTGCTAGTGGGGTTCCCACCTCCAGCCTACTTCCTTAGACTCGCCCCACCTACGAACCACAGCACCTTCAGCATAGCACATTTGCACTGCTTGGGATTTGCGTGGGGTCGGGCAGTGCAGGGTAAGGGTGAAGAGGAAAAGATACACAAGCACTGCGGTGTGTGTTCAGCCACGTTGGACTCCAATTTCCAACCCAACACCAGGACTCCCTCTAAGGCTCTGTTTGCCTACGTTACCAGGGAGGACACGAAGAAGTGCTGCCGCCTTGTGGCGCTTTCCCGTAACAACAACTTGAAACACTGTACTCAAGGGCACTTAACATTCACAAGGCCTGCGCGGCTGCCAATGAACCCTGCCCTCCAGAAATGTCCTATGCTAGGTGATCTGAAATCAATTCAAATCAGGTCCGACTCTCAGGCAGAAATGTTTCAAGAGCCCAGTGGTACTCACACGCTTTTTAAAAAACAGCACATCAAATGAAAAGATGCTCAGGATCTCTCATGATTAAAGAATGAAAATAAACGTAGACGAGCTGTTCCCTGGCTGCAGTCCTCAAAAAGCCTACAAAGAGTAACTGCTCAAGAGGGCAGGAAAAAAGAGAACCCTACTACGCTGTTGGTGGAAATGTAACTTGCTAGCAGCCAGTATGGAGATAGGTAGGCAAGTTCCTTAGTAACCTATAAACTGGAGCGACCACGAGATTCGGCAACCCCACTGCAGTTCGTATAACCAGGGAATACCATCATTGGAATACAACAGTTGCACCCCAACGGTCGTGGTGCTACTCTTTATCATAGCCAAGACACGCAAACAAGCGAAATGTCCAGCGAGAGACGATTGGATAAAGAACTTGTGAGACCTATACCCCCTGGACTGTCACTCATCCAGACAACAAAATGAACTCATGCTATTTGTAGCCACATGGATGCAGCAGTAGATGATCTCACTAATTCTGGTAAGTTAGAGACAGAAAGACACATATCCCAGCATATCACTTATATGTGCAATCTAAAAACGCATACAAAGAAGGAGTATACAAAGGAAACACAGATTCCCAAACGGGAAAAAGAAGTGTCGAGTTCCCAGAGGGGGAAACTGGGGATCGGGGAAGGATGAAGTAGGAGGTTGGGATTCACAGACAAACACTCATATATAAAAAAGACTTCATCAACAACAACCATCCTGAGAGCACAGGGAACTCTACTCAACATTCTTCAATACCCTAAGAGGGAAACGAATCCGAAATACTACGGGTACAGCTACATATATAACTGCATCAAGTTGCTGTCGAACTCAAACAAACACAACATTGTATATACACTATGCTGGAATGGAAAATAAATACTAAATTATAAACCAAGAAAAGGCAAGAAATGCCTACTCTATTACTCTCTGGTCTCGGTGAACTGGGATGGTGTCACATCCCTTGAGCCTGAGCAGGCCTGGGGCCCCTGGCTAGAGTATGCTGCTGATTAGGGAGACAGGGGGGAGGACGTGCCAGCAGATCAGCACCCCCTCAGACCTCTAGTGCCCATTCTCCTCTGCATGGGACCACAATCTCTAGATCCAAGCCGACCCTCTTACAGATAAGCCAAGCCTAGGGTACCCAAAGGATGGTGGACTCGCTCGGAGGGAAGAGCTGTGAAAAGACACAGGATCTCCACGGCTACTCCTGGTGGGATTCCCACCTCCAGACTACTTCCTTCGATTCGCCCCACCTACGAACCGCAGCACCTGCAGCACAGCACATTTGCCCTGCTTGGGATTTGCGTGGGCGAGGGTGGTGCAGCGTTAGGGGGAAGAGGTAGAGATACACGAGTCCTACGGTGTGTGTTCAGCCACGTTCCATTCAAATTTCCACCCCAACAACAAGACTAGTTCTAAGGCTCTGTTTGCCCAAGTGACCAGAGAGGGCACGAAGCAGTGCTGCCGCCTTGTGGCGCTTTCCTGTAACAACAACTTTAAAAACTGGGCTCAAGGGCACTTAACATTCACAAGGCCTCTGACCTGCGGGGCTGCAAATGACCCTTGCCCAGGAGAAGTGTCCTGGGCTAGGTAATCTGCCATGAATTCAAATCAGGCCCGACTCTCAGGCAGAAATGTTTCAACAGCTCAGAGGTACTCACACGCTTTTTTAAAAACAGCACATCAAATGAAAAGAGGCTCAGGATCTGCCGTGATCAGGGAATGCACATAAACGTAGACGAGGTGTTCCCTGGCTGCAGTCCTCAAAAAGCCTATAAAGAGTAAGTGCTCAACAGGGCAGGCAGAAGAGGGAACCCTACTATGCTGTTGGTGGAAATGTAAATTGCTAACAGCCAGTATGGAGATAGGTAGGCAAGTTCCTTGCTAAACTATAAACTGGAGCTACCATCAGACTCGGCATCCCCACTCCAGTTTGTATAACCAGAGAATACCATCATTGGAATAAAACACTTCCACCCCAACGGTTGTTGTGGTACTCTTTACCATAGCCAAGCCACGCAGATGACTGACATGTCCAGCGGGAAATGAATGGATAAAGAAGTTGGGCTACCTATACTCCCTCGACTGTCACTCATCCAGGGAACAAAATGAACTCATGCTATTTGTAGCAACATGGATGGAGCAGTAGATGATATCACTAATTCTGGTATATTAGGGACAGAAAGACACATATGCAGCATATCACTTTCAGGTACAGTCGAAAAATGGTTACAAAGGAAGTAATGTACAGTGCAAACACAGACTCACAAACTGAGCCACGAAACGTAGATTTACCATAGGGGGAAATTGGGGATCGGACAAAGATGAAGTAGGAGGTTGGGATTAACAGAAACACACTAATATATAGAAAAAAACTTCAACAACGGCGACCCTACTAAGAGCACAGGGATCTCTAATCAACACTCGTCAATAACCTAACATGGAAAATAATCCAAAATTGTAAAGGTACAGCTACATATATACCTGCATCAAGTTGCTGTTGAACTCAAACAAAGACAACAATGTATATAAACTACGCTGAAATAGAAAATAAGTATTAAATTATAAAACAAGAAAAAGGCAAGAAATGCCTACTATATTACCCTCAGGCCTCTGTGACGTGGGCTGGTGTCACATCTCTGTTGCCTCAGCAGGCCTGGGTCCCAATGCAGGAGTATGCTGGTGCTGAGGGAGCCAGGGAGGAGGACGTGCCAGCAGATCAGCACCCCCTCAGACCTCTATTGCCCATTCTCCTCTGCATGGTAGCACAGTCTCCCGATCCAAGCCGGCCCTCTTACAACTAAGCCAAGCCTAGTGTACCCAAATGAAGGTCGACCAGCTGGGAGGGAAGAGCTGTGAAAAGACACCGGATCTCCACAGCTCCTGCTAGTGGGGTTCCCACCTCCAGCCTACTTCCTTAGACTCGCCCCACCTACGAACCACAGCACCTTCAGCATAGCACATTTGCACTGCTTGGGATTTGCGTGGGGTCGGGCAGTGCAGGGTAAGGGTGAAGAGGAAAAGATACACAAGCACTGCGGTGTGTGTTCAGCCACGTTGGACTCCAATTTCCAACCCAACACCAGGACTCCCTCTAAGGCTCTGTTTGCCTACGTTACCAGGGAGGACACG
Source organism: Balaenoptera borealis (assembly GCF_965194805.1). Classification (NCBI taxonomy): domain Eukaryota; kingdom Metazoa; phylum Chordata; class Mammalia; order Artiodactyla; family Balaenopteridae; genus Balaenoptera; species Balaenoptera borealis. Next base: position 46,875,680 of record NC_138869.1, on the reverse strand, counting down.
AAGAAGTGCTGCCGCCTTGTGGCGCTTTCCCGTAACAACAACTTGAAACACTGTACTCAAGGGCACTTAACATTCACAAGGCCTGCGCGGCTGCCAATGAACCCTGCCCTCCAGAAATGTCCTATGCTAGGTGATCTGAAATCAATTCAAATCAGGTCCGACTCTCAGGCAGAAATGTTTCAAGAGCCCAGTGGTACTCACACGCTTTTTAAAAAACAGCACATCAAATGAAAAGATGCTCAGGATCTCTCATGATTAAAGAATGAAAATAAACGTAGACGAGCTGTTCCCTGGCTGCAGTCCTCAAAAAGCCTACAAAGAGTAACTGCTCAAGAGGGCAGGAAAAAAGAGAACCCTACTACGCTGTTGGTGGAAATGTAACTTGCTAGCAGCCAGTATGGAGATAGGTAGGCAAGTTCCTTAGTAACCTATAAACTGGAGCGACCACGAGATTCGGCAACCCCACTGCAGTTCGTATAACCAGGGAATACCATCATTGGAATACAACAGTTGCACCCCAACGGTCGTGGTGCTACTCTTTATCATAGCCAAGACACGCAAACAAGCGAAATGTCCAGCGAGAGACGATTGGATAAAGAACTTGTGAGACCTATACCCCCTGGACTGTCACTCATCCAGACAACAAAATGAACTCATGCTATTTGTAGCCACATGGATGCAGCAGTAGATGATCTCACTAATTCTGGTAAGTTAGAGACAGAAAGACACATATCCCAGCATATCACTTATATGTGCAATCTAAAAATGCATACAAAGAAGGAGTATACAAAGGAAACACAGATTCCCAAACGGGAAAAAGAAGTGTCGAGTTCCCAGAGGGGGAAACTGGGGATCGGGGAAGGATGAAGTAGGAGGTTGGGATTCACAGACAAACACTCATATATAAAAAAGACTTCATCAACAACAACCATCCTGAGAGCACAGGGAACTCTACTCAACATTCTTCAATACCCTAACAGGGAAACGAATCCGAAATACTACGGGTACAGCTACATATATAACTGCATCAAGTTGCTGTCGAACTCAAACAAACACAACATTGTATATACACTATGCTGGAATGGAAAATAAATACTAAATTATAAACCAAGAAAAGGCAAGAAATGCCTACTCTATTACTCTCTGGTCTCGGTGAACTGGGATGGTGTCACATCCCTTGAGCCTGAGCAGGCCTGGGGCCCCTGGCTAGAGTATGCTGCTGATTAGGGAGACAGGGGGGAGGACGTGCCAGCAGATCAGCACCCCCTCAGACCTCTAGTGCCCATTCTCCTCTGCATGGGACCACAATCTCTAGATCCAAGCCGACCCTCTTACAGATAAGCCAAGCCTAGGGTACCCAAAGGATGGTGGACTCGCTCGGAGGGAAGAGCTGTGAAAAGACACAGGATCTCCACGGCTACTCCTGGTGGGATTCCCACCTCCAGACTACTTCCTTCGATTCGCCCCACCTACGAACCGCAGCACCTGCAGCACAGCACATTTGCCCTGCTTGGGATTTGCGTGGGCGAGGGTGGTGCAGCGTTAGGGGGAAGAGGTAGAGATACACGAGTCCTACGGTGTGTGTTCAGCCACGTTCCATTCAAATTTCCACCCCAACAACAAGACTAGTTCTAAGGCTCTGTTTGCCCAAGTGACCAGAGAGGGCACGAAGCAGTGCTGCCGCCTTGTGGCGCTTTCCTGTAACAACAACTTTAAAAACTGGGCTCAAGGGCACTTAACATTCACAAGGCCTCTGACCTGCGGGGCTGCAAATGACCCTTGCCCAGGAGAAGTGTCCTGGGCTAGGTAATCTGCCATGAATTCAAATCAGGCCCGACTCTCAGGCAGAAATGTTTCAACAGCTCAGAGGTACTCACACGCTTTTTTAAAAACAGCACATCAAATGAAAAGAGGCTCAGGATCTGCCGTGATCAGGGAATGCACATAAACGTAGACGAGGTGTTCCCTGGCTGCAGTCCTCAAAAAGCCTATAAAGAGTAAGTGCTCAACAGGGCAGGCAGAAGAGGGAACCCTACTATGCTGTTGGTGGAAATGTAAATTGCTAACAGCCAGTATGGAGATAGGTAGGCAAGTTCCTTGCTAAACTATAAACTGGAGCTACCATCAGACTCGGCATCCCCACTCCAGTTTGTATAACCAGAGAATACCATCATTGGAATAAAACACTTCCACCCCAACGGTTGTTGTGGTACTCTTTACCATAGCCAAGCCACGCAGATGACTGACATGTCCAGCGGGAAATGAATGGATAAAGAAGTTGGGCTACCTATACTCCCTCGACTGTCACTCATCCAGGGAACAAAATGAACTCATGCTATTTGTAGCAACATGGATGGAGCAGTAGATGATATCACTAATTCTGGTATATTAGGGACAGAAAGACACATATGCAGCATATCACTTTCAGGTACAGTCGAAAAATGGTTACAAAGGAAGTAATGTACAGTGCAAACACAGACTCACAAACTGAGCCACGAAACGTAGATTTACCATAGGGGGAAATTGGGGATCGGACAAAGATGAAGTAGGAGGTTGGGATTAACAGAAACACACTAATATATAAAAAAAAACTTCAACAACGGCGACCCTACTAATAGCACAGGGATCTCTAATCAACACTCGTCAATAACCTAACATGGAAAATAATCCAAAATTTAAAGGTACAGCTACATATATATCTGCATCAAGTTGCTTTCGAACTCAAACAAAGACAACAATGTATATAAACTACGCTGAAATAGAAAATAAGTATTAAATTATAAAACAAGAAAAAGGCAAGAAATGCCTACTATATTACCCTCAGGCCTCTGTGACGTGGGCTGGTGTCACATCTCTGTTGCCTCAGCAGGCCTGGGTCCCAATGCAGGAGTATGCTGGTGCTGAGGGAGCCAGGGAGGAGGACGTGCCAGCAGATCAGCACCCCCTCAGACCTCTATTGCCCATTCTCCTCTGCATGGTAGCACAGTCTCCCGATCCAAGCCGGCCCTCTTACAACTAAGCCAAGCCTAGTGTACCCAAATGAAGGTCGACCAGCTGGGAGGGAAGAGCTGTGAAAAGACACCGGATCTCCACAGCTCCTGCTAGTGGGGTTCCCACCTCCAGCCTACTTCCTTAGACTCGCCCCACCTACGAACCACAGCACCTTCAGCATAGCACATTTGCACTGCTTGGGATTTGCGTGGGGTCGGGCAGTGCAGGGTAAGGGTGAAGAGGAAAAGATACACAAGCACTGCGGTGTGTGTTCAGCCACGTTGGACTCCAATTTCCAACCCAACACCAGGACTCCCTCTAAGGCTCTGTTTGCCTACGTTACCAGGGAGGACACGAAGAAGTGCTGCCGCCTTGTGGCGCTTTCCCGTAACAACAACTTGAAACACTGTACTCAAGGGCACTTAACATTCACAAGGCCTGCGCGGCTGCCAATGAACCCTGCCCTCCAGAAATGTCCTATGCTAGGTGATCTGAAATCAATTCAAATCAGGTCCGACTCTCAGGCAGAAATGTTTCAAGAGCCCAGTGGTACTCACACGCTTTTTAAAAAACAGCACATCAAATGAAAAGATGCTCAGGATCTCTCATGATTAAAGAATGAAAATAAACGTAGACGAGCTGTTCCCTGGCTGCAGTCCTCAAAAAGCCTACAAAGAGTAACTGCTCAAGAGGGCAGGAAAAAAGAGAACCCTACTACGCTGTTGGTGGAAATGTAACTTGCTAGCAGCCAGTATGGAGATAGGTAGGCAAGTTCCTTAGTAACCTATAAACTGGAGCGACCACGAGATTCGGCAACCCCACTGCAGTTCGTATAACCAGGGAATACCATCATTGGAATACAACAGTTGCACCCCAACGGTCGTGGTGCTACTCTTTATCATAGCCAAGACACGCAAACAAGCGAAATGTCCAGCGAGAGACGATTGGATAAAGAACTTGTGAGACCTATACCCCCTGGACTGTCACTCATCCAGACAACAAAATGAACTCATGCTATTTGTAGCCACATGGATGCAGCAGTAGATGATCTCACTAATTCTGGTAAGTTAGAGACAGAAAGACACATATCCCAGCATATCACTTATATGTGCAATCTAAAAACGCATACAAAGAAGGAGTATACAAAGGAAACACAGATTCCCAAACGGGAAAAAGAAGTGTCGAGTTCCCAGAGGGGGAAACTGGGGATCGGGGAAGGATGAAGTAGGAGGTTGGGATTCACAGACAAACACTCATATATAAAAAAGACTTCATCAACAACAACCATCCTGAGAGCACAGGGAACTCTACTCAACATTCTTCAATACCCTAACAGGGAAACGAATCCGAAATACTACGGGTACAGCTACATATATAACTGCATCAAGTTGCTGTCGAACTCAAACAAACACAACATTGTATATACACTATGCTGGAATGGAAAATAAATACTAAATTATAAACCAAGAAAAGGCAAGAAATGCCTACTCTATTACTCTCTGGTCTCGGTGAACTGGGATGGTGTCACATCCCTTGAGCCTGAGCAGGCCTGGGGCCCCTGGCTAGAGTATGCTGCTGATTAGGGAGACAGGGGGGAGGACGTGCCAGCAGATCAGCACCCCCTCAGACCTCTAGTGCCCATTCTCCTCTGCATGGGACCACAATCTCTAGATCCAAGCCGACCCTCTTACAGATAAGCCAAGCCTAGGGTACCCAAAGGATGGTGGACTCGCTCGGAGGGAAGAGCTGTGAAAAGACACAGGATCTCCACGGCTACTCCTGGTGGGATTCCCACCTCCAGACTACTTCCTTCGATTCGCCCCACCTACGAACCGCAGCACCTGCAGCACAGCACATTTGCCCTGCTTGGGATTTGCGTGGGCGAGGGTGGTGCAGCGTTAGGGGGAAGAGGTAGAGATACACGAGTCCTACGGTGTGTGTTCAGCCACGTTCCATTCAAATTTCCACCCCAACAACAAGACTAGTTCTAAGGCTCTGTTTGCCCAAGTGACCAGAGAGGGCACGAAGCAGTGCTGCCGCCTTGTGGCGCTTTCCTGTAACAACAACTTTAAAAACTGGGCTCAAGGGCACTTAACATTCACAAGGCCTCTGACCTGCGGGGCTGCAAATGACCCTTGCCCAGGAGAAGTGTCCTGGGCTAGGTAATCTGCCATGAATTCAAATCAGGCCCGACTCTCAGGCAGAAATGTTTCAACAGCTCAGAGGTACTCACACGCTTTTTTAAAAACAGCACATCAAATGAAAAGAGGCTCAGGATCTGCCGTGATCAGGGAATGCACATAAACGTAGACGAGGTGTTCCCTGGCTGCAGTCCTCAAAAAGCCTATAAAGAGTAAGTGCTCAACAGGGCAGGCAGAAGAGGGAACCCTACTATGCTGTTGGTGGAAATGTAAATTGCTAACAGCCAGTATGGAGATAGGTAGGCAAGTTCCTTGCTAAACTATAAACTGGAGCTACCATCAGACTCGGCATCCCCACTCCAGTTTGTATAACCAGAGAATACCATCATTGGAATAAAACACTTCCACCCCAACGGTTGTTGTGGTACTCTTTACCATAGCCAAGCCACGCAGATGACTGACATGTCCAGCGGGAAATGAATGGATAAAGAAGTTGGGCTACCTATACTCCCTCGACTGTCACTCATCCAGGGAACAAAATGAACTCATGCTATTTGTAGCAACATGGATGGAGCAGTAGATGATATCACTAATTCTGGTATATTAGGGACAGAAAGACACATATGCAGCATATCACTTTCAGGTACAGTCGAAAAATGGTTACAAAGGAAGTAATGTACAGTGCAAACACAGACTCACAAACTGAGCCACGAAACGTAGATTTACCATAGGGGGAAATTGGGGATCGGACAAAGATGAAGTAGGAGGTTGGGATTAACAGAAACACACTAATATATAAAAAAAAACTTCAACAACGGCGACCCTACTAATAGCACAGGGATCTCTAATCAACACTCGTCAATAACCTAACATGGAAAATAATCCAAAATTTAAAGGTACAGCTACATATATATCTGCATCAAGTTGCTTTCGAACTCAAACAAAGACAACAATGTATATAAACTACGCTGAAATAGAAAATAAGTATTAAATTATAAAACAAGAAAAAGGCAAGAAATGCCTACTATATTACCCTCAGGCCTCTGTGACGTGGGCTGGTGTCACATCTCTGTTGCCTCAGCAGGCCTGGGTCCCAATGCAGGAGTATGCTGGTGCTGAGGGAGCCAGGGAGGAGGACGTGCCAGCAGATCAGCACCCCCTCAGACCTCTATTGCCCATTCTCCTCTGCATGGTAGCACAGTCTCCCGATCCAAGCCGGCCCTCTTACAACTAAGCCAAGCCTAGTGTACCCAAATGAAGGTCGACCAGCTGGGAGGGAAGAGCTGTGAAAAGACACCGGATCTCCACAGCTCCTGCTAGTGGGGTTCCCACCTCCAGCCTACTTCCTTAGACTCGCCCCACCTACGAACCACAGCACCTTCAGCATAGCACATTTGCACTGCTTGGGATTTGCGTGGGGTCGGGCAGTGCAGGGTAAGGGTGAAGAGGAAAAGATACACAAGCACTGCGGTGTGTGTTCAGCCACGTTGGACTCCAATTTCCAACCCAACACCAGGACTCCCTCTAAGGCTCTGTTTGCCTACGTTACCAGGGAGGACACGAAGAAGTGCTGCCGCCTTGTGGCGCTTTCCCGTAACAACAACTTGAAACACTGTACTCAAGGGCACTTAACATTCACAAGGCCTGCGCGGCTGCAAATGAACCCTGCCCTCCAGAAATGTCCTATGCTAGGTGATCTGAAATCAATTCAAATCAGGTCCGACTCTCAGGCAGAAATGTTTCAAGAGCCCAGTGGTACTCACACGCTTTTTAAAAAACAGCACATCAAATGAAAAGATGCTCAGGATCTCTCATGATTAAAGAATGAAAATAAACGTAGACGAGCTGTTCCCTGGCTGCAGTCCTCAAAAAGCCTACAAAGAGTAACTGCTCAAGAGGGCAGGAAAAAAGAGAACCCTACTACGCTGTTGGTGGAAATGTAACTTGCTAGCAGCCAGTATGGAGATAGGTAGGCAAGTTCCTTAGTAACCTATAAACTGGAGCGACCACGAGATTCGGCAACCCCACTGCAGTTCGTATAACCAGGGAATACCATCATTGGAATACAACAGTTGCACCCCAACGGTCGTGGTGCTACTCTTTATCATAGCCAAGACACGCAAACAAGCGAAATGTCCAGCGAGAGACGATTGGATAAAGAACTTGTGAGACCTATACCCCCTGGACTGTCACTCATCCAGACAACAAAATGAACTCATGCTATTTGTAGCCACATGGATGCAGCAGTAGATGATCTCACTAATTCTGGTAAGTTAGAGACAGAAAGACACATATCCCAGCATATCACTTATATGTGCAATCTAAAAACGCATACAAAGAAGGAGTATACAAAGGAAACACAGATTCCCAAACGGGAAAAAGAAGTGTCGAGTTCCCAGAGGGGGAAACTGGGGATCGGGGAAGGATGAAGTAGGAGGTTGGGATTCACAGACAAACACTCATATATAAAAAAGACTTCATCAACAACAACCATCCTGAGAGCACAGGGAACTCTACTCAACATTCTTCAATACCCTAAGAGGGAAACGAATCCGAAATACTACGGGTACAGCTACATATATAACTGCATCAAGTTGCTGTCGAACTCAAACAAACACAACATTGTATATACACTATGCTGGAATGGAAAATAAATATTAAATTATAAACCAAGAAAAGGCAAGAAATGCCTACTCTATTACTCTCTGGTCTCGGTGAACTGGGATGGTGTCACATCCCTTGAGCCTGAGCAGGCCTGGGGCCCCTGGCTAGAGTATGCTGCTGATTAGGGAGACAGGGGGGAGGATGTTCCAGCAGATCAGCACCCCCTCAGACCTCTAGTGCCCATTCTCCTCTGCATGGGACCACAATCTCTAGATCCAAGCCGACCCTCTTACAGATAAGCCAAGCCTAGGGTACCCAAAGGATGGTGGACTCGCTCGGAGGGAAGAGCTGTGAAAAGGCACAGGATCTCCACGGCTACTCCTGGTGGGATTCCCACCTCCAGACTACTTCCTTCGATTCGCCCCACCTACGAACCGCAGCACCTGCAGCACAGCACATTTGCCCTGCTTGGGATTTGCGTGGGCGAGGGTGGTGCAGCGTTAGGGGGAAGAGGTAGAGATACACGAGTCCTACGGTGTGTGTTCAGCCACGTTCCATTCAAATTTCCACCCCAACAACAAGACTAGTTCTAAGGCTCTGTTTGCCCAAGTGACCAGAGAGGGCACGAAGCAGTGCTGCCGCCTTGTGGCGCTTTCCTGTAACAACAACTTTAAAAACTGGGCTCAAGGGCACTTAACATTCACAAGGCCTCTGACCTGCGGGGCTGCAAATGACCCTTGCCCAGGAGAAGTGTCCTGGGCTAGGTAATCTGCCATGAATTCAAATCAGGCCCGACTCTCAGGCAGAAATGTTTCAACAGCTCAGAGGTACTCACACGCTTTTTTAAAAACAGCACATCAAATGAAAAGAGGCTCAGGATCTGCCGTGATCAGGGAATGCACATAAACGTAGACGAGGTGTTCCCTGGCTGCAGTCCTCAAAAAGCCTATAAAGAGTAAGTGCTCAACAGGGCAGGCAGAAGAGGGAACCCTGCTATGCTGTTGGTGGAAATGTAAATTGCTAACAGCCAGTATGGAGATAGGTAGGCAAGTTCCTTGCTAAACTATAAACTGGAGCTACCATCAGACTCGGCATCCCCACTCCAGTTTGTATAACCAGAGAATACCATCATTGGAATAAAACACTTCCACCCCAACGGTTGTTGTGGTACTCTTTACCATAGCCAAGCCACGCAGATGACTGACATGTCCAGCGGGAAATGAATGGATAAAGAAGTTGGGCTACCTATACTCCCTCGACTGTCACTCATCCAGGGAATAAAATGAACTCATGCTATTTGTAGCAACATGGATGGAGCAGTAGATGATATCACTAATTCTGGTATATTAGGGACAGAAAGACACATATGCAGCATATCACTTTCAGGTACAGTCGAAAAATGGTTACAAAGGAAGTAATGTACAGTGCAAACACAGACTCACAAACTGAGCCACGAAACGTAGATTTACCATAGGGGGAAATTGGGGATCGGACAAAGATGAAGTAGGAGGTTGGGATTAACAGAAACACACTAATATATAAAAAAAAACTTCAACAACGGCGACCCTACTAATAGCACAGGGATCTCTAATCAACACTCGTCAATAACCTAACATGGAAAATAATCCAAAATTTAAAGGTACAGCTACATATATATCTGCATCAAGTTGCTTTCGAACTCAAACAAAGACAACAATGTATATAAACTACGCTGAAATAGAAAATAAGTATTAAATTATAAAACAAGAAAAAGGCAAGAAATGCCTACTATATTACCCTCAGGCCTCTGTGACGTGGGCTGGTGTCACATCTCTGTTGCCTCAGCAGGCCTGGGTCCCAATGCAGGAGTATGCTGGTGCTGAGGGAGCCAGGGAGGAGGACGTGCCAGCAGATCAGCACCCCCTCAGACCTCTATTGCCCATTCTCCTCTGCATGGTAGCACAGTCTCCCGATCCAAGCCGGCCCTCTTACAACTAAGCCAAGCCTAGTGTACCCAAATGAAGGTCGACCAGCTGGGAGGGAAGAGCTGTGAAAAGACACCGGATCTCCACAGCTCCTGCTAGTGGGGTTCCCACCTCCAGCCTACTTCCTTAGACTCGCCCCACCTACGAACCACAGCACCTTCAGCATAGCACATTTGCACTGCTTGGGATTTGCGTGGGGTCGGGCAGTGCAGGGTAAGGGTGAAGAGGAAAAGATACACAAGCACTGCGGTGTGTGTTCAGCCACGTTGGACTCCAATTTCCAACCCAACACCAGGACTCCCTCTAAGGCTCTGTTTGCCTACGTTACCAGGGAGGACACGAAGAAGTGCTGCCGCCTTGTGGCGCTTTCCCGTAACAACAACTTGAAACACTGTACTCAAGGGCACTTAACATTCACAAGGCCTGCGCGGCTGCAAATGAACCCTGCCCTCCAGAAATGTCCTATGCTAGGTGATCTGAAATCAATTCAAATCAGGTCCGACTCTCAGGCAGAAATGTTTCAAGAGCCCAGTGGTACTCACACGCTTTTTAAAAAACAGCACATCAAATGAAAAGATGCTCAGGATCTCTCATGATTAAAGAATGAAAATAAACGTAGACGAGCTGTTCCCTGGCTGCAGTCCTCAAAAAGCCTACAAAGAGTAACTGCTCAAGAGGGCAGGAAAAAAGAGAACCCTACTACGCTGTTGGTGGAAATGTAACTTGCTAGCAGCCAGTATGGAGATAGGTAGGCAAGTTCCTTAGTAACCTATAAACTGGAGCGACCACGAGATTCGGCAACCCCACTGCAGTTCGTATAACCAGGGAATACCATCATTGGAATACAACAGTTGCACCCCAACGGTCGTGGTGCTACTCTTTATCATAGCCAAGACACGCAAACAACCGAAATGTCCAGCGAGAGACGATTGGATAAAGAACTTGTGAGACCTATACCCCCTGGACTGTCACTCATCCAGACAACAGAATGAACTCATGCTATTTGTAGCCACATGGATGCAGCAGTAGATGATCTCACTAATTCTGGTAAGTTAGAGACAGAAAGACACATATCCCAGCATATCACTTATATGTGCAATCTAAAAACGCATACAAAGAAGGAGTATACAAAGGAAACACAGATTCCCAAACGGGAAAAAGAAGTGTCGAGTTCCCAGAGGGGGAAACTGGGGATCGGGGAAGGATGAAGTAGGAGGTTGGGATTCACAGACAAACACTCGTATATAAAAAAGACTTCATCAACAACAACCATCCTGAGAGCACAGGGAACTCTACTCAACATTCTTCAATACCCTAAGAGGGAAACGAATCCGAAATACTACGGGTACAGCTACATATATAACTGCATCAAGTTGCTGTCGAACTCAAACAAACACAACATTGTATATACACTATGCTGGAATGGAAAATAAATATTAAATTATAAACCAAGAAAAGGCAAGAAATGCCTACTCTATTACTCTCTGGTCTCGGTGAACTGGGATGGTGTCACATTCCTTGAGCCTGAGCAGGCCTGGGGCCCCTGGCTAGAGTATGCTGCTGATTAGGGAGACAGGGGGGAGGATGTTCCAGCAGATCAGCACCCCCTCAGACCTCTAGTGCCCATTCTCCTCTGCATGGGACCACAATCTCTAGATCCAAGCCGACCCTCTTACAGATAAGCCAAGCCTAGGGTACCCAAAGGATGGTGGACTCGCTCGGAGGGAAGAGCTGTGAAAAGGCACAGGATCTCCACGGCTACTCCTGGTGGGATTCCCACCTCCAGACTACTTCCTTCGATTCGCCCCACCTACGAACCGCAGCACCTGCAGCACAGCACATTTGCCCTGCTTGGGATTTGCGTGGGCGAGGGTGGTGCAGCGTTAGGGGGAAGAGGTAGAGATACACGAGTCCTACGGTGTGTGTTCAGCCACGTTCCATTCAAATTTCCACCCCAACAACAAGACTAGTTCTAAGGCTCTGTTTGCCCAAGTGACCAGAGAGGGCACGAAGCAGTGCTGCCGCCTTGTGGCGCTTTCCTGTAACAACAACTTTAAAAACTGGGCTCAAGGGCACTTAACATTCACAAGGCCTCTGACCTGCGGGGCTGCAAATGACCCTTGCCCAGGAGAAGTGTCCTGGGCTAGGTAATCTGCCATGAATTCAAATCAGGCCCGACTCTCAGGCAGAAATGTTTCAACAGCTCAGAGGTACTCACACGCTTTTTTAAAAACAGCACATCAAATGAAAAGAGGCTCAGGATCTGCCGTGATCAGGGAATGCACATAAACGTAGACGAGGTGTTCCCTGGCTGCAGTCCTCAAAAAGCCTATAAAGAGTAAGTGCTCAACAGGGCAGGCAGAAGAGGGAACCCTGCTATGCTGTTGGTGGAAATGTAAATTGCTAACAGCCAGTATGGAGATAGGTAGGCAAGTTCCTTGCTAAACTATAAACTGGAGCTACCATCAGACTCGGCATCCCCACTCCAGTTTGTATAACCAGAGAATACCATCATTGGAATAAAACACTTCCACCCCAACGGTTGTTGTGGTACTCTTTACCATAGCCAAGCCACGCAGATGACTGACATGTCCAGCGGGAAATGAATGGATAAAGAAGTTGGGCTACCTATACTCCCTCGACTGTCACTCATCCAGGGAATAAAATGAACTCATGCTATTTGTAGCAACATGGATGGAGCAGTAGATGATATCACTAATTCTGGTATATTAGGGACAGAAAGACACATATGCAGCATATCACTTTCAGGTACAGTCGAAAAATGGTTACAAAGGAAGTAATGTACAGTGCAAACACAGACTCACAAACTGAGCCACGAAACGTAGATTTACCATAGGGGGAAATTGGGGATCGGACAAAGATGAAGTAGGAGGTTGGGATTAACAGAAACACACTAATATATAAAAAAAAACTTCAACAACGGCGACCCTACTAATAGCACAGGGATCTCTAATCAACACTCGTCAATAACCTAACATGGAAAATAATCCAAAATTTAAAGGTACAGCTACATATATATCTGCATCAAGTTGCTTTCGAACTCAAACAAAGACAACAATGTATATAAACTACGCTGAAATAGAAAATAAGTATTAAATTATAAAACAAGAAAAAGGCAAGAAATGCCTACTATATTACCCTCAGGCCTCTGTGACGTGGGCTGGTGTCACATCTCTGTTGCCTCAGCAGGCCTGGGTCCCAATGCAGGAGTATGCTGGTGCTGAGGGAGCCAGGGAGGAGGACGTGCCAGCAGATCAGCACCCCCTCAGACCTCTATTGCCCATTCTCCTCTGCATGGTAGCACAGTCTCCCGATCCAAGCCGGCCCTCTTACAACTAAGCCAAGCCTAGTGTACCCAAATGAAGGTCGACCAGCTGGGAGGGAAGAGCTGTGAAAAGACACCGGATCTCCACAGCTCCTGCTAGTGGGGTTCCCACCTCCAGCCTACTTCCTTAGACTCGCCCCACCTACGAACCACAGCACCTTCAGCATAGCACATTTGCACTGCTTGGGATTTGCGTGGGGTCGGGCAGTGCAGGGTAAGGGTGAAGAGGAAAAGATACACAAGCACTGCGGTGTGTGTTCAGCCACGTTGGACTCCAATTTCCAACCCAACACCAGGACTCCCTCTAAGGCTCTGTTTGCCTACGTTACCAGGGAGGACACGAAGAAGTGCTGCCGCCTTGTGGCGCTTTCCCGTAACAACAACTTGAAACACTGTACTCAAGGGCACTTAACATTCACAAGGCCTGCGGGGCTGCCAATGAACCCTGCCCTCCAGAAATGTCCTATGCTAGGTGATCTGAAATCAATTCAAATCAGGTCCGACTCTCAGGCAGAAATGTTTCAAGAGCCCAGTGGTACTCACACGCTTTTTAAAACACAGCACATCAAATGAAAAGATGCTCAGGATCTCTCATGATTAAAGAATGAAAATAAACGTAGACGAGCTGTTCCCTGGCTGCAGTCCTCAAAAAGCCTACAAAGAGTAACTGCTCAAGAGGGCAGGAAAAAAGAGAACCCTACTACGCTGTTGGTGGAAATGTAACTTGCTAGCAGCCAGTATGGAGATAGGTAGGCAAGTTCCTTAGTAACCTATAAACTGGAGCGACCACGAGATTCGGCAACCCCACTGCAGTTCGTATAACCAGGGAATACCATCATTGGAATAAAACAGTTGCACCCCAACGGTCGTGGTGCTACTCTTTATCATAGCCAAGACACGCAAACAACCGAAATGTCCAGCCGGAGATGATTGGATAAAGAACTTGTGAGACCTATACTCCCTGGACTGTCACTCATCCAGACAACAAAATGAATTCATGCTATTGGTAGCCACATGGATGCAGCAGTAGATGATCTCACTAATTCTGGTAAGTTAGAGACAGAAAGACACATATCCCAACATATCACTTATATGTGCAATCTAAAAACGCATACAAGGAAGTAGTATACAAGGGAAACACAGATTCACAAACGGGAAAAAGAAGTGTCGAGTTCCCAGAGGGGGAAATTGGGGATCGGGGAAGGATGAAGTAGGAGGTTGGGATTCACAGAAATACACTAATATATAAAAAAGACTTCATCAACGACAACCATCCTGAGAGCACAGGGAACTCTACTCAACATTCTTCAATACCCTAAGAGGGAAACGAATCCGAAATACTACGGGTACAGCTACATATATAACTGCATCAAGTTGCTGTCGAACTCAAACAAACACAACATTGTATATACACTATGCTGGAATGGAAAATAAATATTAAATTATAAACCAAGAAAAGGCAAGAAATGCCTACACTATTACTCTCTGGCCTCGGTGAACTGGGATGGTGTCACATCCCTTGAGCCTGAGCAGGCCTGGGGCCCCTGGCTAGAGTATGCTGCTGATTAGGGAGACAGGGGGGAGGACGTGCCAGCAGATCAGCACCGCCTCAGACCTCTAGTGCCCATTCTCCTCTGCATGGGACCACAATCTCTAGATCCAAGCCGACCCTCTTACAGATAAGCCAAGCCTAGGGTACCCAAAGGATGTTGGACTCGCTCGGAGGGAAGAGCTGTGAAAAGACACAGGATCTCCACGGCTACTCCTGGTGGGATTCCCACCTCCAGACTACTTCCTTAGATTCGCCTCACCTACGAACCACAGCACCTGCAGCACAGCACATTTGCCCTGCTTGGGATTTGCGTGGTCGAGGGTGGTGCAGCGTTAGGGGGAAGAGGTAGAGGTACACAAGTCCTACGGTGTGTGTTCAGCCACGTTCCATTCAAATTTCCACCACAACAAGGAGACTAGTTCTAAGGCTCTGTTTGCCCAAGTGACCAGAGAGGGCACGAAGCAGTGCTGCCGCCTTGTGGCGCTTTCCTGTAACAACAACTTTAAAAACTGTGCTCAAGGGCACTTACCATTCACAAGGCCTCTGACCTGCGGGGCTGCAAATGACCCCTGCCCAGGAGAAGTGTCCTGGGCTAGGTAATCTGCCATGAATTCAAATCAGGCCCGACTCTCAGGCAGAAATGTTTCAACAGCTCAGAGGTACTCACACGCTTTTTAAAAAACAGCACATCAAATGAAAAGAGGCTCAGGATCTGCCGTGATCAGGGAATGCACATAAACGTAGACGAGGTGTTCCCTGGCTGCAGTCCTCAAAAAGCCTATAAAGAGTAAGTGCTCAACAGGGCAGGCAGAAGAGGGAACCCTACTATGCTGTTGGTGGAAATGTAAATTGCTAACAGACAGTATGGGGATAGGTAGGCAAGTTCCTTGCTAAACTATAAACTGGAGCTACCATCAGACTCGGCATCCCCACTCCAGTTTGTATAACCAGAGAATACCATCATTGGAATAAAACACTTCCACCCCAACAGTTGTTGTGGTACTCTTTACCATAGCCAAGCCACGCAGATGACTGACATGTCCAGCGGGAAATGAATGGATAAAGAAGTTGGGCTACCTATACTCCCTCGACTGTCACTCATCCAGGGAACAAAATGAACTCATGCTATTTGTAGCAACATGGATGGAGCAGTAGATGATATCACTAATTCTGGTATATTAGGGACAGAAAGACACATATGCAGCATATCACTTTCAGGTACAGTCGAAAAATGGATACAAAGGAAGTAAAGTACAGTGCAAACACAGACTCACAAACTGAGACACGAAACGTAGATTTACCATAGGGGGAAATTGGGGATCGGACAAAGATGAAGTAGGAGGTTGGGATTAACAGAAACACACTAATATATAAAAAAAACCTCAACAACGGCGACCCTACTAAGAGCACAGTGATCTCTAATCAACACTCGTCAATAACCTAACATGGAAAATAATCCAAAATTTAAAGGTACAGCTACATATATATCTGCATCAAGTTGCTTTCGAACTCAAACAAAGACAACAATGTATATAAACTACGCTGAAACAGAAAATAAGTATTAAATTATAAAACAAGAAAAAGGCAAGAAATGCCTACTATATTACCCTCAGGCCTCTGTGACGTGGGCTGGTGTCACATCTCTGTTGCCTCAGCAGGCCTGGGTCCCAATGCAGGAGTATGCTGGTGCTGAGGGAGCCAGGGAGGAGGACGTGCCAGCAGATCAGCACCCCCTCAGACCTCTATTGCCCATTCTCCTCTGCATGGTAGCACAGTCTCCCGATCCAAGCCGGCCCTCTTACAACTAAGCCAAGCCTAGTGTACCCAAATGAAGGTCGACCAGCTGGGAGGGAAGAGCTGTGAAAAGACACCGGATCTCCACAGCTCCTGCTAGTGGGGTTCCCACCTTCAGCCTACTTCCTTAGACTCGCCCCACCTACGAACCACAGCACCTTCAGCATAGCACATTTGCACTGCTTGGGATTTGCGTGGGGTCGGGCAGTGCAGGGTAAGCGTGAAAGGAAAAGACACACAAGCACTGCGATGTGTGTTCAGCCACGTTGGACTCCAATTTCCAACCCAACACCAGGACTCCCTCTAAGGCTCTGTTTGCCTACTTTACCAGGGAGGACACGAAGAAGTGATGCCGCTTTCCCGTAACAACAACTTGAAAAACTGTACTCAAGGGCACTTAACATTCACAAGGCCTGCGGGGCTGCCAATGAACCCTGCCCTCCAGAAATGTCCTATGCTAGGTGATCTGAAATCAATTCAAATCAGGTCCGACTCTCAGGCAGAAATGTTTCAAGAGCCCAGTGGTACTCACACGCTTTTTAAAACACAGCACATCAAATGAAAAGATGCTCAGGATCTCTCATGATTAAAGAATGAAAATAAACGTAGACGAGGTGTTCCCTGGCTGCAGTCCTCAAAAAGCCTACAAAGAGTAACTGCACAAGAGGGCAGGAAAAAAGAGAACCCTACTACGCTGTTGGTGGAAATGTAACTTGCTAGCAGCCAGTATGGAGATAGGTAGGCAAGTTCCTTAGTAACCTATAAACTGGAGCGACCACGAGATTCGGCAACCCCACTGCAGTTCGTATAACCAGGGAATACCATCATTGGAATAAAACAGTTGCACCCCAACGGTCGTGGTGCTACTCTTTATCATAGCCAAGACACGCAAACAACCGAAATGTCCAGCCGGAGATGATTGGATAAAGAACTTGTGAGACCTATACTCCCTGGACTGTCACTCATCCAGACAACAAAATGAATTCATGCTATTGGTAGCCACATGGATGCAGCAGTAGATGATCTCACTAATTCTGGTAAGTTAGAGACAGAAAGACACATATCCCAACATATCACTTATATGTGCAATCTAAAAACGCATACAAGGAAGTAGTATACAAGGGAAACACAGATTCACAAACGGGAAAAAGAAGTGTCGAGTTCCCAGAGGGGGAAATTGGGGATCGGGGAAGGATGAAGTAGGAGGTTGGGATTCACAGAAATACACTAATATATAAAAAAGACTTCATCAACGACAACCATCCTGAGAGCACAGGGAACTCTACTCAACATTCTTCAATACCCTAAGAGGGAAACGAATCCGAAATACTACGGGTACAGCTACATATATAACTGCATCAAGTTGCTGTCGAACTCAAACAAACACAACATTGTATATACACTATGCTGGAATGGAAAATAAATATTAAATTATAAAACAAGAAAAGGCAAGAAATGCCTACACTATTACTCTCTGGCCTCGGTGAACTGGGATGGTGTCACATCCCTTGAGCCTGAGCAGGCCTGGGGCCCCTGGCTAGAGTATGCTGCTGATTAGGGAGACAGGGGGGAGGACGTGCCAGCAGATCAGCACCCCCTCAGACATCTAGTGCCCATTCTCCTCTGCATGGGACCACAATCTCTAGATCCAAGCTGACCTTCTTACAGATAAGCCAAGCCTAGGGTACCCAAAGGATGTTGGACTCGCTCGGAGGGAAGAGCTGTGAAAAGACACAGGATCTCCACGGCTACTCCTGGTGGGATTCCCACCTCCAGACTACTTACTTAGATTCGCCTCACCTACGAACCACAGCACCTGCAGCACAGCACATTTGCCCTGCTTGGGATTTGCGTGGTCGAGGGTGGTGCAGCGTTAGGGGGAAGAGGTAGAGGTACACAAGTCCTACGGTGTGTGTTCAGCCACGTTCCATTCAAATTTCCACCACAACAAGGAGACTAGTTCTAAGGCTCTGTTTGCCCAAGTGACCAGAGAGGGCACGAAGCAGTGCTGCCGCCTTGTGGCGCTTTCCTGTAACAACAACTTTAAAAACTGTGCTCAAGGGCACTTACCATTCACAAGGCCTCTGACCTGCGGGGCTGCAAATGACCCCTGCCCAGGAGAAGTGTCCTGGGCTAGGTAATCTGCCATGAATTCAAATCAGGCCCGACTCTCAGGCAGAAATGTTTCAACAGCTCAGAGGTACTCACACGCTTTTTAAAAAACAGCACATCAAATGAAAAGAGGCTCAGGATCTGCCGTGATCAGGGAATGCACATAAACGTAGACGAGGTGTTCCCTGGCTGCAGTCCTCAAAAAGCCTATAAAGAGTAAGTGCTCAACAGGGCAGGCAGAAGAGGGAACCCTACTATGCTGTTGGTGGAAATGTAAATTGCTAACAGACAGTATGGGGATAGGTAGGCAAGTTCCTTGCTAAACTATAAACTGGAGCTACCATCAGACTCGGCATCCCCACTCCAGTTTGTATAACCAGAGAATACCATCATTGGAATAAAACACTTCCACCCCAACAGTTGTTGTGGTACTCTTTACCATAGCCAAGCCACGCAGATGACTGACATGTCCAGCGGGAAATGAATGGATAAAGAAGTTGGGCTACCTATACTCCCTCGACTGTCACTCATCCAGGGAACAAAATGAACTCATGCTATTTGTAGCAACATGGATGGAGCAGTAGATGATATCACTAATTCTGGTATATTAGGGACAGAAAGACACATATGCAGCATATCACTTTCAGGTACAGTCGAAAAATGGATACAAAGGAAGTAAAGTACAGTGCAAACACAGACTCACAAACTGAGACACGAAACGTAGATTTACCATAGGGGGAAATTGGGGATCGGACAAAGATGAAGTAGGAGGTTGGGATTAACAGAAACACACTAATATATAAAAAAAACCTCAACAACGGCGACCCTACTAAGAGCACAGTGATCTCTAATCAACACTCGTCAATAACCTAACATGGAAAATAATCCAAAATTTAAAGGTACAGCTACATATATATCTGCATCAAGTTGCTTTCGAACTCATACAAAGACAACAATGTATATAAACTACGCTGAAACAGAAAATAAGTATTAAATTATAAAACAAGAAAAAGGCAAGAAATGCCTACTATATTACCCTCAGGCCTCTGTGACGTGGGCTGGTGTCACATCTCTGTTGCCTCAGCAGGCCTGGGTCCCAATGCAGGAGTATGCTGGTGCTGAGGGAGCCAGGGAGGAGGACGTGCCAGCAGATCAGCACCCCCTCAGACCTCTATTGCCCATTCTCCTCTGCATGGTAGCACAGTCTCCCGATCCAAGCCGGCCCTCTTACAACTAAGCCAAGCCTAGTGTACCCAAATGAAGGTCGACCAGCTGGGAGGGAAGAGCTGTGAAAAGACACCGGATCTCCACAGCTCCTGCTAGTGGGGTTCCCACCTCCAGCCTACTTCCTTAGACTCGCCCCACCTACGAACCACAGCACCTTCAGCATAGCACATTTGCACTGCTTGGGATTTGCGTGGGGTCGGGCAGTGCAGGGTAAGCGTGAAAGGAAAAGACACACAAGCACTGCGATGTGTGTTCAGCCACGTTGGACTCCAATTTCCAACCCAACACCAGGACTCCCTCTAAGGCTCTGTTTGCCTACTTTACCAGGGAGGACACGAAGAAGTGATGCCGCTTTCCCGTAACAACAACTTGAAAAACTGTACTCAAGGGCACTTAACATTCACAAGGCCTGCGGGGCTGCCAATGAACCCTGCCCTCCAGAAATGTCCTATGCTAGGTGATCTGAAATCAATTCAAATCAGGTCCGACTCTCAGGCAGAAATGTTTCAAGAGCCCAGTGGTACTCACACGCTTTTTAAAACACAGCACATCAAATGAAAAGATGCTCAGGATCTCTCATGATTAAAGAATGAAAATAAACGTAGACGAGGTGTTCCCTGGCTGCAGTCCTCAAAAAGCCTACAAAGAGTAACTGCACAAGAGGGCAGGAAAAAAGAGAACCCTACTACGCTGTTGGTGGAAATGTAACTTGCTAACAGCCAGTATGGAGATAGGTAGGCAAGTTCCTTAGTAACCTATAAACTGGAGCTACCACGAGATTCGGCAACCCCACTGCAGTTCGTATAACCAGAGAATACCATCATTGGAATAAAACAGTTGCACCCCAACGGTCGTGGTGCTACTTTTATCATAGCCAAGACACGCAAACAACCAAAATGTCCAGCGAGAGACGATTGGATAAAGAACTTGTGAGACCTATACCCCCTGGACTGTCACACATCCAGAAAACAAAATGAACTCATGCTATTTGTAGCAACATGGATGCAGCAGTAGATTATCTCACTAATTCTGGTAAGTTAGAGACAGAAAGACACATATCCCAGCATATCACTTATATGTGCAATCTAAAAACGCATACAAAGAAGGAGTATACAAAGGAAACACAGATTCACAAACGGGAAAAAGAAGTGTCGAGTTCCCAGAGGGGGAAACTGGGGATCGGGGAAGGATGAAGTAGGAGGTTGGGATTCACAGAGAAGCACTACTATATAAAAAAGACTTCATCAACAACAACAATCCTGATAGCACAGGGAAATCTACTCATCATTCTTCAATACCCTAACAGGGAAAAGAATCCGAACTACTACGGGTCCAGCTACATACATAACTGCATCAAGTTGCTGTAGAACTCAAACAAACACAACACTGTATATAAACTATGCTGGAATAGAAAATAAATGTTAACTTATAAACCAAGTAAAGGCAAGAAACGCCTACTCTATTACTCTCTGGTCTCGGTGAACTGGGATGGTGTCACATCCATTGAACCTGAGCAGGCATGGGGCCCCTGGCTAGAGTATGCTGCTGATTAGGGAGACAGGGGGGAGGACGTGCCAGCAGATCAGCACCCCCTCAGACCTCTAGTGCCCATTCTCCTCTGCATGGGACCACAATCTCTAGATCCGAGCCGACCCTCTTACAGATAAGCCAAGCCTAGGGTACCCAAAGGATGGTGGACTCGCTCGGAGGGAAGAGCTGTGAAAAGACACCGGATCTCCACGGCTACTCCTGGTGGGATTCCCACCTCCAAACTACTTCCTTCGATTCGCCCCACCTACTAACCACAGCACCTTCAGCATAGCACATTTGCACTGCTTGAGATTTGCGTGGGCGAGGGTGATGCAGCATTAGGGGGAAGAGGGAAAGATACACAAGCCCTACGGTGTGTGTTCAGCCACGTTCCATTCAAATTTCCACCCCAACAACAAGACTAGTTCTAAGGCTCTGTTTGCCCAAGTGACCAGAGAGGGCACGAAGCAGTGCTGCCGCCTTGTGGCGCTTTCCCGTAACAACTACTTTAAAAACTGTGCTCAAGGGCACTTAACATTCACAAGGCCTCTGACCTGCGGGGCTGCAAATGACCCCTGCCCAGGAGAAGTGTCCTGGGCTAGGTAATCGGCCATGAATTCAAATTAGGCCCGACTCTCAGGCAGAAATGTTTCAACAGCTCAGAGGTACTCACACGCTTTTTAAAAAACAGCACATCAAATGAAAAGAGGCTCAGGATCTGCCGTGATCAGGGAGTGCACATAAACGTAGACGAGGTGTTCCCTGGCTGCAGTCCTCAAAAAGCCTATAAAGAGTAAGTGCTCAACAGGGCAGGCAGAAGAGGGAACCCTACTATGCTGTTGGTGGAAATGTAAATTGCTAACAGCCAGTATGGAGATAGGTAGGCAAGTTCCTTGCTAAACTATAAACTGGAGCTACCATCAGACTCGGCATCCCCACTCCAGTTTGTATAACCAGAGAATACCATCATTGGAATAAAACACTTCCACCCCAACGGTTGTTGTGGTACTCTTTACCATAGCCAAGCCACGCAGATGACTGACATGTCCAGCGGGAAATGAATGGATAAAGAAGTTGGGCTACCTATACTCCCTCGACTGTCACTCATCCAGGGAACAAAATGAACTCATGCTATTTGTAGCAACATGGATGGAGCAGTAGATGATATCACTAATTCTGGTATATTAGGGACAGAAAGACACATATGCAGCATATCACTTTCAGGTACAGTCGAAAAATGGATACAAAGGAAGTAATGTACAGTGCAAACACAGACTCACAAACTGAGACACGAAACGTAGATTTACCATAGGGGGAAATTGGGGATCGGACAAAGATGAAGTAGGAGATTGGGATTAACAGAAACACACTAATATATAAAAAAACTTCAACAACGGCGACCCTACTAAGAGCACAGGGATCTCTAATCAACACTCGTCAATAACCTAACATGGAAAATAATCCAAAATTTAAAGGTACAGCTACATATATATCTGCATCAAGTTGCTTTCGAACTCAAACAAAGACAACAATGTATATAAACTACGCTGAAATAGAAAATAAGTATTAAATTATAAAACAAGAAAAAGGCAAGAAATGCCTACTATATTACCCTCAGGCCTCTGTGACGTGGGCTGGTGTCACATCTCTGTTGCCTCAGCAGGCCTGGGTCCCAATGCAGGAGTATGCTGGTGCTGAGGGAGCCAGGGAGGAGGACGTGCCAGCAGATCAGCACCCCCTCAGACCTCTATTGCCCATTCTCCTCTGCATGGTAGCACAGTCTCCCGATCCAAGCCGGCCCTCTTACAACTAAGCCAAGCCTAGTGTACCCAAATGAAGGTCGACCAGCTGGGAGGGAAGAGCTGTGAAAAGACACCGGATCTCCACAGCTCCTGCTAGTGGGGTTCCCACCTCCAGCCTACTTCCTTAGACTCGCCCCACCTACGAACCACAGCACCTTCAGCATAGCACATTTGCACTGCTTGGGATTTGCGTGGGGTCGGGCAGTGCAGGGTAAGGGTGAAGAGGAAAAGATACACAAGCACTGCGGTGTGTGTTCAGCCACGTTGGACTCCAATTTCCAACCCAACACCAGGACTCCCTCTAAGGCTCCGTTTGTCTACATTACCAGGGAGGACACGAAGAAGTGCTGCCGCCTTGTGGCGCTTTCCCGTAAAAACAACTTGAAAAACTGTACTCAAGGGCACTTAACATTCACAAGGCCTGCGGGGCTGCAAATGAACCCTGCCCTCCAGAAATGTCCTATGCTAGGTAATCTGAAATCAATTCAAATCAGGTCCGACTCTCACGCAGAAATGTTTCAAGAGCCCAGTGGTACTCACACGTTTTTTAAAAAACAGCACATCAAATGAAAAGATGCTCAGGGTCTCTCATGATTAAAGAATGAATATAAATGTAGACGAGAAGTTCCCTGGCTGCAGTCCTCAAAAAGCCTACAAAGAGTAACTGCTCAAGAGGGCAGGAAAAGAGGGAACCCTACTACGCTGTTGGTGGAAATGTAAATTGCTAACAGCCAGTATGGAGATAGGTAGGCAAGTTCCTTAGTAACCTATAAACTGGAGCTACCACGAGATTCGGCAACCCCACTGCAGTTCGTATAACCAGAGAATACCATCATTGGAATAAAACAGTTGCACCCCAACGGTCGTGGTGCTACTCTTTATCATAGCCAAGACACGCAAACAACCAAAATGTCCAGCGAGAGACGATCGTTTAAAGAACTTGTGAGACCTATACTCCCTGGACTGTCACTCATCCAGACAACAAAATGAACTCATGCTATTTGTAGCAACATGGATGCAGCAGTAGATGATCTCACTAAATCTGGTAAGTTAGAGACAGAAAGACACATATCCCAGCATATCACTTACACGTGCAATCTAAAAACGCATACAAAGAAGTAGTATACAAAGGAAACACTGATTCACAAACGAGAAAAAGAAGTGTAGCGTTCCCAGAGGGGGAAACTGGGGATCGGGGAAGGATGAAGTAGGAGGTTGGGATTCACAGAAAAACACTAATATATCAGAAAGAGCTAATCAACGACGACCCTCCTGATAGCACAGAGAACTCTACTCAGCATTCTTCATTAACCTAACAGGGAAAAGGATCCGAAATACTATAGGTACATCTACATTTATAACTCTATCAAGTTGCTGTAGAACTCAAACAAACACAACATTGTATATAAACTGTGCTGCAATAGAATATAAAGATTAAATGTAAAACAAGGAAAAGGCAAGTAATGCCTACTCTATTACCCTCAGGCCTCCATGACCTCAGCTGTTGTCACATCCCTGGATCCTGTGCAGGCTTGTGTCTCAAGGTTGGACTGTGCTGAGGCCATCAAATGGGTACCCTTTGGCCTGTAGTGCCCGGTCCCCTCTGATGGTATCACATTTTCCGTATGCAGGCTCCCCCTCTCACAGGGAAGCTAAGCCTATTGCACCCAAATGATGGTGGACCCTCTGGGAGGCAAGAATTTTGAATTGTTACCCCATCTCCACACCTCCTGGTGGTGGGGTTCCCATTCCAGCCTCCTTCCTTACAGTCATCCCACCTACATACCACAGCCCTCTCAGTATATCATTTTGGCATGGGTTTGGATTTATTTATGGTTTGTAGTTTAAGGGGGAAGGGTTAATGAGACACAAGCCCTTGGGTGTATATTCGGGCAACTTCCATTCTAATTTCCAACCTGGGAATTGGACTTTCTGTAACACTCTGGTTGCCTGGGTAACTAGAGTTTGTCTTAAAGAGGTCCTGTCCCCTTGTGGCCATTGCTGTTAATAATTACATTAAAACCGGTGCTTATGGCACTTCCCTGGTGGCACAGTGGGTAGGACTCCGAGGTCCCAATGCAGGGGGCCCAGGTTCGATCCCTGGTCAAGTAACTAGATCCCACATGCATGCCTCAACTAAGAGTTTGCTTGCCACAACTTCGGAGCCCATGGGCCACAACTAAGGAGCCCATGAGCCGCAACTAAGGAGCCCTGGATCCGCAACTAAGGTGTCCATCTGCCACAACTAAGGAGCCCGTCTGCCGCAACTAAGTCCCATCACAACCAAATAAATTTAAAAAAAAAGAAAAAGAAAAAATGCTGCTTATGAGCACTTAGTATTCATAAGGCCTGTCATGCTGTAAATGGTACCTGTCCTCAGGAAATGTTTGTTACTTAATGGAAAAATTATTCAAAGCAGGGCAGAGTTTTAAGAAGCCAATTTCAAGATGTAAATTTTACTCACACTTAAAAAAAAGCACATGGGGCCTTCCCTGGTGGCGCAGTGGTTGGGGGTCTGCCTGCCGATGCAGGGGACACGGGTTCGGGCCCTGGTCTGGGAAGATCCCACATGCCGCGGAGCGGCTGGGCCCATGAGCCATAATTGCTGAGCCTGCGCGTCTGGAGCCTGTGCTCCGCAGCAAGAGAGGCCGCGGTGGTAAGAGACCCGCGCACCGCGATGAAGAGTGGCCCCCGCTTGCCACAACTAGAGAAAGCCCTCGCACAGAAACGAAGACCCAACACAGCCATAAAAATAAAACAAAAAAAAAACCCCATCTGCATGAAATTAAAAAAAAAAGCACATGAAATTATCACTAATTAGTATAGATAATTAGTACAACGAGGTATCAAGTTGCACCAGTCAGAATGGTTATCCTCAAAACACCTACGAACAATAAATGCTGGATAGGGCTTAGAGTAAAAAACCCTCTCTTGCTCTTGGTGGGAATGTAAACTGCTAAGAGTCACTATGGAGAACAGTATGGAGGTTCCTTATAAAACTAAAAATAGAGCTACCATATGATCCAGCAATTCCACTCCTGGGTATATATCCAGAGAAAACCATAAATCAAAAAGACATATGCAGCCCAAGTTCACTGCAGCACTATTTACGTTACCCATGATATGGAAGCAACCAAACTGATCACTGACAGATGAATGGATAAACAAGAAGTGGTTCATATATACAATGGACTATTACTCAGCCATAAAAGAAGAATGAAATAATGTCATTTGCAGCAACATGGATGGACCTAGAGATGATCATACTAAGTAAAGTAAGTCAGACAGAGAATCACAAATATCATATGATATCACTTATGTTGGGAATCTATAAAAATGTTACAGGGACTTCCCTGGTGATCCAGTGGTTAAGAATCCACCTTCCAATGCAGGGGACATGGGTTCAATCCCTGCTTGGGGAACTAAGATCCCACATGCCGCGAGGCAACTAAGCCCACTCACCGCAACTACCAACCCTGTGCACACCACAATGAAAGATCATGCGTGCCACAACTAAGACCCAATGCCACCAAAAATAAATAAATAAATATTTTTAAAAATATTACAAATGTATTTATGTACAAAACAGAAACAGACTCAGAGACTTCAGATACCATTCAGGAAGAAAATTTTTTAAATCTAGTATAGATCATTAAATGTCAACCTGAAAAAATGATGCAATAATTTATATTGTAAAGGGTTTAATTTTCCTCAAATTAATCTATACCAGGCATTAGCAAACTAAACCTGCATATCACATCCAGCCTCCCACCTCATTTTGTAAATAAAATTTTATTGAATGACCAAAAAAACCCATAATGAGACATCACATCACACTTGTCAAAATGGCTATCATTCACAAGTCTACAAATAACAAATGTTACTGAGAATATGCAGAAAATGGATCCTGAGTACACTGTTAGTAGGATTGTAAATTGGTACATCGACTATGAAAACAATATGGAGGACCTGAAAAAACTAAAAGTAGAACTATCATACTAGTGAACAGTTCCACTGCTGGGTATATGTTGAAAGAAATGAAAACACCAATCTGACAAGATACATGCACCCCAATGTTCACAGCAGCATTATTTACAATTGCCAAATATGGAAGCAAACTAAATGTCCATCAACAGAAATGGATAAAGAAGATGTTGTATGTATACACAATAAACTATTACTCAGCTATTAAAAAGAATCAAATTCTGCCACTTGCAACAACATGGATGGGCCTAGAATGTATTATACCTAGTGAAATAAGTTAGAGAAAGACAAATACACTATGTTCTCATTTATATGTGGAATCTAAGAAATGCGAGAAAGAAGTGTATATAACAAAATAGCAATAGACTCACAAAGAACAAATTAGTGGTGACCAGTGGGGAGAGTGAAGGGGGGTGGGAAAGATAGTAGTTTGTTTTTGTTAATCCAATACCTCTATGTAGAAAATAAACAAGAATCTATTGTACAACACAGAGAAATATAGCCATTATTTTGTAATAACTTTAAGTGGAGCATAATCTATAAATATATTAAATCCTTATGTTATACCCCTGAGACTAATGTAATATTGTAAATCAACTATACTTCAATTTTTAAAATCCATAGGGTGGCTGAATGGATTTAAAAAAGATTAATTATATACTGTGAACCAGAGCTTCATGTTAAATTTAAGACCATATATAGGATAAAACTGAATGACTGGAAAAAAGATATTCCATGCAAATGATACTTGCCTTACTAGTCTATCATCAGGAAAAAAGACTTTAAGTCAAACTTCTCAAAGAAACGAATGTTATCATATAATGATAAAGGGATTAATTCATCAAGAAATTATGACAATTATAAATATGTAAGTATCCAGCACTGGAGGTTCTAAACATATAAAGAAAATATTAACACATACAAAGGTGAAAATGTGCAGAAATAAAATAATGGTAAGAAACATCAATACCCCAGTTTCAACACTGTATAGATCAGACAGAATATCCATCAGCAAACACTGAACTTGAACACACACTTGATATCAAGTGAACCTAACAGACACATGTAGTACATTCCACGCAAAAGTAGCAAAATGTCCATTCTTCTAAGCACACGTAGAACATTTCCCATGATAGATCAAATGTTAAGCCACAAAACAAGTCTTCAAAAATCCAAGAAGACTGAAATTATATGAACTATCTTTTCTAACCACAATGGTATGAAACTGAAATTCAATATTAAGAATAATTGAGAGATTAGGAACCAAAACAGTGGAGTAGAAGGACGTGCTCTCATTCCCTCTTGTGAGAACACCAGAATCACAACTAGCTGCTGGATAATCATCGACAGGAAGACACTGGAACTCACCAAAAAACATACCCCACATCCAAAGACAAAGGAGAAGCCAAAATGAGACGGTAGGGGGGGCACAATCACATTAAAATCAAATTGCATAACTGCCGGGTGGATGACTCACAGACCGGAGAACACTTATACCACAGAACTCCACTCACTGGAGTGAAGGTTCTGAGCCCCACGTCAGGTTCCCAACCTGGGGGTCCGGCAATGGGAGGAGGAATTGCTAGAGAATCAGAGTTTGAAGGCTAGTGGGATTTGATTGCAGGACTTCGACAGGACTGGGGGAAACAGAGACTCCACTCTTGGAGGGCACACACAAAGTAGTGTGCGCATCGGGACCCAGGGGAAGGAGCAGTGACCCCAGGGAAGACTGAACCAGACCTACCTGCTAGTGTTGGAGGGTCTCCTGCAGAGGCAGGTGGTGGCTGTGGCTCACCGTGGGGACAAGGACACTGGCAGCAGAAGTTCTGGGAAGTACTCCTTGGTGTGAGCCCTTCCTGAGTCCTCCATTAGCCCCACCAAAGACCCCAGGTAGGCTCCAGTGTTGGGTCGCCTCAGGCCAAAGAACCAACAGGGAGGGAACCCAGCCCCACCCATCAGCAGTCAAGCAGATTAAAGTTTTACTGAGATCTGCTCACCAGAGCAACACTCAGCTCTACCAACCACCAGTCCCTCCCATCAGGGAACTTGCACAAGCCTCTTAGATAGCCTCATCCACCAGAGGGCAGACAGCAGAAGCAAGAAGAACTCCAATCCTGCAGCCTATGGAACAAAAACCACATTCACAGAAAGATGGACAAGATGAAAAGGCAGAGGGCTATGTACCAGACGAAGGAACAAGAAAAAACCCCAGAAAAACAACTAAATGAAGTGGAGATAGGCAACCTTCCAGAAAAAGAATTCAGAATAATGATAGTGAAGATGATCCAGGACCTCAGAAAAAGAATGGAGGAAAAGATCAAAAAGATGCAAGAAATGTTTAACAAAGACCTAGAAGAATTAAAGAACAAACAAATAGAGATGAACAATACAATAACTGAAATGAAAACTACACTAGAAGGAATCAATAGCAGAATAACTGAGGCAGAAGAACGGATAAGTGACCTGGAAGACAGAATGGTGCAAATCACTGCTGTGGAACAGAATGAAGAAAAAAAGAATGAAAAGAAATGAAGACAGCCTAAGAGACCTCTGGGACAACATTAAATGCAAAAACATTCGCATTATAGGGGTCCCAGAAGGAGAAGAGAGAGAAAAAGGACCAGAGAAAATATTTGGAGAGATTATAGTAGAAAACTTCCCTAACATGGGAAAGGAAATAGCCACCCAAGTCCAGGAAGCATAGAGTCCCATGCAGGATAAACCCAAGGAGAAACATGCAGAGACATATAGTAATCACACTGGCAAAAATTAAAGACAAAGAAAAATTATTGAAAGCAGCAAGGGAAAAATGACAAATAACATACAAGGGAACTCCCATAAGGTTAACAGCTGATTTCTCAGCAGAAACTCTACAAGCCAGAAGGGAGTGGCATGATATACTTAAAGTGATGAAAGGGAAGAACCTACAACCAAGATTACTCTACCCGGCAAGGATCTCATTCAGATTCGATGGAGAAATCAAAAGCTTTACAGACAAGTAAAAGCTAAGAGAATTCAGCTCCACCAAACCAGCTCTACAACAAATGCTAAAGGAACTTCTCTAAGTGGGAAACACAAGAGAAGAAAAGGACCTACAAAAACAAACCCAAAACAATTAAGAAAATGGTCATAGAAACATACATATCGATAATTACCTTAAACGTGAATGGATTAAATGCTCCAACCAAAAGACACAGACTTGCTGAATGGATACAAAAACAAGACCCATATATATGCTGTTTACAAGAGACCCACTTCAGACCTAGGGACACATACAGACGGAAAGTGAGGGGATGGACAAAGATATTCCATGCAAATGGAAATCAACAGAAAGCTGGAGTAGCTATACTCATATCAGATAAAATAGACTTTAAAATAAAGAATGTTACAAGAGACAAGGAAGGACACTACATAATGATCAAGGGATCAATCAAAGAAGAAGGTATAACAATTATAAATATATATGCACCCAATATAGGAGCACCTCAATACATAAGGGCAACTGCTAACAGTTCTAAAAGAGGAAATTGACAGTAACACAACAATAGTGGGGGATTTTAACACCTCACTTACACCAATGGACAGATCATCCAAAATGAAAATAAATAAGGAAACAGAAGCTTTAAATGACACAATAGACCAGATAGATTTAATTGATATTTATAGGACATTCCATCCAAAAACAGCAGATTACACTTTCTTCTCAAGTGCACATGGAACATTCTCCAGGATAGATCACATCTTGGGGCACAAACCAAGCTTCAGTAAGTTTAAGAAAATTGAAATTATTTCAAGCATCTTTTCTGACCACAATGCTATGAGATTAGAAATGAATTACAGGGAAAAAATACGTAAAAAACACAAACACATGGAGGCTAAACAATACGTTACTAAATAACCAAGAGATCACTGAAGAAATCAAAGAGGAAATCAAAAAATACCTAGAGACAAATGACAATGAAAACACGATGATCCAAAACCTATGGGATGCAGCAAAAGCAGTTCTAAGAGGGAAGTTTATAGCTATACAAGCCTACCTCAAGAAACAAGAAAATCTCAAATAAACAATCTAACCTTACACCTAAAGTAACTAGAGAAAGAAGAACAAACAAAACCCAAAGTTAGCAGAAGGAAAGAAATCATAAAGATCAGAGCAGAAATAAATGAAATAGAAACAAAGAAAACAATAGTAAGGATCAATAAAACTAAAAGCTGGTTCTTTGAGAAGATAAACAAAATTGATGAACCATTAGCCAGACTCATCAACAAAAAGAGGGAGAGGACTCAAATCAATAAAATTAGAAATGAAAGAGGAGAAGTTACAACAGACACCGTAGAAATACAAAGCATCCTAAGAGACTACTACACGCAACTCTATGCCAATAAAATGGACAACCTGGAAGAAATGGACAAATTCTTAGAAAGGTATAACCTTCCAAGACTGAACCAGGAAGAAATAGAAAATATGAACAGACCAATCACAAGTAATGAAATTGAAACTGTGATTAAAAATCTTCCAACAAACAAAAGTCCAGGACCAGATGGCTTCACAGGTGAATTCTATCAAACATTTAGAGAAGAGCTAACACCCATCCTTCTCAAACTCTTCCAAAAAATTGCAGAGGAAGGAACACTCCCAA
Organism: Balaenoptera borealis; assembly: GCF_965194805.1. Taxonomy (NCBI): domain Eukaryota; kingdom Metazoa; phylum Chordata; class Mammalia; order Artiodactyla; family Balaenopteridae; genus Balaenoptera; species Balaenoptera borealis. The sequence goes on along the minus strand of NC_138869.1, from coordinate 46,843,993 downwards.
ACTCATTCTATGAGGCCACCATCACCCTGATACCAAAACCAGACAAAGATACTACAAAAAAGAAAATTAAAGACCAGTATCACTGATGAATATAGATGCAAAAATCCTCAACAAAATACTAGCAAACAGAATCCAACAACACATTAAAAGGATCATACACCATGATCAAGTGGGATTTATCCCAGGGATTCAAGGATTCTTCAATGTACTCAAATCAATCAATGTGATACACCATATTAACAAACTGAAGAATAAAAACCATATGATCATCTCAATAGATGCAGAAAAAGCTTTTGACAAAATTCAACACCCATTTATGGTAAAAACTCTCCAGAAAGTGGGCATAGAGGGAACCTACCTCAACATAATAAAGGCCATATATGACAAACCCACAGACATCATTCTCAATGGTGAAAAACTGAAAGCATTTCCTCTAAGATCAGGAACAAGACAAGGATGTCCACTCTCACCACTATTATTCAACAGAGTTTTGGAAGTCCTAGCCACGGCAATCAGAGAAGAAAAAGAAATAAAAGGAATACAAATTGGAAAAGAAGAAGTAAAACTGTCACTGTTTGCAGATGACATGATACTATACATAGAGAATCCTAAAGATGCCACCAGTAAACTACTAGAGCTAATCAATGAATTTGGTAAAGTTGCAGGATACAAAATTAATGCACAGAAATCTCTTGCATTCCTATACACTAATTATGAAATATCTGAAAGAGAAGTTAAGGAAACTCTCCCATTTACCACTGCAACAAAAAGAATAAAATACCTAGGAATAAACCTAGTTGGGGAGACAAAAGACCTGTATGCAGAAAACTATAAGACACTGATGAAAGAAATTAAAGATGATACCAACAGATGGAGAGATATACCATGTTCTTGGATTGGAAGAATCAATATTGCGAAAATGACTATACCACCCAAAGCACTCTACAGATTCAATGCAATCCCTATCAAATTACCAATGGCATTTTTTACAGAACTAAAACAAAAAATCTTAAAATTTGTATGGAGACACAAAAGACCCCTAATAGCCAAAGTGGTCTTGAGGGAAAAAAACGGAGCTGGAGGAATCAGGCTCCCAGACTTCAGACTATACTACAAAACTACAATAATGAAGACAATATGGTACTGGCACAAAAACAGAAATATAGATCAATGGCACAAGATAGAAAGCCCAGAGATATACCCACGCACCCATGGTCAACTAATCTATGACAAAGGAGGCAAGGATATACAATGGAGAAAAGACAGTCTCTTCAATAAGTGGTGCTGGGAAAACTGGACAGCTACATGTACAAGAATGAAATTAGAACACTCCCTAACACCATACACAAAAATAAACTCAAAATGGATTAGAGACCTAAATGTAAGACTGGACACTATAAAACTCTTAGAGGAAAACATAGGAAGAACACTCTTTGACATAAATCACAGCAAGATCTTTTTCGATCCACCACCTAGAGTAATAGGAATAAAAACAAAAATAAACAAATGGGACCTATTGAAACTTAAAAGCTTTTGCACAGCAAAGGAAACTACAAACAGACGAAAAGACAACCCTCAGAATGGGAGAAAATATTTGCAAATGAATCAACGGACAAAGGATTTACCTCAAAAATATATAAACAGCTCATGCAGCTCAATTTTAAAGAAACAAACAACCCAATCAAAAAATGGGCAGAAGACCTAAATAGACATTTCTCCAAAGAAGACATACAGATGGCCAGGAAGCACATGAAAAGCTGCTCAACATCACTAATTATTAGGGAAATGCAAATCAAAACTACAATGAGGTATCACTTCACACCAGTTAGAATGGGCATGATCAGAAAATCTACAAACAACAAATGCTGGAGAGGTGTGGAGAAAAGGGAACCCTCTTGCACTGTTGGTGGGAATGTAAATTGAACCAGCCACTATGGAGAACAGTATGGAGGTCCCTTAAAATACTAAAAATAGAATTACCATATGATCCAGCAATCCCACTACTGGGCATATACCCTGAGAAAACCATAATTCAAAAAGACACATGCACCCCAATGTTCATTGCAGCACTATTTACAATAGCCAGGTCATGGAAGCAACCTAAATGCCCATCAACAGATGAATGGATAAAGAAGATGTGGTACATATATACAATGGAATATTACTCAGCCATTAAAAGGAACGAAATTGGGTCATTTGTTGAGACGCAGATGGACCTAGAGACTGTCATACAGAGTGCAGTAAGTCAGAAAGAGAAAAACAAATATCATATATTAACGCATATATGTGGAACCTAGAAAAATGGTACAGATGAACCGGTTTGCAGGGCAGAAGTTGAGACACAGATGTAGAGAACAAACATATGGACATCAAGGGGGGAAAGCAGCAGGGGGGTGGGGGTGGAGGCGTGATGAGTTGGGCGATTGGGATTGACATGTATACACTGATGTGTATAAAATTGATGACTAATAAGAACCTGCTGTATAAAAAATTAATTTAAAAAAAACACCACAACTAGTGAGCCTGCACTGTAAAGCCCACATGCCACAACTACTGAGGCCCCGTGCCACAACTACTGAAGCCTGCGTGCCTAGAGCCCATGCTCCACAACAAGAGAAGCCACCGCAATGAGAAGCCCGCGAGCTGCAATGGAGTAGCCCCTGCTCATTACAACTAGAGAAAGCCCGCGCACAGCAACAAAGACCCAACGCAGCCAAAAATAAATAATTAATTTTAAAAAGTAAAATAAAATAAAAGACTGAATCATGAAGAAATAAAACAATCGGAACAGACAAAATTACTATTAAGGAGATTGAATCAGTTCTCAAAAACCTCCCCCCAAAAAATACCAGGGCTATGTTCAGTATAAACTAACACAACATTGTAAAACACCTATAACCCAATAACAAAAAAGAAACATTTCCTATAATTATCAATTCCATTAATAAATCCAGAAATAAAATATGTTGATATTCTTTTTATTTAAAAAAAATACCGGGACTAGATGGCTTCACTGGTGAATTTTATCAAACTTTTTTTCCTCTATCAAACTTTTAAAAGAAGTATTAATACTAATTATTTTTAATTGGGTAAATCTTATAAATCTATTTGTGGATGATACTTTGTATTTTACAAATACACTAGGGGAGACACACACAAATGATATAAAATAAGTTAGAACTATTGGTTCTGAATCTCTGATGTCTGAAAATATTTATCATTTTAGTTGAGCTATGTTTCAGAAAGTTAACACAATTGAGCATACATTAATAATATGATTCTTGTAGACTTTTTGGAAAATACAAAGAAGTGATAAAGAAGAGTATGTCTGTTACATGAGTGGGGAGTATAATGGAAACATAGAAGAACAAGCCTCGACCGATTACAACCTCCACTTGACAAGCCAATATCTTCAATTAATGAAGGGGACAATGTTCACTTTTCAAAGCAAACTACAAGCAAAGGAAAACTTAGACGAAAACTAAGTTTCCAGATTTACCATGATAGTTTATGCACATTTCTCAGAGAATCACACCAAACCCTTACTAAACATAAAAGAAATATATGAACTTCATAGCGGAGGAGTCTTGCAGAAAACACCTGAACAAGGGAACATCAGGTGTAATGGGACAAACAATTATCAGGTCACTGAAGCACACATGACACATTATCCCTACTGTGGTATTGTGGGTGAAATACACAAGAAAATCATAATCTGAAACTATCATGAAAAAATATCAGTTTTATGCAAATTTCAGATCACATATACCTCCCATGTTCTCTGACTCTAATACTGTATTAAATAGTCTTTCTTATCAATATACAGAGCAAATCTCTCCTAATTACTTTTTTTCCCCAGAACTTCGAGTTATCTGGACCACTAACGCCATCCCACTTAAAAGGGTATTCATCCTGTTGTGCTAAGTTGATGTTGCATTCAGATGTACATTAATCTTTCCATTTTCCCCTTCTTCACTAATAGCTCAACATCTGAAATTATCCCATAGGGAATTTTGGATATTAATGGCTTCCCATGTTGATCTTTCACAAAAGGAATAATTTCAATAGTTGAAAGTCATTAATTCATGGTGAGAATTCTCCATGTTCTGTAGGAAGCCTGGATGCAGACAATGGGGAAAAGGCTCTGGAACACAGGGGAGAAGTACTGTAAAGAGCTGACTGACTATCATAAGAAGGAGAAAAACAAGCAGTTGAAAACAACCTTGCTAGGCAGGAACATCAGAAGTAGAAAATGAAAGGTTTGCAGGTTCTCAATCCATGACATTTCAGGAGAAAAAGCAGACACGGCCTCTGACCCCGAACAGGACGTTTACCTGAGAAGCTGCCATTTTCTCCTTTTCTTCCTCCTGCTCTGGGTTGTTTTCTCATCGCTATTATGTTGAGGAATCACATCAGTATCTTGAGAATATGTCTTCAATGGCATCAGCACAACTGCTTCACCTGTTCCCACCATACCCACAGGCAAAAGGACCGTGAAATGCCAACCTTTTGAAAAAGAGAGATTCAGGAACAATGAGCTCCTGCATGGAGACCAAACTGTGAGGTTTTTCTTTCCTGTCTACATGTGCTCTCCCCTCACACAGAGGCCCCCAAACTGCTACAGCACAGAGTAAGTGGGCTACACGGCCCTACCTCTTCCAATCCCATGTAGAGCAGACACCAACGCCTCTCCAACGGCAAAAGGACCAAAGACTGGAAGCAACGCTCACCAATGAACCCAGCAGCCCTTGTGCTTAAAACTGGCCTAAATTTAGAATCACCTGGAGTTAAAACAATGCAAATGCTCCCACCCAGATCAATAGACTCTGTGGGGAGGGCACAGGTGATGTTACTGCTAAATACTCATCATGCAATGCTAATGGGAAAGTGCATGGGAGCAACGTAGCAAACATTTCTTCCAAAGCTTTAAAGTGCATAGAAATTTGGGGGGAATCTGGGCCCCACTTGAAGTTATAATTCTCCTGTGGGGCTCATAAAATGGCATCTTTAACAAGTTTTTTGTTGGCGCAGATGTTACTCCTCAGACCCGTATCCAGTAGCACTGAGCTAGAGCTATCAGGCAGAGCACACCTGAGACCACTGAGTAGCGTGAAGGTTTCAGGTAAGAACTTCCAGAAGTGCAGGTTCCCTGGGCCTGATTCCTAGGGGCTGAGACCCTCCTGGAAAAGGTGTGCCCTTGCTGTTGTCTAAGGGAGATGCTGCTAGGTTGGTGGAAATCACGTGGTGGGTTTAGGGTTGTGTGAGGGGTGGCTCGTAGAAATCTACCCAAAGGTACCCTTAGTCCTCAGGTCCTTTAGCCCTCTCTCCTCTCAGGGCCCACTTGACCCACAGGACTACCTGAGAGCAGGGCATGACCACCTGTCCTCAGGTGAGCTGAGACTCCCTACCCCCAAAGATCCAGGGCATGAAGTTGTTTGCATCACAGATTTGTTTGAAAATAAACCAAAGGCAGCCACTGAGGGTGGATTAACATTTTGTGTTGGGAATGGACAGAAGCCTTTGAAAATGATGCCATGAATGCATATTTGATGATTCACAAAGGAAGTTGTGATCTATGTTAATAAAGCACATTATAACTGAATCAACAGATCAGAATTTTTGGTTTGTTGTGTGTCTATGTGTGTGTGTTACAAATTGTGGTGCCAGAGTTTGTTCTCCCCACCCCCCTTTATTTATTTTTACTTTCTCACATCTTTAAAGTGCATTGATTAAGGTAAAAATTAGAGAAAAGCATATCCATTTTTTCAAATATTCTTTGAGAATACTGAATCTTTTAAAATTTTCATTTTATTAACATTTTAAAAAAATTTTTATACAATTCTTAAAGGTTACTTTCCATTTACATTTATTATAAAATATTGGCTATTTTCCCTGGGTTGTACAATACATCTCTGAGCCTATCTTACACCCAATAGTTTGTATCTCCCACTCCCCCACCCCTATAGTGCCCCTCCCACCTCCCCACTGGTCACCACTAGTTTGTTCTCTGTAAGTTTGCTTCTTTTTTGTTATATTCATTCATTTGTTGTATTTTTTAGATTCCACATATAAGTGATATCATACAGTACTTGCCTTTCTCTGTCTGACTTATTTCACTTAGCATAATGTCCTCCAAGTCTATCCACGTTGCTGCGAATGTCAAAATTTCATTTTTTCATGGTTGAGTAGTAGTGCGTTGTACATATACACCACATCTTCTTTATCCATTCATCTGCTGATGAGCACTTAGTTTGCTTCTATATCTTGGCAATTGCAAATAGTGCTGCTATGAATATTGGGGTGCATGTATATTTTTGAAATAGTGTTTTGGGTTTTTCTTGGATATACATCCAGGAGTGGAATCGCTGGGTCATATGGTAGTTCTATATTTAGTTTTTTGAATCTTGTAGTGTATCCCAATAATTGTTTCATAATCCACATACCAGTGTATTTAACATTTTAAGTGATTTTTAAAAGAGTTTTTTTTTTTTGGCCACACTGGTTGCAGGATCTTAGTTCCCCAACCAGGGATTAAATCCCGGACCAGGGATTGAACCTGGGTCACAGCAGTGAAAGTGCCAAGTCCTAACCATTGGACCACCAGGGAATTCCCAAACAAATTAGACTTTAAAATAAGGACTGTTAAAAGAGACAAAGAAGGATACTACATAATGATCAAGGATCAATCCAAGAAGAAGATATAACAATTTTAAGTATTTATGCACCCAACATAGGAGCACCTACATACATAAAGCAAATATTAACTGACATAAAGGGAGAAATTGATAGTAACACAATAAAAGTAGGGAACTTTAAAATCCCACTTACAACAATGGACAGGTCATCCAGACAGAAAATCAATAAGGAAACCCTGGCCTTAAAGGACACATTAAACCAGATGGATGGATGTATATATACAAAACATTCCATCCAAAAGCATCAGAATACACTTCATTTTCAAGAGCACACGGAACTTTCTCCAGGATAGCTCACATGCTACACCTCAAAACAACCCTCAGTAAACTTAAGGAAATTGAAATCACATCAAGTATATTTTCCAAACACAATGCTATGAGACTACAAATCGACTTTAAGAAAATAACTGCAAAAAACACAAACACGTGGAGGCTAAACAATATGCTACTAAACAACCAATGGAACACTGAAGAAATCAGAGAAGAAATAAAAAATACTTAGAGACAAAAGAAAATGAAAACACAACAATCCAAATCTATGAAACACAGCAAAAGCAGTTCTAAAAGGGAAGTTTACAGTGATACAAGCTTGTTTACAGGAAACATGAAAAATCTCAAATGTACAATCTAACCTTACACCCAAAGGAGTGAGAAAAAGAAGAAAGCTCAAAGTTAGTAAAATTTTTAAAAATCATGAATACTAGAGGAAAAATAAATAAAATTGAGATGAAACATCAATAGAAAAGATCAATGAAACTAAGAGCTGGTTCTTTGAAAAGTTAAACAAAATTTAGCCAGACTCATCAAGAAAAAAAAGAAAAGAGAGGGCCCAAATCAGTAAAATCAGATATGAAAAAGAGTAAGGTACCACTGACACCACAGAAACACCAACGAGCATGAGACTGCCATGAACGATTATATGCTAATAAAATGGGCAACCTAGAAGAAATGGACAAATTCCTAGAAATGTACAATCTCCCAAGACTGAATGAGGAAGAAATACAAAATATAATCAGACGAATTACCAATAATGAAATTGAATCAGTTATTAAAAAACAAAAAAACCTTCCAACAAACGAAAGTCCAGGCAGATGGCTTCACAAGTGAATTCTGCCAAACATTTAGAGAAGAGTTAACACCTATTCTTCTCCAACTATTCCAAAAAATGGCAGAGGAAACTGCAGAGTCAGGAATTATAGGGTTGGGGGAAATGGGTTCAGGGTCATGAGGAAACTAAGGACACTTGGTAACTGACGACTGGAACATTTGGGGGCATTAGACATACAGGACACGAGAAATGGGCTGAGGTAACCAGAAGGAGAGGAGGATAAAGGGCAAGGGAGAAGGAAGATAAGAAGGATAAAAGGCTTGGGAGTAGTAGAAGGGGAGGAGGGTTGGGTTGAGCGCTCTGGAATCCGGAGGATAGAGGTTTCATGCGGATGGAGGTCTAAAATGCACAGGATGGACGTGGGAGAGCAATAAAGAAGCCTAGAAGGGGAAGAATTCATTCTAGAGATATCTAAAGGTCACAGAGGCAGAGAGACTGAGGTCACAACGAGGAATAGAGGACGGTGGAGTAGAGGGATGGAGGTGGGTGATGCTGGTTGCAGCGGGTGGAGGGTCACGAGTTTTTTCTCCTGTTTAAGCAAACAAAACTTAATCCAGAGTCAAGGCACTTTGCAAAAATAAATTACGAACAACCAATCACACACAGCCAGCAAGGCTTTCCCAAACCAAGGTGACTGGTTAAGATACAGTCAAATATTATCCTCGCTTTGATGTGGTGTCTTCTTTAGAAAAACCTCTCTCTGAGTTCCTGCAGATAAAGTGCTCCTAACCACCTTTGATTTGAGGCTGCTGGAACTGAATAGAGGTCGGCTCAAATGAACTCTTGAAAATTGGAATGCGCATTAATTAACATTTTAACACACAGTGCCACATTTCATTTTGAGCACTAGCACCTCTTCTAGTCCCTAAACACCTCGCTCAGGTGCAGCGTGGCCTGAGGACTCAGGGTGAAGTCTCTCCCCGCTTTTCCCTGCCCCCACTCACTCACGCCAACAACACACCAGCAGAGCCGTGCCCTCACTTGACCAGACTGCACCCTTGATAGTAACACCACACTGCCTGCGCCGGCAGAGTCTCCCACCACGTGCTGAGCAGGGCACAGAGGACTTCTGGCACACACCAGCCCGTCCCAGGGCCAAAACGTCCAGTCACAGCCTCCTCCCTTCACCAGCCCGGGGCTCCAGATCGCCAGCCTTGAATTCCATTTTAATGGAGCCCACGCACCTGAGTTCGCAGTTCAGGCAAGCTGGTACCACAATCTGTAGCACAGGCCAGTTCTCCCTCTGACCCGTGTTGTTACCCCTTGGGTTTTGACAACCTTCCCTTTTTTGGCCTCTTCTTTAGCCCAAACCTTCACACAGGCACAGACAGGGAATGCAGGTGAAACTCATAAGGACTTGAATCTAGTACCTCTAACAATGCATATGACCCAAGAGCAGACTGGAATCAGGGACTGGCCACCCAGAATCACCCTGAGTAATATAAACGCATAAGGCACCAGTCAGTCCCACCTCTAGAGCAGCCCATCGGATGCCACAGATTCCTGTTTCATACTTGAGGCTTAACATTGCAGGCACAGCTCTGCTGCCCCAGAATTTCCACCCAGAATATAGTCCTTCCAAAATCAGACTTGCAGAGCCTAATAGGAAAGGTCAATTCAGATTCCTTTTAAAAGGACCACTTAAACAAACAAACAAACAAAAAAGTCCTGCCATGGCTCTGCCCCCATTCCTTGGTCATCCTTTTCTGAGCAGCTCAGAGACCAGAGTTCCTAAAAACCCTGCCACCTTTGTGAATGGATCTGGCATTCATAATTTTTGATGCTCATACTCAGATAAAGGAGAGCAAAGGACTTGAAATTTGGTGGGTGGATTTTATGTTTATCATCTGTGATAATGAAAGAGAAGAGACAAAGATAATCTCTACTCCCAGGAAGGCAAGCCCAACAACTAAATCCTCCTGGGAAAGATGAACATAGAATATCCAGTTCCCAGCAGATTACGACAATCAACTCTCATAATGTGAGGATGTTAGCACAGTGTCTTGAACACAGTGCATCCTCACATAGCTGTGAGCATACAGTAGGTCCTCATGAAACATTCCTTTCATGAATGAATAAATGTTTCCCCATAACAGTCTTGCTCAGACCCCACTGCTTTCTCTAGTTCCTGATCAGTTTGAAAGTGGTGAGCAGAGAATGTCATCTTTTCAGAAGTTGTTAGTGGTCTTCCCTGGGAACAAGCAGTATTTGTGTTCGGATAGGCACTCAGGCACTGTTCTTGATTTCTCTAGATTAATGCTGCTGGAAATGAAGTCTGGGGTAAGCGACTTCAGTGTTGCTCAAAGTGCAAATTAATGACCTTCATCCCAACTTGGAGACTCATAACGTCTGAGTGTGGGGCCCCAGTATCTGTTTTTAACGGGATCCGTAAGTGATTTGTATAGACATGCAATTCTGGTGAGCAATGTTCCCCAAAGTCATTTCCAGCCTTGACTCTCCATTGGGATCACTTGTGTATTTTTTAGAACTACCACCCGCTGTGTCCCACCCCTGTAGATTCTGTCAATTAGTCTTTGGCAGGGCCCAGGATCAATGATATCTTAATGAAGTGGCCCAGGTTATTCTATCATGAGGCCGGGTAAACACTGTGAGGCTCCCAGGTTCATTTCTGATGACCTAGTACAGGGTCTTGTCCATAGGGAAGCCTGGTCTACATAGACTTGAATGGGGGACACTCAGTCTATCTCACATTCCCAGGGCTGTAGTGGAATGTGTACGTGTTTCTAGGAGACAAATACCTCCAAAGACAAGGGAGGAGAAACTCACATAAACTCCATAAAAGAACGTTGTATGTGCACAGATTTTCCCAGGCCCCCAAAAGCAATGGAATAACAGTCAGAACATGCAGACCCTCAGAGGCCACGGGGAAGCCTTTGGCTCTCACTCTGATTGCCATGGAAAATCACTGGAGCAAAAGGAAGACCCTTAGAGGATTTAGGAGCAGGATACGAGTAGAACAGATGTACCTCTGTGACAGCAAGAGACATAAACCTGGGCTTCTCAAAATAATTTCCATTGAAGCAGAACTTCCCAAACAACATTTTAAAGCCTTATTCCTCCTTAACCTCTGGACATCACCCCTGTGTTATCTGCTTTATTCATTCCCACCTACCTCGGTGTATGATTGTTGTCTCTTTTTCTTCACATCCCAAGGCTCTTTGCTCAAAAAAGGTGACCAGGTTCAGCTTACAGACAGCAACACCTATTTATGAAACAAAGGAACATATTACTCATCCTGGAGATTCTACAATTTCCAATCCAGTACTGTGTTCAGTAGAGAAGAGAGAACACTATAAATTATAGAAAATTACTTCACCAAATAGTATTTCCTGACAGCCCCTTTAAAGCACTTAGGAAGCATTTCTAATTTGCAGATCCTTAACTCTACTTCCAAGTAGTATTCAATCAAAAATAAGGAATGGATAGTTGATTTTAAGATGTGGGCAACAATATCTCATTTCATTTTAAATACCTAGAATGATCACTGATCTACAGTGAAAGATGCAGATCAGCTCAAGAAATGAGAAGGACAAGATGAAACCTCATGAAGATTTTTTTTGCATCAACAAACCCCTATTTCTTTGAAATGATTTCATTTCTCATTTGTGCTCATTATATTATAGCATTTTAAGATACTTGAATATATACTATGGGACTCTTGTTTTCTTTTCCTGGAGATACAAAAAGTAAGAAACTAAGAGAATAACTGTGAAATGACAATGGAATTAAAAGGAAATTTACAGAACATTTACTAACAAAAGCCTGAACAAAGGTGAGAGCCTTCATTTTCCAAAGCAATCTACAAGTAAAGGGAAATGAAGTAGACAGGGGGAGTAGTAACATGAAATGTGATAGTTTATGCACATGTCTCAGTAAATCCCTCCAAGACCCTATTAATGATAATTGGAAAATTATTAGCTTTTCAGTGAGGAATCTGGCAGACAGCCCCTGAATTAAGTGAACAAAATTAACATCAGCTGTACTGGGACAAACTGATATCAGCTGATCAATGCACACAGGACTCATGATCATCGCTGGGATAGTTTTGAAAAGCAACCCCAAAACATTAATCTAATCATGAGAATAGGGTTAAGCACATTTAAAACCACATAGAGCTTCCAGGTCCTGTACTCTTGTGTATTTTAAATAGGAAGTCTTTCCTTGAGGCAATTTAGAGCTCTCTTCCTTTTTCAGAACTTTGGGTTATTCTGGGCCATATAGCAATCAGCTTTACTGGTGCATTTTCATTATCCTTGACTACATAGACTGATGCTGCATCCACACGGGACCTAAATATTACATATTCTCCTTCTTTACTGATATCCCGGGACCCAACCTCATATTCAATGGGAATCTTGTGTATCAACACATCCCCAAGTTGATATGACAAAAAGGGATATTTCTCGACATTTGCACATCAGTAATTTATGGTAGGGATTCTTTATGCTCTAAAGGGAGCCTGGATGGAGAAAATGGAGAGAAGGCGATGGGATATAAGTGAGGAATATCCTAAAGATCTAACCTTGGCTATCATTAGAGAAAAAAGAAAAGTATTAAGAAGAAATTTGTTAGGCAGGAACACCAGAGGTAGAGAAGTAAATGTTTGCAAGTTCTAAATACATGGGATTTCAGCAAGAAAAGGGGACACAGCCGCTGATCTGGGTCACAAATTTTACCTGAGAACCTGCCATTTCTTCCTCGTCCTCCTCCACTTCCAGTTTCCTTTCTCAGGCAATATCATGTAGATATATGGCACCTGTACCTCTTTAAGGGCATCAGCACAGAGCCTTCACCTGCTACCCCCACTCTCAGAGGCAGGAGGCCCCTGAAATGCAGAAAGACCACGCTCCCCTCTCCTTTGTCACGTGACAGATTCAGGAAGAAATGCGCTCCTACATGGAGACCAAGGATATTCTCCTTCCCTGTTTTCATACGCCCTTCTGTCTCACAGTCAGCCAGGAATGCTGCTACAGCAATGGGGTATGTGGGGTGCACGGCCCTGACCCACCTACCCAGACTCTACTACCTTTCCTTAAACCAAAGGCTGGACTCAAGTCTCACACCACAGAAATATCTGAGAGCCCTCTTGCATAACCCTGGAATTGCCTGGTAAATGTAATGAAACCAAATTTAATTGTATTCTATGTAAATTTTGTTGTTCAACTGAAACTGTTATACACCTAAAAATACAAATTTGTATGTCAACTATATTTCATTTTTAAAAAGTGCACTCTCACCTAGACCAATAGAATCTGTGAAGGAGGTCACAGGTGATACTAGTAATTAAAACTTGCCATGTCATCTTTATTGTAAGCCCAGAGTGATAAACACATATGTAAATCTTGCCTCTCAAACTTTAATATGCATACAAAGCATTGCAGGACTGTGGAAGAAATTGTGATTCTGCAGGTTCGGAGTGGGGCCCGTGAATTGGCAGCTTTAACAAGCTTCTTCCGTGTGCCGATGCTGCTCCCCAGACCCATTTTTAGTAGCACTAGAGAAAGCAGGCACGCCACACCTCAGCCCCTTCCACCAAACGCCTTATCTCAAGACAACTACTCTTGGTTCCATTAAGGACCACCATCACGGTCTTGAAGGATCACATGTTTGGCTGGTACTTTAAGGTTTACAGAAGGCTAATGAAGGCTGTAACATCTGAGTAAGTCTCTATTTGGGAAACAACATGTATATAGGCATTAGTGCAATGACTACTGAGCACTTACTCTGTGTTTACAAGTAGGTTATGGTGCACTGTTTTGGAAACCTCACAGCTATTCTTGGAGTTAATCTTCATAATACCCTGGGATTTTGGCACTAGGAGGCTCATAATAACCATGAGGATGTAGATACTGGGACTCACCTTTCTGTCTCTTCTTCTATTTCTCTATCATTGGTATTTTTTAAATGTTTGCATACAGTAGAAACTACCTATAGATGGCTGGAAGAATACAGAAAGGAAGGGTATCTTAGGAGTTCAGAGAGTCTTCATTGTTTAGTGTTTACTTTTACTCTATTTTCTAAAAGGGTCATTATAGTATGAAGTTTATAAGTAAAACCCAATTAGTTTTCCTAACTGGATGTATTTTTTATACTCCCATAAGCTATACAGGGTAATTTTGTTGCCGAAATATCAGCTTCCCTGTGCACAGATGCCAAACAGAAATATGGAGACAGATTTTGGAGGAAGAGAGAGATGGCTTTATTTTCCTGCCAGGCAGAAGGGAAGACCCATCAGACTAGCACCTCAAGAACTGTGCCCCCGCACCCCGTCCTGGGGAATTACAGAGGGTCTTATAGGTGGAACACGCAGTCCAGGGTAAGTGACAAGGATCAAAGTGGTGAAGGTCTTGCATTCTTCTTCTTGCAATATTTTAAAACAGTCACTGCTGGCATCAGGCAGCCTGGTAATTGGGTCCGTTCATCTCCGGGTTATTGGCCTGCAACCTTCTTTCTGAAATGTAAACAGCTATAAGGGGTGATGTGCTACAAGAGAATGCAGCGAGAGTAAATGCCAGGTGCAGGGTACGAGAGTAATTAGCTCTGTTTAGCTTTGTGAAGGACAAGTCTAGCTACAGTATTTGTTAGTAGTAACAGCTAAAGAATAACCAAGATTGCTTAACTCTTTCAGGCCTGTTGATGCTGTTTCCCCAGCCTGTTCATTGTTGCTTATTTTGTTTATCAGATAAGTCTCATTTCTATTTTTGCTGCAACAATTTTTATTCATCTACATTCTCAATAAAATGTGAAGTTATGAATTTTTCTTTATTTAATTTGGCATCTAGAAATTTGAGGTGCTTTCCTATTATTCTTTCCCTGGTGTCTAGCATAAATAATAAAGAAAATATGATACACAAAAATGAATATTATTTAGCCTTAAAAAAAAGGACATTTTCCATTTGGGAGAACATCAATGAACTAGAAAGACATTATTCTAACTGGAAAAAGCCAACACAGAAAGGAAAATAGTGTATTCTCAATTATGTGTGGAATCTACTGAAGTCCAACGCACAAACACAACAGAATCTTGATTGTCAGGAATTTGCCTGCAGAGATGGGAGATGCTGGTCCCATGATACAAAAAGTAGGTTATAAACAATGTATGAACTCTGGAGATCTAAGTACAGCCTGCTGAAACAGTTAATTTTACGAGATATTATACTTGAGATTTGCTAAGATCCACCCGGCAGGGGTGTGGGGACAGAAAGAAGAGGCTCATGTAAAAAGGAAAAATGTTAGATTGTGGAGAACTCTTGAGAGAAAGAAACCATACACAGCAATGAGCACAGCCCGCCCAACAAAATACCAGCGCTTTTACACGCTCAAAGTTCCTGACCCCAAACACCGTTATCTACGTGCCAACACACACGCAGGCCTGCAGTTCCAAAAGTGCAAGCCCAAGAGTCAAGGAAGGTATTTCTGTGTCTCGTGAACAATGAATGTGCAGTCAGACCACAGAGAGCCTGTCAGGGTGTCTGGCCACTGAACACCCAACCAGGCTGGAAGGGCCCCGATCGCATGCTTAGGCAGAACTCTGCCCCCTCTTTGAGGCGAGGCAATTTGGGCCGGTGATTCACAGGTGCCCACTACCCAACCCGTCTTCTCTGGGCCCACCCTTGGGGTTCCTCCAAGCTCACCACCTAGCCATGAGGTCCCGCCCAGGAGTCGCAGCTGCGTTCCCCAGTGCTTTGGCGCCGTCTGGCGGACATCTACTGTAACAACAACTCTCAGCCCTTCTGCCTGCCTCCCTCCCCAGCCCTGCGGCTCCACTGACCTTGAGCACCAGTATGCCTGACTTCTTTTCTTTTCTGCCTCGAAATACAAAGAAATGCCCTGCGAGGGAGGTATTTTTCTCTCTCAAAGCCTCCCGGGGCACTCACCCCTCCCTACCCCATTGCTCTATTTTCAATCAGCCCCCTGAAGTCGAGTGGCGTTGACCCCGGCTTTAAATCCAACCATTTCCCCCTTAATTCAGGTGACCAGGCTTTAGGTCGGGTCCGGCCAGGAGGGGTGTGGGCGCAGGAGGAATCGCTTCAGATGGAAAAGGAAAAAAGAAGTCTGAATAGAACTCTAAAGAGAAAGAAGAATACACAGGGATGTGCACAGCCCGCCCACCAAAATACCAGTGCTTTTACACGCTCCACATTCAGGACGACCAGCCCTGTTTTCCACATGCCAACACCCATGCAGGCCTGCAGCTTCAAAAGTGCAAGCCCAAGAGTCAAGTAGGGTATTTCTTGGCCTGGAGAACAATGGCAGTCAGACCTCAGACAGCCTGTCAGGGTGTCTGGCCACTGAACACCCAACCAGGCTGGAAGGGCCCCGATCGCATGCTTAGGCAGAACTCTGCCCCCTCTTTGAGGCGAGGCAATTTGGGCCGGTGATTCACAGGTGCCCACTACCCAACCCGTCTTCTCTGGGCACACCCTTGGGGTTCCTCCAAGCTCACGACCTAGCCATGTGGTCCCCCCATAAGTCGCAGCTGCGTTCCCCAGTGCTCTGGCGCTATCTGGCGGACATCCACTGTAACAACAACTCTCAGCCCTTCCCCCTGCCTCCCTCCCCAGCCCTGAAGCCTTCACTGGCCTTGAGCACCAGTATGCTTGATTTCTTTCCTCCCCTGCCTCCAAATGCAAAGAAGTGCCTGTGAGGGAGGTATTTTTTCTCTCTCAAAGTCTCCCGGGGCACTCACCCCTCCCTAACCCATCGCACTATTTTCAATCAATCAGCCCCATGAAGTCACGTGACGTGATTCCTGCTTTAAATCCAACAAGTTCCCCTTTAATGCAGCTGACCATGCTTTAGGTCTGGTGTGGCCGGGACCGGTGTGGCAACAGGAGGAAGCAGCTCAGATGGAAAGGGAAGAACGAAGTTTTCAGAGAGCTCTCCAGAGAAAGAAAGAATACACAGGGATGAGCATAGCCCACCCACCAAAATACCAGTGCTTTTACAAGCTTCCCATTTAGGACCCCCAGCCCCGTTTTCCACATTCCAACACTCACACAGCCCTTTACCTCGAAAACTGGGAGCCCAAGATTCAAGCCAGGTATTTCTGGCTCCAGAGTTTTGCCTCTGTAGAAATAGCCAGTCAGGCTGTCCAGCCAATGGGCCACCCGACCAGGCTGGAAGTGCCCCCATCGCAAGCTTCAGCTCTACCCGCTCTGTGAGAGGAGGCAATTGGAGTCAGAGAGTCAGAGGCGCCGGACAACCAACCGCTCCTCTCAGGGCTCACCCTGGGGTTCTGCCAACCCCATCTCAGAGGCTGGAGCCGCAGGTGGGCTCCACCAGTGCTCTGCCGCCCTCTGGCGGCTGTCGGGTTTGACGCCAACGCTCATCCCTTCCTCCTGCCTCCCTCCCTTTCCCCAGCCTGGCAGCTGCACTGGTCTATCCTCAATAAATCTTACCTTAAGGGGATTTCCCTGGTGGTGCAGTGGTTAAGAATCCGCCTGCCAATGCAGGGGGCATGGGTTCGAGCCCTGGTCCGGGAAGATCCCACATGCCGCGGAGGAACTAAGCTGGTGTGCCATAACTACTGAGCCCACGTGCCGCAACTACTGAAGCCCCTGCGCCTAGAGCCCGTGCTCTTCAACAAGAGACGCCACCGCAATGAGAAGCCCGCGCACCACAACAAAGAGTAGCCCCTGCTTGCCGCAACTGGTCTTGGCCATCCTGTGTTTTCAACAGGAGGGTTATAAATGTGTGAGGTTTCTCAGTGGCTGGGGGAAGGGACAGAGAGTACCAAGGAAGGAAGGGAAAAAATGAACTACAAGACCAGAAGCACTAAAGGCAAACTGTTTCTCTTACCTCCAATCTAATTCTCCTGGTGCCCAAACTGAGTTAAATTTCTTTGGAAGTTGCATTGTGTTTTTTAACTACCAAAGCAAAATTCAAACAGTAAAAGTTGACTTTGGAGTTTAACAGAAGAATGGAAGAAAATAAAGAAAAGAAAGCTGATGGTACCAAGTTATTTTTCTGGTCAGCAATTTTCCCTCACCCCCATCCCCGCCAGGACTGGAGACGGACTGACTGAAGCCTTTGGAATGAACTTTGCCAAGGAGCACTCACTCATGAAACTGAGTGCAGACAACCTGATGGGATTCATTAATTGTGATTAGTGTGCCAGATTTTCTATAATCCTTGGTTGACTTTTCTGGAACTGAAAACAGGATCCAGTTTAGAAAAAGAAAAAGAAAAAAAAATGGCTGTGATAAGCGAAGGTGGACAGAAAAACTGTTATAGGGACCTTAATGGATTTCCATTGCCCACAGCCATGGTTCTCACAGTGGTCTTGAGACCAGCAATTTCTTCATCACCTGGGAACTCATTGTACTAGTCCGCTTAGGCTGCTATAACAAAATACCACCAGTTGGGTGGATTAAACAACAGACATTTGTTTCCTTACAGTGCTGGAGGCTGGAAGTCCAAGATCAAGGTGCTGGCCAGTTTGGTTTCTGGTGAGATCGCTCTTACTCTTTTTATAAGCCACCAATCCAATCAGATTAGGAACCCAGATTTATAACCTCATTTAACCTTAATTATCTCCTAAAAGCCCTATCGCAAATACTGTCACATTGGGCATGAGGACGTCAACATATGAATTTTGGGGGACAGAATTCAGTCCATAGGACTCGTTACAAATGAAAATTCTGGAGCCCTGCCTCAGACCTACTGAATCAGAAATTCAGGAAATGGAGCCCTGCAATTTGTGTCTTATTAATCTCTCCAGGTTATTCACATGCACGCTAAAGCCCGAGAAGCACAGGCCTGCAGGGAAAATTCCCAACATCCCATTTCTTTTCCTCCACAATTTTTCCCATTTTTACTTTCCGACCTAATTTCTTAACTGCTCTTTGACATGACCTCTGCTTCTGCTAAACTCCTTCTCACCGTGGCCTGAAGGATCATTCTTATTCTTTCAGACTCTTGTTTACCGTCCTTCCACGAAATCGCATTGTCTTTCAGCCTCTTTAATGAAGCATCACTTTAACATCCCAGCCAAGGTCATGTCTTCTTTCTCCAGACAGCAGAAGCACTAATTGTCTAAACCAATCATTTTCATATTTTTACAGATTTTACTTTCTTAGAGTTCATAGGTTATACTTGTCTGTAATTTTAGCACAAGCCTTTCCATATAAAAAGTACTTAAATCTTCAAAATATTTATACTGTCTTGCTTATAACTCTTCTCTGTAAGCAACTCCCTACAACACTTGCTCCAATACAACACTGATTTGGGGTATCAAACAGCCCATTGATCTCTGACATAATGCTACTTCCAAAGTTGCTTAATAGAAAAAATAATCTATATAGTATTTGCTATTTATTAAATCTTTAAGTGCATCAAGTCCTATAATAAACACTTAGTACATTACCTCATTAAATTCTCACAATCACCCTGATATAGGCATTATGATCTTTATTTGACTGAAAAAGGCACTGGAAACTGAGGCAGAGGAGTTCAAGGAATTCCCCCAAAGTCACATACCCGAGGAGCAGCAAGGCCGAAAATTATGAATCTATGTTTCTCTAAGTCAAAGCATATGCATTATTTTCACTATGTTATACTAGAGACAGAGATTTAGTTTTCTGTCAACATGTTGAATTTACTGCCAAGAACCTGAGTGTATGGGTCTTGCAGTAAAGATATTTCCAGGGTAGCCTTTGTAAACCCTCTATTTTCTCCACCCCTGACATACACATACACACATCCAGAAGCACTGCTAAAAGTAAACCATCATGAAAAAAAAATTTAGGGAGGACTTGTTGAGACCACCAGATACTATTAAATGACTACAGATAACAAAGAGCTCTGTTCTATATGCTATTTACCTGCAGACAGCCTTTGGAATTCTTTCATCTTTACATTAAAGACAACCAAAGAACTCAAAGGGAATTACTTGAAAGCTCACAAGGAGCTCTGTTAAACTTTTTCCCAAAGCAATGACTGATAATTGAACACTAGAAACACTCACACACACATATATATATGCATAGAAAATTGAAAAAAATCTATAAAAACAATGGAATTTAAAAAAAAATTCGTACGTTCTTAACTTCCTTTCCCAGAAAACAGCCCAAGTGGTTATATTTTACTTTCACAGCTGCCTGCACTTTAGACTGGACTGTTAAGATAATAAGCCACACTTACTGTATTGTTTTAGTCATACCAACCACCAGCTGAGATAGTAATGAAAAGTAACACTCCATTCACAGCCTACCTGGGGTGTTCAGCAGATTCAACATCTTGCAGAAATAGGTGACATATTACTCACATGGAGGCGCTGTAAATGAGCTGAGTATTCTTCTGGGTTGTAGCCCACCAACGTCATCTGCATCTGCAAGTCGTGAGACACTATGGTCCATACTTTGTCCTCTGTGGGGAGAAAAATGCCACAACGATGGGTCATTAATATGCAAATACATCTTCAAATGTCAGAAAATAAGTGAGCTATGCTTTCACTGGTGTTTTCCCAGAACTGCTGTAGAACAGAGTTAAGGACAGTAATCCTTAAAGTAACCCCTACCCTTTTCTCACACCTACATTCTGCTTCTATAGACAAAGTAGAAAATTCACGTTTTTTATTAAAAACAAACGCAAGATCTGGTTGATGCCCTAATGTCCACAGCATTGAATATGAAGCCCATTTTCTTCCAATGCCTTCCCCTCTCTGGAACCCCTCACTCCTCACATAGAACAGGATCAGTCCTCCCTAAATGAACTATGTGCTCTCAAGCCTCTGGATCCTTGTACATGCTGTTTGCTCTAATCAGAATATGCATCCTCACCTTGTCAACAATGGTTCTTTTCACTCTGACCTTTCAGGTAAAAGGAGACACTGTATGCTCTGTTATTGAAATGTTCTACGCATGTGGGAAGATGCAAATAAGTAATTATCTTGGTGTTTTGGACCCTGAAAATTTCACTATGTGAAAAGGAGAAGCAGATATAAGATTGATGAGGTTAAATTAAAATCCTATAGGCATTGGGCTTCCCTGGTGGCGCAGTGGTTGGGAGCCCACCTGCCAATGCAGGGGACACGGGCTCGAGCCCTGGTCCAGGAGGATCCCTCATGTCACGGAGCAACTAAGCCCGTGCGCCACAGCTGCTGAGCCTGTGCTCTGGGGCCCGCAAGCCACAACTACTGAGCCCACGTGCTGCATGTACTGAAGCCCGCGTGCTCAAGAGCCCGTCCTCCGCAACAAGAGAAGCCATGGCAATGAGAAGCCTGCACACCACAATGAAGAGTAGCCCCCCCTCACCGCAACTAGAGAAAGCCCACGCGCAGCAGCGAAGACCCAACACAGCCAAAAATAATAAATAAAAATAAATTTTTAAAAAATCCTATAGGCACCTCCCTGGCAGTCCAGTGGTTAAGACTCCCCGCTTCCACTGCAGGGGGCACGGGTTTGATCCCTGGTAGGGGAACTAGGATCCCGCATGCCTCAACATGGCCAAAAAAAAAATCCTATATAGTTCTGTATTTGAATTAAAAGTATCACTATAAACCCTTGATGATGTTATCTTTTTAAAAATGCAGATATATGTCCTAGCTCCATCCACTGAAAAAGTCCCGAAACAAGGACAAACCTCTGGCACCAGACTGTCATCACTGAATACCATTTTCCATTAAGAGAAAACTAGGCTCCTGGAGAAATGGCTGATTCCAGGGCTGGAACTGGATAAGAGGAGCCTGGAACATATTGTCACATCAGAAACAAATAAACTACTGGAGACAGAGGACTGTTCAAAGACCCCCCAGGGCCAAAGACATCAATCAGAATTTCCTGCAATGAATTAAAATACATCAAGGATATTTAATTCTATGAGTTCACTGAAAAAAAAGAAATGTTTAATTTTGGAAGATTAGCTAACATGTTATTTTGAATATCAGTAAAAGAAGGCAAAAAATCCAGCATTTAGTCCATGTTACCTATATGAACTGTAATATAACTAAATACTCCCTTTATGGAAATACTTCAGCTCATAAATGAAGGCTAAGTGATAAATTAGAGTGTCACCACTTTTTTTTTTTGGCCGGCCCCATGGCATGTGGAATCTTAGTTCCCCAACCAGGGATCAAACCCGCACTCCCTGCATTGGAAGTGTGGAGTCTTAACCACTGGACTGTGTGTCATCATTTTGTAACTTGTAACAAGTTAGTAGGATCTAAGGAGACTAATTCATGGCTGCTAACATATCCACAAGTGAAAGGAGAGAAGGTGTGCCTCATGGGGTTGGGAGGGGAGGGCACGTACGCAGCACTACAGTGAAGCAAGGCGGACACAAATCAGGCTGGAATTTCACCAAGCTTATAGTCCTACCTGCCAACTTCTAGAAAATATAGAGGAAAGGGGAACATGTTAAATGGCACCAAAGGGAAATAATCAGCAACATCATGCTGTGGAAAACCATATAGATCATACAATCTAGTTTTTCAACAGGTAAGCAATAAATTACAAGGGAAGAGAGAGACACAGAGAGAGAGACAGAGCTACAGATTTAAAGAGATGACCTCAACTTGCCCTTAGGCAAGGGCAATAGGAGTGGGGTCTTCCTATTTCAGGAAATGGCAACTTCATTCCTCCAGTTCTCGAAAGCCTTGGAATTGCCCTTAACTTTCCCCTTTCTTCTACCTCTGCATGCAGCCTGTCAGTGACTCCCGTCTGCTCCATGTATTCAGAATCTGGGTACCCCTCATCCCATCCCCCACCACTGCTGTGGTCGAAGTCCCTGGGGCCCCTCGCCTGCATCCCACAGGAACCTCTAACCAGCCCCATCTTTCCACCCTCGTACCCTTGAGGCAGGAGATAGATGGGCCCCAGGCTGAGCATCTGGATTTCGTTCCCTGTGGACAGAGACTCCAAAATATCAGTAGCAGGACAATCGAGAGAGGAGGCTGGGCCCTGCCCAGATAAGAGATAAAAGACCACATATCCCTCATTCTCGAAATCAAGGAAACCTCCCTGACTACCCATGCGCAAAAAGGCTCCCTGGAGGTCAAAAAGGGAGGGGGCGCTACCCCACAGTAAGTGATGTCAACTACCCATAGGCCTCTTCGCTAGAATCCATCTTGGCTAAGAGATACACACGCACACAGGGAGGACCCTGAGATAAACGAAATATGGACTCAAAGCCAGGCAAAGCAAGATGATTGTTCAAAGGAAACCTGGAAGAAATGCCCCACAAGAGTGATTCAAACTACCACGAGGGTGCGACTCTCTCTCTGAGCCCACCCATGTGTCTATCCACGCGTACTGTACTCTTTTTCCTCCTAATAAACACTTTACTTGCTTCACTAATTTCCATCTCTATGTGGAAATTCATTTCTACACAGCTGACGGGCCAGGGCCTTGTCACTGGCCACTGTGCCGGGTGGTCTAGTGGTTCGGATTCAGCGTTCTCACTGCCTTGACCAGACTTCAATCTCTGGCCGGGGAACTGAAACCCTGCTTCAAGCCACTGCAGGCTGAGGCCACCCAAGATCACCCTGATGCCTATGGTCAACACAGCAGCCAGGCTGAGCCCTTTCAAATACAAGTCAGATTCTGACACAGCTCAAAGTCTTCATGTAGCACCCAGTCTTGTCCACAGTCAAAGTCTAGTTCTTAAAATAGCCCAAGGCCCTCAGCGATCTGGCTCCTTCTTGCCGCCCTGCTAATCTCCACCTTGCTACTTGGGCTCTGGCCACACTAACCTCCCTGCATTCCTCAAACAGATCAGGCAGCCCCTTCTGGGAGACTTGCACTTGCTCTTTCCTGCGTCTAGAGCCATCTTTCCTCAGATCTCATTGCCCCTCCTTCCCTCGCAGATCTGAGCCCCAGAGCCAAACTTCCCTTCGCTGAGTCCCACCCCTACCACAACTGCTCTCAATCTACCTGCCCAGCTTTGCACATGCAAATTATTTTTTAATGTCTGTCTCCCTCCATTAGAAGGAAAGAAAGCAGGGATTGTTTTCAATGCTATACGCACAGTGCTTAGAATGGTAATTGGCACATAGTAGGGCTTCAAAAATGTTAGTTGAATAGAAGCATGAATTAACAAGAATAAACAGAATACAAATACTTGATCTAGGAACTTCTTAAAGTCACTTTGGTTCAAGTTCTGCTGAGACTATCCTGAGAGACTCTGGACAGGTCCCTTCCTTCCTCTGAGCCAGAATTGCCCTTCATCTATTACAACACACCTCTCTATCAAAATACTTTCCAGCTTGCTGTTCTTAAATCGATGAAAACAAGTTCAGTTATGGTGCCCCTGTAGTCATTTTCTATAGGATAATGACTTTTCCAGTTTTATCTTTGGCCTGATCAAAACTGCCTTCCTTTAGCTCCTCTGATACAGCAAGAAAAGCTACAATATATTTTGGTAATTCCATCACTTTCTGACATGATTCTGAAAACAAACTGTCATTTATATCCAGACCTGCAGATTTACCTTCGCCTAATTAAAAATTCATTAATTGAATTAGGTTGAAATAGGGAATAACGAATCTAACTCCATATTAGATCTGTTTATTTTACCTTAACCTTTGTTTTCTGTTGCTTTTGCTACAAGTTATTCACTAAAGGGATGTTGCCTATAGCTGAAAATACACATAATGGCTTGTCTCTGGGAACCCTGCCCCCCATGCCTGAAGATTAAACTAACATACCTTTGTTCAGCTCACAGGAAACATCCTGACCCAGCCCACCTGTGAATGGCTGCAGGAAAGAAGAAATTTACACACTCCTTCCCGGAGTCAGGACGAAACCAGGACTTCTTTGCAATAACTTTTACTGGTCGTCTTACTTTACCTCCTCACCTCCCTTTTTCTTTTTCAATAAAAGAAACTAGCATCCAGACCCCAGCAAGATGGTCCTCTAGGACCCTTGTCCACCATCTGCTTGGAATCCTGGCTTTCCAAATAAAGTTGTTTTTCCTGCTCCAACACCTCGTCCCCTGATTTATTGGCCTGTCCTGCAGCGAGCAGAATGAGCTTGGACTTGGTCACAAGGTTACTTCTATCTCTTTTCTGTTACATTCAGCCCATGGCATAGAATTCTCAAATGTTTGACACTACTTACGTTTTCCTCCCTCCCTCCTTCCCTCCTTCCTCTCTTTCTTTCTTCCTCTCTTCCTTCTTTCCTTCCTTCCTTCCTTCCTCCCTCCCTCCCTTCTTTCCTTCCTTCCTTCTTTCTGAAACCTCTAGGTGGCATTTCAGGGGCTCCAAGGAGCTCTGGTTCTTTATGTCTCAGCTCAGAAAGAATTCAGCAAGAGGCAAAGTGATAGATAAAAAGTAATTTATTAGAAAAGGACGCTTGTGAGGCTTACAAGCAGGTGGGCAAGAGGGTGCTGCACCCCCAAAACTTAGTGGGCTACAGTTTTATAATCAAAGGAAAAGTGGGGAGGGGGGAAAGACTACCTTCCTCCTCATTCTTGAGTAGTCGTCACGCATCCGTCATTAGCTCCTCCTCCATGTCGGGCAGGGGAGTGTTCTTGTCCCTACATGGTAAAGCTGGGACTGTCACGGCACAATGGAAATGAGCAAAGAGCTGGTAACATATGCTTAAAATGGTAAATCACCTCAGGTTTTAGTATAATGTCACCTTTTCCTTATATTTTTGTTTTTAGTGCACACAGAGAAGTGTGTCCTAGGAATCATTAACCTATTGAGCTCACTGGGCAGGATGTGGGTCTCATGCCACCATTGTATTACTGTCTGGGGGCATGTCTCATGCTTCTCTTGCATGGTTTTGTTGCTAAGCAAGCCTGCTTGGCTTTGTGGTTAAGCAAACCTGCTTTTTTTTTCTCTCTTCTTTTTATTTTTTATACAGCAGGTTCTTATTAGTCATCAGTTTTATACACATCAGTGTATACATGTCAATCCCAATCGCCCAATTCAACACACCCCCACCGCCACGCTCCCCCCCACCGCTTTCCCCCCTTGGTGTCCATACGTTTGTTCTCTACATCTGTGTCTCAATTTCTACCCTGCAAACTGGTTCATCTGTACCACTTTTCTAGGTTCCACATATATGCGTTAATATACGATATTTGTTTTTCTCTTTCTGACTTACTTCACTCTGTATGACAGTCTCTAGATCCATCCATGTCTCAGCAAATGACCCAATTTCGTTCCTTTTTATGGCTGAGTAATATTCCATTGTATATATGTACCACATCTTCTTTATCCATTCGTCTGTCGATGGGCATTTAGGTTGCTTCCATGACCTGGCTATTGTAAATAGTGCTGCAATGAACATTGGGGTGCATGTGTCTTTTTGAATTATGGTTTTCTTAGGGTATATGCCCAGTAGTGGGATTGCTGGATCATATGGTAATTCTATTTTTAGTTTTTTAAGGGACCTCCATACTGTTCTCCATAGTGGCTGGTTCAATTTACATTCCCACCAACAGTGCAAGAGGGTTCCCT
This sequence comes from Balaenoptera borealis, assembly GCF_965194805.1. Taxonomy (NCBI): domain Eukaryota; kingdom Metazoa; phylum Chordata; class Mammalia; order Artiodactyla; family Balaenopteridae; genus Balaenoptera; species Balaenoptera borealis. Next base: position 46,817,763 of record NC_138869.1, on the reverse strand, counting down.
TTTCTCCACACCCTCTCCAGCATTTATTCTTTGTAGATTTTCTGATGACGCCCATTCTAACTGGTGTGAGGTGGTACCTCACTGTAGTTTTGATTTACATTTCTCTAATAATTAGTGATGTTGAGCAGCTTTTCATGTGCTTCTTGGCCATCTGTATGTCTTCTTTGGAGAAATGTCTACTTAGGTCTTCTACCCATTTTTGGATTGGGTTGTTTGTTTTTTTAATATTGAGCTGCATGAGCTGTTTATATATTTTGGAGATTAATCGTTTGTCCGTTGATTCGTTTGCAAATATTTTCTCCCATTCTGAGGGTTGCCTTTTCGTCTTGTTTATGGTTTCCTTTGCTGTGCAAAAGCTTTGAAGTTTCATTAGGTCCCATTTGTTTATTTTTGTTTTTATTTCCATTACTCTAGGAGGTTGGTCAAAAAAGATCTTGCTGTGATTTATGTCAAAGAGTGTTCTTCCTATGTTTTCCTCTAAGAGTTTTATAGTGTCCAGTCTTACATTTAGGTCTCTAATCCATTTTGAGTTTATTTTTGTGTATGGTGTTAGGGAGTGTTCTAATTTCATTCTTTTATGGGTGGCTGTCCAGTTTTCCCAGCACCACTTATTGAAGAGACTGTCTTTTCTCCATTGTATATCCTTGCCTCCTTTGTCATAGATTAGTTGACCATAGGTGTGTGGGTTCATCTCTGGGCTTTCTATCTTCTTCCATTGATCTATGTTTCTGTTTTTGTGCCAGTACATATTGTCCAACCTGCTTTCTTGAGTGATCATGAACTTACAGGGGTCTCCCATACTTTTTTCTTTACTTACAATCCCCTACTTTTTTCTTTACTTACAATCCCCCTAGTGGGATTAACTATTTAATTACCTACTTTGTCTCTTTACTCGGTCCCACTCTCTCCCTCCCTCCCTCCTTTCCTTCCTTCCTTCCTTCCTGCCTTCCTTCCTGCCTTCCTTCCCTTCTTTCTCTCTCTCTCTTTCTCTCTCTTTTTCTAAAAACAAATCCTTGAGCCTTGTCCTGTAGCAGCGTTCCAGACCTTTCTTTCTTTAACTCATGATGGAATAGCATTCTAATCTGACCCTCCTTTAAAGTACCATAAACCCCTTTTTAATATACATAATGTTCATAAAGTCAAACATTAAGCCAGTAAAACAAAATGATCACCATTATGGTCTCTGTCAATAACTTTAAAAATGCTAACCAAATTGTTAATATTGATGAATATTTTGGTCCTTGTTTCTTCATGGCCCTAAACTCTAGTTCCAACAATCTCACCACACACATTTCAGCATCAAAACCCTGTGCATTATCTCTTTATATTTGCTTTATAGGCATTCATTCATTCAACAAATATTATCATGTACCTAACATATGACCGATACAGATCTAGGTGCCGGGGAAACCACAGCAAAAAAAAAAAAGGCATTCATAAGTTTTTGCAGCTTACATTCTTACATTCTAGTGGGGAAAAGAAAAAAGATAACAAGCAAAATTAAAATAATACATGTATTTTGCAAGTGAAAATGACGAGGAGAAAAACTAAATCAGAGAAGGGAAAAATAGGCTGTGTGTATGGGCACTGCATTTTTTTTTTTTTTTTGGCCATGCCTCATGGCTTGTGGGATCCTAGTTCCCCAGCCAGGGACCAAACCTGGGTCCCGGCCATGAAAGCACCAAGTCCTAACCACTGGACTGCCGGGGAATTCCCCATATTTTTAAACCCAGAAGAAACCATAAAAGCCCTGAGAAAGTGACATTTGAATAAATAAGATAGTTATCCAGCAAGCCATGTAGATGCCTGGGGAAAGTATTCCAGACAGAGGGAATGCAAATGCAAGTGTTCTAATTCCGGAATATTTCAGAGACCACTCAGGTAGACAAGGAGGCCAGTGAGTGAGGAAGGGCAGAGTAGCAGAAGTCGAAGGCAGAAATGTGATGGCAATGAGTGGGACCTCACAGTGAGATGGAAAGACATTGGCAGTGGAAGGTTTGGAGCAAGTTAAAGTAGTTTGCTTTAACTTATTCTTTGACATACTATTCTTTGCTTCAATAAAATTATACTTCAGAAGGGTTTGAAAAATAATAGATGTATATATGTCTATATCTATATATCTTTATAAAGATTTAAAACTTTTAAAAATGTCATGGCATTCTAAAAGGTAATACAGTAAGTCCCCTACATAAGAACCTTCAAGTTGTGAACTTTCAAAGTGCATTTGCATGTCCAATCACGTAAGTTAGTTCATGTGTCTGGTATACATTGTCACATGCGTGAATCCTTTACAAGTGTTTGTGCTTTTGTGTACTTTACTGTAAGTACTGTATAGAGTACAGTAATACAGTATTTTTATTTCAAGCCCAGGATGTCCAGAAGCAAGTGTAAAAGCAGCAATGATGTAGCTGGTACTTCTAAGAAGTGCCAACCGATAACGATGGAAACAAAAGTGAAAATAATTGAGAGAGTGAAGCGAGGCAAAAAGATAGAATTGGAGGCCCAGAGAAAGGATGAAGAGAGACAAGAGGAAGAAGAAGTAACTGAAGAACCAAAGAGATTCACGACGCAGGAAATGGCAAGGGGATTTTCTTTATTTGAGGAGGCACTGTTAGTTTCTGAGGCACAGGACCTGAACGTAGAACGGTACACGAAGGTTGCAGTAGCCATTCAGAACGCAATCCAGTGGTACAGTGTCATCTATTACGAGAAAAAAAGAGCTAATACCCAAACATCATTGGATCATTTTTTCAAGAGGGTAGATAGAATTGAATCCAACAAGGAACCAGAACCTGTGCCATCAAAGTCGGGTGTGAGTGAAATTAGAGCTTGCCCTCCGTCTCCTATTGCTGACGATCCTTCAGCTCTACCATCTCCCACCTCCTCTCCCTCCTCCAGTCAGTAACTCTCTTTCCCTGTTCACACGATGCCAGCCCCTGTATGACAGCTGTTGTACTGTACTACTGTCAAGGTATTGTACTGTAAGATTTAAAATGTTTTCTTTATTTTTTGTGTTTGTTTTTATGTATTATTTGTGTGAAAAGTATTATAAACCTATTACAGTACAGTATTATATTGCTGATTGTGTTAGCTGGGTACCTAGGCTAACTTTGTTGGACTTACTAACAAATTGGACTTACGCACGCACTCTTGGAATGGAACTCATCGTATGTAGGGGACTTACTGTATATAAGCTCTATGTTGATAACATAAAACAATTACTATTGATGCATCTTGCAAATTATTTTTTAATGCTTGCATATTACACATTACAATGTCTCCTTTGGAGCTATTAAATCTTAAATGACAAATGGATATTAAAGATTTTGCAGGTATCCAGCATCTAGAAGAAAGTTCTGCTGTATAGATTTTTCTTTGCTAGTATCATAAGTTGAAAAATTAAGAATCTTATTCCCATATTCAAAGTGTGCTTATATAATATGTATTATCAGATATGTGTGTAATGTAAATAGAAACTACTGTGTATGGAAACTTCTAAATTTCTTCCACTGTTCCATTTTCATGAAGAAGCAACTGATAAACTAGTGTATTTAAAATACTCTTTTTGGATTAGTGTGTTATGAAAATACCCTTTGTGATTACTGAGAGCTTAGGATCTGTTTCATCTTGCAATTACATATTTTAAAATTACCACACTGTACATTGTTTTAAATATAGCTGATTTAATGATAGGTTTCAAATACTAGGGCACATGTGGAACATACTGTGGAAGTACATCTCTCCCCTTGGCAATTAAAGGGTCTTTGAGATTACCCAGCTTAGTTATGTTGAATATGTACATTAGAAAGGTCCTTTGCTACCTATATTAGTGACCCCCATATCCTTATCCTATCTGTAATTCTCAAGTAATTCACTTCATGAGAACCCAATTCCTTGTGTGGCTGGAGTTCTGATCAGGCTCTGATAAAACCAGGAAATGACCAGTGAAAAAAGTAAGGAATAACTCCTCCTAGAACACAACCAGTTTCTTCATCATGTATATGGCTATTCTTTGACTCTTTTCTATGTTATCCATTTACAATCTGAAGTTCACATTATAGAGCAGGTCCATCTACAGTACATTTTAATAAAAGCCCAATCTTAGCTGAGTCCAGTAGAAAAATTTTTTGTATCCTATACATCTGCATATGCCTGTAAGTGTTTCTGATTTTCAGACAATATCATGGTGCTGGTTAATGCCCAATTTGTTCATCTGAGAGCTTTTTTCACCTTTCTTCATACTAACTCTGAAATGATCTTTAAAAAGAAGGTAATAGTATATTATAAATTATCTAAATTGAAAACGGTGTATAAAACCTGTTAGGTAGGCATAACCAACATCTACCTGTAGTCCAAAGCCCTTAGCAGCCCTATTATCTACTATAGTTACTCTACAGGAATAACTTTGGGTCTCTCACTCTTAGAGCAACACAACTGGAACTGAACTATAACACATGCTTCACCTAAGATTTTCCATACTGCATGTCAGCCTTGGCCTGCTGCATAAAACTAGTGAATCCAATTTTGTATATCCTTAAATTTCTCCTCTGTCTCATAAACTTCATTCTGATAACTTAGTCTGTGGCTTTCTTTGAGCATGGAAATCTTACTGGGTGTTATCCTGATTCAATAAATCAACAATTGAACCTCAGCTATGAGGAAGATATGAGCAAGGATCGCCAATGAAATGTTACAGCATTAATAAGAATTGCTTAAACATTTGCAGCCTTATAGGAGATCATAGCCAAGGGAAGAAGCCTACCATTCAAAGGAAACCATGTTCTCATGTGAAAAATTTTGAGTACCAAATAATATCAATATAATGTCATGTGAGAGAGCATCCATTTTGACTCTTTTGTACCAGAGATTAAGAAACCAAGTGTAATGGAGTTACCACATGATCCTGCAATCCCACTCCTGGACATATATCCGGAAAAGATGAAAACTCTAATTCAAAAAGATACATGCACTCCAATGTTCATAGAAGCACTATGTACAATAGCCAAGATATGGAAGCAACCTAAATGTCCATCAGCAGATGAACAGGGAATTCCATTGGTTAAGACTCTGAGCTTTTACTGCCGAGGGCCTGGGTTCAGTCTCTGGTTGGGGAACTAAGATCCCACAAGTCGCGCACTGCAGCTAAAAAAAAAAAAATCAGATGAATGGATAAAGAAGATGTGGTACATATATACAATGGAATATTACTCAGCCATAAAAAAGAATGAAATAATGCTATTTGCAGCAACATGGATGGGCCTAGAGATGATATTGCTCATATGTAGAATCTAAAAAAATAATACAGGGGAATTCCCTGGTGGTTCAGTGGTTAGGACTCCACACTTTCACTGCATGGGGCATGGGTTTGATCCCTGGTCAGGGAACTAAGATCCTTCATGTTGCACAGCGTGGCCAAAAAAAACCAAAAACAAAGAATTATAAAGAGATTTGGAACCATGTCAGTTAAGGATCTACTAAGTACTAAAGTAACTGGGAAGTTCAAGATTATGGACTTAAAGATTATGTTAAAAGAGATTGATTTGTAAGAATATTTCAGAATTGACTTTTTCTGCATATTTACTAAAAATATTAATATGTATAAATAACTGCAGCAAGAAACTAAGAAAATAGAGTTGCATTTAAGTTAAAGGTAACAAGATTAATGTTTTCCAAGATTAGTAAAGGCAAATGGTAGAAAAGTTACATTTGTGTTGGAAACAATACTTTAGTTTTATAATATAAAGAAATAATTTGTTTTTGTAATTTTGTTAAAGGAAAGTTTTGTATGTTCATAAAATTACTATGATTTTTGTAATTTAGGAATAATTTTACACTAAATATTTTCCCACTAAGACACCGAAAATTAATACCCCCTTTAAAACAAGATTACTATCATGTAGGAACAACTTCCATAGATTTGCAGTCTATTATTGTTCTGTAAGAACAATGACTTTCCTGGAGGGCAGAAGTAGGCCTTTATATACTTCAACAGCAGTTTATTTTCAAATAAATGTATACTTCTTAAATGAAAACATTTTAAAAGTATTTAAGTGCATTGGAAATTGGAAGTAATGTTAATCCTGATTATCTGAGTGGGGTGATTATGAATGACATGGTCTTCTAATTATACTTTCTAAATTTCCTACAATGAGCATGTATCCATCTGGGCCATTTGATTTGTCAGAAGCCCTAATTAGGGGACCTTCAAGATGGCTGAGGAGTAAGACATGGAGATCACCTTCCTCCCCACAAATGCATCAAAAACACATCTACATGTGGAACAACTCCTACAGAACACCTACTGAACGCTGGCAGAAGACCTCAGTCTTCCCAAAAGGCAAGAAACTCCCCAAGTACCTCGGTAGGCAAAAGAAAAAAGCAAAAACAGAGACAAAAGATTAGGGACAGGACCTGCACCACTGGGAGGGAGCTGTGAAGGAGGAAAAGTTTCCACACACTAGGAAGGCCCTTCACTGGGGGAGACGGTGGGTGGCGGCGGGGAAGCTTCGGAGCCACGGAGGAGAGCGCAGCCACAGGGGTGCAGAGGGCAAAGCAGAGAGATTTCCGCATGGAGGATTGGTGCCGACCAGCCCTCACCAGCCTGAGATGCTTGTCTGCTCACCCACCAGGGCGGGTGGGGGCTGGGAGCTGACACTCGGGCTTCAGATGTCAGATCTCAGGGAGAGGACTGGGGTTGGCTGCGTGAACACAGCCTGAAGGGGGCTAGTGCGCCACAGCTAGCCAGGAGGGAGTCTGAGAAAAAGTCTGGACTTGCCTAAGAGGCAAGAGACCATTGTTTCAGGGTGCACTAGGAGAGGGGATTCCTTCCCTGTCTGACCACATAAGGCAGAGCACTGCCTATATGATCTCCAGGGACAGGTATGAGCCGCGGCTATCAGCTTGGACCCCAGAGATGGGCATGAAACGTTAACTCTGCTGCTGCAGCCACCAAGAATCCTGTGTGCAATCACAGGTCACTATCCACACACCCCCGGGAGTCTGTGCAGCCCGCCACTGCCAGGGTCCTGTGATCCAGGGACTAGTTCCCCAGGGGGAACACACAGTGAGCCTCAGGCTGCTGCAACGTCATGCTGGCCGCTGCTGCAGGCTCGCTCCACATTCCAATTATAACTTCCATACCCCTCCCTCCCCACAGCCTGAATGAGCACGAGCCCCCTAATCAGCTGCAGCTTTAACCCCATCCTGTCTGGGCAGGAACAGATGTCTGAAGGCGACCTAGACACAGAGGCGGGGCCAAATCCAAAGCTGAACCCCAGGAGCTGTGTGAACAAAGAAGAGAAAGGGAAATCTCTCCCAGCAGCCTCAGGAGCAGCAGATTAAATCCCCACTATCAACTTGATGTACCTGCATCTGTGGAATACCTGAATAGACAACGAATCATCCCAAAATCGAGGCAGTGGACTTTGGGAGCAACTGTGGACTTGGGGTTTGCTGTCTACAAATGATTTGTTTCTGATTTTTATGTTTATCTTAGTACAGTTTTTAGCACTTGTTATCATTGGTGGATTTGTTTAGTGGTTTGGTTGCTCTCTTCTTTTTTTATTATCATTATTTTTTATTTTAAAAATTTTCTTTTATTTTTTTTTCATTCTTTTTTCCTCCCTTTTCTTCTTCTGAGCCGTGTGTCTGACAGGGTCTTGGTGCTCTGGCATGGTGTCAGGCCTGAGCCTCAGGTGGTAGAGCCAAGTTCAGGACATTGGACCACCAGAGACCTTCTGGCCCCATGTAATATCAATCGGTGAGAGCTCTCCCAGAGATCTCCATCTCAATGCTAAGACCCAGCTCCACCCAACGGCCAGCAAGCTCCAGTGCTGGGCGCCCCATGCCAAACAACTAGCAAGACAGGAACACAACCCCACCCATTAGCAGAGAGGCTACAGGAAACCATAAACAAGACGAAAAGACAACCCTCAGAATGGGAGAAAATATTTGCAAGAGAATCAATGGACAAAGGATTAATCTCCAAAATATATAAACAGCTCATGCAGCTCAATATTAAAAAAACAAACAACCCAATCCAAAAATGGGCAGAAGACCTAAACAGACATTTCTCCAAAGAACATATACAGATTGCCAACCAACAGACGAAAGGATGCTCAACATCACTAATCATTAGAGAAATGCAAATCAAAACTACAATGAGGTATCACACCGGTCAGAATGGCCATTATCAAAAAATCTACAAACAATAAATGCTGGAGAGGGTGTGGAAAAAAGGAATTCCTGTTGCACTGTTGGTGGGAATGTAAATTGATACAGCCACTATGGAGAACAATATGGAGGTTCTTTAAAAAACTAAAAATAGAACTACCAAATGACCCAGCAATCCCACTACTGGGCATATACCCTGAGAAAACCATAATTCAAAAAGAGTCATGTACCACAATGTTCATTGCAGCACTATTTACAATAGCCAGGACATGGAAGCAACCTGAGTGTCCATCGACAAGTGAATGGTTAAAGAAGATGTGGCACATATACAATTGAATATTACTCAGCCATAGAAAGAAACGAAATTGAGTTATTTGTAGTGAGGTGGATGGACTAAGAGTCTGTCATACAGAGTTAAGTAAGTTAGAAAGAGAAAAAAAAATACAGTATGCTAACACATATATATATGGAATCTAAAAAAAAAACAAACTGGTTCTGATGGATCTAGGGGCAGGACCGGAATAAAGACGCAGAGGTAGAGAATGGACTTGTGGACACGGGGAGGGGGAAGGGTAAGCTGGCACCAAGTGAGAAAGTGGCATTGACATATATACACTACCAAATGTAAAATAGATAACTAGTGGGAGGCAGCCGCATCGTACAGGGAGATCAGCTCAGTACTTTGTGACCACCTAGAGTGGTGGGATAGGGAGGGTGGGAGGGAGACGCAAGAGGGTGGGGATACGGGGATATGTGTATACATATAGCTGATTCACTTTGTTATACAGCAGAAACTAACACAACACTGTAAAGCAATTATACTCCAATAAAGATGTAAAAAAAAAAAAACACGCCCTAACCACCCCTACCCCCCCAGCCCCCCACCCCCGCTTTCTCGCTGAATCTGCCGGTCTCTAGCGCCCTCTGCCGAAGCATCTCTACGTTTTGCGCTTCTCGAACTAGAAGGTGCAGGCCAGACTCCTGGGGGTCTTGCTAAAATGCGTATTTTAATTCAATGGATGTGGGGCGGAGCCTGGGATGGGGCGTTTTAATCATATTCCCACGGGAAGCTGATGCTGGACCACACAGAGTGACAAGGATTGAAACTGCTAGGCAGCGAAGAGTTATTCTACAACAGCAAGCACAGTACCACAGTCAGCCTTGGACACCGGTCCAGCAGTGCTCCTCGGAAAGCCTAACCTAACACGGAAAGCCGCCCACCCTCGGGAGAAGGCTGTCTGTGGCTCGGCCGGCAGCCCCGCCCCTCGAGGCCCTCGCGGAGCCTCAATTGGTCACCCCTCTCACGTGAGCGTCTCATCACATGAGGCCGCCGTCCAATCGCGGAGCGCTCTCGGCCCAGCCGGTGGCTGGCGCGGCGGGCGCACGGAGAGGTGGTGGCGGGCACCATGGAGGGAAGGCGTCAGTTCGCCGGCGGAGGGGTGTGCGCGGCCGTCTACCCCGACGCCTCCGCCGGATTCCCCCCGCACCTCCAGGCGGGCGCAATGCGGCGCCGCTTCTGGGGCGTGTTCAACTGCCTGTGCGCCGGCGCGTTCGGGGCCTTGGCTGCCGCCTCCGCCAAGCTGGCCTTCGGCAGCGAGGTCGAGCCGGGGGCGCTGCTGCGGCGGGCCGGCGGGTGGGGCCGGGGCAGGAGGGGCGCTACGGGGCAGCGGGGCTTCGGGATGGAGCGGGGCTGGGGGCGCAGGGGGGCGCAGGGGGCCGCCTCACCGCCGCTGGCCTGTTTGGTCCACTCCGCAGCCGGGCAGTACTGACAGTGTGGGCAGGAAGGCATCCCTCGACTCCACATCACGCCCAACCCTCGTCCATTGTAGGTGGTAAGAGACGTCGGGGACTGAGGCTTGTTCCCTTACCAGGGACCTAAAATCTGTCCTCCGATTGGGCTAGTTCACTCTTGGGGAAGACGCACACCTCCTACATCCACTCTCTACCTCTCATTTTAAGCCCTTTATGCCCGAACATTTCTCTCCACGTGACTCTAAAGGTGAGACACCTGTTGCCCATCTCTTTAACTCCGTAGTTAATGGCTGTTTTGACTGGTCTCCCCTGCTGGCGGAAACTTGGGAATTTGGGATACCCTAGGTATAAGGGAGACTGAGAGAAACATTCTGGACATAACCCCGATGTTGAGAACTCCTTAACTGCCTCCCCATGTCTGCTAAGGTGTCCCTTTGCCTCTCCCATCGCGAGTCATAGGCCACCTTCCGCTTGTTAAAGAGATTTCATTGCATCTGCAACCCAGGGTTAGGCCCTGACCTGGACAGTACACAGGTTGATTCTTTAGGTTTAAGCTAATCCATTGGGAGCTGCCATGCTCGAGGTTGGTATCCTGTTGGGTGTAATTCTTGGAGTAAGTGGTCCAAAGTGAGATGAGTGACTATGAGCCATGAGGTTTTCTAGTCTTCTCAGTTGTGCATCAGACTTTGATAAGCCTTTACGTAAGCAGGCTGGCACTGGCACATAAAATGCTTCTGTGTAAATTATACAGAGACACTCCTTCCTCAAGACTGTATATTCAGCTGCTGATGAGAAATAAGAGGATGAGGTGTAGATGGGCACCATCCCCAGGGGAAGCAGCTCTGTCTGCAGGCAGGTTTATAACTCAAAACCAAGCAAGGGGTCTGCATATCCTTTGTGTAGGAGGCTTCTAAAGATCCTCTCTTCTTTCAGTGCTCTCCTTTAAAAAAAAAAAAAAGAAAAAAATCTGCAAGTTCTCCGAGTGATGCCTTGGGTCACCAGTCAAATAGTCCTCCGTGTGGTTTCTCTAGGCATGGCTGTGTCCTAGTTCAGATCATGGAGCTACACTTCCTGGGCCTGAATCCTGGCGGCTCCCCCCAGCTGTGGCGCTTTAGGCAGGTTACTTAATGCCTCAGGTTCTTTATCTGTAAAATGAAGTTAAGGAATAAATGAAAATGTACTTAAAACACTTAGCACAGGGCCTGGTACAGAGTAAAAGCTCAAGAATGCCCAGTGGGACCGGCCTGAGTGGGTTTTAGCCTTCACAGAATGGGGACGGGGGTTGGGGGTGGGGAGACGACTAATTCATGCTTTACCTGATCCCGGGAAGTGACGGCTCTGCCCCTGATTTACTCATCCCTCAGACTGAGCAATAACCACTTGGCTGAGACTGAATGAACTTCATGCACTGGTCACTGTGAGGCCAATAAGGGACTGGTGTTCAATAGAAGATAACTGGTATGGATTCGCATTTTACTTCTGCCCAAGGTCACATGGCTGGCAAGATGGCCAAATAAGTGTCTTCTCTGAGGTTGTTTCAGCTGTTAAATGGGTGTGCTCCCTGCTGAGGGTTAAGTGAAGCCCTGTGCAGGAAAGCTCTGAGGACCCCCAGGCTGTGGTGGCCCGGCTGCCAGCAGTAACCATGACCCTGGGTGCTGTGAGGGGGTCTGCCGGTCATGCTGCCCGGGGCTGGCCGTGGCTGCAGTGACGCTTTCTCCTGCAGGTGAACGTGGGCTTCTGCGTCTTAGGCATTATTGTGATGGCTACCACCAATTCTCTGATGTGGACGTTCTTTAGCCGGGGCCTCAGTTTCTCCATGTCTTCAGCCATTGCATCTGTCACGGTGACTTTTTCAAATATCCTCAGCTCGGTGAGTAGCCTGAGTGTACAGTTCCTCTGTCCCAAACCTGGGTTCTGGGAGGGTTCTGGGCGGGTTGTCCTCGGGCAACCCCTGCTTTCCCACATAGGAGAAGGGCCAGGAACTCAAGCAGAGGTTGGGCTGTGTCTTGACTCCCGGTGGCTGCTCCTCTAATCTCTAACTTGGAGGAATTCTCAAGTTAAATGGGGATGAAGTCCAACTGTCAAAAGCCTACTTGCTGCTCCTCAGGGGTCTGTGAACTCAGGCAGGAGATGTGGAGGGTCGAGGTTCTCTCCCAGGTGGGGCTGAGCCAGTCAGCCCTGCAGTCCGGGCGGGGAGGACTTGGTGGACCAGCTGTGTGCTGGGCCTGGCTGCCGGCCTCTACTGGGCTTTCTTGTGCGCTTTGCTGGGGCTGATGCTGTGAGGAGGTACCCTCCCCACTTCTCCAGGTGAGATATGCTGAAGGTAACAGATGGGTTTCAGGCCCAAGACTTGCAGCTCCAGACCTTTCCTCCCGCCCTAGGGGGGCACTCAGCCACAGGGGAGTCAGGTGGTGCCCACCCACCGTGGTCGCATCCTGTGGGCACGTGCCTGCCCAGCCTCACAGCTGTCTCTGTCCTGCAGGCCTTCCTGGGTTTTGTGTTGTATGGAGAGTGCCAGGAGGTCTTGTGGTGGGGAGGAGTCTTCCTCATCCTCTGCGGACTCACCCTGATCCACAGGGAGCTGCCACCACCCAGGAAGGCTCTTCCACACAAGCAGCAGTAGCGCCAGTGGGCTGGGCGGACCCGCTGGAAAGACAGCGATGGCGGCTCAGGCTCGGGCTGGCGTGTGGGGACTGCTTCTCAGGGCGATCTGGGTGTGCAGCCTTCTGACCCTCGGCCAAAGAGAGATGCTTCCCAGGGAACCAGGCCTGTGACCGAGCAGCCTTGTGGGTGGACAGCTCCGGCCTCTGTCAGGGGAAGTACACCGCAGCATGTTCTGCCCGAAGCCTTCTCGGTCCGTCTGCTCGGTGCTGATTCTCACGCTCCACAACCCACCCGGTGAGCCATGGCAGGTGTGGGAGACCCTGGGGTTGGTGGGCTTCCTGTATGGACTTGAAACCATTGCTGTAACTGCAGTCCTGTTGCCTAACAAAGGCCTGTCATGGAATTTTGGAATCAATGACTGGTGGGGCTTTTGACAACTTCACACTGATATGTCAGGCCATCAGCGTCATGCGTCTGGATTATGGCAAGAGAAGGAAAACTAGATTAATAAATACTTTTTTTGTAAGTTAAAACTGCCAGGCGTGGAATCTAAATTCTTTCCTACTTTTTTTCCTTTCCTAATTTTTTGGAGTAAGAGCAACCAGGGTGAGCTGCAATTCCCGGAGGGGGAGTTGAAACTCCTCCCCCCGCTTCCAGGCCTGGGGCTTGACTGCTCTCTGCCTGCCTGCGTGGTTCCTTCCTGACTTCACCCAGGCTGGCGCTCTTCAAATTCAGAAGCATCTGTCCATTCTCTTGGTACCAAGGAGAAAAGCTTGACCTCACTTTGGGGGCCTAGCTTTTTTTGGGGGGGGGGCCTAGTTTTATTTTACTTATTAGGAAAGGAAACTGGCCCAGAGGTTGCTCCCACCCCCTCATGTTACCTCTTCTGCCCTTTGGTCCTGTGACTTTTTTGTATCTTACGCCATGTGAATCTAATTCCTAGTTCAAAACAGTCTGTTTGCTGCCTGCACCGTCTCCCCGTGCATAGCTTCAAGTGCGATGCTCACCTGCTCCAGTTCCCCGGGGCTCCCCTGGCTGTCTGAGAGCCCTCTCAGCTCTCCTGAGCCTGACTGCCGGCCCCAGGTCTCCTTCCGCATCCCCCTGCTTTTCTGTTTGCCTTGGATTCCGTCCTCCTTCCCCTGTCCCTGGAAAACTCCTTCATATCCAACAGGGCACAATTTGCTGCTCTTTCTGAGCTCCCACAGGGGCCAAGGCCAAGCTGTGATTCACAGAATGGTAATTGACTAGCCGCACTTTGACACATTGAAGCCTCCCAGCCTCACTGGGAGGGAGGTATTTTTTTTTTAATTTATTTTATTTTATTTACTTTTGGCTGCATTGGGTCTTTGTTGCTACGCGCGGGCTTTCTCTAGTTGTGGCGAGCTGGGGCTACTCTTCGTTGCGACGTGCAGGCTTCTCATTGTGGTGGCTTCTCTTGTTGCAGAGCACAGGCTCTAGGTGTGCAGGCTTCAGTAGTTGTGGCGCACAGGCTCAGTAGTTGTGGCACACTGGCTTAGTTGCTCCACGGCGTGTGGGATCTCCCCGGACCAGGGCTCGAACCCGTGTCGCCTGCATTGGCAGCTGGATTCTTAACCACTGCGCCACCAGGGAAGAAGCCCAAAGGAGGTACTCTTGTTACTCTCATTTTAGAGGTGAGGAAACTAAGGCTCAGAGAGGTTGGGTCATTTGCCCAAGGTCACACAGCTAATGAATGCCCAAATCACTGTGTGACTCCAGGGTTTGGCTCTTAATCTGTATAACCATCCTGCCTCCCACTTCAGCACGTTAAAGCCCCGGAGAGGTCCTGTGGACGAGGATCCTGTTTTCCAGTGTCTAATAGCGCTCCCCAAGTCTCACCTCCTACCCCTCTGAAGGTGATGCTCCCTGGAACACTCTTCACATCTCCCTGGTCAAATCTGACCCCATTATTCTACCAGTGAGGAAGATGAAGGCCATTCAAGGCTCTGCAGGGTGTGTTCACATATGTGAGTCAGGCACCCATCCAAGGCCAGACATGAAGGCTGCTGAGAGCTGGTGGCCGGGCCTCCCTGAGCAGTTCATGAAAAGGGCAGGAAGAAGTCCATCTCGGAGCAGACGTTGTCACGAGGGGACCCAGCCTCCCATCCAGACGCCTGCCGGATACATAAAGATGCTTGAGGAAGAGGAGGCGGCTCGGGGAGACGGAGCAGCAGCTGGAGCACGGAGCGTGAGTGAGGGAGCTGAGCCGCCTGCCGGTCCGCTGTCGCCTCCCCTCCGTAAGCAGGAGCCCAGGCCGGGCCCGGCACACTGCCTCAGCCCCTCCCGCGTCTTCAGGCCGCAAGGGCAGCACGTGAGCCAGGGGGAGGGAGAGCGAGCCAGCGAGCGCCAGGAGGAGGCCGCAGAAGGGACCTCAGAAAAAGAACAGCAAGAAGCAATTGAACATATTGATGAAGTACAAAATGAAATAGACAGACTTAACGAACAAGCCAGTGAGGAGATTTTGAAAATAGAACAGAAATATAACAAACTCCGCCAACCATTTTTTCAGAAGAGGTCGGAATTGATCGCCAAAATCCCAAATTTGGGGGTAACAACGTTTGTTAACCATCCACAAGTGTCTGCACTGCTTGGGGAGGAGGATGAAGAGGCGCTGCATTATTTGACACGAGTCGAAGTGACAGAATTGGAAGATATTAAATCAGGCTACAGAATAGATTTTTATTTTGATGAAAACCCTTACTTCGAAAATAAAGTTCTTCCAAAGAATTTCATCTGAATGAGAGTGGTGATCCATCTTCAAAGTCCACTGAAATCAAATGGAAATCCGGAAAGGATCTGACAAAACGTTCAAGTCAAACGCAGAATAAAGCCAGCAGGAAGAGACAGCATGAGGAACCAGAAAGCTTCTTCACCTGGTTTACTGATCATTCTGATGCAGGTGCAGATGAGTTAGGAGAGGTCATCAAAGATGATATTTGGCCAAACCCATTACAGTACTACTTGGTCCCGGACATGGATGATGAGGAAGGAGAAGGAGATGATGATGATGATGAGAGGGAGAAGGATTGGAAGATATTGATGAAGAAGGGGATGAGGATGAAGGTGAAGAAGATGAAGATGATGATGAGGGGGAGGAAGGAGAGGAAGATGAAGGAGAAGATGACTAATGGAACACTGATGGATTCTGACCTTCCTTTTTAAATTTTCTCCAGTCCCTGGGAGCAAGTTGCAGTCTTTTTTTTTTTCTCCTCCTCCTCTTGTGCTCAGTTGCCCTGTTTTTGAGGTCTCTTTTCTCCTTTATACCGTGGCTCACAACTTATTTTGGGGGGAAATACCTTGAGCAGAATTCAGTGGGAAAAGAATCTCTACCCCTTTCTGTTCCAAATTCATTTTTATCCCGTCCTGTCTCAAAAAAACTTTATGGAATCAACACCACCATGCTCTGTGGGAAAAAAGAAAAACCTTCTGCTCCCTTAGCTCTGCTGGAAGCTGGAGGGTGCTAGGCCCCTGTGTAGTAATGCATAGAATTCTAGCTTTTTTCCTCCTTTCTCTGTATATTGATTGGGCTCAGAGATTACACTGTGTCTCTATGTGAATATGGACAGTTAACATTTACCAACATGTATCTGTCTACTTTCTGTTGTTTAAAAAAAAAAAAAACTTTAAAAAATGGGGTTATAAAAGGTCAGCAAAGGGTGGGTTTGAGATGATTGGGTGGGTTGAGTGGGCATTTTGACAACATGGTTTCTCCTTTGACATGTTTAATTGTGATGTTTAACGGACATCCTTGCAGTTTAAGATGACACTTTTAAAATAAAATTCTCTCCTAATGATGACTTGAGCCCTGCCACTCAATGGGAGAATCAGCAGAACCTGTAGGATCTTATTTGCAATTGACATTCTCTATTGTAATTTTGTTCCTGTTTATTTAAAAATTTTTCTTTTTGTTTCACTGGAAAGGAAAGATGATGCTCAGTTTTAAACGTTAAAAGTGTACAAGTTGCTTTGTTACAATAAAACTAAATGTGTACACACACACACACACACACACACACACACACACACACACACAGTGTTTGGTGCTGACCCAGACCATCTCACTCTCAACTCAACAGATGTGCCTGCAGGAGACCATGGGACACAATGAGATGTTTGTCTAAGAGGAAGGTTTGTCATTTTTCAAAAAGCAGAGAGATATGTGTCTCCATCTAAGAAGATGGGGAAGTGTTCACTGTGTCTCTTTACTCATTTCAGAGGTATCAAATCTTGATAAGAGAATGAACTGTGTATCTGAATTTGTCTTTCTGGTGTGCACCCTGGATGATGGGTTGGAGTTTGTTTGCTCTGGAGCTGGCAATTTGACATCCAGGTTCAACAGCCAATGGCCTGATAGGTCAGTGTTAACTAATTTTTTTTTCTGGTTTTAAAATTTTATTTATTTCTTTTTAATGTGTATAATTCAATAGTTTATTATATTCACAAAGTTCTGAACCATCACCACTGTCTAATTCCAGAACATCTTACCACCACAAAAAGAAACCCACACCATTAGCAGTCACTCTCTATCATATAAATAAAATCACACCACAAAAAGAAACCCACACCATTAGCAGTCACTCTCTATCATATAAATAAAATCACACAACATATGGTCTTTTGTGTCTGGCTTCTTTCATTTAGCATAATATCAATATTTTAAAGGTGCATCCATGTTGTAACATGTGTCAGTACTTTATTCCTTTTTATGACTGAATAATATTCCATTGTGTGGATGTACCACATTTGTTTATCAATATATCTTGTGATGGACATATGGATTGTTTCCACTTTGGCTGTTGGATAATTCTGTTAAGAATATTTGTGGGGTCTTCCCTGGTGGCGCAATGGATAAGACTCCGCGCTCCCAATGTGTGGGGCCTGGGTTTGATCCCTAGTCAGGGAACTAGATCCTACATGCATGCCGCAACTAAGAGTTTGCATGCCACAACTAAGGAACCCGTGTCCTGCAACTAAGGAGCTGGCGAGCCATAACTAAGAAACCCTGGAGCTGCAATTAAGGAGCCCGCCTGCCGCATTTAAGGAGCCCACCTGCTGCAACTAAGACCTTGTGCAACCAAATAAATAAATAAATAATTTTTTAAAAAAAAAGAATATTTGTGTATAAGTTTTTGTGTGGACTTGTGTTTTCAGTTCTGTTGGGTATATACGTCGGAGTGGAATTGCTAGGCCATATATAACTGTATTTATTTTTTGAGAAACTGCTTTCCAAAGCAGCCACGCCATTTTACATTCCAACCATCAAAATACGAGTGTTCTAATTTCTCCACCTTGTTGCTGACCATTTTTATTGTCCATAATTTTATTATAGTCATCTTAGTGGCACCTCATTGTGGTTTTGATTTGCGTTTCCATAATGACTAATGATGTCAAGCGTCTTTTCTGTGCTTGCTGGTCATTTGTGTATCTTCTTTAGAGAAATGTCTTTTTAGAGCCTTTGCCCATTTTAAAACTGGGTTTCTTATATTTTTATATTGAGTTGTAAAAGTTCTTTAAATAAAAGAAAAAGTTATTTAAATAGTCTGAATACAAGTGTATCTTATCAAGTATACAATTTGCAAATATTTTCTTTCATTCTGTGGATTGTCTCTTTCACTTTCTTGATATTGTCCTTTAAAGCATGAAAGTTTTTATTTTGATGAAGTCCAGTTTATCCATTCCTATTTTGCTTGTGCATTTGGTGTCATATCCGTTGCCAAATCAGAATATGACCCCAGATAATGCAGGGCCTGTTTTAGATCATTGAAAGGACTTTGACTCTGAGTGAGTGTGCAGAAGAGAGAGCTGGTCAGCCATATCTTAAAGGAGACCCTCTCATTGAGAGCAAACTACAGAGGGCAAGGGCAGCAGCAGAAAGACCTGTCAGGAGGCTGCTGCCACTGCAGATGAGGGAGAGGAGCCTTTGGTGGCAGTGGGGGTGATAAGAAGTGATCAGACTCTAATGCACTTTGAGGGCAGAGCCAAAAGGATTTCCTGATGGGTTGGATGTGCCTATGAGAGGAAGAAGTCAGTGATGCCTCCGTGGTTTGGGCCCTACTGTGTGCCAGGTGCTGGTGGCACTGAGAGATTCGTGGTGCAGAGCCTTTCCTCACACATTATCTCAATTAAATAACAGCTCTGTTAGTCCAGCTCTTCAAGAGTTGATCTTCATGGTAACTGGAATGGCCAGCCACACGTGGGTGAGGTCACAGGGCCTCAAGAGTCAAGCAAGACAAAATAATAATAGTTGAGAGGTAAAAGAAAGTCAAGGGCCTTTAGTTCCTCCTTAAGTTTTGAAGATACTAAAACCCCCATCAGGTGGAAGAAGTTAACTGCATGCTGACCACCAGCACGTAGCCCCCAGACCAGCTGGAGCTGAGGATTGATAATACTGACCCCGTGATACCACCTTCTTACCTCCCCATCAACCAATCAGAGAATTGTGCACAAGCTGATTGCACACCTCACAACCCTCTCCCTCACCTTGCCTTTTTTTTCGGTCGTGCCACGCCGCTTGCGGGATTAGTTCTTAGTTCCCAACTAGGGATTGAACCTGCACCCTCAGCAGTGAAAGCGTGGAGTCCTAACCACTGGACTGCCAGGGAATTCCCTTACCTTGCCTTTAAAAACCCTTCCCCCATATGCCATCGGGAAGTTTGGGTCTTTTGAGTATGAGCTGCCCATTCTCCTTGCTTGACCCAGGTTGGGTGCATTGGCAAGAAATGCTGTACTTTCCTTCACCGCAACCTGGAGTCAGTAGATTGGCTTTACTGCGTTTTGGCTAGTGGACCTGGTTCAGTAACATAGAGGTGGCACCTGATGGGCTACAACAGAAGTGCTGGGCTGAGCACTTAACGCCCATTTGTCTCAGCTTATCTGTGTAACCCCACAAGGTAGGTATGTTCACCCCCATCTTACAGGTAAGGAAACTGAGTCTCAGGCCCACGCCTGGCTGGAAACCCAGCTCTGCCCGGCTCTACCTCACCGCAATGTCAGATTCTGGAGCCAAAAAGAGACAACTGGGGAAATGAACATTCTCTTTTCTTTTTCCTTTTTTTATGGCTGCGCTGTGCGGCTTGTGGGATCTTAGTTCCCTGACCAGGGATTGAACCCGGACCCTTGGCAGTGAAAGCGCAGAGTCCTAACCACCGAACTGCCTGGAATTTCCTCTCTTTTCTTTCTTTATTCCACATGGAGTGTTGCTGACAGGTCTGAAGGTTCTCCATGCTGACTTCCTGAGAAAGGAGATGCCATTCCTCACCACACGTTGCAGTTCCAGATGTGCAAACTCTGCTCTGGTGAGGCCTGGTGTTTACCTGTGGCTGGCGCTCTGTAGGCCCTGCAGACCTGGGACAGCGCACCTGCAGCTCACCTGCTCACGGGGTTCAGAGGCTGGACCATGCGGGTTCTGATCCTCAAGTCTGAGCCAGGAGTGTCTTCGCCTCCCTGGTCCTCAGTTTCCCCATCTGTAAAGTGGGAATGATATGGGGTGCAATGAGGATGCAGTGGGAGATGGGAGAGACCTGGCCCGTGGTGAGTCCTCCCTCCTCAGATGCTCCTGTTCCTTGGCTAGGAGCTGGGGGATGGCTGGGGAGGGGCAGAGAAAAGAGAAGAAACTCAGCTGGGCAGCTGCTTTAGAAGGGTCTGGGATGTTTCTAGAGATGAATCATAGGGCTGAGGTTTGCTGACACCATGGAAGTGTGGGCTGGAAGCAAGTGGGCAATAGTGATTAAAACACCACACCTGGGGTAATAGATAATGGAAATGGCTCAGCTGCTGGTTATGATTGGCTATCTCTATGGGCATATGTGCAATTAGGGGAACAGATCTACAGATCTGGTGACAGGGAATGGGATAATGGGGAGGGTCTTCTTTAATGCCGTTTTTTAAGTTTTATAAATAGATTTAGTAGATCAGCTTTACAAGAGGGTATATGACACCACTTCCTGGGAGAGAGCTTTCATTCCTTCTCCAAGGGAGGGACAGGCGGAGAGTCTCCTCAGATATGCTGGTGGACCTTACAGTCAGAACGGTCTCCATTCTCTTCAGCCAAGACGAGATAAGTACCTACTATGTTCTGGGCCGAGGGCCCCCTGCTCAGCATGGACGACAGGACGTCACGGTCCCCAACATCAGTGAGTATATAGTGCCCCCAAGTTCATGTGCATCCCTCTCACAAACATTTACCTTGTATCACTCACCCACTCACTCAGCAAATAATGCCGAGTACCCACTGTGTGCCAGGAAACATCCCAGGCTCCAGGAATCCACAAGTAAAGCAGTGCCTGGCCTCCCAGACCTGCCCGTTCTAGTGGAGGGAGTCGGACAGGAAGCCAACAAGAGCACAAGGTCATTTCAGACAGGGACACATGGGCCCAAGAAACCAAAGCAAGAGGGTCAGGGCAAGGCAGGAGGCTTCTCCTGGGAGGTGGCCTCCCTGATGGGACCCACACTCCATGCAGGAGCCCCCACTAAAGACCTGAGAGCAGGGTTCCAGCGGGGGCACAGTGTGTGACCCCCAGGGAGGCCACACTGGCCATCAGCATTGTCATGAACTGTCTCTCTGAGGACCAGAGGCTGGTCATTGCAGGGAGGAGAGGGAGGGGACTGGGCAGGCGGGAGAAGCTGCACGGAAACCATGTGCAGGCTATAAGGAGGGGTTGGATTTGATCCCAAGAGCAGTAGGGAGTTCCCGGAGGTCATGACATAACCTGACCAACGTTTTCTTAAGTCCTCCAACAGCTGGCAGTGTGGGTGGTGGCATCTGCCTCTTCCAGGTGAGAGAAACAGAGGCTAAGCCGCTGGCACTGGCTGCCCAAAGCAAATGAGCCTGTGCATCTGAGCAGAGCCCAGCGAGGGCTAAACAGGCAGGGAAAAGAAGCAGGTGGGGACACGTATGTGGCAGAGGCACCAGAAAGTGCCACACGCGGAGACAAGAGGGAAGCCTGGGTTCCGTTGTGGTGAACAGGGAGGCCGTGGAGAGCAGGAGGCAGAGGAGATTCATCCAAGTTGAGCAGAAAATGAAAACTGGACACTCGGGGCAGAGGCAGGCCTTGCGGCCCTGGCGGGCAAGGGCAGTTGGATGGGGAAAGGCTGCAGGTTGCAGAGCTGGACGCAGGGCTCCAAGAGGCAGAGGACACAAGGGAGGAGCCTCGAAGGGGGCTGGGAGCTGAGGCTTGGGCTGAGGGGGCAGCACGTGTCTTGAAGCAAGGGAACCTCTTTGGGGGCCACCATCAAGACTCTGTGCCCCTCGGGTGTTTCCAGGGCTGAATCTTGGTGTTTCCAACAACATCGTGATGGAGCTGGACCCGAGATCATCAGACAGACGTCCCTGGCAGGCAGCCATTCACAATGAGTCTGGTGTGGAGGTGAGGGCCCCCAGGCTGTTGCGTAAGTGGCTGGCTGGCTTCTGGCAGGTTCCTGCCTAATCTGAGGAGCCCTTTCCTTGCCGTGCTGAATATTCACTCCCATGATGCCTTCAACACCTGAGCCCAGACCCAGTGGGCCATCTGCTTCTAGGGGGAGGCTGCCCACCCACGGTGACACCTTCGCTTCCTGTCCAAGAGGCCTAAACTTCTCAGGGATGTTCTAGGACATTCAGTCAGTAACGGTGCTGAAGACCAACCCCCAGCAGAGTGTAGCAGGGGCTGCGTCTCCAAACGTCTCAGCATTTGCTTCCTCACCCTCCCCGAGGCTCTTAGCAGCTCTGACTGTGGTCAAACCTCCTACATGTCACCTCCTCCCCTTTTCATTTCAGAAAGGGACAGTGTTCATTGGAGTAAACAAGCAAGAAGTAAATAAAAATAACCCATCATCCCACCAATTAACAGTTGTCAATCCTTGCTTCCAGGCTTTTTTCTATGACTCTATAATAGTTAGATACAAAAATAGAAGTGTTTTGCCTCTCACTTCATTCACATTATAAGATACTGTGAATGCTCCTGTTCGTTCAGTGGTTCCCCTACAAGAGAACTCTTCGTGGCAGCTTCCTGCTCTGGCATGTGGGCTCGTGGTGGCCGATCGGCCCATCTCCTCTTGGGGGCTGTGAGGATTTACAGTTACCCAGTCTTCCCAGGGTTGTCAAGATGCTCCCAGCCAGATCTTTGGACTAATCTGTGAATATTTCCTTAGGATAAATCCCCAGAAATTTAATAGTGAGGTTGATTCCAGGATTTTCTTCAGAAGCAGGACTTGCAGCTGGAAATGAGGAGGTAAGTGGGCCAACTGCTGGCCTGTATGTTCTTCCTTCCTCGGCCTCCGGTCCAGATCCCAGACTCCCAGCCCTGATTTTTGCAGCATCTGAGTGTTTTTCAGGGATTCATGAAAATCTTCCCAGGAAAAGGCCGTTGATTTAATTTTCCTTTCATTTGGAAGTCTCTGTTTTTGTAAGAAGTCTGGTGGGAAATTTGCCTTCATGGTTATGCCTGAGAGGTGGAAGTGGGGTGGGAGAGGGAGCTGTATTTCTTCATTCAACAAAGTATTATTTAAAAAATTTTTATTGCTGTACAACACATATAAAGGATGCATATCTTAAGTGTCCCTATGATGAGTTTTTACATATAAATACACCCATGGAACCACCACCCAGGTCAAGATGAATAACATTTCCCACATCGTGGAAGGTCACCTGCACTCCTTTGTAACATCAAGGAGGGCCTACTGTGGGTGGTGATGGGGATGCAGCCGGGAAGGCAAAATTAAGGTCTGCCCTGCAGCTTAGCGGAATAGGGACACTGTCACAGTTCTGCTGGTGCCAGGACATGCCCCTCACAGAGTCCAGGCCCCGCGTGGATCAGTCGTGTGGGTCAGCTGCCTGGTGGGTTGGGGGCAGGGGCTCAGCGCCCTCCTTTTGCTGCAGGTGAGGGGGGTGTGGGGAGGCAGAGTGGTGCAGGCGGAGTTGTGTCAGGGGAGTCCTGTCCCCACTTCACCTCCTGTGTCAACTCTCTGAGCCTGTTTCCCCACCAGCAAAATACTAACAATAGTTAATTTAATGAGCTAATAAATGTTTATCTCATAGTCCTATTGGGGCAGGGGGAGCACTATGGTCATTCTAAGTGTCTAAATGAGGAATCTGAGGCACAGAAGAGATTAAGTAACCAGCCGAGGTCCTACAGCTGGTAAGAGGGAGAGCTGGGATTGCAACCGAGAGCCCACTGCTCCTATCTTATAAAAACAAGCATCTCACAGATTTTGGTGGGGGGGAGATCCTGGGTCACAAACAGAACTGCTTTGTGACAACAACAAGCCACTGTGGCTATAACAACTTCTACCTATCCATCCAGTCATTATCTACCCTCAAAGGCTGGGTGAAAGCCGGGGGCACCCTGGGACCGATGCCCCTCTGGGGCTCAGGCTCAGGCTGCTCGTATTCCAACAACAGAGAGAGGGGGGTTTTTTTGCTGCAAAAGACAGCTGACATTTAACTTGCCCCCTGAAGTGCCAGGTGGTGGGCCAGGCCCCTTATGTTTATATTATCTATGGAATCGTCCCAACCACCTGGGAGGCTTCCCCTCCATGCTGTAGTGAAGGGAGTAAAGGTCAAAGGGGAAAGGTGAAAACACCCGCCAGGTTTCAAACCAAGTCTGTCTAGGCCCGTCGGCAGGATCCGCCGAAGCCGCCTGCTTTGCGTGGCTGCTTTTCTGTCTCGGGCATCTGCTATCCCAGCCCATCCTGGCCACTCCTGGTCTCTAGGGGAGACAGGCTTGTTCCAGACGGGGTGATGTGTTAGAACTGATGGATTCTTCTGGGAGGCTTTTGTAGAGTTCAGGGTGTGGCCAAAGGGGGATATGTCCACCATGTCACGTGTCTTTGCTTAGGTCAAGGTGGTGGTCGGCAGCCCCCGCAGGCTGTCGTAGGCAAGTACCACCTGCCAGTGAAAAGTGGAAACAAGCATATCTTCAAGTCTGAAGAAAATATGTTGTACCCAGGTTTCTTTTCAACCCATGGTGTGAGGGTAACGCGAAACTCAGGTCAGCTAGGGAAATGTGTCAGGTGAGACTCATGGGAGGAGGCAAGAAGCAGTGCCTACTGTATGCCTCGCGTGGTCCGTGAGCTTTGCTTGCCGTCCAGGTGCTTTCAAACTAGGTGAAGGGACCAGGCCCAGGGACAGATCATGGGCGGCTTTGGAGCAGCCCCTCTGTGGCTGAGCTCCTTGGCCGTTTCACTTCTCCCCTGCCTGACCCCCGCCGTCTGGCTTTGGCCTCCACCGCTGTCCGGAGGCTTCCCTTGTTGGGGGGCGTCACCCCAGCTTCTTACTTGCCTTCTCCGGGCGCGGGGCCTGAATCCTGACAGGTGTTTCCTTCCTCCTGAAAACTCTCTGCTCTTTTGGGTCTCCTCTCTCCCCTCTACGTTTTCATTGGCCCAACCCCTTCCTACCTGCGGCTCCACGGGAGCCTTCGCGCAAACGGCACCGGAGGGCACTCCTCCCCCACCAGCACCAGCCTCTCTGCCGTGGCTGCTGGGCATCTCGCCACAGCTTCACATGCGCTCGTCGGTTACCAGACCTTCTCCACACCCGCGCTCCTACAGCCACCTTGAAGCTAAAAACTCAGGTGTACAAGCTAGAAACCAGGGAGCTGGTTATTTATTTATTTATTTAGTGTTTGGAAATGATTTCAAGCTGCAGAAAAGTAGGCAAAAATGGTATAAAGAACATCCATATGCCCTTTATCCAGATCCACTGTGAACATTTTGCCCTATTTTCTTCATCATTTTCTCTCTCTTCCTCTCTCTCCACACACCCACACTTTATTTTTGAACCATGTGAGAGTGAGTTACATACATTTTTGCTCTTTACCCATAAATATTTCAGTGTGTACTTCCTAAGAATAGGAATATTCTCTTGCTACACTGCTGTTATCAACTTCAGTAATTCAGTGTGGACATAACACTGTATCTAATCTACTTACTGGAATTCCAACTTAGTCAGTTGATGCAATCATGTTCTTTATAACATTTTTTTCCCTCCAGTACAGGATCCAGTCCAGGGTCACATACTGTGTTCAGTTGTCCTGTCTCTTTACCTCCTTTAATCTGGAACTGTTCCTCAGCCTTAGTCTTTTTTGACATGGACATTTTTGAGTAATAGACCCCCTCGGCCCCCCCCCCTTTATTTTCGCTAGAACATTCCTCATTTGGGGTTTGTCTGATGATTCATGATTTTTATTTTTTTGTTTTTATTTAATTAATTTGTTTGTTTGTTTAATTAATATTTATTTTTGGCCACACTGCACGGCTTGCAGGATCTTAGTTCCATGACCAGGGATCGAACCTGTGCCCCCTGAAGTGGAAGCGAGGAGTCCTAACCACTGGACCACCAGGGAAGTCCCAACGATTCATGATCTTTAGATTCGGGTTATGCCTCCCCGCCTGGAATATTACATAAGTGATGCTGTCCTTCTCAGGACATCACATCTGGTGGCACACAATGTCCACCTGCCCCTCATTGGGGATGTTAAATTTGATCATTTGGTCAAAGTGTTGTGCAATTTCCCTGCTATATAATTACTATTGTTTCCTTTGTTACTAATAAGCAGTCCTTGTCTTGTGGCAACACTTTCAGGCCGTGCAAATATCCTGGTCCTCATGAAAATGCTCCCCCCCTAGATTTACCAACCACTGACAGCTCATGCCTGAACCAACCTTCTCTATGATGGTTGCACAGTGATTTTCCAGCTCCATCTCTCCCTCCACACTTACCTGCTGGGCCCTGGTATTCTCCTGTAAGCAAAGCCCTCCCTTCACCAATCTATTATCTGTCTATCTGTCTGTCTGTCTGTCTAATCTATCAATCATCTATCCATCTATGAAACAATCTATCTGTATGGACTCAGGGATCTCATTTGTTCCCAGTGGTTTACAATCATTCCTGTCCTTAATTATGTTTATGCTCAGACTGTCCCACGTTTGCCCAGTGGAAGTCCCGCACAGCTGGTCAGGAATCGAGCATCTTTTTGACACCTGTCTTAACTCTTGCCTCCCATGTCTTACCCCCCAACACACACTGTTTCAAACCCCTCGTATAGACCTTGCAGGACCTCCCCCCCACCTCTTCCCCCCACCGCTCCCCCAGGCCAGGCAGCTTCCTCCTGTGACAGGGCTGCCTGTGTCCAGGGGGTGGACGATAACCCCACGTGCACGTGTGCCCTTGCTTCAGAGGACGTGGTTTTCACGGCTGATGAGACAGAGTGAAATGAGAGCGTCCCCCACAGCACTGGCTACTGTTACATCTGTTGTGTCGACTCTATCAAAGAAAAGCCCTGGAACTTTGGTCAGGTGATGAATTAGTCATCCTATGGCTGGGCCAGGCCCCACCTTTTTAGTTAGGTAGTAGCCAGTAAAGGTTAGGCAGAAATGTTTGTGAGCCTCATGCCAAACCCCAACCCTGTACATGTGACACTTGCCTAGAGAGGGGTAACCCTCCCCCCCCAGAACATGCAGACAGGTGGCAGAATCAGACCTGGGCCTAGGGCCTTTCCCATCCCCCTCTACTCTCTGCCACCCACCCACCCCCACTTTGCAGTGTATTTATCAAAGAACCAACCACCTAACAATTATTCACAAGGAAGCTCCATTACAAGTGAAATATTGACAAAGATAAAGAACTTTTAGAACTTTTTTTTTTTTTTGGCCACCCCTCATGGCTTGCGGGATCTTAGTTCCCTAACCAGGACTGAACTCGGGCCTGCGGCAGTGAAAGCACAAAGTCCTAACCACTGGACCAGAAGGGAATTCCAAGAACTTCTAAAACTTGAGGGAGATTTTATAGAAGACTTTGGTCTGGAGGCCTCTGCTCAGTGGAAGGATGAATGTCTCTGTGCAGCCACGAGGCAGAGCAACAATGTGGAAGGAGGACGGGCTCCATGGCTCTAAATGCACAAATCCAGTGACGAGGACTTATTTCACCAGAAACTTCCAGCCTTTCGTCTCACCACCTTTTGCAACAAAAAAAACTTCTGGAAAATTCCATACTCTACACAACTGCTTGGCTGCCCCTCCCCTCCCCGGGTCTGGACACCTAGGATAGGATGGAAATGGGGACAACGGGGGGGGACTCCCATGAGTGAGGCCTGCTGTGTGCACTCTGCAAGGTGCTTCACAAGCATCCTCTTGTTTCACCCTCACTCCATCCCTGGGGTGGTTACCATCACTACTTACAGGTGAGAGGGTGGAGGGAAACAAAATGGGAGGAAGTGGTTGGCACAGGAGGTGGGGAGCAGGTAGCGAGTTGGTGGGAGACCAGTCACCAGAGGAAGGAAACAGCCAGAATGAGGACCACAGCAGGGTGGGGAAGAAGGAATCACCTGAATCCTAGGTAATTGCCCCTCTGAGAAAATCAAGGGGTAACTTTAACAACCTCAAAGAATTATGACCACGGAACTTTCCCAGACTCTTTCTGAAGAATGAAGATTATTAGCTATTCCTTTTATTTTGGTAGTTTCCTTCTCAGATTACAAAAATAACACATGTACTTCAACTCTGTAAATATACTAAAACCATTGACTCATCCAGCTTAAAGGGTGGATTTTATGGGCTGTAAACTGTATCTCGATAAAGTGGTTTAAAATAAATATATCAATAGAATTCAAAAAGTAACACATATGTTTATCACAAAAGACCTAGAAGGCTTAGAAGATACAGAGACATGGAAAGAAATGAAATCATAATCTCCTCCCTCAGTGATAAATACTTCATGTTCTAGTGTGTGTCATTCTTTTTCCATTACTAATTCATGCTTACAGAGTTGAGATAATATTATACGTGCACAACTTTGTAGTCTATTTTGTTTATCTTGATCACAAAGGAATTTTCTCCATGGTATTAAAAACTCTGCTGGTACGTCTTTATAATGGCTGTGTAATATTCCATCCCATGGCTCTGTGGGTTTACTTAACGGCTGCCTTGGGTATAGACCTTTAAGTGGTTTCTGGTTTTCCATGCTGTGGGAGACTTTTTTGTGAGACTGTGGGCAGAGTTCCTTGCCGGGTGATGGGTGGTCCCACAGGGTGGTTGTGAAGTGCAAATTAGGGAGTATGTGGGAACTCCCCGGTGGTCCAGTGGTTAGGACTCCACGCTTTCCCAGGGCGTGGGATCAATCCCTGGTGGGGGAACTAAGATCCTGCAAGCCACGCAGTACAGAAAAAAAAAAAAATTAGGGGGTATGTGTTAAGTTTCTGACATGGAACAAACACTTGTTAATGGCCTCTTTCTTCTTTTCCCAAAACAACTGCTGCATTTGTCTGTCAAGCCAGAGCCTCCTTGAGACCATGGAGCTGAAGCACCCCATGCCAGG
The DNA here is from genome assembly GCF_965194805.1 of Balaenoptera borealis. Taxonomy (NCBI): domain Eukaryota; kingdom Metazoa; phylum Chordata; class Mammalia; order Artiodactyla; family Balaenopteridae; genus Balaenoptera; species Balaenoptera borealis. The sequence continues at coordinate 46,788,929 of NC_138869.1, read as the reverse complement.
GTCCAGGACCCTATGTGCTCTGGTAGGTGTGGGAGGCCTGGTCATGGCCTCCATCTCCCCTGCTTGGACATGCCATTTGGTGCCCTGCCCTTTCTCTCCTAAAGCCTGCTCTGGGGAAAGCAGTGGCAGGGGGGCCCCTTGATTCCTAGAGAAATCCCCTCATCTTGCCCAAGTACACACAGGGATGGACACGACCCCTAGTTCCAGCCTCTCCTCCTCCAGGAAGATCTCTGGCTGTGAAGTCAGGGCTTGGTCACCTCTGTTGGTCACACAGGTCTCAGACCAGAAGCCTCCTCTTCAGGGAGATTTTTCCTGGCTCCCTGGCCAAAGGAGCCTGCTGCTCTCACATCCACCTGCTGTCTTTTCTTCATAGCACTTGTCATTCCTGAAAGTGTTCGTGTGTTCCGTGTTTACTGTCTGACCCCCAGTACCCCCCCCCCAATACCACTTCCCAGACCAGAACATGAGCACCTGGTCCTGTGGGGACCAGGATCCCCAGCTCTTACAGGGATCCCACTTGTTTGAACTATCGCAGCTCTGAGAGTCCTTCCATAAGTTTTCTTACCCAAATAATAATAAATCATAAATAATATTACAAAGAATACATACATTGAATCTCAGTATAAAAGATTCTGATAATACAGAAGCCTGTAGAGTAATTTTGCCCCAAATTTGTTGCTGTCTCATACTGTTTACCAATTGCTCAGCAGTTATTAGGTTTTTTCTCCCCCACTGGACTGTAAGCTCTTTAAACTACACCTCAGTGCTAGACCTGATTGACTATTCAAAGCTATCAAGAGATCTACACCTGCTGAAGTCTATTCTGAGTGCAGAACCCCAGCCCTGCCGCTTGGAGGCTGACCCCACGGCTTGACCTCTCCAAGCCTCAGCTTCCCCATCTGCAAATGGTATTCACATGGAATTCACATGGAATTCACTCTTCCTGCCTGCAGGCTGGGCTCCAGTTGGGTAAGCAAATTATTCCAGTTCCTTTGGGACGTTCCTGGGTTTAGGACTGAGAGTCCGTGTCCCAGGAAACCCCTCAGTCCTGGGCCAGCAGGATGGCTGTCACCCCTGTCCACCTTGCCCAGAGCAGCTGTTTTCAAATGGTTTGGTCTCAGGTCCCTTTTACACTCTTACAAATTTTTGAGACCCCAAATCACTTGTGTTTATGACTTTTTTTTTAAGGGAATCTTACTTTATTATTTTTTTTGGCTGCGTGGGGTCTTCATTGCTGCACGTGGTCTTTCTCTAGTTGCAGTGAGCGGGGGCTACTCTTCGTTGCAGTGCACAGGCTTCTCATTGCAGTGGCTTCTCATTGCAGAGCATGGGCTCTAGGTGCGTGGGCTTCAGTGGTTGTGACTCACGGGCTCTAGAGCACAGGCTCAGTAGTTGTGGCGCACGGGCTTAGTTGCTCCGCAGCATGTGGGATCTTCCTGGACCAGGACTCAAACCCATGTCCCCTGCATTGGCAGGCAGATTCTTAACCACTGTGCCACCAGGGAAGTCCCATGACGTTTCTTTCTGCAAATATTTACCATTTTAGAAATTTAAACTGGGAAGTTTAAAATATATTTATTTAACTGATTCTAAAAGAATAATAATAAATTCAACACGTTAACATAAATAACACATTTTGTGAAAAATAACTATTTTTGGAAGCCTAAACTATGTCAGGAGAGTGGCATTGTTTTAAATTGTTCTAAATCTCTTTAATGTCTGGCTTAATAGAAATCAGCTGGATTTTCCTACCTGCTTCTGTATTCAATCTGTCCAGGGATATTGTTTCAGCTGCAATATAGGAAGAAAATCTGACTTCCCCCAGATACGTAGGTGGAAAAGGCAGGCATAACTCCATAGCCTTTTCAGATAATGGTGGATAGTCTTCTTTGATTCTACACCCATGTGTAACAATTGGTGGTTTTGTAAAGTTGATCGCTGTGTGGAATCTGAAACCATGTCAATTAACTTTTCATCTTCGGTCCGTGTGGGAGAGAATGAGAGGGAGAAACACAAATAACGCCTGGGGTTTATTGTGCAAATCGTTTTGGTCACAGACCTCGGGACAACCCGGCCAGCACCCCGGGAACACTCTCCAAGGCCCAGAGAGAGAGACAGGAGCCATGGGGCTGCTCTTGCCACCTGGGTGGTGGGCAGCTGCGTTCATCTCTAAGTGAGTCTTAAATGCCCCCTTTGTGGGGTGGCTGTGACTGTGTACCTGACCCAGGGGGATGCCCCCTCCATGGTCGGGGCTCCCACTCCCTCCTGGCCTGCCTGGTAGTTCCAAGTAAGTGGCTGGTATTGTACCCACGGGGCCCTCTCGCTGGCCTTCAGGGGCCCAGGCACAGAGCGCACGGTGCCCGTGGAAGGATATGCCCGCTCCTGCCCCTTTACCACCAGGCCGAGTTCTCCATCCCAGGGCGGTGGGCTGGAGTGTGAGGAAGGAGAGGAAAGGGGACGGGCCGCCAGCAGGCGAAGCTTGTACTGGTCTTGCTCTAGTTCTCAGGGGTGCGGGTGGACTTGCACCCTCTTTCCAAGCTCTGTGACCCGGGGCGAGGCTCTGAGCTTCTCTGGGTTTCTGTCGGTCCATCCTTGGGTTAATATGAGGACTCAGTAACATGTAACAAGTATGTGTTATGCCTGACACGTGTGGGCCTGTTTGTACCTATTCCCAGGTGATTCTTATGTGTTGGAGTTTGGGAAGCAGTGGGCTAAACCACTGTTTATTTTGAGGACACCAGCCCAGAGACATGGGGCAGGCGGCCCAAGGTTGCACAGCAAGGTGGTGGTTGAGTCAGCAACACTGACTCCCAGGGCAGTGCTCCCTCCCGACATCCAGGCACCTTTTTAGCCTGTGACCCAAGCTTGAGCACCCAGACCTCCCAGGTGTTGCGGCAGTCACTTCCGAGGTTAGGTTAGAAAAGATTCCATCGCGTGTAACGGAATCTCAGGACCCAAGCTGACTTTGGAGGCCTCCGCTGTAGGCCTGACAACTTTTCCCCTCCCGGGTCCCTGGTTAATATTGCTCCTTCACCCCTAGAAATATGTTGCTGTCCTTGGGCCTGCAGGAGCTACTGTGAATCTTTGGCCACAAGGCAGGCCTTCTGGTCAGGGCTGCCTGACTAGCGCTCCCACCCTGGGCAGGGGAACTGGATGGGCAGTTAGCGCATTGGTTATCTGCTGCCGTGTAACACGTCACCCCCAAATGTAAGGCCGTAACACAACAAATGCTTATCATCTTGCAGTGTCTGCAGGTCAGGAATCCAGGCATGGTGCTCTAGCTCAGGGTCCTTCAAAGACTGTAGGCCTTTTGGGACTCTTGACTGGGTTGGGGGCAGGCGCTCACACGTGGCTGCTCGCAGCCTCAGGGCAGGGACATCAGTTCCTCACCATGTGGGCCCCTCCACAGGGCTGCTCACACCAGGTAGCCGACTACTGTCAGAGCCAGTGAGCGAGAGAGGGAGACCCCAGGATGGAAGCCGCAGCCTCTTTGTAACCTTGTCTCAGAAGTGACATCCCCTCACTTTGCCGTGCTCTGTTGTCTAGAAGTGAGTCACTGGGTCCAGTCCACATTCTGGGAGAGGGGCTTCTGCAGGGAGGAGGAGGGCATTACTGGGGGCCCTCTTAGAGGCTGCCCACCACACCTGGGAAGAGGAATTTGCTTTGTTCCATAGGAAATATAACACCGCCCATTAGGATTTTTGAAAGCATGAACATCTTTGGAGCCCAGCATCACTCCCCATCCCTCCCCGCCACCCATTGCTCTGTGGATGCTTGGGTCCAGGAGGCACTGACAGGCTGGGGCCACTTGGGACAGGAGGAAAGCATAAACATGTCATCTGCAGAACAACCCTAAAGGTAGGTGTTCTAATGATTACCATTTTACAGAGGAGGAAACTGAGGCACAGAGAGGTCAGCATGTGCCTCAGGTCAGCTAGCTGGTACGCTCCTTGGCCCTTTGTCCTGGTCCAACTGCACCCTCCCCATGTTCTGAGATGCTCTGTGGGGCCGCACTGGGGGCTGTGTGGCCAGGCTGGGCTAGGCTGCCAACACCTTGTTCCGCTGGGGATGGGCACTGACCATCCGCCCTCAGGAGACCAGGGGCCAAAGGGAGAAGTACCAAGGGTGGGGCTGATCGCCCCTGCCTGGTGTCATCTCAGAGCTGAGAGCATTGGGCATCCCAGCACGCAGCATGACCGCCTACGATTCAGCCCATGACACTGAAAATAGCCTCATGGTAGACACCTACCTGAATGAGCCAGGCGAGCCATCTCTAGCGTGACTGAGATTCCATCTGACAGGTCTCTGCCCTTCAGAGTGTCTTCTTGTTGATTTTGTGTCAGTCCTTCTTTAAGTAGGGCTTTTAGGCCTGGGGAGAGGCAAGCAGGCCTTGCACCTTTTTTTAAAAATGTCTTCATTGAGGTTTTTGTATTATCTGACCAGCCAATTCAACTTGCTATGACCTTCAGTGCTTCCCAGTGCTCCCCAAATGAAATAGCAGCTCCTCAGCCTGGCCTTCCAGCCCCTTCAGAGTCAGCCTCCAGTTCCTTTCCTGACTTTACACCCCAACTGTGCTGCTCCTTCTTCCCTTAAATGGCTTCCCCCCTCCAGACCTCTGCCTCTGCCTCTGCCTTCCCCATCTGCTACTTTCTTTTCTGAGGTCTCTGCTATCCACGTGCCCCTTGCCCCCGGCCCCCAATGTGTGTTAAGTTTTGTTTGTTTGCTGTTGCTGTTTGTTTAGTAACTTTCCTGACAGAGTTCTGCAAAGTCTGTATTCTTTGTTGTATGTGGCCACTGAAGTCTCTGCTCAGTGTGCTCAGTGGTCAGCTAATGACTGGACAGGAACTTCCATAAACATCTTGGATTGATAAGTCTCCTAGCTTTTGCCAAGGGGCTCTGTGTAAAGTTGGGGTACACATTTAGTGCTCTGGCAGGCAGTTTTCAACTCTGCCTCAGCCTTCACTTCCTGCCTGTGCAGGGACTCAGGGTCAGTCAGAGGTGACAGCTTATGGCCTTCTAGGTCTTTCCTGGGCATGTACACAGCCCTACACATGCACGAGGCTTTCTAGATTCCCAGGAATCTGTCTCAGTTTTTCAAAGCCCCTATGGATGTTATTCAGCTTTTTCTTTTAAGTTTTTTGGTGAGCTTTTTCCCTCAGCTGTTACTGTTGCCTTAGGCAACTTCAATGTTAAACAATGCCCCCTTTTTTTTTTTTTTTGACAATTGCTTTTGGGTTAAGGCAAATTATAAGGAGTGAGCTCTGAATCAGCTCAAAGCCCCATGGGTTGGGGTTTCCAGAGGACTGCCAGAATGACAGTTCTCTGTGGTGGATATTTGGAGATCCAACCCCATTCTTCTCCCTTCAGAGGTGATTAAGCTGCTGGTTTTCACTGTCACTGTGGTGCTGTTGGATTTTAAGGCTACTGTGGAGCTGGGGAGAAAGGGATGGGAATCAGCAAGTTAAAAAAACCATAAAACACTCTATTGTTACAGAGAATAAATGCTCCTCAGATAGTTGCAAGCCTTTGGTTAATTTCAAGGGTTCTGAAAAAGTTGATTTTGACCATTTTTGCCAATGTTCTCATTGTTTTTATGGAGGAGTGAATTTTCAGAGGTCTTTATTCTGCCATTCCCACTGACTGACATCAGAATGTGCTATTTTTCAGGCATGGTGATTTGAACACCTCTCTGAATTCATAGCCCTTGGGTCTCTGGAATGTCCTTGGAGTCCAGGCTGGTGGGTAGGCTGCTTCTGCCTCCGGGGTGCGTTGGGACATTGGGCCTGTGGAGGAGCCCTCTAAGGAAACTGCTTTTGGGTCTCACTCAGGGTCCCCTGAGGAGAGGGAGGTCATGGACCATGCCTTATCCCTCCGCAGTTATGAGAGCGAGTACAGACTACCCCAAAAAGAGGACCTTCTTTAGATGTATGTCCACGCAGATCCTGTGCTGCTGGGAAACCCTATCAAGTTCACCATCACTCTCAAAAGAAAGACAGCTACCCCAAAGACTGTCACATCTCGGGCTCCCTTGAACTGCAGACATACATGGGCAAAAACGCCACCAGCCTGGGCATCCTTCATAAGACCACGCAGAGGCAAGGTCAAGGTACTGGAACCATGGACAAGAAGAGGGATCAGAGTCCCCACTATCTGAGATGCCCCTCTTCTCTGTGGACTATTTCCATACACTAACAAACTTGTGCGTATGAGTAAATACAAACAAACATTTATTAAGTACCTACCACCTGGTAGTTACAAGGAATCTAGGCACAGAGAAAACAGGGGCCAAATAGACTACTAGTCCAGGAGCCTGGGGTCTATCACAGAGTCAGAAATTAGGGGTGCTGGAAGTGTCATTAGAAGTCTTCTTTTATGATGGCAAAGATTTTGTCTCAAATGCCTAATCTAGTCAATGGGTTGTGGGTACCCAGGGCAGTTGAGAATGGGCAGAAAGCCCCCAAAACAGCTGTGATGTCTCCATGGACTCAGGATGGGAGCCTGGAGAACGCAGCCAATTATTATTCCACCTTGAGCCCAACTTCTTGTTTTCCAAGGAGAGGAAGAGACTTACCCAAAATAACCCAGTTCCATCCATCTAGATTTCATCTAATTCTGTGTTTGATGATCACTCATTTGGGGGGGGGCTATAATAAATGACCACACCCCTCCTCTCTAGCTCTTTGGCAGCATCTGAAGAGACTCTGCCCTTGGACTCCAATACCTACATGGGCAGCCTATGTTTGATGATGAACCAATCATCAAAAGTTTCATAATTGCAGGAATTCTAGAGTCCAAGGAAACGACCGCCTCTCAGGAGTTTGCATCTTTCCAGTACCCTGAGCTCCCCGTAGAGGTTAGCCACCTGCAGGCAGAAGGGGCTCCTGGCTGGAGTTCAGCCTTGGCTTGGGGTGGGGCCCTAAGAATCCTGGAGGGACCCCTGGTTGGCTTATTCTTCAGGTCAATTGTATTCCTAAGAAAAATGACACCTTGCTTTTCCAAATAATTATTTCTGGAGAAGTGATGGATCAAACAGGTTTTTTTTTTACATTTTTGGTCAACTGAATTCTTAACATTTTAATTTTTGGAATAAGTAATTACTTGCACATTGTACAAAATTCTAAAGATGCAAAAGTTACAGGGGCCCACCCTCCTGGAAGGCAGTTAGCAGTCTTTCATTACTTAATTGTCAAGAGTTTCTCTTGGGGAATTTCACTCCCCACCCTCACCCAAGTGGCTTAGCAGAGTATTTCTTCCACCTCCGGAGAGGAGTCTGGGAAAACGCACATCTCTCCAGGCAGTCATGGTTCCAGGGATGTTTGAGGTGCCTTTTAAAAGGTGTTCTAGCTTTGCCTGGCTGGGCTGCCTTTTAATTGGCTCTGACTGTATTTCAGGAATTAAGAGGTTTTAGCTAATATATCTGCGTTGCCAAAGGCATGGAGAAACCACAGGGTGTTGGTGGGGAGTGGGAACTGGATCGGAAGAGCTAGATATTTGGATGAATGTTACAAATGAGGTGAAGCCTGAAACATGCAAAACATGATGTAAGCCCAGGGGATCCCTGGGTGGAGGAGGGGCACCAGGCCTGAGGTGTGGGTCCGAGGAAGAGAGCTCAGCCAGGGCCAGGTGGGGGAAGTGGGTACACCAGTGTCAGGTGTTCTGGCCAGATTAGAGGTAGGGGCACTCTGAGGGAAGAACAGAGCTTAGCTTCAGTTCTGCTTCTTTCTCTGGGCTGCTCTGTGAGGCAACTTGACTGACAGGCCCCTTTTGGGATTTGGGGTCTTGTCTGTGAGGAGGTATGATATCCAAGGGTACGGAAGGGAGCCCTGGTGTGGTGGGCGGGAGCCTGTGTATTAACCCTGGAGCTCAGGAAGGGCATCTATGGGAATCCTCCCTCACAAATGTCCCTTGTTTAAAGGGCCTTTCTGGGGAAGCCTCCTTGCACCCGTCTGTCTTGCTAGATGGGGCATCTCAGAACCACAGGCTGCAGGTGGGGCTGGGTGGTGCAGGACGGTGCTTAGTTTGGTGAAGAGGTATACTGCTTAGGGCTGCAAAGAGGCCAGGATACAGGTCAGGCTTGAACTCTGGCTGGCATGGCATGACATGTCTTGAGTTCCTTAAAAGAGAGTCTGACAAAGCTCAGGATGTCAGGTTATTTATAGATATACATGATTGCCGGCAACACCAGAAGCTAAAGAAAGGCATGGAACAGATTCTCTCCTAAAGCCTTCAGACACAGACACAGACACAGACACAGACACAGACACACGCACACACACACACATTTTCCTGGCTTGATATAACTCACCATTTTGGTTCTATTTCTCTGCTTTTACTTACCATGAAAACATGTACCTGACTCACACATCTTCTCCCCCGCTTCTCATCCCCGCCCCACCACAGCTGCCTGACGCAGGCAGAAGTGGCCAGCCACTTATCGGTACTTACATATTCTAAAATGCCCTGCACATCCCTTTGACAGACACCAAGTCCTCTGTGGAAAGCCTGGGCGTCTCCCCGCTGCAGACCATTGACCAAGGGTGAGTCCACTTAAGCTGTTCTTACAAACAGTGCAGAAAATCTCTCCAGGACATAGATTTTTGCTCATGTGTGCAGGTATTTTTGAGATGTGAATTCACGGTAGGGGGTTATAGGGTCAAAATATAGATACATTTTGCTAATGCCAAATTGCTTTGGGAAAAGATTGCATTGATTTATGCTCCACCGACAGATCTTTTTGATTTTTGCCGATATAATGGTTGAATAATTTCACTGTTGTTTTAATTTGCATCTCTATTTGTGAGGCTGAATATTTTTATATTAATTGACTATCTCCTGTGAATTGCTTGTTCAGATCATTTACCTGTTTTTGAGTCATTAATTTGTTCATATTGTGTGTAGTCTTTATACAAAAAAGTTTTACTGCTGCAAATAATTTCAGTCTTTTTTTAACCTCTAAATGCCTTTTACCACTAGAACTTTGCCATTTTAATGTAGCCAAATTTGTTAATTCCTTCCTTTAGGGATACTGGGTTTCATGTCACCCCAAGAATATATGTTTCCTATGCTTTTTTCTAAAACTTTTGGCTTTATACTATTAGGCACCTGGAATTTAATTTTTTAGCATGTGGAGTGATATAGATAGAGCTCCAACTTTCTCAAATAATCTATCATTTCCTAGTGTTCTGAAATGCTGCTTTCATACATCTGGGTCTCTGGACTCTTTAATTTGCTTATTTATCTTCTCCTAATGCAATATCATACCATCTGAAGTATTGTAGTTCTATAGTACATATTGATACGTAGTAGGCAGATGCTCCTCACCACTATTTCTCTTGTTCATAGAACTTTTAAAAACTGTTGGGATTGAGATTGGCACTGCATTGAATTTACCAAGTTATCGGGGGGGAGAATCACGCCAAGTGACTACACTGAGTCTTCCCAACCTGGCATGTGGGACATTGTTCCATTTATTCAGGTCTTCTTTGTTACATTTAGAAAAGTTTGATTGTTCATACACAATTTGCACATTCCTAGTTGGATTACATCCAAGATGTATTTATAGCTTTTGTGAATGAAATATTTTTCATTATATTTTGTACTTGCTTGGACTATATGGAAACTATTGATTTTGATACGCTGATAGATCTAGCAAAGGACTTGACCAAACTCTAATGCTTTGTTCCTGAACGAAGGTTTCTGATGGTCTATTTCTTATAGGGTGTCTGAATATTCCAAGGAAAAACCAGTAAACTACTGTTTTCCTTAGACCTTAAGATACAGACAAATTAACTGGGGGAATATTGTTAAAATGTGTATTCTGATTCAGCAGGTGGGGTTGGAGGCTCAGAATCTGTGTCTCTAACAGGGCTCCCAGGTGATGCCACTGTTGCCAGTAGTGTGGCCCCCAGAGCACATTTTAGTAGTGAGAGGCTAGATGATTCGTTTTCTGTGATCCACCATAAAACAGATATTCCTCTTGGATTTCATATGAAACAACTGTTGCTAATACCCATGGAGCAAGAACATCTGTAAACACGGGCAGGATTCCTAGGAGGGTTTGTGAAATGTCAGAGCTGGAAGAGCCCCTGGAAGCTGGTTTAATCACCTTGCTTTACATCGGAGAATACTGAGGCCCAAAGAGACAGCAGAGTCATCTAAAGCATCAGAGCTGTGTCCCAGATCTGGTGAGTGCCATACCGGGGCCAGTTTATTCTAACTAACTAGGGGACTGGCCTTCAGCAAGCCTCAGAAACTGAACCTCAGTTTCCTCATCTATAAAATGGGGATAATAATACCTGTTCACCACATGGCACAGCTGTGAAAGTCAAATGGGCCAAACAGCAAGAGGAAAATGGATAGAGAATGGCCTGAGTGCCTAAGAGGACCCAGGTCTGTCTGGCTCCAGAGGTCATGCTTGTTCCTGGCCCTTTGTCTTCCCCCAGGGTGATGGTGAGTGAAGAGGCAGCCTATAGACCCAGGGGGCACAGACTCAAACTGGCCAGACCAGTTGGCGGTAACAATGGGGCCAGTGGGGTGTTGTGGACAAACAGGAAACAGGTGGTAAACAGGAGTGGGTGCTGCCACTCACCTCATCTAACTGAGAATGTGTAGGAACGTGGGCCCTGCACTTCCGGATCTTCTGACCTTTCAGAATAAGCTAGAGGAGCGTGTGTGTTCTTCTACAGTATAAAGCTCCTGGGTCTTAAAATGCGGCAATTAATTCAAGTTGTAAAAATCACTGTGTGGATCAGACACAGCAAGTCAGAGGTTGAACTCGTTCTTAGCTTGTCAGTTTATAAACAGTGCTGCCAACAGCTGAGATGCTACTGGCACCCCTGCCCCGCCCTGGTGCCATGTTCCAACCCTGACAGGCTGCATCTGACTCTCCAGCATGGGTTTAATCATCAGTATTCATCAAAAGCTCCCTGGGTGCTTCTCACAGCGCCCAGCATGGATGCCCACTGTGCTGTGTCCAGGAATGGCCAGGGCCCTTCAAAGAGGCTGAGCTGAGGTGGGGACCCCTGGTTTCTCACACAACTTACCTCCCCTCTCCTGCAGCATCCTCAGTTGAATGCATGTCTGTGTGTCTGAATTTTCCAGGACAGTGAAGCCAGGTGAGACCATTAGATTCCAAATAAAAGGCATCCCAACAATAGCTGGACTTGAGAAATTTATCAAGTTTAGTTCCAATCAGGTGAAAGAGCTTCATGCTGAGAAGACTGTTCTCATCACAACTAGCCTTTGCCTGATGCCTTGGAAAGAGGCAGCAGCTCTGACTGGCTCTAAGCCTTGGCTGAGCATTTCAGCATTTCCTGCTTTGGGATTAGCTTTCAGATAATTAGATTTTATTACTCATTAGATTTCAGATGATTAGATTTGATTACTCATATGAGGGCAGATTCAAGAGCCAGCTGGGTCAAAGTTAGCGTTCAAAGGCCAACACAAACCACAGGCAGCAGGACCCACTAGGCCAGGTCATGTGGAATCACAGGGTAGCCTGTTGACAGCTAGAAACGCCCAGCTTGGGCCACAGAACCTCACCTCCCTGCCTTGAGTCATGGCCTCAAAGAGCAGGGCCACCACTATCTGCAGTCAGAACCAAAGGCGTCCACAGCCACAGAGTCCCTCCCTGGAGACACAGGCTATCAGAAGCTGCTGCCCACTTGCCCCATGGTGAGGGACCACCTTTTCAGCCCCAGAGTGCATCAGCCCTGGACGCACCAGCTAAGTAGAGTCTTCTGCCAGAGCTGGGCTGGGCCTGCTGGAAATACATTCTCTCCTCGCTATTGTCTGCCTGAAATCCCATCCCTCTTCCTTCCCTGAGGGGGGCCTACCTGAGGAAGAGAGGATGGACGGGGCCTTTCCCTCGGATCTCTGCACACACTGAGCCTGGGCCTAGGCCTGCCCACTAAACCAGAAGCACGACTGAGGGCCAGGTGCTGTCTGTTCACCTTTGACTTTTGACAACTTCAGGCAACTTGAAACTATGGCACCTAAAACCCAACTTCACAGCCCCTACGCTTCCCCACGGTTGGTGAGCCTTCGAGGCACCTGTAGTGTAGTAGACATGTCCAGTCTTCCACGTGGAAGGAGCCCCAGCCCCTTGGTGGGGGCGGATGACCCAGTGGTCCCTCCTACTTGATGACTGATGGTGTTGGTAAGTTAAAATCAGGAACCTTCAAGGGGGCCAGCGCGGGGGTGGGGGGGTGAGGGAGGGAGGGAGGGAGGAAGATGGTGAACGGCCCCACCTCTCCTGGTGAGGGAGCCTGCATACCTGCTCCCTCCATACAGCCCTGAACCTTCTCCAAGGAAGCCACAGCCTCCTCACCTGGTCCCATCCAGACATGTCACTCTCACTCTAATACCTGAAACACCCCCTCCTCCAGGCAGCATTGGGAGTGATCGGAGAGCAGCCCTCTCCCTCATACCAGGCAGGCCCATCCCAGGCCCTTGCCCTGCTGAGCACTCCCAGCTCATGCGCGGTGAGGACAGCCAGCCCTGTGCTCCCCGGACATGCTGCTGGACCCCAGGTCCCCTTTTCAGGAAGGCCTTCCCTTGGGAACCATCTTGGATGTGGCCCTAGATGTGGTCTGTGAATTTGCTGATCCTGTTGCTTCAGTCCCTCTCTCTCATGGCCAAGGAGGTAAGATCCATCCCTCTGTACCTCCCATCCACTCCCCCATCCCCAGGAATAAAGCTGCCTTTGTAACCCTGTGGGCCTCCACCTTGGAGTGCAGAGGGGGCAGGCCAGCCAGAGGGGTCCTGACTTGGACCAGACCCAGGAAAAGAAGGGTGTTAAACAAGGGTGCCCCTTCCTGACCTTTGGGGTAAAGAAGACATCCCAAGGGGTGCCCCAAGTCTGCCTTGCCCACCACCTCATCTCACCAGTGCTGGTGGCCCCATAGGGCTGGCCTGGAAGCAGAGCTGTGGGCAGCAGCACAGGGGCCCACCAGAGATGCCCTCTCTGGTTTTGTGTGTGTGTGTGTGTGTGTGTGTGTGTGTGTGTGTGTGTGTGTGTGTGTGTGTGTGTGTGTGTGTGTGGCGGGGGGCTGTTTCAATCTGCAGGCCCTGGCCACCAACCATCCTTTCAGAGATTCATGATGGGCACTGTCTTGGGAGAACTGGCCTAAAACATTCAGGCCAGATTTCTGGTCAGTTCTGCCCATGTAGGTGGTTAGACTCTCTCCAGGATGGGCAGTTAAATGCAGTTCTCATGGGGGAGGTCAGAGTTCCGGTAGCTCTAAATAGGTTCTTCCTCCCGACCCTCCAGTGGGAATGGACAGATTTTTAGCCACAAGGCAGGACACCTCCGAGCTGACTCAGGGATTCTAGTATCTATGGAACGGGAGCTAAGTTTGGGTGTTACTGTCATAACTCAGGCTTGCTTCCAACCTGGGCATGTCCCGTGTGTGTGTGTATAGCCTGCTGTTGGGGCCCTCTCTCAAACCAAGCCTGAGCCCTGAAGGTAGCTGAGGCCGCCATGCCTTTCTTCTAGTTTAGGCAGGCACCAGGGGGAAGCCCTTTCAGGGGAGTGACCAGGATCCTTTCAGCCTTTCCAGGTCCATCTCTCCTGATGCCAGTGTCCCACCCCAGGTTCCCAAGGCCAGCCCTGCTCTGTTCTTCCACCACAACCGCACAGCCTTAGTTCTCAAAAGCCAGGAGCCTGGGCCCCAACCTTCTCAAGAGAAGACAGACATCCCAAGAAAGGACAGAGGCCAGTTCAGGCTGCCGGATTCAGAGCTTCCTTTGCTGGGTGAGGCTGCACAGGCTGTGAAGGGTGCCCAGCCTCGGAGAATGGTTCCCGACAATCCCTCATGGGCAGATGAGCTCAGAGCAAGTTTCTCGTCTTCCTCTGTCACCCCTAGTCCACCCCCATCTCCAACCTGGTCCAACGTGGGGAGAGGGAGGAGGGGTCAGAGGATGGCAAGGCCAAGGGGGTGGTGTGAAGGGAGCAGTGGGTGCAGGGGAGCGAGTGGTGCCCAGGAGCCCTGTGGCCACGCCACTGGTGTATAGGGTGCTGCGACTGCCTGGTGCCTGGCCCTCTCCCCACAGCATCATTCATCTATCACCTCCACAGAGTCCTCGTCCTTCCTCTGCTCTGACTGCTCCTCTGTTGTTTCTGTGTTCTCAGTGTCTGACAGCGATGCCACCTGTCGCACCCAGTCACCGTCACTGAGAGGCTTTGGATGACGCAGTCCGGAGAAGGGGTTGAACCAGTTCAGGGAAAAGCCCCCATCAAAGGTCTCTTTGACTGACTTCCAGCTGCCTGTGCGTTCCCTGGGCTGGTGCTTTCGCTTGAGGCGCTCAATGCCCTGGAGGGACAATGGGATAAAGAGGGTCAGCGTGGGACAGCCGTGCACCATCTAGCACACCCCAGGTCCCGGCAGAGCAGAGCACCAAGGCCCAGAGCCAGGGGCTCCCAGAGGGTGGGGAGGGGCTCGGAGCAGCACAGCAAGCAGGGCCTGTGTTTCCCACCAACTGCCCTCCTTTCCTTCCACAGGAGCAAGGGTGACCGGCCAGCTGCTGCGCGGTGACCAGGCTGCCCAGTGGCTAAGGGCCAAGGAGTAACATCTCAGGCCTCTGCAGGCATGAGCTGGGCCACCTGTCCGGAGACCACCCAGAAAGACGACCCCTCCCCAAGTATCCTGGGCTACTCCCCCTACAGCAGGCGCAGCAAACCCAGCACGAAGGAGGATGATGGGGTTAAGGGGGAGCGCAGGAGACACACAAAGCGTGAGGTGAGGAAGCAGAGGTGTGCACAGCGAGTGCCAACATGCAGCGGGCAGCTGGAGGGTGCACGGGGCCGCTGCGAGGGGGCAAAGGCTGGCGTCGAACCTGCACATGCAGTAGACATGCCCTGTGGCCTCTCCCAAGCTGCCCACTCACCTGCCTCTGGGTGTCGGCTGCGCCAGGCCACAGAAGAGGGTGTTGGGAAGGGGGAGAAGCCAAAGGAGTTAAAGGCACAGCCAGGCCAGCTCTCCAGGCCCACCACACCCTCTGCAGAGGCTTTACCCCCACTGGGGCTCTGCCTCCTCCATCTCTTCAGGAAGCCAAGGAGATTTGTCGTGGGCTTGCCAGGCAGAGGTACTGCTCACTGACAGCGCTTTCCACCTCAGAATGACCTCTGAGTACCTAGTTCTAGGATTTCTCTTCTTTTCCATACAAGATCCTTACATAACCGGCATAATTCTTTCTGTTGTGCAGAAGGAGAAACTGAGATACACGCACAGACTGAGATCTGGCCACACCTGGGCCAGTTCCTCTCCACCATTCTTTCTTCCCACACCATCTCAGAGATTTAAGTTTCTTGGCTTTTGGAAAAATGGTAGGTTAAAGAACCTGATCTCAAAGTATCTCCTCATAAGATACTTCCTAATTACCGAGGGTAAAACAGTACCTTTACAGTAAGGAAACTTCGCAGATATAACTTTAACCAAATTGAAGTTAACATCACCAATAATGAAATGTATCAACATCATGTGCCCTCGGATACGGTGCCCCAAGAACAGAACATCACTTCACTGGTTTTCCTGCCCAAAAGGCATAATCTCAATCTAATTATGAGAAAACATCAGACAAATGCAGATGTCAGGATATTCTACAGAATATCTTCAACAGGATAATAATCTTCAACAGATCAAAGTCTGGTGAAATTGTTTTGGAACCAGACAGGAGTGGTGGTTGTACAATATTATGAATGTACTAAATGCCACTGAACCACACACTTTAAAATGGTTGCTTTTATGTGATGTGAATTTAACCTCAACTAGAAAGAGGATCAGTTCATGAAAGACAGAGAAAGACTGAGGAGGAACTAAACACACAGGACAAATGATGTAATGTGGCATCCTGGAACAGAGGACGATACTAGTGGGACAACTGGAGAACTCTGAATAAAGTATATAGATTAGTTAATGGTATTGTATCAGTAAATTTCCAGGTTTTTATATTTGTGTTATGGTTTTATAAAATGTTTACATTTGGAAAGACTGATTGAAAGGCATATGGGAGCTCTTTGTACTATTTTTACTTTTTTTTTTTTTTGGTTAAGTCTGAAATTATTTCTCAATAAAAAGCTAAGAAAAATCTGCGACACAATTTATGCAATACAGTGTTGAACACGGATTAATAATGAGAAGTTGGAAACAATCAAAATGTCCAGTAATGATGGCTAAGTAAATTATTCTATAAAGCAGAACACTATGCAGTTATGAAAAGTGGCATCAACGACAAGGGCCTAATTTTCAAAATATACAAACAGCTCATACAACTCAACAAAAAACAAAGAACCCAATCAAAAAATTGGCAGAAGGCCTAAATAGACATTCCTCCAAAGAAGACATATAGATGGCCAGTAGGCACATGAAAAGATGCTCATCATCGCTAATTATTAGAAAAATGAAAATAAAAACTGCAATGAGGTACCACTTCACACTGGTCAGAATGGCCATCATCAAAAAGTCTACAAATAATAAATGCTGGAGAGAGTGTGGAGAAAAGGGAATCCTCTTACACTGCTGGTGGGAATGTAAATTGGTATAGAAAACATACCAATGGCTGCTATGGAAAACAGTATGCAGGTTCCTCAAAGAACTAGAAATGGAGTTGCCATATGATCCAGCAATCCCACTCCTGGGCATATACCCAGACAAAATTATAATTTGAAAAGATACATGCACCCCTCTATTCAAAGAAGCACTATTTACAATAGCCAAGACATGGAAACAACCTAAATATCCATCAACAGATGAATGGATAAAGAAGATGTGGTGAGGAGATATATATATATATACAAACACACACACACATACATACATACACACAATGGAATACTACTCAGCCATAAAAAAGAATGAAATAATGCCATTTGCAGCTACATGGATGGACCTAGACAAATACCATATAGTATCACTTAAATGTGGAGACTAAACTATAACACAAATGAACATATCTAAGAAACAGAAACAGACTCACAGACACAGAGAACAGACTTGTGGTTGACAAGGGGGAGGGGAGGTGGGAGAGGGAAGGATTGGGGAGTTTGGGATTAGTAGATGCAAACTATTATATATAGAATGGATAAACAACGAAGTCCTATTGTACAGCACAGGGAACTATATTCAATATCCTGTGATAAACCACAATGAAAAGAATGTGAAAAAGAATATGTATGTATATATATATATATATATATATATATATATATATATATATATATGTATAACTGAATCACTTTGCTGAACAGCATAAATTAACACATCATTAACACATCAGTAAGTCAACTATACTTCAATAAAATTTTTTTTAAAAAGTGGCATCAATACAGTTTTACATACACTGGAAAGTCCTGTCCACGTGGTGACAAGGGAAGAAAGCAAAGTTGCATCTGACATCATTGTGGAACCTGGCGTTTGGGGATGGGATTTTATTTTATTTTTTAAAAGTTAATTAAGTAATTAATCAGCTGAGTTGGGTCTTTGTTGCTGCATGCTGGCTTTCTCTAGCTGCAGCAAGTGGGGGCTACTCTTCATTGCAGCATGCGGGCTTCTCATTGCAGTGGCTTCTCTTGTCGCGAAGCATGGGCTCTAGGCGCCCGGGCTTCAGTAGTTGCAGCACGTGGGCTCAGTAGTTGCGGCACATAGGCTCTAGAGCACAGGCTCAGTAGTTGTGGCGCAGGGGCTTAGTTGCTCCACGGCATGTGGGATCTTCCCAGACCAGGGCTCGAACCTGTGTCCCTTGCATTGGCAGGCAGGTTCTTAACCATTGCACCACCAGGGAAGTCCTGGGGATGGGATTTTAGATTTGATTTATTTCTGTAGACTTCCCACATGTTCCAAGTTTTCACTAAGAAGCAGGTGTGACTTTTATAATCAGAACAGAAAAGCTGTTTCAGAAAATGGACCTTATTGACACAACTCTTGAGGGAACCTCACGTGGGTCTGGGGCACAGGATGCTGTGCTATTCATGGTCCGGCCCCTCACCAGGCCTCCCTCCTTAACGGGAGTGGCAATGGCCAGCTGAGTGACTTGCTTTGGGGATTCTGGGTTCCCTTCCTGGGTGATCATTTGCAGCCTGTTGAGACAGGCGTTCTAACCATGACTGCAGGGGAGCTGGGATGTGGCCACATGGCAGACCAGGCTGCAGAGGGGACACCCAGAAATGACAGACTCACTGGGTCTGCACTGACTGAGCTCACTTAAAGCTGTGACTGTGGGTCCTTACAACCACCCTGAAAGGAGGTGGGTGTTAGTACTAACACTCGTTATAGGGGTTCTGAGAGGCTGTGACAGCGGCCGAAGCTCATCCTGCTGGTTGTGCCTCAGAACCAGGACAAGAACTGGTGTGTTCTCTCTGCCCAATGCATTTTCAATCCTACTGCAAATCCTCACTCCAAGGCAGAGAAAAGCTTCAGAGGGAAATGAAGCAAAAGAGCCCACAGGACAACACAGATGGAAAAATATATCGTGTTCTTATATTGGAAGAATTAATATTGTTAAAATGACCACACTACCCAAGACAATATACAGATTCAACAGAATCCCTATCAAAATACCAATGGCATTTTTCACAGAACTAGAACAAATAATTTTTAAATTTGTATGGAACAACAAAAGACCCAGAATAGCCAAAACAATCATGAGAAAGAAGAACAGAGCTGGAGGAATCATGCTCCCTAACTTCAGACTATACTACAAAGCTATAGTAATCAAAACAGTATGGTACTGGCACAAAAACAAACAGATCAATGGAACAGAATAGAGAGCCCAGAAATAAACCCACACATTTTTGGGAAAATAATCCAAGACAAAGGAGGCAAGAATATACAATGGAGAAAGGACAGTCTCTTCAATAAGTGGTGCTGGTAAAACTGGACAGCCACCCATAAAAGAATGAAATTACAACATTCTCTAACACCATATACAAAATACACTCAAAATAAATTAAAGACCTAAATGTAAGACCAGAAACCATAAAACTCCTAGAGGAAAACATAGGCAGAACACTCTTTGCCATAAATCATAGCAATAAAATTTTGGATCTGTCTCCTAAAGCAAAGGAAATAAAAGCAAAAATAAACAAGTGAGACCTAATTAACCTTAAACGCTTTTGCATACCAAAGGAAACCACTGACAAAACAAAGACGATCTACAGAATGGGAGAAAATATTTGCAAATTATATGACCGATGAAGGGTTAATATTCAAAATATATAAACAGCTCATACAACTCAATATCAACAAACAAACAAACAAACGAACAAGCTGCTTAAAAAATGGGCAGAAGACCTGAATAGACAGATCTCCAAAGAGGACATGCAGATGACCAACAGGCATGTGAAAAGATGCTCAACATCACTAATCATCAGAGAAATGCAGATCAAAACTACAGTATCACCTGTAAGACTGGCTATCATCGAAAACAATACAAACAACAAATGTTAACAAGGATGTGTAGAAAAGGGAACACTTGTGCACTGTTGGTGGGAATGTAAATTGGTGAAACCACTGTGGAAAACAGTATGGAGGTTTCTCAAAAAACTAAAACTATAACTACCATATGACCCAGCAATTCCACTCCTGGATATATATCTGAAAGAAACAAAAACATTGATTCAAAAAGTTACCGCAATGTTCAAAGCAGTGCTATTTACAATAGCCAAGACATGGAAGCAACCTAAGTGTACATCAACAGGTGAGTGGATAAAGAAGATGTGGTATATATATACAATGGAATATTACTCAGCCATAAAAAAAGAACTTTTGCCATTTGCAACAACATGGATGGGTATTATGCTAAGTGAAATAAGTCAGACAAAGACAAATACTGTATGATATCACCTCTATGTGGAATCTAAAAAATACAAAAAACCAGTGAATATAACAAAAAAGAAGCAGACTCACAGATATAGAGAAGAAATTAGTGGTTACCAGTGGAGAGAGGGAAAAGATGAGGGGCGATATTGGAGTAAGTTATTAAAGGTACAAACTGCTCTGTATAAAATAAGCTACAAGGATATATTGTACAACACAGGGAATATAGCCAATATTTTATAATAATTATAAATGGAGTATAACCTTTAAAATTTTTCAATCATATATTGTAACATATAATATTGTACATCAACCATACTTCAATTAAAAAAATTTTTTTAATTAAAAAAAAAAAAAAGAGAGCCCACAGGATGATGATTTTCCCCTGTGGTGGCGTGTTCCCAGAAGAGCACTCTTGGTCTCTACTCAACCTCCTCAGCAAGCTCATAAAAATGTTCCAGATGGAGCCTGGCCTGCCCACCAGATAAACCTCCTCAGCAGTTGAGTAAACATCCAGGAGTGTCAACTCTGGGTCTGAAGAGGAGAAAATATTCCAAACGAATCTGATGCATAAGAAAGGCTGAGGGTCTGGACCCTCAGGTTCAGGAGGAGCCAGTGGGATTTCTTTTTCCTGGTAGGACTCAATTTTGAGTTCTGTGTGGATATAAAGGCGTCCTGAAGGCAGAGTTCTTAAGCTGGAGGTCTGCGGAGGCAGCAGTGATACCCACTTCAGGCTCATGCAGACAAGAATGGTTGATTCCTGGTAAGGGGGCAACAGCCTAAACCAGCACCTCTTGCAGGGAGTGTGTGACTTGGGCCTTTTGGGCCTGGTCTCCCTGGGTGACACATGAGCTGTGATCTATAAACAAACTCACGAATGCCCCAAAATGAATGTACCAGGACTACGGCTCCCCAGGAGGCAGAGACCCAGGCACATGCTCTGCAAGGACTCAGCTAAGGCCCACGGAGCAAGAGCAGGAGGTCCCCCTGCTCCCTGCATCTCAGACGTAGAAAGTTGGAGGTGCTGCAGCTTATGCAAATGTGTCCTCCTCAGAGATGGCCAGACAACTCTCTCATTATCAGTGGTTTCACATCTTTTTAGTGCAGCCCACAATAGGAAATACTCTTCTGTTGCATATGAGCTCGCGTGCACACCCCCCCTCACCCCAGTTTCATGAAACAATACGTATTTTACAAGGTGTAATGCATTATTTTTTATTTCTTTAAAAAAATTCTGTTGCAAACCAATACACTGATCTCACACATCATGAACAGTTGTGCACATGGTCTGAAAGTACAGCTTCAACAGAGCAAACCCTCCCTAAAGCCATACAACGTGCCAGACACCATCCTAACATTCACATTCATTTCTCTCTTTGAATCCTCACAGCAATTTTGTGATTTAGATTATCTCCCTGATTTTACAGACGAGAAAACTGAGGCTTAAGTAAATTACTGCCAAGGTCACACAGGAAGGAAGCAGCTGAGCAGGGATTTGAACCAAAGACCGAGGCCAGGGCCCAAGGCCCCATCACCCCATGACCTCAGCTGCAGAAATTCAGGGCATCCTTTATGTACATGTCAGAGCACATGTCTTTCCCCCGAAGGTTTTTGCAAACACTATCCTGCAACGCTTTTCATAATTCCTTGGATCGGCGTCATCAGCTCCCGTGCGCGCAGATGAGGGATCCCTGGGGCTCACTCAGCTTTGCTAGGGTAATCACGAGGCTCAAGTCATTAATGATTTTTTCTTGAGGAAGCGGGGGGTGGGGGTGGGGCGGGGAATGAAGTCTTTGGTTTGGGAGAGTAGACCCGTCAGTGGCTTGTCTTTGTTTCACTGTGAATCCTTTTCCTTTGTTAGGTGATTCTCAGGCAGATATGTATTTAAAAGATACAAGAAAAAGCCACATGGGTGTTGAGGTCCACAGATGGAAACCAAAGACCAGGACATTCATGTGCGTGGCCGCCCCAGGCTCTAATCACTCACTGGCCACCGCTCCCACTGGGAGGACCCTGGCTTCACTCTGTCTCATCTCCTTTTGGGATGGTTCTTCACCCAAAGGACCCCTCGGTCCAGAAACCAGTTGGCCAGATAAGATGTGCAGAAAGATTGCTGGACAGACTAACAGTTTGGCTCTCCTTCAAACAAATACTTTCCTTGTTTTCTCAGCATTCATTGGCTGGGGAGGCCGCTGGTTATGAGGGAAGAGGGGCTCACAGTGGGCACAGCCCACCCAGCACCACACTGAGCCCCGCAGCACACAGGATCACTTAATCAGCAGGCCTTTGGGCAACCCCTGCAAGCCCCAAGTGGATCCTCAGACTTTAACATGCGTCAACATCACCTGGAGGGCTGTGAAGATGCAGATCGCTGCCGTCCCACCCGCTCAGAGTTCCTGATTCAGCAGGTCTGGAATGGAGCCTGAGAATCTGCATCTCTAAGTCCCCCAGTGATGAAGATGTTGCTGGTCTATGGACCACACTGTGAGGTGCACTGCCTCAGTACATCCTCAGCAAGAAGATTCACAAGAGGGAATCTAGTAAAATCTTCTTCTCTTCACGTATCTTTGACAACTAAGGTCCCCTTTTAGGTTGGAACCCCTCACTTCTACTGGCTGGCCCACCCTGGAGGCTTATGCACTACAAGTTTTGAAGAGAGAAAAACGTAAAATCCATTGGCCTAGCTGGGAGAGCCCAGCCCAGGCTCTCAAAGTCTGGGGTTTCTGTGTGATGCCAACCTCACGTAAGTGTTTAATAAACATGCTTAATCTACCTCATCAGGAAGGTGGAAATTTTTTTTTTTTTTTTTTTTTGGCTGTGTTGGGTCTTCGTTTCTGTGCGAGGGCTTTCTCTAGTTGTGGCGAGCGGGAGCCACTCTTCATCGCGGTGCGCGGGCCTCTCACTGTCGCGGCCTCTCTTGTTGCGGAGCACAGGCTCCAGACGCGCAGGCTGAGTGGTTGTGGCTCACGGGCCTAGTTGCTCCGCGGCATGTGGGATCTTCCCAGACCAGGGCTCGAACCCGTGTCCCCTGCATTGGCAGGCAGATTCTCAACCACTGCGCCACCAGGGAAGCCCCCAGGAAGGTGGATTTTAAAAGCTGGTAACTCAACGTGTCTCACTTTGGGTTCTTCCAAGGAAAAAGTATTACAAAGATGAAATGGTATGACTAAAAGGAGACGTAGCACATACATTTCTACCCGAATCCACTTTGCGCATGATGTCACCAAGCCTGTGGAAATATGCATAGATTTGTTTGCTCCTAAGCCTTTTGCATGGTCAGTCTGGTTGCTATGAACACAAACAGGAAGTTGACAGGCAGGAAGGAGTCAACTAATCCAACTGGCCAAGTCATCTTCCTCTTTATTTTTCCTTCCCACTCCTCAGAGCCCACATTCTGAAAGACTGTGGCTACTACTGTCTCATTTTCCCATGCACACACCATTCAGTGTTGTCAGGATTCCTGTGCCGAAGCAAAAGGCTAGGGCTGCCTTTGTGTAGAGTTGTCCTCCTTCATCAGACGTCTGGGAATACTGAGGAGGGCTCAGGGATGCCTGTTTCTTCCTGTCACTATGCTGCAGAGGACAGCCACATTCCTTAGTCATTGTGCTCCTGGCAAAACGTTCTCCATCTCAACAAGATAAAATAGGAAAAACACAGAGAATTTTGGGCTATTCCTATGTTCTGAGTACAGCATTTCACTCTGGCTTGAGAACTGGGGAAAATTCATTCTTTCAGCCAAAGGGCTCGTAAAAACCCAGACAGAATCATACAGGATGTCGGAAGGAGACTCTCCTTCTGGTAAAGATATACGTGGTACGCTTAGGTGTAAATGATGAGTTTCCATTTTTAGGATCTGAAAAAAATTCAATACATCTTCAGCACTATCTACTGTATTCCTTAGAAATTCCATGGGAGGAAGAACCAACTTGGGTCACTTAAAAAAAATGCCCTTGAAGATGGGGTATTTTGAGGCATCCAAATACTTAAAAATATTCCCTGAGTCCTACTCTCCCTTCTGTGGCAGGAAGAGCAGAGCAAAAGCACTGTCTCCCAAGGGATGGATCCATGAGGGACAGCAGCAGAGTCAGAGCTTTCCAAACTGCTCTAGAGTCATTCAACACCACACTTCTTTCATAAACATATGCAGGAAGAAAAAAAAAAAAAGCACATGGGCAACAAATGCTACAAACTAGATTTAAAAGCAGCATTAAAAAAAAAAAAGCCCAGATCACAGCCTTGACCATGGCGTAAACAGCACAGCAGAGGCAGGTCGAAGTTAATTGACTTGGAAAAGGTCACAGGGTTCCTTGGTTAAACATCCGAGGCATGGTGAAGAGCTTCTCAAAGTGATGTCCCAGGGTGTGTGTGGAAGCTTCCAGTGATTTCCTCTGGCTCAACTTTGCCTTCTGCTGGGTGGACAGAAGAAAATGGGTCTCTCTCCCAGGCCCAACCCTAGAAGCAAACTCCACAGACCTGATGAGTTTTTCTGTAGCAACTGGGAGCCCACAAGCATAAGAGAAGGGACTCAGGCAGCAGAAAGAGCCAGAGGAGAGAGGCCCGGTGGGGGCAGCTTGTCCAAGAGGGGGCTGTAAACGTCCTTTAGTGGTGACGCAGTAGAGACCTCATTCAAGAGAGGGAGCATGCATACATGTCCTTTAAAAGCAATGAAAGAAATGCCCAAACACAGCACACTCACGTTGACTGGACGATCGACTCTCCCCGGGGGGTAACACTGTGAGAGATGGGAGCTCAGCCAGAACAGGTTTTGGAAAAATTTTATTGCGTTTTGTTTCCATGTGGAAGCACTGACAGAATTGAAAAGAGGCAGCATGTTCCACTTACTTTTCTGAAAGATCACATAGCTAGATGAAGTCTCTCCCCACCCAGGGCTGATTTAATAAACCTCACCCCAAACCCACCCCAAGCAAAAGATAAAAAAAGGTTTGTGGTGATCGCTTAAAAAAACAAATCCATGTTGAGATGGTATTTGGATTTGCGACCTCTGCATTTGATGCATACTCCCTGTCCCCTCACCTCCCCGCACTGTCTTCAGGCCCTTCCTCCTTCAAATGAGACTCAACACACAAGTGTGCAAATGGAAAAGCTAGTCAGTTTCGGCGCTGCAGGCTTAGGTGTGTCTGCCGATTCCAGTGGATGGATGGCCATCTCTCAACTTTAAAATGTTTGGCTGTAATGTTGCCCGTGCATCACGGTCAGCCCACGCAGGATAATGGTCTCCCAGGTTAAAATACAGACAAGACATGGGTATGTGCACATTTATGGGTCTAAAATATCAGAAAGTAAACCCACTGCAGGGATTTACAAAATGAGGAAGAAGGGGTTGACGGTGGAGCTGAGGCTGTTTCCCTTGGCAGTAACACTGCTTAACCGACACCTCGCTAGGAGAGGGAGGGAGGTGGGGAGGTGAGAGAAGAAGCAAACGTTAATGAGGGAAAT
Organism: Balaenoptera borealis; assembly: GCF_965194805.1. NCBI lineage: Eukaryota > Metazoa > Chordata > Mammalia > Artiodactyla > Balaenopteridae > Balaenoptera > Balaenoptera borealis. The sequence goes on along the minus strand of NC_138869.1, from coordinate 46,763,661 downwards.
GTAGCTCGCCTGAAGCTGGGTCATTTTCTTCTTCTTTTGATTGTATAAGGCATTTTGAACTGGAAAAACTTCTTTCTTTCACATTCTTCCAAATAATCAGAGTTGGAATATAACTGGTGATTCCGAATACAAATAAGACCCCTTTCATCTCCATCCCCCACCCCAAAGTCATTATACACACCCACAGCCCATAAAGTACTACGCAGGCAATTGATTTTGTGAATTAGGAGGCGAACTGTGTTCACATGGGGGATGAGGCCACTGTGTCAAGGACCCTTTTTAGGGCTCCAGCCCTGATCCTGGCCCTCTCAGGTCACAAGGAGTAAGCATCCATCTTCGGTGAGGTTTTAACTCCCATTTAGGCGCTCACCACTGCCTCCTGGGCAGTGGGAGGTCATGGGCCCTCCTATGCGTCCCAAACAGGTGTCCGGGCCGGTCCATCCACGCACAAGCGTCACGACTCAGTTAGTACAAGGCGGCATGGCCTGGAGACAGCGCCCTCCACGTTAGTCATGCCAGACAGACAGCAGAGAGGAAACCAGAGATCAGAGAAGTGATTTTAAAAAGGAAAAAAGAAAAGCAGCTTCGGTCACCAAAAAATAGAAAGGATGATCTTTTAAAAATAAAACATGGGGACATTTTTTTTTCTCTGCAATGTTCAGCCATTTTACTTGAGACATTAAAAAAATTGTTTTAGAGTAGTTGTTTTGCTTTTTCGGTTTAAATGTTCATGAGAACGGATTGGATGGTAGTGCTGGGATGTGGTTTGTGTCTGAGTGGCAATGCTGGTCAGGGGTCCTTCAGACCACATACTGGTACGGGTCTGCCTTCCCTTGGTCTGGCGTGGCAAAGGGGCTGGCCCAGCCTAGAGAAAAGGGGTGGCCAAAAACGGCTTTCATGTTCATCCATTTTGTTTTTTTAGCCCATCTTCTCTCTTCCTTTTTCAATTGTTCTATTCCCTGAAAACAAGAACAATTATACTTTCAGTCAAGCACTTTATTACTGCTGTGGTTTTGGGGGAGAGATATCCATTAGCTCAAGGTGAATGGAGAAAATGCTTCCTTTTTAAAGCCATGAAGCTTATCTACATAGTACATTTTTCTTCTCTTTCTCTCATAAAAAGTGCTAAAGAAAAAAATCATAATTTTTTTTTTGGGTGGGCACATAGGCACGTATGTATAAGTCCCTCCAGGAAGGAAGGGACAAATGAGCAAAGTCAGCAGGCCCTAAGCCACTGTTCCTAGTTGTGCAGTCCAGTGTTTTGTTAAGTGAGTCCCTGCTGGGTCTGCAGAGGCGCTTCAGGCCTGATGCTGAGCTGTGTGTGTGGGAGCACTGTGAAGGCTGGGGCGCAGGAAGCCTCAGCTAGCGGGGAGCTTGAGATCATGATAGCCAAGGACGGCTGTTAATTTGGGATCGGTTCATGGTAAGTCTGAAGCTACTATGACCACTTTGCAGACAAAAAAAAGAACCAAGTTAAAGGACCAGCTCTGGTGCTGTTAGGCCCCCCAGCCTGGGAGGCCAAGGAGCGCCCTGCTTAGCGGGACTGGCGAGGCACAGTGGAGGAGGTGGAACAGGAGGGAGAGGTCACCACAGAGGAGAAGAAGAGGGATTAGTATAGGTTAGAAGGGCCGCACGGACAGACCGCTCAGCCTCAGTCTCAGTCCCGGCAAAGGCCTTCCTGTGCTCCTTTGGGGAGAAGTGTGACCCAAGGCCACCTCAGCAATTGTCACAGAGCCCGCACCACCCCCTGGCCAAGTCTCGCAAGAAAAATGTGGCCTGGGGGAGCAGGCTGATCCCTCCCTTTTCCCTTCTCCTGAAGGAGCTGGTCAGCGGGTGGGGCCGGAGGACAGGGAAGAAGCAGCCTGGCAGGAGCCTGGCCAGGGGTCTGTCTGCTGTGGTCTCTGTGAGGTGGAGAAGCAGGGGTGGGGCCTGAGGGGACAGCCCCGTCTGAGTCTCGGTTCACAGCCTAGGGCCCTGGGACAATACAGGCCAAGGGCAAGATGCCCTTTCCCATGAGCTGCAGGCCCTCGGCTCCTTTCTCCTTTCCTTTCAGTGTGACTCCCTTTAGGAATAGCCTTGAGGGGGAAGAACAACTAGGACCAGGGCTGTGAGAGTTTTCCTTCCAGCTCCCCCAGACCATGGCTTTTGTGGCCTGGGGGGTGTCCCAACAGCGGGTAGGGCCAGACAGTCACCTCTGGGTTCCCTGCAGGTCTTAGGCAGAGAAGTTTGTCAATTTACTGCATGGATACACAGCTGGATCTACACCATTGGTTACTATTTTTACAGACACTCTTTTATAATGATATGAATGCTTATAAAAGAAAAAAGGTGCTGAGAGGCACCCAACCTTCTAAACCATGGGGAATTGCCCCAGAGCCAAATGGTGGTGCCTCGGCAGCCGGCAGCATCGTCCTTCTGCACATGCTGAATTTCCACACCCACAGGGATGGGGCCGCAGCAGCAGCAGCAACAACTGAGTCTTCCTACGAGCCTCCATCTAAGGCTGACTACCCAATCGGCCAAAGTTCCCCCAAAGAACCCTAGACGATTGTTGAGAGCTCCTACCTGAAGGGGACCTTGGGAAGCCAGGACGGACTCATGACCTCACTCCAGAGCTAAGGGCTGCCCCTTCCTCCTGGGGCCCCTTACCCAGACCCCAAACCCAAACAGGGAAGAAATGCCCACATCACAGCCACGGACTGACCACCTGGAGGCTTTTGGACACCTTAGGAAGGTTGAGAGGTAGTGGCAGTGGCACCAGGGGTAAGCGCTCCAGCTCGGCCGAGCCAGCAGCTTCGAAGCTCCCAGAGAAGGAGCTGTGAGCGGGGCGGAAGGTGGGGGCAGGTAGAAGGCAGCAGACGAGGACCAGAGCCGGGCCTTGCTGCCCACTGCTCTAGGGGCCCAAACTGGGCTGTCTCCTGACTCCACCCTCAGGACCTGTTCGTGAAGGCACCTTCTCTGGGAAGCTGACCCTGTCTGTGCCACCTGGGTCAGGATGCCCTTTGTCTACCACCTGTCTCCAAGCCTGTGGCCACTGGATGGGAAGGGCAACCCAGTGCCTAGCAGAATGCCCGACCCAGAGCCGTGTACAAGACAGAACCATCACGGGAAGGTGGAAGGGCTCGTAACAAAAGGGAACCCTTTGCCGAGGCTGCGGGGCCCCATTCCTGGTGTGATGTGAGTGCCAGTCCCAAGTGGGGAGGAAGAAGATCCCGAGTCACTGCAAATGGAGGAATGTGCCCTGCACACCCAGGGCCTGGCCGCTGGGCTCCCAGGTCTGGCCTGCAAGCAGCCCTCCCCCAACCCCAGCTGCGGAGGTAGGTGGTGAGCAGGCTGCCCGCTTGCTTACCGTCTCATCCGTGCAGATGGAGTGCACCTGGGTCCCAAACATGACTGATGTGAAAATGAGGAAGAGCAGCCCCTCGAAGCACAGGAGGATGAGGAGGATCACTGTGGTGGGCGGCGAGAAGGAGCTGCACTCTGAAAGAGAAGGGACACGTGGGGCTCAGGGCTGCCCCTCGCCACCCCCAGGGCTCCTCTCTGGCTTCGAGGCCATGGCAGGGGCCGTCCTCTCCCACACCTGGCCGCACCAGCTCTCCCTCAGGAAAGCCCTTCTCAGCAGGCTGGACCTTGCCGGCTTCCCCTCCCTCACACACACCCCTCCTTGCTCTCCGTCCCTCTTCCCGGACAGCACGGATGTCTGCATCCTGGTGCCAAGCACAGTACCCAGCACAGTCTGGAAGGACCAGAAAGGACTCAGAGCTGAGGCACGAAGGCCTGATGACACCACAGGGAGACCCTCCTCTCCTCAGAGAGCAAAACTCAGGTTGCACAGGTGGAGGGGCCTCAGTCCAGGCCTGGTTTGGCCGTGGGTTTTCTGGGCATTCCTGTGCCTCTATCTGCTCACGGGTGAGAGGAAAAGGCAGGTCTGGAGGATCACTCAGTGGCTGTGGGATCTAGAGCTCGGCAGCGGGCAGTCTAAGTGCTGGGGCTTGGCCTGACCCAGTAAGCCCCACGGGGAAGGCCCGCTCTCAGGAGCATGTGCATCCCTGAGACAGTCAGTCCTGACGCTGGGGAGCTGACAGAAGAGCCACCTGGCCCAGAGCAGACACTTTCACTCCCCTGGCCCCTACCCCGACCCCATCCTGACCTGGGTGTGACCCGAGGCAAGTCCTTGTCCCTCTCCAGGCCTCTACTCCCTCCACTGTAGAGCAGTGAGGTTTGACCAGATGTGTGGTTTTGTTTTAGGCAGCAGAATCCTTTGTCTGAGCAGAGTCTAAGTCAGAAACCGAGCCCACTGAAAAGCAGAGGTGCTGAGGGAGATGGTGGGGGGTGAGCAGGCAGAGGACCCCTTCTCTGGCTCTTCACCATCAAGGCAGCTTCTCAGGAGAGCCCTGGACCACCTTGGGAGACGGGGGCCCCACTTGTGGCACCGGTCCAGGCCCCTTGGTTGGCACTCACTACCCAAGGACTCCTGCCCTTGCCAACAGCTGCCGGGCCTGTCACACCCGGGCCGTGGCCCATGTTTCTGGCTCTTCCAGTGTTCTGGCCTGTTTTCCTGACAGGAGGGGTCTGATCCTGCAGGGCAGAGCTGGGCTTCACTGGGCTTTGGGAATTCAGGGAGTAAGTGCCCCCTCCAAGCTGCCCTGCTAGCTCCCTCACAGGAATGTCAGGAGAGGAAAAGGACATAAATCTGGAACGAGCTTAGAGACACACTAGCACTGAATGGGTAGCAGGGTAAGAGCATCTTGTCTAAATGCCTTATCTCCCCACATTTTCCTCAGAACTTAACACCTCCACATGACTTCCCTTCTTGGTTCCTTGCTGGGCAGGCTGTGGTTAGGGTGGCCCAGCAGCCTGACAGGCTGGCCCTGGGTAGCCACAGCTGGGGCAGGTACCTGCCTGGCTTCTGGGCTAGTCAGGGTGGTGGGTAGGACAAGGCAGGCAGGGTGGGCATGGATCCTGTACCAACTCCTGACTATGAGCTCTCACTAATAGCCTGACCTTCTCCTCTCTAGCTTGGGCTGGAACTGTGGCAGTCACAAAAATGGGGAGACATGGTGTTATGGACTAAATTGTGAACCGCCCCCCGAAATTCACATGCCGAAGCCCTAACCCCCAATGTGGTATTATTTGGAGCCAGGGCCCTTGGGAGTTAATGAGGGTTGGAAGAGGTCATGAGGGTAGGGCCCTCGTGATAGGATTAGTGCTCTTATGAAAAGAGACACCAGAGAGCTTGCTTTTCTCTCTCTGCCATGTGAGGACACAAGAGGAGAGGGCCTTCTGCAAGTCAGGAAAAGGGTCCTCACCAGGAATGGAATTGGTTGGTACCGTGATCTTGGACTTTCCAGCCTCCCAGACTGTGAGGAATAAACGTTTAAGCCTCCCAGTCTATGGTATCTTGTTATGGCAGCCTAAGGTGACTAATACCCATGGGGTTTCTCTTCCCCTAGATGAGGTCAAGCCACACAGAGATGGGGGCAGGACCGGGGAGATACACTAAGTCCCCTACACACGAACCTTCAAGTTGCGAACTTTCAAAGATGTGAACGTGTGTTCGCATGTCCAATTACGTTAGTTGGATTATGTTAGTTGGGTACCTAGGCTAACTTTGTTGGACTTAACGATCAAATTGGACTTACGAATGTGCTCTCAGAACGGAACTTGTTTGTATGTAACGGACTTACTGTAGAAGGGGGGCAGATGCAAACTACAGAGTCAGGGAAAGCCTCTTAATATCTTGTTGGGAGCTAAAGATACTGTCCTTTTCACAGCCTCACAAGTTCTGGGGGAAATAATAGCAAGAAAAAGCCTAAGAAGTCAGTATGTGCAGGAAGAGCAAAACTCCTAAAAAATGATGAAATGAAGAGGGGGACCAATCAATGGAAAAAGAATGAAAATACGATGTTTCTGCTCAAGATGTGTCTCACAGATGTATGTGTGAAAGATGGAGCCCAGCAGGTGGCCTCTCTTAATTCCTCCAGTATCTGTAGTAGTCTTCCCCTTATCCTTGGTCTTGTTTTCTGCAGTTTCATTTACCTGTAGTCAGCCTCAGTGCAAAAATATTAAATGGAAAATTCCAGAAATAAACAATCCACAGGTTTTAAAGTACAAACTGTTCTGAGTAGCGTGATGAAATCTCACGCCATCTTGCTCTGTCCACCTGGGACGTGAACCATCCCTTTGTCCAGCATGTCCATGTTGCATATGCTACCTACTATCTCGGTTACCAAATCAACTACCGTGGTGTCACAGTGCTTGTGGTCAAGTAACCCTTATTCTACTTAATGATGACCCCAAAATGCAAGAGCAGTGATGCTGGCAGTTCAGATACTCTCTTACTGTGACTAATTTATACATTAAACTACGGTATGTATGTATAGGAAAAAACATGGTATATATAGGGTTCTGTACTATCTGAGGTTTCAGGCATTCCACTGGGGGTCTTGGAACATATCCCCTGCAGATAAGGGGGGACTACTGTATTAAAAATTGTTTTCTTATAACTTATTTTTATTCTTCTTAAAAAAAATTTTAATTTTATTTATTTTTTCAGCATCTATATTTTTCCCTCAGGATTTATGCAATTTTGTGGTTGGAGCTCCTTCCTCAGCATTTGCACACTTAAATGAGATACTTCAAAAGCAGGAAGAATTTGTCTACAATCTTAACGTAAATTGGTGATTAAGCAGTTAAAAAAACAACCACCACACAAAAAAACAAAAAACAAAAACCAAAAACCATCCATGTCCTAGCCAGAAAGTTAAAAATGGATTTCTGCAAGGTTGGAATAAAATGACCTTCAATTAAAGCTCCTCACTTAGAGACATGGAAGCAAACGCTCTCTCTGCAGGCACAGCTCCACTCCAGGGAATGCACCTCCCTGCTGGGGGCCTGCATTTTCCCTGGGCCCACTCAGGCTAGAGGCTCTGTCCAACTCACTACCTTACCTGTGGAACTGACTTTAAGGGGCTGCTTTTTTTCATGAAGAGATATTCGGGCCTCTGCTGTTTCTTCCCTGATAGGTCCATAGGCTTGCAGGAGATCTAATAAAATGAGGTTGGCCCCTGGCACCAGGATGGAAACAAAGAGCCCACCCTGCTTGGGTCACGTGCCCCCCCTGCAGCAAGGAGGGAAGCCCTGGCACATACTCACTTGTCCAATCTTCTTCAAAGCAGTGCAGGAAGTGGAATCCCACCATGATGAGGGCGTGCAAGGAAATGAGAGCTATGTACATCTGAAACAGGAAAGCAGTGCAGACGCCATTGTTGTGAGAACCTTCTGGCCGTGCAGGCTCCCGGGACGGGGTGCTCGGAACCTCCCATTCAGGAACACTTAGGCTGAGGGCTGAGCAGGAGGGGGGCCAGAGAGGCATCTGGTGATTTCCCCACTGGTCCCCCGCCCCCAGCCCTGGGTCTGAGGTGAGCGGCCATTCACTGGGAGCGTGTGGGACAAGAACAGAAACAAGCACGTGTCACCAGCTGTGACCTGGGCTGCCCTGGGGGCTCCAGGCCAGTTGCTGCTCCTCACTTGAAAGGGCAGGGCGCCGACTGCCATTGGCCCCTCCAGCCCTCAGGCTAGATACACTCCGCCTACCTGCAGCTGAGGGAGGGTTGCCGCCTTCTTTAGCTACTTAGGTCGGCCACCAGGCATGGGAGCCCAGAACAGGGCCCTTGCTTATAGCTAATCAACTTGAGTCAACTTTCTAGATGCTCAAGTGAAGGGCCCAGGAACGGGCACTTGTTGAACCAAGGAGAGCTCTGGCAGAAAGGCGGAGGTCTGCGTGGCCAGGCACTATTCTGAACAGCAGCGAAGAACACTGTGAGTGCTGACAATTTTCGAAGGAACAGAGCTCTCCATTGCTTCAGAGGGTGGGGCAGAATTTGGAAGCTGACTTACTGTAAACAGGACGAAGTACTTCTGGTTGTTCTCGCCAACACAGTTATTGACCCAGGGACAGTGGTGGTCCATCTTCCGAATGCACCGCTTACAAACACTGAAAGAGCGGCAAGGCAGATCTTTAGGGGGGTCCTCACGGAGGCGGGAGGGTCGAGGGCACTCAAAACCCATGCTCCTGCACCACTCCTGGCAAGTGGCCTCTAGGGCGCCACCCAATGTTTTGCTGCATGTGTGTTGTAAGGGGCTTGGAAGGCAGGGCCAGGACCTCCAGGGTCACAATCATTCCAAACAGGGGGACAGTTATCCACCTCCAAGGCCTCTTATCTTGTTTCACATAAAAACAGGCTGGAACTGACAAGGCTGAGAAAGAGACTGCTCTCCTGAGGTAACAGTGGTTTGAGAATTCAGTTTACTGAGAGGACAGAAAGAAGAAGCACTTTCAAAAACTTGACAGGATGAGATGGGATACAGCTGCTCCTAATTTCCCCCAAAGACCAAAAACCTGACCAGGGAAACTCCCAGGGTGCGGCTGATGAGAGAGATTGCTAGAAAAGTTCAGAGTGGGGTCACGAGCAGTGCGTCACATGGCAGCAGGAAGTCCCCCTCTAAGGACCTTTCAGCTCTAAGATAATATCCACTTAGCCCAAAACAGCAGAAAAGTCATTTGAGCTTAAGTGTTGATCAGAAATCCCACTAATTTGCAAATTACTAACTTGTTACTGGGACAATTTTTGGACTGCGACTGTTTGAACCTTTGTTATTTGATAGCAAATGCCTTCCCCACCCCTTTTTGGACGATACAAGTAAGAATCTGAAACAAGAGCATGAGGCTAATGGGGGCTCAAAAGCAACTACTCCCAAATCTCAAGTTCAGGAAGACCCATTTGCCAATAGATGGGCTCATCAAAAATTGTTTCTTTCTCAATTCATTAAAGTAGGCTCCCTAACATTTATCTTGGGGGCAGTATTTGTTCAAAACAGTTTGAAATACTATAAATACAAGCTTGGAAATAATAGAATTATATATATTTTTGACAGTGCCTTAGTTCACACCAGCTTTTCTTTCTACTAGTTTCCAGAACCAACTTTATCTCAGGTTCTTACTAAGGTGGGCTATGGTGGGTGGACGCTGGGGGAAGGGTTGGCTCAGGGGCCCGCTGAAGAGAAGGCTGCCTCGTGCTCACACACAGTGCTCGCTGAGCTCGGGCTGACCCACAGACAGGGCAGGGATGGCGCAGAAGGAGCTGTTCCCAGACCGCAGGCCAGGAAGCACAGACCACTCTGAAGGAGGGCTCACCTGCACCCCAAGGGGGAGGCGTGGGCTTTTCTAAGCATGGCATGAGCTCTGGTGGCAAGGCAGACCTGGGCCCCCCCCTTCCCCCCACAGGACGTGAGTACCGTTATAAGAGAAAGTGAGAACAGATGCTGGCTCAGACGAGTGGTGGGGTCATTCTGGTCTCCACCCTTGTTCTTCCCACAGCTTCAAAGGGTCATGATAACACAGGCGTATGGGGAATGGGCACATTTCAGAGATGCTGACCCAGCTCCAGAAATCTCCTTGGGAGCCAGAAAGGCGGGGTAAGAAAAGGACGCATGAAAGGGGCATGGAGGGCAATAAAGAGAAAGCCAGGTACCAGCAACTCCATTACTTGATCAATCAATCAATCTCTCTCTCTCTGTGTATGTTACCGATTTGAATGAATGAATGAAAGAATAGGTAACACTTGTTCCCAGTGTACAATCTTGAAAGTACAGACAAGTAGGCAGTAAAGCTCCCTGCGTTCTGGGCCTCAGCCAACACATTCCCACCATGGAACCACCCCTGTAGCCCATTTCTTGTATGTCCTTCTCAGCTCTGGGGTTTCTTAATCCCCTCCCTGTCTGGGGAACTCCTGAGGGTAACCACCTCCCTGCTCTGGACTCTTGAGCAGTTTTTCTTCCACTTGTACTTCTTTGTAAAAGGGGTTTCAGGTGGGTGCTCTGAGGCAGTGTTTGCTCAGCAGCAGAGAGGTGCCAAATGGCCTGACATCCTCTGAAAGCTGTCTAAGAGATTAAGCAAATCTGTCCTTTGCTCTCCCCTCCCAGCCTCTCTGAAGAGGCCAGGTGTGAACCCTGGGAAGCTGGGTTTCACAATGGGCTAAGTTTCACTGGGCAGCCAAATTAGAACACTACTCATCCTTCTGGGAGCAGGCAGGAGTACAGCCCACTGAGAGCTACAAAAGTTGTCCAGAGTGCTGGTCTCTGAGTTTCCTATTTGCAAAGACAGGAAATGCCAAGATGGCACCCCTCCCTCCGGCTTACAGAGTTGTTCAGAAGCGGGCTCCTGGGGCAGGAGGTAGTGCACGTGGGTGGCGGAGGTCCATCCACGCATGTGGCTGGAGGCGCTGTTTAGAGGCTAACTGACCCACGGCTCACAAAACACCCAGCCTGAACGGCTCTGGGGCTGGGGCCTGGAGAGCACCAAGGGCAAGGCCTGGTCCCTCAGTGGGCCAAGTGAAGGATGCTCCAGGCCCAGGGGGTGACTGCCCACACCTGCCTGGCTATTTCGTCTCAGGCACCAGCCCACAGCGGGAGGAAGAAAAAATGTGAGCCTTCCACAACCCGACACCCCACTGGGAATCAGGCACCTCAGAGTCAGCCTTCTTCCCAGTCCCCACAGCACAGTGGGCTCACTGGTGTCCCCTCCCCAGACACAGCAGGGCAGCCCAAGCACAGCAGCCAGGGCAGGCTCCCAGAGGGCCCTTTCTCCACTCTTGCCTCCTGGCGAAATCCACCTTCCCTGGGGCTCCTGCCTGCACTCCTCTCTTGCACCAACTCCAGTGTCTCCCGTGCGAGACACTGTGGACAGAGACATGTCCTAAGCATTCAATGGCAGTTGCTGAAAAGACCAAATGTCCTCAATGGAGGTATTTGGGGTGTTCCTACCTTCAGGGTTTCCCAGGCCGTCCCCTCCCGTTTTTTTTTTGTTTGTTTGTTTGTTGTTTTTTTTTTTTTTAAAAGAGTGGTGATTGAAGTAGTTTTTTTTTTTTTTTTTTAATAGTTACTTTATTTATTTATTTATTTTATTTATTTTATTTTTTTGACTGTGTTGGGTCTTCGGTTCGTGCGAGGGCTTTCTCTAGTTGCGGCAAGTGGGGGCCACTCTTCATCGCGGTGCGGGGACCGCTCTTCATCGCGGTGCGCGGGCCTTTCACTGTCGCGGCCCCTCCCGTTGCGGGGCACAGGCTCCAGACGCGCAGGCTCAGTAGTTGTGGCTCACGGGCCCAGTTGCTCCGCGGCATGTGGGATCTTCCCAGACCAGGGCTCGAACCCGTGTCCCCTGCATTAGCAGGCAGATTCTCAACCACTGCGCCACCAGGGAAGCCCATGTTTGTTTGTTTTTTAATTTATTTTTGGCTGTGCGCGGGCTTTCTCTAGTTGCGACAAGTAGGGGCTACTCTTTGCTGCAGCGTGCGGGCTTCTCATTGCGGTGGCTTCTCTTGTTGCAGAGCACAGACTCTAGGTGCATGGGCTTCAGTAGTTGTGGCACGTGGGCTCAGTAGTTATGGCATGTGAGCCCTAGAGCATGCAGGCTTCAGTAGTTGTGGCGCGCGGGCTCTAGAGCACAGGATCAGCAGTTGTGGAGCATGGGCTTAGTTGCTCCACGGCAGGTGGGATCTTCCCAGACCAGGGCTCGAACCCGTGTCCCCTGCATTGGCAGGAGGATTCTTAACCACTGCGCTACCAGGGAAGTCTCCCCCCACCACCCCCCCGCCTTTTTAAATCCTGGTTTTACAAGAGGGAGGATGCTTCTCTCCTTTTCCTCCAGGTTCCCTACCATTTTCAGTCCCCAGAGTACTTCTTTCACAAGCTTGGAAGAGCCCAACAACCTCACCGGATTGTGTGCATTCTGGTTCCCTGGGGCTCATGCTCCCTCTCCAGGGAGGTACAAGGGCCCTTTCTTGGTACTCAGCCCCCAAGGAGCAGGTTGAGGTAACCTCTTGCCCACCCTAAGTGATGGCCCTGTGACTCTCCCTACAGCGGCACCCACCAAACTGTATCACGGCAGACAAGTGCATCTGCCCTGCCTGGGCGGGAGGCCCCTGGGTCAGGGCCATGTCCCATCCACCACTACAGCCCAGAGCCAAGTTTGGGGCCCCGCTTAGCAAGGGTTGGAGGAGTGAAGGCTCTGACACTATAGATGGGGAACTGGGCTCCACCACCTCAGGCTGGGATGCCACAGTAGAGGAAGAGAAAAAAACATAGCAAGGAGGTACCAAGGGGACCATGCTCCCCATATAGGTTTTCATCTCACACCTCATTCACTATGATTAAAATTATAAGAAAAAAGGCATCTATAACATCCTGGCCCCGGCTCAGACAACGTGGGGTAAGGCAGTGCCCAAACAGGGTAAGGCCCGTGGAAAGGACACTGCTCTCAGATCACCACTTTGGGCTCTGGGCAAAGAAACTTAGCTTCTCCAAACCACCCTCTGTAGAACTAGCTCTGCTCTCTCAGGGTTAGAGATGATGTGTGTAAAATGCTTTAAAACCAATGCTAGTGCAATATAAATTTATCAGTAACTGATAAACAAGCTGGCAGGGGCCCTAAGCAGTCCCCAACTGTCTCATCTCAGCGTGTGTGTGTTTGTTGGCAGGGAGGGAGGGGTGTGAGGCTTTGCCAAGGTCAGAGGTCTCCACAGCCTGTGCAAGAAGAACCTAACACATAAGCCTAACACCTTGGCTGTCCCCGTTAGCATGACCCACCCACCCCAAGGATTTCCACAGGCTTCCATGATCCTCAACACCAGGATGAAAGGAGCCTGCTTGGAAGGAAGACCCAGCCACGTATCACCAGGCTGGAAGGAACACCTACAAGTGCAAGGTCAGGGAATATTTGTGGTACCCATCAGAGCTCAGGGAAAAGAGTTTTAAATTCCACGGACACTACTGGGAGGAGAGGAAGCAAAGAGCTGGGCACAAACACATGCCCCTTCACCTGAGCAGGAAGACTGACACCAACTTTCTCTAGCAGGGCAGCAGGCCCCTTGGCTCAACCAGTCACAAACTCAGCTCTGTTTGGTGTGCTGGGGATTCTGCTTATCCAAAACCATGGGTCCCCAGATGGCCTGGGCCACCACAAGCCATCACAAAGGAGCAGTTGTCAGCACACATTTCCTGACACAGGAACAGGCGCTCTTGTTTTGCTCAGGCTGATTTGTTTATTAGCACTCAAGAATACCTCCCTTGGATCATCCTGGGGAGAGAGGCGAGGAGGAGGCGGTGAGGAAAATGCCAGACGGTGGAGGTTGCCAAGGGCTCAGGGAGGAAAGAGAAAAGAACCACTGTGGTCACCCAAGTTCCTTCTATAAAGTTCACACTTCCCTGTTTCTGGTCCAGCCTATGTAAACCCAGCACATCCCCAACGCTCACACATTCCTCCATTAACAGATAGATATTCATACTTAATCCTCACAAGCTCAGGAAGAACAACCCATTTTACAAAGGAGAAAGCTGAGGCTCTGAGAGATGTGGTGCCTGGCCCACAGTCCCCAGTGTGGCAGGGACAGCGCTGCCTTTCCAATGCTGACCTCTCCAACTTCAAGGCAGGAGCCTGCTCCACCACACTGGGCTGCCCGGAGGAATCACATCACCCAGGGGATGAAAACAGCTGGCTTCCCGAGCCTCGGGGTGGCAGGAAAAGGCTAGACTGATGCCTCCATCTCAGGCACAAGAAGAAAGCTTTGAATTAGTTCCTAATACAGATTTCAGAAACAAGCTGACCCAGACACAGAAAACCCCACAGGAGATGGCAGTTCCCATGGTCCCTGCCCAAGCTCCTTGGCCCTCACCCTTGAGAAGTGGCAACTAGCTGGGGAGGTCTCCAGATCGCTCTCTCAGACAGACAGAAAAAGATACAGAAAAATATGCATATGGTTATATCAAGTTACACAAGTCATCCCAAACTAGAGTTCTAGTGGAAAAAGCCCCAGACTCGGAGCCAGAAACACCGGGAACCAATCCTGTCTCTCATAGTCACCAGCTGTGTGACCCTTGAGCAGCCACTTAACCACCTTGAGCCTTAATTCCTCATCTAGGGAGGGTCATGTCTATGGCAGAGCTATCTCCGGGGGTGACCATGGGGATGACGATGATGAGACAGGGTGGGCTGAGGTGCCTGAGACACAGCAGGTATTAGGAGCTGACCATGGCATCTGGATGTTGAGACTGACCGCTCTCCTCCAAAAGGTGGGCAGTGCGGCCCACACAGAAAAGCCACCTTTTAGCCGCTCAGACCTCGCACAAAACCCAGATGCTTCCACAGCCTCAGGATGACGATACCTCCTGACATCAGGAGCCAGTTCATTCCTCCACAGCCCCTCCCCACCCCGAACACACACTAGTGTGAAAAAGGGACTAAGTGACAGGTTCGTTATTTCTGTAATTTAGCATTTAAAGTTCTCATCATGATAAAGTGCAATATTTAGCTGGAGGTTTTTTTTGTCGAGAAGACTCAAAACAACAAAGAAATCTGAAAATCAAAAGGGAAAAACCACCACAGATAAAACAGGGAAATGGCTTTTTTGGCTGAACTCTACAACTGTCAGACCTCTAGAAGTTTTGTTTTAAAGAAAAGTCTTTTTCTTTCAAGGACAACCCCTTCATTTCCCTATAAAATTTAAGTGAAATTGCACCTGCCCCTTAAATGTGTCAGGGGCTAGACATTCACAGAATGATTTCCTAAAGCTTTGTCTCACGTGCCCTTAATAAAGTAATAAAGCTGTGCGGTAGGAAGAGCAGGAATCCCCTCCATTTTACAGATTTGGAGACAAGGGTGGAGACAAGCAAGGGTCTGGGCAGGGCCCTCCGGCAAGTGTGGCGAAGCCAAGTGTCCCGAGCCCAAAGCAAACACCCTTTCCCACCCTTGCCCTCCTGTTCAGGTAGGGAGGGAGAGTCACTGTGGTCACTCGGTGCCCAGAGCAGGGCACGTTCAGAAGTCCTGTTGCTGATGGCACCCGTGGAGGGAGGGGGAGGGTGGGGGCGCAGGGGGTGAGGAGGGGAGCCCAGGCGGGGGCAGTGTACCTGCAGTGGTGGGCTCGGTCAGGCTTGATGCTGCAGCATTTGGGACACTTGTACACCACCTGCCCAGGCTTCAGCTGTAAACTCTCGATGAATTCTTTAGTGGCATTTCCTTTGGGCACTGCCCCCTGTAAGAAAGAGAGGTGTCAGGGTCAGGCTAGGGGTTCCCTCAGTTCTGACATTCCACAGAGGCGACGGTCATTTGAAAGCAGCAATTCCACACACGGGGACAGGATATTTTCATCCCAACGACATGTGGGTTCTGTGCAGAGTTATGCCAATACCGATAATAAGTTATTAACAAAGAATTTCCCCAAGGAAAAGTGAATGATTTTCTACACTGGACAGTTACATTGTTCCTGATGATCTTCTATTTTCATTTTACTAACATGGTTTTCATTGAATGCATTCTTTCCTATGTAAATATTACAGTGAGGATTTGACTCATCAACTACTATTTTGATTTACATTAGATTTCCCAGTGACAGTTTCGGCCTTTGTGAATTTTCATTGGTGAGCATCACATCTAATAGTCCAGTTTTCCCAGGTCATAATTCACAGCTCTGAATGTTATTGGGTTCTGTTTAAACTGGAATCAAGTTTTATTTTATTTTATTTTTTACCAGTACTATTGTTATGGATTGGTAATCTGTGTTTAGTTCTTATGAATCCACAAGCAACTGTGAGCCACTGCCCTAAGATATTCAAGTGCTCTCCACAACAAGATGCTGAAAACCAGACGTGACTCAGGATAATGATCACCTCTGTGGTGGTGAGGAGGCTGGGAGTGGAATGAAGTAGGGGTGGAGTGGGGTGGGGCATATGAAGAGGCTAACCTGTCTTTGTAACTTTTTTTTTAATTTACAAAGCTGGGAGGTGAACACATGAGTGGTCATCATATTATCCTTTACACCCTTTCAACTGTCTCAAGTATTTCATTAAAATTTTTTCTGAAAGTTCAAAAGAGAAGTGGAAAAAAAAAATATAGCCTGCAAAATACAGTCAGATGCCAGAAGAACCTATCATAGACCTTTTAAAAGCAAACAAACTTTGGTAGGCAAGGACTACCTGGTACATACAATGCCATTTAGGCTATAGTTCTTGACATCAAATAGCCATAAAAGTACACAGCTATTGACATGGGAAACATCTATGATAGACTGTTAAAGGGAAAAGTAGATTCCCAAACAGTATGTAGACTACAAGCCCATTTTGGTAAAGATTACACACACACACACGCACACAAAAACACACATGTACATGCCAAAGTATTAATGGTTATCTCACGTACTAAAATCACAGGTAATTTTTAATTTATTAACTGTATTTCTTAAATGTTCTAATATGAACATGTGGCTTTTGCAAAAAGGAAAAAATGCATTTAAAAAAACAAGCAAAAAAATATACTCAGGAAGGAGCTACGCAAAGTAGGAGTATGACCAACTTTCCTGAAGTTTGTAACCAAAGTGCTATGACTTGTCTCACCTTGAGACATCTGAGGGTCCCCCCTTAAGGCACCAGTGAAGGGTCAGGGTCTGGAAGTCTTCACAAAGGTAAGGCAGGGCCCAGACCACCTAGACGAGTGGATTTTTAAAAGGGGCTTGGGAAGGGCGCTGGCCCAGGCAGAGGGGAAGGTTGCAGAAAAGCCCAGAGGGTCATACTTTAAATTCTCTTTAATGTAAAAAAGTAATTGAGTTTGGGCAACCGTGTGACCTTTTGTGGATCCTGAAGCCAACAGACCGCATCTGGAAGTCACTATTGTCATGTGTACAAGAGAAATGCACTAAGGAACATCGTTTCCGCAAGGTGATAAAGCAATAGGGCTGTTTTCCTAAATGAAGGTCGTTTTGGTTTTTTTTCAGGTCCAGTTTTTAAGGTCCCCACCACCACAATTTGCTGTAAATCTCAGGAGACCCCCCCATAAAGGACTACAAGAGCTTTACAGAACCAACGGCAATCGGAGCTCTCATTTGGTCCTCTCATTACTGCCTGTTATTCCAGACCACAGTCAGAGACATCATTCAACAGCGCAGCCTTCCTAAAAGTTCCTCCTCCATATGACTCCATTTGCACAAATCTCCTGGAAGGCTCATTCCCATCCAGGCAAGACCCCACCTGCCCAGCGAGCCCACCTCGCAGAGCTAGAGACCACCTGGGCCAGCCCCTGAGACTGTGTCCTCCTCCCTCCCTCCCTTTCTCTCTGTCTCTTTCTTTCTTTAAAAGAATAGGCTCTTCTGGGCTCATCTCCACAGATTTCAGAACTTACTAGTTCATGGTAAGGAATTTTGTTCTGTATAACTCTTGATAGACGGCTGGGAGTTGGAAGGCCTGCTGAGACATTTTTGCCACTGCTGTCACGCGTGCACTAAGAAACACCCCCTACCTCCACCCCTACCCCTGTTCTTATATCTCACAGGGATGGCTTGAAGCTTCCACATTACTGCACCCCGGGAGAACAAAACATACTGATTTCTTCCTCATTTCCAAAGTAATACTTGTTCATGATTTTTAAAAATGTATAGAGAAGAGAAAATTAAAAGGGAAGAATGCACCCTCTGATTCGATCATCCAAAGATTAGTACTATTAACATTTTGGAGTATAGTTTTCCAGTCTTTTCTCCTTGTAGGCTAAAAACACTTAAAACAATCTATACATCCATAAAAATGCTCATATGCTTCTAAAACATATATTTGGTCCCGCAGTGGAATCCATTTGGAACTGGGGGCAGGAGGCGTGACATAGCTCCATCAACCATTCCCCTCAGTGGCTAGCCCAAATTCCCAGTACCTTCCTCGACCTCTGCCCACTTCCTTTTCTATGTCAGAGGAAACTGAGGCTGCCGGGGTAACCCCCTCCATACTCCTCCTCTCCCTCCTCCCATCCCTGGACCCACGGGGACCCACTGTCTGGAGGACGAGGGGCCCTCAGGGGCTCATACTTCTACCTCAGAGCTTTCCCTTCATGCTCTTAGCAGACTCCATGCTCTCCTCCCTTCACAGCTAAGCTTCTCCAAGTTGTGTACACTTGCTGTCTCTGCTCACCTCTCACTGACTCTTTAGTTCACGGTTCTCTGGCACCTGTTGCCTCCATACCACAGAACTGCTCCCACTAGGTCAACGAGCAACTCCCTGTGGCCAAACCCAAAGGTCAGTTCCCAGCCCTCATCTTGCTTGGGTCTCCTCACGCCCACCAGTCCCTCCTCCTGTCACTCTCTGTGACTGCTCCATGCCCTCTTGGTCTCCACCTGCCTCTAGGGCTATGCCTCTCTCACTCTCCTGCCCATCCTGGACATGGGTGATTCTTGGGGCTCCACCACTAGCCCTCTTCCCTGTTCATCCTGCATTCCCCAGACAATCTTCCTCTACCACCAGCTCCAGCTCAGACCTCTTTTGGGGATGAAGATGTTTCTACCTGGTTGTTCAAAAGGCATTAAAACAAAATAAAACAAACCCCCAAAATTCAACTTGGTAGAACTGAACCCATTACTTTCCCCGCAAACTGTACTTCCTGTTCTCCCTCCCTGGCCCATGAGACATCATCTACCCGGTCACCTGGGATAGAAACCCAGTAGTCATCTCCAGCTCTTCTAACCCTCTGCCCCACACTCCCACCCACTCCACCAACTTAATATGGCCCCAAATGATGCCCTGAATCCAATGTTCTCCCCTCCATGCCACTCTCACAGCCTTAGTTGAGCCCCATCATCGTGTGCCCCAGACACTAGAGTCCCCCAGGTCTTCCTGCCTCCAGTCTCTCCCTGTATCCTGCAGCCTCACCTCTATCCTTTCTCCCCACTATTTTCCAGAGTAAACTTTCTAAAATGTGAATCTGATCATGTCATTCCCCTTGCCTAAAAGCCTTCCCCGGCTCCCTAGAGCCTTCACATGGTACAGAATCCAAGCTCCTGGGCAGGGCTCAGGCAAGGCCACCAAGATCCAGCCCTGAACCACCCTTCCAGTGTCACCTCCCTCCCCTGACAGTCCCACCCTGTGGACTGCCTGGAGTTTCCCAGAGGCTCTGTGCTCTCCAAGTCTTCCTCTTGTGCCCTTAGGGACCCATATTAGCACCTCCCCTCCAGCCTGTCAGGAACATCCCTGCCTCCTGCACCTACAACAAACCCACTCAGGGACCACATCCTCTGCCTTCTTTCTAATGGCCCCAGGCTACACCCAAGACAGAACCCATCACTCAGCCTTTGTGGTACCATAGCTTGTATTTGTCTTATAACACCTATCATTTAAGTATACACTGATCTCTCCTACATGACTGTAAATTCCTGGAGGACAGAGACAATGTCTTTAATTTGTAGCCCAATGAATTGCCCAGGGCCTGGCATGGAGCAATTCTTCAATAAATCCAAGCTGAATAACAGTGATGATACAACAGACATTTATTGATTGCTTATATGCCAGGCACAGTTCCAAGGGCTTTACTATACTTTGTCAATTAATTCTGACAATAAACCTATGAGGCAGAGACTATGATATTCCTCGTATTATAGATGAGGTAACTAAAGCAGAGAAGTTAAGCAACTTCCCAAGATCACATGACTAACAGGTGGCAGTGGCAGGATTCAGACCCAAGTCTAGAATCTATGCCTCTATCAGAAGACAACTTACATATTTTATTATTTTTAAATTTTTTAATCTTTTTGGGTGGGTTGGGTCTTCGTTGCTGCATGCGGGCTTTCTCTAGTTGTGGCGAGTGGGGACAACTCTTCGTTGTGGTGTGCTGGCTTCTCATTGCAGTGGCTTCTCTTGTGGAGCACGGGCTCTAGGCACACTCTAGAGCCCTACTGAAGCAGGCTTCAGTAGTAGGAGCGCAGGTTTCAGTAGTTGTGGCACGTGGGCTCAGTAGTTGTGGCTTGCGGGCTCTAGAGTGCAGGCTCAATAGTTGTGGCACATGGGCTTAGTTGCTCCGCGGCATGTGGGATCTTCCTGGACCAGGGATCGATCCCGTGTCCCCTGCATTGACAGGCGGATTCTTAACCACTGCGCCACCAGGGAAGCCCCCAGCTTACGTTTCTATTTCTATTAAGTGATTGAAGAGGGTTTTCTTTTTAATTGCCTTGATGCCATAATATTCTCCCATGAAGAACTGTATAACTACACAAACATTAAGGTTGAAATAGGCCCAAGATAACAAGGTCTGTTTCAGTTAGTATCCAGGATAATATGACGTTGTAAAAAGGACACACTTGGAAAGGGGTGGAGACAGGTTCCAAAGAAGCACCAATGATTCCATTTATTTCAAGCAACTAGTATGAAAACTTGCTTAAACTGTTTCAGGGGCCATGGGATCATGGCATGCGCACACCTGCTGGTCTAGGCAGAAACTCTCCCTCTAATAGCTCTGCCAGGAACAGGTGACCAGCCCCAGGCCTGTGTCGAAAGGCCACCTGTCTCCTCCACAGAAAGGTAGGAGGTAGGTAACCCCCAAATTGGTCACCCTCTTCTCTCTGGAGCTAGAAAGATTTTCTGGTCAGTGTTTATGGATTACTCAGTGGCAGGTATGAGAAACTGCCTGGCACGAGGCAGAGTGCAGCACCCTCCTCAAATGAACCCTGAGTCAAGTCCCTGACCTGATCCAGGGAATGTGTCAACACCTTTGGGCAAAGTGTGCGAGGCCCTTCTCTGGCTGCACGCAGCACCCACGCACATTACACGGCACACTGCAGGACGACCCGGTGCTATTCGTCCTATGCTCCCACGGACCTGACCTCATTCTGCCACCGTACTGGCCCGAGTAAATACTCACTGATTCTGTACACAGTTGTGCTCAATAAAGTCACCGAGAGAGACTCCGGAAGGGATTACCAACTGCATGTTGAAGTGAGTCCTGTTATTCTGGTTTGGGCGGCTGAAACTCCAATCACTGGCCTGCATTGGTCTCAGATAGTCATGTGAGGTCTGTTTATAGCAGGGTGCTCACAGGGTGTGATTCAAAGGCAGGGAGGGGCACTGGCAGGCAGAAAGATGAATTTTCTTTCCCTTAATGTGGTTAAATTGAATTCATTTATATTCCTCTTGTTCTCAAATCTCAGATTTGAGATAATTTACAATGAGGTTAATAAACGATTAGGTCCAAAGAAAGCAGGGGCAAAAAAAAAAAAAAAAAAAAAGCTGATCATAGGGTTGACACAACTGCTGTGATTGTGTAGTGCTTGGCTTTGGGCTTCCGGCAGCTAGGACAAAAAGGAACAAGCTCTCAGCTTTAAGCACCTTCTGGGAGACAGGCATTGTCCCAGATCTAAATTTTAAACGGAATCCTTCAGGATTCCTGAGGGGGTTCCCAGGATGAGGAGTTAAAATGTATTTATAATTGGAAAAGGTCAGGTGGTGAATTGGGATGGGGCGGGGAGACAGAGCAGGTACCAAGGTCAGAAAGAGTCCCTGAGCCCAGGTTGCCTTCAAGAGGCTGCCTCCTCCAGGCAAGCGGAGCCACTCTCGACCTCGCACCGTCTCAAGTGTTTCAGGAACACAGAAAGCTCCTTTGAAGACATTACACAACCTCAGAGCAGGCAAGGAGAGGGCAGCCTGAAATCAAACACCAGTCTGACTCGCGCGCCTGCCCAAACCATGCCACCGCCAGGCCAGCACACCTGCCAAGTGAGGTACGGCCCCTCTGTCCACCCGCCCCCTTCCCTCTTCTTACAGGCCTGTCTAACCCTTTCACCCCATTTCTCAAATGGGAGTTCCACCTCCAAGTCATTTCTTTCTTCCCTTTTCTGCTCAAGCTCTTTGTGGACCCATTTACTACTATGTTGGAGTAAATGACTGCTAAATGGTCCAGAAAGCTGTAGCGGTTGCAACTGTTCTGATGTTACATTTGGAATAAGAATTTCAAAGCTGAAAGGGCTACCAGTAACTGTTTGGAGGAGACTGCAGGAGTTTTTTGTTTGTTTTCTGTTTTTGTTTTTGTTTTACTAGTAATATTAACAAACCAAAATGATATACAATGCATACATTGTTATATATTGTTTATAACCTCCGGACATAAACTTTTCTGAAAAATTATACACAACATGAATACTTGAGGTACAAAACATTACAGTCCTATTAGGGAACTCCTTAGAATCCTGCAGTGATGCCTTTTTAAAAACAGACTCTGCCTGCAGTGTTAATAAGGAACCCCTAATTGACTTGCTTTCAGTGTGAGATCTGGGCTCCCAACTCCGTCCCTTGGAAGCCCGGGGTGTCCCAGCGTTCCTTCCTCTGCAGCCCCACCTCTCTCTGTTTTGTGTACTGGGTTTTGCATGAGGTGTCACATGTTGGGAGTGGGGAGAGGCAGGTGGCAGCATGAAGAGCCTGAGATGGGGCAGGTCTGCAGGGCCTGCTTTGAGTTGCTCCCCTTACTAATGGTAGATATTTGGCTGATGCTTTATTTTTTTGCCCTGTTTTCTTTCAGGCCAACAGCAAAACACACCTATGAGAAGCTGAATGGTGTTTGGGATATAGTCTGTGGCTCTCATTTGGGATTGGAAGCCGAGCAACACACAGTGAGAATCATTCTCTCCTGCATCCGACTGCAAGGGGCCAGACTGAGGAAGACCCTGGAGAGGGCACAATGTGGAGGTCAAAGAACACACGTGTGTGAGGGCAGCAGGAAGGCCAGGGCAGAAGCCTCTTCTCCCTCCCACCCGACATCCAGTGCCCTGATTCACATGCCTTCTAGAAACCAGTAAACTCCACACTCTACTCTCTGATCCCAACTCCCCACCAGCCCCAGACCTGGCTGTCTACTGCCTACCTAGCACTCCTGCTTACACGTAACAGAGACACAGTTTGGCCAGAATAGAAGTCTTGATTTCTCCTCCAAAATCTGTTCTCCCCAGACTCTCTCATTCAATAAAGGGGACCAGCAAATCTCCCAGCTACTCCAGCCAAGACTCTGGAAGGCACACTCTCTGATCCCTCTCCCCTTTTGTCACTCTTCCGAATGGCGGTTCTCAGACCTGGATGAATATGAGGGATACCTGGGAGCTTTAAAGCACCCCAATCCCAGGGCCCCATCCCAGACCAATTAGAGTAGAATCTCTGGGGATGGGGCCCAAGGCATCAATACTTTTCGAAAGCTACTCAAGGGATTCTAATATGCAGCCAGGCCTGAGCATTAGGGGCTTAAAATACATTCCAAATCCAAAAGTTTCTCTCCCCCAGCCTCATCACTCCCACCTTGGTCTGAGCTGCCACCACGTCTTGCGTGGCCCACTTCGATAACTCTCATCTTCCTGCTTCTACTTGCCCCACCTCAGAACCCTATCGCAAGCACAAGGCAGTGTCTTTTTAAAAATCAGGTCACATCATGCCTCTCTGATGGTTTCTCACTGTACAATAAAGACCAAGGTTCTCACGAGTCCCACAGGTCCTGCCCGGCCTGGCTTCTGCAACCCTCCCCACCTCTTCCAGCCCCTCTCGCCTCCACTCACCATGCTCCGGTCACCCTGGTCTGAGTCCTGTTTCTCAAACACGCCAAGCACGCTCCTATCTCTGGGCCTTTGTACCTCTCCTCTGCCTGCAAGGCGCTGCCCTCTGACCTTCACCTGCCTGACCTACCCCTTCATGTTATTTAGGCCTCAGCTCAAGTGGCATCGCCTCAGGGGTCCTTCTCAGATCACCTTCATTTAAATAGTCCTCCTGGGGGCTTCCCTGGTGGCGCAGTGGTTGAGAGTCTGCCTGCCAATGCAGGGGACACGGGTTCGAGCCCTGGTCTGGGAGGATCCCATATGCCGCGGAGCAACTGGGCCCGTGAGCCACAGCTACTGAGCCTGCGCGTCTGGAGCCTGTGCTCCGCAATAGGAGAGGCCGCCATAGTGAGAGGCCCGCGCACTGCGATGAAGAGTGGCCCCCGCTTGCCGCAACTGGAGAAAGCCCTCGCACAGAAACGAAGATCCAACACAGCAAAAATAAATAAATAAATAAATAAATATTTAAATAGTCCTCCTGGGACTTCCCTGGTGGCGCAGTGGTTAAGAATCCGCCTGCCAATGCAGGGGACACAGGTTCGAGCCCTGGCTCAGGAAGATTCCACATGCCGCAGAGCAACTAAGCCCGTGCGCCACAACTACTGAAGCCCGCACGCCTAGAGCCCATGCTCGGCAACAAGAGAAGATACCACAATGAGAAGCCGGCGTACCGCAACGAAGAGTAGCCCCCGCTCGCCGCAACTAGAGAAAGCCTGCGCGCAGCAACGAAGACCCAACGCAGCCAAAAATAAATTAATTAATTAATTAAAACCAAACCAAACCACTATGAGCTTTCAGGAGTTCCCTGGTGGCCTAGTGATTAGGATTCTGGAAAAATAAAATAAAATTAAATTAAATTAAAAATAAAATAAAATAATAAGTAAGTAAGTAAATAAATAAATAAATAAATACTCCTCCTTCGCCCCAGAAAAGTCACTACCACAGCCCCTGGATCACACGGTTTTGCTGTCTTTAAAGCCCTTTTCGACTTCTGAAATTACCTTGTTCCATCACGTCTTTACTGCCTGACGCCCTACGCTAGGATGTGGGCAGCAGTAGGGCAGGGATTGTGGTCTGTCTTGCTCATAGCTGTATCCATTGCTCAAAAGGACCCTCTCACATAGTAGGTACTCAATAAACATGGCATTCATTTTGTCCCACTCCTCAGTGCCCCCAGGGCTCCTCCTCACTGCTGCCACGGTGATCCTTGTAAAATGACAATCTGATCTCATCACTCTTTTAAAATCCTCAGGGGCTCTCGCTGGCCCCATTTTCCAACTCCTACCCCACTTCTTTGGCACTCTGGCCACATCACCAAACCAAACCCATTCTCCTAAGTTCCTACCACTCGAAACAACCACACTCCTGCATTCCTGTATCTCTGTGTATGCTGCTCCCTCTGCCTGGAATGCTGTCAGTGTCTTCCTGCCCTATCACCCTCCACCTTCCCTGCCCATGTACACTGTTCTGACAGGAACTGGCCTGGGCATCACCTCCTCCAGGCAGCCACCCCTGCCTAGACTGGTTAATTTTTGTTCTTCCACAGCAACTTGTGCTTCCTTCTGCCACAGCCTTCATCACACGGGGCTAATCTCACCTGTCGTCTCCTCTAGACAGAGGGCACCTTGAGAGAAGGAAGAGTGCCTGGGGCTCAGCAGACACTAAATTATAAGCTGAGACAAATAATGTCTTTTACTCTTGCATCCCCAATAGCAAGGGCATCATAAAAATTTCTGAATGAACCCTTAATTGGTTTCCATTATGATCAAATTGATGCTGCTGAGGAAAACTGTTTATACCCTGTGTTTCAGGGCACTTATAACCATGTACTTCATTTCCTTCAGGTGACAGCTGTTCAACAATCCTACAAGCAGTGCTAACACTGGGCCAACAGGCCCCTGCCTGCCAGTGTGTGCGATCTCTCCAGGCACGTGCATGAGAAGAGGCTCCATATGGGCCGGTCACTGACTCGTGATTGAGCCGGGAAAGCGGCTTTCCCTAGGGACGGATTAACAATCCACCACCTGAACCAGCAGGAAATGGAGCCCTCCGAGAAGGGAACTAGCTCAGGACCCAGCATTTTTACTGTGCTTTCCCCGGGACTCACAGAAACGAAATCTGTGCGGCCAGTGCATTGCCACTTGCAGTGCTTTCCCTTTCTTAATTTAAACACACTCGTCCCACGTACTGAAACAATTAAGCAATAGGAGGTGTTTATCAAATAACGCTCTCTCTCACTTTTCCCATACAAGATAATGAGCAGGAACAGAGAATTTAATACTCAACAGCCACTTGCACAGCTTGGTATGTTTAGCTAAGTCATCGGGCAGAAAACCATGGCTTTACCCACAGATACTCACCAAGAGGCACTTGCTAGGGCCTGAAACAGGCTTATCCAGCTTTTCAGGGAAAGATGAGCCTCGCCCAAACAAGGTAAAGGCCACTGTCGTGCAGGTTCCTGGAACTGGATAGGGCTTTAATTTCAGCTTGACCTCGCTCCAGTCCTATCTTCACTGGGAGGCCCCATCCTGATCCAACCCCCAGCATGCTTTCCACTAGGATCATCTGGCCCCAGCCTCGTGGTTTTCTCACTGTGCCTTTCTAACTAGAGGCTAAGCCTCCTCTAGATCAAACTCCTCCCATGGTAGGCTCAATTAATGCAGACACCTACGTACAGAAAGCATCATTCAACCAAGACAGGCTGTGGTACAGATGCGGTCCCCTCGGTGGGGCCTGAGTCCACTTTCCCACCCCAGCCCTGGCCCTCCTATTCTCCACATTCCCAAGGTCAGGGGGCACATGCAGGCTGCGGCCATGCCAGGGCCAGAGGAGGAGAGTGTGGGCTGGTCAAAACAAGCCCAGACATACTCACGGGGTCCGTCAACATGGCCCGGCAGTGGGAAGCCAGGGCCAAGAAGGCCAGCAGGTTGAACATAATTCCATTGATGATGCTGTACACGTAGTCTCGGGATGGAATCAGCATGACAAAGAGGACCACAAACTCCGCATAGAGGACCAGAAACCAGGTGACAACGGCACAGGCGATGCCACAGCCATCGCGGATAAACCACATGGTTCCCACAGGACTGGGGTGGGGAGGTGGGATGCACTTCTCCGGCTGGAGGTATTCTGGCTTCCGCTCAATGTCTCGGAAGTGGTGGGCGGGGATAAGCATCATAAGCTATTCTGTCCATACTGGCATCTGGAAGAGAGAAAAAAGAACCCAGAAATTTGGTGTGGTCTTGTCATCAAGGAGACTTGACAAAGTTACCTTTCCAAAGCGAGCCATGAGTATCCATGTGTGAACTTCTTGCAGAAAAGCTGCCTAAACCTTCTGTTCATTTCCAATGTGAGTTCTTGTCCCTACTTCTGAAAGCTAAGCTAGCCTTGGTGAAACAGGGCCACCTTGCCCAAAGCCTTCACACGACAGATAAAGGAAGGGGAGGCTTCAAAGGGCAAATGCCTCGCCTGAGGTCAGCCGGAGCAGCAGCAGCACACACAGCACACCGGCTGGGAGGCGGACTAACAGATGTGTTCAAAGTTTGACCGAAAAGACACAGGGGTGGGAGGGGGAGCACCAGGCCCTCTGGGAAAACTCTCTTCATCGGTAACACTGCTGCCTCTACACTGTGGACAAACCCAGAGACTCATGTTGAGGCTGGTTGGGATTGAGTAGGAGGAAAGTAGTGGTAACCTAGGACTAGGGTTAAGCTGCAACCATGAAGACCTTCTAACTTACTGCACTGCATTAGCCAATAATAAAGGCAAAACACTCACTAGGATGGGGAATGTTCTTGAAACAAGCTAGGGTTCTTAGCCCTATGGCCAAAATGGTTTATTTTCCAGGAATGAGAGACTCTCTGAGCTCTGCTCTACTCGTGGTGATAGGGCAAAGCGTAGGAATGTTGGACAATGAGCCCAGAGATGTTTCCGCACCACCTGCTTGTGGGGCTTTGTGAGTTCTGGTCTTCTGACCTAGGAAAACATCCACATTCCAGCCCCAGCCCCCTCCTCACAGCTGGTGTGAGGGTCGAGGGAGTTGGAGGTGCCTTTTACTCGTGCTGTCAACCCCAAGACCCTGCGCACATCACAGGCGGTGCGCACGTCTTCTCTCTAGGAAAAGACGTCAGTTACTTCAGAAGCAAGTGCTGAGCAACGCGTCCTTTCTTCCTCACAGCTGCAGCTGAGTCTCTGGAGAGAGCAATGAAATCACTAAGACTCGATAACTGAAGTCTCTCTGTCCACAGCACACGCTGCAAGACACGGCAAGTCCAGATTCCCCTGCTCCAGTTCTTTATCTTAAACTCTGGGGCCTGTCGTTTCACCAACCAGGTCTCTCAGAAACCGTGATGGCTCCAGTTCTCTGCCAGATGTAGGGGCCATGGGAAAACCACCCGGAGCACAGTCTATGATGCAGGCAAGCAACATCTCAGTCTTTTGAGAACTCAAGTCACTTCACAGCAGAGGGAATCACTCAAAAGCAGCACTGGCTCTGTGTGTTTTTCTGAAGACTGCAGCTCTGAAGGGAAAGGGCAAGCTTTCAACGGCTGTACTAGGTTATCCTTACCCTTTGCCCAATTTTCCTCCTTCCTCCACTGCCCTCACCCCCAACGAAGAAAGAGGATCTGAAGTGACTACAGTAGAGTCATGAAAAGTAAGGATGTGTCCAGAAAGCTGAGAGGGCAGATCAGTAACTACTACTCAAATGACAGACATTCTGGAATCAAAACTTGCACTGACTAATAATGAAAGAATAAGGCCAAGGCCTCCCCTCCCACGGTGGCAGAGAATTAATGGCTGAAAGGCAGTTAAATGTGTACTGCGTGCTTGTCCAAAGGAACACTGACTCAACAAATACTCAGAGTGACTATCACATTCAACCAGAATTTTCCAATAGAGCAACCTTGTGCTCTTCACAAGACAGTGGCAATTAGTGTTGCCAGGGACAACCTAGAGGCATTAAAAGATGCAGGGATACCTTCTGAAGCACCAAAGAGAAGGACAGCAGGAGATTGAAAACTGGGGTCATCTGGGACCTGACCTATGGCAAGCAAATTCTAAAATTCTAAACTCTGTACAACCAAAACCAAACAAACGAAAAGCTGAAATCCCATTATGATTCAAAAGCTGATGGAAGCTCAACATTTTGACAACCTCCAAACGCAAGCATTCTCTTGGTTTTTCCTGCTGCCATACTGATTTGTATGCATATCAGCTACGTCCCCACGATTGCTATTTAAGTTCTAAACCAATAGTTTTATTGGACCACAGCCATACTATTCGATTACACATATTACATTCTCTATGTCTGTTTTGCAGGGTTGAATAGTTGTGATGGAAAGATCCATTAGCCTAAAGTACTTCCTCTGGCTCTTTACAGAAGTTTGCTGGTTCTAGGTAGTTGTCACCCACCAAATAAACACAGGCACACCTCGTTTTATTTCTCTTCACTTTATTATGCTTCGCAGATACTACTTTTTTACAAATTGAAGGTCTGCAGCAACCTTGTGTTGAGCAAGTCTATTGGTGCCATTTTTCCAACAGCATTTGT
This sequence comes from Balaenoptera borealis, assembly GCF_965194805.1. Taxonomy (NCBI): domain Eukaryota; kingdom Metazoa; phylum Chordata; class Mammalia; order Artiodactyla; family Balaenopteridae; genus Balaenoptera; species Balaenoptera borealis. The sequence goes on along the minus strand of NC_138869.1, from coordinate 46,734,687 downwards.
CTCTGTCACATTTTGGTAATCCTCGCAATATTTCAACCGTTTTCATTGTTATTATATTGTTATATGATCTGCGATCAGCAACCTTTGATGTTACTATTTGATTAAGCTTAGTGAGGAAGGCATTTCAAAAGCTGAGACAGTCCAAAAAGCTAGGCTTCTTGCACCAAATAGTTAGCCAAGTTGTGAATGCAAAGGAAAAGTTCTTGAAGGAAATTAAAAGTGCTACTCCAGTGAACACACGAATGATAAGAAAGCGAAACAGCTTTATTGCTGATGTGGAGAAAGTTTTCGCGGTCTGGACAGAAGATCAAACCAGCCATAATATTCCCTTAAGCCAAAGCCTAACTCAGAGCATGGCCCTAACTCTCTTCAATTCTATGAAGGCTTTGAGAAGTGAGGAAGTTGCAGAAGAAAAGTCTGAGCTTATTAGCAGAGTTTGGTTCATGAAGTTTAAGGAAAGAAGCGATCTCCATAACATAAAAGTGCAAGGTGAAGCAGCAAGTGCTGACATGGAAGCTACGCCAGCAAGTTATCCAGAAGATCTAGCTAAGATAATTCATAAAAGGTGGCTACACTATAGAACAAATTCCCAATGTAGACGAAACAGCCTTCTATTGGAAGAAGATGCCATCTAGGACTTTCGTAGCTTGAGAGAAGTCACTACCTGGCTTCAAAGCTTCAGAGGACACGTGGACTCTCTAATGCAGCTGGTGACTTGAAGTTGAAGCCAGTGCTCATTTACCATTCTGAAAATCCTAAGGTCCTTAAGAATCATGCTCAATCTACTCTTGCCTGTGCTCTATAAATGGAAATGAAGTCTAGATGACAGCACATCTGTTTATAACATGGTTTACTATTTTAAGCCCACTGTTGAGACCTACTGCTCAGGAAAAAAAGATTCCTTTCAAGATAGTACTGCTCATTGACAATGCACCTGGTCACCCAAGAGCTCTGATGGAGATGTACAACTAGATTAATGTTTTTTTCATGTCTGCGAACCCAACATTCATTCTACAGCCCACAGATCAAAAAGGCATTCTGACTTTCAAGTCTTATTTAAGAAATACATTTCATAAGACTACAGCTGCCATAAGCAGTGATTTCTCTGATGGATCTGGGCAAAGTCAATTGAAAACCTTCTGGAAAGGATGCACCATTCTAGATGCCATTAAGAATATTTGTGACTGGTGGGAAGAGGTCAAAATATCAACATTAACAGGAGTTTGGAAGAAGGTGATTCTAACCGTCATGTATGACTTTGAGGGGTTCAAGACTCCAGTGCCTCGAGGAAGTCACTGCAGATGTGGTGGAAACAGCAAGAGAAGTAGAATTAGAAGTAGAGCCTGAAAATGTGACTGAACTGCTGCAATCTCCTGATAAAACTTGAATGGATAAGGAGTTGCTTGTTATGAATGAGCAAAGAAAGTGGTTTCTTGAGATAAAATCTACTCCTGGTGAAGATGCTGTGCAGATTGTTGAAATGACAACAAAGGACTTAGAACAGTACATAAACTTAGTTGATAAAGCAGCTGCAGGGTTTGAGAGGATTGAGTCCAATTCTGAAAGACGGTCTACTACGTGTAAAATGCTATCAAATGGCATTGCACACTATGGAGAAACTGTTCTTGAAAGGAAGAGTCAATCAATGCCACAAATTTCACTGCTGTCTTATTTTGCCACCTCAGCCTTCAGCACCACCCTGACTGGTCTGCAGCCATCAAGGCAAGACTCTCCAACAGCAAAAAGATTATGACTTGCTGAAGGCTCAGATGATGGTTAGCATTTTTGAGCATTAAAGTATTTTTAAAATAAGGTATATGGGAATTCCCTGGCAGTCCGGTGTTAGGACTTGGCGCTTTCACTGCCATGGGCTCGGGTTCGATCCCTGGTCAGGGAACTAAGATCCCGAAAGCCATGTGGCACAGCCAAAAAACAAAAGCAAACAAACAAATAAGGTATGCTCATTGTTTTTTAGACATAATGCTATTGCACACCCAGTAGACTACAGTAGAAACGTAACTTTTATATGCATGTGATTTGCTTTATTGCAAAAAAAAAAAATCATGTGACTTGCTTTATTGCAATTTTCACTTTATTGCGGTAGTCTGGAACTGAACCTGCAACATCTCCGAGGTCTGCCTGCTTCCCCTGCAGAACAGCTCAGTGTGACCTAGATGGTCAGTGACGACTCACCTCACCCCAACCTACGTCTGTGGCAGTGTATCCTCCTGTCATCTGCTGCCTGAGGGTCATCTCACCACAACCTGTGTACTCCATTGTTCTTCAATTATCATAAACCGTGTGGTTTTCAGAAATGGATAATCACTGAAAATAAATTTTAGAGCAATGTTCTTGTTTATATACTTCCAGTGATCACATTATGCTCATGGTGTATTTTCAGGGTAGCTGACTGTATTCTATCTGTCCTCTGACAATTGCTCATTCTTGATTGTACATATGGCAATGAGTTGACTAAACTTGAGCTGTGTTTCATAGGTGTGGTTTTCCTGAGGAATAGGCCCTCCCACATAAGCAAATTTCCCAGGTAACTGTGGCTTGTTCCTAAGCAGAAACACATTTTAACAATTTGGATGGTTAAACTGGAAATATTAAAAAGTAAAATAAAAAACAACAAAAAAGGGATATTATAGCTCTTCCTGTCTTAAGTACAATAACCATCCATTTCTTCGGAATGATTTAGAGTCATTACCAGGAACATCAATTAATGGAGTGTGTTAGGTAATGATGTCCTCAGGGGGTACAGAGATCCACTGGGCTCTCGGCCTCACACCAACTGGCCTGTGCAGACTATTATAATTGTAATTCTGGCATCTCCTTTGTGTGGTTCTTTGTCTTCCTCCTCCATTCCTGGCTGTCATTTCTGTGTTTACAGCTACCAATCTTCCCAACATACCCTCTATTTACTAGTGCTAATTGGCTGTGGACTGGAAAAGCAAATAAAACTAAATCTTGTTAGATTTGTTTGTAAAAGAAAGGTATTCATTGTAGGTAACTGGCCTTTAGGGAACACCAGCTATGTTCTCCTACCACACAGTCCTTGAGGGCTGGGAGCCCTGTCTTTTCATTAGTCAGTGCCTGGCATGTAGTAGCCACGCACTATCTGTGTTCATTACATGAATACAGGAGTAAAATGCCATGAGCTTTGTGTCCCCCAACCCACCTCCTGGAGCCCTCGTTTCATTACTTTCAGGGCTGTGGTCGTATTTTAGACGGCAAAGGGTGCCCCCGATAGGACTGTGACTCTGACTCAAGTTCCCACATGTTCCACACTCAGACCACGTGAGCCCAAAGGGTGGACAGAGGAGCTGTGTTTCCCCACTGCCCCATGCTGGCGAGTGAGAGCCTGTGATCTGGGAAAGAACCCAGCCAAGGGTGTCTGGCAGAGCCAGACACTAAGGGCTGAACCGAACAGCATGTTCCAATCCACGCTTCAGAGTTTCAAACAGTCCAATCAAAACCAAGGAAGGCACGCTGCTCTAAAAAATGTTCTTAACCCCCAGCTCCCCCACAAGCAACGGAAGTAGCTTTCTTTACATTAGCCAACTGAAAATCTGAGGAATATGGGGGAAAACCCACCTTGAAACAAACTGTACACATTCCCTTCACTCTGTCCCTAGTAACAACAACAGAAAAGGCAAATATTGACCTCTTTTCCTTTTCCAATTAGGGGAATTCCAATCCTTGGGGTTGAGGCTCTTTGCCAAGGACCCACTCCTGACATGAGTCCTTGCGTGAGAGGAGGTGTGCAGAACTGGCTGCTCAGCCTCTGGGGCAGGTCCACAGGGAGGTTGGTCGGTCCCAGAAGCTTCAATACCACTCTTGCCAGCCCGCTCATACCACAGTGGGGCAGCCTCCTCCAGTTTCCTTCCCTGCCTTCTTCATCCCATGCCCTTGCCCTGTTTGCTTTCTCAAGCCCCCTCTCTTCAATTCAACTCAAAAAGACATGCGTGAAACAGCCACTAACCACAAAGAACTGTGCAGGGCACTCACACCCAGGGATGACAATAATGTGTGTGTGCTGCCCTGGTCAGGACCTGCCCTTCCCTCTCCCAGCTCCCCATCTGGTAAAACTACAGGAGAAAGAGATTCGCAGGATCAGAGGTGTTCTGGAGCTCCCTAGAGAAGGTGATCCTGATGATAAGGCAGAGATGGTGTCCAGAATGACAACCTGAGCTCTGTGGGGAGTAAAGTGTTGGAAGTCTAAGAAAACCATCTAGTCTTCCTTCTTAGAGTTTCAGAAGCAAAAACCAAGAAATGACTGAAATTAGCGCTAACTTCCAAAAAACGCCACTGCTTCTGGTCCAGAGAATTGCCTCCAGATCCACCTATAACACACGTGCTTCATTATGCCTGACCACAATCATGCCCTTCCACTAATCCAAATAAGCAGACAAAAATGTATTTAGTGAAGTGCCATCTAGAGTCCTGTGAGCCCCAGGGACTGGGGTTCTGGATCGGCCTCGCAGTACATCACTTATGACTCAGTTCCCATGCTGCCTATCCATGGCTGGGCAACTGAAAGGGTTTGAAAGTGGTGATTCTAAGGCCAAGCTCAGAGGCCCCATTCCACTATGGCCCATAGATGGTTGTTGGCCAGGCTAGCCTCCTGGCCTGGCCTAGTGTTGACAATTAGTGATGGGCAGAATCCAGTTACAGTGACTGTAGTTAATCATTATTTGTTGAGTGAGGGGCAAACCCTTATAAATCCATCACCTGGCCTAAGAAAACTGACCAAAAGTCCATGCTTTATGAACAAGGGTCAAAGGCATGACCATCACATAAAAGTTCAGTACTGGATGTATTAGAACCCCCAAATCCCACTGTTCTCAATCCAGCAATGTCCCAAGAACCCCAGATCCTCTCAGATTGCCAGCTGCTTTCCTGAGAGAAGATACTACACTAAAGTCATGGGTGGCTCAGCTAGATCTAAAACCAAGTCCTTAAAGGCATCTCAAAGGACTTTGTGAAGATTACTTTCCTAAAACAGCACACCCACTCACATTCTCATGTCCACACATGCATTCATGCACAACATACAAGCAGATCTTGGAACTGTATAGATTCAGAACTCCTCACGTTTTAGGGTGATGGACTTCAAGTATTCACAAACCAGCCCTACAGCTTTAGAGATGAATAAATGGTCCATTCCCTGGAAGCTTTGGAAATAAATCTGATCTAGCAAAAAATGAATTTATCTGAGTTACAATTCTCTTAATTTGTGTAAGGATCCAAAAGGATTGTAAATTTCATACCCATTTTTGGATGATTCTCAGAAAAAGAGAATGAACCATGAATCACTATGTTTGAAATGTTTCATAAAAAAAACCAGAATGAGTCACTCAAGTCTTTCCAAAAGGTAAGGGTGTGGTCCAAAGGAAAGGTGCCTTATCTTACCCTCTGCACCACACCTTGCCAGGCAAGGAAGGTGTCCAGACAGGCAGAGCTGCTGGCCTGTGCTAGAAGATCTTTACCAAGGAGTCTACATTGTGTCTCTCTATACAAGAGGGTCTGTCTCCCTCTGCCTGCCTGCTGTCTCTGTCATACTTAACCTTCAACAAAAAACAGGAAAAAAGAAAGGAAGGGAGGGAGGGAAAGAGAGAGAGAGCGAGAAAGGAAGGAAGGAAGGGAGGGAGGGAGGGAAGGAGGGAGGAAGGAAGGAAGATATCACATGCCCAAACCAAATCCTGTATACATTAAAATTCACTGAAGGAACCAGCAAGTGGCCAGTAAGCGAAATTTGCCTTCTTCCTATAAAAGCCACCTTCCTATAAAACCCACTCATGTGCAAACTCAGACTCCTAACAATAAGTCTCCATTTCAGAAAAAAGTTTGGGGATTTGGAAGCTCATGGAGGCTAACGGTTCCTCCATTTACTACAACTGACTATTACAGTACTACAACTGGCTAGTTTACCACCTCCTAGCTTTCTAGATCTATTAAAAAAAATACACACCCACATATAGGATGACATACGTCACAAACACTGGGGATCAGTAGAAACTACCATTCGTTTGGGTAACACATTCATCCTTTTTTATGAGCGTGCTTTATCATATGTTGCAACAATGAGAAAAAAATTAAAACAAGACCACGCATAAGATTAACTGGTAAAAACAATCACTATCTGAGTCAGAATTTTAGAGTGGGAAGGAACCTTAAAGACCATCTAATAGATTTTAGTCAAACTCTTCTGCTTTACAGATGAGGAAATCCAAGTGCAGCTGAGATTTTGCCTAGAACATGCAGTGCTGCTATAGGAATGGAGATGGGCACTATCATTAACTGAATGCCCATTAAGACTGAGGATGTACACAAAGCAGCCCCTCTAAATTCTCACAACAACCTACCACAGTAGCTTTTATTATTCATTGCAATGACGGAAAAAGTGAGGTGTAGAGGTTCTTAATAATATTCCCTAGATCAGATAAAGCCAGGATCCAAAACCAGCTCTGTTTGCCGCCACAGACCACATTTTGAGCACCGCACATGGCTGCTTTTTCTTTCTTTCTTTTTTTTTGCAAGAGGGGGACAGGAGGAATGACCAAGCAGGAAACATGAGTTCTGCTTCCTGCTCCCTCGCACACAATTCATGGACCTAAGGAGAGGTCACTTCAACTTAGCTTTAATGTCTTCATCTCTCAAGTGGGGAGGCCTAGTTCTCTAAACTTTGTGACTCTTTTTTTAAAAACCTTAGAAAAGGACTCTAAGCAGATTTTCCTTCCACTCCTGGGAGCCTATAATACTCATTCTTTGGGAAAAAAAAAAAAGAAGGAGTATTCTTTCTTCTATGAGCCATTTTACTGCTGGTGGCTTCCTCTTTAATGGAGTACAGCACCCACCAGGCCACCTCACACACTTGGGGCCTCAAAAACACAGCCTTTCGGGAAGAGACCATAGGGACTAGCTGACCTCTTCCAAACTCTGGTCCAGCCTCTTCTACAGATGGGTAAAGAAATGAAACTCAAGGAGTCAGCTGATTTCCATAAAATGGTTAGAGAGGTAGCTAACTTCCTACCTAGGTCTAATGGATGGTATCCTCTTGTTGCTTATGCGGCCATCTCCCTACATTAACTCCTCCTTCCAGGAAGTCTGCAACCCAGCAGGAAACTCTTTAAAAAGGCAAAATATATCACTGATTTAGCTACCCAATTAATATTTGTCAACAAGTGTTATACTCATAGTACATGGAACCCTTTGTAATCAGGTGCATGATCTCACCTGACACTGAACTGCCCCTGGCCTCTGTCAGGGTAGGTTCCAAGATGGGCCTTTTGCTTGGCAGCTGCCACAGTGCAGGGCACGCCCAACGTGGAGCGGGGCCCTGACTCTTACTGAAGGTCTACTATACTGGGCTGTACGCTAGACGCACCTCTCATCCTGCTCTATCCTCATATCTACTGGACCTTGTAGGATAAGTCCTCACTTTCCCGCCCCCTTTTAGAGGTGAGGAAACTGAGGCATGGAAAGATTACCCCATGTTCATACTGCTAGGAAGCAGTGGAGACAGGATACACTCCCAAGCCTGCTCTCATTCCAGAGCCTACCTTTAACTACTCACTACCATCATTAACTTTGCCCATTAACTAGAAACAAAAGGAGGAGGGGTGCTGATGTTTCTACCAGTGACCTTGGCTTACTGTTTGAATCTCTTGCCCACACATGGTCACCCAGAGATGGCACTCTCGGGTGGGCCACATGCAGTGCTGTTCATACACCACAGACCTGAACTTAAGCATTTTGTGCTCTAAGGTGGGGCGCTGGCTGAACACCAGCCACCATTCAGAAGACTGATCCTGCCTTAACTTAGGAAGCAGGAGGGCTGTGAAGCTTCAGCCAGGAGAGTCACCCTAAGATTGAATCCCTAAAATCTGCTTCTGCTGGGGAACACTTCCTGTAGGGCCAAGTTCCAGCACGCTGCTTTTTCTGAGGGAAAGCCCACCCATGCTAAGCAGAGACCAACCAGCAAAGGCTGAAAATGGCACCTGGCCCCACATTGTGCCATGTGCAGATATGCAGCCACTGTGACATCGCCCAGGCAAGAGCGTGGCTTTCTTAGGGACTAAAAGCAAAAGTGCTTAGAGGGATCTGAAAGAGGAGTTAGGGAAGGAGAAGAGAGAACCAGTTACTACAACTGTACCGGGCTTCAAGGAGGGGAGCCATTTTGCTTTCAGGTCCCTGCTGATCCCACTCAGCTCAGGCCCTGTAAGTGGCAATGCAAGAGCAGAGCCTTGGGAGGAACCTGGGCCCAAGGAAACAAGGCCCTACAAGTCCACAGCCCCTGCCTGCCAGGCGAGGCATCTGTTAGAGGCTCTTTGGAGATAGATGGGAGACTAGTGCTAAGCAGAACGAAGACTGGGCTTGGAGTCAAGAGGCCAGAATTCTACTCCCCACCCTGCTGCTCACTAACCTCATGATTTGGGGCAAGACAGTTACCCTCCATGGGCCTCAGTTTCCTCACCCCTAAGACAAGAGGGAAGATTGAGCTGATTGCTCAAGTCCTCTGCAGGGCTGAGATTCTGATTCCTCTGTTCTCAGAAACAAATTCAACAACTTTGTTAATTTCTGGGATTTTTTTATTATCAAAAGTATCCTTTAACTTTCTTTCCCCATTCTTTGTTAATATTCAAAAAGAAAGAGTTGTCTGTTAGCAATTTTCCTGAGCATGTTCAATTTTTTCAATGAAGTATGGCATGTAATTACCACTTCCTTTGTTCTTTCATTTAATGTTTTGCAGAGAGGGAAAAGCACTATCAAAATACATCAAATATTACAAAGTGGTAAAAGAGAGAAGTCTTAAAGTCCAAAGTTAAACATGACCATTTTTCAATGTTTAAATGTCTGTATATCCGAGACCTACTGTGACTTCTATAACCTGGTAAGATAGGCATTTTCGTGTAAAATGAGGTTTAGAGAGGTTGACTTACTCAAAGTCACAAAGCAAGTGAGTGGCAAAGTCTAATCACTGGAATAGATGCCCAACAGTCTTTCCACCATAGATCATTATCTTCCTAGCCAACCTGCCTTTCTAGGTTCTCTGCTACTCTTTCTTGGGTTAGAAACGCACACTTTGTACAAAGCAAAGTCAAAACTTATTGCAACAGAACTGCGGCCAGAACTGTACTTGTCCCACTAGGGCCATTGTCCTAAGGTGAAAAATCAATCCTACCCCAAGATATTCCATCCCCACTGACCCTGAGCAGGAGATATTCATGTCTCAGGTAGACCAGAAAATCCAAAGAGTTCAATCAACAAGTCTCTACATACCAGGAATGTTACAGTTTGGAAGGAACTATGAAAAGAGGAAGTTTTCCTGGTGTTTCCTCGCATTGCCTGGATGAATGACTGAATTAGGTGGGACATGCAAGGTAGTCTTCTTACCTACACAGTCAAAAGTCAGCAATAACCTGGTCATTTGTCTCTGGAAATCTGCTTTTGAAGAGGAAGGCAAATGATTTAAAAATGCAGAAAACAGGAAGAAATTCGAGGCAGCATGGCATTAGCCTCCTTATTTCCCCCAAAAGGTCTATAGCCAGACATCACACCTTCACTGCTGCTTCAGCTTCTGTTACTTTCCATGGCTATCAGGATGTGTATGTGTTTAAATACTTCCAGATTTGCTAGTCAGGACATGTGACGCCCTTTTCTCACACATGCCCTAATGAAAGACATAGGAAGCACCCTGCCATTCGCTCAGAATGAAACACACGTGAAGACCCTTCCTCTAAATGAGAATAAGCTTTACCTATGTATTCCCATCAATTTTTCTATCACTGGAACCACAAGTTATGATTTCTAGAATGACAAGACAGACAGACCTGCTGGCCTGACTATGACAGGTTATTTATACCGAGTATTCTTTAAGACAAGGCACAGGCAGGACAAATGCAAAGTGTTTAAAGGAAACGGATCTATAGGGAAAACAATAGCTCGCTTTTGCTTTTCTAGGGTGCTGGGCTAATTGTGAGAATGCAAAGAAAAAGGCCTAAAACTTGGCTACCTCTGTTTAAGACTGGGAATAAAATGTTCCCTTGCTGGGCTTTTAAGAGGTCTCTTTTAAGAACTCTCTGCAACTTCAGCACCACGGACTCAGCACTGCCCCAAGCTCTCCTATAACTGACTTTTATTGCTTTAATTAACCAAGGCTAGGTGGGACAGATTTACTCCATCTGTGTAATGTTACTGTTATCCACCAGTGGCTAGCAGCAGCTCTTTACATGTTGCTCTTGATGCCTGGCCTAAACAATTAGCACCTTATTATAGGCCAGCCTCTCATCTAACTACCATGTGTCTCAACTGAGCACTTTATTTTGTCTTGTTCATGTACTAGTTCAAGAACCTGGGCTCCGCAGTTATAAGAAATCTTAAACTCCTTTTAGGCAGGTGTGTGTTTTCAGTTTCTTATCTCTTCAGGCCCACAAGAACACTAGGGCCACACAGGCATGCAAACAAATACTTCCTGATTGTTTGAACAGCTTCTAGATGTCTATTCTGGGAATAAGCACATGGTTGGAATCTGGGTCTCCATGCCTATCTCAACCCTCTGTACCTGATCCATTGGCCTTCTCTGACGTTGAGGGATCTCAGGTACTTTGAGTTAAGCTCTACTTGGTCTATATGTAACCTTTCCCCTTACCTAAAAGAGTTGGCTGAAACAGACACATGAGCTTCCCATCAGCACCACGTTCAATGTTCCTCTAGAAAACGGAACAGATTCCTTGCTTTTGGAATTAAAACTAACTATAACTTATAAGGCATTACCAGTTCCGTAACAAACACAGGCCTCCTTCAAATACTCTGGTGAATGAAATGAAAGGGGACAGCTACATAAAGGGGATGGTTAGGAATGCAGGTATGGGAGCTAGGTTTTCTGGTCTCAAATCCTGGCTCTACCACTTACTAGTTGTGTGACCTGAGACCTTGGTCAAGACAGCCTTTCTGCACCTCAGTTTTCCAATCTGTAAAACAGGATAATAGTACCTGCCTCACAGGGCTATTGTTAATAGGACTGAATCAGTTAGTCTTTGTAAAGTGCTTTAGAACAGTGCTTGGCACATAATAAGCACTATTATGCTTAAGTTACTGTTAGATAAAATTAATAACAGTACAGAGATTTAGAACAGACAGACCTATAAATCAGTATGCCTCCAAAAGAATCTGACAGTGATGGGAAAACAAGCAGGTTAACAGAATAATATGCCATCCTTGGTATTTTGATTTTCTGGCAAACATACAATCTTTGAATTGCTTCAGTAAACCAAAAAGAACTCTAGATTTATAGGTGTTTGAAATGTCTAACACATTATCACAACAAATGTGATAAAAATGTTCTGGCTGGGGCTTCCCTGGTGGCGCAGTGGTTGGGGGTCTGCCTGCCGATGCAGGGGACACGGGTTCGAGCCCTGGTCTGGGAGGATCCCACATGCCGCAGAGCAACTGGGCCCGTGTGCCACAACTACTGAGCCTGCGCGTCTGGAGCCTCTGCTCCGCAACAAGAGAGGCCGCGATAGTGAGAGGCCCGCGCACCGCGATGAGGAGTGGCCCCCGCTCGCCGCAACTGGAGAGAGCCCTCGCGCAGAAACGAAGACCCAACACAGCCAAAAATAAAAATAATAAATAAATAATAAATAAAAAAATTTTTTAAAAAAATGTTCTGGCTGCATTCAAGCAAAACAACTAGTAAAGGTGTCATTGTTTTAGTAGAGAATTTTAAATGAACATTCTACTGTTTACACCTCTTATATCTACTTAGTCTAACATGTCAGACATTGTTCATAATGTTATTTAGCAAATACTGCCAACCCTTCTCCAGCAAAGAATCTTCGTCAATTATCAGGGGAACACTTCAAATGTATGTTCTATATTTTAAAAGATTCATTGAAAGATGAATCTTTATATAAAGATGATTCCATGGTATCCAAACTCAGAATTTTCTTTCAGTGTCTTTTCTGATCTATTCACTGCCACTTTTTAAACCCTCAATCTTCTTAGATCTCCTAGCTACTAAAATTCCACATCCAGGGTCTCTCCTTTCTGAGCAATCTCTAGCACAAGATACCATTTCTAACATCAGCAGTCCCTTGTTATCTCACCACGGAGGTCCTCTCTAGAATCCAGGCGTCCAACCACACACAAAGGCATCTATGTGCCACAACAGGTGGGGCACCTGTGCTTTCGTTAGGGAGGAAACACTTCCAGTTTCACCTCTCCTAGTTTCCCTGGAGGGCAAAGTTCAACACTGCAGGATGTCTTCCCTGTAGGTTCACCTGCAGAGAATTATGTAGAGACATCAGCAACAACTAATGTCCAGTCTACTAAGAAGTGATCATCTATTTTGGGGCTCAGCAGTTTAGTGCTTAAGAATGTGGGCAGGTACTTCCTCTCCATACCCTCCTCGGACTGACCTCCCTATCCCACTGGGTTCACTGGTGCCACTGTCATAGCTCTTAACCACCATGTTCTGTGGTTATGCTGGCCCTGGATCCTTCGCCTCTGCCTGGGGAGCTTCTCTGGGCAGAAGTTGTGCTCCACTTGTCTTAGTGTTCCACAGCTAGCACAAAGCCCATCTATGCTAAGCTCCCAAGAGTTATGTGTGAAACTGTATTTGAGCTACTATCTGAGAAAAACCAAATGTTCTTTGGATGATCAAGCTGTCAAGAGTTACTTTCACTTTTGAGTACAGGGAGGTTCCTCAAAAATGGGGCATTCAGAAAAGTCATCAGAACCCCTCTTTGTTTCTGTCGTTTTGGGTTAACTTTCCCCCATTTATCCACGTGGCCCCTTTAAAATTTGTTTCATGCCATGTCAGCCCCGCCTTAATGGGCTCCTTCAGTGACCCCACATTCACCTTGCAGGTATCCTTTCTGAATATTCAAGGCCTATATTCTTACTTGGCCACGAGCGGGGCTGGCATTTTTTTCGTCCACGGCTCCCAGCGATCACCAGTCACTGCCGGGAAGCGCTGGGGACGCCTGGGCACTGCGCCCCCCAGCCAGCGCCGACCAAGACTCTCCCCCCCTACTCTCTTTGGGACAATGCTCCGGCAGCCACCCGGGGCAAGGGGATCCTGCAAAGGTTCCGGGTCAGCGTTCGGTCAGCCAGCCCCAGAGAGAGAGTGGGGGTGGGGGAATCCCTGGGGTGAAGACGCCTCGGGACTAGTGGGCATTCACTCCTTGCCCAGACCCTTCCCACCGAGAACGACCTAAAGAGGTCTTTATCGCCTCTTTCTTTTCCACCATTCTAGGGACCAGAGAAATGCAAGACAGGAGGCAGGAAGGAGAGCAAGGAGACAGCCTCTCAGGCCAATCACGACGTCCGCCTCCCCTCACTCGGAGTCCGTCTGTCTGTCTCTCTCTCTCTTACACACACGACCTGCTACTTCAACTTCAGCTCTGAGCAAACTGCGCCGCACGTCTCTCCTACTACGAGTCCTCCAGCTCCGGCCCCGGCCCGTGCCTCTCGTCTCACCCCAGCTTTTTCACCCAATCCCAGTTTCCTCACCCAACTGACCGTGAAGCCGGAGGCAGTTCCCCAGTCCCAGGCCCCCGGTGGGGCTCGGCTGCCGCCGCCGCCGTCGCTCCCCCTGCAGCCCCCGACCCGCGATCCGGCCTCGGGCTGCAGCGATGGCTCCCCGGCACGAGGCGCCGCGGCTCCCTGGACTCGGCCAGACACAGGGCGGCGCGCAAGAGAAGCCCATCGAGCTCCCGGCGGTGGTGGCGGTGGTGGCGGCGGCGGCTGCTGGAGCGGCCGCCGCGCAGGCTGATGACGCATGGGCGCGGAGGGGGCGTGGTCCGCGGGGGAGACGCTGGCAGATGACATCTGGCGGCGGGGAGGCTCGGCAGCATGGCGTTTGTGGCTCTGAGTGAGGCGGAGAAGGTGTACATTGTGCATGGCGTTCAGGTAGCGGCAGCAGCGGTACCGGCGCCGGCCGCCGGGTTCCTCTAGGACTGCGGCTGACTGGGTTTACCTTGTGATTAAACCGCTCTGCGGCCGGCGTGCGCAGCTCGAAGCCGGCAATGCGGGCGTATTTGGGACCGGGCGGCGAGAATCCCTTTAGGATTGTATGCGTACTTGCTTCTTTCTGGGTCTACAAGGTTCCACACCTGGGTAGGAAGCGGTGGGCAGTCCCTGATTCTGTTAAAGACCCTCTGAGCCTTTGAAGGCTGAGCTGTCCCACTTTTGTTAGGTACATATTCTATCATAATTTTTATCCCATTGAATCTTTGTAACAGTCCTGAAGGTAAGTATTATCTCTACTTTACATATAAGGAACTATGCTCAGAGAGGTTAACTCACTTGTCTGAGGTCACAAAGTAAGTGTGTGGTGGTGTTACCCGAAAACAGGGTTTGCCTCTTGGTGAGTGCCGAGCCAAAAGACACAACCAAGCCAAAGATTGGGAGAAGGAAGGATTTATTAATTGCAGCACGTGAGGGGACACTGAGGATCTTTTCCAAAGCAGTGTCTATCCAATTAGCAAAATTGGAGAATAAGCTAAGGGCACATGCATATTCATGTAGAGGCTTGAGCAGAGGAGAATTTAGCATAGAATTGGGGTAAAGGTTAACAGACTCCAAGCTTTAGTTGATTGGAGTCTCCGAAGGTCAAAAAAGGTCAACATCATCCTTCCTCAGGTTGAGACCAGCTTGGGGTGTTATCCTGTAGTTACCATCCTCTAGCTGGGTGGGGGCCTTAGTTCTTGTAGAACAAGTCAAAGATCTGTATCAGATTGTTAAGTATATCCCTTGAGGAAAAACTAGGGCTCTGTTTTATCTCAACTGTTATTTCTTCACTGCTTTTCCTTTTTTCCTGCATTCTTTACTTCCCTCAAGATCATTGATTACAGAGACCTGTTCAAGGGCAAGCATTATGGTCAGGCTTAGATCACAAAAATGCTTAGGCCTAAACTGGCTTCTCTTATGTCCAGAAAGCCATGCCTGGTTCTCTTTTTCCGGGGCCCCCTACCCTCTCTGCTTACAGTGGACCTGGGATATAAATCCAGATCTTTCTGATTGCAAAGCCCAACTCGACTTGCATGCCACTTTCCCTTTTTTAAAATAGGGATTCAAAGGCAAAGGCCAGAGAGACTCCCCGCTTCTACTTCTCTTTCTTCTGTCCTCTGAAAGCATGTTGGGGAAATAAGGGGGAGGGCAAGTTCTGAACCCCACCATTTTCCTAGACCTTAAATAGTATATTGACATATATTGCTGTATTGTTATCTTTTTAGGTAGTATTTTTTCCCACGTTGGTTCTAAGTTTCTTTAGAATTTCTTTAGAAATTTTGCATTTCTTTGTACAACTTTTGTTTTACTAACTTGTATCAAACTGGTTTTTATATTCAGGAATTTGGGGCAGATGTCAGAGTTTCCAGAATTAGCATTTAATCCTCTTTTGGGGTTTGCTTAACTAGCTAAATATGTGCTTTCTTCCTCCATGAAAAGACATTGCTAACCTCCGTCTTAGCCCAGTGATTCTGAAACCTTGAAGCGCCTTTTACTCACAAAATACAGCTTCGCGGGCTTTACCTGGACCTTCTGAATCAGAATCTCTGGGGCTGGGGCCTGGGAATGGGTATTTTCATAAATGTTGGGAGATTTTGATGCAGTCACCAGACGTTGGGCTATGGGCAAGCCTCTGGCCTGGTCCAGCCTGGAGTCTGCTGCAGAAATCTTTGCCCCCCTGCCTGAGGTTGTTGCAGGAGGGGGGACCCCTTCCAGGGCCCGAGAGTGGGCTCTTGTCTAACACCTGGAAATGAATTGTCCGAGGGGACACACGTGCTGACAAAGCAAGAGACTTTATTGGGAAGGGGCACCCGGGCAGAGAGCAGCAGGGTAAGGGAACCCAGGAGAACTGCTCTGCCATGTGACTCGCATTTTCAGGTTTTATGGTGATGGGGTTAGTTTCTGGGTTGTCTCTGGCCAATCATTCTGACTCAGGGTCCTTCATGGTGGCGCGTTCATCACTCAGCCAAGATGGATTCCAGCGAGAAGGATTCTGGGAGGTTGGTAGGACATATTGACTGGTGTCCCCTCTCCTTTTGACCCTTCCTGAATTCTTCAGGTTGGTGATAGCTTGTTAGTTCCGTGTTCCTTACCAGGAACTCCTGTTGTAAGATAACTCATGCAAATGGTTACTATAAGGTCTGGCCAGGGTGGGCGGTTTCCGTCAGTGGTTCCCCTAACAGTGGCCCCCTGCGTCTGTTTAAATGAGAACTTGGAGTCAGACTGAGCAGGGATCCTTTCCCGGCTCCACCATTCACAGTAAGAGTGATTCTTACTTGAGTAGCTGAGCTAGCTACCCCTGTGTAAAATGAGAACTTATCCATCTGGGAGCAGAAAGGGATTGTGAGGAATGATGAGAAAAGAGAATATGGACCACCTGGCATGTGGTCAACCCTGAAGAGAAGTTGGCTCCCTGTCAAGATTTTTCCATCAGAAGTGTGGCTTTGTCCAGAACCATCCATACTATATCCGCGACCTTCATAGTGACCCCATGTGGGGTTCAGCCTGTGGCTGTTGAGATTTAAGCTCTTTTGATCTGGAGGACTAGAGATTGTTAAATTGTCTCAAGACAAGGGGGATTTGTGGCCAGGCCTAGAAAGTCCCTAGGCAGCTCTGGGGCACTGCCTTTTCAGGGCTTCAGCATGGATCACGTAGACTGTGTGACTCTGCCTGTCTTTATGTCTCTGGTGACAGCCCTACTTCTTTCTGCTGAAGTGTCTCACTTCTCCGCAGCCACTTGCTGTCCAGCTGCCCTCCACCTTGGTACGTGCCATCCCCCCACCTTTACTTCTGTGAGGCCTCTCCAGCCTCCCTCCACACCATGACCTGTCAGCTCCTCTTTAACTCCCTTTCCCTCCCAAGTATTTCCCAGATCAGAGATCAGATTGCAAGGAGAGAATCAGTTTCACGCCCCAAAGAGCTGGCCACTCTCTGGATTGTATGCCTTTGAGTCGGGCCCTTTGCAAGGTGAGTGGGATCCCATCCTAAAGGAATGCAGGCCCACCCAACAGGCTTGGAAAGTGGAACGAGGACAACATCTCGTTTTGCCTGCTGTGTCTGGGGCCTGGGCCTGCAAAGCTGGCCCTTCCCAAAGTAGGGTGGCTTTCTAGTAGGGGAGGCCGTCTGGTCTCAGTTCTCCTCCAGCAAGCTCTGTGCTCTTGGACAAGTCAAAGCAAGGTAGTGGGGGTGGGAGGTGGTTAACATCGCCTCAGAGGACTACTTTGAGTCTAAATCCTCCCAAGTGTGTTGGATTAGGAGAGCCAACTGACAATTCCCATTAGGAAGTAGGACTGGGTTACCTGGGTGTGAGGAACAGCAACTCTGGGTTGGGTCATCTGTCCTGCCACTCTGTCACAAACAGGAGGTTAAACTTGGCGCCTCAATGTCCTCGTTTGTAACCTCCCTCCGGGTTGTTTTTGAGGATTCAGTGAGTTAATATGTGCTGCCAGAAGCAGAAGAAGGAACTGCTGAGCCCCTGGGTTGGTTCTTGCATTCTCTCAACATGTCTCCAGTTCTTGCAGGGACTCCTGTGTGCTGCACTGTGCTGAGGATTCTCCGATAACTCTGTAGGGTCGGGGCTATTCCCGCTTTCCAGACAAAGAGACAGACTCAGAGCTGTTGAGGAACTAACTTGCTCAAGGTCAAAAAGCTGGCGTGGAACAGTGGAGTTTTAGATATAGGTTGGCGGTGACTCTGTGCCACTCCCAACCAGCAGGGTTTTTGTGATCACACAGGTAACAACTTGAAAGTCACGAGGAGCCATCCTAGCATCCAGAAGGCCTTTACCTAGAAAGGTGCTCAGTCCCCTCTGCTGAGAACAGGGTTCCACTCCCTGGTGTGGTCCGTCACCTGTGGACGTCTCTCTTGATTTTTTAAATGGAGCTTTCACTTCAGGGCAGCCCATGTTTAAGTGTTCACATGGATTGATTCCTTAGCTCCTGGGTACTACAGATGAATAAAAATTGTGGTAGGGCGTCAGGCTCTGAGCCAGGCCAAGCAGGTTTGGCGATTTCCTAAGCCTTTTATGAGGAAAAGTGGATTTTTAAAAAGTCCTGTGTGCAGTGATTCGGGGACTTTGTTTTTCTCCTGTTGTGTGCTTTTTTCTATGAAAAAGATTATACTTTATGCATCCCTGGAAAGGGAAATTTGTAGCTTTTTTGTTTATCTCTTACTTGTCACCCGAGCCTTCCTGACTGAGCCTTCCCCAGGGGGGCAGAGACTGATTTAAAGGCTGGAAAGGCAAGCTCTGGTGAGGCCCCGTTTTCTGACACCCCTCCAGCTGCATTTTGGAACAGTGGGTTGTCACTCCAAAGGGTTGTGACTAGAGTGAGTGGTAATTTAAAGCAAGAGTGGGAAGCCCTGTAGCCTTGCGGCCTCCCTGCTTTCACAGTCGTCATCACCATCATTAGGACGAACTGGTATAGCCAGCCAGTTCGTCCTTTGAGGGAGGCCTGTGCTGCCTCCTTTGCACAGTGAAGAGACTCTTTAGAATGCAGGAGACTGTGTGGAATTGGGGTTAAGAGCTCTGGCTTGGAATTCAAGTGCTATTTACTGGCTGTGACGTTGGGCCAGCCATTTAGCATCTTTCAACCTGATCCCCATTTGTAAAATGGAATGAAAATTTGCTCTCTTACATTATAGGGTTATTGCGAGGATTCAACATGTTAACTGTATAGTGTTCCTAGCACATTATCTGGTAGACAGTAAATGCACATTCAATGATAGCTACTATTAGTTCTTGCAAATAGTTGTGGCTCTTTTAATTTATAGATCCACAGAATTAGAGAAGCACCTTTGAGGCCGTCTAATTCAATCTCTACATCTACAAATGAGGAAATTAGTCTAGAGGGGAAGGGTTAGGGTTAGGGTTAGTCCTAGGTCAAGCAGCTAGTTAATGGCAGGACCAGGCCTGGAGGCCATGACTGATGCTCCTAGTGATTGCTCACACTTGTGCCATGCCTACAATCCACCAAGGACTCATCGTAAGTGCTATTTCTGGGCCAGGTGTTCACTTCCCAGCAGGGCACACCTGGGGGACAGGGCAAGCCGAGATTGACCTAGGATGCTTTCATGTGGGTAGGCGTGGGTGGGCTTGTGAAGAGACACAGTTATATAGTTTTGGGATCCTCCAGGGAAGAGAACTCACTCTGTAGAGTTCAGGAGACTCATTCTCCTAGACTTGAAATTCTGTTGCTTTTCGAGAACATGTCTCCCCAGGCTTCAGATAGGGATTGCCTCCAGGGAGGGGATGGCTGGGAGTCGACTGGCTGCAAAAGGACTTCAACCTGATTTAGGATGTTTATTTTCTCTCCTTTAACTGGAGTTTAAAGAGTGAAAGGGTTGAAACAAACACGACAGATGGTAGTAGTTGGTACTGTGTGGTGAGAGTATTCAGTGTTTTCCTTTTCTGTATTTTAATTTCTCAAAATAAAAAAGTCAATCAGATATGCAGTGAGCCAAGCAGTTTAAAGATAAATTTCTGACAGATACATACTTCAGAACAGTGGTGGTTTGTTTGTTTGGTTTTGGTTTGTTTGTTTGGTTTTTGTTTTTAACATTTTGAGGAGCATTAATCCCTTTGAGAATCTGATGAGGCTAATGATTTTTTTGCTGAAAGAAAGAGCTTTCAAAAAATGTTTACAGAGAATGAGGACAATCTCTATGAGCTGATGTGGAGTGATTTCCTGCATATGTATTGTTAATTGTTTAAAAAAAGAAGCTACGTGTAAAAGAGTATCTGTAGTATGCCATATTTTATATAAGAAAATAAGGGATATTAAAAATACTCTTATCTGTTCATTTGTGCAAAGGAAGTACATGAACGATGGACTGGGAACTAAAGAGATTGTCTACCTGCCTGGAGCTGGTGGGAAGGGGGTAGGAAGGCGGGGGGGATGAAAATAGGGATGAGGGGTGAGTGACATTTCTCTGATCACACCTTTTCTGATAGCTTTGACTCTTAGAGCCCTGGTGATAGTAATTAAAAGTAGCCAGGATGTGGGGGACCCAAAATGGAACCCCAGCAGTTACAAATGAACTGACAGGGGTACAGATGAGTAACAGAGGCACAGGAAGGATGCGGAAAGACAACTGGAAACAGTATTTTGAGTGGGTGCTGTAAGGCTAAAGACAAAAAGAACTCTACACAAATACTCTATTAGTAAATTTGTTTTTCACAGGGGTATGGCGTAGTAATTCTGAAACGACTTTATATATATACAGAGATTTAACAAATACATAAATACATTGTAGATAATGAGAGCCAGGTTTCTCCCTGTCTGAGAAAGAAGTTACAAATAAGACAAGGAGGTAGGTTAGAACCAACTCTCAGTATGAACACATGACTTTTTAACAGATACGTGGATAGATACAGAAATAAATATAGGTGTGTGTATGTGTGTGGGTTAGTACACATACGTATATTTTCTAGCACTATTCTACTGAGACGATCTAGAAGCAATGATACCCCAGTAGCAGTGAACCTACTTAGCACCCAGATCCTGGTTTTTAAGTACTATTCTGCAATGAAAGGAACCAGGGCTCCTTGGAAAAAGGGCTGATCCCAGGGCTGGGGCAAGTAAAATACAAGTGGCTGGAACACCTTGTGTTGTCAGAAGTAAAGAAGTACTCAGAAGAGATTGGAGACATGTTGAGAGAATGCAAGAACCAACCCAAAGGAGCTCCCAGTGGCCAAATCTGGGACACTCTGAGCAACAAGATAAATAATGGAAGTACTGGATTACAACCACAGCATAAAATAGTTATCTATGAGCTATACCGATAGAAGTAAATAATTGAGGAAGTAAATAACTGGGGATAAGGCCAGGCAGTACGTAGACCACCCTGAAACCCATCCTCTGTAGCAGGGGTTGGCAAACTTTTCCTGTGAAGGACTAAATAGTAATGATCTGGGGGCTGCAGGTCATGTGGTCTCTATCTCAACCCCTCAGCTCTGCTGCTGTGGTATGAGAGCAGCCACAGAATACCTGAGCGAGCGGGCACGGCTGCGTTCCAGTAGAACAGCTTATGAAAACAGGCGGCCCGCAGGCCTAACTTTGTTGATCCTGTTCTAGAGAATGCCTGTTTTAGAAGATCTTTTAGAAGATACCAGTTAGTTGTTTTTAGCTGTTTACAGACTAGATCTGATTGGGTTTGGGGGGTCGGAGGGCTACAGCCAAGACAGTTGTACCTGTAGCTCTGACATCCGTACTTCTTGTGACTTCAGAATTGCAGATTTGGAAAGAGACAGCTTTTATTTTGTCTGTTCAGATCTTGTTTGTGTGTGCCTGTTCTGTATAGTGGTACGTAGTTTGGACTTTGCGCTCCGACAGACCTGGGATGGAAGCTGAGCTTTGCTGTCCCTAGCTGTGGGACCTTGGACGTGAGTCGCTTAACTTCTCTGAGTCTCCATTTCCTCATTTGTAAAATAGTAATGTTATTACCTATGAGGACAGAATTTTTGAATGAATCACTAAGAGAAAAGGAGTTGTTGTACCACATATTTCTCTGTGGGGGGAAGGGATTGAGTCAGTTGAAGAGTCTGTTAGAGGTTTAGGATTATAACCTTAGGATTTTGATTGTTGCACTCAGGAAGACCTCCGCATGGATGGCCGTGGCTGTGAAGACTACCGATGTGTTGAAGTGGAAACTGACGTGGTGTCCAACACCAGTGGGTCTGCCAGAGTCAAACTGGTGAGTACTGTGGCCACAGTCTGTACCCAGGTGGAGGAATGGGTAGGCTCTGGGGAACTAGTTGCAGGCCCATCTGGGCTTTTGGAGTGCATATTGTTCCAGGGGAAATCTAAGACCCAAGCCAGACTCTGGGAGGGGGTCTATATACATCTGAAGGACCCCTCACCTTCTCAAAGGGCCACTTTCCAAGTCCCAGCACTGATGCTAAGCGAGTGCCCTGGAGGTGTATGTCTGGGAGAGGAGGGTGTGGTTGGGTGCCTGGCTGCCTGCCCCGAGTGAGGACCCTTCTTGCATGTGTCTGCAGGGTCACACAGACATTTTGGTGGGAGTGAAAGCAGAAATGGGGACGCCGAAGCTGGAGAAGCCAAATGAAGGTTACCTGGAGTTCTTTGTTGACTGGTCAGTGCTCTGCAGATGTTTTTAAAGAAAAATGATTTAGAAGATAGAAGATTCAGAGAATGAACCTCTGGTTTCTTGTTGAGCCCACTCTTATTTTGTATTTAATCATCATTCACCAGCCGGCAGGTATTTACTGAGTTCTCCTGTGTGCCAGGCACGGGGAAATGTGAAAGGAGGCCTTGGCTCAGGTCCTGCCCTTGTCCTAATCAGCTGGCCCTCGCTGCGCTTCATTCTCCCTGTCTGAACAAGGAGGGTGTCTGCCAGGCAGCCCAGCACATGGTAGTTGTGAGAGTCAAATTAAATGATGTCCTGTTTCTCTTCCTGCTCTAGTTTTGCAGAAGACTTTTCACGACTTGCTTGGCAGAGCAGGGACTAGGGCCAGCCAAGCAGCCTGACAGGCCGAGGGGGTGGCAGCTGGGCAGGCAGTGTGGGTACTGGGAAAAGCAGAGACTCCGCAGTCTCCGCAGCCAGCCAGCCAGCCTTGTTGCTGGCTTCCTTCCCTGGCTAGCTGTGTGACCTCAGGTTAGTTACTCAGTCCCTCTGTGCCTAAATTTCTTTATCTAAAAAATTGAGATGATAATACTGTTGTGATGATGAGGAAGCAAAGTAATGAAAATAGAGCGAGCATCCAGCACAGTGACTGGTTCAGTGGGCTTTCAAAAGTGTTCTTTCTCTCCCTCGTGTTACCTCCCCTTCTAGGGGTTGGGGCTTTTTATCGGGTTGCCAGCCCAGTCTCATCTTCTATCTGGAACTCCTCTTCTAGCTAGGTGGTGACAGCAGACCTTCTTGAGGTGGGTAAGGCTCTATCGGCTCACGCTAGGTGCAGGTATGTAATATTGGTACTTTACTGGGAGGGGTGGCAAGACCACTCCCCCCATTCAAACATTTCCTGAAAGGACTCACAGGACTTAGCATAGAGCATGGAGTTGTACTCAGAGCTATGATTATCACAGAAATGCAGCAACACGTGTGTGATGATTCTGCCTAAGAAAACCCATTAGAGACTCAGCACCCAAGATTTTGATTGGGGCTGGTCACATAGGCACCCTCTGCTTTACACATACCAAAGTTCCAGACTCCCAGAAGGAAAGCAGGTGTTTAGCATAAACCACGTTATTTGCACAGTCTAGGCACAGGAGACCCAGTTTACTGTTGACTGAGTCCACTCTGAGAGCCAAGTGCCCAGATGCCAGCGGAGGACCAACCTTGCAAGCAGACCCTTCTAAAGGTAGCAGCCTTGCACCTGCAATGTCAGCCCTTTTCTGCAAAGATGCTAACCCACATTTGCACAGCGAGTTACAGTCTTCCAGTCTTCACTTCCAGACACAGAAGTTGATCCTCACAACACTCCTGTGAGAGAGATGACAAAAGGGGTTCAGAGAGGGTAAGTGACTTTCCTGGGGTCACACAGCTAGTAATGCCAGCTCAGGTCTATCCAGTGCTGAGTCTTTGCTCTTTCTACTTCATGTAGCCTGCAGGAGCCAGCTTTAGAGGGATATCCTGCTTAGAGTTTTCAGAATGTGCCTGCATTCATCTTTCTGGCCAGTTTTCCTTCCAGCCCATCCCTGCCCTGGCCCTGGCCCCCCCAGAGCAGTCTCCTCTTGGTTCTGCCCAGCTGCTCTCAGCAGTCTGAGTTGTCCAGTGGAATCGGCCCATCCTTTAAGTTGCTGTGCATGATGGTGAACTTGTTAAGGCCTCCAACTTATCCTTTCCTTTGCTCGTGGAGGAAGAAATAAATGCCTCTCCTGCCTTGATCTGCCTGATTCGGTGCAGTAAGCAGTCACTGAGGAGCAGACGCCACGTGTTAGGGGCTGTAATTTGCTTTCCTTTTCTTCCTCTTCATTATCCTTCTGCCTCATTCATCTTAGGCAGACCAAAGGCAGTCAGCCCAGCCACACCAAAGAGAGGGTGTTGCACTCAGATGGTTGGTATAGGAGACACGTTTCATTGTGGCTCTGTGTCTGAACATGACTCCAGTTAGCCTGCTGCTCTTGTCCCTTTCTTGTCCCAGCTGTAAGAGGGTGGCTCCAGGGTGAGAGGAGCCTTTGAGCTGCCTCTTCCCAAGATCTGGCTTCTAGAAGTAAACCTCTGTCTCCTGGCTGAGAGTGGCTGCCTGCCGGTCTCTTTTCCCCGTTTGTAAGTCTCAAGAGAACCTCACCAGGCCCAGAAACTCCATTTCCCAGGGAGTTCTCCTGAGTCTGTTTCTCCAGGTGGCACCCTTCGGTGTCTTTAAGTGGCTCAGTGTGATCAGCCCAGCGGGTAGAATCACCATGAGAATTCATAAAACCCCATTTTCCTGCAAAGAAGAGCGAGGTTACCAAGCACCACTGGCTGCCACCTTTATCAGAACCTCATTTGCATATTCAAGGAGCAACTCATAATTGTGTAAACAAATAAACCCCTTTATTTCAATCCAATGAATAGGAATGGCTTCTGGGCACCTGTGGCTATGCCCAGCCATAAGGGTGCTGCCCCCAACCCCATCCGGGCCCCAGGCGTGGGGCCTCTGCTGGAGAGCTCAAGGCATGCACCCATCCACAGGCTGAAACAGAGTTGTTACCCAGTGGGAGGAAAGTAATTGGGGGGGGGGGCCCCTGCCTGACTGAGCCCAGCTTGACTTAACTACTTACTAGCAACTTTCATGTTTTAATTATTTAAATTACCAGTGGTAATTACCAGAGAGGTCACAGAAAACGAATTGCTTTTCTGCTAATTCCTTCTACTTCTATTTGTCTACCTGGAATAATATATGGAGCCTGGGGTAGACACCTTCTCCCACCCCAGTGATTTTCCCTGGGTCTTAGAAATGATGCCCTTAGGAAAGGGTACCCATGACACAGACCCTGATCCCCATACCAGTGGAGGAGGAAAACCTTGGGGTTCCTGAGATCTGCTCCAGAGATGCCTGGCAGCACTTTGACTAAACTGGGAGCACACTCGGACCTTCTAACTCCTGTCTCTATGTCCTTGTTTTGTTAGTTGTAGCCTGAGAATAGGCCATTTTAAATAAGAAGCTTGAAACTTTGGGAAAAGATGGTTTCCATCTAAAGCCCAGAAGGTAAGAATTTAGTGAGCTGGTGTTTCACTCTGGTTACCACCAGGTGGCAGACCATCAAGTCACTTCTTGGCTCTCTGGCCACCATGTTCATGGGTTTAGGAGCTGTGTTTGGTCTCTCAGAGAGGCTGCGGGTTGTAACTGGAGGAGGTGAGGAGAACACGTTTCGTTCATAGACATTTCAGCGTGCCCGGCACTTGTCACTTCTCTGGGATCTCAACTACTTTTAAATGTGACCACTTGTTTTTTTTCACTAATGTTGAACTGGAAGCTTCAAGCCCTGAATTGGTGGGTGGAGCCACTTGATCTCTGTTCCTTACCTACTTCATGCTGCTTGAAGGGGGCACCATTCTCGGCTGAAGGGCTGGGGGTGGGGGCAAAGCAGAGAGGCAACCTGCAGAAGTTATTTGAGGTTCGCTGTGCTCTGAAAGTCTCCAGAGCGAACGATATAATTCTCCCAGGAACTTCAAACAAGGGCTTACGATGAAACACTCAGAATGTGCCACTGTTCCCATACCCATTTATAGGGAAGCTTTTGCAGGCTCAGAAGTGAGCACGTGTGCTCCCTGAGGAACTGGGACCTACCCGGGGGCTAGATGACTAGAGGGATAAGGCCCGGAGTCATCCCTGGCCCAGGTACCTACTAAATCACTTTTTCTGCCGTGGGCCTGGCCTGGCCTGGCTGTAAGGCTTCACAGATTTGCAGGCTAGATTTGCAGGCAAGGGAAACAACAATGGGCCTAGTATCTGAAGTCCTGTTCCAGGTAGACATGGCCTTGATCTCAGCCTAATCCAGTTAAACCAGAGATGTGCCAAGCAGGAGGAGCACAGTGGAGGTGATAAGTCAGGAGGTTGGAGAACTGGGAGGGGCAGCGTTCCCAGGATTTTTATGTTTATCCAGCGCAATAAGCGATTTCCCAACAGCCCTGGAAGAGGGGCTGGGTCATACTTTATGAAGGATCTGAATTGGTTTTGGTAATTGTAATTATAGAAACCACTTGTTTTATGCCAAAAACAAACAAACAAACAAAAAAAACAAACCCAAGTATATATTCCTCTACTGAAAGAATATATTGTGATGCCTGTGAACAGGAGGCTAGGATTACCAGCCTGCATTCTCTCGCTCTCTTTTTTTACTTGGCACTTAATAGAGAAGCTTTTTATTTAGGACTCCCTTGGTCTGCATTCGTTGACTCCAACATTTGTGGCCTAGTAATAAGTCCCAAGACCAGAGCACCCATTCATTACCTTGAGGCATAAGACAGACCCAAGGAGCGCTAACCTGACTAATGTTAGGCTACAAGCCAAGCATGCTGAATTACACATTCAGGGAGAGTCCAGAGCAGGAGCTTTCCGTAGTCTCATGAGCATCTAAACCTTCCTTTCTCTGGCCACCAGCTATGCTGAAAGAGTTAACCTGTATTTTAAAAAGGAAAAAAAAGAGAAACCTTTTAAAATGGGAAAATTTTCCACTTTAAACCAGCCCAGTGTCAAAAACAACCAATGGGGGGTGGTTTTGTAGGTAGATTATTGGCCTGGGAAGTTCTTAAACCATCCCTTCGGGCTGTAAAAGCGTTTAGTGCGTCAATCCCCAGTAATTAGTCCCTCCCAGAAGGATGTGGCCCACTGTAATCAGGGAAAGGTCAACATTTTAAGCATAAGCATCTCTGCCTGGATTTGTTTACACAGTGGTCTATTTAGATGCATTGTTTTTTTTTTATAAATTTATTTATTTATTTTTGGCTGCATTGGTGGTTGTTTTTTTTTTAATTAATTAATTTATTTTTGGCTGTGTTGGGTCTTCGTTTCTGTGCGAGGGCTTTCTCCAGCTGCGGCAAGCGGGGGCCACTCCTCATTGTGGTGCGCGGGCCTCTCACTGTTGTGGCCTCTCTTGTTGAGGGGCACAGGCTCCAGATGCGCAGGCTCAGCAGTTGTGGCTCATGGGCCTAGTTGCTCCGCGGCATGTGGGATCTTCCCAGACCAGGGCTCGAACCCGCGTCCCCTGCACTGGCAGGCAGATTCTCAACCACTGCGCCACCAGGGAAGCCCTAGATGTGTTTTTAAACACTTAAAAGATGGGACTTAATATTAATGGCTTAGCGTTTAAATTAGAAACATGTTGTCTTTTGCTAGCCGTGCAAAATAATGAACTTGGTCTCTAGTGACTTGATTATTTTACCATAAATGAGCTTCTTTTCATGGCTCAGTGCCCGAGTCTGGCAGAGGCAGTGAGGGAACAGTGAGGTTGCTATGACAGTAATGAAGTTTCTCATACAGGTTTTAAATTGGGGTTCTGCTGGCTCGTAGTAGTAAGGGAAGACTATGAGAGTAGCAAAGTTATTATACAACGATACACTCTCATTGTTTTAGGATTCATCTTACATCTATATTAGAATGGACCAGACAAAAGGGACACTTAAATATATTAGGTGAGGTTTCTTTCAGCATTACACAAACGGGGTGGGTACAGCCTTGAGCCTTCACATAGGTTTTGCTTTGCCTGGAATCCCCTTGCGTGTCTATGGTCTGACCAGCTTCTACTCATCTTCAGGTTCAAGGCCTCCTATAACCCTCAACACTGGTTGACATCCCTATTGACCCCGCACTCCTCCTGTTTGCCCACTATCATGTGACTCCCCCCAGCAGTTGGAATTGCTGACTTAGGGTCTGCATCTGCCTTGCTCAGTCTCTAGGTCTCCAGTGCCTAGCTTAGGGCCTGGGACCTTCCAGGTGGATGAGTGGATGGACAGATGGATGGGGACCAGAAAGCTTCAGTATGTGATTTTGTAGAGACCATACTGAAATAACTGATTTCTTGTCTTTCTAGGCCTTATTTATTACAATAAAATGATTACTGGAATGTTTATATGTCTCACAAGTGTATTAAGGATTTGTTTTCATTAAGCCAGAACCCTCAAAAATTTCCTGTTAAACACTTTGAGTAGTGCTTAGGGTGGCAAATGTCGATGCTTGTTCATTCTTTGCTGAGGTGATTTGGTATAAAATTGAAGAGGCTAAAAAGGAAAAAGTTTTCTCTAGAAAAATAAAGTAAAAGAGAGAACCTAATATTTAAATCAGCCAACAGTCTTATTTTCCTGCTTTTCAGTACCATGATAATCTAAAGTTAATGACATAACTCTGGCATACTGTTATATATATATCTTCTGAATCATTCCAGGAAAGTTATTGTACCTACATTGTGGTTTTTGTTTTGAGAGTATCATATCATCATCTAGGGATGGTGTATATAATGTAACCCCTCTGTAGGCCGGACTGATTCTCTAGGCCTCTCTGGGCCTGCCAGAGAAGAGTCTTTATTATACCCTCAAGATACGAGTGTTCATTATTACTGGCTGAGGTTCATCTTACCAGCGTTCTTGTTTCTCTTTGGATAAATACGGCTTCTGTAGAAGTCAGTGGGAACTCCCAGCACACACACTGACACATCCAGGACACAGTCCTGGCCTGGCTCATTGTGTGTGTCTGGAGGCTGGAAAAGTGTCAGATGTATCCTTTCCTCATTTCAGTGACTTTCCTCATAGTGCTGGTTCTTCCAGCATCCCCCAGGGAAACTGGAACAAAGCCTGCCCTTTTGCTCGTTGCATTCGACAAGACTCACGCCTTTTCTGTTGCCCTTCTGTATAGTTCAGCCAACGCTGCCCCTGAATTTGAAGGTCGGGGAGGTGATGACCTTGGCACAGAGATTGCTAACACCCTCTACCGGATATTTAACAACAAGAGCAGCGTCGACCTGAAGTCCCTGTGCATTAATCCTCGGGAGCACTGCTGGATTCTCTACGTGGATGTGCTAGTAAGTATCACATTGCTGTACTGGCCATACTCTACCTTTGTTGGAAACCAATTGGCCTACTTTCCTCCCACTGCTTTTTCCGTCTTCAGTTGGATGCTTTCAATTTCCGGGGTGAGGTTAGTTGGGAAAAGATTGGTCTCCTGTAATAATTTTTAAATTAAATACAACATAGTAGTGCACGTATAATGCCATCCTACAGTAAAGTTACAGTCATATCATGGTAGCACCTAAAATTATCCACAGAGGCTGTCAGGGAAGAAGAAAACAAGAGATGCTCTCTAGATGGTGCCAACCGGAGTTGATGGGCAGAGTTTAGACAAGAAGGATAATGGAAAGATGATGAGCTCTTTACATGCATTTTCATGTAACCCTTACAAATGTTTTGTGAGTGGGCACTTGTTTTCCCCATTTATAAGTGAGGGAACTAAGACACAGAGAGGTCAAGTAACTAGCCCAGGAGGTCTCAGCTTGTGAGTAGCGGTACTGGGCCTCAAAGCCAGGTCTTTTTAGTGCCAGAGCTGGCTCGTGACCTCACCAAGCCATCCTCCCTCGAAAACACCCTGTAGCCCAGCTACTCTGAGTCCCTCGTTTCCCCAGTGAGGCCCCTGAGGCCCTGCCTCCTCCCTCCTCCAGAGACTGCACCTGCAGGAGTCTTTCTAGTCTAGCCCTCCATTTCCTTCCTGGTGCTTCCCTCCCAAATACTCGTCTGCCCAGTTTTTGGCACTTGGCAGTAACTTTTCTTACAGCTGTGATTAATTTTGCCAGTCTCTTGTTCATGTACAGGCTCTTGTTGGGTCTATTTTATTCCTTTTCATTTAATTTTATGAACCTTGAGATTAGTGGCTACATCTTCCACTTCATATTGAGGGCACAGGGCTAAGCCAGTGACCAAACAGGTTCTTTAATGAATCTGAAGATAAAGCCCATCTTGTGGACTGATAGTGAACTTCATGCAAGGAACAGCCCAGCTGTCTCTAATTGTCGGCCCTGCATGAAACAGGGCGGGGCTTTCTGGATACTTTTAAATTAATTTGATAATAGATGGGCACAGCTAACCAAAAGAGAGCAGTGCTTACCATTGTCTAGCAGGTTAGGGCTGTTCTGAATGCTGATGCTAATGGGTAAAAATAATGAAATTACAAGTCCATTTGCTTTTTCTCATCTCTGGTAAGCAGGATGTATTTGTAGTTTGATTCCTACCAAGCAGGTAGTTTTACACGTCCTGGTTTTGAGGAGGCGGGAACTGGCAGCCTACAGTCATTACCGATAAGAGGCAGGCTTCATAGCTGCCCAGGGAGGTGCAGCCCTGCACACTTGTGGTTTGGTAGGAGGCTGGCCCAGTGAGGGGGCCTGATTCAGGCAAGAAGCCTGTTCTCTCAGTGCAGGCTCTTGAAAAACTGGTGAACATCATAGGGACGTTATCTCAGCTTAGAACCAGCATGCTTCTTCCATGAGCAGGGATATATGGTGAGCAGGAGTGTCTCGGGTGCATTGTGTCTTGGTCACCTGCAGGCCATTCTTTCTTTTCTTTCCTTCTTTTTTTTTTTTAATTTTTGGCCACACCCTGCAGCAGGTGGGACCTTAGTTCCCTGGCCAGGGATTGAACCCACGCCCCCTGCAGTGGAAGGCAGAGTCTTAACCACTGGACTGCCAGGGAAGTCCCAGGCCTTTGTTTTTAAGACTTTTTGCATTTGGATTTCTTCTCTAATATTTTTTTAAAGGTTTCACTTATTTTGGAAGAAGATGTGAGCTTTTGAAATGTTGTCATCTTCAGAAAAGTTTTTAATGAATCAGAAAAGCATTTTAAAAATTATATTATTAATGAGGTAGATCACTTTTTATCATTCACATAATTGCTTTCAGCCTTGGTGGGAACGTACTTCATGCATGTGAGGTAGGAGATAGGCTTTTGTTTGGGGAGTAAGTTTTTGTCCTACATCTAAAAATACATTGGATACATTGAGTCCATGTTTGAAGCAAGATGGTGGAAATCCAGTCCTGTCACTGGGATTGCAAAAGATGAATCTCCTGTGACTTATTTTTACCAACTGGTCTGCGTAGTCCTCAGGCAGAGCCCATCTTTCAAACAAATATTCACTGGGCAGCCTTCCATGCTTTCATACTTTTATTGCAGGCACAATTACTTGAAACCTATTATAGTCAGATGATCCACCTGTTTCCAGTATTGGTTTTTTCCCCAATTGCATTATTTTATGAGTAGAAATTTACCATCATGGAAACTTCATTCATCTTTGCTCTTCACAGTTCTTTAATGGCATACTTTTTACCCCAAGTGGGATAGCTTTGGACTTCATTGCACTGACGGCGTACAGGCGACCTTTGGTGGGGAGGTGGGTCACAAGGCTTGTCTTGCGAGGGGCCCCAGGAGTGGTGATGAGACCCGCATGCGGTCTGTGGCACTGCGCATGGGAGGGAAGGTGGAGTGGAGGAGCCATTGCAGCACCGGCAGTGGCTGTGTGTGGTGCCAGGAGGTGCTCAACATGGGTGTCTGAGAGGACAGTGGGGGGAAACCCAGGAGGAGCAGGATTTCTGTGGGGAGGCAGGTTTTCTACTTGGCACACTGTACCTCCTAGCAGTATGGTTTGGAGGTGTACCTTATGAAAAGAAGAGGCTAACAGAATAAGTTGTCCTGTTCCCCTAAAAGAGCCACTGTAGTATTTGTGCATCTGACGGGAGGTGCATCTGTGACCAAGTGTGTCTTCCTTCCCCTTCCCCAGCTCTGCTCCTGCCGCACCTCTGTTACAGGAGGGGTTTTCTCCTCAGTGAAGGTGGACACCTATGACCTCTCCGGGACCACAGTCCCGTCTCTCTGTAACACTAGTTGTCTGGCACCTCCCCGTTTCCTCCCAGCTCGAGTAGGCCTGTTCAGACAGCCCAGTCAGGCTGCTTTGGGTCTCCACATCCCCCCGACTCTCCCCCTGCTTCTTGGCTGTGCCACTGTGTTTAGCAGAAAGATTCTAGCTAGCCTGGGCCTGCTTGGCAGCAAGAGAGGAAGGTAGGGTCTCTGAGCACCTCTTATGTGCCAGGGATGTAGGGATGTGATCTCATTTAGTCCTCATGGCCACCCTATAGAGAAGCATGGCTTTGCTTCACTGAGGGGGAAACCGAAGCTCGGAGGACACCTGGCCAGCAAGTGGCTGAGAAGAGTGTCAGACGCACGCTGCCCGGCCTGGGTTCCTTGTCGTGCGGTACCCTGTGAGGAGCCAGGCAGGCAAGCTGAGGCCTGGAGTTGGGTGCCTGCCCTTCGGGGGCCCCTGAGCAGATACTTAGGGTTCAGCATTCCGCCCTCTCGATTTCATCTTTTGGTGATAAGCCAGAATGTTGAAAACCAATGTTTGTGTCCGGCCTTAACGGGACGTGGTGCTGGACAGTAGAAAGAGCTCTGACTGGCCGTCAGGCCCCTGAGCCCACCTGTCAGGGAAGGGTTGGCTGAGGTGCTCTCCAAGTCCTCTCCAGCTTGGAGGCTTCACAGCTGCTAGAGCAGACGTCAGCATTTATCTAGCACTTTCCTTGCATAAAGCAGATACTGTGGACAGCAGAGTGTAAAACGGTGGTCTTCACCCCTGGCCAGTCATCAGGACCACCTAGGACCTGGAGTAAAATGCAGTTTCCAGGGCCTCACCCTGCATTGTTAATAAGCTCCCTGACCCCACATAGCCAGGGTTAGGAACCTGGGCTGTCAACAGTGAAGATGGAGAACATGCAGATGCACTCAGACAGTCTGTGAGGACAACAATGGGAAGATGAAAGAGCAAATTGGTATTTATCTTAAAACACTTAGCTGACGCCTACTATGTGCCAGACACACTTCTGAGGGCTTTACAGATACTAAGTTGTTCAACACTTCTGGGAGATAGTGTGGCTTTCACCCTCCATGAGGCCCAGAGATGTTAGGTCCCACCCCGGGTTATTCAGTTACCCAGCAAAGATAGGAATCAAACCAGACTGTCTGGCGCAAGAGTCTAGCAAGAGGTGGGGGCCATGCTGTAGTCTGTACTTGAACCAGGGTACAGGAGAGCTAGTCCAGTTGCTAGACAAACAAGCTGCAGTTACAAAGCCAGTTGGTAATACAGGCTGGGGGATCATACTCTAATAAGCAGTATTTATACCAGGCTGTAGGAAAGATGGTGTCTGCACTGGAGGTTTGCCCAGAAAGCTTAAAGATGGGAATTAGAGTTTGCACTGCATATGAATGAAGTGCATGAGACGTGCCAGGTATGATTGTTGATTCTTACTAGAGTTTGGAAGGCCTGGGTTTAGGGCCTGCCTGTCTTCCATAAATAATCACCAGGTTCCTCCTTCCTAGCAGCCCTTCCTCCTGGGCTCTGAAGATAAAGGAATGAACAAAACCAACAGGGTCCAGCCTCACGAGTTGACAGTTCAGATGAAGAGGAGATAGACTCTAAACAAACGCACATGGAAGTACACAACTTTTCTTTCTACATGTGACTTCCTCTCCTCTCTTCCTGTTGGCTTTATTCCATAACTCAGGCCAAGGTTTCTTTAAAATAAGGAAGAAGGATGTGTTGCCTTCTTCTTAATAATGTGCTGTAACCCTTCCTGTTGAATGAGCACACGAGTACAGTCAACACTTTTGCTCATGGGCAAAAACGTGTGAAAGACCTTAGTTGTTACTATGCTTAATGTAGAACAGGGAGTGTTAGGTGTTTGAGCATCAGATGTACATTGGTAATTACGTGCAGTAGTAACTGCACTAATCAACATGGCCCTGGTGGCAGCTGCAGCATCAGTGGCCACCATTTTTTACTTGTTTAGAGGCCAGGCATATGTTAGCAAAGATGAGAGTAACACTTGCCAAGTGCAACTGAGAGTTACCTGGGGCAAAACGCAGGTGATGAGTTCCTCCTTCAGTGCAGGCCTGACTGGCTGAGGAGCTGCACCACAGGCTGAGGCCTCTGAGTGCTGGTACCACAGCCAGGGCAACAAGGCAGCGCCTGCGGTTAGGGTGAAGACCCAGTGTGTGTCAGTGAGCCAGGAGAGCAGCCACGCGTTCTTGTCTTTATAAACATTTGGTTGGCACTTCTCAGGAACCAGTGTCCTTTACTTGGGATAATAATTAAAGTAAGAAATGATGCTACCTTCTTCTCCCCCTCACTCCCTGTCTCCCTTAGCTGCTGGAATGTGGTGGAAATTTGTTTGATGCCATCTCCATTGCTGTAAAGGCTGCGCTCTTCAATACAAGGTACGCCTTCCTGGAAACAGCCCCCTGGGCCCGTGGAGAACCTGAGCAGACACCTGTGATGGGCCACTGAGGGCACTGCTACTGAAGCTCGTAGGAGAAGATAACAAGGGGTTTCAGCATTGACAATGGTGGTATTTAATTTTAAGCTTCAGAAAACAGATTTTATAAGTTATAACTAAATATATTTCTGTATTTATTTTTTTGGATTATTATTTTCATAAGTAAACATGTACCATATAGAAAAACATTAGAAAACTACAGAGCAGCAAAAAGAGTAGAAACCAGAGACACAGTCAGTTGTCCAAATACTGTCACTAGATAAAGCTCCACGGAGACAGGGGTTTTGCCTGTTTTGTACTCTGCTGTCTCCCCAGCACCATAAACAGTGCCTGACACATACTCCTTGATTGGACACGTGCATGTTCTCAAAGCAGGGTAGCAGCCTGCTGTTTGGTTTAAGTTAAGAGCAGGAAATGATGATGCCAGTGTGGTTCAGCTTCCCAGACAGGCTGTGTAGCAGAGGACATGGCACTAAGCTTTCTTGGAGTTGACATTCCCTCTGACTGTTTGATGACACGGCCTTTTCCTTCTCTATGCGCAAGGTTCTTTGAGGAAAGTCTGCAGCATTTGAAACTAAGTATGTGGAGGAGGCTGTCCATTCCATGAGAGAGCTTACATTATGGTAATGGAGGGTCCTAGGGTACTTGAAACTGAGGATTAAAACTTCTAGGGATATAGCCTAAGGAATTAATTGGATAAGTGAGCAAAGATATTATTTGAAGATGTTTATCCCAGCTTCTTTGTAGTGATGAGAAGTTGGAAACAACCTGAATGTCCCAACATAGGGGATTGAAATCTACACAGCAGCATATTTAGTATGTCTGTAAATATATATATCCCCAGATGGTCATTGTGGTTATTTTCCAGTGCTCATATCATGGGTGATTTAAAATTTATCTGTATTTTAGAGTTTTTCTGTGGTGAATTTAGACTACTTGCACAATTTAAAACAAAACAAACAAAAACAAAGTTAAATAAATGTAGGTCAGAAATTGCAGGATGGAATATTTGCTGAGAATGAAAGCTATAGAGTCCCTTGACCCTAGCTGTGCCACTAGACTCCTGGCTGACACTAGTCAAGGGTGGGCCTGGCACTTGTGGCCACTGTGAGGGCTCGAGTACCAGATGCCATCAGCAGCAGCCTGGGCTTGGGCTCCGTTGGAGAAGAAAGGAAGTCGCCATCTGTTGTACCTCAAGCCTCAGAAATTACTTCCTGTCTGCCAGCTGGTTTCCATGGGCACCAGGGCAAAAAGGGAGAGTAGGACCAGATGAGGCTGTTTGGCTGTGGGGGAGGTGTTGGGCAAACTGTACATCAGGATGGTAAACCCAGCTGCTCAGGACGGGGAGGACACCTGTCATGGCCATAGCTGCAAGTCTCATTCCCAGAGCAAGAACAGCCCTGCAGGCAGCAAGGGATGGGGACTCGGCAAGGCACTGGGTCCTTCTAGTGTATGGAGAGACCTTTTGTACAGCCAGGGCCTTTTAGAAGGGTAGAGGCCATTCTCTCGACAGTATCCTCTAGCCCTTCTGCTGAACCATATTGTGGCCAGAGGGTTGGGAAGGGGTGTGTCTGTGTGTGTGTACGCTTATTTTTTACTATACCAAAATTCAAACTGGTTACCTGATTTGTTCAAATAGGATATTACTTAGTACTTACACCCTGGGGACCCCTGACATGGAGACTTCATCCAGGGCAGACCCTAGCAGGACTCCTTAGTCCTTGTGGACATTCTCTGGCTGAAACTCCTTTGCTCTGGACGTTGGCTTGTGTAGGGATGGCCAGCAGGCTGAATCATAAGGGGCTTTTGTTAGAGGCACAGGGAAAAGCACCAACACTGTTTCTATAACAGTAGCTGGCTGGACCACCTCTTCCTTCCTGGCTCCACCCCACACTGGAATGAACTGACTTTATGGCTTAAATATATTTTCAGCACTCAGCTCAAGAAACAGAACACTGCCAGCCCCCCAGAAGCCCTCCCACCCTGTACCCCCATGCAAGTCGCTATACCCACAGAGGATAACCACAGTCCTAAAACAGTAGATTGGTTTGTGCTTGATATAAATGGAATCACGCAGTGTTTTCTCTATGTCTGCCTCATTCACTGAGCATTATGTTTTGAGACATCTGTATTGTGGCCTGTAGTCATAGTTTGCTTTTTGCTGTAGGGTGTTCCACTGTGTGAATATGCCACAGTTTATTTAGCAGTTCTTCTGTTGATGGATCTGAGTCATTTCCAGTTTTGAGCTATTGCAAATAGTGTTAGTAGATAATGCAAAACAGTTTTCCAAAGTGCTTTTACCAAATGATACTCCCATTAGCAGTGTATAGAGTCTGAGTTGCTCTACATCTTTGCCAGCCCTTGGATTTCTTTTTGTCTTTTTAATATTAGCCGTTCTGGTGGGTATACCTTGGTATCACATTTTAGTTTTACTTTGCACTTCCCTGATGAATATTTAAGTTGAGCACCTTTCTGTATGTTTATTGGCTATGTGAATAGCCTCTTTCATGAAGTTCCTGTTGAAGTCTTTTGCCCATTTTTCTGTTGGGTCGTGTGACTTTCTTTTATGTTTGGTAGGAATTCTTTATGTAATATGTTAGTTTATATATACACACACACACACACAGAGAAATATTTTCTCCACTCTGGATTATCTTTTAGTTTCCAAATAATGCCTTTTAATTGTTTATTTATTTATTTATTTAGGCTGTGTCGGGTCTTAGTTGCAGCACGCGGGATCTTCGTTGCAGCATGCGGGATTTTTAGTTGCAGCATGTGAACTCTTAATTGTGGCATGTGGGATCTAGTTCCCTGACCAGGACTTGATCCCGGCCCCTTGCACTGGGAGCATGAAGTCTTAGCCATTGGAGCACCAGGGAATTCCCCAAATAATGCCTTTTGACAAACAGAAGTTCATAATCTTAATATATATTATATTATACACACAGAGGCATATTTTGTTTTACTGCACTTCACTTTATTGTGCTTAGCAGATACTGCGTTTTTTACGAATTGAAGGTTTGTGACAACGCTGCGTTGAGCAAGTCTATCAGTGCCATTTTCCCAACAGCATTTTCTCACTTCATGTCTCTGTATCATATTTTGATAATTCTCGCAATATTTCGGACTTTTTCATTATTCATATATTTGTTATGGTGATATGTGATCAGTAATCTTTTATGTTACTTACCATTGCAAAAAGACTATGACTTGCAGAAGGTTCAGATGATGGTTATCATTTTTTAGTAATAGAATCTTTTTAAATTAAGGTATGTGCATTGTCTTTTTTTTTTTTGGTTTTTTGTTAGATAAAATGCTATTGAATACTTAGTAGACTGCACTATAGTGTAAACATAACTTTATAGGCAAAAAAATCATGTGACTCACTTTATTGCAGTAGTCTGGAACCAAACCTGCAGTATCTCCAAGATGTGCCTCTGTGTGTGTGTGTATTCAATTATAATATAACTGAATCTGTTATTTTTTTCTCCCCTTTACAGTGAGTACTTTCTGTCCTATTCAATAAATCTTTGTCTACTCCAAGGTCATGAAAATGTTCTTAGTTTTTCTTATAAAAGCTTTATTGTTTTATCTTTCACCTTTACATCTGCAGTCCATTTGGTATGTGTATGGTGAGAGGTAGGGATCCGGATTCATTTTTGGATATCTGGTTGACTAAGCATCATTTTACATTTTATTTTTTTAATTTATTTTTTTATTGAGGTATCATTCATTTACAGTATTATATTAGTTTCAGGTGTACAACATAGTGATTCAGTATTTTTTTATGTTATACTCCATTTAAAGTTATTATAAAATATTGGCTATATTCCCTGTGCGCTACAATATATCCTTGTACCTTATTTATTTCATTCTTAGTAGTTCATGCCTCTTAACCCCCTACCTCTTTCTAGCCCCTCTCCCCTTCCCTCTCCCCAGCATCATTTTTTTTTTTTTCCGGCCACGTGGCATGCGGGATCTTAGTCCCCTGACCGGGGATCAAAGCCGGGTCCCCTGAAGTGGAAGCGCGGAGTCTTAGCCACTGGACCGCCAGGGAAGTCCCTGCCTAGCATCCTTTTTTAAAAGACCTCCTTTCCTCACTGCACTGTGTCACCTGTACACTTCTGGCAGGGCTGACAGGGAGCTTAGGCATAGCATGACTTCATCTCGTGAGGCACAGGGATTCCAACTCAAGAAAAAGAAGTTATCATCCTTCCTTTCAGTTAGTGGGAATTTTAATTGTGCTTCTGCTTCTAGGATACCAAGAGTTCGTGTTCTGGAAGATGAAGAGGGCTTGAAGGACATTGAACTGTCCGACGACCCCTATGACTGCATCCAGCTAAGTGTGGAGAACGTCCCCTGTATCGTCACCCTGTGCAAAGTATGAGCTTATATCTCATGGTTTTTGTCTTCCATGTGGATCTCCTTCAACCCCAGCCCGTTAAGGTTACCTAATAGATTGAGAAGTTATAGTTTCACAACCCATATAGAAGTAGTCTTAACCCAAATCAAATAATTTTGTTATATTAGAGACCACTACCACGAGCAGCTCTTTCTTTTCTTTTTAACTGGAAGATAATGGCTCTGGTCCCAGGAGCACACGAGTGGGTTCATAGTAACAGTAGCCAGAGTTTGCTAAGCTCCTTCTACCTACCAGGCATTTCACCAAAACACCCTGAATGCATATTTCCTTTAATTCTCTCAACTCTATGGTGTCTACGCTGCTTGAGTAGTAAAAGGGTGGTTGAAAGGTGGACACTGTCCCCTCTGTGGCCCTAATGTCCACATCTATGAAATAAGGGGGTTGGAGCAGGGCCTGGGTGTCTAATACATCAAGTGTGGTTTTTACATTAGCACTGAGGCCTGTGGAGCGTAACACCTGGCTGATGCTGATGTGTAACTGGCACCGCCCAAGGCTGTGCAAAGAGGTCTGTTTTGGCTGAGACTGTCGCTGATTCCATGCAGGATTCGTTATATAAAAATCAGACTGAACCAGTCAGGTTTAATTCCACCAGAATCGCTTCACCCAGGCTCTGGTAAAGCATTGGGACAACCGGAGCCACCTGCCCTTGACTCATTCTTGAGCATGTCCCTTAGCATGGGCCCTCTTGATTCGTCTTTGTCCTCAGTGAAACTTCCAGGGGCCTGTTAGAAACCCCCTGGTTGGCCTCTGACTTGGAAGGTCTCTGAATTATAATTCCAACCACCCTTCCCCCTACCCCATATTTCCATTTCATGCTTCTGTTACACTGCTTACACAGTAGCCTGCGATAGAGTGATCGAACGGTACTTCAAATATTTTCCATATGAGCAGAAACTAAAATAAGACCTAAATGGGAGATACAGCTTCTTTGCTGGTGTAGATATTCCCTCCACGAGGCTCTCAAAAGTGGGGATCTGGGATGTGCGTTGCCCACGCACGTGCTCTGCTGCCTGACTTTGCAGATCGGCTATCGGCACGTGGTGGATGCTACTCTTCAGGAGGAGGCCTGCTCCTTGGCCAGCTTGCTGGTGTCCGTGACCAGCAAGGGAGTCGTGACATGCATGAGGAAAGCGGGAAAGGGCAGCCTGGACCCAGAGAGCATCTTCGAGATGATGGAGGTGAGACTGGTTCTGAGGCAGGTGCTTGGACCTGGCTGGGAGTGCTGGCTGCCTCCTGCCCCCTTGGTCACACTGTGGGAATTCTCCCCATTGACCCCCTTCACCCCAGGCTTGGGACTTGGAGAGCAGCTGGTATGAGCCAGATGTCGCTGAGCTAGCTGAGGTGAGGGCTCTGGACCAGGAAGTGGCGACCTGCTCATAAGAGTCTCTTATGATCTCCCTCTCTCATCCTCAGTTCCACATTTCTGAATGAGAATATTGGACTGAGAAGGTGAAGAGTCACTTGTAACTCCAAAATCCCAAGTTTCTGTGATTTGATGAGGGAATTGAAATCCTGGCTGACTGCCTCCTGTCCCTTGAAGGGAGTGAGCAGAGGTGGAGACAGGGGGCTGAAGGATGGCCATCTCCCCATTCTTCGTGGGTCTGGAAGTGTTTAAGTGGAGATGAATAGGAAAGGTGGGAAATCCTCTCGATTGGCAGATTGCTCCCCTCAGGTCTCCTCGGGCCTGGCAGCACCACTAGGGTGCTTTCCAGCTGCTCTGTACTGATTGGTCGACAGGTCTGTCCCCCACATTGGCCTGGAAGCCCCTCTGCGGCAGGGACCAGGTCCTGCAGACCTGTGTCTTTCCAGACCTTCCTTCCCTCGTGTCCACCTCGACTTTCCAGAAGTCTTTGAGGACTTTGAGACTGACAGACAGACTGACTGACTGACTGACTGAATTGCCAGGAACAGAGTTAGCCAGCCCCAGTTTTTTGCTTTAGGTAACCACTGCCTCACAACACATGCCCAGAGGTCATCTATACTCTTCTTTCATTTCTAGAAATAGTGACTTCTCACTGAAGACTCTAAGCACTTAATGTCTGTTTTTATTTTTGTCATCTTACTTGGAAGCAAAAAATTGGCCTTGTGTATAGTGTTGAGGGCCCAAGCATAAGCTCTGAAGACAGACTGCCCAGGTTGCAAATGTGGGCTCCGGGCCACAGTTCCCTCATCTGCAAATGGGGATAACAACAGTAGTAGTGCCTGCTGCTGTGGGTGTTGTGAGGGGTGGGCAGGCTGAGTGGAGGGGAAGCACGTGTCAGAGCGTCTGACGCGTCGTCAGTTTGCAGTAAGTGTCAGCTCCTACTCTGTGCCCCATTGAGCATCCTGAGTTCAGGTGTCTCCAACTGTGCATGGCAACAAGGGTTCTTCTTAAACAAAAGCTCTTAAAAAGCTTTATAATAAGTTCTACCAAAGGCCTCTAGATGAGTGGCTCTCAAATCTTGTTTTCGAAGGAACTCCCCCCTCATCCCCCCCCCCAGGAGAGTTTGATGAGAATTGCAGTATCTAAACAACAACAAAAGCAGTAAATAGTTAACGTTTATTGTGTGCTTACTACGTGTCAGACCCTGTTTTTAGTGCTTTAAATAAT
This sequence comes from Balaenoptera borealis, assembly GCF_965194805.1. Taxonomy (NCBI): domain Eukaryota; kingdom Metazoa; phylum Chordata; class Mammalia; order Artiodactyla; family Balaenopteridae; genus Balaenoptera; species Balaenoptera borealis. The sequence continues at coordinate 46,693,418 of NC_138869.1, read as the reverse complement.
ATCGTGTCATTTACTCCTCAACAACCCTGTGAGGAAACTGTTGTTACCCTTATTTTTATAGACGAGGAATTAAGGCACGTAGAGAATAAGGAACTTGCCTACAGGCCTCACAGCTTGTAATTGCGGGAGCTAGGATTCAATCCTGGACTGTGTGCCTCCAGTCAAGAGCTATTTTAACCTCATAAACCAGGTCGGCCGTGGATGGGTGGGAGAACCAGAGTGCTGTCCAGTGAGCTGGGCTTCATCCTCCCCCGGGGCTCAGGAATGAGGTCTGCAGACCTTGCTCAGAGGGACCATGGCCCTGAGGCCCTGTCTCACCCTTTGTCTCGCACGGGGAGGCAGCATTCTGGAGATGCCGCTCGTGGTAAAGCTTAGAAACTCAGGTTGTTGTGCGGCTGCCACCCCCAACCTCTGCAGTCTCTTTCCTGCAAGTCCAGGTTCAGACTTCTCAAGTCCTGGTGTCCTGTCTGTCTCGTCTCCTCTTCTCCTCTCCCTGCCTTCATTCACATGAATAATCAGTTCCCCTACTTGATCAACTTGGACATTTTTTCTTTTTTCTAATGTCATGATAAAAATCTTTCCAAAGTCACTTTGGACCTTAACCCTGACTTTGCATTTCATAGAACTGATCACTCCCCAGCCGATAGACTGAGATCTTCTCTTCATACGAGTTTTCAGTTAATTCTTGGAGTCTCATCCCTTGTTATAGTCAGGGGTCAGGGGAGAAGGCACACAGCCCTAGGGAGAATCCACCTATGACTAGGAGGATTAGGGTGGGGGTCAAGGCCTGGGTGTCTTTCTCCCTGACATTGTTGGGAATGGAACCAGTGGCACAGGTGAAACTAAAACTGCTATGGGAACGTGGAAGGCTTGATGAAGAGACTTGCAGTTGGTTCACTGTATTCTTAAAACGATTCATGGGACAGAAAAACAGTTGCCTAAAGAAAGATTTTTGTTGTATAGTTGGGTTTTTTTTGCCGGGGCCCCCTTCTTTCTGCTGTGTAGGAAATCTTGTGGGTTGTCTTACCTCTTGATCTGTCTTGATTCCAACATTTCACGCCTTTAGCATCTCTGCATGTCAGTAACATCAAAGACTCTATCCGGGTATTGACTTTGGTCCTATCTGAGCAGGTCTCCTTTGGTGGCAGGTGAATTAGAAACTGCTTATTAACATGGGTCCTCAGCACCATCTGTTCCTTCATCAGACAGATTTTTGGATTCTCTGTGGCCTCCCCATGCCTTCTCACTGCAGCACAGTGGCTGTAACCAAGACCTGATTGGGTTGACAGTTTTGCTGCTTCTAGTGGCAGCAGCTAAGGACTGAGGCAGCCTTTGTTGCTTGCTGCTTTGGGGTTTGCCTTCTTCTTCTTCTCTTTTTTTTTTTCCTTTTTCAAAATGGAAGTTTTTCCAGAATGCAACTACTATGTAGTTGGGGTTTGGGGTTTGTTTTTATATTGACTTGTTAATTAAAGTCCTGTAAGGCAGATGGAACGCGTGCAGGTTTACAATGGCTAGCTGGCGGGGAGCTTCTCTTGGTCAGAGTGTGTGTGCCTCACAAGCGGGCCTGTGCCCTCTTCCATCCCTTCTCTGTCCTGCAGACCAGCAAGCGCGTGGGCAAGATGCTGCACACCTCCCTACAGAGCGTTCTACACAAGGAGGAAAGCCTGGGGCCCAAGAGACAGAAAGTTGGATTCCTGGGATGATTTGCACATCAACCCCCAACTGCCACGTGTTTGTTTTCTACTTTTCCTTTTAAGCTGAAGTCTGTATACATTTTTCTTAACTATTATGAATTTAAGGCAACATTTGTACATGTAAAATTAAAGTCTGTTTTCTGGTCTGGCTTGATATGGCTAGAGTTCCGCAGCTATAAGCCAAGATGCCATTCAGTGACCCCTCAGAGAGTCTGACCCTTGTCTAGTGAATGACAACTAAGTCCAGAGGTCTGCTCCAATGCCAGGGCTCTGGTCACAGGCCTCCCCAGGGAGACTTATCACCTGCCACAGGAGATCAGAACAACAACATCAAGACCTAGCAGAAAAGTGGTTCAAAGGAAATGTTTATGATATGTATATTGTCAATATTTCTCCCCTGTAGAGCCTTCAAAATAAGAATCACACACAAAAAATAAATTCGCCTCGTGTATTTGGGGGCTTCTTGGTAGGGGAGGTGGAGGAGGCGCTCTGCTCCAGGTACGGACCCAGGGCTTCTGCCTGGCTGGTGAGCCTTCCCGAGTTTTGGGGGAAGCCCAGTTCTTGCTTCTTGCCCTCCAAGAGATTCCCAACCTAGCTCCCCTAGAGTCTGGGACTTAACATGTACTTTGGTCCTTAGCCAACCTTTCTTATCACTCTTGTTTGGAACTTGCTTTGTGTTTTATAGCCACTCCCTGGTGTTTTGTAAGATTTCCATGTTTTATCAGCATTAAGAGGGCTGCTTTAGAGATGTTGTCATTTGATTACTCAGCTCACCTTCCTACTCTGGGGACAGAAGAGAGGCCATTCTCAATGGCGCCAGAAGGCTTTTTCTATAGGCCTGTGTTCTACTCACAGTGCAGTGTGTTGGAATTAAGTCTATTCATGGGTTGAGCAGTCTCTATTTTTTCTCCAGGGGAACTGAAACTCCCCAATCAATCTTAAAGAGATCCCTGGGGAAGGAGCTGATTCATGAAAGAGCATATTTCAGCCATGGCATTTACTCTGTGCATTTCAGTTAGACAAATAGAGTAAGGAGTTAGGAAGTTATTGCCTAATGCAAAGAACATAATGTGAGCTGAAGCCCTTAAGGACTGACTCCAGAGGTCCTGGCGTGGGCATCTCCTCCCGGCATGGCCAGGTATGTCCTGTGGAGAGAAGCAGCTGCCTAGACTTGGACCTGGAGCTGCTGCCCTGTTGAGAGAACAGCCTGGGTTCTCTTTTTTCTTTATTTTTTTCCCAGTGATTGTCCTTACAGGCGCCATGACAGTGCTCCCAGGGAGGCAGCAGTCAGCCTGTTTCTCTTCCCCTGCCCCTGGTTGACTGACTGTGCTGGAACATTAACAGTGGGACTGCACAGATGCAACTAGAATGTGAATAAAGTTTAGAAACCTTCAGTTTTGATGATTAAAGACATCAGATAGTTGAGACAGACAGGTGAGGCCTTTCCAGGCCAGTTGTACAACAGCTACCCAACTGGGCCTGCTGGCTAAGCATTTATGGTGCAAATGAAGGGGAGAAGTAGATGTTAGCATCTGTGTCTACCACCCCATCCATACCTTTCCTTGAAGGCCACCCTACCTGGAAGAAGCGTACATCACAAATGAAACAAAATACCAAATGAGCAAGGTCTCTCCAGAAGAGGCTTTATTAGAATTGTCTGATGGTTGCAGCTCTCAGAATAAGAGAAAACTGAAGGCAGAGACTGGCAAAGACTTGGAAAAATATTGTCCTGGGGAAATCCACTGCTTCATCCAGCAGAACCAGAGCTGTCTTTAGTGGCCATTAAATAAATGTCAGGGAGAAAAACTAAAGTCAGCCAAAAGGCAATCAACAGCTTGTGGGTGGGGAGGGTAAGGGTGGGCATAGAAGGAATGAAATGTTATAGAATATTCAAATTGGTTTTATTGTTTCTGTGATTCCTTGGTCTCTCAAACTGTAAATTCAAGCCTGCAAAACACATGAATTTAGAATACTGACAGCAGTTTGCATCTTGCTCAATAAACTGCCAGTCGAGCATAAATCTGTGCTATTCAAAACTTTTTGGAAATAATCTGGCAGTGGATATTAAAAGTCTTAAAAATTTCATGCCCACTGACCTAAAACTCCACTTCTGGAAATGTAACCAAAGGAGAGTAAAAACATGAAGTATAAAGAAGTTCATGCCAGTATCACTGCTTGTGCAAGAATGGCAGAGCTGCAAAGGAGCCTGAAGGTGCATCCTTGGCAGGTTCCTTTGCCAGAGACAAAGGGCTTTCCTCAGGAAGAAAGGGACTCTGACCTGGGATAAAGACAGGATCTTGGTCCCTCATTTTCCCCGGAACACTTTAGGCAGGCAGAAGAAGCCCCCACCCCTAGCTAAAGGAGAGCAGCCATTTCCCAAAAGAAACACTATACCAGTTCCCATGCAAGGACCATACTGAGGCAGATGTCTCACGAGGTGATACTTGTCAACCTCTGCCCCACCTTCCCTCATTGGCTCCAGACCCATAACTAGGCTCTGATTACAGCCCATCCTGAGCAGGGAAATGCAGTCCCTGCCATGGGAAGAAAGATATTACTCATCAAAATAATTGCAAGACCTGGCTTGGCAGGTACCAAGGAAACAGAGGTGGCAGTGGATCTGAGGGTGCTGGACCAGGGCCAGGGCTGAAAAGGGGGTTTAATGTCCTACCAAGGAGGTCTGAAGCTGTCCTAATTCACTGCTGGGATAGCCCCTGAAGTTGGACCTGGCCAGCACCTGAAGTATATGAGGAGGAGATACCAGAATTGAATAAACTGAAAAAGCAACAATGCTTCTTAGATCTGTAAGAGAAGTGAGGTCACAGGGCAACCACTGCTCCCCAAATCAGAGAGACCAACAGGCAAATCCAGAGAAATTAATATAGCTATATGAAGCTTACTTTAAATATGAGACATATAGATTAAAAGTATTAATAAATGGAGGAAGAAAGATAAACCATGGTAACATTAATCAAAAGAAAGCTAGAGCAGCTATATTAATTTCAGACAGACAAGACTTCAGAGCAAGGAAAGTTATCAGGAATAAAGAGGAACATTACATAATGATAAAGGGGTCAGTTATCCAGGAGGACATAAAAGTCTGTAATGTGTATATGCCTAACAACAGAGCATTAAAATACATGAGGTAGGACTTCCCTACTGGTGCAGTGGTTAAGAATCCGCCTGCCAATGCAGGGGACACAGGTTCTATCCCTGGTCCGGGAAGATCCCACATGCCGCGGAGCAACTAAGCCCACGCACCACAACTACTGAGCCTGCGCTCTAAAGCCTGCGAGCCACAACTGTTGAGCTCGTGTGCCGCAACTACTGAGCCCGCGTGCTGCAACTACTAGGCACAGGTGCACCTAGAGCTCGTGCTTTGCAACAAGAAGCCACTGCAATGAGAAGCCCACACACCATAATGAAGAGTAGCCCCGCTCGCCACAACTAGAGAAAGCCCACGCATAGCAAAGACCCAACGCAGACAAGAAAAAAAAATGTTTAAAAAAAAAAATACATGAGGTAAAACCTGATAGAACAGCAAGAAGAAATACATGAATCCACTATCATAACTGGAGATGTCAACACCACTCTATCAGAAATGGACAGATGGAGCAGGCAGGAAATAGGTAAGGACATATTTGGACTCACCAACACCATCAATCAACTGGACATAATGGACATCTATAGACTGCTGCATCAATCAACAGCTGGATACACACATGGAACATTCACCAAGATAGACCACATTCTGGACCATAAAATGCACCTTAACAAATTTTAATAAAACAAATCACAATGATCTGCTCTCAGAACACAATAGAATTAAACTAGAAATCAATTACAGAAAGATAGCCAGAAAATCCCAAAACACTTGGAGATTAAACAACACACTTCTAAATAACAGCTGGGTCAAAGAAGATATCTCAAGTGAAATTACGTATTTTGAACTAAATGAAAACGAAAACACAACTTATCAAAATTTGTGGGTTGTAGCAATAGCAGTGCTTAGAAGGACATTTATAGCCTTGAATACATGTATTAGAAAAGAAGAAAGATCTAAAATCAATCATCTAAGCTTCCACCTTAGGAAACCAGAAGAGCAAATTAAATCCAAAGTAAGCAGAGGAAAAGAAATAATAAAAATTAGAGCAGGGCTTCCCTGGTGGCGCGGTGGTTGAGAATCTGCCTGCCAATGCAGGGGACATGGGTTCGAGCCCTGGTCTGGGAAGATCCCACATGCCACGGAGCAACTAGGCCCGTGAGCCACAACTACTGAGCCTGCGCGTCTGGAGCCTGTGCTCCGCAACAAGAAAGGCCGCAATAATGAGAGGCCCGCGCACCGCGATGAAGAGTGGCCCCCACTTGCCGCAACTAGAGAAAGCCCTTGCACAGAAATGAAGACCCAACACAGCCAAAAATAAAAAATAAAATAAATAAATAAAAATAAAGGAATTCCTTAAAAAAAAAAAATTAGAGCAATATAGATATCAATGAAATTGAAATCAGAAAATCAATGAAACCAAAAGCTTGTTCTCTGAAAAATTCCAGAGAAGGGAGAGAGCTTTAGAAGGGAGCAGTCTGTCACCAGTCATTTCATTCCCTGGGGGCATCTGCAGATTCTGGACATGGGCTCTACGAGGAGTTCCATGGGGGGAAAAAGAGAAACCAGCAAAACTTAACTAGTGAGGTTGTGCAGGGCTAGTGTGATAATTTGGAAACTTCAGGATCCCTAAATGCACAACTGGGTTTATATTTGTTGAATTTTAAGGCCATTTGTGGAGGGGTGGAGGGACAGGTGTCAAAAAGGCAGATGGAAATCTATAGTATCCTACAGAACTAATCAGATTTTCTATTTCTTCCTGTGTGAGCTATTACAGCTGAAGACATCAGGTAAGTGCAAAACGGCCACACGCCCAGCTTACTCTTCCCAAATTTACAAGTCAGGTCATCTACTGTCTCGGTCCTGGAGTGGAAGGAGTAAAGCGGTGGACAGAGGCCATGGATCTCTGAGGGCCATGCAGCTTCTCACACCAGTCCTCCTTTCCCACACCTTTGCAGGTGGCCCAGCTGCCTCACACACAGGATCTCCACATGCTCCTTACAAGAATCCCACTGTGTAGGCAGAGATTATTGCCCTATTTTATGAAAGCGGAATCTGGGTCTTGAATAACTTGCCCCAGAAGACACAAGTGCCAGGTGTCTGAGCTCCATTTAGAATCCAGGAGTCCCAGTTCTCTTTCCACTAGGATACTGCTGACCTTTAGGGACAAAACAACAAGGAATGTGGCCCCATGGAGCCAAGAACTTGTCTAGGTGGGGTATTGCCTCCCCCAGTACTGTGTGCCCCAGGGCCTGGCACACAAGGACAGAGGCAATACTTGTTGAATGAATGACAACAAGGTTGTCAAAAAGGGTTCAAAAAGGAGCAAATGACTTTCCTAATGACGGTCACTGAGACCATGGTAACAGGCCATTTGTCTTTGGTTCTGACTAAGGGCCAAGACTGCCCTTGCAATATTCTTGGAGATGTGCACCCTGGATGTTCTTACCTTTGAGGAGAGTGTGGAAATTCTCTGCTCCATAGGCGGGGCCCCATTTCTGTTGATACAGGGCCAGTGGAGCTAAAAGGAAACATCTGTGCAGGGAGAGGGTAGGGGTGGGGGATGGTTCCACGTTGGGCCAGAAGTTTTCATGTTGTTTGGGCTGACATGGGTGGGGTGGCCAGAGCTTGTTTTATATAACTCAGACTTCCAACAGCTTTGGAGGGAAAAAACAACCACTTGAAACCTGAAATGTGCCTTTTAGAGCTCTCTTCAGATTTTTCTGCCTCTGGCTTTATTGTCAAGATGATTCTTTGTGCAGGGAAACTGATGTGAAAAGACTGGGCCCTGAGGGTGGTGTGTTAGCTCACAGACTTTTCCTTGAGGGTGGGTCATTTGTGAACCTTAACCCAGCATCGTTCTCCTGGCTGAAACCACCCCCGCTTGCTGCCCTACCGGCTGGTTCAGAGGCCTCCGGGACGGTGCCACCAGAAGATCTTTTATGCTGGGACGATGAAATCCATAGACCTCAGCAGGGCTGTTGGTGAGTCCACTGGAGGTGGCTGCAGTGCTGGTTCTCACCTGGCCAGGGAGAGCTGGGGGTGGACAAGAGGACACGGGGGTTTACTGGCCATAAGCTTATTACCACTGGCAGCAAATGAGGCGTGGTGGCTACAAAGAGGTGGGTTCTGAACAGCGTGTCCCTTTGGACCACAGGAGGCACAGGCCCCTGCCCACGGCAGACCGCTTGAGAAAATGCACACCACAGCGAGGACAGTGACAAGCAGAATTCTATCCAAAGGTGATTTTGGGAAGATGAAAAAGTCCAGGAACCATATCTCAGAGGAAAAGTTGGGAGGAAGCGGCGAAGGAACACAGGAGACAGTCAAAGAGGGACGGGAAGGCCAGTTGCAAACATTTGCTGGCCTCTTAAATGACTGCTCCAGAGGCCGGCGCCAGGGACCACAGGGTGATGTTTCGGAGGCCTGCCTGCCTCACCACAGGGGGACTTTATAACAAGCTGAGCGTCTAATGATGGAACCAGCTGCTTTGCAGAGTAATGAGCTGCTCGTCCCAGGAGGGATTTAAGCAAGCACATGGAGACATCTGACAGGGTCAGTGGAAAAGGACAGCCCATATCGAGTGGTGGTTAAACCAGGTGGCCTCTTCCCATCTGCTTTTTAGCTCAAAGGTTGAGGGACGGTGGGCCACTTGCCTTTGTTGAGGCCCACCTCAGTCCCACTGGCACAGAGGGCCCCTCACATTGCACTCCCAGGACCTCACACAGGCCTGGGCACATTGTGAAGTGAATGAGGGACCGACGGAGCAAGAACAGTTCCAGGCAGGTCCTGACACAGCCTGGCTCCTGTGTGGCTCCTGTGGGATGACACGTAGAGCAGGGGGTTCCGGGTTTCTGAACGGCCACAGCAGAGCTTCTCTGGGACCTCCTCCCCAGCATAGCCAGGGCACAGCCTCAACAATCAGGCCTGTCCTGGCCTATACTTGGAAACAAACTCCTCCCATTTCCCTGCTGCCAAAGAGCTGAGGTGAGAAAATCAGGAAAGCAATGGAGCTTTAAAAAGAAAAAAAGAATCGTAATTTTCTCTTGCCATGTGCTACCCACCCAAAGTTCCAGGAAGCAAGGCTCCCTGCCTGTTAGGTTGCATAATCCTCGGCCCTAAACCGTCCCACTGAGGGGCCGGCTGTGAATATAAAACCCTCTCCCATTCTGAGAATGTGAGGGATGGCCCCTGACAGAAAGGGCCACACAGAGTGCCTGCTGCCTGCCCCAGGCTCCTGCCCTTGGGGACCACAGGGGGAGGTCAGCCCGGCTGGGCTGCAGGCACATCCCTCCCCAAATCAGATGGGGCAAGGCCGGGTCCCTGGAAGAAAAGCCTGAATTACATAGCACTGCATTTTCTTTTGGAACAATCTAAAGCTCACAGAAAATCTGCAACTACAGTACAAAGACTATTTTTCCCCTGAGCCATTTTCGAGTGAGTTGTCAACCTGATGCCCAAAGGTTGTGCTTTAGTGCATGTTTCCTACTGACAAGGCCACTCTCCTCCGTAGTCACAACACACCATCCAAACTGGACAGTAACATCCAAGGGGTACATCCCTGCCACGTGCTCCTCAGACGCATCAAGTTTCTCCAGTTGTCCCAAGGGCATCCATGACAGTGGAAGGGTCTGGTCCAAACACGTTGCGTTTGTTGCTCTGTGCCTGCAATCTCCTTCAGTCTGAAACAGTTCCTCAGACATGTCCTGGACAGTTTTGAAAATTGCTGGGCAGTTGTTTTGCAGAAAGCCCCTCAGTTGGGCTAGTGTGGTGTTTCCTCGGCAGGAGTCTCACGGAGGTGATGCCGCATTCTCCTCACCGCAGCCCATCAGGGGCTCACGTGCTGCAGGCTCGCCATTTGGCCCATTACTGACGATGCTTACTTTGGTCACTTCATTCAAGTGACATCTTCCCGGCTTCTCCACTGCGAGGTGACTCTTTCCTCTTTGTAATTAATAAGTATTTTGTGGGCAAGTAATCTGAGACGATGAAAATACCCCATTGCTCATCAGACTTCCAGTGTATTCGCTTATTTATTTATATCTGTGTATGCTCATGATTTCCTGTTTTGCTGTTACTGTCACTATTTTGATGTTCAAACTGTCCCTGATTTTGGCCCCAAGAAGCTCCTTCAAGCTGGCTCTGTGTCCTGGCACGTTCCCATCCTTCTTTAAACAATTCCTTGCTTTCTGGCAAAACAACTTGTTCTGGGCTCATTTTCTACTTTTCCTGCCCCAGCCATTTCTCCAAGGTGCTCTGGTTCCTTTTAGTGGAAAGCTGTATTTATTACAGAAGGTGGCACTTGGATGCCAGGAGTGCTCGAGGCTTTGGAGGCATTGCTGCTCCACCCAGACAGCTGGCAGACTGATGCGCACATTTCCATTGACATTTATAGATTCCTCTTTAGGTGTCGAAGTCCACAACTGCACACCAATAGCACCAATTTTAATCCTACACCATAGGTTTCATTCTAGTTTTCTCTCTGTATTTGTACCTCCCTTTTCTGACAATGAGAAACCTGGCTCCCATGGTCTTTAATAAATGTACTTATTCGATGGGGTGCCCCTGTATGTAACCACTCTCTCACCTCTGCCACCACCCGCTCTCTCATGCGGACCACCTCTTCTCCTCACTTGGACTCCAACACTCCATGTAGGACCTCTGCTCCCCTGGGGGTGCCCCCCTCCACCCTGCTGCGCCCTGACACCCCACACCACGCTGCTCCTCACGGGGACATTCTTTTCTCCCCGCTCCATCTCTGACACCACTCTGGGGCACCATAGCTGCCCCTCTCCCACCATGGTCACCTCTACTTCAGGACAGGATAGTTGAGGAACAGAAAGTGAAAAAAGGAGAGGACTCCCTTGTATTTTTAACCAAAGATACATCAAGTGCATAGAGACAGAACCACAAAAGAATCACAGCAAACATTGTAGACAATCCAGCGGTCAGCACCAGCTCACTCTGTAAGGAGACATCATTGTGTGACCATTCTGGAGTAACCCCGCTTGGGGTCAAATACTGGCACTGCCCCTTACAGCTGGGTAGCTTGGGTTCCCTTAACCTCACTGAGCCTCAGTTTCCTCAACTGTAAAATGGGGAAATGACAGCACTTCCCTCATATTGCTGGTGTGAGGCCTCCACAAGGCCAGGGAAAAGTATGACCCAGCGCCTGCCCAAGGTAACTGCTCAGCAGATGTGAGCTATGACAACTAGCGTGCATTTTTCAGAATCCTAGAAAATAATGACTCTGTTTTAGAAGGCGGGGCCAGGATGCTGGGTGGGTGTTCCCTGGGCAGCGAGCCTCTGTGGCTCCAAGGGCTTCCTCCTTTTGCAAGCGTTTTTTTTGGCACTCCCGCAGCCAACTCTGGGAGGGTTTCCTGGACAGAGGTCGTCGTGGCAGTTGCCTTAGACGTGCAGCCCAGGCCACAGCCGCCAGTGCTCTCTGACCCAGGTCCACTGCAGGCGGCGGCAGCAGCAGCCCCAGCCGGTGCAGCAGCATGGAGCTTTGGGGGCCCTACTTGCTCCTCTGCCTCTTCTCCCTCCTGACCCAGGTCACTGCTGAGACACCTACCTCCAAGGTCAAGAAGGCTGCAAATGTTAAGAAAGGTAAGGAGGGGGGTGGGGCCCCTCCCCATCCTCCAGGGAGCTGGTCGCCCTCTCCTTTGCAGGTCCTCACTCTCCTTCCCCTCCTTCACTTTCCCTCTCCATGAGTCCAGGGAACTTCAGTGAAGTACCCCTTGGGACCTGGGAGAGTCCTCCAGCAGCAGGGGCAGTTGTCAAAACTGTAAGAGTCACTGGCTCTTAGAATCGGAAAGAAGCTTCCACATCACCTAAACTGACATCCACTCCCCCACCACCCCAATATTTTACAGAAATCAAACCTTTGGCTCAGAAGTCTGGACATGTCCGACTCTCATCAGGAATGTTGGCAGGCTTTCCCTTGTCATCTCCAAACCTCAGGTTTCTCAACTGTAAAATAGGGATTGTGGCATTTGCTCACAACGCTGGTTGTGAGGATTTAATGATAGAAAACATGTGAAGTGTCTGGAACATAAGATATACTTGATGCACGGTGGGGGCGGGGAAGGAACAAGTTAATTCTTAGTTCTATAGTGTATCACAGCCTCAAGGAAATAAAAATGTTCAAACCCAAACTAGGATAGTGGAGGCAGCTTTGCTCTCCCTCTGTTGCCTCTGGATTTGGGGTGTCCTTGGGTTGCCTTGGCCTCAGCAAGGCCTGCCCTTGGAGCCCTGCCTGCAGTGAGGTCACCGCGGGCTGTTTTGAGACAACATTAGTGAAATGCCATGGCAATGAACCGGGCTGTCACCCCCCACAGGGCTCCAAAGCGAGGAGAGAGTTCCAGGGGATGAGAGTGCTGATTAAGCAGAGAAACAGGTGGCTGGGGCCAAGAGCACAGAAAAGGCAAGGCAGAGGGGCATGGGCCACCCTCAGGCCCCTCTCTGAGCCTCTTCTGTAAATGGACAGCTGCCCACTGGTCACAGACGATGTACGTAAGGGCACATTAGGACCATGGAGACCCACAGGCCTGCAACACAGAATGGGCAGATCTGGGTGCTGATAGGAAATAATCCCCAAGGTTCAGTTCATAAAGTAAACAACAAAAAGTTCAATACTTTGAATGGATACTATGCTGACACTGGTTTTGAAAAAGGGACTTATATAAAAATATATATTTACTTGTATATGCATAGAATTTTCTGGAAGGATCCACAAGAGTTAGTAACAGTGATTACCTCTGGGAAGAAAAACTAGGGAGCTAAGGGCAGACCTGATTGGGAAGGAGACTTTGACGTTTTGAACTGTTTGGGTTTTTGAAAGTTATATGGCTATATTACCTTTTACAAAACGTTCATTAAAAAAAAGAAGACTCACAGCATGCATGGTGTGTCCACGAACGTTAGCTGAAATTGCCACCAAGGATGTTCTTTGTAAAGGATACACAGTTCCAAAGGCAAATAACAGAATTTTTGAATGTGGAAAATAGTTGCTAATTTCTCAAGTTTACCAAAGATTTAGTATGTATTTACTTAATCATGTAAATCATGTATTTGATCATATGGACAAGAAGGTCAAACCAGACAATGCCCTGGTCCTCTGCAGCTGTCACACTTGAACCCTAGCTCCATGTGGTCCCCATGGAGGTGGCCCATGGAGGTTCAGGACTCTGGAGGCCCGCAGAACAGCTGACAGAGCAAGAGTGGAGTGTCCTGTCCAGCCCTGCCTCTTGCTGAAACCCACTGCAGCTTGGTTTTTCTTCCTTCAACCTGCTGCCCACCTACACCACACATGCTCACAGAGCTCTTTCTCCAGGTCGGGGCCAGTATACGTGCTGAACACTCTAGCAGACAATCAGCATCCCTGCTCTTAAGATGTGAACCAATTTGAGAACCACGGTGGTTCTCCCTCAGGAATCATCAGCATCATCTGGGAAATACATTAAAATCCAGGCACCTGGGACCCACCCCCAGAAATGCTGGATCAGGGGCTGGAATGGGCCCCAGCATCTGCCTTTCCCACCAGTCTCCAGTGATTCCTGGGAGCAGCCAGGACTGGGAATCAAAGGAACAACCTAGTCATAGGGGCCAGTGCACAAAAGTGGGGGAGGGTGTCCGGAGGAGGGACAGTCGTGCCCAAGGAGACCCCTCAGTGCCCGCTGAGTGGTGGAGAACAAGCTGGCAGGATGGACGAGGGGAGGAAAGGACAGCATGTGCTATGCCCCCACGCTGGCCCCCAGGGTGGGATGAGAAGGGGGAGAGCCCAGGCTGCTTCTGGGAGCTCATCTGCCCCTGGCGTGGGGTGTGGCCTGAGCCAGCTGTATGGGGGTCAGCCAGACGTGAGGCAGGGAGGGCTTGGGCGGCTGGAGCTCCAGGGGCCATGTGGCCACACCTGGCAAAGGAGCTCAGGTGGGGAGGATGGCCTCACAGGGGGTCACAGACTCTTAGAACAGGGACCTGGGGACCTGAGGGCATCCATTTCAATAACATGCATCAGGAATCTGAGGCTCAGAGTGAGGGGCAGCACAAGGGCTCCGACTCCTAGCCCAGAGCTGTAGAAACACCCAACTCCCACGCCTTCCTCAGTGGAGTTCTGTTAGCACCTTGCTCCTTGGCCAGTCCCTGGAGGGCCCCTCATACACCCGGGCACCTTGGTGCAAATCACAAAAGGCTCCCCCCTCTGAGCTGACGAATTATAGAAGAGCATCCCTTTCTCTGGTGTGGTCAAAGAGCACAGCCAGGGCAAGGCTTAGGGGCTGGACATGGGCCCCCACCTGTCCCCTCAGCTGAGTGCCCTTGTGCAGTACCCAACTTTCACAACTTTACATGGTGCCCTGTGCTGGTGCATCACGGGACTGAGTACAGAGTTGCTGTGAACCACTGAGGCAGAGGCCCACTGAGGCACACATAACCCAGTCAGGCTAGTTTGCCAGCCCCAAACATTCCCTTTTTTGCCTTGCTCATCTGGGTGTTAATTTCCTCATATTTGGTAAGTTACATCATGAATTTCTATATATGCCAGTATGTTTCTTGCTCACGTTTCCTGCGATTCCCCTGCAAAGGAATCTGGGGTGGACAAAGGTCTGACTTCACCCCTCATACCGTGGACTTTATGCAGGCACAGCCAAATGGACCATGGAAGCGCTTCCTCACCCTCTACCCAAGCTGAGCTCAGCCTTTCCTGAAGCTCCTGGGATTTCAGAAAGACTGGGGTCCACCCACTTAGCTCTCAACTTACACACACAGAGAAAGACATTTCACATCTGCCTCTCATGCATAACTGGCTCCAAACGGGCCTTTGTGCTCAGGAACGCTCACATTAGGAACCTGCTGCCATCACGGACGTGGGGAGAACAAGCTTGGAGCCGTGCAGACTCGGGTTCGGGCTGCTGGCTCTGCCAGTTCAGGCGAGTTGCTTCAGTCTGGCCTCAGTTTCCCGTCTGTGAATTGGTGGTGGTATAGAAGAGACACGTTACCCACGTCACAGGGCTGACGATGAGCCCAGCACTGGTCACACGCTTTATTTCTCTTAGTCTTTACTCTTCTTCAGAGTCCTTGGAGGTGGGGCTGTTATCATCCCATTTTACAGATGAGGACAGTGGATTCAGGGAGGCTGTGGAACTTGCCCAGGTCACCCACATGCATGCAACCTCAGAGCCTGTACACACGTTCACCTGTGCTGCTGCACACAGCCCCAGGCCGAGCGCCTGCCCTGCTGGTCTGTGTCTTGTTCCTCCAGCCTGGGGAAGTGAATCTGGGAGGTCTCAAGGGCCCCTGGTCCTGCTTCCTGTGCTCTGTTCTCCTCTAGAGCTGGGAGGGTGGTTGGGTGTCACCGAAGGAGCTGTCTGCACCCTCCACCCCGCTCCTGCCAATCCCAACCCCATCTGATCCCAGCAGCTCTCCTAAACAATGCAGCACAGGTCTCACTTTAGCAAGAGCAAGTGACGGATGGTCTCCCGGCAGAAGGAAAATCACGAGCGATCACTTAGACTACCACCGGCAGGGACAGGGAGAGAGAGAGTATGCCAAGACATCAAGGTCGAGGGGAGTCGTTTCCCTCGTCCCCTTGTGGCTGACAGTGGTCCACCCCTCCCAGTCCCTGCCCTGCCCCAACCCCTACTGCCTTTCTCATGTGTTTGTGATTGTCCCCACTTCCTTCTGACTTCATCCTAGATGCCGTGAGCCCGAAGATGCTTGAGGAGCTCAAGACCCAGCTGGACAGCCTGGCCCAGGAGGTGGCCCTGCTGAAAGAGCAGCAGGCCCTGCAGACGGGTGAGTGCACGTGGCGGCCTCTCCAGGCAGGGGTACATCAGACAGAGGGGCTCAGGCCAGCAGCCAGCAACCCACCTGTAGCCTCGAGCCAGCACCAGGGCCCTGGCTGGCCCCTGTAGTCCAGGGCACTGGATTCAAGGAGCCCCCTCCTCAGCCTGCTTCTCTCAGGAAGATCCCCTGACGTGTGGAAGCAGCAATGTCCCAAAAGGACAACAAGTTCTCCCACAAGAATCCATTACCGCCCACTGGAAGTGCGAGCCCTGCAGCGCTCATGGAGCAGAGGCAACCCTAATGAACCCCAGGAGACCCTCCGCTCAGCCAGCCCCCACAGCCCTACAGGGCGTGAGCCTCATTCCCTGTGTCAGCAGCTTTGCTGAGGCTGCCACTCTTAATCATCATTATGCTGAGGCAGGATTTATCACCCCTATTTTAAAGAGGGGAACTGAGGCATAGAGAGGTTCTGGTTTTGCCACACCCACCTGGCTAGTTAGTGCAGTTTAGGATGGGAATGGAAGCAGCCTGCCTGGTGCGTGCTGGGTGTGAGGAAAGGTGGGCTTTGGTCTTCCTGGCCCTGCACGAACCAGCTAAGCCAGGATGGACAAAATACACGGCTGCAGAGCCCGGGGACACAGCTCGTAGCCACCTGCCCTAGCACTGCCTGGCCAGCCTGCCTGGGCAACCTGTTCTCTTTCTCTCCACCAAGTTCCTTTCATATTGTCTCTATTTTCCACACATCTCAAAACTCACCTACTTCTTCGTGACCTTGCCCTGGAGAACACAGAATACAGACTAACAATAATACTTAACACACGGGGGAATGTTTAAAATGAGCACAGTGTTGTTCGGGGCCTCAGTTTCCTCATCTGTAAAGTCGAAGGGCTGGGGGTGGACTTGCAGGGCAAGCTCTAAGGTCTCATGTCTAAGCTCTGTGCTTGTGCCAAGACCATGCAACCCAGATGCCACTTGCCTCCTGAGGTGGGTGATGTGGTGGGGACCTCCCCATGCAAAGTCCATGGCATATGGAGAACTAAACACCCCCTCCATGTCTGCTGATTCCCAGGAGGTTCACGGGCTCCTGGCCTCCTTGGGGACCTTCTCCCTCTCATCACCCTCTCCTTTACTACCGCTACCTGCAAATCACCTTGTCAATAACCCCACACAAAGCACTCTTGAGTTCTCCTGACCTAACTGAAGAGTTGAGAGAATCAGGGGTTAGGGGAGCAACCCTCCGCTTCCGCCATCTGCCCCTTCCCTCCCCCAATCAGCAAACACACATGAGGTCCTCCCCCAGCGAGCCTCTGCCAGGCACAAGGAGGCAGAGGTGACCCAGCCGGGGTCCTGCTCTGGGAGCCTCAATATATTCATGAAATCAGTGTATTCACTGGAACCCGCACGTGTAGGAAGATAAAGAAGGATTCCAAGCAGAGGGCATGGTAGGAGCAAAGCTATGGAAGGCCAGCAAGAATCAACGGGATCATGAATAGGCCAGAGTGACAAAATGTCAGTAACGATGGTAAGGCACTGGGAACTGATACTTATTGAGGACTAACTATGTTGGAGGGAGTGTTGCAGGTGGGGTTCCCAAGAAGTGGCCCCGAGGTGGAGTTTAGCCTGCAGGAGGTTTATTAGGGAGCACACCCAGGATCAGCACCCAGGGAAGGGAAGAGACAGAAGGACGCAGGAGTGGGAAGAGTGCCCTGCGCGTCTCAACGAAAGCCTCAGCCAACTGCAGAGGGAGCCCTGACGACGGGAGGGCCCTTCAGAGCTGTCCTGAGGTGGGGCAAGAGGGCTCATGGGCCAGTCACTGGGTGCAGGCTGCTCTGGGAAGGGGGCACACCATGGGGGAGGGGGCTGTCTTCCGCTGATGCAATCCCCAAAAGGGCTGAGAGTTAAGAGTTGTCTCCCAGCAGCGCTCCCAGCAGCTGGGGTAGTCAATCCTTCACCCCAAGGGGGTCTTGGTGGCGTGTCAGTGTCCCCAGCAGGAAGGAAAGGCAGTGTGGCGCCAGCCTGGGAAGGGCAATGAAACCCGGCTAGGATGAGCTGCAGGATAGCACGCGGTAGGGCTGGCTGCTTTGGGACGGCATCTGTGAGTAAAGACACCTCTGTGATGCTGCAGGCCTGGAGTTCAGAATTCCAGGAGTGCCAGGTGCTCACGGGGACATGGAGATGTGTGTTAAGTGAAAGCAACTGAGTGAGAGGGTGAGTGAGTGAGGGGATGGGGGTGGGGTGGAGTGCAGACCCGCCCCTAACACTTTTGGGGTCAGGAGCAAGAGGACAAATGGAGGCATGTACCCCAACTGCCTAAACATTTAAGTTACAAACCCAGCTGAAGAACAAACTGCTGGGACTTCCCTGGTGGTCCAGTGGTTAAGACTCCATGCTTCCAATGCAGGGGGCCTGGGTTCGATCCCTGGTCAGGGAACTAGATCCCGCATGCCGCAACGAAGATCCCGTGTGCTGCGACTAAGACCCGGCACAGCCAAATAAATAAATAAATATTAAAAACAAAAAAACCCCCAAACTGCTAAGTTAAAACATTCTACGCTCCTAAGCTGACCAAATATATACCTTCATCACAACCTTTGAGACCAGATTCAAATTTAGAATCTTGGACTCGGGTTCCATGCCTGAGAGAGCTAGCCCCTGGCCCACCGCCTGGGCCATCTCTTCTGTCCCGGGGGCTTGCCCGTCTCAGCTCCATCCTCCCAGTCGCCGCCCCAGAAGAGGCCCCTGGCAGACTCTGGGAGCTTGCTTGGGCCCCTGGGGCAGGGCTTTGGGGTCCTGGGTACCTGGAGTGTGGTCTAGGCTCTGGGTAGGGATGTCCCCTGGCCCTGCAGCTTCTTGATCTTAGGGAGGGTGGGGCTGGAGGAAGATCAGAGCAGGTGGCTCCGCCTGGGCTCCCCGGGAAGCCCACTCTGAGATGGAGTTTATTTATTAGGGAGAGCCCGGGGTCCCAACTGTGAAGGGAAGGAGGGGTTGGAAGCAGATTGGGCAGAGGGGGAGCTGAGTAGCAACACAGGCCCAAGGCCAGCCTCTGCCACCCTGTGGAGCCTCCAAGTTAAAAGGCCCCTTCAGACTTATCTTGCTTGGGGGAGAGATGACCCTACCTCTTCCCCTGGGCACTGGATGAGGCACCCAGGAGAGGGATGTGACCTTGAGGGAGGGGCCGTGTGCAGCTGAGGGGGCTGACCTCACTCCCAGCAGCAGGGGCTCCACCACCTCTTGAATGGGGATCTGAGATGTGCATCAGTGCCCACCACAGCACGGCCCTCTGGCCTGGGTCTGAAGCCTGTCCATGGAGGACAGGATGTACAGGGATGGGATGGAGGATGGTGTGACTGCCCCTGGCGGTTGGCTCTCGGCTCCGGAACCGGAGACTTTGGGTGACGTCCATTTCCCCCCCTCCCCCCCAGTCTGCCTGAAGGGTACCAAGGTGCACATGAAGTGCTTTCTGGCCTTCGTCCAGGCGAAGACCTTCCACGAGGCGAGCGAGGACTGCATCTCGCGAGGGGGCACCCTGGGCACCCCGCATACGGGCTCTGAGAACGACGCCCTGTACGAGTACCTGAGCCAGAGTGTGGGCAGCGAGGCCGAGGTCTGGCTGGGCTTCAACGACATGGCGGACGAAGGCGCCTGGGTGGACATGACTGGAGGCCATATCACCTACAAGAACTGGGAGACAGAGATCACCGCACAGCCTGACGGCGGCAAGGTCGAGAACTGCGCTGCCCTGTCCGGTGCGGCCAACGGCAAGTGGTTCGACAAGCGCTGCCGGGACAACTTGCCCTACGTCTGCCAGTTCGCCATCGTCTAGCGGGCCGAGAGGGGCGGGGGCGGGGGCAGAGTCCGGGGGCGGGGCCAGGGGAGGGTGGGATCTTGAGCCCTGGAAGAGGGGCCGTGGGACCTTCCCGCCCCGCATCCCCGCCCCCGCGCGCTGGGGGCCTCCTCTTGCAAATAAAGTGGGTGCAGCTTGGCGGAGAGTGGCTGCGGTCTGTGCCAGGTCCGAGGGGTGGGGAGTCCAGGAGCCCGGCCGGAGCCCAGGGAGAGGTCGCTTAGAAGGAGGCGAGTAGGGAGGTGGTGAAGGATGGCGAGCTGGGCGCAGAGGAGGGGGAGGAGGAAAAGAAGAGGGGGGACGAAGGAACCCCTGACTGCTGCTGCCTTTTTAAAATTAAATAACTTTATATTTCATTGGATTTCCCACTTACAGAAAAGTTGCAAGAATTCCTGTATACCCTTCATCCAGATTCCACAAATATTAATGTTTTCCCATATTTGCTTATCCTTCTATTTTTTTCCTGAACCGTTTGACAGTGAAATGCAGACGTGATGCCCCTTTACCCCTAAATATTTCAGTGTGTTTCCTGAAAGCAAGGACATTTTCTCACGGAAGCAGAGCACTATTATCAAGGTCGGGAAATGAACACTGATACAATATTGTTATCTAAGTTACAGCCCTTATTCAGATTTCCAGGCTTCTTACTGCAGACTCCACTTCCTCGTGTTGGAATCCAGCATCCCCTCCACAACTCCAGAGGAGGAGGGACACCCCCACCTGACACCCTCCTGTTGGGGATTCATTTCTGGGGTGCACTGAATGCTGAGTCCTGTCGGGGTGAGAGCACAGGCTGCCCACGGGGGATATTTGCATCCGCCTTCTTGCCCAACAAGGGGGCTGGTTCAGGAGCCAAATATGACAGTGGCCAACATTGCCTGACTGGTGTGTCCCCCTCCTTCCCGCTCCTCACAGAAAGTTCCACCCTAGCAATACCAGCTACTACTTATTGAGCCCACAGACTCGCAGGCACTCTAAGTATGTCATCTTACTTAATCTTATCCACCAGGACAGGCGTGTTATTATCCCAGTTTTGTAGAAAAGGAAGTTGAGGCTCAGGGAAGTTAAGTGACTTCCGTTGGTCACATAGCTAGTAAGGAGCAGAGCCAGGATTACAAGGGCCTTGGCCTTTCCACCACCATGATACTTGTCTCATGTTACTGGAACTTCCCTGAGATAAAACATCAGAGAAGTGGCCTAGTGACCCCCAGAGGCTATTGGCCAGCTCCTGGTGTGACCTGGCCCATCCAACCATGTAGGCCCAGCTCTAGTGACACCCTTAGGGGAGGTCTTCCCTATCACATCAGCCACGGCATCATCCACTGTGTGGACTGTGCCACATCTTTTCTCCCTGGTTGTCTTCTAGTGTGTCTTGCCTTCAGTAATAAATTGATGATAGTTTGATTTGATCAAGGGGAGTGGGCTGGGCTGGGGTAGGTAGCTTACAATGAACTGTGTGCGTACTTTGTGCCAGACAGCCTGCTTGGCATTGTCACAGAAAGCATCTCGTGTAATTCCACAGTTATAGGAAGAGGTAATGATGGATGAGATCCATTATAGGTGCAGAAACTGAGGCTCAGAACAGTAATGTGATTTTTTTCAAGACGGCCTAGTAAGTGAGAAGCAAAAATGCGATGCAAATCTCCGTCTGGCAACTCTGAATCTTGGGCTCTTTTTACCCCACTCAGCTATCTAGCAGGATGTAGGTGGCCACGGATTTTGTGAAGTTCCCTGCACTGGGTGGATGCCCGCAAGAGGGCACCAGGCCTCTGCATGTGAGCATGGGTCCCGGTGGAGAGGTGCCACCGTGGCATTGCCTGCTTCCAGCAGCAGGTGGAAGTATGAGCAAGAGAATCGTTACCCATCTTTAATTAGCCGGGAATGGTCTTACACTTGAGACACTGAGACTTGTGGACTTCAAGCTGGGGTACACCTGTCCTGGGATCCTGTCTTTAAGCTTTGATGTGTTTTTTTATCACAGATTTTTTGCATTAATTTTTATTTTTTAAAACATCGTGTTCAAATATTTTTTATCATAATTACTGAGCTTTTAGGTACTTCCTTAAATTTTGTACCCCAGGGAGTGTCTCACTCACCTCACTATTCCTGGCCCTGGCTACAAAATTTGAATTTTCCAAGGCGTATATAAACAATGACAAGGTACTGGTTTCTAGATCTTCAAGGGAACTGGTTTCTAGATCTTCAGCTTCTCCATTACTCTTTACTAGAGCTGATGGTAGAGCCCTCTTTCATAATCATCCATTTCCCTCTTTAGCGTGTGTTGCCCTGGTGTGTAAAAAACTCTGAGGATGCACAACAAAGGGATAATTTGAAATACTGCTGTAAGGAGGCAAAAGACTGGGTAAAAACTCCTTTTGCAAGTTCAGTTGTTTCCAGTTCTTTGCCTTCAACAGCCTTGGAGAAGAGCCTAATGCTCACAGACCATGCAAAATAGATTCTGACGACAGAGCGCTTTTGACCTGTACCTTAGGAGAAGTTCAAGTATTAAGTGACATCACTCTTTTCAGTGACACCAGCCTACTTATCTGAACAAGACTGGAGTAATATTGACACTGAGCCCTGCTTCACTCTAGGATACATGAACCAATGAAAGAAAAATCCATCCATCTGATTAAGAGATTCCTATTTAATCATGTGAGAGGGCGGTTTCTGGAAGGGTCTTTCTCTGTCTGCTTGTTGGCCCTTAACCAGTGTGCTGGAGCCATGTGCTCAGGCTCCAACTGAGCCTTGCTGTCTCCTCCCTGTCCCACCACCGCTGCCACTCCTATTCCTAATCCTTTTGCATTTGGCTGTTCCTACCACCTTCCTCAGCCTAGCTCATCCCAGCCAAGGGAAGGGAGAGTCAAGGGGAGAAAGTACAGATGGAGACCCCCTGTGTGGAGAAGGGGGTGCCCTGAGAGACCTGGGGCTGGTAATGGTGGCCCTTGCTGTGGGATCCTGGAGAAGGCCTGTGGGGCATGTTGGCCCCCAATTTCTTCACCTGCAAAATGAGGTTTAGCTTAGATGACCTCTTAAGACTCTTGAGTCCAGGATTCTGCCCAACTATCCTCGGGAATGTCTTTTGTAGAATTCTCTCCAGAAAAGAAAGCTGTTGGGTGGTTGTTTCCTCTGCCCAAACAAGCCCCCGCCCCCCGACACTTTACTTTCTGCAGCGATCGTAGGCCCTGCTCTCTCTCTCTTAAATCCTAAACAGGTACAAATTCAGATGCCAGGTGGACACCGCCACCTAGGAGTCCTTAGGCACCTAAGTTAACATGTTTCAAAAGAGAATTTGGCATCTCCCACTCAAGTCTGCTTCTCTTCCTGAGATCACCATCTCCATGGGAGGTCCCCACCTTACCAGTCACTCAAGCCCCAGACCTGTGAGGCATCACAGGCGCCTCAGTGTCTGTCACGCTTGAGATCCAAGTCATCAGGACTCCCGGTGATTTTACTTGCTGAGGAAGTCTCAGATCACCTCTCCTGTTCTGCTGCTACTAGGCCCAAGGCTCCTGCTTGACCCTTAAAAATAATATCCTTCCTGGCTCCCATTTCCCGCCACATCTCTCCCAGCCTCCCTAAACCATAGCGTTTCCTGCGTAACCACTAGCTAGCTATACAGCAGAGAAGGCTGGTTCAAACTTTGGTTAGAGTCGGCCCCTGGAATGCGAACTTCCCTCCCACACACGTACACATATTTGCTTCAACTGAAAGCATTAATGTGTCCTGGATGCCTTAAACCTCTAGGCACATTCTTCTTTTGATTTTGGCTTTGCTGACAGTGGAGATATTAATAAAAACAAAGAAAATGAGCAATGTGTGCATTCCTGATGTGTGCTGGGCTCTGACCCGCAAGCCCCTATGTCCTGACAACAACCCAGGAATTACCTCATTTAATATTCATAATAACCTAGGAGAGAGGTATTATTAAGCCTATTTTACAGTTGAGGAAAATGGAGTACAGAGAGGATAATTTTTCTAAGAACATCCATGGATGGGGCTGGATTTCCAGCACAGGTCTGTTGAGTTCCAAGGCCCATGTGCCATCTACTATATACATTCAGTTCTTCCTGAATCTTGAAGAAAGTTTTCAGATAATTCATGATGTGATTGTGAAAGTTTTGTGAAAAGGAGTTGATGGTGATGTGCATTGGTGGGTATTTGAGATTGCTGGTAGGGACTCCTGTAAAAACACATTTTCCAACCAGATTTTCCAGGGCTGTTTCTGAAGCTTAACATTAGATTCTACTTTACCTGCTTTCATGGGTGACTTATGAAAAGCATGGTTTATGAGTGTCTCTTTCAGGCTAAAAATCATGACACAATCTACGAAGAAACTAACCATCTTCTCCACTAGAATGTACTGCTGTTTCATACAGTGTGAGAACACAGCCAGGGGAGAAACATCTCAGAGATCAATGCAATCTTCAGATGAAAAGACCGAGGCCCAGGGAGGTTAAGTGACCAGCCAAGGTCAAGCAGCTTGCAAGAGAATGAGCCCAAGAGTCTGACTTTGTTAGTAGAAAGAGCTTTGTGCAAACCATTTCTCCCAACAGCCAACTAGTAAGTACTGAGTGCCTTCCATGTGCCAAGCACTCTGCCAGGAGCTGGGCCATGAGACCTGGATCCTGTTCTTGAGGTGTTCACCTTGCTTGCTGAGGGACTTGGCATTTTAAGGAGCTCAGAAACAGAGGGATGGGGCTGGGTTTTCCCCCTAAGAGTAGCTCTCCTGTTTCGCATTGTTGGGAAAACAACTGTGCAGTAGTCGTAGGAAAATGTCTTTCAGAATAGGACATACAAGCCAAATAGCTAGGTCAGAGACAAATTGGAAAACTAGTGTTTCCTCCAGTTCATCATCAAGTTTCATCAGGAAAACCTTACACCAGGTTGAAGTTACTCATTGGTAGTGAAATAGGGTCAGGAAGAAACCCTGGATTTGGATTCCAGCTCTGCCACTTTCTAGTTCTGGGACCGTTGGGAGAGTCACAATCTCTGAGCTGTGGTTTCTTCGATTGCATGGCTTGAAATGGGAGAACAGAGCATCAGAGCCAAGCTCACAGACATGGATGGAGACAAACTTCTTAGCCTCTCATGTTCACCAACCATGGCTGCCTTAACTGTGGTTACTGCAGTCTCTTCGAATCCCCTCTGAATTATTCTCTCCGAGGCCATGGGAGAAGGCATCAGAGAAGGGCTTGGAATCCATATCTGTTAAGCTGTCACCCACTCTGCTTCCACAAACCAATTCAACTTTCTGGGGTGATGAGAGGATGTACCCTCGGAGGTGAGAGCAGAAAACCATCCCTTGGGGACCGTGGTGACCCAGCTTAGGATGAATCTCTGGGGCTGTTTCCCCATCTGTAGAGAGGGCATAATGCCTCTCTCACACCACTGTTGTGAAGACTAAATATACATAAAGCCTCTTGCCCACTGCTTGGCACACAGTTTTGAAGACCATGAGAAAGCAGTACTGTATGAAAAAAAGCTTTGGAAATAAGACTGCCGTATATAAAAGATAATAAAAAGCCATGACTTTTACCTGGGTAGGAAAAGCCACAATGAGCTCAACTGTGACCTAATATCATACTGAAAAGACAATTCTCTTGGAAAGATAGTCTGGCAATGTAGTTGGAGCTGAACTAATACGGACCAGGTCAAATTGAAGGTTAGGTCAGTGGTTCTTAACCCCAGCCAGACATTAGAATCACCTAAGGTACTTAAAGGAAAAACCAAACCCAACAGCCAGGCTTCACTGTAGACTGATTAAATCAATCAGAATCTGTGGGGAGTGGGACCAGGCACTGGGAGTAGTTAAAGCTTTCCAGGTGATTCCAAGCTACAGTGATTGAGAACTACTGACTTAGGTGAAGCTACCTAATCTTAGGTTAAGATTTAGAAAGAAATCCATCAGCTCCAGAATATCTCCCCCCATGGTCTGCCTCAGTCTGAATTTCCTACCATTCTAAGCACTGAACAGTGGTACCCTGCACAGTAACCAGGATTGGCTACAATCAGTTTGGTTACTGTTCTATATTGATTTTGACAGGAAGTAGAGGTTCATCTTGAAGGACTTGGTATAGTAAGTTAATTTCAGTACGAATGTTTATCAGTTAGGATTAGAATTTGTTGCATATAATGAAAATCCAAAATAAAAGAGCCTTAAACAAGACAGAAGTCTAGAGGCAGGTAGTCTAACGCTGGTATGGCATCTCTATGGTCATAGGGGACACAACGTTCCTTTTATTTTCCCACCCTACTGTTCTAGTGGGGGCTTTCCATCTTTGAGGTCACTTCATGGTCCATGATGGCTGCTGGTGCTCCAACCATTATTATCCACATTATATCCACATCAAGTAAAAACAAAAGGAGAATGGACAAAAAAGGTCCAGTCAGCTTCTTTAAAGAGCCTTTTCTTTTTCTTTTATCTCATAGGCCAGAACTTTGTCAAATGTCTATCGGCAAGGAAGGCTGAGAAGTAAAACCCTTTAGGTAGGTCCCTCTATACCCCAAATAAAATTAAACTTTATTAAGGAAGAAGGGGAAGTGGTAGGTGACCAGCAGTTTGTGCCATAGAGCCATTGCAGATCCAAAGCCTGAACGTGGGAGGGAACTAGAGGCTAGGAGGCAGGATAATTAAGAGGTCTTGAAGGAGGAATGGTGATTCATTCGTGTGGTTCCCGAAAACTTGCTGCCGTGGGTCTTTCAGTAAGAGAAGCTTACTTTCAATTGCGTAGCTGGGTCAAGCCTTCATTCCTTTCAACAAGTTCCTAGTTTCTAGGCATGGCCATCTCAGCCTTAGTTTTGGATCAGTCGTCTCATAGGCCAGCCCTTTTCTTGAGAAGCCTGGACCTAGAAGGCTATTACACCCCAGGTGCCTTCCTGCCTGCCTACAACTGGATGGTAGAATCATTATTGCTGGTCCTGAGTCAAAAGCCACAGGGCATATCTTGACAGACCTTGGCTGAATTCTGTGAAGCTTTTTCTTTTCTGCTCCTCTGAGGAGTTAGATGCACCCTGTGTCAGTTAAGGTACCAGCAGGAAGCAGAATCCAACTCAGGTAGTTCAAAGGACTATAACGAAAGGGGTACAGGCAGTCGTCGTTTTGCACAGCTCTGATATGCATGAATTTCAATGATCAGTAATTTCAATTATTTTAGTTAGGTAACACCAGTCCCCCAACAAGATGGTTAAAATTTCAGTTACATTTGTATATGAACTGTGAACAATTGTATAAAGCTGCAGTTGCTGAAGTATAATTGGACGGCCAGCTCATCAGTCCACAAATCACTATGTAAACAACAAATGCACAGCATGATCATGACCAATCATGTCACCTCTTTCAAAGCCTGTTGGTGACTGGTCACTGGACATCTGTTACTCAATTCATGCACAGACAGCAAAGTGTGTGGTTGTGTTGCTTCCTTGTTTCCCAGTGATAAATCCATGTGACTTTTTACAAAATGGTTAACTGAAAGAGGGAACTGGCTAATAAAGATGAAAATGCAGGAAGGAAATGAAAAGTGATAATACTGGAAGTAAAATTTGAATAGCATATTGATGGAGTTACAGAAGAAAGAGCTGACTGTGGGAGTTGACACTGCTGCCATTGGAGACTCTGGATATGCAGCCAGAGGAACTTAGGGAAGGTGAATTTAATACATAAATGAATAAGTGAAGAAAATGATGGAAGTGATGAAGATGTCCCAGAGGAAGTGATGCCAGCAAAAACCTGCTGGTTTTAAAGGAACTCTCAAAGGTATTCTGTGACACTGAAAGTAAAAAGGATAAAATAGTGGCAGCTGATCCAGACTTAGAGTATGTCAATTTGCCAAGGCAGAGGAAAGATGTTCACTCTCTATCAAAATATACAACAAGGAGAAGCAGGCAAACACTGTTCAAAGCGTTCTTGGTAAGATTTTTACGAAGAAATACTTTTTATCCTCAATGTTTCTAATGCTTCAAATTAGTTTATTTAATACTAATTTTTACTACTTTTTCTCTTACCAATAGTAAGAGGGCTTTAGTGTTTTGACAAACGTTTTGAAAGGTCACAGAATAATCATATTTTTTTCCCACTGATTATTAAGGTTGTTTTGCACGGTCATTTTTACAGTCCCAAAACTACTGTGCAAAGTGAGGACTCCTGTATTTACAGAGATGGGGCACTATCAGCAAACGAGCAAGGGACGGCAGGGCATTCTAAGGCTAGACACGACAGAAGGCACACGGCAGAAGGGCCAGGGGAGCAAATAGTGCATCTGGAGCCATGAAGCAGGTACACACGGGACGAGATCTCTGTGTGGAGGGACACAGCCACAGACAGAAAATGCAAGCACAGAGGGGACTGGGAGAAACATCCCACCCTCCTGACTTTGCAGGTGCTTTTCACTGGGTGAATCCAGCTGAAAGGCAGCTTGCAGTAGGACCAGGCAATGCAGTCAGGTCAGACTAGGGCATACAAGAGGGTGGAGGTGGGTGGAGCTTGGAAGGGGGGCATAAGTACACCTAACACTGTGCTGTCATTTTTATGTCCATGCCCTACAGTTGAGGACAGAGTTACCCGCCTCTCTGATGCTCAGTAAAAACTAAGTGAACACAGATGGGAATCTAGGTTTTCATTCTCTCAATATAAAGTCCCTTCTAACATCCACTGTGCTCCAGAATTCCCTTAGTGATGCTTGTCATATTGGCTGGGACACAAAACACAGAGAGTTAGAGGACAATTGGGAGGAGGAAAAGCAAACTCAATGTTTAAAAGAAAAATTTCTATTGACAGCCCCCCAAACTCAGTAGATTTTAAGCAAGATGGGCTAGGAAAGTGTCAAGTTACATACTAAATAGCACTGACAGAATGTCAGGGCAGGCGTGGGTACATCTCTCTCAGATGTGACTGAATATAAAGCACGTTGCTTGGGATCAAGTTTTAAAGCATCTTACTAACATGAGAGTTTCTACAACTTATATAAGAGAGCTTGTGTGTTTTAGTTATGTCTTTGGAAAGCTACTGGAGGTCTGGGGCATTCATTAATCAAAAACTTGCTATTTAAACAGGAAAGAGGCTCTGGTTGCTCTTCTTCAGAATGCTTGATTGCTACGAATGGTCTACTGTTAGGAGATGGCTGTACATATTGCTATTGCCCGGGGGCTAGTCCATCCAGGAGGTTCCAGTCCCTGGGGTCTACCCACTAAGCCCATTTAAGTTACTCATGCTGCCAGCTTCCTTGCAAAAGGATGGAGAGGATCAACAGGGCAGAGTTTCTCACCCTTGGCACTACTGACATTTTGGGCCATATAATTCTTTGTCATGGGGGCTGTCCAGTGCATTGTAAATATTTAGCAATATACTTGACCTCTACCCACTAGGTGCCAGCAGTACCAGTGTTGGAGCAGGCAGATAGCTAGACAGGAACAGAGAAAGGGGGACATGGGCCAAATGGCAGGGAACCAAACATCCTGTAGTCAACAGGGGTCCTTGGGCAAAGAAAAGCAGGACCCTCCAGACTGACGGGGAACCATACATTTTGGGGTGATAAGTGTCCTGGAGGCAGGCAAGGAAAGGTGGGAAAAGGCGGGAATCTCTGCTGTCTGAAGGTAACCTTTTGGTCATTATGCTCTCATTACAATAAAATTAGCCTTGCAGATAAGTTTCCATAATGCACCGAGGCCATGACACTTCCGATCAAGACTAAATAAGGACAAAATTCCCTCCTCCTCTCCACAAGGTGGAGCTGGGATGAATATCAGGGGCTACAACCCCAGACCCCTCACTCCCCAGTGAATATTCTGCCCCTTCATTTCTACACCCCCATATAACCTGCTTGCCAAAGAAACTCAGCACAGCTACTCACCTGAGACTGCCCACCCTCCCTTTGAGAATGTGCTATCAATTAAATAAATCTTCACTTTGCTTTCTTGACCTCCCTGTCTGTCTCTGAATTCTTTTTTTTCTTTTTAATTTTATTTATTTATTTATTTTTGGCTGTGTTGGGTCTTCGTTTCTGTGCGAGAGCTTTCTCTAGTTGCGGCAAGCGGGGGCCACTCTTAATCGCGGTGCGCGGGCCTCTCACTATCGCGGCCTCTCTTGTTGCGGAGCACAGGCTCCAGACGCGCAGGCTCAGCAATTGTGGCTCATGGGCCTAGTTGTTCCGTGGCATGTGGGATCTTCCCAGACCAAGGCTCGAACCCGTGTTCCCTGCATTGGCAGGCAGATTCTCAACCACTGCGCCACCAGGGAAGCCCATGTCTCTGAATTCTTTCTGCCATAAGACAAGAAGCTATTCCCCGATCTTTGGCGAGCAACAGCCAGAAGACTTGCCTCAGCCTCTCGCCTCTCTTGAGCTTGAGAGGCGCTGCCTTACTTCCTGCCATTACTCTCTCTCTTACCTCTCTCTCCCTCCCTCTCTCTCTCTCTTCTGCTTTCTTATTGTCTGTCGCATTTTCAGACCTACTGCCACAATGATGGGGTCAAGCCGTAAAAGCCACTAAGATGCTCACCACGAGAAATCTCCCTTCAGATGATGAGTGGGTTGTGCAATGGACTACAGAGACGGTAGGTCTGTCCGCCCACCTCAAGACAATTTCCACGCAACGTTTTAGGCACACAGTTAAAAGCATAACCCTGGGACTTCCCTGGTGGTCCAGTGGGTAAGACCCCAAGCTCCCAGGGCAGGGGGCTCAGGTTCGATCCCTGGTCAGGGAACTAGATCCTGCATGCATGCTGCAACTAAGAAGTCCGCATGCCACAGCTAAAGAGCCTGCATGCCACAACTAAGACCTGGCGCAGCCTAAATAAATCAATATTTTAAAAGAACAAGAATAAAAATAAAAATAAAAGCATAACCCTGCCCCCTCCTCGCAGTTACCCTTATAGGCTTATTATTGGTCCACCTATGCCTCACTATCCTTGTCTCGTCTCTGTGTCCCTATCTCACTCTTACTTTTGCAGCTTACTCTGCTGGAAATGGGGGAAAAGAAATCTGTCAGGCATTTTCCAACCCTGTCGCTAGGTCCTGCACTTCTCATTGTGCAAGGCGTGTCAGGAAAACTTTCCGGCCCTTCTCACAGGCAGCTAGGGACCCCAACCATAGGACCCCCCCAAGCTTTGCGTCCTTTGGATTTGCCTTATCCACCATTTAATTAACCATCATCAGGTTCACTTGTGTGGAAATATAAAACACAGCCTTACTTAGAGTTTGCACCCTGGCCATGGCAGCTGAGTTCCTTCAGGAGCTCCCTCACTCTGTGGGTGGTCTGTGGGTGTACCCAAGGGTGTTGGGAAGGGGGACCCATGGTGGTAGGAGGATGCCTCAGGCCGCCATTCTTCTCCACCCAGCATTCCGCAGGCCCCCTCCATGGTCCCTCCCATCCCCACTCCTGCCTTGTCCTGTAGGGGCGGGTCTGCTGCGCTTACCTCCCCAGGCTTGAGGGATCCTTAATGGCCAGTGCCTGTTTTTGGAAACTTACCACCCTTTTAGAGAAAAGATGCTTCCCTGACTAAATGGGTCCTAGAACCATGAGGATGTCCATTCCAGGGGGACATACCCTGGAACACAGGGATTAATACTGCCACAGAGTCTACAGAGGAGCCTTCAGGAAGGTCGCTCCTCCCGGGTTCCACGGATGCCAGGATAGGACACAGGCCCCAGGACGCTGTGGCCAGCAGGACCGCCTTATGGGGGAGTAGCTAACCCCCATTTTGGCTAGAGCTGACAGGACTAGGTGGAAGGGGACACCTGGAACCCCTCCTGCCTTGGGGAGTCCCTACAGGCCCTCCTAACCCTAGTGCTCCTCTCTGTTACAGGAGTACCCTCTACCTGAAGGAACGATGGGAAACACCTCCTCCATATCCAAGGACTCACCCCTCCAGTGCATTCTGAGTCACTGGAATAAGTTTTCTCTAGATCCTTTAAAATGCAAAAAGCTTGTTTTCTTTTGTGAAACAGCCTGGCCCCAATATAAACTTGAGCACGATGAGGCCTGGTCTGAGAATAGAAGCCTCAACTGTAATACCATCCTACGGTTTGACATTTTTGCAAAAGGCAGGGAAAATGGACAGAAGTTCCTTATGTTCAGGCTTTTATGGCCCTAAGAGAGAACCCGGAGCTATGCAAGTCCTATGTTAGGGAACCTTGCCAGCTGGGACCCATTCAGGCTACAAAAGCCCTCTCTAGTGGCATCCCTGGAGGAACAGGTGCCCCAGACAGAAAACCCAAGCCCCAATGCTCTTTAACCACCTTCAGCCCCTCTCCTGTCCTATAAGTCTCTTTACCCTTCTGTACCAGAAGTGCAGCTGGAGCTTCTTTGCCCCCTTCAAGAAGTAGTACACCCCTTTTTCTTTGTCTGACCTCAACCAGTGCTGTACTCGTTCGGGCAGATTTTGGGAGGACCCTAGCCAGTTCACCAAAGAATTCCAGGGACTGACTCTCTCCTTTGACTTTACCTGGAAGGACCTAAATATTGTCCTTTCCCACTGCTGCACCACTGAGGAAAAGACCCGTATTTGGGCACAGGCTGAAACATATGTTGATGGATTACATGTTGTCCAACCACAACAATACCCTGTGGGCATGATGGCAGTGCCTCTAATGGATCCCAATTGGGACTATAAACCAGGCCAGGCTGGTATCACTAGCAGGGACCACATGACCCTTTGCCTCACTGAAGGGATGAAGCGATGCATAATTAAACCTGTTGACTATGATAAGGTTAAAGAGATCACCCAAGGCCAAGATGAAAATCCAGCCTTATTTCAGGCCCAATTAGTAGATGCCCCTAGAAAGTATACAAATGTGGACCCATACACGTTTGAGGAACACATTGTATTTGCAACCCACTTCATTAGCCAATCAGCCCCTGAAATCCATTGGAAGCTTCAAAAGCTTGCCATGGGGCCCCAAACCCCTCTCAACCTTCTAACTGACACAGCCTTTAGTGTCTTTAACAATAGACACCAGGCTGAGCAAGAAAGGAAGGAACAGCGTGACTTAAGAAAGGAACAACGGCAAGCCAGGCTTTTGGCAGCTGTCATGACAAGACCTCCTGGTCACCCCAAAAGTACTCCCAGAAGACCCCCCCGCCAGGAAAGGGAGCCTGTTTTAGCTATGGGAGCCCCGAACACTAGAGCAAGGAATGTCCTGGAAACACGTTCCAGCCTCCACCCAAGACGCCATGCCCACTCTGTAAGAAGATATACCAGTGGAGGAGGGAACTGCCCCCAGCTCTGAAGGGAGCGAGGAAATTCCCCCATGCCAGTCATGGCAGTGGTTGATTGCCGGGACCTGGGACCTCCCAAGGCTCCCAAGAAGACAGTCATCATCACACGGGAGGAACAGTCATCAGTGGGTGACCACTAACGTGGCACGTAAGCTTGTCCAGTTTCTAGTGGACACAAGGGCTACTTACTCTGTCCTGACTTCTCATGCTGGGCCCCTTGCCCCTGAAACCTGCTCTATTGTTGGGGTAGAAGGAAGACCAAATCTAGAACATTTCACCACCCCTCTCACTTGCACCTGGGGAAAGACCCTTGTCACACAAGTTTCTTGTCATGCCTAAATGCCCCAGCCCATTTATTGGGAAGGGATTTTCTCTCAGCCTTGGGAGCAACTCTTACTCTCCCTGAAAACCAAAACCAAGGCCTATTTTTGGCTGGGTTATGCATTATGGACAGCGCAAAATATTCCCCCCAAATTAAAAAAACAAAAAACAAAAAACCTTACAGATCCACAGGTCTGGGATCAGGGAACCCCAGGGAAAACAAAGTTTGTCACTCCTGTAAAAATCACCTTAAAGGAGGCTAATAACTTCCCTTCCAGGCATCAATACCCTCCCTTTCCAGTAAACTCTCCGTTTCTCAGCTCTTTTGCTTCTCATGAGATCATGTCCCCTTTAACCACACCCATCCTAATGGTCTTCCTTGTTATTCACACTGGCACAGCTCCACCTTACAAACATCCACTCTCAGACACCATAAATGCCATTGCTAAAGTTACTAACTCATCTGACTGTTGGATCTGCCCCCACAGCTGTACCTCCCCAAAGGACCTACATCTTTTAGGACTCCCTGCCTCCTTGAAGGACATGGTGGCGCTAACAGCAAAATATTCTGGGTTCTCATCTACCACCCAGTGAGGTAAGGAAGGACTGGGGCAGGAACCAACTGGAGGCCAAACTCTCTGGAACAGACACCCTCCTCCAAATCAGAGGGAAGGGTATTTCATCTTTTAGGTAAAGCTAGCCTCTGCTATTTACTGCTATTAGCAACCAGGGACAAGAATTAGGATGGCTTAATGAAAACACAGTACAATCACACTCTACTTTTTAGTAATCACAGTTGGGTGGCAGACACCAACCAGACTGCCAATATCCAACATGTGGGGAACATCATTACCTGGTGGAAGAACCTAGTGACTGGAATAAATAAAACTAAAACTCACAATAAAAGCATAATATTCAATAATAGTTAACAATACACAAGAGATGACCAGCACAGGGATTGGACAATATTCCAGACTAATGTTTAATATAACTAATAACTGTATTCAGATATACTCCAACTTCTCCCTGTTACAGCTGCTGTATCGAAACCTGAGGTGTTGAGAGAAAAAAACTCATGGCTTCAGGAAACTCCAACTTCAAAAGACGATGTGGCAGGGATTTCAGCCCATCTCACCTGAAGATGAGGACTAACACCAGCCACTGGATCTACTCCCCACTCTCCATCTCCGCCACTGTAAACAACCCCGAGATCCCTATCTCTGACAGATAGCAAGGAGACCTGGACCCACAGGTAGGGACAATGCCCGTGCTCACTCGAAGCAGTTACAGAAGATGGACCATCGACCCTTTGCCCCTTAAAAGATTTTAAGGGTGCAGACTCCTTGAAGTGGGAATGTTAGAGCAGGCAGATAGCTAGATGGGAACAGAGAAACGGGGACATGGACCAAATGGCAGGAAACCATACATCGTGTAAACAATGGTGGGGGGCAGGGGGGCTCCTCCGGCAGACAAAGAAAAGCAGGAACCTCTGGACTGACAGGAAACCACACATTTTGGTGTGATAAGTGTCCTGGAGGCAAAGAAAGGTGTGGAAAGGCGGGAATCTCCGGCGTCCGAACGTAACCTTTTGCTCATTATGCTCTCATTACAATAAAACTTTACAGATAAGAAGTTCCCATCAAGCACCGAGGCCATGACACTTCCTATCAAGACTAAATAAGGACAACGGGGGGTGGTGGTGGTGGTGGTGGGATGAACTGGGAGATTGGGATTGACGTATATACACTAATACGTATAAAATAGATAACTAATAAGAACCTGCTGTATAAAAAAATAAATAAAATAAAATTCAAAAAAAAAAAAAGACTAAATAAGGACAAAAATTCCTCCTCCCCTCAGCAAGGTGGAGCTAGGATGAAAATCAGGGACTATGACCCCAAGCCCCTCCCTCCCTCTCCTCCCTTCCCCTCCCCCCCTCCCCAATGAATATCCCGCCCCTTCATTTCTACACCCCACATAACCGGCTTGCCAAGAAAACAGCCCAGCTACTCAGCTCTGAGCCTACCATCCCTTAAATAAATCCTCGCTTTGCTTTCTTGACCTGTCTCCTCTCTGAATTCTTTCTGCAATGAGAGGAGAGACTACTCTCCGGTAACACGGGCTCCAGCTGTAACAGCCCAAAATACTTGCAGGCATCGCCAAATGTCCCCCGCGGGGCAAAACCACCCCCTGTTGAAAAGCTGAGAAACAGTAAGGGAGAGGGTACCTGGGAAGCCCTCACAGAAAGAAGCCGTGCAAATATAATAGCAGTTGAGGCAGACCTTGTTTGTTTGATGCTTTAAATTCCAATGTCTTCCTTTCTTTTCTGTAGAGAGAAGTCTGTGCCTTTACTGGCCAGCCCGCTACTTGAGGGCAACGAAGCGGGAGGAGTGCGTGGCCCCCATGCCCGGCCGGCCGTGCTTCACAGGCTTATAGGTGATGAGAACTCGCCTAGGTAGTGGCCAGTCATCTCAGGGTTGGTTTTCACCTGGCTGAAAGTCTTGCCGCTGTAATCACCCTCCAAGCTGCCCACCATCTTGGGCAGGATGATCACGCCGTGCTGCACGTCTCCACCACCTCAGGCTCCTCCGTGGGAGGCACCGCCCTCTCGGCCTCGCGCAGGCGCTTCAGCAGCCACTCGACGGCTGCTTCCTCCGCAGGCCGTAGTGCAGCCGCCGCCGCTGCCTCGGGCTGTACGGCTGCATCAGCTGCTCGCAGGCCGTGTTCAGTAGCTGGTCGAGGTCCACGCGGCCGTAGGTGAACTTGCGGAAGGTCCACTTCTGCTGTTCCTCCGTCACCTTGTTGGCACTTCCTAAATTCCAGTATCATCACTTAACGCGACTTATAAGGAAACCGTATTTCCCAAGCCAAAATTCAGGACATATGACTTAACAGAGGCTTAAAACAAAACAAAACAAAACACGTCTATGAACGTATTTATTCGCCAGCACTCTACAGTTTAAATCACACTTGTATAGGTTTTTTCCCTTCTCTCTTACCCCTTTTATCCTTTACAGGCATTTCCCTTAACAAATCTCTTGCATGTCTAATCCTGTCTTGGCTCCTGCTTCTAGGAGGACTTGACCCGGTTCAGTGACTCAAAAAAAAAAAGGTACTGGTGAAGGAAGAAACCTATGGCCATCGAGGGTGCCGCTCAGATGGCTCTAACATAACCTGCCGCCAAGAGCTGGAGCTGACTGACAACCTTGGCTGCCACCCGGGGTTACAGGGGCCAGTCTTTCCCTGGCTGCCTCTGGGCAGTGACTGAGATCGGCAGGGGCACCAGCATGGAACCTTTCCCACCAGAGAGGTGACCCCTCTAAAGGGAAAGTTTAGCCTGGGGACACCCCAGAGGCCTGGCCACGATTTTCTCAGAACTGTGCTGTGGTCTGAGGTTCTTCCTAACCAGTC
Organism: Balaenoptera borealis; assembly: GCF_965194805.1. NCBI lineage: Eukaryota > Metazoa > Chordata > Mammalia > Artiodactyla > Balaenopteridae > Balaenoptera > Balaenoptera borealis. The sequence continues at coordinate 46,657,054 of NC_138869.1, read as the reverse complement.
CTTCTTCCCCCCTCTCTTTACACAGGGTCAGACCTGTACTGCAGAGGGCTCTCTCTGCAGACTGCTGCTCTTGAGCCTTCACAGATGTTTCCCCCAATCGATCTCTTGCACTGCAAATCCCATTTTCCTGTCTGCTTCTCAGAGGATCTGACATGTAATGGATTCCCCTCACTAAAAAAAAAAAAAAAAAAAATTATATAGAACAATGTAATATGTAGCCAAACTGTTTCCGAGGTAATCGAATAGTTATATTACTTAAAACCAGGGATGTACCAGAAAATTGGGATGTACAATCATCCTGTCTATGTTTCCTAGAAGAGTGGATTATATTTCGTTTTTTAATTAATTTTTTAATTGGAATATAGTTGATTTACAATGTTGTGTTAGTTTCTGCTGTACAGCAAAGTGAGTCCGTTATACATACACATGTATCCACTCTTTCTAAGTGAGGATTTCTGTACTAAGAACGGCCACTTCTTATTGCCTTCCCCGCCCCTCTACCTGGAACTTCCTCCAATAATTCATGGGACACCTGCACACCAATGTTACCCTAATTCCTTCTCCTGCCCCCTCAACATGGCTTTGGAATATCATTCTATCCAGGTAGAGGAATGGAACCCTGGATCCATTCAGGTGACAAAGATATGAATCCTCTAAGCTAAGATACTATTTCACCCCTCCCCCCAAGGAAATCCCTCTCCTTCTCGTCCATCCCTCCTCCTCTTCCTCTTCAAATGTGAGGACCTCTATCCCACCATGAAGATATGAGACTAGGATATAAAGAAGGTTGGAACTTGAGGATCAAGGCTTGGCCTTTGTAATGACAAAGAGAAAAATAGTCCCTACCATCAGGCACTCAGAGCTAGGCTGCAACATTCTGCTGTCGAACAGAGCCAGTCTCGCAGATCACCAACCTCAGACAAGACTGACAAAACAGCATTCTGTAGTCATGTCTGAGCACAGACAAAAACGAAGCCACTGTGCAAACCACAGAAATCACCCAGCCCCAGCTAACACAAATAACAGCTGTCCCTTCACCAACCACGGCTTTAGCTCTGCTGCCTTTGTCTCACCTTCTATATAAAAACTGAAATTCCTGAGCATAGAATCGATCCTGCTTCCTGATAGCATCCAATCCAGAGCAAACCCCTGCTTCCTTAAAACTTCCCCCACATCACTTAACACAAGCACAAGTTCTATTCCAAGTCCCTTGTGCTAAGAGACCCTATGACTCCTCATCTATGCATGTACACAGCCTCCTTCCCTGCAACAAATCAGTAAATCCAACTTTGTTCCTAGTGGTCTTTGGCTACAGGGCATAGACAGGTGGTCCACAGGTGCTGGATCCAGCCTATGAAAGAAAAAGAGAAGAAATGAAAGGCAAGACAATGATGAGAAAAAAGGTCTCAGTACAAAGAGTCGAGGTGTAGATGAATCTCCTGACTAGGGTTCCAATTCTAACTCAACTTGCTCTGTGCCCTTGAACAAATCATACACAAGTGGAAATACATTGAACCTTCACAGGGCTGCAAAGTTAACTCTGATGTCTGAGCAGTCATCAGTTTAGAAACGCACAGGACACCTGTGAGAATGGCTATCATCAAAAAGAATACAAATAACAAATGTCAGCGAGGATGTGGAGAAAAGGGAACACTCGTGCACTGCTGGTGGGAATGTAAATTGGTGCAGCCACTGTGGAAAACAGTATGGAAGTTTCGCAAAAAACTAAAAATAGAACTATTTTATGACCCTGCAATTCCACTCCTGAGTATATATCAAGGAAAAATGAAAACACTAATATGAAGAGATACATGCACCCCTATGTTCACAGCAGTATTATTTACAATCGCCAAGATATGGAAGCAACCTAAGTGTCCATCAACAGATGAATAGATAAAGAAGATGTGGTATATAAATACAATGGAATACAACTCAGCTATCAAAAAAGAAATTTTGCCATTTGCAGCAACATGGATGGACCTGGAAGGTATTATGCTAAATGAAATAAGTCAGAGAAAGACAAATACTAGACAAATCCAAATACAAAGACAAATGATATCACTTATATGTGGAATCTAAAAAAATACAACAAACGAATATAACAAAAAAGAAGCAGGGAATTCCCTGGTGGTCCCGTGGTTAGGACTCCACGCTCTTACTGCTGAGGGCCCAAATTCAATCCCTGGTCGGGGCACTAAAATCCCACAAACCACATGGTGCAGACAAAAAACAAAAAACAAAAAACAAGCAGACTCACAGATATAGAGTACAAACCAGTGGTTACCAGTGGGGAGAGGGAAGGGGGGAGGGGCAATATAGGGGTAGGAGAGAAAGAGGTACGAACTATTAGGTGTAAAATAAGCTACAAGGATATATTGTACAACACGGGGAATATAGCCAATATTTTATGATAATTATAAATGGAGTATAACCTTTAAAAATTGTGAATCACTATATTGTATGCCTATAACATATAATTTTGTATATCAACTATACTTCAATAAAAAAAATAAATTAAAAAAAAAGAAAGAAAGAAACGCACATGCCTTTCAGGAGCAAAAACAGACCAATAATGATCGTCACCTTCCAGAGACTTATAAGCTCAAAGTTAACGGCTCAACTTTTAACTCGTGGGCCGAAGTAGAGGGCACCAGTTAGGAAAATTCATGCTTCTAGGAGGGACCAGACTAAAGGAACTGTGATCTCAAAGAGAAGAAATCGAAAGGTGGGCAGAAGGTTTTCTATGCATCCTACCTGAGCCAAGTCAGCTTGAGCTGCGGGCAGGCTGCCTGTGTTGAATGGTGCCGCCAGCCGGACGGCCTTTAAGCCACCTGTCCTACCACACGGCTGCCACTTTTAGCTGTGTGCTTTACCTGGGGGAGGATCTGGTCCCCAGGTGGGGAAATGCAAGCTCCAATGGCAAAGGGGGGCCCTAAGCAAGATGGAGCAACCTTTCTTGCCCTCAGTGGTGAAAATGTTAACCAGAAATGCCCTTGGCACAGTCTCACGGATGACCTGCCTATGCCCTCGACTGGAGATCCTGCAGTTTCCTTACTCACACGCTGGTGGCCCTAAACCTGGCTTTCACGGCCTTCTGTGCCCTGATGAGGGCCCAAGTTTCCTCACCCATACCCGGAAGCTATGGGGAAGGTTCCTTGCAGGCCGGTGAGGCGGAGCTCTTGGCCTCCTCCGTGCTGTTCCACCCTGAACAGAGTGCGATTCCTGGTTCTCAGCTGGTTCACTGGGTCTCAGGATACCAGCAGGCGGCCTGGACGGAGGCAGTCCAGACTCGCCAACAGGACGTTAACTGGGCCAACCGCCCTCCTGATCCCCCCCCACCCCACCACAACACCTTGCCTCGTCCTCGCCCTCCCCTCCCCCTACCTCGCTCAGGGCCTCCTCTGTCTCTGGACCTTGGGCTCCCTCAACTGTCCTCTGGGCCTCAAGGGTCTTTCTCACCCTCTGGGCCCCTCAGGCCTAGGTATTTTTTGCCCTAATTGTCCTCACCTGGTCCGCTTTAAACATAGTTTAAAATCATGGCTTAGAAGCGGGAAGGGAGGACGGGAGGCCAGGGCAGTTGGTTTACAAATGTGCCTCAAGATGGGCCTCATCCTCCCCTGGGAGATGGGTTGGAAGGAAGGCGGGGGATGAGTCTGGCCTCAGGCCCTTGCCTCACAGCTCCAGGATGAGAGCTTGCTCTTCAACTAGAAAGATCTGGAAGGATTAGGAGCTGAGGTAACCCAGGATCCTTGGGTGGGGATTTTTGTTGTTGCTGTCATTTTGGGGGCAGGCCTTGAACACCTTAGGGAGGGAGGGGCCCCCTGAGCACAAACAGTCCTTTATTTAATGGTCCCCTTGTGACAAGAGCCCTTTCACAGGAATTTGCTGGAAGAATTTGACCAATTGAGGAGACAAAGCTCATTGACTCCCTTCCTCTGTCCTCATGTCATCCGATATTTAGCATCTTAGGGCGGCTGTTCACAGAGGAGGACAGTGTGTGTTCCGCAGAAGCTCATCCCTAGCACAGCCATGATCTTCAAAACCCTCTTTCTAATTTTCTGGGTCCTCAAAGAACTTGGGAAAGGGGACCTGGAAAATGGCAATTCAGAAACTTGAGATGAGACCAAAGCATCATAGAAGGGCCCACCCTTCTCTACCCCAAACTCTGGGTATGGTGAGTTGGATCCAGGAAGCCCCAAGATGCCACCCTCCCCAAATGAGCCTGTTTGGTTCCTTTTATTCCTCAGTAGCCTGAATATGTTTTTCATCTCTCCTTCAGGCAAGAAAATATTAGGTTGCTGTTCCTAAAGAAACAATAGTCCTCTGTGCAGAGGTTTGGAATCAAGGGTAAATCTTGAGATGACCTATGTCTTACAGATGCAGAGTCTATTACCTTCTAGCTGCTCCGGCCCTAAGCGTTCCTGAGGGCCACGATAGAGTGCACGGTTTTCTTATTCAGTACCCAAAATGAAGGTTATGGGTTAAAGAATATTGCTGAGAAATCATCACAATATGTTTTAATTAGTTTACAGATTAATGTAGCTTGTTTGCTAAGTACTTGCAACCTGGTCTGTTGCCTTGGGAGCAGGGCTAGAAACAAAAGGTCAGAATTGGGAAAATTGAATAAAAATTGGCAAAGAACTCATCACATTTTATGACTGCCTCTCCAGCTAAGCCCCACATTCATTCCTCTTTCAGTTTAGAAGTGTCTTAACAACTCAAGAAAGGATCTAATGGAATCGAGATAACCAGCACCTCGTTTGGTGCCATGCTTTTTGAATGAATGAGCAAATGTTGCCATGGAAGTTTTGTAATCTCCTCCCCTCCCCCACTCCATGTCCCAACCCTCCCTCATAGCACTTTACCTGGCAGCTTCTCCACCAGCACTCAGCCTTAGCACACTGTCTTGCACATAGTAGGTATTTAATGAGTACATTGAAATAACTGGATTGAACTGGGTACACAGCAGAACGAATACCACACAGTTGAGTGCTACCCACACTGAAATTCTTCATGCAGATCAAAGCAGAGTTGATGCCATGTTCAATTATTGCTCAACTCTTGGCAAGGATCTGAAGACAAATAGAAACATCTTGATCTATTTGTGCAAGAAGTCTGCTTGCAGCATCTGTAGCAAGTGTAAATTCTCATCTTAAAAACTGATGTCCCTGGCCTGGAGAATATAGATTAATTTTTTTTTAACACCAAAGACAAAGGCTTTATTATCTCAGAAGGAACTTGTTACCCATGTTATTTAAGGAAAATATAATTGGAAATACTTCATCCTGGATATAGTGGACTGATTTGACACTAGACATTTTTTAAAAGGTATAAGGGGTTTTTATCTTCATTATTGGAAGTACTTATGTTACCACTATTTCTCAAAGAGACTGTTATTTGCAGAAATATCACTGGGTTGCTTTTCAAGAGGAAGTGAGGAAGATTTAACTCCTGATTGGAAAGGATCACCTCTGAAGAACACATTTCCCAATTATCCTCCCATCAGCTGGCTTACTGGGTCTCAGGATACCAGCAGGGGCCTCCTGGGTGGTGCCTGCAACCAGTGATGGGGTTGGATGGCGGTGGCCTTGGGAGGAGGTTGGAGGGCAGGTTCACCCCCAACCCCCCAGGTGGAAGGTGGGGAAAATGCTCAGCCTGCAGATAGCTCCGGTGACACTGCAGTTGGCAGGCCGCCAAGCAATTAGTGTCTCTTGAAAAGAAAGGGACCGACAACGGACTTGGCCACTGCTGGTATCCTGAGACCCAGTGAGCCAGTCCAGGGTCCAAAGTACACACTGAATCCAAGTCTGAGGCAGAATGGCTTTTTCACTCCCACAGGTTTATGGACTTGGATTTTGGCTAAAAATATTTCTTTCCTTTCAAAAGACTAAGTATCACAAAATGATTTTCTCTCCCTGAACTCCAAGGAGCCACCCAACCCCCTCCCAACCCTAGTTCCTGGGCTTAAGATCTGAGTGGATTCTAGTCCCTCCTGCCAGGATCCTGGAGAGGGCAGATCTGAACGTCCTGGGCAATGAAGGGGCTGAAGTCACTTCACCAGCTGGTGCCGGGACTCCTCTTTCCAGATGGGAGAGGGGGGAGTTCCACACATCCTCTCCCAGGACTGGTTGTCAGCCCCCAGAGGACTTCTTGGCCTGGGAGTATCAGCATTGAGGAATGGAGTCCCCGAGGTGCTGTGGAAGAGCCTTCCAGAGTGTTTGAGCAGCTACCACACCTTCCAGTCTTTTCCAGCCTTTAGCCTCTCTGGGAGTAACCTGGGATCTCTGACCAGAGGGGCGTGAAATCTGGCCAAACTGGTCCCACCATCAGGGGTGGGGAGGGGAGAAGGGAGGCTTAAAATCTCTGAAAAACTGCACACACAGGAGGCTGACAAGAGTGAAACCACCAAAGAATCTTGAGTTTTGACAAGTTTTTAAAAAGTTTTTGTTTTCATTTTCTTTTATTTTAAAATAAGGTACATTTGCATTGTTCAAATTCAAAAGCTACAAAAGGGTATATGGGGAGGAAAAGTTTCCCAGTCACAGTTGCCTTCCATGAGGGCAAACACTGTCCACAGTTTCTGTTTAACAAGCTTTTTTTTCAAACTTCTGTTTGAAACTTTTCAAATGCTTAGAGGCTATTCAGAGGCACTGACTTAGCTCTACATTGGAGAAGAAGTGATGAGTTTCTGACCATCTTTAAAGGAGTGGTACTGTTTGCCCAGCCTCTTGTCATTGAGGAAAGGTGTCCTTTGTGGGTAGGGGTGGAGCAGGGAGAAAAGACTGGACCGTTGCTATGGTTACTTCAGGCGATAGGGAATGCTGCACCCCTCACATGGGTTTGTTGGGGTCCGTCTCTGATCTGGCTGCCTGGTCAGGCAGGCCCAAACACCCAGGGCTGCCTCAGACACGGGCAACCAAATATCTTAACATACGGCAATAATGTTAGAAAATGAAACCCCGCAGTTCCCGGTTCCTTGGCTGTGGAGCCCACACAGCTCATGCTGTGATGCTTCTCCCAGGAACATCTCTTTCTAGGGCTGCACAAATGCTGTAGGATCATATGCCAGCTTGCTGGAGCTGACAGCTAAATGAGTTTGGAGAGAACGAGGTGTACAGCATCTTTGAATTTGACACAATTAGCTAGAGAACTGTCAGCTCACAGGAAAAGACAACGACAACCAGCTTGCTGGAGATGAAACCAAGCCAGATGAGCAGACTATGGGCGATATTTCTTTTCTCTTCAATGCAGATGTAATGAAGAGTGGCTATTAAATCCAGACATTGTCATATACATCATCTCTCCCCACCCTGGCAATCACCTTTGTTAAATAGGTATTAGGATTCACATTTTACAGTTGAGGAAATTTTGGTTCAGAGAAGTTAGGTTGCCTGTTAGGGTCACACAGCTGGTGCTTCACAGCTGCCTCTTAGTAATTCTGAGGTCTCTTCAGTCTGGGGATAAACGTTACTACTCATGCTGCACTTATGTAAATGATTAAGCCAAATTTAATGAGACTATATTTATTTTTCAAACAAAAGAGTCTGATTATCTTTAATAGAAATGGGGATAATTATAGAGAGAAATTCTATGTGTCAATAGAAAAAATATAGTGTACTCTTGTGGGCTGTCAAATTCTAGCCATGCTCACTGTCTCTGAGCTTTTCGACCTCTGTAAACTGGCTCCTAACATTTGTGCATTTTAGTAATTAACATTTCCATTTTTTCTTTCCCCCTCTCAACTTGGTGCCACTGAGAACTAAAACCTGGCTGCCCAGATCCGTATCAGGACTGCCTAAAAAAAAGGAGAAGGAGCAGCAGAAGGAGGAGAAACCCTGCAAAGTGCAGCTGGACACCTCCAGGCTCCGCACTGAGAAATATCTGTGACTGTGACGCTGGTGTAGATGCTAGCACCAGACATTCAAATTGCAAACTAGGAAATTCGTTGGCTTGGCACTGCTATTCTCACCCCACCATCTAAAGATGCTTTGAGATGGGGGCATATAGATACAATGGAATATTACTCAGCCATAAAAAGAAACAAAACTGAGTTATTTGTAGTGAGGTGGATGGACCTAGAGACTGTCATACAGAGTGAAGTAAGTCAGAAAGAGAAAAACAAATGCCGTATGCTAACACATATATATGGAATCTAAAAAAAAAAAAAAAAAAGGTTCTGAAGAACCTAGGGGCAGGACAGGAATAAAGACGCAGACGTAGAGAATGGACTTGAGGACACGGGGAGGGGGAAGGGTAAGCTGGGACGAAGTGAGAGAGTGGCATGGACATATATACACTACCAAATGTAAAATAGATAGCTAGTGGGAAGCAGCTGCATAGCACAGGGAGATCAGCTCAGTGCTTTGTGACCACCTAGAGGGGTGGGATAGGGAGGGTGGGAGGGAGACGCAAGAGAGAGGGGATATGGGGATATATGTATACGTATAGCTGATTCACTTTTTTATACAGCAGAAACTAACACAACATTATAAAGCAATTATACTCCAGTAAAGATGTTTAAAAAAAAGAAAAAAAGTTATGGAACGAGGCAGGAGAGTGGGGGAGGGGGTGTTGGATGAAGGTGATCAAAAGGTGCAAACTTCCAGTTATAAGATAAATAAGTACTAGGGTGTAATGTACAACATGACTAATATACTTAACACTGCTGTATGTTATATACAAAAGTTCAGAGAGTAAATCCTGAGTTCTCATCACAAGAAAAAAAATTTTTTAAATTTTGTATATATATGAAATGATGGATGTTCACTAAACTTATTGTGGTAACCATTTCATGATGTATGTCAGTCAATTCATTATGCTGTGTACCTTAAACTAATATAGTGTTGTATGTTAATTATTATCTCAATAAAACTGGAAGATAAATAAATAAATAAATAAATAAATGCTTTGAGCCCAACATCTAGAAATCTTCTCACTACCTTCTGGACTCAAAAACTGAGGTTACAGTTTGTTCTAACCATTAGCCTTTCCCCCCCTTCATTTTCTATAGAAATGTCCCTCATTAAGTGCCTGATTGCTCACACTATATAGAGGCTTAACTTAAGTGGGCACCCAGCTCCCACCTGCAGTACCATTTCCTGAAATGAAACACAACTGTTTCACCAGAGTGACTTACTCCCAGGTCTAAGAGACTGATTCAGTAAGATATGGGGCAATATACTTAGATTTGTTCTTTTCCCCTTGTTCCATCTATGCTGCTTCCACCTTTGTAGATCTCTTATTTCACTACTTCTAACCCAAATCTCTCTGCACAGCTGCCAACTCAACTTTTAATATATGAAACTTGTGTTTCAAATGGGAGAATGAGGGATTCAGAGTATTCCACCCCAAAATATGCAAGCCCGGTGTAAGGATTATTTTGAGCCGAAGCCAATTAAGAAGAAACAGACACAAGAAAAACTCTCTGTCCTCTCCCTCTCTACCAGGAAGGACAGTTTGATTCTTCATCACCAGAGACAACTCTAGACTCTTAGCCCAGAGACGACAGCAGAGAAATCTATACAACACACCTTCCGAAAACCCGTATTTTCCATTAGCTCCCCCCATATATTTACCTTTTCACAATTTGCCACTCACTCCTAGAAGCTCAAAGTACTTTTCCTTTGTCTTGTCACTTCTCTACAAATTTAATGCTCTTTTACGATGCGATATATGCATCCCCTTAAATCTGAGGCTCTGAGACTGACGCACCCATAGGCTAGAATGGATGTGACACTGTGCCAGCTTCCAGGCCCAGGCCTCGAGGGACTAGCGGCTCCGACATCCTGATGCTGGGAACACTCGCCCTGGGAAGCCAGCCTCTGTGTTGTGAAGGAGCCCAGAAAGCCCTGTGGAGTGAGTGGTCCACATGATGAGGAATCAATGCTCCCAGCCGGCAGCCAGCAATAACTTGCCTGCTGTGTGATGCACCATTTTGAAAGTGGATTCTAGTTGAGCTGCCCCAGAGAGGCCACACGGAGCAGAGATAAGCCATCCCTGCTGAGCCCTGCTCAATGTAGGTTTGTGGCAAAATATGTGATTGTTCTTAAGTCACTAAGGTCTGCTGTGGTTTGTTACACAGCAGCGCCCGGTCTCCTCTGTGTACTTGGGTCTCCCCTCCAAGCGCATGGCGGGCGGTGGGGGCCCGCTTGGAGCTTCCCTCTCCCACTGCCTTCCCTTTGCTTCTGTTCTGGTGGCTGGTGACCTGCACTGGGTGTAGAGCAGTCAGTGGCAAGGGTGGCCTCTGTGGGGGTCAGGTATTGGGAGGGTCACACAGAGGGGGCTCAGGTTGCCTCAACAAGAACAGAACAGAACTCTGGCCTCTCAGTCACTCATCAGCAGCCCAGAGTCCAGCTTCCTGGACCATAAACACATAGAGAAGATGGAATCTGCTGAGCCCATGTTGAACCTGGGAAATGAGGGCCTCAGCTGAACCAGGGGACAAGTTGCCAAAGCACTTAAACAACCTGATGCCTTTTTTTCTGTATATTTGTTTATTTAAAAAAGTGTAGGAAATGAATAAAACGCTGCCTCAAAAAGTATATACAACAAATAAATTATTTTGAGTTAAGCATTGCAGATCCACACAAATCAGTCCTAACCTTGACCCAGGTTATGTTCCATGGACTTACGCTTTTCTCCCTTGACTCTTCCTTGAGACATCCCCCTCCCGTGCAAAATGACTGCAGCATTAACCAGTCCTGTCTGAGTCGGGCTTTGTCACAGGTACAGAGGATGGGCGTGAGGGCAGCCCGGCATCAGCAGACCCAGCGTGGAGGATACTGTGCTGGCACAAGCTAGGCTTCAACAAATGTGTTCGGTTTTCAGCGACCCTGAAATATTTTACAGAAGTGGGGCCTGGGCTTTAAAGGAAAGAGCCAGGGGTATGTCGGGCTGGCCCTTTCAAGGAGGCATGTTTTTGGAAAACATTAAATCCACCTGAGGTCTCAGGAAAACAGCAACTTGGCCTGGAGTTTTCAGCTCTCGGTTAAAAGAAAATGGCCACGTGGGGCCCTTGTAAGTAAAGGTGACGTGTGATGACAGCCATGCTTTGAGGGTGGGATTCAGAGCACTGACTGAGTGACTGTCAGAAGTGGCCAGGAGGTCAGAGAAGGCAGAGAATGGAGGGCCAGAGCCCCAACGATGATTTTAAATATTGATACAATTTCAGCAGAGGGAAGGAAGGCACAGCCCTCCTCTGGCCCTTCCTGGAGGGTGTTTGCCAGCATCTCAGGTCAAGAGGCTGAGGGTCCCTGGGCAGAGCCAGCCTTTCAGAAGTAAAGGTCACTGTCAGCACCAAAGGCATAATTTTAAAACCCCCAACATACTCTTCCTCCTGGAAAGAGTTAAAAAAAACCCTGGAACACACACCATTTAGGAGGTTGCAAAACTCCTTTTCATGGAGGCAAAGTAGCAGGTGGACAAGTCTGGGCAGTGCATTTCCAAGGTGAAGTCACTGAACACGACGACCTGCATCTACTTTTCTTTTTTTTTTAAATGTTAATTCCTTTTATTTTTTTTTAAATTTATTTATTTTTGGCTGCATTGGGTCTTTGTTGCTGCTCGTGGGCTTTCTCTAGTTACGGCGAGCGGGGGCTACGCTTTGTTATGGTGCGCGGGCGTCTCATTGCGGTGGCTTCTCTTGTTGCAGAGCACGGGCTCTAGGGCGCATAGGCTTCAGTAATTGTGGCATGCGGGTTCAGTAGTTGTGGCTCGCGGGCTCTAGAGTGCAGGCTCAGTAGTTGTGGCGCTTGGGCTTAGTTGCTCTGTGGCATGTGGGATCCTCCTGGACCAGGGCTCGAACTCATGTCCCCTGCATTGGCAGGCGGATTCTTAACCACTGCGCCACCAGGGGAGCCCTGCATCTACTTTTTTTTTTTTTTTAATATTTGTTTATTTGGTTGTGCCGGTTCTTAATTGTGGCATGCATGTGGGATCTAGTTCCCTGACCAGGGATCGAACCCAGGCCCCCTGCATTGGGAGCGCAGTCTTATCCACTGCGCCACCAGGGAAGTCCCCCTGCATCTACTTTTTAAAGGAGGTTTTGCCAAAGAAGTATCGACCTGGGACTGTACTGACAAGCCATAACACAATCCTTGTCCTCCCGGATGAGAACAGGGGTCACAAAGGCAAATGCCCACAGGAGCTGGGCTGGTAATTAGTATAAATGATGGATGTGGGCTGTGTGTAAAAGAAACTTTCCTGAAGCACCCATCAGCCTCAAGAATTGTCTTCTTATTTCATATGAGATATGAGTCCTGAACTTTCCATTTCATTATGAGAAGCAACTCTGCAGGGCGTTGACCAATAGCAGCAGACCCTCAGCCTCACTGTGGGAGGTGACAGGGTTGGTGGGCCCTGCGGTGAGCTGGTGAACCAGATGCCCCATCTAAAGATGAGCTGCGTTTCAACTCCAGCTGGTTGTTGCTCGGTGAGAATGTGAGCCCCAGCATGGCCAGACCTTCTGATCTGGATTTTTATGTAAACATTTTATAATTTTAAATGTTGGTGACTAACTCTTTAAAAAGATGTGCAGGCAAACAAAACACACCTGTAGTCTGGATCATTCTGCAGTCTCTCCTGCAGGGGCAGGAAAGGTGTGGTAGGCAGAATAATGGTCCATGTCCTAATCCCCAGCACCTATGGATATGTTACCTTACAGGGCAGAAGGGACTTTTCAGTGTAATTAAAGATCTTGAGATGGGGAGATAATTCTGGATTATCCGGCTGGGCTTTATAAGTGAAAGGTCCTTGTCAGTAAAAGAGGGAAGCAAGAGTGTCACACTGCCACCATCAGAGGCAAGGAATGTGAGCAGCCTCTACAAACTGGAAAAGGCAAGGAGATGGATTCTCCCCTAGAGCCTCCAGAAGGAGCACAGCTCTGCTGACACATGGATTTTAGCTCAGTGAAGCCCATTCTGCACTTCTGATCTCCAGAACCCTAAGATAGGAAATTTGTGTTCTTTTAAGCCACCATGCTTGCGGTAATTTGTTGCAGTAGCATTAGGAAACTAATACAGGTGGCCACCCTTTGGTGTATCCTTCAATGTTTTTAGAGGATGAAAATACTCTCTAAATTTCTATTTAGATGCTAAAGTATTGCTGCAGCTGGGAGAGCCACACATGGCAATTCCAGGAAATTTCTCTTATTTCTAGGTCAAAGGACAATGGGACTCAAGATGGATTTCTATGGTAGGATAACCACACACAGAGCGAGAGAACCAGCAAGTCTCTTATCAAAGCAGGTGTGCGGCAGTACCCTCACACACACCCTTTTCTGGCTGGGCAGACTGCAAATTATTCCCACCTCCCAGGGGACAAGCACATGTTTATCTAGTGGTCAGCAGAAGTCAAAACCCAGCCATCTAACCAGTTAGCGTGAGCTGTCACTATGTCAGGTGAAAAGAGTTGCATGGCTATACATTTGACTTCTTAAATACACAGGACCACCAAATAAATAATAATAATAATAAAGCACACTGACATTTCCATCCAGGGGACCCCAGTGAGAGCAAGGGTCTCCGTGGGCTCCTAGGGGTTGGCACTGTCAACCTGAAGAAGTCTAAATCCAAATGCAAATCCAAATCCAGGGCTCACTGTATCCCTGTCCTGCGTGATTCAGCCTCTCCCCTCTCATTATGGACTGGTTACAACCCAACCTGAGTTCAGAAGGACATTCACCGTGATGATTGTATCCAGATCACAATTCATCATTTTCAATGTCTCAGCATTGGAATGAGTCCACTTGGAAATCAGAAGTTGGTGGCATCCAGAAAAACCTCCTGCTACCCTTCCACACAATTCCTCTTCTTCGGGATTTCTGGGTGGGAACCCTAAAGGGCATCTCAGTGCCCTGCTTTATGTGGAGTCTTTGGGGTGGGTCCAAGTTACTCCCCAGGCTCCATGGTCTCGTAGGTTTCTAGCAAGGGAAGGTCTGTGTTCCCATTGCTTATATTCCTGTCTTTGGGGTGGGAGAAGGTGTACGATTCGCTCTCAGACTCAGAAAGGAAGCCAGAGGATGGCTCATCTTCGGTCAACTTTGCAGTTGGAGCCCTGGAGCATACGGGGGGTGGGGAGGGAGGGCAGTCCCCTGTGGGGCCCTGGAAGGGCCGGTAGGTGTCCACCTCTGGCTGGAGGAAGGACCCTTTGGAATCCTGCAGCAGATGCCCGTACACCATGGTGTCATCGATGACGGCATACACGTGGGAGTCGTCCGTCTGTCTTTTCTGAAAGATTTTTGGCTGCATCGGCATCTGGGTATTGACGTTACCATTGTAGATACCTACAGCTGGGCCCTTGTTGATCTTCTTTTTCCTACTGAGGAAGGGAACAAGACAGAAGTCAGGAAGAAAACGATCTTAGAGGCTCACCAACTGTACATCCCTACTGGAATGAAGATCATTCAGGGTTCTGACCGGGTCTCCCCCAAGTCCCTCAAATAGCTTAGCATTTGAAACTGAAACTGCTGTCCTCAGCGAACATTTAGAAAGGGACCAGCTTCTGTCTCCAGTTTTTAAGGTGGAAACAGGAGCAGAGAGTGGTTTAGAGAGGGCACTGTTAACACCCTCTGTGCCTGAGTTTGTTTTGATACCTGCATGGTATCCAAAGGTAGAGACATCTGACAACCTCTCTTTCCTAGCAGAGACAGGTGGTGTCCCAAACCAACCACATCAAGCACGGGTGTGCCTAGGCCAACCTTCTATGACTCTCTGAGTTCTTTCCTGTAGCTAACGCTTCATCTCACTTTTGCATGAGCACAAACTACGACCATCTAGCTTCTAAATGATAGCATACGACACTCAGGATGGAAGGTTGTGTCTTAGTTTTCAGCTGGAGTTGGGGACAGTAGGACTCAGCATCAGTAGAGGGATCCAGTCCCTTCAGCAGAAACCTCCAAAAGAGGAAAGAGCTACAAAGAAGACAAAAGTCAGGCTCGGGTGCCCGGGTTCCTCCCTAACACCATTAATGCTTGGTTTGTAATGTTCTTTGGTATTGGACATGGATGGGCATTTGCACTCCCTGCCTCGGAAAACAAAGCCTCGCCCTCCATCTCCACCAGTGAAAAGCAGGGGATGCTGACTTTTTAGCCGACCAGGGATTCAAATGGAGGACAGTAGCTCAATTAGCATAATGGACCACATAATGCATGGCTGGCGGTTCACTAATTGTGAACCTATACTTTTCTGAGATAAAAATAAATCTAGTACATGTAGCTTGTAACACTGGGTTCCCTGGCCAGGATGACAGGCTGCAAGGCCTCCAGCCTGAAGCCTTGTAGCAATGCTCCGCCCACGTGCTCCTACAGTGCCTTGCTTGTCCCTACCAAGCTCTTCTCACACTGTCCTGACACCGCCTCCTTATTTGCCTGCTTCTTTAGTCCCTCTGCCCCCATAGACGGCAGGAGAAAAGACTGGGTCTTGTGTATCCCCAGCACCTCTCCTGGTTCCTAGGGCCCAGGAGACCCTCAGGAAATACATGCTTAATGACCAAGTTCAACGGCACTGTCTGCCCTCCTTCTCACAGCAGGAACCCGTCCTCCCTCCCAACCCAACTTGGGGACAGACAAGCCTTATGCAAACCTGCCAGCCAGTGGCCTCCCCCACAGCAAGGCAGTGGCTGGTAATTCCCAGGCCGGGACTGGGGCACTTTAGGGATGGAGGCAAGTGCTGGCCCCTCCCCTCATCCAATTCCCTCCTGATGAGGAAGCTGGGGCCCAGTGTTAATGCCATGCTTTCTCATCTGGGTGGAACATACTGTGCACCCAGACAGGAAAGTTTCCTGAGAGGAATGATACAATGATGTCTCTTTAATAAAAGAAGTCCTTTTCCCTCACGTGAGATGTGTGCAATCCCATTTCACAGAGAAGACGCCTCCCCCTGAACCTGCCAACCCATCCTCATCAGCAGAGACATTTCAAATCAGCAATTTCAATTGTTTGCGCATGGCCCCAGTTAATAAAAAAATTTTTTTTTTAGTTTTTTGCTAAGGGAAATAGATTCCCCCCACCCCCATGGCTTTAATTAGAAATATGAGCAGAACTGATGAAATCTGGCAGCGGCATGCACTCTGTCTAAAAAGGTCAACACTTTCCTCTCATAAAACAGAAGCTGTTATCCTGAGGGGGTGGAAGGTGAGACTGAGTCAGTTAACTGGGTCTTCCTTCCTCTTGCCCACAGGGCTGGCTTTTTGGTGCTTGTCTGGAGGCCAATAAACAAGCATAAAACAGACAGTTTGTTTAAGAAACTGGAGGAGAACAAGCTGGGCAGTGTGAGTGTCTTTTCCTCAAGGTGACGGGGGGAGAGGATTCACAGGCCTGGTCTGGCAGGGTCTACGTGAGCGTTTTCCTGCCAAGATCACCCCTGTGAGGACCACAGTCTAATGAGCAGACACTAAATGATTCACAGGGGACTTGTGCTGAGGCAGCTGCGTAAAACTGCAGGCTAAAATGTCACCGCATGTGTATTTTGTTTTCCTACTAGGTAGGGGATATTTTCCCCCTCCAAGCATAATTCACATCCAGCAATATTATTTATTTTCCACTTTTTTTTTTTTGGCCATGCCAGGCGGCTTGCAGGATCTTAGTTCCCCAAACAGGGATCCAACCCGCACCCTCGGCAGTGAAAGCTTGGAGTCCTAATTGCTGGACTGCCAGGGAATTCACCCCCTGCAATATTTATTTTTTTGGCCGCACTGCATAGCACATGGGACCTTAGTTCCCCAACCAGGGATTGAACCAGTGCCCCCTGCACTGGAAACATGGAGTCTTAACCACTGGACCGCCAGGGAAGTACCTCCCCCCACCCCCGCCCCGGCAATATTATTTAACATTGATCTTTGCGGGGAAAATGGAAAGCAAGAAAAAAGTCAATAATTAATGACAGCTCTGGTCTGTGTGCTGTAAGGAGGTGTCAGCTCAGGTGAAGACAGTTTGAGAAATTCCACCTACTTCTTTTTCACAAAGCAAACGATGAGTCCGAGGGCAAACAGCAGTAAGGCGCCACCTCCCACCACCGCGAGGATGATGACAGTCAGGTCTGTGAGCAGAGACACAAGGGAGGGAGATGGGGAGACACTTGGTATCAGGCTGGTGATGAACTCCAGTAGACAGTCTTCAAAGATGGCTACCATCCATTCCTTCCCTCCCCATATGCACATGCTGCTCCTCACTTTAAGGGGAATCTGCTTCCTTTCCTCTTGAATATGGGCTGTGCTGGTGTGGACCTAACCTTTTAGAAACCTGGCAGCTCCCTGCACTTCCTGAGGAAAAGCCAGCCACCATGTAAGAAGCCTGACTATGCTGAGACCACCATGCTGTGAGGAAGCCCAAGTAGCCATGTGGAGACTCCACGAGGAAAACAAACCAAGGCTCCCAGCCTTGAAAGTGAGCAAAGGTGAACCATCCCAGCCCCCCTCTAGCTATTCAAGGCATCTGGCTGAGGTCCCCGATATCTTAGAGCAGAGATGAGCCACCTGCTGTGCCCCATCCAAATTCCTGACCCATGGAATTGTGAGCAAAAAAAAACGGTTATTGTCTAAGCCACTAAATCTTGGAAGAGTTCGTTATGCAGTGAAAGATAAAACAAACTGGGGGACCTACCAGATCTACTCCAAAGGCTACTCCTGGCCTATCCCAGCTGTGCTCCCCTGACTGCCGCAGCCCATTTTGGAGGAGAGAAGAGCAGGGAGTGTAGAAGAAAGCAGGGAGTCAAAAGTCAGAGGTGAAGGAGTTAAGGAGAGGGTTGTTTCATGTGTGCTGTCCTTCTCCTACAGTTGTACAAAGGAAAAAGAAAATAAATCAGAGAGAGAGAGCCCTGCACCAAACCGGGATTTAGAATTTCTGGCTTGTTCAATAAGAAAACAAAAGGTGAGACTGTGAGAAAACAGGACTAGAAATAAATGACAGAAAATGAATGTAAGAGAGGAAGAAAACTCAGGAGCTAATCTGAGAGCGTGAGAGAGCTTTTCACTTGTGGCTTCTGGTCCCCGTCGGTTCTCTTGCTGCTAACCACCTGTGTGGCATTGGGTGGACACACAGTCTATCTGACCACCAAAAAGGGAAGGGGCTGGGGAAAAAAACCTCCATGGTTCCAACACTCTGTGGTGCTCTGTGACTATCTTGGAATCAAGGGCTAACATGGCCCCACCACAGATTGCCTGAAACTCTTCAGTGGCTACTACCACTTCGGGCATAAAGGCAAAATCCTCATCATGGCTCTGAGGCCCACGACTGAGGACATTCAAGGATTCTAATGTTTCACTGGACTAAATAAAAAATGCCAGCATCATGTATCTGTGTCACACTTTTCAGGTCCTCACAGTTTAATCACCAACACTGAATCCCCAGTGATAATTTTATGGGGTAGTTACAATCATCTATTCTCTGCAGAGGAAGATCAGAGGAGTAAAGAGACTTCCCCTATGTCAGAAAGAGGTTAATAGTAGACTGACTACCAAAATGCCCTAATTCTCCCCCTGCCCTCACCCATGTCCTTTATTTACTGTGTGATCCTGCAGCTCCTCCCATCAAGAGATGGAGTCCACCTGTCCACCCCTTGAATCTGGGCTGACCAAACCAATGCTGTCAAAGGGACAGGGTATGAGTTCTTAACCTAATCGTCAGGAGACCTTGCATGCTTCCCCCAGCCTCTCTTGGATCTCTCTGCCTCTGCCATGAGAACAGGCCCCAGTTTGGAGGATAAGAGACCATGCTGAGGAGAGTCAAGGAATCCCAGTTAACATGGCTGATCTTGGCTGGGCCCCAGACATGTGAGAGTGCCCGGCCAAGATTGACAAAGTCCTCTAGCCAACCTGCAGCTGCCCACAGGTGCTTGAGTGAATGAACCCTGACAAGCCCAGCTCAGAACTGCCCAGCCAACATGTGAGCAATAACAAATGGCTGTTTTAAGCCACTGAGTTCTGGGGTGGTTTGTTATGCAGTATTATTGACACAATAGCTGACTGATACATGGACAGCCAGGACTCAAATCCATGCTTTCTGACTTGCCTTCCAGTCTTGCTCCTGATCCCTCAACTACCAACTGCTATCCACCAGCCCCGAAAGACCTTACCCATGGTCCTTGGGGTAAGCGAGACCCAGAAAAGCAGGTCCAGCTGCTTCCTGCTCATGGGGCTGCAGTTGGAGATGTTGACCCAGAAGCTGTGATAGCGGAAGCTTGGCTTGGGCAGCACCTCCTCCTCCAGGCTGAAGATCTCCTCGGTGTGGGCCCGCTGCTCCTGGATGATCATGAACGCACGCCCTGTCTGGCAGACCAGGCCCGTTCGCTCTTTGAGGAAGGTCAGGCAGGCCACCTGGTCTTGGGGCACGCTTATGTTCCAGGACACGGAGGTGAGGGATGGAAGGCCCCTGTCCCAGTTAGGGGTCCTCAGGTAGACCTTGCTTTTCGTGTCCAGGGTCACTGTGAAAACACCTTCCTCTGCAGGAAAAGGAAGAGAATCCACGCAGAAGTTGTTTCACTCAATCAAGATGGAGAGAATAGGAGGGCGGAGGAGATGTTGCCACACCGTCCAGACTACAGAGCTTCCTGCCATGATGGAGAGGCTCTGGATCTGCACTGGCTAAGAGAGTAGCCACAGCCGCATGTGTCTGTTGAAGACTTGGAATGTGCTTGGTGTGACTGAAGAACTGAATTTTTAATTTTGTTTACTATTAATTTAAATTTAAATTGCCACATGTGGCCAGTGGCTACCATATTGGTCAGCAAAGGAAGAGAGTCTCAGATTAGGTTCTCGGGCCTTTTGAAAAAACCAACCAAACAACCAACCAAACAAACAAACACAAAACAAGCCAGTTTGCCAAACTGGTGGTTGTCTCAGCTTCCTTTCAGAGATGCCCTCAATGGGGCTAGCATCTATCTAATGCCCTGCTCCATGGCGGGACTGGTGTAAACCGATTTCTATTTTGGAGATTTAGAAAACTTCAGGTTCTGGGAAGAATTCTAGAATTGCAAAGTTGAAAGGGTCTCTGACATGTCAACTAATCCACTCCTTATCTTCAGGTGAGATAAAACCCCAACACTCCACACTGAGGAGGGTGTGTCTTATTTTCAAAGACTCCCCAGAAGGAGTTTCTCTGGTAACCTTGGAGATACCAGGCAACCTGGACTGATCTTAATCTTATGGCCAGATTCATTTCCCTCCCACTCATGCCTCTGAGAACAAAATTACAGAGTAAACCTAGAATTAAGGTCTTGGTCAATTTAAAAATGAACTTAGCAACTTGTAGTGGTGACTGTGAATTTTAAAATCAACAATGTAGAGTTCACCATTGTGACCGATTTAAACCTCATTTGCTGCCTGAGAAGATCATACACTAGCCTCCCAGGAGGGGTCTGCTCCCCCATGCAGGAGAACGCTCTAGAGATTCATCTCTTTCCCAGTATTCCTTCCTCTATGCCCTCCAAACTGCGTTCTGAATTGTCAAAGCAGAATCATAAAAATATCTGCATAAGGATTTGTATGTTACCACTTGAAGAATCCAGGACTTGGGAATATTTGGTTAGTTCTCATTTATGCCCTGCCTGCTTCCAAAAAAGTCTCGAACCTGATTATTTGTTCTGCTGCCTACCAACCAGCACCTCCCACTGTCAGAGAGTCTTATTTCTAACTCCTGGAATTTTCCACACTAGGTTAATGGTAAAGTCAGGATTAGGACTCATCATCTTGTATGAGGAACAGCCCCCTCAGCTATCCCTTCTCTTCAAACTGACAATTAAGACGATCAGAAAACCAAAATAAGATAAGTGTCCAAATAAGAAAGGCTAAGAGGGCATCGAGATGGGGAGAGAGTGAAAGACCCCCTTACCTTTGAAGTGGGGGATAAAGGACACGGCCAGGCTCTGCCTGGAGGCCTCTTGCTGGAAGCTGGGGGCAAAGGTGCGGAGGGTCACCGAGACGTTCTGCTTCACCTGAATCTGCTCTATGGAGCCTCCAGAGCAGAAGGAGCCGAAGGAAAGGTCCTGGCCGGGAACGGCACTGGCCACGAGGTAGCTGAAGCTGGTGTTGCAGACCCTCTCGTGAGTGTGCTGCTGCAGCTTCTGGGCAGGCACCAGTGCCAGGCTGATGCTGTCTTTGGGCACCAGCAGCTTCCAGGAGAAGTCGTGCAGCTGCACAGGCAGCTGGAAGATGTACCATGGCACCTGGAGCGAGTAGGACTTCCTGTGGCAGTACCGGTGGTCCAGGCAGCCTACGAAAGAGGGGCTCGTGGTACCCAGGCTGGGAGGAAACCGGAAGTGCATCCTCTCCAGCTCTCAAGTCAGCCCGAGGCTTTCTCACTTTTCCCTTTGGTCTCTCCTCTCCTGCTCTGTCCTGCGCTCCTGCCTCCTTGACGCCCCTTTTCTAGCTTCCCTCGTGCTCTTGCATTCTTACTCTCCACTAAACCGGCAGAACGACTTTTGGGGAGTATTCAGGGTTGAAATTTTCTCTTCTTGTTTACTCAAGTTCTCAACTAAGACAACCTGTGTCTTAGATGCTAAGTGCCACGTGGGCAGGGTACAGGTTTTTCCCTTCACCCAGCCCTGCTGCCCAGTGTCCCTGCCTGTGGGGAGGCAGTTCGCCTAGTGGTTAGAGCTGGGAGTAGAGTTGGGGAGATCTCAGCTGGTGTTTCAGCTCTGCCGCTTCCTAACGGGGTGGCCTCGGGCTGGCTGCTTTGCCTCTCGCGGCTTCAGCTACTGCCTCAGTGGAGACCCTAAGAGCATCCACATCAGAGATGATGGTGGCCCAGCAAGGAGGTGACTATTGGTTTTGCTGCCCTCCACTGATTAAACATTTCTATGTGACTAGCACATGTCAGGCATGGCTAGTAGCTAAAGGGATAAAAAACGGAAGAAGCCAAAGTTTTTGAGCTCAAGACTTGGTCTCATGCAACAGAAGACAAGCGAGCAGTGAGCGTGGAAGCAGGGGGCGTGCGGATGAGGGAGGTTGGGGAAGGCTACGAGCATTTCACAGGAGGGAGACCGGAGGCTGGACAGAGGAGATGTGAGCATGGACACGGGGGATGCCACTTGCTTCTGAAGGATGCATGTTCCCACGGAGGCTGCTGGTCTCAAAGCGGGTGTGTCTCCACCTTGCTCTGTGCTTCTTGGTTGCCCTTGCTCACCCTGACTGCTGGGGGCATTTCTGATCATACTATTTACAACCCACCCAGTGGACCCCACTAAGACAGGGCAGGGAGGGGAGAACTCCCACAGCTCGGCAGGAGCACACTGAAGGGGCGGGGGCGTACTTATGGTTTTCTCGGCGTTGATCCACAGGCGTGTCAGATCATCACAAAGGAAGGAGATATTGTGTTTGGAGCCAGCTGTCAGGGTGAGGTTGGTGCTGCAGGTCCGAGAGTCCAGACACACGAAGCAGCCGGGGACAAATTTGCGGCTCAGTTTGCTGGGCCGTTGCTCAATGGTCAGCGACATGGCTCGCTCGTTACTCAAGTCAACCATGTAGGTTTTATCTGGAACCACAAATAGAAAACAGGCATGAAGAATGGATCAGGATGAGCCCCGTGAGACAGCAAAAATGAGCACAAAATCTCTCATGGCTGGGGAACATTGGGAAATTTCTTTATTATTAAGAAAACATCGGGCTTCCCTGGTGGCGCAGTGGTTGAGAGTCTGCCTGCCAATGCAGGGGACACGGGTTCGAGCCCTGGTCTGGGAAGATCCCACATGCCGCGGAGCAACTGGGCCCGTGAGCCACAACTACCGAGCCTGCGCGTCTGGAGCCTGTGCTCCGCAACAAGAGAGGCCGCGATACTGAGAGGCCCGCGCACCGCGATGAAGAGTGGCCCCGCTTGCCACAACTAGAGAAAGCCCTCGCACAGAAACGAAGACCCAACACAGCCAAAAATAAATAAATAAATTTATTTAAAAAAAAAGATTGGCAAGTTAATATACATTTATATGTTTAAAAAAAAAAAAAAAAAGAAAACATTATGATAGCTTGAAACAAAATTTAAAAAGAAAGTCAGTGGACCGCATTTCGACCATCCTTATGTAACTGCTTTCATTTCTTCAAATTCATTTTTGTCCTTGTGCATATGCATGCATATTTTCACCTATTTAACAGTATGGTGTATATAAAATTTTATACTCAGATTTTACTTTATTATTTTATACAGATACACTTATTTTACCATATAGTTTTCATATTCACTAAGCTTTTAAAATATTCATTAATCTTAGTCATCTAAGTGAGATTTAGCATCACCTATTTAAATATTCTCCCTCTATGAAGAGTAATTAACAACAGCTGGTATTAGTGCAGGGATACAAGATTCACAGACAAGATGGAACCATAGGTATTATAATTTAATCTCTAATAAATGCTACATTTCAAATAAGTGACAAAAAGATGAAGTACTCCATAGGCTGGGCCAGGAGAACGGTCTCTCCCATTAGTAAAAGAATAAAATTACACTAGTACTTCAAAGCAGTTCACCAAAATAAAAACAAAGAGAATATCTTTATAAATGTGGAGTAAACACAAATTATAAAAGCAAAAAAATAAATAAATAAAGATTAAAATATCTGTCTGACTTAGGTACCATAAATAATGTTTAAAGGACAAGGGACACACTGGGAGAAAATATTTTCTACATAGAATGATTGAGCAGTTCACAGTAAAGGAAATATAAATGTCCAAATAGCCAAAATATGAAGTGTTGTTAGTATCACTTGTAATACTACTTATAATTAGAGAAAAGCAAATTAAAAGAAAGTGTATAGTATAAAAATAAAAACCCTACACCCCTATAACCCAGCAGTGTGACATGGGTATATATGCCCACATGTGTACGCCAGTGCTGTGACAGTGACTGGAGTAATACTGGAATAGTTAAACAGACCATGAAACTTTCACCAATGGAATATTACGCAGCAGTTAAAAAGAATGAGGGAGATCTAAATATACTGATATAAGAACCTCCAAGATATAGTATTAGGTAAAACAGCAAGTTGTAGAACCATAGACTATGACACCATTTGATTGTAAAGTCTCTACGTAAAATGAAATAGCTATTTCTACGTGTACATACTTATATATGTATGTACTTAATATTTAAATGAAGAGAAAAAAGATTTGGAGAGAAATATAACAAATCCATAATTGTGGTTACCCTAAGAGAGGGGCCTGGAAGTAGGGACAATACAGATGGTCAGGGAAGATTTTAGCTTTGTCTGTGATGTTTGAATTTTTAGTTAGAAAATATGTATGTATTTCTTATGTAATTTGGAAAAACTGCCCAATTATTGTTTTTTTAGGTCACTTCTATGATTGCACCAGTTGAAATAAAAGACTCTAATAAGCACATGCGCATGTTTCGTTTTTATCTATTTCCTCAGGATAAAATCCCAGAACTGATTGTTAGGTGAGAGAATAGGAATATTTTTTCAACTATTTAGAATGGATTACCAGACTACTTTATAAAAGAATCATTTCACTTTATAATGCCATCCCCAGAAGGCTCTACACTATGAACCCCTGGAAATCACTTTTTTACTGAGCTGCTTTTTAATTTCATTCGTTCTGCTTTTACAGAAGCCATCAAGTTAGGAAGATGCCTGTGCAAGGTGGTGCTGCCTTTGCAAGTCATGGGTGTTGCCGATGTGTCCATCGGGTCTCTTAGCCTCTCTGCCTGCAGCTCCAGTGAATAAATAAGTCCAGTGCCAGTTGGGAAAGCTCTGTTTCCCAAGAGAGTCTGCTAGGCTTCCTCCTTCCTGGTAACAGGAGCCACATACTTAATAGAATTGTTCCTTTTGAACTGGCTGCCAGGGAGCTCAGTGTCAAATTAGGAGCAAAATTAGGGAAATGTCTTATGGTTGTCATATCTGCTGACTCCTTTCTTTAGTTCTTATTGCTTATGTCTATGTAAATTTTACTGTAAATTCTAATAGTGCTTTAATCAGAGAGATGACATATCCAGAGCTGGAGTATATATGCTAATGTTGTTAACTTAAATATGATTTGATTTAGAAAATGGTTAGCTTTTCAATCTCCTAGCCCCACATTCAGCTCATATCTTACTGTCCTTTAAAATTTATCTTCGTTGTTACCTCTGGGAAACCCGCCCTACCCCTACCCTGGCTGTGTTAGGAGCCCTTTTGCTTCTGAAGCCCCACTCGCCTTTATCGAGGTCCAATCACAGGTTGCAAAAGCCTCCCTACCCCCTCCCTCTTTCCTAATTTGTACGGTATCAAAGTAGTGCACGCACAGAAGTTAAAGCAGGGTTTCTCTGGCTTGGCACTATTGACATTTGGGGCAGGGTAATTCTTTTTTTTTTAAATTTTATTTATTTATTTATTTATTTATTTATTTTTGGCTGTGTTGAGTCTTCGTTTCCGCGCGAGGTCTTTCTCCAGTTGCGGCAAGCGGTGGCCACCCTTCATCGCGGTGCGCGGGCCTCTCCCTATCGCGGCCTCTCTTGTTGCGGAGCACAGGCTCCAGACGCGCAGGCTCAGTAGCTGTGGCTCACGGGCCCAGTTGCTCCGCGGCATGTGGGATCCTCCCAGACCAGGGCTCGAACCCGTGTTCCCCGCATTGGCAGGCAGACTCTCAACCACTGCGCCACCAGGGAAGCCCGGGGCAGGGTAATTCTTCATTGTGGGGCTGTCCTGTGCACTGTAAGATGTTTAGCAGCATCCCTGGCCTCCACCCACTAGATGCCAGTAGCACCCCCATGGCCCTCCATTATAACAACCAGAAATGTCTTCAGACATTGTCACATGTCCCCTGGGGGGCAAAATTGCTCCTGGCTGAGAACCACTGGTTTAACGAATCAAATAGTTTTCTAAGGTTTGTTATGAAAACAAAACTCCCTCCCCACTGTGACCACTCCCCAGAATAACAACTTTCAACTCTTTTAGCAGGTTCTCTTTACAATTACATCCACAGCACCCAACAACATGCTTCTATTGCTGCTTCTAGATATTTCTGTTTCAGATTGTTTTAAAAAATTAATTAATTAATTAATTTATTTATTTTTGGCTGTGTTGTGTCTTCGTTGCGGCACATGGGCTTTCTCTAGTTGCGGCGAGCGGGGGCTACTCTTCGTTGCGGTGCGCGGGCTTCTCATCGCAGTGGCTTCTCTTGTTGCAGAGCTCGGGCTCTAGGCACGCGGGCTCAGTAGTTGTGGCTCATGGGCTCTAGAGCGCAGGCTCAGTGGTTGTGGCGCACGGGCTCAGTTGCTCCGCAGCATGTGGGATCTTCCCACACCAGGGCTCGAACCCGTGTCCCCTGCATTGGCTCGGTTTCTTAACCACTGCGCCACCAGGGAAGCCCTGTTTCAGGTATTATTTGTTGGTTTCCCACAAAAGAAGATGAGGATTTCCTCTCCTTCACCCACACTCACATCCCCCTTCCCACACTCCACACCTCGTATACAACATACACACACCCACAGTACACATGTCCAGCAAACATCCAAACCACACACTTCCTATTCACCCATCTTCCCAATCTTTACCATCATATTTTTATGTTAGATCATTATTCTGTGTTGGCATTATCATGACTATGTAAACAATAGTAACACAGTGTTTACACAGTCACGTTATTTCCATGCTATAGTTTCTCTTTCTTGCACAAGATTTTATTTCCCTAGAATTAGTTATTGCCATTTAAATCATTTCCTTAGTTTCTATGTACTTATCAGTAATTTGACACCCAAACTCTCCCCAACTTGTATAAATCTCCTTTCAATACCTATGAGAACATTAGGTATATCATCAAGTTATCTTTCTGAAAAGTCTCTCCAGAGCCTTCTCAACTGCTCTCATCTAAAGGGGCCCAGGTATGGTCTTGGGTCCCCTTGTACCATCATCCTAAGATTCCCTTTGCCTCTCTCTTGAAAGAAAAAAATTTTTGGCCGCACCCCGAGGCTTGCAGGATCTTACTTCCCCGACCAGGGACTGAACCCAGGCCAAGGGAGTGAAAGCGCCAAATCCTAACCACTAGGCCACCAGGGAACTCCTGAGATTTCTTACTTATCCATGGGGATAAGTCAGAGGCCACAATATGTGTCAACTCTTCCAGGACAAATTAAAGACTCACAGAGGGGCTTCCCTGGTGGCGCAGTGGTTAAGAATCCGCCTGCCAATGCAGGGGACGTGGGTTTGATCCCTGGTCCGGGAAGATCCCACATGCTGCGGAGCAACTAAGCCCACGAGCCACAACTACTGAAGCCCGCGTGCCCTAGGGCCCATGCTCCGCAACAAGAAAAGCCACTGCAGTGAGAAGCCCGTGCACTGCAATGAAGAGTAGCCCTCGCTCGCCGCAACTAGAGAAAGCCTGCATGCAGCAACGAAGACCCAACACAGCCAAAAATAAGTAAATAAAGACTCACAGAGCAGGAGTTACCCAAGAAAAAACAAAAACAACGCCAACATTTAGTTAAGGGCTCCAGGTGGCTTCTGGGGGGTTATAAAAGCTGAAAAAGAAGCAATGCAACTGTTTCCACAACCAGCATTTACCCAGATCAGTTACTAGAAGTATCTGGTATAACATTCTGGAAACACATCCATCTACCTTATTTGAATCATGTTAACCCAGAAACCTACAGGGCTTGAAGATACACTTAGTCTGCTGGTATTTTCAGAGCAAGTAAACGTACCTTCCAGAAGCTAGAGGAGGATGCAAAAGGTAGTAGGCTAGCAGTCTGCTCCCACTAAAGGGAGTAACATAGACAGGTAGACTACTATTAACTCATATGATCGTTATCAGCAGGGCCATTTGAACCTTTTAGAAATAATATCAGAAAATGAGAGACAGGCTGTGTGGGACAACAGAGAAGTTCTCTCTCTACGGTGACTATTAGATGAAACTTCAAGAGGACCAAAATTATTTTTTATATCTCCAGGTAATGGAGTGGTAATAATGCCAGGTATGGCATGGTAGTATTGTATCATCAAAAAAGATGAGGGTGCGTTATGGAGCACTGAAAAGCAAGATGTGTTTGGTGGAGACAAATGTAAATCAAGCTCTCTGACATTGCTGAACTGCACGTTTTGGGCAACGTAAGCCATCCATGCTCACACATCTGGTCACAGCTGGCCAGATCAGCCAGGGCAGCTTGTACATTACTCATCTTAAGACACAGGACACTTGTGCTCAAGCCATGGAAAGATATTCTCTGCAGGAGTCCTCTGGGTCTAGTTTTAGCTAAATTGATATTGTCAGCAAAGTAGAGAGAGAGTACAGAGTAGGGTCGGGGGAGAGACAATCAGGTACAAGGTAACATCTGCCTGCTGCCCACATTCAGAATTTGGTTTTTGTCAGTCTGGGCCCACTGTAATCAGGTCCTACTGTGGATGATGAGGGGTCAGGGTGCCTCTGACAGCTGCTTCCACCCTTGCTGAGGCTCTGGCTTTGCATGGTTGCTGTGACAGCCGCCCTCTTTGGCTTGAGAAACCCTCCCAGCTCTGCCTCCACTCTGTTTTTGATGCTCTTGTCCTTGTCTGATTCCCCCAGCAGCCAGGCTCCTGGTGCCCCCACTCTGTCCCATCTACCTTGCCCCTTCTGAGGGGTTGTGCCTTTGGAGAGTGCATCTGGCTCTCAAGCCACTTTGGACGAGAGGCTGCCTCCTGAGATTAGTGCGACAGGGTTTATGGAGGGCCTGGAATGCGCTGGAAACTGTGCTGAGTGTAGGAAAACAGAGGAATAAGACAAGATGCCTGATTGGGAGTTTAGTGGGACACAGACATTCAGATGGATAAACGAGACATGGTAGTGATGGGGAGACAACAGAATGAATCACTGAATGGGGGTGGCCGTGGGAAATTGTTTGGAGGAATCCCCTTTTCCCTGCCACGTGCACCACAGGGATTGAACGTGGGGAGACGAGGAGGGGTGGCAGGTCGGTTTGGGACACGTCTTCAGAGGGTGTTGAGGAAACACTCCCTTTCTCCAGCCACAGTCTCGAGGCCTCCCAGCATGCCCCACCCTGGAAGTGTCAAGAGTGGCACCTTCTTTAGTCTAAGCCTACCCTTAGACACCACTCGCTGGGCATAGTGCTTGCTGACCTAGCAAAACTGAAGCGTGTGGAGTCTCACTGTCCAGGGGTCATTGACATAGAAGAAGGGCAGTCTCCCTGGGTAGGAAATGGGAGGCTCTGCTATGACCAAGGGGACCTGCACACACATGTACAACGACTCATTCCCAGCACCAAAGAAAGGAATGAAAGAAGAGCCCCTGTCAACCCAAGTTCAGAGACAGTGGCAATGTCAGAATGCCTTCTTCATGCTCCTCTTTTTCCCAAAGACTCCCCCGCTAAGACTCTGAACTTGTCCTTGCTGGGTACCAATCCCCTTCTCAACGCACACCCCTTCTCATGAAGCCTCCGCTCCCACTCAGTCACCATCCCCCTCCCCCAAACCAAAGCCACTCTGGGCTCACTCTGTTGCCTTTCCAGGTGCAAAAGAAAGCCACGAAGGTAAAAAGACCCTTTCAAGGGGGTTTGAGAACACCCGAGAGTAAGACTCCAACAATATCAGTCTCTTGCCACAGTCTGAATAAGAAAATGAATCAAAATCAGCCAGAGCAGGACCAAGAGACCCAGGAGAAATCCACCACTCCAAGTAATGACTGGTACAGACAGTAACTGCAGAGCAAAGCCAGAGACTCCAGAACTATCTGCTGGTCTCCAATGGCCCAGCTAGCCAACCACAGAAACTGAATCTTTAACAGGGAGGGTTAAAACAAAATTGACAGTTTGTGAAAGGCTCCTTCATCCAGGGGTTGAGTGTGTGTCTCTGCTGATGGGGAGGAAAGAAAGGAAGAGGCAGGTGTGTGACAAGGAATGCAGGTGGGGTCCTTCGAGGTGGAGGACCAGACTGGGTCCTTCAGTGTCCAAAGTCAGCCAGACATTGGGAATAAGGACTGGGTGAGCAGTGAGCACCTGAGACAAACTCCCCCTTAACACTTTATCTCCTGTGCAAGGAGGAAGAAGGGCTCAGCACTGCTGCTTGGGCTGGAGAGAGGGGGCCCGGAGGAGAGGCATGATGTGTATGGGGTGGCAGGGCACCCACCAAAAAGGCACACAAATGAATTGCTTCCAGCCATCTACCTCTTAGTGGTGTGTGTTGTAACCTACCTTATGCTGTAAACAACTAAAGACCCTCAGAAGGGACAAAAACTCGCCGTACAGAAAATCATCAACCCCACCCTCCATAACAGTGTTTGGAGGCCACAAATCCCACACAGATTAGGACACCTTCTTGCTAAGTGACTTGGAGTCATGCAGTGGCCTATCCAGGTCAGGGCAGTGGGGATATTTCATTCCCTGTGGGGGAATAAAGGGGAACAGAGAATTTTAAAACAATAATAAATCTGAGTAAATCCAGGCTTGTTTTTATTGTCACTATGCTCTAGTGTTTCTAAACAATGTCAGTGATAAACTACTCTCCCTCACCAAAAATTGTTCTTTTCTTTCCAAAATTGTTTGTTTTCTTACAGAGAACATAATTTTTAAGCAGCTCTATTGAGCAATCATTGAATTACAATAATCTGTACATATCTAAGGTGTAAATTTGCCTAGTTTTGAACCTATATACACACCTGTATATACATCAACATAATCAAGATAGTGAATATATTCATCACCCACAGAAATTTCCTTGTGCATCCCCCTCCCTCCTCTCACCACCCCCCAGGGTGTTAGGAGGGGTGTTTTGTGATGACTAAGCCATCCCAGGGCTACCATTGGCTGGAGCAGTGACTTGATGAACAAACAAAGCTGAAGAGTGTGGCTCCTCATTGCCTAGGAGAAGGTATATGTAGGGAGATCAGGAACCCTGGCGCAGACCACTGGGAGCCTTCAGCATGGCTGAAGTTACTGGCAAACCACGGGAGTTTAACACAGATACGGACCAACCAACCGTAAGTACAAAACAAACACAAGCGTGGAACAACCACCCCTAGCACAGAACAACCAACCACAGTTGGGGAACAACCAACTACAAGCACAGAACAACCAACCACAAGCAGGGAACAGCCAACCACAAGCACTCAGGAAAGGACGGAGGGGATGACCCCTGCCAATACAAGTGCAGAGACAGTGCCAAGGTGTGGAAGAGAGCCAAGTGGGTAGAGACGGCAGCCAAAATTTTCTCTGAAACATCTATCATCTGTGCAAGAAAGTACAAGAGAGAAACCAGACCAACAGCATTTGTTACCACCAGCTGATGAAGAGAGTGAATGAAAATAACAGACAGAATCGGCTGACGCAGAACCAGGAGACCCCACCCTGGAGAACTCCGTCCATCCCAGTGATGCACAGTGTATAGAGAGAGAGTCCTGGGCACCTACAACTATCCACTGCACCCCCAGAGGAGCCCGTGGAGAAACGGCCACCTACGGAGAGACCAAATATTACACCAATAGGGTACACAGATTGCAATTATTAAAATAAAATCAACAAGATATGAAAAGAAAATAAACAGAAGAAACTCCTTCTGGGAAGTGACCTCCTGCATCCTATAAGTCTCATCTGTCTTCTGGATTACAGGCTGACGTCTAAGGACCAGTGCTGTGTCTTTTTCAACTTTGTATCCCTTCCTTGACCTAGAGCCTTGCAGGATAACATTTAAAGAGTGCTTACTACCTGCCAGGCACTGCCACCTCATTGCTCCTCACAACACCCCTACGAGGACAGCCCTATTATCTCTATTTGAAGATAAACTGAGTCACACAGGAGTTAAGTGACTTGCCCAGGCTCACACAGTAAGTAGGGGAATCAGGATTTTGAATCCACGCAGGCCAATTCCAGAGTAAGTGCCTTTAACCACTGGGCCATGCTGCCTGCAAAACAAGCTGTCCACACATATTTACAGAACCAGACAAACGTGTGAGTGCACAGGGCTGGCTGCCTTGGGCAATCTCTTGAAACTTAGGGTCCACGTTGGGATTCAGAGAATCAAGATGGAGATGTCCAGAAATCAGAGCTCTCAGGGACTCCAGCATCGCCTAAGTAAAGATACTTCTGCTGGCCAAGTTCACTCACTTGCCTAGAAAAATGCAAACCATGCTTGATGTAAAGCCTTGACAGTGCTAAACACATCTAAAGTGCAGTTAACCACTATTTACCTCAAAACTGAAGCCATATCCTTCTTGATGCTGGTAATAGCATGTTTAACAATTTGATTATATTTAGAAATCAACCCAGCTGATGTTACAGGAAACAGAATTAATCAGCAGCACTTCACCGTGACTGAGATGATAAACAAATCCCTGCATCTTCTAAAACTCAAACCCACTCCATTTCTGAATCCTTTCATGGCTGTTTTCAACATTCTGATAAAATTGTGACATAGGGTCATCAAAATGTGTCAGTGGACACACATGCACATACACACATGTATATATAAAGTTATGCCTTGTACATGGTTATTGTGAATTAGAAGGAATCTTGGGTCAAGATATGAAGGCACTGAGGCTTCCTGAGGAGCCGGGCTCCAAGTGGGTGCCGAGCGGGCACTCCCAAGACGGTGTCAGATGGGCAACCCTGGGAGTGGATCCCACATGGTCACTTTTCAGGTGTTTATCAGCCATGCCATTTCACATTCTCAATTTCTCTGCCTGGTTCTGTCTACTTCCCGGAAGTAAATAATATTAAAAACAAGGATGAGAATCAACCCTGTGGGCAGAACCCATCCTCAGCACACATCACAGATGTCCTGGTTCAAGACCACTTGTCACAACGCACAGACTCCAGCTCATAGATGAGCCCCAGGAATAGCCACTCTGAACTCATCCTGTACCTTTTTCTCAAGATCCATGCCACTCCTCTCCGTGAGGCAAGGGCACCCAGGGAGCAAGTTTTAAGGAGGTGCTCACTCTCGGGGGCTGACCTTGTACTGACACAACCCTGAGGGTGACAGCCTCTGTGAGAGGGAGCTCCTCAGAGTAGGTGCCTCCTTCAGTGTTGTGCCCTGGGCATATAGCCTCGCTGCAGTCCTGGCCCTGATGACCCTTCTCTAGGTTCACGGCATCTCAGTAAATGTGTGTGGAATGATACACAACCTCATTCTCACAGAACCTGGGGTTCTGTGTGGTCCAGAAGCACAGGCTCTGGGTTCTGAGATTGCTCTGCTCCAGGCAAGCTGTGTGATACTGGGCTAGTTCCATAACCTTTCTGAAACTTCTGGTTTCCCATCAATAAATGAAGATAATTCCTGTTTCCCCTGCAAGGCTATAATAAGGATTAGCTGAGACCACGTGAGTGGTGTGCTTAGCGCAGGGCTTGGCACTCAGACAATAAAAGTGTTATCATCACTGCTCACGGTGCTGGTGACATCCTGATTCACACTGTAGGGTCAGTCAAGACATGAGCTCTAGAAGGTAACCTTCCAATGTCTTCATTAAAAACAACTTATCACCCTGAATGCAAGATCATCTTAGCTTCTTACTGTGCTGAAGTGGAACAGTATGCCCGGCATTCACCAGTGACCTGGTCTCACTGCCTAGCAACGCACTTCCTGAAAGTCTTACAGGGTCCAGAGTCCAAGTGTGCCAGAGCCACAGACAAGAAGTAGGAAGGGAACCTCAGCCCAAGCAGACTACCCAGGAAGGAAAGAAGGCACTGGAGGAGGGGGAGGGGAAGGAAAGTGAGGCTTACTTACTGCTTTCATCTTGTGGATGTTGGACCAATACTTGAAACTGCAGCCGGAGGATGCCTGGATTTTGGACATCTTGGTCACAGCCCTGCAGAGAGAGGTTGAAGTTCCCGGCGATGTTCCCAGGCTGCTTGTCCTGCAGCTTGAACACCTCGCGGTTGGTGGTGGAGCCTGGGATGCAGTACTCAACCCGCTCCTCCTTCTTCACGCAGTTGGAGACACTGAAGTGGAGGAAGGAGACGCTCGCCCGCAGGTGCGCAGGGATGATGAACTGCCACGTCATGAGCTCGTCCTCGGGGAAGCCGTCCGGGTAGTTGGCAGACATCAGGGTGGCTGAGCCTTCACCTTCGAACACAGATTCGATGATGCACAGGCCTGTTGGGGGTGGAACCCAAACGAGAGAATAGGAGGTGATTAGACCCTGCCCTGGTCATCCACAGGTGGGGGGACAGGGGTTAGAGAAGAGGTGAAGGTGGGTCTTAGGTCCTGAGCACTGGGTCTGGATATGGCATGTTTATACTCAAGGTAGAGAGTGAGAATGAGGATACATCAGTGGTGTG
The DNA here is from genome assembly GCF_965194805.1 of Balaenoptera borealis. NCBI lineage: Eukaryota > Metazoa > Chordata > Mammalia > Artiodactyla > Balaenopteridae > Balaenoptera > Balaenoptera borealis. The sequence continues at coordinate 46,622,880 of NC_138869.1, read as the reverse complement.
TGAGTATATGTTTAATATTCAACCCAGCAGGGGAAAAAAAATAAAGCCTTAATTTGTAGTGTCTGCCCACTTCCTTGGTGTAAAGACTCCCACTATAGCTGATTTCAGGCTACCAACAGGAGATGGATGAACGTGGAGTTGGAAGGAGATGGACAGCCCTCTCACCATCACATAGGATTTTCACCATACAGATCCAATGGGCATACCTAACTTCAAAGCATAAATAGTAAAATGCAGTATATTAACTACAAAGTGTTGAGTTTTGAGTACTTATTACCTTTGTTCCTAAACTAATTTATTTAATTGTAAGTTTATATAATTTTATTTTTAGTAATGGCTCTGTTTAATACCAGCTCACAAAATTCCAGAACACTTAACATTGGCACTCATGAGCTGCTGTGGGCCAGCTCTGGCATACCACCGATACAATTCTAGAAACTGTGAAAGAGACAGAAGACAGGACAAAGACATGAGAAACAGAGTCATTAAGGTCTGTAGAGCCAGTCCCGTTTCATTTCTTGAAAACAAGCCTCACATACAAAGGACAAAGGAAAGAGTTACACCACCTGGTTTGTTTAACTGAGGAGGGTGGGTTCACACCAGGACTGGCCCACATGCTTACAGAAGAGTGGGACTTCCTTTAAGGTATTCAGATAGAATCACACAATTGCCGACATCTGACCATTTCTGATGGAGAGCAAGGGTGATTTTGTAGGTTTCAACCTCAGCAAACAGAGGGGAGGGCATGGCGAGCTCACGTTTTATAGACGACCGGTTTGTGATGCTGAAGCCGGAGACATTTCTGTTGAGGAACCACGGGAGGTCCAAGGCCATTTTCACTCCCTCTTGCATTTTGATCCGGGACACAGTGCCGTTGCTGCAGAAGGTTCCGATCCTGACCATCGTGGTGCCAATGCGGCTGCTGATGCTATGAGTGACTCCATCAGGGCAGCTCTCCCCCAGCCTGATCTGCCTCAGGCGAGGGAGGGAGAACTGCAGTTCTAGACCGATGTTCTTGTTAGCTTTGACATCCCAGATGAAGGTTCTGTTGAGGGTGGGCAACACCGACGTTGAGGGCTGAAGATGAACCTTTCCAAAAGGACATGGACCTGACATGCAGTCTGAAACACAGTCACAGAACAATCTGGTCAGACACGCTACTGGGCCACTCACTGCCCCTCCTCAGCCCCTGTAGTGAACTCTTTGGAGGGGGGGTTTTCTGGGGGGCCCACCCATCTCCTGGCTACATGAAAGTTGGCTGCCAATGGCTCACGGATGCATCCCTCTCTGGGGAAGTGCCTTGGCTGGAGGGAGCTGCCTTGGGGCAGAAAAGCCTGAGAGGTTTCCCTGCCCCTGACATCCATCCCAGCAGGGAGTGTCAACCCACAGCCAATCACTGCCAACCCAGGAGTGAAAAGCCTGACATCCCTGATTCACGTGACACAGCCTGGCAATTGTCACTCAAGCTCCAGATCAGTCTGCAGCTAAAACCACACCTTTGCTTCGCTGTCCTCGTTCTACCCTGCTTTCCTCACTTCTTCACGGGTTTCTTCCGAGGGCACTCTCTTGACTCATGACTTAAAGACAAGAATCCCCATGTCAGGCTCTGCTTCTAGGGAACCAGACCCAAGTCACCTCCTAACTACAAGTTTCCCCTGCTTTTTGAACGTTCACTTTATTCCACTTTGCTTTTACGAAAGACTTGCATTCATTGGTACTTGTTTCCGCTAACCAAAATAAATCCAAAGAGAATTTTTGCTTTTATAAAAAAAGGTGGAAAGCGAAAAGAGCGTTCAGGGTTTGTTTTGCAGGGAGCCATTACAGAGGCAGTGGGTACCCCGAGAGTGGCACCGCCAAGCTCCTTCCCCGGGAACGACACAGCATCTCAGCATCACGCTGCTACAGCTCTGAACTCTGTCCGTGAGCATTTGTGCTTTATTTCAGATTACTTTGCACATCCGTTAGCAAGATGTGTCCTAAGGTAACTGCTTCTTTGACTTAACGCCATTTTGGCGTGTGAAAAATGTCATAGGAACACTCTACTTTTGGGATAGTGCGGGTCGGGGAGGGGGGACCCGCACTGTTTTCCAGATAAAGTTAGTCCAGTTGGTGGATCTCTGCCCAGGCCCTACTGGAAGCCAGAGGGAGGCCCTTTGCAGTGGAGCCTTGCTTTGGGATACATATCCTACCTCCTCTATACCGAAAGAGTCATGATTTCTCAATTTTAAGGGTGCTGCGCCAAGCTCTACCTTTTAAAACTGGTTTTCCCGTCAACACATTCATCAACAGACTGAGTACGCTCTGAATGTACAGCCCCTTAATGGCTGGAACCTGGAAGCAAGGTCATCTTCTTGCCTCCTGGCTTTAATGCTGGTGTTTTATTACCACTGCAGTTGAATTTTTTTTTCCCAAAGGCTAACACTTAATGACATCCTTTGACGTACTTTGTTTCCTAAGCCTTTTTAAAACAAAGGGAGAAACGTTGCTATCAGGGAAGCACTAAGAGAAAGCAGGCAGCCTGATAGTGAGGCTTCTGTTGCCTCCAGCAGGGAATCTGAAAGGTGCAATGGACTTTGGCCACTGTAATAATAATCTGCAAGTCTAAATTTATTGCTGCTCCAGTGGAGTATCTGAAACCAGTGCCAACTCAAAATGGAATTATGGGAGAATTTCAGAGCTGTCTGTCTAGGACCTCTGAGGTCATCACGTCAAACCTCTCACTTTTGCAAAGCAGCCCTGGAGTCTGGGTGAGTCATGTGGCGCTCGCAGTGCACACGCTCCTAGGACAAAAGCCCAGGCTGTGTTTGGTCGACTTTCGTTCTTGCCAATGCACTGCGTTGCTTAACCAATAAAACAAGGTTAGATAATAAGGTGACAAATGCAACTAAAATTAGATTTTGTGTGTAGGTAAGGATAGTACCTAGTTTTTGGAGCTCGTGGAAACTTCATTGTTTCTATCAAGCCATCTCTTTCATAACTTTTCAACTACACTTCCCATGTGCCCTACTGGGTTCTGTGTTCTTGTGGGATCACTTAATCCTACTAAGGCAGTGGTTCACAGCCCTGGTTCCACACTAGACTCACTTGGAGGATGTTTAAAAAATACACATGCCTGGGCCACCCAAGCGACTCTGATTTAATTCCGTACCAAGTACCGGGAGTCAAAAAGCCCCGTCTCTCAGCCATGGCTCTGCCACCAGCCATGTGACCCTGGCGGTGTCAGGTTGTGCGAGCACTTTTTAATTTGTTGCTAAGAGCTTTGTTTTCAGAATGGATACACAAGTAAGAGTAGTCAAAATGATGGGCATGCCTCCAAGTTTTCTGCTCCCCGTCCAGTGCAAAAATGTTAAATAACTGAAATGATTCCTATCCAGAGGACGGAGAAGTGTAATTTCTGAAGTGATTCACACCTCATTTTCCCCAGCACAGACTTCTACTTTCATTAGCTTTAATGGGGCCATTCAAGAAGGGATGACATTGTAAATCAGTTATACTCTAATATAAAATAAAATTTTAAAAAATAATAATTAAAAAAAAGAAGGGATGACTGCAGAGGGGCTAAACTTTGAAACTTTCAGAATGTTTATTCAGGAAAGGTTTTTAAAAACAAGAGGCAAGCAGAACACTGAACTTGATTCCAGTGTCTAGATTTATAATCTAAAATTTTTATTTTCATAACATTTTAAAAAATTGTGAGCATGGGTTTTTACTATATGGTAAACTGTGTGTGGTCTGTGTGTGAGACTGGTCTCGTGAGATGTGTCTTGTGAGGTAAGATTGTGGTACCCTTTTCCTTTTTTTTTTTTTTTAAATAATATTTATTTATTTATTTGGTTGCACCGGGTCCTAGTTGTGGCAGGCGGGATCTTTGTTGTGGCATGCAAACTCTTAGTTGTGGCATGTGGGATCTAGTTCCCTGACCAGGGATCGAACCCGGGCACCCTGCATTGGGAGGGCCGAGTCTTAACCACTGGACCACCAGGGAAGTCCCAGTACCCTTCTCCTTTTTCAAGATGGCAGTCACTTTCTTGGCTTAATTGATTGTAAAAGTAATGCATGCTTGTAAAAAAATGGCACTACAGAAGAACAGAAAAAAGACAATGAATGTCACCTGTTCCCCTCCCCTACTCACTATAGAAATAATATAAGGCTAGCATTTTGGTGTTTAACCCCCCAGACTTTGGGCTCCATATGATTATGCGTATTCAATAAAGTGGGATTAAACTATACAAACTATTCTCCTACTAAAAGCTGCATTGTTTTCAATGGAACAAAGTGACCTGGGGCATCTTTCCATGTCAAATACATAGATCTACTTCATTCTTTTAATAGCAACACACTACTCCTTTGAGTTCTTAAGTATATCAATAGTCTTCTCAGCTCTGTAAATCTTCATTGAGATTTTAATTGTAATTGACTTAAACTCATAAATTAATTTGGGGGAGAAATGACACTTAAAAAATATTGAGGGACTTCCCTGGTGGCGCAGTGATTAAGAATCCACCTGCCAATGCAGGGGACACGGGTTTGAGACCCGGTCCAGGAAGATCCCACATGCCGCGGAGCGATTAAGTCCGTGCGTCACAACTACTGAGCCTGTACTCTAGAGCCTGTGAGCCACAACTACTGAAGCCTGCGTGCCACAACTACTGAAGCCTGCGTGCCACAACTGCTGAAGCCCGTGCACCTAGAGCCCGTGCTCCACAGCAAGAGAAGCCACAGCAATGAGAAGCTCGCGCACCTCAACGAAGAGTAGCCCCCGCTCACCACAACTAGAGAAAGCCCATGTGCAGCAACAAAGACCAATGCAGCCAAAAATAAATAAATAAATAAATAAATTTATTAAAAAAAAAAATACTGAGATTTTCATCAAGTAACATGGTATATCTCTCCATTTATTTACATCTTCTCTTTGGTCTTTCAGTAAAATTGTATATTTTATTTCATATACATTCTATGTATTTATTAAGATTAAATACTTAACTAGAACTTTTGAATAATGGTGACCAAAAGCATGCATAGTGAGAATCCTTATGTTGTTCCTTGATTTATTGGTAACGCTTCTATGTCTGGCTGTTAAATATATTTGCTATCAGTTTTTTTTTTTTTCCTGGCCGCACCGCAAGGCATGCAGAACTTTCCCTACCGGGGATCGAACCCATGCCCCCTGCTGTGGAAACATGGAGTCTTTTTTTTTTTCCAAATTTACTTTATTTATTTATTTTTGGCTGCACTGGGTCTTCGTAGTTGTGCACAGGCTTTCTCTAGTTCTGGCGAGCGGGGGCTACTCTTCGTCACGGTATGCAGGCTTCTCATTGCAGTGGCTTCTCTTGTTGCAGAGCATGGGCTCTACGTGCACGTGCTTCAGTAGTTGTGGCACGTGGGCTCAGTAGTTGTGGCTCACGGGCTCTAGAGCGCAGGCTCAGTAGTTGTGGTGCACGGGCTTAGTTGCTCTGTGGCATATGGGATCTTCCCAGACCAGGGCTCGAACCCGTGTCCCCTGCATTGGCAGGTGGATTCTTAACCACTGAGCCACCAGGGAAGTCCCTGTTATCAGTTTTTGATAGATACAATTTATTGGATTAAGAAAACATCCCTCTATTTCTGGTTTACTAAGAGCGTTTTATTAAAAACATTTAAGACCATCTATTAAGATGATCAAATGCAGTTTCTTCTCTTTCACCTAATCACACAAAGCAGTACATTAAACTTCTGTCTTCCAACAAGCTCTCCTGCTCTTGTTGTTTTAGTCTTTTAATGCAATTTTTTGGATTTGATGTATTTATATTTTACTTAGGATTTTTTTGGCATGTATGTATATTCATAAGAGATTGGTCTATGGTTTTCTTTTTTATGTGGTGGAAGATTTTGACATCAGGGTGGTAAGAGCCTTATAAAATGAACTGTGAACCTTTACCTCTTTCAGTGCTCTAGACTAGGGTTTGGCAAATGGCCAAATCCAGCCAAACACCTGTTCTTGTAAATAAACGTGGGATATTCATTGCCCATTTGTTTATCTATTGTCCACGGTTGATTCTGTGCTATAATGGCAGAGCTGAGGAGTTGTGAGAGAGACCATCTGGCACATAATGCCTAAGATATTTACTCTCTGGTCTTTTACAGAAAAGGTTTGTCAACCTTCCTCTAGAATGGTTTAAATATCATAGAAATTATCTGCTACTTGGAGTTTTATAGGACTCCTCTATGAAACCATCTCTAACTAACCCAAACCCTGTTCTCCTTCACACTGGACATTTTTTCCAATCTCCTCCTTGGTTATTTACTTATTCAGGTTTCCTCCCTTTCTTTGAGTCAATCTGGCTCATTAAATTTTCCCTGGAAATCATCCTGTCATTCAGATTTTCACATTTATTATCATAGTCTCTTACAATTTTAGCAATCTGCTTTGTATATGTCATTAAATCCACATTTATACATTCAATGCTGTATATCTGTAATTTCTCTTTCTTTTTTCCAGGAGACTAGTCAGAGTTAGTCTATTTAATTGGTCTTTACACAGAACCAGGTCTTGGTTTTAGTTATCAAACACAGTTTTTAAAACTGGTTTTAAGTACTTTAATTTCTCCTTTTATTTTTATGAATTCCTTCTTAAGGTTTATTTTATCATTTTTCTTCTCCCATGATCTATTGCCAATTCACTTATTTTCAGTTAAAGGTGAAGAAGTTTTCTGAGTATGGCTTTGATGAGATCAAAATAGTGTTCTCACTGTTATTGATATATCTGTTAGTTCTTAGTTGGCATGCCACCTTAAAATGATTGGGAAAGTATACCTTTAATTCTTTCTGCCTGATTATTGTTTCTTATGTCAATCTCCTATCCCAAATTATGACTAATAATACCAGTTATCTGTAGTTTGTTGAATTCTGGTGTGTCGTGCACTCTCAATCCGTAATTTTATTTCTTCCTCAAAACACCCCTATCCGTTGGTACAATGATTCTTATATTACAGACTAGAAAACTAAATCACAGAGCAGTTAAGTAACTCATATGAAGCCATGCAATCAGGCCACATGATCAGTAGCCCTGGCACTTGAAGTCAAACCCAGCTCTCTCAGCCTGCAAAGCTGCTGTTTTTTCCCATTGTGCCTTGTGGACCCATTTCCCCACTCTTATCTCCTCAACCTTCCAATTCTTCTGTCCTCCAACTCCCTTGACTTTTGCTCCTGCTCAGCCAGATGTTTTTAGCACATCAGACAGAGCATCACCTGAGAATCTGTAGCTCTGTTACAAAACAGTGTGGCATAGTGGTTACAGGCAAAGACTCTGGATCCAGAATACTTGGGTTCCCACCTTGCTGCTACACACCAGCTGTGCCATCTTAGGCACGTTACTTTCTTTGAGAATTTCTCCTAGGGCTGCTCTGAGGATTAAAAAACTGAAACCATGTAAAGCACTTAGAACTGTGAATGGCCACATAAAAGCTAAAGAGAGTGCGGAGTTTCAGAACAGATCTCACCTCTCTAGCAGAAGAGGCTGGCTTAGCATGTAAAAGAGAGGCAGGGAGGCCAAACCGTCCATGAGTGCATACTTACCAATATTCTTCTGGATCTCGATAACAAAGTGATTCTCTGGATCCCGGCAGCTAAAGGAAAAGAATGCTGTCTCTCCGGCTTTGATGGACAATGAGGTTACCCATTTTTTAGAAATGATGCGACATACGTTCGCTGGCAGAGTTGGGACCCCAGGCTTTATAAGGACTGTAATGTTGCTTCCATGTGGCAGAGCAATCTCATAAGTTTCTGAAGGAAGGAAGAAAAAGGGAGTGAACAGGATGATTTAGGGCTGCCAACCTGCTGCCGTCCCCTCAGTTGTCCAGGAGGATGACCTCCTTGACCCCTTTGTTCCTTCCCCCAGGTCTGAGAAGTGGGATGATGCAAAATTAAAGTATTATCCTCACCTGTGGGCAAGAACCCAGCCACTGAGGGCTGGGCACTGACACACATCTCTTGTTTGGCTGATTAATTTTTCTAAAAATTAAAAACACTACACCACATTCTAGGTGTCTGGAGCAGCATGTTTTCAGATACCCATCTGTGCAATATTAAATAGAGAGAAACTGCCACATCTCTACACAATATGACTGTAGGTGAAAGTCCACACACAGAAACGGTCTTTCTGTAGAGAGACATGCTTATCTGTAAAGAGCTGCTGTCCCCTGCCCAGGCCACTTCATATGCCCTGTACACACATACATGCAGTAGTGGAGGCTGGGAGAACTTGCAGAAATTAGATACAAACATATTGTGCCAATGAGCGTGGAAAGTTAAAGCCAAACAATGCTAATACCTCAGACTGGGGCTCAGCAAAATTATTTGAACAAACATTATGAAGCAAGAGAGACGGAGGTTGGTTACTAAACACAGGGGTGGGTGCACACCAGTCAGGATGGGGCCCTGATTCACAAACAAGCCCAATCTCCTTCCCATTCCTTTTGCTTTATGGATTTTTAGGTCCTCTCAGACCAAAAGGAAGAGCTACTTTTCCTCCTAGTAGCCACTGTCCCTTCCCTGACTTGGGTTCTGATTGTGGTCTCTGGGTGGCTGACGGGCTGGGAGCAGAGGATGGGAGGCCGGTTGTCTGGCAGAGGGAATCGTGGGGCTCACAGAGAGGGGCTGGCGTCGGTGTCTCTGTCCCACCGTGTTCTGCACCAACAGCTGGTCAGCACCTGTTATGGCGCCTTGTACATGGAGGTGCTTGGTAATTGTTTAGCCGGTAAATAGCAATTTAACCAAAAGCTTTACTTTTTCCCTTCCTTTAAAAAATTTTTAGAATCAAGTTTATTGATACAATTTACATACATTATAAAAGGACCTACTCAAGAGTTCTGACAAATGTGTGTGCACATGTACACCACCACAATCAAGATATAAAAATATTCATCACCCCCAAAAGTTCCCTCAGCGCCCTTTGCAGTCGACCTCCACTCCTGGCCCCAGAAAACTACAAATTAGTTTTGCCTGACTTAGACCTTCCTGGCCCCAGAAAACTATAAATTAGTTTTGCCTGACTTAGACCTTCCTGCAAAACGGTGTGCTTACTTACTCCCTTTTGTACCTGGCTGCTTTTGCTCAGCGTGTTTGAGAGTCAACTGCATGGATCAGCATTTTTTTTCCTTTTTATTGCTGAGTAGTATTCCATTGTCTGGAGAGACTGCAATTTATTTATCCAGGCACCTGTTCAGTGACATTTGAGTTCTTTCCAGTTTTTGACCAACCTCGTGCTTTCATTTTACCAGAACTGCTAGCCTGCTCGAGAGCTGTACTCACTTCTCCTCCCACTCAGTGCATGGGCGTGCCTGTGTTCCCACAGCCTAGCTGCTGTGTGCGATCAAACGTTTGGATTTTTGTCAACTTCCTCTTGTACCCTTCTCCCCCACCATTCGCTCTGCGCCAGACTGGCCAGCCAGCAGCTCTTTATATAGGGTTGAAATTGATCTCTCAACCTGTGATAATGAACTGCAAAAATTTCCTCCGGGTTATGAGGGAAGAACTTTACCCTCTTTGGGCCTCTGTTCCCTCATTTGTAAAATGAGGGGATTGGGCTAGAAAAGCTCTACCTTCCCTGCCAGCTCATCTATCATCAGTATCCGAGGAAATAAGAAGCGATTTTGCAAATGTAAGCATTCCCAACTATGGCCCAGCAGTGACACATCTCTCAGAGCACAGGGGCACCGGCACAGCTGGCTTCGTGACTTTGTTTTCGAGAGGGCTCAGGTTTGCTCTTTTGGAGCAAGACTTCTTATCTCTCTAACCTCAGCTTGTACCCCTCTCCACCTTGGTCACTGTGCTCGGGCCATCTTTGCCTTCTTTCTTGAAAATACCAACCTCAGGGCCTTTGCATGTACTGGTCCTGATCTCTAAAATGCTCTTTCTCTAGCAATAGCTGGTTCCTTTTTGTTATTTGGGTCTCAGCTCAAAGATCACCTCCTCAGAGCAGTCTTCCTCGACCAGCTACCCAAAATGCTCACCCCACCCCTACCCCAGCCGTCCTGCACCTGCTTTCCCTTCATCCCTGGCTCTCTTCTCTGAGAGGACCCGTGTTATTTGTTCCCACCTCCCACTATCAGAATGCGAGTTGCTGCCTACAGGAAGGCAGCAGTAATTTGCCTGTCTTTTTCAGTGGTAGTCTCAGGACCCAAACAGTGCCTGGTGCCCACATGGAAGCAGAACTGATGACCCTCCCAACAGCGCCATACAAAATCTCCACATTCTTGTCTTTGCCGCATTTAGTTTCTCATAGACTTACTACCATTCCTGTGTTTCAGTTTGGGCTAATAAATCTTGGTGGGAACCAGGGACTCTGAGCTTTGTAATTAATAGCCTCAGAGAAAGAAAACATCCTCTGAGGCAGAAGTTTCTTTACTTGAATGCTTCATCTTCAAGCAGCATGGTCACTGAGAATCTTCTGAGAAAGGTCGGAAGGCCCAGGGGTTCTTTTAAGATACCAAATTAAGGGCTTCCCTGGTGGCGCAGTGGTTGAGAATCTGCCTGCTAATGCAGGTGACATGGGTTCGAGCCCTGGTCTGGGAAGATCCCACATGCCGCGGAGCAACTGGGCCCGTGAGCCACAACTACTGAGCCTGCGTGTCTGGAGCCTGTGCCCCGCAACTGGAGGGGCCGCGATAGTGAAAGGCCCGCGCACCGCAATGAAGAGCGGCCCCCGCACCGCGATGAAGAGTGGCCCCCACTTGCCGCAACTAGAGAAAGCCCTCGCACGAAACGAAGACCCAACACAGCCAAAAATAAATAAATAAATAAAGTAGCTATTTAAAAAAAAAAAAAAAAAAAAGATACCAGATTAAAAATGAGTTCAGATGCATGTTCAGAAACCCAGTTGTCAGATGTATATCTGAGCTGAGTATGTCAACCTTTGCGTTCTCTTTCGGTAATCATAAAAAAGGTCTTACCATGTTATCTGTAAAAAATTATTGGGTTACCAGGTCTCTGAAAGCTTGGCACGCTCTCCCGTGGCCTCCAACCCTGGGTCTCCAGGGGGGCTAATTCACTGTCAAGTGAAGCTGTAATCCATCTCGGGGCTGCAGTCTGGCTGGCTAGGTTACCAATTTCTTTGTCATTTCTCCTCTTTGGCAAAAATATTTTAAAATTCCTAACTCTACAATTATGATTACTGTTATTTTATTCTACTTTTGGCTGCGCCTCACGGCTTGCAGGATCTTCGTTCCCTGACCAGGGATTGAACCTGGGCCCCCTGCAGTGGAAGCGCAGGGTCCTAACCACTGCACCACCAGGGAAGTCCGGATTACTGTTATTTTAATTGAGCGTTAGACACTAAACAGATCAGCGGTTCCCTAAGGCTGGAGGTGGGGGTAGGGGATGGAATACAAAGGGGCAGAGGAGAATTTGTAGGATGAGAAAACCATTCTGTATCTGGACCATGGTGGTGATTATAGGTTGTACACAAATGCCACAATTCAACAAAACTGTGCACTTAAAATTGGTGAAGTTTATCATGTTTAAGTTACACCTTAATACATAAAAAAGAGGGGAAAAAAACTTGTGCTAGAAAGATTGTATTTCTACACAAAGTGGCACTTAATAAACGAAAAAAGGAATAATCATGACCACAGTTAAAATATGGTTTAATAATATTTTGAGGTGGGCCTAGTTTCTCCCAAGGTATGTGTAATAATTTCAAATAGCTGTAAATTAGATTTTGAGAAGAAAATGCTGATCTTACTAAATTTCTCCATTCAGTTCTTCTCTCCTGTTTTCAGCCAGGTCAGTATCCCAAATAATTCTGCATATATGACAATCTATTCCATTATCAATGACAGCCAAAGAAAAATGTACAATCTTTTTTAGAAATTCATCTTTTTTCTTTTAGAATCTGAAATCTTCTATTCATTCAAACATTTTCCGGGTTCATATTATGTTCCAGGGATCATCCAGGGTGCAAAAGATTTAATGACAAAAAAGCCCTGGAGTTCCTGCCCCCTGGGAGTTAATAGTCTAGACTAGGGGTTTCTAAGTGGTCTGTGGAGGGCTTTAAAAATGAAGTTCTAAGTTACAGTAGGCCCAACATGGGACCTGGGAATCTGTATTGGAACCACTTTTTGTTTTTCCCCCTATGGTGGGAGGTAGGGATTCCTTTTGTTTATTTTTTCCAAATGGAAAACCAATCGTCCCAACTCTAATGATTGAATATGCCAATTCTTCTTTCCTGAATTGTTAATGCTACTTCTGTTGTTTATATTTTTTATTTGGGGTCTAAATAACCCAGATCATCATCCAACCTCCTTTTGGAAACAAAGCAGATGAAGCCTTGTAAGGGTTAAATGACTCACTTGGGGTGGACTTTTAACATTTTACCATGTTTCTTTGCTCTGACTTTGAGATGACCAACCCAGTATGTTCTACGATCAGGTCACAGTTCATACCTCTCCTTCAGTGCCTCAAACCAGAGAATCCCCACCTGGCTCACAGCCCAGGGAACACTAAAGGGCTTATCCACCTTTGCAGCAGGAGACCACTTATATTACATGCTGTTTCCTAGGGTCACAGCCAAGGCTACATCATCCATTGGGCTTTCATTTTCAACTGTTCCTCCTCAACCTCAATGATAAATATACCAGCTTGAGGGGGGAGAGCCAGAATGAGAAAATAATGATTCAACCATGTATACACTTGAAATCTGCACCCTCCTTATCAAGCCCCCACTAGAGTCACTTATTCTACTGTAATAAAAGTAGCAGAGAGACCCCCCACTGTTCGAGTAAAATCACTTATAACTTATTTATCACAGATGCTTAGAGTTTGAGAACGACATCTTGGTTGCACATTTTTCCCCTCTTCCCCACTCACCACCATTAATCATCCCTTGAAACTGAAAATTCCAACACTGTAGAATAAATTTCAGCCTCCTGCCACCCCACCCCTATCCCCCAGTCGGGCTGGCACATCTGAGTGCTTGATAAATATACTGTAATTTAAAGAAAATGGATGGGCGTTTTCTTCTTCAACATCTCTTTCTTTTGTCTCCCTAGGAACTTGGTATTTCATTGGTCTGGTATTTTGGAAGACCTATTACCCAAGTTCACAGAAACCCAAAGCTCCAGATTCTGGCGTGATTTTGAGATCTCACGGGCTGAAAGAAATCCAAGGCGACCCTCACATTAGCAGCGCGTGGGCTGTCGGGCTGGAGAGCTTGCAGGCACCACACATGGGCACATGAGTCACAGCTCTCATCTTCAGCTCTCCTGCCTTCCGACCTCTCCTTATTAGGATGCCTCGGTTAGTTTCTGCTTCACCAGCGGCTTCTCGGGCGGGAATTTCCAATTGTTTTAATCACCATTCGTTATTCGCATATCACAGGATATTATACAAACGTCCCTGTTATTCCTTTTCCCTGCCATCCTATGTCTTTGTAAGGGAAGTAAATGCAAGGGAAGGGGATTCACCAGGAAGTTATCTGTTCCCAGATGTGTCCAATACAGGTTAAAAGACTGACAAATGTAATTTACAGTTTCTTAGACGGGTCAGAACCTGCTGCCTCAAAGCTGGGTGTGGTTTCCTGGGACACTCTGCCCTCATCCACTCTCTCCGCCCAACGAAGATGAGCAGAATAGCTCCCAGCCAGGGACTGGACACAGCCTGGGCACCAGGAAATACATATGAAGACCCATGGGACGAATTCCCAGGATGTCGAGGACTCAGACTCAGGAACCAAGCAGTACGACTGTGAATCAGCGTGGCCGATCAGTCACAGTCTGTGTGGGAGTCAGATTCCAAAGTAAGCCCATGAGGAGATAATCACTTCCAGGGAAATAACCCTGTCCTCTCTCAGGAAGACGTCACACTGCAGACCCACATCGCTCTCTCAAGGAGTCCATGGGGCTGTGGCTGGTGTCTGCTCCCCCACGGAGCAGATCCCCGCTTCTCAGACTGAGCACCAGATAAAGCACTGATTTGATTTTAGGGACCAGGTTTGCAAAACCCTATTTGTTAAACTGTGGATGCACATATCATGAGAGCTGGAGGAAGGGATACCAGCAGAAGGGCTGGCGATTCACCCTTCCACCCTGCATCCACCTCGTGGGGACACTCACACCATTTGCATGATTTCTCCCACCTACTCCCTGCGGGAGGTAATTGCTGAATTCACAGAAGTTGAATGTACGTTTGCCTGTCTGTCTACTCCACCAGACCGCATCAGATAGTCAGCAATTTGAGGGCACCAAGGAAGGTCAAGGTACTCTGAAGATGCTGAGGTCAGCTATTAACTGTCTGGGGGTGGTCAAGGAAGATTTCACAGAGGAAACTTAAGATGGGTCTAGAAAAATGAATAAGGAGTTTGCCTATAGAGAAACAGGTGTTGGAAGGAAAGGTAGAGGGAACGGCAGCTGCAAAGTCACAGGTGTGAAGAAGACAGCTTCCTTATAGCCACTCCAGGGAGTCTGGTTTGGCCAGAGGGCAAGGAAATGCGGGTAGAGGAGGCTGGAGACAGGGGAAGGGGCCAGGTCAGGAAGGGGCTTGGTTGTTGCCATGGAGTTTGGGCTTCACCCAGTGGGACCAGCATATCTTAGCAGCTTGGTGTAGTGGTGAAGAGCTTAGAGTCTAGAATCTGACTACCTGGGATCAATTCCTGGCTTGGTACCACTTACCAGCTGTGTCCTGTTGGGCATATTCCTTAGCTTCTCTGTGCCTTACTTTCCTTACCTGCAAACGGAGGTAATACTGGAATTCTCATAAGGACTAAATGAGTTAGTACCTATGAAGTGCTTAGAACGCTGCCAGGTAGTCAATCGATGTTAGCTGTTACTGTTGATATTAGTAATGATAGATAGCACATTACAACTACTGCTACTGGGGCAGTACTGCTGGGGTGCTGTTGAAGGGTGTTAAGTAGGGAAACAACTGTAGCAGCACCTAGGCTGTCAATCTAAAGCCCAGAGTCCTGGCTGGCTGGGCTGGACTCAGGGCGAGGCAGGTAAGGTGCCTAGGGGCAAACTTCATCACACTCAGGATTATGCAAGTGTGAGTGCTTCCTTAAATTTTCCACACCTCCCCTGCCCTGGCCTGGCCCTGCCCACCGACTATTAAGGTCCTTCTACATGTGTTGACTCATGTGACTCCAGCATCCCTTTGAGGCTCAGAGAAGTGACCTCAAGTCCCTGTTTGCTGAGCTCAGGAGGCAGCTGGGAGATTCTGGTTTGACCTCAGCACACTTGCCCTCCCCACCCCCCAGGGTACCACACTGAGCTGCCCTCCCGGAAGCTGCCAAAGCTGGTGGAATCAACCAGCAGAAGGGAAGGAAGTGCTGCCATTGTTATGAAGTACTTGGAGTCGTTGGCTGACACGGAGGGCCTGAGCATCAGCACCAACGTAACCCATCTGAATGGGGCCTGCTGTGACGAGGGGGTGCCAGACTCTCACACTACCAAAGTCAGAGTGTTATTAATCCAGTGGACCTGGGGCAGCAAGGCCTGCAGGCTGTGGAGGAATAAATGGTGTAGACACACTAAATCTCTTTGACCAGGTCTGTTTACAGACTGGTAAACCGACGGGAAAGTCTCACCAATGGCAGGAAGACCAGACTTCTGCCTGCCTGGAAATAGTTAATTTCCCACATTCACATCAAAAAGAACCACAAGGCAAGTTGCTGTTTCAGAAACCTATCTGCCTTTCTTGGGTGAGAAGCCTTTGGAGTCTAGATACCAGGCCAGTCTTAATAATAACACTGAGTACTTAGTATGTGCAGGGTCCGTGCTTGCACTTGATAAGAATTTATAAATGCCCACAGCCACCCCACAGAGCAGGTTCTAATGTTAATCCACATTTTAAAGATGACGAAACCGAGGCTCAGAGAGGTCAAGTAACTTGCCCAGGCATGTATGATTAGTAAGAGGCAGGGCCAGATTTGTGCCCGAGCAGCCTGACACTGGAGCTCAGCACATGAAAAATGGCTCGTCAGCAGAGCCAGCCCTGCCCAGGGAAGTCCACACATGGCCGGGAGCCTTGTGATGAGACTGGCCTATTATCATCAACAGTCAATCGAAACGGAATAAAACATTTCCCAGCTGCTGGCTCTCTAGGGAATCTCCAGGATATCAAAAGGGAAAGGTATTTGTTTAAAATGCACTTTGTTTAAATAGGCGCTTCGTTTAAAAATAATTTGAAAATGTGGTGTGAATTTAAACTGAAGACTGAAAGTTCCCCGGAATTCAAAATGTTTGGGGCCTGGTTCTTCTTTTGTGTGATTTTTTTTGGCAGCATCTCTAGGCAAGGACCTGAGAAAGGGAACCTGGCGTGTTTGGCCGTCGACGGCTCTGTAGTTTTGTGAGCCTTGCCTGGGGACTGTGGGCATGGGAGGCAAGTGGCCAAGTTGGTGGCAGAGGAAAAGCAGCCATAATTCTGGAACAAAGCACTGGGTATAAAGGGCTAGTGCCAGATCTTGGAATCTGCCAGGCTCCAGAAGCCCCTGCCCGAGGGGCTCACTTCTCAAGGCCACTGTCAGTGAGATTCATGGGTGAAATCACACCTATGTTTAGGAGAATTCCCCAAACCCCCATCTCCTGAATTTCCTTCCCCTTTACTTGGGCTGCAAGAATCCCAACCCAGGCCTCTTGTTGGCTTGGCAGGAAATGCCTCCTCCTGGAAAGAGACTCCCACCTGGCCTTCCAGGTATCTGAGCTGTAAAGCTGCTCGTTCATTGGTTTGGAGATCAGGCAGGACCTGATTGAGAAGGCACACCAATGCTCCCCCATAACCCTGTCCCCCTCCCCACTCCACCCACCTTACTCTCCTGGCTGGCTTGGGAAAAGCAGCCTCTTGCGGTAGCAGGGCAAATCTTTTTTCATTCTCTTTCTCGGAAGCAAAGGGAAGTGGGCTGATGGCTGCCCACACAGCATCCCCACAGAGAAGCTGAGTGTGGGGGCTAGGCCAAGCTGGGGGAATTCCTCAGGCTATTGTTGGAAGTATGGAGGAACAGGAGGTGACAGGACAGGGGATCATCCCACGCCCCAGCCCCAAATAGCATGTGCACCTCCCAACTGAAGAACTAGCCTGCCATTCCACCACGAGAGCGTCATAGGCTCTTTAAAGGACAGGGCCACATTTTAAGCCCATACACTAAAAACACTGCAACAGTCAGTTAACACACCAGAAAGGACTGAACATCAACTACAGTTATAAATAAAGGGCCTGGGGGTGACCAAGCGCAACCTTGCATCAGGGTGAACTGGGACCCAGGCCTGCACTGGCGGGGCAGGGATCAGGGCAGGGAAGAAGGCGCAGGAGGAGGACCAGGGCACGCACAACGGAAGCGGAAGGCCCACAGACAACTTGGTGCTGCGACTGCAATGAAGGCTGACTCAGGCCACATGACTCAAGGTAATGGTGAGCTGCCCTCCAGGCCGGGTGCCAGCACACAGAGATGCACAAGGCTGGGCCCAGCTTCGGGGAGTCACATTCACGGACTTCAGAACTCAAAGGACATCATGTTCTCACCCCTTCAGTGAAAGAGACCCATGGTTCCCTTTAAAATAGTTTACTATTTCCATAGCTCTGAGAACAATCATAGAGGACAATAAAGTTCAAAGAGCAATGTTAAATAGAAGGAACCATGGGCATTCTTAGTCAATCTGACTTGTTGGAATAGTTTATCAAAACAGGGACCATTGTGTCCATCCCTTCACTCCTTACTCTTAATTCCCAAACTCCCTAGGAAAGAAATTTATATGCAATGATGCAAGTTAATTTTCTAAAGTAACTGAATGATTCTCCAAAGTGGACACTAGCGATCAACTGTCTGCAGGGTTTGTGCTTTGAATTACTTTTTAAAGTGGTGATGGGTTTGCAGGAAGCCATCCAAACCTTCTTCTGTTGTATCTTTCCCTTTTATGATCAAAGACACATGCCATATTGGAGACGTATGTTAGAGATGCATAACAAGGTCATGGGCCCTGTCTGGACCACAATCTGGAGCAAATGAACACATCTGTGTATAAACCCCTCTGGGACTGTGGCCATTTTAAGGCTTCTTGCCGCGATAAGACCCGGACTTTAACATTTCACTCCACATGGAATGGAATTGTACTGGGTGGAGGGATGATTTAAAAGGGGTTCACAGAAGTAGAGAAATCTGCATAATAAGAGACTTTGCATGTGGGAATTGCAGAATTAAACAACAAATATAACTGAGCTTATGACCACTGCAAATAAGTCATGATGATATGCTAAATTGCCACAGGGCCAGTGTAAATCACATTAACATTTTATGAAATGTTAAAAAGATTCATTTTGCCAGACCTTGAAGTGTGAGTCATGACGAACTTGAAAGTCACTGAGGATCACAAGGACTGATGGGGAAGAATCAAAGGACAGAGTTAAAAAACCCATCTGTATGTGTGCTCAGGGACATGAACAGAATGAGGGGCCTTCCCCTTCTCCGTCTGCCAGAAGTTCAGAAGTTACTGAAATTCCCATTTCTTTAGTGTTCCCTGAGTCCTTTGCCAATGGTCTCACCTTGCCATCAGAGATTAGCTGTTCAAGTTCCTCTGATAAAAAGCTAGCAGGGAGATGGTTAAGTAAGAATCTACACACATCAGGCCTAACTGCTTCTTCTTCTTCTTCTTCTTTTTTTTATAGATTTATTTTATTTTTGGCTGCGTTGGGTCTTCCGTTGCTGTGCGCAGGCTTTCTCTAGTTGCCGCGAGCAGGGGCTGCTCTTTGTTGCGGTGCAAAGGGCTTCTCATTGCAGTGGCTTCTTTTGTTGCGGAGCACAGGCTCTAGGCGCGCAGGCTTCAGTAGTTGTGGCGCACAGGCTTAGCTGCTCCGCGGCATGTGGGATCTTCCCCGGCCAGGGCTCGAACCCGTGTCCCCTGCATTGGCAGGCGGATTCTTAACCACTGCGCCACCAGGGAAGCCCTAGGTCTAACTGCTTCTTAACTGCAGAGACCCAACCTCCTGATCACTTAGGGGGATAGGATTGGGGAGTGTGGGCCAGCCCTATCCCAGGGGCCAGGGCTGCAGCCAACTGGGAACACATCCTTCTGTTTAAACCTCTTGTTTTAGGGAGTAGGGGTTAGTACCTTTTGTTGTTGTTATCTCCAGCAATCTTTTAATATTTTTATTTAAATTTTTTTCTTCCAGTTTTATTGAGATATAATTGACATACAGCACTGTGTAAGTTTAAGGTGTACCATGTAATGATTTGACTTACATGCATCATGAAATGATCACCATGATAAGTCTAGTTACCATTGTTTACAGCAATCTTAAAGGCAGGGGTGGGGGTGGGGGTGATCCATCCACATAGCCTGACTTGGAGAGTAAGTCTTTGAATGAAGCTCTCTCAAACGACCATGCGCCAGTCAGTAGAGTGATTCCTCCAGCAAACCACGTAGCCCCATGGTAAAACAGGTCAGCAAAGGAAGCCTGCACACTCTAGGAGATATTTCGGGCCAGACAGACACATGCTTTCTTCATCCAGAGGGGTCAGGACAGCCCCCAGGAGGTGTCATGTCAATGAGGAGGGCCATTATGGAAGGTACTATGTCAACAAGGACGTCGTTATGGAAGGTGTATGTCCACGAGGATTGCTGTTACAGAAGGTATTAACATGGGAGGCGTTAAATCAATAAGAATGGACATTATAGGTGTTCAACCATCATGGATGAAATTATATCAACAAGGATGATCATTATGGAGGGTGTTACATCAACTAGCATGGCCGCTACTGGCACCTGGACAGTGCCAGTGGTGGCACTAGCTAATGATCTTAAGATAATTATGCCATAAATTCAGGGAGGTGAAAAACTGAGTTGAGGGCCCAAGAATGCTGAGCTAGGGGTTTTGAGGAGGCTGGCTCCAAGGCACATTGTATCTGCAGGTGGAAGAAAAAAGTAGATGGTTATTCCTGAAAGGGAGAGAGGCTGTGGTTCAGAGCACTTTCCCTTTCATGACCCGTATTCCTTCCTCACAGCAGGAATTGGTCCTGCTGCTAAGTGCTATTGCCAAGGAAGGAAGAGGAGGATGGGAACAAAACTCAGTTAGAAAATCCCAGAGTAATGAGGCATTTAATCATCATTCAAACTACATTCTGCCTTGCGCCTATAGCTGGTCTCCAGTCATGAATCATACATTGAAGGAATACTCTTCATTACATTTTTCCAGATAGAGGATCACTTTGCAAGTTGTCTTTTCAGAGATGGTGGGAGAACACTTTTATTTTATTTATTTATTTATTTTTACTGGGGTATAGTTGTTTCACAATGTTGTGTTAGATTCTACTGTACAGCGAGTGGAGTTCCCTGTGCTATACAGCAGGTTCTTATTAGTTATTTATTTTATACCTATTAGTGCATATATGTCAATCCCAATCTCCCAATTCATCCCAGCCCTTGATGTCCGTACGTTTGTTCTCTACATCTGTGTCTCTATTTCTGTGTTGCAAACCAGTTCATTTCTATCATTTTTCTAGATTCTACATACATGCGTTAACATATGATATTTGCTTTTCTCTTTCTGGATTACTTCACTCTGTATGACAGTCTCTAGGTCCATCCACATCTCTACAAATGACCCAACACTTTTAAAATATCAAAACAACACCATGGGATTACTGGTGATGAATGACAGAGCCGTACTTCTGTTCCAGGTCCTATCTTAGGGTTTTGCTGATGTTCCACAGACCTCAGACACCAGAACACCTGTCCTCCTCCTTCTCTCTTCCTGCCTGTGTAAGGTATTCTCCATCCCCAACCTTTATTGCAGTTCTTATACATACATCTTTTGCTGTACTTACACACTGGATGTTGTCTCAAACTCAAATGCTTTCAGGGCCTAGGCAGGTAATATAAATGAGAAAAGCCAACATAGTGAGGAGAGTCTTTATTGAATCAGAGGGTACATGCTCTACTAAATATATTGTAATTCAGCTTTTTCCAAAACACATCAAACAGAACTGGGCCAAGGCCCTCAGGCCACCCATTTGTAGCTCCTGGTTTACATGTTTGAATCCCTTCTGGGTGGTGAGCCCCCAGAGAGCAAGGAACTAGGGTTTTCTACCTCTGAATGTCCAGCATCCAGCACAAGGGGACTCCAACATCTGGGGAATGAATGGAATCTGTTACCAAATAACCCAAGACTAGGCTAGATCTTTTCAAGACATTCTAGGCAAAAATCAAATTCTCTAGGCCTGCTCAGTGTTAGGCCCTAAAAGTGGATAGGGGGGTGGGAAATGCAGCAAATTGCTTTTCAAGAAAAGCTGCTCTAGGTGGAGAAGGCAGTTTTGGTCATTAGTTCCTTGATTCCCAGTGACTTAACACTTCTACTCCATCCCTTCTACACAACCAAATTCTTGCAGGAAGCATCTGTAGACTTTTTTTGAAGACAGAATCATTGCTATACTTATACCTGGCTTTAAATTTTTTTTTTTAATTTAAAACTATTTTTAAGACAAAACTGTGGTGATAGAAGGCAAATCAATGGTTTCCAGGGGCCAAAGGGCAGGGATTGCCTGCAAAGGGGTCTGGAGGAACTTTGCAGGGTGATTGAAACGTTGTACCGCCTGACAGCACTCATCAAATAGTGCAGTTGAGTGGTGAATTTTATGGTATGTACATTATATTTCAATAAAGTTGAAAAATATATTTTACTTTTAGATAAAAAATACATGAAGCACAAAGTAAAATATGTAAGCATATCTATGAGGCACCCCTATTTTATTTCATTTCACTTTGCCAAAGGGTGGCATACCATCCTCACTGTTCTGAATCTTGTGTTTTCCCCTCAAGAATATATCTGGGGGGGTTATGCCATGTCTGTAAACTGAGAGCCACCCCATTCTTTTAAATGGCTGTGTAGCATTCCACTGTTTGGATGTACCATCATTAATTTAACCAGTCTTCTAATCATGGACATTTGGCTTGTTTCCAGTCTCCAGTCACCAGGGGAAGGAGAAGAAGATGCTCATCTGGAGTTTCAAGGTGCCAGTGGGACATACCTTCCTTGGTGTCCCACGTTCCTGGCTGGAACTGGAATTGTATTCCCAAAGAAGCAGAGATCAGGGAGGCTGGAAGATGTTATTTCAAGGGTTTGGCTGTATTGTGTTAGGATGGGCTTCTGCAAAATGACCCAAGCACTGTCTACAATTTGAAAAAAACATCTTCTTTGTCGTGATAAGTTGAGAACTTGCTCCTGACAGCCCAGGGCTGAAGTGCCTGATAAGGTTGTCAGCAACTTCAGGGCAGTTGGGCAATCCTCCACCTCTCAGCAGGGATGAAAGCAGGGGCCCTGCCAGACTCCATGGAATATCCAGCTCTGGTTTCATGGCCTGGCACATTCCAGCCCAGTCTCAGTTTATGACACTTGCTCACAAGGACAGCTGTAATCTTCAGAAGCCCACTGGGAAGTTCTTTTCACTTCTCATGTGCAATTGGGCATGATGTTTAAGTTATATAAAACCGGTCTGGTCAGTTCCTTGGCTAAAAGGAAATGTGTATGTTTGTGCGTGTGCGTGCATGCACGCACGCACTGGCGTGCACTGGTACTCACCTGCAAACAATTTTTTAAAACATGTTCTAGTGTCATTGAGAACAATTTCTTGCAGTTTTTAATCCAGCAGCTTCGATTCTAGGAGCTTCCCCTTCCTCATAAGGGCCCAAAGCTGACCGCACTGGGATAGTGGCTGAAGCACAGTATGTAGTAGCAGAGGCTGAAACAATGAAAATGTCTCCCAAAAGCAACCCGGTTACACAGACAACGGCCTGGCAGTTTGGTCCATGTTGTCTGCTGCTGAAAATTTCAATGTTCTTCTTGGGCTCAACTCAAATAATCAAAGTAATAACAATTATTAAGTGAGGAATCTGTTCGAGGCTGGACACTGTGCTGAGTGATTTACAGACGTTATTTTCATTGGGTCTATGCCTCGAAGATACTCCAAGGCCCCACTCCAGTGAGAATTGTCAGCAGGGCGGCTGGTGATAAAGACAGCCCATCACCACAGGCTGAGTCCTCCTGGGGCCTCCAGCATAGCGTAGACTTCTGGCAGGAGCAGCAGCATTTGATAACTTCACCCTCTGTGCTGCTGGCTCTTGGCCTCTCCTCCGTGGCCAGTGTGCCACTGTGCACCAGAGTCAAGCGTCTGTCTGGATCCAGATGCCCTGAGCCTTTCACACTCAGGGGCTCCATCTCACCATCTCTGCATCCACCATGATGTCCTGGGACCTCTCACCAAATGTTTATGAGTTGTTCTCAGGTTAAAAAATGTTTCAGCCAAACATCCTTGCTTGAAATAGCTTGATGTCCCCACCACCAGCTCAATGATGGAAGATAAAGCATCTGCTTGAAGGAATCTGGCACGTGCCTGGACATACACCATCCTAGCCCAGCTCCCAGCTGGACCACAAATTGTCAAGTGTTGAGAAGTCTCCTCATGGCTCCAAGCATTGCGCGACGTTACTTGGAGATGGCCAAGTGGGCAGACCCCAAAACAAAAACAACAGCCTGACTTGAACTCTGTGTAATTTTTGGATGCGGAAAGTTGATGAACGCAATTCTGGAGACTGTCTTTTATTGTCCCAGCCAAAGACAGCAGGTGGACACCCGTAAGTTTTTACAGAAGTGGCACATTTCCCCCAGAATGCTTTGATTATCTGCCATTGAGGGTAGGGAATATTTGCACTTCACTTAAAACAAAGAAAGTTATACCATTTGTGCTCATGGAATAGTTATAATTTGCTTTTTCAAAATATTTCTGAATTTATTATTTAAAGATGTTCACAGTCTAGGGTGAGGTGGTTAATGGCCTCATAGTATATTGTTGAGCTGCATTTCCATCAGGCAGAATGCATGGCCCGTCCAAGAGTACAGCCTCTCCCTGGCAAAGTCAGACTAACAAGGCTCTCAGTGGTGCCCTTGGCTTGGGCTGTACTCAAAAGAGAACTGAAAAGTGCAGATTATTTTTTAAGTACAGTAACTGAAGAAAGAACTTTAAATTTTATAAAAGTTTGTGAAGTATATGTCTGTAAAACAAATTCTGATTTTCTACTGTATTCTATCACAAATTCAGTATTACTGTTTAGAGAAATCCAAACCAAACGAACCAAGTTGGGATATTGTGAAGCAATGTGGTTCACACGGGAGAATGTGCAGGACAATACAAAGTCCTTGTCATGATCATCACGGCTACCAGCAAATCATCCTTTGCGCAGGAGGGCTCTGCTGGCTACACTGTAGGCCAGATATTTCTGGTGTAACTACTTCCTTCCAGTCTTTTTTCCTATGACTAGAGTCACACTGTACATACACACACTACTTTACACCTTGCTTCTTTCACTGTATCGCCATCATTTTCTAGTTTTTCCCCTGCAAGTATCCAGGAGTGGGGTTGCATTCCCGAAAACCCACCCACACCCCCGTCCACTTCCTCCTGGAAGTGGACCAGCAGAGACTTATGAGCACGTTCTACAGAATGAAGATCCTGGGCCCTGGGGTGAGGAAGAGAACCCAGACAACCAAGGTGTCTACCACACCCTGAAGGGACACAGAAAGCTGTGGCTCCATCTGTCAATCCACACTTTCTTTTTTCTACTTTCTAGTTTTCCCAGTCCACACACGCAGTCACTGGGACTGTGCTTCCCTCCTCCTCCTCTTCTGTCTGATTTGCATCAGATTTGGAGCCAGAAGACCTGGGCTTTAGACCTTCTTGCCCTTGCCACCTTCTCACAGTGACTTGAAGAAGTCATCTAACGTCTATAAGCTCGTACCCTCTCCTAAAAGGAATTGGCCTTGACCTGGATTATCCATTTGTTTATTCCACAGATATTTATTAAGTGCCTGCTATGAGCCAAGCACCATTCCAGCCACTTTCCTAATGGGGATTGGATATGACCCTGCCTGAGCTCTTCCAATAGCTCGCGGGTCTCCAGAAGATCCACAAATCAGCTCTGATGTAAATCAGCTCATAAGACATTAGGGCTGGTGGTTCCTCCGCACGGTCCAAGCCCCTACGTGAAAGACTGGAAAACTGAGGCCTAGGGAGACAAGGCAACTTTTCCCAAGTCATAAGGCTAACTGTTGACAAGACTTGAAGTTAGAACCAGGTGTCCTGACCCATAAGTCTGGCGCTCCTACCACTCTGTCCGCCACATTGCCAATTGGACAACGATGACTTCTTCCTGGACTCCCATCTATACTACATTTCAGTCTCCCTTTCACTTGGATAGGGCCATGCCACTGAGTTCTAGTCAACAGAGTGGCAGCAGAAGTGATATGAAACAAATTCCATTCCTGGACCATAAAACCCTCCATGTAAGACCCCCTCCTGCTCTTTTATCTTCTATCAGTTTGATATGGATGAACACAGAAGCCACACTTCTTGAAGATGGTGGAGTCAGAAAGTGGAAGGAGCCTGGGTCCCCATATCACTGCTTGGAGGAGATCCCCTGTTTAGGACCTTCTGTGAGTAAGAAATAAACATCTATTGCGTTTGAGCCATTAGAAACATCTGGGTCTGTGTTATAGCAGCTCAAAGAGTGTTACACCTTAACTATTAGACTTATCAAGGTAAAAAGTCACAAAGAATTAATCAGTCCTCAATGCAAACATGAGGACCTATCAGAGCGCAAGCCCATCTTCAGCCTTCTCAATACACAGTGCTCATGGCATTCTGATCACGGAACTGAAAGTAAATATTTGAAAGGAAATTCAAAATATTTCCCTTGCCTAAAGTTTATGATTAGCTTCAACTGGAAAGAATAAAGAAAGGAGTAAATTGCAGCCTGGGGTGGTTAAGAGCCTGTACTCTGAAACGAGACTGCCCAGATTTACAGATGGCACTACCACCTATTAGCTGGGCTCTTGGGCAAGTTGCTTCCCCTATTATTCACTTTCTTCTATTTGACATTTTCTGTACAAGCCCTTTGACCCAGTAATTCCTCATCCAGGAATTTCACTTACAGATAAACTTGTCCATATACCCAACAAAGTCAGCTGCAAACATGGTCAGTGAGGCTCTGTTCATAGCAACAGAAGATTTGGAAACAATCCATTAACAAGTGGCTGATTAAATATAACATGATGCTCCCATGACAAGGAATATTATGCAGCTGTCAAAAAGCATGACAGCTCCGTATGTTCTGGTATGGAGTTAGAACCAAGATGGATTGCTACATGAAAAAAATTAAGAGGCATATGGGACACATCCTGTACTATATACTATATTGTGCTCCTTTTTGTGTAAAGAAGGGAGGTATGTATATTTGTAAACTTGTACATGCTCAGGAACAATGCACAAGAAACCACAGCTGCCTCTGGGAGGAGGCCTGGGGTCAGAGGTAGAAGGGGACATACTCCCCTCTCCTCCCCACAGATCATTTTGTACTATTTGAAATTTTGTTACCAGGTACAGGTAATTCTTTTTCTAAGCACAGTTTTTACATTGTTTACATATTTAAAACATATACACATTACCATATGATCCAGCTATCCCACTTCTGGGTATTTATCCAAAGATACAAACACACTAATTCTAAAAGATACATGTACCCAGATATTCATAGCAGCATTATTTATAATAGTTAACATATGGAAACAACCTAAATGCCCACCGATGGAAGAATCGATAAAGAAGATGTGATATATATATATAGATATAGATATAGATATAGATATGCACACACAGACACAAACAATGAAATATTACTCAGCCATAAAAAAGATGAAATCTTGCCATTTGCGATAACATGGATGAACCTTGAGGGTATTATGCTATCAGATGGAGGAAGTCAAATACTGTATGAATTCACATATATGTGGAACATAAAAAACAAACAAACGAAAAACAAAATAAATGAACAAACCAAACAAAAACAGACATGTAGATTCAAAGAACAGAGTAGTGGTTACCAGAGGGGAAGGGATGGGGTCGGGGGTGGGGGGACGCGAATGTGGAAAATGGGATCAACTGTACGGTGACAGACGGAAAATAAATTTTTGGTGATGAGCACGCCGTAGGGTATACGTAAGTTGAAATACAATGCTATACATATGAAACTTATACAATGTTATAAACCAATGTGACCTCAAAAAAAAAATTTTAAAAACAAAAAACACACATTCCTAGAACAAATATGAACACAGCACTCAGTAAGTGTTGGTTGATTTTTCAAAAAATGAAAGAAAATGTCTGGAGTGCAGACACTGTCTCTAAGATGACCAGCAAATGCTGTCTTTAGGAGTCCCACTGTGCACAGGGGGCATGGCACACTGGTGACAGAAGCTGAGTTCTGAATTCAGGCTACCTGGGCTACCATCTCAGCATCACTACATACTTGCTGGGTAGCCCTGGGCAAGTTACTTCATCTCTCTGTGCCCCTCTATTCAGGGGCTTATAGGAGTACTTGCTTGAGGCTGGAGAGGTAAATGACTAGCAGGTCTACTCAAGAACGCCTCCTGGATTTACATTTTCACAAGAGGAAACAGCTGAGGTTTTATTACTCAAACATTGTGTCATCTATCACAGTTATTTTGGGCCAATGTCTATTTTGGAAATATGTATATTTACATCTCCAAACACAACACATTTGAAAAAAAATGTATGTTGCAAACACAATAGGCAGAATGTGAGGATCTGGTGGAGATGCCGCGACTGCCAACAAAAGGGGTGCAGGAAGTTATTACACACAAAGCAACTGTCTGTGAAGAGCCACATACAGTAAATGGTCTGGCAATCCAGAAGGGATGTCATGCATTTTACATTTAACAGAATTGGTTGTTAATTATATATGGGTATCTTCTGGTGTTTCATTATGCTTTTGGAAACTGTTGGGGGTTTGGGTTTTGTGCAGTGGGTTTTTATAGTTTGTCCCACATGAAATAGTGAGATGTAGGGCATCAGTTAGTGTTTTCATGCAGAATGTCCGGTATTTAGGGATGAATTACTGATGTTAAGTGGGAGATGCTTACACGTAAAATACTCAGAAGAGTGGCTGGCACAGAGCAGAAGCTCAATATGTGTTAGGTATTACAAGTAGTAGTTAGTAATTAATAATAAAAAAACAAAAACAAAAAACCAAAAAACTTGTGTACTGAATACAAACCCAAGGCTACAAAGAGGTGAGGAAGGGGACTTGGCTCTCCTTGCTGGTTTCTCTAAAATGTTGCCAGCTGCCCAGGAGAAGGTGATGGGCTAATTACAAGGTTGTAGGAAGTGGTTTGAAATAATTTGATTGTGGAATAATTTTTATAATTTAGAATGATAATTAAGGGGTGTGAACTTTTATTACTCACCCAGGTGGAGAGCCTTGGCTATGGCTCCCCCATATCACGCCCCATTGTCCCACCCATCTTGACCTCAATCATGGATCCTTCTGACCAGCAAACTCCCCTTCTCCTACATCGAAACCAAAGTCAGCACCACTGAGCAAAATCGAAGGCGAGGCTTGTGTTATAAGCCAAGGGACTCAGTTCTGGGTTTTTGTTTTTGTTTTTAGCAAAAAAAGTGCTGCTGGACTATTAGTACCACCTAGCTGGGGCGCTCCTGAGATTCTTGAATACCCACCAACGCCGTTCAGACCCTGCTTGCTGAGCTAGAGGGAGGAATGCTTCTCCCATAGTTGCTAGTGACACAACAATGATGACAGCCCAGGGGAGTATGGGAAAAAGGCATTCATACTCTGTTGGCAGGAAGGTACACCAGGACACCAGGACAAGCTACCCACAGGGCAACATGGACATGTGTATCCAAAACCTTAACCTTTTCTCTACTCTTCATCCCAGCAATTCTATTTCCAGAATTTTAGTCGGACAAAATAGTCAAGAATGTGCAGAACAATATAGCCACAGGAACACATTCTCAGATATATCAAAATGGGATAATCCAGCTGACACTATTTTATAACCTTAGCAACGCAAAGATAATATCATTTCATGTCATTATAGAATCTGTGCTATATAATTTTTAACGTCTTTTCACTGAACAGACCCCTATTATTGGACATGCTCTATTTTTTTTTAAAGCTTTTAAAAAAAATATATATTTATTTTATTTACTTTTGGCTGCGTTGGGTCTTCGTTGTTGCATGCGGGCTTCCTCTAGTTGCAGTGAGTGGGGACTCCTCTTCGTTGCAGTGCGCGGGCTTCTCACTGTGGTGGCTTCTCTTGTTTCGGAGCACGGGCGCTAGGCGCACGGGCTTCAGTAGTTGTGGCATGCAGGCTCAGTAGCTGTGCCTCACGGGCTCTAGAGCACAGGCTCGGTAGTTGTGGTGCACGGGCTTAGTTGCTCTGCGGCATGTGGGATTTTCCCGGACCAGGGATCAAACCCGTGTCCCCTGCATTGGCAGGCGGATTCTCAACCACTGCGCCACAAGGGAAACTCTGGACATGTTCTATTTTTAGTAGGAAAAATTGAAAGCAATCTAAATGTCCACCAATAGGGGACTAGTTAAAGCTATACAAAGGGATGGTCCCATTTTTGGTTTTACACACACACACACACACACACACACTAAAACTGTGCACCAAAACGACCAAGGTGGTTTGCTCACAGATATTTTGTTATATTTGTTGCCAATTTTTCTACAATAATTATATATACATTACTTAAAGCATTTAAATAATTTCAACTTCCTTTCGCCACATTGATAGCCTGGGAGAACCCCTAGAAGAATGTGGGGGGGCAGGGTACAGTCATCACAGACAAAACAGTAACATATGAAGTGACCCCTGAGGCTGATGGGTCAGCACCCAGGCACATGTCTGCAGCCAGCAGAGAAACAGTCTGTGTGGGTGTGGGGGTTAGAGTGGGGTCAGACTCATCAGTTCTGCCAGTTACACATTTGAATCTGAAGAATGATGAACACACACACTCACCCAGGGTGAGTGAACACGTCATTTGATGCGTACTCATATTTTTGGCAAGAAACAATGGCGGCAAGAATGGGGTCACTGACCCAGCCTCTGGTACCTGAGTGGTTCTTGGAAAGCCACTAAGTTGAGGGTTTTTTTTCGTTCTTTCTTTCTTTTTCTTTTTTTTTTTTTTTTTAATGTTATCCTACTTGAATCTCTTAGACTAAACTTTTTTTTAAAAATAAATAAATTTATTTATTTATTTATTTTTGACTGCGTTGGGTCTTTGTTGCTGCACGCAGGCTTTCTCTAGTTGTGGCAAGCAGCGGCTGCTCTTCGTTGCAGTGGGTGGGCTTTTCATTGCAGTGGCCTCTCTTGTTGCAGAGCACGGGCTCTAGGCTCATGCGCTTCAGTAGTTGTGGCACGTGGGCTCAGTAGTTGTGGCGCACGGGCTTAGTTGCTCCGTGGCATGTGTGATCTTCCAGAACCAGGTCTCAAATCTGTGTCCCCTGCATTGGCAGGCAGATTCTTAACCACTGCACCACCAGGGAAGTCCCTAAGTTGAGGTTTTAACAAGGCTCTTTTAACTTAACCAGTCTTTCATTCTTAGAAGTGGGAGAGCTGGTGGGAATACCAAACTCAAACAAACACACCCCACCAAGATGCAAACTTTCCTTTACTCTTCATCTCTGCAGTGAGACCAACATCATTTTCACCCTGCAGAGTCTTAAGAGAGTTCAGCGATTTATAAAATAAAT
This sequence comes from Balaenoptera borealis, assembly GCF_965194805.1. Taxonomy (NCBI): domain Eukaryota; kingdom Metazoa; phylum Chordata; class Mammalia; order Artiodactyla; family Balaenopteridae; genus Balaenoptera; species Balaenoptera borealis. The sequence continues at coordinate 46,592,293 of NC_138869.1, read as the reverse complement.
CCACTGTGCTAGGCTCTCTGGTTCCCTCCATCTCTTCAGGACAGACGCTACTAACTTCTTGAAGGCCTCCACCAGTTACATCAACCCCAAGACTTTGGGCAAAGCAAATGTATTCTGTGACTGCTCCAACCACAAAGGGATAACCTTTAGTTCAGCCCAGAGATGTGGCCTCACAGGTCCACTTCCTAAGACCACAGGAAAGATTTAAGAAGGTGAAATGGGAAAGTTCCTGGGCTTCCCTGTATCTGTACAATGAACCAAGAGACACAGCTCCAACAGTCAAGAACTTCCTGGAAAGAACAGACTCCACTGGAGCCACTGGAGACCAAAATGGCAGCCTCTCCAGGCCACAGGGAGGAATGAGACATGTAACAAAAGCCAGTTCAGGATAGGCTGTCATAGATGTCAGTAATGCACTGATGCCTTGACTTACACCATACTCTTACTGGAGGAGTTCTCAACTGTTATCACAGACAACCGGAAACATCTCAGACAATTCCCAGAGTTTCAAGACAGCTCCCAAGTGTGATGGGCACACTTTTTTTCTCACACATACATTTACACCTATTTTCATTAGCTAAATTACTCTTTATTCTTAAACTGACTTCTTCTTCAAGGGAATCTTGAAAACTCAGTCCAACTTACAATAAACACAGTAAATATTTTCAATGTCCCCTCTTCTGTGCAGCAATATGTCACCTCACTGCTGTTGGAGAAAAGAACCAGGAAGCTTTCCTGTCTCGGATTTGTCATGATGGCAATTGCTGGAACGCCCAAGTTCAACTCATCTGCTTAGATTGATTCTTTAACTTAATTTCCTCTAATTTACCTGCCTGCCAAACACAAACGTCCCCTTAGATGAAGCAAAGGGTAATCAAAAACCCAAATCGCTTCCTCGACAGCTCTTTTAAAAACACAAAACTCGTACTAGTCTCAGGAAAGGCCTCAAGTCAAGTTCATACATGAAGAGACCAGTACGGTTTTAATACTTCCAGGGCCCACAGGACACCTCCTCGTAGGCCCAGGTAGCTGGGATGTGGCGGTCCCTGCCCCCCACCGGAACTCGGAATTCCCACACAACTGTGGACCGCCCCCTCCGCCGACCCCCTTCCGCTGTCCAAGCCCACTACCCACAGGTGCGAGGGGCGGGGGCGTGCAGAGCCTCCGCGGCACAGAAGCGCTTTCATTTTCGGATTAATGTTCCTGAACTTCGGGAGAGCGAGAAAGGAGCGGACGGACAGGGAAAAAGGTGAGTAAAAAGGTGGGACGTCGTGGCGCCAAACCACCGTTTTCTCGCCCCGTTTCTCTGGCCCAGGCGCTGAGGTAGAGGGTGCGCCAGAGAGGGAAGTTCCCTCCTCACGCCCAGCCCGGCGCCATCAATAATCCAGGTAGAGCCCCCGAGCGCGCGGCGCGCCACCTCAGCGAGGTTCCCCGGGCCTGGCTTCCGCGCGCCCTTCTCTCCTTCTTCTCCGCCAGCGCCCGGCTCGTGGCCCCGACCACCGCGGTGCTCCCCGCTCCGGGACACCTCCACTTGCCGCGGTCTGAGCCCTGGGCGAGGTCGCGCGGAATCCAGGAGGGTACGGCCACCACTCCCGACGCGGCACTCCCCGGAGCCGGGCTTCCGGGGGGGCCCAGCCGTCCGTGCGCCCCGCCCGCTCCCCCCCCGCCCCACCGTGGCGGGCGGTGTAGACCCTCAGCGCCCAGTGCCCCCTCAGCGCCCCGCGCACCGGCAGCGCCGCACTCACCCCCTCCGCGGGACAGGCGCGCAGCGCCCAGCAGCAGGACCCCCAGCAGTGCGACCGTGACCCTGCAGTTCAGGCCGGCCATGGCTCCGCGGCGCCTCGGTCTCGGCGGGGAAAGCGACTGTGGCCCGTGATTCGGAGCGGCTGGCACGAGCTTCTCTTAGTTCCGTCCCGTCGCGCTCACCTGTGCGCGGGGCGGACTGGCCCTGGCTCCGCCCAGCGCCGCGGGAGCCCGAGCTGGCTGGGTCAGTCCCCTCCTCCCTTTCCTCCTCCCCTTCCTGCCTCTACACCCGCCTCTCTCGTCCAGAGCAGTGGGACCTGTAGCCACCTTCCCGGGCCCAGCTGCCGCCCCTCTCAAGACTTTGTCTACAGGCGCGAAGGTCGCCCTTGGGGAACCCAGTCAGGCCTCCTTTTACTTTCCGGGCGACAAAGGAGGCCAGTGTGCCGCGCATTTTTCCGGAGAATCATGTCTGTGGATCACTCAAGCCCTGGCTTCCCCCTCTGCTTCCTGATTTGGGCTGGAGGCTTGCTGGACTTTAACGCCGGTGCTACAGCTAATCTTTGCAAAACTGTGAGCCTGAGGCCAACTCCAGGCACTTCACAGACAGTATTTCTAATGCTCACAGCCACCCTTCCATATAACAGTTGAAACAGATTTACTGAGTCACTCAACCTGCCCAAGGTCACCAGGCCAGTTAGTAATTTATGGAGGCAGGATTTGATAGCCCCGGAAGGGGTTTCCACAAACGGGGTTGCTTTGTTACATTTTTGAAGAGTGAATGAATGAGTGAATAAATGCATGAGGCTGGAGAGGGCCAAGAGAGGAAACCTGAACAGGTCCACAGAGGCCCCTTCCTTGAGTTGTGAATAGTATGTATGGGACTAGTGTGAGGCATTTACTCCAGTCGTTGGGCTGTAAATCAAGTGGCGCTGGGTATCTTTCCCTCCTCCCAGCTGCTGGTGTGCCATCTTTCTCTGGTTTCCGAGGTCCTATGGATTCTTCTTACCCCCTGCAGACCACACACCATATCCAGGGTCACAGGGCCACAAGGAGAGGCAATGGATGGTTCAGGGACTCTCAGCTAGCAGACCAAGGTTCTGCCAAAATGACTCCAAGGGCCCCCCTGGGTCTGTCTGTGCCAGTGGGCAGCCAGAGGCTGGGCCAGGGTCACCCAGAACAACCGGGTAGAAGAGCACATGAAAGAGCATTGGTCTACGTTCAGCTCCCACTTTTGTTTGATTCTTGGGGGAACTGAGCTTCTCCAGGCTGTCCTTACACTCACTGGGAACAGGGCTGAGAAACCATCTCTTAGGAGCTTCATCCCCTTCCTTCTGTGTGTCTTCAAGGATGAGAATAAAGCAAACTCTGCCCCCAGTCCACAAGGGAGGCAGGGATGTCCAGGTTGCGGACATGACTGCCCCCGACCCTTATATCTATGGCAGGGCCTGGACTGTGAGCTGGGGGGAACGTCAGAGTTTACCTTCCAGTTCACTTTCTGCCTCAGGCAGACAGATGGGGAAACTGAGGCCTAGAGAGAAGGAAGAGGATGAGAAAAGTAGGAAAGCTTTTGATGCTCCCCAGGGAATTGAGGGCAGATTCATCAAGAGAAAGAAATTTTCAGAAAATCTAAACATCTTTCAAATATGTTTATGCTAACAGGAGAGTAAAGCAGATTTTGTCTGTTTTCCTAATTCTAAGCAGGCATATATACCCCAGCATCTTTTCCTAGCATCCATAACACCATTGTTTTCCACATATGATGATGATGATGATGATAATGGCAATGTGTTGAATTGAAAATACTGGAAATACTTTGTGACAACTTTAAGCCTAAGGAACAAGTCATTTCTTTACTGTATCATTTCTCCAAAGTTTGCTTAACTGGTCTCCCTGGGAGAGTGAAACTAACTTTCTGTAAATGACACGAGTCAATAATTCTCAGATGTGAAGGATTAGTGATGGTTCCAGATAATGGCAGCAAAGAGAAAGAGATGAGGAAAGTGGGGAGGCACTTCAGCATCCTTTGCATGACAACCCAACTACATAGTTGAATTCAAGATGTCTTGAGGTAATAGCTTGGTTCTTGGAGTAGAGTGTAATCAAAGCATTGCCAAATTTTGGAAATGTCTTGTCTTTACAAACTTGGCTGAATGGAAGGAGTCAATTTTAAAAGGTTATTTCTGAACTGGCAGAAATCCAGGCAGCTGCATTCTGTTGCCAGAGAAAAATGACATTGAAAGATAAGTTTTAAAACAGACTGTTCTATCTAATTTTGACCCCTCTGGAAACCCTACAAAACAGGAATTAAAAAAAAAAAAAAAAGACATAAGCCTACAAAGACAGGGAGAACAGACAGAAGACAACAGCAGAATCCTCTTAGAAGCTGGAAAGCAGATGGACAAGTGGTAACTGTAAGCCAGTAATGGGGAAAATTGAGAAGTAGCATGATTTATACGATAGAATTCTCAAAAAGAAACAAAAACAAAACAATAAACCAACCCTAAGGAACTGGCAGCACAAGGTATTCTGTAATGGGAGGGTGAAGGAGGGGCTAAAACAATGAAGCCCGGGAGAAAGCTGTTTGAAAAACACTATAGTTAGATCTCTGGAAACTGTCCTCCATTCCTTCTGGCTGGGCAACTGTCCCTCAGCAGAAGTCTGAAGCATTGTTTTCTGAAGAGGTTAAAACTGAGGGAATTGGGCTGAGGAGTGCCAGGCATAGCTGAAGGCCTAGGAAACATTCTGAAAAATAGGTAGATAAAAGGAACATATGCATTTTCTATGCTGAGCTCCCTAGCCACCTGGCCCCAACTTGCCTCCCAGATTGCAATAGTCTCAGTCCATTCTGGAGATGGAAAGAGTCTTCTTCTGGAGAATCTGACCAGCTCAAGGGGAAAGACCTAAAGATACAGATGTTTATCCCCATCAATAGGCTAACCAGATCCCTACAATGATGTTTCCAGTTGGTAAGCCCCACCAATTCAGCTTTTTGATCTCTCACATTTAAATATGACCAGGTGGTAGGATTTCAAGACATCTGAGGAAAGCATCTAACATGATAGAGTCAAAATCAACCAACTAACTAAACAGAAAAAAGCGACTTGTAGAAAAGAGACTATATAAGGAGAATAAAACAAAACAAATCAAAGCAAAACAATTACTAACTTCTTTAGAAAGGTAGCAGATAACATTGTATCTATGCAGTAGGAACAGGATTTTATAAAAAATGAATATTCAGGGACCCACAGAAGAGTTCTTAGAAAAATTTTAAAACTATAGTAGACATTAAAAAGTAAATAGAAAAGTTGGAAGATTTCCCAGAAAGTAAAGCAAAAAGATAAAGATAAAAAATAGCAGCGAAAAATTAAGGTAATTAGAGGTCCAGTTCAGGAGATCCAACATCTGAATAATGGGTTTCCTAGAAAGAGAGAGCAGATGAAATAGAGATGACATCATCAATAATATAATTCAAGAAATTTCCCAGGCCCGAATGACATGAGTTTCCAGATTTAAAGACTCATGGAGCATCCAGCACAACGGATAAAATAGGCTCACATCAAGGTACATCACAGTGAAATTTCAGGAACCTATGAACAAAGAGAACATTTTATGATTTCCAGATAATTTCCATGGTCTCGTGAGAAGAAATGAAAATCAAAATGGCTTTGGATTTCCCAACAGCAACACTAGAAGCTGGAAGACAATGAAGCAATACCTTCAAAATTCTGAAGGTATAATAACTTCCAGCTAAGAATTCTATACCCAGCCAAATTACCAATTAAGTGGTAAGGTTCTGACTTAGACATTCAAAATCTAGAACAAAAACAAAACCAACAAAACCTCCAAACAACAAACTCCCACACACCTTTCTCAGGAAAATACTGGAGGATGTGTTCCATTAAAGCAAGAAATGCATGAGACACAGAGAGGAGTGGATACAGGTGTGTGAGGCTGAACTTAATGACCTTAAGAAAAAGAATACAGAATTACAAATAGAAGATCAAGTGGGAAAAATGATTATTTATTTAGAATAAGTAAAGAACTGACAACAAATCACAAACTTGAAAAAATTGAAAAATACCCCAAATGTCACAAAATCCAAAAAAAAATGTGATATCTTCACAATTAACTCACTGGTACAGCTCTATATCATTCATTCATTCATTTCTTCAGTTCATTTTGCTTCACTGATGTGTGTACTATCTGTTCTGGAACTTCCAGATTTCATCAAGATGCATCAGATAAGGTAAGATGCAATCTTTATTTGTTGGCACACCTTAGACATGTGAATTCACACATAGAAATACTCAGTGTTTATAGAAACATTACAGTGTTGTGCCCTACAAATACAGGAATTCTTACAAATTCTATATGTGTGATTCTTATTAAAGAACAAAATAGTGTGGGACATTTATAATTTTATATGCTGCATTATCCATTTATTTCTGACAGAAAAAAGAAACCTTCATTTTTTTTTTTAAAATTATTTATTTATTTATTTTTGGCTGTGTTGGGTCTTCGCCTCTGTGCAAGGGCTTTCCCTAGTTGCGGCAAGCGGGGTACACTCTTCATCGCGGTGCGCGGGCCTCTCGCTATCGTGGCCTCTCTTGTTGCGGAGCACAGGCTCCAGACGCGCAGGCTCAGCAACTGTGGCTCACGGGCCCAGTCGCTCCGCGGCATGTGGGATCCTCCCAGACCAGGGCTCGAACCCGTGCCCCCTGCATTAGCAGGCAGACTCCCAACCACTGCGCCACCAGGGAAGCCCGAAACCTTCATTTTTTTTTTTTTTTTTTTTTTGAAACCTTCATTTTTGATAAGACATGATGAGAACTGCATGTTCTGCTTCAAATTTTAGTTTTGATAATTGGAAGAATTTTCCAGAGTAGCTTCTTTAATTCCTCCTCCTCCACTATCCACATACTTCTGGTTGGGCACTGTAGGACACATTCATAATATAATACCATCTCTGACTTTGCTCCTTTTGGTCACCTCACCTGATGAGTCAGCGCAGTGGATGGGAGGAGTATTCCTGGAAGCCGCTACTACAGCATGAAGGCAAGCAACGACACGAAAGTGACCATGCATTACGTAAAGATATCCTAGCAACCCCCAGTTAAATGTATCTCCAATTCAACTTCTCCTTAGCCAGATCCCAAAATGCCCATAGCCACTCAATCCTGCATTGCATCAGGGGAGGTGGGATAGAGGGGAGGTGGGGGAAAACTCTTTTTGCAGTTGAAATACATGCCTTTGCAAATTTTACAAGAAACATGACCAGATGAGCACATGCCTTTGGAAGGGCTGCACAGTGATATTTGAGCTTTCTTATCTTTATGATATATTTGCCTCTGGACACAAGAAGCACAAGATCCAGCTCAAGGGAGAGGTAAGGAATTTTCAGGGTGATGTACACTAGGCTTAGAGAAACTGGAGACCAGATTGAGTCAAGTTGTAAAATGTATGGCCAAGGATTGTGGAAGTCCCTCCCGAGTGAACCATTGCACAGAATAAAATCAAATGGAGTCATTACATTTATTGATGAGATCCTCAAATAATAACAGTGTTTGGCCAAGATGTGCCTACTCCACACCTCAGCATACCTATGCTCTTCAGATGCACTCGAGCCACACACGGCTGAGCAACCAGAGACAAGGAGCTGGCACTGTGGAGTGACACAGCCCTGAGGAATAAACTTTTTTTTAAGCTTCTGTGATTTGGGGCTTCCAGTCACTTGTAATGGAACCTCATCCTTAGGCAAGCACAGGAGATTTTTCTGGTGCCGTGGAATGTTAAGGGAAAGCAGACCCAAGTGATTCACTGCAAAAAGGAATTTGACCTAAATGAGAGAGGTGGAATGGCTCAATGACTAACAATGCGATTCTGCAGTCAGATGTCCTGGATTCAAATACAGGCTCTGCAACCTACCAGCTTGTGCAACTCTATATGTGCCTCAGTTTCCTCACCTGCAAATTGGGGCTATGAGAGGACGTCCTTCAGAAAGTGCTGTAGAGATTAATGAGATAATATATGTAACAGGTTTAGCACAGTGCTTGGCACATAGTAAATGCATAATAAAGGTGGCTGAGATTGCCTTTGCTATGGGGATTGGTATGAAAGGAGAGGGTATCAGCTTGGTGGGGGTGGAGGGGAGGACTCTGGAAAGAGAGGTCTGGAGACCAACTTCTTCATGATCTCATTCAAGCACGAAAGCGTCAGTTCCCCAAGACAGGAAGTTGCCTCTGCTTTACTCATCTGGATGTTCCCAGTGCTGAAAACAGTGCTTGGTACGTAGTCACTGCTCAGCAGATAGTTGGGGAATGAATGGATTCATCAAGCCAATGAATGCGTGGATGGCCCTGCTAACCCGGCCAGCTGAGCCTGGGGAGCTCCTTGTAACTTGGGACCCTGAAAAGATGAATGGCAAGTGTTCATTTTAAAAAGGGGTGGGGCCCCTGGCTTCCAGAAAGAGGCCATTGTGGCCCATGCCAGGTGTCTGGCAGAGACCCTGGCCTTGTGGGACTGGCCAGTGTCTGGTGGGCCAGGACTTCATCTGGTTGGAACAGAGGGGTGGAAAGAACATCTGTCTGCATCAGGCAGCTTCTTTGAGACTTTGCTTTCCAGGGGATTAAGCAAGTTAACAACGGGGAGATTCTTTCTGTGCACAAACAGCCCTTACTGTCACTGTAATGCCAACCACTGTTTCAAGGAGAAAACCTCCCAGTCACAGTTTGGGCAGAGGCCCTTTTGTGAGCCTTGAAACAGAGGAGTTGGCTGTGGTCTGGGGATGAGATAGGTGTTCCTAGTTTGCCAAGTAATTTTTTTAAATTAATTAATTAACTTAATTTATTTATTTTTGGCTGTGTTGGATCTTCGTTGCTGCGTGCAGGCTTTCTCTAGTTGCGGCGAGTGGGGGCTACTATTTGTTGTGGTGCGCACGCTTCTCATTGCGGTGGCTTCTCGTTGCAGAGCACGGGCTCCAGGCACGCGGGCTTCAGTAGTTGTGGCTCGTGGGCTCTAGAGCTCAGGCTCGGTAGTTGTGGCCCATGGGCTTCATTGCTCCGTGGCATGTGGGATCTTCCCGGACCAGGGCTCGAACCCGTGTCCCCTGCATTGGCAGGCAGATTCTTAACCACTGCACCACCAGGGAAGCCCAGTTTGCCAAGTAATTTGCCCAAGGAGGAACCATGTGGTACAATTTCAGTCCTGGGATGAGTAAGACAAATAAGGAAAATCCTCAAGGAGCAGCTAGTCATGCTGCTGCGGACGAGGGCTACGTGAACGTGCATCTGCGTGACTCAGGAACTCGCCAGCAGGCCGCCAAGCACCTTCTGTGCTCACCCCAAAGTTACCCGAAGCCCAGGAATCCGCATTTCATCACCTCCCCAAATCATGGCACCTAGGAGGTCAAGGTAAAACAACAGGGGAAGAAAGAGGAAACGTGAAGCAGGAGACAGAGCTCTCCCCTCCTCCCTTTTTAAGCCTGTGCAGCCAGCTCCCTGTAAGTCTCTTGCCCGCAGGGTGAAGAAAGCCAGACCCTGCCCTCCCCGGAGAGCACCGCCCCGGATATGACCCATACCCACGTCAGGCCTGTGCTTGCCAGCCATGTTTCTTTCTTTCCTGTATTTTCACTTGGAGTGTGGGAGGAAAACGGTCTTTAGAATGCCTTCAGAGATGTTCTTCCCCCGGGAGAGGGAACTGAGTCATAACCACTGAGCTGGAGCCTTGGAGCTCATCTGGTTGTCACCTCCTGATGGATGGAGTCACAGAGAGGGGATGTGACACCGTCAAGTCACACAACAAGTGACCTTCAGAGCGGAAGCCAGGTGTCCAGCCAGGAGTCTGTGAGCTCTCCTTCCTAAAAAACCTGGTACAACTCTGCTGGCATCCTCATGCCCACCGCCCACTCACCATGCTACCACCTGCCTGTGACCTTGGCAGCTTGGCTTCCACCCCCACTGCTCTGCTGAAATGTTTCTCCCCAGAATGGCCAATGCCCCTCCCCATGGTCACACCAGGCCTGGTGACAGGAAGATGGTTTCAGAAGGAGGAGAGGATGGGGAAGGGGTGTGGGCCGAGGTTCTGAGACTTCCCTAGTCCAGAACTGGTTTGGGAGCTGGACAGGCAAAGACAGAGCTAACCCAACAACACCAAAGCCATTGGTCACTGCCTTTGCCTGCGGTGCCCTCCCACCCCACTTAATGGGCTATGAATCCAATCCATATCCTCAGGTGGCTCAGGTTGCACTTGTTGTGCAACCATCACCATCCACCTCTGGAACTTTCTGATCTTCCCAAACTGAAACTCTGTATTCATTAAACAACCACTCTCCATTCTCCCTCCCCCGCCCCCATCCCCTGAGCAACCATTATTCTACTTTCTGTCTCTATGACTTTATTATTTTAGGTATCTAATATAAATGAAATCATATAATATTTGTCTTTTTGTGTCTGGCTTATTTCACTTAGCATGATGTCTCCAAGGTTTATCCATTTTGTAGCATGTGTCAGAATTTCCTTCCTTTTTAAGGCTGAATAATATTCCATTGTATGGATATACCGCATTTTGTTTATCCGTTCATCCATCAATGGACATTTGGATTGTTTTCACCTTTTAGTTATAGTGAATAATGCTGCTATGAACATGGGTGTACAAGTATCTATCTGAATCCCTGCCTTCAGTCCTTTTGTTTATATACCCAGAGCAAAATTGCTTGATCATATGGTAACAACAAAGCCATTACCACACTTAACAACTAAATGGATGATGATGCTTTAATAGCATCAAATATCTAGTCAGTGTTCAAATTTACAGTTGTCTCATTAAAATCATTTTTAATAGTTTAGTTGTTTGAATCAAAATCAAAACACCTTTCCTGTATTGCAATTGATTGGTATGCCTTTTTTAAAAATAAAATAACCTGTTTAGTTTGGAATAATTTTATATTTACAGAAAAGTTTCAAAGTCAGTACAGAGACATCCCATGTACTCTTCACCCAGGTACCTCTAAAGTTAATATCTTCCATAACATGAGAGATTGGTCAAAACTAAGAAATTGACACTGGTACTTTACTATTAACTAAACTCTAGACTTTACTTGGATTTCACCAGTTTCCCCACTAATATCCTTTTTCTGTTACAAAATTCCATCTTGGATACCACATTGCATTTAGTCTTCATGTCTTCTTAGGCTCCTCTGCTCTGTGACATTTTCTCAGTTTTTCATTTTTCATGACCTTGACAGTCTTGAGGAGTGCTGGCCAGGTATCCTCTAGAGGGTCCCCCGGTCTGGGTTTGTCTGATGTTTGTCTCATGATCAGACTGGGGATATGGATTTTGGTAAGGACAGCACAGAGGCAGAGCACTTCATCACATCCCATCAGGGGTGGTGACATCCACAGGACATCACTGGTGATGCTCACCTTCATTTCTGGGGTAAGTGGTGTCTCTCGGCTTCTCCATCATAAAGTTACTATCTCCCCCTTTCCCTGCTCTGTTCCTTGGAAGTGAACCATTAAGTTCATGGTATGTCTTTCAAATTCATTTTAATCAGTAGATTCCCCCTTCTCTTAATTTTTTCTCAAAATTTATTTGTTGAAGAAACTGGGCCGTTTGTCCTATTCCTTTGCCCTCTGCGGTTCCTTTAAACTGGATCTCGAGGCCTGATCTGCCTCATGCTTGATTTTTTCAGCAGGGCCACTGCACAGGTGGGGCTGTGGACTTCTGTCAGGAGGCACCAATTGTCTCCTTTTTGTAACATTAGCAGCTACTGATGCCCACTGTGTTACCTCAGTTCTGATACCTTTAGATTCCTCAGGACTAACCTTATCATGAAGGTAACCTTTCCTACATGAAGACAGTTCCTTTTCTTCCTTCAATAAACATAGTAGATTTCAGCAAATCAAAGATAGCTCCCATGGTAAGAAACATTGTTTCTGTACAACCAAGAAAGAAAAAATGCTGTGAATTCACCTATGGCACATTGCCAGCCATAGAATACCAAGGTAGTGTTTTCATTTTCCACTAACCTCATGGTTTTATTCTTTCCTCCGATGAATTGTAGAAGTTCAGTCAAAGTCAGCGGTTGCTGGCGGATGGATGTTTGGGCAGCCCTTGTTGCAGGGGCATCGCTCACACTGGCTTTTGTGGTTGAGGTGTCACATTGCCTTCATCAATCCCTGGGACTCAGTTTCCTCTACACTCCCTTGCGTTGTAGCTTGCTGTGTGGTCTGCCATCCTTTTGCATACTTCTCAGTGACAAAACAGCTTAATGGAATTCTATTTCTTCTACGTCCTTTCTTAAGTCCTGTAAGCACTTGGTTATAGCTTTGCAAGAAAATACGGAATTGTAGTCATTCCTCTAAAGACAGATAATTGCTACTCTGCTGTTACATTTGTGTCCCACTGCCCCGTTTCCATGCCTTCCTGTGCCCATGCCAACTGTTTGTTTCCACAGTGAATTATATTGTCATCTTTTTGATGATATTTTAAATGATAGTTAGACCCCGTGTGCGTAGAACCAATCATGCATATAATTCAGTGGAAGGTGATGCATTATGAACAGTGATGGTCAAGTGTGAGCATGTCCAGTCATGGTGACTGCCCTGCCACTGGTAGGCAACGACTATGAGAAGTGCCCCAGTTACAGAGATGTTAAAAGTTTTTAAGACATGTGCCTTGCAGTTGATGAAACACAGAGTTTCTGGTTATGTGGCTGGCAAGAATCCCATTTTATTTATCTGGGTGATCTCCCCAGACTTTAGCTCAGTGTTTACAACTATTTCAAAAATATTTGTGGAGGAATGAAACCAACAGTAAGCAATATATATTTATTGAGCATTTACCAGGAACAAGGTCTAGTTGGGATAAATACTTGAGAACCCAAACCAATTCCCTTTCTTAAATGTTAATTTGCTTTTCCCCATTCTCATCACATTTCTGCAGCTGTTCTTGGCCAGGTTGAAGTCTTCTACTACTATATTGGTACCCTTTCTGTTTCTTTTCCACTTGAGGAATAAATATACCCAACTGTCTATCTTAGATTTTCTACAAGAGTCCTTATTCCCATCTTCAGGTCACCTGAATGGATTTGGGGATCAGAAAACATGGTCAGGGCTTCCCTGGTGGCGCAGTGGTTGAGAATCTGCCTGCCAATGCAGGGCACATGGGTTCGAGCCCTGGTTCCGGAAGATCCCACATGCCGCGGAGCAGCTGGGCCCGTGAGCCACAATTACTGAGCCTGCGCGTCTGGAGCCTGTGCTCCGCAACAAAAGAGGCCGCGATAGTGAGAGGTCCGCGCACTGCGATGAAGAGTGGCCCCCACTTGCCACAACTGGAGAAAGCCCTCGCACAGAAACGAAGACCCAACACAGCCATAAATAAATAAATAAATAAATAAAATTTAAAAGAGATAAGCAAAACATTCTCTCTATAAATTTGATCTTTAAAACAAAAAAAAAAAGAAAACATGGTCATGTTCATGACCACCCTCTAGTTCATTTTCCTCCATGGACTCCTGACAAATCAGCTGGAAGATTTGCCTGAAGCACAAAATGTCCATGTCAGGATGGGTGATTTCCAGTTACATTCAAGCAACATTACTCTTTCTTTTTTTCCCCACAGGACAGATAATTGTCTCTATGGATTCTTTCCTTCTTTCTTTTCTTTTATTAATAGGCTTTATTTTTTAGAACAGTTTTAGATTCACAGAAAAAATGAGCAGATAGTACAGAGAATTCCCATGTACCCCCCCACGACAGTTTCCCCTATTAATATCTTACATTAGTGTGGTACGTGTGTTACAATTAATGAAGCAATACCAATACATTATTATTAACTAAAGTCCATATTCAGACATCCCTAGTTTTTACTAAGGATCCAGGATCCCACATTACAATTAGTTATCATGTCTCTTAGGCTCCTCTTGGCTGATACAGTCTCTCTCCCTTTCCTTGTTTTTGATGATCTTGACAGTGTTGAGGAGTCTAGTCAGGTATATAATAAGATGCCCCTCTATTGGGATTTGTCTGATGTTTTTCTCATGATTAGACTGGGATTATGAGTTTGGGGGAGGAAGACCACAAGGTAATGACATTTTCATCACATCTCATCAAAAGTGCAAACTATCAACATGACTTACCACTGTTGATATTAATCTTGATCACGTGGCTGGGGTGGTGCTCATCGGGTTTCTCTCCCTGCCCCCACTTTTCCATACAGGACTCTCTGGAAGGGGGTAACTAGGCTCAGTCCCACATTAGGTGATGGAAAGTTACAATTCCTCTCATTTAGAGTGGAGCTTGGATTTCTTTTAAGAGTCAACCTCCTATGTTCTCTCATCTCTTCTTCCCTTGCCCTCACCTCAGTTCCCTCCCAAAGTCTTCTTCCGAGGTTTTTCTTCCAATGTCTGTTTGATGTTTTTCTCTTCAGATTTAAATACTCCTGGGTTTGGGCATCAGTTCCCACATGATCCTCTCTTCCTTAAAGTAGGTTTTTCTGAGTTGGTGCTACAGATCGCCCTTTCTCTGGGACACTCTGGTAGAAAAGGTTCTTTGGACCAATGCATGTGGAAAACGCTCATTCCTTACCCCTTCTTAGAGACTCAGAGCACACGAGCATAATAAAAGGTCTGACAAGTCTGGCAATAAAGAGGCCTGATTAACTAAAAGGTTTCTCAAGGCTATTTCACCTTGAAACCTTTTACCATATTTCATTGACTCAGAGACACTCATTTTTTTTCTCTCACATATTAACATTTTTGAAGTTGGGTTGCATCTTACAGATCATTAGGTAAGAAAATAGTATGTTTCTTCTTAGAGGTACCTGCAATAATGGTGTCAGATACACTGATAGTATTTGAGATTTGAGGAAATACAGTATTCACGGCACATCTATAGATACTCTTCAGAACCAGTGAAAAGTGGAAACTGAATTAAGAAACAGCCTGCCAGGTCCTCAAACCCCACCTCTTCCTACTTGGATGACCTGCCTCCTTGATTTTAAGTATTCTTCAGTTTGGGGTACAGATGTCCTCTGCTCCCTCTGTGAGATGTGCCCCAGGGCCCACTCCCCACCCTCTTCTGGCACGGCCAGCCATGACTGACTGGCTAGACCAGTTTAACTTAAGAGTGAGGTATTGAGGAGTCCCTTGGCCACAGATCTAAGCTGTGTCCTCTGATCAGCTTTATCATTAATGAGGTGCACTATTGTCCTTAAGGAAACACATTCCTAGACTGCCTGGCTTGAAATCTAGCCTGCTGTGTGATCTTGGGCAAGTCAGTTAACCTCTCTGTGTCCATTTCCTCACCAGTAAACTGGGGATAAATAATTGCATCTACTTGATAGGGTTGTTGTGAGGATCAGATGGGATATTACACGTAAGGCACTGAACCCAGGGCCTGGCACCTGGCAAGCTACTCTAAAACATCGGCTATTACTAGAAAGACAACATTTTTATCTTTGGTTCCTGGGTCATTTTTCAGGAATAAAAAAGACTTGGAGACACTGACTAGCTTGGATCCTAAGGGTGGCAGGAGGCAGTCGGTAGGAGGGCAGAAGAGAAATTTTCTGTAGTAAATCACGGCCTGTGGTCAAGCTGACCTTGGCCTGCTGCCCAGAGCTACTGACCCCAGCCAGAAGGTGGAGAGGAGAGAGCAAGAAAGTGATTCTCTTCCAACCAGCCCAGCCTCTAGAACAGAGGAACCTGGCAAAATAACAGCCGGAAGATTCAAAAGCAGTGAGTGGCATTCAGGCCCCAGGCGACTGGTTGTCTTCCAGGGTCCCCGCTGCCTGCTGCCATGTGCGTCGCCTTGGGCAGGACTCTGTCCACTCTATGCAATTTCCGCAGTTTCCTCCTCCTCCCCTTATTATTCAGGACGTCTGCTTCATATTCGTTCCCCCACGGGTTCTGCCCAATTTAATTGCTCTGTCACCAAAGATTAATCCCGACAGATAAGAAAAAAGACATCTGGAAATATTGACTCTGCTCCTTATCGTCCCTCCCAGGGCCTTCACACCTTCAGCGGCTTCGCTTCAATGCCTTGTCAGGTTGTTGGAGTGGCTCATTTCAGGGGGTGAGCTCTCAGGGGTTCTGGTGCCCAGCGCTCCTGGAGGCTGGTGGCTGTCAGGGTCTGG
Source organism: Balaenoptera borealis (assembly GCF_965194805.1). NCBI lineage: Eukaryota > Metazoa > Chordata > Mammalia > Artiodactyla > Balaenopteridae > Balaenoptera > Balaenoptera borealis. Next base: position 46,576,420 of record NC_138869.1, on the reverse strand, counting down.
CCACCTGTTGCTGTGCTGGAAGGACAGGGCTGGGACTGGAGGCCGGGCCAACTGGGACCTCAGGTCCCATCCCAGGCAGGACAGTCCTTTGCCTTTCTGAGTTGCTAAGAGACAGAAAGACATCTGAGAGGCAGGCTGCTTTAAAGAATATCATTTTTTAAAGGCTCATTCTAAATGGAACATCATCAGAACTTTGCCAAGATCTTCCTGGTTGTTCAGAAGATGGCCACTCTTTCTTTTTCTCACTCCCTTCCCTCTGTATCCCTGTCCCTTCGCTCTCCTTCCATCTCTCTTTTTAGCTTCTGAAGGCTCAGTCCTTGCTGGTCTGTTGATGGGGCTGAACAGGGGTCAGGGGTGATGGGGTGGCGGGTGAGGTCTCAGCCACAGGTCAGCCTGGGGGCCCAGGAAGTGTTTGGGGGAACTGGCTTCACTTCATCCAACCATGTCTGTGTCATTCACCAGGTGGCCTCTTTAGTGAGCAAACTCTTACCTATGTGTAAAATAAAGTGATTATCTGGGGAACAAGCATCACACTTTGCGTGATTGCCACTGGTCATTGTGTAGCCCTTTGCTGCTCTCTGGGTCCCGAGCTCCATATATATTTTTCATATGTGTATCTGGCTCTATATTTTATTTTTATACAAATAATAGCATATTATCACCTTGTTCTAGCCCTCGGGATTTTTATTCTTTCTTCCTAACAAGAGTCTTGATTATCTTAGTGTGTCTGTACATAGGAAGCAACATCAATCGTTTTGTTTTGTTTTAAACCACTTCACTAGATTATTCTTTTAAAAAAAAAATTTTTTTTTAATATTTATTTATGTATTTGGCTTGCTGGGTCTTAGTTGCGGCACGTGGGATCTTTAGTCGCGTCATGCGGGATCTAGTTCCCTGACCAGGGATTGAACCCAGGAGCATTGGGAGCGCAAAGTCTTAACCACTGGACAACCAGGGAAGTCCCCAGTCGTTTTTAATGGTTAATCAAACACACTTCTGCTCTGGTGCACTGCTGCCAGCCCACCCTGGGGCCTGCAGACTATACAATGCATGTCCCCAGGCTGCTCTGTTACTCAGGGATCAGGAAACAGGTGGCAACTCAAACCTGGTGACCGAGGAAGGCACTGTTTACAAAGTTGTCGGTGCAGGACAGAGAACCAGCCCGGATCGCGGGCACCAGGGCCAGCACCATCTAGTTTGCTCATTTTATCCAGTCCCGAGGGGCTGTGTGACTTGCCCAAGGTCACACAGCAAGAGGCAAAGCCATCAGAAAACCAGGTGTCCCAACTACCAATCAGTATTCTTTCCTCTGGGTTTGCTATGATTGTCAAAAATGAAACAAAACAAAAACACCCCTGGTTATTTAAATTCCAATCATGAGTCTAGGAAAGTTGTTTTTTTTTTTTTTAACATCTTTATTGGAGTATAATTGCTTTACAGTGGTGTGTTAGTTTCTGCTTTATAACAGAGTGAATCAGCTATACATATACATATATCCCCATATCTCCTCCTTCTTGTGTCTCCCTGCCACCCTCCCTATCCCACCCCTCTAGGTGGTCACAAAGCACCAAGCTGATCTCCCTGTGCTATGCAGTTGCTTCCCACTAGCTATCTATTTTACATTTGGTAGTATATATAAGTCCATGCCACTCTCTCAGTTCGTCCCAGCTTACCCTTCCCCCTCCCCGTGTCCTCAAGTCCATTTTCTACGTCTGTGTCTTTATTCCTGTCCTGCCCCTAGGTTCTTCAGAATCATTTTTTTTTTTTTAGATAGGAAAGTTTTTAAATTAATCTTTTCCACAATCAAGACCAATTAGTCAACTCTTCTGTCATGAGTTTCCATAATTTTTCGATTTCCCTAACTTACAAATTGCTTTTTAAATCATAATTTGCAAATTTATTCATGACAAATGTTTTTAAAAGCCAAAATTTGGTATCAGCTTAAGTGTCCCCAAATAGGATAATGGGCAAGTAAATGAAGATACATCTATGCAGTGGGAAATTATGAATTTCTTAAACTTGATATTTATGAAGAGTGTGCAATAAACTGGAAAATGCTTAGCTGTAATGCTGAAGTAAAATTGTAATCTCCAATTTATTTAGAGTATCATCAGAATTATGTTAATTCATACATGCACTGAAACAAACCAAAAAAACCCTAAAGTTACATAAAGAAAAACAAATGTAGTAAAGGAATATACCAATATGTTACTGATAATGATTATCTTTAGCTGGGTGAAATATGGGTGATTTTGATTTGCTTCTTTCAACCTTTCCAGGTTTTCTACATTGATCTACTAATATGTTCATAATAACAGCATCAACTATAATAATCACAATTCAAGATTTTTAAAAGTCACTGTGATAATTTGACAAGGGATGCATATCCAAAACCATACAATTCCACCCCTTCTGACCCAGTCATTTCTCTTCCAGGAATCTCTCCTGAGAAACTAATTCTGCTTTGGGGCAAATCTCTAGGCAGGAAGAAGTTTACTGCTGGGAAAAGCTGGAAACCACCTAAATGCCAAACAGTGGAGTAATGGTTACAGAAAATGTGGTTCAGCTGCTCAGTGCTGCTACGTATTCATTAGGAAAGAAACTTATGACAAAAGTATGTGCTACAACATTAAATGGAAAACTCAGGATTCATAATTAAATGTAAAATATGACTCTAACAGGTTTTTAAAAAAAGGTGTAGGTTTGGGGGGAAAATACACAAAGATGAGCGAATGAGCTGGCGGGGCGGGGTGGTGGAATCGTGAATAATTTTTCTTCTTGATTTTCTAACATTTTCTGTAACGTAGTTACCTTGCCTTTGTAACTTAAAAAACACGATAAGTAGCTGTCCATCTGGGAAGTTGGTTCTCAAGTTGTACCTGCTAAGCCACAGTCTCACAGGGAAGGCGGGTGGAGACCCAGCCCCGATGTTGGCAGGAGGACAAGAGGAAAGTGTTCATCAATGAGGGCCTGATGAAGTCTGAGTTATTTACTCCAGGGCTGATGAAGCACTGAGTAGGTAAAAGAAATTGCTGGGCCCTGCAGGGGTCAAGGTGGGGAATGAGATAAGTATAAGAGATAAGGAGTGCAGAGCACACAGTTAAAACAATCAGTTCACTGACCAGGTCCAGCTGACAAACAAAGCCCTCACACCTCACCTGAGTTTTCTCAGGGAGAAAACTGGTCATGGATGCCCAGGCTGAAACAGCATGCAGGCAGCCTGCAGAGGGGAGGCACCCAGAATAGGGCCCTGGAGACATGGGTTCTGGGGTCCTCACCACCAGTCCTGAACCAAGGATCCTGGGATTGACTGGGGGCTCCAAGGCCCCTTCCAGCTCCCAGTGTCTGTGATCTGTGCTGCCCTTTGCTCCTGAAATTCTCTTCCTCATACTCCAAGATGTGGCACGAATGCCTTCACCCCTGCGGGGCCTTCCTTCCCTGCCCCTGCCTGGACTGCACATCCATCAGTCTGTGTGTCCACAGTGTTTGAAACCCAGTTCAGAACTGACTTGTTCCATCTGAAAACAAACAGAATAAACATCTGGCAGCTAAGGGAGCATTTAGGATGTGCCAGATATTGTGCTTGGCTGCATGTTGTCCGGAGATGGGCTTGTCTGTTCTCTGAGGACTGGGTCTGTGTATTTGTGCCCACTTACCTGTTACTGCACGGCAAACTATCCCGAAACTTAGAGACTATAACAACAACTGCTTCTATTTTGCTCACCTTTATGGTGATAGCTGGGGCAGTCAGAGGCTGGGGCAGGGCAAGAATTGTCTGAAGGACTCACAGTCACACTCTGGTGGTTGATACTGGCTTTGGGTGGGACCACAGCTGGGGCTGTTGACCCACAGTTGGCCTCCTTCTGTATGGCCTGGGCCTCCTCACAGCAGGGTGGTAGATAGAGAGAGAGAGCCAGACAGGAGGAGGTTGTATTCCTTTTATGACCTGGCCTCAGAAGTCACACAGTGTCATCCCCACTGTATTTTACTGATTAGAATCACGTAACTAAAGGTGACCCAAATACAAGGGAAGGGGAGTTGGAATTCATCGTTTGATGTGAGGAATGTTCAAGAGCTTGCACATATGTTTTCTAACCACCACTGTTGGCCTTCCTTGTACCCCGCTCTTCCTTGTGCCTGACACAGAGCCTTGAACTAAACATTAGCCAGAATTGTTGGTAGAGCTGAATTGCCTTTCGGGTTGGTGCAGACCTGGGTGCAGAGGATAGTTTGGTGTGAACACACTTGCTTCCCGTTTATGTTGTTCAGAAACACAGAACACTTGGAGAAGTCATGAATTTTTTGCCTCCGGCTGCCCACAAGCTTGGGATCTAGGTGGGTCAAGGTTGCTGTCTGTCATCTGCCCCCATTTTCCCATCCAGCCTTTCCCCCACTGCTCCATAAACTCAATCCCATGCTTTAATCAGACAGGTCCCCTCACTCTGTCCCAGTGGGGACAGCCTTTGCCCAGGTGGGTTCATCTGCTGGGATGCCCTCTCTTCTTTCTATCGATACTTCCAACTGCTACCCAGCCTTCATGACCCAGCTCAAGGAACTTTCTCTCTTGGCATTTCCCTCTCACCACCACCAACCTCTTCCCCACCATTGCCTCAGCAAGAGAAGTGAAAAGCAGGCTTAATTCCCAAAGCTGCAGTCCTGAGTCCTTAAGGAGGCCCAGGGGCAGCAAAGACAAAAGCCCTGGCACCAGGCAGGTGAGGAGGCTGAGAGAAACAGGCTGGAGGCCAGCTGGACCACAGGAAGGACCGCAGCCAACTGGTCTACCAAAGGGGGCAGCTCCTTCTTGCTTCAGCAAGTTGTTACCAGGGGAACTGAAGGATAGATCATCTAATCTTTCCTGAGAAGCAGAAAAATATGGATTTTTACGTGGGATTTCTTAATTTTTAATTATTGATGATTAATTTAAAATTTTAGAATGCAAGCTAATTCCATGGGCCACATTTGCCCCACCTCGGTTCACAACTTTTGGCTGAAAAGATTTGGGGCAGAGAGAAGGGTTTGGGAGGGAGGGAGTGAGGAGGCTGGAGAGGACTCCCCAGGCGGGGGCGGAGTTGAGGGAGCTGTTGAGGATGGAACTTCTGGAGGGTTCTCAAGGGGCCTCAGTCCAACGTAAGCTTCCAAACTTGGACTTCACACCAGGGAAGCATACAGAACCTCAGCAGCATGGGGCTTCTGTGGATATTGGGTTCAGTTATAGAAAAATAAAATCCTACTTCTTGCTCCCCTGAGGTTGCGGTGAGATTCATACTCCAAAGCCTTCAGCGGAGGCTCACTGTACGAGGGTCCCTGTCTCAAGTCAGCTCCCCGGGGAAATAGATTTGGCATAGTTTCGTCTGCAAAATCCAGGCCTGTGAGAGGAGCTCTTGGGATCAAGACCTCTAGGAGATAGAGAGAGCAAACCTGGCCAGAGGGCAAGGTTGAACATGATTCAGTCTTGACAAAGGCCTCAGTCCAGCCTATGGAGAGCTCTGGGTTCCTTCGAGGTCTTCCACGTTGACCTGGATGGGGAAGAGGTTGCTGGGTCACAGTGACCAGGTACTGAATGCAGGCTGCCCTTGTGAACAGAGCTCGGCCTTGGGCAAGGGGGTTCTCTGCAGCAGAAGGCAAGTCCCAGAGAGACTCAGCAGGAGCCATCAGCAGGCGGAGGAGTGAGATTCCAGTCCTGGAGGGAGGAGATATCTGGGTGGTTCACACAGTGTCCACTGCCCCTCGCACTACTCAGATTCACTAGTTTCATATGATAAGTTTTGAGAAGCAGCTCCTCCAGATTCTACTGGACCTCTTTTCCTGGGGACTCTTACAGGGGGAAGCTTAGAGGGATGGAATTCAGCTCCTTCCTCCCTGCAGCTGGACTTGAGGGTGTAACTGATACCCATCATCCTCTCCTCTACCACCATCCTCGTATCCCCATACCCTGAGCTAGCATCTCCATTGGTTAGGTGGCTTGGATGGGGTAACTGAGACCCTCATCCTTGAGAGGTCTGCTCCCCTCATCACCAGGCCCTTCTTGGTCCATGCATTTGTTTATTTCCTGTTGAAATTGGGGACAGGAGAACCAAGAGCTATCCCAGTGAACCGCTTGGGTGCCAGACATATTCTTTCCTGCCCCTGTTGTGTATCAGCAACTTGACTGTCTCCTGATGACCAGGGCCCATTACCCATGCCAGGAAGGTGACTCTTCTCCTTTCCTGTTGGTCTCTTGGCAAGAGGAGCCCAAAGTGACTGGGCAGCTTGGGGTTTGATGGAATTCTCACTCTGTCACCAGTGGAAGCATTTCCTCCTCTAGAAACCAGGATTTCTAAACTCACAGTTTGGGGATGGGGCTTGAAATTCTCCATCTGGGTTCCCAGAAGTGACAATAATTGGGGCCACTCTGGCTCTTCCCACTTGGTTTTCAGACTGTGTATCTCCCCCTAATGGGGACACAGCCCACTGACTTAGGACGGCAGGGTATACAGTGCCTCTTGGAGGATGGCACTCCATCCTCTCGGCACCCTCTCCATTAATTCTCCAATGTGTTCCTTTTTTTTTTTAAATTTATTTATTTATTTAGGGCTGTGTTGGGTCTTCGTTTCTGTGCGAGGGCTTCCTCCAGTTGCGGCAAGCGGGGGCCACTCTTCATCGCGGTGCGCGGGCCTCTCACTATCACGGCCTCTCTTGTTGCAGAGCATAGGCTCCAGACGCACAGGCTCAGTAGTTGTGACTCACGGGCCCAGCTGCTCCGCGGCATGTGGGATCTTCCCAGACCAGGGCTTGAACCCATGTCCCCTGCATTGGCAGGCAGACTCTCAACCACTGCACCACCAGGGAAGCCCTCCAATGTGTTCTTGATGTCGGAGGGCATGTTCTGTCGTGCCCCCACACCACCGGACCCCTAAATACTTGCACAGTCTGGTGGGTGCCTGAGTCCTCCCAGGATTTATCTCCCACCCACTGGAGTGCATGCGTCTTGTTAATGTGTCTAACATACCTGTCACTTGTCAATCCTCTGTTCTGATGACATGATCTCCTCAATGCAGTGGACCAAGGGTGTTCTGGAGGGTATACAGGTGAGACATATCCCTTTGGACTATACTGTGGCAGAGGGCAGGAGAGGTAACATAGCCCTTGGCAGGCCCATCAGTGTGTACTGCTGTCCATCCCAAGTGAAAGTGATTTTTTTCTGATAAAGGATGGAAGGAAATATAAAATGGATTTGCCAGATTAATAGCTACATCCCATGTGTACAAAGTCTTGTTCATCTGCTCTAGCAAAGATACCACATTTGGTAACAGTTGGGGCTACTAGCTAATTAAGTTTGAGACAGTTCAGTGCCATCTTCCAGGACCCTCTGGCTTAGATAGGGTACTACGATCCTTGTGTCTTTTAGGATACTAAGAGAGCACTAGTCTCTGCCATTCTCCTAGGGATGTGATGTGGGTAGGGGCAATTTCAGAAGCTTCCATATGGCCTTTTCCGCCATGGTAGCTCCCATCCCACAGGCCAAGGAATCAAGGAGGGATTTTACTCCCAAGTATATCCACTCACATTACGCATTTGAGGACTAGAGAAATGACCACCAGTGGGCTCCAGGGATGCACCACTGTGAGCTGGACCTGGGCCAGGGATTTATTTATCTCAGAGGCTGATGTTAAGGTCAAATAAGATAATATAAGAGAGGAAGATTGTAACATGCAATAGGTGACAGTTATTTTCACTTTGGAACCAGGTACTCTGGGTTGCAATCCTGGCACCACTGTTAATGGACTGTGTACCTTTGGGCAGGTTGCCACACCTCTGAGCTTCAGTTTCCTCATCTATAAAATGGGTATAATGACATCTGCCTTGCAAAGTTGTCATAAGTGTAAATGAGCCACTACAAAACATGTGTCTGGCATAGTTCCACACTCAGCTTTCCCTGAATGAAAGCTTTATTTTATCAAGAACTCTTCATTCTGAATGCCCAACTTCTACAGGGTTCTTTGCCTTTAGGACTGACGGCGCTTTGGCTGAGCCCAGAATCAGCTTTATGTGAGACTGCCCAAGCTGGATCCCCCAGAACTTGCAGGTCGCCTGCTTCTAAAGGCAGCTCCTCTTCTGGGCTGCATGTGCTTGAGACTTCACCATTAGAAAGCCATACTTTTGCCTGTTTTTCGTCTCCAGGAAGCACCGGTTTGGCACTAACATCTCCCATTTGTATGGCACTTGCTTTTTGCTGTCCAAAGCACTTATCTGTCGTCCCAACAGCCCTGGGAAGTAAGTCAGAGACGCCCAAAGTCACTTAGCTGGAAAGGGAGGAGCTGGGGTTTGAACCCAACACTGTCCGTGAAGAGGCTGTCAGCTGGAGGCAGTCTGAGCGATTAACGCCAACACCGTGTAGTCTTTGTCTCCCAAAGCACATTCTGCCACTCTAGGTGAGGTACAGTGAGTCAGGCCGTATCAACTACAGTTAAACATTAGGAGTCTACTCTGTGTCTCAAGGGTCCTGTCTACATCCCATCTACCCAGAACTTTATGACGAGAGCTGTAGAGAAGCTGAATAACTCTCCCACATTCACACATTTTTCAGCAGCACAGCCTGGAACAGAGCCTAGGCCACAGGATCTCAGAACCTGATCCCAAGCCCTTAACCACTATGACACACTGCCACCCATATAATAGATGGTTTAAGATTTGTTTACAGAGTGAAGCATGGCAAGGGTTCTGCAGGCAAGGGGAACAGCCCTAGCCAAGGCCCAGAGGGGTGGAGCAGCTCTGTGTGTTCAGGGTCACTGGAGCACAAAGTGGGAGAGAGGTCATGGAGATGAGAACAGGATGGACCAGGATGGCCTGGGGAGACCCGGTGACAGTGAGAAGTCTTAGCTCGTCCCCCAAGTCATCTGCAGCGCCTCCAGCTGAGAACATCTCCTTTGGGAGTCTGAAACTGGGACTTCTGGCTTCCTTTGAAAGTGCACGTCTCTGCCTTGCCAGGACCTGTGGGGCAGTGTTCAACCATCCACCTTCACCACCAGCCACATTTTTACACCAGGCTCCATTGCAGCATTGCCTCCAGAACTCTGCCTGGGATGGAACCAACGACTCTGGGTTGGAATCCTGGCACTGCCATTGATGGGTGAGCTTTGAGGGCTGCCTCTTCTTTGGAACATGTGTGGTCTTAGTGGTAATTGGATAAGTGGGTCTGTGTTTCTGGGTTAAAAGGGCAAACAAGTAGAAACACCTCCTAACCAGCCTAGATCGGGGTGGCAGAGAGGTACAGCCAGGAGCGTGGCCTTGGAGGAACAGATCTGACTGAGTCCCAGCACTTTTCTTTGCCATGAGGCTTGGGCCAATCTCTTAATCTCCTGAATGCCCAATTTCTCCAGATGTGACTTGGCACCCCAAATACTCCTGTTGACATCTGGCTCTGAAGATGGAGGGCACAGCCCAACTCATAAGTGTGTGTCCAGTGATGGTAACTCTTGCATGACTCTTGGAAGGTCCTGTGTTTTCACAGTCTCAGGTCAGATTCTTCTAGAACCTGGCCAAGGACTTGATGCCAGCAGTTTCTGAAGGCAGAGTTCTCAGGAGAACCAGTCAGGCAGTGGGGAAAGCAGGAGAGGGAGGTGAAAGAGACACCCCCCCAACCCCACCCTCCCTCTGCCCAAGGGGGAGAGTTCAGGTGAAGCACAGCCTCAGCCTGATCCTGGGCATCAGGGAGCCCTGGGAGCTGGAGGCAAAGGAGCTGGTATTTGTCCTCTCATGTAAAGAGTTCTTGGTCACAGGCTGCTGGGGAGTGGGGGATGCAGAGCTCCCAGGCCCTTCCAGCTCTCTGTAAGGGTGAGGCAGCTCCAGTGCAATCTCCTGAGAGTATCAGGGACCAGCCCCAAGGAGCAGAGCATGCAGAAGCTGGGGGAAGGATTGGAGGAGATTTGTGCAATCTTGAATTTCCTCGCTTGTGCTCTAAGGGCTTTCCCAAGCCCAGGCTGCTGGGACCAGGACCCATTCCCTTGCCAAAGAACAAAGTTAACAAAATCTTGACTTTTAAGTCTGGAAGCCTTTGTCAGGTGTAAGACAGAAGATGTTTGGAAGGACATGTGATTGAGTTCCTTTCCCCAAGAGAACTGGCCAGCCTCTGAGGAGGCCCCCTGCCTGCCCTTAGGGCACCCGGCCACATCTGACTCCAGGTTGGCGCTCTCTCTGGGATGTGGGGATCAGGCAGCAGCTTTCCTCTGCTGTTTGGGGGCAGCCAGAGGGAACTGAGGGCTTAGATACCTTGTCCAAGGACACAGAACTGTTAAGTAGAGCTGGGATTTGAACTTGTGACTGCAGTGCTTATATTTATTGCTTAATGCTGCATAACAAATCACGCCAAAACTTAGTGGCTTAGAACAACAAACATTTATTATCTCACCATTTCTGTGGGCATGGAATCTGGCAGCAGCTTAGCTGGGTGGTTCTGACTCAGGGTCTGCTGTGGGGTTGTACTCAAGCTGTTGGCTGGGGCTGCAGTCATCTGAAGGCTCAACTGGGGCTGGAGGATCCAATACCAAGCAGACTCACTCACACTGCTGATGACTGGAGGCCTCAGTTCCTTACCACTGGGCTTTTCATAGGGCTGTTAGAGTATACCCCGAAATGGCAGCTGGCTTCCCCCAGAGCAAGCAGTCCAAGAGAGAGCAAGGAGGAAGCCACGATGTCTTTTATTTCCCCGTCTTACACACCATCACGCTCCGTCACTTCTGCCACATCTTATTTGTTAGGAGCAAGTCACTAAGTATAGCCATGCTTAATGGAAGGGGAAGTGCCTTTTAGAGGGAGAAATATCAAAGAATTTAAGGACATGTTTTACAACCACTGCATTGTTATACAGCTGCTCCCCACCTTGCAGGTGTGCTTGGAGACTGCTGCCCTCAATCCCTGGGTGATGAAGGCCCCTGTGTCATTCTGCCCCTGGGGTTGGGGGGGCTCTCTCCCACCTGTTGCTGCACCCACCCTTCCCCAGACCTGGAATACTCATGGTTCTTCCCTCCAAATCTCTTCTCTTCTTCTCTAGGCATCTCCGTTCTGCTTTCCCAGAGACGGATGGGAGATGCTCTAAGACCTGTGATTTGACCTTTGTGGGAAAGGGGTGTTCAGTGTGGTCACATCTGCCAAGGATGCTGGGGAGGAGTCTCTGTGGGGCTGAGGCAGAGTATCCCAGTCCCCATGAGAGAACTGAGCCTGTATGAAGCCTGATCCACTCAGCACGCACACACCCTTTGATCTGAGGATGAAGAAGTACTTGACCACATCACCCATTTCTCTTTCCAGTGCACCTGTGAGGTGGGGCGGGGAGGGAGGGTGAGGGAACTGGGGCAGAGATGTTTTTTCGTGACCTCATTTCAAAGAAGTTGAGCCGGGGCTGGAAGACAGGTGTCCAGTGGCAGCTGCTGCTGACCCCTCTGCCACTCTGGGCTTTGTATTGGGGTGTGGCAGCTGTGAGCATGTGCCTTGAAGACCTCCAACAAAGGGGAGCTTAACCAACCCAGGGCCACAGATCCTGGATCCTGAATCCACCCCCTCATTTGTGCTGAGGCCATGGCACTTCCCACGACCCATCAATACTGAGTGCAAAAGGGATACTAAGGCCAGCCCGTTTTGGGGAGCGTCTTCGGATGTCCCCTAACTTTGGCTCAGGGACTCCCCAGTAGCTTTGCTGAACCTCCTTAGACAGCACAGCAATCTAGGACGTTCCCACTCAACCTTTCTTTCTCCTTTGCTCAGAGTTAGGACTGCCAGATAAAATACAGGACACCCAGGTGAATGTGAATTTCAGACAACAAACAATTCTTTTGTAAGTATGTCTCCAATACTGCATGAGATATGCTGATACTAAAAAAATTTTGTTGTTTATCTGAAATTCATATTTACCTGGGCATACTGGCTATTTATTTGCTAAATCTGGTAAACCTACTTGGGGTTGGGCTCACCTTGTAGCCTCCTCTGTTCCCTCTCTATTTCTTGTCACACATGCATTTCCTCTGATAAAATCCTTGCATGTTTAATCCCTCTTGGCATCTATTTCTCAGAGGACCTGGACTAATACAGCAGGGCAGGGCTGGGAGTGGGGAGCTCAAGTAGGCAGGCTTGGCTTACAAACATCTCATTTCATTATAGCTGGCATGGTCCTGGCAGTGGGGCCATGTTTTGCTGCTCAAAGCTGTAGTAGTAGGGGAGGAGGAACTACTCTTTGGTCCAAATTGGAATGTACTTTCCAAGTGTAAGGAAGCTCTAAATCATTTATCCAATTTCAGGGTGCTCAGGAACTGCATGGGGAATACAAGGGAAGTGCAGATTCTTGGGTCCCTCCCTTCAGAAATTCCAGTTCTATAGGTCTAGGGTTGGGGTCAGAAACTTGCTTTTTTCGCAGGCTTCATAACTGATTTTAAAACTGCACAGGGAAAGTAACTTGGCATATTTTGTAAAACTTTCCATGAATGCTACTGCCCATGCTTATTCAATGCTCTCTCCAGGTGATAATTAGTTAGCATTTAGTAGTCAAGGTGTCAAAGCTGGGAGTAAGTTTGCTTTCCTTTCTTTCCCTCCATGCTTATTTTTCTGAAGGCTCTCTCTGGGTTAGAAAAATTTGCCAAGAGTCTAGGTCCCTGAGAAGATATGGTAGACTTTCTTTTGTTTGATAATGAGGGTGATAGTAAAAGTGATAATAAATCACTTTTCCCCTTGCCTGCTAGGAGGCTCTGAGCAAGATTTTTGTGTAAGTGGCAGTACTCCTCCTAAATCAGGATTTCTGATACAAGAAATTTCTGCCCCCTGCCAAGTAAACACACAGGGACTTCATTACACTGTTACTGTGGTTTCATTCCTGGCAGTAATAGTGGACTTGTCTCTTTCTCATTTTAAACAGCAGCCACCAGTCCTTTCAGAATTATGCAGAGTACAAACCAGTCCTCACTTACCTGACTCCTGAGAACTGGAGGTGCTTCGCAGGGGCCAGGATCATCTGTTTCTGTGCTTCTGTGGGAGGGTTAAAGTAGACGGTAAAGCTGCAGAGAGGGTGTGGGCCTCCAAGGAACAGCAAGCCGGGTGCCACCCTTAAAGGCAGAGCTGGGTGTGTATCAACGTGAGGGTGGTGGTTGGCGGCTGGCCGGTGTAACCAGTGTGTTTGGAATGGGTGTTGGCTGATTCGGATCCCAGGCAGGCAGGGTGAGTCGGCAGGAAAGGAATGTCCTGACTCATCCCTCTCTCGGTTTCTCTTAGGGTGGAGGGCTGCCCCCAGGAGCTGAGGAATCTGGAAAGGAAAAGAGGGACACTGGGGCTTAATATGAAGCCTGTGGGAACAGGAGCCCTGGCCACAAGGGTTCAAGGCCTCTTTCATTCTGACATTCCACCACCAACCACTTATTGAAGACCTACAAAGAGTAGCTCTGTACTAGGAGCTGGATTTAGGGCCCCAGGATATCTCCCACCCCAGAGACTCAGGCCACCAAGTGCTTGTTTTAGGATCTTGGTTAGGATTCAGGCCTCCTTCCTCCCATTTCCCTGCTCTTTAGCCTCAGCTGGGTGACGTGGGGCAGGTTACTTGAGCTCCATCTGTTGAATGGGCGCGTGGGGTTGGCGGGGAGGGCAGGGGGCTCTGAGTCCCAGTGTCTTCCCTCTCGTGTGCTGGCATCAATTCCTCCTCCTCTGGCAGTGTGATGGCTGGACATGCTGATAGAAGCCTGGTGGGAAGAGACCCTGTCCAGGCATCTCTCCATGTGCCCAGCCCTGGGCTGCTGGCTCAGAGCCACCCCCAGAAGGGGTTAACTGGCCAGAGTGACCCCACCTGCCTAGGAGCCAGGAGCATCTGTGTTGCATCCGATCTCCTGCCTTTCATTATGGAAGTCCCAAGGCCAGTGTTCTCATCAGCCCTAGGGACATGCACTGCTTCTTTTAAACAGAGCTCCAAATCTAAGGGGCTGGGGCTGGGGAAGTAGAGGTTCAGTTCTGAGCAGGTTCATTTGGTCCGTTTTCCAGAGGGGCTTCAAATGGGGATTCACCTGCTGAAAGAAAAAGAAGCAACCCCTAAACCCTAGGCTTCTAAATGTGAGACACAGGAGTGATGACACTACAAATGGGTTTCTACGCCCAAACCAAAGGTGGCCGGAGGACACTGCTAGCAGAACCGGGCCGTGGCCAGTGGCTCTGCAGGTGGGGGATTTGGCAAAATCTGGCCCACAGGAGCTGAAGACCCTGGGCGAGTCGCTACCCATCTTGGAACTTCAAGTCCTCCCAGTAACACAGGGAAGATCTGTCTTCTGTGGAGTTGTCCCAAGGCCGGGGTGATGTGTGTGTGAGTATACCAGGTACCAGGTACTGGGGCTCTCACTACAATTAGCTCCCCTCTGCCTTCCAGGAAAATGAAGATCAGGATCTTGGGACTCCACTCTGCAGGGGGAATACAGAGCCATTTTAGGCCCTGCTAGGCACATTGCAGGAAATTAAGTCACAGTCACACAAACACTCCTCAAAATGTACCATTTCAGAATATGGTAAAATGAAAGGACCCCTAATTCCACCATGCTGGTATTTTCCCAGACACTGTTCCACCCCTGGAGAGCAGACAATTTCCTGTCCTTTTAAAAACTGAGCTGGGGGACTTCCCTGGTGGCACAGTGGTTAAGAATCCACCTGCCAAATATAGGGGACACAGGTTCGAGCCCTGGTCCAGGAGGATTCCACATGCTGCAGAGCAACTAAGCCCGTGCATCACAACTACTGAGCCTGTGCTCTGGAGCCTGCGAGCCACAACGACTGAGACGGCGTGCCACAACTACAGAAGCCCAAGCGCCTAGAGCCCGTGCTCGTCAACGAGAAGCCACAGCAATGAGAAGCCCGCGCACTTCAACGAACAGTAGCCCCTGCTCGATGCAGCTAAAGAAAGCCCCGCGTGCAGTAACGAAGACCCAATGCAGCCAAAAAAAAAAAAAAAAAGAATCCGCCTGCCAGTGCAGGGGACACGGGTTCAAGCCCTGGTCCAGGAAAATTCCACATGCTGTGGAGCAACTAAGCCCGTGCGCCACAACTACTGAGCCTGCGCTCTAGAGCCCACGTGCCACAATTACTGAAACCTGCGCGCTTAGAGCCGGTGCTCTGCAACAAGAGAAGCCACTGCAATGAGAAGCCCACACACCGCAACAAAGAGTAGCCCCCACTCACCGCAACTAGAGAAAGCCCATGCGCAGCAATGAAGACCCAACGCAGCCAAAAATGAATAAATAAATAAATAAATAAATAAATTCATTTATTTAAAAAAAAGAAAAACATCACAATTGTTAAGTAGTATTCTATGGTATGGATATACCACAATTTGTTCTTCCATTTGACAATTGACAGATATTAGGGATCTTTTCACTTTTAGACTTTGATGAATAAAATGGCCTCAGGAAAAAAAAAAAAAAAAAAAGTGAGCTGCACTGAGCAGGCCTCTGCAGAAATAACTTGCAGTTTGTAATTACCACTGAGTGTAGAATCTCTGGCTGGTGAAGACAATCATTAGCTAATAATGCCCGATGCCATGGGAACTGCTAAGTGTAGCCCTTGTTGTACAAGGGAGAGAATAGATGGAAGTGTGATGGGGCTTGCCGTGGTAGGGTCTCAGTGGTGTCTGTTGCTGGCAGGTAGGAGCAGTAGCAGTGATAAGAGCTAGGTGAGCTAGGACGCCCATGCTAGTGGCCCACCTGCAGACTCCACCTCCACCACATGGCTACTCCTTTCATGAGCTCACTGTGCAAACACTGGGTGGTCAGGGGCAGAGACTGACTCATCTACTGGCCAAGTCATCCTGTTCACTTAATAATTTAGTGCCTCTTCTGGAGGAGATCTTGATGATGGGCACTAACAGGCAGCACAGAAATCCTCACAATTTGTGCCTTCACTAATTGCCTCCACCATTTGCCTTTCCTGGGACTTCTTTGTTCCTGATCTTCCAATCTTGCTCCTCCCAGGCCTCTGATCAACTGGCCAAGTCTTTCGTCACCTCTCATGCATCTGTGTACATTCTTACCTCAAGCAAGGTGGATGGATGACCAGGTGCCCTTTGCCCAAAGCCCCACCCATCAGGGACACTCCCTTTCTCTCCTGTCTTTTCTTTCCTGTTTGTGTGTGTTAGCACGACAGCCGTACCTTCCGTATGGTACCCACGCACTGAGTTCATCACCCAGCAGCCAAGCTCAGGCCTTTTCCTCTCTGTCAGCTGGCCATAGCGACCCCTCATGGGGCCAAAGGGGTGAGCTGAGGGAGAGACATCTGTGCAACAGTGATGGGTGGCCTGAAGGTCCGTGCCACCTGGTCATGCAGCTTAGTTTTCCCCTCCAGCCCAGTTTATGCCTGATCCTGGATGTCCCACTTCCATCGTATGAAGGATTGTTCCTAGGCCTGCCCACTTAATGAATTGGTGGGTCTGACACTACCCAGCTCATGATGACCAGTCCTGCCACATGGTCATTTGGTCAGTCCCTACCTGGGTGCAGTAATATGATTGGTGCTTCTTTTTGAGTGGCATGTAGTTCTTTCCTGCAGTTGTATGACCTTGATCCAGAACCCCAAGGGTCTGTGCTGTGCATCTCTTGTTGGGGCGCACAGAGGCTCTGCATAACATCTTTTTCTACCTCAGATACCTCTAGCAGCATGGGATCTTACGGGTCACATGGCCCATGAAGCAGGGCTGCAAGTATATATTATAGCCAGGACCTACTGCAGGGCCCTTTCTTGCTCTGGGCCCCACTCATAACCATCAGTTTTCAGTGTCACCCCAAAGATGGATCATAGCATTTTTCTCAAAATGCTACCTCCAAAACCCAGAGGCATATGCAGTATTGTGCTACTTTCACACAGGTAGAAGATCAAAGGACAAAATTTTATCTTTTACTTTGAACAGAATGTCTCCCTATGTCCCAGAACCATTGCACCCTCGAGTCTTTGTATGACCCATTCTTTGTAGTGACTGTGCATCCAAGGTACTTGCCATTAATCTTACACATCTGGTCCAATTTATATAATGTCATCTGTAGAGTAGATCAATATGATGTTCTCAGGAATATCTAGCTAGTCTAGGTCCCTTTAGACTCTGTTGTGGCAGAGGTGAATTAACATAGCCCTAGGGCAAGACCATGAGCGTACACTGTTGTCTGTCCCAAGTGAACGGTAAACTGATCTGTATGGAACACAATGCATTTGCCACACCCCTTACCAGAGGCTATGTTAATCTGCTCAAATAAAGGTACCATATCAGGTTTAGCAGCAGCAATATGACAATTGTTTAGTAATTCTGTGGTCGACTACTGTCATCAGACTGTGGTCAGAGGCCAGGCTGGCTTTTGCAGAGGCCAGGCTGTCGAATTAAATGGGGATAGATTGGAGATGACCTTCGTCTTTGTGGGTGGCCTGATCTCTGTCATCCCCCTGAAGCGTGATATCGTTTGTGACTTACTGCCTTGGCAGGAGAGGATATGGTTTTAGGAGCTTTCACTTAGTCTTTGCTACGAAACATAGCTCTTATTGCTCTTATTCTACTGATCAAGGAATCAATGAGAGGATTTATTTTCAAGTAAATCCATTGCAATTAAACAACTGGGAGCTGGAGAAATGACCCCTGGATAGGTCCATGGACCCAGTGGACCCACTGTGAGATGAACCTGGGCTGGAGCTCCATTTGTTAACTGACCCCTACAAGCCTCAGTCTCATAGCGGGAACATGATGGCTCTTTGGTGCCAAAAGATCTGGGCATTTCTTTTTTCCCATTGTGTATTACCCGAGTAAATATCCATGGGTTCCTTTGGGGAAGGACTGGGGGGTTCACTCCTGTATTCAGTTGGCATGATTTTGCAGGATTCTCCCTCACAGAGACCTGGCATCTCCTTCAAATGATGGGTTCTGAGTCTAAGAGCTGGCTCAAGTCTGGAAATTGAGCAAGGGATTGTGACTGTGTATTGACGTAGCTAACCTTGGCCTTCTGTTCATCCTGATCACTCTTGATTTTGTGTATGAATCAATACCCTTGTTAGTTGACCATCTATTTTGCTACTAGGAGCATCATCTCATATTATCCATATCCATAGATCTGTGCAGGTTGGGCACCCCTGGCTGCTATTCCAAAATTGTCACCCATTATGGTAATTACTCCCACCTTGACTCTGACGGTTATGTGTTGTCGCTGACCTCAGCTATCCCTAGATCCCATCATCCTCATAGTTACTAAGGAGCCCAGTTCTGTAATAGTTCCTCTTACATTTATCCCCTGCCTATGGCAGACAACCAGCTCTGAGATTTTCAACCATTCTGGTGCCCCCTTATCAGAGCACTGCTTTGGTAAATGGAGTGACCTCCAGGCCCTCCCAAGGAACACAATTAGCTAGGGGGTCTTCCAGTCTTATACGTTAGTCCCATTCTAGCTGCCCACTTTTTGAATCTTTTGATCCATTTCCCTAGAGTCTTCCATGGTAGTTTTGGCATTCCAACCTAATTTAATGTATTAGGTATTGCTTTTTCCAAGCTTCCAAGGGTCATCTTGTTACCAACCAGGGTTCCTGGCCTCCTTAATAAATAGAAGTTGATAAGAGGCCAGACAAGAAATTCAGGCAAGACTTTACTGGGGCCCCTGCTGCAGCAGGGGGGAGTGAAAGCAGGTAACAGGTTCCCTTGCTTGCTCCCCAAGGGGGGAGCGAGCTGGTTCCTTATATGTGGTATGTCCAGGGATCAGGCAGGAGGGGTGACTTAGGTGGTTTGCTCACCCTTTTGGTGGTGTTGAGTGCAGGATAATACCCTGCTTTTGCTCCCTACACCCTGTTTTTGCTCCCGGCTCTTCGGAAGTGGCAGTTGGGTTTTTGGCCTTTTTGTATCTTGTTTTTCATAATTTGCCCCAACTGGGCATGCATGCAGTTATTTTTAGTCCCTCTTAGTTTCTTTATATTCTGTTGCTTGAGGAGACATTTGTCCAGGTGCAAGCCCTGCAGCAAAGGGTCCCAGATCTGTCTTAATCTCAGCAGAGTATCAGAACAAGCTCCTAGGACCTTCTCTGGGTGTTAAATCCTGTGTCATGGGAGAGTGTGCTCATATCAACAAACTCTTCCTTATTTAGTTTAGATTCTGGCCCCCTTGATCCAGCACCAAGAGGATCTCCTTCCAGGCATATTCTCCCTGATCCTGCTCGTACATATTAGGCAAGAACTTCAGCTCCTTCAACACATAATCTGTCTCCTTCCTGAGCGTGGCCAGAACTTCCCCATCTGAACAAACTAGCTATGCTAAGATTCAAGCAAGGCTAAAAGTTAACCCTAGTTGTTCGTCTGGTGGCCAGGAGGGGAGGCGGGGCAGATTCTGAGGAGGGCAGACATTGTCTTGTGTGGCCTCTGTCTCATCTGAAGCTTCTGCACAGTCACTGAGCAAGGGGAGGTACTTCTATCAAGGGGCAGTGAGCCACTCCTGCAGGCACAGAGGCTTCAGGAGAATCAGAGGTCAAGTTTTCCAAGTAAATCTACCTAGATATTCCCATCCCGGGTCTCAGAGTCCCACTCCTTCCCTACCAGAGCTTTGACTAGGTGGAGAAATCAACTTCTCTGAAGTTCTGCTATTCTTATAATTAGAGCCTAAGGCTGCTCCTCAGCTTGGTCTGCCCTTTGGTTACAGGAGATAAGGATTGCCTTAACCACTGCCAACGAGGCCCTCTGGCTTTCACATTTTGAACTTAATACTTGCCCTCAGTCTATTATTTTTTCTCTCTAAAGCATGAGTGGTGTTCAGCAACAGTCTTACAGTTATCCACTCTCTCCCCATATTTTTCACATGCCTGAGACAATATGAGCCAGTGCACCCGCTTCCACCCGTATCCCATCCCAATGAACCACACTTGAAAATCTTAGCATTTGTGCAGTTACAGCCAACCAGGCAGAGAGAAGGAGGAAGTGACTTGCCCGGTTCAGCCAGCGAGTGGATAACCAAGCCAGGACCAGTGTCCTTCTTCTGGCTCGACTGCCTCACAGGGTAGCGGGAGAGGTGGGGCTTCCTGGATTCTAAGAAAAGCAAACTCCCTCCAATGACATCAACTAAGGGAAAGTATAGTTACTGCAAGGATTCATGAGCTCAGAAAGCCAGGGAAGCCCAAGATCCAGTCCTGGGAAAGCCACGGAACTGGGTCTACTGAGGCCAGAATCCATATAAGTACCTCTGGGACCACAGCAGGAGGAGCTGTGAATCTCCACCTGGGATCTGGGTACTTGCATGGGACTTGCCCTCCTCTCTCCTGTCCATTCACTGGCCTTTTCTGTTCATACTTGACAGCTAGGGAAATCTGATTGGCACAACTAATAACTGATACACGCTGGAAAGCCATTTGCCATCAGACCACATCCTGGGCTATTGACCAGACTGGGTATCAGCTGCCATTGGGCCAGCCAGGAGGCAGCAGAGTACAGTGGGTGTGAGCAGAATCTGGGGCTGACCTGCCTGGTTTCCAATCCTGGCTCCACCACCCGTGGGCTGTGTGTCCTTGGCCAAGTAATTGAACC
This sequence comes from Balaenoptera borealis, assembly GCF_965194805.1. Classification (NCBI taxonomy): domain Eukaryota; kingdom Metazoa; phylum Chordata; class Mammalia; order Artiodactyla; family Balaenopteridae; genus Balaenoptera; species Balaenoptera borealis. The sequence goes on along the minus strand of NC_138869.1, from coordinate 46,555,903 downwards.
TTTCTGTGCCCCATTTCTCATTTATAAAACAGAGATGAAAATAGGGCCTGCCTCTGAGGGTTGCTAGGAGGGTTCCATGAGTTAATATTGTTTAAAGCCCTTAGAACAGTGCCTGGCACATAGTCCATGCTCTGTGTCTGTTAAAGAAAAAATGTGGCGGAGTAGAGTCGGAGGGCTTAGAGGGGAAAACAGAAAACCTGCGAAGGAAGAAATTTGTTGAGGAAAGGACAGGTCCCTAGAATTGTTTCAGTTACCAAGTCTCGCATTTTCAGTTTAGTCCATGTACTTCCTGTAGGAGAACTCTTTTCATGAAGTGGTCTGAGTTGGGTTTTTCCCTTGCTACCAAAAAAGTCGGTCTAGAACAGCCCCCTTTTCCACTTCCATGCATTGAAGCCCCGCCCTCTCTTTCAAGTCTACATGAGCCTTTCTTTCTCTGAAGTCTGCCAAGGTTTCTCGTCAGACATCTCTACCTCTAAGCACCCAGAGCAGGGTCTGAATCTCCCTTAGGCCTCTTCCCACTGTCCACCTCACACTGTGGGTGCTTGTGCGCAAGCCTCTCCTCCCCAGATAAATGGCATGATGTCCATAGAGTCAGGAAACCCAGCGAAGAGATACAGCACCAAGAGCTCTTCAATGTGTAAAATAATGAGATATGATCCACACCTCCGACTTCCTGGCCGCACCATAGATGCTTCTAGGGTACAGGAACCTGCCTTATTCTATCTTGAATGCACGCTCGCAGGACTCTATGCCTGTCACAGGGAGAGGGGGGTCTTCCCAGGCTGTCTCCCCATCTAGCTCCTCCCAAGTGAGGAAGTATTGACAGAATGGTTGGTCAGAGCCTGAGACATCCATTGGGCCACGTTTTACTGGTGGGCAGGATCAGTGGGTGTTAGAAGTGTGGGCACATTAGTGAACTTCCTCTTCTGTCTCCGGGTGATGAGTATGACAAAGAAAAACCTGTTTTCTCAGGGCAGGCCCAGCTGTCCTCTTTCACTTTCTGTTCCACGCAGACCTCACACCTGGCAAGGTCTGCCTCCCTTTCTGGTCCACTTTCTCCACCTGAGGCTGGAAGCTGCAGATGCAGGTACCTGAGATTCAGGGGTTGGGAGGTGAGTGAGAATCAAGGGACCACTTAATGACCACTAACCTGAACTGCCTTCTCCAAACCAGCTTGTCCCTGAGGCTGTCATTTGGGAAACCATATAATCCATCATCCAAGTCAGACATTTTGAGAATGAAAGGGGAGGTTATTAATATTGACCCTGGGAAAAGAGTCACAAACAGGGCACGTTCCAGGCCAACCAGGGCCCCTGGGCCCCCTCATTGTCAGGCTCTTGCTCTGTATTCATGCAGTAGTACTTTATTTCCCATTTGGTTCTCATTCCTGGGGAGTACAGCTCCTCTGGCGAGAAATCACAGAGGGAGAGGAGAGGAAAGTCAAGATCTAAAAACCAAAACCCAACGTTGAATACCTTACATATGTAATAGACTCTCTCTTTTTTTTTGGCCGTGCCTTGCGGCATGCGAGATCTTAGTTCCCCAAACGGGGATCAAACCTGGGCCCTTGGCAGTGAGACCGCAGAATCCTAACCACTGGACCGCCAGGGAATTCCCTAGACTCTTGATTAATATGGGTGAAAGTATAATGAATGTAGCTGAATTATTGCCCAGTGATAATAAAACTAGCAGACGATATTGTGGCAATACCAGTAGTTTAAAAAATAACATGGAAGACATGTTTCTTTACTTTGATGGATCTGAGTTAGAATGGGCTTGGGATCCCAGCTCATCTCTTACTAACTGTGTCATTCTGGGCATGATGCTTAACTCAAGACCGTGCGTGATCTGAATGTCCGATGGGGCCTTCCTGCCCCTTGGCGATTTGGCACATTTGATTTAAACATCCTGTGTAGTGGATTAGGTAATTCAGAGTTTTCCTCATCGTTTCTGCAAATTCTGATCCCTAATGTTTTTTTAAAAAAACATTTTTCTTGATGCTGCTCTCTGTCCCCACATTCCATGTCTGTGTGTTGCCTCACATCAAACCCCGATGTGAACTTTAGCCCCATCACTCTTTTTCCACAGGAAACCCAATCTTTCTCAACATCTCCTGAGTTTGGAAACTTCATGGATTTGAGGGGTTATATGGAAGAGTTCATCACACACCACGACCATCTGCCGTCTGGGTGGCTCCAGATCTTCCCCTTTCCACTTGGTTGTCGTTCAGGAGGGAGCAGCATCTCCTCCTGTGTGTCTCTTTTCCTCAAAGAAATAGTTCCCAAAAGCCACCCCCATAAACTCTCACTAATATCTCATTAGAATTGTTTTATCATATGTTCCTGTCTAAACTAATCACAGGCAAGGTAATGGTACCACCAACTTGGGCTTAGACTAATTAGGACTCACTCCTGGGGGTAAGGATGGACTCAACCCCCACAAATCATCTAACTGCCACAGTGGAGGGTGGATACCAGGGTAAAACTGGGTTTGTTGGACAAGTGATTGGGTTTGCAGCCATGTGTCTGCCACTGTGAGACTGAATTAATTGATCTTCGAGTCGTGGAAGACAGAGGGAAAGGAGGGCACAGCCAAAGAAGGGTGTCATTTCCCTGGCGGGGGAGGCATGAGGTGGTGGGTCAGACAGATCTCTCTTCTGGGGTGATGTACTGCTGTCAGTCGGGACATTTTGGTGATTCTCTAAAAAACCTCAGGGCAAATAGGGGCTGGGGAAAGTATTATCTGAGTGGCCATAAGTATAAGGTCTATTGAATACTCTGCTTCTTGGGAGAGTCTCTGATAAGATCTCATTTGCATGCTGTGATCGCAGTCGTTTCTGCTTCAACATTTCCATTCCAATTCCTTTTCCACTGACTTTCTGTAACACCGAGCATGTCTTTCCTTGTCTCAGAATCTTTAAAGCTGTATCTTTTCTGTTCTTTTTCCTTTTTTTTTTTTTTTTACCAAGTCTTTAATTTTCATAAGTTCTCAAGAAGTAGTTTCCTCGTCTTTAATGTTTTGTCTGGACACTCTAAGTAGGGAAACAGCTGCAGATTTCAGCTCAGATTCTGTTCTGCATAGTTATAAAAATGTTCAGTCCTTTCAGACACCCTCCCCAGTGCCCAGGTGGAAGTACCTTTCTACTAATGGTTTCAACTAATCATGTAGACCTTGTCTCAGATAACCAGCTCTTAGCTGATTTCCAGTCTTCGGTATAAAGTCATCTCCGTCTGCATGGCATAATTTAAGTGCATTTTTATTTATTTTTAAAACTTTTTAAATTAATTAATTTATTTTTGGCTGCATTGGGTCTTCGTTGCTGTGTGCAGGCTTTCTCTAGTTGCGGCAAGCGGGGGCTACTCTTCGTTGTGGTGCGCGGGCTTCTCATTGTGGTGGTGGCTTCTCTTGTTTCCGAGCACGGGCTCTGGGCGCGCGGGCTCAGTAGTTGTGGCTTGCGGGCTCTAGAGCACAGGCTCAGTAATTGTGGTACATGGGCTTAGTTGCTCCGCAGCATGTGGGATCTTCCCGGACCAGGGCTCCAACCCGTGTCCCCTGCATTGGCAGGCAGATTCTTAACCACTGCACCACCAGGGAAGTCCTAAGTGCATTTTTAAGTCAAAGTGTTTTGCAAATAACTCTGCTGTTATATGTTCCCATAATGGCACTGGTGTCTGCTCAAGTCCAGAATGAAACTTGCAATAATGCTCCCACAACATCTGCTAGGAAAGATTCCTGTAACTGAAAGAGTTTTACTGCTAGCAGCTTTTGTGTCTCCATTCCTTCACCCTTATTTCACTGAAATGCAATTTAAATAGTCCTTTTCTTAATTTCTGGCTCGTCAAAGGTCTGATGTCCACTGTGGAGATGAGGGCATTGGTTGAGATGATTCCAGTTAAGAGAGCAGTTTTGGTGGTCTGCTCAGGGCCTCAATGTATAAAAAACACTCTGCTCCCACCCAGCTTCTCTTTGGATACATAGGAGCTTTTGATCTGTAATGAGGGGAGGAGGGATGAGTTTTATTTGGGGGATGGGCTGGAGGAAACAGAAGGACTACAGGAGGAATGTTATGGCACCTGTTCTTTGAACCATGATAGAGAAAGGGATTCAAGACTGTAGCTGCTCAAGTGGGAGCTTTTAAGACCCTGGATCCAAGCACAACTGCCTTAGGGTCCAGGGAGTACAGTAGGGAGCTGGCTGTGGGGAGGACTTGTCACCTTGCCTCTGCCCCAGAACCACTGAGGGTATGCCCTTGGTCTGCACCTTGGTGTTTGATATTGATGGTTATCAGATGGCCTTGTGGGCAGTGATTCCTGACCAGGAAGAGTGGGAGCTGGGGCAGGAAGTGGGGCAGTGGAGGGTAGAAATTGCAGCATTGTTAGCAAGACCAAGAGGACACCCCTCTGGGACTCCTAGAAGTAGCAGGTTGAACCACAGGTTGCTGATAGCCAGTGATCAAGCTGCTGGAGCTTGGTCCGTCACCATCTGGCTGCGATAAGGAAGGTTAGCATCATTTTGAAGTCACAGGCTGGTGAGGATTCTATCAATTTATTTTAATGAAAGGTCCAGGAAAGGCAGGCAAATGTTTCTTTCCTGAAATGATTTGCAATGACTTCACCTCCCCACTTCATTTCCTGTCTAATCCAAACTTGGCCAGAACCACTGTTCCAGCTATCGAATGCTTTGTAACAAATAACCCCGCAATTTAGCACCTTAAGACAATAATCATTTTGTAACCTGCCGTGATCTCTGTAGGTGAGGAGCTTGGGAAAAGTTCATCTGGGCGTTTCTGGCTTGAGTCTCTTATGTGGTTATGGTCAGACAGTGGCCGGAGCTCAGAGAGCCAGGGCTGAAGCAGCAGGCAGCTGGCCAGGCACCTCTATCTCTTCATGTGCTGTCAGGGCCTCTGTGTGGCCTCTCCATGTGGCCTAGTTTAGGCTTTCTCACAGCATGGAGGCCTCAAGGCAGTCAAAATATTCCAGAGGGCTGAAGGCTTCACGAGTGAGGACCACGGGTGGAATATGGACGTCTTTTATGGCCGAGCCTCTGAAGTCTCACGTAGCATCACTTCAAGGGTGCGCTGCTAATTCAAACAGTCACAAAAGCTCACTTAATGTCAAGGGCAAGGGAATTAGGCCCCACTTCTTGATGAGGGAGTGGCAAGGTTCTAGAAGAGTGTGGGGGATGAGGAGGAGTGGAAGACTTTGCTGCACCCATCTTCGGAAAATACACCCACAACCACCTTCTCCACGCAGGGTGAAATCATTCTTCCGAGTCTGCCTCCCTCCAAGGCTGGCTTCCTTTAAGACAGCCTTGATCTGGATGTTCCTCCCTTATCAGCTTTCTGCCACCTTTTCTACGTGCTTGAATCTCTGCTCCTTCCCCTATTCTCCCAGCTCCTCAATCATGTTGGCTCATCTCCTCCCAAGCCCTATTTAATATGCAGGGCCTCGGATGGAAACCTCTCCAGGTCTCCTGCTTTCCTGCTGAGGGATCTTTTCCTAAAAAGGCACTGAACTGGCAGTTCTCGTGAGCAAAGAGAGTGCAGAAATCCATCAGAACACTGACTAAGATGCAGGGCAGCTGTGGGACGCTGGCTGATTGAAACATCCCTGAGTTCTTTGATCTGAGCAAGGCACACACCAGGGAGGACAGAGGGAGTAAAGGGCTGGGGGAGAACACCAGGAAGATAAATGGACTTGGAAACCAGGAAAGGCTCTCAGGGAATATTTTCCAAGCTTGCAGGCATGTAAGGACACTCCCTAATTGCCAATAAGTGAATCATCACCAATTATCATGCAGCCCAGTTAAGGATAATGGTATGCTATAGGCCTAGAATCAAAGCCTTAAAAATAATATTAATAATATCATTATTATTATTAATATTATTTTTAAATCAACAGAAAAGAGAATCTGTTTAGAAGCCTGGAGGATGATCTAAAAGGAGAGGTCAGGATGGGAACACTTGGAGGCAGGACAGCAGAAAGACAGGGGTATTCCTATGTGACTGTGAGGAAGGGCAGGCTCATGGAGAAGCATGGAGCTTCTGGCCAGAAGAGACCTGTTCATAGAATCAGCTAGGTCCCCTGAAGTCACACTAAGCTGCCGCCCTCTCCTCCCTGGGTTATTTGTCCTTTTTTATGTGGCCGTGAAATAACCAGGCCTCACACGCATCATGCATTTCCGTTTCTTTGCAGTAATTCTAGCCAGAGAAGGTGGCACTCAAACCCAAGTGTGAATTCTGGCTCTGTCACTATTAATCTGTGCAACTTTAGGCAAGGCACTTAACCTCTCTGAATCTCTGCTCACGGAAACTGTAAAATGGGGAATATTATACCTTACCTTTGTGTTGTGATAAAATGAGATAATATGAATCAAGTGTTTAGAATAGCCTTGGACCCAATTAGTGCTTAATCAGGTCTGTTCTCTTCTGTTCCCTCTTAATTATCCAAATAGCATCTTTTTTCATTTTGTAACCAGTCTCAAACTTGTTTCTTTTGATAGGCATGCATTATTGCAAGAAAGCAAGACATTTAAAATCAAAACATGGTTATACTAAATGGCAGGCCATAATCATTTTGGGGGATTCAGCAAAGGAAGAGTCCTTTTTCCTGGTTTCCTTTTCATGTGTGGGCCTTCCGAGATGCTACCGAGCTGGGAATGCAGCCCGCCCAGCATCCTGGCCTTTGTCCTTGGATCTAAGATTCCAGATTTCCCAGCCCTTCACCTGCTGCCATCACGGGTTTAGGAAGGGCTGTCTGGGGGTTTTGCTATGAGTCTGGGTCTGTGAGGCACACAGAGGCATTGTAAGGCAGAACCACCTGCCCCATTCAAGTCCAGCCCCTTATGAACACACACCACAGATCATCTATTCCCTCTCCCTGGGGTAAAACATCCTCCATTTCCCCTGAGAACTCCCCTCTCAAGCAGATGTGACTTTCTCCTTTGGGGCCTCATAGTGCCTGTGACTCGCCTCCATCACAGCAGCTCTCCCTCGGCATCCACATCCTGATGATTTGAGTGCACACTGCCCTCCCTGCCAGGCTCCTCTCACACTCCTGATTCCCAGCAGAGAGCTTGGCACAGAGAGGTGCTCAGTAGGTATCTGTTGACCTGCATCAAACTGATGAAAGGCAAGACTTATAAGACTTTCCCAACCCTAATATTCCATGATTTTAAAAAGTGCCTCCGGGCTTCCCTGGTGGCGCAGTGGTTAAGAATCCGCATGCCAATGCAGGGGACAGGGGTTCGAGCCCTGGTCCGGGAAGATCCCACATGCCGCGGAGAAACTAAGCCCGTGCACCACAACTACTGAGCCTGCGCTCTAGAGCCCACGAGCCACAACTACTGAGCCCATGCGCCTAGAGCCCGTGCTCCGCAACAAGAGAAGCCACTGCAATGAGAAGTCTGTGCACCGCAACGAAGAGTAGCCCCTGCTCGCTGCAACTAGAGAAAGCCTGCACACAGCAACAAAGGCCCAAGGCAGCCAAAAATAAATAAATAAATTTATAGAAAAGAATCACTTCAGAAATGAAAAAAAAAAAAAAGACTGAATCAAATTTGCCCAACTTTTCACCCACTTCCCCTCTGATCATCAAGGTGGTCAAAAAGCTGGGCTCAAGACTCAGCGTGAGCACCATCCTCCTCAAAGATTAGGGCCCAGAACTCAGCTGGTGCTCAACGAATAGGTGTTTGCTCAATAAACAGATCAAATGAATGTGGCATAGTAACACCAGGAAGTATACTCACTGACTCAGGACTTATCATCTGAGGTGCTGGTTTATCTTAGGGCGTTGATGAAGCATTTCTGGGAACCTCACAGGGCTGACAAAAATGCAGGCATTGTTAGGAAAGCGGATTAAGCTGTTTTGATTGCTGGGCAGACCTAGTCTTCAACATTTCCCCGTGGTTACAGCTCTGGATTTTGATGACCTGTCTGAGTGTTTATAGAAGCACAGCCTTTCCAGCAGCAGCCGAAAGGGTCTTTTTGGGAAGCCTATGTGAAGAACCCACTGTGACATGGATGTCACCGCAGGCTGTGATGTATCTGATGGAAAGATGCGGCAGACCTGGGTGAAGGAAGTGAAGTCTCTTTAATGATGAAGGTTATAGAAGCACGTGGAAATGGTTACAGAAAGTAGGAGGCAAGCCAGCCTGCTTCCAGGGAGAGGCGAAGCTTCCCATGTCCCCAAAGTCACCACAAGGACAGCCCCCCACAAGTGATGCGAGCTTCAGAGTGAGGCTCTGCCAGGGCACCACGAGGTGCCCTCTGCCATCCCCATGGGAGGAGTGAGTGGGTTTTTCTCCTGTTACTTCCTCTGCAACTCCAGATGTTTTGGAGACTCTGGCTACTTACCTGCCCACTAGCCAGGTACGAGGGATGGGACAGAATAACTCTAGCACATTCCTGAGTGTTCACCCTGAAAATAATAGATGAAGTAAAAGCCTATTTCTCAGGAGTATCCATTCCTGCCAAGGGCAGTTGCCAACCCCTACTGGAAATACGTATCACCCCTATTGTGATACATATTTCCAAATTACATTCCAAATTGCTTTCACAAATTCATACTCTCATCAGTGCCTGCATGAAGACATCCTTGCCAGCATTACATATTAAGATTAAAAAAAAACTCCCAAGGCTGGAGTTTTCACACATCAAGAAATCAAAGCTGAGAGAAGCTGAGTGATCATTCAGTGAATCATAGAGGATGGCAGAATACAGATATGACAAAAGAGAAGTTTCTATTCCACGGGAAGTACAGCTATTTTGGGACTTGGGGAAAGAATCGAGAAATAGGGCAAGAAAAGGCAGGCAGGGGTCAGGCTGTGAGTGTGCTGATGCTTTCCAACCCACCCGTTGGAATCAAACCCCAGGGGTAAGGGAGGATAGAAACACCCGGTAGTTTTAAGGGCTCCAAGAACACCAGGACTGGTGTCCGCACTTTCCTGGGTGTCCCCTGAGAAGGCTTCACACATTTCACTGGACCCTTGGGTCAGCCTGACACTGCTTCCAACATGGCGCCCAAGCCATGGAGTAGAAATGACTGAGGGAGGTGCTTCAGTGGGTTGGGCCTGAGATGGCAGCCCTGGTTCGTAACGTCTGGTCCAGCATGAGATGTGGAGGAGGTCTAGAAGTTCCTTTGTGCCACAGGGGGACCCAAATAGTAGCTGAGGTACTGGCTGGTGAGTTCACTAGTTCACCCACGGCAAAAAAGCAAAGTGACCTTTTAACAGAGAGTTACAGGGAATTCCCTGGCCATCCAGTGCTTAGGACGGCACGCTTCCACTGCAGGGGGCACGGGTTCGATCCCTGGTCTAGGAACTAAGATCCGGCAAGCTGTCTGGTGCAGCCAAAAACCCCACACCCCAAAAAAAAACAAAACAAAAAAAACTGCAGAGAGCTACAGGATGGACTTCTCAAACCAGGGATCAAATGGCTTTCCCATGCAGGCCTCGGGGCATCAGGAGCCTCAGTGAGAGCCAGGTGAGACCTAGGCGGCAAGGCAGCACCTCCAACCTCGAAGGCAGCATACAATTGTGCCACAAGACATGAAGACTTGTAAGCTTCCCCTGCAACAAGCTGTTATCTTGGAATGAAGAGGAGGAAGGAGAACCCTTGTAGTGATGGAGAGACTAAAGACGAAGTAATTACCCAAAAGGAGATGATTTTAAACCAGAAAAGTATGAGATACCATAACGGCACAAACAAGAGTTTTTTGCCTACAGTGGAAAAAGGGGGCTTGTGAGCTGCTGGGGATCTTACTGACAGTCGTGTTTTGCACATCTCAGCACGCTTCACCTTCAAGACTTCTATAATAACATACTTTATTTTTTCCGATTATAATGGCAATATGGTTTCATTCCGAACTTGGAGAACAATAGTGTAAAGAAGAAAATAAAAATCATCCTATGATCTCACCAACCACAGATAACCACTGCGCTATCTTGGTGTATTTCCTTCCAGTCTTTTTTCTACATATACGTGTTTGTGTGTGTGTGTTACTGTGATTGTACACTGGTGCTTCTTGTTTGTTGACAAGAGTCTTTAATGTCTGAGGCACTTTTGTTTGTGGAAAAGAATACCCACCACTTTGTGTACTTTGTTTATTATCTGTAAATAATTAACAATTCTTAATGTTCACAGCACTCATGACCACCAAACTGAAAATGTAAGAAGTCATCAAATCCAGTTTCCCCAGATGCTTAAACATTGATGGAAGTGTAATCAATTAAACTTCCGTAAACATTTGATTACAAATCTCCAATATTATCAGATTCTCTCATGTGCTATAAATACCTTAAAATGCAGACAGAAGAGGCCCACAGTGACAATGATTTCTACACTGAGCAGCAGTTACAGAAGTGCTCATTTTATCTCATCATCTCATTCTTACTCCTGTGTTTATTTCTTGCCAGAGGCTCGGCTTCCTTCCCTTAGCCCAGAGAGTTGGCTGCCTCTTCGCTGGCTGAAATGGGAGAAAGGGTTATGGGTCGGGGACTGCTCAGATTATCAGCTCTGACTTATTAGATATGTTATGATTTTTTTGTAGTCCTATCAGATGGGGGAACTGACCTGATTTAGATAAAAACTTGTCACACTGAAAGTACAGCTTCTCTTTCTCATTGATTATTTTGACCTATAATGTTGACACTATTTTTCCTCTTCATTTCATGAGGATTTCATGGGTGATTAAGTTTTCTTCAAAGAAAAATTTTTAATGGCTGCCTGACATTTACTGGAATGGATGCACCATCATTTATTTAACCTGGTTACTTAATTGTTGGGCATTTAGATGATGTTCAGTTTGTTTTCAGTTAAACTCATCTCCATTTGAGCAATGCATGCTTATGAATCTCAGTGTGCCTTTCTAGTTTCTTGGGTTAAACTCATAGAAGGGAAACTCCTGGGTCAATGGTTATGAAGATATTTAAGGCTTTTGATACATAATGCCAAATTGCCTTCCAGAATGGCTCTGTAGGCCTCATTGTTCTGGTGGGGTCCCACATAGGATAGGAGAAGGCACTGCTGTCTTCCTTTAAAGGAGGAGAAATCAAGATATGGCAGAGCAGGACTTCCCTGGTGGTCCAGTGGTAAAGAATCAGCCTTCCAATGCAGGGGGCGCAGGTTCGATCCCTGGTTGGGGAACTAAGATCTCACATGCCACGGGGCAGCTAAGCCCACACGCCACAACTACAGAGCCCACGCGCTCTGGAGCCTGTGGGCCACAACTAGAGAGAGAAAACAACCACACACCACAACTAGAGAGAAGCCCGCGCACCGCCATGAAGAGCCCGCACGCCGCAACTAAGACCCGATGCAGCCAAAAAAAAAAAGTGAAGACATGGCAGAGCAAATTGTCTGAGGAGAGGGCCACTACTGGAGGTTCTGGTGAAGGACGGTCCATGCCAGATTTCCAAACACTGCCCGGTTACTCACATATGGTAACTGTGCTTTTCAAACTAACAATTCAGACTCAGCCTGACAAGTCCAGGTATACTTAATGGACAATGGAAAAGAATCTTTGGAATTAAGACTGTTCCAGAAAAGCTGGAACGTATTATAATTAGCTATTCATCCCTGCATTGTCCAATATGGCGGCCATCAGCCACATGCAGATATTGAGCTAATGTGACTAAGGAATGGAATTTTTAAATTTAATTTAATTAATTTAAATTTAAAAGCTGATATTTGATGCAGTTATTGGAAAACTTTTAAGGGTGTTTGGAACAACTTGAATATGTGAATTTATTTTTTGACTCTAAGTTTTATGAAACCTAACTAAATACGGTCAATATTTCCAGTGAAAATTTAGCATCCAAGTTAAGATGTGCTATAAGTGTAAAATGCACAGTGGATTTCAAAGACTTAGTATGAAAAAAGAACATAAGCTGTCCCATTAGTAAATGTTTTATATTGATCACAGGTTGTAATGATAATATTTTGGATATATAAGGTTAAATAAAATGTCATTAAAATTAATTTCACCTAGTTCTCCTTTTTTAAAATAAACTTTTAATTTTAGAATACTTTCAGATTTACAGAAAAATTGCAAAGATAAAATGGAGAAGTCTCATATGCCCACACACCCAACTTCCCAATTATTAACATCTTAATATTAGTAGTACATAATAACCAACATGGACCTACTGTATAGCACAGGGAACTATACTCAATATTTTGTAATAACCTATAAGGGAAAAGAATCTAAAAAAGAATATATATATATATATATATATATATTAGAATATATATACATATATTAGAATATATATATATATTAGAATATATATATATATATATATAACTGAATTGCTGTGCTGTACACCTGAAACTAACATGATATTGTAAATCAACTATACTTCAATTAAAAAAAGTTTTTCAAAGTTAAAAAAAATGTATTAGGGCTTCCCTGGTGGTGCAGTGGTTGAGAATTTGCCTGCTAATGCAGGGCACACGGGTTCGAGCCCTGGTCTGGGAAGATCCCACATGCCGCGGAGCAACTAGGCCCGTGAGCCACAGCTACTGAGCCTGCGCGTCTGGAGCCTGTGCTCTGCAACAAGAGAGGCCACGATAGTGAGAGACCCGCGCACCGCGATGAAGAGTGGCCCCCGCTTGCCGCAACTAGAGGAAGCCCTCGCACAGAAGCGAAGACCCAACACAGCCAAAAAATAAATAAATAAATAAATAATAATTAAAGGTGCTAATAATAAAAAAGGAAAAAAAAGAAAGTTTAAAAAAAATGTATTAGTAGGATATATTTGTCACAGTTAATGAGCCAGTATTGATACATTATTATTGACTGAACTTTATTCAAATTTCCTTAGTTTTTACCTAATGCCTTTTTTAAAAAAATTAATTTATTTATTTTTATATTTATTTTTGGCTGTGTTGGGTCTTCGTTTCTGTGCGAGGGCTTTCTCTAGTTGCGGCAAGCGGGGGCCACTCTTCATTGCGGTGCACGGGCCTCTCACTATCGTGGCCTCTCTTGTTACGGAGCACAGGCTCCAGACGCGCAGGCTCAGTAGTTGTGGCTCACGGGCCCAGTTGCCCTGCGGCATGTGGGATCTTCCCAGACCAGGGCTCGAACCCATGTCCCCTGCATTGGCAGGGAGATTCTCAACCACTGAGCTACCAGGGAAGCCCCCCCTAATGCCTTTTTTCTGTTTCAGGATCCCAACCCGGATACTGCATTACATCACATCTCCTTAGGCTCCTCTTGGCTGTGACCATTTCTCACACTTTCCTTGGTTTTGATGATCTTGACAGTTTTTTGAGGAGTACTGGCCAAGTATTTTGTAGAATGACCCTCAATTGGAATTTGTCTGATATTTTCTCATGGTTAGACTGGGGTTATGGGTTTTGGGGAGAAAGACCATAAAGGTAAGATGTCCATCTCATCATATCATATCAAGGGTATATACTGTCAACATGGCCATCATTGTCAATGCAAACCTTGGTCACCTGGCCAAGGTGGCCTCTGTCAGGTTCTCCACTGTAAAGTGACTCTTTCTCTGCCCACACTTAGAATTGAGGAGCTGTGCTTCACCCTCTTGGGAGTGGAGATCTGCATAGATTATTTGGAATGCTTCTGGAAGGGAGAGTTGTCTCTTCTTCTCATATATCTATTTATTCAATCATTTATTTATGTCAGTATGGACTCATGGATATTTATTTTTATTCTTTGGGTTATAATCCAATACAACTTTATATTTACATTCTTACTCTAATTGTTCTATAGCTTTGGCCATTGATTGGGAGCTCTCTCAGTTTGTCCTATGTCCCTTTGACATACCCCATTGTTGTGAAGTTTTTTGAGTGGGCTTCTTTTTTTTAATGTAGCTACTAGAACATTTAAAAATCACATTTATGCATGCATTGTATTTCTATTGGACAGCTCTGATCTAGACTGTCTTGTATGCAGGCACTATGTACTTCAAAAATTCTTAACCTTGGGACCAGCAAGAGTGTCTAAACTGTGTGGGAATCTAAATCTTGCATTCAGTTAATTTCTCCTCTTTGCTTTGGCTCCTGGGAAACTCAGTGCTGTTATTGTGATCCTTGTTTAGAAATATCCTAGCATACTAAGTTTCCTTCTAGATATATTTCCTTTTAATCTCTGTTTCCCCATGGCCTCAACTCCAACAATTAATCATTTAATGTTTTTTTTTTTGTATTGTACCTAATTTTGTTAAGCCATCCTGAATCCTCTGTGGAATAAGGCATGTTTATAGGAAAATGTTGATGCTCTGCCCAGATCCCTCAGATCCCTTTTACTGTTTTTTTGTGTGTGTGTGTATGTGTGTGTCCCCGCTGCCACACTTCCAATAGCTGGCCCCTGTCTAGTCTCTGGAGGTCTAGTCTTAGGCTATTTGGGAAGGCATTGCCTGAGAATTTACATCCCTCTGGGGCAGCCCTTAACCATTGACTGGTGGGGTGTAAGAAGTGGAAGCTTTGTTTAGGTGCCCTGAGGGTGGGAAGCGGGGGGATTCTGAGGTGCTGCTTACACTGCAGACCCCTCTATGGAATCAGGCTACAGCCACCCTCCATGGGACTTTGCCTGAGATGGCACCTTAGCGTGGCTTCCCTGAGATGGCATCCTTCATAAGTCACTTGCATACGAAGCTCGTCTCAATGTCTGCTTGGGGAACCTGACCTAAGACAGCCAGTGATACTTTTTTTTTTTGGAATTTTTGAATTTTATTTTCTTTATTTTTTTATACAGCAGGTTCTTATTAGTTATCTATTTTACACATATTAGTGTATATATGTCAATCCCAATCTCCCAGTTCATCCCACCACCACCACCATTCCTGCCACCTTCCCCCCTTGGTGTCCATTCTTTTGTTCTCTACATCTGTGTTTCTATTTCTGCCCTGCAAACCAGTTCATCTGTACCATTTTTCTAGGTTCCATATATATGCATTAATATATGATATTTGTTTTTCTCTTTCTGACTTACTTCACTCTGTATGACAGTCTCTAGATCCATCCACGTCTCTACAAATGACTCAATTTTGTTCCTTTTTATGGCTGAGTAATATTCCATTGTATATACCTACCACATCTTCTTTATCCATTTGTCTGTCGATGGGCATTTAGGTTGCTTCCATGACCTGGCTATAGTAAATAGTGCCGCAGTGAACATTGGGGTGCATGTGTCTTTTTGAATTATGGTTTTCTCTGGGTATATGCCCAGTAGTGGGATTGCTGAGTCATATGGTAATTCTATTTTTAGTTTTTTAAGGATCCTCCATACTGTTCTCCATAGTGGCTGTATCAATTTACATTCCCACCAACAGTGCAAGAGGGTTCCCTTTTCTCTACACCCTCTCCAGCATTTGTTGTTTGTAGATTTTCTGATGATGCCCATTCTAACCAGTGTGAGGTGATACCTCATAGTTTTGATTTGCATTTCTCTAATAATTAGTGATGTTGAGCGGCTTTTCATGTGCTTCTTGGCCATCTGTATGTCTTCTTTGGAGAAATGTCTATTTAGGTCTTCTGCCCATTTTTGGATTGGGTTGTTTGTTTTTGTTTTTGTTTTTGTTTTTTAATTTATTTATTTATTCATTTATTTAATTTTTGGCTGCATTGGGTCTTAGCTGCTGCACGCGGGCTTTCTCTAGTTGCAGTGAGCGGGGGCTACTCTTTGTTGCGGGACGCAGGCTTCTCATTGTGGTGGCTTCTCTTGTTGCAGAGCACAGGCTCTAGGCACGCGGGCTTCACTAGTTGTGGCACACGGGCTTCAGTAGTTGTGGCTCATGTGCTCTAGAGCACAGGCTCAGTAGTTGTGGCTCACGGGCTTAGTTGCTCTGCGGCATGTGGGATCTTCCCAGACCAGGGCTTGAACCCGTGTCCCCTGCATTGGCAGGCGGATTCGTAACCACTGTGCCACCAGGGAAGCCCCTGTTTTTTTTAATATTGAGCTGCATGAGTTGTTGAATATTTTGGAGATTAATCCTCTGTCTGTTGATTCGTTTGCAAATATTTTCTCCCATTCTGAGGGTTGTCTTTTCATCTTGTTTGTAGTTTCCTCTGCTTTGCAAAATCTTTTAAGTTTCTTTAGGTTCCATTTGTTTATTTTTGTTTTTATTTCCATTACTCTAGGAGGTGAATCAAAAAAGATCTTGCTGTGACTTATGTCAAAGAGTTTTCTTCCTATGTTTTCCTCTAAGAGTTTTATAGTGTCCGGTCTTACATTTAGGTCTCTAATCCATTTTGAGTTTATTTTGGTGTATGGTGTTCGGGAGTGTTCTAATTTCATTCTTTTACATGTAGCTGTCCAGTTTTCCCAGCACCACTTATTGAAGAGACTGTCTTTCTCCATTGTATATCCTTGCCTCCTTTGTCATAGATTAGTTGACCATAGGTGTGTGGGTTACCTCTGGGCTTTCTATCCTGTTCCATTGATGTATATTTCTGTGTTTGTGCCAGTACCATATTGTCTTGATTACTGTAGCTTTGTAGTATAGTCTGAAGTCAGGGAGTCTGATTCCTCCAGCTCCGTTTTTTTCCCTCAAGACTGCTTTGGCTATTTGGGGTCTTTTGTGTCTCCGTACATATTTTAAGATTTTTTGTTCTAGTACTGTAAGAAATGCCACTGGTAATTTGATAGGGATTGCATTGAATCTGTAGATTGCTTTGGGTAGTATAGTCATTTTCACAATATTGATTCTTCCAATCCAAGAACGTGGTATATCTCTCCATCTGTTTGTGCAGTGATACATTTTTAAAGTAAAATAAATTTGAAAAAAAAAGAGCAGTTTCTGTAGGTATACTCAGAAATTTGAGTTAGTCTGTACAGCTTATTAAGTAAAAAATGAAGCCAGACTCACTTCCCTTGACATGTCAGTCTGGAGTCTCAACTGTAGCAGCAGGGAAATAGGAGGGGGATCCCTTTGCATCATGGGTGCTCATTTTGTGTCCTCTGGACACTGATGCCAGATCCCAAGGAACTTCTATGGGGGCTGGAATCACCTCAGAGAATGGGGAGCAGGCTTCCCTCCCTGCTGCCCTCCCAAGTGCATAGGTGAGGCCAGAGGCCAGAACAGGGGCAGTTCAACCAAAATAACTGTCCTGCTGCACCTGACTCGTGGGCCCCACACCCCAGGTCCACCCACAGGCCACAGGGAAGGAAGAGGCAGAGTAAAGAGGGCTGAGTGGAGATGGAGTTTGATTTGCCACCCTGAGTGACCACAGAGAGGGTTTCTAGAACTCTCCACCCTCCTGGCAGCTTTGGAGAGAGGAGTGCTCTGTCCTCCCACTGCTAACAGCTGGGGAAGTATAACTGTGGGTTATTCTACACAGCTCAGAGGTCCTGGGAGTTCTGAGAAGCCTCCTAATTCAGGTTCTGCCTTTTGTGGAAAAGCAGAAGGTGGACACCTTGGTTCTTCGAACTAGCAGGGTCACAACTAATGACCACTTGCTCATAGCGTCTAGAGTCTCTGCAGAGCCAGCCTAGGCTTCCTGGAAAGGGCGCCACCTGGTGGTGGTCACTCTAGGGATGGGAGTGCATTCTCTCTCTTGCTCATCTGGGGCACTTGGAGATGGGGACTAAACGCAGGTGGAGGGGTGGAGATTTGCCTCCTGCAGCCTCAGACTTCCCTGGCAAGTCACTGCCTAGGGCACATTTGCTGACTAGCTGTGATTGAGGGCTTCCTGGGGCAGTGGAGCCAGATGCTGGAATTCAAGCCACATCTTCACCACTGTGGGAACTTAGACAAGCTACTAGAACTCTCCAAGCCTCAGTTTCTTATCCGTAAAAGGGAGATCAAAAGACCTGCCTCCCTTGATTCTTTGTAAAGAATGAGAGATTAGGCATTATCTGAGTCTGGGTTCCCCAAAAGCAGATCCTGAGATTCAGATGTAAGTAGTTTATTTTGGAGGTGATCTCAGGAAATACCACTTGGGGAGGTTATGAGACAGGTGAGGGGAAGAAAACAGCAAGAGTGATTTATCCAGCAGGCGTTCTGCCACTGGGGCACCGGGTGCTTAGTCCCTCTCAGCATTACCTGGCCTGAGGGGCATAGAGCTGGGGTATTTCCACTGATTCCCATCAGTCTCTGACTACGGGGGAGGTCCTGCTGGGGTGCTTTAATTCCCTAGCATTTCTGGCCTATTCAGTGCATGCACATAGCAGGCTCCAGCAGCCAGTGTCCTAAGAGTCAGAAATGATGATATTTGGAAGTTGGGCCAATATGTATGGAAATGTTCAGTGTGTGTGTGAGGGGTGAATCGCAAAATCTTCTTTATGCATATTTAAAAGTTCTCAGAACAGACTGGGATACTAGTAACATCTCAATAAACAATAGCTCTCAATAATAGTACACATCAGTGACCCAATGTAGCCCACCTCTTCTCCACCAAAGTGAGATATGGCTGACAAACTAGAAGGGGGACAGATAGACTGTGCCATGGGGAGCACAGGTGCCAACAGCCCTACCAGCCGGGGTTTGATGTTCCCCATTTTGTAGATGAGGAAGCTGGGGCTCACAGAGTGTGAGAGCCTCGCCCTGGTCCTGGGTCAGATGACGTCAGTGCTGGTCTCCCGTGGGCAGGTACCGCTGCTCCCACCAGTGCCAGGATTGTAAAGAGTTCATTCTGTGCCTGAATAAAAATGCTCTCTCTCTGAGCCCAGCCATGACTGTGCAGAAATGTGTTTCCTTCTGTAAAATGTCAAGGCTGACTCCTTTATGTTCTGCCCTGGGTCTGCGCCCAATAATGAACTCCATCCAAGCCCCATGGCTGCCTCCAGCCCCTGAGACTCACTGGGAGCCTTGGAATAATAACAAAAGGACTAATTCTCAATGGTTGGAGAGAGTGAGGGAATGGCCTTATCATTCTTTTCCTGCACCACTTAGACCTGAGAGAGAAGAAGAGGGAATTGGTGGAAAGAGGAAAAGACTGGGGGCCTGCTCTCTCCCTCATTTCCCGTTGTGACCACGTGGAATATTGGAGCCTGCCTGCCCATGGGGCCTGCTTCCTGTCCACCGGGAGCCAGAGACCCAGGGTCTCATTGCCAGCACCATAGCCTGGAATAGAGGGCCTGCTCAGCTCTCCTTCCTAAGTGCTGCGGCCACATCTGTCAGGGCTGGTGACGAGGTTCATGCGGTACTAGCAGGAGAGCAGCCTGGGAGTGGTGGGCTGGGCAGGGCTGCCATGGAGAGCATCATGGTGTGGGGGCAAGGAGCTGTTTCCAGGTGACTCCACTGGGCAGAGGACAAAACCCATCTTTAATGGTCAGTTCTTGGTTGGAGCCAGGTAAGCCTTTTTTCTATTATGATTATTTAAAATTTTTTTTATTGTGGTAAAATATATAATATAAAACTTTCCATTTTAACTATTTTGAAATGTATAATTCAGTGACATTAATTACATTCACAGTGTTTTGAAACTATCCTCATGCTGTTTCCAAAACTTTTTTATCACCCCAAACAGAAGCCCTGTCCCCATTAAGCAACGACTCACCATTCTCTCCTCCTCCCAGTCCTGCAACCACAATTCTACTTTCTGTCTCTATGATTTTGACTACTGTAAGTACCTCATAATACTAGTGGGTATTTGTCCTCTTTTTTTTTTTAAATTTATTTATTTTTGGCTGCGTTGGGTCTTCGTTGCTGCACGCGGGCTTTCTCTAGTTGCGGCAAGCGGGGGCTACTCTTCGTTGTGGTGCGCAGGCTTCTCTTGTTGCAGAGCACGGGCTCTAGGTACGCGGGCTCAGTAGTTGTGGCACAGTTGTGGCTTAGTTGCTCCGCGGCATGTGGGATCCTCCTGGACCAGGGATTGAACCCGTGTCCCCTGCATTGGCCGGCGGATTCTTAACCACTGCGCCACCAGGGAAGTCCCAGTATTGTAGTTTCTTGACTAGCTTATTTCACTCAGCATAATGTTTTCAAGTTTCATTCATGTTGTGGCATGTGCCAGAATTTCCCTCCTTTTTAAGTGAGATTATCCCATCATCTGTTGACGGAAGCAAGTCTTTCCCTTACATTTCTATCCACTGTGCACTTTAAAAAAAAAAAAAAAAAAAGAACACTTTTGAAAGAAACAAAGAGGGCACCCAGCCCATACGATCCTCTCACAGCACTGGCCTGGCTTGCCTGGCAACCAAAGACACCAGTGGTCACCGACACTCTTCGTTAACACTTCTGAGAACAGCAACTAACTGTTGTAAAAATAACATACACGTTTCAGTCAATTACACATAAGCATGGATTTAATATTTTGGTCCTTAGAAGTGATCAAACTGGGCTGTGTGTTCCATGAGGGCAAGGTCCAGGATCATTTGATCTCCACTCTGTACCCAGGGCTCACTCTGACCTGCCTAGCATGTAGTACAGTAGTACTAATGAGTATTTTCTGAATATGGAATGAGACAGCTGGTCCACAGGGCTGGAGTGGGTTGCTGCCCTGGAGTAATAATACTGCTAGTACTGTTTGTTGAGCACCAACATGTACCTGGTGCTTAACGCTCACTCTTCCAACAGCCCTGCAAATGTAAGCATCATCATGCCCGTTTTACAGACAAGGAAGTTGAGGTTAAGTATTTAACCCAAGGGAGTACAGGGCAGAGCCAGGTCCCAGTTGGAATCTGTGTTCCTGGAAGGGTGTGAAGAGGAAGTAAACACTTCACTAGGTTATTTTTTAAAATCTTTACAACAATACCTATGGAGAGGTACTGATACTATTGCCATTTTACAGACAAGAAAACTGAGGCCTTAAAAGCAGCTAGCAAGTGCCAGGGCCAATATTAGAACCTGACCAGTCTGGCCTCACTGCCCACTGCCTCTGCCCCACTGGACTGGCCCTGTTTCTCACTCCGTTCTGCTGGAGTCACTCAACGAGCTGAAATGTCAAGCATTGCTGGGGCTTTGGCTTCCCTCTGAATGCAACTGGTAGGCTGAAGTGAGTCTGTGGGAATTTTGCCATCTCATCTGGCTAATTAAGTGTGATTTGGGGGCTCCTGAATGATGTGGATGTGAATCATAATAAACACAGGCTCATTCAAACTTAATAACCCCACTAGTCATGCATCTATGTTTAGAAGGGATTTGGGAGCTGCATGAGTTGGGGCTGGGGCATTCCTGGAGGACCCCATGTCTGTTTTTTGCTGCCTTCCTCGTAGGACAAGCACTTATCAACCAGAAGGGAACAATTTGCCGATCAGTTTAAATAAATAAATTTTATAATAACAAACAAACCATTGTGTACGAGATAAATTTTGCATGAATTTTAAAAATAAAGCGTAATATTTTTAAAAATTGCCCCTTGCAAGAGGCAGCATTAGGTAACAACCTCAGCATCCCCAAGGTGGAGGGGCATTCTGTGGCCAGGAGACTTTTGCAGAAGGGTTTGAGAATTAATTCGCTGCATCATTATACCACCATGCCAGTGCGTCTGGCCGCCAGCTCCTGCCTCTCCTCTGTTGGCCTGCTCTGCTCACTGAGCAAGCAGGCTCTAGTCTGATGCTCAGGGTCAGGCACGCCTGGTACCTGCCCTTGGCGTAGAGGTGGGGTGTGTGGTTCAGTCTGCTGTGTTCCCTGTTGCAATCTACCAGGTAGACAGAAAAGGACATGGAACTTCTAAACATGGTGCGTAAGGCACCATCACACTTTATGTTGTAGGGTCTATCAACTCAGAGAATCAGAACTCTGATTCTTTCCATGTCCGTGAGATGAACATTTCAGGGAAGGATCAGAAAGAGTTTCCCCATGGCCTTTATTGGTCATCAAATGCTGTGTGCAAACACTCCTTTCCACACTCCTTCCATCTCTCTGCCTGATGATGGAACTCCTCAGTCATCTGAACCTGGAGATGGATGGTATAGAGCAGGCATCTGCAAACTATGGCAAAGGACCATGGGCCTGTTTTTGTATGACCTGTGAGCTAAGAATAATTTTTACATTTTTAGTGCTTGAAAAAAATCAAAAGAATAATTCATGATGTATGGAATTTAAGCAAAATTCAAATTTTGTATATATGTATACAAAATTCAAATTTCTGTGTCCATAAATAAAGTTATAAATATGTAACTTTATATAACATATATAACTGTAAAATAAATAAATAAATAAATAAATAAATAAATAAATAAATAAATCGCCACACCTATTCATTTACATATTTCTTATGGCTGTCTTTGAGCTACACCAGCAGAGCTGCATGGCCCACAAAGCTGAAAATAGTTACTACTTGGCCCTTTACAGAAAAGCTTTGCCAACTTCCAGGTGTCTTTTTTTTTTTTTTTTTTTTTTTGGCTGCATTGGGTCTTCACTGCTGCGCACGGGGGGTGGGGGGGCTGCTCTTCATTGCGGTGCACGGGCTTCTCATTGCAGTGGCTTCTCTTGTTGTGGAGCACGGGCTTCAGTAGTTGTGGCTCATGGGCTTAGTTGCTCCGCAGTATGTGGGATCTTCCCGGACCAGGGATCGAACCCTCCCCTGCATTGGCAGGCAGATTCTTAACCACAGCGCCGCCAGGGAAGTTCCCTTCTGGGTGTTTTGCTCAGAGCCCGCAGGGATCCTGTAGGGGGATAGTCACGATGACCCAGAGGCAATGTCTAGGGCAAGCGGTCTCTCCTCCCTCAGCAGAGTGTGTGTGCTGCTCCCAAATTCAGCTTCCCATGACGTTGGTGGCTTCTCCCCCAGGACATGACCTCACCGTTCCCAAGTCTACAGGTTCTAGGTAGCCAGCTCTCCCGGGACTCTCCTGGATATCTTGCACCCAAACTCACAGTCTTATATGGTGCATGGAAGAATGGCCTTGTTCCCCATGGGACACATATTTTTTAGTCTGGCACCAAAGATTCTGATTTTAAAAAATAAGACAATTTCCCTAACTGACCACTTAATTTTTAATTTGGAAAAACATGCTAAAAATATACTTCTGGTTATCTTAAGTGAAAATATGCCTGGTTAGATCTAAATCTTCTAAATATGGTCTACATGGGGGAAAAAAAAGAAAAGAAAGAAAAAAAGGATGCAGGTGTTGGATGAATTCACATTTGTTTGTTTGTTTGTTTTAAAATAACTTCCAGCAGAGAGTTACTGAACCGAGTAAACCTTAGCGAAGGGGGTGTGGATTCGAAGGAGGGGTGTGGGCTTTGTGACATTTTCCTGTGTCTGAGCCGTGAAAGTTATTCAGCCTCCCAGAGCCTGAGTCTGTCCATAAATATTTAAAATAGTGAAAACATAGCCTCCCTCGTAAGACTGCTGTGAGGATTTGGAAGGTCAAGTTCCTGGCATGTAGTAGGTGCACAACCCATGTTAATTTCTCCTGTTCCTTGCCTTGTGCAGACCGCCTTAGAGTATGATACCGAGTGTTAACTCACAAAGTCAAAGAAGTCATTTTTTTTAATGTGAAAAATTTCTCATTTTTTGTTTGCTTCATTGGCTTGAAAAACCTTTATTCCATGGCTCTGGCCATTTGAATACAGGAAAATTAAAAATCATAATTTTATAGATTATTAGACCCACACAAGCAGCCAGTGTAGACAGTCCGGTGGTAAAAACCACTCTGATATCTTAAAACCCCTCTTCTCTAATTTTTACTATGCTTTTCCCCTGCAAGTCACCCAGAAGAATGAGTGGGCACAATGGTACAATGGTACAATGAAGAAGTGCTTGAGGGGTGTGTCTTTGTAGCTGGTGTGGTCTGACTAGCCTGGAAGATGGGGAGGGGAAGCCACAACACGAAACTGCAGGCCTGGAAGGACCAAGGCCTCGTCTTGTCCAACAACCTTGTTCTGTAGGTGAGAAAACCGAGACCAAACAGCTCATTAATGGCAAGGCCAGAACCCTAAGCAGGTGGCCTAGTGCCCTGTCGCATTACTACCAGTCTGCTGGCAGACTTGGGGATGCTAATACTGTATCTAATGCTGATACTAATACTGTGGGACCTCCCTTATAATGCAAGTATCTGGGAGCCAGGGCTTTGAACACAGAGGCGAATGGCAGGGACTTCAGACTTCATCAGGAAGGGCCAGCACGCTAGAGCTGGCTGCACCACAGTTGGCACAAGTGCAGGACACCCAGAGGCAAGGCCAGCTAGCCAGACATCATCTGAGACAGGCCAAAGGCCTGGAGGTCAGCTGGCGAGTGGGATGGGGAGTTTAAAGTTCACCTGGTGCCTTTCAGCTTCACTACCCACTCGCCACTACTGGGAACAAGACTCAAGAGCAAGGTGAGGTCTGCAGTGAATCCTGTGGGTGTCCTACCCCAGACCCCCTTTTCAGGCCTGCACACCCATCCCCCAGCTGCTGGGGGTGTGGTTGCTAATATCTCCCAGTTGCCTCTTTCTGTGGAGAACTGGGCCAAACTAAATGGGAGCTGCCAGGGAGGTGTTGCAGCCCGTACCCCCAGACTTTGGCCAACGACTGAAATGGGAGGACAAAAGACCAGCCCTTTGCATCAAGTGGAGAGAGGGTACAACTCTGTGGTGCAATTCCTGCTTGAGAGCCCCCATGGGATCAGGCTGAAGCTGACTCCAGCTGAGACCACATCCTTGCTTTGCTCCTTCCCTGCCCCATCCTGATTCCTCCACTCCCTTCCTCCTGAGAGCACCCTTCAATCAATCCCTTGTATGAATCTTTACATCTCAAGCTCCACTTCCAGGAACCCCAGTCCTAGACAAGATCCCTCCTAGAAAGCCTTAATATGGTCCACTTATTGTGAGTGGTGCTGAATACATTTTGACCCAGTAATGGTTCTTGTCCTTGGCTGATTCCCCCACCTCTGGCCCCAGCTCTCTCCTTTCTCTGGGTAGGTTCTGTCTTCAGTCCCTGCCCCCGACAGCAGAGGCATCTGAGTGCAGCTGTTACTTGGCCATGTGGAGTTGTGACTCCACATGGAGTCAGCTTTGGGGGCAGCATTATACAGGAGCAATATCCTTCTTGCTTATTGAATCTCAGAATTCATTTCACACCAAAGACATCAAACAAACCCAGACAATACAAGGCAGCTCCATGGTTATGACTGGAGGAGATGAATTGCATTGTTCATCCTCTAAAGTTGTGTTCTGTTCCTTATCAGCCTCGTCTGAAACCTCAGACTCGAGAGTAGAGATGTTTCTCCAGGCGGAGTGGAAAGTTTGGTCTGCTTTGATATGTGTCGGAGATGATAGACTTGGGATGGGAAAGATAGAAGACCTCCCCAGCCCACTCCCTGCCAACAGTCTCCATCAAGCCTTTGGCCCTCAGATAGGTTTCAATATCCTGTGCAGCTGACCTCTGACCCACATCAGGAATACAGCCTTTATATACCCGCTGCCCAGAGAAGCCCTCTATCACCTTCTGCAGAGGGAGGGACCCCCAAAGAGCCCCTGAGTTGAGAAAGCAGAGTGGCCTCTGAGAAGCAGGTGCCTGCTGGGGTTAAAATATGTAGAATATATGCATGAACATTTGTCGATAAATATTAGCCACGGTCACTGGGGGTGCTGGGGTTGTTGCTGCCATTGATTCCTTTATCTTATGGAGGGTGTTGTCTCAGTTTTCTATGATGTAGCACTTGTATAATAAAGAAAAGTTTTCAAAACAGGTACAGAACAATTCCATTTTTAATATAAATAACTACTCACAGACACATATACATGTGTAAAAATAGACTGGAAGTATATTCACCAAAATGCTGGCAGGGCTTATTTTTGGGTAGTAGGAAGATGAGTTCTCTTTTCCTTCTTTTTTGTGTGTCCTCATTTCTACTACTTCTACAATGGATAGAGAGTATCCGTGTTCAACAAGAGCATAAGGATGATGCTCTGCAGCACATTGTCCTTTCTGAGCAGCGTTAACCACCACGGGGACGTGGTGACAACCTGGAGCTGGCACTGTGGGATGTGCCTCTCAGGCTGGGTGAGACGCAATTTGGAACTCAGTGATTCAAGCCTTCCAGGGCCAAAAGAGAAGACTGTTTCAGGGCAGAGGAGAGAGTTGATGGGGCTGTCCACTCAGGGGTAGCTCTTTATTTTTTGATTTTTTTTTGGCTGCGCCACACAGCTCGTGGGATCTTAGTTCCCTGACCAGGGATTGAACCCGCATCCTTGGCAGTGAAAGCGCAGAGTCCTAACCACTGATTCGCCAGGGAAGTCCCCCAGGGGTAGCTCTTATAAGAGGAAGGCCAGCAGAATCTGTTCCCAACTGTTGTCCCCATGTGCTCCTGCCAATGCCCATCCCGTTGTAGGTCCCCCAGGTGGCCTTCCTATGGCCCATTCTTCCCCTGCTTCAGGCTATGGCTCCAGGTCAACCACTCCATTTTAATGTCCTTTGTGCCTTTATGTGGGGTCTTTTATTGTGTGTGAGGGAAAGGGGAGGGCAGGATGAGGTGGGGAATAATCTTTATGTTCTTAAAGCTGTTTTATTTTTTTAATCTTTTATTAAAGTATAGTTGATTTACAAGGTTGTGTTAATTTCTGCTGTACAGCAGTGATTCAGTTGTACATATATCTACATTCTTTTTTATATTCTTTTCCATTATGGTTTGTCACAGGATACTGAATATAGTTTCCCGTGCTATACAGGAGGACCTTGTTGTTTATCCATTCTATATATACTAATTTGCATCTGCTAACTCCAAACTCCCACTCCATCCCTCCCCCACCCCTCTTCCCCCTTGGCAACCACAAGTCTGTTCTCTACGTCTGTGAGTCTGTTTCTCCTTCGTAAATAAGTTCACTTGTGTCATATTTTAGATTCTACATATAAGTGATATCATATGGTATTTCTCTTTCTCTTTCTGACATGTTTTTGATGATTTTTTTAAAGTTTAATTTTGTTTATTTTTTTATACAGCAGGTTCTTATTAGTAATCCATTTTATACATATTAGAGTATATATGTCAATCCCAATCTCCCAGTTCATCCCACCACCACCCCCCCCCCACCACTTCCCCCTTGGTGTCCATACGATTGTTCTCTGCACCTGTGTCTCAATTTCTGTCCTGCAAACCGGTTCATCTGTACCATTTTTCTAGGTTCCACATATATGCGTTAATATACGATATTTGTTTTTCTCTTTCTGACTTACTTCACTCTGTATGACAGTCTCTAGATTCATCCACGTCTCTACAAATGACCCAATTTCATTCCTTTTTACGGCTGAGTGATATTCCATTGTATATATGTACCACATCTTCTTTATCCATTCATCTCTCAATGGGCATTTAGGTTGCTTCCAGGTCCTGGCTATTGTAAATAGTGCCACAATGAACGTTGGGGTGCATGTGTCTTTTTAATTACGGTTTTCTCTGGGATTGCTGGGTCATATGGTAATTCTATTTTTGGTTTTTTAAGGAACCTCCATACTGTTCTCCGTAGTGGCTGTATCAATTTACATTCCCACCAACAGCACAACAGTGTTCCCTTTTCTCCACACCCTCACCAGCATTTGTTGTTTGTAGATTTTCTGATGATGCCCATTCTAACTGGTGTGAGGTGATACTTCATTGTAGTTTTGATTTGCATTTCCCTAATAATTAGTGATGTTGAGCAGCTTTTCATGTGCTTCCTGGCCATCTGTATGTCTTCTTTGGAGAAATGTCTATTTAGGTCTTCTACCCATTTTTGGATTGGGTTGTTTGTTTTTTTAATATTGAGCTGCGTGAGCCGTTTATATATTTTTGAGGTTAATCCTTTGTCCGTTGATTCGTTTGCAAATATTTTCTCCCATTCTGAGGGTTGTCTTTTCGTCTTGTTTGTAGTTTCCTTTGCTCTGCAAAAACTTTTAAGTTTCATTTGGTCCCATTTATTTATTTTTGTTTTTATTTCCATTAATCTAGGCGGTGGATCAAAAAAGATCTTACTGTGGTTTATGTCAAAGAGTGTTCTTCCTATGTTTTCCTCTAAGAGTTTCATAGTGTCTGGTCTTACATTTAGGTGTGTAATCAATTTATAGTTTATTTCTGTGTATGGTGTTAGGGAGTGTTCTAATTTCATTCTTTTACATTTAGATGTCCAGTTCTCCCAGCACCACTTATTGAAGAGACTGTCTTTTCTCCATTGTATATCCTTGCATCCTTTGTCATAGATTAGTTGACCATAGTTGTGTGGGTTTACCTCTGGGCTTTCTATCCTGTTCCATTGATGTATATTTCTGTTTTTGTGCCAGTACCATATTGTCTTGATTACTGTAGCTTTGTAGTATAGTCTAAAGTCTGGGAGCCTGATTCCTCCAGCTGCGTTTTTTTCCCTCAAGACTGCTTTGGCTATTCGGGGTCTTTTGTGCCTCCATACAAATTTTAAGATTTTTTGTTCTAGTTCTGTAAAAAATGCCATTGGTAATTTGATAAGGATTGCATTGAATCTGTAGATTGCTTTGGGTAGTATAGTCATTTTCACAATATTGATTCTTCCAATTCAAGAACATGGTATATCTCTCCATCTGTTGGTATCATCTTTAATTTCTTTCATCAGTGTCTTATAGTTTTCTGCATACAGGTCTTTTGTCTCCCCAGCTAGGTTTATTCCTAGGTATTTTATTCTTTTTGTTGCAACGGTAAATGGGAGTGTTTCCTTAATTTCTCTTTCATATTTTTCATCATTAGTGTATAGGAATGCAAGAGATTTCTGTGCATTAATATTGTATCCTGCAACTTTACCAAATTCATTGATTAGCTCTAGTAGTTTTCTGGTGGCATCTTTAGGATTCTCTATATGTAGTATCATGTCATCTGCCAACAGTGACAGTTTTACTTCTTCTTTTCCAATTTGTATTCCTTTTATTTCTTTTTCTTCTCTGATTGCCGTGGCTAGGCCTTCCAAAACTCTGTTGAATAATAGTGGTGAGAGTGGACATCCTTGTCTTGTTCCTGATCTTAGAGGAAATGCTTTCAGTTTTTCACCATTGAGAATGATGTGTGCTGTGGGTTTGTCATATATGGCCTTTATTATGTTGAGGTAGGTTCCCTCTATGCCCACTTTCTGGAGAGTTTTTATGATAAATGGATGTTGAATTTTGTCAAAAGCTTTTTCTGCATCTATTGAAATGATCATATGGTTTTTATTCTTCAGCTTGTTAATATGGTGTATCACATTGATTGATTTGCATATATTGAAGAAGCCTTGCATCCCTGGGATAAATCCCACTTGATCATGATGTGTGATCCTTTTAATGTGTTGTTGGATTCTGTTTGCTAGTATTTTGTTGAGGATTTTTGCATCTATATTCATCAGTGATATTGTTGTGTAATTTTCTTTTTTTGTAGTATCTTTGTCTGGTTTTGGTATCAGGGTGATGGTGGCCTCATAGAATGAGTTTGGGAGTGTACCTTCCTCTGCAATTTATTGGAAGAGTTTGAGAAGGATGGGTGTTAGCTCTTCTCTAAATGTTTGATAGAATTCACCTGTGAAGCCCTTTGGTCCTGGACTTTTGTTTGTTGGAAGATTTTTCATCACAGTTTCAATTTCATTCCTTGTGATTGGTCTGTTCATATTTTCTATTTCTTCCTGGTTCAGTCTTGGAAGCTTATACCTTTCTAAGAATTTGTCCATTTCTTCCAGGTTGTCCATTTTATTGGCATAGAGTTGCTTGTAGTAGTCTCTTAGGATGCTTTGTATTTCTGCAGTGTCTGTTGCAACTTCTTTTTCATTTCTAATTTTTTTGATAGGAGTCCTCTCCCTATTTTTCTTGATGAGTCTGGCTAAAGTTTTATCAATTTTGTTTATCTTCTCAAAGAACCAGCTTTTAGTTTTATTGAGCTTTGCTATTGTTTTCTTTGTTTCTATTTCATTTATTTCTGCTCTGATCTTTATGATTTCTTTCCTTCTGCTAACTTTGGGTTTTGTTTGTTCTTCTTTCTCTAGCTCCTTTAGGTGTAAGGTTAGATTGTTTATTTGAGATTTTTCTTATTTCTTGAGGTAGGATTGTATTGCTGTAAACTTCCCTCTTAGAACTGCTTTTGCTGCATCCCATAGGTTTTGGATCATCGTGTTTTCATTATCATTTGTCTCTAGGTATTTTTTGATTTCCTCTTTGATTTCTTCAGTGATCTCTTGGTTATTTAGTAACATATTGTTTAGCCTCCATGTGTTTGTGTTTTTTACATTTTTTTCCCTGTGACTGATTTCTAATCTCATAGTGTTGTGGTCAGAAAAGATGCTTGATATGATTTCAATTTTCTTAAATTTACTGAGGCTTGATTTGTGACCCAAGATGTGATCTATCCTGGAGAATGTACCGTGTGCACTTGAGAAGAAGGTGTAATCTGCTGTTTTTGGATGGAGTGTCCTATAAATATCAATTAAATCTCTCTGGTCTATTGTGTCATTTAAAGCTTGTGTTAACCTTATTAATTTTCTGTTTGGATGATCTGTCCATTGGTGTGAGGTGTTAAAGTTCCCCACTATTATTGTGTTACTGTCGATTTCCTCTCTTATAGCTGTTAGCAGTTGCCTTATGTATTGAGGTGCTCCTACGTTGGGTGCATATATATTTATAATTGTTATATCTTCTTCTTGGATTGATCCCTTGATCATTATGTAGTGTCCTTCCTTGTCTCTTGTAACATTCTTTATTTTAAAGTCTATTTTATCTGATATGAGTATTGCTACTCCAGCATTATTTTTATTTCCATTTGCATGGAATATCTTTTTCCATCCCCTCACTTTCAGTCTGTATGTGTCCCTAGGTCTGAAGTGGGTCTCTTGTAGACAGCATATATATGGGTCTTGTTTTTGTATCCGTTCAGCGAGCCTGTGTCTTTTGGTTGGAGTGTTTAATCCATTCACGTTTAAGGTAATTATCGATATGTATGTTTTCTTAATTGTTTTGGGTTTGTTTTTATAGGTTCTTTTCTCCTCTTGTGTTTCCCACTTAGAGAAGTTCCTTTAGCATTTGTTGTAGAGCTGGTTTGGTGGTGCTGAATTCTCTTAGCTTTTACTTGTCTGTAAAGCTTTTGATTTCTCTATTGAATCTGAATGAGATCCTTGCCGGGTAGAGTAATCTTGGCTATAGGTTCTTCCCTTTCATCACTTTAAATATGTCATGCCACTCCCTTCTGGCTTGTAGAGTTTCTGCTGAGAAATCAGCTGTTAACCTTATGGGAGTTCCCTTGTGTGTTGTCATTTTTCCCTTGCTGCTTTCAATAATTTTTCTTTGTCTTTGATTTTTGCCAATTTGATTACTATGTGTCTTGGCATGTTTCTCTTTGAGTTTATCCTATATGGGACTCTGCGCTTCCTGGACTTGGGTGGCTATTTCCTTTCCCATGTTAGGGAAGTTTTCGACTATAATCTCTTCAATATTTTCTCGGGTCCTTTCTCTCTCTATTCTCCTTCTGGGACCCCTATAATGTGAATGTTGTTGCATTTAGTGTTGTCCCAGAGGTCTCTTAGGCTGTCTTCATTTCTTTTCATTCTTTTTTCTTTACTCTGTTCCGCAGGAGTGAATTCCACCATTCTGTCTTCCAGGTCACTTATCCATTCTTCTGCCTCAGTTATTCTGCTATTGATTCCTTCTAGTGTAGTTTTCATTTCAGTTATTGTATTGTTCATCTCTGTTTGTTTGTTCTTTAATTCTTTTAGGTCTTTGTTCATTCAAGAAATGAATCTTCTCAATCTTTGCCTCCATCCTTTTTCTGAGGTCCTGGATCATCTTCACTATCATTATTCTGAATTCTTTTTCTGGAAGGTATCTCCAGTTCATTTAGTTGTTTTTCTGGGGTTTTATCTTGTTCATTCATCTGGTACATAGCCCTCTGCCTTTTCATCTTGTCTATCTTTCTGTGAATGTGGTTTTTGTTGCAAAGGCTGCAGGATTGTAGTTCTTCTTGCTTCTGCTGTCTGCCCTCTGGTGGGTTAGGCTATCTCCTGACTTATTTCACTTAGTATGATAATCTCTAGGTCCATGCAGATGGCATTATCTCATTCTTTTTTATGATTGAGTAGTATTCCATTGTGTAAATGTACCACATCTTCTTTATCCATTCATCTGTTGATGGACATTTTGGTTGTTTCCGTGTCTTGGCTAGTGTGAATAGTGCTGCTATGAACATTGGGGTGCATGTATCTTTTTGAATTAGAATTTTCTCTGGATATATGCCCAGGAATGGGATTGCTGGATCATATGGCAACTCTATTTTTAGTTTTTTGAGGCACCTCCATACCGTTTTCCATAGTGGCTGTACCAACTTACATTCCCACCAACAGTGTAAGAGTGTTCCCTCTTCTCCATCCCCTCTCCAGCATTTGTTATTTGTAGACTTTTTAATGATGGCCATTCTGACCAGTGCGAGGTGGTACCTCACTGTAGTTTTGATTTGCACTTCTCTAATAATTAGCCATGTTGAGCATCGTTTCATGTGCCTGTTGGCCATTTGTATGTCTTCTTTGGAGAAATTTCTATTTAGATATTCTACCCATTTTTCAATTGGGTTATTTGTGGGGGTTTTTTGTTGAGTTGTATGAGTTGTTTGCATATTTTGGAAATTAAACCCTGTCGGTCACATCGTTTGCAAATATTTTGTCCCATTCTGTAGGTTGTCTTTTCATTTTGTTTATGGTTTCCTTTGCTGTGCACAATTAAAGCTGGTGTTTTAAATTCGCTTCTTCTCTCCTGTTAGTTATTGTTTTCCCTTCTACTTCTCCCTCTCCAATTCAGAATAACAATTAATAACAATATTATTTATGATGATGATAATTATTATTATTATTTCTTTTAAATAAATTTATTGATTTATTTCTTGGTTGTGTTGGGTCTTTGTTGCTGCATGTGGCTTTCTCTAGTTGCAGAGAGTGGGAGTTACTCTTCTTTTCGGTGCGCGGGCTTCTACTGTGGTGGCTTCTCGTTGCAGAGCACGGGCTCTAGGCGCGCGGGCTTCAATAGTTGTGGCACATGGGCTCAGTAGCTGTGGCTCGCGGGCTCTAGATCGCAGGATCAGTAGTTGTGGTGCACGGGCTTAGTTGCTCCACGGCATGTGGGATCTTCCTGGACCAGGGATCGAACCCGTGTCCCCTGCTTTGGCAGGCGGATTCTTAACCACTGTGCCACCAGGGAAGTCCCAGATTATTATTATTATTATTATTATTATTATTATTATTATTATTGCCAGTGCAGTCCTCCTCTAGAGGTTGCAGAATTATCTAGGAACACAGGAGGTGAGGTAGGGTATAATGTTAAAGCTTATAGTAAGAAACTCAGCATCTTTCTTACTAGGTGAACCAAAGGATATGGCATTTAACTCAAGACAGGGTACGCCTATGATCATAAAATATTCTAAAATAAGATTCCAAATTATTACAATGACAGAAATCACAATTCTAGATCATTACACAGTGTGAATCATGATTTAAGTCCAGAGTGGCTAAGTGTACAAGGAAGGCCAAGAGCTAGTCTGCAATTCACAAGTATATCCTCTGGAATAGAACAACACGGAGCCTTGGACTGCTGGGAAAACAGCAGGGACTCAGAGACACTGTAGCACAGCCACTGGGAGGGGGTGGGGAGCTCTTCTAGGTTCTGAACAAGGTTCACACCTGCAGTCCAGGGTCAGACCGGGGTGGGATAGAGAGCTATGGGGTCAGCAATCTTTCCCCACCCCCCTCCCTGCCTGCTGACCCTCAGGAAGTCTCATAGAACTTCCCAGGAGCCGAGGAAGGACTCTGGTCACAGAGTAAAGTGGGGCCTGCTGGGTACCCCCAAGGTAAGTTATTTTCTCAAGTGCCAAAAAAGCTTTCTGGGAGACAGTTTGTACGAAGAGTCAAAATGAGGCCTTAGGATGTTATCAAGATGCCAATTATTTTGACTTTTATCAGTGCCTCTGTGAAAGCACAAAAAATAACAGGCCCTCAGAGGCACACTAGCTCACCCCAGTACTTTAAGGAGACAGTTCTGGGAATACTCAGGCAGTAAGAACACCAGGAAAATGCTGAGGGTGAGGGGAGGAGAGAGGCCTTTAATTGTCCTGGGTGAGCAGCAGCCATGCTACCAGCCCTCAGAGAACCCCAGTAAATCTCCATCATCCTCAAAATATGCTTGGACCCTGGCCTGTCCCAGGGCATGGCAGAAATTACCACACATCAGCCCTTGTGTGGGGGATGCCAAAGCTGGGCTGCAGCCTGTGCGATTCTGGTAGCTGGAGGTGAGGAGGGAGAGAAGGCAGCTTAACTCTCCCAGTCCTTGTAGCTTTAAACCTTTTAACCTAGCTGAGAAATGGATGATTCTTCCCCAGTGAAAGGAGAGAATTGGAACAGTGAAGACCAGCCCTCTTCTTGCCCCTGTTGTCAATGAACGAGTCATTTCTGTGCAGTGGGGGAGGGGCTAGGCCAGGTGAGAGGGGACACCTGCTCTGACCTTCTCTCCATTCCTTTCTTTCCATTTTAACTCCTTCCATCCTTCTCCCTTGATGACTCCTAGGTCATGGAGATCCAGAGTGTATTTTTGTCTGAATCTCCCCAGTTGAGTTCTTTTGGGACGCACTCTACCCAAAACATTGGAATGGCCACCAGGCTGATGACCTCCATCACTCAGGAGACTTAAAGAATGAACTGTAATCTGGGAATTGCACACGTAGGCGCACACAGGCTACCGTGGCACACTTCCTGTCCCGTCAAAGAAGTACTGATTTAGTACTTTAGTAAACTGCATTTTTGGAAGTGTTTCACTACTGAGATGATGCAAATCAAACTGACTAGGAGCACAGACCCTGGAGCTGAGCCTGCCAGCGTCTTACTTCCTTTACCCAGTGGATGGTCCCAACTTAAAGAGACCAAAAGGACACAGGCTCCATCCTCACTTTGTAGTCTCCTGCTTAGAGCTCTGGCTCTTAGAAAGCAGCCAAAGTCAGCATAGTGAACTAACCGGTCATCCAATGTGTGTGTATGTGTGTGTGTGTTTGCGCGCGTGTGTGTAGAACGATCAATAGATCTAAATACGTTTTAGGTGTGTGTGTGTGTAAAAATACATAGATAGAAAGTTTTATCAAGTGCCTGAGTGTCTCATTTAAAAAATTGATGCTCTCCGGCTCCTTTGCATTTGTGACTACACAGAATCTGACAGTGACAGGGGTGGGTCAACAGAGGATCAGACTCTGAGGGGCTAGCTCCTAATTCACCTAGGAAGGGAAGTTTCTGGTGATGAAAAAATAAGAGTCAGGGAGGCAGAAGACCCAGGTTTGGTTTCAGCTCTGCTTTTTTGTGTAGCTATGTGATTGTAGGCAAAATGCTGAAACTGAGCCTCAATTTTCATCTTGGAAAAATCAGGGAGGGTGACTGTGTGTGTGTGTTTGTGTGTGTGTGTGTCTGTGTGTGTATTGTCCTAGGAATTCTTAATATGCCTTCCAGAATTACAAATGCTATGACTATATTAAAATTGACCAAGGTTAGGAAAGTTATTTTCTCCTGCTAGTTACCACAGGGTTGGAGAAGAGAGCAGTTCACAACTCACCTTGCTTTGGGGTATAAGAAGGTTTACAGTGACGCATGAGGCTAGCGGATTTGCATTACACTGAACTTCGCCAGTGTCTGGATCAGGAGATAGAGGAAGACTGCCACCCTCACGCTTTCCTCTCTAAGAGGCTAGCTTCTGCTAGAGATATCCTGGACCCCTAAGAGACAGAGGAACAATTGAAGCTACAGGGCAATGACCCAGACTCTCCTCCAGACATTCCTGTGAAAAAAGGGTCCCATTTCTTTGATATAATAGAGATATCTTGAGATAAAAGGAGGCTACATACTTTGAAGGTTCTCTTCCACTAGTACACAGCAGTTCTCAAATTTGAAACACATCAGAATTTGTCACAGGGCTTGTTAAAGCAGATTGCTGTGCCCCACCCCAGAGTTTCTGCAACTGTAGGTCCTGGGCAGGGCCCCAGTTCTGCATCTCTAACAAGTTCCCAGGTGTTACTGATGTTGCTGTTCCAGGGACACCACTTTGAAAACTATCAAGAACGGTACCTAGTATTCACTAGAACAGTATGCTCTAGAACAGTTATCAAGTATTCACTCAAAAGTGGGGAGGAGATGGAGCAAGAGAAAGTAGCTTAAAAATTTTTTTAAGGTGTTAATTAGTCTGTAAGAGTTCACCTTGAAAAAAATCTTAATGCCGAAATAGATCAGGCTTTAAAACCAGCTTTTGAAATGTGTTCATTACTAAAGGTTACACCTATGAAAAGGATATTTACATGCCTTTTAAAATGAGTCATTTTCATGAAAGACACCTGGCTCAGAGGAACTACCGATTTCACCATTTTGGCACTTAACTGGGTGTTTTACAGGGCCTGAGGGAAATGCGTAAAAAGATAAATCACATAAAACCCTGTATGCCACCGTGACGGGTGTCAGAGAGGCTGAGGGGTGGGGGTGGCCGCGTGGTGAGAGGCAAAAGCACTGCCATTAGGGCCAGTAGTATGGTTTCCATCTCCCGCCTCTCCCAGACAGGCAAGGGAGACAGGGTTAGCCCTTCTCTCACTTTCTGAAGATTCCCTTCCTCACGTTTCAGGGGATCATCTTGCAATTCTTGGATTCCTTTTCCGAATCAAATAAAGACACATACGCATCTCTGGAGGAAAATGTCTGTATTAAAAGCCAAAAAAACACAGAAGTACAAGAAGAAACGCCCATCTGGCCACGTCACTGGATAGATCGACTTGGAAAAAGGTTAATAAAGTTCATTTTCAGCGGTAACAATATATCAGTGTTAAATCATTCCCATGCCTCCTCCCCCTTTTAAATAAATTAAAAAACAACAAACTTCAAATACTGTGTTCAGATACAAAGAGCTTCCCTTACTACAGCAATAGCAATTTGATTTTTTTTTTACTAAAACTTTCATTTAAAACGGTTATTAAATATATAAAACAAATACACAGGATTTGGTCATTTTCTGCCATGAATATAGGGCACGTGGGTGCGGGAAGGAAGGAGGGCAGGGGGACGCAAAGAGGGGAAAGGGCCCCATTTCCCTCCTCTCCGTCTTCCAAGCTGCGGATCTCACCCTGCAGGGCAACGGCTTGCATCTGCTTTTCGGAGCCAGAAGCGCGGCACAAACCTGGCTTTTCCCACACGCTGGGGCCTCTTCCGCGGACCCCTCCCGGGAAGAACTAACGGTCACTACTGCACGAAGCACACCGGCCGAGTCTCCCGGCGGGAAAGGCACCGAGAGCGCGGACATAGGGCGGACAAGGGGAGGAGTGGGGCGGGTCACTTGGTCGCCGCCCCCGAGGTGACGGCCGCGGCTGCGGCGGCAGCGGCTGCGGCTGCGGCTGCGGCGGCGGTGGTCCCAGCGGGTACAGCGGCGGGGGCGGCGGCGGCGGCGGCGCTGGCGGTGGTCCGGCGCTGCTCCATGCCGTTGGGCAGGAAGCCGGCGATGATGGGCACCGGCCAGATGAGGGCGGCCACGCTCCACACGACGATGACCAGGGTCATGAAGCAGGCCACCAGCGTGGACTCGATGGGCTTGCGGTTCAGCCGCCAGCCCGGCTCGCCCTGCAGCTCCTCCAGGCTGAAGTCCAGGCAGCAGAAATGCAGCGGCTCTCCCTGCAGCCACAGCGGCCCGGGGGACTCGGCTGCGGGGTAGGCGGGCAGCGCGGTGGGCGCCCCGGCGGTGGCGCCGGCGGGCCGGAGGCGGCCGGGGCGGCGGCCGCGCACCCAGCCGCAGCCCACGCAGAGGCGCAGGTCCTGCTGCGCGCCGCCCGCCGCCAGCCCTAGGTGCTCGATAAGTAGCGGCGGCCCGACTCGGTGGAAGGCGGCGGCGAAGAAGGCGCGGCCGTGCGCGTTGGTGGAGAAGAGGAGCAGGTCGCACTGGAAGCCCCGCGGGCGGCCCCAGCGCACGAGCAGCGAGCTCAGCATCTGTCGCTGCACGCTTATGTTGCACGGCGCCGCCGCCTCCTCCTCCGGGCCGGGGCGCTCGGGGGCCCCGGGCGCCGCCGAGGCCAGCAGCCGCGGGGCGGCAGGCTCGTCCGCAGACGACGCGTTGACCGAGGCGTTGAGGGGCGCCCCGAGGAGGCCCGGCGCGTCCGCGGCCCCGCCGCGGGCGGGCGGCAGCGGGCAGGCGGCGGCCAGCAGCGCGGCGAGCAGGAGCAGCATGGCCTGTGGCGGGCGCCTACGCGCGCAGGGCAGGCGGTGGCTGCATGGCGCGCGGGAGACGAGCCGGCGAGCTGACGGCTGGACCGCGGGGACTGGCGGCGGGCGGAGTGAAGACGCGTCGGGCCCCCCTCAGCCCGCGGGCGCGGCGCGGAGGCGGTGGCGGCGGCTCGCTTGGCGCGGAGCTCCCTCCCGGCCCGGCGGTGTCTGGGGTTCCCCGCCGCCCCCGACGCAAGGGCCCTCGGACGGCCGGGCAGCTCTGCTTGGCCCTGCGCGCGCCGGGAGCAGGATTCCCCGACTCGGCTCCGCCTCCCGCGCGCCTCGCCCCATCCCGCCCCGCCCTCCGCCCGCGAGGCTCGGAGACTCCGGGGAGGGCGGGGTTGCACGCGCCGCGGCGGGAGCGAGGGCGTGGTCGGGCGGGCCCGGAGGGGTGTAGGCAGCGTGCGGGGTGGGACTCCGAGGCCTGCGCGTGGGCCCGGACGGTCGCTTCTGTGGCTGTTGTCCGATAGTTTGGGGCGGGGTGGGTTGGCCCGGCTCGCGAAGCCTGCGGACGCGCCCTGGCGGCCCCGCCACACCGCCGGAGTCCAACTCCAAGAGGCGAAGGCGCTTTGAGGGAATTGCGTCCTCGGAGGGAGGCTTTTGTCACGCCTGAGGCGGGCCTGAGATGTCTCACCTTAGTGCTCACCTAGACCTCGCTCCTTTTACAGAAGGTAAAATTGAGGCGGAGAGAGGGGGAAAGACTTCCCCAGGCCACCCCAAGAGCCAGAACCGGAACTCCTGGCCACGAGTGTCTCTTAGTTCCGGAGAGTTTGGCGGGTTTTTAATGTACCTCCAACACAATAGATCCACTTGGTATTCTCACAGCAAGCAAACCCCAAAATTCCAAGAACTCTATGGAGTTGGGGTGGAGAGGGTCGGGTGGGAATGTGAGCCCCATAGCCTTGCTGCTCTGGGGTTTCCTGATAGGGACTTTCACTCCCAGGAAACAGCTGCTCATGTGCAAGGCCCTGTCTGGCAAGTCCAATGAGCACGTATTTATGAAAGATTTGTATGTAGAATCTGTTCAAGGGAAGATTCATCCCCGTTAGGATATTAAGCGGAGGAAGGCCTGTCAAGAATAACGTGCCAAGACCAGATTTATATTTTAAAAAACACTTTCCTAGCAGTTTGGCCTTTTACACTTGGTAAGAAAAATTCACTGATGCTGCTCCAAGAGAATAACCCTGTGGTTTGAAGCCAGTGTGCTCCGTGAGCACCAGCTATTCCTGAGTCTGAGAGGGAAGGGGTGGAGAGAGCAGAAACAGGCCGTCACCAAAATGGCACTCCGCCTAAACCAGCTCCGTTTCCTGAACAGAACTACATTGCTAGGCTTGGTGGCTGATTACATTTCTGGCAGATTTATCCATTGTTTCTAACAATGAGTCAAACCAGGTTGAGGAAGATGTAAAAACAGCTCCAAAATATAGGTCCCAAACCTACCTGCCTTCTTTCCACCTGGGCAAGTTGTTATTCTGACTTGGCCTTGGCTTCCCCATCTGAACAGTGGGGTCAGTGGTACCTGCCTTGCGGGGTTGCTGTGATCAGTGCACTCAACCCAGTGTCTGTCCGTCTGTTCACAGAGGTGCTCATGTGGTGGCTGATGAGATGTAGTTCCTGTCAGTCTAGCCCGAGCTGGCTGCCTGGAATGACCCTTGGTTTCTACAGAAATGATGAATTTCCCTGAGGGGATGGGACTCCCTTTTGTTTAAGCCTTCGTCACTTCTCTGCTGGGAAGCAAACTACCAGAGAGAGCAATGTGAATTTTCGTGCTTTTATTAAAAGTTAGTTTTCCTTTTAGCCTTGCATGTCAGGAACAGAATCTATTGTCTGATATGGCGGAGCTGTTTTGATCTGAGACATGTGGCTGGTGAACAGCCCAAGAACAAGGGCCTCAGGTAATCTTCAGGGCTGAGACAGGCCCAGTCTTCAAGGGGTGGATTTTGAGTCCACTGGCTTTGACAGCGGGTGATACTCTCTAGGGTTTCATCCAGAGGTGGGAGCTTCCTGGCTTTGTCTGAGCAGCAGGGAGGCAGCAGCAAAGGAAGAAGACACAGAGCCGCTTGGGGAGCCAAATAGTTCGCTGCAAAGCTGTGCCACCGTTGCCCTGCGTCCCAGGAACCTGAATACTGCCCACTTTTCCAGCACGTGTAGGACTCCAACACCTTACCCTCATTCAGAGGGACAACCACACAGTTCTAGATTGATTTGCTGTCTTTGGGGGCAATTGGAATTTGGGAAGATAAGATAAAATTACGTTATTTTCGTTCTTGTTTACTGCTGTGTTACCAGCAATGGCAGAAGCGCTTGAGCACAGGGGAGAGGCTGTGTTTGTTGATTGGACAAATTTGCCTGTTTGCTAATAGCTCTGACTAGCCACCATTTATTTAGTACTTACCACATGCCAGGTGTTTTACACATCATCTCTACTCTTTAAAACAATCCTATGGGTGTGATACCTATTTTACAGTGAAAAAACTGAGGCTCAAAGAGCGTGAGTAACCTACCTGAGGCCCCACAGCAACTGGTGGCGAAACCAGAATATCAGTCCAGTCTCCACTGACTAAAAGTTTGTGCTTTTCAAAGAACTAGTTGTGTCTTATCTTATTGAGGTTGGGTTCCAAAGTCTGTGCATAAGTTAAAAGAATATATGGTGTAATTCTAATTTCATTTTGATAAAAACTTTTGGTCGAGTTTCTTTTTAAAGATATATATATAACCAACATATTATAACAGCATTAGACAAAGTTTGGAAAACAGTGGAGGAAACCATTAGAATCCCGGCTACCTGATTCTTCACTTCTCTGCATCTGCATCATTATTCTTTTCTGCAATCTTTGTATTCTCTAAATGTGCAACTAATACTCTGAAGAAAAAAAAAAAAAAAAAGGAAATTGAAGTCCCACTACCTTTTACAGCCATTATCACTTTGTGTTCTTTCCTTCAGCCCAGCGGGGATCTGGGGTCCAGCCAGGAGCATAGGGCACTCAACATGCAGTTGCTGACTGAGTGAGTTGGCCTGCTGGTTAAGAATTCTGCCCAAGCTACAGGCGGAGACCTGTTGGTTAAGTTGTGGCCCCTGGTCCCTTCTCTGATCCATCTCCTACCACTTTCCCTTTCCCTCACCGGCTCTGTTCCAGGCATACTGCCTTTCTTGCTATTCCTGGAACACAGCAAGCAAATCCAGACTCAGAGCCTTTGCCCATGCTGTTTCCTCTGCCTAGGATGCCATTCTTTCTGATAGCTATCTTGCTTGCTCCTTCCCTTCCCACGGATCTCTGCTAAAATGTCAGCTTCCCCAGAGAGGCCTTTCCGGACCATTCCTGTAAAACAGCACCCATTCCCAGCATCCCCATCCCTCTCCATCCTCTTGTGCATTGTTCTGTGTCTTCCTGGTACTTATCGTCAGCCGTCACAGCGTAGGTTTTTCTTCTTTGTTTAATGTGTTTCCCTTCTTTGGAATGCCTGCTGCCTGAAAGCAGGGCTTTATCTGTTTTGTTCAATGGAACAGTGCGTGGCATATAGTAAGGGTTCAATAACTAGCTGATGAATGAGTGAGTGAATTTAATAGACTGGGCCAACCCAGCAGGCAGGATGTCGGGAAGCGGTCAGGTAATTGAGATGGACAGAGCCACGCCAGTTCCACAGCAACAAGACTCACGTAGCCCCTACCAGCCTGCAGGCCAGGAGCCGCCCACCTGGCCCTGCCCTGCCCTGCCTGGGACTGGTGGAGGAGCCAGGTCCCATGGGGAACCACCTGGTGGGGCAGAGTTTGGCCTGGAAGGCTGAATTGATCTCACAAACCCTGACACCCAGCAGCACTGAGGGACGTGAGTCAGGGCAAGCTGAATGACTAGGAAGAACATCCCAGATGAGCCCAGACTTCCCTTCTATGTAAGGAAGAAAGGCAAACGAGACTCCTTCCATCTCCTGAAGTCCTATCATTTTTATCAAACGAATGGAAGATTTTGATAAATCTGTTTTGTCTATAAAATACAAATAGCAAGTTTTTCTACATGGACTGTATTGTTAGAAAACAATCATGAGGACTTCAAAGAAAATAATTAGTAATGATGCCCAGTTGTTTCATTCTTTTCATTTCCTGTGTCCTTCGCCAGTGTTAGCTAATTTTTCCTTATGCTGCCTATTGAAGTTATAATTAACAAAAAGATCTCTCTGGGTTATTTGAATTCCTTTCATCTAGTGACCTCAGAGTGCCACAGGTACAGTAATTCGTTAGATATGATTACCACACGCTGTAGGCTGAGAAGTAAGCAAGAACCACAAAATAATCGTAAAAATAGGACAGAGGAAAGAGGGGCTTAGAAACCAGTGGTTCAGCTATACCAGAGTCACTGGTGAAGGTTGTGGTAGTTGGGTTGGCGTGTGTTTTGGGCGGGGGGCACTAGGAGATAGGGGAAGAATTCTTTTCATTCCAGTCTCCCTGAGAAATCCCATTCCTCCGATGGGAAACTTGACTGATTGCAGAAGCAGCTGAAGAGCTGGGCCTTTGTACCAGGCCCTGGGGGAGGGCTGGGGGCCCCCAGTGTTCAGGTGATTAGAGCCTGACCAGTCCTGTGCCCTCTGCTTCCAGGTTGCTTCGTGACCTCACCGAGTGGCTCAGCCAGATCTCCAGGGTGTGGATGTTTATCCTTCCTGATCACTGTGGTCAGAAGGGAGATTTCCCTTCGCGCACTTCTGGCAGCAATTATAGCCCACACAATTCATTTAGCAATTAATCGTGGGCTGCCTTGGGACAAGGCTGCTGTGGCCAGCTCAAGCTGTTACTAAGACAATTCAGTCTGGTGCGTTCGTTGTTTGCCTTTGGATATGCTCTGTGCATGGTGGGCAGGGCCACTGCTGGTATTTCTTTTCTATCCAGAGACCCAGACATCATGCTGGGCTTCTGGTAAGATTTCAACGAAGCCTTTTTGAGGCAATAAGAAGCTTGTGCTGTTACAGGAGTATGGAGAGTATCTAAGAGAGAACTGTGAGGAAGAAAATGGTGCCCGGGTCATAACATATGTGAAAGAATTTGAAGGGGAGAGAAATCCTGCCAAGTGAGACCCTCTTTTGGGTTTGGCCTGGCATTGGTACCTTCACCAGATGATAACTGTCCCTTGACACTTACTGTGCTCCAGGCACTGTGTCAAGCACTTGAAATGCATCCCCACCGTAGTTTACTGAGGAAGAGATTACTGTGACCATTTTACAGATGAGGTGAACGGAGGCTCGAGGGATTAAGTCACTTATACAAAATCACAGTGGTGGAACCAAAATCCAAACCTCATCTGACAACTGTGTTCTTAATCACAGCCCTGCTAAATGATCTCCGCTGTCACCAACAACCTTGTGAGTTGGAGGTTATCGCCCTGTTTTAATGATGAGGAAGCAGGTGCAGGATGTCTGGGCAGCTGGCAAAGGATGGGTCATCTGCATCTCTTCAGCATTCCAATTATATCTAGCCTGTACTCAGTCCCAGTTCATAAATTCTACCAATACTGAAATTCTGGAGGATGTTTTCCCAATCTGGTGCATCCTTATGGATGGAGCCCTGGATTCCCCACGCCTGTTGCTCTGCCTCCAGTGCCATCAGGGCTCCTGGTACTCAGTAAGTGCTGGTCAGGAACCTGGGATTCAGCAGGGACTGCTCAGCTGGACAGACATCCAGCCTGGAGCTCCTGAGATACCTGAGAGCCTTCAGGTATGACGTTGATGGATTCTAAGATAACGTATTCACAAGTTACTTGGCGAAATATTCAAGAGGTATTGACTGAACCCCATTGATGGGGATAGCAGAATAGTTTCTGTGAAAAAACTGCCATTAAACACTTATTTCCAGGGTGAGCATCTGTCAGGCAAACTGACTGAAACTATCTTTTAAAAACTTTTTTTTTTTTTTTTTGGTAATATGGTGATGTGCATTTCTAAAACTTTGGTGCTGCTGAAAGTAAGTTCTCTTGGAAAGACAACCTTTAAAGCAAATGATATTTTGTGGTTCTTGTGTCCACCTTATAAAAAATTAAAAAGTCATTTAACATTTATAAATGTAAATTCTGAGAATTTCAATATGGCAAATATGGGAGACAGAGCTGGGTCATCAGAGCCAAGGCAGCTGAATGTTCCCCAGCAAGCAGTAACCAGCATCATAAAAATTTACTTCATGCTGCTTCTAAACAGCGCCAAACACTCCCTTCAAGTGAAATCGTTGGCGTTCCATTTCCAGAGGTAGGGAGGAGACGGAGGAAGCAAGAGCCCATTTAGAGAGAGCCAGGAACATTGGAACACATTTGTCAAAGTCTTTCATGCCTTCTCACCGTGCCCCCTTCCTGCTCTACTGGCCCCACATGCAGGGGGACATCTGCCACTTGCCTGGGCATGTCCTGTCACTCAGGGGTCCTGCCTGGCATTCCCTTCGTGTTGAGTTGGCCT
This sequence comes from Balaenoptera borealis, assembly GCF_965194805.1. NCBI lineage: Eukaryota > Metazoa > Chordata > Mammalia > Artiodactyla > Balaenopteridae > Balaenoptera > Balaenoptera borealis. Next base: position 46,511,435 of record NC_138869.1, on the reverse strand, counting down.
CTTGGTCTACCCATTCTTTCTCTACTAAAGTCCCCAGATTTGGAGATTTGAGAGAGTTTTGACTATGAACATGGCCTTCGGAGCTGGGCAGACCTAGACTGGATGCACTACTTTACTGTGTCGCGGTTTTCTTGTCTGTGAAATGGGCCTAAGAGCTGCTCTCTTGTAAGGGTTAAATGGGATTCTTATTGCAAAACAGCATTCAGTGAGCGTGGCTAGCACTTTGGGTTCCAGAAACATGGGCACGCGGCTCTTCCTCTGTCCTTACACTGCTGTGGAAATGGATGTATTTGCACCTGCAGGGGTTCATCATTGTATGTGGAAAATAAAGAAAGAGGCATGGCTCCTGGCTTAAAAGAAGCTAGTGTACATTCCTGTCTACACGGAGCCATCCCTAGTAATCAAGCACACTTGGATTCCTGTGGCCGTGAGAGTTGGAAGGGATCACAGAGGCCACCTAGTCCAAGCTCCTCGTTTTATGAATGGGGAAACCAAGGCCCAGAGATGGCTGCTGGCCTCACCAAAGATCACAGTCTGGTTGGCAGCAAAACCAGGGCTGGAAGCCAAAACCCATGGCCAACTTGGCCATCAAACATGGCACCTCTCTAAGTACAGTCTATTGCAGTGCTTTTACAGCTGCACTGTAAAAATGAGGTCCAGTTGCAAAGTGAGAGCAAAGAGCCTTTCTAGTTTACTTAGAGAGGAAGAGGAAAATAATGGGCTTTATAATTGCCAGAATCACACTTCTAACTCTATTTACACGATGGAGGATTGATCGCATGGGCTGAAAGTGTCAGCACACTTGGCAAGCTTCCATTCTGATGCAATTAAGCCTTTCTCCTTACAGCTCTGCTGAGAACCTGGGTCAGGTCCCAGGAGACCCAGATGTGAGTGGAAGCCCAGGCTGAACCAACCCCACCCTTAAGTCCTGAAGGAGTCCATGGGAATAGGCAGGAACTTGGAGCCCACTGTCCAAGTGAGGCCACTGGGGCCATCAGGTCATGCTTCTTCCTGATACCTGGGCTGTTGGCCAAACTCCTGCAGTCCTTTGCATGGTATGAGAATCCCCAGGTGACTACCTGCTTGAAGCTATGTACCAGGGTCACCCAGAGCTGGCTGTGCCCTGTCCTCACCATCCAGGCTGTCCCCCTCAATGGCATTCTTCATTTTGATGGTGCCTCAGTTTGCTTTGCCCTGTGCACTTTGGAGATGTGAGCTGTGAGCCCCTCCGTGGAAGAACCCAGTGCTACCCTGGAACTGGGCCTGTGGTTCCAGCCCTGTCCACCCTAGCCCAGCATGTATCGCCCTCTCTGGCTGGCTGTTGACTAAGCAATGGAGCACACAGGTGGGAGGGATCAGACTTCTTTTAAAGCCAAACTCCTGTGGAAATCTAATGAGTGAAGCTCAGAGATTTCCCACACTGCCCACTTGCAACTCGCTTTTCAGTGACAGTGATGGAAACGAAACACATTTGGCTTCCCATAGGCAGACAGTCTCACAATGTCCCATGCTCCACCAGGGCCCAACCATCTCACTGTCACAGAGACTGATACCTGCAGTCACCTACAGTCCCCTGAGCAGGCATCTCCCAGAGGGGACCCATTAGGGTTCTGAACTGACCCCTGTGGCTTACACCTTCCTTAAATCCAGTTCACTTTAGTCTCTTGTTCATCAATGATCTGGCATCTTGTTTTAAGCCTCAAAATGGCAAATCACTTTTATCTTGTAAGCTAGCTTGGATTGGCTGGAAGTCATTACCTGAGTGCTGTGTTAAGAAGGATTCTGAGGCTGAATCTTGGCTCAAGGGGGAAATATTGTTATGGATTAACAGTAGCTGCCAGGGTATGAAGGAATACAGATAGTGAATATCTGGTTTTGTCTGCCTGTTTCTTCAGGAAAGGACATCCCTTTCTCTTGGGTATCTGCTGCTCCCTAAATCCATATGGTTTTGGTGGTGCTACCAGTTAGAGTACCTGGCCTCTGGTTTCAGTGATGAACATGTGACGCAGGCCTAGCCAATCATAGTGCCCCAACCACCTAACCCTAATGATTTGCCCAGGGAGCATGTGGCCCAAGCCAGCCAATCAGAGACCTTCCTTGGGATTTGATACATTAAGCTGGAGGAGAGAAGGCATCTCTTTCCTCTGGCATGTCTGACTGGAATGAAGGAATACTGGAGTTGTCTGCAGCTCTGCCCACTCCTTCCTCCACCCCCTGCCCATTTCACCTGTCCCTGCACACAGAAAGCCTGTTTACAGTAGGAAGGAATAACCAATAGCAGTTGCTGAGAGATGCCAGAAGGCTTGTTGTTATCATTTGTGACCCTTGATCTAGCAGGACTTGAAGCCTGCACTGTCCCCGTTCTGACCAGATTGTGAGCTTAAAAGCACAGTTGTGAAACTGGAAGCTGACTAGAGATGTGTGTCTGACACATGCAACCAAATACATGCAGCAGACATGCAGCAAAACACCCTCAGCTATAGCACTGCTTTAACCTTACTGGGAAGCCCCTCTACTCCCTTTTCTCACAGCCCCCAGAATGCCAGCTCTACTCTTTGAACCCCTCTAATTCTCTCAAAGAAAGAAGACACTTTTTTCTCTCCTTAATCATATTCATAAATGAGCACCACTCCCTCCCCTGCTCAATCTCAGGGGAAATTTCTGTTCTCTGTATACTTAGCATTTGAACCAAATCACTCAACATTTGTGAATCTGTGTTCCAAGGTCATAATCGTGAATAAAGAGAAAGTTTGTAGCTCTAAGACATTTATCATGTTGTTTACGATAGTGAAAAATTGGAAACCAACAAAATGCCCCCCAGTAAGGGGATGGCTAGGAAATAGAGAAATGTTCTCCTTATGAAAGAGTATGCAGCCATGACAATTCTCTTTACAGAGAGTTTTCTGCTGAGTGTGGCATTGAGACCATCATGCAGAATTTAGCTCCTCTCATGGTGTCCAGAGTGTAGAACCCCCAGAACTTTGGTTATTTGCATAACCCTCACCAATGCTTTGTGCAGTTTAGGGAGAGGGCACATTGCATACGGCTTGTGATTCCACAGACAATGTCTTGAGATACTCCTTGTTAGGGGGGTCTCACTCTCTCTTCCTTTTTCCCACATAGCACCCAGCCTCAGTGTCTTCACTCTCCTCCCCCCTAGATTTCCTCAGGGGACCTCAGAAGTCCTTCCCTTCTATCATGAAGAACAATCCAGTTCTTCCCCGGCTCCTACCTCCCAATCTACCCCGGGACTCCCCTGGCCTGAGCCATGCAGGGAACCAGACCCTTCCTTCTTACAAGGCCATTGAGCCCTGGATTTTGCCACTGGAGCATGTTCTGGAGCTTCCCCATCTCCACCAAAATTGGCTTTCCAGGCCTTAACTGCTCCTGAATCCCCTGGAGGGCCCACCCTAGTGGTTCTGATGCAGCAGTGCAGGGTGGGGCCTGAGAATCTGCATCTCTAACAAGATCCCTGATGATTTCCAGGTGATGCTGAGGCTGCTGGTCTGGGGACACACTTTGAGAACCACTGACTTGGAGCATTTCTTTTGAACACATAGAATACTCTCCCTAAGAGGAATTTTGTGAACAGTGTTTGCTCCATCTTGTCACATATTATTGTAGTACTATTCCTGGAGATAGAAAACGTTACATAAAAATGTTTATGCCAGGGGCATCTGCTTCCCAGTTTCTCCAGAGAAGCAGAGAAGGGGATCCCAGGCTGCCCATCATCTGGGCTTGCTTAACTAAAGAGATCCAGATCTTTCCATGGTTTGGAAAGATGATTTCCAGCAACTGACCAGGGCAGCTTCCATGGTATCCAGTCCAGAGAAGGTGCCAGGATGGGGAGCAGCGTTGGGAGCAGGGCTGGGCCAGCAGAGGTTGGAGTCCGGCCCCAGAAGCCAGGTCAGGGACCAGTAAACTCACTGGCAGCTCTACTCAATTACCACTGTACCAAGGGCATGTCAGAGATGACCAGGGACACAGCTCTCTGCTGGTGGAGGAAGGGGAACCAGGCCAAGTCAGCACGTGAAAATATGAAGTCACCCCAGACTCATGGTGGGCACTGACGGAAAAGCCACGGGAGGTGGGGAAGCCCCAGGGCACCTGGTTCTAGTCCCGCCCTGGTGTTGGCTGGTGAGCCTTCCATCTTGAGCACATCACGTCACCTTCTTCAGTTCCAGTGTCTCATTGGTAAAACGAGGGGCCGCACCAGATGATGTCCTTGGCTCCTTAAGATTCCACAGTCAAATGTGTCCTCAGGGCTGGCACTTCTCTTCTTCATTGGGACTGTCTTCCTTTTGTGGGGTAAGGGGGATAAAGGGCCAGCTCGGATGTTGCGAGAACTTGGGCCAGTTAGGACGCCTTGATGCGTGTGGCAGCCTCTTTGGTTATGAGGGGTCGTCAGGCTGTGAGAGACCCAACACCCTGTCTCAGTCCCTGGGGTGCTCCTTTTACTCTGACAAGTGGAAGCAGGATGTTGGGGAGCGCAGGTGTGGAGATGGGTCGCATACTGGGCTTCCAGATGTGGGGAGTGCCCAGCACAGCTGGACCACATTTGGTCCCCACTGGCTGCTGGGATCTGAAGGACAGGAAGGAAAGCATCGATAGCTCTTGCAGGGCCTCTCTGGACAGCAGCCCTGATGGCTTAAAATGGATGTGGATTGTGAAGGGAAGGGAGGCACTCCACTGGGGCAGGGGCACCGAGGACAATATTGTCGTCTGAGTGCAGGAGCGTGGCTCCTCCCTGCAGCCAGCCGTGGGACGTGGCATTGCCCACTAGGGTACTGCTGGGGATTTGCAGGGCATTTATGTAGTTTCCCCAGATTCTATAGTCAGACTGTTCCCAGGACTCGGAGAGCTCTCGTCTGCCAACAGGAGCTCCTGGTGGCCTTGCCAGCCTCAGGCAGGGCCCTTCTCTGGCCCGATGGGGGCTGCCCCTGTAACTTTGGGACAGACCTAGGCTCAGGGTTTTTCCCCTGCTTTCTCCCTTCCCGTGTCCCTCTTTCCAGGTGCCTGGGGATTCTCTTAGCTGACAGCCAGCTGAGCACTTCACACTTCATTGAAAAGTCACCACAATAATTACCAGATCATTAACAAGGGATTTTGAAAAGGCACTTCAAAGCATCTCTCCCAGAATTGCTAAGACAGGTGTAACAGTCTATCTGGGCAGAGAAGAATGGTTTAAAGGGATGTTGGGGACTGAGGGTAAGGTGTTAATTAAACTGGGCTGAGCAGCGGCAGGAGTGGGTAACCTTCTAATCCGAGCATGGTAACAACCCAGGCAACGGTGAGGAGGCCTGACAGTTTTAGACAAAACACAAAACGTACAGACTTTGTTTCTCCTCTTACACTTTAATAAGGAATTTGACATAAATCCTAAGTCTTCCTTAGAACGCCTGGTACCTGTTTTGACAATGTTCATGTACAAGAAACATAAACTTTCCTGCACCACGGGCTTCGTTATTAATTTTACTCATTACAGTTAATGAAAAATCAAATGTCCAAATGGCTGGGGATGAGGTGGGCAGATAAGCTCTCCTTATATCAAAAGTCCCACAGGAAAGAAGATAAATGGTTATGTCTCAAATAGGTGGACGATTAGGTATGCCTGCTTAAGCTACCCCCTTTCCTGAAACTTTAGATCAAGTTGTTGCCTCCTGATAAATCTGCATACTGTTTGGATGGAGATACAACCCTTCCCTACCTGGGAACCTTGTTTCCAGAGATCCTTGCCCAATTGCAGGTGATATCCGGGTGGCAACAGACTCAAGTACAGATCATCATCTTTCTGTGATGGTCCAAGTCAGTGGGTTTCAGCCCTGGCTGCGTATCAAAATCCTAGTAACACAGGTGTTGGGACTCACACAAGACATGTGGAATCAAAATCCCTGAGACTGAAAACCTGGCATCCATATTTTTAAACACCTCTCAAGGTGATTCTTGTGTAATTTTTAGAGTACTGGTGTTTGGGAACTAACTACAGGAGCTGAAAATACTTTTTGTGAGGTTTTTTTTCTTTTTTTTTTTTCTTTTCATATTCAAAGCTACTTTAGAGCACAACTGCTTTAAAATGTCACCTGAGGGTCTTCAGCCTCCTTGAGAGGGCTGATTTGCATGAAGTATTTTCTAGATGCCAGGCAGAAAATGTAAGCTAAGCATAGGAGTGTTTGGGCTCGTGGTGACCATCTTTAGCATCAGGCAAGCATCTGTCTGGCACCTTGCAGGCTGGCGAGGCAAAGTGTGAAGTTCATGGTATTTCTTATTCGGAGAATAGCAGACTCTACCTAGGACATCATGCTATCTGGGTATGACTTGCTAAAATGCAACTGTGTCCGTTTGTGCATGAGATCATGCGTGCTGTGTGGGCCTAAATGTGCAGGTCCAAACTCCATGCCCCGTCCCAGATTCTCTGCCTGACTCTTGGACAGTGATCATGCAGCCTGAGACAACCGTGGTGGGAAAGGGAGGTCCTGGGTGGTCCCAGAGGGAATGAGGGTGATGGAAGATGCTGGGTAGACCCGGGGGGACAAGTAGATGGGAGAGGCTGGCTGTCCCCAGAGGGGATGGATGAGAGTGATGGGTGGGGTGCCGTGCTTAGGAGGAAGGTGTCACCAGCTAGATCGGAATCCACAGTTTGGGAGACCCGCTGTAACTTAACAGATCAGTCTGCCCATCCCCCAATCCTTAAATGTGCAGGCATCAACTTGTCATTTTGGATTTTATTAAGTTTTATTAAAATCACCTTGGAAATCTGCCCTATTTATCATAGACACCCTGATGTCTCTGAAACACCTCTGGGCATTCTTGGGGCATTCACATTTCTCCTGCCTACCTCTGGCCCTGATTCCTGTTGGATTCCCAGTCTCTATTATGTGCTCTTGTTTTCCCCGTAGGATATCACCCCACCTCCCTCAGCCCTGATCCCTTCTTACCCCCAAAGTCCTACCAGCTCAAAGCTTTGAGAGGACCGACTTCCAGGCCCAGATCAGCAGAGTCCAGCCACATCACAAGGATACCCTTGCCCTTAGCCTGGTCGGGACCCTTTACATTCATGCTGCTCCTCGTGTTATAAAAGCAAAGCGTCCCATTCCTGGCCCATTGCCCCTCTCATCTAGCATCTCCTCACCCCTCAGAGACCTCCGACACCCCACTTGCCAGGGCAACACTGCCAGCTGCGAAGGAAGAGTAGAAAGATGGATTGAGGGAGGCAGAGGGAATGACCCTCCCGTATATCTTAATTTCAGCATTAAAATCAAATAGCCAGAGATCAGATTCTGTAGACAGAAGCCAATTACACACAAATTTTGGCAAATCATATGCAAATAACACATGTGACTCTGCCCTGGATTACATCTGCTTAGATGTGTTTTTCAGGAGCAGACAAGGAGAGATCACGGGGAAAGCGTGTTCGGGATGTGGGGGCAAAGAAGCAAGAGAGGGAATGATGGATTCTTAAACCCAACCACATGCCAGGAAATTTTACTTATGTCATTTGCTCAGCTAGCCCTTCTTGAGTGGCTGTTGTGCGCTTTGTATATTGGCCATGTTTCTCCCCATCATTTAAAAGTGGCTGCCATTGCCCCAAACACCATGTCATCACACAGTGAGGGCCAGAAACAGAGAAAGAAAGGAGAAAGATATCCTCACGCCTTTCTCTCTTTCATTTTTCAGAGAAGACAATTGCTTTTCAAAGCTACCCAATAATCTTCCCAAGGCCACAGAGCTGGGAATATAGTGGAGCAACGATTTCAGTGTGGAAGTCTGACTCTAGACTGTCCAACAGAAACATAATGCAAGCCACATATGCAATTTTAATCTTTTAGTAGCTACATTTAAAAAGTAAAAAGTAGGTGAAATTAATATATTTTATTTAACCCAATGTATCCGGAAGATTATTTCAACATGTCAACAGAAAAATTACTAATGCTATATTTTACATTTTTTTATACTAAGTCTTTGAAATCCAGTATATCTTTTATACTTAAAGTATATCTCAATTCAGTAACCATATTTTCACTGGAAATACTTGATCTGTGTTTTATATTTCATAAAATTTATATAGATACACATACTCAAGTTGTTCCAAATAGACTTAAAGTTTCCCAGTTATTGAATCAAGTAGTGGTTTTTACATTCACATTTAAATTAATTAAAGTTAAATAAAATTAAAATTTTGGTTTCTCAGTGTTTCTAGCCACAGTTCAAGTGCTCAGAAGCCACATGTGGTGGCTACTGTATTGAATAGCATTGTTCTAGAGTCTGCACACTTAAGCTCATTTTGATCAAATTCCCTGTACCCAAGTACATAGTGATGTGTTAGTAGGTGTCCACCTATATTTAAGTGATGCACAAACTCTCCAGCTAGAAGACTGGAGACCTGCCTTGTGTTCTTGCCCTGGTTCCAATCAGCTGTGTGACCTCAAGCGAGTTACTCTATTTCTCTGGCCTCTGTTTACTCATTTGTTAATGAGGTGGTGTGTCTCAAATGTCTCTTTCAAGCTCTCAAAATATGTATTTTTTCTCTTTTCTAAAAGAGAAAGGAATGAGGTCATTATTAAAGCCATGGGCACCAGGGTGCGCACGTGCGCGTGCGCGCGCGCGCACACACACACACACACACACACACACACATTCTCCTCAACATAATATATACAATCCGTGTTGCCAGTCTCCAGCATCTGCTGAAATGCTGTGGGCAAGCATGACTCCCAGGGTGTTCTCTTCCTCCCCTCCAGCATTGAGGGACTTTCTCCAGAATGCCCATGATAAAGAAACATTGAGGCATTGTCTGGCCTCCAAATTCCAGGAAATATTGCTAGTTTGTTCCCTTTTATACACTACCTTTTAAGGAAGAAAAATCCTATACATGGACGGAATCCTGCGTTGGTTTCTGCAATGATTTTGAGTCACTGGCTTCCTGGAGCAGGCTGTGTTCTTTTAATATATATAAAAGAAAGGGCCTTGGCTCTCCCATACTCCCCTTTGTTAGAGTTTGTATTGTGTGTACCTGACTTGTTAGTCAGAATGAGGCTTTGGGTTTATTGGAGAGCATAAAAGCTCGACTATATTTTAGGTACAGAGCCATGAAAGGATGGTCAGGGGATTCGAGTCAAACCAGAGAGTAACTACTGAGTCTGAAGGCCCAGCAATCCACATAATAATTGGATTTGACCAGAACTTGCCTTCCAAATGGAGGACGTGGATGTGCCAGGGGGATAAAACTTAACGGCCCTGTAGGAAAGTCGCAGTTCTGAAAAATAATTGCCCCAGACTGGTGACATTTTACTACTTAGAGTCTCATTTCTTTGGGTCTTGTAAGGTGGGCAAAGTGGAACTAGCCTCCTCACCCCAAACTGAGAGATTCTAGTCTGGGTTTGAATGTAGGAGAAGAGAATAATAAGAAACTGAATGAGAGAAGAGGGCAGGAGGGGGCAGGAGGAACTAAAACGACACTGAAGGAAGAGGCTAAAAGTTGTCAGCCATTTTATGTGAAGCTAATGCCATACTGGAGTTTATACAGACCAGCAAAGACATAAAAAATCTGTCACCAGTTTATGCTCTGCTTAAAGAAAGACAGGCTAAAAAGAATCAGGAGTGTGGGGTTTAGTTTCTTCATTTCTTTAACCAGCGTGAGAATCGGAAGGAAGGTTATAACTCATTTATTTGTTCATCTTTTCATCCATTCATTGTGGTAGGTAACTTTGAAAGATGGTCATCATCAATTCTTACCACTCCGTTCATCATGTCCTTCCATCAAGAGCTGAGTTTGTTTTCCCCTCCAGGTGATTCTGGGCTGGCCTGTGACTTGCTCTGACCAATGGAATGTGCTGGAAGTGATGCTATGCCCTTGGGAGGCTGCGCTGTGCCATAAAGGAGCTCAGGCTAGATTACTGGCTGATGAGAGGACACGCAGAGAGGGAGAGGCCAGGCGGAGGAACCTGAGGTGCCAGAGGTGAATGAAGCCTTCCCACCCAGCCCACCTACCATTGGAATGCAGGTGAGTGACCTCAGTCAATGCCAGATGGAGCGGAAAAATGGCCCAGCTTTGAACACTGCCCAAATTCATCACCAACAGAGTCATGAAATTGTTGTGGTTTTAAGCTATTATGTTTTGGGATAGTTTGTCATCCAGCCATAGATAACTGAATATATGTTTTTGGCAGCTATATTTAAGGGGTTCCTTTTTTCAGTTTTCTAAAATAGATTTTTGATCATAAATATGAGTTGAAATTTGTTAAATGACTTTTTCTGCCTCTATGAAAATGATCATGTGGTTACTTTTCTCCTTTAGTCCATTAATCTTTAATTTGCTCTGCATTTTTGGTAGTTTTTTAGCAGAGGTATTGCACATCATCTTTCATTAAATTTATCCTAAATATTGTATGTTTTTTGATGCTATTATAAATGATACCTTAAAAGTTTTTATATTCTAATTGTTTGTGACAGTATAAAAATAACACTGATTTTTCTATATATTAACATTGTATTCTGTGACTTTGCTAAACTCATCTATTAGTTTTAGTAATTTTTAAAAAGATTCCTTAGGATATTCTATATACACAATCATATTGTCTACAAATAGAGATAGTTTTACTTCTTCCTGTCCCATATTTCTACTTTTTATTTATTTTTCTTGCTTTATTGAACTTGCTATGACCTCTAGGACTATGGTGAATAGAAGTGTTAAGAGTGAACATCCTTGCCTTATTCCTGTTCTTAGGGGGAAAGCACTCAGTCTTTCATCTTTAAGTATGATGTTATCTTTGGGTTTTACATAGATGTCTTTTATCAGGTTGAGAAAGTTGTCTTCTATTAATAATTTGCTGAAAATTTTTATTATGAATGGATGTTGAATTTTGTTAAACACTTTTTCTTCGTAAATGAAATGATCACATTTCCTGTCCTTTATTCTGATTTTTTAATGGGTTGAACTACAATGTGGTTTGCAGCCTCTAACATGGTCCCCAGTAATCCCCTTCTCCTGGTATTCATGCCTTTGTGTAATTCCCTCTACTTGAGAATGACCTGGACGTAGTGACTCACTTACAATGAACATAATACAGCAGAAGTGGTGGCTTGTCACTTTTGAGATTAGGTTATAAAAAGACTGTGGCTTCCATCATGGGTGACTTCCCTCACTCACTTGCTCCGAGGAAAGCCAGCTGCCATGTTGTGAGCCACCCTCTGGAGAGAGAGGTCCACATGGCATGGAACAGAGGGAAGCCTTTGGCCATTAGCCAGAGAAGAACTGAGGGCTTCAGTTCCAACAGCCCATAAGGAACTGAATCTTGCCAAGAGCCACATGAGTCATCATGAAGCAGATCCTCCCTCAGTCAAGTCTTCAGATGAGATGACTATCCAGGCTGACCCCTTGACTACAGCCTCATGAGAGACCCTGTACCTGAAAACCCAGTTAAATAGCACCAGGATTCCTCACCCACAGAAACAGTGAGATAATAAATGTTCATTGCTTTAGTATGCTGCATTTTGGGAGTGATTTCTTTATGCAGCAATAGATAACTAATATATACATTGATTACTTTTTGAAGGTAAAATAAGTCTTGCATTCTTGGAATAAACCTCACTTCGTCATGAAACGTTATCCTCTTAAATATTGTTAAATTTGATTTACTAATATTTTGTTAAGGATTTTTGTGTCTAGGTTCATAAGGGATATTGGTCTGTATTTCTTTTGTAATGTGTTTGTCAGGTTTTGATATTAGAGATATGCTAGCCTCATAAAATGAAATCCCTCCTCTGTTTTGTGAAAGAGGTTATATGATGTTCATATTATTTCTTCCTTAAATTTTTGATAGAATTCGCCAGTGAGCCTGGAGTGTTCTTGTAATGAATTTTTTTTTCTTAATTATAAATTCAGTTGTCTTACAGGACTATTCAGATTTTGTTTCTTCTTAGGTCACTTTTCCCCCTTCTCCAGCTTTAAATATTGAAAGAAAAAATATACAGGTTGATTATCAAAAGAAAGGCAATTATGTTGTAACAAGAACTCCTAAGGCTGCTTTGCATAGCAGGATTGTACAACATAAAAGGAACACGTTGGCTGGAAATGCACTGATGGTGGGAAAGGACAGCATGGATGAGAGTTATGTTGGAGCAGAAGAGTGAAAAAGTATTAGGAGTTTTAGGTGTTATCGAGCAGAGAGCAGGAGACTTTAATGAGTTGCTATGGCCTAAATCAGATTCCCTGATATCTCTGAAAGAGACATGCCTTAAGATTAAAATTCTTGTCTGCACCAAGCTTAAGATTAACACCCGTTTGGGACAACAATATGGATGCTTGGAACACACGAGAGGAGGGATATTCAAAGCTTTGTAAGCATTACTTTTCCATTGCTCTGATGTCACTGAACTTCATTAAAATAATGTGTACTTTGTTACCATTGCTTCATAACAAATTACCCCAAAACTCTGTAGCATACAACAACCATTTATTATTATGCTCGTGGATTCTTTGGGTCAGGAATTTGAACAAGACATAGTAGGAACAGGAGTTGTCTCTGCTCCGTGCTGTCTTAAAGTCCCAGCTCTCTCCAGCTCTCTTTTTTTCTCTACCCACTATGCCTTCCAGGCCCAGTCATCTGAAAGTCTTTTACTTTCCTTAACACACTCTGCATTTTCTCTTACTGAGGTCCTTCCTCCATACATGCTCTTCCCAGTACAGAATGCTCTTCTCATATCTCCTTGTCCAATTAATTCCCAGTCTCCTTTGGGGACCACTTAGATGCTGCCTCCTGTGACCCTCTGCACCTGCTTTAAGTGCCCTTCCTCCAGACTCCCATAATCCTCTGTACTTCCCCATTGTAAAGCTCATCACCCATTATTTATTTCCTGATTCTAATGTCCAACTCCTCAACCAGGATGCTAGCTCCATGAAGCCAGAGACAGCCTCTATGCTGTTCAAGTGCTTTCCCTAGCATGCGGCACAAGGCTGGATATTTACTTGTTGACTGCATTAATGGGCAAGGCAGGCATTGTTGTTCCCATTCACAGAAGTGAAAACATGGTGGGGGAGAGTAAGAACCAGGCCCAGTCATGGTCAGTTCATGACATAGCTGAGTCTAAGTGCAGGTCACACCACCACCCAACACTCTCGTGCAGCCTGGAAACAAAATTTGCAACAAGCCCCCGCAGCTTTGGTCCTTGATACTCTACCAGCTGTGTCCACTGTCTTTCCAGCCTGGACATGCCAGGCAGCTGGGTCCATGGAGGGAAAAGTCCTGGTTATTAACTTATTTTTATTAATTTGCTTGTGAACCACCCAGTGGGAGATGGTGCTTTTGACTTGTCTTGGTAAGACACAGCCAGAGAGATGCAAGTTCTATTCCCATGATTAAGTCTTCTCCACAACTAAAATATTGATCTTAATTAAGAAATAATGCAGGGCTTCCTTGGTGGTGCAGTGGTTAAGAATCCGCCTGCCAATGCAGGGGACACGGGTTCGAGCCCTGGTCCGGGAAGATCCCACATGCCATGGAGCAACTAAGCCCGTGTGCCACAACTACTGAGCCTGCGCTCTAGAGCCCATGAGCCACAACTGCTGAAGCCCGCGTGCCTAGAGCCTGTGCTCCACAGCAAGAGAAGACACGCCAATGAGGAGCCCACGCACCACAACGAAGAGTAGCCCCCGTGCGCCGCAACTAGAGGAAGCCCTCTCACAGCAACGAAGACCCAACACAGCCAAAAAAAATAAAAACAAACAAGTAAATTAATTAATTAAAAAAAGAAATAATGCATAAGGAGGATGATGGGAACAGTGGCAATAGGCTATGGAGACAATAGGCTTTTGTGAGATGGGGAGAAGATGGAAGTTCCATCCGCTCTCGTTGCCAGCGTTTTTCTTTCCCACTTAGAATAGTGACAAATAGTTTTCTTTTTCTTTTTTCCATTTGGGAGAAAAGTACCTGCAAAGTACTTAACTCAGGGGAAAAACAAGCCCCAAAGCCAGACAACTAGATCACCCTGTCTCTTAGCAGCTGCTACTAATGGGTGTAGAATCAATACCATCGAAGCCCCAGACTTTCCAGAGCAGACACTTCCAAATGCCCAGCTCTGAGGCAGGAGGAACTAAGAGGTGAGGCAGGGCTGGACCAGCCAGAGCTGGGCCCGTGAGATGGTAACCAAGCAACAGGCCCACACTGAACCAGGGCAACCAAGGGCATGTGGCTGGATGGCAAGCAGAATTCAAGACTGTGGCATCTCAAGGCAGGGTAAGAGAGGTCCCAAGGCAGAGAGCTCAGGAGCTAGATAAACAGGAGGAAAGAGCACCTGGTTACCAGAGGTAAGAAAGCCAGACAGTCATGGGAATTTCTGCATTCTGTGGCAATGACAACAACGATATAACCTTGATACAGAAGCCAGACCCTAGCCCACGGAGGAGCTTCCCATACACTTCCTTTTAAGGATGAAACCATTTTAATACTCAATAAATAACACACAGGAACACTTAACAAAAGAGCTATACAAGTGTCCACTAAGCATATGAAAAAGGTCTCCAATATTTTAGTCATCAGGGAAATAACAACTGAAACCACGGTGAAAAACCGTTTTACGCCACTAGGATGGCCAACCTCAGAATGACACCACCTCTTGGTGAGGATGTGGAACAACTGCCTATAGGAATGCAAAATAGTATAACCACTTGGGAAACTTGTTTGACAAGTTCTTGTAAAGTTAAACAAATATACATCTACCCTTTGACTCCGTAGTTTCATTCTTACTATTCTTACCCAAGAAAATGAAAACACACGTCCACAAAACGATTTGTATATGAATGTTCGTAAGCAACTTTATTTATAAATAGCCTCAAACTGAAAACAACCCAAATGCCTATCAGATTGAGAATGATGAAAATGATCATTCCAGGATGATGAAAATGTTCCATATCTTGCTTGCGGTGGTGGTTCCAAGGATGTAGACAGTTGTCAAAACCTATCAAGCTGAACACTTAAGATCATTGCACCTTGCTGTGTGCTAATTATGTCTCAGTTTTTAAAAGAAAAGCCATAGGCAAATTGGAATCTTTAGGTCTAGAATGACAAACACAAAGCTCACATGCTGCTGCTTCTGATTCTGCTCCCATGGCAGACATGATGAATTGATTTCAGCATTCTGTGCCCTTGAACTTCAGTGGGGCTTCAGAATACATCACAGTGTAGCTCTTCAAGCAGCCAGTATTAGTCCACCAATCTGTTAGAGGTCAAAGCCAATGCAACTCATTCTTGCTACTGTGATCTCAACTTGTTTCTCTAGTTTGGTGAGGCCTGGGGAAATTCAAATTTTCTATGAAAATAACAATCCCATTTCAGAAAAGTTTTAAAGTAACTCAAAATCCCACTCTCCTATTACCGTCACTAATACCATTGAAGTTATTTCCTTCTATTATGTTGTCCTAGGTAGGCATATTTAACATACAAGTGCAGGTCCTGTTTCTCACTATTCTAAGCATTTTTCTGGGATACCTAATAGTTGTCATAACTTCTTTTTATTTTTTAAATGGTGGCATAATTCTCTGAGGAGCTGCACTATCATTTACTGCCCCTGCCCCTCTGGTGCTCTGTTTTCACTCATTCCAGAAATATAGTTTTGTTGGGTTTATAAATCTAGTTGACGGTTATTTCTATCAGCACTTTGAAGACATGATTCCACTATCTTCTGGCTTCTATATTTGAGAAGTCAGATATTGATTTTTATATTTTTGTAGATAATCTATCTTTTCTTTCAGGCTCCTTTTAAGATCTTGTCTTTGTCTTTGGCATTCTGTCTTTTCACTATGATGTCTGGATATGGCCTTTTTTATTGTTTATCCCGTTTAGGATTTTTTAGGAACTTTCTAAATATGAGGATTCACATCTTCACCGAATTCTGCAAAAATTCTCAGCTACTATTTCTTTGACTATTGCCTCTTCCCCCATTCTCTCCATTATCTGCTTTTCTAACCCTGGTTGAAAGTATGTTGAACTTTCTCACTCCATCTTGTCATTTTCTTAACCAAAGTTTTCCATATTTCTGCCTCTCTGAGCTGCATTCTGTGTAATTTCTTCAGATTTATATTTGAGTTCACTGATTCTTTTTTCAGCTCTTTTTTGCTTTTGAACTCTTTCATAGATATTTTAATTTTTATTATAGCCTTCATTTCTAGAAGAAGTCTTTTTGGTTCTTTTGTAGTACATTTGCTGCTCATTTGTATAGTTTCTTGCTTCTTTTAAATTCTCTGTTATTTACATAATCATATTAAAATAATATTTTAAATTTGATAATTCTAATATCTAATCTTGGTGAGTAACATTTTTTCCTTGCTGTCTCTTACTCATCACAGTGGCTTGTTTATTGCGGCATTTTCTGGTTTTATATTGTGAGCTCATATATGATGGAACTTTGCCTGCAGGAGCTTTATGAGGCCTGGGTTGAAGGTACATGCTTGCCTCTGTCAGGAGTTTTAGGCACTAAAGACCTGGGTCCCTCTAAATTAAATTCTTACCTTGGGATTTTTTGGTATATTTCAGTGTATGAATCTATATGAGTGTTGGCCAGTGGCCTTGAAATCTCAGGGGAAGCCTTTTTTTTTTCTCCTCCAGCAGAATTGGTCCTAAGTCACTGTTTCTTGTAATCAGCCTCTGATAGGCAGGATTTCTTCTACTTCACCCCTTTTCTCAGGGTGTAACCCCCTCTGAGTCCTGGATTGATGCCAGGTTTTGCTGCTCTGTGTCTATATCACTATTCACATCTAAGGCTTGTTCTCCTTTCCCATCCACCCCTCACCCCAATTAGCTTCTATGTGAGGAAATTCTAGGTCTCTTTTCTCTAAAGATGACCTCAGGCTGGGAAGTGCTTTTTGATTTTTATTTACCTTCAAGGGCTGGTATTCCTGCCGATTTTCTAACTCACAGATGATTCCCTTACTTTACTTTCTTGCAGACTATTTCATTGCTATAAAGGAGATTGTGTGTGTGTGTGTATCATTTTAAGATATTTTGTTGCTAGAAGATCTCAGGATGCTCAAATTGTTTGCTACTCTTCTTCAGTCATTCTATTCTCTTTACATTGACTTATCTTTGTTCATAATATCTATTCTTTCTAATTGCATTAATATCTTTGTATTTTTCCTTTGCATTGTCATGATTATAAGTTCTTTTATGATAGCAACTTGATTTTGAGCCTTTTATTTCTTACTGTTTGTAAATTTTTTAAAAAATTATTTATTTATTTTTGGCTGCGTTGGGTCTTCGTTGCTGCGCGCATGCTTTCTCTAGTTGCGGCGAGCGGGGGCTACTCTTCATTGCGGTGCGCGGGCTTCTCATTGCAGTGGCTACTCTTGTTGCGGAGCACGGGCTCTAGGTGAGCAGGCGTCAGTAGTTGTGGCACGCGGGCTCAGTAGTTGTTGCTCGTGGGCTCTAGAGCGCAGCCTCAGTAGTTGTGGTGCACGGGCTTAGTTGCTCCACAGCATGTGGGATCTTCCCGGACCAGGGCTTAAACCCTTGTCCCCTGCATTGGCAGGCAGATTCTTAACCACTGCGCCACCAGGGAAGTCCCTATAATATTTTTATTAATTCTTTTATGATATTGTGTTTGTCCTCGATTTGTTTTCTTAATTCTGAAATATCTAGTTTAACTGTGGTCTATTGATTTTATGAACTCACTTTTCAGTTCTTGTTCTGTTGAATTCGTGAGAAGAAACACTCATGTTCTGTTTTTTGAGTTGTGTTTTCTTTTAGAATATGTTCTTCACTTATCTTTGGCATGCTTTGTCCTTTTCTTTCCTTTTGTTTATTGGGGTATTTTTTCCTAGTTTGAATGTGGACTGCTATATCCACACAGAGTATATTCTGTGAGAAATTTCCCTACAAGTATTTCTTGTTCTGTCTACTTTTCTGTAACATGAGAGCGTGGGATAGGGGTGAGTATTCTCCTGATTCACTGCGGAGTACTAAAGCCCTTGCTTTCATCTGAGAAAGTACCTCCCCTCTCCTCTCAGTGGCTGTTTCCACTACTCTTACTCTCCCACCCAGCCCCCCACCCAAATAGAAGAGGAAAAGAAAATGTCACATTCTCTCCAGAATAGCTATAAGTAGAATTCTCAGGATCCTGTTGACTCACCAGAGTTACATGTGGGAGGTAGGCTGCACTCCACCATATTCTGAGTTATTTTATTCCCCTTTGTCACCACTTCTTGAATTCTTATGTCATTAGGTTATGCCTTTGTCTGGCTCCTACTGGTAAAATTTTCTGGTTTGTTTATTTTTTCTTAGTGTTTTTGTCATTTCCTTAGGAGTTAGAGGAAAAAGCCTCTCTGATCCTATTTCACTTTGCCAAATCAGCTCAGACTCATCTGTTTTCTATCTTCCATAATTCTCTCAAACTTCCTGTTAGCTGTAACAGACATTATTGTCTTCCAGCACTTTTATAGTTTCACTCCTTAAACACACACACACACAGCCACACATACAGTGCTTGGGAAGCAGCCATGTATAAAGGACGTGTTTTGACTGAGGTGCCTGTTTACTTAGGGCAGCTCACCAGCTTTTGGCTCATATGGACTTTTCTGTGCCAACTTGAGAAAGGCTTCCTGTGAACTAAGGCAGTACTCTTAAGCAGTTACTGCACTTCTGTACCCCACATTGGCTAATGTCAAGTACCCGAGTTAGATTCATCAGGGCTTCTCAAACAGAAACGTCAGTTATCGGTGTTGGTGCATGAGGACATTTTTCTGGGGAAAGAGGCCTCAGCTTTCATCAGACAACCTCTCTAAGCCTCCGATTCCTCATCTGTAAAATGGGGATTATAATAAAGGTACCCACTGCAGAGGCTCATTATGAGGATTAAACAGTGGAATTCTTATTTAATCTTATTTATTTAAGTAAAGCATTTGGCATAAGGCCTAGAATGTAGTGAGTACTATTATTATTCTCAAAGGAGCCCATGTCCCCCAAATTTTAATAACCACTGAAATAGAAGATTTTCCTTCTAGTTTTCTACTGCTATATAACAAAATGCTCTAAAATCTGGTGGATTAAACAACAATTTCCTATCAGTTGCTATTTTGTGGGTTGACTTGGACTCAGCTGAGCAGTTCCCACTTGGGGTCTCTCAAACAGTGGCCATCAGACGTTGGCTGGAGTCATCAACAGGCTCGACTGGGTTGGCCATCGAGATGGCTCACCCTCATGGCTGGTAGTTGATTCTGGAGGCTGGCTGAGAGCTCAGCTGTGGCATGCAGAGCGCCTACACATGGCTTCTCCTTGTGACTTGGGGGCTTCACACAGCATGGGAGCTGGGTCCTAAGGGCAGGAATCCCAAAAGTAAACTTCCCAAGAGACCCAGTCATGGAAACCTCAAGGCTCCTTATGACCTAAGGGAGTGAATACTGGGAGATGTGAGTACTGAGAGGCTTGGTTCACTGGTGGAGGGGGAGGGACATTTTGGGGAAACTAGCTACCACAGTTAAAGGTCTCTTCTAGCTCTAATATTCCACAGTTACATTGTCATAAACTGTTCTCTTTTCTCATTTCATGCTTATAACCAATCTTTTGAACTCCCATTTTAAAGATGAGGAGACACAGACAGGGTAAGTAACTTGGCCAGGGTCCCTTAACTCCACGTCCAGTACTCTTTGCCCTAGTGGCTTGTAAACACGAACTGGAGTGCTGCCATCTATTGAAACCCTGCCCACGTTCCTAGCATGAGGCTGGGCACCCAGAAGAGGCTGAACTTGTGCTTACTAATGAAGCAAAGGTCTTTTCTTTGAGAACTCACCAAAAGAAGGGGTTGCTCAAGTCTGTCTCCCTGGGGTGGTTCACAGGACTTGAGAAACGCAAACACATTTTCCTTCACTGACTATATGTAAGACAGGCAAAAATCTCTCCTTGAACAGCCGTCTTCGGGAAGAGAAATGTAAACCAAAGCACGATGCAGCCGCTGCCCAGCCTCTGTCCTTTGCCACAGACCTGGATGGGCATCCATGCTGTGCTGGGATGTTGTGTATCTATGACTGTGTGGTCACAGCGGAGGATCTTGACAGCTGAGCAGGCCCAGAATTAATCTTTTCCACCACCAAAATATAGATCAGCTCCAACCCATCCTGTCTGGGCATGTAGCTGCGCACACCGAAACGGGTGGCGTCAATTAAACACCCCTAAAATACCCTTTCCCAGAGGAACTAGTGAGAACAAAGTGACATAGTGGTTGAAGTTATGGCTGAAAAGTGTTTTGCTCTGACATACTTCCTCCCCCGGGGCATCGCGAGAGTTTGCCCAGCCTACCTGCCCAGGAGGGAGAGGAAATACCAGAGGCTCTGAGGGTCCGTCCCCTCTTAGTCTCTCCCTAACAACTGCTGTTTTGCCCAGCGCTTCACAGTTTATAAATTCTCTCACATGCCTCTTTGCAGAGACCTTGTGAGCTGGGTTTTACAGGAAAGGAAAAGCAGGTGGAAAGAAGGAAGGTAACTGGCTCAAGGAAATGTACAGGCAGACCTCCTTTTATTGTAATTTGCTTTATTGCGTTTCGCAGATACTGTGTTTTTTCACAAATTGAAGATTCGTGGCAACTGTGCATCAAGCAAGCCTATCAGCGTCATTTTCCCAGTGGCATTTGCTAACTTCACGTTTCTTTGTCTCATTTTGGTAATTGTCACAACATTTCAAACTTTTTCACTGTTATTATATTTGTTATAGTGATCTGTGATCAGTAGTCTTTATGTTACTACTATGGCTTGCTGAAGGCTCAGATGATGGTTAACGTTTTTTAGCGATAAAGTATTCTTTAATTAAGTTATGTACATTGTTCTTTTAGACAGTGCTATTGGACACTTAATAGACTACAGTCTAGTGTAAGCATAACTTTCCTGTGCACTGGGAAACCAAAAAATTCTTGTGACTGCTTTATTGTGGTATTCGTTTTATTGCTGTGGTCTGGAATCCAACCCACAATATCTCCAGGGTCTGCCTGTAGTTAGTGAAGATCATAGTCAGAACCTGACTGATTGTCTTTGGACACCAGATGCCAGCCCCTTCTGCTCCCCTGCGGCCCCCACTGTCCCACAATTACACTGGGAGCATTACCTGCCCCCCACGCCTCTTGGGGACCACAGTGAGCTACTCAGCCTTCCCCTCCCACCCGCCCTTGGTGTCTGCCAGTCTCCTCAGTGGAGCCACTTTGAGAACAGGACTACCCCAGCCAGGTCACTGCAGCTCCTGGTTTTCGGTTCGGTATGTTACACAGCACAAGTTGCAACCATGAAACTTCATTTTTTTTCTTCCCAACCTTAAGTCTTTCAAAAACAGTCCCAGCTAAATATAATGAGGATGCCCTTTGGCACATCTTGCCAATCTTATGAGTGAATCATAGAGCTCACTGAAGATGCCCAGGGACACAGTAGCTGCCATATAGTAAAAATACCCGCTGTGCTGGAAGGTGGCACAGATGGTTCTTAATGAGCTCACCCTGCTCCTCTGGAGCCGTGCAGCGGTGTGCACAAGTGAGCCTGGCAGGGGACAGAGTTACGTTGGGCTTCCTCTGGGCCCCCAGTCGGCTTATCAGCCCAGTGGAGTTCCCAGAGTCTTCCCACAAACCCACAGTGCTGACCAGGCAGAGCTGGCCCCGTTCCACGCAGAGTCTCCCTCCTCTGACCGCCCCTGAGGCACTGTCTTTGGTTGGGTTCCCCAGAAACAGAGCCTGAGACAGGGGTTTACTGGGGGACTACTCCCAGGTAAAACCTGTAAGGGAGTGGGGGAATCAGGATAGGGCAGGGAGGAGGCTGGGCAAACGTGTAGGTCAAACTGAAATCTAGTCTCAGCCTAATCCCACGGGGAGCTCAGAGGCATGAGTTTTTCCACCTGGAGGTAAGGCCTTTGGCCCTTGGACACGCAGACCAGTCACCGCTGACTGCCAGCTGCTTCTGCAGGAGGGCAGAACCTCCCAGGCTTTTTCGGGTGAGGATGATTCCCTGGAGAAGGGAATCCATTAGTCACTGACACCCGCAGCAGCTGGGGTCTGGGTGCGCTGGCCAGGAAAAGAGGAGCTCAGTGGGACACCAACTGTACCTACTCCAGGCACCATTTCTCACCTGTTGGGAAAACCAAAATGATCAAGCATCGGAAGGTAAGTCACTTGCTCATAGCAAAACATTATTTTCTCTTTGTCCCAAGGGTGGAAGGAAGCGAAATACAGCATCAATTCATTTATCTTTCATCTTGCATTACGTCTGATTTTCCACACGCAGGGCAATCCCTGTGGCTGAGGAAGAAGTAAAAGTATAAACACTACTGAGTCTTTCTTAAACATTCTAACCTCCTATACGACCAGGGAATGCCATAGTTTTCATCTCACTTCCTCAGTTCTTTCACTCTGAGATAAGTTCCCTGCTGAGATGCACGTGGTGTGGGATACAGCAATGATGGAGTAAAGCATTCAGTAAGTCTACTGATGATGTTGCCGGAAGAAACATGGTGACCATGGAAGGCAAATTCAAATCCAGGGTGGGCCCTTACTACCTGAGGACAACCCATTGCCCCCTTCAAGATGGAAGGGATTATAAACAACCTGCCCCTGGGTACCTGAGGTAGGTACCATATCAGATGCCCAGCAATGGTCTTTGCTGCTGGCAAACTGGGGAAACAGGAGTGGCAGTACCAGATCATCTTGGTGAGGGGGAGTCCCTACTGTTTATAATTTTGGAATGCAAGAGAAGCTCTAGGGACTCCCTCCTTCTTACTATAATTGCCTTTAGTCCAAGGTCAAGGAGTCAGTGTGGGGATTCTTCCTCTTGCTGAACTGGGAAATGAGCCATTATGTGCTAGGATATAAGTGTGTAAGAAATCAGGAGGCTGACTGAGGTGGGCTAGTACCAGAGTGTAGTCCTGGGTCCCTCAGAGCAGATGTCCAATGCTCCTCAAATGGTCTGATGATTTCCCTGTCCCCAGAACATAGTTACCCTGGGAAATGGCCACAGGTCCATTGGGGAAAGTGGTGATGTCAGGGAGTAAGGGCAGCCTGGAGAAATTTTGATTTCCCCATGAAAGTAACTTCTTTAGGTGATACCATTACAGGGCTTCAAGCAAGGTGGGGAGAGCCTCTTCAAACTGGGGAGGAAGGGACATTTTCTGGCAAGTGGATTAGTGGGACTTGGTACCTCTCTTACTAAGCCATCCAGTGCCACTGGAAGAGGCCAGTTTATCCCAGGTTAGGTATAAGAAGTTATGTTCATACTTGTGATATTATCACATTATCCAGAAATTCTGGGTCTTCTAAATAACTCAGATCTGGGAACTGCTCTGGCGGCTCGAGTTAAGCTCCAGTTGGCCAAACTAGAGGTATAAGGTCAAGTGGCACCACAGTTAGCTGCCATCCTATTTTAGTCCTAAGGACCCCATGATCACTTGGCTGCTCCAAAAAGCTCTGTGGTCAGACTATGCTGAGTGCTACCCCAGCCCCTCTGCTGATTGCCGTGATCCCGAAGCACCTTCTGGAAGCTAGGCCACCTCTTGGCCTCAGCCACCTCTGTATCCCTTCACCCCCTGCTGATATCAGGGAACCCATTTTAATGCAGTCTCTCCCACTAGCACATCCAAACTACAGATAAGAGCTACAGTAGTGCCTTTCAGACATTCCCATTCGTTCTTTATTAATGTAATTCTCAATACTTTGGCAAAGAGAGTGTCTTCAGGGCCCTTTCAGGGGACATGTCTAGGGAATGACATGTCCCCTGACATATTGTATGAACAGATCTCATATACTTAGTCCAACATTTATAGCTCCTTCCTCTACATCAGGGCTTCATAACCTTGGGTATACATTTTAATCATCTGAGGAGCTTTGACAAAACACTGGTGCCCAGGCCCCATCCACAGATATTCTTTTTTTTTTTTTTTTTTGGCTGCCTTGGGTCTTCATTGCTGGGGGCAGGCTTTCTCTAGTTGCGGTGAGCGGGGGCTACTCTTTGTTGGTGGTGCGCAGGCTTCTCATTGAGGTGGCTTCTCTTGTTGCAGACCACGGGCTCTAGGCTTACGGGCTTCAGTAGTTGCAGCATGCGAGCTCAGTAGTTGTGGCACATGGGCTGAGTTGTTCCGTGGCACGTGGGAATCTTCTAGGACCAGGGATTGAACCCGTGTCCCCTGCATTGTCAGGTGGATTCTTAACCACTGCACTACCAGGGAAATCCCCATCCACAAATATTCTGATTTAATTGGTCTTCAGTGCAACCCTAGCATCAGTAGTTTGAAAAGCCCCTCAGATGATTCTAATGTGCAGCCATGCTTGAGAGCTGCCGTTCTACATTAGGCTGTGAAATTTCTCGAACTCTGTTTTATGTTGGCTGCCATTGAATTCAGGATTAAGTCCACCAATCAATTAGAGAGAGTAATTAGAATAGTAATCACCTGCTCAAGACAGTCCATTATACATGGACTCTGGTCAGAGCACTCCAGTTGACAAATGCAGGTCTATCTATGTTATGTTCTTCCCTCCCTGGCCCAGCATCTTCAGAATCAATCCCTACACACGCCTCCATGCTTCTTTCTGGCACAAATTAGCAGGTTCTTGCACATCTTTGAATACAGATGCCTTTTCTTCCCAGATTTGACTTTAAATTTGGCCTCCTGTGACTGTTGGGTTCTGATCTCCTGATAGGTCTCAGGGCAATGAGTGGTGATGGCTGGGGGTGAGGGGAACTTGGAGGGAGTTAGAGTTACCGGGCCAAGTAACTCCTGTGGGTGAGGCATTCCAGGCCCTCAAGCAGGCAGGGAAGTAAGGGGATACTGTTCTAACAAAAGCAGGATGGAGGGGCTTAGTGCTGCTCTTGGTGAGCTGGCCAGTGTACTGGGGGCAGCCAGTTTACCACCCCTCCGGCCCTGAATTCCTCATACTTTTCATACCATTTGATGGCAGCACCATTAGATCACCCTGAGCTTTGCCTTCAATGTGCTCTTCAAGGCAGCCCCAGGAAAACACTGTTTTCAAGAGTCATGCCTTGGACTGCCTGGTCCCCTTCCTTATTGCCAGCTGGCCCTTCAGCACCATCCTTTCCAACTAAGTCAGATAACCAAGCCCACATTCCTTCCCAGGGTTTTGTAGCTGGGACTGACTTCTAGTCCCAATTTCTGGATAAGTCAGGTGTCTGATGGCGAGACTGACTCTAAGTAGGAAAGGCATTTATTAAAAACACATTGCCATAGCTCGTAGAAGTGTTGGGAGGGTGGAGAATCATGCTCATGGCTAAGCTCCCAGAATCACACTGCAGACCTGACTTGATGAGGACACTGCCGCCTCTGGCACTAGAGGAACACTCCCCCCACCTCCAGCCCACCCCTCTGAGGCTGCTTTTTCCCCAGGAAGTGACTTTGTACCCGCTGCTGACCCTGAAAGCTAGATGCCTGTGCCACCACCCTGCAGAAGGTTCTGAATAGAGCCTTCTTTGTTGAGTTGCTCATTTCTGAAATTGTATCTCACACAGATGAGAGTTGACGTATAGATCGTGTGCCTGTGTCCCAGCAGCAATGGAGGTTGGGGAACTGATTTTTCTGGGTTCTGCTCTCCATAAGCAGAATTTGTAAGGCTGGTATACGCGATTTATCTTAAGGAATTGGCTTACATGATTGTGGGGATGGGCCTGAAACCCTCAGGGCAGCCCGGAAGGCTGGAAGCTTCCGGGCAGGAGTTGATGCAACCATCTTGAGGCAGGAGTTTTTGTTCCTCGGGGAAACTTCAGTTTTGCTCTTAACACTTTCAACTGATTAGGTGAGGCTCTCCAACATTATCTACGATAATCTCCTTTACTTAACGTCAACTGAGCAACACCTAGATGAGTGTTGGATTGAATAACTGGGCTCTATAGCCTAGTACCCGTAAAAAGTTAACACATAAAAATACCCATCACAGATGGTTATTTCTCAGAGTTAGCAATGGTGTTCAGAAGGTCCTGGGAACCCAGAAGACATGGCAGATGTTTACGATGCACCCCAAACTCACCACTAAAGAGGAGATGATGAGGATGGTGGTGGTGATGACGACACCTACAACAATTTGTTGGGCTCCTACCACGCAGCAAATGCCGTCTATTACTATCTCATTTAATCCTCACAATAATTCCATAAAGTGGTTGTAATTATCTCCATGTTATCAATAAAGAATCTGAGTCTCAGAAAGGTTAGTTCATGGTCACAGTGCACGTGGAGGAGAGAGGAGCAAGAGACACTCTGCTGGATTCCAAATCTCCGCCCACTCCACACACTGCCTCTCCAATTGTCCTAAGAAGGCACTTTGGTAATTTAGCTAATTCTTAACATTCGTGCTAAGGAGGGGACCAAGGAAGTCAGTAAAAGCAGTGATTCTCCAACTTTAAGGCACATAAGGATCACCTGGAGAGGTTGTTAAAGCACAGATTTTTGGGCCCTGTCAGCTGAGATTCTGATCTCGTGGGTCAGAGGTGGAGCCTGAGAGTCTGCATTTTTTAACAAATTCCCAGATGATGCTGATGGTGCTGGTGTGGGACCAGACTTTAGGTAGCATGGGGTAAAGAAATCCACACATATTACGAGCATCTCTCCCCAGTGAAACCTTTAAGAGCGACATCTGTAAATAGCAGACAGCTGACTAGAGTGGCCGCTGTCCTCTCTAGCCTGGGACTGACAGTGCAATGATCAGAAGTCAACGGGGTGATCATGGAGGAGAAGAAGCAGCAAAGGGCAGCTTGCTAGTCTCTTTGTCAAAGAGGAGCCACTGTCAGAGAACTGGGTTTCAGTTTTGAGAGCTCTTCCACAAGCCTGCAAACACCCCGGTCCCGGGCTCTGAGGGAGCCCTGGTAGGAGGATTTGACACAGCATCATTTTCCCCACTGAGGAAACTCTAGGCAGAAGTTCAGCTCTTGGAAGAGAAGAGAGGATGGGCTTGGCATGGATGGGGGCCATGGCCAGCTCACTCTTACCGGGTATCCAGCCCTTGAAGTTCTGCCCAGGCCCATGCTGACTACGTGTGAGGAGACCCCACTGCTCTCTCCTGGCAGCTTACTGGAGTGGGGATTTAAGACACGGTCCTGAGAGGTACCAGGAGAGGAATGAGCATTCAGAAAATGGGAGAAGAGTTCCAGTTCAATCATTTAAGCTATAAAACATCTGAGTCTCAGTTTTGTCACTTGCAAAATGGGAAAATACAAGGATCTACCTTACAGAGAAAGGTTTCAGCGCATGGTTGTAAAATTTTATATTGCTTTGACTCTTTCCCTGCCTCATTTCCTTTTTTATTTTATATCCTTTTTTATTTTACGTGACTGATACTACAACTGAGCACAAACTGTTCTCAATTTGGAAGGAAGAACAGTCACTTCCAGATTCTTTAAGGATTTGGATAGTCTGGACTTGATCAAATACCTGGGTGAACATGAGACAAGATAATGAGAAGGGTTTCTTAGCTTAGGCCTCTGGAAAGCAGAGCCAGAAGCAAAGACTAAAACATTGGCCTTAATTGTTTGTTTTTTTATTTTTTAATCAATATTTTTTAATTGAAGTATAGTTGATTTACATTGTTGTGTTAATTTCTGCTGCACAGCAAAGTGATTCAGTTATACATATATATACATTTTTTATATTATTTTCCATTATGGTTTATCAAAGGATATTGAATATAGTTCTCTGTGCTGTACAGTAGGACCTTGTTTATCCATTCCATATATAAAAGGTTACATCTGCTAACCCCAACCTCCCACTCCATCCCTCCCCCAATCCCCTCCCCTTGGCAACCACCCGTCTGTTCTCTATGTCTGTGATTCTGTTTCATAGATAGGTTCATCTGTGTCATATTTCAGATTCCACATATAAGTGATATCATGTGGTATTTGTCTTTCTCTGTTTGACTTACTTCATTTAGTATGATAATCTCTAGTTGCATCCATTTTACTGCAAATGGCATTATTTTGTTGGTTTTTTTATGGCTGAGCAGTATTCCATTGTATCTTCTTTATCCATTCATCTGTCGATGGACATTTAGGTTGTTTCCATGTCTTGGCTATTGTGAATAGTGCTGCTATGAACATAAGGGTGCATGTATCTTTTTGAATTATAGTTTTGTCTGCATATATGCCCAGGAGTGAGATTGCTGGATCATATGGTAATGCTATTTTTAGTTTTCTGAGGAACCTCCATACTGTCTTCCACAGTGGCTGCACCAACTTACATTTCCACCAACAGAGTAGGAGGGTTCCCTTTTCTCCACACCCTCTCCAGCATTTGTTATTTGTAGACTTTTTAATGATGGCCATTTTGACTGGTGTGAGGTGGTACCTCATTGTAGTTAGGATTTGCATTTTTCTAATAATTAACGATGTTGAGCATCTTTTCATGTGCCTATTGGCCATCTGTATTTCTTCTTTGGAGAAATGTCCATTTAGGTCTCATGTAAATCAATGAAGCTAGAACACACCCTCTCACCATACACAAAAATAAGCTCAAAATGGCTTAAAAACTTAAACATAAGACATGACACCATAAAACTCCTAGAAGAGAACATAGGCAAAACATTTTCTGACATAAAAAGTACCCACGTTTTCTTAGCTCAGTCTCCCAAGGCAATAGAAATAAAAACAAAAATAAACAAATGGGACCTAATCAAACTTACAAGCTTTTGCACAGCAAAGGAAACCATAAACAAAACAAAAGGACAACCTACAGAATGGGAAAGAATATTTACAAATGATGCGACTGACAAGGGCTTAATTTCCAAAATATACAAACAGCTCATACAACTCAACAACAAAAAAACAAATAACCCAATCAAAAAATGGACATTAATTGTTTGACAAGTGTCTAGCCCAGGGTGGTGAGAGTGGGGAAAAAGAGAAGGGGGGCAGGGATAAGGAAAGATGCAAAACAACATGATGCAACATGTTACCACCCTGGGTACCACTTCACGACAAGCTGAGAAGGAAGAAGCAGGTAACTTAGCAGGTATGTTTATCCAGCACATGGGACTCCTCCAAAATAATTGCAAGGGAGAGCTAGTCTTTTATGGTACTCCATGGAAGAGAGAAAGGAGGGCACACTTGGTGCTGCCACTGATGAATGCCAAAGGGGGAAAGCCTTTGCCTCCCTCCATCTCTTGTTGTGTCTTGCAGATATGGGCACCTTGGGCTTTAGCTGGAAACTAATTGATGTTCTCTGGCCCCTTTCCTAGGGATGATGGTAGATTCTCTGATTCCATTCCAATCTCCCCACCCATGATATCTGTAGCCAATTTCCCCCACTAAGTTATCCAAGAAGCAAGCAATGTCACCAAGGCAAGCATTGTCCTTGTTCCCCTCAGAGGTAGGTCCAGCCTCAATATGAGGAAAATGTCTGCCTGCCTTGAGCATGACTATCATACCCCTGGTGTAATTGTGGCAAGATGAATTTGACTTTTTCTGTCCCTGCAAGTGTTGCCAAAGTGGCTGTAAATGGCCTCCCTCTCAGCCACCTGCATGGGTGGTACCAGCTCAGATTAAAAGTCTTCTTAGACGTACATACACTACCAGATGTAAAATAGATAGCTAGTGGGAAGCAACTGCATAGCACAGGGAGATCAGCTTGGTGCTTTGTGACCACCTAGAGGGGTGGGATAGGGAGGGTGGGAGGGAGGGAGATGCAAGAGGGAAGAGATAATGGGAACATATGTATATGTATAACTGATTCACTTTGTTACAAAGCAGAAACTAACACACCATTGTAAAGCAATTATACTCCAATAAAGATGTTTAAAAAAAAAAAAAAGAGGGCTTCCCTGGTGGCGCAGTGGTTGAGAATCTGCCTGCCAATGCAGGGGACACGGGTTCGAGCCCTGGTCTGGGAAGATCCCGCATGCCACGGAGCAACTGGGCCCGTGAGCCACAATTACTGAGCCTGCGCGTCTGGAGCCTGTGCTCCGCAACAAGAGAGGCCGCGATAGCGAGAGGCCCGCGCACCGCGATGAAGAGTGGCCCCCACTTGCCTCAACTAGAGAAAGCCCTCGGACAGAAACGAAGACCCAACACAGCCATAAATAAATAAATAAATAAATAAATAAATAAATAAATAAATAAATAAAAAAGAGTCTTCTTGATTCCACTTCTCTTTGACACAGTGGCTGATGCATAGGAGATGCACAATGTGCATATCTGCCCCCTTCAACACTCCTCTTATTTATGATTATGTTGACATTGATCCTATTAAATAACTATTTTCTCCCATCACCTCTTTCTTTTACATTTTCTCCCTCCCCTCTTCTTTTATTTCTGACCTCATCTTTGTAGTTTAATCTCTTCTTTGTGGTTTTGTATATCCTTTGTAATTATGAAGTGGAAGTGCTCTTTGGTGATAATTTCTTGAGAAATTCGTACCAGAGAAGAACAAGAAATTTAAAGTCTTCTCTCATCTCAACAAAGAGCTGTGGTTCTGTTTACGTCAGTAGAGGTGCAATTCAAAAGTACTAAACAGCCCAGATTAATGCTCCAAACAGCTTCTGTGTGGGTGGGCAAGGCAATTAAAAGCTAGACATGTTCAAGTTTTTAGCGGATGTCTAGGTGATCAAAATGCTGTCAACACATCCAAGGAGGAGTCTGCCAGCTTTTGTTGGAACAACACAATTCTCGTGTCCACAAAGGAAACTCTCATCTTTTCTTCAAGTTCAGTGTCAAACTGGAGAGGAGTATTAATGGGAGCGGGGGAATGGGGATGGAGCAGAGACAGCAGGTGGCTTTGTATTTAAAGGACAGCCAAGGAGACACCCATTAAAATCGGGATTATGCTACAGAACTTAAAAAAACCAATCTCTAAACTTCTAGATGAAAAAAGAGATGAGTTGCTTTAGGATGTCTCTAAAGGTCGCTTTCAAAAAGTTTGAAGGGTCCTTCAGCACACGCTGGGTTTGCAGCTTGGAATGGCTCATTGTCATTGCCCTTAAGTTTTCGTTGATTCTCTTTAGTGTAGCAGGAATGTTGCCATGAGCTTCATGTATACCGTCTCACTCTTCACAATAATAGGCATTATAATCTCCATTTTGCAGATGACAAGACTGGGTCTCACACAAGTTAAGAAGCAGAGCAAAAGTTACACAGTTTCCAATAGTGAATAGTTGTTCTATTCACTATTGAAAGTGGGGTATTGAAATTTCCAAGTGTGATTGTTGAATTGTCTATTTCTCCCTTCAATTCAGTTAGTTTTTGCTTCAAGTATTTTAGGGTTCTGTTGTTAGGTGCATATATAACTATAATTGTTATATCTTCCTGATGGAATGACCCTTTTATCATTATAAAAAGTCCATATTTAACTCTAGTAACATTTCTGTTTTAAAGTCTATTTTGTGTGACATTTGCATAGCCACTCCAGCTCTCTTATGGTTGCTGTTTGCATGGTATATCTCTTTCCATTCTTTTACTTTCAATTTACTTATATCTTTGAGTACATAACTCAAAGCCCATTGAGTACTAACTCCAAAGCCTATTGCTATCTACTCTCTGAGAAGGCACTTTAGATTCAAAGATATCTGGAGGCAGGAGAGGGGCTGGGAGCCGTGTGTCCTTGGCTGCCTGCTCCCTCTTTCCTGCAGTGGCCCCTGGAGGGTCTCTGTGGACCTTAAGTCTCCAAGAAGCATAGTCTGAAAACCAGTTGTCGAAACCATAGTGGTCCCTCCACACGTGCATGCTAGGTCTCTGAATAGCACAGGTAACCCCTAGATTCATTCTTTCACTCCTCCATCCAATCTTACTGAGTTCCTATTTTGAGAGGCAGGAGGGTACAGTGGTTAGTCATGTGGTATCCGAACCTGGGTTTTAATTTTGAATCTGCCACTTAATAGCCAAAGGATTAGATTTTGAACAAGTTCCTTAACTTCTCTCCACCTCAGTTTCCTCAGCTACGAGACATGGAAAATATGCATCTCATATGCTTGCTCATCCCTCTTCCTTGTACTATCTTTCTCCTTAGCACTTATCACCTTATACTATGTCAAGTAATTTACTTATTTATCTTGTTTCTTGTCTGTCTTCTCCACTAGAATATCCACTCCTTAAGGTGGTGACTTTTGTCTATTTTGTTCTCTGATGTATCCCCAGGACCTATGACCCAGCCTAGCTCAATAACCATTGCTCAATAAATATTGTTAAGTGTTGTTAATTTCCTTAAAGCACTCAGAATGGGGCCAGGTACATTATAAGCATTTAGTAAATGTTGACTGGTAGTACTTTTATTGAGTACTATTGATGAGGATACAGTGTTGAAAAGAATCAGATAGCGCTCCAGCCTTCATGAACTTTACAGTTCAGAGGGGAGACATATTAAATAAAGAAGCAAAAATAAATATCTATTATATGTTACACATATTTAAATTGTGACAATTGTTATGAAAGTTTAGAGAGCCATGAAAGGATGTAACAGAAAAATATCATTTGGTTTTGGTTTTTTGGAGGTGGACAGGGGTCCAAGCTGGCTTCTTTGCAATAAACCATTTAAGCTGAGACCTGAC
Organism: Balaenoptera borealis; assembly: GCF_965194805.1. Taxonomy (NCBI): domain Eukaryota; kingdom Metazoa; phylum Chordata; class Mammalia; order Artiodactyla; family Balaenopteridae; genus Balaenoptera; species Balaenoptera borealis. The sequence goes on along the minus strand of NC_138869.1, from coordinate 46,478,960 downwards.
AGGTGAACATGAGTGGGCCAGGCACAGGGACAGTGTTCCAGGCACGGGGACAGGTATGTGAGGCCTCAAGGCAGGATGGAACTTGGAGTTTCTGGGATCTGAAGGAAGACCAGTGGGGCTGGTGCCCAGTTAGTGAGGGGAACAGGGATAGGAAAGTCCGCTGGAGAGGCAGGGATTGGAGGGGACAGGATATACAGAACCTCGTCATCCCCAACAGGGCGGAGTCTTGGCTCGACAAGCAATGGGTCCCACAGGCAAGTGATGTATTTAAACAACAGAGAAGGGACATGGTCACGTTCACAAGATCCCTCTGGTTGCTGAGTGGGGAGGGAACTGCAGGGGGAGGAGGGAAGCGGGACACAGAGGCTACACTTCACCCCTGCACCACATTCCACAGGTCAGCGTCCTTTTTCTGCCATTTGTTTTTCCACAAGTTTTGAATTACTTAGGCAAACTCTTTCTTCTGTTTACTGATCAAGTTCTAGTGCTTGATCTTGAAACTGCAGGTCCTTCTAACTGCCGGGAAAGAATTCTCATCGTGCTAAGAAAGAAAAATATTGCCTTCTTTCCTGCAGCTTAGGCAAACCTCCTTTGCCTTAGCAAAGCAGATACTATTCTACATCTTAAAACTGTCTTTGCAAATGCTGTTTCTGACAAGGTCTTCTCTAAGATGCCTGGATTTTGAAGATGGTTGCTCTGCCCTATAACTACCTTTTAACCTCTAAAATGTCTCTTGTCCTAATTGAGTGCCCTGGTAATAAGATTTAAAATGGCATCTTTATTCTCTAAAAGTGATAAGTACTTGCGAGGTTTCTTTCTCGAGCCTGGAGGAGAACATGAACCCTCCCTTCTTCTTTCTTTATAAAAAAAATACCTTTTTGTATTTCTTTTTTAAACAGAGTTTGCTAGCTTTGGCTCACTGAAATTAACCCTGGAGACTCGTAGCTTTTGCAAAGTCAGGTGACAGATGCTGCAGGTTTGGATTGCGGGGGGAGCGGTGGGGATGAGAGAGCTGGGAATTGGACAGAATTGAGAAAGATTCCAGAGGGAGAATTGACAGGACTTGGGAAAAGACTGAACTGAGGGACTTTGTGGGAGGGACTTTGACAGATGACTCCCAGGTTCCTTGCATGAACCACCCGGAGGATTGTCCGTGAAAAGAAATAAGAGGGTAGAATGTCCCTCGGAAATCTGTTTACTCCACAAATAATGATGTCAAGAGGTCCTTTGTGCAAAATTTCCCTCCTCACAGGCCCCAGAGTGAAAACTTAAAGGTCATTGACTGTGTCTGAACAGTATTAGAGGAAATGGGGGTGGGGTGGGTCACGGGGGTTCTTGGTGACTCAGCAGGTGGATTTTCCTCCGTAGACATCTCTGATGATGTACTGGGACGTGAATGAGAGCTGAGCTCCACCCTGAGCCCCCAAAGAGGTGGCATTTCTGCTTGAACTCCTCTCAGCTCTGTCCTCTGGGCACTGAGAGCTTAGGGGGTTGGGGGAAGACATCTCACGAGTCGGGGAAAGTCTGACCCTGGATTGTTCTGTGGGAAGTAAGGACAGGGCTGAATGGCTGAGGAGATGTGCTGGGAATTGAATTCCCTGTGAGAGACTAAATGTACAAGTGCAGGCAGCTGGACCACATGTAAAAATAGAACTCTGACCCACAATCTACTGCCACCAGCTCAGGAAGCCAACCCACAAGGCTTGTAACATTCTGCCCAAAATGACTGGCACATTACAATCAATAGCTGCCAGCTTCCCTAATGTGTGTCTTCCTTCCAACTTAGGACCAATCACAGAAGGCCAAATATGCTCCCCTAACCAATCACATAGGATGCCCGGCTTCTAGTTAGCCCACCTCCAGCTCCCTCTGCCCACAGCCTCCAATCAGGACACACCTGAAACCTTCCCTTTCTCCACTACACAGCTTTCCCACTCCTCCGCCTGCATTTGAGTCTCTGCCAAAGGCAAGTGATGGTGCTGACTCCCTTTCTATATAGCAAGTTCTGAATAAATAGCCTTTGTTTGTTCTCATTTGGTTTGTCTTCACTTATTTCTGCACCTGGCCCCTTCCAGGACTTCATCGAAGCTACCTTGCTGGGGACTTGGGGAGGGGGAAAGCAGACACGGACCTTAAGATCTCTGTATTTCTCAGTGTTGGGGCAGAAGGCTGATTCTTCATCAGAGGTGATGCCGGCAACATCTGGCAATTAATCTGACACCTTCCCAATGCAGCTGAGGAGTATGACTGAGTAGGAGGAGGGCCATCTGCTGGGACAGACCCTCTGAGAAACAGCTGTTTAAAGGGGTGTGTGTGCGCATGTGCACATGTTTTTCTGAAATCATTTAGCTCCTTTACAGGAAGAAAGCCCACAATGGCCACCAGCATAGCCTTAGAGTTTAGAGCTGTACAAGTGGCCCACATGGTGTGTTCTCCTTCCCAAAGAATATGTACAGAGTATGTGCACCTCTGACTGCAACTGGGTCTGAATCCTGGCTTTATCACTCTCCAGCTGTGTGATCTTGGACACGTTACTTCCCCCCTCCCCCCCACCCAGGGTCTCAAAGTCCTCCTGTGTTTATTTCATGGGCATTTCCATGCTGCCATGCTGGTTTAAGTGTGGTCTACATACCACCCGCATTTGAATCCCCTGGGGTATTTGTTAAGCATACAGGTCTCTGGGCCCCACCGCAGACCTAATGAATCAGAATCTCTAGCAGTGGTCTGGATATCTATCAGACTAGCCAACTCTCCAAGTGATTTTTCCACTCATTAAAGTGTGGGAACCTCAGGGTTACTGCATCTTAGGTACTTGCGAGATTACAATGATGATCAAGAGCTGATGCTCCTCCAAGGCAAAGCACATTGCAATAAACCCAGAAATGGAGGAACCAACAGCTGTGGGAAAAGGGATGAATTCCAATCTGGGAAATCTGAGAAGGCTGCATGAAGGAAGTGGTTTCCAGTCTAAGCCTTGAGGGAGAAGCAGAATTCCATCCTGTGGACATGGAGCCCCATCTGAGGTGCTGGTGGTAGGGAAGAGGAAAACCGTCTCCCTCCAGAGGAGAGAGGCATAGACTCAACACTGCCTGGAGCTCACTTACTACAGTGGCGCAGGCCCATTCTAAAGCCCCGTTAGATGCCACCTGCCTATGGGGTAGATAGTACTGTCCCCGTTTCATGCATGGGAGACCAGAGGGCCAGCGAAGACCTGGGACTTACCCGAGGATGTGCAGCTAGGAAGGAGGACGCTGGAGGTTTGCCTATGGAGTTAGAGAATCTGCAGGAAGAAGGGGGTTTCTGTGGAGCATTAGAGGAGCAGGGAGCCCCCGTTGATCGGTTTTTTGGAAAAAGGTTGTGGTGCTGATTTGTCACTATGGGAAACCTGGCCTCAAGGCAGGGGTAGGCTGGTGTATGTTTAACTGGTCACCAGCTCTGGGGAGAGCAGGGGCCCTGAGTTGTAGCGTTTGCTGGTTGCTGTGGTGTAATCACTCCCACCACGGCCCATTTCAAGCTGTTGACATGATGCCACTGAAAAAAGTCGGGAAGAGATGCACCCAATGGGCTCTCGAGCCAGTAGAAGCGGCTCTAGCACCCTGTGTCTAGGGCGTGAACGAAGGAGAAATGTGAGCCAGACTCACCCATCGAGAATGAAGTAATGCCGTGGGCTGGTTTGTGGGCTGACTGTGGCCTTCGGCTGGTTTAGAATGCCCCTTAGTCTCTTTGATAGTCTCTAAAGATGTGCCATCTTTATTGCTTCTTGGGCATGCCTTTGCTGAAACATTTGCAGTTGAGGAACCCTGGGTGTGAGGGAGGTGGGGAGCTGAGCGCTGCTCTTCTCTCTCAGAAGGGAATGCATCCAAGATCTTTACAATGTTGGCTTTTGAAGAACAACCGGTCTCAACATGGTCGAAGGGGCTCTGTGGGTGCGTGGAAGAGACAGAGAAGAATGAGGACGTCCTGGCCGTTGGGACACTGGGAGGAGAGGTGCTAGGAAGACAGTGAGAAATGAAGGGGACCTCCCAACCGAGCTGGGCTTCGTGGGGCAGAGACAAAGCGGAGGGAAGGAGGGAAATTTACTTTCCACAAACCTATGCAGAACCATGGCAACCAGATAATTAAGAAGTTATTATAATTTCAGCATACATATAAATATTGTGCTTTATGATTTTTATTTGGAGTTAGGTATAGGGAGGAGGCATGACAGATAACAGATGTCTTTTCTTGCCCGGGGCACTAAATGGATTTATCCAGCCCCGCCCCACTGCCTCCTGACCCATATCTGCCTCCTCCAGCCTCTCACCCCACTCAAACATAGCCCATGTTGGCAGTGGGAGAGGGAAGGGGTGCCGTTTCTCCCCCTTGGAGAGGAAGCCAAGCTGTCCCTCTCTGAGGGCATCCTCAGTGACAAGGGGGGCCAAGCTGAGGCGGAACACACCTGATGAGGGCCATACCCACCATCTAGGCAGAGAGCACCCCACCAGCAAAACCAGAGGGAGCCAGAGAGAGGCCCAAGACCTCACCCAATGATGGGAGACCATCCCTGATCCTTGATTCTCTTAGGTCCCCAAGACCTAAGGACCCAGGAGAAGGCATTTGGTATTGCAATTATTATTCTCTGGTGGTATCTTAGGAACCTCAGGGCTGGGACAATGCCTGCTATGTGGCATCCACTCAGGCATCTACTAAAATGGTGGGTACGTCTTGTAACCCACTCTGTGGAGGACAGATTGGACAAAAGAGGCAAGAAGAGAGGCTAGGAGAATGTGGCAATAAGTAATAAGAGCAGGGTGTAATGATGAGGATGGGGGGCACTTCACCTCTGCGCCCTTCCTCCCAGAAACCCATAACCCTGTCCAAGCATGAGAAAAAACATCAGACAAGCCCAAACTGTGATTGAAGAACTATCACAGATCAGGGGAACCTAAGGAGAAATGACAGCTAGATGTAATGTGCTTCCTGGAGGGGATCCTGGGACAGAAAAAGGACTTTAAGGAAAAACGAATGAAACCTGGACAAAGTGGGAAGTTTAGTAGTGTACCAATGTTGGTTTCTTCGTTTGGCAAATGTACCATGGTAACCTAAGATATTAACATCAGGGGACACTGGGTGAGGAGTATATAGGAACTCTTGCTGCTGTCTTGGAACTTGGTTTGCCTCTGTCAAACCTGCCAATTCTACTATATGTAGATTTTCCCTAAATTTAAACACACACAGTACACACATACACAGGGTCACTTGGGCTGGCTCTCCTCACCCAGAACCAGGTAGGCCTCTGTTGGTCGGATGTTAACTCCAAGTCCTGCCTACAACTCCTGGGATCCTTGTATAATTTTTTGAAGGAGGAGAAATGCCAACGCAGGATTATAAAAACTAGGAGGTCTCTGAAGCAGGGGCTTGCCACCTTGGCTGTCCCCAGCACCCCTTGCGAGCTCTGACAGCTCCAGGCCACACCCGACAAATGAAGTCAGAATCTCTGGAAATGGGACCCATCCTCAGGATGTAAAAGTTCTCCCACCCCAACCCCTACCCCATGATGGTTTTGTGTGAACGGTTTGGGACATTAATGGCTCTAAAATCATGAGGAGTGGCTCGTATATTCCATCCTTCACTGTTACATCTTTGGAGTCAGTGTCCAAGGCCTACATCTGAGGCTCTGTGCTCTCCCGCCCCCAACCCCGCCCGCCCTACAGGTTGCTGGGTGCCCTTGGATTTCCATCTTGCTGCTATGATGGGACGTCAGTAGACTCCTTCCTCTCCCACTCAAGGATCGATTTGGAACTTTGGCCCTGGGTTCCCACTGCCTCTGGCCCCTGCCCTCCTCCCTCTCTCCCTGGGAGTGTACATACATATCGTGTCCCCAGAGGAAGAACTTAGAACTGAACTCTGGTTCCAGCTCCCCATCTTGGGTGAGATTCCTGGATTTAGGAATCCAGAAATGTGCCATCTGCCACTCAGCTTGTCCCTGGGCCCCCTCCTGCCCAGGGCAAATTTGTTAGGGCAAATCATGACCCTCTTAGAAGGGTCATTGGATTTAGATTCCTTGGGTGAGCACCCAGGTTAGGGCAAATCACTTATCCTCTTGGAGCCTCAGGTTTCTCACCAGTAAGATGGGGAAGATGGCTGAGATGATATGTAAGGACTCACTTTGGAAATCCAAGCATTCAAGCCCTAGTTAACATTTTCACCAATGGCTCCCTGGAGGACAGGACTTTATATCCTACATTTCTTGGTTTCCAACAGGAGTCTCTGCAGTGTTCTCCCAGGGATGCCTGATCATCGTTTGCCAAATTAATTACTGTTAAACCTTGTTTTTCATGGGGAAAAAGACCAAGCTATTTTCAGGCTGGTGGGTTAAGTCAGAACTCCGTGCAGGCTTCCAAAACAGCTGCTGGTTCCTGCTGGGAGGTTTCTGAAGTGGCCCAGATTTCTAAGTGCCCCTGTCCTAAGGGAAAGGCTGTCACCATGCCTGCCCGCCCACTGTGAGGGAAGAGGATGAGCACTGCCCTCCTATGCGTTCTGTTCTTTCCTGTACAGCATGGACAGGGAATGAGGCTCTCCCCTCTGGAGGGGAAAATTGAGGGACAAAGTGGGAAGTGGTGTTGTATTTTGAAGCTTTTCCAGAATTGATTGTTTCAGACACTTTTTTAAAGGGTCCCTTCTTGAATGTTGGCAAAGTGGCCAGACTGCCAGAAAAAGGTATGACATGGACACTGTCCCTCTGCCCTCATTAGATTTTCTCACCCACTTCAGAGCCCAGGAAGGCTGCACATCCCACCCCAGGACCCAGGGTTCCCACTCAGGGTGTCAAATCCGGAGTGTGTTCTACGCTTGGCAGAGCAGGGTGGTAGGGGTGGGGGGGGCCTAGAAACAACATAAATTTACTCTCTCTCAGTTCTGGAGGCTGAAAGTCCAAAATCAAGGTGACCCATCCTCCCTCTGACAGCTCCAGGGAAAAATACTTCCTTGACTCTTCCTAGCTTCTGGTGGCTACTGACAGTCCTTGATGCTCTTTGGTTTGTAGCTGCATCACTGCAATCTCTGCCCCATCGCCACATGGCCTTCTTCCTGGTGTGTCTTCACATGACCCTCTTAGAAGGGTCATTGGATTTAGTTAGTCATTGGATTTAGGGCCCTCTCTAATCCAGTATGACTTCATCTTAACCAATTATATCCTAGACCCTATTTCCAAGGAAGGTTTGAGTAGAGCGGAATTTTAGGGGGACACTGTTTAACCCAGTACAGTATCCCTGGGGCTTACGTATCCTTATATATCTTCTGTGCGAGGAGTTTTTTTGGGGCAAAGTGTGAGCAGGGTGAGCTCAGCACCACAGTAGTGAAGACAAGCACTGTGGTGTGAAAGAAGGGCCAGGGCTTGGATCTGAAGACTTGGGTCAACTTCCTGTGGACCTGAGCGAGTCACTACCCTCAGAGCATGAAGCTACCTGCAGCCCCACAGCTTAATAGGATTAAGTTCTAAGACTGTGTGCATTAAAATTAACCCTCCAACATTCACAGAAATATAGACAAGATGAAAAGGCAGAGGGCTATGTACCAGATGAAGGAACAAGATAAAACCCCAGAAAAACAACTAAATGAACTGGAGATAGGCAACCTTCCAGAAAAAGAATTCAGAATAATGATAGTGAAGATGATCCAGGACCTCGGAAAAAGAATGGAGACAAAGATCAACAAGATGCAAGAAATGTTTAACAAAGATCTAGTAGAATTAAAGAACAAACAGAGATGAACAATACAATAACTGAAATGAAAAATACACTAGAAGGAATCAATAGCAGAACAACTGAGGCAGAAGAACGGATAAGTGACCTGGAAGACAGAATGGTGGAATTCACTGTTACGGAACAGAATAAAGAAAAAAGAATGAAAAGAAATGAAGACAGCCTAAGAGACCTCTGGGACAACATTAAATGCAACAACATTCGCATTATAGGGGTCCCAGAAGGAGAATAGAGAGAGAAAGGACCCGAGAAAATATTTGAAGAGATTATAGTCGAAAACTTCTCTAACATGGGAAAGGAAATAGCCACCCAAGTCCAGGAAGTGCAGAGAGTCCCATACAGGATAAACCTAAGGAGAAACACACCAAGACACATGGTAATCAAATTGGCAAAAATCAAAGACAAAGAAAAATTATTGAAAGAAGCAAGGGAAAAACGACAAATAACACACAAGGGAACTCCCATAAGGTTAACAGCTGATTTCTCAGCAGAAACTCTACAGGCCAGAAGGGAGTGGCATGATATACTTAAAGTGATGAAAGGGAACAACCTACAACCAAGATTCCTCTACCCAGCAAGGATCTCATTCAGATTCGACAGAGAAATCAAAAGCTTTACAGACAAGCAAAAGCTAAGAGAATTCAGCACCACCAAACCAGCTCTACAACAAATGCTAAAGGAACTTCTCTAAGTGGGAAACACAAGAGAAGAAAAGGACCTACAAAAACAAACCCAAAACAATTAAGAAAATGGAAATAGGAACATACATATCGATAATTACCTTAAACGTGAATGGATTAAATGCTCCAACCAAAAGACACAGCCTTGCTGAATGGATACAAAAACCAGACCCATATATATGCTGTCTACAAGAGACCCACTTCAGACCTGGGGACACATACAGACTGAAAGTGAGGGGATGGAAAAAGATATTCCATGCAAATGGAAATCAAAAGAAAGCTGGAGTAGCTATACTCATATCAGGTAAAATAGACTTTCAAATAAAGAATGTTACAAGAGACAAGGAAGGACACTACATAATGATCAAGGGATCAATCCAAGAAGAAGATATAACAATTATAAATATATATGCACCCAACATAGGAGCACCTCTGCACATAAGGCAACTACTAACAGCTATAAAAGAGGAAATTGACAGTAACACAATAAGAGTGGGGGACTTTAACACCTCACTTACACCAATGGACAGATCATCCAAACAGAAAAATAATAAGGAAACACAAGCTTTAAATGACACAATAGACCAGATAGATTTAGTTGATATTTATAGGACATTCCATCCAAGAACAGCAGATTACACTTTCTTCTCAAGTGCACACAGAACATTCTCCAGGATAGATCACATCTTGAGTCAAAAATCAAGCCTCAGTAAACTTAAGAAAACTGAAATCATATCAAGCATCTTTTCTGACCACAAGGCTATGAGATTAGAAATCAATTACAGGGAAAAATATGTAAACAACACAAACACATGGAGGCTAAACAATATGTTACTAAATAACCAAGAGCTCACTGAAGAAGTCAAAGAGGAAATCAAAAAATACCTAGAGACAAATGATAATGAAAACACGATGATCCAAAACCTATGGGTTGCAGCAAAAGCACTTCTAAGAGGGAAGTTTATAGCTATACAAGCCTACCTCAAGAAAGAAGAAAAATCTCAAATAAACAATCTAACCTTACACCTAAAGGAACTAGGGAAAGAAGAACAAACAAAAACCAAAGTTAGCGGAAGGAAAGAAATCATAAAGATCAGAGCAGAAATAAATGAAAGAGAAACAAAGAAAACAATAGCAAAGATCAATAAAACTATTAGCTGGTTCTTTGAGAAGATAAACAAAATTGATAAACCATTAGCTAGACTCATCAAGAAAAAGAGGGAGAGGACTCAAATCAATAAAATTAGAAATGAAAAAGGGGAGGTTACAACAGACACCGCAGAAATACAAAGCATCCTAAGAGACTACTACAAGCAACTCTATGCCAATAAAATGGACAACCTGGAAGAAATGGACAAATTCTTAGAAAGGTATAACCTCCCGAGACTGAACCAGGAAGAAACAGAAAATATGAACAGACCAATCACAAGTAATGAAATTGAAACTGTGATTAAAAATCTTCCAACAAACAAAAATCCAGGACCAGGGCTTCCCTGGTGGCGCAGTGGTTGAGAATCTGCCTGCCAATGCAGGGGACACGGGTTCGAGCCCTGGTCTGGGGAGATCCCACATGCCGCGGAGCAACTAGGCCCGTGAGCCACAATTACTGAGCCTGCGCGTCTGGAGCCTGTGCTCCGCAACAAGAGAGGCCGCGACAGTGAGAGGCCCGCGCACTGCGATGAAGAGTGGTCCCCGCTCGCCACAACTAAAGAAAGCCCTCACACAGAAACGAAGACCCAACACAGCCAAAAATAAATAAATAAATAAATAAATAAATTTAAGAACAGTTTAAAAAAAAAAAAATCCAGGACCAGATGGCTTCACAGGTGAATTCTATCAAACATTTAGAGAAGAGCTAACACCCATCCTCTCAAACTCTTCTAAAAAACTGCAGAGGAAGGACCGCTCCGAAACTCATTCTATGAGGCCACCATCACCCTGATACCAAAACCAGACAAAGATACTACAAAAAAAGAAAATTACACAACAATATCACTGATGAATATAGATGCAAAAATCCTCAACAAAGTACTAGCAAACAGAATCCAACAGCACATTAAAAGTATCATACACCATGATCAAGTGGGATGTATCCCAGGGATGCAAGGATTCTTCAATATACGCAAATCAATCAATGTGATACACCATATTAACAAACTGAAGAATAAAAACCATATGATCATCTCAATAGATGCAGAAAAAGCTTTTGACAAGATTCAACACCCATTTATGATAAAAACTCTCCAGAAAGTGGGCATAGAGGGAACCTACCTCAACATAATAAAGGCCATATATGACAAACCCACAGCAAACATCATTCTCAATGGTGAAAAACTGAAAGCATTTCCTCTTAGATCAGGAACAAGACAAGGATGTCCACTCTCACCACCATTATTCAACATAGTTTTGGAAGTCCTAGCCACGGCAATCAGAGAAGAAAAAGAAATAAAAGGAATACAAATTGGAAAAGAAGAAGTAAAACTGTTACTGTTTGCAGATGACATGACACTTACTATACATAGAGAATCCTAAAGATGCCACCAGAAAACTACTAGAGCTAATCAATGAATTTGGTAACGTTGCAGGATGCAATATTAATGCACAGAAATGTCTTTCATTCCTATACACTAATGATGAAAAATCTGAAAGAGAAATTAAGGAAACACTCCCATTTACCGTTGCAACAAAAAGAATAAAATACCTAGGAATAAACCTAGCTGGGGAGACAAAAGACCTGTATGCAGAAAACTATAAGACACTGATGAAAGAAATTAAAGATGATACCAACAGATGGAGAGATATACCATGTTCTTGGATTGGAGGAATCAATATTGTGAAAATGACTATACTACCCAAAGCAATCTACAGATTCAATGCAATCCCTATCAAATTATCAATGGCATTTTTTTCAGAACTAGAAGAAAAAATCTTAAAATTTGTATGGAGACACAAAAGACCCCGAATAGCCAAAGCAGTCTTAAGGGAAAAAACGGAGCTAGAGGAATCAGGCTCCCAGACTTCAGACTATACTACAAAGCTACAGTAATCAAGACAATATGGTACTGACACAAAAACAGAAATATAGATCAATGGAACAGGATAGAAAGCCCAGAGATAAACCGACACACGTATGGTCAACTAATCTATGACAAAGGAGGCAAGGATATAAAATGGAGAAAAGACAGTCTCTTCAATAAGTGGTGCTGGGAAAACTGGACAGCTACATGTAAAAGAATGCAATTAGAACACTCCATAACACCATACACAAAAATAAACTCAAAATGGATTAGAGACCTAAATGTAAGACCAGACACTATAAAACTCTTGGAGGAAAACATAGGAAGAACACTCTTTGACATAAATCACAGCAAGATCTTTTTTGATCCACCTCCTAGAGTAATGGAAATAAAAACAAAAATAACAAATGGGACCTAATGAAACTTCAAAGCTTTTGCACAGCAAAGGAAACCATAAACAAGACGAAAAGACAACCCTCAGAATGGGAGAAAATATTTGCAAACGAATCAACGGACAAAGGATTAATCTCCAAAATATATAAACAGCTCATGCAGCTTGATATTAAAAAAACAAACAACCCAATCCAAAAATGAGCAGAAGACCTAAATAGACATTTCTCCAAAGAAGACATACAGATGGCCAAGAAGCACATGAAAAGCTGCTCAACATCACTAATTATTAGAGAAATGCAAATCAAAACTACAATGAGGTATCACCTCACACCAGTTAGAATGGGCATCATCAGAAAATCTACAAACAACAAATGCTGGAGAGGGTGTGGAGAAAAGGGAACCCTGTTGCGCTGTTGGTGGGAATGTAAATTGGTACAGCCACTATGGAGAACAGTATGGAGTTTCCTTAAAAAACTAAAAATAGAATTACCATATGACCCAGTAATCCCACTACTGGGCATATACCCAGAGAAAACCATAATTCAAAAAGGCACATGCACCTCAATGTTCACTGCAGCACTGTTTACAATAGCCAGGTCACGGAAGCAACCTAAATGCCCATCGACAGACAAACGGATAAAGAAGTTGTGGTACATATATACAATGGAATATTACTCAGCCATAAAAGGGAACGAAATTAGGTCATTTGTAGAGACGTGGATGGATGTAGAGACTGTCATACAGAGTGAAGTAAGTCAGAAAGAGAAAAACAAATATCGTATATTAATGCATATATGTGGAACCTAGAAAAATGGTACAGATGAACCGGTTTTCAGGGCAGAAATTGAGACCCAGATGTAGAGAACAAACGTATGGACACCAAGGGGGAAAGCGTTGGGGGGTGGGGGTGGTGATGTGCTGAATTGGGCGATTGGGATTGACATGTATACACTGATGTGTATAAAATGGATTACTAATAGGAACCTGCTGTATAAAAAAATAAATAAAATTCAAAAAAATAAAAATAAAATAAAATTAGCCCTCCGCTCTCTGCAGAAAATTCCTGCCCAGGAAGATAAAGTTACAAATAATTGTAATATTTGTCTTATGAACTTCCTGAAAATCCATTTATCTGAATTTTTATTTATCACTGAACTAGCCTTCGTCAGGGTAAATAGCCCCTTTCTCAGAACAGTGGATTGCTCAGCTGGTTTTAGCAAATGACTCTTTACTCTTAAGGTTCATTCAAAAACTTCCTTTCTTTGTTCTTCCCAATCCTCAACTATTGTATCAGGAACTTAGTCCAATTCCAATCAGCTCCCCACAGTTGAAGATCCACCTTAAACCAGACCCTCGAATCCTATAAATATGGTACCCTTGACCTCCCCACTTGCTACAGAGCAATAAACTGAGCTTTGCGGGCCCCACAGGCTATCCAGGTGGTATTTTGCCTGGAGTTGGCAGCTGGCATCCCTCTGAGTGTCAATCTCCTATATTTTATATTTATATTATATATAGCAAATACATATTCTTATATAGAAATATATTTTTACATTATGTATTTTTATATTTATATTATAAAAAGTCTATAAAATGGGGTTAACAATTCCCTGCTTTACCCACCACACAGACTTGTGAGTTCCCTGCTCACCCCCACCCCTGCACCAAAGAAGAAAATGGAGACTGGCAAAAATTCTCGTCAGCAAGGACGTACTCCAAGACTGAAAGGAATAGTTGCCCCCTTGGGAGCTTTGGAGTCTTTTAAATGTGATATGTCAGTAAAAGAATTCTGTAAGTCGTAGGCTGCTGTTAGATATATTTGTCCATCTATCCACAAACGGAAGCTTTTGAACCAAATAACAATCTAGTGAGGTAAAGTTGGCGACTTGTTGTAAAATTGGTCCCTGAATCAAGAGTTTCCTAGCTTTTGTTAATTAGAAGTAGACACACACACACACACACACACACACACACACACCACCAGGCTCAGGATTAGCCTGGGGGATGTCAGGCACCCATGTGGAATGAGGGACAGTGCTGGGTGGTCTCCTTCCACCAGCCCACCTGCAGCATCTTACATGTCCCCACTGGTTGGGAGTCACGGGGGAATTACTGTGCAGTAAGCCAAGATGTTGATACTTAATAAGTGGTACTTACTGAAAGTTTAGTTACCAAAACTGAATTTAAATAGTTTTCTAATAGACATTTTATGTAAAATGAAGAAAAATGTGCTATTTTGAAGTTGTGCAGAATTCCCCTTGGTTTAGGAACATACCGTAATGGCCTCTCTGAGTGTGTCTATTATAGACTGTGATTCTAGGGGTGGGACTTTTGCAGATCAGGTATTTGCCAGCTGGGCGGCAGGTCTGTAGTTTGGCCAAGTGAAGATCAAAATGAAGATCCATATTTCACTTTCCCCAGTTGTCCCTACAATGTCATTTAGACCTGACTCTGAGTCAGGACCCAATCAAGATTTGAACGTGGCATTTGGTTGCTATGCCTGTTTAGTTTTCGTTCATCTAGAATGGTTCCCCCAATTGTTTGTCCCTTATCATATCAACTTTTGGAGAAGATAATCGATTTCTTTATAGAAGTTTCCATTTTCTGGATGTTGTCAAGTTGTTTCTTTGTGGTGTCATTTCACTTATCTCTCTCTTTCATGCAAAGTGGGAGTTAAGGCTCATTTGATTAATCTTTGGCAAGAATATGTCACAGATTTTTTAAAAATTCTTTCAGATAATGAAACCAATTCAAAGTTATTATGGAAAAATGTAAAGAAAAAATAAATAAAGGCAGCCCATAATCCTACCATTCCAAAATAAATATGTTTTGGTGCATTTCTTGCCAGTCTTTTGTTCTCTGCATGTATATAAAGAGAAACAATGAGAGAACATATATAAATATCCTTTTTAAGAACAAAATTAAGCTCACAGATTCTCTGTGTGGGGAAGTGTGTGTGTATGTGTGTGATCCATCCATCGTTTGATCAGTTGTCCTATTGTTGGGCATTAAGGTCATTTCCAATTTTTGTCTTTTACATGTATGACAAACATCCTTGCATCCAAATCCTTACCTGTCTTCTTCTAAAATGGAACTACTAGGCTAGTACTATGTACACCTTGGTACACATTAACAAGGTGCCATAGTTGAACGTGGGCTCAAAGGGGAGAGCAAGAAACCCACACATTGCTGATCTCAGGCCACTTTGGACACCGGGGCTCAGCCCTTATGACTTGGAGCCCCTATGCCTGGGCCCTGGAGGAAAGCCCAAGACTCCCCCTCCGCCCCTCAGTTCTTCTGGGAGCTCTCTGCATCCTGAGACACATTTGGCTCTTCTTGTCCTGGATTAACTTTAAAATGCAGCAATTCCTCTTGGAGGAAGAGATGGAGACCGAGAGGGAGAGCAAGCTGGAAGTGATCTGAATGAGGGTGGGGGCTAAGTGGACCACGACGCTGTCCTGGACACCAAGGGTAGGAAATCAGATCGGAAGCCAAGAAGCTGTTGGCAAAAGGGTTGGGGTTAGCAAAAAGGGCATCATAAAATATTTGTTCTAAAGAGAAGTCACTGGGGCTGAAAGGCTAGGGCCTCGCCACTCTAATCCTGTTCCCAACTCTCTGCTGCCTCTCCCCTGCGAGAAGCCTGGCCTCACACTTCTGTGCTGACCACATCAGCCTAGGCAAATAATAATAGTTGCCATTTGTGAATGTCCTCTGTGAACTCTGCTTCACGTATGCTTTCTCCTTTAATGTAGACCTCACCGCTTCTCATCTGCTCTTTGATGTATGATGATACCTATCCTCACTTTTGTAGCTATAATAAAAATCAATATAACAATAAAAAGCACTAGGGACTTCCCTGGTGGTGCAGTCGTTAAGAATCTGCCTGCCAATGCAGGGGACACAGGTTCGAGCCCTGGTCCGGGAAGATCCCACATGCCGCGGAGCAACTAAGCCCATGTGCCGCAACTACTGAGCCTGCGCTCTAGGTCCTGCGAGCCACAACTACTTAGCCCGCGTGCTACAACTACTGAAGCCCGCGCGCCTAGAGCCCATGCTGCGCAACAAGAGAAGCCACCTCAGTGAGAAGCCCGCACACCACAACAAAAAGTAGCCCCCTCTCGCCACAACTAGAGAAAGCCCGCACACAGCAACAAAGACCCAACGCAGCCAAAAATAAATAAATAAATAAATAAATTTATAAAAAATAAAATAACAAGCACTAAATTTTTATAATGAAGAAAAACCTATAGAGATGATGCTAACACCCCCCCCTTGGAGCAGAGCTTGGCTGCACTAGGTTCCCAGTTATAACTGATGGGCTTCATCTTAGAGGATAAATCATTGGGTTCAGGCATCACATAGATAAGCCATGCCCTGCACCACCACCCCACTCCTATCCTCCAACTGCTCCCTCTCCCCAAGCCTGTCACATCAGAACTCAAAGCTTATGTTTGCATTAATATATCATTTACATAAAGTTCACCCATTTGAAGTGTACACTTTGAAGAGTTTGAGTAACTGTATACAGTCATGTAACTACCATCACAACACAGACCAGAACCATCCCCTAACCCTAAGAAATCCCTCCTGCCCCTGTGCAGTTGCTCCCCGCCCCCCACCAGCCTCATGCAGCCACTGGTCTGCTCTCTGTCATTATAATTTAGCCTTCTCTAGAATTACACATAAATGCTCTCATGTAATATATCACCTTTTGTGTTTGACTTCTTTCACTTTAGCATCAAGTTTTTGAGATTGATCCGTGTTGTTCCATGTATTGCTATTTTGTTCCTTTTTTTAATATAAATTTATTTATTTTATTTATTTATTTTTGCCTGCATTGGGTCTTTCGTTGCTGCGCGCAGGCTTTCTCTAGTTGCGACAAGTGGGGCTACTGTTCGCTGTGGTGCGCAGGCTTCTCATTGTGGTGGCTTCTCTTGTTGCAGAGCACGGGCTCTAGGCACGCAAGCTTCAGTAGTTGTGGCATGTGGGCTCAGTAGTTGTGGCTCGCGGGCTCTAAAGCACAGGCTCAGTAGTTGCAGCGCTTGGGCTTAGTTGCTCTGCGGCATGTGGGATCTTCCCAGACCAGGGCTCGAACCCATGTCCCCTGCATTGGCAGACAGATTCTTAACCACTGCACCACCAGGGAAGCCCCTATTTTGTTCCTTTTTATTGCTGAGTAGTATGCCACTGTATGCATATTCTACAATATGTTTATCCATCCACCATTTGTTGCTTACAGTTTTGGGTGATTATGACTAAAGCTACTATGAACATTCACACACACATCTTTGTGTGGATGTATGTTTTCATTTGTCATAGGTAAATATCTAGGAGTGGAATGGCGGACTCATATAGTAAGTTTATATTTAACTTTAAAAGATACAGCCATACTGTTTCCCAGAGTGACTGTACCACGTTGCATTCCTATCAGTAATGTGCAAGAGTTCCAATCGTTCCACATCCTTGTCAGCACTTGGTGTTGTCAGTTTTTGTTGTTATTTTGTGTGTTTTAGCCATTCTAGTAGTTGCATTGTTGTGTATTGTTGTGGTTTTACTTTGCATTTCCCTGATGACTAATGATGCTGAGTATCTTTTCATGTGCTTATTGGCCATTTGTGTATCTTCATCAGTGAAATGTCTGTTCAGATCTTTTTCCTATATTTGTATTGTGTTGTTTGTCCTTTTATTATTGAATTGTACAATGCCTAATTTTTTTAAAATTTATTTTATTCAAGTATAGTTGATTTACAATGTGTTGATTTTTGCTGCACAGCAAAGTGATTCAGCTATACATATACACACATTTTTTTCATATTCTTTTCCATTATGGTTTATCACAGGATATTGAATATAGTTCCCTGTGCTATACAGTAGGACCCTGTTGTTTATCCATTCTATACATAATAGTTTGCATCTGCTAACCTCAAACTCCCAATCCATCCCTCCCCCACTCCCCCTTCCTTGGCAACCACAAGTCTGTTCTCTATGTCTGTGAGTCTGTTTTGTAGGTAAATTCATCTGTGTCATATTTTAGATTCCACATATAAGTGATATCATATGGTATTTGTCCTTCTCTTTCTGACTTCACTTAGTTTGATAATCTCTAGGTCCATCCATGTTGCTGCAAATGGCATTATTTCATTTTTTTATGTAAAATGCCAAATTTTTAATAGCTAAATGTTCCCTATGACCCAGTCTGAGGCACGGAAGTCTGATTTCTGTCTCAACTGCTTTATCTCACTTAGAGAGACAGATTTAATAATAGTAAAATACAGAATGTGCCTCCATCCAAGTCATGCTGACCACCGAAAAGTTATTTTAATCCATTGCACCTTTTAAAACTGAACAAGCATTTGTCCTCTGAACCCTAAACATGGTTAATATGACTTTTAACTTCCTTTTTTCAGGAACATAAACATGTAACAATGCTTGTGTAAGAAAACACCCACACTTTAGCTGATACCTGCTTTTTCTCTTCTTATGTCAACTAAAGTTAAATAATCACCAACAGAACTTGGAGGAATCTATTCCAGAGATAAATCCCTTAGCTTCTTGATACTCTGATGGGTCATTGCTCTGAGTAAGAAAATCCTTACATCAGGAAATCTATGCCTTGGCTCAAATTCTTGGAGTTTCTGATTTTTACATAAAGTCCTAACCATGCCAGGGGGAACCATTCCATAGAGTTCGTCCATGTGTCTGTGCTTCATTCAATTCTCTCCCATGGTGGGACACAGAATAAATCTAGTAAGTTTGATAATTTAATAATGGTTACCATTGTAGATGGCTTATTGTGTGCCTGGTCCTTGGAACTTGGAGTCCATAATCTCATCTAATCCTCAGGTAAACCCTGAGAAATGGTGGCTGTTATTATCCCCACTTATAGGTGTGGAAGCTAAAGCTTACAGAGGAGAAGTAACTAACCTGCCCGAGGTCTCATAGCCAGCAGAAGCTGGGCCAGGTTCAAACATTGGATCCAGTGCTACTAACCACCCTACTGCACTGCCTCTCATTCTGTGTATCAGGATTGCCTCATCTGTTCAGCCAGAACACAGCGGTGCTTGCACGGTGGCCTCTGTGCTAGCCACACGAGTGGGCTTTCCCCCTTTATTCGCCCTCACTCTATTTGACCAGTTGGAAGGCTAACACTGCATTTCCTAGACTTCTGGATGTGAATGAGGTTGTGCCAATGAGATGCAAGGTTAGGAAATGTTATGGGTTAAATTGTGTTCCCCCAAAAAGATATGTTAAAGTCCTAACCTCCGGTGCCTGTGAATATGACCTTTTTTGGAAATGGAGTCTTTGCAGACATAATCAAGTTAAGATGAGGTCATTAGGGTGTGTCCCTATCCAATATGACTGGTGTCCTTGTAAGAAGAGGAGAATGCCATGTGAAGACAGAGACACATGGAGAACTTCATGCGACGACAGAGGCGGCGATGGGAGTGATGCAGCTTTAAGCCAAGGAACACGGCCACCACCAGGGGCTAGGAAGAGGCAAGGAAGGATTCTACCTAGAGCTTTAGAGGGAACATGGCCCCGCCCACACCTTGATCTCAAATGTCTAGCCTCCAGAACTATGAGAGAATAAATTTCTGGTTTTAGGCCACCCAGTTCGTGATACTCTGTTACCAGCCTGAGCTGACTAACACCGGAAGGTAGAGCAAGGCAGAGGCTGCTGGCAGGCAAGCTGGGGGCCGGGGGCATGAGCAGTTTCAGGGGCCAACTCTCCGCCCACTGCCATCACAGCTTGTGGCCAGAGACAGTCACAGCAGGTCCTGGCTCTGGATCTTGGCTTTGAGGCTGGACCTTGAAGGCTGTGCTCCAGTGGTGGTCCCTAGCTCCACTTCTCCAGCCCTTCCAACAACTTTTGTAAGGGCTCAATTCCCTGGGTTAAATCCTTTTCTGCTCTATTTCCTGTACTGAACCCTGATTGACACACATTCCTAATGCTGCTAAATATTGGATAGACTTAAAAGTGGAGAAGATTCCCGTGTGGAAATCAGGGCAAGCTATACTAGAAACACAGCCACAGGGGTGGAGGGCTTCAGGCCTGCCTTGGTCCGCAGGTCTCTCTCTAATCTCCAGGTGACGCACCTTTCCGTTTTCCAACAACCTGAATTCCTTTCGCAGAGCTGACATCATCAGTGGGTTTCACCCCACTTAGGTTGGCAACATTTGCTGGATTGTTCTATTGTCAACTTGTTTACTCTGGGAACTCTGTTTTCCAAAATTGCCTTCCTGGTATGGTTCTGAGTTTGATTTGGCCACAGCTGAAGTTCTGCAAGACCCAAGAAGCAGAACTGATGCAGCAACCCTGAAGGTTGTTATTGGCGGGAGGCACTGAAAGAGAGTTTGTCACACCCTCCTTGCTCTGTTTCCCCTCCTGACTGCCAGGTGCCTGACCAGTAATGGCCCAGGGTCACTGTTGGATGCTGCACTGTCACCTCCCAGAGACAGTAGCCACTGCTCTTTGGTTAGCACTTAGGATGGCTAATCCCTTCTTTGAATAACCTGTTTCTCCTTGTCCCAGAGCTAGGGGCACCGTCTGCTCAGAGTTCCTGCATTTTCTCCTTTTTTCAGGCTTTTTCTTTTCTTTTTTGGAATCAAGATGCAATAGGGTAGATTTCCTTCCAAGCCTCCATCTCTCTCCTGTTTGATTCACATAATTCAGGTAGTTTTCTTTGATGCTTGTCCTATTTTGAGGTTGGGTGATGGGGGAGGGAAGGACAAGGAAGGATTTAAGGGTCATTTCTTGTAGCAGGATCCAGTGGGGACTGTTATGGGGCTAACTGATGCATGTATGTCTCAAAATGTCAGAAACCACAGGCAGATTGGAGGGTTGAGAAAACTCTCAGTGAGAACCATCAAGCTGCTCATTCTGTCTGTCTTGATAAATGCCCTTTTTATTAGGGGATGAGGGTGTTATGGTGATGCGAGAGGGCTGAATGGGGAAGGATTTGGTGTTTTGGTTTTATGTGATTATTTATAGGCAGGGGCATAACTTGTATGAACCACTGTAAAAGTTTTCTTCTCTGAGCTGTACTGAAGTCATGTCCCCCTAACACTGTGGATACCATAAGGGAGGAGAATGCTGTTTTCTATGATTCCCAGACTAGATCAGTTCCTACCTTCTTGACATTGCCCAAAGACCAACAAGGAACCCACAGCTACTAAAGAGGGCAGGGAACAGCCGGGGCAGGTGACTCAGTGGCTGGGAATGGACGTGTTTTATTGGTCATCTTTCCATCCATTTCTTTGGGCTCTAGAATTTGCACATGTTGGAGTGAAGTGTGTGGATGCAGTTCTGAACTCGTCATGACGTTCTGATGCGTACAGACTGCTTTCACTTGCAAAAAAGACACAGAGCCTGGCTGGAAAAAATCACATGTCAGACTTGAGTCATCTGTCCTTAAGGAAATTCTTGGACTGTGGAAATCCTTTTCTGATATTCTGGCCGACCCCACATTTACTCACATATGGGAGAGCCTGGGGAGATCCTCTCAATAGCTATCACAACACTTCTATCTCCACCTGAAATCTCGGGACCACCCAGACCTTCTCACCTTTGGCTTCCGTGGCTCAGGGAAGCAATCATATTGCCACAAGCTCCGAGAAGACTCAGGCTTGCTTCACGCACACTGCTCTTGACTGCTGGCATTAACCTTGCAGACAGAGGCCCTAATTATACCAGTCACTCTGCCCGATAGACCTGGAGTATCCCCATGATTAATAGGAGAGATTCAGTCAAAACACAAGATATCTCATTTCCTAGTTGGGTGTACAAGCAAAGTACTGCGGAAATGTAGCCTCCACTACTCCAGCTGAAATGTCTCGGCAGGTTTCCTTCTATTCCCAAGCAATTGGAAACAACAAGGGTGTCTCCTTAGAATCCAAAATCATATTCAGGAAGAGGTGGGGGAGGTAGTCATTAGAGGTCCCAGGTGGTTTTTTAACAAAAGTCACTTTATATAAGTTCACTATAGAAGAGTTGGAAATTATAGAAAAATATATGAAAGAAACCAAAAGTCACACACAATCCCACCAGCCACAGATAACTCTGGCATTTTTGGGTATCTATTTCCATCCGTTTTGATGCATACATAGAGTAATAGCTCACACAAAATACTCTGTTTTTTAATTTTTTTTTTACTTTAGCATACTATCCAAATTATTAAATACTGCCAGTCAACACATATGGAGCATTAGCTGTGTACTGAGACCAATTTTCCATACTCCATACTCTACTGATAATACCTCATTTAATCCTCTCAAGTACTAGAAAGAAAGCTACTTTTATCTCCACCACTCTACAGATGAGGAAATTGAGGTGAGGAGGTATTAAAACAACTTGCCCAAGGTCATTAGTTAATACACAGTAGAGTTAGAATTCAAACCCTGGCAGCCTGGCCACAAACCTGTGCTCTTAGGTGCCACTGTGCCGTGCTCTGGTTTCCAGTGCTGGCTCCCCAACAAATGAGCTGTTGACCTTGGTAGGTCTCTGGTCCTTCTTGTCACAGCTTCTGTAGGCCTGGCACCAAGGCATGCTGTGCAAATGTTTTCTGAGCACCTACTATGTGTAAGGTGCTGTGGCTGCAAATTAACAAACACAGGGTCCTGTTCTCAAGAGTGTCAAAAGGTCATAAGGAGACAAACACCGTTTCCTTAAAGCATGGCATAGCCAGGGAATTCATGGAAAGACCTCCAGGGGGTGTCCTGCAGGCAACAGCGAGAGGAGGACCTGCTGTTTGGGGTGACCCTGAAAGTGGCCAGCAGCCCAGCTTTCAGCACCTGAAAGAGGGGGATCACTCTAAACAGTTGTGGATCCTCGTAGGGTTGACCTGGCCAGGACCGGGGCAGTAATGCTGCTTGGAATCAGGTGGTGAAAGAGCCGTGTTTCCAGGAAGTGCATTTGTTGCCATGGTGCCCAGATAGCAGGAGGGACCAGAGAGAGAGGAGCCTCTGTGCCGTCTGCCCTGTCCCCGGGAAGGTATTTATGGGGGGAGGATGAGCCCAGGAAAGAATTAGGGACCAATTCCAGCCCCAGGAGGACAAGAGGAGGACAACGTTCCTGGCCACGGCCTGGCCTCCTACAGGCAAGGCTCTTGGAAGCCTGAGCTTTGAGTGACAAGGATGCTCAGGGCAGCCGACGCCACGCTGCCAGCCTTGGCCAGGACCCCTCATCCTCAGAGCTTGCAGCCAAGTGACAAGCTGGGCTGCCACTCCTGTGTTCTCCCTCTTTCATCTGTCCTACCGTGCGGATGAGAGGAAATGGGAGATGCTTTGAATAGTGAAAGCAGCAGGCCAGGGTAAGGCCTCTATAGGTGTGCTTATGCCTGCAGAAAACTAGGTCCACGTCATTAACCCATGTCTCATGAAAATTGAACCCGTCCCCCTCCAGGCTGGCGACTGGGCTGTGCCCCTCTTGTCAAAGAACTGTCAGTGTCTGGGAAGCATGGACAGGCCGTATTTTCCTGCTAGAGAGTCCTGACTACAGCCCCCAGGCATGTCCTCCGGGCAGGCACTGAGTCGAGACTTTTCTGTGCACTATCGCACAGAACCCACACAGCATGAGGCAGGTTCTAGGATTTCTCTTGCGTGGACAGGGAAATGAGCCTTGGAGAAGCCAGGGCCACACCGGGGCCACGTTGGGGCCATGCTGCTACTGAGTGACAAGAGTTTGGATTCAAACCCAGAGGCATCTAATCACAAATTGCTCGCTTGGTCTTGTGTGACTGCATCCATTTGTGTGACACTTGAAGCTCACTTTGGCCTGGAAATAAACTAACAGTTTAAATCCTTTGGGCTCATTTGGTGTCATTTTATTTAGGCAAAGTGTTACTGGGTCGTCAGGGAACCAGAGAAGTGGCAGGTGGGTTCTGTCTTTATCTGTCTCAGAGCCCACGTGTCCAGGTTCCAGTCCACACTCCAACCCCACCGAGGACTCCAAGGAGAGCTGGGAGGGGCGGCACGGTTGCCTGCTCACTCCTGTATCCACAGCAACTAGACCAGCATCTGCCCCACACCCAGGACTCCATCCACACGCTGCATGAAGAGGGGGTGAGGCTCAGGACACCGAGGCTGAAGGCAGACTCCTATCCATCAGGGAAGCTCTTTCTCACCTGTCTCAACCAGCCTCCTTACCTCCCCACACACCCCCTGTTCTGGTGGAGGTCATCTGCACCCCACCCCGTCCCACCTCTCACTTTTGCTTATGACAAAAGGATGCCCTCCTACCAGGCGAACACCACTCCCGTCTCCAAGGCCCAGATCCACATTCCTCCCTCCTGCACAGAACTCCCCACCAGCCAGTGGCTTCCTCCTCCTCTCAACTCCTGGCACATCTGTCTGAGCTGTGAAAGCCTGGGGGCCCCTCCAGAAGGTCCCCCATCCTGCTCTCCTTCCCCTCTGTCTCCCACTTGCCATTTCATCCTCACCATTTGTGTGTGTGCTGGAGTGGGGGGATGCAGTAAGGAACTGTTGCGTCACAGCTCTTGTATTGTTACAGGAGGTAGGAAATTATAAAGACATTAAGTTTCTAGAATGATGCTTGCAGAATAATGTTTGTAGAATAATATTAGCACTAAGCATATTTCAGTCCCAGCTTCTTCTTTTGTTTTTAAGACTCTGAAATTCCAAGTCTAATTTTTCCGTGCCCATCAAAAAATTGAACCTTCCTGTGGGCTTTTACCACCACCATCCGCCACTTTCATCAGGAGCTCACATGAGCCGTGTACTCACACTCCCACCACACAGGTAGCAATCCAAACACACAGCAGGCCCTGATTCTGGACAGAGAGACCTCTGCCAAAGCTGGGGGAAGAAAATCGAATCCCATTCATTCATACTTTGATGTTTGCTGAGTATCCCCTATGTTCCAGGCACTGCCTTGGGGACACAGTAGTGACTAACATTCCAGTGCAGGGAGCCAGGAGTAGGCAGATAGCACTTTCTAGGGAGGGAAGGAGGTGCTATGGAGAAAGTAAAGCAGAAAACTGGACGAGTGGCAGGAGCCCAGCGTGGACGCCAGGCAGAGGGATCAGCACGAGCAAAGGCCCTGGGGCGGGAGCGTGCATGGCAAGCCAGGCCCGCAGGAAGGCAGAGGAGTGGACCGTGGCAGTGGACCAGGGAGAGAGTCAGGTGCCGAGGTCGGGGCCGGGGGTAGATCATAGGACCTTGCAGATGACTTCACATGGCTTTGTGTTGTGCCCAGGTCAGCTGGAGAACCTTTGGAGGATCTTGACTTGTTTTTTTACTTCTGTGTTAAAGAATCACTCTGGCTGCTGAGTGGTGAACAGACTTGGGGGCTGGGGCAAACGTGGATGCAGGAAAACCAGTTTGGAGGCTGATGGTGGTCTAGGGGCTGGATTCTAGGTACACTTTCAAAGACAAGCTGATGGGATTTCCTGATGTCTTGGATATGAGTGTTAGAGGAAAAAGAAGTTTGATGAAGTTGACTTTATATGGAAACCATTTTCAAAGTGCTCGTGTGCATATTATTAGGGTCTTTGATGACCCCTGGGAGGTGGGCGGGACTTCTCTTTACAGATGGAGAGTCTGAGGGCCAGAGAGAGAAGGGGCTTGTCCCATGTCACAAGTATTGTTTCTTAGACCCAGGCCATTGGCTGCTCCTGAGGCATTTAATCTCGTTTCATGCTGTATGTTCTGAGAGAGCCTGAGCAGGAGGGCTGTGTAGGGCAGGAGAGGGTGAGCTGGGCCCCAGGAGGAGGTCTGCACAGAGGCCAGTGTGAAAGGAGTCAGGACACCACAGGCGGGGCCCGGGGTTATGGTCGGAGGCTGTCTCTGCACCCTCCACCCTGCAGAGCAAACGTCCTTCACCCTCAGTAGAAAGACTGTGAAGGTGGCACCCTTGGCTCTGCCGGCTCCCCTCTGGCGCTAGATGGCAGAGTCGATTCTACTCATTACCACCCCGAGCTCCCACTCCAGCACCTTCCATGGTGGTCACAGCATGATTTGTTGGTGACACAGAGGTCCCACTAGCCTCAGAGCAGTTGGGGAAACCCAGACCCTTTGCAGTAGTTCAGGGAGGAAATGGGATAAATGTGCTGCCAGAGAGGGTGACCCTATGCTGCCAAAAGGCTCAAGACATCTTGTCACCCAGTTCCTCAGTGGGGTCCTGGCTGGAACAGAATCTAGCCCTTACCGTTCAAGAGACTTCAATGCTGGGGCTGTTATTACAGAGTTTGGGCAGGTTAAGGAAACCCAGAGACCAGCTGCAATGGGGGCTGTTGTTACCACCAGACCTAAAAAGGAGGAGGAAAGGTATTCCTGGAGGCCTGAGGGCTGGAGCATGAAGAAAGGACTGCCCCGAGGGAGCAGTGGTCATGGGGCCACGTCCAGGGCCAGAGCAGGGCCAACAGGGCAGACTTTCCCCGGCTCTCCTCCCCAAGGAAGGTCTCGCATTGGCCAACCCAGCCAGAATCCAGAAGGCGAGGGAACCCCTGGTGCTGCCATCCTCAGGACCAGCCTTGGGGTACACAGGGCAGGGCCAAGAACAGAAGAAGAGAGAGGCAGAGGGAGAATAACAAACACACCAGAGATGCCTCAAACCTGGGGGAAATGTGTGCTTAAACACTACATTGATCGTTCATTACTGCTTTCCCTGAACCTGTGCTAAAGTTACCGCTGGAGAAAATCAAGTTCTCTGGAAAGAATATCCTGGTAGGAATAGTGATTAGGTACTAAAATCCAGAGACTGTGAAATCTTGACTCCTGGGGACTTTCCAAAACAGACTTAAAAAATCACTGGCTTCAGATGTCAGAGAGCTTCCAGAAGGCAGAGGAATAGACCTAAGCCCCAGGAAGTCATTTCTAGCTCTAGTGTTAACGTATGTGATCCAGTATTTTCCAAAGTGGCCTATATAATTTTGATATAATGGAAACATAAGTCATTTTCCAGGCAGAGTCTATACTAGCAGATAGGCTACTACTATGTAACCCTTTTCAGGGCAGACACATCTTGATAATTGGGATGGTGTAGATGGGTCTTAAAGTCCTCATAAATTCTAAGTAATTAGGATGCTTTGGAACCAAAAGGAATTTGTTGTAAACTGGGACTAAACATGTTGCCTTCTTAGTGTGAAGTTTTTTTTTAATTAAGACTTTTTTTATTCCTCTTTTTCCTCAACTAAAATCTAGGTTTCCACAGGCGACCAGCTGGCCTTTTGATTTGAGCAGAATTTGCTGCTGCTTATAAAGTCAAAGATCAATGCTTATCAAAAATCGTCAGCCTGGAAATCTCTTTATTTTCCTGAGCTGTGTAGGCGGCTTTTCTGATAACATGCACTCACTCTGGTGCTACATTTTGGAGGCGGTTTGCATCTGAAAAGCACCCTACAATCTGCTTTCCCTCCCAACACCCAGGCACATTGGTCGGCAATTCCCATCAGTCCTTTCTAGCTGCTCCATGGGGTCAAGGCTGGGTCACAAAGCTCTGAATTCACTCCATCTATCCAGAGAGGGGGAGATGGGAGCGCAGACCTGCCGGAGGGCTTCCACACTTCGCTGAGATGCACCCTCTTTAGGTCCCTGTCTCCTTCGCCTTCTCTCTGTGGCTGCCTCATGGTGTTTCTGTCCTTTTTTGCCCTTTTTTCCCCCTTTCTCCTCTGGTAGGGATTTTTGGGAAAGGATCTTAAATTGTAAGCGTTTGCACTCCCACTCCTTTAAATCATCTCTAGATCACTTATAGTACCTAATACAATGTAAATGCTATGTAAACAGTTATAAATACAATGTAAATGCTATGTAAATAGTTGCCAGTGCACATCAAATTCAAGTTATGCTTTTTGGAACTTTCTGGAATCTTTAAAAAAATATATTTTCTAGGGGACTTCCCTGGCGGCCCAGGGGTTGGGACTCCCCTCTTCCGCTGCAGGGGGCAAGGGTTCGATCCCCGGTCAGGGAATTAGGATCCTGCATGCCGTGCAGTGTGGCCAAAAAATTTTTAGATAACATAAAATAAAAAATATCTGCTACCCCTGGTTGGTTGAATCTGCAGATGTGGAAGGTGGACTGTAATTCTTCTGAAAAAAAGAAGGCAACCTTCACTGACAGTGCATACATTCCTCCAGCTGATAGGTGGCGTTGCATTCGATTACTGTCAGTACCCTAGAAATTTAAAAGGAAAAATTTGTATTTCTAGATATAATTAAACAGTTGTGATTTCCACTTGATTATCTTTCTTTTCTTTTATCATGCCATTTCTTTTAGTTCAATATAGCAAGAAAAAAGATGAAGAAGGAACTCCAAGCCTATGTAAAAGCTTGTGCTGATGAATTAAACCAAAGCACCTCATTCATTCATTCATCCAATCATTCATTCAATGATATTAACAAGGGATACTTTTTGAGTATTTACTCTGTGCCAAACTTTATGCTAAGAACTTAAGATGATTACCTCATTCAATCTATATAATTACTCTATGGGATAACTGCTAATATTATCACTATTTCATAAGTAAGAAATTTTCAAGAAATATGCCAGGTCCTATGCTAAATGGGGATGAACAGAAAAACTAACATATTTTCTTGGCATCAAGGATTTAGGACCATGGAGGCAGAGACAAATGCATAAACAAAAACATAAAATAAAATATTATAGGAGCCACCATGAGCAGCTGTTAGGGTCCAGCTGGGCACAAAGGAGGGAATGGTCCCCTCTCCTTACTGTTATTCAGCTGGCTGTAAGTCCTGAGGCTTTCCAATGGGTTGGGAAAAAATGGGCCTAGCACCAGCATCTCAACACACTTTTTTTTCAGCCAAAGCTCTTGGCCACTCCCCCTTTTCCCAATCACCTCTGCTTGCAGGTTCCCCCACCACCCTATTGACTGTGTTATCCCCCAGACCCTTGGGTATGCTCACCCCCAGCCCTAGAAAAGAAAAGCCCAATACTTTCTGTGATAACCATGTTGTGATGTAAAAAGTATACTCTGTTAACTGCAGGTACCCTAAGCCCTCTTAGGAAAGCCAGCCTGGGAAGATACCATGATCAACTTTTGAGGGCAGAGCAGGGAGGTTACAAGGTGAAAAGTCAAAAGTAATGCTCAAAGATGAGAGAGTAAGAGGAATTTGCTCTGCTCCTGAGAGGAAGAAGGAAAAAGAAATGAGGCAGAGAGAAGCCAGAGCTACCCAGAGGGTGGGTCCCTAGGGGTAAAAGTAGCAGAAACAAGTGGTCCATGCTGGTGGCCTGAGGAAACTTCTAAGAATGAGGACGCCTAGTGGCCAGTTGTAGTTGTAATCCCTTTCTTCCCATCCCCACCGCAACACACACACACGCGCGCACACACGCGCGCACACACACACACACACACACACACACACACACACGGTAGAGAAGTCTACCACACTCAGGAATACCTTGACACCTTTTGGAGGAAAACAAAGGGCTGAATCTTGTGTGAGGGTGAATGCACTGTGACATACAGACAGGGAGCTAGGTGCAGGGGCACATCCAAATTTCATGGAATCTGAAGCTCATACAGTTTGGTGAGATGCCCTTAAAGAAAAATAATATAAAAATATCAACCTTTTGCAAATTTTACCAAAACATATGACCACGTGAACACTTTGCTAGGGCCTCCCACAAGGGAACAGCCCTGGAATTTAAGCTTCATTAGCTTTCTTATAAATCTTTCGCTGGGAAGACGTGACCACAGGAGAGCCAGGCCCCATTTGAGAATCCTCAGAAATTTTTGAGGGGGCTTTGGGCTCCATAGTCCACACAATGGGGGAGTTTGAGTCAAGCTGATCTAGATCTCAGGGGCTGGCTGGATATGACTGACAGCTGGGTTATAATCACCTTCCTAGTCTCCAGAACAAACTACAATCTCAGAGGAGGAGAGACCAGGGTGAAGGAGCGACTGAAGGCAGCTGCGTCGGAACCTGGAAGGGTAAGTCTGAGAGCTTGCGTTTCTGGAGGGGATGGGAGGGAGGATGAGCACAGGCCTGCAGAGTGAGGTGAGCCAGCTCTATAAAAGCTCTTCAAGTCTAATAAGAAAATTGCAATGGAGAGATCCCCTGCCCTCGCCTCCATCCCAGGGTACACAGTAAGGTCTGTCCTCCACTCTGATTACCCTCATTTTGGAGCTCAGAAAGAAGCTAATCAGAAGACTCACATTGTACAAGCTACTTCAAGTGCAATTTAGAATTCAGCGTGACAAAGGGAGTCATCGGGTGTGTGATTATAGAGAAATATTCCAACGTAATTAAGGCAGGAAGGTGCAGGGGTGGGCGGTTGGACAGGGATGGTCAGAAGAAACCGGGCACAGCTCACCACCACTCTCAATAGCTCCCAGCTCTGCACACCAACCAATGAGGAAACACAGCTTCCCTGTGTTCCTGCGTGTCCAGTAGCATTGCCAGTAATCCTCACAGCCGTCTCAGTGGCGTGTATTAGTTTTCTCTTGCTGCTGTAACAAATTACCATAAATTTAATGTTTTAAAATAATACATTTATTTTCTTATAGTTCCATAGGTCAGAAGCCTGAGATGAGTCTCACTGGGCTTAAATCAAGGTGTCAGCGGAGCTGCATTCCTTGTTGGAGGCTCTGGGGAGAAATCATTCTCTTGTCTTTTCCAGCTTCTAGAAGCTGTCTACACTCCTTGGTCATGGTCCCCTTCCATCTTCAAAGCCAGCAAGTCTTTCTCACATCTCATTACTGTGACATTGACTCTCCTGCCTTCCTCTTTCACATGTAAGGATCCTTGTGATTACATTGGCCTCACCCAGATAATCCAAAATAATCTCTTTATTTTAAAGTCCAGCTGATTAGCAACCTTACTTCTCTTTTCCCAAATAATGTAACATATTCACAGGTTCCAGGGATTAGGGGATTAGGATGTGGACATCTTTGGGGCCATTATTCTGCTTCTCACAATAGGAAATATTATTATCTCCTATTTTCCAGGGGAGGAAAATGAGGCACAGAGAGGTTCTGCGGCTTGCTCAACATCACAGAGCCAGTGAGCAGTAAAGTTGGGATTCACCCAGGCCCATTTGATGCCAGACCCTGTATTCTTAACCTTTAAACTGTACTCCTTTCATATAATCATTGTTCTTTTGTTCAATACTTTATTGAATTTTATTTGACACTTCCATTGATAGAAGCATTGGGTAAGGCAAAGGCTCTGGGGGCAGGAATTGCTGGTGGTATGGACATGCAGGAGTGGGAGAGGCATACTGTATACCCCATAACAGTGCCAAGTGGGAGACCATCTGCTTGTGTTAGGTCACAAGAGACCTGGGTTCACATCTCAGCTCTGTCACTTGTATCTATGTGCCTTCCAGCCAATTGCTGGATCTCTGAGTTTCCTCTGCAAATGATAATAACAGAACCCACCTTACAGGCTTGTTATAGTAACTAGAACAGCACGTATGAAGCTCCCAGCTGTGCCTAGAGCACAGGTGGTGTTCCATGAATGCTGCTGTTATGCCCTCTCTCTCCTTGGCCCCTCTCCCCAAGGAACCTTAACTTCTCACAGGTAGGTATTAACAGGGGAAATGGTGGCTGAGATTTCTGGATTCTGAGGAAGCAGATCTGGGGAAGCTGAAACAGAACAGGTAGGAGGAGGACAAGGAGCTCTGCTTTCATCTGTCTTAGGTAGTGCACATTAGATTTAATTAGAGAAAAAGGGCTCTGTGGCCAAAACACATTATAAAAACACTGATGTCTCCCTCCCTCCCTTCCTTCCTTCTTTGTGTTTTTAGAAAAGTTTGGAAGAAGGAGAGGAGAAATGAAATGTCCATTAGATTTAGAGTTCTTGGTTGCAAGCAACAGAATCTGACTCTGACTAACTTAGATGAAAGTTGAAATTTAGTGGAAGGACATGGGGTGACACCAAATTGAAGACAAAGCTGAACATCTGGGTCTCGGGAAGACAGGAGCATGTAGACAGCAGGAAGGAATAGATAGCCTCTTCAGGGCAGCAATGCCCTGAGTGGAGCCCTTCCCGCTGGCCCCCTGGGCTTGGCATTGGGCCCACTATCCATCTTCCTGGGAAGCAGAGTTACTGGACTAGCCTGGGATACTTGCTGGCCCCATGTCTCAGTGGGCAGGGAACCTTGACTGACTGTCCCTCCAGAGCATCTCCAGAGGGCACGATGGGGTTCCCCAAGAAGATGCCAGCAAGCAAACAACTGTCACCTTTGACAAAGGTCACCTTTGCAAAGCAACCATTGGTCACCTTTGCTATGTCTGAAAATGTATCTTTCACCCCTGCCCTGCCTCCAGGACCCTCTTTCATTTCCTCATTCATTCTGTTTAAACTGCAAAATGTCATTTTTGTAGCTACTGCCACCCCCCCCAAAAAAAAAAACAACAGGAAAAAGAAAAGCTTCATGCTTCTTGGACCTGGGGAGAAATACTTTATGTTTTACTATAGGGTCAACCGAGTTTGGTTAATACGGGACCCTGAGCATAGTGACCTTTTGCTGTGTCAACATCAGTCGAAAAAGGACCACTATGTGACAGAAGACCCACCTGTTAAAACCTCATATTTTACAGTTGAGACACAAGTCGGAGATGCTCAGTGACCTGCTCAAGGTCACAAGGCAGTTTAGAGGCAGGATCTCTGCTGGTTCCTTCCATTAAACAACCTAGGCCTTTGGAGTGGCAGTGCCTCATCAAGAGGGAGCTTCCTCTTATCTGTCATGTACAATGTTGCCCCATCATGGATGAGGATGTGAGTGGCGCCTCCTGGCATTTGCGGTACGATATGGCACTGAAACCCAGCACCCAGGGATGGGCTCCTGGGCGATGGAGCTCCGCTGGCTGTGCTTGAGGTGTCCAGAGTCAGATGCAGCTCCCTTGTCAGTCCGTGCCCCTGAGGGCTTAAAAAAGGAAAGAAAGAAAAAGAAAAGAGAAACACTTCCAACCTCTGATTTTAGAGAACAAGGCAAATTTCTCATTTTGACAGAATCAAAACCCAAATCCGTCTTACCAAGAGACCAAAGGAAAAAACAAAGTTCAATAGATTTTTTTTCTTAAACTGTTGGATCCCATTTGAAAGGAAATGGGTTTCTTTCTTTAAAAGAGAGACACAAGAGAAATGAGAGTCCCTCCAGGATGGAGAAGTCAGAAGTATGGTGTCCCTACGTGCCCGGAAGCCAAGGGAGGGTCAGCAGTTTCAGGGTGTGGTTGACAGGTGATTTGACCAGGGGGTGCAGAACTGGAAGAGGGTAAGGTTTCCAGAAGAACTGGGGGGTCTCTTACTGTCCAGTGACTTCCAAATGGCATTCTTCAGTTTCAAGGAGGGCAGGGCAGGGTGAGCTACTCAAATCAAAGTTGGCACTACAGTGAGCCTCCAAGCCCCACCTCTAAATGCTGGGCCTAATTGTCTTGCTCTAAAGTAGATGGAATCTAAACCCCAACACCCCATTCTACCTTTATTGCATTTCTAGGCTGTCCTTGCCCCCAGACTTTTCTTCCTGATGGGCCACTTGAGTGAAAAACAAAACAAAATAACCCAAGACCTTGCAGCAAAATGAAGCAAAACCAATCATGTATTTCACCAGGAATAAAGTATTCTGTTGTTGATTTTTTAATGCAGACACTTTGCCTTGGTATGATTTATACCTCATTTTATCTTTCCGATACATTTAGCCATCAGTTGGTGGGAAGTTTTCAGAGCCCTGCTCAAATGTCATCTTATCCAAGAGATTGGCCATCCTATCCCCAAGAGAATATGCCCTAGTACCTAGAAAACCCCTGGCATATATTAGGTGTCCAGTAAATATTTGTTGAATGAATGAGTGACAAATTCTTTCACTCAGATGTGCCCAGACCCGGTTGTGCTGATGCCCACAATATTCATCGACTACCCTCCGAGGTAGATACAGTGGGCACAGTATGGGAGGGATAAAGGGAATAGTACCCCAGGCTGCAGCCCTGGAGGACTTGAATGTGTAACTTGGGAGGAAAAAAAAAATGTACGTGTTATAGAAGTTAGTGAACTCGTAACAGAAACAGAGCAACAAGGAGGCAAATAGGGCCGTCCATCTGCAAGTGATTTCATTCATCCATCAAATGTCCTGAGTGCTGACTGAGGCTGGCTGCTCAGCTGAGTGCTGGGGCATGATGAATCCTGAGGTCCACCCTGCCCTCCCCGAGCCTTGAGTCTGGTGGGGTGAAGGGAGAGTGAGAAGAACGCCCAGAGCCAGAGACAATTTAAGTCTCAGGCTTTATAAGAAACTTATTTAATATTCTTTAATTACCTTAAAATCAATGTAGAAATTTGACTAAGAATTGAGGATTGGAAAATCTATTTTAAGTTCATGTAATTGATTTTGTGGGATCAACTTTTAGAGCTGGGCAGAGCTTGGAGATCCTCTAGCCCACCCCACCCCCTCCTTTATTATCAAATGTGGAAAGCGAGGCTCAGATCAGCCGATGAATAGTTTTCCATATAAGAAAGAGGGCCCAGATCCCTAGGGTGACAAAATCACCATCTCTATATGGTCACGTATAGTGGGGAAAGCATACAATATGATAGCGACTTTATGGTCATGGAATTTTACTTTTTAAATTTTATACATCATTAAAGCAGGATGTGAGATTTGTGTGTTTATCAAAATGAGAGTGTATGCCTGACCCAGTCCTCTGCCAAAGTAACATTGTTGTGAAAGATAAGGAAAGAGAGAGAAGCTGCCCAGATCAGAGGAAGCCATGGAGACCTAGTGACTGTACGTGCCATGATAAATGACTCATGGTTATGTAAGATGTTAACAACAGAGGGACCTAGGGGAAGAGCACACAGAATTTTCTGTACCGTCTTTGCAAATCTTCACAATTATTTGAAAATAAAAAGCAATGTTTTTTCTTTTTTTTTTAAATTAATTAATTAATTAATTTATTTTTATGGCTGTGTTGGGTCTTAGTTTTTGTGCAAGGGTTTTCTCTAGTTGTGGCAAGCGGGGGCCCCTCTTCATCGCGGTGCGCGGGCCTCTCACTGTCGCGGCCTCTCTTGTTGCGGAGCACAGGCTCCAGATGCACAGGCTCAGTAATTGTGGCTCACGGGCCCAGTTGCTCCACGGCATGTGGGATCTTCCCAGACCAGGGCTCGAACCCGTGTCCCCTGCATTGGCAGGCAGATTCTCAACCACTGCGCCACCAGGGAAGCCCAAAAAGCAATTTTTAAGAAGGAGAGCATGGTGTGGTGGATTGTATTTTCTAAAAGTGGATGCCACATGGTCTTCCAAAGTTTGCCACCTCCACGTCAAGAGGTAGAATCTATGTTCTCTCCTTTGAGGGGGCGCAGGTTACTTACCTTCTCTGTGCTTCTGCTGCCCTGTAAAATGGGGAAAAAATGCTAGAATTGTTTTTACTGTGAAATGGGAACACACATGTAAAGCACGTAGACAGAGCTTGGAAATGTTGGATGTCATTATTGTGGGGCACAAGTTAGGAACCCAGTTATCAGAGCTGGACTGGCAACCAAAGTAACTTAATACAGCATCCCGGGAATTCCTTAAACTCCTCCTGTTTCAGGGGAGAATCCTTCCCGGGGGTGGAGATGCAAGTTTGCAGGTGGACTCTGGGAGAGACGGGATGGAGAAGATAAATGCAGAGACCAGGGATGGATGATGATGTGTAGTGCATTCGCTCGGGGGAGGAGGAAACCTCCATGGTCTGGGGCGATCAGGGGTGGTGTCAGGAGGGGGTTAGCTGTAGCTGTACCTTGAAGGCTGGCTCAGGTGCAGACAAGCAGAAAGGCAGGGAAGGGTAGCAGAGGTGGAACCAGGGCCTCATCAGGGGCCTGCCTGGGCACACTTTTAATGCTATTTGCCTTTAGCTATCCTTCTTTCTCGATTTTTACCAATGTGAAATGGTGGAAAAGAATCTGTACATTTCATCATTTTAAGGATAATAGACTCTAGCCATAAACGCAAAAGGTTCCTGCTGGCCTACATATACTCGTCAGCTGAGCCCTCTCCCTCCAAGGTCACATGTCCATCAAATGGCACAAATTGGAGCTTATACCCAAGACTGGCTACTTAGGACAGACACCACATCCATGTGCTTGTGGTGATCGGTCCAGAGGTGGTCCTGGGACACCAGCAGGACCAATCAGTGTCCTCTCCTGGGATCATAAGCACTCTGGGAGAGAGAGGGACCCCTTGTGGTGGTTTTAAGTCATGGCCACAAATTCTGTGATACTCCTGCCTTAGAATTGTAGCCCATGACTTTCCCCTTGAATTTGGGCAGGATCGTAACTGCTTTGAGCACAGAATACGATGTAAGTAACACCAGTTGACATTTAAGGCTCCAGCTTAAAAGATCATGTGGCTTCTGTCTTGTTTGTTGAAACACTTGCTCTTACAGCCTTGAACAACCAGACAGTAGAATAGAGGAGAGGAGAGGAAGGAGGGAAGGGGAGGGGAGGGGAGGAGAGGGGAGGGAATATGAGCCCTTAGTCATTTGAGTCATCCCACCCCTTGTGCTAGACATGAAGTGAAAAAGCACTTAGATGATACCAGCTCCCAGCCATTTGAGTCTCACCAGCTGTTATGGATTGAATGTTATACCCCCAAATTCATATGTTGAAGCCCTAATCCCTAACGTAATGGTATTTGGAGATGGGGCCTTTGGGAGGTCATTAGTGTCAGATGAGGTCATGGAGGTGGTGGCCTCATGATGGGACTAGTGCCCTCACAAGAAGAGACACCAGAGAGCTGTCCCAAGCACGTGCTAAGAAAAGACCTTCTGATCACATAGAAGGCAGCTGTCTGCAAGCCAGGAAGAAACCTGCACCAGAACCTGACTGTGCCGGTACCCTGATTTTGGACTTGCAGCGTCCAGACTGTAGGAAAATAAATTTCTGTTAAGTTACCCAATCTATGGTATTTTGTTATGGTAATCCAAGCACACTAAGATACCAGCTGAGACCCCAGACATAGTGGAGCAGAGAACAGCCAACCCTGCCATGCCCTGTCTGAATCCTTGGTCCATAGACTCCATAAGCATAAGAGACAGTTGTTTTATACCACTAAGCTTTGGAGTGATTTTTTAATATAGCAATATCTATTAACTGGATGGATGGTTCCTATTAACTGGAACATTGTCCTTCCAGAGCCTTGAGCTGGGGACTGTGGAAGCTTTGAGTTGCCAAAGGCCATATCAGCTAACAAAGGGACAGAGAGAAGGAACTGGCCTGAGAAATAAGCTGGCACAGAGCTGGCGATGAAGAGGAGGAAAGGTCCAGCCCTTCTTGATGATACCACTCAAACCCCTGGATCAAGCTGTGTCAATCTCCTCTTCAACTTTTCAGTTATATGAGCCAATATATATATTTTTAAGTCTTAAGCCAGTTTGATTTGGTTTATATTCCCTCCAATTATAACTGGAATAGAGATTAAAAGGATAAAAAAGGGAATTCCCTGGCAGTCCAGTGGTTAGGAATTCACACTTTCACTGCCATGGCTTGGGTTCAGTTCATTGTCAGGGAACTAAGATCCTGCAAGTTGCATGTGGGGCAGCCAAAAAAAAAGAATGAAAAGGAAGAAGAGAGAAATGGAGGAAGGCAGAAGGGGGTCAGGTGGGAAGGGGGACAAGACAAGACCTGTTCTGTTTTCCATTTAAATGTAAGTGGTATCTGTAGCAAACACCGTAGGTTGCCCATTTACCATCCATTCCCCACCTTCCACCTTATTAACAGAACCAATCCAGGTTGTCCAATGTTCCTTACCAATGATTGGCTCAGGAGTGGGCATGTGATCAAGTTCCTCCAATGAGATGCGAGGGGAGGTCTCTGGGAGGAGCCTCTGGGAAAGGCTTCCTCCTCTCCAGGAGGCGAGACAGGCCCTCTTGCCTTCTAACCGCAGGAGTTGGGAAGTACACCTGGAGGGGCCACAGCTACCTTGTACAGAAGGAACCTGGGTCTTAGATGACATTGAGCTGCTGATTGTACCTTGCCTCAGGCGCACTCTCTTCTGCCTTTTGTGTGAAATAGCAAATGACAATCCGGTTTGAACTGCGGTTTTCTGCTACTTGCAGCCCTGATATTGCAGAGCCTGAGGAAGGCCGACTCACCACCATCTTATTTTACTGAGAAAGGAACCAAGGCCTAGAGGGACATCTGTGTGTCCAGGTGTCAAAACTAACTCATGGCAGTGAGAGACAAGAGCCTCACCTCCCTTCTAACCTAGGCCTCATCCCGTGGTAAGACAGGTTCTAGAATCTTCCATGTTGCCTTGCCCCCCCTCCCCTCAGCCTAGAGCCTTCTGTAGTCAGCTGTGTCTGTGGAAGCTCATCTGATTTGAATCCAGCAGGCAATATTCCACCTAATTAATCAATTAAGAGCAGGAAGGCTACATCTCCAGAGCCTACCTGCTTTTCATGTTGAGCCTTTATAAGCCCTCACTGGTTGTTGTGATGGATGCCAGGGGCCACGGAGACCTCTGGAAGCCGAGTCTTGCTGGGCTGGCCTGTGGGCTGTGGCCCTCTTTATGGAATCTAAAGTCTGCCTTTGGATAATTACCTCCAGGTGATTGTGGGATTAATGTCACCTGGGCCAGAGATCTGCTGTTTTCTGCTTAAGGGAAGAAAAACAAAACCCTTTGGAGAGGCTCAACGACTGTGAACTTGGAAATCGCCCTAAAAATTAGTGAGCCATTGTGCTGAGGCCAGAGCACAGCCACCAGCGTGCTGAACAAGTGTGCCCGTGGGTGAGGTAGAGAGGAGCCTCATAGAAAATGTGTTGATTTTCCTGCTTTCCTCACACACAGGCACAAGGGTGTGCAAATTCACTGAGAAGCAGGCAGCGGTGGGCTTCCGATACGGCACCCTCTGTCCTGGGCGCCCGCTATCAGGAAAAATTCAAGCCAGAAAATTCAGGAAGAAAACTTGGGAAAAGCCGGGTCCAAATAGAAGCCACCTTCATCGTGGACACCTCAGCCATTGCTCTCATTACTCAAGGGCCCGCCCTGCAGCTCAAATTCACAGGCAGTAATATTTCAGCACCAAGGCAAACATCCTTCTCTCAGAAGAACCCCCTCAAAGAGACTGATGCTACAGGTAGAGGTGCCATCTGCCACATGTCTACCACTCAGCCAGACAGAGAGCTGCTGATCAGTGGGTGGGAGGCACCCCCAGCCGATGTTCTAGAACAGCATTTTCCCTCAAGTCCAGTGTGGGGGCGGGGGAGGATGATATCCTCAGGCAGGTGCTCTGTGGCTGGTCTTGGGGGTTGTGTGTCTTTGTGGCCCCGGGTTCTGTTTCCCTGAGTGGCTCTGTGGGACGAGTGGCGAGTGTTGGGTGTGGGGGAGGCAGAGAGTGTTAAGTTGTCCTGCGCAAGCGGGTTGTGTGTGCTTGTGCGCGTGCGCGCGTGCTCGCTCGCTTACACAGGGACCTATAGGGATTTGGGTATCCCCGGATATGGGAAATGCCTGGTGCTTTGCAGGCAGAGCTCTAGACCAGGAGTGTAGTCATGTTAATAAAAATAGAACGTGAGTTAGATATTAACTTTCAATTTTCTAGTAGCTACATTAGAAAAAAAGAAAAGAGAATCTATTTCCAAAATATATTTTATTTAACCCAGCATATACAAAATTATCATTTCAACATACATTCAATATAAAAATATATAAATGGGATATCTTACAGTCTTTTTTCTCTTATGAAGTCTTCAGAATCTGGTGTGTATTTTACACTTACGGCAATATCTCAGTTTGGACCAGCCCCACGTCAAGTGTTCAATAGTCACGTGTGGCTTATGGCTGCTGTCCTGGACAGTGCGGGTCTGGAGACTTGAATCTGTGTCCCTGCTCGGTTTCTTTCTAGCTCTGTGGCCCTGAGAAAATTATTTATGTGTCCTGAGCTGCTATGTAGCCATCTGTGTAATGCCATTGATAGTCCATCTCATGGCAGTCGTTCAGGTAGCGTCCTATGTGTTGCTGGGTATGTAGGGTCCAAATCAGTGCTGCGGGGCTGGCTTGTACAGTGGTGTGCCGGAGCTGGACCATACATGCTCACAAGAGCCAATGGTTAAGTATTCAGGAATTTTGTAAACCGATGGTAAACTATTGGTCTCTTGAAATCAGCCATGGTGGGAGAATGTTTACACCATGGAAATGAGCAAACGCTTACAAATCGGTCCCTGCCACTCCAGAGAGCTGGTTGTTAAACATTTACTTGCACGCCATGGACTTGGGTATATTTATATGTGATTGCAAGGGTGAGTGTGGTCTGGGGGCTGCTTCCTTGGCTGTTTTTCCTCGCTGAGGCCTCATCATCTCCCTTTAGGTGCTCCTGTCTTGTGGCAGCCCCTTCCAGATTACTCTTTCCCACTATGAGAGGCAGCACTGAGGAGTGGTTAAGCCAGCAGAATCTGGAGCAGACCCTGGATCCTCCATTTACTCATTTTGTAACTGTGGACAGGTTAACTTCTCTGTGCCTTAGTTTCCCTCATCCGTAAAAATACTAGCAGCTGAGAAATAGGGTTAAATACCATCCCTGTAAAGTGATAGAACAGTGCCTGGCATACAGTATGTGCTCATGAATGTTGCCTGTTCTATGTTGATGATTCGCAGGTGATGTTTGCAGCTCCTCGTGGCCTGCAGGCTCTAACTGTTGGTCACTGTGGAACAGTCATGAAGGGACAGTGTTTATGGCAGGTACATCCAGAGGACGAGCTGGTGTGATGGTGGGGTAGGTAACACCACAGTCAAGTTGGACCTGGGGTTGTCTTTCCTTCCATTTTCCTTTCATCTTCTCTTTCTCATCCTGTTATAAGAATTGACCGCCTACTGTGTGTGAATTCTGTGGGGAGGGGATGGGCACACAAAACTGAGAAAGCTGATCCCTGCCCTCAAGGAGCTTACAAAAGCTCTTTGGGGTCTTCACTAATTTTTAAAAGTATAAAGGGGTTCTGAGATGGAAAAGTTTGAGAACTGCTGGACTGCGGGTATAACGAAAAGACTACTAAATGTGGGGGCCAGAGGGGTTGGCAGGTTTGAGCTCTAGCACATATTACTGTGTTTCTAATCCCTTGACTTCTTCTGGCCTCAGTTTCTTCCTCTGTAAAGTGGGAGTGATAATGTGGATCGATACCCCAGCCACCTCCAGGGCACTGTGAAAGTGCATTTAAAGACTCTAAAGGCCTGGGGGTGGGGGGCGTTGCTGTAGGCACAAGCTGGGCCCTTAGGGACTATGTTCTAAAGCTGACATTTTACTATCTGGGGGATCTGACTGACCCCCCTGAAGTGAAGCCCAGAGAGTACCCAACAGGCTATCCCAAGCCCTGTCATCTGGCTCTCTGGAATACCAGGAATTCTCTGGGGTAATTCCCACATCAATGCATGAAAAACAAACCTGACACATTTAGGTGACTCTGGAAACATTGCTGGAAAATGCAGGCAGGGAGTTCCCTGGTGGCCTAGTGGTTAGGATTCTGGGCTTTCACTGCCTTGGCCCAGGTTTAATCCCTGTTGGGGAACTGAGATCCAGCAAGCCAAGTGGCATGGCAAAAAAAAAAAAAAAAAAAAAGGCAGGGAAGGGATTTGGAGCTTGAAATTTCCAGATTTCTGCCACCCTTCTTTGACTGGAATTGACAGCCTCAAGTGTGTCACCTACCAGGACCAGTCTCAAATGGAGGGCTGTTAAGACTCCAGAATAGCGCAAAGGGGACATTGCCCCACCCTACCCTGCTCCTGACCTTCTTCCATCAACCCTGGCTTCCTCCAGGATCCAATGCTTTTTTCCTCCCCAAAAGATGCTGTCATGATTGTTCCTACCCATAAGAACCCCTAGGTTGTCTCTCACCAGAACCCCTATCTCCTACCCCATTCCCCCAGAGACCCCAGCCCTAACCTTGGCCAATGACTAGGTGGGATGAGGAGACTCCATAAGAGCTGAAGAGCTTTTCCCAAAGAAGAGCTTCAAAGGTTCCTGGGACGTTTAAATATGTCAATATTAATAGAGATGTTTTAAGTAGAAGAAAATGCCAAAATTGCAGCTGGTCAAAATGCTGAAAAACACTCCATGTCAAACTCAGCAACCAGCAGGGTAGAGAGGACAGGTTCTCCTTAGCATCGCTGTGGCCAATTAACTCCACTCCCTGTCTTCCCCCCACGGAGCAGGAAGCCTTCCCAGCACCTCTCCCTTGCCCCTGCCCCTTAAGGAAGACAATTAGCATCTGAGCAGAGGTCTCCAAATGACATCCTGTCAGTTTTCTATCTAGTTCAGTACCATTTCCAACAGTGACTTTCAAAACAGAAATGATTTTTTTGTCATTTACTTACAATTTTTAATATTTTAAATCTGTTTTACATAGTTGTGTGATTATATTCTAAAAACAATTTAATAGGCTGTTTAATGTTTTAATGTAATAAACACTTTTTTTTTTTGGTTTTATTAAGCACTTCTTCTTCTTTTTGTTTTTTTTTTCTTTTCCAAAATGGAAATGATTTTTTAAGTGTACAAAAGTAATGCATCGTTTAAGAAAAAGTTTAGGGGAATTCCCTGGCTGTCCAGTGTTTAGGACTCAGCTCTTTCACTGCTGTGGTCCAGGTTCAAGCCCTGGTTGGGGAATTAAGATCAGGCAAGCCGTGCCACGCGGCCAAAAAAGAGAAAAAAGAAAATGTTTAAAATAGGGAAAAGAAAAAAAAAACACTCATAATCCCCTCCCCCCAACTCTAACACAAGCAATACCATCATATTGGTGCTTTTTCCTTGCAGTCTCTGTCCCTATAAATACATTTTATTTGAACGTTGTGATGCTTGTCTTGGCCTGGTTCCCCAGAAAGCAGAGTCTGAGACAAAGGTTTCTGTGCAAATATTTTACTGAGGAACATGCTTTCAGGGAGGAAGAATGGGAAATGGGGAGCGAAGCTGGCAAGAATGTGATATGGAATTGGCCACAGCTGAGTGCACCTGGGTGCTGGATCCAAGATCATCTGAGGAGTCATAGGAAGACCTTGCATGGGTGGGGGGAGAAAGAGAGAAGCATTTTCCATTGGCTCCCAACCCCCGTCGGTCAAAGGCTTTCCCCGTGGGGTAACTCACCCACATTTCTGAGCTGCCCTTGCATGGGTGCTGAGTGGGTTTCCCCTAAGTCCCAGGCGATGGCATTGACAGAGAAGCCCCAGGGTGAGTGGCATAAGCAGGGGACACACAATGTCAGGTTGCAGCTGTGAGAAGCTGGCTGGAGTCGACCCAGAACTGGTCACCCCAGCGTGGGTGGGACTAGGAGACAGGCAGGGCCAAGCAGATCTGA
The DNA here is from genome assembly GCF_965194805.1 of Balaenoptera borealis. Taxonomy (NCBI): domain Eukaryota; kingdom Metazoa; phylum Chordata; class Mammalia; order Artiodactyla; family Balaenopteridae; genus Balaenoptera; species Balaenoptera borealis. Next base: position 46,435,902 of record NC_138869.1, on the reverse strand, counting down.
AGAGGTGCCCAATACAATCTTGGTGATGCCCACCTAATTTTATCCTTGCTTTCCCCACTGAACTTTATATATTTTCCATATTGATCAATAATTCTCAAAAATTTTTAATTGAAATATAGTTGATTTACAATGTTTCAGGTGTACAACAAAGCGATTCAGTTATACGTACATATATATATTCTTTTTCAAGTTATTTTCCATTACAGGTTATTACAAGATATTGAATGTAGTTCCCTGTGCTATACAGTAGGTCCTTGTTGTTCATCTATTTTATATATTGTGGTGTGTATCTTTTAATCACAAATTCCTAATTTATCCCTCCCCCACTTCCCCTTTGGCAACCATTTGTTTTCTATGTCTGTTAGTCTGTTTGTTTTGTAAATAAGTTCATTTATATTACATTTTAGATTCTATATATGTGATGTCACATAGTCTTTGTCTTTCTCTGTCTGACTTACTTCACTTAGCATGATAATTTCTAGGTCCATCCATGTTGCTGCAAATGGCATTATTTCATTCTTTTTTATAGCTGAGTAAGAGTCCATTGTATACATGTACCACATCCTCTTTAACCATTCAACTGTTAATGGACATTTTGGTTGCTTCCATGTCTTGGCTATTATAAATAAGGCTGCTATGAACATTGGGGTGCATTATCTTTTGGAATTAGAGTTTTCATCTTTTCTGGATATTTGTTCAGGAATAGGATTGTTGGATCATATGGTAACTTTATTTTTAGTTTTTTAAGGAACCTCCATACTGTTCTCCATAGTGGCTGCACCAATTTACATTCCCACCAACAGTGTAGGAGGATTCCTTTTTTCCCGCATCCTCTCCAGCATTTATTATTTGTAGACTTTTTGATGATGGCCATTCTGACTGGTGTGAGGTGATACTTCACTGTAGTTTTGATTTGCATTTCTCTAATGATTAGTGATGTTGAGCATCTTTTCATGTGCCTTTTGGCCTTCTGTATGTCTTCTATAGAGAAATATCTGTTTAGGTCTTCTACCCATTTTTTGATTGGGCTGTTTGGTTTTTTTGATATTGAACTATGTGAGCTGTTTTTATATTTTGGAAATCAATCCCTTGTCAGTCACATCATTTGCAAATATTTTCTCCCATTCCATAGGTTGTCTTAGTTCTCATAATTTTTAATGGCTGCTTTCCAAGTAGAGGGAAAAGTTTAAATTTTATATATAATCGATTTCTATATATTGTGTTATTTGCAAAAGAGTGACAAGTCAGCCCACTGAGGTGACCTAAGAAGGGTCATTTTATACCTTTGTGGCAAAGAGGGAGGTGTCATTCCTCAACCCAAGTGAGTGGAGGGAAGGCATTGATCTCCTTACTAAATACTTCTGTTTCTGTTTCAAATTCAGAACTATTTGGAATACATTGATGATTGGAAGTCAGGAGAAAAAAACCCTACTGACTTCAGTGTTCTCAATAAAACTCTATTCCTTTTCTTCCTTCCCAGCAGTAATACTTTTAGGACTGCTAGAGAACTCTGGATAAAGATGGGTTTAGGACTCCATTTGTCTCTTGGCACTCATCCATTTGGCAAATATTTATTGAGCACTTGCCATATGTCAGGTATGGCACCAGGCACTGGGGACCCAGAGACCACGGACCATCTCTGTCCTCAGGGCATCAGGTGATACAGGCTTGTAAACAATCAAATGTTATGACAATGCTATGATAATAAGCACAAGACACAGCAGGGAAAGAATAGGTCTGACATTTCATTCATTCACTGACTGTATTTGTTATTTATTGCTGAGCAATAAACTGCCCCAATACTTAGCTACCTAAAACAATAATAGCTATTATCACACAGTTTTGGTGGATCAGGAATTTAGGAACAGTTTAGCTGAGTGGTTTTGGCTCAAGGTCTGATGTTGAAGTCAAGAAGCCAGTCAGGACTGAAGTCATCTGAAGGCTTGACCAGGACTCAAGGATCTGCATCCAATATGGTTCCCTCACATGGCTCTTAGCAAGAGGTTTTAGTTTCTTGCCATGTAAACCTGGACTGCTTGAGTGTCTGTGATGTAGCTGCCCCAGAGCAAGTGATCCTACAAAAGGAGGTTGAAGCCACAATGTCTTTCATGAGCTAGCCTCAGAAATCACACACCATCACTTCCACTATATTATATTGGTCCCACAGGACAACGCTCTTCAGTACAGGAGGGGACTACCTAAAGAGTCAACATTAGGAAGTGGGGATCATTGGGGGCCACCTTGGGGGCTAGCTACCACGTTGGTTCATTGATTCATTCGATTGCCAGTTATTAAGCACCTGCCAGGAGTCTGGCACTACGCTCAGGACTGGGGATACCAACATGGTTGGGAATAATTGAGTTCAGGGACCAATTCTTTGTTTAATTTTATATCTCCAGTGCCTGGAACACAGGCAGTCTCAGTAAAGGCTTATTTATTTGTCAAAAGGAAGCAAAATGAAGTGGTTAGGAGCTGGACTTATGGAGCCAGTATGCCTAGGTTCAAATCTGGCCTCCTCCTCCCCACCCTGATGGTTTTCCAACAAATCTTGTTGGTTTATGTTGCTTACAACCAAGAATGCTAATGATATGCTCATTAGTTTTCCCACTAATCTCCTTTTGTAGTTCAGACTCCACACAGGATCCCACATTACGTTTAATTGTCATGTCTCCTTTAATCTGGGACAGTTTCTCAGTCTTGCCTTGTCTTTTATGACCTTGCCACTTCTGAAGAGTACTGAGTATGCATTTTGTAGAATGTCCCTCAATTTGGGTTTGTCTGAGATTTTCTCATGATTAGACTGAGGTAATGCATTTTGGACAAGAGCACCAGAAGTGATATTATGAATCATATAAGGGATACGTTATATCAACATGTCTTATTACTGGTGCTGTAGACTTTCATCACTTGGTTAAGGTGGTAGGTATCTGTGCAGTTTCTATTTTTTCCTTTGTAATTAATAATTATCTTGAGATACTTTGAAACTGTGGAAATGTCTTCTTTTTTCATTCTTTTGCCCATTGATTTGGCATCCATTGATAATGCCTTTGGACAACAATTATTCCATGTTGTTTGCCTATTGCTGATTTCCTATCTCTATCATTCATTCTACATTTATTAATCAGAATTTTACTTTAAAGAAGAATTATCCCTTCTCCTTCTTATTTACTTATTCAAGTATTTATTTGTAACAGTATGGACTCATGGATTTTTTCCCCTATGGTTTATAATCCATTACTATGGTTATTTATCGCTCAAATAATCTCAGATTTCGCCATTGGGAACTCTCAAACTGGCTCCTGTGTGTATAGGAGAAATTAATTTTAATTTTTTATTATAAAAGTAATATATGCCTGGGTGGAGGGTACATGAGAGACCTCTCTGTACTATTTTTGCAATTTCTTGTAAATATATAATTATTTCAAAAAAGAAGTTAAAAAAGTAATGTATGCTCATTATAAAAAATCAGGGAATACAGAAAAGTATAAAAATTATCTCATCTCTTAGACTTAATCACTCTCTGTATTCTGGTATGTTTCTCTCCATTCTTTCATTTTAAATGCTATCATAACACAATTGTGGCAGCTCTGAGCACTGACATTCTAGTTTTATAATGGGGAGAATGCCAGCCAGGGAGACAGGGATTACTAAAACAATAATACCACCAGCCCAACATCCATGTGTCTGCCATATGCCCCCAGCCCTCCTGGTGCTGGACCACATCTAATCCCTCCCCCGCCAGCATATGAGGTGGAGTGGTGTGGGCAGTACCCATCAGACAGGGTACTGGAGGGTCTCAGTATATTGATTCAGGGAGAAAAGAATATCAAGGTTAGTTAGTAGAAACAGAAGGAGTTAAAGCTAGTAAATTCAGGAGAATGTACACAGGTCAGGCTGACTTGAGAGAAGAAGAGAGAGATTAAGATGATTAGAGGGAGAGAAAAGAGGAAAAAAGCAGAAAATGTTGAATTTTTACGTTCTTGCTTCCAGGAAACAGAGGGCAGCCAAGAACTCAGTGGGTGTTTAACCAAGCAGACTTAAGGTCTTGGTCAAGGATGAACTTCTCGCCTCCACTCTAGGTTGCCCTGACAACCTTCTCCTTCTGGTATTGACATTATGATGAGAAAGAAGGGAAAACAGGCAAATGAAGAAAATAGTCATTAGAGGCAGAACCAGCTGTGGTCTGGCTTGCTTCACCTTGCAGGGAGGTCTGGGGAGGAGTCCGGGAGAGGCAGAGGGCTCTTGGGCTGGTGTTTCAGACAGAGGCATGAGGACTAGAGGGAGAGATGGGGTTTCCTGTACAGGGATGGACTTGAACTCATGTGCTAGAGACACTTGAGGCTCCTCTCAGAAATTTTAGTGAAGCCATTCAATTTAAATTAAATCTCACTGGTTGCATATCCTCCTTGCTTCCCTGGCTCTTCAAATTAGTCAAGGTTGCTTAGAAGGAAACTCCAGAACCCAGGTTCAGGAAATGGCAGCCACCCACTCTACCAGCAGGGCTCTGAGTCACCACATTAGCCTGGGGCTTAGAGCCCTTTCTCCTTTTCCATCACCCAGAAGGGTTGGGACCATCAGAGGAGAGAGAAAGAATGGAAGAGGGTATCAACAGTAGTTATTACTCTCTTCTCTTTTCAGGTAGGGAAACTGAGGCTGAGACATTAACTCGCCTACAGTCACAAAACTGAGAAGTGTCCGGGATTCAAACCCAGGTCAGATCAAGTCAAGGTTTTGCTGGGTAATTACCTCACTCTGTGATACAGAGCAGTGGTTCCCAAACTCTATGGTGTGTCAGAATCCCCTGGAGGGCTTGTTAAAATACAGAAGGCTGAGCCCCACCCCAGAGTTTCTGATTTGGTAGATCTGGGGTGTGGCTTGGGAATTTGTATTTCTGACAAGTTTCCAGAAGATATTGATGCTGCTGGTCCAGGAACCACACTTTGAGAACTACTGACATAAAGCAAGCCATTTAAACCTTGGACCTTGAGTATAGCCTTTGTAAAACAAGGAGTACCTTTTTCAGAGGTGCTTTAGCCATGGGGATACAAAGGTTGAGGGAGTTTTACTTTTAGCAAAGTAGCTCCTTGGATCTCTTTACATATTAGGGTTCCATGTGAGAGGTTATTGGAAAGGAGGTTTCTGCTATTAAACATAAAACCAAGAGTTATAAACTAGTGACCTAAAAGATGTCAAATACTGTTTGTTCCTGTTATCTCTTGCTATGGCTTAAAACAACAACAATTTTAATACATGATTTTGTGGGTCAGGAATCTGGGCAGATCTACCCCTATGGTGCCCACCAGAGTTACTCAGGGCTACTCAGCTGGTGTCCGGGCTGGTCTGGAGGGTCCAAGATGGCTTCACTCACATGGCTGGAGCCTTGTCGGGGTGGTTGGAAGGCTGTTGACTGGAACATCTACCATGGCCTCTCCAGCAGGATGGTCTCAGGGTAATTGGATTTCATGGCAGCTCAGGGTCCAGAGCAAGTGTTCCAAGAGACAGAAAGCAGAAAGCACCAGTCTTTTAAGGCGCAGGCCTGGAAACCAGCACAGCGTCACTGTGTGTGTGTGTGGTCATTGTGGTGTGAGGGCTTTTCTCTAGTTGTGACGTGAGGGTTTTTTCTCTCTCTAGTTGTGGCGCACAGGCTCCAGGGCGCGTGGGCTCTGTAGTTGTGGCGTGCGGCTTCCAGAGCATGTGGGCTCTGTAGTTTGCAGCACGCGGGCTCTAGTTGAGGCGTGCGAGCTCAGTACTTGTGGCACATAGGCTTAGTTGCCCCACGGCATGTGGGATCTTAGTCCCCTGACCAGAGATTGAACCCGCATCCCCTGCATTGTAAGGTGGATTCTTTACCACTGGACCACCAGGGAAGTCCACAAGAAGGAATTCTGCAGCAGATCTTGAGGTCTTTGACTCTAACTGCAACTCTGCAATCTATGGAATACTAGTTTTTGATGAATGTTAATAAGTCCTCAGCTATTAAAAAAAATGTTTCCATGGTCAATTATGTTTGGGAAAACTATTTATCAAACAATGCTTAAAAGGTCTCTGTGTTGCAGAACTTCTAATTTGGCCGTGGATCAGTTTCCGTATAGCACATCTGGAGCCTTGGAAAGGGCTGATCTGGGGTTATTGCGAGCTTCCTGACAGTGAATCTTTATTCTGTTTTGTAAGTGGGTCACCCTGGTCGGCTTCCACTCTTTTAGAGGGTCTCATTTATAGGAGAAAAGGGGTCTCCTTCTTGGGTAAAGGGAAAGCGATGCATCGCTTTGTTCTCTTCCATCAGAGCAGCACTGTGGGTCTGCGAGTGAAGACTTTCCAGCCTGAGAGCTGCTGCTGCATCAGAGCCCTCGCCCAGCTCCTGAGGCTTCCCCTTTCTGCGAGGGAGTTTGGACCACTCTATCAGATATTCTAGAGCAGAACCAATGAATTATTTAAGTGCTTTCTGCTGGCAAAGATGCTAATGAGATGCTACTGCATACATTAGTGTAATACCTGGAGATTCTTTTTGCTCAGGACCACTGTCTCTGCCCTCTGTTGGCTGTGGTGGTGGGTGGGGTATGGGGTGGCAAAGAAGCCAAGGAACTGAAGACTTGCCAGCCAGCAATTCATGACTAGGGAGGACAGAGGCCTGTCCATCTTCCTAGGTCCCATGTTGGGGACTTGAAGAATGAACATCCAGAAGCTGTTTTCCACTCACACAAGCAGGACAGAGCTCAAATCACCTCCTCCAGGATGCCTTTCCTGACTTATCCCTACCCACTGTGCCCTCTTCTTCCTCTCCAGGCTGAGAGATGTGTCCCTCCTCTGTGTGCCACAGTCCCTGTGCTGACCAACATCATAGATGATGGCAGGGCACCATTGTCTGTGTCCACCATTACACCCTGAGCTCCTGAGAACGTGTGTTCAGTGCCTTTCTTCTCTTCCTCTCCAGGACCGAAGGTGGCGCTCAGTACGTACAGGATGTTCAGATGTTGTTTCATGAGTTGAATTGAATTGTTCATACGTGATTAGTTCAATTCAGAAGGAAATGTGGTTATTTTGATAGGGATTGGTCTTTGCCTTTCGAGCTGCTGAGCAAATTTAATATGTAAACAAGACTCAGGTGGAGAGATGTTAAGCACTCAAAAAAAAATCTTTTCCAAGTACTTTGGCAGCTTCCATTTGATGAACGGTTGGTTTCAAATGATTTAGATGTATTTATTCAAGTAAGTTCAATAGGACCAATCTCTATTTGGCAAAATTCTGTTAACTCTTACTGTCTTTTACTGTATGGCCTTAGAAGTAATTCATTTTCATTTCATCTCCCTTCCTTCCTTCCTTCCTTCCTTCTTTCCTTCCTTCCTTCCCACTCATTCAGATGAGAGTTTGCTCCCCAAATTAAGAGAATAAGTAAGTATTAGGAAGTAAATCTGCGGTCATGTATCTTGTCTGGTTTCTGCATTGCTTTCATGTTTCAATCGACACTGTCACGCCAAAGCTATTGGTTAGCTCTTTACTGCTTACGGTGCAGTGCATGGGCTGGCAGTATCGGCATCTCCTGGGAGCCTGCTAGAAATGCAGAACCTCAGGCACACCCCAGACTTTCTGATCCCTGGGTGATTCATATGCATGTACATGTTTGAGAACAGAGGTTTAACTAACCTGGGCAATGTCCCTGTTTCATACCTTGGAGATGATGTGGGGACTGAACCGAAAGAAGAGGATTGAATATATACCTCTTTGCAATTTATCAGCACTAAGTGGCCTACACCTTTACGGGATCTACACACTGGAAAGGTTTCCCTACCTGTCCCACGCACACCTTCTGTAAGAAGCAGCACCACTGCCCCTAAGGGACTGCCATTAACCACTTTATATGCGTTCTCTCTCTCAATCCTTACAACAAATCTATGAGGTAGGCACCACCTCTGTCTCTTTACAGATGAAGAGCCTGAAGACTAGAGAGGTGAAACAGCTTGCTTGCCGACACCCAGCTTGGCACAGCACCTGGCCTGTAACAAGGGTTCTATAATTGAAGGCTTTCAGCATCCTCCTCCTCTTTTTGGGAACAGGGTGGTCCAGACTTAAATGGCTGCAGAATAGTTCAGTTGGCTCATAAACTGCACTGAGGTGTCATCTTCTGTTTTCAACCCTTTGCAGACTCTAGAATGGTATTTGCTACCCTGGGCCAAGAGCCAGGTATAGTATCTTATTGCCTGCCCCGTCCCAAGGCTCCCACTTCCTCTTCCATGTACTTCTCCTCCTCCTCAATCTCCTCCTCCTTCTCAGCCTTCTCCTCCTTCTCTCCTTCCTCCAACTTCTCCTCTTTCTCTTTCTTGTCTTCCTCTTCTTCTTTCTATTCCCTCTCCTCTTCCTTTCTTTTTTTTTTTAGATTTTTTAAATTGAAGTGTAGTTGATTTACAATGTATTAATTTCTGCTGTGCGGCAAAGTGATTCAGTTATACATATATATACATTTTTCTTATATTCTTTTTCATTATGGTTTATCTCAGGATATTGAATATAGTTCCCTGTGCTATACAGTAGGACCTTGTTGTTTATCCATTTTATATGTAATAGTTTGCATCTGCTAACCCCAAACTCCCAATCCATCCCGCCCCCACCCCTCTCGCCCTTGGCAACCACAAGTCTGTTCTCTATGTCTGTGAGTCTGTTTCTGTTTCATAGATAGATGTTTCCCTTTTTTCTCTTCTTTCTCCTCCCGTGGTCAAGCACTTGAACTCAGTGCAGCTCCTCTTTCTTCCATCCCCCTCCTTCCCTCCTTTCTCTCTGGGCTCCAGGTAGAGAATTCAGATGATGATGATGGTGACAATGATGATGATGAGGATTTTATCGTTGTTATTGTTTGGCCATGCAGGATTTTCGGTCCCTTTTCCCCCTTTATTCTTTTCATCTTCTACCCTGGTGGGAAGGAGGTCATTCAGCATAAGAACATGAACTGCTATGAAAGACAACCAACATTAGGAAGAGAAAGGCTGGTTTGTCTTAAAGATTTAGAAACTCTGTGGGTGAGGAGGAGGGACATGATGGGTAATAAGGACCGCAGGGAGTGAGGAGGGAGAGAAAAGAGAAGAGACTAGAAAGAGGGAACTCCAGGGTGCTCCTCAGACACACAGTCTGGTTGCTCTTCAAGGGGATTAGTAGGAAAAGCACAGACTATTTGGCACCATCCTCTCTACTTGGGGTGTGTTCGTCACCAGCCACTGGGAAGCCACTGTCAGGTTAAGGGTATGCCGGCAAGTCCTTCCAGCCACTGCAGGACATTAAGCGGCACTTACATCATTGTTACTGCTAATACCAGCCCGCCACTTCCTACGCTCCCTCTGCATGCCTGGCGCTTGTTAAATTCTTTCCATACACGACTCCTACATCTCACAGATTGAGCAGAGTAGGAAACTGAGGCCTGTGCTTTCTCTATTTGTCTGCTCTACAGTTTGGACTGTAACACACTAAACTAGAGCGTTGGGACTGACACACAACTTGCTGTCCTCTGTGTACAAAACTATGCTGCTGATCAAGGATCAGAGGAGTGTGATCATTGACTTAATTAATTTATTGTCTACTTGGGAAGAGAAGACATATACACATAAATTCAAGGGCTAATTACCTCTAGAGGAATATAAGAGATGCCAGAGATGGTCTGACTAAACACCAAATTAATGGCAGAGATATAGGACCTATAAGATCTTACTAACATTTATTTATTAAAATTGCAGATATCACCAAAAGATGGACAAGATACATTTTACACATTTGCAAATAAATATAAGTAACCCATAACCCACTCTTAGACTAAAAATAACAAATTCTGAATATCTTCAGGTCAAATGTAACTCAGTACTCTTTTATACATTCAGTATTTCTTCAAATAGGATTATCTTTTTCTAGAAGCAATCACAAAGCCTAAAGAGATTTGCAGCAGTGGAAAGGATTTTTTTCTCCCCTGTAATGAACAGATCAAAAGCTTAATCCCAAGGTCTGTCTTTGTGTCCAAGGATCACTGTGGTGTGAGTCACTCCAAGTGGGTTTTTTCCTACACACTCAAGAACTGCAAGGCATGGCAGCGGGGTGGGGGAGACATAAAATTTTAAAAGTCAACAAAAGAGATCACTTTCAGCAAACTTTGTATCCTGGAAGGGACGCCAAAAACGGGTACTTTTTTATATCAGGCACCTAGGAAAATATGTACTGATTTTGCTCCAGGCCACTCAAGGCCAAGACTGCTCTTCAGAAAGGCATCTACTCCCATTTTCTTTGTTCCTGATCTCTTGGACACTGGCTTTGCAAAGATCATTATGAGTGTTTTGACCCACCAGTGCTAGGCTTAACTTTCAGGTCAGCAAGAACTATTAAAGAAAAAATTATCCATGACACTAGTTAAAATAGTGAGGCAGACTTTATTCAGGGAGACTTTTACTATAGGTGTAGGGACTACTGCAATGGGGTTTTGCAGTAGGGGAGAAAGATTAGGCTTAGCTCTGAATATAACAAGGAAAAGTGGGAATTTATAGCCAAGGAGCAGAGTGAGGGTCAGTGGATGGAAAACTACTAATAGGAAACATCGAGGGTAAGGGGAGAGTCTGGCTAAGCCAACCTAACAGGATTCTTGCTGAAGGCAGGCCAGGGTGATCAGGCATCACTTGGGGGTTGGTGGAGGAAGAGGAACCCCAGGCAGGGGGAGTCTGGCTAAACTGACTTAGCAGGATTCTTGCTATGATTGGGCCATGCAAAGATAGACACAGAAGTCCAAAAGTTGAGGCCTAGTTGGGAAGAGGATTCTGAGATAGCTGGCTTCAGGTAGGGCTTGATCTGGCAGATCCTTCTGTAGCACCAGGACCCAATTCCTCTCTTAGCCTCCTGCCTTCATTCTTAGCAGACTCATCCATCTGGTTCTGGGATGGCTGCTGCAATTACTGAGATTTTTCTTTCCACACAGCAGCAAAAAGAATCTGGGTTCTAGTGTTCCCAGCAGAAGTCCTATGCTTTCCTCTGGTTAGTCCAGCTTAGATAATGTGCCTGCCTTAACCATCTCTGTGGTCAGGGGATGGAATAACTGGATTGGATTAAGCCAGACCTCAGACCTGGGGTATGAGTGGTGGGGTCAAGTTCACAAGACTAAATGGCTCAGAGTTGGGGTGAGGGGTGGTTTTTTAAAGGGAAGTCCAGAAGCATTGATCAGAAAAGGGGGAGGAGTAGGTAAGGGGAAAAATCATAGATGATAAGCCTATCTACATCTTCAGTGGTTTGATTATCACAGCTGGGGCATTTTTATTGAAAAACAATCCACACAGTAGCAAGAATCTTGGGGTTTGCCTTCATAGTGGAAGACTGAAAGTTGTTCCCAGAAGATCTGAATCAATGTCTGAAATGTGACAGCTCAGATAAGAATTTACATGACTGCCTCAGGATTTATTTTTTTGAAAGGTCGCAAAAGCATGGAAATAAATGTCAAGTTGGAATTATTTATTACTCTTGCACCTCGAGGTCATTTCTAGTGAGTTTGCTTTACCTAGTGAGGTAAGCAGGGAAAAAGCTTGTTTTTACACTAAGGGAAGAAATGAATGAAGAAATAGAGACTCCTATTCCTGGAAATTCCTGACGCGCAGGCTTTTGTATTAATCAAAGAGAGTGCAGAGCAAGGTGCAAGAGGTAAGGAAAATGAACAAAGGGTAGAGAAGTAAAATCTCAGTGATTCAAATAAAACTCAAAATTGTTAAGGGAGTCCGCAAAGAACTCAGGAAATTGGTCATTACAATTTTCAAAATAGTACTTGAATGAATCCAGAATGTCTAAACCTTGGTAGCGTCCAACAGAGTAGGTGGGGCAAGGTGAGGTGGGAAGGGGGTGAGGAGGTGGCGTGGGAGGGACCAGAAAGAGACCAACTGATAGGGTGGTTGGGAAGAGAAGAAACAGTGAGAGAGAGAGGGGTGGGGGGGGGGGGAGAAGAGGAAGAAGCAGGGAGAGGAGGAGGAGGAGGAGGACGAAGAAGGATAAGGAGAAGAAGAAGAAGAAGAGAAACTTGGAGGATCAGACACCATAATATGAAAGGCACACAGATGGGAGGAAAGGCAGGGGCACCCAGGCAGAGAGAACTAGGGAAACAATTTGAACATGAGAGTCTCCCTGAGGTCAGGGAAGCCTGTTTTCTTCATCCTTGTCCACCCATTTCCTGATGCAGGGCCTGGCTCTTATAGTGAAAACCAAGGCAGAGGAAGCACGCAGAGAAGGATGCCGGGAAGCTGGAGGGGGAGACACAGGGATGGGAGACGTGCAGCGGTTCAGGCTAAAGATCGAATGCTGGCTGTTAAAGGCGTAAACATGAGTAAATACGTTGGAAGGAAGGTAAAATTTGCAAGTCTCCACGCTATAGAAGCCTCTTAACAATATGGGGGGGAAAAGGTAGTATAATTTCTGAAATAAGATTGAGCCTAGAGTTTAAAAAAATAAGTCTTTTTCATTTTTTAATCACAAAAGTAATACATGTGTGTTGTTAAAAACTTCAGTGTTTCAATACAGTGAGTAAAATGTGGAAGTCCACCTCTGTGAGCTGGACATCCTGCCCCCTCTCACTTTTTCAGGCTTCCCTCTTTCAGTTATTCCTTCCATGTCCGGCACTGATTCCTCCTTTGACTTTACCATCTCCACCCCCTTACAAACATGTTCATGCACTTCCGATTCCTTTTAAAAAACGCACCAAGAAGGGCTCAGCCTTCACTTCTGTGGCATGTCTGCCCCATATACAAATAGTGAATTAAATCAGGAGGGACATTCTACAAAATACCTGACTGGAACTCTTCAGAAGTGTCAAGGTCATAATAAAGCAAATAAAGATGGAGGAGCTGTCCCAGACTGGAGGAGACAAAGAAGAATTGTATCTCAATGCTGGGTATACCCTGGACTGGATCCTAGACCGCGTATTAGAAGGAAACTCTCCTGATGTGATAAAGAGTGCATTAGTTATCTGTTGCTGAGAAAAATTATCCCAAAGCATAGCAGCTTAAAACTGCAAACATGTTCTATCTCATGCCGCTTCTGAGAGTGACTTAGCTGGGGTTCCTCCTCAGGGTCTCTCCTGCTGTTTCAGTGAAGTTGTTGCCTGGGGCTGCAGTCTTAGAAGACCTGACTAGACTGGAGGAACTGTTTCCAAGCCCACTGACCTGGCTGCTGGCAGATGACCGCAGTTCCTCACCATGTAGCTCTCTCTTCTTTTTTTGGCCGTGCCACTCCACACAGCATGCTGGATCTTAGTTCCCCGACCAGGGATCGAACCCATGCCCCCTACAGTGGAAGCATGGAGTCTTAACCACCGGACCACCATGGAAGTCCCTAGCTCTCTTTATAGCCTTGCTCATGACATACTCCCTCATACCCCATCGCCTGAGTGAGTGATGCAACAAACACACACACCAAGATGGGAGCTGCAGTGTCTTTTACAACCTAATGTGGAAAGTTTAGGTACATAGAGTTATTTCTGCTGTATTCTATTGGTCGTACTAACCCAGCCCAGTATAACATGGGAGGGGATACACAAGGTTGTGAAGACCAGGAGGTGGGGTTATCAGTGGTACTGGTGGTATCTTGGAGGTGGGATACCACAGAGAGTATTTACCAAAAACTTAAAGCAAGCATCATACATTAAGGTAGAACATTAGAAGCAACCCCAATCCAAGTGAGGGACCAGTGGAGTAAGACAAGGATGTCCACTATCACGGCTATTAGCAGTGCTTAATCAAGTGTGAAAGAAGGCTCTCCTTCTCTTTAAGGATTATTTGTGGTATCTGGCATGTTTGACCCTGACCTGTTCTTCAAGTTGAGTCCTGGCCAAAGGAGACAAGTAATGTTTGGGTGAGACTCTGGAGAGCTAGGCTCCTTTGAAGAGAGGGTGCCATGTAAAGAACCTTTCTGAAGATCCATAAATTAGAATGTTAATAACATACAATGCCCTATAAAGATGAAATCAAACAAATGGTGATGGGCATCACTCTATTTAATAAAAAGTCTTCTTAATCTTTTTCTGTATACAAAGTCATAGAAGCTGAATAGTATACAAATTACCACACACTCGGTGGCTTAAAACAATACACACTTATTTTCTTATAGCTCTGGATATCAGAAATCCATGATCAGTTTTACTGGGCCAAAATCAAGGTGTCAACAGAAGTCCACTCCCTTCTGGGAGGTTCTAGGAAAGGATCTGTTTTCTTTCCTTCTTTTTAATTGTGGTAAAATAATCATAAAATTTACCATCTCGGGACTTCCCTGGTGGCGCAGTGGATAAGAATCTGCCTGCCAATGCAGGGGACACGGGTTCGATCCCTGGTCCGGGAAGATCCCACGTGTTGTGGAGCAACTAAGCCCGTGCGCCACAACTGAGCCTGTGCTCTAGAGCCCGCGTGCCACAACTACTGAAGCCCACACGCCTAGAGCCCATGCTCCGCAACAAGAGAAGCCACCGCAAGGAGAAGCCCGTGCACCGCAACGAAGAGTAGCCCCCACTCGCCACAACTAGAGAAAGCCTGTGCGCAGCAACAAAAACCCAACACAGCCAAAAATAAATAAATAAATAAAAATTTTAAATTACCATCTCAACCATTTTTAAGTGTACAACTCAGTGGCATTACATACATCCACACGGCTCTGCATTCACCATCATTCATCTCTGGACCTTTTCATCTTCCCAGACTGAAATTTTGTACATGTTAAACAATGATTCCCCATTCCCCCTCCTCCTAGCCCCTGAGCAACCACAACTCTACTTTCTGTCTCTATGACTTTGGCTACTCTAGGTACCTCATACAAGTGGAATCATATAATACTTGTCCTTTTGTGACTGTTTCACTTAGCATGTCTTCAAGGTTTGTCCATGTTGTAGCATGTGTCAGAATTTCCTTCCTTTTAAGGCTGAATAATATTCCACTGTATTTATGTACCATGTTTTGTTTATCCATTCATCCCTTGATGGACACTTGCGTTGCTTCCACCTTTTGATTATTGTGAACAATGCCTCTATGACATGGGTGTGCAAGTATCTCTTTAAGATCCTATTTTCAGTTCTTTTGGGTATCTAACCAGAAATGGAATTGCTGGATCATATGGGAAAATCTATATTCTTGTCTTTTTCATCTTCTAGAGCTGCATTCCTTGCTTTCCTTTGCTCATGGTCCTTCCTTCATCTTCTAAACCATCAGGGCAGCATCTTGTTCAGTGGTCACATTGCCTCTTCTTCTGTTTCAAATTTCCCTCTGCCTCTCTCTGTCATTGCATTTAGGACCTACCAGGATAACCCAGGATAATCTCATCTCAAGATTTTTAATTTAATCACGTTGCAAATTATCTTTTGCCATATAAAACAATATTCACAGGTTCCAGGGATTAGGACCTAGATATCTTTGGGGACCATTATTCAGCCTACCACACAAGCTAATAGAAAAAGCAAAAGTAACATAGAAAACTATCATGAATAGAAAGCCCCATAGAACCCCACTGTCCTTAGAGATCATCATAGGAAATAAATAGTATGAGACATATTTTTCTAGATTTCTTTCCATGCATATACTAACACATGTATTTCATTTATTTCCTTTCCTTTTTAAAAAATCAAAAATGGGATAACATTTTACACAGCCCAGCAACTTGTCTCTTTCATTTAATAATGTATCTCTGTAGCAAGCTCTTTAAGAGTAAAAGAAATTTACTTTCATGCTATGTCTTCTTTGATGTAAAAATAGCAACTTTCCTGTAAAGCAAGTGAACTTTTAGAAAAATTCTATTTGAAATAATCTCCTAGAAATGTCAATGTTAACTTTAATTCTTAAGAGGAAAGAGATATTTTGAATCAAAATAAGGGTAGAGGCTACTTAGAATTTAGTGTTTTGGGTAAATTAGAGAAAGGGCACCCTAGTTATATGTGCATACAGCATGAAGTCCTTGAAGATTGAATTACTTTGTGTGGTATGTTGATATGAGAGTCAGTGCTTCCATGGTGTCAATTTAAATTAAGCATCTGGTTTCAGGGGTGGAGATATCAGGAGACCTGGATGGGAATCCTGACTCTGCCATCAACTAGCTGTGTGACCTCAGGCAAGCTGTAGCCAATCTCTGGGCCTCAGTGTCCTCATCTTTGAAATGAGAGAATTGGCCTGGAAGTTGTCTCAACTAATGATCTTTCATTCTGCACTTTGGGAAGGGCACTATTTTAGCAGGTTAGAGACCCAGTTTTGAATACCAAATCTTTTACAGTCAGCCCTCTGTATCCGTGGGTTCTACATCAGTGGATTCAACCAACCACAGATGGGAAATATTCCCCCCCAAATTCCAGAAAGTTCCAAAAAGCAAAACTTGAATTTCCTGTACACTGGCAACTATTTACGTAGCATTTACATTGTAATAGGTATTATAATCTAGAGATGGTTTAAAGTGTACAAGAGGATATGCATAGGTTATATGCCAATATTACACCATTTTAAGAAGGGACTTGAACATCCTTGGATTTTGATATCCTCAAGGGGTCCTGGACCCCGTCCCCCTGGGATACCTTGGGATGACTGTATTAATTTGCTGTGATCTTGAGCTAGACAGCTCCATTGGGCCTCAGTTTATTCATCTGTAAGATGAGCCGGCTGGGCTAGAGTATTCTCAAGATCCTTTCTAACTCTCACATTCTAAGACAGTGAGTCTCAAACTTCAGTGTGCCTAAGAATTCCCTAGAGGTTTGTTAAAATGCAGAGTCCAATTCAGCAGGACTGGGGTGGGGCCTGAGATTCTATATTTCTAGCAAATTCCCAAGTGAGGCTGATGCTGGTCTGAAGTGTACACTGAATAACAAAGTATTTGGATTTCGAACTGTCAGGAAACTTTGTTAAAGACTTGGAAATTGGTGAAAGATTAGTGTGTGGGTGGAGTACTGGTCTGGGGATTATCTGGTGCTGTGGGGTATGCACATTTGCTTGTCTTCTATTGTCCAGCTCTGTAAAAGCTAAGATATAGACTATAGATGTAGAATACAGAATAATGGGATGAATTTTGTTTGATAGAGGTACAAGTGATTTCAGCCCTGTAGAAAAAGATAGCTCTCAAAATTACTTTTTCTAGTCCTACATGATATCAACCAGTTTTGCACAAGTAGCAAATTTCTTTCAGTATTCCTGATTGCCCATATATATGTGTTCTTCTAAATCTCCTTTAAACAGGTTTTACGTTTTTGAAAATTATACTTTAACACCACTGTTCCTTTGCAATTCATTCATTGATTCATTCATTTATTTATTTATAGCAAGAAATACTTGCCAGGGATGGGGAGGTTACAGGGTGGAATACATAAACTCTTCTAGGAAAGTGGGTGGTCAGGCATCATGCTTTCCTGACTCCCAGCCCAAGTATCAGGTGAGGAAAGCACACTTTACCTCCAACTTTGGGCAGGTAATTCCCCTCCCAGAGCTAGACCACGGATATAGTGGAAGATGGCTTAACCATCATGTGGTCCATTAAGGATCAAGAGGTTGAGAGAGGAGGAGGAGGCTGTAACTACGATGTACTTCGAACCGTGGCCTCGGGATTCCTCCAGTGGTCTTTACACCACGTGCCGCCTAGGGACACTAAACTGATGGCTTTCACACGCCTGCTACAATTGTTAAGAATTTGATCCTTGGGTGTCCAGAGTTTTGCAGCCGCCAGACGCAGGGTGGAGGTCTGGGCCCAAGGGCGGGGCTTGGGGCCAGGGGGCGGTGCCAGTGACCGAAGAGCGGAACCTGCGACAGCCGCCCAGCGGCCCCGGCCTCAAGGAATGCCGGGAGTCGGGACCAGGCCGCGCTCTTACTCCTTCGGCTCCGCCCCCGCCTGTCTGTGTCTGCAGTGGCCGCCATCGATAAAGTTGTTGTTCTGCCAACATGGCGGCGCCCGTGGTGACTGGCCGTGCCGTGTTCGCCTAAGGTGGGAACCGAGGCGTAAGGAGGCGCAGGCCAGAGCCTGTGAGCAGGTAAATCCCTGACCCGGGCTCATAGGGGCAAGAGACGAGGCCTGATCTCCCCTCTACCCGGATTGGTAGATTTCGACTTGCCGGGAGCCGGAAGGGAAAGTGCGGGCTGGGTTTGGTGGTCTCGGAGCTGTGCAGTTTCCCAACTGGAAAAGTTTCTGAGATTCAGATCTTCAGACTCTTTGAGCCACCGACTCTGTTGATAGGTCTGGACCCTTTCCCAGAAAAACGCATATGTACGCATAGTTTTGTACTCAATTCCCTCTCTCCACCGCTCCACTACCCCGGTTGGTCCCTGGATCTTTGCTCCCGGGGCTGAGGCTTTAGACTCGAAAGACATCCATTGGCCCACATCATCTCTGTGACCCACAGATCATTGTAACAGCATGTTAGGGCTCTAAGTTCCTCAGAGATCATCTGGATTTACCCCTTTATCTTAAGGAGAAGCTGATTTTCCAGGCAGGAAGTAATTTCCCTGAGGTCACATAGAGAATTAGTTGGGGGTTTTTTTTTGTTGTTTTTGCACATAACTTAGCTCCTTTAAGATTAATTTCCCAGGTACATTCTTGCACACTTTCTTTTGGGCGCACACTAATGCTCTCGTGTGCTTCTCTGTGTTCTGTGTCTTTGCCCTTTTTTTCCTACTCTGCTAGGTTTCTCTGTCCGTATATGATTGTCATTTTGGGTCCAGTTCTCAGGCCCCTCCCTCTATGGTCACAGGCCGCTACCCCCACCATTCTCAAAAAACTTAACCTTAAGCCCTAAGTGAGGTTGAGATCAGGGCTGACTCTTAAAGAGGAGTGGAGTAATGGGGATTGATGCTTTGGAAGGATGTGGAAGAAGAGACAAGATTCCAAACATCTAGGCAAGGAACTGGATGTGACAGCTAAGGAAGAAAAGGGCCAAGTTGATCATAACACAAGATATGAATCACACCTTTCATATTCATGGTAGGGGCATGGCCCTCTAATAAAATGGCTGCTCCTTATCAGGAAGAGGCAGTGTCCATCAGGGCTTCGGTGGTGGAGTGTCCCAGAGCAGGGCCTGGGATGTAAAGAAAGGGAACTGGACTGAGCTCCAGGGCTGCAGTAAATCGTAGCCCTGAGTGCACTTATGGCTGAGTTCCCCTAACATAAAGGGTGTGGACTTTTCTTAAAGGGTCTTGACACATATATTACCAGATTGCTCCCCAGGGAGCTGGAATCAGTTTGCATTTCACCAGCAGTGTATAAAAGTGCACATTTCTTTTTATAACAGGTTTTTGCCAATCTGATAAGCAAAATATTTCCTTGTTGTTTTAATTTGCATTTCTTTGATTAGTTGTAAAGTCATTCTTTTTCAGGTATTTGTTAGCCAATTTGTATTTCCTCTTTTCTCCTTCCCCAGTTTTTAAAATTAGGTTGTTACTGTTTCTCTTCTCATATGTGAACTCTTTATAGAGAAGGGTAATCTTTTGTTGTAGTTTTGGCAGTTTTCTCTCAGCTTGTTGTTTGCTTTCTAATGTTGTTCGTGGTGGTTTTGATATGCAGGTATTTTACATTTTTTAGAGAGTTTTATTAATATTTTCCTTTATGAAATCTTCCATTGCTTTTATGCTTAGGACAGAACATCCTGCACCTTTTACAGAATTAGTACATACTCATCTATGTTTTTTCTTGTTTTATGGTATTTTAAAAAATTCTTTAATCTATGTGGGATTTACTCTGCTTTTTGGTTTGAGGTGGGGCTCTAATTTGAATCGGCCCCCCATTCATTGAATAGTCTATCACTTTCTAATCTATTTGTGCTTTTTGCTTTATGAACTTTAAGTTCTTTAAAATACCCGGATCCGTTTCAGAATTCTCTAGTCTATACCATTGATTTATGTACAGGAAATGTTATTAGTGAGCCAGGTATTATGTAAACATTTTTAGAAAGCTTACTGTTATGTAGACAGGGAATGTTGTTATACGTTTTTTATAATTTAGTGCATAGTATAAGTAAGTTATAGAGACAGGATTAGAATTTTAAATGAACTTAAATTCCTTCCTTCATATTGCTCATATTGGTGATCTGTCTGCACTCTTTGGTATTTCTTTTTTCACAATGGCTAACCAGCATCGAAACAAAACTTTTGAGAGGATCAAGAATTAATGCCAGCTTAGAAATAGAGACACAGATGTAGAGAACAAACGTATGGACACCAAGGGGGGAAAGCGGGGGGTGGGGGGAGGTGATGAACTGGGAGATTGGGATTGACATATATACACTAATATGTATAAAATAGATAACTAATAAGAACCTGTGGTATAAAAAATAATAATAAATAAAATAAAATTCAAATCAAATCAAAACAAAACAAAAAAGAATTAATGCCAGCTCAGAGTGCCAGTTTCTTCCTTTGTTTCTCTGTGGTTTTGAAAGGTCTGTTTTTGTCTATTTCTGCACTATAGCTAATGCTGTTATGCAGGAAGGCAGAAAGTTTAGGCTATTTAGTCATAAATCTTAAATATTTGATGAACTGTCACCTTAGGCTTTAACACAGTGATAAAACATGAAACTTCTTCTATGAGGTCATTTCTGGAATTCACCTTTGGAGGAAACCAATGAAACATTAAAGTTGAATTTTGATTCGCAGCTAGATGTCTTAGTGGGCCCCAACCTGTGGGTTGTATTCCAGAAAACCATAACACTCATCACTGTTACACATGTTATATATTTATTTGTTTGTTTCTTATCTGCTTTTCTCTACTAGTATATAAGTGCCATGAAAGAAGGGACTTTGTTTTTGTTCACTGCTCTATCCCCAGTGCCTAGAATAGTGTGTGGACCTAGTGACGCTCAATAAATATTTGGTAGGTGAATGAAGAACTAAATGAATAAGCAGTCTTCTAAATAATGGTTATTTCCTGGCTCAGCCTACTGAGTATACTTAACTTGTAATATGTATGAAGAATGCTAATCTTTGCTCAGAGTCTCCGATCTTCCGGGGAGACCTGTGTTCAGATCTCTTCTGATACTTGAGCCTAAGGCCAAGCCCAGATGTGCTTAGAGCTCTTCTGAAGCCTGGATGACGGGAAGTAAAGCCTCCTGTACAGACCCTGGGCTGGCCTAAAGGCGAGGGCCGGAGGTGGCTCTGCTGCTTCCCATGCAGGCAAGCTGTGAGGTTGCAGCAGGAGCTGGCCCAGGTGGTGGTCTCCTTT
This sequence comes from Balaenoptera borealis, assembly GCF_965194805.1. Lineage (NCBI taxonomy): Eukaryota > Metazoa > Chordata > Mammalia > Artiodactyla > Balaenopteridae > Balaenoptera > Balaenoptera borealis. Next base: position 46,414,749 of record NC_138869.1, on the reverse strand, counting down.
TGTTCCTATGGGGCTTTTGTATCTTTGTTGTTTGGGAGCATCGAACACCTTTAATATTTTCCAATTAAGAAGTTTGTGTTTAGCTCAATTGCACTTCTAAAGTATTCTTTTCAGGGAAAGAAGTCATCAGAATAAGAGGAAAGCATGTGGACGGGCAGGGAGCGCTGGCTGTGCTGAATGGAAGGATGAGCTCGGGGAGGTTCCGGGCGGCTCACACGTGTGCTTTCTGCCCTCTCTTTCAGGGCCTTCCCTGCTTTTGAAGAATGGCTCCTTCCTGGCAGAGGCTGGGTTTATATGCCTCTCTTCTGAAAAGGCAGCTAAATGATGGTCCAGATGTCATCAAATGGGGAAGGAGAGTGATTCCAGGATGTTCCAGAGGTATTTACAGTGCTACGGGAAAGTGGACCAAAGAGTATACGCTGCAGACAAGAAAGGATGTGGAGAAATGGTGGCATCAACGAATAAAAGAACAGGCCTCCAAAATGTCAGAAGCTGATGTGAGTATTCTTTTATATATATATTTTGGTTGCACCAGGTCTTAGTTGCGGCAGGTGGGCTCCTTAGTTGTGGCATGCGAACTCTTAGTTGCTGCATGCATGTGGGATCTAGTTCCCTGAACAGGGATCGAACCCGGGCCCCCTGCACTGGGAACTTGAAGTCTTATCCACTGCGCCACCAAGGAAGTCCCGTGAGTATTCTAAGAGACGCTGAAAGGGTAGAGAAGAGGGACTAAGGGCTTGGACTGGGGTGACACTGCCTGAATTCAAATAAGTTATTGAGTATGTGACCCTGAACCAAATTTCTGAATCTCTCAGGGCTTCAACTTTTTAAAATCTAAAATGAGCAGTGTTAATAGTAGCGCCCACCTGCTTCCCAGGATGCTGGTGAGGGGTAACTGGGATGAGACCAGGATGGTGCTTGGAGGAGTTTCAGTGTGGTGCACATACAAACAAGGTGCATGCAAATGGTGCCACACTGGGCATTCTGGAGCAGCATTTACTGGGGAAACTCATCAAGACAGGAGCCACAGCAGATGTCAGGTCCTCTGTGGTCCACTGCATGGTGGGGCAGCACACAGGGATCCAGCAGGGTCACATAGGAGACTCTAGGAGAGGCACCTGGGCCCCTCAGCTGTGGAACTTTTAAGCTCCTGCATATTCTGAGAAGTACCTCCCTCTCCCCTCCCATGACGTCGACCTCCAACCCTATTCTGCCATCATGGCTTGGGAGGTACCAGCCCTTCCCAGGTGTGATCTGGGACTGGGGTCCAACCTCATGGTCGCAGCTATATAAGTTAGTGGACCCTTGGCTTCTGGTCTGTCTGCACCAGCTCAGTGCTCTACCTGAATTAATTGTCTTAAGCACTTGGCTGTAGCCAATTTCCATGGAGTGCTCTGCTGGAGGCCAACTCCTTCTCTGGGAGGCCAACCTGCTGGGGATCAGTCTTGGATGCAGTAACCCTTACCTTACGATATTGGTCAAAATGACAAATGGAAGATGTGATTTGTTACATGAAATGTTGAATCTGATCAGAGCACAGCACTATAAAATAAAGTTTTACTCTTAAATTCTGACCATCCTTTCATAATAGTTACCAGTCAAATAATACTGACCCTCTATGTTTAATTAAAGAGATTAGGCCAAAGACAAGCAGTTGAGTAAATATATATCTGCACAAGACCACACTGTGCTTGAATCACCTTTCCTGATTCTCCACTCTTATCAGACTCATTCTTTCTATGAGATTGATCATTATGAAAAATGGGGGTGGGTAGCTATTTGTGTTAAACTGAAGGATGGTTTTTGGCATTAGTTACAAAGAAAATCTGGTATTTAAGAGCTGTAGTGTGTAACACGTGAAATGATAAAAAGCAAGGTTTAAATATAATGCATAATTATACAATAAAAGCTTGACTTTTACCTCATTAGGAAGTGAAAATTCTTCGTGGCAACATGACCAGACTAATGTAACTAAATGTATTTTGGAAGCAGACCTTAGAGAGCAGTTTAATTCTCAATGAGGAGCATAAAATTAGCTTTTTTTCTTTTTACTTTTGGTTTAGATTTAGTCACTCCCAAACATTTTGAAGTTGTAGCTTTTTGTTCTTGTGACATAGCATTCTTAAGCATATGGTTGTGTAAAAAACTAAATGGATCAAAATAAACTGTGTTTCACTAGTTGGGTAAATAGCTTGAGGGACATTTTGGGTGATCCCCTGGTGGCATTCTATGAGGGTTTGAATCAGGGAATGGCAAAGTGGAGAGAGCACTGGATCGGGAGCTTGGGCAGTAATACTGGTTCTGCCCCAAATCAGTGTGATCTCATCAGCATCGTTTAACCTCTTTGATCCTCAGATTCTTTGCATTGTTTATCTCACAGAATTGCTTTGAAAATCAAATGAGAAAATATGACTGAACCCATTTTATAAACTGAAAGAGGATAAAAATGTGTGGTGTGTCTTTGTTAGGAATGAGAATATGACTAGATGCTGGTGGATTTTGAAGCATCTATGATCAACCTCTCTCTGGTATTAGCTACATTTGAAATCCACCTGAATGAGTTTCTAGAAGTTGAATATTTTGCCATCATCATCATAATCATCGTTATAAAAAGAACTTCCATTTAATGAGCATTTTACTATGTCAGCCACCATCTTTCCATTTATTATCTCATTTAAATCCTGAAATAACCCTGGGGGTGGGTAGTATTATCCTCATTTTGGGGGTAAGAAAACAGGCTCAGAGGGAGGTTTGGTAACTTGTTGAGATGCACAACTCACTTGTGGCAGAGCCCAGAACTCAAACCCAGACACGTTTGATTTCTGAGCTCATGCTTTCACCAGGAACCTTCTTTTGCCTTGCCTTTGATTTATAGATTGTAAACCGAGCCCAGAAAGACAAAGGAATTTGCCTAAGGTCTCACAGCTAGTGCCAAAGCTCGACCAGATCCCAGGCTGCAGGCTCCTATTGAGTGGTCCTTCCCCCTCCATCCTCTAGACTCAGAGACAGCTTCAGAGCATGATCTATAAAGAGGCAGAAGTTATCTTTCTCTTGATGTTAGAAGCTGACAAAAATAATAGGACCCACTTATAAAAACCATCCTTTTTCCATCACTTCCAATCTTAATTTCTTTTAAAGGCTTAAATTCTTACACTTTTATATAATTATGAAAATTTTCCTTTCAATCAGATTCCTACTCAATTATAGTATAAATTCCCATAATTCCTTATTTCCACTCCCAGAGATAGGACTCATTTCATTGTCACAGAGGAAAATGACTTAATTCACACAGAAAAGCAAAAGGCAGGGGCAGGCAATAAGCTGAATACCTTTTCTGCAATAAATAAAAATATTCATGAATAGTAAAGACTTTGCTAGCAATACTTTTCTTTTTTTTTAAATTAATTAATTAATTAATTAATTTTTGGCTGTGTTGGGTCTTCGTTGCTGCGTGCAGGCTTTCTCTAGCCATTGAGGTGGCTTCTCTTGTTGCGGAGCACGGGCTCTAGGTGCACGGGCTTCAGTAGTTGTGGTGTGCAGGCTCAGTAATTGTGTCTCACGGGCTCTAGAGTGCAGGCTCAGTAGTTGTGGCACATGGGCTTAGTTGCTCCGCGGCATGTGGGATCTTCCCTGACCAGGGCTCGAACCCGTGTCCCCTGCATTGGCAGGTGGATTCTTAACCACTGTGCCACCAGGGAAGTCCAATACTTTTCCATATATATTCTGTAAACTCAGTTTTGTAATTTGGCTTAGCTAGTATATAATGAATCCCTCGATTTTGCTATAAATTTAATCTTTGTTGGATAGGCATACAAAATGGAGATGTTAATGAAGAAGCTATATGTGGAAAATGTTTGGGGCAACATTGTTAAATAAACATAATTTTAATATATATGTCACTATAATAAAATCAAAGTGATTATAATAAAAAGTAGGTTTAATGTAAAAACTTTAAAGTGAAAAACTAGAGATAGTTTATATCAAGGATTTTATTGTTTTTTTCAGGTCCCAAAGAACTCTGTAACAGCTGTTTTCCCATGTCCCTAAAAATTCCCAAAGGAAAGGCAGTAGGCCTAATCCATTGCAATGAGTAATGTTTGAATCGAGTGGATAGTCTGCTTATTTCCTATTCTGCACCAAGTATCAGAACGAGGTCTTGTACTTCCTTTGAGGGATTTGTTTACAAGCTGAGAGGATTGTCTGTCACTTGCCTTCTTAAAGAAGGAAAGTCCTGAGTCCCCACTAACTCCTGAATCTCAAGTCCTCTCTCATGCTCCTGAGGTTTTCCTAAGAGTTATGGATCCACATTAAAGTACATGATCAATGTGGGGCTTTCTATCCGTTTCTAGAAATCAATAGCAGCTGTCACTTCAGTATTCCAGATTTCCAAGTTTATGTATTATCCAAACTTCTTATTTATTCACTTTTCCCTTCTCTTCCTTCAGGCAGCTTTACTTACCACTCACTCAGTTGGTAATTTCCAGAAGATGGGCAGTACAGAGAAAAGTGCCACTCTGGTCTGTTTTGCCACCCTTTAGGGGCCCTGCTAAAGATTTGTTTAACTTCTTTGCTGAAGGATGTGTAAAGCAGGGGGTCAAATGAGATTTGGAAAGAATCTGATTTCTGGTTTCTTCTGTTCCCCTGATTACAGTTGGCTGTCAATTATCAGTCATGCAAATACTTACCAAAAAATACCTCCCCAATACACACACATACCCAAAAGAATGGTTATGAATATTCTGTCTTGCATTTGTTTTCATTAATTTTGGAGAAGCAAGGCCTTAAAGAACTCTAGTAGAGCTCACAGAAGGGAGTAAGGACAGAAAGAGAAAAATAGAAGGTGGCAAAAAAGTAATGATAACATCAGACAGTCCAGACCCTTAGTGACTAAACAGAAGCAGTTACCTGTTCTCTTCCTTTCTTCAGAGGCACCCCTTCTCCCCAGTGGGAGGATTTAAGGTTGGATAGGGGGAACATTCCTGTCACCTGGACAGGATTGCTGAAGTGTGCTGGGAAAAGTGCCCTTCAGTAATAAGTGCTCTGCAGAGGTCTGTTATCAGGCTTCAGAGCACAAAGGCCGACAAACATTTATCCAACAGTTATTAAACTGGGAGGTGGGCGGCCGGGAAGGTGGGGTTGGGGGGAAGGGATGATTAAAACATGGTCCTTGCCCTTGAACAATAGGTCCCCAAAAGGAATCAATTAAATGACACCACCTTTCCTGTGGAGCGTTGTCCCCTCATGTGCACAAACTCGTGACAGCATTCACCATTTTACTGTGGAAGAACTAAGGTGCCAAAAGTCAGTGTTCCAGTGAGGACCTCCTGCCCTGTGTTCATTCCATTCCAATGCATTTACCTTTCTTCTGTGTTTCTCGTGATGAAGCCGCGTCTTTGGAAGTTGGAGAGTTATGTAACCCTGGCCTGAGGCTGCCTGTAGATCACCCCCTGGGAAATGGCAACCTGGCTAAAATTTTCTCATTACCTTCGCATTTCAACTTTTTCTGTTGAAAGATAAGCTCACAATACAGCAGAGAAACCCGGGACCTGAACCGGTGCCTGAGGACCCTGCTCGTACTGTTCAATCCAAGTCTGCGCGCAGCTACAGGGAATTTAGGGAGGGGCCCCATTTTTAGACATGTCACATCTCTGTGATTCACCATTGTTTCCTTGAATTATATGGACATATGTGTCAGAGCTTCATTTGGAAAAACATATAGTTCTTTAAGACCTAGATAGCTGTCCTAAAAGAGAAGTTTTTAAAAGAGAAAAAGACAGATTTAAAAATACATATGGGTAATAGGACTTTGAGGTTGTTTGGCATTATTTTGGACATTCTTTAGGTTAAGCCAGGGCTTTGAATTTTGGTATTAGGCATTTTTGTCAGTTTACCTTATAGGAATGGTTTTTTAAAAAGAAAACTTTTAAAAATGTTAAATTATTACCTTGAGTAAAATGCCAAAATATTATGTGCATGCAGGTTTCCCCGTGAATGCTTAATAAATACTCATTGTCATTTTTTTGTCATTCTTTCCTAGAAATCAAAGCCCAAGTTTTATGTGCTTTCCATGTTCCCTTATCCTTCCGGCAAGCTGCACATGGGCCACGTGCGTGTGTACACCATCAGCGACACCATTGCACGCTTCCAGAAGATGAGAGGGATGCAGGTAAGGCAAGAGGCCTGCTGGAATAGCACTTTCCTGCCCGACTCAGGACAATATGAATGTAGGACAAAGGAAGAAAACCAATCTTAGTTAAGATTAGGACAGCTTTGAAGATAAACATGAAAAGCTCAGGGTTTCCTCTCATGAATTGCAGGACATAATAAAGCATCCAGATTAATTGGGGGGCAGCCGCGTGTTGGATGTTGCGCTAGGGAGGGAGGTGGGGTGTGGATGCAGTGGAAGGAGGTTACAAATGTGGGTACCACATGATATCTCCTCAGGAGGAGTTCACAGTCCAATGGGGCTGACATCCATAAATAGACAAACATTGAACAGGGGAATGAATCCAATAGTAGACATGAGGAACAAATGCTGTGAGTAGGAAGTGGGGCCACAAGAGATTTTTCTCCTTGTATTTGATATTTTCTGTATTCTCTAATGAGCATGTATTTATTTTATAATGGAAAAAGTAAAATTTTCCTAACAAAAAAATATGTGGGGAGTAACAGCTCTGCGGGAGTTGGGGAAGGCTCTGCTAAAGAGGGAGCATCTGTCCTTGAAGGACAAGGTGAAATTTCCTGGGAGAGGAGGAGAGGAACCCTTGCATGTCTGTTGTGGGTAGACCCCTTTACCTCACTGCCAGTTACCCCAGAGCCTGCGCTCTACTCTTTACCAACACGTCATCTGTAAGATGAGGTGGCAATGATCATAGCAGCTTCTTTAACACCTTACAGAGAGAGGCAGGATCAAAGAGGGGCTGAGAGCATGGCCCATTGAACCAGATGGCCAGCATTTGAATGCCAGCCCTGAACACTTAGTAGCTATTCGACTTTTGACTAATTACTAAATTAACGTCTCTAATACCTAGTTTTCTCTCATCTGTAAAATGGGGATAAAATATTACCTGCCCATTGGACTGTTACAAGGATTGAAAGAGGATGACTATGAAGCACTTAGCACATAGCTGGCGCATAAGTATGTAACCAGTAAATATTAGCATCGCCAGTGGAGGGCTGGAGCCTGCTTGTACCAGCTCCTGAGAGCTGTGCGCATGTCTGCCCAACTTCATGTTAATTATTTGTCACCTTAGTAGCTTGAAATCCACCATGGTGGGAGTATTTACATCATGGAAATCAGCAAAGCCTACAAATCAGGGCTTTTTCTGCCAGAGAGTTGATTGTTAAACATTTACTGGCATTCCCACTGGCTGTTGCTATTATTAACCTCTCAGGGTCTATATAAAGGTTATCTGCCCCCTCCCAGTTCTTTATCAAGATTTTCTTTTAGAAAGGTACATGAATCCATTGTCATAATTGGTTTGAAAATTTGTGCTGAACTGACATTGGCAGCAAGAAGTATTCCTAAAAATAAAAAGGAAGTCAAGGTATAATGTCTCTTTGTCACTTGAAGAGTTAATGACTTTTACTGTCAGATTCAGAGATTTGCCTTCTACAGGGGATGTCTCCCTGGGCTATGCCAGGTGTTATTTTTCCCAGATACTGCTTTCCATCACTTCTGCAATGTTTATTAGAAAGAGGTGGTGCAGAATAAATTGGCTCTTGTCATGAAGCATAATATCTAACTGTGTTTCTTCAACTAGATTTATTATTATTATTATTTTTACTTAGACCAACTTATTTTGGACAATTAGTGAGTACAGGCCAGTTGCTGAAGATTAACCTTTTAAAGCAAAACTGTACATTTATGGTACATTAGTGGATAAGTGGTTGAGGGGATGTAGGTGGGACTCTAATTCCCTTGGATGGATGAGACGTTACAGAGAAAGCTCAAGGCAGAACCCCAGGCCCAGAGATAACTGGGACCCCTGTAGGCAGCTTAGGCCCAAAAGACAAAATGGAGTGCCTTACAGTAACTGAAGCCCAAGGTCAGGCTGGACCCAGGGACTGGGCAACCCAGGTTTGAACCCCACTGTACCACTTTCTCACTGAGTGACCCTGCACAAGTCATTTAATGTCTGTGAATCCTACTCTCCTTGTCTTTAAAATAGGGATAATAATATAGTAATAATTATTCTTCCCTCCTGGGTCGTTGTGTGGGTTAAATGAGATAGTACATGTGTCTGGCACATAATAGTCCCTTAATAAGTGGTAGTCATGATTATTATTTATACTGATCTGACTTACTCTGGGAAGTCATTTAATAAGTGAAATGAAATCTAATTCATTTAGTAAATGAATCTGTGCTCTCTTCTGCTTGGGGCCTGCTGCATGGAGTTGCCTTCTGAGAAACAACTAGACTGCAGATCATCACCTGCTATTTGTATTATCTATCCTGTGACTCGGTTGGTTCCTGAAACCACTCTTTGTTATTTGGTTTATGGTATCTTAGTCATTGTGACCAGCAGGCACCTAGGGTTCCCTCTGTTCCTCAGTTTCAGTTGCTCTCTTTAAGATGATAAGCTATCTTGGAAGGGGGCGGGTATCCTCCAGGCTCTCTTGAAATTAATTTCTTGTTAATTTTCATAGCCCATATTTAAGTCAGATCATCCCCAAGATAACCGCCAAATATGATGAAAACTTGTCCAGCCATTTCTAAGTGGTAATGGCAAAAAAGAAGCAAATCTCTGTAATGGTGAACAGTGTGAAAGCCTGTTGAGCTTCCTGTTGTTTTAAAATCCTTCTTTCCCAATGTCAGGACTAGTCCCAGGGATTGGGATTCAGGTCAGGTTCAGTGATCCTTACTCTAAGGAGGGAAGGAATATCTGCTCTGCAATAGCAAGGTCTGACATGTGTATTGATTAATTCATTCTGTACATAGTCCTTGGGCACCTGCTTTTCCAAACACCAGCCTTTCTACTGTATTGTATAGTAGTATTGGAGTCTTAGATTCAAAATCAGTCAGTAGGCCTAGGAAAAATTCAGTAAGCTTGCCTTTTTCTATAATTTGTTAATTTGTTGGTAGATTTGCTTAATTTTTTTTTTTTTAAGATTGATTTATTTATTTGGTTGTGCTGGGTTTTAGTTGCGGCAGGTGAGCTCCTTAGTTGCGGCAGCTAGTCTCCTTAGTTGTGGCTCACTGGCTCTTTAGTTGTAGCATGCGGTCTCCTTAGTTGTGGCAGGTGGGCTCCTTAGTTGTGGCTTGCCGGCTCCTTAGTTGCAGCATGTGGGCTCCTCAGTTGTGGCTTGCGAACTCTTAGTTGCAGCATGCATGTGGGATCTAGTTCCCTGACCAGGGATTGAACCCAGGCCCCCTGTATTGGGAGCATGGAGTCTTATCCACTGCACCACCAGGGAAGTCCCTGATTTGCTTAATTCTTTTTATTATTATTATTTATTTTTAAAAATTAATTAATTAATTTTATTTTTGGCTGCACTGGGACTTTGTTGTTGCGCACGGGCTTTCTCTAGTTGCAGAGAGTGGGGGCTACTCTTTGTTGCGGTGCGTGGGCTTCTCATTGCGGTGGCTTCTCTTGTTGCGGAGCACGGGCTCCAGGCATGCGGGCTTCAGTAGTTGTGGTTCGCGGGCTCTAGAGCACAGGCTCAGTAGTTGTGGTGCATGGGCTTAGTTGCTCCACGGCATGTGGGATCTTCCCAGACCAGGGATTGAACCCATGTCTCCTGCATTGGCAGGCGGATTCTTAACCACTGCGCCACCAGGGAAGCCCCCTGATTTGCTTAATTCTTGAATGGAGATATGGAAGTCATTCTAAGGCACACTAAGAACAGTAGATGAGAAGTAAATAGTGGAGTGACCTTTGCACCAAGTCTGCTCTCTTCAAGGCCACCAGTGACCTCCCTGGATGTGTCTCTGTCATCCTGTCTCACCTCAGTGGGATGTAATACAGTAGAACATTTCCCCCTCTGTGAAAGACTGTGCTCTTGGCATGAGACCCCACTCTCCAGGTTTTTTTGCTGCATCTTGGTTTCTTCCTCCCAGTTTACTCCACAAGGTTTTCCTGCTCCACTCCATCTTTGCATACTCTTATCAGGTTGGAAAGTTCTGCTTTAAAGGCAGACCTCAGGGATTGTGTGGGTTTTGTTCCAGACCACTGCAATAAAGTGGATATTGCAATAAAGTGAGTCACAGGAATTTTTTGGTCCCAGTGCATATAAAAGTAATGTTTACATTATATTGTGGTTTGTTGTGTGCGATAGCATTATGTCTTTTAAAAAATGTACATACCTTATTAAAAAATAATGCTGTTGGAAAAATGGTGCCAATAGACTTGCTCAACGAAGGGTTGCCACAAACCTTCAATTTGTAAAAAGCACAGTATCTGTGAAGTGCAGTAAAGCAGAGTGCAGTGAAACGAGGTTATCCCTGTATTCCTAGTTTGCTCAGAATTTTTATCATGAATGGGTATTGAGTTTTGTTATATGCCTTTTCTGCATCTATTGAGACAATACATGGTTTTTCTCCTTTAATCTGTTAATGTGATGTATTATGTTGATTGATTTTTTAAAAATATTAAACCAACATTGTGTTCCTAGGACAAATTTCATTTGGTCATGATGTACTTTTTTGAATGTATATATTGCTGTATTCATTTGTCAATATCCCTATGTGCCTGAAAGACACTGACCTGTAATTTTCTTTTCTTGTAATGTCTTTGTATTTAATATCAGGTTTATGCTAGCCTCATAAAACAAGCTAGGAAGTGTTCCCTTCTTCCCATTTTCTGAAAGTGTTGTGTATTATTGGTGTTATTTCTTTCTTTATTGTTCAATAGCATTCACCAGTGGTGGTATCTTGACCTAGAGCTTTCTTTGTGGGAAGTTTTTAAATTACAGTTCTATTTCTTTAATGGATATCAGGCTATTCAGATCTTCTGATTTTTTTTTCTGTGTCAGTTTTAATTTGTGTTTTTCGAGGGATTTGTCTACCTTACCTCAGATTCCTTTCTAGACTGCCTTCTCTTTTTTTTCTCTATCCACTTTCCCTAGGTAGGCTCTATCCTCTTTAGTTTAAATATGATACTTTAAAAAATTATAAACATTTCCAACACAGGAGTACAGAGAACATTATTCTAAATACTCAGACCCGCCATCCTGATATAACAGATATTACCATTTAATCTTGTTAATCTCAGCTGTTTTTTTTCTATGTTGCAGATATGTTTCTATGTTGTGCCTCTCCACAATCAGATTCCAGTCCTTCAGTTAAAAAAAAAGCTAGTGTCTCTCCTTTGCCTTCACGTTTTCATGCTTTTATTCTATGTATTGGTTATGGATACATACACACTTGTATGTAGTATTGTGTGTTTTAAATTTTATGTAAAAGACATCTTAATATTCTGCATGTTTTTTCAGTCAGTATTTTGTTTCAAGATTTAATCTATGTCTCTAGAGTTAGTTCATCCATTATAAGTGCTGTATAATTATGACAATATTTAATTATCCATTTTCACATTGATAGAGTTTTAGGTTGTTTTAGATTTTTGTTCCAATGAACATCTTTGCACCTGACTGTTAGCCTGTGGGAGAAGTGGCATTGCTGGGTCATAGAGTGTACACTCCTCAGCATAAATATATCTTGCCAAATTGCTTTCCAAAATGTTGGTGCCAATTTATATTCCTACCAGAAATGAATGGCATTTCGTATAGCCCTACATCCCTGACAATACTCACTAATGTTAGGCTTTTAAATCTTTGCTAATTTGATATATGGGAAATGGCATCTAATTGTGTTTTTAATTTACGTTTTCCTGAGTTCTGTCCTAGTGAAGCTATTTTTTATCTATTTAAGTTTCCTCTTCTCTGACTGGCTTGCTCACATTATTTGCCAAGTTCCTCTTGGGTTGTTTGTCTTTTTCATATTGTTCTTACTGTTCATATAGTTCTTTTTTTTTTTTTTTGGGTCTCAGTTGCTGTGCACAGGCTTTCTCTAGTTGAGGTGAGCAGGGGCTACTCTTCATTGCTGTGTGAGGGCTTCTCATTGTAGTGGCTTCTCTTGCTGCAGAGCATGGGCTCTAGGCTCACGGGCTTCAGTGGTTGCAGCACGGGCTTCAGTAGTTGTGGCGCATGGGCTCAGTAGTTGTGGCGCATGGGCTGTAGGGCGTGCGGGCTCTAGGGCACGTGGGCTTCAGAAGTTGTGGCTCGTGGGCTTAGTTGCTCTGCGGCATGTGGGATCTTCCCGGACCCGGGATCGAACCCGTGTCCCCTGCACTGGCAGGTGGATTCTTAACCACTGCGCAACCAGGGAAATCCCTCATATAGTTCTTTATATAGTCTGGATTATTGATTCTTTGTTAGTTAAATACAATGCAAATGTCTTCTCCCAGTCTGTGGTTTGTCCTTGTATTTTGTGAGCCTGCCAGACTGCAGATTGTAATTTGGGTTTGAGAATGGACAAGAATGATGATTTGGAAAGTTCAAGATTGCTTTTACTTTGGTTTCCTCCTATAGCAGCAAGTAAGTTGTGCAAAGGAGAGAAATGAGACAAGAGTGTAAGCAGATCATTGGGGTCCCCCACGTTCTTGTTGTAGTCAGTGGAGATGTGCCTGAGGCCATGATCATCACAGTTCTCTTGGGGAAACCTAAAGTCACAAAGTTGGCCAGGCCTTGGGCATACAAGTAAATTACATGTGGACTTGGCAAGTGGAGAGGGAGGTGGTTTGGGGGTGATGAGTTGATCAGGAATCTGTGACTTTAGTCAGTGGCAGTGGCCTCCCACCCGCCTCCTACCTCACAGATTTGTTGCAAGGTTCATGTGCAATGATCAATGAGAAAACTCTTTAAAAACCATAATGCAATTTTCCAGTGTAACCCAATTAATAATAGCAGTAATACGGTAGTCCTGAGGTTTGGATGTTTAAGCAGGAGCCACTTGAAGCCAGAGATAAATTATTCTCTTTCAGGAGTCAGTAAAGACCACAGTGCCGATCGGTTTCTTCTTAAACTCATACAATGTCTGATGACATATTTAAAGTTTAGCACCATATGGTGATTTTGTTGTGTTTTCATATGTTGTATGCACAGATGGTTAGAAAATAAAATTACCCACCTCCCACCTCGGCTGGTCTCCTCAGCACCTTCTGGGCCAGAAGCAGGGCAGTTAAAGCATCAAGCTGCCAAGTCCCCCCTCACAGAGTTGGACCTTGAGTAATTTGTCTCAGGCAAAACGCCTCAGGGCACTGCCCAAGTAGTGTTTTCCGCCTGGGCCTTTTTGCTATTCCCTGTGGAGGAGGAAGGAAATTGAGGCTATGTGTCTGGCACCCGCATGATCATAATGCAATTACCCACAAATATCAGGAAGTGAGGGGAGTTCTTAGCAAGTGAACCATAATATACGTTTCATCAGCTTTCAGTTGGCCAGTCAGTCAACAAGTGTTTATGAAGCGCCCAGAGAATGCATCGCATGGCATTTAGTTTTCAGATTTTCTAATCTCTGGGGCATCTGAAAGTAGAGAGTAGATTTCCAGGGCTTATCCTCTCAGATGTAATTTGAAAGGGACAATGAGTTGCTAGTCCAGTATTTTGATTGGAAACTGCCTGATTTATCTGCCTCACATTCCCAGAGGTCTTCTGTTTTGGGTCTAGTTACTGTCATTTGGATTCTTTACCCTGAAGTATTCGCTTCATTTTGATCCCCAACCTGTAATAATAGTGAGTTATTAAACTTGCTAAACAAAATTAAATGTTGTGTTTCTCATTTCTTGGAAATAAAGTGTTGAATCTACTCCACAGAAACCACGGCACTCTCTGAAAATAGCAATTTTTTTCAGAAGCAGTAACCATGGTTGCTCTTAATTAGAAGCTGAATTGGTTTCAAATATAAAGTTTTGTTTTCTGATGAAAGGGAGAGAAAGCTGGTCATTCCTGGGGAATTGGTACTTCTCTCTCATTGGGAGGGCAGACAATCAGCTGCCCCAGCTCCCTTCCCTTCTTAACCACCAAAGTCTTCTTAACTCTCCTTCATCTTCCTTCCCGTGCTGGAGGAAGAACTGTACTTTTGCCTGTTCGTTTCTTCCTTCTTAAAAAAGGTATTTTTAACTTGTACATAAAATTCCATATTCTCCCCTTTAAAAAGGAGAGATACAACATAGATAAGGCTGCAGTCCCCTTTGACTGCCCACTCCCCCCAGGCCCTTCTGGACAGTGATCCCTATCATTTTCTAGGGTATATCCCTCCAGAGCCTCATCTGTACATTGTCACACGTAACTGTGTTCTCCTGTATCCCTTCTCGTCTGCTTGCCATCCATCCTGCCTGCCAACCCTGAGATGCCCATAGCTCTGCCCAAATGGAGGCAAGAGGTCCTGTTGGGTAAGCCATGGTCATGTGACTGGGTCCACACCAGAGGCTGGCCTAGCTTGAGCTTCTAGGTCTCGCTTCCTGGCCAGCTCTGTCTAACTTGACAGGGCTCTGATCCCTGTGTTTGCCCCTCATCAGTAGCTGGCCCTCACGCGCCTTTGATATCTCGAGTCATGGTAAATTTTGCAGTCCTGTAGTGTTCCTTTGCTGGTCTTTGACTAGTTTGCTGTCAGATGGATCTCCTGCTTTGCTTTGTATGGTGGAAAGCAGAACTCTGCAGGCCACATTTCCCAAGCTCTGGTGTCAGCTGGCGTCTGGCTGGTTTTGGACAGGAAGAATTCTGGCAAGACTGTAGGGGAGGAGGAAGGAAGAAGCCAAGGAATTTCTCTCTCTCTGCCCTGGTTAGTATCTCCTTCATTAATCCAGTTCCATTTGGCCAGACCTGCCTCTTTCAGCTTCTGCAACTGATCTCAGCCTTTGGGTTCAGTTATCTCTGCTTCCTCCCTTTGTTCCTTCAGTCTAGAAGTGGGGGCAGTGTCCCACTCGTCCTAATTTCCGGGTTGTTTCCCTGTCCTCTTGGCTTCTCACTCAATTTAAAATACTTAGAGCATTTGTTAGAAGAACAGCTGGAAATGATGGTTTTTTACACCCTGGAAGTTTATTTTATGATTTCCAAGTTATAGCTGCCAGGACTTCTTGATTCCCTTTCTGCTGAAAGCACTCATCCAAGAAGAGGTTAACACCTAGGGGATTGAGAGGGCTCAGGTGGCCCTAAAATATAAATCCAGATGTTGGTGGGCGGGTTGTTGTTGTTGTTTTTAGGAATAATTGTCTAGTTGGCATATGTGAACTGTAGGTTTAGTTACTTGTGGAACTATGGAAGGATTAAACCAAGTTATGGTGATAGAAAAGAATAGGAATTTTAGAAGCCAAAAGGAGAGTTTAGAGTTCCTCCAGTGAATGTTTTCGATACTCTTGCCCATAGAGAAATCACAGACAAGAAAGTGGGCATTATATATCCAGAATGGGGGTATTTGATCTGGATGATGTAGAACAGTGGTCCCCAACCTTTTTGGCACCAGGGACCGGTTTTGTGGAAGACAATTTTTCCACGGACCACGGGTTGTGGGGGGATAGTTTCGGGATGATTCAAGCACATTACTTTGTTGTGCACTTTATTTCAATTATTATTACATTGTAATATATAATGAAATAATTATACAACTCACCATAATGCAGAATCAGTGGGAGCCCTGAGCTTGTTTTCACTTGCCACTCACTGATAGGGTTTTGATATGAGTCTGCAAGCAATTCATTTATTATGGTCCCTGTGCAGTCAAATCTCTCTGCTAATGACAATCTGTATTTGCACCCACTCCCCAGCGCTAGCATCACTGCCTCATCTCCACCTCAGATCATCAGGCATTAAATTCTCATAAGGAGAGTGCAACCTAGATCCCTCGCATGCACAGTTCACAGTAGGGTTCGCGGTCCTATGAGAATCTAATGCCGCCGCTGATCTGACAGGAGGCAGAGCTCAGGCAGTAATGTGAGTGAAGGGGAGCAGCTGTAAATACAGATGAAGCTTCGCTCGCTCGCCCGCCTGCCCACCGCTCACCTCCTGCTGTCCGGCCCGGTTCTTAACAGGCCATGGACCTGTACCAGTCCATGGCCTGGGGGTTGGGGACCCCTGATGTAGAAGAGACCAAGAGGTGAACGAGGTGGGCAAAGGCAGCACTGACATGGTGTCTTTTAAATAAATAGGCTATAACAATTTGACCAGCAAATAGAATCTGCTGCCCAGGGGAAAGGGACAGGCTTTGGTATTTTGTAATCTTGTTATAGGTCTTTACTTTGTTCCTTCTGGACAGTAGTGAGTCATCTTATGGCACAAGAGTGAGTTCTGCCCTTGGTCACTGGATGTCTGGGAAACCCAAGGTGTAGAATTGGTTGGACCATTTCCTGTTCCGTAGAAACTTGGTTCACAGGGACATTGACTCCAGTGGTCCAGCCCATGGTGGAAAGAACTATCCTGACTCCCCACAGTCTGTATTCCAGGGCAGACATTTGTTTTTTGTTAATTTCTGGTAAGACTGTGAAATATTAAGGAGCTTTAAGATTTTTCTAACTTTCTTTTCTTAGTGGATCTTTATTGGAGTATAATTGCTTCACAATACTGTGTTTTCTGTTGCACAACAAAGCGACTCAGCCATATGCATACACATGTCCCCGTATCCCCTCCCTCTTGAGCCTCCCTCCCATCCTTCCTATCCCACGCCTCTAGGTCATCGCAAAGCACCGAGCCAGTCTCCCTGTCCTATGCTGCTGTTTCCCACCAGCCAACTATTTTACATTCGGTAGTGTATATATGTCGATGCTACTTTGCCCCAGCTTTGCCCTCCCACCCCATGTCCTCAAGTCCATTTTCTATGTCTACTTCTTTATTCCTGCCCTGTAGCTAGGTTCATCAGTACTATTTTTTTTTCTTAGATTCCATATATATGTGTTAGCATACGGTATTTGTTTTACTCTTTCTGACTTACTTCACTCTGTATGACAGTCTCTAGGTCCATCCACCTCACTACCAATAACTCAATTTCATTTCTTTTTATGGCTGAATAATATTCCATTGTATATATGTGCCACATCTTCTTTATCTATTCATCTGTCGATGGACATTTAGGTTGCTTCCATGTCCTGGCTATTGTAAATAGTGCTGCAGTGAACATTGCAGTACATGTTTCTTTTTGAATTATGGTTTTCTCAGGGTATATGCCCAGTAGTAGGATTGTGAGTCATATGGTAGTGCTATTTTTAGTTTTTTAAGGAAACTTCATACTGTTTTCCATAGTGGTATATCAATTTACATTCTCACCAACAGTGCAGGAGGGTTCCCTTTTCACCATACCTTTTCCGGCATTTATTGTTTCTAACTTTTTTGATAATGGCCATTCTGACCGGCGTGAGGTGATACCTCATTGTAGTTTTGATTTGCATTTCTCTAATAATTAGTGATGTTGAGCATCTTTTCATGTGCCTCTTGGCCATCTGTATATCTTCCTTAGTGATATCTATTTAGGTCTTCCGCCCATTTTTTAACTGGATTGTTTGTTTTTTTGATATTGAGCTCCATGAGCTGTTTGTATATTTTGGAGATTAATCCTTTATCTGTTGTTTCATTTGCAAATATTTTCTCCCATTCTGAGGGTTGTCTTTTTGTCTTGTTTATGGTTTCCTTTGCTGTGCAAAAGCTTTTAAGTTTAATTAAGTTCCATTTGTTTATTTTTGTTTTTATTTCCATTACTCTAGGAGGTGGGTCAAAGAAGATCTTGGTGTGGTTTATGTCAAAAAGTGTTTTTCCTATGTTTTCCTCTAAGAGTTTTATAGTGTCTGGTCTTACATTTAAGTCTTTAATCCATTTGGAGTTTATTTTTGTGTATGGTGTTAGGGAGTGTTCTAATTTCATTCTTTTACATGTAGCTGTCCAGTTTTTCCAGCACCACTTATTGAAGATGCTGTCTTTTCGCCATTGTATGTTCTTGCCTCCTTTGTCGTAAATTAGATGCCCATATGTGCATGGGTTTATCTCTGGGCATTCTATCCTGTACCATTGATCTATATTTCTGGTTTTGTGCCAGTACCATACTGTCTTGATTACTGTAGCTTTATAGTATAGTTGAAGTCTGGGAGCTTGATTCCTCCAACTCCGTTTTTTGTTCTCAAGATTGCTTTGGCTATTCAGGGTCTTTTCTGTTTCCATATGAATTATAAGATATTTTGTTCTAATTCTGTGAAGAATGAATGCCATTGCTAGTTTGATAAGGTTTGCATTGACTCTGTAGATTGCTTTGGGTAGTATAGTCATTTTCACAATATTAATTCTTCCAATCCAAGAACATGATATATTTCTCCAGCTGTATGTCATCTTTGATTTCTTTCATCAGTGTTTTATAGTTTTCTGAGTACAAGTCTTTTGCCTCCTTAGGCAGGTTTATTCCTGGGTATTTTATTGTTTTTCTGGCAGTGGTAAATGGGAGTGTTTCCTTAATTTCTCTTTCAAAATTTTCATCTTTAGTGTATAGGAATGCAAGAGATGTCTGTGCATTAATTTTGCATCCTGCAACTTTACCAGATTCATTGATTAGCTCTAGTAGATTTCTGGTGGCATCTTTAGGATTCTGTATGTATAGTATCATGTCATAAGCAAACAGTGACAGTTTTACTTCTTCTTTTCCAATTTGTATTCCTTTTCTTCTCTGATTGCCATGGCTAGGACTTCCAAAACTATGTTGAATAATAGCGGTGAGAGTGGACATCCTTGTCTTGTTCCTGATCTTAGAGGAAATGCTTTCAGTTTTTCACCATTGAGAATGATGTTTGCTGTGGGTTTGTTGTATATGGCCTTTATTATGTTGAGGTAGGTTCCCTCTATGCCCACTTTCTGGAGAGTTTTTATCATAAATGGGTGCTGAATTTTGTCCAAAGCTTTTTCTGCATCTTTTGAGATGATCATATGGTTTTTATTCTTCAGTTTGTTAATGTGGTGTATCACATTGATTGATTTGCGTATACTGAAGAATCCTTGCATCCCTGGGATAAATCCCACTTGATCATGGTGTATGATCCTTTTAATGTGTTGTTGGATTCTGTTTGCTAGTATTTTGTTGAGGATTTTTGCATCTATATTCATCAGTGATATTGGTCTGTAATTTTCTTTTTTTGTAGTATCTTTGTCTGGTCTTGGTATCAGGGTAATGGTGGCCTCATAGAATGAGTTTGGGAGTGTTCCTTCCTCTGCAATTTTTTGGAAGAGTTTGAGAAGGATGGGTGTTAGCTCTTCTCTAAATGTTTGATAGAATTCACCTGTGAAGCCATCTGGTCCTGGACTTTTGTTTGTTGGAAGATTTTTAATCACAGTTTCAATTTCATTACTTGTGATTGGTCTGTTCATATTTTCCATTTCTTCCTGGTTCAGTCTTGGAAGGTTATACCTTTCTAAGAATTTGTCCATTTCTTCCAGGTTGTCCATTTTATTGGCATAGAGTTGCTTGTAGTCATCTCTTAGGATGCTTTGTATTTCTGCGGTGTCTGTTGTAACTTCTCCATTTTCATTTTAATTTTATTGATTTGAGTCCTCTCCCTCTTTTTCTTGATGAGTCTGGCTAATTGTTTATCAATTTTGTTTATCTTCTCAAAGAACCAGCTTTTAGTTTTATTGATCTTTGCTATTGTTTTCTTTGTTTCTATTTCATTTATTTCTGCTCTGATCTTTATGATTTCTTTCCTTCTGCTAACCTTGAGTTTGGTTTGCTCTTCTTTCTCTAGTTCCTTTAGGTGTAAGGTTAGATTGTTTATTTGAGATTATTCTTGTTTCTTGAGGTAGGCTTGTATAGCTATAACCTTCCCTCTTAGAACTGCTTTTGCTGCATCCCATAGGTTTTGGATCGTCGTGTTTTCCTTGTCATTTGTCTCTAGGTGTTTTTTTATTTCCTCTTTGATTTCTTCAGTGATCTCTTGGTTATTTAGTAACGTATTGTTTAGCCTCCATGTGTTTGTGTTTTTTACGTTTTTCCCCCAGTAATTCATTTCTAATCTCATAGCATTGTGGTCAGAAAAGATGCTGGATATGATTTCAATTTTCTTAAATTTACCGAGGCTTGATTTGTGACCCAAGATGTGATCTATCCTGGAGAATGTTCCGTGCGCATTTGAGAAGAAAGTGTAATCTGTTGTTTTTGGATGGAATGTCCTATAAATAGCAATTAAATCTATCTGGTCTATTGTGTCATTTAAAGCTTCTTTTTCCTTATTAATTTTCTGTTTGGATGATCTGTCCATTGGTGTAAGTGAGGTGTTAAAGTCCCCCACTATTATTGTGTTACTGTCGATTTCCTCTTTTATAGCTGTTAGCAGTTGCCTTATGTATTGAGGTGCTCCTATATTGGGTGCATATATATTTATAATTGTTATATCTTCTTCTTGGATTGATCCCTTGATCATTATGTAGTGTCCTTCCTTGTCTCTTGTAACATTCTTTATTTGAAAGTCTATTTTATCTGATACGAGTATTGCTACTCCAGCTTTCTTTTGATTTCCATTCGCATGGAATATCTTTTTCCATCCCCTCACTTTCAATCTGTATGTGTCCCTAGGTCTGAAGTGGGGCTCTTGTAAACAGCATATATATGGGTCTTGTTTTTGTATCCATTCAGCAAGCATGTGTCTTTTGGTTGGAGCATTTAATCTATTCACATTTAAGGTAATTATCGATATGTATGTTCCTATGACTGTTTTCTTAGTTGTTTTGGGTTTGTTTTTGTAGGTCCTTTTCTTCTCTTGTGTTTCCCGCTTAGAGAAGTTTCTTTAGCATTTGTTGTAAAGCTAGTTTGGTGGTGCTGAATTCTCTTAGCTTTTGCTTGTCTGAAAAGCTTTTGACTTCGGCATCGAATCTGAATGAGATCCTTGCTGGGTAGAGTAATCTTGGTTGTAGGTTTTTGTCTTTCATCACTTTAAGTATATCCTGCCACTCCCTTCTGGCCAGCAGAGCTTCCGCTGAAAATCAGCTGATAACCTTATGGGGATTACTTTGTATGTTATTTTTTGTTTTTCCCTTGCTGCTTTTAATATTTTTTCTTTGATTTAATTTTTGTTAGTTTGATTAATATGTGTCTTGGTGTGTTTTTCCTAGGGTTTATCCTGTATGGATCTCTCTGTGCTTCCTGGACTTGGGTGACTATTTCCTTTCCCATGTTAGGGAAGTTTTCAACTATAATCTCTTCAAATATTTTCTCAGACCCTTTCTTTTTCTCTTCTTCTTCTGGGACCCCTATAATTCGAATGTTGGTGTGTTTAGTGTTGTCCCAGAGGTCTCTGAGATTGTCTTCAAGTCTTTTCATTCTTTTTTCTTTATTCTGCTGTTATTTCCACCATTTTGTCTTCCAGCTCACTTATTTATTCTGCTTCAGTTATTCTGTTATTGATTCCGTCTAGTGTATTTTTCATTTCAGTTATTGTGTTGTTCATCTCTGTTTGTTTGTTCTTTAGTTCTTCTAGATCTTTGTTAAACATTTCTTGTATTTTCTCAGTCAGTGCCTCCATTCTATTTCCGAGATTCTGGATCATCTTTACTATCATTACTCTGAATTCTTTTTCAGGTAGATTGCCTATTTCCTCTTCATTTATTTGGTCTTGTAGGTTTTTACCTTGCTCCTTCATCTGTGACATATTTTTTTGCTATCTAATTTTTTTTTGTTTTTTTTTTATGAGTGGATTGTGTTCCTGTCTTACTGGTTGTTTGGCCTGAGGCTTCCAACACTGGAGTTTGTAGGCTATTGGGTAGAGCTGGGTCTTGGTGCTGAGATGAGGAACTCCGTGAGACCTCCCTTGGATGAATATTCCCTGGTGTCTGAGGTTCTCTGTTAGTCCAGTGGTTCAGACTTGGACCTCCCACCACAGGAGCTTCGGCCTGACCCCAGGCTCATGAACTAAGATCCCGCAAGCCGCCTGGGGTGGCAAAAATAAATAAATAAAAAGAAAAAAAAAGCAATAACAAAGTAAAAAATAAAATTAGACTAGGAAACTAACAGGTATGTTAGGAAGAATATAAAAATAAAATTGTAGATGAATCAACAACTGGAAGGTACATCAGTACCACAGTACCACAATAGTAAAAAAAAGTGGAGGAGGGAAAAGAAAAATAAAGTGGGGGCAGGGAAGGCCTCGGCTGTGGAGGGCGGGGCCTAAGCAAGGGCAAGGTTTGGGTAGTGGGCAGGGCCAATGCTCTGGACCCATGGAGCTGGGAAAGGCCCTGGGGCCTGTTGGGGGTGGGGCTTAGGCTCAAGGAACAGAAGGGACCCAGGTTTGCCCCCCACCTCTGGTGTCAGAGGGTAGGGGACCTCACCTGGGAGCCCAGCAGGCTTCCTGGGCTCGAGTGGGTGGGGCAAATGCCCTCTTCTCCTCTCCTCTGATCTGGGAGGGCCCCTCCCGCCTGCCTCTACTGATCTCCCTGGCCTCCCTCCTATGCCCCCAAGGACCGACGCAGCCTGGAAGGGGGTTTGGAGGGCGGTTACTGGCTTGGGAGCTCAGCAGGGTCCCCATGCCCGAGTGGGCAGGGCAGTTGCCCTCCACTCCTCTCCCGCTTCTCCTGGGTGGCTCCTCCCACCTGCCTCTCCTGATCTCCCCGGCCTCCCTCCTATGCCCCCAGCACTCACACAGCCTGAATGGGGCTTTGGAGGGTGGGTACCGGCTTGGGAGCTCAGCAGGCTGCCCTGCCCGAGTGGGCCAGGCAATCGCCCTCCGCTCCTCTCCCACTCTTCCCGGAGAGTCCCTCCTGCCTGCCTCTCCTGATCTCCCCAGCCTCAGGGGCATCAATCCTGTCTGACCTCCACTTCTCCGTCCTCAGCCCCGCTACGTCCTACTGGTTCACTTTGGGGTTCCTCCCGTCTCCTTGGGCATCAGAGTCCCCCACCAGCAGCGGGCAGGTGCCCTAGTTGTGGGGAGACGCTAACTCTGCGTCTTCCCACACCGCCCTCTTGACTCCTCCTTCCCTAACTATATTTTCATAGACAGCTTGGGGTAACATGTGAACTAAGAATATCTTTTCATGTTAATTTCATCTGAAAACAAAAATAGAAATGAATAAGTATATTACATAAATCCAGACTGATTTTTTGACTGTCTCTGTATTGACTTTATTTAAAAACATGGATGGTAACCTAACAGAATGTTAATAGGCAGAAACATTGAACTGGTGCCATTTTGGCAGTTCCAATGAAGAAACCAAGTGGTAATTAAGTTTTCCCCTTTCTTGTGGAACATGGTTATACAACAGTTACATTATTCTGCCAGCGAAGTAGCCCTAGGAGAATTAAAGCATCACTGGAAGCTGTACTGTAGTGTTGTCCATGGAAGTATTTCAGAACTTTCTACTAATCAAGCACAAATCCCCAACATGGGATTATTATTATTATTATTTTTAGCTCTTGAAAATTAAAAAGAAAAAGAAAAATCTGTGAAGGAAATGTTTTTCATCTATGGGTTAAGCAGTACTCAAGAGAAAGCTGTATCCTAAAGGGTGAGTGTTTTAGTCAGGATTCTTGGCTACCAGGGACTGAAACCCAGCTCAGACCAGTTTAAGCAAAAAAGGAGGTTTTGTGTGTTTTTACAAATCCTGGTGTAACTCACAGAACCAAAGGAAATGTTGTAGGAATGGGGCCCACTGGGAATTGGGCCCACGTCCTTGGAGCACATCAGTATCCCTAGTCTCTGCCTCCCATTTCTGCATCTGTCCACATGCCAGCTGTATTTTCTTAGACATCTCCATCAGGTGCTCCCTCTGTGGCCAGAGGGGTGGGTTTTGTGATTCGCCGTCCGCAGCAGGACCATGTGAAGTAGGGGGAGGAGCATTTTCCCAGAAGAAGGGGAGGGTGCTGTTTGGAAAGATGAAACACTTTGGGTAGGACACATTTAGCAAGAGGAAAAGAGACCTCAGGTCTGAAAGATCAACTGGATTGGGTTATGTTTTGACAACTTCCTAAAACTACATAGACTAGATATTCCTAGGGAATGTTAGAATCTTTTTAAAAGACGTGTACACACACACACACGTACTTACATATTTTGTACACATGTCCATGATATGTTAAATGAAAAAAAACAGGTCATAAAATAGTGTATGACAGGTTCTATTTCCATAAAAACAAACCAGCCAGCTCCTGTATATGTATATATATGTTTGTGTATCTGCGTTTGAGTGAGGAGAAAGGTGTGGAAGGATACACTTGCTTGTTGGTTACATCAAGGAGTTGAGAATAGGAGTCGGGGCTGGGGGAGATGATCAGCTTTGCCTTTATATATCATGTATTGTGTCATTTCACTTATTAAAATAAGCTTGTATTATGCTCGTAATTTGAGAAACCACCAATTAAGGAAAAAGAAGAGGAGGCTATTCCAGCTGACCTCAGGAGCGTGGATGCAGGGATTGAATGTGATAGCTTGGGAGTCATGTCATTTTTTTTTTTTTTTTTTTTGGCCATGCCGCATGGCTTGCGGGATCTTAGTTCCCTGACCACGGATTGAATCCGGGCTCTCGGCAGTGAGAGCGCGGAGTCCTAACCGCTGGACTGCGAGGGAATTCCCCGGGAGTCATGTTATCTTAGGCTGGCAGGCCAGGGCATTCCACTCTTCCCAGATTCCCAGGACTGGGAAGCACGGCAGAGGATGTGGCAAACCAGACTGGAGCAGCGGCAAACTGGAGAGATCCACAGCACTGTTGTTCACCAAGTCTGTATCCCGTACAGAAAGCAGACCTGAGTGGATCAGACCTACCACCTCCCCTGATATGGCAAAATCTACTGGGCAGGGCCCTTCCTACCCAGCACACAGATGGCTGCTTCTGCTCATGGACTACCCCTGCTCCCGTCAGCCATGGCAAGAACAGCTGGGCTACTTTCGAACGAAGCACCTGATGTGAGCCACTTAGTTATGCGCAAAAGAAGAACTGATGGGCCCCTTCCATGGAAAAGAAGGCCAAACGGCTGGCCCTTTGAGCCTCATGGTCTGTTCGGTTTGGTTAAGAACTTCCAATGCCTGGCACCAACCTGCTACAGAGGCTCTTATCATAAGTAACACACCCTTAGGAATGTACATGGATGAGGATGTGTGTGAGGTCAAGGGGTCTCCCTGCCTGTTGTCACAGAGCCACCATAATGAATGTGGCCAAAGAGACCCGGGCTGAGGTCCTGACGAGGGAATTGGTGATGTGCAATGTTGTGAGGTGCTGAAGATCAAGCAGACGACAGCAGCTGCCACTGCAGCCAGCCCTGCCATTTACTGGGTGCCTGTACTGTGCTGGGTGCGCCACATACATCTTAGTGTATAATGCTCAACGATTTGGGTGGCTGCTTTCAGTCAGAGTTGATAGTTGGGACTCAGTGTAAGTGACGTGCCTCAGGTCCCACTGCCAGTAAATGGCAGGTTTGGGTTAGGACATTTCCCCCCAAACCTCACAGCCTCCCGAGGAGCGAGCCTTTGTTGCATTTCCCACTCACTAGCCAAAGGAGTTAGAGCAGCTCTGATTTTAGATGCATGGTCTTCATTCTTGAGATGGAATTGTTCCATCAGAACTAAAACCTAATTAAAAAATAATAATGTGCAGAATGGAAGGACGATGTAAGGCAAGTGGCTTCTGCCACTGGGAGGGCCGTGCCTGTTCTCTTACTGCCACCTGCTAAGAGGGACTAGGGAGAGAACGGATCGGGGCACTGGGATTCGAGTGTGAATCCAGTTTGGGACACTAAATTGTAGGTGCTTATGGACTTGAGGCAGAGGTGGCCATGGGTGATACTCATTTGCATCTCAGAGAGTCTGAACAACACAGAAAGATGGAAGAAAACTCTAGGTGCACAATGAAAAAAAAAAACACACAGAAATAATATGATCCCAATTGTTAAAAATTGGATGTAAATTTACCAAATAACATTTATGTATGGCTATATGGTAGAATTAAGGGTATTTTATTTTCTTCTGAATATTTTTCTCTATGTACCAAAGCTATTTGTAGTGAACATGCATTATTTCAATAATCAGGGGAAAAAGTTATTTATAAAAGAAAATGAGACCTGTTTCTTTAGTGGAAAATGTTCCATCATGATATGGGCGGGTGATGAGGTAGTGCCAATAAGTGTGTCTGAGTGTCCATCACTATCCAAGATGTATGTGAACAGAAGCTCAGGTTCTCTGCATGATTACAAACAAACAAACACACAAACAAACAAACCCAGCTTGTGGCAGTTGACAGATCAGGAGCTTGATAGGAAGTAAGAAGGCCAGCTGTAAAGGGCTGTTTTCTAGAAATACTGGAGCCTCCTCAAGCCATCCTCATCCACAGGCAAGCTTCAGAAATATGGCTCTGGGAGAAGCTGTGTTTATGGCTTTGTGGCTGAAAATCAGCGTTAGAGAAGGGTAGGAGTCTGAGTTTTCAAAGCAGGTGTCCTTCCTGGCAGTGGGTAGAGAGCCCGGCCTTCTGAGTCTGTCCCTTGATGCCACAGCTTGTGTTTCAAGCCATTGTTCCCATTCATGGCATGTAAGTTAGGTTGAGAGAACTTGCTATTGAAGCTGCCAGCTGAGCTGTGACTGGTCATCCATTTGCAGAAATGAGAGCCTATCCTGGTCTGAAGTAATTGCTTCTGGTGTGACCTAGCTAGGCTGCTTACTCTTGTTGGTCCATCGTTGCTTGGACTGTCAAATAAAGGAGTGGGGATGGAGGATATATTTCAAAAGCTTCTTCGAGCTCTGAGATCTTAGGATCCTCTGTTGTTTGGAAAATGGAAATATCTTACAGGAGGTGATTCAAAGTGGCTTATTGTACACTTGAAAAGTGGCTAGTGTGACTGAGGAACTGAATTTTAAATTTTAATTAATTTTAATTAATTTAAGTTTAAATTTATATAACCACATGTGGCTAGGGGCTACCCTATTGGACAGCACAACTCCTTAATTGGAAAATCTAGCATGAGGTGAGCATTTTGAATGCCTATATATATTTTTATATATACCTATTTTTGGAATTGAAAGAAACTTTTTATAATTTCAGAAAAACCCTTTGGGTTCATTACACACAATACAGACAAGAAGAAGAAGAAAGTAAAAAATAGTCACGAAAATACCTACTCAGAGATAACTGCTATTGGCACCTTGGTGTATAACCTTCTAAATTCTCTTCTGTGCTTACGTCTTAGGTAGCCAGCTGGCTTTCAAAAGCATAGTTTGAAATCATCCAGGAAAGGGATAAGACGTGTTAGAAGGAGAGAATGCCTGCTTATTTCCCAGAAGAGAATACTGATAAAGATTTTAGCAATCTGCCACGGCTGATGTTTCTTTTCTGGGTGCTAGGTTATCAATCCCATGGGATGGGATGCATTTGGATTACCTGCCGAAAATGCTGCGATCGAGAGGAATCTACATCCAGAAAGTTGGACACAGAGGTATGTGTTTACAGGCATATTCAAGCATTTGTATACAGAACCCTTAAACAATTTTTTTAAACCTGTGCACAAGAAATAGAAAGTAAAGCAAACAAAACATTGCAGTCTGCCAAGCAATAAACAGGATTGTCTGTATTTGGTGTTTGCCTTTTAGCACGCTGTATTCTTATCTAAGAAATAACAAAGAGGGTTTGGATATTCATTCATGTGTTCATTTTGATGCTTTGTTATTTACAGTTATTCTTCCTTTGAGTATTTACATTTGGAAGGAAAAAGGAGAAGGAAAGGGTGACATTTGTTAAATTTCTACAGTGCTCTTCATCTTCCTGACCATAGTTTGAGCCATATTCAAATTCCACATTATAATTTTCTCTGCAAATTCTGTTAATTTTTTGCCTTCACCATTTTGAAGCAAGAGGAACTTAGATATTCACCGAGGAAATATATGGCCAATTTATTCTGGGTGTGGCTTTCTCCAAGGAGGACATACTCCCAGTACCCCCTGTGCCTCAGGCTTCCATGTACTTGTGGGCCAGCAGTGCCCATCCCTCTCCCTCCTGGTAAAGCCTTGAGGGCCTTATACCAGAACCCAGCAGAATGTTCTGGGCTCACTCCAGCCCCTTTCACAAAGCCTTTCCTCACCCTACCCCTCAGAGGTAGAGAGGGCAGTTCAAAGTCTATCCCCATTGTCTTTCACCTCCCTTTGCTTTATCTTACCCAAGGCTACATTGTAAAAAGAAATATCTTCTGCACCATCTACTTGTCTTTTTTCTTCCTAATCCCTAGTTTCCACTTTTCCAATTATGGTTAATTCTAGAGTAATGGGCGTGATGAAAAAAAGGAGGAAATAATGATTTAAATAAAATGAGTCAAATATGGTATAAATTTGATGTAAGCTAGGCCAGGGATTGGCAAATTCCATGGGCCAAATTTGGCCCTGCCTGATTTTGTAAATAAAGTTTTATTGGAACACAAGCCACACCCATTTGTTTATATATCGGTCATGGCTGCTTTCATGATACAATGGCAGAACTGAGTAGTTGTGACAGAGACCATATGGCTCACAGAGCTGAAAACATTTACCATCTGGCCCTTTACAGAAAGTTTGCCAACTCCTCCAAGGAGGAGTAGTAAGCATAGCAGTAAAGAAGATGGCCCCTGAATCAGGCCATATAGGTACAAATCCTGCCTTTCCTTCTTCCTAGCCATTCACCTTGAGCAAATTACCTAACCTCTCTGTGCCTCAGTTTATTTATCTGTAAAGGAGGGATAGTCATAGTTCCTACCTCTTATGAATGGATAAAGATTAAGCACTGTCTTAGTCAGCTGCTATAACAAAAATACCATAGTCTGGGTGGCTTATAAACAACAGAAATGTATTTCTCACAGTTCTAGAGGCTGGGAAGTCCGAGATCAAGGCACTTGCAGATTTGGTGTCTGGTGAGGACCAGCTTCTTGGTTCATAGACAGCTGTCTTCTCTCTGTGTCTTGACATGGTAGAAGGGGCAAGGTTGCTCTCTGGAGACTCTTTTATAAAGGCACTAATCTGGTTACCTCTCAAAGTACCTTTGGTTACCTCAAAATACCATCACGTTGGAGATAAGGTTTTAACATAACAATATGAGGGGGACACAAACATTCAGTCTGTTGTAAGCACTTTTCTGCAAAATGCTTAACACGAGGCTTGGAATTAAAATAAGCTATTGTTAGCTAATCAGAGATCACCTAGAGAACTTCTTCATGGTTTTTCATATTTTCAGTCTGCTTGAACTGAAAGGGGACACAGTAGAAATGAATTAGTCCTTTTTCTTTAAAAAGAAAAAAGAGGACCTAGAGATTATCATATTAACTGAAGTAAGTCAGACAGAGAAAGACAAATATCATATGATATCACTTACATGTGGAATCTAAAAAAATGATACAAATGAACTTATTTACAAAACAGAAATAGACTCACAGACATAGAAAACAAATTTATGGTTACCAAAGGGGATAGTGGGGTGGAGCAGGGGGGAATAAATTAGGAGTTTGGGATTAACATATACATATTACTGTATATAAAATAGACAAACAACAAGGACCTATTGTATAGCACAGGGAACTATACTCTGTCTTGTAATAACCTATAATGGAAAATAATCTGAAAAATATATTTATATGTATATATGTATAACTGAATCACTTTACTATATATTTGAAACTAACACAACACTGTAAATTAAGTATATTTCAATTAAAGTTAAAATTTTTTTAATTTAAAAAATTTAAATAGAAAAAAGTAAATAATATTTTCTTATTTCATATTATATTAAAGTTGATTAATTTACTTCTCTCCTCTTTTCCAATTGTTGGAGAGTTTTCGGTTTTAGGTTTTGATTGACAGAGCACTGTATGGCTCCTCTTGGATTCCCGCAATTTGTATGTTAAGATTTTTCTTTTCAGTCGCTTTTAAATTTGTAAATGCTTGGCTTAAATTTGTGCAGAATACAGGCATATGGATGGGCCAGGAGTGCACAAATCAGAAGGGTTGCCTTCCTGAATGGCCAGGGAAAGGGTTAGTCCCCAGGACCAAAGACTATCATGGTTTTTAGTGGATTTTGCACAGGTCCAAAGAATAGATGTCTTCTACTAGGCAGATATTTTCACTGATTCTTAGTAATTAATTTTTTCGCCAGGGCGAAACAACACTTAAAGCCCTTTGGAATAATCTAGACTTTTCCAGTTTCCTTTTCATATTCTCAAAGTGTAGTTTGTTTATGGCTTTTCCTGTTTCTAAAATCCAAACTCTTCCCTTTGTTTTGCAGTAATATTAGACACATGAGGAAACAACTTGATCGACTGGGCCTGTGTTTCAGCTGGGATAGGGTAAGTCACCTTTTTCCTGGAAGGTCTTTATTTTAACCAAGGTCCTGATTGAATGCGGGATTGTGCACATTTACTTTATCTTCCTTCTCCTCAGGTTGGGAGGAAGGAGGAAAAGAAGGGTGGCAGAAAGCAGGAGGGAAGGATTAGCACTCCACAAATAAAAAAGTATCCCCAGTGGATAATTTGCCTGCAAACAAGTAATTTTCTGTGGGATTAAGCTAAGAGAGTTAACTTCTTATTTAACTTCATAGTTGGCTATTATTTATGTGTGGCAAAAGCTTTGCACAAGGATTTCTCACATTCTCAGCAATAGTTTAAAAAGACTATTGGAATCTATGTAAAAGTGATTAAATATCAACCTATGTGGTCCCTTTAGGTGATTAGGTGTAGGTTGATGGATCATTTATCTCTTTTGTTCCATGTTTGGAATTGAGGCGTATAACAAATAGCCTTTTGGTATAAAATGTTTTCAAACTGTGTATTAAACCACTGGAGAATTCCAGACCTGGGTGGAGCTCAGTGAAGACCACCTGGGTGTTAGGAACACCCGCACTAAATATGGCTGAGCCCTTTAAAGCTCTGGCCAAAGACCACCCCTTAGACATTGATGAGTGGTCTGTTAGGTAAGATGAACTCTTGCTTGTCCTCTCCACAAACCAATGTCGTGATCTCTCTTAGCATCCCACTAACTCCACAAAATGCTTTTCATTGCTGGGTCTGTCAAGTTCAAGTTCACATCCTTTTACTCATGCGAAGCACCTGGAACAAACCCAAATGTATCACCTTCTCCTCCTCCCCCATAATTTCTTAAATGATTGCAATTTGATGAGTACAGTAAAAAAGAGTGAAAATCAAACACGTTTAAACAGTCCCTGCTTTTTTCTTTTTTTCTATTTTTTCTTTTTTAGCTTCTTTAGATAAGGTCATGGGTTGAATCAAGTTCTTATTGTAGCACTGATGCCATTTTTATCACTAACTTGCAAGGTCACCAGGGTTTCATTTGGTAGAGGTGTGAAAAAGTCCTGGTGCCTGAGTCAAGTTGTCCTGAGGTGCCAGTGGGGAAGTGCTGATGGAGAATGAAATGCATTCTAATGTGGAGAGAACTGAGTAATGCCCTCAGCTCTCCAGAGATGCGTTGGTAAATTCCTTGAGAGCAGAGATGGGCTTGTTAACCCTCTAGGGTGAGAATTAGCCTAGTCCTACGCAGGAACAGCAACCATAAATAGTTCAAAAATTAATGGATTGTTTTCCTGGTTATCATAGAAGATTAGAAAATACAGAAAAGTATAAGGAAGAACATAATGTGGTTAACCATAATGTGGTTAATTTAACGTCCTTGTATGGTTCCTTGTAGTCTTTTATTCTGGAATATTATATAATTTACTTTTGCAAAATAGAATTCATAATTTGTGTTTTTTATTTTGCCTTTTTTTACCTGCTATTCATGAACATTTTCCCAGTTTATTAAATATTCTTTGGAAAAAGTGACTTTTTATAGCTGTATAGTTTTCCATCCTATGAATGTATCATAATTTATGTAACCTACCCCTTATTATCATACGTTTAGATAGATTCTAATGTTTCTCTGTTATAAATATAGGTTCTCAATCCCTCTTGTAAAAATCTGAAGTCCAGAAAGCTGTAAACACGAAAAGTTTTTCCATAACTCATTTGACTGCAAAACCTGACCTGAACTGATGTTTATCTCACTTAGAATGAATATTCATATATTTTACTCTACGAATAGTGATGTAATTGATTACCAGGTGCTCTCCCAGACCTAGTTAGGTAAATATACTGTTACCTTTTCATATCCAAAAAGGTCTTAGTTCTGAGGCACCACAGTTGGACCACAAGCATTTCAGATAAGGGATTTTGAACCTGTTAGTGCAGGATTGTAGATAAATATTATCACCCTGCTATCAGTGTCTAATAGTTACTGAACAATTCCCATGGGCCAGGCACCCATAATTCTCTCTTCAGATCTCCAGAAAGCTCTAAAATGTGGTTGATTTTATTGACATCATTTTATTGCTGGTCACCCAAGTGGCAGGGCTGGGCTAATCCACTGGCCAATTTATGACTGCTGTGCTCACCCCCCACACTTGGAGCAGATACTTTAGTACACATATTTTATTTCCTTAATATGACTTCTCGAAAAACCATGAGCAAGTTTAAAGCTTACAGTACTTGAATTTAAAGATACTTAAAGGTATAATTTGCTTATGTTACTTTGCTATTGCCAAATTATCCTCCATAAAGGTTATACATATTTATACTCCCAAGTTATTATATAGTTGTTTTCACCTGTACTTCTTTTGTTGTTAGTGATGAGTTTTTCCGTGCTTTTAAGGAATGTTTGAATTTGGGAAGGGAGGGTGTGCGTGAATAATCTAATCATGTCTTTTGCCCATATGGTTAGAGGGTGTTTGTCCTTTTCTTAATGATTCTCATTTTGTTACAAATATTTTCCCTCAATTTATCATTTGCCTTGCATTTTGTTTGTAGTGGGATTATTGTTAGCACACAAATATGTACTTGGAAAGGCCTTTCAGATAAATACATTTTTATTCTCAATCTTGTGTTTAATTTTTGCATTTAACTCAATTGGAATTATTTTAGTATATGATATAAGATAAGGAATTCCTCCTTTTTCTGAATAACCAATTGTTTCTGTCTTTGATTTTCAAACATTCTTTTCCTCATTGATTTAAAAGGCTACCTTTATTATAACCATCTTCTTTTACACTTATTATACAGTAAGTTCTGTTTCTGTTCATTTGATCCATTTATTACTATGTCATTACTAAGCTGTTTTTAGTTACAGTTGCTTTATAATTGGCTCTAATACCAGGTAACAGAAGTTTCTTCTTATTGTCTGATACTGACAGTGCCATCCCTACTATCTTGTGTTTCTGTTTCCTTGATATATTTTGCCCATTTGAAAAAAATTTTATCCTTTATTTGTTGAATTCTTTTGGTGCATCACTTGTGGATACAATTAATTAAAAAAATTAAAAGATGGACAAAGCATATGGGGGAAACCTTCTTTTGGCTAATCTAGAGTCTTTGTCTTTAACAGGGAAGTGTAAGCTATTTGTATTTGTTTTTATAACTAGTATAGCAATTCTTTATTGTGCTAAAAGATAGCTGTAAGGGTCTTAAACCACGTGTTTAGTATTAACATAAAAAATAAAACAGAACA
Source organism: Balaenoptera borealis (assembly GCF_965194805.1). Taxonomy (NCBI): domain Eukaryota; kingdom Metazoa; phylum Chordata; class Mammalia; order Artiodactyla; family Balaenopteridae; genus Balaenoptera; species Balaenoptera borealis. The sequence goes on along the minus strand of NC_138869.1, from coordinate 46,381,321 downwards.
TATGTTTTTGCCTCCCATGTATCAATAAGATAAGGAGATTAGCTGGCAGCATTGGGTCTTCATTGCTGCGCACGGGCTTTCTCTAGTTGCAGCGAGCAGGGGCTACTCTTTGTTGTGGTGAGTGGGCTTCTCATTGTAGTGGTTTCTCTTGTTGCGGAGAACAGGCTCTAGGTGCATGGGCTTCAGTAGTTGCAGCACGTGGGCTCAGTAGTTGTGGCTCGTGAGCTCTAGAGCACAGGCTCGGTAGTTGTGGCACATGGGCTTAGTTGCTCTGCAGCATGTGGGATCTTCCTGGATCAGGGACCGAACCCATGTCCCTTGCATTGGCAGGTGGATTCTTAACCACTGTGCCACCAGGGAAGTCCCACACTTTCCACTTTCTAAATCTATTTTCCAGAGGTTTTTTGGGGTATGTTCTGAGATTTTAGGCCTAATTTCTTCTTCTTCTTCTTCTTTTTTTTTTTTTTAATTAATTAATTAATTAATTAATTAATTTTTGGCTGTGTTGGGTCTTCGTTTCTGTGCGAGGGCTTTCTCTGGTTGCGGCAAGCGGGGGCCACTCTTCATGGCGGTGCGCGGGTCTCTCATTATCGCAGCCTCTCTTGTTATGGAGCACAGGCTCCAGACATGCAGGCTCAGTAGTTGTGGCTCACGGGCCTAGTTGCTCCACGGCATGTGGGATCTTCCCAGACCAGGGCTCGAACCCGTGTCCCCTGCATTGGCAGGCAGATTCTCAACCACTGTGCCACCAGGGAAGCCCCCTAATTTCTTCTTATTGTAATTTTTCTTATCATGTATCATTTCTTAAATATAAACATAGATCTTTGCTTTTGGTTTTAGGATCATTTTCATAGCAAATTACTTAAACTGAATGCTCCTTAACTAGTTTCAGTGCTCATCAGTAGACCTTATAGAGCATGATTGCCCATTTTCACAATTTAGATTAATGAAAGAAAATGTTTAGATATTTTAGCTCTTGCTTTGAATCTTCTGATATTACATGTTATTTTCATAATGGAGAATGACTTTTCGTTGCTTTCACCTATGACCAGCAACTTACTGGGGTATGAAATTCTCTTTTCTTTCAAATCTCTTTAGTAGACCTTGATCCTTGATTTACTGTCTTAAAAAAAAAAACAAATTATAGACTCACAGGAAGTTGCCAAGATAGTATAGACAGATCCTATGGACCCTTCATCCAGCTTCCCCCAATGATAACATTTTATACAACTACAAAATAATATCAAAACCAGGAAATTAACATTGGCACAATACTATTAACTAGAGTAGAAATTTTATTCAGATTTCACCAGTTTTTATATGTACAAACAGTGTGTGTGTGTGTGTGTGTGTGTGTGTGTGTGTGTGTATAGGAGTAGTAGTAGTAGTTCTGTACAATTTAATCACATGTGTAGATTTATGGAATGACCACCCTCTGGCCCATTGGCCTCTGATGGAGAAGTCTGAGGCCAGCCCAGATCATCTCTTTGTAATAACACAGTGATCTTTCTACCCTCGTTTTGATGCTTGTTGGACTCCTGTCTCTGCCTTTTCCATTTAAAATTTTCATCAGAGTGTAGCTCAGTGTCCATCCTTTCACTTTAATTTTGCCTGGTGCTTGGTGACCACTTTTGATCTGCAGTGTAGGTATTTCCTCCTGTTGGTTTTCTAGACCCTCTTTCTCAAGAACACTGATTTTGAGTGTGTGCTCTGTTCACTGTCCTCCATTGTTTTCACCATCTTTCTCATGATTTTGGTCCCTTTGTTCTTCTCTACCTTTTGGGAGAACTTCTCATGTTTGCTTTCCACATCACTGATTCAGTTTCTATTGAATCAGGGCTGCTTTGTATGGTTTCTAATGCAGATAGTAATGCTATTGTATTTTTAGATTGATTCTTAATGTTCCTCATCTCATTCAGTTCCCATTTTCTTTCTCAAGCCTCTTGGCCAACTGCTTTTTTTTTCTTCTTATTTTGCTATCTTATCTCATTTCACAGACTGTGTATGTTCAAAAATTTTCTTGAGAATACAAGGTGATGCTCTTGAAAAATTATTTTTGCTTCTTGTAATAAATCTTTTTACAAGTTTGAAATGCTGTGCTCTCCTTGTTTGTTTCAGAATCTTTTCATAGACACCTTGTGGATTTTTCCCCCATTTCCTGAGTGAGGTGGACTAGTGTATCAGTTTAGGGATCCATCAGCATGAGGGGAGCGGAGTGGAAGCTCTGTCATACTCTCTGCCTCATTCATTTCTGTCCAGGTTCGGGGAACCCATAGCTCCTGGGGCATCTTTCTCTTTGCTCTGATCTTTACCTGGGTGTGAGTTGTGGTATCACAGATGCCCCTGTGACACCCTGCCTGCTTCAAATGCTTCTGAGGCACCACAGACAGGGGTGTCCAGTTGGTGGGCTTTCTTCCTGCTTCGTAGCCCACTCTCCCCTCTGGATTTGCCGTTTCAAGTAAGGGGTGCCAGAGCCCTGCTTCTCAAGAACCCAGTCTGTCCTTAAGAGGGAGAGATGCTATTTGGCTTATGGTATTTTTCTTCAACCTAGTCCCATCTGCCAAAATTCCTTGACATTTCTGGCATGTCAGTGGCACCTCTGTTATTTCCTGTATTGGTGCAGTCCCCTCGGCCCCCATCTTTATATTCTCTTGGTCATTTTAATGGGAGTAATGGAAACAAGTTTAGATACATGTGTTCTTGATGCTCTTTTTCCCAGAAATCCACAGTGCTTTTTAATGAAACCTTTACAATCTGATTGGTCATATAGAGCAGCAGAGTGAGGAGGTAGAGGAATAGTTTATTTAATTGACGAGGCAGATCTGTACTCTTTGCAAATAACAATCCTAAAGTCCCATAAAAACTGGATAATTAAGCAGATGGGTATCTGACAGTTAACAGAATATTTAAAAAATGAGATGGCTCAGAAACGTTATCTTCCTCCCCCAGGTAAAGAAAGCTAACTTGAAAACGTGGGTCATGGCCTCATTCTTCCTGTCTTTGCCTGGATGGGAATCCCTGTAGGAATGGTCCAGCTCTGGAGCTGCATTCTCATCTTTCTTACAGAAAATGCTTAATTCTCTGAATTAAAAGGAAAAAAGTATACATTTCTCGAATTAATGGTGAGCCAGAATGATAATCAAATGATGTCTTTTAGCTCAGCACTGTGTTTCACTTTTTCAGATGTTATTCCGCAAATAGTTTGTATCGTCTTGATTTGGAAAGTAAGAAACTGAAAGCTGAATTTGAATAGTTGAACATCTACTAAGGGAAGAGTGAAGAGGAGATAAAATTCCAAACTGTGCAATGAGAGAGATCAGACGTGTTTTTTTGTGGAGCATTTACTTTGTGGAATAATTGGCAGCCTTTCTGGAGAGGGTGTGACCCTGCATTCCTCTCTCATGGGTTCAGATTATGGCCTTGGTGATCATGCACTGGTCCTAGGGGATGGCCCCGTGAGTTCCTTGTGACAGTGACATAGTTAGCTTCTAAGTTGTGTGGTATGGCCCACTGAGGCAAGTGTGTCTCTGACTTTGATCTCTACCGTCTCACCAGTGCTCTGGTGCCTGAGCTGGTTCTGGACCAGGCCTTGGCTGTGTTTTGATTGGCATAGACTCTGGGGCTTGATTTTTATCAGGAGTCATCTGGATAATTATTTGGGGACCAGTTCCCTAGGAGTTCCCTTCAAAACCAGACAAGTATACGAAAGGAAAAAAACATCCAAACCAGATAGGATTCAAAGTAATGCCTGTGGAATCTGCGAGAGCAGGGCTTTATTAGCTGTTTATGGTGCTTGCTGAGCAATCCCCAAACACTCATACTCCAATGTAAAATCAAAACAAAACAGGAACATAGGACTGGGCATAAATGATGTTTGGATTAACTTTTCTTGTCTCCTTTACTAGAGTAATCAAGAGTTGACTCTGCTGAGTTTCTTTACTATGGAGATCTTATGAACTTTTACTTGCACTCATTTTCATTGGATTTTAAATTCCTGTGTTTGATTTCCTTATCGTGTTTCTCCATTCTGCCTTCTCTACGTGTTGGTGCCCAGTAATAAGACTGATGGCTTTGCCCATCAGTCCCCTTGGGGCCAGGCAAACACACGAATTACTGCCCCCAAGACAATCATCCATTGAAACGAACTCGGTGTGCCCCCCACCATGTTCCCCAAAGGCTGAGTGGGCTAAGGTGGATGTGTAGTGTGGTTATCCTGGAGCAGTGGAAGAGGCACATCAGAACTGGGCTCCATCAGAATTTTTACTGGGACAGGCTTTTATGATGTCGAGCTTTTCCAAGTTTTATCCATCAATGCTGCACAGCCTACATAAATTAAGGGGGCTGCTGAGGCATTTGTGGCATCTCCACCATGTGCAGATGGTGCTTTGCTTCTATTTGCATCTCTTTGCTTCTATTTCTCTCTCTCTCTTTCTCCGTCTTTCTTCCCTTTCACTGTCCTCTTTCCATTCCCTTATTCTCATCCATTTTCCTTTACTCACCTTCCTTCCTTCCCTCCTTCCTTCCTTCTTCACAATTCCATTATCACACCTAAAACAATTAATGATAATACCATAAAATCATGGAATACCAGTCATTTTGCAGATTTCACTGGTTGTCTTATCAGTATTTCTTATTCCGTGGGTTTGTTTGCCTGCACTTCTGCTGGCCTTTTCTTCCCCACCCTCATGTCATAATCATGGTTTGGAACCAGTACTCTCTTTTCATCCAAAACACACACCCTTTGGACCATACCTGCATGAGCTTATTTTCAAAGACAGCATGATTTGTATGATTACAAAGTGAAAATTATTATTGCTTCAAGACCCTTACTACCTCGGAATTTTATTTACATAGAAGACTAGACATTCGAAAGGAAGGATTAAACTCCAAGAAATAATGAGGGTTCCAGGATAATAGAAAGATATATTTTTAACGGTTTTTATTTTAAAAGAATTTAAAGAATAGCCTAAAACAAAAAGAATTTAGGGCAAGTGATTGCCTGAAAACCTGGTTGGGAAGATTCTTGTTGTCAGAGCTCGGGGTTGTGGTTGCCTTGACAACGTGTAACAGGCCCTCGAAGTGTTTGACTCTCTGAGTCCTCTTTCAAGTCCTTACAGAGGTGAGGCAGTTGGTCTGGTAGATCTCTGACTCTAGATTACTTTCTGTCTCTCAGAATCAGAAAATTAACCTTTTTCCAGAGGTTTTTCTTTTGGTTGGGAGGGAAGAGGCAATACCTTTGTTTTAACTGAAATGAATTGGCAGCATATCTCTAGTGCTTTCATTTCAGGGAAGGTTGGTGCTGGTGCATAAGGGTTAGTGTTCAGAATTGTCATCATCTCGAGGCTGGGAACCACGTCTCATAATGAATACCTAGCACACATGCAGCTGACCTCATGCACAGCCGTGACAGCTCAGTCCTTACCAGCCTAAAACATGGAGGGAAGTTTTTCATTGCCTCAGACAGGATAGTGTTCTTGGACTCTTCAGCCCTAACTAAAGAAGGAGGTCTCCTGGGGCCGCTCAGCAAATGTGGCTTTGCAAGGAAGTAGTTTGTTTTATCCTCATCCCCAGTGGTGGTCATGAGCCCTATCAAGGATGTACGCTCTGGCTAATGGGAATAGAATTTACCAATTTAATGCTTGTTAAATGCTTCTAGGAGATTGGATCTTGGATGCTCATTCCAGAGGCTTGGGTTTTGGTGATAGGCTTTACCATTCACACATGGTGGGCATGATCTATTGCCCCTCTGAGCCTCAAGTTCTTATGGTTATTAAAGAGATTAGATCACTCTTCAAATACTGTAGAAAATAAGAGTACAAAACCTCTTTCCCCATGGCTGAATCAGGTCTCCAGGTCAGTTTTGCATAATGGCCAGTACAACCTTTGACAGAACAGGTGCCTGTGGGTGTACAATGCAAGGTGCTCTAAGCGTGTGGTTCAAGATCACAAGGTCTTGAAGATGAAGTTGTTACTCCATGAAAATAACAAGGATAATTTATGTGTGTGCTTATACCAGTGGTTCTCAAACATTGGCGAGCATCAGAATCACCAAGAGGGCTATTAAACCACAGATTTCTGGGCCCCACCCCCAGAGTTTCTGATGCAGAAGGTCTGTGGTTTTGTTTTTCTATTCAGAAAAAAAGGATCTTAGGAATGATCGTGCTCCCAAACCTTATTAGGTAGGAATCATAAGAAGACCTACCATCAATTTTTTCTGACATGTGGTAGAGCGTAAATGAATAATAAAAACAAAATTTTAAGAAATAGGCAATGTTTTTGCAAGTACAAGATTATTTTTATAACTTCTTTCACTGTGAAATATTAGGCGTGGATAGATAAAGCAAAAGCATATATGTAAAGCTTAACGCATTATTGGAATGTACAGCTACCACCTAGGTTAAGAAACAGAACTTTGCAGCACCCAGCAGTTCTCTGTGTGCCCTTTTCCAATCACAACTCCATATCTCCCCACTACCACTATCATAGGGAACCTCTGTTCTGACATTTATGATAATCACTGCCTTGTTTTCAGTTTTACCACCTACATATAGTTTTCATAGTTACATAAATGAACTCACATAGTATGTGTTCTTTTGCGTCTAGCTTCTTTAACTCAACATTATGATCAGAGAATATTCTCTGCATGATTTTCTGGAGGAAGAACATTCCTGTGTGTCTCCTGTACTCTCAATACTCTACTACAGCACCTTCACTTCTGACACCAGATGTGTGTCCTACAATTTAACTCAATTCTTATACAATCTACATGGAGATGGTGTCAGATCCCACAGGTTAAAGGCTTAGCCCTACAGCACTTTCCCCCTCCCCCACTTCTTATGCCAATTACAAGTCCAGGTTGTTACCTATGCTTCTGACCAACTGCCTATAAGTCAGAGGTTCCCACAACCCTTCCTTGATTAATTTGCTAGCAAGAATTCATGAATTTCACAGAATTCAGGAAAGCAGTTTACTTACTAGATTAGTGATTTATTACAAAGGACATCAAAGGATACAGATGAACATCCAGATGACGAAGTATATAGGATGAGGTCCAGGAGGGTCTCAAGCACAGAATCTTCTGTCCCAGTGGAACTGGGATGGGCCACCCTTCCTGCACGTTATCATCCAGAGGCTCATCAAATCTTACTGTTCAAGAGTTTTTATAGAACAGGGATGGACTCCCTGACTCTCCGTTTGAACTCCTCTGTCACTGTCCCATCAGGGAGAGTGAGGGGCACCTCATTACTGCTGGTTGGAGTAGAAGTCCAGACCCCACCCCTGTGGTCTCCACTGACACCACCAAGGGTTTTTTTTTCCTAAGTTAACTTGCATTTTATTTTATTTTTATTGAAGTATAGTGGATTTATAATGTTGTGTTAGTTTCTGCTGTACAGCAAAGTGATTCAATTATACATATTTACATTCTTTTTTTATATATATTCTTTTCCATTACAGTTTATCATAGGGTATTCAATATAGTTCTTTGTGCTATACAGTAGGACCTTGTTGTTTATCCGTTCTGTATATAAAAGCTTAGTGCCCAGCAGGGGTAGGAGAGTCCCGGCTTTCCACTCAACCTCCTCTGATGCCACACTGACGCAGAGAGAGATTGGGCTGCCTTTTTATTGCCTCCCAAGGTTGTAAGTCTAGACTCTCCACTGAGCCCTTGCTGGCGAGGGTAGGACTGTCTTTTTTTTTTCTGTGGTGTTGACTAAGGTAGAGCAATTATTGTCTAAATTTTCTCTCTTGCTAGGCTGTCCCTTTCCTGGTACTCTGGCTAAAGAGAGCAGGCTTTTCTTTTTTCTTTTTTCTTCTTTTTAATTTTTTGTCTGTACTCCTTGGCATTTCTGGATTACTGGCTTCATTAGCTCCAATTCTGGGACTTATGAGAAAATCCGTGGAACTCACCACTGTGTCACTCCTCAGGTGCTGAGGTCTCTAATTAGTCTACCTTCTCTTCTCAATTTATTGGACTCTATGTTTGTTTTATACATATATATATAATATTCAAGGTTTTTAGTTGTACTTAGTGGAAAGAACAGGGAAAAGTACACGTATTCCATCTTCTCAGAAGAAGACAGCATATATAGTTTTAAATCCCTCCTTCTTCCTGTGAGATGCTGATCTGCACTTCCCTGCCCATAATCTTTCCCTTAAACATCATTGGACTAAAAGATCTTCAAAATAATTTTCTATACTATTTTCTAAGTTTATAGTTTTATTTCTTGCTCTGTGTCACATAGGAAATCTTTTAAGCTGTGATGGGTTTCTACTACTCGTTGCTTATGGCGCTCGCAGGCAGCAGAGCAGCTCATTTTGGGCACTGCTGTCGCTTTTGCATCCTAGGAATTGATGAATTGATATTTCCTCTTCCTCTGGATCCATGCCCGTATCTAACAAATAGCCTTCACATTATTCAGGAAACCTAGAGAACTCACATCTCAAATATCTTTCAGATGACTCTGCCCTGTTGATCCTGAAACTTTCAAGTATGTTGCAGATAAAATTAATGTTCTTTTCCTTCCAGAAAAATGGAACAGTTGTAAAGAGCTGGTTTGGCATGGATAGTTGAAATACTGGCATCTCCCCAAATAGACCGATAACAAACTGCAACTCAAACCCATTCATCTTATCTGTAGTTTAATGGAGGGTTTTCGTTCCCAACTGTCTAGTTAGAAAAGCTGTCTGTATTGTTTGACTGCCTTTATGAAATTCTTGTCAGCTGGCAAAGAACAGTAACCAGGAAATTAGGCAAATTGTTGCTTCTTGTCCGATTATGGATAGTTTACAGAATCTTGTGCAGTTTGTAGCAGGAGGCAGCTTTCAGGTTACCATAAAAATGACAATGCTCAAAAAATAATGGTCAAGGGACTTCCCTGGTGGTACAGTGGTAAAGAATCAGCCTTCCAATGCAGGGGACGCGGGTTCGATCCCTGGTTGGGGAACTAAGATCCCACATGCCTCGGGGCAATTAAGCCCATACGCCACAACTACTGAGCTTGCGCGCTTCAACTAGAGAGCCCACGTGCTGCAACTTTAGAGCCCACACGCTCTGGAGCCCGCGTACCACAACTAGAGAGAAGCCCATGTGCTGCAAACGAAAGATCCCTCATGCCTCAACAAAGATCCTGCCTGCTGCAACTGAGACCCAATGATGCCAAAAAAAAAAAAATAATACATAATGGTCAAGAAAATAGCAAAAGAGGAGCTTACTGATGAGTCTGATTTCAGTTCAGAAAGCGTCAGTTGTCTTCAGAACTGCAAAGACCATGATTTCCCTTCACTTAATACTCATTCTCTAAATTGGCTTCAAGAGCACGTAGAACATGAACTTTTCAAATTAGTTGAAAATTTAGCTGTAGCCCTAGATTTGAAAAACAAGACCTTTAAGAATAAAATACGTGCTCTATAAAAGCAGAGTGTCTAGCATTTGTCATTTTCAATTTTCATTAAATGCTCATTTTCAGTCTAAAGTTAGTCCTGAGATGAAGAAACATAATTATATAAAAATGAGTTCTTAGACAAATGTTTAGGTTCATGATTAATTAATTACCCTGATATTAACACCTGTTCCCTCAGTTCTGCAGAAAGGAGGAGAACAGGGAAGGTAAAGGAGGCCAGAGGGAGAAACTCAGCCAAGATGGAATTAAACAGATGGTTGAAGGAAGAGGGATGAGAAGATAAAGCCAAGATGAAGCGGACAGTGAGGCTGAAGAAGCCTGGGCAGTGGCAGTCATGGGGGGTAACAAATAGTTTAGGAGGGAGGAAGCAGTGGCCGTGTGGTCTAGAACAGGGACCACTGGCTGGGCCTGTAGATGACAAAGAGTTGTTGGGAAAGATGCAAATGCAATGGAATAAAGCAGAACCAGAGAGGTAGGAGGGATGGGTCTAGGGCCTGGAATGCCTGTAGGAGGTAAGGTGGGTGATGGATTGCCTCTCTTTTCTCTCAGAGACAAATGGGAGTGAAGGGGATAGGAATGGGGCTGACAGTTCAGAGAAACTGCTTAAGGGAGGAGAGACTGTGAAAAGGCTTAATGTATAGGTAGGTGGCCTGAATCTTCATGCCCCCTGACCCAGTGCCCATATGTTGTTGGTACTCAATAAATCTCTGTGGAATAATTCAATGAGTGAATGAGCAAACAGAGCCCTGAATTGGATGGAAATTCCCTTCTTTTTGTTCTCTGTACCTCCATTTTCTATCATGATGGCCAGTTATTGAGTCTCTCAGGATAAGGACTCGGTAATGTAGACTCTTGGTGAGTGTTTTCTCATTGGTGGATTAAATGGGGAGAAACACAGAATTCTGAACCAGTGTTATACCAGGGAGCTGAGAAACTGATCTCAAGTGTGTCTCCTTTTGAAAAGCCATTTGTTTTTGATGTTGTAGAAGTTGCTAATGGAGGTAAACGTGGTTCTTCGTTTGCCTTTAGAGGTTCAAAGGTTCTGCAGACAGGTTTCTTAGAACACTGGGTTCAGTGTGAATTGGAGTGACATTTCTCATGTGAACCCCTGCTTGACAACATTTAATGTGAATAAGCCAGACTAGTTCCAAGAACAAAGGCATTCTATTGATACTCTTTTAGAAAACCTGTTATATTTAAGAAAACTTGCAAGGGTTCTGTCTCAAAACTTTAATTTGTTTTTTAAATAAAGTGACACTTGACATCCTGAATTTTGTTGTATTTGTTGCTTTAATGAAGATTTATTGAGCAGCTGCTATGCATAAATACTGGGCCAGACAGTGTTGGAAAGGCAGGCTGACCCTCTCCAGATTCCTTGATCCTCACAACAGCATCCCAGTTTCCAGAGGAGGAAAGTGAGGCCCAGAGAGATGAGTCATTTGTCCAGGGTTACCAGTGAGTCCACAGCAGACCCACAGACTGAGTCCAGTGCTCAGACCCTGGTCTTCAGCCTGCCTGCCCTTCACTCCTTCCATCCACTGCCCTTCACCTGCCTCCAGGAGCTGACAGCCTGTTTAGGAAGGTGAACAAAATTTGGGGACTTAAATAATGGGCCAAAAAGTTTGGGTCCTAAAAGATGGAGATGTACTTGGCATTTAAGACTCAGCCAGGCAGGAGCTTGTGACCAAGATGGCAGAGTAGAAGGACGTGCTCTCACTCCCTCTTGTGAGAACACCAGAATCACAACTAGCTGCTGGACAATCATCGACAGGAAGACACTGTAACTCACCAAAAAAGATACCCCACATCCAAAAACAAAGGAGAAGCCACAAAGAGACGGTAGGAGGGGCACAATCACAGTAAAATCAAATCCCATAACTGCTGGGTGGGTGACTCACAGACTGGAGAACACTTATACCACAGAAGTCCACCCACTGGAGTGAAGGCTCTGAGCCCCACGTCAGGCTTCCCAACCTGGGGGTCTGGCAACGGGAGGAGGAATTCCTAGAGAATCAGACTTTGAAGGCTAGTGGGATTTGATTGCAAGACTTCGACAGGACTGGGAAAAAGAGAGACTCCACTCTTGGAGGGCACACACAAAGTAGTGTGTGCATCGGGACTCAGGGGAAGGAGCAGTGACCCCAGGGGAGACTGAACCAGACCTACCTGCTAGTGTTGGAGGGTCTCCTGCAGAGGCGGGGGGTGGCTGTGGCTCACCGTGGAGACAAGGACACAGGCAGCAGAAGTTCTGGGAAATACTCCTTGGCGTGAGCCCTCCCAGAGTCCGCCATTAGCCCCACCAAAGAGACCGGGTAGGCTCCAGTGTTGGGTCGCCTCAGGCCAAACAACCAACAGGGAGGGAACGCAGCCCCACCCATCAGCAGACAAGTGAATTAAAGTTGTACTGAGCTCAGCCCACCAAAGCAAAAGCCAGCTCTACCCACCACCAGTCCCTCCCATCAGGAAACTTGCACAAGCCTCTTAGATAGCCTCATCCACCAGAGGGTAGACAGCAGAAGCAAGAAGAACTACAATCCTGCAGCCTGTGGAACAAAAACCACATTCACAGAAAGATAGATAAGATGAAAAGGCAGAGGGCTATGTACCAGATGAAGGAACAAGATCAAACCCCAGATAAACGACTAAATGAAGTGGAGATAGGAAACCTTCAAGAAAAAGAATTCAGAATAATGACAGTGAACATGATCCAGGACCTCAAGTGCACATGGAACATTCTCCAAGATAGATCACATCTTGGGTCACAAATCAAGCCTCAGTAAATTTAAGAAAATTGAAATCATATCAAGCATCTTTTCTGACCACAACACTATGAGATTAGAAATCAATTACAGGGGAAAAAAACGTAAAAAACACAAACACATGGAGGCTAAACAATACGTTACTAAATAACCAAGAGATCACTGAAGAAATCAAAGAGGAAATAAAAAAATACCTAGAGACAAATGACAAGGAAAACACGATGATCCAAAACCTAAGGGATGCAGCAAAAGCAGTTCTAAGAGGGAAGTTTATAGCTATACAAGCCTACCTCAAGAAACAAGAAAAATCTCAAATAAACAATCTAACCTTACACCTAAAGAAACTAGAGAAAGAAGAACAAACAAAACCCAAAGTTAGCAGAAGGAAAGAAATCATAAAGATCAGAGCAGAAATAAATGAAATAGAAACAAAGAAAACAATAGTAAAGATCAATAAAACTAAAAGCTGGTTGATTGAGATGATAAACAAAATTGACCATTAGCCAGACTCATCAAGAAAAAGAGGGAGAGGACTCAAAGCAATAAAATTAGAAATGGAAAAGGAGAAGTTACAACAGACACCACAGAAATAGAAAGCATCCTAAGAGACTACTACAAGCAACTCTATGCCAATAAAATGGACAACCTGGAAGAAATGGACAAATTCTTAGAAAGGTATTACCTTCCAAGACTGAACCAGGAAGAAACAGAAAATATGAACAGACCAATCACAAGTAATGAAATTGAAACTGTGATTAAAAATCTTCTAGCAAACAAAAGTCCAGGACCAGATGGCTTCACAGGTGAATGCTATCAAACATTTGGAGATGAACTAACACCCATCCTTCTCAAACTCTTCCAAAAAATTGCAGAGGAAGGAACACTCCCAAACTCATTCTATGAGGCCACCATCACCCTGATACCAAAACCAGAGAAAGATACTACAAAAAAAGAAAATTACAGACCAATATCACTGATGAATATAGATGCAAAAATCCTCAACAAAATACTAGCAAACAGAATCCAACAACACATTAAAAGGATCATACACCATGATCAAGTGGGATTTATCCCAGGGATGCAAGGATTCTTCAATATACCCAAATCAATCAATGTGATACACCATATTAACAAACTGAAGAATAAAAACCATATGATCATCTCAATAGATGCAGAAAAAGCTTTGGACAAAATTCAACACCCATTTATGATAAAAACTCTCCAGAAAGTGGGCATAGAGGGAACCTACCTCAACATAATAAAGGCCATATATGACAAACCCACAGCAAACATTATTCTCAATGGTGAAAAACTGAAAGCATTTCCTCTAAGATCAGGAACAAGACAAGGATGTCCACTCTCACCACTATTATTCAACATAGTTTTGGAAGTCCTAGCCACGGCAATCAGAGAAGAAAAAGAAATAAAATGAATACAAATTGGAAAAGAAGAAGTAAAACTGTCACTGTTTGCAAATGACATGATACTATACATAGAGAATAGTAAAGGTGCCACCAGAAAACTGCTACAGCTAATCAATGAATTTGGTAAAGTTGCAGGATACAAAATTAATGCACAGAAATGTCTTGCATTCCTATACACTAATGATGAAAAATCTGAAAGAGAAATTAAGGGAATACTCCCATTTACCATTGCAACAAAAAGAATAAAATACCTAGGAATAAACCTACCTAGGGAGACAAAAGACCTGCATGCAGAAAACTATAAGACACTGATGAAAGAAATTAAAGATGATACCAACAGATGGAGAGATATACCATGTTCTTGGATTGGAGGAATCAATATTGTGAAAATGACTATACTACCCAAAGCAATCTACAGATTCAATGCAATCCCTATCAAATTACCAATGGCATTTTTTACGGAACTAGAACAAATCATCTTAAAATTTGTATGGAGACACAAAAGACCCCGAATAGCCAAAGCAGTCTTGAGGGAAAAAAACGGAGCTGGAGGAATCAGACTCCCTGACTTCAGACTATACTACAAAGCTACAGTAATCAAGACAATGTGGTACTGGCACAAAAACAGAAGCATAGATCAATGGAACAAGATAGAAAGCCCAGAGATAAACCCATGCACCCATGGTCAACTGATCTATGACAAAGGAGGCAAGGATATACAATGGAGAAAAGACAGTCTCTTCAATAAGTGGTGCTGGGAAAACTGGACAGCTACATGTACAAGAATGAAATTAGAACACTCCCTAACACCATACACAAAAATAAACTCAAAATGGATTAGAGACCTAAATGTAAGACCGGACACTATAAAACTCTTAGAGGAAAACATAGGAAGAACACTCTTTGACATAAATCACAGCAAGATCTTTTTTGATCCACCTCCTAGAGTAATGGAAATAAAAACAAAAATAAACAAATGGGACCTAATGAAACTTCAAAGCTTTTGCACAGCAAAGGAAACCATAAACAAGACGGAAAGACAACCCTCAGAATGGGAGAAAATGTTTGTAAATGAATCAACGGACAAACAATTAATCTCCAAAATATCTAAACAGCTCATGCAGCTCAATATTAAAAAAACAAACAACCCAATCCAAAAATGGGCAGAAGACCTAAATAGCCATTTCTCCAAAGAAGACCTACAGATGGCCAAGAAGCACATGAAAAGCTACTCAGCATCACTAATTATTAGAGAAATGCAAATCAAGACTACAATGAGGTATCACCTCACACCAGTTAGAATGGGCATGATCAGAAAATCTACAAACAACAAACACTGGAGAGGGTGTGGAGAAAAGGGAACCCTCCTGCATTTTTGGTGGGAATGTAAATTGATACAGCCACTATGGACAACAGTATGGAGGTTCCTTAAAAAACTAAAAATTGAATTACCATATGATCCAGCAGTCCCACTACTGGGCATATACCCTGAGAAAACCATAATTCAAAAAGACACATGCACCCCAGTGTTCACTGCAGCACTATTTACAATAGCCAGGTCATGGAAGCAACCTAAATGCCTATCAACAGACGAACGGATAAAGAAGTTGTGGTACATATATACAATGGAATATTACTCAGCCGTAAAAAGGAACGAAATTGGGTCATTTGTTGAGACGTGGATGGATGTAGAGACTGTCATACAGAGTGAAGTAAGTCAGAAAGAGAAAAACAAATATCATATATTAATGCATATATGTGGAACCTAGAAAAATGGTGCAGATGAACCAGTTTGCAGGGCAGGGATTGAGGCACAGATGTAGAGAACAAACGTATGGACACCAAGGGGGGAAAGTGGCGGGGGGGTGAGGGTTTTGGTGGGATGAATTAGGAGATTGGGATTGAGATGTATACACTGATGTGTATAAAATTGATGACTAATAAGAACCTGCTGTATAAAAAAAACAAGTAAAATTAAATTTAAAAATTAAAAAAAAAAAAGAAGAAGAC
This sequence comes from Balaenoptera borealis, assembly GCF_965194805.1. Lineage (NCBI taxonomy): Eukaryota > Metazoa > Chordata > Mammalia > Artiodactyla > Balaenopteridae > Balaenoptera > Balaenoptera borealis. The sequence continues at coordinate 46,365,727 of NC_138869.1, read as the reverse complement.
TCAGCCAAGCAGGAGCATGGCGCACGAGGCCTCCCTTTCATTCCCTTGTGGCCTGAACAGCAGACTGATTCCACCCCAACACTGTGGGGAAGGGAGCGGGTGATCCTTAGATACCCCTGGGGCCCCTGGCATCACCGTTCTCCTCTCATCTGTGTGCTACGCATTTGCCAAGTACATTACCAACATTTTCTCATTTAATCTTCGTGTCTATCCCAGGATTTGGTCCAATTATTGGCTCCTTCTACAAATGTATTAGTTATCTATTTGCTGCATAACAAATTGCCCCAGAACTTAGTAGCTTGAAACAATAAGTATTTATTATTTCATCATTTCTGTGGGATAGGAATCCAGGCATGGCTTAGTTGTGTCCTCTGGCACGGGGTCCCTCATAAGGCTGCCATCAAGGCCAAGGCTGAGGTCTCATTTGAAGGCTCGGCTTTGGTGGGATCTGCTTCCAAGCTCACTCATGTGGTTTTTAGCTGCTGGACTGAGGGCTGGTTCCTTGCATTTGCTGGCAGAAGCCTACCTTAGTTCCTTGCCACATGAGCCTCCATAGGGCAGCCCACAGCATGGCAGTTGGCTTTTTTCAGAGCAAGAGAGAGTGAGAAAGAGACAAAAAGAACATCGGCCAAGACAGATCCACAGTCCCTTTGTAACCTAATCTTGGAAGTGACATCCCCTTACTTGCTATATTCTATTTGTTAGAAGCAAGTGTCTAGGGCTCAGCCCACACTTGAAGGAAGGGGATAACATAAGGGTGAGAATACCAGGAGGCAGGGATCATTGAGGTCCCTCTTAGAGGCCACTTGCCACAACTTATGGGGAAAATGAGGTACAGATATGGACAAGTCACTTGCTTTGTATCACATGGCCCCTAGGTGGGATCTGAGCCCTAACCTCCTGATTCCAGGACACTGCATGCCCTGCCCCCACCCCACTCTTGCTCATTACTCGCAGGCAAAGGTGTCTACCTGGCCCTTTACACCCTTATAATAGCAACTTAGAAGGTGGGTAGGCCATCCTAGTCCTCTTACCTAGAGATTGTGGACAGTGAGCCCTCCTCCCCCGTTATATTCCCCTGTGGTTCTGCCTTTAGGCCAGATCCTTCCCTTTGGAGCCTGGGTTGTTGGAATTGGTTATATGGATACATACTAAGGTTGTCTGGGGGCCTTGGAGGTGGCCATGTGGATGCCCCTTTGTGACCCCAGGACATCTGTCTGTAGATGGGCCATCTCTAGTTCCTTTAAACTCTTCTGTGTGAGTCTCGAGGTGTGTATTCCAAGTATGTTGGAAAGCTCCTCACCAGGGCAAGGGTCCCATTGCTGTAGACCTAGCTCTTTAGTTTTCTTCTTCCTTTGAATCTAAAGGTTTTCTAGGACTGTAAAACCATAGGCGAATTCCCAGAGTAATACACAATCACTATACAGCATCAGTGAAGTTCAGAAAACTTTATAATTTTAAGAAAATCACCCACAATCATCAGTGTCATCCTGAGGCAACCCAATGTTTGTTTATATGTTGGCATTTTTTCTAGTATTCTTATCATTTTTCCCTTATATAGTTGAAACCATAAAACATACTCCATTTTGTATCAACTGTCATGTTCCCATGTCATTAAAAATTATATATAGTTTTTATGAAAGTCAAGGATATGACATTTAAAATATTTCATTAATTCTAGCTTTAGTGCAACTTGTACAAATATTCAATAGAAAGACAGCTATGTGAACATTTATAACAGAAGTTTAACTACATGTAGTGTGTATTTGGTTCATGTGGCTTTCCGTGTTTGAAAAGATCTAGCGTGAAAGTCTTACAAAAGTTGGGCTGACATTGAGGGGAAGAAATCATTCGGGGTCGTACAGTCATCAAGTCACTCAGACACATGTTTGGATCCTAATCTTGCCTCCTACTGGCTATGTGATCTTAAACAAGTTACTTAGAGACTCAGTTTTCTGAAAGGTAAAATGATTTATTCATTCAGCAGCCGTTTTATTAAACATCCATTGTACCACGTACTGTTCTAAGCTCTTGGAATATATCAGTGGGAGGAAAAAAGACAAAAAATTTTTTTTTTTTTTTTTTTTTGCCCGCACCACGTGGCTTCTGGGATCTTAGTTCCCAGGCCAGGGATTGAACCTGGGCCATGACAGTGAAAGCGCCAAGTCCTAACCACTGGATCGCCAGGAAACTCCCCGACAAAAATTCTTTCTTTAATGAAGGAACCTTACAGTTGACTGGGGGTGGGAGGAGGGGAGACAAAGATAGGCAATAAACATAATAAATAAGTAAATAATATAGTATGTTAGGAGGTCATAAACGCTACAGAAATAAAAAAGTGGAGCAAGGTAAGGGGTGGGGGACAGGACGGCCAGGGGTTAATTGCAATTTTAAGCAGGGATGTCAAGTCTACATTTGATAACCATAATAACTGACTGCTTGCATCATAATAAGAACTAACTGAGATGTTTCTAAACTGCCAAAATGGGACCCAGTACTAGGCAGCGCCTGGTAAATGTTTGCTATTATTACTGCTGTTGTTATTCCTAAAAGAAGATTCACTGCGGTATTCCTTTATCTAAGAGTGCTCCAGCCTGTTCCTCCTGCTTGATTTACCCAGACCTCCTTGGAGCACACATTTGAGTCAGTCTGGGCACAGCCTGGCTGTACTTTCCAAGGTGCTGTTTCACTGCCTGGTGCCCCTCTGAGCCCAGAGACCTGGGTTCCTGTCTTGATTCCGCCACCCAAAAGCTGGGCAGCGTTAGGCAGGCCACCCCCTCCTCACTGAGGTGCCGTTTCCTCGTGTGTAAAGCAGCATTTATGGCACCGCTTCACAGCGCCACCGTGGGACGTGGGATGGGAGAGGAGAGGAGAGGAGAGCGGGAGGAGCAGTTTGGGAGCACAGAGCCGTGTACAAATGTGTCCTGTTATTTACTGATTAAGACTCCAAGCCAGGGCTGTGCTGCGCGGTCTGCCTCCACTCTCTATGCCCCCTCCTGCCTGAGGATCCTTTAGGAGCCTCTAAGTAAGGAATTAGTCATCTTCCCCTGTATCTCTTCCTGTGAGGCCCCAGGGGAAGGCCAGGCCACTCTTGTTGGTTTTCTGCAGCTTCCCTTCCAGAACCAAGTCTCCTCTGGGAAGAGGGCTGAGCTGTCAGACAGCCTTGTATTTTTAAACAGATGATCATTGAGCACAGTAGTTACCTAATCAAGTTTCTGTGTCTGTTGGGTGGAGGTGGTTATTTCTTATTGTTTTCTTATGTTTGTTTTGTGAAAACAGAGAGTGACGATTGACTGTGAGGACAAAGAGAATCTGTGTTGGGGCAGGCCTGAGGCGCACAGGAAGGGTTTGAACCCGGGACAGGCTCCTGGAGAGACCCTTCTTAGCACAGTGCACTGGGGGCCCTTGTTAGAAATCTCGTATGGACTACATTGTGCCCTTAGCTCCTGTCGAAGCCCAGTTCATTAAGTTCCATGAAGACACAGGGCAGGACAGAGGACCCTGTCACTTAATGCAGTATTTGGGAGGGAGATGTATTTGGGAAGAACCTCTCTGCAGTGGTTCTCCATCCTGGCAGCACATGAAATTTCTGGGGGTGGGGTGAGAACTAGGCACCAGTAACCTTTAAAGCTCCATTTCAAGGTGCAACCAAGTTTGAGAGCCAGTGCTAAGTTTAGAGGACTTCGTGCGGGGGTGGCCATACATGTCCTATTCCGGCAGATTTTTCTGGTGAGCCTCCCTCTCCCTTCTTCCAACACAGCAGGTGCACTGAGCTGTGGACTGGAACCTTGAACCATCACCAGTGAGGAACATCTGATCCAGGATATATATTTACTCCTAAGCTGTGCAGTATGAATCCTGAGGCAGGTTTCTCCAGCCTTTAAGCTGTGCTATGCTTTCAGAACCCCTCCCCTTCAGAATTAGAGAACCTGGGAAGGAATAAAAGGCAAGGCCATTACCATACATTTCCTTTTGATCCGTTGCAGTAAAGAGCAAATGATAGAAATGCACAGAAAAGGTATGTGAGTACCCCCCTCCCTCCTCTGTTTACAAGATTGGTTGTTTTGGAGGCAGAAGGCTCTGGTGAGACTGAGGAGAGGGGAGACGATGCTGGAAACTGTGATGCAGGGTGGTGGCTCACCTTTCTTACTACGTTTATTTTCCCGGTGTACACGGCCACCGAATGACTGACTTGATAAAATGTTGCCTCAGGTTTTGGTTTGCTTCATTTTCTTCAATCCTGATAGCTGACCTAAACATTGTGAGGTTGCAATGCAAATTACATGCACGATGGCTTTGAGTGGTTCTGTGATCTGGGACCAATCACTGTCAAAAGTGCAATGGGAGCAAGTAACAAAGACCCAACTAAATCCTGCCAGAGCAGAAAGGTGGGGCTAGGAAGCGACCTTGCTGGCTCTCCCTGCGGTGGGCATTGCCACCAGAGGTGACTGGGAGCAGCCTGGTGTGGATTTCTCTGTCGGGGTCATGTGTTTTGGTCTTCCCCTCATAAACACTATCTCTTTTTAGTCAGAAAGCCAACATTTGGTAAGGGATGGTGATGGCAAGCTCTTCTGACCCCAGTCCATTCCTCTGCCTTTCGCCCTGTCCCAGTAGCCCAGTGAGGGCATCAGCCGCCTCTGAGAGGGGTGTGGTGATGGAGCCAGCCTCACTCCTCTCGTCACACACTCTGAGTCAAGCAAGGGAAGTGGCACCATCGATCCTTCATGTGTGCCCAGCGTGTGCTTTACACACATCATCACGTTTGTCCTCACAGCCCCTCTGACAGACCTCATCACCCCTCTCTTCTAGACAGGGAGACTCAGCTGTGGCTACAAGGCTAATGATGATGCAAGGACTTGAACCCAGTCAAATGGCTGCAAAGTGGGTTATCCTTCCCCTTCCCTTGGATCACTGTCTCTCTCTTTTCCTGGAGCAAGGAGTGTCAGCCTGAGGAGACCTCAGTGAGGTACACAGCAGTCAGTCACCTTCACAGATCAAATGCTGTTTTCTCTCAGGGATGATCCGGTGGACGTCTGCACTTTGGCCTTCTCCTGGCCATTGCCGAGCACTGTGTGCAGGCAGTCCTGGCAAGGCTGGCTTGGTTATTAATCTGTACAGTCACTGAGGTGTGGGTGGCAGGCCTCAAAGGTTCACGTTTTGATCCTTGCTTGTGTTCTGGGGGAGTGTCACCTTCTCTGTTGGGCCCTGGGTTTGGCTGTGAATGTGCAAAATATTTCTAATGCTGAAACAGTGTGGAGGAATGAGTCTAGTTGAGATTCCAGATGCATAAGTTTGGTCTCTTGGCAGCTAGATTGCACTTTCTAGAGCTCAGGGAGTTATAAAAGTTGACATCTTTATATAGATCTATGTGCAGCGTGGCTGAATTGCAGTTGCTTTTGGAGCTATAACTTTGAATTACCTGACTTTGTTTTAAAAACAAGGATGCATTCACGTAGGTGTTGGCTTATTTGGAAAGCAGGGCAAGGAAGGCACAGGAATGAAAAGGGATTTGGGAACACAGGGAACAGCCCTCGTTTGACTCCTCTGGTGGTCTCACTGAGAAGTCTTACCAAGATGGTGCCGTCCCACAGCTTGGGGACAAGAATCCCCAGCCCGCAGATGTAGGGCTTCCCTTTGGAGGACAGGCAGGGCTGGGCCTAGACATTTGGGTACTGTGGGCTGGATTCCAAAGGATGATCTTTAAACATTTTGTTCAACAACTCTTTCATGGGCGGGGATAAACTGATGTTGTGTCAAGAAAAACTGTATGCCTCTCTAACTTCAAAATAGGAAATTTATTACATGAATTTATTACAGGAGATTTTCCAGGTCAGACAGCTACTCGGAGGTATATTGAATGATTTAAAATTTAGTTTATAAAGGCAGTCACTCTTTCCCAGTGAGTAGCATTATGTGTGCCTAACAGTTTCAGACCTGTGTCTGCCGGCACCCCAATTGCCAGATCTCCCTTCTGGTTGGTCTCAGCGTTGGTGGAAGGGCCGGTGGCTGCATCGTGCAGCGTTCCCACCTGCATTGCATGATGTGCTCAACGGAGATGGGTCACACCAGCTGGAGAGGGAAACCTAAGTTAATTTACTCCCGTTTCCACTCTTCCCAAGGACGTTTTATCATTTTTATGGACTGCACTCCAGAGTTGCTTGGCTCATTCCCCTTAATCTGTGGTTACAGACTCAGACTAAAAAGATTGAAATCCTTCGAGTAGGGTTTCTCCCTTTGACATTATTGGCATTTGGGCCTGGATAATTTTTTGTTCCAGGGGCTGTCTTGAGCATTGTAGGGTTTTAACAGCATCCTTGACTTCCACCCACTAGATGCAATTGACAGGTCCCCCCACCCTCGCCCCCATCACAGTTGTCAAAAACAGCAATGTTTCCAGTCATACCTGGGGAGCAAAAGTTTCCCCGTTGAGAATCCCTGCTTTAGGAAAAGGAAGGAAGGGGTCTTAACATCTTTGTGGGTGCTGAAACCCCAGAAGACCTTTGTCTACAGGGCTGGGTTTTAAATTAGTTCCCAAAGCCTGAAAAGGGAGTCTCTCAATTTCTAGCCAGTTGACTACAGTTAAAGCTTTTAAGCAGTTTAATTTCAGAAAGATGTGTTTGATGATTTTTACTGAGATGAGGCATTAGAAGACTAGAAATAGCTGTTCGGGTTTTTTTTTTTTTTTTTAAATCAGCAAATCAAGGGAGGTTCCAGAAAGGCTCTTTGACTTTCTCAGGAAATACTTTTCCGAGCAGGGTCTCTGACCTACCATGTTTATGGTTCTTGTGAGACTGGACTCCTGCTCTGGCATTTCTTCATGGAGTGGGAAGTACTGAGGGTCGTGGCTGGGCCCTGTGTGCAGCAGATGGGAATAAATGGGCAGGGGCGAGGTTCCTGTCCCCAGGACGTCCCCAGCCTCCTCTAGGCAGGAGACTCCAACACTTCAGCAGGAGGGGCAGTGCAAGTGAGCTAAACATGAGTTGAAACAGTTCTGTTGGGATTGGAATGACGGTTCTGGAGCCGTGGTTTTCGAGCTGTACTCTTTTAGCAGCTGATGTTACTTTTTCTTCAAATGACATGTGCAAAAACACAATACAAATAAAACAGGTCAGACCCAAGTTTGAAGGCAGAGTGAAAGAGGGGGCCTGTACCCCACACACCTCATCTCACCTTGGAGCTGACACTTCCAAAGACAATGCACTTTGCATCACCCATCTGACTGAAAGTGGGCTAATGCGTGGTTGGATAATCTTGTTTTTTTCTCCCCCTGACTGGATCTATCATCTTTTTTCTATTTTAGATAAAAGTAAATTTCAAAACTACAAACCTAAGTGAAGATTATCATGCTCCATTGCTGTGTAATTTTTACTCTCAATCTATGGAAACAGATTGAGGGGCTGAGAAAATACATATGTATATACATACATACATATACCTATTCATTAGGAGTATTTTGATATTTTGTTTTGAAAAACTTAAATATATAGAAAAATAGAGAAAAGAGCCCAACCCCTAGATTTAACAGTTGTCATTATTTTGTCATATTTGCTTCACCTATTTCTTTATGTCATATTTGCTTCACCTATTTCTTTAGACCTCTACTGGATAAGAATTTTAAAGAACATACCTACCCTAACAAGGTCTGGGAATATTTCCACCGCATTCCCCTCACCCCCACCCCATTCCCTATTCCAGTTCATCTTGCAGACCTGTGTAATTTGAATTTAGTTTGTGAAATCTCCATGAGGAATACAAATTTAATTCGACATGCAGACATCCCTATATCTATTTTGTTTATTCTTTGTTCAACACCAATTTGGGGGTGCCTTGATGTGTTGGGGCCTGAGCGTACATGATAAGCAAAATGAAACAGACGAAACGTAGCCCCTGCCCTGGGTTTTGTAAGTTGCTTGTCAGGAAAATGAGTTCTGTGCCAGGCTTGCAGGGGGGCTAGCTGGTGAGGAAAAGATGATGGGATGAGGATGAATTTGGAGGTTTGGGGGAGCAAGCCTGCCCACAGTGTGCTGGTCTGATTCTTGCATTGGTGAAGTGCTTTGTGTCCGACGCCCTGCAGACTTGATGTCCGTGGAGCCTCAGGAGCTGGTATAGGCTGTGTGTGCACATGGCTCAGAAATCACGGCTTTGGCGTTGGCAGGGGACAGCTACGGTGTGGGCAGAGCTGTTCGACTGGCTCGTTGTTCACTCCCTGCCTTGTAGGGGCGAGTGGAGCCAGTGATCAGAGTTGAGTTATTTGTTTTCTAATTGCTATTACTCCACTATTATTACAGAACAGCATATAAAAGGACCCAGGAATCTCACATAAGAAATATCACCCACTGGGGACAGCAGGAGTTTACCTGACACCTTGCTCAGTTCCTGCTACACTTACCCTCCTGTCCTTGGCTTTAAACTCTCTCCTCATTTACTCATCTGAAGAAAGACTGGATTGTTTGCATTTCTGATAGAAGGAAGTATGCCTCTGTTAATAGCCCATGATGAATGGAACCATTTGGAATGTCCCCTGCCCTACATCCATTTCTCTGTTAGCTCTTTTTTGAAGTGAAAGAAGAGCACTAGAAGAGAAACGGTGTGACAGTGTAGAGGTTTTTATGCTTACTTGACTTCCTCAACTGCAAACGTTATTGGTTAATTAATTAATTAAACCTGATTTTAAAGATTCTATAGCACATGTGTTTTCAGGACAGAAAATAAGCTTAAATAAAATTAAGCTTCAAAATACAAGCCAGGTGATTTCTCACTAAGTTTAATATTTGATAATGCTTTTTAATGGGCCTTCCTAAGTAGACTACAGCATGATTCACATAATGGGATAAATGGAATATAATGAGTCTAAAAGAGGTACCAGTCCCCAGTTATATATAGAAACACAGGTTTGTTTTCCAGTGAGGATCATACCAAAGCAGGCAAATATTCTTCTTGAATTTTGTGATTGCTTCTAAAATGAACTACGTTTATGAATTAGCTTTTTGGCCCCCCAAATATGTTTATGCTGACAAAAATGGGAGTACCCAATTTTGTACAATGTAATTCAGCTATTACTTGCATACATGGGGGGTGGTGCTGTGCAAAAGACTTATGTCGAGTTTCTCATCATTAAACATGCCCTGGGAAAGGTGAGGGTGGCTTTCGATAACATCTCTCTTCCCAGAATAAATTGCTTCTTCCCTTACTTTGCAAATTGGTAAAAATATTATAGGTTGATAAATATTTTTGCAGTGTGATTGCTTTTCAAAATTGAATTGCAAAGCTCATGCATACGTTGGGAGAGGGGATATTTACAATGGCTTATACCTGATTTTCCCCCTCTTTGGCAGGAAATAACCACGTGTTTACCAGATTACTACAAATGGACTCAGTGTCTCTTTATTAAACTCTATGAAGCTGGACTGGCCTATCAAAAAGAGGTAAGTTAAAGTTAGCTATGCTTTTAAGATTCTATAAACCTTCTCCATCTTCTTAGAAGACATCATTGTTAAATAAGGAATAAAATAAACCCTGTTTGCACAGTAACAGTGAAAATGAACACAACCTCACATTCATGAAATCGATCACAGCAGGCCCAGAGAGTAACTACTGTCTGGCTTATTTTGGTGTCTCCAGGACAGGGCTTGAGCTTCTTTCACCCTTGAATTCCCAGCACATAACAATGTCTGTAATGAAGTCAAGGAGGAGGCTTAGGAGGAACACATTTCTCAAATCCTAGCTACCTCTCATAGATGTGTGCCGGCTGGTGACAACCTTTAGGAATCATGGTTTCTCATCTGCTGATGGGTGATAATATCTTCCTTGCCGGGTCTTGGGAAGAGAGAGGTAATATTTAAAGAACAACAAGCACAGTGCCCACACTAGTGGCCTCCCAAGAAATGGAATGCTTCTTAAAACAGGAGATCAGTAATAGTAGATAAGCCTTAGATGGTGGGAGTTGAGAGAAAGAGTATCATCACATGGCCTAGAACTGCACCGTCCAGTGTGATGATAGCCATTAGCTGCATGTGGTTGTTGAAATTTAAATTTAAAGTAAATAAGATTAAATAATATTAAAAATTCAGGTCCTCAGTCATACTAGCCACATTCACGTGCTGGTAGCTAGTGTTGGACAGCAAAGATACAAAACATTCCCATCATAACAGAGTATGCTTCCACATAAGAAAAGTACCAGATAGCACTGGTCTAGAAAATTCAGAAGTACCAAGTAGAAAACTCATTGTACCATTATACTTGAGATGTTCTCCTTTGACCAGAGGGATTTAATGACATAGAATTATATTTACTTTTCTGTGGGTCACATCACACTGCTTCGTCTTGCAAAGAATAGTACTTATAATATCATTATGTTTTAAATATAAAACATATTACAATCAGTATAGAGACTCATATAGAAGGCTCAGTTTAGAATATGAGAATAACGCAAAATGTCTTAAACCTTGACAACATAAAAAATAATATAGCTAACAAAAATCAGGAGGTGAAATTGGGGAAGAGAAGTAGAAGTAAGCGTGAGATGATCCCTACATCTTTCATAACAAGGAGTCATAGATGGAGAATTAGAGATTTATGTCTATTTTTTTTTTAAGTTGAAAGGTAGCTATTAAAGTTAAAGTTAACAAAGGTAGCAAAAACTAGAATAGGGGTCAGGTGGGAGGAAGGCTGTATGACCGTGCTGAATATCTCATATTACGTGGTAGAGGGTCAGCAGAACTGTCTAAAGATAGTATATCAGGGACTTCCCTGGTGGTGCAGTGGTTAAGAATCCACCTGCCAATGCAGGGGACATGGGTTCGATCCCTGGTCCGGGAAGATCCCACATGCCGCGGAGCAACTAAACCCATGCGCCACAACTACTGAGCCTGCGCTCTAGAGCCCGCATGCCACAACTGTTGAGCCCATGTGCCACAACTACTGAAGCCCGTGCGCCTAGAGCCTGTGCTCCACAACAAGAGAAGCCACTGCAAGGAGAAGCCTTCACACCACAACAGAGAGTAGCCCCTGCTCACCACAACTAGAGAAAGCCTGCACGCAGCAACAAAGACCTAATGCAGCCAAAAAAAATAAATAAAATTAAATCTTATTTAAAAAAAAAAAAAAAAGAATCCGCCTGCCAATGCAGGGGTCATGGGTTCAATCCCTGGTCCGGGAAGATCCCACGTGCCATGGAGCAACTAAGCCCGTGTGCCACAATTACTGAGCCTGCACTCTAGAGCCCATGAGCCACAACTACTGAGCCCACGTGCCACAACTACTGAAGCCCATGTTCCTAGAGCCCATGCTCTGTAACGAGAGAAGCCACCACAATGAGAAGCCCGCGCACCGCAACGAAGAGTAGCCCCCAGCTTGCCACAGGTAGAAAAAGCCCGCACTCAACAATGAAGACCCAACTCAGCCAAAAATGATAATTATAATTAAAAAATAATAAAGATAATATATCAAACTTGAGGTAGTACAATTTTATTACTTAAAGTTATAATAGTAAATACCAGAAGAACTAATTAACAGAACCTGCTAAAAGTGGAGAAGTATTTTAATAACCATTGCAGATAATTATGAATATTCTCCTTTGATACTACACCAAAACTCAACAAGTGGTGGGTTCTTAAAGGTCAGTTGCAATGTTGAATCTAAATATCAATGAACTTTTTGTACTCTGATATTTTAAAATGTGTTGGCCTATTTTACACTTTGAATGAATGTTGTACCCATGCATTATTATTATAATGAAAATAGTTTTGACCTGCAGACCCCTTGCAGGGATCTCAGGGACCCCAGAGGTTTATGGACCACACTGTGAGAACCATTGTACATCATATACAATCCCTAACCCACTCTCATCTTTAAATTAAGGTTATTAAAATATTGGTTGTTTAAAATATTATGTTGTTACGTTTGTTTTTTTAAAGAGACTATTCCATCCCCATTAACATTTGGGATAAATTGAGAGTGAGAACTTTGTGGAACTGAGTCATACTGATGTTTAACCACTGTAGAGCCTCCTGGGTCAATTTAATTTCTTAACACACCATAGCTGTTCCTATGCCCAGAGCCCCGTTAGGTGAGGAGTGGTGAGAGACGAGTACCTGTCCAAAGTGCTGACTGCAACAGACCTTTTGTGTTGTTAAAGCATTATTTTCAGAAGTTAAAAATATGACTCCCATACAAATATAAAATGAATATGTGTCAAGGATTTTATTCAACTCATTAATTAGTGAGAGAACCATTTGTATGTTAAGACTGGTTCAAATGAGAATTCAAGAAAGGGCGGTTTATAGGGTCACAGGCGTGCTGAAATGAATTTGCTAATAGAATCAAAACTGCTTAATGTCTGTCCTACAATTCTGGGGACAATCTTTTCTGTGAGACAGAAATCATTTGCATTGTCATTGCATGGGAGCCATTTGCATCACTCTCAGACAAAAAGCGTTTGTGTAGCTCTGAGTTTTCTACAAGTTAACCTCTTCTTTTCACCTAGGAGGGCTGTAAAATAACTTAAACAATAGTGAATAGGGAGTCAAACAAAGGTACACATCCCTAGACAATCAGATAATCCCTGGGGGATGTGGGTCTGCTAGCCAATCCCAGCCTACACTGAAGGAGCAATCCCTTTTGCCTGTTTCTAAGTTTTGGATAATTTTTCTTAACAGCATTATTCAATATCCAAAAGCAAAAGGGTAGGAAGAGAATTGGTGGGAAAATCATCAGACTTCCACTCTAATCAGCAGGTTCGGTGCTGATCTAGCAGCCTGGCAGACACCTTCCCAGAAGAGCCTCCCTTGCTCAGGTGGATTATAATTATACCCAAAAGGGGTTTCCACACTGGAATCACCCACAGGTCCAGGCAGAGGGAGTAAAAGATCGTGAGCTACATTGTGTATCCCAAGTGATAGCAGGAAGGACAAACAAAAATTGAAGTTATAAGACATGAAAAAGCCACAGCAAAGCAGAGGGCGTCCTGCAGGTAAAACACAGGAAATAGTGAATATTTCTTTAAAGAGTGTAAGCAGTTGTACACAGCATCAATTAGATTAGCCAATGTTACCTATCCTCAGTTGCATAGTTACTATTTATATGCACAGGGTATGAAATGATGTGACATGTTAATGTAATAGTGTAAACATTTCTTGCATGGAGCCCTTGGTTGCGTAATATCCCTTTACAAGACAGTTGATTTTTTTGTATCTATTTATTGTATAGTTAAGCTGACTTTTTGGATATATTGAATGTTTATTATAATATTTCTTTATAGGACACTTGCTTCTCTGTCTCCACACCCCGGGTTTGTTCATGCTGCTTCAGTTCTAAGCACATCAAACCCAAGTAGGAAGCTTAATCTCATCACTATTGGGTTGGATCCAAAGCCAATCACAGACAGCATCTTAGGAGCTGAGTAACTTTTCTGATGATGGAAGGGGTTTCTGGGGCCCCCCATTGCACAAGGATGACCATGCTACTGGCTCCAGATGTCTCTCTTCTCCCCAGTTGTTTCCAAGTCAGTGTGACACTCCTCCCCCCCTCCCCCCGCCTCACAATCTGCATACCCCTGGGGAATTTGGTCCAGTTTTCCCTCTGACTACTTCTCTCATGGGAACAGGCTGTATTCCTTTCCTGTTGCTGCTGCTGTAACAAATTACCACCAACTGGGTCGCTTAAAACAACACAGATTCATTGTCTTACAGGTCCATGAAATAGGTCTCACTGGGATAAAAATCAAGATGTTGGCAGAGCTGCCTTCATTCTGAAGGCGCTAGAGGAGAATCTCTTTCCCTGCCTTGTCCAGCTTCTGGAGGCTGCTTCTGTCATTGACTTTGGACTGCTCTCCAACTTCAAAGCCAGAGCGTAGCATCTTGAAATCTCTCTGACCTGTGCTTCCATCGTCACCTCTCCTTCTCAGACTCTGAATCTTCTGCCTTACTCTTTCTCTTATAAGAGCTTTTGTCATTACTTTGGGCCCATCTGGTTAATCCAGGTTAATCTCCCCATCTTGAAATCCTTTATTAATCATATCTTCAAAGACCCTTTTACCATGTAGGTAACATATTCACTGGTTGCAAGTGACATGGGCATCTGGATTCTGGATGACATAGGATGTGGACATCTTTGGGGTGCAGTTGTTCTGCCTACCACCCTCTTCTCCCCACTTCATAGGGTGTTACAAGGGTAAAACAGATGAATGCTTGTAGAGAGCCTGGGATGGTGCCTGGCACAGAGTATGTGCTTAATAAGTGCCTGTCTGTGCATGCCTGCAGGTACCTGGAGTCATTATGATATTTAAATTGGAAAAATAGAAAGTTAAAAAAATCCTGAAGGGACTTCCCTGGTGGTGCAGTGGTTAAGAATCCACCTGCCAATGCAGGGGACACAGATTCAAGCCCTGGTCTGGGAAGATCCCACATGCCTTGGAGCAATTAAGCCTGTGCACCACAACTACTGAGCCTGCCCTCTAGAGCCTGTGAGCCACAACTACTGAGCCCGTGTGCCACAACTACTGAAGCCTGCATGCCTAGAGCCCATGCTCCACAGCAAGAGAAGCCACCACAGTGAGAAGCCCGCGCACTGCAATGAAGAGTAGCCCCGCTCACCACAACTAGAGAAAGCCCGCATGCAGCGACGAAGACCCAATGCAGCCAAAAAAAAAAAAAAAAAAAAAATCCTGAAGCTTCCTGGCTAATTCTAAGGCAGGCTGTCCATGGGAAGGTATCACAGAAAAACAATGTAGATTATTTCATGGATTTTCATTTAGAAAGATAATGTTCTTATTGCTAACTAAAACTTGCTAACATTGACTTAAATGTTTTTGGTGTATTAATGTTTAAAAGTCACTATTAAATGACATGATCTTAAGAAAAAAAATCATAAGTAGAATGCAAACGTGCACAATTGGTACATTGTTTGAAGATCAGAGTTAGCTCTAATCCAAAGTATTTTTTCCAGGTAGATCTCCTTTTATTGGATAGCCATTTTCAAATTGGCTTTAAAACATAAAACATATTGGGACTTCCCTGGTGGTCCGGTGGTTAAAAATCCTCCTTCCAATGCAGGGGACGCAGGTTTGATCCCTGCTCTGGGAACTAAGATCCCACACGCCGCAGGGCAACTAAGCCCCGCGCGCCACAACTAGAGAGCTTGTGCACCACAACGAAGAGCCTGCGCGCTGCAACGGAAGACCCCGCGTGCGGCAACTAAGACCCAACACAGCCAAAAATAAATTAATTAATTAACAAATTTTTTAAATTAATAAATAAAAATAAAACATATCGATATCAGTTAACATTCTATTCCTGGGGTTTATTTCAAAATATAAACTTGAAATTAACATTAGAAAGTTAATTTACTTTAGAAACACTGCATATAGCATACTTTGTAAAGCATATTTGGCAAAAAATAACTCACATATTAATACTTTTCCTCTAATGGCATTGTCATAACTTACTTTTTTTAAAAGAAGATAGCCTTAATTCTTAAATTCAGTTCTGCTACAAGCTGTATAAATGGACATCTAGGGAAAGTATTTTAGCAGAGCATTACAAAACAGAACCGGAGTCTTTAAATCTTGTTCTTAACAAGCACTGTCCATCAGAATGTTTATTTTCCGTGCAAAAAGGAATCTCTTCTTGCTCTCGCAGAACAAAATATTTTCAGCCAAAAATATGAATATAGAGACCTCTTCTTGGGAGAACATTAATTTCACCTCTCTGGTTTAAAAAAAAATTATTCTGTGGATGTAGCTAGTAGAGAGAATGATGCTGTGTTCCACTTGGACATTCTAGAGACCTGTGGAGTGCCACCTAATTTATGAGTTTGTCTTTGGTTGTCTTCATGATTTCAGCGACAGCTGCTTATTGTGTTAATTCACCCACCTAAGCTACTTAAAGAAACATGGTGCACAGACAGGCAGCCTCTCTCAGTCTGCCCCCTGGTGGCTTTGGAAGGTGGTGGCAAGTAACAAATAAACTGGCCTTGGGAACCTTCCACCCCCCATTCTGGACTGAGTCCAAATTCAGGCCCATTCTAGATGGAATGGGGCAAAATCAATTTTGAGAATTAGATCCTTTAATAAGATCTGTATGGTGTTCCTTAATTAAACACGCTTTTGTGGAGAAAAAAGCTAATAGACCCTGAGAAAATCAATACCCTAAAACATATATTTTACCAGCCTTCTGGAACGTGAAGCTACATGACAGGATACTCAAAAAACCGTCTTCAGTCATATAAAAGCAGAGCTTGAGGAGAAAGAAGCAAGGGAAATGATGGAGAGCAGCCAAAAGCCTGAAGAGTGATGCCTTGGCCAGGAGACAAAAGCATACTAATGGAGGATGTGCTCTAGTTGGGACTGGCACCCTGTGAAATGGGTGAGGGCCAGGGAGGCGAGAGGAAGGAGGATCCAGGGGAAGAGGAGGATGAGATGAGAAAGGATGAGGTTTGGAATAGGAAGCCTGCTGGGCAATAGGCACCACAGCTGCTGTGTCGCAGAGAGGAGCACTGATAAAGTCAAAATCAGGATGAAATTGCCTTGAGAATCCCCAATGGACCCCATAGTCACCCACACCTCCAAGAGCCTAACAGCCAAGAAGTGGAGGGGGAGGAGGCAAAAATGATGCAGCACCCACAGTCACTGTGCAAAACTGACCCTGTGAACATGGCCGATTCTTGTTTAGAATCGTGTGATGTGCATTTCTAAAATGCTTTCTGAAAGTTTCCCACAAATCACTCAAACAAAAAAAAATGTTAATCTTAGTGTTTAACCCTTGATCAACTGGGGAAGTTCTCTTATTTGGGATGGCTCATTCTGTGATGTTGCCAGATAACTTGTGTGAGGGAAGCAGTGGGCAAAATCGACTAGAGTCCAGTGTTTCTGCAGGTGTTTTAATGATTTCAGTATTGATTTAAAGTTGATTTCAAAATACAGAGATAGGCTGTATTTTACTAATAAGACTAGTTAACTATAAGGAGCATGGAGTTGGCTTCAGGAGGTGATAGAGACCATAATCAACCACCGTAGTGACTACAGTCAGTGAAGTTGTCCAGAAACTATATTCTATGTAGCAAGACTGTGCTTGCTTAAAAATCAGGGCATCTATCAAAGTAAGTGTTCAAAATGTGAAAACCCAAGAATGCCAGATGAGAGAAGACAGACTGTGGCTTGAGGGGAAGCTGTAGGATAGAGACCATTACATAAGAGAGGAGACCCAGAGAAAGGTATTTGGGAAGCAACTCCAGGACTTCAAGAGGCCACAGGTGCTGTGCACCCTGGACCCCACAGGCCCTACATTTTGACCACCCATGGGTTTACCGCCAGCAGAAAGGCTGAGTCTAAACCCTGAAACTCTGTGCTTGAGGTGGATCGCAGTCCTGGGAAGAAAAGAGAGTGGGTTCTCACAAGGATGCATCTTTGATTTGAGACTTTCCTTTTGTGTTTTTCCTCATCTCCCCCACCCCCAAGACTTTCATCTGGGAAAGATTGCTTTTGTGTTTTGCTTTTATTTGTCTTTCGTTCATTACCAGGGTTTTATTGCATTTTGTAACCGGGAGTCTGAGAGATGCCAGGCCATGTGGGAATGTTGATGAGAAAATAAAGTCCTATTTGTTTTTGCAATATGCAGTGCTGAGTGTTTGCTTCTCCGTGTCACCTGCAGGGGGCAGGAGACAGAGGTGAAGGCATATAGGGCTTTTTTCCCTCCCTTTCATACTTTATACCATTTTAGTTGTACATGGGGTTTTTTGGGGGGCGGGGTGCCTTTGAAGGAGCTGTCCTTGTTACTAAACAATACTTGGCTCTTTCTTTTTATCTTTTAAGTGGTGTCCTTCCCCCTAACCCCTAATATGGGCAATGATAATAGATAAGTAAGTCACCCTTGGTTTATTCACCTCAAGTTTTTAGGTCTAAGGTAATTTGTCCTATATTTTGTCTATCTCTATTTATGGATTCAAGGATTTGGGGGGCCCTAGAATCAGGGGAGAAAATCATTCAATGCATATCTTTCCCATTCCGACTCTAGGCTTCACAGGCTTAAGTTTTTCAGTGGATGTTCTACTTTTTAATTGTAAAATCACAACCCATAGATGGGTTAGTCTCTCCTCCACTCCTACTTTTTATGTAATTTTTAGATATGTCTCTGAATCAGTCAGGGTCCCAGCAGGAAAAAGAGGGCCTACCCAAAAGCAGTCATTGAAGAAAATGTAATGAAAATACTGTCTCTGGGACTTCCCTGGCAGTCCAGTGGTTAAGACTTTGCCTTCCAGTGCAGGGGGTTCAGGTTCGATCCCTGGTCAGGGAGCTAAGATCCCACATGGCTCGCGGCCAAAAAACCAGAACATAAAACAGAAGCAATATTGTAACAAATTCAATAAAGACTTAAAAAAAAAAATGGTCCACATCAAAAAAAAATAAAAAGAAAAAAGACTTTCTGTGCAGAGTTCAGGGAAACCCACAAGGGATGGTCAAGCACCTGGCACTGGGAACAGAAGGAAGCTTTTGCCCACCCCAGGCGGCAGGGGCGACATCGGGAGCCGTTGCTGGAACTGGGAGAGCAGTAGCTGGAGCAGTAGGAGAGGCCCGCCCAACGGGGGCCGTGGCCCAGCTGGGAGGAAGCCAGGGTGCCTCTCATTGGCCAGCCAGAGGGCAAGGGTCCTGGTTAATGTAGGCACAGGGGACAGCTTCCTGGGGTACAGAACAGGGTAGAAAGAGGATTTGGACGGGCAAATTGGCAACATTCAGCACAATCTCTTATTAAAATTGCTTATTAAAATCTTAAAAAACAATGTGTATTTTACTGCCTAAACATGTCTCTGTACTCATTGCCTTCTTTGTACTCAGTTGTACCTAAATGTCATAAAGGAGTGGATGTAGATGGCAGAGGTATTTTAAATGAAAATAGAAACGAATTAGAACTCTATGGAGAGAAACTTCATCATGGTTAAGACTACAGGTTCTATCAGCCAAAGAAATCTATGGAGATAGATCTCAGAATATTGTTACCTTTTGGGGGGGCAGATGTTGATTGGGAGAAGGCATGACAGAATTTTCTGGGTTGCTGGGAATGTTCTATGTCTTGGTATGAGTGATGGTAGAAATTGATTGAGCTGTACACTTAAGATTTATCCACATTACTCTATGTATGTTGTACCTTAATTTAAACAGAAGTTTTAAAAAATTGCAAAAATGTTTACAGTTCCTAGAGACCTGAGTTCCTACCTTGCTATCTCTGCCACTTACTTACTGTGTGACCTTAGGCAAGTTATTTAATCTCTCTGTTCCTTAACTTCCTTCTCTGCAATATGGGGATAATAATAGTCTTACCTCAAAATGTTGTTGTGAGGATTAGAAGAGCCAACCTTAGGAAAGCACTTAGCACAGCATCTGGCACATGGTAATCTCTCGGTAAGTGTTAGCTATTTACATTAAAATAAATACATTTTTTCCCCTAAAATAACCCAATTCTGCTAAGCTCTAGGTACCATTTTTTCTTCTTTTCCTCTGTTTACTAAAATTTCCAATCTGCAAGTCCATCCGTTCATACAAGCAGATTCCAAACTTGAAGACACATACTTAGAGCCTCCCTTCCCAAGCCTATTCTAATAAAATGAAAGCACAGAGGCAGTTCACACTCTTTTTTTTGCAGCTTGCTAGTGGCTTCCTTGCCAAGTGATGCTCCAAGAAGATGCCCTCAAGTCTCAGAGCAGAGATACTGCCTTTGCAGACCCTCTCACATGTAAGGAACCTCAATATGATCCTATTCAGTATACTTACCAGATTGCATCATTTTGTTTCACGAATTATAACAGGCCTTGGTTAACTGGGACCCAGTGGATCAAACAGTGCTTGCCAATGAGCAGGTGGATGAACATGGCTGTTCGTGGCGTTCTGGAGCAAAGGTGGAACAGAAGTACCTCAGACAGTGGTTTATTAAGACAACCGCTTATGCAAAGGTGAGTGTCAGCCTGGAGGCTCCCCAGTAATGCGTACGTGTTGGCAGGCAACACCAAGGTCTTCTCGGTATTGGAGAGCCTCACTGTTGGGGGTGAACTCTAGTTAGAGCTGTTAGAGCCATGGGTGTGCAGACAGGAAGCACATGAACCTCAGGGTCACTCACGTAGAGGGTGATGGATTTGGGTCTTTCAGATGGAAATCAAGAATAGCACCTGGAGGTCATTGTAGGCCATTGTTTTCTGACCTTTCAACAAATCATTGTACTGCCATAGAGGCCAAAAAACATTCATCTTCATCTGCAATTATATCAACAATAAAGCCAGAAAGGAAGAAAGTATCTTCACCTGTGCAGTTCTAGTAAGACCTCCAGAAAGACAGAATGACATTTCAGAGGGTCCAGAGAAGACCATCTAAAAGGAGTGAAGAGATGGCCAGTCTCCATGAGGGAAGGCCAGGGTGAAAGTGAACTAAGCCAGGAACCAAAGCTTTGGACTTCAACTCTTGTTGTGTCTCTGATTAATAGTGTAAACTGATGCAAGTCCCTGCACCTCAGTTTCCTCATCAATAAAAGGAGAGAGTGTGACCAAGTGGTCTTTAAGGTGCCTCTGGCTTTTTATGTTTTCAGGAATTCAAGGCAAACCCAACCATTGAAAGGGGGAGCTTGCTTACTAAATCACCAATAGCCTGGGCAAAATAACTTGTTCTGGGTATGCCAGAACCATTCTGTGCAAGGTATTCTTTGAGCCTACCATGTTTCAGGATATGGAATTGAGTGATCACTCCCTGAAACTCCAGAATAAAGTGGTTAGAGCAAATCAGGGGCATTTTCCATGGCAATTTGATAATCTCTGTATTAGCATAAGACAGGAAGTAAGCAGGATCTGAAAAGGTAAAGGCATCATGAAGGGCTACTGATGGTATGTCATGGTAGTTCTTACCCTGGGGTAGTCACCATAAAAAGGATAGTTGTACCTTTCCATAGTAGCCCATGGGTTGCTCCATCACAGAGAGGGTACTGGACTGAAATGGACTTTGGGTCAGATCCAATACTGCACTTCTTATATGCAAAGAAAGCACAAGTTATAAATAACCTCTGATCACTACAAAACTTTGCTGAATTAGAACTGTAGTACACCAGCTCACCATACCAATGCCATATGGTTATATGACCTCTAGTTCTCTCACTCAAAAGACATGTCTTAAATGAGACTGTTTTCCCTTTTTAATTTATTCAGAATGTAGCATATGGATTTGGAAAACTACTAATTAGAACTTGTTAACATAATGCCTTACTCCTTTTAAGCACACTAGTAGTATTGAGAGACTGAATAAGAAGAAGAAAGCTGAGGACATTGCTTTCTATAACATCCCAGGCAGTGAGAGCCCCTACTTGCTGACAGTTGGGGTCGACTGCATTACTGGGAGGCATGCCAGGTCACCTCGAGGACCTGTCAGATGACTCTGTAATAGGCACTGGTGGAAAGGCCACCTAATTGTCCTCTGCCTCTAATTGGAAATGTAATAACCTAACTGAGTGGCATTATTCTTTAAACTGTCAGCCGTGAATTTTCAGCTCTTCAGCAGAAATGGTTAGTTACCATGGTGACTTGCATGGTTCTTTCTGAACTCCAGTGAAGAATTATTGAAAAAGCTGACTTTGGAGGTCAACACTTGGTTTGCCCTGAAAATCAGGAGAAGAGGGGGTAGCATGGGAGGTAGGGGTGGGCAGAAATCCATGTTCACTGCAGGTCCTTGGCTGAGGGCTGCACATGCACAAAGCAAGACTTCATAAGGCCTAATAGAAAATGATTACTATGAGATTGAGAGGAGAACAGAGATACCAGGGGGCTGCACAGTGCTCTGAAACCTTGGAGTTATGGCTCAGCCAAAAGTACGCAGTTGAGACCTCAGAAAGACTATATATTACAAGTGTGGATGACACCCTAGGACCAAGGACAAAATTAAAATAGACTCACCTTAATTAAAAATAAAAGTAAGCCTGACAGTTTCAAAAGGAACTTTCAGAACAAAACTCAACGCCTTTAAAAGGAAACAACATAATCCAGACTTTCTGCAAGGTTGGTTTCATCTGCAATGTCTAACATATAATAAAAAAAATTACTAGACTTGCAAAGAATCAGGAAATTGTGACTCATAATAAAGGGGGGGCGGGAATGGAGTCAGCCCAATAGAAATAGATACTGAGATAATGGAGCTTAAAGGAAAAGATGGTCATAATGAGTGGACAGGGGAATCTCTGAAGAGAAATGGAAACTTTTTTTTTTTAAAAAACTGGAAATCTAGAACAGAAAAGTGCAACTTCTAAAATGGAAAATTTATTGTTTGAGCTGCAGAGGGATGAGTAAGGGTTAAGTAGGCCATAAACCTATAGGGGAACCCCCATTCCCCCACATAGAGAACATAACAAGTGGTAGCCCTAAAACAGAAACGGATATGACAAGTTTGAGAAGCTGAAATAATGACGGTATACCTGAAACTAAGAGAGCCAAGAGGAGAAACTCAAGATAGGGCTGGAGAACCTGAATAGGTGGTTAGGGGCCAGATCAGCCAATGCCTTTTAGGTCTTAAGAAATATGTACTTTATCATGGGGGCCCTGAGAAGCCATTAAAGGATTCTAAGGAAGGGAATGACATGGTCAGATTTGTGCTTTTATAAATTCACTGTGGAAAGGGCAAGTGTGGGTGCAGAGAGACTAGTTAGGAGGTTATTGCAATGGTCCAGCCATGCATAACTTAGACTTAGATGGTAGTGGAAAGAGATGGGTAGGTTAGAAAAATATTCAGATGGTGAAATCTATAGAACTTGGTGATAATGAATGAGAGTGTGTAGGAGATGATGTCATCAAGAAAGACCCTGACTTGGACACGAAGTGAATGATTAAGCTACTCACTGGGATAGGGAGTCCTGGAAGAGATATAGTCCTGACCCTTTTGAGTTTGCAGTGGCCATGAGTCATTTGAGTAGAGATGTAGAAATAAATGATGCTTGGATAAATGGGTCCAAAACTTCAAAGAAGATCAAATGAGATAGGACATCTACTTTAAAACCTGGTATGACAGTAATAGTGTTGAGTTAGTGATGAGGTCCTATTTAGATAAGGATGAGATATTGAGTCAACAATGCTTTTAGCTGCAAGTAAATAAAAACCCAAGTTACAGTAGCTTAACAGATGGGCGGTTACTTCCCACACAAGAAGTCCCAGTTGCTGAGACCAAACTGGGAGAAGGCTCTGAGTTGGCATTTCTGTGATTCTCATGACCTTTCCTTCCTGCCTATCACTCATGGTTGCAAGATGGCTGCTGCAGATCAGACATCACGCTTCCATTCAAGACAGAAAGAAGCAAAAGAGGCAGTGTGAGTGACTAGAATGCAAGAACTTTCCCACAAACCCACAACCAATTTCCACTGATGTTCTGTTAGCCCCGGTTGTGTCATGTGACTACACCCAGCTTCAAGGAAGACTAGGAAAGCAGGCTCAGGCTTTTTAGCTTCTATAGTCAAGATGGTTGGGGGTAGGGGATGGGGAATGGGTGCTGGGATGGCCAGTGAGCTGTGCCTGCCACAGTTATCTTTAGAGCTCTGTATTTACATCTAGTTTTGCAGCTCTGAGGGCTGCCTCTGTGATGTACAGCTGGTGGTCTGCTTGGGAGCATGGCTGTGAAGGAGCCCTCCTTTCATTCACTTGACTTCCAAATTATAAAGACGATGCCTGATGTAAAAATTACAGGGAACCCTGAAATATAAAAATCCTTTATTAAGGCTGTTCTGTGACATATTTGATTTTCCTCCCTTTACCCCCCACCCAGTCTTCCTAGGATTGTTTGCTTTGCTTTATGAAACATTAAAAGTGATTTCAGCCACTCGTTCTGTGAAAAAGAAAACTGGCAGTAGGAGTATCTGAAGAAAATGAATTAGTCTTGGCAGAGATGTGTGGGAGGATTCTTGTGGGCAGCACCACGAGGTGAGAGCAAGGGGAGGAGGGCGGAGTGGAGACTTACATACAGAAAGCAAGAGGGATTCAGAGCCGGGTAGAACGAACACTTCAGCTCCTGACAACAGGGTGACAATTGGAAGGCGAGACAAATAGACAGCTTCCCGTTTGAACTTTTCTGATAGATTTGTGGTTTCGTTTTCTGTGCGGCTTCCTGTAGCCCCCAGAGGCTGACTTCTCACAGGCCCTCAGCTGCTGGGACACTATACATGGACTCCTCTTTGGCGTTAAGATGGACATAATCATGCCCTGATGGTGCTTAGTCAGTGCCCACACCAAATTGGTGCTTATGTTTTCTAAGTTTCCAGGAGTTACCCGGCAACTGCTAGAATGTGAACCAAGTCTGTGATCACCTCCCACTTCCTATCTGCTTGCCCCTGATCTGATCAGTTCTCAGGCTTTTACTTACACCATCTTACTGAACCTTCACATTATTCTTTGGAGGGTAGATACGCCTGTTATCCCTGTTTTACTGATGAGGAAACTGAGGCTCACACTGGTCATAAGTAACAGCGCTGAGATTCAAATCCAGGTGCTTGAGCTCTTAACTGGCAGTCTGTGCCACTTCTTAGGTAGCCTGAATTCATTCTTTCTCTCCCCAGCTGTATTCTTGCCTAGGTGCTAAGAATACAGGTGAGAAAAGCTGAGGTCCCTGCTCTTTGGGAGCTTGGAGGCTAGTGCAGGAGACATTCGCAGACCTTGGGATCAACATCACATTGCAGGAGAGTGCAGGGGAGGCGAGGAAAAGCCCCAGCTCTACCCAGTGGTCTGAGGAGGTATCACAAGATGGTGATGAAAGATGGGAAGTGCAGAATGTCTGTAAGGGAGCGTTCTGTTGCCTCCCAGACATGCAGGAAACTTCACGCTTCACAAGTATTTCCAAGTAGAATTTCTGCTGGCAAGAAGCAGATGGGCAACAGTGAGCCCTTATGAAATCAGGGAGGATGGGAGGTAATAAGCCACCCATTTCCCTGTGCCCTCTGTGCCTCTCATCTTGGTTTCATGTTGCACTTGTGGGTAAAGTAGAGATGCCTTTACCAGAACGCACTGGTCTTGTTGGACACTGCAAAGAGTGAAACTCTGGAGTTGGAGAGCCAAGGAGGTGAGGGAAGGGAATGAGGCTTATGACAGGAGCTCTTTGGGGAGATGGAGGAGGAGGCTGGAGCCGAAGGACAGCCCCGGAGGAGCAGTGGTATAAGGGTCTAGTCCCCTGGGTGCCCCTGGCTGCTTAAGAGTCCCCTGCACTCTGAAATGGGGACCCTTGGGCACCCTTGTTCTAATCCTGAGGCCTTGAGTTCCCTGTGAAAGCATTTGGCCGTCTCCTGGAAAGTGGGCTGTCGCCTGGCTTTCTGCTTCTACCCTCAGGTCCTCTCCCAGCCCCAGAACAGAGATAGTGCCAGGAAGCGCCTCCTTGTAATGGCATGCAAGTCCTCCTGTGCCCTCAGAAAACTTTGCAAAGGGATTGATCAGTGAGGTTTAGCGACTTGACCCCACCTTGTCCCCCCAAAAAGACCCTTGGCCCCAGTGTCGCCTGCTGTGTGTTCAGCCTGGCCCTTCACACGGTGGGCGTGTGCACAGATTAGATGTTGGCAGAGGAAGCAAAGTTTCTGAGAACCAAGAGGAGCAAGTGAGAAACGTTTAACGAACTATCAGCTTCTCTGCAGGGTGGTTGGGATAAAAAGCCGTGAGGATCGAGACCAGGGCCAGATTTAACAACGCTGATGCTGAGGTGTATCTACTGTGAGGGTTAGGGTTAAGCCCAGTGGCTTTAAAGCTGTTACTGCGTTCACCCCCACCGTGCCCCTCTGTGGCCAGTCAGGGCTGAGGGTGGCCTTATTCCTCCCTCTTTGTAAAAAGCAGTTTATCAGCTCCTGCGTGGTAGGGGGGCAGAGCCCATATGGCTCTGGACCCCGGGACTCAGACCAGCGCTCAGACGCAGCCTCGGAGCCAGCTTCCTGCCTGAGTTCTCCCCCAGGCCCCGGCTGTGTCTTCTTTTGGAAGCAGCAGAGTCTGCTCCCATCCCCAGGATCTGGTTTTGACTCCCTGTCTCACAGAGCTAATTAATTGTTAAATTCTGCTCCTTCTTACATAATACTTCCTGCTGTTCTCTGTTTAACCTGCCTCTCCAGGATCCTTTCTCTTCTAAACCATGAGCCGAACGCTACTCTTCACTTTCCGTCCTATCCTCTCGGTCCTCCTCAGGGTGATCATTGGCTGGTGCCAAGGGGCGCAGTGAAGTCCCTCTGGGGGCGGGGGTGGGAGGGGGACAGAGGCGAAAGGAAAGTAGATGATTTGAGGCTGACAGTCCCCGGCACTTTGCAGGCGAGCGAGAGGCTGCCTGGGGTGTATCAGGAGACTTGTACGCCAGCCTCCATCCCGGCCCACAGCCCCAGCCAAGGAGACAGGCTCCTTAATGTCAGCTGGGGCTGAAGGTGAGACTGCTGGGAGAAGGCCGCCGGCTGGCTCTGAGCAGGCCTTAGGGATAACTTCTGCCTGGGAAGAGCTCATCAGAGTTGGTGCAGGGCTGGATTCCAGCTCTGGATTTGGAAACCATGGTATTTCATGACAGAACAGGCAATGAGATTTCCTGTCCCCTAAATGCAGTGCCTTCCTGCCTGTCTCGGGAATGTCCCCCATCAATGCCTGATCACATCTGTATGTGGCCTCTATTAGGTCAGGTCTCTAGGCCCGCCTTATTTCCTCACCCCTGAGTTCGTGCCCACACCCTGTCCCTCCCATCAGGGAACTGAAGACAGCCCTGCCTGCACACCCACTCCAGAGTGTGTGAGAACGAGAACTTCTAAAGGAAGGAGACGCACAGTTTCCAGCTTGGCACACATACTCTGCAAGCAGGAAGGTTTCCTTTGGTTTTTTTTGTTTCAAGATGGAATGATTGCAAGGGGAAAATGGGAGAAATACATAATAATATATTTCCTATTGTGTATTGACAATGAAATAAATTATAAATTTGATTAGGAAAAAAAATGAACAAAGTAAACATTATGTCTTGCTCTTAAACCCCTAGTAGCCTTTCTGAGCTCCCAGCCAGGTCCTTTAGGAGTGTAAAGACCACATTCTTTCTCAAGGTATTAGCCTGGACTCCGTGGGAGGAAAGAGATTGATTAGCACCTTGTTGGGGGCAGTCCCTGGTTGTGCTCGAGAGGGCTAGTGAGTGTCACCAACGAACTCCTTTAGCTTAGGGAGTCATCTGGATTTTAACACTAGAAGAAACCCGAGAGAACATTGTGCAGCCTCCCCGACATTAGGCTCAGTCTCCTGTGCTTTCTAATCACTGTCCTGATCTGAAAAACATAAAAGCCGACAAAAAACCCCCTTGTGCCTGCCTTTACTGCTGCCGGAAATTACAAAGTCAATATGATGTCTAAAAACGAAGGGATGAGGTGTTGCTTTATTTTAAGCAGCCCACATCCTGCCCTCCTCCTGCTCCCCAGGGGGGCTGATGGCCAGCTTGAGGTGTCCCTGAAAATTACCGCCTGATCCCATTCCTCTTTTTATAACTCAGGCCCCCAAGGCTAGGAAAGCCAGGACCCAACTTGAGTCTCCAAAGCCCTAGGCCTGTGTTTCGTCCACCTGCTCTTGAGCACTTAGTTCCCAAGCAACCAAGCATTTCCGACAACCACGTGCAGAGGGCAGACAGTCAGAGGGTGAGTGTTGCAGGAAGACAGCTAATGCAAGTTAGGAAATGTTATAGGTACAGGGAGAGGGCACAAATGGCCAGATAACGGAAAGTACAGTGATTAGAGCTTTTCTAGTTTGTTCTTGATGGAATTGGCTTGTTGGCCTCAGAGCTTGAGCAGTGTCATGTTTTATGTCATTATTCTCTAATCCAGTGCCCTTTCCTTACCCCAGGGCATTCTAAACCCAGCTGCTCGGAGAACACTGAGACTGATTCAGTGGCTTCCACTGCTATTAAGGAAGCGAACAGACATTAGCAGATACATACATATCCACATTATATTGTTCCGTTTTGTTTTTCAGAATGTGTTTTCTTATAGAAAGGGACAATTTTCCACAGTATCTTTCCATTCCTCTATTTATTTTGCTTACTATTCCAGGGTGGCTGATTCTGAGTGTCAGAATTGCTTAAAAAAGAGATTTAATCCTTTCTAGAGCTGTAGTAAGTTGTGAACTCTGGTAAAATGCAAACTCTAGTCATTTAAAAACAGTATATTAACAGCATAATTTTAACTGTGTAAAAACATATGCACAAGTACACACACTCATACTGTTTTATCAGTTCTAACACACGATTGGTTTTAAATTTTATGCTCCACTGAGAATGAAAAATGCTCAATCAAAGACACCATTGATTGTAAGACATGTATCAATTTCAGAATTTGTGGGGAAAATATGTATCTCTATCACTGGAAGATGGGATATAAATAGGATGGAAGGATATAGAACAAATATTAATAGTGATCTCCCTGGGTGCTTAAGCTGATTTTGGGTAACTGTAATTTTTTTCCCCATCCTTTTCTGTCTTTTCCAAATTTTCCATAATGATTACTGTTATTTTGATAATCATAAAACAAAACAGCCTGACAACAGGGTTATGTCAGCATTTATTTACACATCTTCTTTAGACCTGAGTGTCTTGGAAAGGGATGGTCTTATGTTCTTGCAAGTTTTAAGTTTATAAGCAGGCTTCCAGGTCGAAGGCATTTGAGCAGAATGTCCCCTGGGACTGCTGTCCCCATTTTGTTTTCCTTAATTAGACCAATAAAAGCTCTTAGTGTTGCTCCCAAAACTCCCCTTTCTCGGAACAAAAGCACCTTTTCAGGCAAGGGTAGCCTAGTGCCACAGATTGGACTGTGTACCGTGTTCTGTTTGCAGGATAGTGATTTAATTTCTCCCTCCCCCTAAGGGGTACAGTTACAGCCTCTCTCTTGTACTGTGGAGACATGGGCAGTGAGGTGATGTGGGTGGCCTCTGGGAATCAGAAGCTGTCTCATCAGACAGGTGGCTCTGTCACTGAGAGAGTTTGTCCTCTGTCATCTGCACTCTTAGGTTTTGGTGGTGACATTTCAGAACCTATAGTCACCATCTCTTAGAAGTTAGTGAAATTTAAATCATTTTGCTGCTGAAAAAGTGGGTTACCTGAGACAGAGGGAAAAAACAAAAAGGCTGATGTGTGGCCTGAGTTGATACATGAGTAAGAAGAGATTAGTCAATCTGGCTGCCACTGTAGCTTCCTGGTTTCCTTCACCACATCCTTTCCCACAGAGCACGCACACTAGGCCATCCATGCTGCTCATACCCAGAAAGCACTTCCTTCTTTCCAGCTATTTGGAATCTATTTAATAGCACTTGGTTTGTTCCTCCTTTTCACATGGCTCTGAGATACACCCTTGATGTAAGCATGGGCTGCTTGGTGCCTCTTCTCCTTTTGCCTCTGCAGTCCCATGACCCATACATTGTTGGCAAGTCATACATCATTTGCAGGGTGCCTTGCTTAGAACTGATTATTTCCCTTCTGGGTTAATAGCAACTTCACTGGAATTGAGACCCTTGGATAGCACAACTGTATTTGTAAATAAATGTTTTACATTGAGATGCCACAACAAATGGATTTTGCTAGAAATGCATATTATATTGCAGAAGAGAGGTTAAAGTAGAACCATCAAAAAGAGAGAGTTAAACAAGGTAAACATCATACCAGAGCTTTTTAATGTGTCTATCATCTTCATGCACAACTTCGTGCCAGAGCCAAAGCAGAAGAGGGAGACTAGGATGTGAGAGAGTTTATTCCTCTAGAATATTCCAGAGGGGACATCTAGATTTTTTAAACATCTTACTGCCTCCAGAATTGACTTTCCTTTATTACAACTCAAATATATACTGTGTCTTTGGAGTAATTGCACTGAAATGATTCCAGAAACAAAAAGAATAAAGAAATCTTGGCAACAAAAATAAGTTTTAGAAAAAATACAGACAAATTATCGTTCAAAAATAATTGCTAATCAAATCATACTGATTCAGAAGAAGGCTAAGTGGTAAGCTTTTAAAAAAATGTCCATTTTAATTAAATCTCATTAAATCCTGTCTCAAATCTGTAACCAGCTCTCAAGGTTCCAGTTTCGCAACTTCCCCCTTAGTAGCTAATAAATCCACTTGTTTTAAAAGGTCTATATTTCTCAGTTTGCCTAAACTTTTTTTTTTTTTTTTTTTTTAATCAAGGTCTTTAAAATGTGTCATGTTTTTAAAACTACATCTTCTAGAATTCTTATTTACGGTCCCGTTGCACCTTGTTCTTTATGCTTTAGCTCACATCCTGTCTTCTCTTGGGAAGTATGGATTTACTCCTGGCATTATTTCTGCTTCTTTGAAGAAACAGTCAGATTAGCCGTGTTATATCTAATCCTCTTTTTATCCCCAGCTTTGTAGTTTTGATCTTCCTCTTTCTTATTCCTGATTCTATTTTGTATTACTAAAGCCTTTTCAGTTGGATGTTTGCTTCAGCCCATCTCCTGATGGTACATGCTCTTAAACACGGGCTCACACTGAGACTCACTCCTGTACAGTGTTGTTTCAACTTCTGAAAGCATCTTCATTCACGCACTGTACCTATGGAGCAACAGTGGCCGTCTTTTCAGACTTATCCTAGTGAAATGATTATAATAAGTCCCCCCTAATCCTAACCATAGTACTTCTATATACGCTAAATAATAACCACAGGGAAACTTTACAATTTGACTCCAGCTGAGTATTAAATACAATAATTATTTGTAAAAATTGAATGAGGGGCCCATTCACGTTGTTCATTTCTAGGTTTTGCATATAGAAGAGGTTGTCTTTTTTTTTAATTTACAGAAAGATGCCTGAAAACTGAGCATGATGGCCCCAGAAAAATCAGATCTGGTGAATTCATTATTTGGGGTCTGCTGTTGACTTGGTCGAGTGAGCCATTTTTTCATTAATTAAGTGAAGGGAGTTGAATAATTAATGGTTTCCAAGTTGTGCCCAAGCCTTGGGAGTTGATGTAGAGGGGTTAGAGGAGAGAGCAGGGCATCTCCTAGAATAGTTCAGCTTTCAACTCTTAGATATTGGGTTCCCTCAGATTTTATTTGAAAAGGGATTTCATAGCACTTTAATAAAGAGTCTCAAAACCTGGTACTTCCCCAAGTTTTTGGATTCTATGAGCCAGTAAGATTTCTATAAATTGAGGTTGGCCAGAGTGGGGAAGGGAGGCACTGCCAACTGGCAAACGTAAGGACTTGAGATGAATACCATCTACTGTCACTGTAATTGCAAAACATCACAAAAAGGATATAATCTCAACAAAAATCCCAAACAAACAAATGAAAACAGTTCTTTGCATTGAACAACTGTAGCACTGTAAATGCTCACCAGGCTTTTCTTGTTCTGGTGGAGACTTGGTGGGGCCAGCCCTGGGCTGAGGGGAGCTTGTTGGAAGCTGTTGGGCAGGTGCTTTCTGGAGCCCTGTTCTTCAAAATTCAGTCGTGAATAATGAGTTTATTTTATAGTGGGGACTAAAAAGGGCTTGCTGGGTTATTCTCAAGAGGTTTGGTTTCATTTTTTCTTTTTCATTTCTTTTGATTTTTAAAAAATATTCATAGATTTGGTAAGGTTTTAAGCAGGCGGACTTTTTTCCCTGCCACAATTAGCATATCAAAACATTCACATTTCATTCTATTTGAATCTTTTGTCCTCATCACGATCTGAATATTTTAAGCAAAGCACCTCCATAGGAAATATTCCAGCTTTGACAGTTCAATCTAGAAGAAAAACACAATGAGAGGGTTTGTAAACTGTGGCTCAGTAATGCAGGGGAAGGGAGGGGCGTAAAGTGTGTCAGAAATGGACCCCATCAGCTCCGAATTTTCTGTGGCAGGAAAGGATGGAGTGGGAGTTGGGGCTAACCTTCAGATCATGTAACGTGGGTTTTATCTGATGGAAAGACATCAGATCCCGTGATACCACACATAGGTTTGCTTTGAAGTTAAATGGAATCTCACTGATCCTTGGAGAGGAAAAGCCGAGGGTCATTCTGAGTTCATAATGCCCTAGTTACGTGCTTGTTGGCATTTAAGACCCCTTAAATTGCTGCATAAATTGAAAAGCTTTCTAAAATATATAATTGTATCAGAAGATTGAATAATAGTTTATTAACATTGTTTTATTTTTCTAACATTAATATATAATTAATATATTCAAGATTTTACACTTTTGCTACAATGATATCAGACAGTATAGTTTCAGCTAATATAGATATACATCAGGATGTTGAAACTTTTTAAATCCATTATTAGTTAGGAAACTTGGTTGAAACAACCTAAAGTTACTCTGGTTAACTTAAGCCAAAAAGGAATTGGTCAGAAGAGGATCAGGTTCCTCACATTTGGATGGGAAGGCAGGGGACCCAGGCCCAGGCAGGAATCAGGGAGAACAAGGGCACAGCTGAAACCTTGTCCTAGGAATGGTCTGGTTAAGTCATTGCTGCCCTTGGTACCAGCATCTCCAGCCTCTCAGTTCTGGGGTGGCATTTAAACCAGTTGACCCTGTGCCTCTAGGTCCCCTCAGTGTTCCAATTGTACTGAGCCTATGATTGGTTACACTATTTGTTTAGCTTCCACAGAGGAGGAGATTGGGATGGGAAAAGCACCCCCTTTCTAGCTTCCATAGTTGGTGGTGGGGCCCTGCCACTCACCCCATCTTGCAATTCCCCTCCCTACCCCCACCCCCAAGAAAGAAGAGACTTCAGGTGCTGGGCAGCTTAAACAATAGATGTTCACTGTGCAATTGGGGAGAAAGGTTCTGAGGAAGATGCATTGTAGTTAAATGAGGCCTGAGGAATGAGTTTTTAGCTTCACTCCAATTAGCTAAGTGATGTTGGGCAGCTTGCTAAACCTCTGGGAGCCTTTGTGTCCTTATCTGAAGAAAGGGAATTTTGATCACAACCCCAGTCCTATGACTCTATAACCAGAGTCTTCTTTCCAGGAAAAAAATAAAAATATAAATAGGATAATAGAAGCAGGCAGATCTCTAATAAGTGTCTCTTTTAACTTAGAGAATGATAAGCCAAAACTATCTGAAATATGGATGTGGGAAAGCTGGATTTAAGGACCTCTACTGGAGAGTAGTCATTGCATAGTAGAGTATAGGAATGCGTATGAACTTAGGAGTCAGCTACACCTTGCTGCCAGTGCTTTTTCACTGTTCCACCCCATACTTCTGGAGTGACTTAGAGGAAATTTCTGAGACTTGTTTTCTCATCTGTGAGGTGGAGATAATACTTCTTGACTTGTCCTGTTGTGAAGATTAAAAGAGGCAACATACATAAAAGTGCCTGCTACATAGGAAGTGTTTTACAAAGGTTACTACTTCCTTCCCTAGATGCCTGGTGATCTGGTTCTGTTGTACTGCTTGCTCTCTGAGACTCTCCCTTGAGTGGAGGGAATTAAATGGGAATTTAATGAGCATTTGCCCAGTTCAAGACACAGTTCTAGGCTCTAGGTCAGGCCCTTTGTGGGGTTTAAAGAAAAACAAGAGAGTTTGCACTTGAATCATAGAGATCACAGGCCAACATTTCTCTATGCCATACTCTGGGAACAATGGGATAAGAGTTGTGACCTATGTAATACCAAACTTAGTAGTAAGTTTTTGTTTTGTTTTTACATTTTTACTATAAAATGAAATGCAGATAACCGTATAAAACAAATATATAGCTTTTGAATTATTTTAAAGCAGCCGCCCTTGTAGGTCAAGATAGTGGATCTTGCCAGAGCACTCCAGAAGCCCTCTACATGCCTCATCTCAACATTAGTGCCTCCCTAGCCCCAAAGTAGCTACTATCCTAACTTTTAGATAGTCACGTCCTCACATTTCTCTATAGTTTTATCACCTAAATGTGCCTCCCTAGAGAGTATAGTTTATTCCTACCTTCACTTTTTAAATTTGATGTCTTTCAAGTACTTTAATTTACAGTTTCCCTCTTTATCCCTTTCCTTTTCTTACAATTCATCAGTTGAAGGACCTGGGCTGTTTGGCCCATAGTTTCCTGGGTTTTGCCGATTGAACATTCATGGGGCAGTTCAACATGTCCCTGTGTTCTCTGGATTTCCTGGCACCTTTTATTACACGAAACACAATGTCTTCTACAAGGGAGCTCAGTGGCCATATTATAATTGAAGTGGATGGGAACATGGAAACTTTGGTACATGATTCATTCATAATTGAGATACCACATGCCATCTTCTAATGTCCATAGCAGCTGGTTTCTTTTGAAAGAATTTCTAAGAAAGCCTTATTTTAGATGAAGTTTACATTGCAGTCCTTACCAACTGACTCATTTTTATCTCTCATGCATCTTTAGGATAGTATATCAAAGATCGAATCCCAGAAATCCCATTAACCTCTGGGTTATGCTAAAATTAGTTGTTCGACTTTTCAAGTCTGTGCTGTCAGTAACAGAAACTCCATGTTTCTAATATTTGTTTTGTAGCATTCTTAAAATGTTACATGTATGTGTAGCTCTGCAATCTCATGTTCCATTTATGTCAGCCAGGAAGGGAAAATATGGAGAAACTATGGTTTACCTGAAAGATTTTGGGAATAGGCTCTTTCAGTCAAGTAAATATTCTCCTTAGCTGAGTGTGTTTATAGGTACCTTTACGTATATGGTTAGTTTCCAAGGAATTTGTATCCAACTAAATATATATAAACTACATATGGAATATAATTCAACTTTTCTTCAATGAATCATGATCTTACGCTGCCTTACGGCCACCTCTATGAGTGATTTTTTTAAAATATTTATTTATTTGTCTGCACTGGGTCTTGGTTGCGGCACCAGGCATCTTCATTGCGGCGTGTGGGATCTTTTAGTTGTAGCATGCGGGATCTAGTTCCCTGACCAGGGGTTGAACTCAGGCCCCCTGCATTGGGGGCACAGAGTCTTAACCGCTGAAGCACCAAGGAAGTCCTTATGAGTGATTTTTAAATACCCCAAAAGTCACATGTAAAAATAAACCTGTATTAAATAAATAAATAAATCTGTTTTTTTTTTTTTTTTTTTTTTGGACTTTTGTAACTTTCTCTTAAAGCAGAAAGTTTGCAGACTTAAAATCATGGAATTGAGGCCTCTTGAGATCCCTGAGGGAGGGAAAGAGAGGGACACCAATGAAACTGAAAGGCCACCAAGGGGCCCACTGAAGAGCCAGGTTCCTGTTGGCTGTGCCGCAGGAGGACAAGGCCACCTGTCCATGGTCAGCAGTGTGTCCCCTGGGACAGGTCTATTGAAACCAGAGCCTTGGCTGATCCAGGTTATTAGAGGTAGGCTTCCTCATCATTATCAGGGAAAAGAGGAGGGGAAAGGGTTGGTTTCTACATTACCTTGGCAGGAGGCCCATTTCTCATTTTTTTTTTCACTTATTCAAAATACCTATTATATATCAGAAACTATAGGTGCTGAGTTTATAATGGTGAACAGAACTCTCAGGGAGCTTATAATGCAGAGAAGGAACCAGACCGTCAACAAGCAATCAAACAGACAAGAGAAGAAATGGACCATTAGGGATGTGGGAAGAGCAAGGAGAATGATAGGGGCACCACTTTAGATGGGGAGACTCAGCAGCCACCGTATAGGGGGTGAGGAAATGGTGTTTCAGGGTAAGAACATAGCATGTGCCAAGGCCATGAGGCAGGCTTGGTATTTTTGAGAAACTGAAAGAATGCCACTTCTTTTTTTTTAACTTTACAATAAATTTTATTGACTTTTTTTTTCTTTATACAAAAGGAACTACTTATACACTGTGTGATTGTTGCTTTAATTTTTTTTGAATTTTATTTTATTTATTTTCTTATACAGCAGGTTCCTATTAGTTATCCATTTTATACATATTAGTGTATACATGTCAATCCCAATCTCTCAATTCATCACACTCCCACCCCCACCCACCGCTGCTTTCCACCCTTGGTGTCCATACGTTTGTTCTCTACATCTGTGTCTCAATTTCTGCCCTGCAAACCGGTTCATCTGTACCATTTTTCTAGGTTCCACATATATGCGTTAATATGCAATCTTTGTATTTCTCTTTCTGACTTACTTCACTCTGTATGACAGTCTCTAGATTCATCCACGTCTCTACAAATGACCCAATTTCGTTCCTTTTTATGGCTGAGTAATATTCCATTGTATATATGTACCACATATTCTTTATCAATTCATCTGTCGATGGGCATTTTGGTTGCTTCCATGACCTGGCTATTGTAAATAGTGCTGCAATGAACACTGGGGTGCATGTGTCTTTTTGAATTATGGTTTTCTCTGGGTATATGCCCAGTAGTGGGATTACTGGGTCATATGGTAATTCTATTTTTAGTTTTTTAAGGAACCTCCATACCGTTCTCCATAGTGGCTGTATCAATTGACATTCCCACCAACAGTGCAAGAGGGTTCCCTTTTCTCCACACCCTCTCCAGCATTTGTTGTTTGTAGATTTTCTGATGATGGCCATTCTAACTGGTGCGAGGTGACACCTCATTGTAGTTTTGATTTGCATTTCTCTAATAATTAGTGATGTTGAGCAGCTTTTCATGTGCTTCTTGGCCATCTGTATGTGCTCTTTACAGAAATGTCTATTTAGGTCTTCTGCCCATTTTTGGATTAGGTTGTTTGTTTTTTTAATATGGAGCTGCATGAGCTGTTTATATATTTTGGAGATTAATCCTTTGTCCGTTGATCTGTTTGCAAATATTTTCTCCCATTCTGAGGGTTGTCTTTTTGTCTTGTTTATGGTTTCCTTTGCTGTGCAAAAGCTTTGAAGTTTCATTAGGTCTCATTTGTTTATTTTTGTTTTTATTTCCATTACTCTAGGAGGTGGGTCAAAAAGGATCTTGCTGTGATTTATGTCATGGATTGTTCTTCCTATGTTTTCCTCTAAGAGTTTTATAGTGTCCGGTCTTACATTTAGGTCTTTAATCCATTTTGAGTTTATTTTTGCGTATGGTGTTAGGGAGTGTTCTAATTTCATTCTTGTACATGTAGCTGTCCAGTTTTCCCAGCACCACTTATTGAAGAGACTGTCTTTTCTCCATTGTATATCTTTGCCTCCTTTGTCTTAGATTAGTTGACCATAAGTGTGTGGGTTTATCTCTGGGTTTTCCCTCCTGTTCCATTGATCTATATTTCTGTTTTTGTGCCAGTACCATATTGTCTTGATTACTGTTGCTTTGTAGTATAGTCTGAAGTCAGGGAGTCTGATTCCTCCAGCTCCGTTTTTTTCCCTCAAGATTGCTTTGGCTATTCGGGGTCTTTTGTGTCTCCATACAAATTTTAAGATTTTTTGTTCTAGTTCTGTAAAAACTGCCGTTGGTAATTTGATAGGGATTGCATTGAATCTGTAGATTGCTTTGGGTAGAATAGCCATTTTCACAATATTGATTCTTCCAATCCAAGAACATGGTATATCTCTCCATCTGTTGGTATCATCTTTAATTTCTTTCAACAATGTCTTATAGTTTTCTGCATACAGGTCTTTTGTCTCCCTAGGTAGGTTTATTCCTAGGTATTTTATTCTTTTTGTTGCAATGGTAAATGGGAGTGTTTCCATAATTTCTCTTTCAAATTTTTCATCTTTAGTGTATAGGAATGCAAGAGATTTCTGTGCATTAATTTTGTATCCTGCAACTTTACCAAATTCATTGATTAGCTCTAGCAGTTTTCTGGTGGCATCTTTAGGATTCTGTATGTATAGTATCATGTCATCTGCAAACAGTGACAGTTTTACTTCTTCTTTTCCAATCTGTATTCCTTTTCTTCTCTGATTGCCATGGCTAGGACTTCCAAAACAATGCTGAATAGTAGTGGCGAGAGTGGACATCCTTGTCTTGTTCCTGATCTTAGAGGAAATGCTTTCAGTTTTTGACCATTGAGAATGATGTTTGCTGTGGGTTTGTTGTATATGGCCTTTATTATGTTGAGGTAGGTTCCCTCTGTGCCCACTTTCTGGAGAGATTTTATCCTAAATGGGTGTTGAAATCTGTCAAAAGCTTTTTCTGCATCTGTTGAGATGATCATATTGTTTTTATTCTTCAATTTGTTAATATGGTGTATCACATTGATTGATTTGCATATATTGAAGAATCCTTGCATCCCTGGGATAAATCCCACTTGATCATGATGTATGATCCTTTTAATGTGTTGTTGGATTCTGTTTGCTAGTATTTTGTTGAGGATTTTTGCATCTATATTCATCAGTGATACTGGTCTGTAATTTTCTTTTTTTGTAGTATCTTTGTCTGGTTTTGGTATCAGGGTGATGGTGGCCTCATAGAATGAGTGTGGGAGTGTTCCTTCCTCTGCAGTTTTTTGGAAGAGTTTGTGAAGGATGGGTGTTAACTCTTCTCTAAATGTTTGATAGAATTCACCTGTGAAGCCATCTGGTCCTGGACTTTTGTTTGTTGGAAGACTTTTCATCACAGTTTCAATTTCATTACTTGTGATTGGTCTGTTCATATTTTCTGTTTCTTCCTGGTTCAGTCTTGGAAGGTTATACCTTTCTAAGAATTTGTCCATTTCTTCTAGGTTGTCCATTTTATTGGCATAGAGTTGCTTGTAGTAGTCTCTTAAGATGTTTTTTATTTCTGTGGTGTCTGTTGTAACTTCTCCTTTTTCATTTCTGATTTTATTGATTTGAGTCCTCTCCCTCTTTTTCTTGATGAGTCTGGCTAATGGTTTATCTATTTTGTTTATCTTCTCAAAGAACCGGCTTTTAATTTTATTGATCTTTGCTATTGTTTTCTTTGTTTCTATTTCATTTATTTCTTCTCTGATCTTTATGATTTCTTTCCTTCTGCTAACTTTGGGTTTTGTTTGTTCTTCTTTCTCTAGTTCCTTTAGGTGTAAGGTTAGATTATTTGAGATTTCTCTTGTTTCTTGAGGTAGGCTTGTATATAGCTATAAACTTCCCTCTTAGAACTGCTTTTGCTGCATCCCATAGGTTTTGGATCGTCGTGTTTTCATTGTCATTTGTCTCTAGGTATTTTTTGATTTCCTCTAATTTCTTCAGTGATCTCTTGGTTATTTAGTAACGTACTGTTGAGCCTCCATGTGTTTCTGTTTTTTACATTTTGTTCCCTGTAATTGATTTCTAATCTCATAGCGTTGTGGTCAGAAATGATGCTTGATATGATTTCAATTTTCTTAAATTTACTGAGGCTTGATTTGTGACCCAAGATGTGATCTATCCTGGAGAATGTTCCTTGCACACTTGAGAAGAAAGTATAATCTGCTGTTTTTGGATGGAATGTCCTATAAATATCAATTAAATCTATCTGGTCTATTGTGTCATTAAAGCTTGTGTTTCCTTATTAATTTTCTGTTTGGGTGATCTGTCCATTGGTGTAAGTGAGGTGTTAAAGTCCCCCACTATTATTGTGTTACTGTCGATTTCCTCTTTTATAGCTCTTAGCAGTTGCCTTATGTATTGAGGTGCTCCTATGTTGGATGCATATATGTTTATAATTGTTATATCTTCTTCTTGGATTGATCCCTTGATCATTATGTAGTGTCCTTCCTTGTGTCTTGTAACATTCTTTATTTTATCTGATATGAGTATTGCTACTCCAGCTTTATTTTGATTTCCATTTGCATGGAATATCTTTTTCCATCCCCTCAGTTTCAGTCTGAATGTGTCCCTTGGTCTGAAGTGGGTCTCTTGTAGACAGCATATATATGGGTCTTGTTTTTGTATCCATTCAGCAAGCCTGTGTCTTTTGGTTGGAGCATTTAATCCATTCATGTTTAAGGCAATTATCGATATGTATGTTCCTATGACCATTTTCTTAATTGTTTTGGGTTTGTTTTTATAGGTCCTTTTCTTTTCTTGTGTTTCCCACTTAGAGAAGTTCCTTTAGCATTTGTTGTAGAGCTGGTTTGGTGATGCTGAATTCTCTGAGCTTTTGCTTGTCTGTAAAGCTTTTGATTTCTCCATCAAATCTGAATGAGATCCTTGCTGGGTAGAGTAATCTTGGTTGTAGGTTCTTCCCTTTCATCACTTGAAGTATATCATGCCACTCCCTTTTGGCTTGTAGAGTTTCTGCTGAGAAAGCAGCTTTTTTTTTTTTTTTAATTATTAGCACCTTTAATTATTATTTATTTATTTGTTTTTATTTTTATTTTTTTAGCTGCGTTGGGTCTTCGTTTCTTTGCGAGGGCTTCCTCTAGCTGCAGCAAGCGGGGGCCACTCTTCATCACGGTGCGCGGGCCTCTCACTATCGTGGCCTCTCTTGTTGCGGAGCACAGGCTCCAGACGCGCAGGCTCAGTAGTTGTGGCTCACGGGCCTAGTTTCTCCGCGGCATGTGGGATCTTCCCAGACCAGGGCTCAAACCCGTGTCCCCTGCATTAGCAGGCAGACTCTCAACCACTGCGCCACCAGGGAAGCCCTGAGAAAGCAGCTTTTAACCTTATGGGAGTTCCCTTGTATGTTATTTGTCTCTTTTCCCTTGCTGCTTTCAATAATTTTTCTTTGTCTTTAATTTTTGCCAATTTGATTACTATGTGTCTCGGCGTGTTTCTCCTTGGGTTTATCCTGTATGGGACTCTCT
Source organism: Balaenoptera borealis (assembly GCF_965194805.1). Lineage (NCBI taxonomy): Eukaryota > Metazoa > Chordata > Mammalia > Artiodactyla > Balaenopteridae > Balaenoptera > Balaenoptera borealis. The sequence goes on along the minus strand of NC_138869.1, from coordinate 46,325,187 downwards.
GCCCTTTCTGGACTTGGGTGGCTATTTCCTTTTCCATGTTAGGGAAGTTTTCGACTATAATCTCTTCAAATATTTTCTCTGGTCCTTTCTCTCTCTCTTCTCCTTTTGGGACCCCTATAATGCAGATGTTGTTATGCTTAATGTTGTCCCAGAGGTCTCTTAGGCTGTCTTCATTTCTTTTCATTCTTTTTTCTTTATTCTGTTCCGCAACAGTGAATTCCACCATTCTGTCTTCCAGGTCACTTATCCGTTCTTCTGCCTCAGTTATTTTGCTATTGATTCCTTCTAGTGTAGTTTTCATTTCAGTTATTGTGTTGTTCATTTCTGCTTGTTTGTTCTTTAATTCTTCTAGGTCTTTGTTAAACATTTCTTGAATCTTCTCCATCTTTGCCTCCATTCTTTTTCCGAGGTCCTGGATCATCTTCACTATCATTATTCTGAATTCTTTTTCTGGAAGGTTTCCTATCTCCACTTCATTTAGTTGTTTTTCTGGGGTTTTTATCTTGTTCCTTCATCTGGTACATAGACCTCTGCCTTTTCATCTTGTCTATCTTTCTGTGAATGCGGTTTTTGTTCCACAGGCTGCAGGATTGTAGTTCTTCTTGCTTCTGCTGTCTACCCTCTGGTGGATAAGGCTATCTGAGAGGCTTGTGCAAGTTTCCTGATGGGAGGGACTGGTGGTGGGTAGAGCTGGCTGTTGCTTTGGTGGGCTGAGCTCAGTACAACTTTCATTCACTTGTCTGCTGATGGGTGGGGCTGGGTTCCCTCCCTGTTGGTTGTTTGGCCTGAGGCGACCCAACACTGGAGCCTACCCGGTCTCTTTGGTGGGGCTAATGGCAGATTCTGGGAGGGCTCACACCAAGGAGTACTTCCCAGAACTTCTGCTGCCAGTGTCCTTGTCTCCACGGTGAGACACAGCCACCCCCCACCAACCTCTGCAGGAGACCCTCCAACACTAGCAGGTAGGTCTGGTTCAGTCTCCTATGGGGTCACTGCTCCTTCCCCTTGGTCCCAGTGAGCACACTACTTTGTGTGTGCCCTCCAAGAGTGGAGTCTCTGTTTCCCCCAGTCCTGTCGAAGTCCTGCAATCGAATCTCACTAGCCTTCAAAGTCTGATTAGCTAGGAATTCTCCTCCCGTTGCCGGACCCACAGATTGGGAAGCCTGACGTGGGGCTCGGAACCTTCATTCCAGTGGGTGGACTTCTGTGGTATAAGTGTTCTCCATTTGTGAGTCACCCACCCAGCAGTTATGGAATTTGATTTTATTGTGATTGTGCCCCTCCTACCATCTCTTTGTGGCTTCTCCTTTGTCTTTGGATGTGGGGTATTTTTTTTGGTGAGTTCCAGTGTCTTCCTATCGATGATTGTTCAGCAGTTAGTTGTTGTTCTGGTGTTCTTGCAAGAGAGAGTGAGAGCACCTCCTTCTACTCCGCCATCTTGAACCAATCTCGTTGCTCTGACTTTTTTTTTTTGATGTATAGTTGATTTACAATATTATGTTAGTTTCAGGTGTATAAGGTAGTGATTGAAAATTTTTATAGATTATACTCCATTCATAGTTATTATAAGATATTGGCTATATTCCTTGGACAGTGCAATATATCCTTGTAGCTTATTTATTTTATACATAATAGTTTGTATCAAAAGAAAGCCACTTTAATTGAAGTAATGAACAGTCAGGAACCTGAAGCAGGACTTTTACCACCTTCTCAAAAGTCAGTTTTCACTCAGGCAAATACTGAAACATAATGGTCCTTTTGGGTAACTTTACTTGACCCATAAAGCGTTTTGTATATCCTATGGAAAGCCATCTCACAAGCACAGATGTTGGAATATATGTATGGCATTGACACATGTTGATCTGCTTATTTTACTTAAAACTAGCAACTCTGGTTTTCCTTGATCCTGCCCTGGGAGATTGGGCAATATGGTTTCATCAACATCATGAATTGGCTTAAGTATAGGTCATGCTGAATTATCAAGTTTCAAAACTTACCTAAAATGTTTCTGAATCTTTGTCATCAGCTATTTGGTTTTTGTGGATCTCCTTTCCAAATGACCAGGTAGACTATAAAATACCCACGGTTTCTAATTGATGACATTTCCTCATAAAAAACATTTTTATCTTTCATGATTAATGGTCCGGAAATGGGAGAACCCTAGAATCATTTTGTTGAAGATGACCTATAAACATGAGCTGGGTAGTTGGGTCTCTGCACGAGGATTATGCCAAGTGTCACACAGCTAGGTTCCTATTGGTAGCAAAAAGGAAGGGGACCTGCCTTTACTGAGCCTTAGTGCGACGTTGCGTTAAAAGGACAGCTTGAGCTCTTCACTGAGGCTTTCCAGTGCTCTCCTTTTCCTATTTTGCACACACGTCTGGTTTCTATTTTAATATTAGTGTAACTCCGTTCCCTCTTTCCTTTGCTTTTCTCTCAAGGTTGACAGCCCCATGGCAGGAAGGCTCACCCTGTTATTGATTGGTCATTGCACCCTACTGTGGGCTGGGCAGGCACTCTTTAGTTGCTTCTTTTCCCTTCCTTTCTTTTCTTTTTGGAGCTTTTCTTTCCTCACCCACCCACTTCCTATGACTTTCCTTCTCCTCTGTGGTCCACCCCCCCAAATCTTTTATATCTCTCCCTACTTTTCACTCTGTTACTTTTCTTCCCTACCCTCCCACTATTTTTCTTTTCCCTTGATTCATTTCCACAACCCGTGTCCCATCTTCTTTGATGCTAATAGCATTTGGCATTGCATTTTGATCAGTTACCCAACTAATAGCAGCAGGCTCCATGTGTGCATTATTTAAACTTCATTTTAGGGACTCTGGCACATCCTGCTTTGTGTATGCCCAAGTCTCCAATGCCTAGATGAGGTCCTTGTGTTTAGGGTTGGGGAATTAATACATTCCTGGGGATAAACAAATGAATGAACACATTGCTGGTCAACTTGATGGTGTCCATAATCCACAATTTCTGCCTCAGAAGAAATTTCTGGATCTTGAAGCTTGCAGGCTCTCCCGAATAAATGAGAATGGATGGATAGATAGATGACAAGTATAGAAAATGCTCTGTGTTGTTTATCACACGATAGAGTAAGTCTCTGCACTGTAGGCAAAAGAATGCGGTTAGTAAGGTCTGGGTTTTAGTCCTGACTTGTCCTTTCCTGCAGACTTGCATGAGAAAGCTATACCCTTTCACAGTGTGGGCTCATTAATCTGAAAGTGAGCTACCTTACCCAGAGGGTGTGAGAAGAAAGGTGTGTAAAAGCACTTTATGAATTACAAAACACTACACAAATAAAGCATCGTTATGTTGCCTGTATTAGTCATAATGCAATTAGGAATTTAAAATTGGACTCTTATTATAAATATATGATTTACTTTTAAACTTATTTGTTGAAAGAATGTACCTCATCTTCAAATAAAGGGATGGCATGAGCTTCAGACCATAGAGAATAGTTTATTGAAAAGCCTCCCTTTTGTAAGATTTTAGGATTAAAATTAGATAACGATGAGAATAAATGTGTGCTTTTAATAGTAAATGTTACACAAATCAATGTGATGGCTTCCCTTATGCTAATTTTTATTTTTTAAATAAACTTATAATGTTCTATATATGATACAGTTGAGTGGTAGAATAGCCATACCTGTGAATGACTTATCTTAGGGTTTAAAAATTCATAAACTTGAACTTCTTTTGTTTAGGTCCCAGACTGTGGAGGAGAATGCACTAACCACATCCATCAAAGATGTTAATCATGGTTTCTCCTTGTTAATTTTCTTCTCTCTCTGAAACCTTGGCCCACTGAAAATAGGGAAATGAGTGAAACCCATCTCACTAAATTGAGTCATGATGAGTGCATCTGTGTGACCTTTGCTGGGCCCCTCTGATTGACAAGTGAAGGAGAAAAGGGCTAAATCCTGAACCTCCTTCAGTGTCCCCAGTTCTCCCACCTTAGCGAGCCCCAGATCACTTGCTTTGTCTTAAGTAAGCTGTGTGCTTCTACCTCTCCATTCTCCTTTCATTCCTACAGCCCATGCAGGACGCGCTGGCAGACCTTCCAGAATGGTACGGAATAAAAGGCATGCAGGCCCACTGGATCGGGGACTGTGTGGGCTGCCATTTGGACTTCACGTTAAAGGTGATCGAGCAAGAGCATCTCCAGCAATTAATGCTCAGAAACCCCCTTCTGCATTTTTAGAACTCTTTGAAGAGACCAGCAACTTGAGACTCTGCAGCAGTGCTATCCAGTAGAAAGATACTGAGAGTCACATATGTAATTTCAAATTTTCTAGTAGCCACATTTTTTAAAGTGCAAAGAAACAGGTGAAATTAATTTTAATAACATATTTTATTTAACTCATTACATCCAAAATTTTCATTTCAAGATGTGATCACATAGAAGACCTTTGCTTCTCCACCAGGGTGAGGGATGCGGGTCTCTGAGCCACCTGGCTACTGTATGTGGAATGTCTTCTGTATTCTCTCCATTGCCCAATATTTTATCATGAAAGTGTTTCCATCTCCATTCCTGGACCCACCTGAAAATGAGACATCTCCAGAGGGAACACTCTCAGTCCTGCAGGTACAGGGCCATGTGACTGTGCCTCTGAGGCCCCACGACTGGCTCCATAGGTGACACCTAATTGGCACTCAGTCCATAGTGTGGACTTTTAGTTCTGGGCCCCAAGCGCTTCGCACATCATTGGCACTTTGTGGGCACATTTGAATGTGTGAAGGAAGGAGGATCTGGCCTCTCTGTGTCCTCTGTGTCTGTCACATAGTTGGCATTCAGTTGGTGCCTAATGTTTGACTCTTCCTTGAAAGGCATTTAACCAGCCCTAGGAGCACTCATTCTTGAGCTCAGCTCAGGCTGTCCTTTCTTTCCTATTCAAAATGGAATTAGCCTCAGTGTCTTTTTCTGGTTAGAAATGTTGATGCCTTTATTTGTAACTTAAATCCTGGAGGAAAGTATAGCTCCTTTCTCAGGACAAATAACATTGACAGTTATTATTGATTTGTGAACAAAGGAGCCAAGAACCGGGGAAGGCATCCTTCTGAGCATGCTTTGACCCCCTTTGATTTGGGGCCCCCAAGTACGCCTGGTTGTGGGCACTGGAGAGGCCTCCTGAAAGAGGAGCTGCGACCCTCTTCTCTCTTGCCCTTTCTGCCCCTGCCAGGGACCACCTCAGGTCCCCACATCCCTGTGGCTATGGTCAGAAGCTGTCACCACTGTCTGGGATTGGGGAGGGGTGGGGGGAAGGGATATGGCTGGGGAGCACAGCAGCCCAGAGGGAGGACTGAGAAATGAAATGACTCTGCTTCCCCCCTGCCAGGTTGATGGGCAAGTCACAGGAGAAAAGCTGAGCGCCTACACAGTCACCCCCGAGGCCGTTTACGGCACCTCCCACGTGGCCATCTCTCCCAGCCACAGACTCTTACATGGGCACAGCTCTCTGAAGGAAGCCTTTCAGAAGGCTCTCATCCCTGGCAAAGGTGAGTTGGCAAGTTAAGGTTAAGACGGGGGCATTATGCCTTATGTTTCACAGAGTTCACGGTCCTTTCACATATGTCATCTTGTGTGATCTGTTATTCTCCTTGGCCTAACTTTTCATGTTTTGATTTTAAAACATGAGGATCAAAAAGAACTTTGAAAATGTTAAGTTACTTTGAGTTACTAGTTTGTCCGCTTCTTAAGTTTTTGTTTGAAATCTCAACTCTTTCCCTTTAAATATAATCTAGATTTAAAGCTCTTTTCTGATAGGAATAGAATCTGGTACTTAATTTATAATTTTATCATCAAATAAAACTATACTGACAGGGACAGGAAGGAAGCCAATGACAATTAGAGGAAACATTTTCAGTAACTTAATTTTAGTATCTTTAAGAATTCACACAGTGATCTGAGCAGACAAGCAGAGTCCTGCTCAATACAGGTCTTAAATGAGTGGATCAAGCTGACCTAGAATTGGCATAGCAGGTGTTGGTCAGTGAGGACTGGGAAGTGCCTATGCATTAGTCAGTATTCCAGGGTCGCAAGCAACAGAATCCATCTCTGGCTAACCCAGGGGAGAAGGGGAACATACTGGAAAGCTGTGGGGAAGAACCAGTCTGGAAGAGGACTTGGACCAGACAGCCATGGGGGTTTGGGCAGCAGGAACTAATAGTGTCTTGAGTACCACCGACTGAGTGAATCTGCTCTCACCTTGCCCTCAGTGCTTGGGGCACTTGGTTTGAGATTCCTGTTGCAGAGAAAGGTGTTTGCTTGGTATAACTGGGGACCCTGGCCTTTTTGTTGGCCAGGGGAAGGCCACGCACCTTCCTTGATAGACCAACAAGACTGTCATCAGTGAGGAAGGGGTAGCTTTCTAAAACTCAGAGGCTCTTACCAGGGGAAGGGGATATGGATCCTGGGCAGGCGAAAGGAACTCCCCTGTCATTTAGAAGTAGGTCTCCAGAGAAATGTAAAATTTCTGTAAAAATCTCAGCCTACTTCACTTTTCATAGACTATAAACTTCAACCCAAAGCACACAGTCTGAATTATTGGAGGTCTATTTAAATTATTTGATTAATAAAATTTTTTGAATGGTGGCATAAAGTTTTTTTTTAATTGCTATTCTTAAAATAGTCAGAATGAAAGATTTCCTGATCACGTTAGAAAGATAAACAATGTCATCCCAGCTTATCTCTGCTTAAGACTTCTAATTGTTTACTTAACAACGTTAATATTCAGATCAGTTAATACTTATTGAGAGCCTGCTACATACTGAGCACTCGGGGATGCATAGATGGCCGTCCACAGTCCTGTCTTCGGGGGGCGGAGGCGGCGTCATAGCAGAGGAGACCTAGGTGCATATGTAATTCACTGGCACAGGACAGATATCACTTGGTTTCATCTCTTTTGTTGTTGTATATTGAAATGGAGAAAAGACTCTTTTAAGATTTCAGTGTGTGCTTATAAAGTCCAGTAGCTATCTCTCTCAGTTTTCTTTTCCATGTATTCAAAAGAAAGATTGGATTGTTTTCAACTGTTTAGTTTAAAGGGAAAACTCGTTGTTTTTACTTTCATGAGCATTTTGAGATTCCTTGAGGGCTATGTTGGTTAAATAATATCTAAAATTGAAAAACTGAAAAATATAAACATCTGGCCTTAGATTTTTTTCCCATGGTTAATTTGGGGACACAAATTAAAGTGAAGTAATAGCAGTAGAGGATTAACCAGCTAATAAGTTACAAAAGATGGAGTTCCTGACATGAAAGACACTATATAAATCAAAAACATTTTCATACATAAGAAATTAAGAAATGATTTTAGCATATGCAGAGAGCAGTGTTTTCATGATGATTTGGATATCAGCAGATCTGACTTGGCCTGGTTATTTCCTTTTGGCGCTGAATGGCTCGTTCGCTTTGTTCTCCCCTCTTTTTAGTAATCTCTGAAATAATTCCAAACGGAACACTAAACTTGTCTCTAAATTTTCTGATTCTAATTTTCAGAATGGAAATATTTTTAAAAAAATATTCTTTTTGCAGATGTCAATTTATTCAAAGTCTCTAGATTAATTTGCATGTCAAGTCTCTGGATGTTGATATGTGGAATCAGTCATTTATGGTCAGTACAGTGCTTGAGTGTAATGCAGTTTTCCCAATGAATTAAAATTACCATATGAATATGGATTTATGCCTCCTTTGGCCTTTGAGGTCACATTTTAAACCTGAACATCTTATCACTAGTGTCATTTACCATTGCCATCTGGCTCAAATCAGGCAAGCAGCTTGGTTTTCCCTCAAATGTCCAGTTTTGAGGATAACTAATGTTAAAGCAGTGACTGCTGCAAGTCATGGCAACACACAGTTGTGACTGAATATATCACTTGCACAAGTTTAAATTCTCAAACATGAGTTCCTGCAGTTGCTAAGTTGATTTCTGCATATTGGCTCCTGAGTTGGCACAAGATGATCAAGGTTCTGATCCCAGATCCATCCTATGACTTAAGGATGGTCATTTTACCTTTGTAAGTTGAGTTTTCTCTGCAGCGCAGGTGATGGGGCTATCAGGCAAGGTGGGATGGAGTGCTTGGTGGGAACAGAAGGAGCCCTGAGGGGTCTGAGGAGGAGGATGACACATGTGGACAGGGTGATGCTTGAGTCGCAGAGTAGAGGCAGGAGAGCTGGCTTACCCCATTAGTTAGGGTGAGAGATGGTGAAGACCCTAGAACAGTGGCCATCAAAATGGAGGGGCGAGAACAGCTCTGAGAAGTATTTGGAAGGCTCCTGGGACAACTCCCTGATTTCTGGCCTGGCCGACTGGGTTGCTGATGTTATTGACTAAATGTACTGTTTTTGCTCAGCATCCTATAATTGGCACAGATTCCTTTAAGAGAGCAAAAATTAAGGTCCTTCTCTATACGGTTCTTGAAATTGAGTGTATTTCCATAATCATTGGCATTGCCTCCTTTTCTCAGCTGACCGCCTCTGATTTAAGTTATGTTATGTAAGCTGTGACTTGATAGGAACTAGAAACCATAAAAAGCATCAATAGGGAAATATCATCAGAGTTTTAGAAGCTGTTCTGGCATTCCCTGGAGTCTTTTCTTACATTCCTAATATTAAAATATGCAAACCCTGGGGCTTTGGAACCATGCATTTCAGCTCTGAGTCACCAGTGGTCTACACAATGTATTTTTTGCCAAAAGGGTAAATGAGGTCTCCCTAATGGGTGACTTAGAAACCCTGTTGTTATTGACACATTAGAGAGAAGCCCCAGAACACTGAATAATTTATTGCTCCCTATTGTCTTGCCCCGGCTCCATTGATTCAGCATGGGGGTGGGACAAAGGGTAAGGAACAGAATCCTGTGGATAATAGTTTATTCTCGGATCAAACTGCTCCTACTAGCATCCTTTCAGCGCATGTTAATAGATGCTGTGTGGAGGAAAGCTTCCGTGCTCAGGTAACCTGGAATAAAGCAAAAATAAATAGGTTTCTTTGCTTCTGGACTTTTTAGTGCCTTCGCTGTGCGAACGTGCACTGCGACTGTCTACGAGGGGACGTCATGCAGCTCTCCTCACGCTTACTTGACCAGAGGACCCTGTTTCCACAGAGCATCCCTGCGACCTAGTTGCAAGCAGCACTGCTTTGCTGAGTTATGAACAGAGACTTTGGTCTGTTTTTCCATGGGGCGTGAAAGACCTGCCTTTTTTGCAGTGGGGGCCCTGAGAGCAGAGGGCAGCTTCTTGACTGGAATGTTTCCTTTGTAATTTCTAACTATTAAGTTAGTAATCCTTTGTATCTTCTAAAGCATTTAGCTGTGACTTAACCCCTGTATGAACTGCTTCAGTTACTTGGGATTTCTCCTTGGCTTCCTGCTTCATGTCACCAGCACATGACTAATGAGAAATGTAGAGAATGCTAGGCCTGGCCAAGAACTTTTTTCTAATTGAAAAACTGTCATAATAGACCTTTTATGTGGGAAAATGGAGAAAAATTCAACCCTTTAATGCAAGTACTCTACTTTTTTTTCATATTTTTCTTGTAATGACTTTATTGAGATATAATTCACATATCATAAAATTCACCCATTTAAAATGTGCAATTCAGTGGTTTTTAGTATATCTACAGAGTTTTACAACCATCACCACTGTCAATTTTAGGACATTTTTATCATCCCCCAAAGAAATCCCATACCCTCTAGCAGTCACCCCCATTCCTCCTATTTCCCCAGCCCCAGGCAGCCACTAATCTACTTTCTTTCTCCATAAACTTGCCTGTTCTGGACATTTCATATAAATGGACTTATATGATATTTGTTCTTTTGTGACTGGCTTCTTTCATTTAGTATAGTGTTTTCAAGGTTCATCCATGTTGTAGTCAGTACTTCATTCCTTTTTATTTCAGAATAATATTCCATTGTATATACCAGATTTTATTTATCCATTCATCAGTTGATGGACATTTTGTTTCTTTCCACTTTCCAGCTAGCTGCTATGAACATTCGTTTAGATTTTTATGTGGATATATGTTTTTATTTCCTTGTGTATATATTGGCTTGGCCAAAAAGTTCATTCGGTTTTTCTATACGATCGAATGGAAAAACCCGAATGAATTTTTTTGGCCAACCCAATATCTAGGAGTAGAATTGTTGGGTCTTATGGTAACTCTATTTTTAACTGGTTGAGGAACAATAAGTCTGTTTTTTAAAACAGCTGCTCTATTTTACATTCCCAGCAGCAGTACATGGGGGTTCCAATTTCTCCACATCTTTGCCTACACTTGTTATTGTCTGTCTTTTTTATTATGGTCATGCTGGTGAGTGTGAAGCGTTATCTCATTGTGGTTTTGATTTGCATTTACCTGATGGCTAATGGTATTGAGCATCTTTGCACGTGCTTATTGGCCATTTATATATCTTCTTTGGAGAAATATCTGTTCAGATCATCTGCCCATTTTTTAATTTAGTCTTTATTATTAAATTTTAATAGTTTTTTATGCTAGATACAAGTTTCTTATCAGATATATGATTTACAAAAATGTTCTCCAGTTCTGTGGGTTTTCTTTTCACTTCCTTGATGGTGTCCTTTGAAGCACGGAAGTTTTAAATTTTGGTAAAGTCCAATTTATCTACTTTTTCTTTTGTTTTTGCTTTTGGTGTCATATCTAAGAAAGCATTGCCTAATCAAAGATCACGAAGATTTATACCTATGTTTCTTCTAAGAGTTTTATGGTTTTAGATCTTATATTTAGGACTTTAATCCATTTTTAAATTAAGTATAATTTTTATACATAGCAAAGGTAGGAGTTCAACTTCGTTCTTTTGTATGTGTCATAAATCTTTTAAATTCGTGTTCCTGCACACACTTATCTTAAAAATCAGACTGCTTCTGTCTTTATTTTTTGGTTTTTACTTAATATGATATCAGAAAATATTTCTTTGTTTTTAGGCAGGCTTCCCAATTGTTTTTTAATCCATACATAATATTCTGTCTACTCAGTGTACCATAATATCCTAAATCTTCCCTATCATGTTGAACATTTGGCCTTTTTCATGTTTGGGCTATTATGGAGACAGCTCTTTGCCTCTGTAGAATTACTTCCTTAGGAAACATCCCCAAGAGTGTGATTTTTTTGGTCAAAGGTTATGAGCCCTTTTCTAGTTCTGTTTACAAGTTGCTTTTATTGGTTTCTGAAAGGGCTATATCAGTTTAGAGTGCTGTATCCAATGATATATGAATTTCAGTGCAACTTCACAACCAGTGATGGTACCCTTCTAAAAGTTTTTCTTATCAGGTGAAAAATAATAATACTTCAAGATTACTTTAATTTCCATCTCTCTTTATAAAAATTAATTTGTGTTTTTAAAAATCTAGGTGATATATGTATATTATGTGAAATTTCAGAGGGTACTAACAACAACAATGACAGTAGCCTCCTTACCCAACCACTTTTAATTTGGGGGGAATTTGTTACTTAGGATATAAGTTCGATGGCTGTGACAGAGTCCTAGAAAAACAGGACTAAAAGGACAGAAGTTTATTTCTTGCCCACGTGACATGCAGAGTGGGTGTAACAATTCTGCTTTGTGGGGTGGTTGGGGCTGAGGCTCTTTCTGTCTTCCTGCTCTGCCCCTCTAGGACGTTGCCCTTATCTGTGTGTTCTAGGTTGTTCTACACTTCATCTGTGTCGCAGTAAGAAGGTGGTGGGGGAAGAAGGGCAGTTCCTTCCCTTTGACAGTGTGGCCTGCAAGTTGCTTCTACACTTACCCCATGGCCATACCCAGTGCAAGGGAGGCTGAGCAGGGCTGCCATTAGCTACGCAGCCATGTGTCCAACTAAACATTCTGTTGCTGAATCAGAAGGAGAGACTGATATGGGGTCAACTGGCAGTCTGTGCCACCGCTGTTTCTCTGGTATAGACCGCCACATGTCTGTATAATATGCCTACACTGCTGTCTCTCCATTCACCAGTTCCTGACATTACCTAGTGACTTTTATTCTCACTCCACCACGCCTCACTGTCCATCCTCCTAATAACATACCATAATTGCAGAATTTGCAAATGTATACCTCTTCTTTGAGAAGGGACCGTATGGAATCAGAAATCTGGGTGTCCACTTTGAGGGTGTCAGCACTTCAGCAGCTCTGGCAGCAGGTGCCTCCCAGTCATGGTACCAGGGTGCTGGCTGAACCTCATCCCTGGAGACCCATTTGCATTGCATTTTCACTCTGTCCCCACCATACCCTGTCCTGTGCTTCCTGACACCCAAGGTGAAGGAAGATCGGAGCTGGCTTAGATGTTTACAGAGCCTATCTTTACCTCTCTGAAAAATAAATCCTAATTCCTAGGCTTTTTTTTCTTTAAGGTTTTTCTGATGTGGACCATTTTTAAAGTCTTTATTGAATTTGTTACAATATTGCTTCTGTTTTATGTTTTGGTTTTTTGGCTGCGAGGCATGTGGGATCTTAGCTCCCCATCCAGGGATCGAACCCACACCCCTTGCATTGGAAGGCGAAGTCTTAACCACTGGACCACCAGAGAAGTCCCCCTAGGCTTATTTTAACTTTGGGGTTTGTAGAACATATTTTAGATAAATCTATATAAAGTCTTAAAACATAGCGGGTGTAAATAGTAATAGTTCATAAATTATAACTGTAGTTAATTGCTTATGTTGCAAAACCTCAAATGAACTCACTAATTGTTTACACCTCTCATCCCTTCTTCCTTTGGGACTTTATTGGGGTCTTCATGCTTCCAGTCCTACATATATTCAGTGAAGATTCATGTATGTATGGTTTACCTCACTGCTGCAGTAGTTGTAATAAGCTTCATTTAAGATGACACACTGTTTGGATAATTCCAAATTAAGTGTTTTATTATGACCACATAAATATTGGTCACCTGAGCCAAATATACTACGATTACATTTTCCTTTTTATATAACTTTCTATTTTTCCTGAAGTTCATGGTGTCCTCATTTTTTTAATTTGCTTTGTGTTCTTTGAATTTCTGACTGTCTTCCCACATCCTCCCAGAAGCTGTTTAAAACTCCTCTCAAGTTTTCTGCATATTCCAGCCTGTCAGATAATCTATCCATCCCCTTTTTTTCCTGAAGATGCTTCCTGGGGCTCTCTGACCTGGTCATCCTCCAGGCTTCTGCATATCTGTCCTCCTGGGACTTCTCTCTGTCTCTGCTCTGCAAATGTCCCTACCCTCTTTTATTTGTTGGATCCTCTGTTTCCTAGATCCCATGTCTGTCTCTTTCTTGATTTACCCCTTCCTTTTGCTGGACCACAACCTCTGGTATCTCCTTAGAAATGGTACATGGGAAGGAACTGTTTTGTCCTTGTATGTGTGGAAATCTCCTCTCTGCTCAGTCATTTTCTCCTTTCCTATACACTTCCGTCTTCAAGTGTTATAGTTTAAAATTTCAGATATCTTTTAGTTTCACCATAGATAGATTGTTGTGTTTCTCATTCTTCTGTATACTTGAGGTACTTTTCAAAAGGAAAAGGGGGTGGTGGGAACATCTTTACTCCACCATCTGGAAAGTAAAAATGCCATTTTCATGTCTTTGGTTAGGAGCGCAAATGAATATTTTCATTTTTTTGTTTAATTTTGATTCTCCAGTAGTGTGAATTATCTGTTAATACCTTCAAAGAACAAATTCTGTAATAATTAGCACAAAAACACAGAAATTCTAAAGCTTATTTTTCTCACTTGTCTCCTCTGAGATTCAGATGGTGTTAGAGTCCCAGCACACTGGCGTCCACAGTTGTTTGCTCTCATTTTCAGATTGCCTCACGCCCGTGACGGCTGTGAGCATGCTCACCCAGCAGGAAGTCCCTGTTGTCATCTTGGCCAAAGCTGACTCTGAGGGCTCTCTGGATGCAAAAATAGGTAAGTAGCCATTAAAATGTAATCAGGATAATGTACTTGGCAGGTTTAAGATCAAAATACTAGCCTGGAAGAGCTGACTATATATTCCATGATCTGTTTTGCCTCTTTGTAAAAATGAATGTCCCTTCATTTCATCATCTCTTATTTAAGCATCACGTTTTGAAAACATACCAAGTATATCGCATCTTGCTAGTTGCTACTGAGAATAATGAAAAATGTCTGGCCCATGGATTTTGCCAGTAGAGCTAGTTGGTGAGACTTGCCTATACAATGTGGGGAACCATACAACTCAGATGAAAATCCAATTTCAGAATTCATAGAACCAACAGCAACTGCTGAGATGGGCGTTCAAAGCACACCTGATCGATGTGGGCTGGGTTTTTGGTGAAGGCTTTGTGGAGGAAGTGAACTTCAGCTATGCAAGAAAGGGATCGTGAAATAGCAGTAAAATCGAAGGCATATTTAGAGCTGTAAATTGGATATCCTTGGCGGCCTTACTCATTCCTAAGAGTTCTAACCTCTCATCACGTAACAGGAAGTCTGGGATTGAACCAAGGCGTGAGACCTAATCATACCCCATCCAAGACCTGCCCTCAGGGTAGACCCGAGCATCTCTCTACAGCTTTCCTACTGTAGATTCCAGCCAGTCTCCAAAGTGCCAAAACCTGCGGAGAAAGTTATTTCCACACTCTCTATCTCCTAGCACACAGAAGAAATAGCATTGCTTATTGAAATCATGTTTTTGCTCACAATTCTCAGATCCTTTTTTGGCAAACTGATTTGAAGAAACATCAACACAGAAAACAGATATTAAGCCACTCAAGTCATTCTCCTCTGACAATTTAAACCTAGAAAGTATGTTGCTTAAAGGAAATAATTCCTTCTATTACTTTAATGCATTTTATAATTAGTAAAATTCATTAATAGAACCAGCCAAGATAAACAATAAAGGAAGCTCTTGTTGATGTGGCTTTTTTCCCTTTTGTTTTTGTTGTTATTGTTGTTTTTAAATATTTATTTATTTATTTTGGCCGTGCTGGGTCTTAGTTGCGGCATGAGGGATCTTTTAATTGCGGCGTGCAGACTTCTTAGTTGCCGCATGCAGACTCTTAGTTGTGGCATGCGAACTCTTAGTTTCAGCATGCATGCAGGATCTAGTTCCCCACCAGGGATCGAACCTGGGCCCCCTCCATTGGGATCGTGGAGTCCTACCCACTGGACACCATGGAAGTCTCCCCTTTTGGTATTTTGAGTTAAAGTACTAACACAATATTGAGAGTTCTGAAGGATAAGGGAAAAAGAAAAAGGAAAATCTGATTTTCTTGGGTATGCATGGAAAATCATTTTTCCTGTTGTCTTGATTTCCCACACTTCCGTAATTAATGTTTTCTGAATTATTGGCTCTTGCCTTCCAAGAAGAACAGAAACAAAAGTAAACAAGAGTTAAAGTGGTGTTTTCACCATCTCACCTGCATGTTACAAATAGTTCACATTCTACTGAGCCCCACATGACCAACACCATGGCCCAGAGTGGTCTTTATGTGATCAAATAAATTCCGTGGTCACAATGTCTCCATTCGAAGATTGCTCCTAGTTACTACAGACCACAAACTTTTGGAATGCAGTAAATGACTTTTTTCCCTTCTTGACCATAAACACTTTTCAGCAACCTTTATTGCTTGCCATTTGTCCTCACCCTTCAGTATCCTTCAAGTCCACTCTGAGAGTTTATTTGCTTCATTAGATGCTTTTCGTCCATAATCTCAGCTGGAACACCACAGAACTTTCCATCATACCATGGAGTTTTCCATCTTACCAAGGAGCTTTAGAATGTGTGTTCCAAACATTAAATCACCCTTTTAGGGCAGCGTTCCAGAGAGGTTGTTCATGGACACCTGACGTAAGCATTTTGTGTATTACCCTTAGTTTTATCTCTCTCAGTTGCTGCGTGATGTGTAGTGTCCCCAAGAATGTCAGCAGTTTTGACAGTTGACCCTACAGCAGTTCTCAACCAGGGGTGATTTGGCAGCAGGCAACATTTGGCAATTTTAGAAACATTTCTACTGGTAGAGACCAGGGATGCTATTCAACATCCTACAGCACACGGAACAGGCCCCCCAGCAAAGTTCAGAATGTCAGTAGGACCCAGGTTGAGAAACCCTGGCCTACAGAACCAACAACTAAAAAGCCTGTTTTTATTAATAGCTGAAGCTGAAACAGCATGCCTTGACCCTCTGGATGAGTGATTTACTTACATTCAACTCCATCTCCTCAAGGGCATATGTGGGTTGAAGAATAAATGTCTATTCAGAATGTACTGTTGCCTCTGGGAACAAAGCATAGTTTGAAGAAACACAGTGGCCAGCTTTCCACTTACCGAGTGGATTTTTCTGGGGTGCTAGGAGCTGCTGGAGGAGTCAGCCCTGCTTCTCAAGAGAACTCCACTGCCCTGTGTCACTCAAAGGAGGCACTTCCCCAGATGCTTGTGATTTACTATTTAAGTGACAGAAGCATCCAAAATTGTATATTTTAGAATTACAACTATTTTTTAAAAGAAACTAAGCAATGGAAAAAGACTTACAGGAAGTAGTGCCAATATGGTAAACTATTGTGTTAGGGTAGTGAGTTTCTCCAAGACTGTTCTCCATTTTCCCAATGAATATGATGTGGTTTTATAATTTCTGTGACTAAAATCTTTTAGAGTCTCCCTTCAGAACCTAACACTGAGTGTCAGTGCTGTCAATTACTTTGTGATTTGGCCATTTGCAAAGGAGACATTTTGTGTTTCTTCCCCTAAACAGGAATTCCCAGCACCAGCTTAGAGGACACTCTCTTAGCCCAAACCCTGGGCCTGTCGTACTCTGAAGTCATTGAAACGATGCCAGATGGCACGGAGAGACTGAGCAGCTCTGCGGAGGTCAGTGCCCGTGGAGGTGGCCGAAGAACTTACTTATAAACTCAGGGCCTTGACATGAGCTTGATGACACATTTTCCTTTGGGTGCAAGTTACAACCTATCATTTCATTCATACCCACACTAACCGTCTTGCAGCCTCGTTTCTTAATCTATGAAAACAAAATAATATTCTTTTTCAAGATCTAAAAGCTTATCCGCTCCAAGTTGAACCTGATCCTAGGATAGTGTGGTTATCGAAGCAACTAAACTTTATTTTGCGAATCTTCTGCTTAAGAAAAATGACCTCTTCCAGGGAAACTGATTCCTTGGGACAGGTGACCAAAATTGGCTGTTCCTTTTAGAGATCTCTGTTCTCCCCAGATTACTGACTTATTCCCACCTAAAGTTTGACTCAGTTTTAGAAATCAGCAGAGAAGTTTTGAGTCATGTTTATTTGGTCAAGGTTGTCTCTTGCTAGGTGGTAAGTCTGGCAGGATTTGAGCTCAGCCTTGATACCGAACTAGGCCAGAAATTATGATGGGAGAAGAAGGGTGAGGTGGGGAAGGGGGAAGTGGGAAATGGCTTAGACAGTGATTCTCAAACTTGAGCACACACCGGAATCACCTGGTGGCCTTGTTAGAACACAGATTCCCTGGCCCCCATCTGGAGATCCTGCTTCACAGTCCCTAATGCAACCGCAGAATTTGCATTTCTAACAAGTTTCCAGGTGATGCCACTACTGCTGCTGATCCAGGCACCACATTTTGAGAATCCCTGGGTTAGAACTCCGCCACCCAAAGTCTGGTCCCCGGACCAGCAGCGTTGGCATCGCTTGTTAGAAGTGTAGACTCTCAGACCCCACCTGGTCTAGTGAGAACCCCATGTGATTGGAGTGCACATTAAAGTTTGAGAGTTCCGGTTTAGAGCACTCTTTCTTCAACTTGGCTGCCCTTTGAAAACACCTGGAACATTTAAAAAAATACTGATGCTTGAGTCCCACCCCAGATATTCTGATTTAATGGTTGGGGGAGTGGAGAGGACATGGATCAGACATCAGGAGCATTCAGTACTCCCCGGGTGATTCTAACGTGCAGTAGGGCCTGGGAACTCCTGGCTTAACATAGTGATTACAACCCGGCCATGTCTCAGAATCACCTGGGAGATGCTTACTGGCCCCACCTGGGTGATCCTGATTCCGTTAGACCTGAAGATCCAGGTTTTTCAGGTTTGGGACTACCTAGCTATAGGATATTATGTATATAAAAAATAAGGGAATAGCCAGGTTTTTTTCCTCTATAAGGAGTGGCAATGTTTTCTGACCTCATGTTTGTGCCTTCACTTCATAAATTATATCCACAGACATGAGTCATGTTTTAAGATACTGAACCTTAAACCCTTCTTAAGACTGTGTGTGAGCAGGCTTCTTAGATGTGGAGCAGAGCCAAGCCAAGGTGCCAAAAAGGAGACCCAGATAACCCTGCGCAGTGCGAGAAAGGGGACAGTCATGGCCAAAATTAGTCTTCTGAATTAGCCAGAAAAATGCCTCCTCCTTATTATAGGACTGAGCATTAATTATGCTCCCTGGCTTCTTTCAAATAGCTTCAGGTGCTCTGTTGAATCCTTTGGTGGCCCTAGACTGAATATCTAGACTGGAGGAATTCTTTCAATGGATGGAAGGAGAATGGATGGTGAAAGCCTCCATGAGCTTCTGGGATGTGAAAACAGTAATGCATTGAGAAGATAGACTTTCAAGGGAGCTTGTGATCACCTGCACCATAATTACATGATAGTGGGAGTGTAGGACAAAGAAAGTGCTCTCCCAGAGTGTAAGTGGTTCCTTGGTAGAGAGCTTGGTCTTCAGGACACTTCAGACGCTTAATGGAAAAGGCTGCTTTTGATAAACATAGCTGTACTTTCCTATTCTTTATGCCCCATGGCTGTAAGCTCATTGAGGATAGGGGCAGATCAGATTTATCTTTGTGCTCCCAACGCCTAGCACAAGCCTGGCACCTAGTAGGTTTGCGGTACATCTGCACTGAACCAATTCCAAGGTTCCCACGATCCCCTCGTTGGCAAGCCATGCTGGCCCGATTCTTATCATTAGTTTGGTTCTCTCAAAAGTGTCCGGTGAACAGAGAATTCCTCTTTTCTGCTATTAGTGTCGTGCCCTGCTGTCTCTAACATGGGAGCATTTAAATAGAAAAGGGGTGGTCCTTCAAGCTGAGGCCTCAGTTTGCTCCCCTGCTTGCCCGAATTCCTTCAGCTCTAGGATAATATTGAACTTTTCTTTTCTGGCTACCCCTATCTCAAGAGGGGAGTAGTCATTAAAATAAATATGCAGTTTTTTACTGGCAGCTGAATGCTGATATTTGCCTCTCTCTGTAGGTGCCACAGGGCTCTGGTGATAAGGAGAGCCATAAACCAGGGCCCACAATACTCTCAGGGGCCCCCAAAAAAGTGTTAATTTCTTTTAACATCAGAAGAAAAAAGTGAACTCCTAAGGTGAAAAATTATATTCATCTTTATTCACCACCATCATAAAATATAAGTTTTAATACTGTAAGGAGGAAGGTGCCCACAAAGGCAACAGAGAGTCACAATGCGGCCCTGCACAGACCACACAAAAAATGGCAATCCAGGGTGGTGGCATCAGGGTGGCAGCTCATTCTTACCAAGGGAGGAATGCGATCTCTCTCCTTCCCCTCTCAGTTCACAGGTATGAACCGGCCGGATGCATTTCTAGCCGTGACTCAGAAAGCCCGGAGGAAGAGAGTGGGCGGAGAGGTGACAAGTGATAAACTGAAGGACTGGCTGATCTCTAGGCAGCGGTACTGGGGCACGCCCATCCCCATGGTCCACTGCCCGGCCTGCGGTCCTGTGCCCGTGCCTCTGGAGGACTTGCCTGTGACCTTGCCCAGCATCACCTCTTTCACTGGCAAGGGAGGCTCCCCACTGGCCTCGGCTTCGGAGTGGGTGAACTGCTCCTGCCCTAGGTAAGGAACCACGTCCCCCAGCTGTGACCATGTCTGGTCCCAGACTTCCAGTTGGCTGGAAAGAATAACGTAGGTCTTAGGTCTTTTGCTACCTTTGAGAGAATGGGCTGGAATCTGGGGCCCAGCCCCTGTGATGAGCGCCCTGTCCTCTCTTCTGAGCTGGTAGAAGCAGCAATGTCAATTCACATCTTCCCCAGAAACAGCTGATCCAACTGGTGGAAAAGCTACACATTTTCATGATAGCTTTGGAAGAGACCACTTTCCTCCATTTTATATTCCAAAGAGCTTCTCAGAGATGAGAGAAAACGCCTCACCGTTTTCCCACACAGTGGCTGTGATAACAGTGGGGATTTTATCACAAGTAGCAGAGTAGTAGCTACGAGGACAAGTATGCTCAGGGGGTCTCATTCTTTAATATACTGAAACATACCGTATCTCATTTCTTCTCAGTTTGGCAGTAGGATTATGTTTTTCTGTTAATTCACTGGCATGTCTCACATGTGTTTTTTATGATACCATTCCAGCTGATTAAACAAATAAATAACAGATGCCAAGCTGTAATATTTCCCTTCTTCCTTCTATGGAAAAGCCATTTTCCTCTGCCTTATAGATCATGATGGGGTTGTTTTAAAATAACTTAGTCCTCTTCTTAGTATCTCTAGGTCAATAATTAGGTAACCATATAGTGCAAGTGCATGGCTCAGAATGGGGAGTCAGACAGTAATGGCTTCAAGTCCTGGCCCTGCCTCTTCCCTAGCTGTGTGGTCTTGGGAAAGTCACTTAACCTCTCTGAGCTGTGATTCCCTTATCGGGAGCTAAAATAACCCCCTTGAAGGGATTTCAGAAGACGAGAATTAATGCATGTAACTCTGCAGAGTGACACCTAGCAGACACTCTGTAACTGGAAATGTTAGTGCCATCCTGCCCAGGCCTGCCAACAGTCCACCCAGGTCCTCACCCAGGCGGTTCTGAGGTTTGAGATGGGGCTTGCAGTCAGGAACATAGGAAGCTCTGGGCCATTTTAGGGTATCACCCTCTTTGTTGATAAACAGTGACAAAGGGTTTCCCTTCCGGAGACATCAGCAGCCTTCAGCCCACCAGTTGTGGCAGCCCAGGACGTTGGTGGTGGGGATAAGGTTTCCTACCTTGGCTGCAGATTCCTGGAGGGCAGAGCCCAGGCCTTGGTCTTGGTCAAGTCTCCCTGATGATTCTAATGAGCACGCAGGGCTGAGAGCCACTGAGCCCATGTGGCCAAGCGGGACAGCATGGTGGTAAGCACCACAGGCACGAGTCCAGCAAAGGTGGATTCCTTACCCTTGAGCTCCAAGACCTTGGGCAGATTTCTTAACCTCTCGGAACCCTAGTCACTCAACTGCAAAATGGGGACATGAGTAGTGTCTACCTCATAATCCCCAGGGTTACTAGGGATTAAATGAGATAATGCCCGTGAAGCATTTAGTATCTGCCACCCAGTGTTAGTATTATTACTATTGGAGCTAATAATGGTAATAACGTTGTCACCATCACCATCATCTCTCCATCCCACTTACCAAGTAGCCTCTTCCGTGTAGTCCAGCTTTTAGTGTCAGCAGGAAAACATGTTGGTTGTCTTCAAGTCCAACATGACCTTTAAAAAGAAAATCAGCATGGCAAATTTTAGTCAGATATTAGTCCTTTTATCAGTTGAATCCTGCATTTTCTTCCTAACTTGTATGGGTGCCCTAATGGTGAGGAAGAAGTAACAGTTATCTTCTAATTATTTCCCAAAATAGTATATGTTCTGGTTGATTGCCTTCCAAATAAAAAGACCTGGATTTTATTTATTTATTAAATTATTTTATTATTTTTTGGGGGTGGGGTGCGTTGGGTCTTTGTTGCTGCGTGCGGGCTTTCTCTAGTTGCAGTGTGTGGAGGCTACCCTTCGTTGTGGTGTGCGGGCTTCTCATTGTGGTGGCTTCTCCTGTTGCGGAGCATGGGCTCTAGGCACATGGGCTTCAGTAGTTGCGGCTCACAGGCTCTAGAGCACAGGCTCAGTAGTTGCGGCACATGGGCTTAGTTGCTCCGCGGCATGTGGGATCTTCCCGGATCAGGGATCGAACCCATGTTCCCTGCTTTGGCAGGTGGATTCTTAACCACTGCGCCACCAGGGAAGTCCCCTGGCTTTCATTTAGAGATGCACTGTAGGAAACAGGATTAGGGCTCCCTTGGGGCTCTCTCCGATAAGCTCCTACCCCAGGGACCACCACTCTTCCCAGTGGGAGGCCCCCTGACTGAAATGAGGAGGCCCCTGGGAGCCCAGAGCCCTGCCAGATCTGGGCTCCTGTGCTCTCTGCTGAGCCACTTCCATTTAATGAGCAGAAGATGGGGAGTGGCTGTTTCCTCCAATAATATTCGGAAAGCCAGTATGAACTGCGTCACAGATGCAACATATAAAGGCAACCCTTCTTTTATTTTTAAATTAAAAACAGACTCAAGCCCTTGCGTGCTAAATTAGCAGAGGATTCATCAGTTCCTCTTGGGGTTCCTCATCCCCCTCCTCAAATTCTCCAAGAACCCCCAAGGACCCATACTGCCAAAAGGGCAGCATTTGGAGAGGTGGTTGGTCCCACTTCCATGCCTCAGAAGGGAGAGCCTGGAGTCTGAGCCATGTTCTCCTGCTGTGGCTTCTCACGGCCACAAAGGGTCCCTGCTAATAGCTGTCGGTAGCTGGCTCACCCCATCCACTGCTGTTCCATGTCTTTGGGGGGTCTTCAAGGAAGCCAAGCACCCTCCTTGGCCAGGCTTGGCTCAGGGTACCCTCTTTTGGCTTCCCAGAAGTTGTGGCTTTTGGCCTCAATCCCACAGGGCCATCACCCTACCAACATGTTTCAAAATTGGTTCAGCAGTTGGGTCCTTGTGGAACCTTAGTCCTCCCCAGGCATCTCTGCATGCCTAGGATGAGGATTGCTTTTTCTTTTCAACCCTTTACACACCAAGCATCTCACTTCATTCACTTTCTTGAACAGTGGGGCTATCTTCACCCTTCTATAAGGAAGCTTCCTTTAGGCAGTGGTGTGTTGGTAAGTGTGTACTAAATAGCTCTCTGGAGGGGAGCTTCTGATTTGTAGTGTTAGCCCATTTCTGTGGTATAGGTACTTCCACCAAGGGCTAATTTCAGACTACCAACTTGGCATCATTTGTCCCAGAGTTGGGAAGCGATCCCAACAGTTAATCCGCACAAGCTGGTATGAGGTGGCTCCAGCATACCTCTGCCTTTGGGCTCCCAAGGTGATTTATCTTCCTGAGGTCACCCCTTGTGGATTTCTGCTCCCCTTACCCAAGAGACAGAGATAGAAAAAACCCCAAGTTCATTTTTCAGCATAGTATGTCACTACATTTGGTTTTCAGCTTTTCTTCATAAACTGATTTGCCTCATAAGCATCATAGAGTAGGCATTGGCTGAAGGCAGTCTTGATATGCCTGAAAGAAAAGTGAATGCAGTAAAGAGACAAGATTCCTGTTAGATATTCTACCATGTTAAATTCAGAGAAGTACAGAATAGTGCTTTTAATTGTTGAAGATTTAAATGTTTATTTTGTAAGTTTCTTTAAAACATCATGTACTCTGCAGTACAAAGAGAGTCCATACTGTGAATTATCTTTTCATGATGGGGCATTGTTCTTATGACATTTTAAATTCATAATGATTATCATAGCTTTCTCAAAAGCTGGTGGAAAATGCATTAATATTTAAAAAGAAACCAATCGATGAACTTCATTTATTTCTTAGGTGCAAGGGAGCAGCCACGAGAGAGACAGACACGATGGATACCTTTGTTGATTCTGCTTGGTACTACTTCAGATATACCGACCCTCAGAATACTCAGAGGTAAAGAAAGCCCTGCTGAATTCGTGAGCATGTGTCAGTCTAGGTCTTCCAAGAAGCAAACACCAAGATGGAATTCGATGGGCAAGAGATTTATTGGGGCAAGTGCGTCTAGGGAATAAGGAGGTGAGGGAGCAGGAGTTGGCAGGGCGAGCCCTTGACCGTGATGCAGGTCTGACACCTGTGAAAGGAGAGGGCAAAGGTAGGAGGATTGCGTAGGAAGAGCCTCAGACCCCAGTGCAGCTTGAGAAAGTCTCAAGCAGGCTGACGGGAAGCCTCAAGCAAAGCTTGTCCATTAGAGAGTCCCAAGTCAGGAGGAAATGCCTGCTGTGGTCTGCTCCCTCTAGGAGGGCATGGGCTGGCGTGAACACCCACTGACTCCAAAGACAGAAGAGCTGGAAGCTGTTGATCAGTTGTGCTCTTTGAAACAGGCTCTTGTAGGGAGCGTGTTCGATTATTAAATTAGATTCTTCACAGCCAGGTAAGTCCCAGGTACAAGGAAAGTGAAAAACAGAAAAAGGAAGGAAGTGCTAATACCCTCGTTGGCCCTGTGGTGAACTGCATTTATGCAGTTGTAAAGATGTAATGTTATTTACTTAACTGAAAATAATGATGTAACTATTCAGGGAGGATAGGAGGTAGGGAGTGTGAGAGAGCTGAGAAGCATGACTTCTTAGCACATACAGTCGCTAGATAATTTCCAAAATTGACAAACAAACAAAGAGCCTAAACATATTTTTTAATAATTGCCAGAAAATACATCTGAAAGAATTAAAAGTGGCTAAGCGACAGGTGAGGGGTGGGAGGGAAGTTAGTGAAGGAATGGGGCTGGAGACCACTGTTTTAAATTATAAACCTTTTAGTACTATTTGATTTTTTTCAGCTATGTGCATGTGCTTCTTTGACAAAAATAAATAAATAAGGGAAAGAGAGCAGTAGGTAGATAGGTAAAGAAGGAAATGAGAACAAAAGAAAACTGGTGCAGAGCACAGGAAAACCACAGACACTGTGCTTCAAAGACCTTGCCAGCTTGCTCTTGTCCGTGGGAGAACAATTATACTGAAACCCCATAGTCCACGTATGAAAATGCCCCATTTTCTTCGTTGGTTGTAAGATAATATATTTCCAGGGAGACAGGCGCTCCTGCCTGCCCTGCAGTCCTGCGAATCTGTGATTTGAATTGAGGCTGTGCAGGAAGAGCAGGATCCGGAGTAAACAGCAGCCGGCAGAGGCAAGAAGGGATACAGGGCGACTGCTGTGGCTGGGAACCACCAGGGCAGCCCCGGCTAACCCACAGAGGGGCCCCTCTTCTGGGTCTTCCTTCTAGAAGGGGCTTTTGGTGACTTCCAGTTAGGAAGAGCTGCCTTAGAATGCAAGGGAAATCAGGCTCTCCACCTCTCAGAATGCTTCAAGGGAAAACCTTCTTACAGATGATAGACTCCAACTTAATGATGGAACCCTTAACTGGTGAGAGGTATGTCCCGAGACCTTCACAGCCCCCAGTTTGGGAATACCACGTATCACATCATTTCCCTCGTAAAATGCTGTTGTTTATTTCCATGCTGGCTTGCATTCTCACTAGGTGGTTTCCAGGAAAGATCATAGATCCCAGCTATAGCTACCTTCAACATCTCACTCCTCAATTTATTTCAAACTTACTTTCAGGCCAAGTACCATCCTTGACTTCCCTTGCTTTTCTGTCACCTGCATGAGCAGTTAGATTTCTCTGGGGAAGCATTTTTCACAAAGAAACATTATTTAAAATTTTACCAGAATTCTGGCATAGTGACTGGAGGAGAGAAAACCAAGCTGCATTAAGATGCAGACACATGGTGTTTGGCCAGGCCCACCTGCTGAGCGCCAGGGAAAAAAGTACCTTGAGGTGTGGGGAAGAGAATTCACATATATATGAAACCATGGAGTGCACACACACACACACACACACACACACACACACGGTGTATACACACACACAGAGTGTACACACACACACACACACACACACCCTCCCCCAGAAAATAAAGTGAGTGGCATTTCTTTTCCTCCCTAGCATCCATTAGGACTAGGAAATGATGCTTCCAGTGAAGAAGCCTTTCTGTTAGGACCTCTGTTGACTAAAAAGTATCTATTAGGTGACAGAGACTTAGGCTATTTCATGTTAATTACTCCAAGTATGCTCAGTGCATTCAGGAAG
Source organism: Balaenoptera borealis (assembly GCF_965194805.1). Classification (NCBI taxonomy): domain Eukaryota; kingdom Metazoa; phylum Chordata; class Mammalia; order Artiodactyla; family Balaenopteridae; genus Balaenoptera; species Balaenoptera borealis. The sequence continues at coordinate 46,299,344 of NC_138869.1, read as the reverse complement.
CATATGCAGGCTCTTGCTGACGATCTGCATTTTGAGGCTGCTTTAAAAATAAGATTGAATTTCTGTTTTATTTATTTATTTACTTTTTGGTTTATAAAATGTAATTTTATTTTATGTTACTCTGCTGTTACATAGGGCATACATAACATTTTCACAAGGCTTTTTTGGGACTACAGTCGATGATTATTAGCAACGTACAATAGTGGTCCAACTCTAACAATCACTAGACAAACTGGACACCCTCTCACAGGTGCACAAATCTGCATGGAAAAGTACTAATTTTAGACTTGGACTTGTGTACTTTATTTCCCCTTTCTAGTGTATTAAGAAATGACATGCATGTGTCATGAGAGTGAGACTGTCTGCATGAGAGTCTCCATTGTACATGCCATATTGCCCTCTATTGGTAAGAACTCAAAAATCTTGATTGTCTATGGTAATAAAAATTAAAATAAATCCAGATAGTCAAATATGCATTGTACAGAAATATCCTTTTTGCTGGTATGTTTTCCTTTTGTCCTCATTATATATGAAAATCACATTTGTTAAAATATGTCAATAATGGCTTCTGAAACAGTTTTTATAAATTTCATAAATTAACACTGCTCTGACATTTTTCTCCTTTGTTACATAAGCTTCTCTCATTATATTTTAAAAAGAAAATCACTGTTTTTCTCTGACATAATTTATTTCAGGGAATATGCAAATTATGATTGGTCTAATTTATGCAATTGTGACAAAGCAGGGTTTTTTTTTATAAATGACCATCTCTCTTCCTCCCAGCCCTTTCAGCACAGCGTTGGCAGATTACTGGATGCCTGTGGATGTGTACATTGGAGGGAAAGAACATGCTGTCATGCACTTGTTCTATGCAAGATTCTTTAGTCATTTTTGCCATGATCAAAAAATGGTCAAACACAGGTGAGCATTTATACTGCTTTGCAAAAGAATTCAGTTCCTTGAACAGCAACTGAAGGCAGGTGTTGGTTCTTCTGAAGCAAGGTAAATATATGTGGCAGAAGAACTCTATTTTTCAAGCATACTTTAGAGGTCACTGTCAGCCTTAACCACTGGAAGTCCATTTATGTTGCTTAGTCAGTTCTAGCCCGTGGTGTCTGCCTGCTTGCGTAGGATCTTCCCTTCAGCTTTTCTCTGTTGAACTGAGTTAAGTAGTTGAGATTTTCACTTGTGAGGCAGAGAAGAGCAGTTCATAATGTCACACAGCTTTTTATAGCTTCTCATGTGAGGTCATGTTTATCATCTGGTCCCTTGGTGTAAGCTCTGTTTCCAAGCTTGACTGAATCCTGTCTCAATATGTCATTCTGATAAAATGGATTAAAAGCTAGGGAATCACATTGTAAATCCATTGATAAATTCTTTTCTTGTTGGTCTATAATATATTCCCCATCATGTTCAGAAAGATGTGTGTGTGTGCTTTTTTCCCATGAAATATATCATATATATGTATATATAATATATACATAATGTATTATATAATGTGTATTTAATGTATTATACAATTTAAAATATAAAAAATAAATGAACATCCATGCACCCCCTCCTAAGATTAGGATGTAGAGTATTCCAGGTCCCTTAGAATACCCAGGGTGCCCTCACTAATCAGATCATCCCCCTTCCTACACCACCCACCCCTCCCCCATACAGTCCCTATCCTGAATCTTGAATTATTCATTTTCTTGCTTTTCTTAAATGTATTACTTCTTTATATATTTTTAAACAATATGTGTTGTTTAGTTTTCTGTGTTTGAACTTTGTATAAGTAGAATCATATTTCACGTATTCTCTCTTGCTTCTCTTGCTCAGCATTTTTGGGGATTCATCCATGTTGCTGCATGGAGTTATGTTTCATTCGTGATTCTCTGCTATCTGGTATTCCATTACATGGAATGGAATTTCTAATACAGAGCTCAGTTTATGTCCATACCACCATTAACAGTCCTTGGGCTGTTTTGTGCAATTAAGAACAAAACTGCCATAAGCATCCCGGTACGTTTCCTGACATACGCGTGTTAGCAGTTCTCTAGGATGTGTACCTGGAGTAAGATTAGGGTAACCACATGTTCAGCTTCACTAAGAAATGCCAGACCGTTTTCCAAATTGGTTATATAAACCTACACTGGCACCAACAGAGGTGAGGGTCCTATCACTCAAGATCTTCATCATTACAACATATAGTACAGCCGTCCCTGTGTATCTGTGGGGGATGGGTTCCAGGACCCGCCACAGATACCAAAATCTGTAGATGCACAGTTCTCATAGTAGGCCCTCCTTATCCGTGGGTTCCACATCCTTGGATTCAACCAACCTTGGATCATAATCACAGAGGGCTGACTCTATTATCTAACTTTTAAAATTTTGTCAAACTGGTGGTTATATAATGGATCACTTTATGAGTTAAATTTGAATTTAAAGACACTGGTTACTTAATGAAGTTTAGCATATTTTGATTATGTTTATGGACCTCTGTGTTTCCTCTTCTGTTAAATCCCTATTTGTGTCCTTTACCCTTATTTCTTCTGGGTTGTCTTTTATCAATTGTAGGAGTTCTATAAATATTCTGGATGCTAATCCTTTATCAGCTATATGAATTGCCATATTTTTTCCCCGTTTTTGGCTTTTCTTATTTTTATGGTGTCTATTGATGAACAGAAACTTTTTTTTTTTTAATGATTGTTGTGCTCTTTTATTTTTTTTTCATGTCACACATGGATTCATATGTTTTTTTATATCTTTATTGGAGTATAACTGCTTTACAATGTTGTTAGTTTCTTCTGTACAACAAAGTGAATCAGCTATATGTATACATATATCCCCGTATGCCCTCCCTCTTGAGCCTCCCTCCCACCCTCCCTATCCCACCCCTCTAGGTCGTCACAGAGCATCGAGCTGATTTCCCTGTGCTATGCAGCAGTTTCCCACTAGCCATGCATTTTACATTTAGTAGTGTATATATGACAGTGCTACTCTCTCACTTCGTACCAGCTCCCCACCAGCCGCAGTCCTCAAGTCCGTTCTCTACATCTGTGTCTTTATTCCTGCCCTGCCACTAGTGATGAACAGAAACTCTTAATTTAATGTAGTAAATTTTAATAATCTTTTCCTTTATGGCTATTGCTTTTAGTGTCTCAGTTCCTTTAATGGAACAGTCCATCCATTTCCCCACTGATCTGCAGTGCCCTCTCCATTATAAATCCAGTTTTCATACATATGCAAGGGCCTATTTATAGGGTCTTTATTTTGTCCATTAGTCTATTTGTTTTTTGCTGTGCTAATTAGTTACTGGCATTGTTATTTTAATTTTACAAGTCTCAGTATCCAGTAAGGGAAGTCCTCCTACTTTGTTCTTTTACTTTAGGAGTATCTTGACTATAATTGGACCTTTGTTCTTCCATATAAATTTCAGATTTAGCTTGTCAAATTCCACAGAGTTTATCTATTGGGAGTTCAACTGTGATTGCATTGGATCAACATACTTACTAATATCTTTTCTCACTCTTCCTTCTTGCATCTCTGACTTTAACATCTGAAATCATTTCCCTTTTATCTGAAATATATACTCTCCCTTATACTGAAATATATCTTATGTTTTTTAGTGAAGGTCCATCTATTAGTTATTATTTATCTAAAAATACATTTATTTCAACCTCATTTCTTAGAGTTTGCCAGCTCAATAACACATTTAAAACATTTTATACACGTTTTATATCTTATCTGACTTTTTCACTTGTTTTTCATCAGGACAATGATTCAGGCTCTCTTGTCTTCCATACCGCCTGGAGCATGGTTCCTGGGATTTTTTTTCAGTTTTTGCTGTGTTTTGTTTTTTTAATACAACAACCTTTAGAATATTTTTTAATTGCAGAGAAGAAAAGGGAGGAAAAATCTGGTTATCTCCTTGTGCAGATAACTTCATGTTAACAATTAAAAAATTAAATAATGAAAAAGTAATACGTCTAAGGTTAAAATTTAAAAATTTAACAGCACAGAAAGTAAACATTGAAATCTCCCTCCCTGCATCCCACCCTCTACCCATCTCCTCAACCTGTTAAGTTTCTTTTGATTTCTTCCAGAAAAATATTTTGCATATCTCCATATTTCTATTGATATACTCATTTTTAAATGTTACATATATTATATATATATATATATGCCTTTTGCATTTTTGATATAATATATTTCAGTTGTCGTTCTACATCAGCATTTACAAATGCACAGTATTCTGTCATATGGATATATCATAATTTATTTAAGCAGTCACCTAATTTTCTAATTGCTATTAAAAAAAAGAAAAAGTCCAATGATGCTCTTTATCTATATTCTTAGCAGGCATTTGGGATCATATCTGTAGGTTCAAGTCCTGACACTGGAGAATGCTGGGTCAAAGGATATGTATTTTTAAATTTTTGATCCTTAAAAAATATATTACTTTTAGAACCTCTGTAATGCAGACTAAAATCCAGTTTCATTAAAATGAAGTAGCTTGAAAGCTCCCTCCCTTTTCACCTCAGACCTGCTCCCTCATTCTGTGCATGCATACATGGATTAAAAGTCTACAGAAGGCTAATTTAGGATATAAATTAAATGCTTAAAATAATTTTTTCTCATTAGTCCCAGAGACCTTCATGTGTAAAAATTAACCCATCTGCACCAGAAGGACACTAAACACATTAACAGTGTTAATCTTCAGAGAAATAAATTACAGTCATCCCTTGGTATCCATAGGGGATTAGTTCCAGGACCCCCGAAGATACCAAAATCTGAGGATGCTCAAATCCTTCATACCAAATGGTGTAGTATTTGCATATAACTTACACTCATTCTCCTGAATGTTTTAAGTCATTTCTAGATAACTTATAATACCTAATACAACGTAAATGCTATGTAAATAGTTGCCTGGGTGCACCAAATTCAAGTTTTGCTTTTGGGAAGTTTCTGAAATTTTTCTTTTTTTCGAATATTTTTGATCTGCGGTTTGTTGAATCCACGAGTGTGGAACCCACAGATAAAGAGGGCTGACTGTAGTTAAAATGTTTGTAACTTGGATTATAGAATTTACCATTCTGCCTTGCGTTTCTTCTCTATGGAAACTTCTTTACCTCACTAGGTAAAGATTACCCTGGAGGATGGAAACCGTGTTCTGTTACTATCACAGTCTCATGGACATTATATATTCTCAGTGAATATTTGTTTAAATAAGTTGAGTTTAACCCCTTGATATAAACAGATAAAAGTTTATGTTGTTCAAAGGAAATGTTCTTCTTGGGATCGGGAGAGTTGGATAGAGAGAGGTTAAGTTCAAAGACCAAACACAACATGAGAAATATTTCCCTCTCATGTAGGTCTAGAAACAAAGACCATAAATGGCTTCTGGCTCCTTAACAGTAGGGCACATTTCTCAGCTTTGGAACAATTATTTGTAGAAGTAATGAATGAGTAAATAAATTATTCAATGACTCACTAATTTAAGATGTAGGACAGGCCCTGGCTACTTTTCTGATTTCTTTACAGTGTTTTAAAACTATAGTCAAGGAGGAAAAATGTTTGTAGCATTCCGACATAATTTAAAATACAGGTTTGGATGTGACTTGTTTCTGTTCAGATAAATTTCTAATTTGCAAAGCCTCGAGGGACACCTGGTATTTGCCTTACCATCAACTTTAAGGGACAGCTGTATGGTATAAATGGAAATATACCTAGGCAATATATTTTTTTAATTCTTGACAAGATGGTACGTTCTATTCCATGCCCTCCCACTCCCCAAAAAGAGGGAGATTTATTTTAAGTACTTAGAAGGCTGACTTTTTTGAGGAAGGTGCAGAAAGTCATCTTATCTCTGTTTCTCAGCACAGTTGTCAGAATTACTCCTGTTAAATTACATCAGGGCAACAATAGCCTCTGAAAACTATTTCTGAGTGTTACCTGTTTATCAGAGGTGTTTTGGTAAACCACTTGGCCTCAAATGAAACGAAAATCATCTACTTTCTGTGATGAGTAATTCAGAACTCTCTGATTAAACATTTTTTAAAGCCTCCAAACAATTTTATCAAGCTGGCCTAGGAGGAAATTTTGAAACCTGTCAACCATGTGTGTATTTCTCTCTGTTTATTAGCTATTTTTCCTGAAATGTGTATAAGTTGGAATTTCATGTCCATTTCCGTATTCTTTTTGATTAGTGTTGTCATTTCAGGAGGGATTTGAGACTACAACTGTTCACTTTTGTTTTCATTTCTCAGCCATGTGGCCACTGTCTCAAGTAGTAGCTCTGGACTGGGAGTCCAAAAAAACCTCTGTCCCATGATCACGTGGGCCTGTCATTAGCGGTGTGGACAAGAGACCTAACCCCTTTGGTTCTCAGTGGCCTCGTAGGTTAGGGATTCAGTCACCTCTGAGCACCCTTTTCACTCTATGATTCTGGTTAAATGTCTATAAATATCAATATAAAAGTAAAGGTTTATGTGGATTTAATAATCTTCCTAGTTCCTAAAAGAGCCCTGGCCCTTTCTTTCATCACTTGTACATTTAGGTCTGCAGTTTGAACTTTCAGAAGGTCTCTTTACCCTTTATGAGAAACTGGCCTATGGGTTGGGTATGCCATCACATGGGACAGCGAGTGCCTTTATTGTGTGTCTGAAACACCAAGTTAATGATTTTTTTTTTTAATAAATTTATTTACTTATTTATTTTTGGCTGCCTTGGGTCTTCGTTGCTGCACGTGGGCTTTCTCTAGTTGCGGTGAGCGGGGGCTACTCCTCGTTGCGGTGCGCGGGTTTCTCATTGCGGTGGCTTCTCTTGTTGCGGAGCATGGGCTCTAGGCACGTGGGCTTCAGTAGTTGTGGCTCGCGGGCTGTAGAGCACAGGCTCAGTAGTTGTGGCACACGGGCTTAGTTGCTCCGCGGCATGTGGGATCTTCCCGGAGCAGGGCTCGAACCTGTGTCCCCTGCATTGGCAGGCAGATTCTTAACCACTGTGCCACCAGGGAAGCCCCAGGTTAATGATTAAGCTGGAATTGATGTCAACAGGAAATTTGCAAAAGGAGAAATACAAGTGATCAATAAACATACTACAAAATGTTTAGCTCGCTGGCAGCAAAAGGAATACAAAATAAACAGCAGTGAGGTACTGTTTTCCATATAGCATCCCAATGAGAGCAGCTCTCTCATATACTACAAGGCAATTGCCAACAGGCTTCATGAAAAGCATTTTGGCAGTATATAGTGAGAGCTTTAAAAATAGTCAGACTTTTGGATACTATTTGCACTTCTAGAAATCTATCCTAAAGAAATAATCAGAAATGCAAACTTATACAGCAAAGTGTTCCTGTAAGTATTACTTCAAGTAGCTAAATACCCCGAACCTAAATGCCCCAAAATGCTGAGAAAGGGCAAAGTATACCCCATCTGTATGGAGGATTCTTGTACAACTCTTTAAAATAATATTACAAAGAATGTTGAATAACATGGAGAAATACATCTGAAGTAATGAGAAGTGAAAAAAGCAAGATAGAAAATTGTAGATAGTTTGATTATCTCTGTCTTTATATGTACACACATACCAATACACATACACAAAGCAAGAGAAAAGACTAGAAAAAATTATGTCAGCATGCTAACACTATTTTTCTCTGGATGGTGAGCTTATTGATGATTTTATTATTTTTTAATGGATTTTTTCCAGCTGTTATACAATGATTATGTAACTTTATAACAGAAAATAAAGTGAAGTCATTTACAGTTTATATTCTGAAGCAGGGAAGTGCACTGGGCCTGCCAGTGTGACTTGTGAGTGTGAGGTTGGCACCAGCCTTGGCTGCTCGTCACCAGGATGCTGGGAGGCACAGAGGGGCACGCTCGGTGGGGGTGCGTGTCTCTGCTCCTCTCCACTGAACTGGGGTCAGGAAGCCTTTTCTCCCCCTTTGTGAGAGACAGCTGTAACGCGGAATCTTGTCAGTTTTTGTTCTCGCTCTTTCATACAACTCAGACACTAAATTCCCTGAATCGACTTTCTCCCTGCAGTTCGCAAACAACAATGAGTGGGGTGGCGTGGGAAGCTGCTGCTCCCGTGCTAACAGCCACCTGCTGACCACTGAGAGCTCAGCAGGCCCCCATCCATGGTCCGGGGAACTTTTTCTGATCACACCAGAAATGGAGCTATTGGGAAAAGGCAAAGGAAGAGAAGAAAAGCCTTACTTGAGTCTCGCTGTAATGCTAAGGCTTCCTTCCATGCCCCTGGCTAGCTGCTAGGAAATGGAAACCGTGATATTTTAAGATGAGCCATGTCTTGATACTTAGAAACGGGCTAATTATGTGAACATGATGGTCCTAGACTCAGGGTAGGGACGAAGAGCAAGGTGAACTTAGTCTGAAAAATCCCAGTTAGAGACTATTTTCAGAGATCCATGGCTTTCTGTTTTCTTTTTTCCAGATCTATAGTAGCTGCCTGACCAGGCAGGAGAGTGGGTAGCAGGCTCTCCAGGTCTTCTTAAGTAGGGAAATGTCATCTGCAGTGACTAGTTAGGGCTCTGATGGATCCTGAGATTCTTTTAGCCCATCTTGTTTAATGCATTCCTTTGTGCAGTGAGTTTTACAAGGGTGCTTAAAATAGCTTATCTATGTTCTGAAATTCCTTGTTAATCCTAAGAATTAGTAACCTTCCTCCCTCCCTCCCTTCCTCACACCCACCCTCCCTTCCTTCCTTCTTTCCTTCCTTGAACAAAGGTGCCTTTCAATGACCAGCAGGTATTCATTGTAATTTCTGAATTAGTACAGTCCAAACTATCAAGGAAACAGTGAAGATTCCATCCCTTTTCATCATTCTGATTGCATATAGCTGTGCTGCGGTACAAACAAAGGTAATCGATCTCTAGGGGTGGTATTGAAGGAGTGAGAAGAAAGCTGACTCAGCAAAGAGCACAAATTTGTATTCATGAAAGTGAAACCATCTAGGCCTTCCTCAAGGCAGATGCCCTGCAGAACGCCTCCACCTTTAATGGCTTCAGAGTCAGATGGGGTTTGTTGGTGGTTTAGAGTTGCAGACTTTTCACTTTCTTTTTTTTTTTTCTTGTTTTTAATTTACTTTATTTTAAAAATCACAGAAGTCATGAATATGCATGTATCCTTAGCTTAAAACTTCCCAGTTTTGCTGTTCAGGGAGACACTGCTTTGGGAAAGATCCCCGGCGTTCTCCTTACTTGCTGTCAGTAATAATAAATCCTTCCTTCTCTTGAAAAATAACTAGCTAACTAACTAACTAAATAAATAAATAAATATCACAGAAGGACAAATGCATGTTTAAAAAAATTCAAACAAGATGAAAGTGCATTAATACTGTCCACCCCCCGTTCCCCGGTTTGTGTATTTGTTGTCCAGTTTTCCCTTCAGAGGGAAGCTTGGAGGAGGGCTGTTGAGAAAGGCCCAGGAGCTAGAGTGGGTGGGAGCAGTGACCAGGGAGATGGTGGGCGGGTCCCTGGGGCGTGGCCTGGCTGGACAGGTGTCCCCGGGCTCCTTCGGAGGGGTCTGGGACCCAGGTACATGGCCTGGTCATGTTGGTCCCTTGCGGGCACCAGCAGCGTGACCCACCCAAAGTGGAGGAGGGCGCCACCTGCAAGAGAAAGTGCCGTTTGCACTCCTGACCTTGCTGGACCGCCTCCTGTTACCTTCAAATGGAGGAAAGTAGAAGCTTGGGTGCCCAGGCGTGGCCATCATCTTAACCCAGTGGAGACGTTGTTCCCAGACTTTAAAAACATTCACTCTTCACTTTCTTATAAAGCTCCCTGCTATACACAGTCATTATGATGTGTGAATAACTTGTTTGCTTATACAAGTTTGTTCCCAGGTACCATTTGTTGAATGAATGAATGAATGAACAAATAGGAAATACATTAGTTACATTGTTGTGAATCTGAATAATGAACCTGGCAATGTGGTGTCATCTCTGCTCCAGCAGGACTAGGCTCCAAGTCTAGCAGGGCCCTTGATGTCCCCTTGTCCCCCATTCCCATGTACCGTGCTTCTCTATATCACACTTCATGCCTCCTCCTTGTGGTGGTGGCGGTTTATGAGCATGTCTTGGGCCACTCATTTTACTGTAAGCTCTTTGATTAATTTCAGAGGGCTCTGTGCCCAGTTGTCGCTCAAATACAAATGTGACTCCTCATTCTGGGCTAAACTACACCTGAGGATGGATGGAATAAGAACCAGCTTCCTAGAGCCCTTTGGCCCTGGAAGAGTGGAGGGAGAATCACTGGGGAGTGAGCAGGATTCCAGGACCTGGGAAGCGCCCCTCCCCACTGTGGAATTTCTCTCTCTTTCCCACTTTCACTCCCTGCTGATCTTCCCAAGGGCTTGAAATAGAAAGAGTTTGAAATCTTTGAGGGTGCCTCTCTCTGCAAAAAGGTCCTGGCCCCAGCTGGAAGCCATAGCATCCAGTGCCCACTCTTCATCCCCTTTCTTCCTTCATCTCTTGTCCCCTCCACATTGTCCCCCCCCTGCTGCTGGCAGATTTATTTATTCATTCATTTCAAACCAGTTACATTAATTGAGCATCTACTATGAACTGGGCGCTGGGAGGGGTTTTCACGGCTCCTCCTCTTCCTCCTCCTCCTCCTCCTCCCTTTCAGGAGGAAGACAGGCAGCAATGCAACTCACCTGAATACAGTGACATGTAGTATCCGCCCAATGCTGTCACAGGCACAACACTGGACACACCGAGGAAAAAGCAACTAATTCTGACCAGGAGGGCCTGAGATGCCTTCACAGTGGAGGTGGCATTTGAGTCAAGCCTGGAAGGGGGAGTAGAGTTTTGACAAATGGGCAGTTTTGATAGCACTTCAGGGAACAGTGTGAGTGAGGACATGGAAGCGCATATGGGCAACATGTAGAAAGAGCAAAGGAAGAGAAAAGGGAGGGATAGAAGTCCGACGGCCAAGCCGGCAGTTTGGACTTGATGTGGCAGGAGTTGATCTTCAGATCTGACTGGACTCTCTGTTCCTCCTTCCCAGCTCTGAGAGTGGTCAGGCATTGGTTTGCTTCAGTGATAGCAGACAGGCTGGCTCCCTGAGGGCAGGGATTGATTTGCCCACCATGACATCCCTAATGCCTGGCTCAGTGCCAGAGTCATAGTCAACACTCAATAAATACCTGCCGAATAAATAAATGATAGATTTCACAGGGTAACTCTGCTTTCTGAGGACGTGAAACCAAGAATTCTGAGCCTCGGCCTGAGTCCACCAGGAAGTGCTGCCATGGATCAGTGATGGGGCGGGAGGGGCACTGGGGCAGTCTTGCCATCCCCGCACTAGATGACACCTCCAGCCATCCCTGCAGTGCTTCGGCCCTGGGAGAAGAAGGTAGCCCAGATGAGCCTCAGCTATCAAGTTGTGTCGTTGCTAACTTTTGGGAATTAAGATTTATTCATTTAACTGGCAGGCCTTGTTTTGGGCGTGCTGCTGTGTGAGAAGGGTACGCCTGCCATTCTGGGGAAGGCCTCCAGTGTGGACGCTCCCCTGAGATCCCTCATTCTGAAAGGCTTAGAAGTGGTTTTGAAACAGGCAGAACTGATCTGTGGTGTTAGCAGCCAGGCTGGTGGTGCCCATGGTGGGGAGATGTTGCCTGGAAGTGGGAGGAGGGGGCCTTCAGAAAGTAGGTCACATTCTGATCTTTGACCTGGGTACTGGTTACACAGGTGTGTTTATGTTGTGAAAATTCCTCAAGTTTTACCCGTAGGAATTATATGCTTTTCAGTATGTGTGCTTTACCTCATTTAAAAGTTTACTTTTAAAAGAGAGAGAGAGTTGTAAAAGATGAGGCCTGAGGAGTGCAGCCTTAGGCGGAAAGGCTGGAGTTAGGGTCAAGATTCCGGCAGGTTGCAATTCTGTCCATTCCCAGAAGGGGGCAGCATTGTGCCACTTGATAACCTGCAAGACTGGAGAACGAGCTCCTTGTTTCTGACCCCGCCCCTTCAGGAGGCTTAACGCTACTGATTTTGATCATCCTACTGGTCTTTATCTTTGGGATCCAGATTATTCCCTCCCTCCTTCCATCCCAAAGACATCTTTTTTCTTTCTCTTAAGAGTGACCAAAGCCATGTACTCAAAGTGAGAAAAGACAGGAAAAACCTGGAACTTCCCTGGTGGTGCAGTGGTTGAGAGTCCGCCTGCCAATGCAGGGGACACGGGTTCGATCCCTGGTGGGGAGGATCCCACATGCCGCGGAGCAACTAAGCCTGTGCGCCACACCTGCTGAGCCTGCTCTCTGGGGCTCGCGAGCCATAACTACCAAGCCTGTGTGCTGCAACTACCGAACCCCGTGTACCTAGAGCCCGTGCTCCGCAGTAAGAGAGGCCACCACAATGAGAAGCCCACGCACCGCAACAAAGAGTAGCCCCTGCTCACCACAACTAGAGAAAGCCCACATGCAGCAAAGAAGACCCAAACACAGCCCAAAATAAATAAATAAAGAGTAGTATTTAAAAAAAAAAAAACAGCAAATTCATCCTCCTGCCACTGAGCACAGCAGGGACAAGGTTGCAATCTGTCTCTTTTGTGTTAGGCAGCAGCATGTAAAATTATTTGAGGAAGATTCTTGAAAGATTAGTGCTCAAAAACGTGCATCCTGGGCGTGTGAGAAATCAGCCCCGTCGAGCCACTGATGGCAAGTGAAGGCACCAGTGGGGCTTGGGGAGGCATCCCTTCTGTGTAGAACACTTGTGCAGTTTGCTTTGTAACCAGTCTCTTCATCTGCCCAATGAAACGTAGCCATACGATTTTCTCCTTCTGTTTTAAAACTGTGTTGTATTGTTTCTGTAATGAGGTTAAAATTCAGGTGCCACCTCAAATTGGATGGAAGGCAAAGATGGCTTCAGGAGCTGGCAGCCCCAAACATCCTGTGTCTTCCTCCTTCCATCCCGCCATCCGTCTGTTCATTCGCATTTGTTCATCCATCCATCCATGTTTTGAACATGTTTAAAGAGCCTGTTGTCTGTTGAGTACAGTGCTAAGCACTGGGATAGAGGGAAGGACAAGAGAATGCTCCTTGCCACGGTGTGGGTAGGGCGGGGGGCGGACGGGTATTTATGTTGTAATCACAGTGCAACCTGGTCATGCTCTTCATGGCGGCAGGGTGTGCTGGACGTGGCAGGGCACAAAGGAGGGTTCGGAGCTGCGTGAAGGGGACTGTGTGCAGGGTACAGGGACAGCCACCAGAGAAGGGGATGCCTGAGCTCAGTGGTAAAGGTTGGGTCCAGGTTTCCCCAGGAACCCAGGCTGAGGTGGGCAGTCCTGCTGAATCCTAGGAAGCACGGCACATTCTGGGAATGGCCAAGTGTCCGTGTGACCTCTGTGAGGAGCAGGGGCATCTAGATGTGAGAGGAGAGGCCAGGAAGGTAGATGGGGCTGATGGTAGAGAGAACTGCATGCTTGGTCTGTGGGTACAGTTCCCTGAGCTTCCTGAGGAAAATGCAGATCTGGGTCCTTGGGCATCAAAACCCCAACCTACCCTGGATACGGCTCATGTGGCCCGAGGACACAAGGTTCCCACAGTGTCTATGCCAGTGTTCCTGAGAAACAGGGACCCCAGACACCATTGCTCCCCCTTCAAGGTGCTTCTGTATTAAAATGCATCATGAGATCCAAGTGCATTGTATTTTTAAATCATTTTTCATATCTTCCCATCACTTACATTTTCTGGGAATCTTGCTGGGATGTGGCACAAAAGGATGTCATTCTGCCAGTGGTGACATTGCTGGTAGAATTTCTTGGAGGTGGAAGGAAGGCAGTTTTATGACTCAAAAGAGCTTATTATTAAGATAGATCTTAGAGCCGGAACAATGGGGTGACTATTTTTATGCGTATGCACATGTGAAATTTCTTCCAAATTAACACGGTACCATGCTGGACGGGCCCTGTGCCACTGAATAATTTGACTGAGGCTTCAAAAATACGTGTTACATTTCCATTTGATGTTAAATATATGGGTCTTTTCCACGTTGGAAAATACCCACACACACACACATACCACCAAACTCACACATGCACACACGCTCATAACAAGATTTTAAAATACGAAGGCCAGGAGTCCTTTTTTTCTAGCTGACCTTCATCTTTTTCCCAGTCAGCCTCTTTGTTCCACTCTGTCCCTCTGAATCCACTAGAAAGTTTCCTTTAAACTGCCTCTGTCCACACAGCTGCTGTGACAGGGGCTGCACAGTGTACAAATCAGAGGCCTGTCCAGAGGCCTTACCCTGTATCAGGGTTCATCTACATGAGCCTCGAGTGTGAAATGAGATCCTGTTAAATTAACAAAGACAGCGCCCTCTACCTCCATCACTAGAGCTAGGTTTGTGGTCTGCTTGGCCTCTTTGAGGTTATTGGGTTTTTGAGCCTCTAAATAAAAGCCATTCCATGTAAGTGAGCTTGAAGCACCCGAGGGTTTGTACATCAATAGGCTCGTCATGCTGGGGGTGATATTGGTGGAGAACATCAATCTGTCCTCTCATTCAGACGTTCCTGCCTGCTGCTTTGTAAGAGTGAAATACAGGCATGTGCTCTCAGCAGAGGTTTCCACAAATCTTTGAGTTTGGCATAGCTCTTGCTCGCATGCTTGAAAACTGAGTAACAATTTCAAATCTGAAACAAAGTAATTTCAGTTGGAGGGTCAACCCCTGCTTGTCCTCTTAAAAGAAAACATCTATAGTTCACTATTCAGCCAGTAAGGGTGTGACTAAAACAGCTTTTTAAAACATAGGCACTATTAAAAAAAAAAAGGCACTATAAATAAATTGTAATCCACCCATATGTAAAATGCTAGATAGATGTTTAAAAATGAAATAGATCTGGGGAATTCCCTGGCTGTCCAGTGGTTAGGACTCAGTGCTTTCACTGCTGGGGCCCCGGGTTCAATTCCTGGTTGCGGAACTAAGATCCTGAAAGCCTCTCGGAGCAGCCAAAAAAAAAAAGGAAATAGATCTGTATGGACTGATAATAACTGCCTCATTAGAGGGGAATAGGCTTGGGAAGGCGGGGGCAGGGGTGTTTGAATTTGAACAGAAAGGGCATATTCATATATAATTTGTATGATTTAAAAATTTTAAAAAGAATATAAGCAGGCACTGTATAAAAGTTAAGGAATAAGTAATCTTCTTGAGCAAAACCCCAGCGTAAACCTGTCTGTGTCCTCCTGAGCCCTTCATTACTCCGGGCTCAGCATAACTGACATTTGTACAGACCTTTAAAATTTACAAGTATTTTCATGCAGTCATTTCATTTAATTCTCCCAACAACCCTTTGAGGCAGGTTTTTAAAATCCCCATTTTACAGAGGAGCAGACTGATCCTCAGAGTAAGTGACTTGCCTTGGCTCATAAACGTCTTTGAGAAGCAGAACAGAGATTCAGATCCAGGCCTTCCAGATGCGAGGCCGGGTGTTCTTTCCACTTTGCCACATCGGAAAGTAGTTAATTTCTTCTGATTTGACTTAATTTCCTTATCGCTTATTTGTAAGGAGCCATTTGTTCAAGTTGGATTTACAAGTGGCATTGGTCAGCCTGTTTTCACGCAGGGCAGTTATCTCTACTCATCAGCTGGTAAGGCTGGTACTGCTGTTTTCTGGATGCTTTGAACCCCTGCCCCACCAGTTTTCTTTTTCTGTTATCTTTCCTCAGAGAGCCTTTTCATAAACTGCTGGCCCAAGGCCTTGTCAAGGGGCAGACATTCCGCCTACCATCTGGACAGTATCTACAGCGAGAGGAAGTAGATCTCACAGGTAAGAATGGCCCATCTAGTCCCATCCAGGTGCTCACAGAAAACCAAACAGGAGAACGCTGCCAGGCCCTGGCTGGGCAGGAATCCAGGAGAGCAACCCTTTAGCCTCACGGTCTCAAAGCCTCAGCTGGCTCTGGGCTGGCGCCCTCTGAGGCTGAGGCTGGCTGCCCCTCAGCCCCGTCCCATCCAGCTCAAGTGTCAGTTCAGTTTCTGGAAGTGTTTTCTTTTGTGTATAACATGTAGTCAACTCTGGCATCACCTCCTGTCCTAGCCTGTGTTTGACAGCCCATCTCAGGGACAGAGCCCCCAGACCCAAGAGACATTCTTGTAAGACTGGGGCATTCTCGGCACATCTCCCCCCGTGGTCTAGAGGGGCATTTCAGAACGTCAGGGGCGACCACTCTACTTGGGCCCCCAGGTGGAATTCCTCCCCCTGACCCCCTGGACTTCCCCTTCTCCCAGCTTTCCCGAGCCTTTTCCTTCCACCCTGTGTTTTCACTCATCCTCAAAGGTCTCTAGGTGGCATGATGAGGGTGTATCATGTGCACCCAGCATACAAATAAATTACATGTTAGAAAATTGGGAGGTGGCTGTGAGAAACTCTGGCCATTAAATTTAGAATAACTCATGCTTAATGGATGAAACTAGATAAACCCAACAACCCCTTAAATGGTAGGCAGCCTCCCAAGCCAAACACTAGAGAGAAGGTTTAGGTGGAAGCAGGCAATGGGATTACCTAGTTAAAGCAGTAATTCCTCAGGGTTTGGAAGGGTCACCATGGTCCTTGGGAGAAAAAGAAGCTGGAGAAGCAGAAATTGGCAGTGTTTCTCCAACACTTGCCAGAGGGTAAGGAGCTAAATCCAGGGGACACATAACTTTTAGCTGTTGGTGAAGGGCTCTCTGTGTCATGGGCAGGGCTGCTACGTATGACTGTGCAGTTTGTGCAATGCACAAAGGCAGCCGGCTGAGGGGGTGAACAGGGCCCGAGATCCAGCCACTCACCCAACTATACACCTCAGGGCCACATCTGCCAAGAGGGGGCACCTTTTTCTAACTTCTCAACTTCTCTGTCCAGAAAGATGCCTTTTTCCTAATTTTCACAGCAGTGTTATAAAGGCTTGCTGCAGCCTGGACGGGGGGTGTGGGGTAGAGGGGGCAGTGGTTCCCTGCCTCACCACAGCTTGGATAAAACATCTTCCAGGACTTCAGTCTCCCTTTGCTCTGATGTCACGGGGTCAAGCATTGTTGTGAACATCTTTTCCCTTCCCACGCAGACTTGCCCCCAGGGGGAGAATATGTACGTGGATCAGCAAGGGCAGGCATCTGTCTCCTTAGTGGGTGTGCCTCTCATGAAATAATGGAGTTGGCTTGTAGGTATATAGGGAGTGAATTTGGTTGCTGTTAGAGGGAGTATTTAGCTGGAAGGAACAGAAATCCACACAAAGGCAGGTTTCGCACAGGGATGTAGGGACATCGCCCAAACCCAGCTGCAGGAAGTACAACATGTAGGAAGCCGCCGGGCCACTCCTCTCTCCTCTCTCTTTCTCGAGCCTCCAGTTCCTCTTCCTGCTCCTCTCTGTTCTTCTGCCGTGTTCTCCTTCCTCTGCCAGGCTCAGATTCTGCTCTCCCTAATTTCAGTTTACAAAGTGACCTTTGGCAGCCGCAGAGCCACGTCTTGCCCCATCTCCTTAGGACCTTCTGGTTCCAGTGCCCAGCAGCATTGAGACAGAGTTTCTGTCTCTTAGTTCCAATTCCTGAGGAGGAGGCTTAGCCTTCTCAGATGTCCTTCCTGGTCCCAGACACTGGAGCTTGGCAGCAAGGTCACCTCATCCAAACATGGCCGTGGAAGGCCTCCTCCATCAGCACCATCTGGACCGATGGTGTGTGGGTGGGGAGGAGACAAAGAACAGGGCTCCACAACGGAACACCACGTTTACTGTGAGCCCAGCGGGCTAACTCCATGCATGGGCCTCGATGGTGCAAGATCATGTTCTGGTGCCTTCAGCACGGACGGGGGACCTAGCCTCCAGGTGAAGTGACCTCTCAGGTGCTTTGCTGCTCCGAGACCCTGACTGGTCATCTGCCAGTTTCCAAAGGAGACCCTGAATCCGTAAAGAAGAGAGCAATGTGCGAGTCTTCCTTATCCTTTTTCACTTTCCTTTTTGTATATAAGTAATTTACTTTTTTTTAAAAAAGGGAAATTGCTTTGTCTTGTTTTGTGATTGAGAAAAAGGAAGATTTGTTATGGGAGGTGGGCCTCATTTATTTGAAAACAAAAACATTTTTATGACGTCTAGAGGGAGAGAATGAGTCGTTAAATGAATTAGTGGAATTCTTTAAATTGACACTTATAATTGCTCACCCAGTATTTTCTTATTGAATATACTGTTATAGAACCAATTCGGCATCACACATCCCCTACCGATGCAATTTTCTGGCGTCTAGGTTCTGTTCCTGTTCATGCAAACACGAGGGAGAAGTTAGAGGTGACTTGGGAGAAGATGAGCAAATCCAAGCACAATGGCGTGGACCCCGAGGACGTCGTGGAGCAGTATGGCATTGACACCATCCGGCTGTACATCCTTTTCGCCGCCCCTCCTGAGAAGGATATCTTGTGGGACGTAAAGAGTAAGTCACCTTCCTCTTCCCAGCCTGCCTCCTCCGTGATCCGCCTCGGTGCCGAAGGAATTCAGGGAAGGAAATGTCTTTGCTGAGTCAATAGTAGGGTTCTAGGAATCAGCTCTGTGAAGCAAGTAGCAATTTGCCCAACATCCTGTGCCATTCCTAGGCCAGTTTTCTCAGATGTAATGAGCCTCAAGCCTTTGGGGAAGCTCCCTGTGACTGCAGACTCACAGTCCTCACCACAGCCCTGCTGACCCAGCCCCCAGGGCAGGGCCCCAGAGCCTGCCTTCAATGAGTCTGTGGCGTTCTCATGCAGGTTCTACGAGGATCCCACTTTGGAAACGTTTCCTTGAGCCAGACTGGCGTTTGTGGTACTCCTGGGCCCGCTGTGGTCCACAGAGGCCAGTCCCCTTTTGGTCTAACCTGAAAGGTTTTTTCTAGAATTGTGTCATTGCCCCTCACCAGTCCAGAAAACCCCACATGGGGCCTGGTCCTGATGTTACCTGTGACCTCTTCAGTCACCCATGGTAGCCTTCAGAGGCCCCCGCAGGGGAGATTCGTCCCTCCAAAGTTGTTTAGACCTAAAATGGTGTGAGGTAAAATAATCTCAGGTATCTGGATATCCTAGAATAAGGTGTCCAACAGTAATCAGTAATTCAGTTTTCCTTCATGTGGTCTTATCCAAGTGTTATGGGAAAAAGAAATCAGGTGCCTGGAATCACCGTTCAGCTCAACACACCATTTCTAGTGAGAAGTGTGGTCTGGAGCAGTGGCCACAGATGCCAGTCCTGGAACTAGAATCCCTGGGGCCACTCAGGCCTGGGTTCTGGCTCCGCAGCCCTCCCTGTGGGACCAGCTGCAGGAATCTGTTCCTCACAAGCCTTCCAGAAGATCCTGCTGTGCAGCCAGGCTTGGGAATGTCTAGTCCAGTGGCTAAAGTGTAAAAGACCTGAACTGGCCCTAATTTGGTTAGCCATGTGACCCAGCGCCACCAGGTGAAGCTGTTCAACTTCTCCAGATCAGATGAACAGCTGATTTGATGAACACATCTGAAATATGTGATACGTACAGATCTGGCGAGGACAGGGATTGTGTTAAAACACCTCAGGCTGTGCAGCACTGCAGCTGAGAGTGCGGTCTGTGGACCACTGCCGCCTCTGCATGTTACCTGTCCACGTGAGATGGGACACCTGCACCAGTGTAAGTCAACCCTGTCTCCAAGCACACTGTTAGTTCCGAGGACCCTTTTGTCACAGCAAGCTTTCTTAACCAAGGAGGCAGTACCCTGATGCACATCCTGGCCCAAGCTTCTAAGCTTGTTGTGGGCCAGTGACAGTTGGTGGAAACCCTTTGTGTAGCCCTGCCGTCCTGTACTCTGAATATCTGGGGCTCTAAGAAATGATAGAGTCAGTCCTGGTCTGAGTTCCCAGACACTGGAAGCCAGGAAGGACCCTCCTCCGTGCCCTTGGAGTGATCCACCGGGCACAATGAAGTGTCTCTTCATTCACAGGTGCTTTGTCACTTAGGTGTAACCAAACCAATCATTCTCACATGTCTCTCTTTCTCTCTCTCATTCACTGACATTACACTCAGCCGACGCTCTCCCTGGGGTACTGAGATGGCAGCAACGTCTCTGGTCCTTGGCAACTCGATTTATCGAGGCCAGGGTTTCTGGGAAGGTTCCCAGGCCTCAGCTGTTGAGTAACGAGGAGAAAGCCGAGGCCAGGAAGCTGTGGGAGTACAAGAACTCCATCATCTCTCAGGTCAGAAACCTTCCAGGGGACACTGGTTGATTCTGTAACTGAGCCCTCGTGATCTGTGTGGCTCGCCCTGCCTTGGGGTGGGCACTCTGGGTCTTCCTCCTTTCTTATTATGGTGGCCCACTTGCCTTGATTAATTGGTCTTACTGCTTTGGGTATTTCTCCGAGGTGGAGCAACAGTGCAAACGTTGTTATGAACAGAGATGCTCTCAGGAAATGGCTCCCTCTAATGGTGCCTCCCATTTATCCATCCCGGATCTCAAGAAGCTGCCCACTTTCCATGTTTCCATATTTAACACATCCAGTAGAGAACCAAATTTAATATCATACTGATGACACACTGTATATGTTATAAAAACAGAAACAGAATTTTAGAGTTGAAAGGGGCTTGAAAAGACTCTCTTCTTTAGCCTCCTCATCATCCTGTCTGTGGGCAGAGCTGAGACACAGAGAGGTTAAATGTCTTATGAAAGTCACACAACCAGTGAGGAACTGAGCAGAGAGTTCCCTGATACTCAGAATAGCGGGTACTTTCCCACTCAGGTACTTTGTTACACAATGTTCACATGAGTTATTGTGGGTTAAATTTTACAGGTAAAATAATTGTTCACTTTATCTTCTTAGAGAATAGTATATTATTCTCTAAATCATTTTAAAAGATTCTTCATTGATAGCATCCCTTTAAATTGTTCATCTAGAAGTCTGCTATAATACCATGACATTCACCTTTTTTAAGAACTTTGTGAAAAAATGTCATATATCTTTGAAAGAAGGCCCTTAGGAAATCTGAAGCCATTTTTTAATGGGTACCAGATACCCCAAATTCTCCTTAGGCTGAATTTTTTTTTTAAGTTGTGCTGATTCAAACTTTGAAAGTTAGCCAAGGTCACTTCGCTGGACTCTGGCAACTGATTACATTGAAGGAGCAGGGCTTTTCCTCTGGTTTGTATAACCTACAGTGGCCCTGGGTCCAGCATGGTCTCATTTAGTGACACTTCTTCAGCTTTATTTTCATCCTCTCTACTATAGTGTAGAGAAACAGAGCTCACGGAATTGAATTCAGTGATCTGAGTGATGCCTGAATGATCGTTTTCATACCCCATATTTTCTCTTTGGATTTGGCAAATTCTTCTCTTCTGTCAGATAATGGAATTGGGTTATTTCAACAAGTTGGAAACTCTTGACATCTTAAGGATGTGTTATTTTTCTATATCTTTGCCCATGGTCAAAATTGAAAAGCACACCAACAGGAAAAAGCTGACAAATCGTATCTGTGTTCTTGTGTTGACTCCGTATTTGAAAATGTAAAACTAACCTTATCCCATATACCAATAATCTTCACTGTGAATTGAAGTCATGTAACCACGGAGAAGTGACATCCTTTACCCCATCTCCTGTTTAATATTTTGATGTTTGCTCATCAAATGGGTCCCGCCTCCTTTTCAGGTAATGATCAATGTTTTCTTAGGCACCTACTATGGGAACCAACACTGTCCCAGATATGGGGGAAGAGTAACAGTCTTGAGTGGTGGAAAAAACATTGACTTTGATTTTAAAAACCTTTGTGCTGACGAAACATTAAAGTGACTATTTGAGATAGTGAATACACTTATAAATATCTTTTATTGCATGCATTTAGTTTCACATTTTTTGGATAATTCAGTTTTTTTATGGAAAGCTTAAAGGAAATTTGAACAAAGTGAATAATTCAACTTTTTACCAATAGGTGACTGCCCATTTCACAGAGGACTTCTCACTGAATTCTGCGATTTCTCAACTGATGGGACTCAGCAATGCCCTCTTGGTAAGTGGCCCGTCTGTGCTCATTTGCTGGTAACCAAGGAGGGAGCGTGGCTTCCAGTCACATGGTGAGGTGGCCTGCAGCTCCTTGAGGGCAGAGACTATGCCTTTCTGGATGTTTTATCTCTGAAGTCTGGTGTATAGTAGGTGCCCCATAAAGTGAATGGGTGTGACTGAGTTAACTGATTAGCCACACCTCAGGAAGACACTGAGTGTTTGCAGGAACTGTCAAAGAATGGGGAACCCTGAGCTCCCTGAGGGGCGCAAGAGGACCCCTGTCCTGGAGGTTCCACATTGCAGAACCTTTGAGCAAGTCTCTGTATTTCCCACTGGTTCTGTGCACATAGGAAACATAGCTGAGTGGTTAAGAATTAAGACCAACCTGGATTCTAATCTGGTCTCCATCTCTTGGTTAGCCGTGTACCCAGGGACAGATGACTCTCCCTCTCTAACCCTCAGCTGCTTTATCTGTCAAATGGGGTAACAATACTGCCCTCAAAGGGTAGTAGAAACCAAATGAGTTAGCATCAGACCGCGGGCGTGGTTAAATGCTCAGTCAACAGTAATATATCTGCTCAGGAATTCCCTGGCGGTCCAGTGGTTAGGGCTCTGCGCTTCCATTGCAGGGGGCACGGGTTCGACCCCTGGTCCGGGAAACTAAAATCTTGCAAGCCACGCAGCACGGCCAAAAAGACAAATAGTAATATATCTGCTGTTGCTACTCCAGCTATTTTTAATACTATGATTAAACGGGGAGAGTTCTTTGCCCAGAGCAAAAATGATGTTGAAGAGGGTTTCTTCCTGCCTGTTTGTGTCTCTGGATTTCACGTACACTCATGGCCTTTCTTACCCAGGCTTATCTTGTACACCTCAGTGTTCTTACATTGCTGTTCTTTTCTGTTCCTCAGCAAGCTTCTCAGAGAGTTGTTCTCCACAGCCCTGAGTTTGAGGATGCTCTGTGCGCCCTGATGGTGATGGCTGCTCCCATGGCCCCTCACATAACCTCGGAGCTCTGGGCAGGTAGGTGGGGAGGCCTTGCTTGACCAGTTACTACTGACCAGCATGTGCTCCAGCCTCTTGTTGAGCATTATTCAGGACTCAGATGTCCTCAGCCGTGGGGTCCAGCGTTTGGCATCTGCACTTGGGGCCTCTCTGTGGAAATGGGAATGAAGTGAGAAGGTGCTGTGCAGGAGGACTTGATGGTTATTCTGGGCCCCGTTCTCCAGACCTTGTGTTCAGAGGTCTCCTGTGACTTCTGCGGATGTTTCAAAGGAGCTTGCAGAAGACAGGCAGCCTACGGATGCTGTGTTTACATCATGCTTTTATCTGGGGGCCTCTGAGAAATAGCATTCATTTCTTTTTCATAATTATTTTAGCTCTTCTCACCTGTTTATTCTTCTCAGTAGAACTCTGGCATAGTTCTGTTAAGTTCTCCCAGAATCTCCTTGAGATTTTGATTGAGATTTGGTTAAACCTAGAATTAAGTTGGAAAAGTTTCACATTTTTACCACATCTAGGCTTCCATCCCAAAACATGATCTGTCTCTCCATTCATTCAAGACTTTTCTCATGCCTAGGCAAGTTTTGTAATTTTCTTCATGTAGGTCCCACACATTTCTTAAGATTATTCTCAAGTATTTTATCTTGCCACATTTCATTTTTGTTATTGTGACTGGAATCTTTTTTCTTTAATAATTTTTGACTGGTAATGTCTGGCATATAATTTTTAATATTACTTTACTTCCTTATTTTCTAACCAGATTCCCTACCAATCTCTCCTCCTTCATTTAAGGGGTAGAATCCTCTTGGATTTTCTAGGAGTCTATGATCAGCAAATAAGGTTAAGTTTTCTCCTTTCTGATAGTAATGCCCTTGTGTCTGTTTACTTTCTTTAATATACTGCTTAGAAAACTGTATGTAATGTTAAAGAATACTGGCAACAGCCAATCTTGTTTCATTTCCAGATTTAAATGGAACACTTCCCTGTTAGGTATGGTGTTGGCTGTTGGTTTAGAGTAGATATTCCCTGTCATGTTAAGGAAGCGGCCTTCTAACCTTGTTTACCAGAACTCATCTTAGGAATTGGGAGGTAGATTTTACTTAACATCCATTCTTCAATTGTTGAGGTGTTGTATCCTTTGCTTTTAATATTCCCCTTTGCCCTGTTGTTATGACTTACGTCCAATTAATTGATTGCCTAATAGCCTATTGCGGGATAAAATTACCTTAACCATGGGGTAGTAAACCTTTAACATACTGTTAAATTCTATTTGCTAGTGTTTTATTTAGAATTTCGCAATTATACGCCTAAGAGACACCAGTTTTTTCTCAGTATGCATTGTCAGGTTTGGGAATAAGGGTTTTGCTGACTTCACCAAGTGAATTGAGTTGCTTCTGTGCTTTAGAACAGACTATACAGGACAAGAAGTTCACCCATTCTTTGCTGAATAGACAGAATGCCCTAAAGGGAGGGTGGTATTAGGCCCTGCCAGGCTACTGCCATATTATATTAGATTATGTAGCCTTTCATTATCGCCTTAGGCAGGAAACATGCCTCTTTCATTTAGCATTGGTGATCACATTAAGTCTTTTAAATGGCACACTGTTAATTCTTTCCTAGTCTTCCCTTCTTTTAAAACAAAACTTATCTAATTTATAATAAACGTGTTTACTCTGACCCTAGAATATACAGATCTCTCCCTTTTATCATCCTTTTTTGTCCCACATTATCTGTCTGCCTCCTTCATTTCATTTCTCCCAGGAGGGACTGATGTAAATGGGGTTTTCAGAAACTCCCTTCTTGCATGCCCCTCCAGTCTCTGTGTTTTAGGGCCAGGATTTGGGGGGGGTTGCAGAGAGGGTCTGCTGTCTCCAGGGTCCTGTCCCTGCCCGGCATGTCTTACCAGACAGGTGTACACTGTGGTGTTACCCCATTAGTCTGTCCTTCAATTGTGTGACAAGATCTCCAGCAGGACATACACTAAAGCAGTATGGTAGAAACTGGCCCATTTCAAACTTTGCTCCATGTTTTTTTCCACACACAATACCAGTGGGCTTTTGTGAGCTGTGTTATAATAAGGAGTGGGTCTAGACTGAGTCTTAGTTTTGCTAGCATGTCTCATTCAGCCATTCAGTAAACATTCATTGAGAATGTATTTTGTGCCTGGCTCTGTTCTAGGCATTGGTGGGAAAGCTGGGGAGGCCATTCTGAGAAGCGGGCATTGCAGTCTGTGTTCATTCACTTGAGAAGATCTTCCCTCAAGCTTTACAAATTCATGGCAACTAATTTTTTTTTTTTTTAATTCAAAGAAACAATGGGAAACCTTTGTCTCCTGGCTCTGCACATGTGTATGTGTGTGGCTCCTCTGAATGAGCATCGGGGGCTGTAGCACAGTCAAGTGAGGAGTCCTACACACCAGGCATATCACCCTGGTCATTAACTCACAGCTCTTTGTCAGGTGCCTTCTGGAGAGAATGGGGCCACGACCCCTTCCTGCCTCTCCCAGCAGCGGATAAGGGCCAGTGTCACAAGGTGTTGAAAGTCCTTTGCAAACAGAAGTGCTATGTTGTGAGGGTCATTATTGTCATCCCACACTGTCAGTCACTCTTGTCTCAAGGCTTTGGGACAGTTTTTACACACATTTGGTTTATTCTGCAAAACATAGCTTTCATATAACTTCTGGTTTCATTTCTGCATCTTTGAAAGATAACCTCACAATGACTATAATGGAAATGTGGTCAGTGAGGGTAGGATGTTCAGAAATTACTATTTCTCAGAGTTCTCCAGAGAAGCAGGTTTTCATAAAAGAGATCCTCCCCCAAGGGCAGCAGAATTGAGATCTGTCTTCTGGGGACAATTTGGGGTCCATGGGCAAAATGGCCACCATGGCTCTGGATAAAAGGAAACCTTTAGAGAAGCCCAAAGTACTTCTCTACCGATCACTTAAAGAATCAGTGGAGACCCAAGAAACAGAACCAGTGTCTTGGCAGTGTGCACACTTCAACAGGATGAGGAAATCTTTTTTTCCTTCCTGAAACTTTGGATCTGAGAAGGTCAATAGACCACATCTGAATTTACAAACTTATCTTTTGTTTACCATCATAGAATATTGTCCTATCTATGAGGGTGTTAGGGAAATTTTGCATATTTGGAGTTACTGATACTGTTTCTACACAAAGGACACAAGGTTTCCTTTGTTGGTGGATAGTAAAAAAGCAGAAAATCACCAAACAGGGAGCTCCTTGATGGTACTCTGGTTAAAGGTATAATTTTATCATCATCAAAAATGACCTTTCTAAGAATATATCAGCAATACAAATGAGCTGGTTTTATCTTATATACAGAATAAGGGCAACTGCCTCAGGTCCCGCTCTTGGGCAGTTGGTGGGGGGAACTACAGCAGCTACGCAGGTGTAAAGCAGGGGAGGAGCCTGACAGCAGCTAAAATACTCTAACATGCACTCCCTCGCCAAAGCTCCATCAGGAGGCTTGGTGTCCATCTGTAAGATCCACCCTCCCCCAAGTTGTCGTCCAATCTACTGGCTGCCACCACCAACTGGGTTCAGATAATACAGGCTATGCCTTGGTAAATGCTTTTGGCAGTTTTAGGTATGAGTAAGTGTGCCTCCTCAGGATGACCCTCCTGCTCCCCCTCTACACGAGGAAATCATTCTAATGCACAGCGCCCAAGTTTCATTTCCATAGTCTTTTTCTTCATCCTTAGAGGGAAAATGTTTTTTGGAAAAAAAAAAGATCAGGGTTTGGCTGGGCATCTAGTCTAGTATTTAGCTCAAAATGATATTCCAACAGTATTTAGGTTCACATATATTCATCTCAATTCAGTTCAGACTCAAATTCACTGTTGGTATTAGTCATCATATTATTAATCACAGTCTTTTACTGAGCCTTGCTCAGGGTTTGTTAGGAAGCACCTGTCTATGCCTTTTTCCAGAGGTTCAATTCTGCACCTTCCTTGGAAGGGTCACATCCTTGCCAAAACTCCATCGTGGGTGGTGGAACAATTTAGCTTGTGCATGCCCCCCCAAGAAATACATAGCTAATGATAAGAATGTACAGTGTCAAACTGGAGAGGGACAAAATGGTTCTAGTGACAAAATTATCTCTATCAGAGAGAAAAACTCTTCAGTGGGATTTTTTTCACAGCCTCCCATTCAGTGCTCTGAGGAGTTGCCTTGCAAATGTCCATTATTACTCTGCTCAGTCACACCCTAGGACAGCTGTAGCCCTCATTACTCATTTGTAATAATAGTAATACCTTGCATTTAATGTACTGCTTATCATATGTATGATATGTCCTATAACATTTATGATATATTTATTTACATTTAATTATAATTTAATGTATGTATTTTATAATGTACTGCTTTATCATATATGTATATATAGTACATTAAATTCACGATAATTTGATACCTATCTGTGAAGTAAATAATTAACCCAGCAGCCTTGAGTTACTCAAATCTTGTACATTCTCAGAAGGGCCTACTTGTACGACTAGCCTTTGGCTGGCTCCTAGGAACTGAGGTCTTAGAATGTTCCCTGTGCTACTAACTGATTAGGGCACTGTGCATGCTTGAGGTCTTGAACCACATTATACCAGGTTGTGTGGATAGTTTGTGTAAAAAATGTGATTTATGGTGAACACCTGCTTTCCTTCTGGGGGGTCTGAAGTTTCAGTAACTGCAGTCAGCACTGCAGTTACCCCAATAAAAACCCTGGACTCTTAGGCTCAAGCAAACTTCCCTGGAAGAAAACATTTTGCATGTGTTTCTGCAGTTCACTGCTGGGGATTTAGTATGTCCTGTGTGACTCCACTGGGAGAGGACTCTTGGAAGCTTATACCTGGTATCCTCCAGCTTCTGCCTGATGTACCTTTTTCCTTTATTGATCCTGCGTTTTATTCCTTTGCTGTAATAAACTATAGCCTGACTATAAAAAAAAATGACCTTTCTAACAGGCAGCAGCTTGGATGGATCTCAAGGGGATTATGGTGAGTGAAAAAAAGCCAATCTCAAAAGGCTATATACTCTATGATCCCATTTATAACATTCTTGAAAAAACAAAATTATAGAGATGAAGAACAATTAGTGGTTGCCAAGGGTTAGGGACTGGGCAGAAGGGGTGGTGGCCATAAAAGGGGAGAGGGAGCCTTGTGGTGATGGAACAGTTCTGTCTCTTGAGTGCAGTGGTGGTTATATGAAGCCACACGCACACACATTAGTGCTTATAAAACTGGTGAAGTCTGAATGAGCTCTGTGGATTGTACCAATGTCCATTTCCTGGTTTTGATATTGTGCTGTAGTTATGCCAGATGTTACCAGTGGGGGAGGCTGGGGGAGGGGTCACAGGACCTCCTGTACATTTCTTTGCAACCTCCTATGAATCTATAATTATTTCAATTTCTTTTGTTTGTTTGTTTTAAATTACCTTTCTAAACCCACAAGTCCTGAGTGTTGAGATTCTGGTTCTGGAATGTCATAGACGATGAGAGAGGAAGAAAGGGAAGAAGCAATTTATTTCTTGTTGTGGAAGGTTTTAATAGACACACACACACACACACACACACACACACACACACAACTGACCAGATGCAGCCATTCATCCCACTAGTGTGTGAGGCGCCCGTGTCTCCTGCATCGCTCTGCAGAGCAGCGTGAAGGAGCTCGTGGTGACGGGATGCGTCTGCCCTAAGTGCCCAAGGAGCGCTGCTCCTCGAGGGTGACCGCGCAGCTATACAGGCCTAGCTTCCGAAGAAAAGCCCGTAGAGCCAGCTGCAGAAAATAGCTCCACCCTCCAGTGTACCTCTCTGGGCTTCTTAAAGCAAAAGCAAAACCTAGATTTTTCATTGAAAAGTACATCTATACGCATATTGTGAAACCTTCAGTTCTTACAAAGGGTTTGTCCTAAGTTCCCTCCCATCCTCACCCCTATGCTCAGTTGTTCTCCCCAGGTACCTGCACTGCCAGTTGGATAGTTGATTTGACAGAACTCCATGCATGTATGTGAAATGTTTCTCTCTTACCATATGGAGTGTACAGAGTCATTCTATATCAACACTTACAGGCTGACCCTGTTCTTTTTTAACAGCTATATGGTGTCCTACCCAGTGAATATTCCATAGGTTATTAAACAGTCATCCACTGATGGGCATTTGAGTGATTTCTCCTCTTTTTCTGTTTTTTTGTGCTGCTTTGAGATGAGCCTCTTGTCCAAAATACAAGTTATTTAAAATGTGGTGATAAGATCTCCATTTCTGTTTCTCTGGCCATTTTTACAGTTTCAACAGTGATTTATCTATCTTGGTTTTTGCCTCCAGCTTCTACCTCTTGTCATCTCCAAGTCTTCCATCAGTACTTTAATTGTGAGGATCACAGCAAGGTGACCCTTTGCCTCTCTTAAGTTTCTGAAGTAACTCTAATCTTGAAGTATAGTCTACTACCATAAACCCATTTTTCTTTGTACAAATGGTGGTAAAATATTGTAGCGATATTGTTTTGCTGTACATATATGCTGTATTCATTAATGTCAACAAAACTGTAAATCTTGGGAATCCCCTGGCGGTCCAGCGGTTAGGATTCCACGCTTTCACTGCCAAGGGTGCAGGTTCAATCCCTGGTTGGGGAACTAAGATCGCACAAGGCACGCAGTGCAGCCAAAAAACAACAACAACGGCAACAACAACTGCAAATCTACAAATAATCTAGAAGTGTGGGAACACTTCTTGTAAGGGACGCTAAGATACTTGTAAGGGACAGTAAGACATCTGCTGATGTTCGGATGGTTTTATACATGAATGTGTATGCTGTGTCAGTGTTGTTATTTCAAACTAATGTCAACAGAACCCTTTCTGTGGGTAAAGGCTAATATGAAGTAGCACCACTTCCTGTCCATTTCCTTGGAAGTGCCAGGGCTGGACAAGGCATGATGGGGATGAGACACCACAGAGTCCCCAGGTCCTCCCCTGTGTGTATATGAGGATGGGGGTGGGGTGGAGACAGGCCTGAAGATGGCTGTCAGGAGAGGCCTGCCATCCACGGACACCATGACCACCCAGCGCTCACTCCGGTGCCATGGTGGCGTGGCGACCTCGCCAGCTCTCAGAGCGGGAGAGGAGGCTTGTTTCAGTTATTTCACGGGAAGGTCAGCGACAACAGCTCTCCAGAGGAGGGGCAGGAAGGGGGTGGGCTGAGAGCGACAGCTGGCCCTGCGTGGTGGCCTTGTGTGTGCAAGGGCCTTGCCACTTCCCAGCCTGTGTTCAGACTTTCTCCACATGCTTCCCAAAGGCCAGCTCTTGACCTGCCCTGTGTCACGTAAAGAAACCATTGTATTTGCCATGCAAATATTAGGTATTTTTACTACCCTAAAAAGAGCAGGAAGGCAAAAGCACTACGTAGAACCTGGGGTAGTGAGTTTCTGTTCCTCCCTGCTGAGCAGGATGGCCCCACTCCCATCTATATGGAATCGCTGGCGGGGGCCCAGGCCGCTATAAATAAGCATCCTGATTGCTCCAGGAAGGCTGGACTTCCTCATTTTTTTTAAAGTGGAATTTGTAACAGCTTCTGCCCAGAACGTTTGTGTCCAATGTCCTTTCATCTCCCAGGCATCCTGTACAACTGCCATGCGGAGATTTTGGAATGCTTCCCACTGCAGCTGGGTCACAGGACAAGGCATGCTGGCCCAGCCAGCTAAAATAAAGAAGTAATTATCTTCCTTCTGTGACCTCTGTCTTGCGATATGAGTCTTAATAGGATCCCTTCTGAGGAACAAGCAGGAAGCTCCTTTCTGCTTCTGCCAAAAGGCACATCTGTTAGAAATGGAGTAGGTTCATTAGAAGCATGGGAACCCCAGGACACAGGGGCCAGATGGGCCCCAGGAATACATCTTTTATGCTACTTGATTCTCACACCCCGATGGGCCTTCCCTTCCCCCAGGTTGACTAGCAGCACAGGGTTACAATAGGAGTGACAGATAGTAAAACATGGGAAGCTACAACAAATCTGTGATGCCTGCACAAGAACCAAGACAGAGGTCAACAGAACAAAATGGACCAGTGCTATTCAGAGTGGTCCGTAGACCTGAGGCTGGTCTAGGAACTGTCTCTAGGACAAGATAAGGAGCTTAGCAGGTACATCACCTGTGTCACTAAGCACATATTCGTGTAAGACTGACCATGTTTTTGGTAGCAAGAATTTCTCAGTGAAGGAAGCAGTGTGTTGATTCATATTCTGGCCCGTTCTTCACCTCATCACAGACAGGCATTTTGAGTATCTTTGTAGTGAATAGTTCTGAAACCATCCCTAATATAATATATTGTAAAAGAAAAATCACAAACCAATAGGGAAGAGAAGGTTTATTCAACAGATTGGATTTGGAGAATTGACCAAGTATTTTTTAAGAATGTTTTTTCACATTATATGCAAAATAAATTATGGATAGATAAATTATGGATAAATGGGCCAGAAAATGAAACCTTAAAAAGAAACCAGAAGAAAAATCTTGAACTGATGTTATAGCATGGGAAAACTGTTCTTAAATATCTTTTCTAATTACAAAAGTAATAAGTATTCCTTGTAGAAAACCTATAAAATTTTGTTTGGAAATTTATGTTTATTCTTATAGTTCTAGTTATTCCATTTCACTCTGTATAATGTTCTGTTGAATAAATAGCTCACAATTTATTTATCTAGTCCCCTACTAATGGACATATGGGCTGTTTGAAGTTTTAATTATTTTTACTATTAAAAAAAGTCAACAATGCTTCAGTGAATGCTCTTGTAGCTGCCT
Organism: Balaenoptera borealis; assembly: GCF_965194805.1. Lineage (NCBI taxonomy): Eukaryota > Metazoa > Chordata > Mammalia > Artiodactyla > Balaenopteridae > Balaenoptera > Balaenoptera borealis. The sequence continues at coordinate 46,267,584 of NC_138869.1, read as the reverse complement.
TCTTCCTAATACTACTAAAGGCCTAGATGGAGGCAGTACATGAGAATTCCATTGTTTTACTTCCTCACCAGCATTGGTATTGTTTCAGTGGTGGTTTTTCATCATCATCAATAAATTTATTTTTAATAGAAAGATCACCTATACTTCTGCCTCCCAGGGATAATGCTTGCTGCTATTCTGATGTATTTCCTTCTAAATTTTTATCTGTTTATTTAAATATTTACTAAAACTGTGGCCATACTATATATACTATTGTGTGTCATCCTTTTCCATGAAATTGATTATTAGTTTAAAATGTAGGAAAAAAGAGAATCCAAAGCTATATCTACAGCATGATCCTGGTGGTAGTTTGGTTTCGTTTTGTGGAGTTGGTTTGTACATACAAGTATTCATTAAATATATTACATTAGTATCTTTCAAAATAAAAAGTTTAAAAGATGCTATCCATATGAACATGATTTTCTTCTTTGTTTTTAGACTTTTTACAAATTTTCTGTAAGGAGCATGCATTACTTTTGTCATCAAAGAAAATAAAATAAAACATTGTCATTCACAGCCCAGTGTTCGGGACTGGCATTGGTGGGATTCATTCCCTCTGTCCCAGACTTGGCCTCAGACCATTCCCTGAGCTATGGGCCCGTCCCTCAAATGCATTTGCTGGTCTCAAGGCTAATAATAAGGGGGAGGTGTGCAAGGGCCACCCCACCTCCACCAGCCCTGGAAAAGCCATTCACAGCGTGAGGGCTGTGCATCTGCCACAGCACCACCCCCAGAGTGGGCACACTGGCCACATGCACTTGCCCGCTTGCCCAGGGCTTGCCTCTGGGAGGACCAGGAGGCAGCGGGGATGTACCACACAACAATTGCCCAGGGATCTGTTTTCTGCTCTGTGTATTTCCTGCCCATTTGGGGGCATCTTTTGTACTCATGAGATCAACAGAGGCTTGGAAATCAAACTTTCCCTGCTAGGAAGCCCCTGGTTGAAGTCCTGAAGCACTGACAGTTGGCCCTGAGCAGCTCTGGATGGTGAGCCCCCTCTGCTTTGGGAGCTGCAGCGTGAAGCACTCTGGGAAGAGAGACTGGAGAGGGTTTCATTCCTCCCTGCTTCCTTGGGTTTGACCCACCCTGAGCCAAGGACAGCTCTTTCCAATTTGGTAATGGCGGGAGCCCCTCCCGAGAAGTTTAGCGGAAAGGTTGAGCGCCCTCTGAGTAGGTCCAGAAGGAGCGCCCCGCTGTTCTCAGCATGTTGGCTCTGGTGATTATGAGTAAAAGTACTCTCAGGCCACAAGTATTCATGGGCCAGAAAGGAAGCAAATGTAGCTCATTACTTTGGGATCCACTCTCAGAAGCACAAAGGATTCCTTCACCAGCAGGACTGCAGAGAGACCGAGTAAAATCAGCAGCCTTGCTTTTGCAAATGCACTTGAGAACAGTGTGTCCGTCCATCTTTACGGCTCTGGGTGTCGTTTGAAAAGAAAAAAAAGAAAAAGCTACCTATAAACTGGGATGATGAGCCAGGCTGAAGGAAGTAGGGGGCACCTGGTAGGCTGTGGAAAGCCATGGTGTGGCCTCCTGGGGCCTCAGACGGCTCCAAGCCAGGCTGTGTCAGGGCAAACGCTTTATTACGTGCTCCTAAGGGCCTCGTATGTGCTCAGTGACTCTCTGTGCCTTGGCGTTGCAGGCCTGGCGCTGGTGCCGAGGAAGCTGTGTACCCACTACGCCTGGGACACCAGTGTGCTGCTTCAAGCCTGGCCAGCTGTGGACCCGCAGTTCCTCCAGCAGCCCGATGTCGTACAGATGGCGGTTCTGGTGAGTGTCTCCCGCAGCCCCCAGGGCCAAGGCGAACCAGCCACACACACACGGATGGGTTTGGAAGTTTCTCGCCAGGCCTTTTTAGCCCACCCAGCTCTCCGCCCAACCCTCCAGCCTGTCTTCCTTTGCCAGCACCTTCAGTTTTGAAGTTACCACATACCAAAAGCTTGTGAGCATAAAACTTGTGGCCAGAAAGTGGAAAGTATCAACCTGTCCTGCATTATAGGTTCTAATTGTCTTCCTTTCCAACTGTGTTTCAATCTCTCTAAATTTCATTCAGCTGCTCTGGGCTCTTGGAGGGGGTAGGGTGATGGTGAGGAGGTGGGCAAGGAACACCTCGCTCTGCAAAATATATTTCAGAAAGGCTACATGAAATTTATTTTTTGGTAAATTGCGTCATTTTAAATACATAAAAGTAGTTGATTATAGCTTATAGAGCAAATAACTCTCCTATAGTTTATCCTTATGTAATTTTTATGTATTTAATTTGTTTAATCTGAGACCCATTATGAGGAATATCTCTTAAATATGCTGATGTGGCTGAAGAGGGAAAGAGAACAAGGGGTGGACCTTTTAGTCTGAACCACACGTGGGCCAGCTAACTTACATCCCAAGTTTAATTTAACTCTCACCACCCTAAAAGATAGGCATAGCTGTTCCCATTTTTTTCAGCTGAGGACACAGGCTCAGAGAAGCTCGTCACCTTGCCCACATTTATTTGTTTATTCCTCAATCATTATCAAGTTACCTATGCTATCAATACATCAGGCACAGTGCTAGGCTCTGGGGACACAAACCGAAATGCAAAAAACAGGGTCCCTGCCCTCACGGAGCTTAAAGCCTGGTGGGAAAGATAGGGGAAAAGAAGAAGGAAAGAGAAAAATAAACAAAATAATTGCAAACTGTGGAAAGTACCACAAAGTAATCACCCAGGGGCTGAACGGGAGCCGGGCCTGCCAGGCCCCACCTGCTGCGTCTGCAAACCCTGGGCCCTGCGGGCAGGTCCATGTTGAGAAAGACAGTTTCCCCCAGGAGACTGGCTCCGTCACAGATGCTCTGTCTCCATACCACCTCCCTGACACTTAGTTCCTCGCTGCCTACAATTCGCCCCCACCCCCATGAAGGGGAGGAGGGGCGCTGCCCTGCTAGGCTTCTTCCAAAAATCCTCAAAACCGAAACCAGCCTGTGGCACAGAGAGGCGATTTCTTTAACTTGAATAATGTTTCTAAGAAATAACTATCTGTGTACCCCTAAGAACTCGTCCTCAGTGCAACTGAGAAATGCCAACCTGAGACACTGAAGTTTTAATCTGTGAAAATGTCTTTCCATTTTAAATTACCACTGAAGAAAAGAAATTTAGTTTTGATAATTGGTAAAATAATTTCAGATTTTCATTGAAATAAAAATCCAAGATTTAAAATGTGTGGAGGACTCCCTGCAAGTACACCCAACTCAAGAACCTCTGGGTTGGGGCACTGTGCCATGTGGCAGGACTTCTGTCAAGGTCTGTTGGTGTTCTGTCTCCACATGATCTCACTTGGTGCCATGGCCAGAAATAGAAGTTGCAACACAGAACAGTGTAACTCAGTGTAATTCAGTTCAGCCGTGGCCGTGTGCTCTGAGCCCAGAGACACTACATCGTCTTCACGGAGCCCAGCACCCAGGAGGGACAGTCTGGGAAGGTACACGCGTTGTCATGCACACCGAGAGTTTGTGTAGCCTCCAGGTTAAGATGTAAGAGCTTGGGAGTTGGACCATCTCAGTTTTGCAAAATACTTAATTTCTCTAAGCCTCAGTTTCCTCAGTTAGAAAACACAGGGCCTGGCTTACCTGGTTGTTGAAAGAATTAGATGGGATAATGCCAGGAGGTACTTAGCCTGCTTCTGGACACTCTAATGACAAAAGCCACTAACACACAGTGAGTACCGACTAAGAGGCAGGGACTGCCCTTAGAACTTACCAGATACTAACTCATTAACCCCGCACAACAGCCCTGTGAAGCAGACCCCGCCGTTTTCCCCATTTCACAGAGGAGGCAGATACATGCCTAACCGCATCTTGCAAGTGAGGAAACAGTGGCAGAACAGGGCTTAATAACTCACTCGGTAAATGGTAACTGCTGCTAGCATCAGCATTGCTGCCTCTGGCAGCTGGGGGATTGGAGAAGGCATCCGAGGAAAGGGATGTGGACCTTGGCTTTGAAAGAGGAGCAGCATTTCCCTAGTGGAGAAAGGAGCAAAGGCGGGGGAAGTCCTCACTGGACCGTGAGCCATGGAGGAGGTGGAACAGAGGCAGAGGCAGAGGCAGGGCAGCACTGGAGAGAAGGCCAGACTCCATCCCGAGAGGTTGGGGGCTGGCAGGGAAGAGAGAGGGTCCATGGGGTCATCCCGTCTCCACCACTTGCTGGAAAGGGGCCTTGGGTAAGTGGCTTCACCTCCTATCCCTTAGCTTTGCCCTCTGTGAATCGGGGGTGGAACGGCTGTGACCTACCTCACAGGTGGTGAATAAACAGGTTCACTCAGGTGGATGGTGGAGCACAGTGCCTGGCACAGAGTGAGAGCTCAGACAACGTGAGCTTTTATTGTCATTAGCCATTGCAGGGCTCCTGTCAGTGAGTAGTGGTGGATGGGGCGGGTGACAGCGCTTGTGGCCAGGGGCCCTCCAGGCAGCTGTTGGAAAAGTCCAACAGAACAATGCAGAGGCCCGGACCAAGGCTGAGCGATGAAGTGGAGGTGGCAAAGCTGGAGGGGTGGAAGCTTGCAAGGCCACCAAATGGGGACTGGGAGACCTTTCTAAAGTCAAGCAGCCACTGTTTGAGGTGATGTCTTACTTGTCTCCCACCCAGTGATCTAGGCTAATGCAGCCCATAAAAATGCCACTAAATTCTACAGAAATCTGAAAAGATGAAGTGGGTGATTAAGGGATCCTGGATAATGTGCTTGGGTTGAAACTTCAGAAATTATTCCTGGTAATTTTTCATAACACAGTGACTTTATTTTCCAAGTCAAAAACAGGAGCATTCGTGAAAAAAATGAACGCATTCTTACAGGAGCGATGGGGTGGAGGATTTGAAGCACGGCTGCTCAGAAGCTATTTGGGTCATGTGTCGCTTTCCTCGGTGGCAGTATCAGTTCATATTTGATGTGAAGTTTATCCTTATGAAACTAATATTCAGTGAATACCACTACGGCTAGAACCGTACTGGCCCATTTTAGGCAAGAGTTGTGTGTGATGTGGGTCCAGCTTCCAGGTGGTCAAACTTGAGCGCCCCCTTCTGGAACCAGTCATCAGGGAGGGAGGTTGCCTACACGTCCCAGAAATTAGTCCACATGAGATCTAGGTAAATCCTCGGTGACACCCCTGTAGCCAGATCTGAACTTGATTTGAGCTTCAGTAACACAATAATCCCTCTACCCCCGGATACAGCCTAAGCCATCTCATGCTGAGGATTTTTGACATAGTTTCCACCACAGCTGTGATGGGGCAGCACTCCGGAAATACAAGGTGGCGCCCTCTCCCTCTCCTTATCCGAAGTGTTCAGGCGTTAATCCTGCCCATCTAAGTGCACTTTGTTCTTCCTGGAAGCTGGGTGCTGCCTTTTCTTTCTCTTTTCCCGTACTCCCTCCCCACACAGAAGCAGCAGTACCCTTTAGGGGCAGTGGGCATTGATGTCTGGCTGCCTGCCACTCTCAGGACTTTCCTCATTGTTTGTCTCGGCTTTTCACCTTCTCAGATCAACAACAAAGCCTGCGGCAAAATCCCTGTGCCCCAGCAAGTTGCCCAAGACCAGGACAAAGTCCACGAACTGGTTCTCCAAAGTGAACTGGGTGTCAGGCTCTTACAGGGGCGAAGCATCAAGAAGGCCTTCCTCTCCCCCCGAACCGCCCTCATCAACTTCCTGGTGCAGGAGTGACTGCAGGGACGCTGCGGCTACCACGAGGGCTTGAGGCGTCTCCTCCAGGTCTGGGATGAAGGAAGGAGTCTGGGGCCCAGGGGCAGGGAAAAACCAAATGCCTTTTTTTATATATATGCATAAATTTTATTTATTTATTTATTTATTTATTTGTGGCTGTGTTGGGTCTTCGTTGCAGTACGCGGGCTGCTCTTTGTCGTGGCTTCTCTTGTTGCGGAGCACAGGCTCTACGCATGCAGGCTTCAGTAGTTGTGGCACGTGGGCTCAGTAGTTGTGGTTTGCGGGCTCTAGAGCGCAGGCTCAGTAGTTGTGGCACACGGCCTTAGTTGCTACGCGGCATGTGGGAATCTTCCCGGACCAGGGCTTGAACCCATGTCCCCTGCATTGGCAGGCGGATTCTTAACCACTGCACCACCAAGCCCCAAGCCCAATGTCTTGAATGTCTGCCTTTGTACTCTGACGGGCTGGCATCAACAGGGTGCCTCTGAGGTGTGGCCTGGTGCAGGGGTGAAGGTGGGTGGAGGCAGAGGAGAAATATGAGTGAAGCGGGTTGGGGACCCTGTACCTTCCTCCACCATTGCAGGGTGGAGGAAGCATCTAGCCCCATAGGAAGCCACCAGAGAGTCAGCTGGGTGGGAGCGAGAAGGTGAATTGAAAAGCAAGTGAGGATGAGCACGAAGCCTCTCGAGCAGCCTGGGAGCTTCTGGACCCCAGAAATTGCACTGCCTTAGGCAGGTGTTAGGAACATGAGGCTAAACTGAGGAGGCACAGGGGCTCAGGAGCAGCGTGGGCAGTCAGTGTTGAAAAGGTGACAGAGCCTCAGCATCGTGGTGGATTGTCTCCCGCCTTCAGGCTAGATGGAGAAGACATTTGGGTCGTGTCCAAATACCCATATGCGGAATGGACACTGGGGTCTTCGGAAGTTGCTTGGGGGAATTCCCTGGCGGTCCAGTGGTTAGGACTCGGCGCTTTCACTGCCGTGGGCCCGGGTTCGATCCCTGGTCAGAGAACTAAGATCCTGTGGGCTGGCGCAGCCAAAAAAAAAAAAGAAGAAGAAGAAGTTGCTCGGAATCAAAAGGCAAGCAGGGCTAGTCCGGCTGCCAGCACTCCCACCACTTCTCAGCCCTGCCGTGCGGGCTGTTTCAACCCCAGCCCAGCTGGACTTGCCTGCCGGGCCTTCTCTGATCCTGGTACTCAGGCTCTTGGACGAAGTACCACTTCCCACTGTGACTGGTGAGCAGCGCTTCCTAACCACTCCCTCAGGGTGTAAAATTTGCTGTGAAGTGAAGCAGAACGGAGCTGGTTCCAGCCTCGGATGGAACCAATCTCGGAGCCCGCTGCAGCTCAACAGGGAGTCTGCTCATATGCGCCGCAGATGGTGATGCCGCCATGGATGTGGCCCCCAGAGCCAGTCATTAGGAAGAGCAAGTCCACCGCAGGGGGTGGGACTGATGCCACCCAGGCCTCTCCTCCTGTGCTTGAGCCACAGCAGTTGGCTGCCAGGGAGACCCTGTGTGATTGTATATTAGGGTGATCCTGGGTTTCTGTGAAGTCAGCTATCAGGTGCTCTTACCAGAACTGGCCTAAGCCACTGATTACTATTTAATAGGGGGAGGAGGAGGAGAATCTAGCCATTTTGTGACACTGAAAATCTGTATTCATTCTCTGATGCCTTTTTCTGAAGTAGCCTCAGATGTGGTCCCCTGCACTTCAGCAGTTAACAGATGACTTTTTTTAATGGAATAAAATGTTTGTCATGTATGACTTTGGGACATATGTGTGATCCTGGAATAGCCACCATATTCCAATTCTGGGAGTTAATCAGGAACAGATGGAGGTATTCCATCGTCATCTGAAGCACTGGCTATGTGCCTGACTCCACGTGGACTGTTATAAAGTGGGATGCATGCGGAACTTACAGAACATGGTAGACCATACTGACTCAGGAACGTTAGTAACAGCAACTAAGTCACTTGGCTCAAACTTAATATTCTGCCTGATCCCCATGCCCAGAAATCCTGGTTTAATTGATCTGAAGTGCACTTGGGCATCTGGGAATCTTAAAAGCGTCACAGGTGATTCTAATGGACAGCTAAGTTTGAAAACCACAGGATTAATTGATGCATTTGAACCATATGTCTAACTAGTCCTTTCTCTCCCTAACCTTCAGCTTAACTGGGATGAATTTGGTAACGACCAAAACACAATGAAGTAGAGCTGGGAAAGACTAGGACCAGAAGGGAAGGCAGGGGCCGGAACTCTGGAGCAAATATTTAAGACGTTCCTAGAGCTGACTTGAGTGTACACAATCCAATTCCATGTACCAACAAATGTGGATTAAATATAAGTGAACGGATGAGGATATTTGGTACAAGGAGGTGAGTGAGTGTTTTTGCTTGATTGTCTTGTTTATTCCAGAAGTAAGGTAAGTGGTCTTGAGTCTGTCAACAAGATGAGTGTAGGGAGCCCTCTTTCTGCACATAATCTGACCAGAGCAATGGGTGAGTCCAGCCTCAAGGCCACTGGACTAACCAGCATGTCTTTGGAGACCTTTTTCTCCAAGAGGATAAAACTTTTAAAAACAAGAGCTCATTGGTACTACTGAGATGGTTGGTGTAATGGAAAAATTGAACAGAAAAATCTGATCCCTGGGGTGGGAAATGATCTCAGTCCTTTATTAACTGCCTTGATTAGGTCAAAAACTGGACTCAACAAGTTCACTTGCATTATGTCATTTAATTTCCACTAAAACCCTAGAGGGAAGGAATTATTCTCTCATAAATATGAAGATACCCAGGTTCTGAGGTTCAGTAATTTGCTCAGTTTCCACAGCTAAGTAAAGAACCGAATCCAAACCCAGGTCCTCTGACCTCCAAATCCCCTTATGCCATCCACTGTGTCTACCAGTCCCCTCACCTAATTGCGCATCTTGCTTGAAGTCGGGAAAATTGAGATGTTGGCTGGAAGCTTGGGGCTTACTAGGGAAGCCTCGTGACTGAATGGAGTGGCCATTATTCTTGTTGCCTTTGCTGCCTTGGCTTGGGGTTTACTGATTGATGGCCTGAGGCTGCTGGGGGCAGATGGCCCAGTGGTGTGCACTAGAGGTTTGGGGCCACATAAAGAAGTCCACCAGAAATCCTTGCAAGCCACTCATGGCCCACAGGCTTCTTGGCAGGCCAATGCTCAGACAAGATGGCCTCCAAACCAAAAGCTGAGGATCTGAAGTTGGCTTTGGTTTTCATTTCCAGGTGGTTTGATTCCTGAACTGAGCCCAAGTCAGGGTTATGAGGCCACTAGTGCACACGGACATGCAGCAACATTCAACTGGGCTGATGACATTTCTGCTGGGCCACAGTTGGCCATTACTCAGGCCAAAGAGGGCGTGGTTCCTGCACCAGCTGCCCTGGCCTCCACCACCAGCTGCCCTCTTGGTCTTTCTCCTCCTAGGAGGGAAGGGAAGGAGGCAGACAAGGCTACAGGGTCATTCTGTGCAACAGGAACCGTGCAAGGGGTTTGGCTGGTGCTCTTAAATCCTCACAGCAGTGCTACAAAGTGGGAATTATGACCCACATCCTATAAAGAAGGAAACTGAGGCCTAGAAAAGTATAGCAAATGACCTACATCATGCCACTGATAACTGCTTGAGCCAGGATTCAGCCCCAGTTCTGCCTTTCTGTTCACAGCTCATGCTTTCTCTGCAGCCCCAACCTGCCTTCCGGGAGGGAAGAAGTGGGATGTCTTGGGAGGAAATACAGCTCTTTCTTGTTCTTTCTGTCCCGGGAATTCTGAACTGGAGCTCTGGCATGTATGTGGCCCCGCAGACTGGAGCCCCACACTCATGATTCACCTCCCCGCAGACCCTCCTTAAAGAAGGGGGCTGGGCTTTTGTACCCTGAATCCGTCCATCACTGGCTGTGGGCCAACACCCGGTGGAGGGGGATAGTTAATAATTTCCTGGGCATCTTGGGATGAAGGGACTCCCACTGGCTCAGGGAAGGTTTCCGAAGAGGAGCACAGCTGAGCCGTCGGCAGCCAGCACGCACGGGAGCTGGGGACAGGCACCCCTGCTTGTGAGGAGGACCCGGGTGGAGCCCCCAAGGCGACCACCACACGGAGAGAAGGTGAGAGTCCTGAGAAGCAGTCCTGAGAAGCCTGAGAAGCAGCGAGTCTGGGGGTGAGGAAACGCTCTAGACAGACACAGAGTCACAAGAGACGTGGATGAACATAGGATGGAGTGAGGACAAGCTGAGCTGCCTTGGGCCTGCCTTGATGCCCTGGGCTGGGTGGCTCCAGGCATTGCTGCTTCATTCAAGGCAGCGGGTGAGACCAAACCGGAAGACGTCATTCCCCTTTTGCAGATGACAGAACCATGGCTCACACAGGCTGTGACTTACTTGAGGTCCTACAGTAAGTGATGGAGTATCTTGACCCCCGTTCTGTGCTCATTCCACTCAGGGGCCCCTGCCCCTACCCTGCAGGAAAAGCCTGGTGGTACTGTCAGGCAAAACTCAGCTCAGGAGGTAAATATTCTTAATTGTGGAAACCATCAGGGTAGACAAAATGAGTAGAGTCTGTACTCCCGTTTCTTCCTGTGAGAAGAGCAAGCAGAAAACATCTGTTTCATGGGCTGAGTCCCTGTCTGAAGCTCAGAGGGTGGGCGGCCAAAGGCTCTCATCCAAGCTGATGAGTCTGGAGATTGGAATCTGTGGTGACCAACAATGAGCAAGGAGGAATCCCCCCAGGGTGGGTGGGCAGGCAGTGCCGGCAGGGAGGCGGCAGCCTGGAACGGCTGGGGAAGGGCCAGTCCTGTGGGCAGCAGCCTCGGATCCAAGGGTGGGGCCAACAGCCGTCCAGAACGGTTGACCTCACTCCAGGTCTTCATTGCGTCTGCCCGCGTGAGGGAGCGGATGCACAGATAACGAGGCCCTGCGGGGGTGCGGAGCCAGGCCTGCTGGAGTCACGCGCCTGGAACCCAACAGTCATGACTCACCTCCATGCGCCTCAGGCCCTGAACTTGAATTCCAGTTCTCATCTGGCTTCTGGAAGAGCAGGCCTGTGCCAGACACCCAGTGATGCCTGAGATGCCCCGATAGCAGCAGCAATAATAACATTTACCACTTACCGAGGACTAGTTATGTGCCAGGCCCTGTTGTAAGAGCCTTACCACAGGAGGGGCCCAGCTCAAGACCACACGAGAGGCTGGCAGAGCCGTGATTCCCACCCTGCTCCACCACATTGCTTCCCAAAGGCCTTGATGCAAACCAGCCCTGAACCTCCTGGGTTTTCCAAGACAGCCCTGATTTCTGGCTCTCAGAGTACCCTAGAACCTGCCACGCCCACACTTCCTGATCTGAGGACACCTGGGTGAGCACCTCCCTGGTACCCAGGGAGAGGTCTGGGCTTTCTCTCTGAGCCTGGGACTGACCACTCCCAGGCAGCCCTCACCTTTGAGCCCCATCAGTGAGACCTAGAAGTCAGGGGGTCAACTTTGCTCTGCTCCACATACTGCGAGGAAAATCCCATGGAAGGGGAGACCTGGCCTGGGCCTGTGGGCACAGCGAGAGCTGCCTGGCCTAACAACAGCCAGGCCGGTGTCTTCCCCAGAACATCCTTTCCTCCGCCCACAGAAGAACCTCATCTGGGATTACTTAGGGGTGGTTTGCCCCAGCCCCCCCAAAGGTGGACTCGCCTGCCACACCTGCTGCAGCTGCACCCTCATGGGCTGCCTCAGGACCAGGAGAAGAACCGGGCCTGGGCAGGGATCCCCTTCCTCAGACACTGTGAGGTGAGGGGCGAGTGTCCAGTGGGTATAGGGGACACTGTGGGATCAACTGGGGAGGCGGGGCCACCCAAAAGGTGATATTATTCACTGAACCTGGAATGTCATTCATCAGGGAAAAGGCAGCTCCCTTCCAGTAGAAACAGGGCCAGGGTGGGCCAGTGGGGCTTTGCGAGGTGGGTTCCCCAGGGGGCTCGCTGTCAGTGGGCAGGACACAAGGCAGCCACCACGTGGAAATAGGCTGAAAAGCCAGATGTCACCAAGTATCTCCATGATTAGATGTCAGTTAACCTGTTAGTTATCAGATAACACGTTAGCTTTCTAGTAATATCTTAATAGATTTTTATTACGGCCTGAATGTTTGTGGCCCCCTAAAATTCATATGTTGAAATCGTACTTCCAAATGTAATGATACTAGCAGGTGGGGCTTTGGAGGTAACTAGGTGAGGTCATGAGGGTGCAGCCCTCCTGGGTGGGATTAGTGTCCTCATGAGAGTCACAAGAGAGCTTGCTTCCTCTCTGCGTTCTGCCACATGAGGACACAAGAAGTCAGCAGTCTGCAACCCGGAAGAGGGTTCTCACCAGAACTCGACCAAACTGGCACCCTGATCTCAGACTTCAGCCTCCAGAGCTGTGAGAAATAAATTTCTGTTGTTTATCAGCCATGCAGTCTATGGTACTTTGTTACAGCAGCCAGAACTAAGACAACTACTAACATCTTAGGAGTCAGTTCCCCTCTTAGTGAGTGCAGTAGACCTCAGTTACAAGTTACCTCATGATTACCTGCAGCCCCTTAATTGTGCGCTAACACCTCAGTGGTCTGCCAGTATCTTGATTGTCTACCAATCATCTTTAGCAATAATTTTTCAAAAATTATCAGCTGTTAATGTAACTATAACAGATAAACCCCTAAGCCACAGTGGGCTCACTCAGCAAACTTTATTTCTCATTCCCTAAGTCTAATCCTCTGGAGAAGGGAGCAGGGAGGGATCCTGTTCCATCCCATTCCAGCTTGATGGAGGGACCCAGGCTGAAGGAACCTCCACCACCTTCACCTCTTGGCTCTCAAGTTGCCCTGGACGTCAATATCCAGCCCTCAGATATGGGCAGAGAGAGGTGGAATTTCAGAAGGTGGTTTTTATGGGCCGGATCTGGAAATGGCCATACATCACTTCTGCCCACTTTCTCTTGGCCTCAAGGGGCTGGGAAATGTGGTCCCGGCTGGGCAGCCCCTTCCCAAGAGCAACTCTGCCTAAGGGAAGGGGAACCCAAATCTTCGGTGGGCAGCCACCTGCCTCCCCCACCTGAACAATCTTTGCTTTTAAATTCTTGGCTGTCTGTGTAAGTCTGTTATCTTCTAAATATCTCAGTTGTCTGCTGACACCTGGGTATATAGGCATCTCCTGAGTGATGACTGTTCACCTTCTAAGTGTGTGAACGCTGCTGACTGTGGCTCTGAAATAACTCATTCATCGCCTGCCTGCTGATGCCAGCCCTGCCCTCTGTCCTGGACTCCAGGCCTCACTCCAGAAATGTATGAAATCACAGATCTGCTTTGTGCCACTTTATAAATGACTGATTTTTACTCCAAAGGTCCGTTTATTGGTCTCTAGTTCTCCCCACTTTCTTCCTCCATGAGATTCACACATTGATTAATGGAGACAGTTTGGAGTGTTTTGCTGGTTTCGAAGAAGTGGGGCATTTTAAAAGGTAGAGAAAGGCAGGTTTCCCACGTGCCCTGCTGGAAACCTGGGAAATTCTTCAGATTCCTGTTTCTGAAGGGTCAGGGCTGTTTATTAACGGTAGAAATGTGACACAGCCCTAAATGCTTCACCTTGTTTTGGTCCTGGAGACTTACACCCCCACCCCACCCCATCCCACCCCATCCCACCCCACCTCACACACACACACACACACACACACACACACACGCCACACACACACATGCCACACACACACCACACACACACACCACACACACCACATACACCACACACATACTCCTCAGACCACATACACACACGTCATACAGCCCATATACAACACACACATACCGCATACACACACACCCCACATATACACACCCACACCCACACCTCAACACGCACACACACCCCCACACACACATATAGAGATACCACACACACATAACACAATACCACACATACTGCACACACACCCCGCGCCATACACGCCAGCATACAACACATGCACAAGCCCACAGCCAGAAACCTGCTTTGGGGGAGGTAACTGGTAATTTGGTTTTGCCTGACAGAGGATGAGCTTCACACCAGGTGACTAGGAGTGTCGTGGGGGGGGCAATTTAGTCTTGAGGATTAATCCAAGCCACAGCTGCCAGTCAGGGAAGGGCCTGAGGCTGGGGCCAAGGCGGACAGTTACACAGGGAGGCCCCCATCCTCACCTGTGCTCAGGTGACACCATCACCGGAGGCATCAAACTGCAGGGAACCCTCCTGTGACAGCACCCACCTATGGTGGGAGTCGTCTGTATTGTTGATGGAAGCACAGTAATAAGTCGGGACTCTACTGCATATTAAGCTTAACTTTGTGCAGAGATTGAGCTCAGCAAATGGCGGGTGAGATGGGGGACCCTGGAACTCGGCTTGGCTGGAGTCCCCGCTCTCCCAGGTACTGGTCCTGAGAGCTCAGCGGGCCGCTTAACCCCCCAAGCCTCCGTCTCCTCACCTGGGGAAGTGGGGATGACAGTTTTAACCTTGGCGTTGTTGCGAGGGTTCGATGAGTTCATGTATGTAGAAAGGCTGATGATTCAGCCAGTGTTCTTATGATTAAATGCTTTATCCCATTTAATCCTCACCAAACGTGCTGTGAGGAGGTTAACAAGCAGGGCCCCACTTTACAGATGGGCAGACTGAGGCTTGGAGCTGTCAGGGAACCTGCCTGAGGCCGCCAGCTGGTGAGTGTCTGGAGGTGGGTGCTGTTGGTTTCCGTTTCATGATCTGGGTGCTGATGGCAGAGTTTATGAGGATTTGTTGAGCTGTATGCTTAATGTGTATGCGTTTTTGGAATCTGTATTTCAGCAAATGTTCACTTTTTTTAAGAAGTCTATATAAGCTACAAGGATATATTGTACAACACAGGGAATACAGCCAATATTTTATAATAAGTATATATGGAGTATAACCTTTAAAAATTGTGAATCACTGTATTGTACACCTATAACTTATAGAATATTGTACATCAACTATACTTCAAGAAAAAAAAAAATCTATAACACCAAGTGCTAAAAGCAAAAAAAGCCAGTCATGACCTACCCAGCAGGACCCTGGGCCAGCCTCCCACAGCTCAGAGGCTCCACGTGCTTGCAGTTAACCCACCCCACAGGGATGGTACCCACCAGGATGCGCGAGGTCATGAGCTCTGGTACACAGTAAGTGCTTAGCACAGGATAGTTCCTTTCTCTTCCCATTTTCCCCACTTTCCTGGCCTGAGACAGGGCCCTGCGGAAGGGAGCAGAGGAGAGGAGGGTTCAGAGACCTGACCTTGGTTTCCCCATTTCCCCTCCCAGAGCCCTCCCTTTCCCTGTGGCCACAAACAACTGCCAGGTGGTCACAGGTGGGGCAGGTGAGCTGAGGCACAGCCCCAGGGCCGGGGCAGGGGTCAGAGGTCTGGGCGGGGGCCTGCCTAGGGTACAAACACGAGCCTCCCAGAGGGTGGCCTTGGGGGTCAGGGAGAGGTGGGGGCAGGGGCGGAGGGGTCTTCACTTCCCAGATCCCATCTCGTTTTTATCCAGGTGCTGATCTTTCAGTGCAAGAGCTAGGAATGCGAGTTGGAGGCCTCTCCCCACGCACTCTATCTGTGCCCCTCCTCCCCGCAGGAGCTCCGGGACAGATTCCAGGTGAGGACAGAACACCAGGTCACCCGCAGGGTTGAGCTCCCCTGCATCTGTTACTGCAGCCCCACAAGCTGCCATAAACCTCTGATCAGCCGTGCTTTGCTCTGTGCTGTGCTAAGCAAAGTGTACCTGGAAATGAATAAGACACCATCTCCACATGATGGGTCCACTCCCTCCCACCGCTGCCTCTCCACACTCCTCCGAGGTCACTCTGCTCCAGAAACACTGGCTTCTTTGCTGTTCCCCGGGCACACCGGGCACACCCCTGCCTCAGCATCTCAGACTTGGAGTCCCTCTACCAAGAAAGCCCCTCCCCAGATCGCTCCTTCTCTCACCTCCTGCTGGTCTCTGTGCTCGGTAAGGTCTTCCCTGACCATCCTATACCAAAAACCACCCCATCCCCAGCATCCCCTACCCCCTAGCAAATAATGACACAGTTTGCATATTTATCTTATTATTTGTCTCTCCTTCCAGAAGGTCAGCATCGTGAGGGCAGGGACTCACTCGGCCTTATTTTATTTATTTACAGCAATTTTAGTCTCTGTTGTGTCTCAGACCCAGAACACCATCAGGCACACAGTAGGTGCTCAGTAAATATTTGCATGAATGATTCTAGTCCTAAATGGGCTCGGTGACCTTGAGCAAGTTGTTAAACCCAGCAGAGGTTTTTATTTCCTTAATTACAAATTGAGGGAATTCCCTGGCCGTCCAGTGGTTAGGGCTCCGTGCTTCCACTGCAGGAGGGACGGATTCGATCCCTGATCAGGGAACTAAGATCCCACATGCCATACGGCGGCGAGGCCAAAAAAAAAGCCAGCTGGTGGGTGAGATGGGCGTCCTGGAAGGGAAATCTGCTGAAAATTGTCTGGGGATATTTTGTAAACTAGAAACTGTTGAGCAGCCCTAAGTAACAGTCTGGGGGTTTCTCGGCCAAGGGAACAAAAGGACAGCAACCGGATGGTTTCCTGCTCTTTCAGTTAAGACTTCAGTTCTGGCCTCTCTTGCCTGGGCTGCCACAGAGTCATTGTTAAACGTTAGTCATGGGGCATTATTGGAGCACATCAGCCTCTTGCAAATATGGTTTGTGTGTGTTTTAAAGTCTTGGTTGTCAAGAGCTGGGCTGACCCTAAGGACTGGAAGCCCTCAGGGGAGAGAGCTTCAAGCAAAGGCCGCAGGGAAACAGTGAGAAGGCAGTGAGTTGCTGCTGGCGGAAGCGCTGTGGGTTTATTTTTAAGACTGGAAAGGAGAGGTGAGGGAGCAAAATGTGATGCAGTAATCGGGGCCCAGCAGTTCCTGGCCTGTTGCTGGATATTTCCCCTGAGGAAGGAATGAAAAGGAACTAAGGTTTCTATTTATCATAAGGCTGGGGCCAGAGCCCACGGGAGCCAGGAAGGGGAGATGGGCGGGGGACAGCCATAGACCAAAAAGAGCCTGTTGCTATGTTGGTGGTTGTGGACGCTGGCTGTGGATCACAATGACCCTCTCTGGGCCAGAACCAAAAAACCACTGGACAGTAGCATAATGCAAGACTGGAAAACAGTGACCCATGGGCCAAATCTGGCCCACCACCTGTTTTTATAAATAAAGAGTTTTATCAGAACACTGCCATGCTCGATTATTTATGAATTTTCTGTGGCTGTTTTTGCAGAGTTCAGTAGTTGTGACAGAGACTCTGTGGCCCACAAAGCCTAAAATATTTATTATCTGGCCCTGCACAGAGAAAGTTTGTTGAACCTCAGAATGATGGGAGGGACGCTGGGCTTTGGGGGGTCTGAAAACCTGTCTTAAGTTCTGGTACACCTGTTTCCCATCTGGTGCCCTCAGGGCAAAGCTTTAGCCTCTCCAAGCCTCAGTTTTTCTACCTGTGAAACTGGGTGTTAATGCTCATTCTACCTACTTGTCATGAGCGTTGAATAGATAATATATTTATTATATCTCCTTGTATTATTTTTCATGGGTATTTTAGACATTACAACGTGCAACCTTAACCAATAATAGTCTTCCTTGAGTTAATGTTGTAATCACTTCACAATGGACAAATTGTACTGTTCTGACAGAACTCTCCCCTCCTGTCCTTTTGTCAAATTATTGTCAAATTATGAGCTATTGTCAAAATTATTTATACATATGTTATAAATCCCACACAAATTGCTTATTATTTTTGCTTTAAACACAACAAAAAAATAGTCTTTTATATTTACCCAAATACTTACCATTTCTTATATTCTTGATTCTTCCTGCAGATCTGGCCTTCAGTCTGAGATAATTTCCTGTTGGCTTAAAGAATCTTCTTTGGTATTTCGTTTTTGTTTTTTTTTTATAAATTTATTTTTTTATTTATTTTTGGCTGCATTGGGTCTTCGTTGCTGTGCGCGGGCTTTCTCTAGTTGCGGCAAGCTGGGGCTATTCTTCATTGCGGTGCACACGCTTCTCGTTGCGGTGGCTTCTCTTGTGGAGCACGGGCTCTAGGCGTGCAGGCTTCAGTAGTTGTGGCACGTGGGCTCAGTAGTTGTGGCTCGCGGGCTCTAGAGCGCAGGCTCAGTAGTTGTGGCGCACAGTCTTAGTTGCTCCGCGGCATGTGGGATCTTCCGGGACCAGGGATTGAACCCGTGTCCCCTGCATTGGCAGGCGGATTGTTAACCACTGCGCCACCAGGGAAGTCCCTCCTTTCTTTTTTAAAAAATAGATTCACATGCAGTTGTAAGAAGTAATACATACCCTGAGAAAACCATAATTAAAAAAGAGACATGCACCACAATGTTCACTGCGGCATTATTTACAATAGCCAGAACATGGAACCAACCTAAATGTCCATCGACAGATGAATGGATAAAGAAGATGTGGCACATATATACAATGGAATATTACTCAGCCATAAAAAGAAACAAAATTGAGTTATTTGTAGTGAGGTGGATGGACCTAGAGTCTGTCATACAGAGTGAAGTAAGTCAGAAAGAGAAAAACAAATACTGTATGCTAACACATACATATGGAATCTTAAAAAAAAAAAAAAGGTACTGATGAAGCTAGTTGCAGGGCAGGAATAAAGAGGTAGACATAGAGAATGGACTTGATGACATGGGGTGGGAGGGCAATGCTGGGGCGAAGTGAGAGTAGCATCGACATATATACACTACCGAATGTAAAATAGTTGGCTGGTGGGAAGCAGAAGCATAGCACAGGGTGATTGGCTCGGTGCTTTGCGATGATTGAGAGGAGTTGGATAGGGAGGATGGGAGGGAGGCTCGAGGAAGGGGATATGGGGACATATGTATGCATATGGCTGATTCGCTTTGTTGTACAACAGAAACTAACAGTATTGTGAAGCAATTATACTCCAATAAAGAGCTATTTAAAAAAAAACCAGATAACTAATAGGGACCTACTGTATAGCACAGGGAACTCTACTCAATACTCTGTAATGACCTATATGGGAAAAGAATCTAAAAGAGTGGATATATGTATCAATATAACTGATTCACTTTGCTATATAGCAGAAACTAACATAACATTGTAAATCAACTATACTCCAATAAAAATTAAAAAGGGGGAAAAAAAAGTAATACAAACAGATCCTGTACCATTTCCCCCAATGATAACATCTTGCAGAACTGTAGTACAATATCACAACCATGATAATGAAATTAATAGAATCTACCGATCTTATTCAGATTTCCTCAGTCTTACTTGTACTGATCTGATGTATGTGTGTACGTGTATTTAGTCCAGTGCAATTTGATCACAACGGTAGGTTCATGTGTCCCCCACCATAGTCAAGATACAGAACAGTTCCATCAGTATAAGGATTCCTCATGTTGCCCTTTTATAACCACCCTACCTCCCTACCACATCCCCACCCCTTCCTTAACCCCTGACAATAGCTAATCTGTTCTCCATCTCTATAACTTTGTCATTTCAAGAATGTTACATAAATGGAATCATATGGTATGTAACCTCTGGGACTGGCTTTTTTTTTTTTTTTTTTTTTAAAGAAATTCACGTTCTTTTTTTTTTTTTAATTTATTTATTTATGACTGTGTTGAGTCTTCGTTTCTGTGCGAGGGCTTTCTCTAGTTGCGGCAAGTGGGGACCACTCTTCATCGCGGTGCGCGGGCCTCTCACCATCGCGGCCTCTCTTGTTGCGGAGCACAGGCTCCAGACGCGCAGGCTCAGTAATTGTGGCTCACGGGCCCAGTTGCTCCGTGGCATGTGGGATCTTCCCAGACCAGGGCTCGAACCCGTGTCCCCTGCATTGGCAGGCAGATTCTCAACCACTGCGCCACCAGGGAAGCCCTGGGACTGGCTTTTTTTTACTGAGCGCAATTCCCTTGAAATTCATCTAAGTTTTTGCATTTATCAGTAGTTTATTACTGAGATGCATTCCATGGTATGCACATAGGATCTGAAGGACGTCTGAGTTTTTTCCAGTTTTTGGCTATTACCAATAAAGCAGCTATGAACATTCATGTATAGGCTTTTGTGTGAACATGAGGTTTTATTTCTCTGGGATAAAGGCTGAAGAATGCAATTCCTGGGTTATGTGGTAATTGTATATTTACTGGCATGTTTTTGAGTTCACTGATTCTTTCTTATCCTGTGTCTAGTCTACTGTTAAACTTATATATATAAGGAATTCTTCATTTCAGATGCTATATATTTTAATTCAAATTTTCCATTTGGTTTTTTTAAAATAAGTTTTCATTTTTCTGTTGAATTAGTCCATTTTTTCCCTATATTTGTCTATCTCTTTACATAAATTCTTTAATGTATTTAAAGTTGTTTTAAATACCTAGTCTGCTGATTCCAACAGCTGGGTTATCTGTGGGTCTGTTTCTATTATTTGTTTCTTTTTTCCCAATGAAAGATCACATTTTCCTTCTTCTTCATGTGTCATAATTTTTTTTTTTAGTGTATGCCAGACATAGGTATAAAAGCACACTAGAGAATGAGGTGGATACTATTCTCCCCAGAAAGGACTTGCCCTGTCTTCTGTCAAGAAGCTAGAGAGAGGGGCTGATCTCCTCACGTGCTCAGGAGTTGAACCCTCCGGGGGCTCAGTCATAGCTTTGGTAGTTTCAGTTCACTTAGTTTCAAGTCTTGAATGGGTGTCAGGCCCCTCCCTCTAGTAGAAATGGTCTCTGAACAGGTGGCTAAGGAGATCTGGCAACTCTGAATGTCATCCCCAGGAAGTCTGCCGGATTTCTAAAGGACATTCTTCTTCACCAGGCTAACCACTGTTCATCTACAAGGCTTCCCTCCAGGAAACCTTCCCAGAACTTCTAGGCTACGTCAGAGTTCTTCCCCCACCACCGCCACACACACCTTCCTCCATGCCTTTGCCCCACTGCTTTGGAATGACCTGGGTTTCTACTCTCTCCTGCCCTCTCTCAATCCCGTCGCCATGTAAGCTCCGTAAGAACAAGGATTGTGTCTCATCCCTCTCTGTTTCCCATCAGTAGATAGTGGTTGTGAATTGGGTCAAAAGCTAACACTTACTAAATATTTTTGAATGAACAAACAAGCTTCTGGAGGAGTGTATTAGCAGAGGGGTGTAGGGTCAACATGGCATTTAGAACAGGGTTTTGCACTGGGTCTGCAGTCAAGCCCAGAGCAGAGAGGACCTTGATCCATCCACCCAGCCCTTCTGAAGGACATGGCTCTATCAGGCAGTTAAGAAAAGGAGACAACAAAGTAATCGAAGGCAGGGAAATCAACACTGACCTTGCTGGGCAGGTTTTGGGGATGGTTGTTACGGGAGGAGAAGCATATTTGGAGCATTTTATGCATATCTAGATGTAACTAAGGAATTCCCTTGATGAAGGAAAGAAGATTTAGGTGCTGTCTTCCCATCGTGGAGGACTGGATAAGAGTAGGGGTGAGCAGCAGGTGACCCAGAGACGGCCTTCCTCACTGACCGATGGCACATTGGCACCTACCCAGTTTCACTTTGTAAACTTGTTTCCAAGAACGTTTCCATCTGACACATGCCAGAGTCACATGATGAAAATGAGGGTAGATGGGTACTCCCCATTCTGTGAGAAAAAGATGGACCCCAGGTCTGAATGATGGGTTCCAAAGAGTGGTTATGAGTACCCTGACACAGGAGACAGAAGCAGATGCAGCAAGATGATGTCAAAGTGAGATGGTAATATACTGGCTTCTACTGAGGGGAGATGGTGAGGACTAGTGGGAGATCTCTGGCTTCTGAAGGGGAGTGGAGTCAGTCAGGTGAAAACAAGAAGGTGGGGTGGTCCCAGCAGAAGGGACAGCCTGTGCAAATGCTAGGTGGTAGGAAAGTACTCAGCATCTTTGAGGAACTGAAAGGCCAGAGTGACCAGGACATAATGAATGAGGGCAGGGGACCATGCAGAGGTGGGTGGGAGCCCGTTTAGCTATGTTAAGGATTCTGGATTTATTTGAGGTTGATGCTGTTTGCAGTTCGATAATGCTAACTACAATGGATATTGGTTGAAAAAATGAGTGAGTGGGTGAATGAATATATATTATCAAGTAAAGAGATGAGAGGCACACAGACATAAAAATGGAGACCCACATGGGACAGTGAGACTTTCAACTGAGGCCAGAGATGCTGAGAACTTCTTTCCTGTGTGGCACTTACCCCCAGGGTCCTGCCTGCTCCTGCCAAGTCACAGAAGAGCGAAAGAGGCCCTGCTGAGCTGGGACCACCACCATCTGTGACCCTCCACGGGAGACCAGCTTCTCAGCCCTCGCCCCTTCCTCCCAGGTTCCCGCTGTCTGTACAGGGAAGAGACACCCACACACGCAAGAGCAGCAGGGCCTCTGAGATCCAGGGCAGCCCTGAGAGAGAGATGAGACCCATAGAATGTTCTTCTCTAAACACTGCCCCTGAGTAAGGCATCCACACTTGCAGAGCCACCGCCCAGCCTCAGAAGGCTGACTTGACAGTTAGTGCTTTACTGTAAAGGGCAGAAGGGCAGCCCCTCCAACCTCCGCCTTCCTTCCTTTTCCCCTCAATTTGGAATCCAGGTGTAGGCCTGTTTTTCCATATAGATTTGGTGTGAGGTTTGTACACACTTGAAGGAGGGATGTAAGGGTGCCCTTTCAGCCAAGGTGACCCACTGCTGCCCAGGAGGTGACAACACTTCATCATGACCTTTCATCCAGGGGCCCCCCACCCCCATTTTAAAATTCATTCATGTGCATGACCACCTGGGGTGAAGGTTTAACTGGGAGTGTTTCTCACTGATTTTGAATAAACCCAGAGCCCCAGTAAGCCCTAGGAGGCTGCCTCCCTCTCCCAGCTGCGCCCCTCTCCCCACTGAGCTCAGCCGCACCCTCTTTCAGTTCCTGGAGGGTGAGCACTGCCCCACCACCCGCTCAGGCCAGATGCCCAGCCACCCTTCCTCTGGTTCTTCCCCTCGGCCCGCAACACACTCCTGGTTGAAACGTCACCTCCTCACAGAGTCCTCCCTAACTATCCCACTGCTCACCTATGCTTTGTCCCTCCTGCCCGACTGCGCTCATAAGAACATGTTCTTTGCCTTCCCCAGCACTTTTTACAACTTGTAATTCTCCATCCATTGCGTGACCGTCCCATGTGCATCTGTCTCCTGTTAGCTGGAGGCTCCATGGGGCCACGAGCACATCTACTTCATTCCCACGGCTTACCCGGCACTTAGCACAGGGCCAGGCACTGAGTAGGTGCAAGTAAATAATTGTTGAACGAATGAAATGAACTGTTATTACAGTGCTTTTTCCAATCTGCCTCACTGCGAGATTCCGCAGTATCAGTTCCTGGGGCTGCTGTAACAAAGTACCACAAACTCAGGCTCTAAGGGAGAGTCTTCTGTGCCTTTTCCTAGTTTCTGGTGGCTGCCAGCAATCTTTTTCTTTTCTTTTAATTTGAAATTTTTAAAAATTTTAGTGAACATTCCATATTGTTAATTTTTCTGTAATTTGCCTGTTCATATAATTTGGACATTTACATTGGGGTATTCATTTTTTTTTAATTAATTTCTTTTTGGCTGTTTTGGGTCTTTGTTGCTGTGCGCGGGCTTTCTCTAGTTGCGGCGAGCGGGGGCTACTCTTCGTTGCGGTGCGCGGGCTTCTCATTGCAGTGGCTTCTCCTGTTGCGGAGCATGGGCTCTAGGCACGTGGGCTTCAGTAGTTGTGGCACGTGGGCTCAGTAGTTGTGGCGCACGGGCTTAGTTGCTCCACGGCATGTGGGATCTTTCCGAACCAGGGCTTGACCCCGTGTTCCCTGGTTTCAGGACTTAATGAAGCTCAGGTTCTTGATGTTTCATCGCAGAAAGAATTCAGTGTGAGACAAAGTGATAGGTAAGAAGTGGATTTATTTAGAGAAAAACAAACTCCACAGACAGAGTGTGGGCCATCTCAGAAGGTGAGAAAGGCCTGCCAGCAATCTTGACATTCCTCGCTTGCCCCTGCATTGTCCCAACCTCTGCCTCTGTCTCCACATGGCATCTCCTCCTGGCTCTCTGCGTCTCTCCTCTTCTTATAGGGACATCAGTCATGTTGGATTTAGAGCCCACCCTACTCCAGTTTGACATCGTCTTGACTAATGACATCCGCAACTCCCCTATTTCCAAATAATGTCACATTCTGAGGTTCCAGGAAGGACGTGAATTCTTGGGGATGGGGTGGACACTGTTCAACCCAGTACAGGTCTTCAGCTGCTCTTTTCCGTCTGATTTCTCTACCTCCTGCCTATGTTCCACTCACTGCCAGCCCCACACCTCCCCTTGGTAAATGGTAAAATGACCCTGTTACTTCACCATCCCTCCCTGCTCCCTCCTCCTCTCCCATCCTTCTTCTCTAATCTCACAGCACCCAGAATCCCTGGTTAAAGTCACATTACTTGACAAACAAGAGGATGGACTGCTGACTGCGTCCCATTGTGCTTTATGTTTCTCAGTGTGAAGTCACATGTCCCCTCATACTTGAACATGGGAATCACCAGCTCACTGAGGTGCCCATCATGGGAACACTCAGTGACTTGGGCGGACGTGAATTAAGACAGGCTGGAGCTCAGTGTCAGTGCTCTGCAGCAGGCACCACAAAGGCATGGGGATGCCACGTGCACCTCTCATGAGGGAATCTGTCTCTTCAGAAGGGGACAAAGGGGACTTCCCTGGTGGTGCAGTGGTTAAGAATGCGCCTGCCAATGCAGGGGACATGGGTTTGAGCCCTGGCCCAGGAAGATCCCACATGCTGCAGAGGAACTAAGCCCGTGCGCCACAACTACTGAGCCCGCGTGCCACAACTACTGAAGCCCACACGCCTAAAGCCCATGCTCCGCAACAAGAGAAGCCACCGACCGCAATGAGAAGCCCGCGCACTGCAACGAAGAGGAGCCCCCGCTCGCTACAACTAGAGAAAGCTGTCACGCAGCAACGAAGACCCACCGCAGCCAAAAATAAATAAATAAAATAAGTAAAATTTTAAAAAATAAAATAAAATATATAAGGAACTCAAATAAAAAAAAAGAAGAAGAAGAAGGGGACAGAGGGATGACCCCAGTTAGAGACAGACTATGGCATAAGACTGACCTTGCCCTCCAGGCAATGAACACTGGGGCTGTTTCCTGCATTCCCATCAATTTCTGGAAGCTCCAGGTGTGTTAACTTGGATCCTCTGAGACGCAGATACCAAGATGAGATTCCAAGCCTGCGCAGGGGATGGGGAGGGAGATGTGGGAGGCTGGGAGAAGGAGATGCTGGTTGACCCCTGGGAAGGAGAGAAGGAAGGGAGAAGAAAGGTCTTCCCAGGCCAAAGTTGCCTGTTGGAGGAGCCCTGCATCTCCCAGAAACAGGCCTGGCTTAGCATCTGTCTCCGCCAAGCTCAGCCAGGGGCTGGGAACAGCCCATGGGACATGTAGCCTCAGCACACCTGGGTTCAGAGCCTGGCATCAGGCAATCATGCTCCCCATAATTGGAGATTGGAGGGCCTACCAGGGGGTCACAAGGGCCAGCAGTTCTCTCCCAGCCCTGCCATAAGCTCAGGCCCTACCAGGGGAAGAAGCCTGGGGTCTAGGGGATCCCAGGTAGGTCAGCTCTCAAGTGGGTGGGGGCTGCAGGAGGGGGGCCCCGGCGCCCTGAAGGTCACCCATGACAGCCAGCCCGCAGCAGGAGTTTCCATGAGGCATTTTCACGTCAATGAGGGCAGGATGCCCTCGAAGGAAATGAAACCGTGAAATCATTTTCAACACAAAAGGCCCATTTATTTTGACAAGAAAAAAAAATAGTCACTCCAACCAGCGCTCAGATGTGGTGGGCGCCCTGTGGACACCCGTCTTGTGGTCACAGTGCTCGGAGGGCATGGAGCACATCTTTTCCATCTTTTGGGGTTGTTGTTTTACAGGTTTAGAGGATTGTGAGCCTTTTGAGTTCCCCAGTAGACTGGTTGTGCTAAATTGACCAAGCGTAACGCATAGCTTTGGCCTCAGGGGTACATTTTTAGCTCCTCAACCGTTGAGGCTCAAAGAAGGGGAGGAGGGTGGGTGTGAAGACATCAGCAGATGTGAAATCAGGCAGACAGAAATAAACAGGGCGATCCTCCTTCCTGTCTGTAGGGCTCACGTTCCCCATGTGGCAGGGCACTTCTCCTCCCAGGTAGCAGATGGGGAGCGGCTTCACACCCAGGTCCTCAGTTCACAGTTCCTCTAGCAGCTCCGAGGGCGTTCCTCAGGCTGCCCACAGGCTGCCCTCACAGCTCACACCCCAACCATGTTGGTTGATGAAAATGTCACAGGCACTTTTTTCTTTTTCATGTTGCTCTACAAACATAGCACAAAGGTCCCCAAGTCCTCTGGCGTGGAGTCACCCACTTCCATATCACCCAAGTGAAATAGATCCAGCCCCTGTTCCCATGACACCAGGGAAGCCATGGCCCTCCCCACGGAAACTGCCCCAGCAGTGACCTCCATGGTGCAAACCCAAAACAGGGATTGACCCTCCTCTTAATGTCACACACTCTTTCTTCTCCTGGTACCTCCCTGGCTGCTCTGCCTCAGGCTCGTTTTCTGGCTCTTCCCTCTCTTTGAGCTCTTCAGGACTTGGTCCTGGGCCCTCTGTTCTTCTCTAGCTACAGCCCCTGCCCAGGTGAGCTCACTCAGCCTCACGGCTTCCAACACCCATGACTCCAAATCTAATGTCCAGCCAGACCTCTTTTCTGGCCGCTCAGCTGGCTTCTTTGCCTCTCCTCTTGATTTCTTTCTCCAACGCTGTTTCCCTCCAAGTCTGCTCCCTTTCAGTAAATGACCCGTCACCCGTCGCCCAACCATCCAGTTGCACAAATGGGCAACTTAGGAATTATTCTTGATTCTCCCCATTTTCTTGCCTCCCACATATCCACCCACAATCTCCAGGTATCTTGAGTCCATCCACTGTTTTCTGGCTCCAGGGCCATCTCACTGATCTCAGTGCCATCTCCTCGCCAGCCCTACAACAGCCTCGCCTTCTCACCCATCTCCCGGCACATACCCCTTGGCACCAACCCCACTCCCAAGTCTATTCTTAACATGGCAGCTGTGCTGATCTTTTCAGAGCTTAGCTCAAATCACGTACTTGCCTTAACAATCCCCGGGGCCAAACCCAGCGGCGGGCCGTTGAGAGCCCCCTCCCTGTCCCGGCCCTGCTGGCCTCAACGCCCCCTCTCCCCCAGTGCTCCCTGCACTCTAGCCACACTGGCCTTGCTGCCCCAGAACTGGGAGCTGCTTTCCCTCTGCAAGAATACTCCCCCAGTATCTGGCTTTTCCAGATCTCCCCTTAAACATTCTCCCTAACAGGCTCCCTGAAAATGCCTGTGCCTTTATTGTACAGAGAACTTTCATCTCCCCCTTTACTTAATCTCTTCCTTTTGGACGCTGAGCCGCATGTGTGTTTTGGGGGGAAGGGGGTGGCAGGCTAATAACCAAAAGGCTAACTGATGATTTTCATCTGCTCCAGGGCCTCGCTGTTAGTACCACAAAGAATTGGCTGAACAAATAAATGACACCTGTTCTCTTGCAGCGCCACAGATCTCCTACCACACTTGTGGGTGGAGCCCAGGGTCAAGGGCATGTGCTTTTCTCCCCAAAGACTATCTCCATGAGCTGAAGAGGGGCCATGAAAAATCCTATTCTCCTTCTTCTAGAGCAAACTGTAGGGGTCATGGCATTTCCCCTCCTCGCTTGTGGTGACTACTTAGTGTACGGAGCTCTTGTTAATACAGGGCAACTCCACCCCCTGCCCCACCTCCTCCCTTGGCAGCAGTGGCTGAGAGGGGGAATCACCTGACTTAACCCGGCCAGTCAGAGTTCCTTCCCAGGAATTTGGGTTTGAGACAGAAAAAGCAGAGTCAATCTTCCAATGATTGCCTGGACTCCAACAGGCGGGACCTGAGCGTTGCGGGTGGTCATCATGCAGCCCGAGAAGCCAACGGCGTGGCCGTGGTGAGCAGAGAGGAGAGGGCTGAGGCGGCACCCTGACTGACCACCACCCTTCACACACCCAGCATCCCCCGCGTTCCGGGCCTTATGCACCGTGCCATCGCCTGCTGTCAGCTTCCTTTATTCTTAAGGTAGGTTGAGATGGGCCCTTGTCACTTGCAAGCAAAAGAATCATAAATAATTCAGAGGGGAAGTATTTGAAGATTCAGCCTATGGATGGTTAAATAATGGGGCTCTTTATGAAAAAGTCCCCTGTAGTCTGGCTCCTCTAGAACCAGACAGATCCCAGTGTGACCCTGGGCTTATCACTTAACCTCTCTGAGACTCAGTGAGCTCATTAGTAAAATGAGGATAATAATGTCCACCAGTGGAGAAGACAAAAGGGATAACAAGTTATGGCAACCAGGATTTTCTTATCATCTGCCCAAGGCTCTCTATTCCCAGGCACTGGTGTATTTGGCAATACTATCAAAAGCCTTAAAGATGAGGCACATACCTTCTGACTCAGCATTGCTTGTGTAGGAATTTATCCCAAGGGAATAGTCATATTATGCTAAGATTTATGAACATCAATGTTCACCATAGCCGAGAATTGGAAACCACTCAGTGGTAGGGAACCGGTTTCACAAATCATGGTATATCACTGCCATAAATCATGTTTTAGATTGTGGATCTTAACCTTTTTGGACCCCTTAGAGGATGTGAGGAAAACTACCAGCCCTGTCCTTGGGAAAATGCTCATAAATACACTGTCACGAAATTTAGCACATCATTTCAGAAAACTGGTGGATTCACAGAAGCTCCATTCAATGAATTGTGATTTGAAAGAATCATTTCATGATATGTGTCAGTGTACTCAGTGGCATAAACCGAGTAGAAAAAATTCAGACTACCAAGCAGTCTGTACAATATGATCACAATTTTGTAAAACGAAAATAATTTACGTACACACACACATATATTCACATTCATACACATACATATGGTCAGCTCTCCCTTTAAGAGAGAACCTGCCAAGAGGAGATAGTTAGCTGAGAGCCTCCAGCTGCAACATTGGAGCCGAGGCAACGCTGTCTCCTGGCAGCCGCAGCCAGTGACTAAGTGTGGTGGAGTACTCGGGCCTGGTCATTCCTGCCTAGCACGAGACTCTTCTAGGCAATCTTTGTGCTGGAGCTTTACGTTGGGTTGGCCAAAACTCTCCCAGAGCTCACTGCAGCCTGAGGCTCTTCCTGCCCAATCCTCCTTCCTTCTCCCTCTGCCCTCACAGGTGTTAGACCTGCATCACAGTCTGTGGGCTCTCCCACCCACTCCTGATCCCTCACCCCTTTTAATTTCACAGGTGATATTTGAATTAATCATTTGCACTTTAACTCTGTCTTGGCTTTTGCTGCCCAGGGGGCTGGCTTTGATATTCTTCTATGTACTTGCCATGCTTTCCCAATTTTTGTCAATTAAATTATTTTTGGCATCAGAAAACATGTTTTCTTTTACATGAAACACAAATACATATAAAGATGATATCTTTATATTCACATACTCTGCAAATTTGAAGCCCTTGATCACGAAATTCATTTGCTTAACAAAAATTGCGTTTCGGGGCCTCCCTGGTGGCGCAGTGGTTTAGAGTCCACCTGCCAATGCAGGGGACATGGGTTCAAGCCCTGGTCCGGGAAGATCCCACATGCCATGGAGCAACTAAGCCCGTGCACCACAACTACTGAGCCTGCGCTCCAGGGTCCGCGAGCCACAACTACTGAAGCCCACGCACCTAGAGCCCGTGCTCCACAACAAGAGAAGCCACCGCAATGAGAAGCCCACGCACCGCAACGACGAGTAGCCCCTGCTCACCACAACTAGAGAAAGCCCCCACGTAGCAACGAAGACCCAATGCAGCCATAAATAAAATAAATTTTTTTAAAAATTGCGTTTCGGGTTAGGGCCTACCCTAACAGCCTCATTTTCGCTTAATCACATCTTTAAAGGCTGTATTCTATTTATTTATTTATTTATTTATGGCTGTGTTGGGTCTTCGTTTCTGTGCGAGGGCTTTCTGTAGTTGTGGCAAGTGGGGGCCACTCTTCATTGCGGTGCACGGGCCTCTCATTATTGCAGCCTCTCTTGTTGCGGAGCACAGGCTCCAGACGTGCAGGCTCAGTAATTGTGGCTCACGGGCCTAGTTGCTCCACGGCATGTGGGATCTTCCCAGACCAGGGCTCGAACCCATGTCCCCTGCATTGGCAGGCAGATTCTCAACCACTGCGCCACCAGGGAAGTCCCTAAAGGCTGTATTCTGAATAGTTGTATTCTGAGGTACTAGGGGTTAGGGCTTCTTTTTATTATTATTTTTTAAAATTTGTTTATTTTAATTTAATTTTTTTATTTTGGAGTATAGTTGATTTACAGTGTTGTGTTTCAGGTGTACAGCAAAGGGATTCAGCCATACATATATATATATCCATTCTTTTTCAGATTCTTTTCCCATTTAGGTTATTACAGAATATTGAGTAGAGTTCCCTGTGCTATACAGTAGGTCCTTGTTGATTATCTGTTTTATATAGAGTAGTGTGTATATGTTAACACCAAACTTCTAATTTATCCCTCCCCCCGACCTTTCTCCTTTGGTAACCATAAGTTTGTTTTCAAAGTCTGTGAGTCTGTTTCTATTTTGTAATTAAGTTCATTTGTATCATTTTTTTGGATTCCACATATAAGTGATATTATATGATATTTGTCTTTGTCTGACTTACTACACTTAGTATGATAATCTCTAGGTCCATCCATGTTGCTGCAAATGGCATTATTTCATTCTTTTTTTATGGCTGAGTAGTATTCCATTGCTACTAGTAATGCTACTAAAAGTATCATTACTAGTAGTAGATAAAGAGGATGTGAAATACTACTGTGCTAGTGGTGTTCCACATCTTCTTTATCTGTTCATCTTTTGATGGACATTTGGGTTGCTTCCATGTCCTGGCTGTTGTAGGTGGTGCTGCAGTGAACATGGGGGGTGCATGTGTCTTTTCGAATTGTGGTTTTCTCTGGATATATGCCTGGGGGTGGGATTACTGGATCATATTGTAGCTCTATTTTCAGTTTACTAGGAGTTAGGGCTTCTTTATATGAATTTAGGTGGGTGGTGGTGGCATAATTTAACCCCTAATGCATGCCTTTGCTGATTTTTCCATGTTAGAACTTAAAGATTATGTTAGTCATAATTAGATTCAAGCAATAGGAACCACAAAATAAATGGCTTAAGAATATAAGAATTTATTTCTTCCACCCACTTACAAAGTGGAGAGAGAGTCAACCCGGGGCTGGTCTCGTGTTCCCTGGTGTCAGAAATGCAGCCTCCGGGACTTCCCTGGTGGCACAGTGGTTAAGAATCCGCCTGCCCATGCAGGGGACAAGGGTTTGATTCCTGGTCCGGGAGGATCCCACATGCCACGGAGCAACTAAGCCTGTGCACCACAACTACTGAAGCCCGTGTGCCCAGAGCCCGTGCTCCGCAACAAGAGAAGCCACCGCAGTGAGAAGCCCACGCACCACAATGAAGAGTAGCCCCCGCTCACCACAACTAGAGAAAGCCCGTGTGCAGCAACGAACACCCAATGCAGCCAAAAATAAATAAATAAAATAAAGTTAAAAAAAAATTGTTTCATTAACCTACAACAGTTGATCTCCTGTCTCACAAAGAAGACAGGATGCTTAGCAGCAGTAACAGAACTTTCTGGAGCGTTCAGAGCAGAGGGCCAGCCCTGGGTGGGCTGGGTGTACCCTCTCTGTCCCCACTGGAACCCTGTGCTATGCCCCCAATCCTTCGTCATTCTGTTCCAGCATTCTGGATCCTCTCTGCGGGAACAGAGCTGGATAACAGAGACACACACTCTTTTTTTTTTTAAATTTTTTTATAACTACTTTATTTATTTATTTATTTATTTTTTGACTGTGTTGGGTCTTCTGTTCGTGCGAGGGCTTTCTCCAGTTGCGGCAAGCGGGGGCCACTCTTCATCGCGGTGTGGGGACCGCTCTTCATCGCGGTGCGCGGGCCTTTCACTATCGCGGCCCCTCCCATTGCGGGGCACAGGCTCCAGACGTGCAGGCTCAGTAGCTGTGGCTCACGGGCCCAGTTGCTCCGCAGCATGTGGGATCTTCCCAGACCAGGGCTCGAACCCGTGTCCCCTGCATTAGCAGGCAGATTCTCAACCACTGCGCCACCAGGGAAGCCCCACACACTCTTTTTTAGCTCCTTTTTTCCCAGATCCCAAGCAGATGGGGCCTCTTAAGGGTCAAGAGAGGTCCTGGCTGCTTTGATTCATTGAGACTCCCAGTATATTTGAAAACAAATAGCATCAAAATAGAGTTCAAAGTTTGTGGCATATTTTAAATATTTACATTTAACTAAATAGTATGTTTAACATGCTCAAACTCACACAAAACTTCCACACTCATAGCATGATTACAGGATTATTACTTTTTTAATTGGAGTATAGTTGATTTACAATATTGTGTTTGTTTTAGGTGTACAGCAACCTGACTCAGACATTATACATACATCTATTCTTTTTCAGATTCTTTTCCCATATAGGTTATTACAGAGTGTTGAGTAGAGTTCCCTGTGCTATACAGTAGGTCCTTGTCTCCTAATTTATCCCTCCCCCCCCCAAGGATTTTTTTTTTTTTAAATGAATTCCTTGTACCCAATATGGGCAATGTGGCTGGTAAAGGGACAGAGGCATGAAGCTGTGTGATAAATGTCTTCTTGTTTCAATCTTGGTGCTTCTCTGTTTGCCTTCACTTCAAGACAGAGATTAAAGCGTGAGCCTGGGGCCCTGTGTGAAGGGCTGACAGCCCCCTTTGGGGGCCCTTTGGTAGACAGACCACCTTCTGCTTCTGTTCTGCCTGGTTTTTTTCAGGTGGACCAGAGACTCAATGGTTTAATTTTTTTTTTTAATTTTATTTATTTATTTATTTATTTATTTATTTATGGCTGTGTTGGGTCTTCGTTTCTGTGCGAGGGCTTTCTCCAGGTGTGACAAGTGGGGGCCACTCTTCATTGCAGTGCGCGGGCCTCTCACTATCGCAGCCTCTCTTGTTGCGGAGCACAGGCTCCAGATGCGCAGGCTCAGTAGTTGTGGCTCACGGGCCCAGCTGCTCCGCGGCATGTGGGACCTTCCGGGACCAGGGCTCGAATCCGTGTCCCCTGCATTGGCAGGTGGATTCTTAACCACTGCGCCACCAGGGAAGCCCCTCAATGGTTTAATTTTTAGCTATCCTTCTTTTTTCTATCTTTAAACTTTATTGGCCTTTCCTCCCCACAAACACAAACTGTAACCTATTTACCCTAAAGTGTGAAAAGACATGGAGGATTTACTAAATGAAGGAGCCAATCTGGAAAGGCTACATACTATATGATTCTAACTACATGACATTCTGGAAAATACAAAACTATGGAGACAGAAAAAGATCAGTGGTTTTCAGGGGTTAGGGAAGAGGGAGAGATGAGTTGGCAGAGGGTTTTTAGAGCAGGGAAACTACTCTGTATGATACTATAATGGTGGACGCACATCATTTTACATTTGTCCAAGCCCATAGAATGTACAACACCAAGAGTGAGCCTTCATGTAAACTATGGACTTTGGGTGATAATGATGTGTTAACATAAGTTCATTGACTGTAACACATACACCACTCTGGTGCAGGATGTTGACAGTGGAGGAGGCTATGTGTGTAGGGTCAGGAGGCATATAGGAAATCTCTGTATTTTCCACTCAATATTTCTATGAAGCTAAAAATTGTACTTCTGAGTACACAAAAGTGTACTTTCCACTCAGCTTAAAACTGCTCTAAAAATTAAGCTTATTTAATTTTTTAAAAAGGACGTGTGGTTATTATCTTCAGGCTGCACCCAGTGGAGGTCAATTCCTAGGTGGGAAATTCGTGGATTCACAGACTTAGGTGCAGACTGACATCATTCAGAAATCACTCGAGGTAGAGAGCAGACATCCAGGGATCAAATCCCAACTCATCTACTTACCAGATGTGCGTCCTTGGGCAATTTACTTAACCTCTGTGAGCCTCTGTTTCTCCATCTGTAAAATGGAAGTATAATGGAATTTATTTCAGAGAGCTGTTGTGAGGATTAAATGAGATAATTTATGACAAACTCTTAGCTGGTGCTCCATAAATATCAGCTATTACTAGCATTATTATTATTCAGGATAATATTCATTCATTCATTCAACAGTAACTAATGAGCAGTATGCAAGGTACCAAGATGAACAAGGCAGAGCTGGTTCCTACCGTCACAGAGCTTACAGGCTAATCCAGTCCTCCCTCTAGACACACAGTGTGTTGGGAACAGAAGACACAGTTCCCATTCGGGCTTTGCAGGCAAGCACCCACTGATATTCACACCCTGGAAGCAGCTTCAGTAGCCAAGTGATTTCTTAGATGATTTCATTATGAGAGGTGATGTGGCACAGAGCCGGGCTGCCTGGGTTCCGATCCCAGATGCCTCCTAGCTGTGGAATTTCAGGCAAGTTCCTTACCTCCTCTGTGCCTCAATTTCCTCACCTGTATAAAGGAGGGGATAATAGAACCTATCTCATGAGCTGTTGGGAGGATTCAACACTGTAACATACGTAGAATACAGAGAATGGTGCTGGGCAAAGCGTAGGTGCTATGACGCTTTTAATAATCGTTGTTCTTGTTATGACTCATCAACGGTTCTAACCCTGACCCCAGTGAGATGGTAACCAGCAGAAAACAAGGCAGAGCTCCTTGTTGTCGATGAAGAAATCCAGGCAGCATGGTGGAGTTCTCAAGAATATTACCTGCCTCGGGGGTGTTTATCCCACGGCTATGCTTGCACAGGTGTGGTATGGTTTATAAGTCAGTCATGGCCACAGAATACGTAATAGCAAAAGCCTGGAAGCAGCCTACATTTCTGTGAATAGGAGACTGGTTAAGAAATCCATGACTCACCCAAAGACAGAAATATTAGCCCTCTGAAAGAATGAGGCAGCTGCATGTGAAATGATGTGAAAAGATTTCCAAGAGTATTGTTAAATGCAAAAAGCAAGGGGCAGTGCACTTTTACTTTCTGTGTTAAGAAAAAGAAATGCGCATGCCCGTGTACTTTGGTAATATGACGGTGGTTGTCTCTGGAGGGACACTGGCTCTCTGGGGCTCAGGGGCAGGAGGGACTCCTTTTTCCACTGGGTGCTCATTTGTACCTTTTGAATTTTAAGCCATATACATGTATTACTTTAAAATACAAAAAAAAAGTAAGCAGAAGATTGGTGCTGATTCAAAACTCATTCCAGTTCATTGTTCTGTTAAACATATTCCGCTGATCTCCGAGCAGATGGCCCGGGAGGGGTTGGGCCAGGGCCAGGGGGCAGCCTCCCTCCCCGTGGGTGTGTGGGGAGCCACGTGGGGCCCTGTGGCTGGCACATGCCTGCAGCTGGTCTCCCCGTGTGGCGGGAGGCCCAGGGTGTGGGACTGAGACTGGGGAAGGATGGGCTCCAGTTGCCTGGCAGGGGCTGCACACACAGAGCAAGGTCATGGTCCTAATATCTGGGTCTGGCCTGGGCAGCTTTCCCGGGGAGACAATCATGAGACAAAGCCTCGTTAGAAGCACCAGGAAAGGGCCTTCATCGCAGTTGCTTCTCTCCATTCATGGGACAATTCCACAGTGAAACTTGGGACCAGAAAAGCCTAAGGTTCAGGAAACAGATTTGGAAGGACCAGGGCTTCCTGGCCTGCTTTAGGGATTGGTGGGATGGAAAGAGCCCAAAGGAACCTGGGTTCTTATTTCTTCATCCATTTGCCTGGCTGAAATACAAAGATTCTTTTCAGAGCTCTCCCTGAAGTAGCCCTCCAGCTTTAGGACACACACAGCATTGTGTGCAGGGACATTCCCTGTAGCCAAGCAAAAGTGACAGAGAGGCCCTTTCAGTTAACTGCAAAATAAGCAGGGCTCTGTGCAAAGACAGGAGCCCTTTGCCTCCTGGGCCCCCTGGTAATTCATAGGCTGTCTGAGCACCGTTTACTGCCTACAGCCTATTGGATGAGTGTTTTTCAAATGCCGTTTAGTCAATAATTCTTTATACACACTTATATAAAAAACATATATGTATGCATGCAAACAGATGTTCTTAAGTCCAATATCCTTTATACTTTCAAACACACACACCTACAATTCTATGTAGTCATACTCTTGACTAGCAAGATATATGATATGCGATGCAGATCAAATATTTGGTACAAGGTAATCAAACAAGATCTGCAGAAGGTTTGCAGTGACATACAGTTACAAGAGTAATAATACAGCCTCCTTTTTTTGCTTCTCTGAATCTGGGTCACCATTAAGTCCAATTAAGTCTTTCCACCTATAGATGGTAACGTTTGTACTCCCTTTTTTGATGTGGCTCATGCATTCACTTACCAAGCATTTGAGGAACAGTGCCAGGCACTGTTCCAGGTTCCTGGGATAGAGCGATGAACAAAATGCGCAAAGATCTGTGGCCTTGTGAAGTTGGCCTCCTGAGGAGACAGCCGTTCACTGCGGTGGCAGGTAGGGATGGGGATGGAGAGAGGGGCATTCAGACTTCCCAGGGGAGTGAGTGTTGAGTGGAGACCTGAGGACTGTAAGTGAAGGAGTCACGGGCATATCTGGGGAGCAGGTTCTAGGCAGAGAGACCGCAACTCTCTTGCCCACTCTAGTTACGTTGCACTCACTTGGCAAAAGCCAGCCCTGGTTAGACCCAACTCTCCACCTACTCCACACCCACATCCGTGCAGCTGAACCTCCTCTGGAGAGACACGTGCCCCATGCTGGCTGGCCTCGTAGCAATTCAGGCCCAGGATCTGGGGTGGGGAGCACAGAGGAAGCTTCATGCTTCCATCACAAATGCTTCTCCAGCCCATTCACTCTCTCATTCCCCTAGACGGCCAGTTCCTAGCAACAACTCCCTGGCCTCACTCTCAGCTAACTCTCTTTACCTCCTATCCCACTGAGAAAATTAATCAGAAGAGCTACCTACCACTCCAAGATGCCAACACCTTACATACTTACCGATCAGATTATTGCCCAAATCCTTGCTCCTTATTACCATGGAAGAAATGTACAGGGGAGCCCAGCCCCCCTTTGCTTCTCAGGCATGCCACTCCCCAAATCCTCCTCTCTCTCTCCTATATTAGCAATTCTCCTTTCCCCAGCCACTACCTCATTCACATCTGCATAGAAACAGGCAGTACCATTTCCCATACTGAAAAAAAAATTTTTTTTTAACTCTCTCTTAGTGGCACTTTTCCCTCCATTCCACTTTACCCAACAAAACTCTTGGGAAGAGTTGTTCAGATGGCTGCCTGTCTCTAACCTCTCTCCTTATGCTCTTCTCCAAGTCTTTGCTCAGGTGTCACTTTCTCAGGGACACTTTCCCTGACCATTGTATTGAAAGTGGCACCCCCTCTGTATGTCCTCTTCCCAGCTTCATTTTTCTCCGTAGCTCTCATCACTTGCTAATACCCTCTATAAGGCATGTATCCATTTTGTTGATTATCTACTCCGCCCCCCTACTGGGATGTAAGTCCAAATAGGACAGTGATGTCTGCTAATTTGTTCAGCTGTCTGCCACATCCCCAGCACCTGGAAAAGGGCCCAGGGCATCAGAAGTGCCCAGCAATGTTTGTTTGGTGAATGAATGAATGCATGGTAAGGGCTGGGCGAGGAGCGGCAGGGAAATCACTGCAGCCGGAGCAGACTAAGCAGGCGGGATAGGGGAAATTAGGCGGGAGGGGTGGCAAGAGGCCCGATCACATAGGGTCCAAGGGGAGGGTCTTACTCTAAGTGTGGTTTGGGACGCTG
The DNA here is from genome assembly GCF_965194805.1 of Balaenoptera borealis. NCBI lineage: Eukaryota > Metazoa > Chordata > Mammalia > Artiodactyla > Balaenopteridae > Balaenoptera > Balaenoptera borealis. The sequence continues at coordinate 46,229,906 of NC_138869.1, read as the reverse complement.
CTGGAGGGTTTGGAGCTGCGAAGGGACATGATCTGATTGATGTCACTGAGACTCTGGGCCGGTCAAGGTGAAAATTCTACGTTTCGAGAGTGTGTCGTGGGCAGGCAATCTTTACATCCTCGTGCTCATGTAAACAGACTTCAAGGAAAACAGACTTAAAGGAAAGTTCTGTGTTGATGATGGCTTTTGTTATATAGAAATGGCTTTACAGGTAAAATAGAATGTAGGACATTTCTCACCCAGCAAAATGCAATACAACAAAACAAAACATTATTGGTAAGCACTTACACAGAACCATCCATGCTCACCTACTTACTGATAAAAATATTTAGCTCTTGGGCTTCCCTGGTGGCGCAGTGGTTGAGAGTCTGCCTGCCAGTGCAGGGGACACGGGTTCGAGCCCTGGTCTGGGAAGATCCCGCATGCCACGGAGCAACTGGGCCCGTGAGCCACAATTGCTGAGCCTGCGCGTCTGGAGCCTGTGCTCCGCAACAAGAGAGGCCGCGATAGTGAGAGGCCCGCGCACCGCGATGAAGAGTGGTCCCCACTTGCCGCAACTGGAGAAAGCTCTCGCACAGAGACGAAGACTCAACACAGTCATAAATAAATAAATTCTAAAAAAAAATATATATATATATATATTTAGCTCTTCAGTATCTTGCTTTTTAAACAGCTGGTGTGCAAGTATTAACACATTTTTTGAGCTATTAACCAACAGACATTTCTGAGCATATGGTACAGGCAAAACTGGCCTATATTAAATAACCACAGCTGGGATTCTAAATGCTGGGCCCAGAATTTGAAAATGTCTCTGCCCCTTAAGCATTAAACAGCAGCAGTAAAACACCCAGCAGTCTCCTGGCGACGTCTAGCATTTCTAAGTACCCTTTCAGGCGGTATACTATGTGGTCCAATGCTCATGAGATGCCATCTTTATAAGCTGTTTTGTAAAGGTATAAGGTATTCGCTAAGAGGGGACAAGATAGTCTGGCCAGGAAACATGTGGATTGTGGGTTTAGGTCTATGTGTTTAGTTGGTGGAGTTGGTGCAGCTGCTTCTAGAATTGCAGTGGGAGTGGGGAGTAAAGTCCACAACTCTGAGCGTTCCAGGCAAGCCAAAATGGGGGTATGGGGGCTTAGAAGAGGACCAAGGATGGTGGGCCCCGGCAGCTGCCAAGCTAGGACGAAAAGAGAAGACTGATTCTAAAGAGGTGCTGGCTGGTGTCTATGGCTCTTGTAGTACCAGGGTCCCAGCTATCATAACTGAGCACACAGGAAGCTGGCTCTGGGCTTGCTAGACTTCGCAGGGGGATGGCTGCGTGTTCCCAGTGCTTTGTTAGCTCCTTCCCCAATACTGAGGGTCAGGCAAAGCGGGCCACAGCCTTCCACTTTGATAGATGTCCTCACCGCTCTGGGCACCAAGGGTCATTGCCACAGTGCTTCTAGGAAGCTCAGGACTTGGGACTCTAGACCAGTGGTTCTCAAGTGTGGTCCCAGCAGCATCAGCATCACCTGGGAACTTGTTAGAGATGCAGATTCTTAGGCTCCACCCCAGAGCTGCTGAATCAGAGACTCTGGGGGTAGGTCCCAGCAACCAGCGTTGAATAAGCTCCCTAAGGAATTGTGATGCGCGTTGCAGTTTGGGAACCACTGATATAGACCAGTTCCAGGCGATGGTACTGCTGCTCGTTCTGGGACCATACTTCGAAAACCAGTGTTCTAGAAATTTCACAAGCAAATCACTCAGGTAGGTTATGAGTAAATCCAGTTATTAAATAACAAGTATTACTGAATACCTAAGGGCTGTTTAACAGTGATTGCCTCTGAACAAGGGGATTGCGGGCAACTTTTAAAACTTGATGTATCTCTGAATTGTTCAAAGTTGTTATTGTAAACATGTATTACTTTTGCAGATAGAAAAAGATATTTTAAAAATATAAATACCTCATTCTAGTATAGTTCTTTACAGTAGTGCTTCTCAAACTTTACTGTGCAAACCATTTAGGAATCTTGTTAAAAATGCAGATTCTGGTTCAGTAGGATGGGGGCGGGGGAGGCAGGGCTGTGAGATTTTGCGTTTTCAACAGGCTCCCTGGTGATTCCAGTCTACTGGCCCACGAACCACACTTTGGATTTACAGAGTACAAAGAACTGACATGTGTATTACATTTTTTGTTCCTTGTTACAACCCTGGCAAACAGATTCACTAATTCACTTATGCAACCATTAGGTACTACAACATACATACACTGGACATACAGATATGGTCTAATGGGGTGGAAAACCAACCAACCACCAAAAAAACCCACATGTAAACAGATAAATATAAATAGTGATCAGAACTGATCAGGAAATGAAGAGGGTGCCGAAAAAGAAGGGCTCTAGGAGGAGGTGATTTTGGCAGTGACGGTAAGGATGAGCCACGGAGAAGTTCAAGGGAAGTTCAAGGGCCAGCTCTCGGCAGACACCAGGAAGCTCCTGCAGCTAGCAGGCAGGGAAGGAAGACCCCCAAATCCGGAAGGGGGAGGGGGTGGAGGCAGGGCCCGCCAGGGCAGGAAGGCCGTGGTAGGGGGCCGATTTCAATCCAAATGCGGGGTAAGCATTGAGGGTTTTAGCACGGAAGTGACTGGTCTGGTATTTGCCTTGGGATCACGCTGGCTGCTGTTCAGGAAATGAAACCTCTCCAGGGTCCCCTCGGAGGTGGTGCAGGGAGTGCTGGGCCATGCGAGGGCGCCCAGGAGTCAGGCCCGGCGCCCTCAGAGTCGCGTGGATCTATTCGGGGGGTCAGGAGTCCCCTCGTGAATAACGAGCCACCAGGGCACGTGTTTTTATTGCCGCACAGAGGACCTCAAATAAGCGCGCTCCGGGCAACAACATGACTTTTAACCCCCTTTCAGAGGACTTGGGCTCGCATCCACGCTTTGCTGGTCACGATGGCATCTTGGACACTTCCCCCTCGGTGCCTCAGTCTCCCTACCTGTCTAGGAGGACTTGGGCCAGCCCACGGTGACACCCTGGGTCGCCAATCCTGCATCCCTGTGTAGGGTGGAGGGTACGGCTGGGGCAGAGGCGGCACAAGGGGTTGGCTTCCCACCTGGGAAACTGAGGCACGGTGGGGAGAGAAGCGCGCGCCCTCCAGACTCCCGCAAACTCCAAGCGGCACGTCTCGTCTCCACGCAAGCTGTCCAGGCCGCCTGCCAGCCGTCTCCACGGAGTGGCCCCCGCCCAGCCCTGCCCGAGGACCGGAGCTGGGCCGGGCTTCTCAGGGGGCCGCAGCGGCGGCGGGGAACTCGGCGCCATCCCCGGGCTCGAGCGCTGGAAGAGGCGCGCGGGACACACCTCCAGGTTCCCCAGACCGGTCGGGCGCAGGCCTGCCCAGGGGCGCCAGCCTCTGCGCGCGCCGACCCCGCCCCTTGCCGGCGCCCCCGCCCCTCGGCCTCCTCCTCCGCCTCCGCCTCTTCGCAGGCCCGCGACGTGCCCGGCCGGCGACCGAGCTGCAGGGACGGCGTCCGGCGCGCTCACTTCCGCGTCCCGCCGCCCTCCGGTCCGCGCGCGCCCAGCCACCGCCGCCATCGGACAATAGGCCGCCCGCCCGGCTGCCGTGAACTTCCTGCCGGGGCCCGGCCGGCCCGTGTGCCCCGGGCCCTGATCTCTCTCCGCGCCGGCCAGGATCGCAGCTCCGCGCCACCAGGGAAAGCAGCGGAGGACCGAGCGCCCGGGACGTTCCAGCGCCTCCCGCCGCCGCGCCTTTGCTCCGGCCCGGCGGGTCCGCGGCCTCTGCGCTCTTCGCTCTGAGCGACTTAACCCCGTCCAGCGGCTGCTGCCTTGTGGGTTTCCGAGTTTGGTTGCTTAAGGAGGATGTGATTTTTTCACCCCCCTTATTTCTTTTTCCTTTTATGATTTGAAACAGAGAAAAGAACTCACAGCCAGCTCGGACAGCGAAGCGCCACCAGCTGCCCCCACGTGGACACCTCTGAGAGGAAAGGGAATTGGAAGCAAACTTGGTCCAAGTGAGTTTGAGGCCTCACCGTCGGCTGGACTCTAAGGCCTGGGGTCATGACTCTCATGCTGGGCAGGTGGAAGGCCTTGCCTGTCCTGGGCTGGACGTGAGTCTCTGCCCTTCGCCAGCACCTCCACCGGCCCACCTCCACACACTCAATACCCAGCATCTAGGCTAGGCCCGGACACTTGTCAGCAACATGGATAAGTATGACGACCTGGGCCTGGAGGCCAGTAAATTCATTGAGGACCTGAACATGTATGAGGCCTCCAAGGATGGACTCTTCCGAGTGGACAAGGGTGCAAGCAACAACCCGGAGTTTGAGGAAACACGCAGGGTGTTTGCCACCAAGATGGCCAAAATCCACCTGCACCAGCCGCACCAGCTCTTGCAGGAGGAGACCCTGCCCAGGGGGAGCCGAGGTCCCGTGAATGGTGGGGGCCGCCTGGGCCCACAGGCCCACCGGGAAGCTGATGGGGGCAGCAAGGTGACGGGGGATGGCGCTGCAAAGCCTCCTCTTGCTGCCTCGACAGTGGCCCCTGGGACAGCCACAACCATCGCGGCTGGGCAGCCCTTGTCCCCACCCCAGGAACAGAGGGCCAAGCTGTGTGTCCGTGGCGCGAGGCAAGGCAGCCAGGACTGTGGCTCCAAGGAGAGCGTGGCGAGTTCTGAGATGTCTGCTTTCCATCGGCCGGGCCCCTGTGAGGATCCTTCCTGCCTCACCCACGGAGACTATTATGACAACCTCTTTTTGGCAAGCCCCAGCTGGGGCGATGAACCAGCAGTGTCCCCCAGCATCAGGCTGGGTGTAGGAAGTGGGTGGTCTGGCACGCCAGGGAGTGGCCCGCCACTGTCCACACCCTCCAGGGACCATCACCTATACCAGCTGCAGCTTTCCCCGAGCTCCAGCAGGTCATTGCAGAGCAGCCAGGATGGTGGTGTTGGTGGCCACAGCAGTGAGAAGCCAGCAGCTCTTTGGACCACCGCCTCCTCCCAGCGAGTGAGCCCTGGCCTCCCCTCCCCAGGCCCAGAGAACGGGGCCCTACCGAGACCTGCTCAGCCCAGGACCCCTTCTTTCTCAGCGCCCCTGGCCCTGAACCGCTCCAGTCAGGGACCTCTTCCAAGAACAAACTCGGGGGTAGGGAGTGAGGTTTCAGGCATGATGCCCAAACCCACTGTGGACCCTCAACCCTGGTTCCAGGATGGCCCCAAATCTTACCTCTCTAGCTCTGCCCCTTCATCCTCGCTAGCCAGCATGGACAATATGCAGCTGGGTGCAGTCCCTGGGCCGGGTCCCAAGCCTGGCTGTACAGACGCTGGCGCTGGTCCCAAGCTCAGCCTTGTCCATCCAGTGATGTCCACCCTGCCTGAGTTATCTTGTAAAGAAAGTCCCTCTGGCTGGTCCTCTGATGGCAGCCTGGGGCCTGTGCTCCCAGAGAGCCCCGGTTCCCCCAGGGTGAGACTGCCCTGCCAGACCCTCATCCCGGGCCCTGAGCTTGGACCCACGGCTGCCGAATTGAAATTAGAAGCCCTCACCCAGCGTCTGGAGCGTGAGATGGATGCTCACCCGAAGGCCGATTACTTTGGTGAGTGAGAGACGGGTGCGACTGCCCATGGTGGGTGATGGAGTCCCTGCATTTGGGCATTTGGGGGAAGTGCCCCCCACCAGGGATGCTGTAGCTCTCCTTGAGTGGCCTGCCTTTTTGTGTGTGTGTGTGTTCCTCTTTCAGCTGCTTCTTCTGAAACTTGAAAAGAAACTTGAAAGTATCCCTAGGCAGAAAGCGGATCTTGCAGCCGGGGGTTACCCATGTGCGAAGGGCGGGATTACTCATGACTGTTCCCCCAAAAGGGAAATGCTGTGATTTTGGATTTCAAAGGTTTTGGGGGTGACTTAGAGCCTCTCTCAGTGACCGGCTCAGGCAGGACTTGAATGGGCTTCTTAGGTCCAGGTACCCTGTGAGTGTTCCGTCTGTAGTTGGCTGGGCCAGGTGGCTCTGGCTGTTTGAGGACTAGTGGTCGGGCAGGGGCTCTCTGCGGCTCCCTGTGTGCGCGCGTGTCTGCCTGCAGGTTCTGTGTTCAATTGAGGGAGGTGAAACACTGACATGGAAGGCTTTGTTCTAGAGCAGTAGTTCTCAAAGTGTAGTTTGGACCCTTAGCCTGGGAACTAGTTAGAAATGCAAATTCTTAGGCCGCACCCCAGACCTACGGCATCAGAAACTGTGGGGTGGGTGGGACCCAGCAATCGGCATTTTCACAAGCCAGCCCGGGATCCTGACCTTCTGGGAAATTTGAGACCTGTGCATTAGGTACCTTCTAACTCAGGACCCGCTGCCCCCACTCCCCCCACCCACCCAGCCCCGGCTTCCAGCTGGCAGCCAGGTTACACCCCCAGTCGTGGCTCCCAAGAGGATGGAAGATGCTTCTTGCTGGTTTCACTCCAACTTGCAAGTTTTGTTTTCTTCTCTTTTAAAGCACAAACTCTTGGAGACTGCTAGCTTCAGCTTTTTTCTCCTCACAGGGTTTGGAGGCAGCAGGAAAGCAGTGATATGCTTCTGTTGAGTAATGATGTAGCCGTCTCATAGGAGAGCTAACTAGAAAGACAGCCTATACTTTTAGAAGAGTCTGAGGGTTGGTTTTATTTTATTTTATTTTTTCATTTTTGAACTCTGCACAACTGAGGTCACGATTTCCCCACATGAGGCCTGTGAGCCCTGGGAAGCTGAGTGTCGCTGGGGTGGCAGCTCTGCCAGGCAGGGTCCGGGAAGGCCCTGGACATGGAGGGTGACCGGCTTGCTCCTTTCCGTCTGCCTCATTCTGCGTCAGTGAGTGATTCTGTCCCAAGGTGCTTGGAGGGTTGGGGTCCGAGGCACTCAAGCTAGCACTGTGTTCTCGCTTCTCATGAGAGCCTCGCAGGAACAGCTCTCACACCACCCTGGGCAGTCAGAGGTCGGGGTGACTGTTTACTGGCTTATGTTTTAGGGCACCCTCTTACTGTGAACTGTTTACTGGTTTATGTTTTAGAGCACATAGCACCCTCTTACTCTGAACCATCTCTTCTCCTTTGCAAATCCCCCACTTTGGGAATAACACTTGGCTGGAAAAACTGTGGGTTTTTTTAGTTCAAACTGTTGTTGAATTTTTTTCTTCCAGTTTTATTGAGATATAATTGACACAGCATTGTATTAGTTTAAGGTGTACAGCATAATGATTTGATTTACATGCATCATGAAGTGATGATCACAATAAGGTTAGTGACCATCCATCGTCTCATATAGGTACAAATTAAAGAAATAGGAAAAAAATACTTCTTCCTTGTGATGAGAACTCAGGAGTTACTCTCTTAACTTTCATCTGTAACACACAGCAGAGTTAATTATATTTATCATGTTATACATTACACCCCTACTACTTATATACCTTATAACTGGAAGTTTATACCTTTGACTGCCTTTGTTCAATTCCCCCTCTGCCGCTCCACCCCCCTCCCACCTCTGGTAGCCACAAATCTTATCTCTTTTTCTATGAGTTTGTTTTTGAAGTATAATTGACCTACAACACTATGTTAGTTCCTATTACACAACACAGTGATTCGGTATTTCTGTACATTTCAAACTGATCACCACGATAAGCCTAGTTACGATATGTCACCTTACAAAGATAGTATGTAGTTATTGACTATATTCCCCACACTGTACATTTCATACCCATGACTCATTTGTTTTGCAACTGGAAGTTTGTACCTCTTTCCCTCACCTATTTCTTTCCTTCCCTACCCCTCTCCCCTCAGGCAACCACCTGTTTGTATCTATAACTCTGTTTATGTTTTGTTGTGTTTGTTCACTTGTGTTGTTTTTTTAGATTCCACATACACATGAAATACAGTATTTATCTTGAATTTTTAATTCAAGCTCATTAAACAACAAAACAGCAGTTTTATTTTTTCAGGGAGGCAAGTTTATACACTGCCTCAGAGCAGAGATACTGGCTAACACTAGCCATTCATTTAGCCCATATTTATTGAGTGCCTACTTTGGGCCATGGGGTACATAATGAATGGGACAGACAGAAACCCCTGCTTCCCCAGAGCAGACAGTGCAATAGAGGGAGACAGGAGATGAACAAAATAAATAAGCAAGTATGAGGGAGAGAAATAGGAAGAGGAGAGGATGGAGCTTCCGGGCAGGGAGTGGCAGGGAGGTTTCTGGTTTTAAATCAGGTGGTCAGGGAAGATCCCATCGAGAAGGTGGCATTGGAGCTAGGCTTGAAGGAGGCAAGGGGGTGAACCCTGAGTCCGAGTCTGCCCAGGGAAAGGGCGTTCCCAGCAGGGCAGACGGCAAGAGCAGAGGCCCCGGGACCTGGGCCGTGCCAGGCAATGTGCTAGACACTGTTTAATTTACTCATGTAATCTTAGGAAGCCCATTTCACCAACCTGGAAACTGAAGCTCAGAGAGGTTAGATTATTGATCCCAGGTCTCACAGGGGGGACTGGGTGTAGCTGGGTCTGAGCCCCACAGTTGGGGCTCCCTGCCCATTCTTCTAACCAGCATTGCCCAGCTGCCTCCCAAGCACAGATGTGAAAGCCTGCTTTATTTATCTATTTATTTTTATGGTTGTTTTTTCCTTAAATGAGGTGAACTTCCTATAACATAAAATTAATCATTTTAATTAATTTGGAATTAATTTAAAAAGTAATGAGTGGCATTTAGCGCGTTCGCCATGTTGTGCAAACACCATCCCTATCTAGTTGCAAAACATTTTTATCACCCCCAGAGGAAACCCACCCCCATAAATCAGTTGCTTCCCAATCCTCCAACTCTCCCAGCCCCTGGCAACTGCCAATGTACATTCTCTCTCTCTGGCTTTACCTATTCTGGATATTGCATATAGAGGGAATCATATTTAAGTTATTTTTTGACTAAGCATTACATTCACATGTAGAATATTCAAAAGACACAAAAACACATAGAGTGAAAAATTAGTCTCTTTCTCACCCCGGTTTCTAGCCGAGCATCCTGGTGTGATGAGTGTATATGTGTGTGTACCTCTCTGTGGGCCTGCTGTCCACCTGCTCTTTGCCTTTCCCTCTGAACAGTGCGTCTTGGCAGCTGTTCTGCATCAGCACGCGTTGAGTTGGCTCAGTGTCACCCTCTGTGGATGTGCCCCAGGTCACGTAAGCAGCCTCATGGTGGACTTCAGAAGGGCCAGCTGCAAGGTGAAAGCCTAGCTTTGTGACAGACTCCCGGGGGCGGGGCGGGGGGTAGGTTGCAGGGCTGGGGGCTTTGTGGCCTTTAAATGTTGCCTAGTTGCCCTCCGCAGAGGTCATGCCAGGGACCCCACTGCCCATCATATAGGAGAGGGCCTGCCCCCACCTGCTTTGGCAGCTGAGCTTCCAGCCGCTCTAACGGGACTGGCCACGTGGCCAAGGAGGGCGTCTCTCCTCTGAGCACCTGGCCGTCAGTGTGTGGCCCAGCCCTGCTGTGGGACCTTGAACAAACTGTCCCTTCCAGGCCTCCCCGCTCATCCACAGTACGAGGCTTTTGGCTGGTTGAGGGGCTCACATCGGCAGATGTCTTTCCCTTCTCTAGATCTGGTGTTACTTGAAAGATTTTGTCTGTCCAACGCACTGCATTTATTACATAAGGATGAAATTTTACTTCTGAATAGAAGAATATCTATGGATACAGGGCTCTTGCCAGAGAGAATCAGGGTAATATTAACAGTCATCATCACAGTCGGTGTAATTCTAGCCAGAAGCAAAGCAAAGTTGATGTTTGGGTTGCTTACCTGGACCCCTTCCTGGGCATTTGACCTTGTGGGAAGAGCTTGTGGATCCCTGCTGCCACCTTGGAGGACACTTAGGTTTGAAGACACCTCAGTGTCCAGTTATTGATCAGCTTATCACTGAGGACTCTTCTGGCACTTTCCAAGGCCAGGTCTCTGTGGCTTCGGGACAGTTTGGTCCCAGGGAAGCATTTCTTCCCCCTCTTTCTTCTCCCATGTTCCTCTGGGGCCTCTTTGTGTCTTCCTGTCCTTGAGGAAAGAGTTAAGAGCAAACTCTTGATGCTTCTTAGAGAACACTGTTGGGTTTCCACCTCCCTGGGCCTTGCGCTCAGAAGGTGCCCCCCCGTGTGGTTGTTTTCACACCACTGTGTTCCCTGCAGAGGAAGTGAAGAGGCCCTCGTGCCGTTTGTTTACTCTCGCCCCTCTTTTCTTCCACGGTAGCCATCTGTTGTCCTCACGCTGGTCGTCTCCCCCCTTTCTAAGGAAAAAGGACACAAATAAACCACCTGCCACAGGCTGGGTTTCCCGGGAAGCTGACTCTGAGACAGAGTCTAGCGTGCAGGGGGCTGACTAAGGGTGCTATTGGGACCCTAACTGTGGAGAAACAGCGCACAGTTGAGAAGTAGCGCACAGTTGAGAAACTAAGGCCGTGACGTGCTCAGGACCACACAGGTGTCCGCGGTGGTGCTGCCACACCAGGTGGGGCTCTGACCGCTCGCACGGGAGAACTAGGTGGTCTTTCGGGGCTGAACTGGATGTTCTCCGTTTGCCCCTCCAGATTCACTCTCCGCCCAGCTGCTGCGGGGGCATCAGTGGCCTCCCTGCCCTTTCCAGGCCTTCTTCCCCATGGTCAGGACTCTGGACCTGCAGCCCCCGGCTCCTTGCCTCCGTGCTGTGTGTGGGTCTGGGGGACCAGGCACTGCTAGTGCCACCCACAAGAGCCACACTCTGTGAGGCACCAGCGGGGTGGCGAGGCAAGAGGGAGCTCGTTTCAGGGTCTCTGTCACCCAGCAAGTGGACGGACGGGCCCTTCTCCACCTGCATGGAGAGAGAAGCACCTGGCTCTGTCTTTAGTTTTCCTGTCTTGGGTGGACATTCCTGCTGCAGTATTTGAACTCAGAAAACTGCAACGGCAGACCTGCCTTAGCCTGAGAGCCTGAGAACAAGTGTGACTCCTTCTGGGGATGGTCCTGCCCTGCCAGGGACCAGGGAGCCTGTCACACTTGATTTCATTTTACTAGCAACGCAGGAGGTGAAAAAAGCAGTCCAGACAAGGAACCCGTAAATGTCCTATCTGCTCCCTCCCATTGGACAGTCTCTTCAACATCGAGCTGCGTGTTGTCTTAATGACCTTTTAAGCACGTCTTATCTGACTTTATTAGCAACAGATGCTTGAAATATGGGGCTTAAGTCCAGCCTTGAATGAAAAATTGAGGGTGATTTTCAGAGCATTTGTCATATAAAAGGAAACAACATGGGCCAATCCTGTAGAAGAGGGGCCCCTCCAGAATTCAGGACAGGGGCCTGTGTGCACCCCAGAGGCCCTGCTTACCCCCCAGATACCAGGCATTGCAGTAAACCCAAACCAAGTGCTGAAGTAGCAGAAGGGGGCAGAAGATCATTAACCATCTGGCCCTGTCTGAGTATCTGGCATGACCAAGTGTGGGGACTTCTGCCCACATTCCTTTTGGAGACATGGTGCCATAATTTGGACCTGCTGAATCCAGGCTTCTATAGCCTTGGAAGTAAATTTCTGATCCTTTGGTAACTTTTGTAAATGACACTCAAGAATCCAATTCTGGGCTTCCCAGGTGGTGCAGTGGTTAAGAATTCACCTGCCAATGCAGGGGACACGGGTTCGAGCCCTGGTCCGGGAAGATCCCACATGCCGCGGAGCAACTAAGCCCGTGCGCCGCAACTACTGAGCCTGTGCTCTAGAGCCCATGAGCCACAACTACTGAAGCCCGCGCGCCTAGAGCCCGTGCTCTGCAACAAGAGAAGCCACCGCAATGAGAAGCCTGCGCACCACAACGAAGAGTAGCCCCCGCTCACGGCAACTAGAGAAAGCCCGTGCGCAGCAACGAAGACCCAATGCAGCCAAAAATAAATAAATTTATAAAAAAAAAAAAAAAGAATCCAATTCTGCCTGTCTAGCCCAGCCGGGGTGCACCCTGAGACATGGGGATTCCCAGCTGTTTAGAAATTGGGTAGCTTATGTGCATGTTTTTTTGTGGGCCAGGTAATCTTCCCCTCAAAACCAGGAAGGTATATATTTTAAATTTTTATTGGTGTATAGTATACATATACTGTAGATGCTCACAAAGTGAAGACACGCAGCACTCAGATCAAAGCACAGAGCATGACCAGCACCCAAGAAGCCCCCTGCCGTGTGCCCCCTTACAGTCACCACTACCCGCCGGGGATAGTTGTGACTTCTGACTGCAAACATGAGGGTTTTTTAAAAATATATTTATTTATTTATTTGGCTGTGTTGGGTCTTAGTTGTGGCACACGGGATCTTTCTTTTTTAAGTTGTGCACGCTGGATCTTCAGTTGCGGCATGCCTGCGGGATCTAGTTTCCTGACCAGGGATCGAACTCTGGCCCCCTGCATTGGGAGCACGGAGTCTTAACCACTGGACCACCAGGGAAGTCCCCAAACATGAGTTTCTGAGCAATTGTGTGGTTTGAAGTAACTTCTGAAACCTTGAGATAATTAAAAAACCTTTCATGGCAGGTTTTTGGATGGATGGAGAGCGCGTGGCTGATCAGAGTGCAGCTGAGGCTGGGACAGCAAGGAGTGGGTGCTGTCAGCGGGGCCATCCAGCTCTCTCTGTACCAGTGGCTGCTCCCCTGTGGTCAGTGGTCAGGGCTCCTACACTGTTTTGGTCCTCTGTGTTCTCTGAAGGGATGGACTTTTCATCATACGCTTTAGCCCTGTCCCTACTGCCCGCTCTCCCCACAGGATTTCTCTTCTGAGATTTCGGGGTAGGGGGACGATCAGCAACCCCTACAGTTCATTCAGAGTGATTCATCTGTTCACTGGGTCCACGTGTCGGCGAGGCGCGCGTGCCCACTCCCCGCTGTGCTCTTAGCACTGGGCTTGGAAGGACACTGGAGGGTCAGACTCAGCCCTTGCACTTGGAGTGACAGCCCCTCTTCTGTCACCCCGGCCTCAGGCCTGCACTCGGGGTGTCCCCCCAACCCCGCCATGATCACCGACTTCTGTCGCACTGGCCTCATTGCTCGTCCCTGAGCTTATGGAGTTCTTTCCCACCACAGGGCCCTTGCCCTTGCTCTTCCCCAGCCCACGTCCTCTGGCCAGCGCGGTGCTGCCCCCTGCCATCCCCCTCGGGGTGGCGGGTCTCCAGCTGTAGCCCTGGCCAGTCCTGACAGCCGTTTCCCACGGCAGCTGCCTCATCCCATCAGGCTGTCTTTCTGAGGTTCTCCCTCCTCGGAATGTTTCTGCTCTGTTCCTCTGTGACCAGGAAAAAATGTCTTGTTTTTTCCATCTGATTTTCCTGCTCTTTCCATTCATAATGCAGAACATTGAATTGACCTTTTGACATGACTGTTCTTGCCAGAGGTTTTTTTAAAAAAGTTATGTTTCTTTACATCTCTGGATTTATGGCTCCCGCTCAGGAGGAGGAACTGTGGAAGAAATGCATCATGTGTTTGGGAGTGAGGCAACCAGGTGTTCTGGGCCCGAGCCTACCAACAGCCCCAGGTGTGATGTGGGGCTGCTTGCTCTTCCTCTGTGCTGAGCCAGGGCCACCTCTGAGGGCTCTTCCTAACCCAGAGTGCTCTGGCTGTGGGTACAATCGGATGCCTGATTTTAGCTGATCGAGTAACAGGGGACTGGGCAGCAGTATTGTCCACAGTGGCGAGAACCCGGAAAGGCAGAGGGCTGAATGGCCTAGCATCTCATCTCCCTTCCAGGCCTCTACAGAATTAAAAAAGAACTTTTATGTTTGTTTAGTTACAGTTACATTTTCACTTGTAAGCGGTAATCATTTTTACTGTAGGTATTCTGGAAAATACATACAGTTAAAACAAGAACCATGAATCACTGACATGCCTGCCACCCTTAGAATAATCAGTGTTAAGATTTTCTGCAGAAAGTTTCCAGTCCCAAATAGTGGCCGGAGCCCGCGGTGATGCAGGCTGCGTGATGTGCTGTGGTTCTTGGCTCTTTGGCCAGATGTAGAAGCGTTTACTGAGCTAGAAGCCAGTTTGCTCTGCGGTGTGTCTGATGAAAGTGAGATTAGGAAGGACTGAAGATTTCCTGTAGGAAACAGCCACACATGGGGAGCCACTGATATTACGGGGGTCACCCACCCTAGAGGCCTTTTTTTTTTAATAAATTTATTTATTTTATTTATTTATTTTTGGCTGCATTGCGTCTTCGTTGCTGCGCGCGGGCTTTCTCTAGTTGCAGCAAGCGGGGGCTACTCTTCATTGCGGTGTGTGGGCTTCTCATTGCGGTGGCTTCTTTTGTTGTGGAGCACGGGCTCTAGGCACGCGGGCTTCAGTAGTTGTGGCACAAGGCCTCAGTAGTTGTGGCTCTCATGGGCTTAGTTGCTCTGTGGCATGTGGGATCTTCCTGGATCAGGGATCGAACCCGTGTCCCCTGCATTGGCAGGTGGATTCTTAACCACTGCAGCACCAGGGAAGTCCCTCTAGAGGCCTTTTGAGACTCTCATTCTAATTAAACTTGGGGTCCCTAGTGTGGGGGACAGCTGGGAGCACTGGCCATGGGGCTCACTGAGCTTGTTTTGCTGGCATATCCCAGGACATCTCCGAGGGCTCTTGCAGTACCCTCAGCGTTTCTGGGTCTCAGGCTTGAAATGGGACAGTGGCCTTGGGGCCTGGCACTGTCAGGGCCCCAGATCGTGGGGCTGGGTGGTTGTCTGTTGAAGGAATGGAGGGGCCTCAGTTAAGGTGTGGAGGGGGAAGAGGAAGGGATGTTTAGCTGGGGTTACAGCTCTGAGATAGTTTTGCTAAAACTTATTGAGCAAGTTGCTCCGTGTCAGGCACTTTGCTAATCATCTCACACGCATTAACTTGTTTAATCCTTCCAACAACCCTGTTTTATGATCCCCATTTTATAGACGGGGAAACTGAGGTACAAAGAACAGAACCTAAGTAACCTGCCTAATGCATTTATGAAGGAGCTTTGCTGAGTCCAGGATCCTGACCGCCGTGCTGCGCTGGCTCAGAGCTCCTGGGAGCACAGTAGCTTTCTGACAAGAGGGACCCCAGAGGGCATTGTGGCTATGAGTAAATCAGGCCTGAGGTCTCCCGCTTCTCTGGTGGAGCAATGAGGAAGGCAGGCCGTGGATGGCTGCCCAAGCTGGCTAGAGGGGCGGATCCCACTCTTGCAGCTAGGAGTGCACCCAGGTTCATCTTCAAGCCAGGAGCCTGGGCTTGTACCAGCCCCTCCCTGCCGGGCAGTGACAGAATCGTGGAGGCTCAGAGGCACATACATGGGCCGCGTAGGGGCCTTGACTGCCCACAGCCTCTTGGCCCTTGACTTCTCCTGTTCCCCTGAAGGGCGTTGGTTAGGGCGAGCGGGCCATGCCCTTGGGGGTGGGGGTGCCTGTGTGACACCCACAAGGGTTGTGGGCAAGGACAGGGGTGTGCCAGCCCACACTTTCCTTGGGGGCAGCTAGGATGCCTTGGTCTAAGGGTCAGTATCAACCCCAGGCCGTGTGTGGAGATGCTCAAAACCCAGCGTTGGATGAATCTACACTCAGCGTCCATCTGGCAAACCAAACGGAAACCTTACCCTAAAACAAAACACGCTCCAAAAGTTCCCAGGCATGTCATCTGCAGGGTAGTACTTGTCACCAAATATTTATATCCATTTCGGGTTTTGTTTTTCATCTGTCCCCTCCCAGAGAAACCAGCTGGACACAGAATCTCAGGGTCACGCTGGAAGGCTGGAGACTCTCTGCCTGAGTGTTTCCGAGGGAGTATTTTAGATCCAGGTTATTTTTAAATTTTGAGAGCCACGGTGTTTAGACTTGGCCAAGTTCTTCCCTCATCTGTTTTGTTCTGTAGTTTGTCTCCGTGTGTCCCAGGGGAGTGTGGTCCGGTTACTCCCGGTCACTGGAAGTTGGTCAGGAGCGTATCGGGGCCTCTACCTTCCTTCCCCCACACACGTCTTTGTAACATATTGAAAGTTCTGGAAGCCTGCCATGATGCTGTCTGTCATTCAAGAGGAGGGGACTTCAGTTCAGCGTGGGTCTGCCCTGCCGCTGATCCTGGGAGGTGTAGTGACCCAGGTCATTCAGGACGTCGTGGACAAGGCCCCCGTCTTATAATGCAGGCCCTGAGTCAGGGTGAACCCATCACAGCAGGCTCTGGGCCCAACGGCATGTGACGGTCACCTCAGCGCGATAAGACAGTAGCAGATTGGCCTTTTGCTGCCTAGAGCTTGACAGTGGCTTCCCTGTTCTCCCAAACCTCCCCATGAGCTGAGTTAATGGCTTCCTTTCAGCAGAGTGGAGCCAAGTCGTGGCCGTGTTTGCTCACATGATGCTCAGGACTGGCCCCAGGGAGCGGGGTAGAGGTTTCCCATCTGCTGAAACATCGCCTGTTCTGTTCCCCTCTCCGGCTCCTTAGTTTGCATTGCTTCCTGCTGGTGCAGTGAGGTAGTGAATTTAGAGAGAGATGGATTTCACGGCTGGGCCCCAGGGCGTTTGCTGACAGCGTTATTGTCACATGGAACATGCTGGCAGCAGGCTCAGCAAGATGCAGGCCTGCCTGGAGATGCTTGAGGGCTGCGCCGGCTTAGACACCCTGCTTCACTTTGCTGCCCTTGGTTTCCTCACCTGACAGGGACTGGAGGTCCTGTGCTCCTTCTAATTCTGTTTCCTTTCCTGTGCTCTGAGCCTCCAGAGCCACTTTTGGATTCAGGGCTGTTGCCTGGGAGGAGACTCCTGGCTCTGAGGGTGACAGTGTTATGGAGGCAGGACCTGCTTCAGACAGTGTATGGGGGGCATGCGGGCATCAGTTGAATGGAAGCTGGTCCCTCGTTGGCTTGCAGAGAAACCAGCAACAGAGCGCAGAAGCCCGGGGAGGGAAGGACATGGAAAACAACAGACACGCCCCAGGCAGCAGGCCAGTGGGTGGTGATGGCAGGCGCTTCTCCTGGTTGGCCCACCAGGTCCCTCCGTGAGATCATGTCCCAGCAGAGGTGACTCCAAAATGCCCTTCTCCCACTAATAATGCTTGGTCATCATCGGCCTTGCTCATGAACTCAGAACTCTATTCTTTTGGGAAAAAAATGGACACTCTATGATAAAGCAGCCCTTAAGAAATAAGGAAAGTTAGGAAATAAAACCAAACACTGATTTAGTGATAAGATTCAATACACAAAACATGGGGCCTGGCCTATAGAAGTTACTCATGAACTATTTGTTGAATGAATGAATCATGGCGTGTATTTATAATGTTATGCAATGAGAGTAAAAAATAAAAATGTTTTAGTTACAATGCCCGTGGGCTGAGACGCAGTGGATGCTACAGACACAGTTGCTTTGTCACTTGTTCCCGGTGGTAGCTGTGACACGCTGTGCTGATATCTGTGCTACCCCGTCTGAGTAGAAGGATGAGCTTATTGGACAGGGACTTGGGTGACATGACAGGTGGCAGGTGGGCTAGTCTGTAAGCCTGGAGAAGTCCTGTTCCCCAGGGCAAACTTGAGACATGACCACATTTTGAGGAGGAGGGGATTTCAGTAGGACAGCATGGAACCTTGGTGTATCTCTGGATGGTTTCCTGTCTTGTGGCTGGGTGGAGCTTTGGAGTCTGTCCTGAAGCAGGGGTTGTGGGCGTGAACCTTGAGTGGGGCACTGACTTTCCTGCCAGGTTCCCAAGGCTCTCACCGACCCCCATCCCAGTCCTACCCAGACCCTTCCCCCACCTCTGTCCATCACCACTTCCAGTTCCAAGCCCAAATAGCATATTCCCTCAAGAGCCATTATGGATCGCCTACTGTATACAAGAGACTGGATTAGAATTTGTGGGGCTTCTTTTGTGCCAGACTTATTGCCTGGCCCTCTGCTGGGTGTGGGGTGTCTGTGCTGGTCACTGTTGTACCCCCAGGGCCTAGGGCAGTGCCTGGCACACAGTAGATGCTCAGTATGTACTTGAACAAATGGTGAACGCCCCGGCCAGTGGAGGGAAGGGATGTTCCCTGACGCCCTCCTGAGTGGCAGTGCTTTGAGTGGGGTGTTACCCCTGTGGTGGGCACACAGCGCCGGGCTGGCTGTCCACATCCCTCACCCTGACTGGCAGTTACTCGGAAGAACTTTCCTATGTGTGTGGAAGGTGTCTCGGGTAGCTGAGGAGTAGGGGCCCGGAAGAGGTTGGGATGCCAGGTTTGTCTGGGTGGAGACTTCACCGAGCTCCAGGGACCAGCTCAGCAGAGTCCTGGGGAAGTTTGGATGGGAGCAGGGAGATGTGCTGGCAGATGTGTTCTTAGCTGAGCAGACATTCCTGTTACACTAAAAATCAGAATTTGAGGAGCTCTTTTTTTTTTTTTTAATTTTTATTTATTTATTTATTTATTTATCTATTTATGGCTGTGTTGGGTCTTCGTTTCTGTGCGAGGGCTTTCTCTAGTTGCGGCAAGCGGGGGCCACTCTTCATCACGGTGCGCGGGCCTCTCACTATCGCGGCCTCTCTTCTTGCGGAGCACAGGCTCCAGACGCGCAGGCTCAGTAGTTGTGGCTCACGGGCCCAGTTGCTCCGCGGCATGTGGGATCCTCCCAGACCAGGGCTCGAACCCGTGTCCCCTGCATTGGCAGGCAGATTCTCAACCACTGCGCCACCAGGGAAGCCCCTGAGGAGCTCTTTGTGGGAATGAAAAGCCATATAAGACTGGGGGCTCTGGAACTGCCCTGGGAAGACTGCTCAGGATCCTCATGCCTCAGTTTCCCCATTAGGAAAATGTGGATATAGTTGTTGTGAGGACTAAGTTAATTAGTACAATCTGTACTGGCCAGTGCGGGAGCCACAGCACAGGAGGCTACTAAGCACTTCAAGAGGTGGCTGGTTTGAGTTGAGATGTGCTATACATGTGAAATAGACTCTGGAGTTTGAAGACTTGGTATAGGGAGAAAAAAGTAAAATACCTCCTTAATATTTTTATACTGATTGTATGTTGACATGAGAATACTTTGGATATGTTGGGCTAAGTAAAATACATCATTAAAATTAGTTTCATCTGTTTTTACTTTTTAAGCGTGGCTACTTGAAAGTGTAAACTGACATGTGGCTTGCATTATTTTTCTGTTGGACGGGGCTTTGCTATATGAAGCACTTAGAACAGGCTCTGGCATGTGGTGATCATTTACTGGACAAGCACTTACAGTTAGTATTTTCTCAGAAGTATCAAAGCACCTTTACCTTTTTCCATCTGAAAGCCAAGCTCAGTTGATTCATTCAGACACACAAATGCTTAAACAGAAGGACTGTAGTTTGTCCAAAGGAGATTGATTTCATGATTGCCACCTGCACCCCCCGAACAGCCCACTGAGGCTCACGTGTGTTCTGATGGAGGAAGCAGATACTCTGGGGTCTGAAGCTGGTGTCTGCACAGGGCGTGATGGAGCAGGCGGTATCTGCAGCTGAGCCAGTTTTCCGGGACCTTAAAAGCCCCCCTCAGTTTAGCAAGTACAGGCAGAGCATCCAAAGAGATCACCCATCCCGTCTCTGTAGTTAGAGAAGTGTTTCCTGTCAAGAGGTGGGAAGTGGGCCCTTTGGGATTTGGCTCCTCTGGGGGCCCTGCCGACAGGCTGCCCACCCCGTGAGCCTCCAGCCGGGCTCTGGAGGCCTCACCTGGGCGTGCAGGAGAGTGGCCAGATCAGGGTGGCTTTCCAGGCAGCTTCCAAAGACCCAGTTATCTGGGGCTTGTTGTGAAGTAGCTGAGGCTTCCCTCTCAGGTGGCGGGGCTCAGAGAGAGTCCCTTTGTTGGCCAGCCTTACAGGTCAGTTTTAGAAGCCCAGTGGACAGGAGACGGCAGCCCCTCATCTGCCTGTGGTTGACCTGTGGCTGCCACCCTCGTTACCCATGCCTGACAGTGGGCGTGTGGGTGTGGGGAGGGCAACTCTGCCCAAGTTTACAGCCAGAGAGCAGAGGAAGCCAAGGGAAGGAAATAACATACAGTGAAATAACGTGTAGTTCGATGAGTTTTGACAAACACATGCACCCGTGTAACCCACACTCCTATCAAGACAGAGCAGTTCCACCCCCAGAAAGGTCCCTCCTGCCTCTTCCAGGCAGTGTCCATCCCCAGGCAACCCCTGTTCTGATTTTTTTTTTAATCATTTATTAGTTTTGCCTGCCCCAAAACATAATGTAAATAGATCCACGTGGTATTCATACACAGTTGATCCTCATTATTCACGGATTCTGTATATGTGAATTCGCCTGCTTGCTAAAATTTATTTGTAACCCCAGATCAATACTCACAGCACGGGCTTACCTGGTGGTGCAGTGGTTAAGAATCCGCCTGCCAGTGCAGGGGACACGGGTTCAAGCCCTGGTCCGGGAAAATCCCACATGCCGTGGAGCAACTAAGCCCATGCGCCACAACTACTGAGCCTGCGCTCTAGAGCCTGCGAGGCACAACTACTGAGCCCACATGCTGCAACTACTGAAGCCCGCACACCTCGAGCCCATGCTCCGCAACAAGAGAAGCCACTGCAATGAGAAGCCTGTGCACCGCAACGAGGAGTAGCCCCCGCTCACCGCAACTAGAGAAAGCCCGCGCCCAGCAATGAAGACCCAACGCAGCCAAAAAACAACAAAACAAATACTCACAGCACTTTGGTGATCATTTGGGAACATGTGTAGAGTGGCGAAAAATTTGAGTCACCCCACACATGTACCCCCGGCTGAGGTTGGTCTGGGAGAGGTTCTGCCTGCTTGTTTCTGCTCTCATATTGTAAACAAGTGTCCTTTTCATGGTCTATTTAGTGCAATGTGGTTTTTTGCATTTTTGTGCTCTATGTTGATGATTTCTCTGTTTAAAATGGCCCATGTGTAAAAAAATGGCTGAAGTGACATCTAGTGGTCCTAAACTTGAGAAGGCTGTGATGTGCCTTACGGAGAAAATACATGTGTTAGATAAGCTTCCTTCAGGCATGACTTACAGGGCTGTTGGCCGTGAGTTCAATGTTAATGAAGAATATATACTAAATAAGGTGTCTTTAAACAGAAATGGATAAAACAAGTTGTGTATTTTTTGATGGATGAAAACGTTGTGACCAGAGGCTCACAGGAACCTAACCTTGTGTTTCCTCTGGGAGCAGTGATTCACTATTCACTAATTTGGTATTTGCGGTGATTTTATGGAACATAACTGCCTCAAATAGCGAGAATCTACCGTAGTACTCTTTTGTCTGGCTTACTTCACTCAGGCAATGTCTGAAATTCATCTCTGTTGCCGCCTGTATCAGTGGTTGGTCCTCTTGTACTGCCGAGTAGTAGCCCATGGTATGAATACACCACAGTTTTTCTATTTCCCTGTGGAGGAACCTTGGGTTCTTTCAGTGTAGAGCCATCATGAATAAGTCTGCTGTGATCATTTGTGTGGACATATGCGCTCATTTCTCTGGGGTATGTATCTAGGAGTAGAATTTCTAGATCATACAGTAGGAGTATGTTTAACTTTTACAGCAACTGCCAGAAAGTTTCCCAGTGTGACTGTGCCATGTAACATTCCTACCAGCAGTGTGAAAGCCCTCCCATGGTTCTTTTATATATACTTAATTGAAGTATGGTTGATTTACAATATTATATTGGTTTCAGGTGCACAGCTTAGTGATCAGTATTTTAGCAGATTATACTCCATTATAAGTTATTACAAGATAATGGCTATAATTCCCTGTGCTATACTGTATATCCTTGTTGCTTATCTATTTTATACATAGTAGTTTGTATCTGTTAATCCCATACCCCTAATTTGTCCCTCCTCCCTTCCCTCTCCCCTTTGGGAGAGGGAAAACCACAGAGCAGAGACTCTGGTCTCGGTTGAGTCTAAACCACAAGTTTGTTTTCTGTATCTGTGAGTCTATTTCTGTTTTGCATATACATTCATTTGTACTATTTTGTATTATTTTTCTATATCATGAGTCTCTGTTTTGCATATCATTTATTTGTGTTGTATAATATAAGTGATATCATACAGTATTTGTCTTTCTCTATCTGACTTATTTAGCTAAGCAAAATATTCTCTAGGTCCATCCATGTTGCTGCAAATGGCAGAAGTTCATTCTTTTTTATGTCTGAGTAGTATTCCATTGTGTGTGTGTGTGTGTGTGTGTGTGTGTGTGTGTGTATATGGCACATCTTCTGTATCCACTCATCTGTTGATAGGTGATTACGTTGCTTCCATATCTTGGCTCTTGTAAATGTGCTGCTGTGAACATTGGGGTACATGTACCTTTTGGGGGTTGTTTTTTTTTTGGCCACACCACATGGCATGCGGGATCTCAGTTCCCCAACCAGGGATCGAACCGGTGCCCCCTGCAGGGGAAGCGCAGAGTCTTAACCACTGGACCGCCAGGGAAGTCCCTGCATGTACCTTTTTGAATCAGTGTTTTCATTTTCTTCAGATATATACCCAAAAGTGGAATTGCTGGATCACATGGTAGTTCTGTTTCTATATTTTTTCGGAACCTCCGTGCTGTTTTCCATAGTGGCTGCACCAGTTCTGTGGTCCTTGACTCGAGCTGGCTCAGGAGTTTCTTTGGGCTCTCTCTGCTCGTCGCTTTCTCAACCACCTGCTCTCCAAACTGGTGTTGCTTGGCTGATAACCTTCCAACTTCTTCTGTTGAAATATCGTCACAAGAGATTTTCATCCCTTTTCTGGTAGTTACTATGCTCTTGTTTTTTAAAAAATTTTGTTGAAGTGTAGTTGATTTACAATGTGTTAATTTCTTCTGTACAGCAGAGTGACTCAGTTATACACATATGCTACGAGAACTGTGTTCTCTGAAGGGTTTGATTTTTTTCACCTGCTTTCTTCTGTGTTTTTTGTCATTTTTAAAACATTTAAACAAACAGAACTAACTGTAGAAAAGTCAGAACATATAGACAAAGATAATAGTAAAAGGCACCCATCATTCTACCTAGGGATAATCACTGTTAAGACAGACTCTTTTAAACACATAGATATTTAATTTTTTAAGCATCTGAGTGAATTGAGACTTTGGTGAGGATTGTACTGGTAGAAGGCCTCTCGGTATGTCACAAAACTAGAGATCAGAAGCCAGTGAATGAGGCACTTGCCATTTCTGTTGCTTGTTGGAAGTCGTACTTCCGTTTAGTTTCTGGAACTGCCCAGGGAACTTTGTGTCACCCCAGCTACTGTCTTGACTTTTTTTGCAGGGCCAGTGGCCAGTAATTATGGAGTCTGAACCCAGAACTGGGGGCCTCTCCCCGCTCCATGCAGCAGGAAACCTTTCTTCCCTCCTGTGATCACCAGCAGCTCAGGGGGCTCAGTCTCAAGGCAGCCGGAGAAGGGTTGGCCAGTTCTGATCATCAGAAAGTCTTTCTTCTGTCTGGCCAACCGTCTTCCTGAAGATCTGACCCAATTGGCAGCCAGGTTGAGCCTGTTAAAATGACCAGGTCCTGTCACTCCTGGGCTCAGAAAAAACCTTTCATTCCCCTCTTCCCCATTCCTCACTCCCAGAATTAGAGCTATTGTCCAACTAGCCTTCCCCCTCCACATCCTCCCCTCTCCTGGTCCGTGCATGGTGGACATCACTGTTCCAAGCTCCTTCCTCTGGGTGGGTTAGTTGTTAAGGCCCTTTCCTAAAAGATGTCTTGTTCTTGGTCCCCCAGGAAACTCATGTCTGTGTGTGCCTTGCAGGTAGCTCACCTATCCTGCAGATTCTAAATGGATAGTCTTAAAAAGCAATGTTTTGTCCTTTCTCAGAAAGGGGAATGAATGGTTTACCCTGTGTTACACTCTCAGTCAAGCCTAAAAGTGATGTTAAAACCTCTGTTTGAAAACCATCGTTCCTGTGTGAGGCTCAGGACCGTTTATGAAGGAGTGATGTGCAGGGCTTTCACCCGCGCCGTCTCTCAGGCTCCCTGAAGCCCTGCAGTGCGCCCGTGACTACTTCCCCGTTTTGAAGCTGGGGGGAGTAAGCCAGAGCGATGAAATAGCTTGCCCAGGGTGGTTCACTCGCTCAGCCATAGAACCCAACAAAGCCTGCTTCCAGACTTACCCTTTGTTCTAAGGGAAATCTTTTGGTGGCACTAAAGCTGGAGACTCAACCGAGACCAGAGTCTCTGCTCCAGATTCCCCAGGGAGGGGGAGGAAGGGCAGGAAGAAGGGCTCTGTTTGGAAACTGGAGAGAGCAGACATGTCCCCTCAGCTTCAAGGTTCCACCGGCACTGTTCACTATGTCTTTGTCCTGCTCCATCGCACCCTTTTCTCGTCTTGGGTGAATGTGGATTTAAAGCATCTCTAAACTAAGCTTCGTGTTACTTCTGAGGAAAGTTCAGGACTTTATTTCTTCCTTAAAAAAACGATTTTCATTCCTGTTCCTTTCTGGTTCCACATGGTTAGCTGTGCCTGTGGCATTGGACCATCGTCTGAGGCGTCTCACTGATCTGGGGTCCCTAATCTCAGAGCTTCTCTGCACCACAGCAGTCCTCTCTGACCCAGATGTGGACTGGGCACCCCGCCTGCTGTGTTTTCCATTGTGGGGTGGATGGAGAGCAGCGGGAGGTTGGGAAAGTGCCGAGTAGGGAAATGCACGGAGCAGCCGTGTGGGCAGGAGAGGAGCCAGGGGCGGGGTGTGTGGGTTGATCCACTCATTCATTCATTCATTCATTCATTCAATGAGCAAACGTCCATTGAGCGCCCACGTGTGCTGGGCAGGAGCAGTTACCCCTCTGTGTGGTTAGAATGCAGTGGGGGAGTGGAGGGGGAGCTCAGATCTGAGTGCCTGGGGGTCCCCCACAGAAGGACTCAGGAGTTTTGTGAGGTATTTGGAGTGTGGGTGACTGTCAGGAGAGTGGCTGATATGTTTTCATTCTCAGTCTCAGGCCTGGTAGGAAATTAGGGAGGAAAACCCCTTTCCTGGAAAGGGAGGGAAGGAAATGAACTTTTATTGGGTACCTCCCATGTGCTGGGAGCAGTTGCAGGCACTTACATGATCTCAGTTAATCCTCAAAGTTACCAGTTAATCCTCAAAGTTACCCCATGAAATGTATATGTTATTAAAACTCATCTGGCAGGTGAGGAAACTGTGCTTGTGCCCAAGGTGGGATCTGAGCCCAGTGTTTATGCCCAAACCCACTCTTTCCAGATCCACCACAGGAGGGGGGCCGGGCCATCCTCAGGCTCAGCAGGAGCGGACCCTGATCCTGGGGCTGGCGATGCTCTATGTCCTGATGTGCTTGGTGTTTACACAGGAGTGCTTATTTTGGGGAAAATCATTGAGTCGTAAACCATGGGGTTTTCTTTATGCATGTTAAACTTCAGTAAAAGTGTTTTTAAAAAAACAAAAACAAAAACAAAACGCTCCCTAGAAAAGGATAATGAACTCTGTAAAGTGTTTTAGCTGCTTATCTTCTTGCCTAAATTGGTCACCAGTTGTGTGGACAATAAATGCCACCTCTTCTTTATGCTTGAACTTGGGTTGTCAGATTTAACAAATGAAAATATAGGACACCCAGTTGAATTTGAATTTCAGAGAAACAATGAATAATTTTTTTAGTGTGTAAGTATGTACCATGCAATGTTTGGGACATACTTATACTACACAATTATTCATTTACCTGAGATTCAAATTTGCACGGGATATACTTACACTAAAGAATTGCTCACTGTTTATCTAAAATTCACAGTTAACTGGGCGACTAATATTTTATCTGACAACCCTCGTTTGAGCTGAGAGCTGAAGGGGGTGAGAAATGCAACTGAGCTTCATTTGCGAAATCAGAGGATTCTGAGGCCAAAGGCAAGAAAATAATCTAGGAGAAAAGCAGGTGGGGGCAGGATGTTGGCTGGGGGATTCTGAGATGCTGGAGGGAAATTGAACCAATGTCAAGAGAGGGTTATGCAGAATAATCTGACAGGTAAGGGAGTAGTGATATAAATGCTGTACCACTCAGCCTTCAAAATGGGTTCTGCTGGAGGTTGACGTTTGTTCTAGCAGTTTATGTTTGTGCAAAGATCCTGGGAAAAATGCACAATTTTGAGCCTTCTCACAAGAAAGAGTGATGTTAGAAGTGAACTACCTTGAGAAACTGGCTTCAAAATCTGTGACAATTTGAGCAACAAAACAAATAATGATAGAAATGGATTATAACCCAGAAAATAAAATAAATATCCATGAGTCCTTACTGAAATAAGTAAATAAATGGGGAGAATTGGGGGGAAAACTCTTGTACAGAAGATCCTATTAGTGAAATGTAGAAAGAAAGATGAAGATAGAAAGGTCACCGTTTGGAAAGACCATTGTAATAATTGTTTCAGGCAAGAATCAGTGGAGGCTGAATAGTGGACAAAAATATTTGATGAAGAAAAGGGTATTTGCTTAATGTCAAAGTGTTTTCTCATAAATGTCTTAATAATTACAAAGAGAAAGTAAAACTTCACAGTGGAGAAACCTGGCAGACTCTACCTTAAGAAGAGATCAAAGTTAATCTCACCAGTAGTTAAGACGTATCAATAGCAAGTATATCCTGATATGATGTGCTGTAAAGGGCACATCATTACTTCTGGGGTGTTCCTGCCAGATACACATAACCTCAGTCTGATCATGAGAAAACATTAGACAAAACCAAAGTGAGAGACAGTGTGCAAAATAATTGACCAGTACTCTTCAAAAGTGTCAAGGTCATGTAAGACAAAGACAGATTAAGGATCTGTGTCTCATAAAAGGAGACCAAGGAGACACTTACTAAATGCAGTGGATTTAGTTCTGGCATTGGCTCCTGGTCCAAAACAAAGGGCATTAGTGGGACAGTTGTTGAAATTTGAATGAGGTCTACAGATTAGTGTGTGTGTGTGTGTGTGTGTGTGTGTGTGTATAATATATATAATATGTATTATATCAGTGTTAATTTCCTGATCTTTGGTAATTGTACTGTGGTCATACAAGAGTTAACATTTGGGAAATCTGCATGAAGGGTATATAGAAAGTCTTTGTATTACTTTTACAACTTATTGTGAGTCCAAAATCACATGAGAAGCCCCTGAAAGTGAGTGAACTTGGGGGTGGGGTGGTGGGAGCAGCACCTTTGTGCATGGGGAGGGGCTGGTTGTAGGGCTGCAGGATGCCCTGAGGAGCACTTTTCCTGTGGGTATCAGAGCGTGAGGTGGCGGATTTGCATTATATTTAAAACATTCTTTAAATCTTAAAAAAAAACCTTGTTTTTGATTATGATGGTAATGTATCTTCATTTTAGAATATATGAAGAGGTTAAAGAATAACATAAAAATCCTCCCTAACCCCTACTTCTCAGCAGTAAACGTGGACAATAATTAGTGTTCATCCTCGTGGTCATGACTTTACATGTAAATATACTCTTTAAAAAAACAGAATAGAAAACAATGTGTCCATATGCATCGTGGTCCCCTCCCCTTTTTTCATTTAACAGTGTATTGTGAACAGTTTGTGTCATAAAAGAATACTCTAGAACTGTGTTGCTCAATACATGGGATTATTTAAAATTAAAATTTAAAAATCCAATTACTTAGGTGTACTAACCACATTTCAAGGGCTCAGCAGCCACTTGAGCTGTCATATTGGACAATCCAGAATAGAACATTTTCATTATCACAGAAAAAGTTCTACTGGGTGGCACCGCTGTAGAATATGATTTTTTTAAGTTGTGTAGTATTTATTTAACTTTACGTCTTCATTCGGGTATTTATATTGTTTTCAATTATCCATGCTTAAGTGTTTTAATAATAGTTTGATGACTTTTTGTTTTTTTATAACTGCTTTACTGAGATATAATTCACATGCCATAAATCCACCCTTTGATAGTGTACAATTCAACAGCTGTTAGTATATTCACTGAGCTGTACAACCATCACCACTGTCTAATTTAGAACATCTTCATCACCCCAAAAAGAAAGCCCACCCCCATTAGCAGATGCCCCCTTGCCCCCTCTCCCCCAGTCCGAGGCAACCACTCATCTGCTTACTGTCTCTGCATATCCATTTTGGGCAGCATCTTTGATTTTTTTTCCTTGGGAAAAATTCTGTTAAATTCTTGGATCAAATGGCGTGAAGGCTTTTTAAGGCTTTCTTCTAGTTATTTGTTTACTTACCTCGCCAGGCCACATGCGGGATCTTAGTTCCCCGACCAGGGATCAAACCCACGCCCCCTGCAGTGGAAGCTCGGAGTCTTAACCACTGGACCGCCAGGGAAGTCCCATTTTTAAGGCTTTCGATATGTGGTGCCACACTGCCCTCCAGAAAGGTCGTCCACATTTATGCTTCCACTAACAGTGTACGAGAATGCCCTTTTCTCGGCACCCTCCGTGACACTCTTACTATTGTTATTATCATTGTTTTCGTCTTTGCCGCTGAGACAGTGACGAGTGGCACCCACCTTTGCATTTGGCTCCTGGGTGGAACACCTTTTCCTGTGCTGATTGGCATATTTCTATTTCAGATTAGAGTTGAGAAAGGTAACTGGGCTCTGTGCAGAGAGACTGGAAGAGGAGGAGTACGCAGGTGGGCGAGCCCAGAAGCCACAGCACAGGGTGCCCTGGAGGCTGTTGAACTCTTTCCTTCGGAGAGCGGAGGGCAGGGAATGATTCGGGCCAGGGAATGGGAGTGCGCCGGGGCAGAAGTGCCCCTGCAGGTTGTCTGGCAAGGCTAGCTAGAGCTTACGGTGGTGATTGGGAAGCTGCAAGAGAAACTTCCTTTCCCACTGCAATGAAGTGAAGCCATCGTTGGTTTTGAATAGCTTTGAGATTGAAGGAAGTAGCCTGGTGCAATGACCCCATAGCCCAGAATGGCCTTGAGTACTTCCTTTGTAGCTTGGTGAGAGTATCACCCCTTGACCTGGGAACTACAGGGTGCGTGGGAGAGAGGGCAGGCAGGGGAGGCACGGGTGTCGGGGAGGATGTAGTTTGTTGTGTTATCTGCATCCATGGTTCTCAGCCTTGGCCGAGCCTTAGAGTCAACTGAGGCGCTGTGGTCCCACCCCCAAATTGGAACCAGAGTCTCTGGAGGTGATGGTGGGCGTCTACTTTGATCCCTTCCTTGAGAAGCAGCCCTCTGCCTGGGAGGCAGGAGCCCGGCACCCGCCGCCTTCAGGGCTTTTTCCATGAGCTTATATCGTGGCTAGGAGGAAGTCTGTTGCTGAGGCCATTGGTCCAGCTCTGCCAAACGCTTGGCCCCTCTTCTAGAACCTGTTGACTCCCAGAGCTGCCCAGAGCCGCCCAGGTCCATAGGCTGCAACCTTCTGCTGAGAAAAAGCCTTGCTCAACTTGTGTGCAGACTAATTCATTCAGATCTGCCCTGTCAACCACCCCCAACCAGACTGCGTGCCCTGCCCCTGGCCTCAGCCCCCTTTCAGCGTAGTATGCGGTCCATGGCTGTGTGATGCCATGTGATGTGCAGCATCCGTTCAGAGCTAAAAAGGATGCCCGCACCTCTCAGAGGCCTCCCTTCCTCACTGGGACAGGAGTGGTCACCCGGACAAGGCCCAGGTGTGAGCTGGAGGTGCAGGGCCACTCCCATTGGCCGGCCTGATGGAATCTTTTTATTTCAAACCTTATCCTAACAATAAAAGGTGGCGACTTGGTCATCACCCAGTTTGGCTGTGTGTTCAGTTGAAGGAGTGCTGCAGGGTCCTCAGCCTGTCTGCAGGAAGGAGGCAGGAATTCTGCTGTAGCCAAAACCTCACGCTGAGGCTGCTTTGCGGGCCCCCTTATTTGTAAATCCTGCCTTTGCAAGCCAGTAGGGAAGATGCCATGGCCCTAAACCCAATTTGTTTTTTGGCTTTGGGTGTACAGGAGATCATTGAATGCCAATTTGGGATCACTTCCTTCACATGGAACGCTGCCCGGGCTAGGCTGGGTGGTGTCTGCATTCGATCAGTTAGGGCTGTGTTATTGGTTCTCGAATAATCTTCCTGGAACTGTTGCAGTGGGTCGGGACATTCCAGGAGGCAGAGTGGGCTCTGTCCCATCTCAAGCGTTGTGGTTTCCCTTTTGTCTGTTATATACTCTTGAGGTTCCACTGATACTTTTTTTGAGAAAAGTTTCTCCCCCTCTAAGCTGTTTGGAAACCACTGTTGTGCACCAAGAGAGTTAGGCCGGCTTGAATTAGTATATAAACAAAAGGTTTTCAAGATACTGGATTCAGGCAAGTATGGACAATGATCCTTGAGAGATGGGAAGCAAATGGGGCAAGCCCTATGATTGCCCCAGCTTACTGCCTTGAGAGAGTTTCCAGACATTGACACAAGGAGGGAGAAGGGAGAGAGAGCCTGGGAGACTCCTTGAGTTAAAAGGCTGCTGAGGGGACTTCCCTGGTGGCGCAGTGGTTAAGAATCCACCTGCCAATGCAGGGGACATGGGTTCGAGCCCTGGCCCGGGAAGATCCCACATGCTGCGGAGCAGCTAAGCCTGTGTGCCACAACTACTGAGCCTGCGCTCTAGAGCCTGCGAGCCCCAACTACTGAGCCCATGAGCCACAACTACTGAAGCCCGTGTGCCTAGAGCCCGTGCTCCGCAACGAGAGAAGCCACCGCAATGAGAAACCTGCTCACCGCACCAAAGAGTAGCCCCTGCTCGCTGCAGCTAGAGAAAGCCCGTGTGCAACAATGAACACCCAACGCAGCCAAAAATAAATAAATATACAAGTAAATTAATTAATTTTTAAAAAAAGTGCTGCTGAGATCCTGGGGGAGACTAAGGTAGCTGGAGTTCATAGGACTCTAGCAAAATCTTTCCAAAGCATATGTCTGATAAAGGACTTGTCTCCTGAATATGTAGGAAATTCTCATAACTCAAGAAAAAGAAAAAAAAAATGAGGAAAAGATTTGAACAGACACCTCACCAAAGAAGATACAGGATGGTAAATAAGCACAGCAAAAGATGCTCTGGTGCTACATCGTTAGTCACTGGAGAAATGCAAATTAAAACCACAACGAGGGGTGAATTCCCTGGCTTGTCAAGTGGGTAGGACTCCGCGCTTCCACTCTAGAGGGCATGGGTTCAACCCCTGGTCGGGGAACTAAGATCCTGCGTGCCATGCGGAGCAGAAAAAAAAAAAAAAAAAAAACAGAACCAAAAACACAGTGAGTTACTACTACCTACCTATTGGAATGGACAAAATCAGGATGACTGCCATTCCAAGTACTGGCAAAGATGTGGAGAAACTGGAACTCTCATAAACTGCTGGTGGGAATGTGAGATGATAGATCTTCTTTGGGAAATAGTTTGGCAGCTTTTTTTTTTTTAAATATTTATTTATCTATTTATTTATTTATTTAGTCTGCACCAGGTCTTAGTTGCAGTATGCAGGATCTTTTAGTTGCAGCACTTGGACTCTTAGTTGCGGCATACAGGCTTCTTCGTTGTGGCTTGCAAACTCTTACTTGCAGCCTTCGGGATCTAGTTCCCCAACCAAGGATCAAACCCAGGCTGCCTGCATTGGGAGCTCGGAGTCTTACCCGCTAGACCACCAGGGTAGTCTGGGCAGCTTTTTAAAAAGTTAAATATACACTTACCATAAGCCTGAGCCAATCCACTCTTAAGTCTTTACCCAAGAGAAAAGGAGAAATATGTCTATACATAAACACTTGTACACAAGCAGCTTTATTTGTAACAGCCCCGAAGTGGAAACCACTCATGTTCATCACCAGCTGAGTGGATAAAAAAATGTTGGTCCCATCACACAATGGACTACTACTCAGCAATGAAAAGGAGTGAACTCTTGGTATATACAGCAGCTGGGTGAATCTCAGAATCATTATGCTGAGTGAAAGAAACCAGACAAAAAAAGAGTACATGCTCTAGGGTCCATTTATATAACCTCTAGAAAATACAAACTGAGCTCACATTGGTGGTATAGTGGTGAGCATAGCCTTCCAAACTGATCTCTGCTGACAGAAAGCAGAGCAGTGGTTGCCCAGGGAGGGGGTATTAGAAAAGGCGTGAGGACATATGGAATCTTTGGGGATGGTGGGTGTGTTCACTGTCCTAATTGTGGTGATGATTTCACAGGTGTATTCAAATGTCAAAAGTTATCAAATTGTACACTTTAAATATGTGCAGTTTATTGGATGTCACTTATACCTCATTAAAGCTGTTTAAAAAAAGATCCCTCTGGCTAGAGTTTGGAGAATGGATTAAAGGGCAGTGAGTCTAACTACAGGGCAATAGTTGCATATCCTTTCCTCCCTTCTCCTAAAAGTTTAATTCCTTCTTTCCCTCACTTTCCTCCTGGTTTTGGAGCTTGGATTACTATAGTAATATGTGATTGACATTTTATTACTTTCCTCTGTTGAGGAAAAGTAAGGATTTTCTTTAAAATCTTCTAACTAAGGGACCATGTGGAAAACAAAGGGTGTCTAGGGGTCTTTTGTTCTTGTTGAGTCCTGTCTCGGAAAAACTCACTTCTGTTTCTTCTCTGTGCTACTAGTGCTCACACTTCTGACACCAGATGTGTGGTTTTTCCCACACCAACCAATTCTCCGACACCAGCCAGGTGTCCTACAATTCAATTCAATCTGATGCTAACTGGAGTTAGCACAGACCCTACAGGTTAAGGAAGGACTCAGTCCTACAAGCCCCCCTCTCACTTTGTCAACTATGCCTCTGACTGACTGGCTATAAATCAGAGTTCCCCCCACCCCCTCCTTGGGTTTGGTTATTTGCCTTAATGACTTACAGAACTTAGGGAAACACATTTACCAGTTTATTATAAAGGGTATGATGAAGGATACAGTTGAACAGTTGGATGAAGAGATACATAGGAAAAGGTCTGGAAGGGTCCTGAGTACAGAAGCTTCTGCCTGGTGTAGTTGGGGTGTGTTACCCTCTTGGCATGTGGTTGTGTTCACCAACCTCGAAGCTCTCTGAATCCTGTACATTGAGGAGGCTTCATCATGTAGGCATGATTGATTATTAACTTATTTTCCAGCCCCTCTCCCCTCCCTGGAGGATGGAGGGCTAGGGCTGAAAGTTCCAAACTTATAAGCCTGGCTTGGTCTTTCTGGTGACCAGCCCCCAACCAGGAGCCCACGCAGTGTCTCCTCATTAGAAAAAAAGATGCTCATCTTGCCCAGGAAATTCCAAGGGATTTAGGAGCTCTGTGTCAGGAACTGGGGTCAAAAACCAAATATTAGCAGGAACTGGGGGCAGAGACCAATATATGTATTTCTTATTATTTCACAAGCCCGAGCCTCTGCTCAGCCCTGGCCACTTAAGCAAACTTACAGCACAGGACTTTGGGTGAGATTGGTCAGCTCACCTATCAGCAGTGGCATAGTCTGGTTTCCTGGCTCCTTGGATGACCATCCCGTGAGGGCAGGATCAGAGTACAGTCGTGCTGCTCGCCATCCTGCTGCCAGCGTCTGCAGAGAGCCTGACTCCGAGTGAATGGTGGAGAAGCACTCGTGGGGTGAATCCTTCAGCTGCAGTGTCCCTGGCAGAAGGGCAGGAGGAGCAGAGAGTCTGCGTGGGGGCGGCCTTGGGATGGAGGTCCCTGGCAGAAAGATGGCCTTGTGTGCGTGGGATAGGCCAGCATGGGAGGTGGGCCGGGTGGCCACTAGGAGATCTGGGGCAGGGCTGGTCTTGGGTCTGAATCCCTGAACAGGTTGTATGCTGGGGGGAGGCGGGTGGTGAGTAAGGAGCTCCTTCTTTTTTGGGGGGGCCCCGTGTGTGTTGCAGGAATAGCCACACAGCTGCCAACCGGATGGGAATAACGGGACCTTTGAGTTAGAACTTGGGCTCAGATTCCATCTTTCAAACCTCCCAGCAGTGTGACCTTCAGCAAGTCACAGCACCTTTCTAGAACGT
Source organism: Balaenoptera borealis (assembly GCF_965194805.1). NCBI lineage: Eukaryota > Metazoa > Chordata > Mammalia > Artiodactyla > Balaenopteridae > Balaenoptera > Balaenoptera borealis. Next base: position 46,196,099 of record NC_138869.1, on the reverse strand, counting down.
GGGTTTGAGAAAGGAGATGCACATCCAGCATGCACTGGATGAACATTCCTAGCTCAGGCTCTGGGAGGTACGTTATTTCCTAGAATGTGAAATTTACTTTGTCTTTTTTTTTTTCCTGCCAAAGGAAGACTAGATCTATTTTTTTGCCCATGAAGTACTTTTCTATCCATTTACCACAAGCCACAGGGATGAAATATTTTCTTACCTACTTGGCTTCTGTGGGACCTCCTCCGTCCGTGACCGATGGTTTAGAGCACAAGCGGCTTCCTTCCTTGTTTTGTATCTGCGCTCGATGCTCAGAGTGGTGAGAAAGGATGTCAGCATCCCCAAGGAATGAGAGAGAGTGAGGGGGATGCTGAAGTCAGTAGGTCCCAGCCCTTGGATAAAGAGGAAGCCAGAGAGAGTGTCACTCTGCTGGCTGCAGGAGCGGAGGAAGGCCTGATGTGGAGAGATAACACAGCAGGAAGCCCAGGGAGGCCTGGGCAGTTGTCAGTGTCCACTGGAAGCTGCTGCCCACCCTGCCTCTCACTTTACGAGCTGGAGTGAGAGGTTGTCTGATTTTATTCCCCAAGCCCAGGCAAGATGAGTTCATGTCCTTGTGACCCAGCAGCATCCCTCTGACTCAGGAGGTGTATTCCACCTCTCCTCACTGGCAGGCTGTCTTCAAGGGGGTCCTCTTCCTGCGCTCCCCATGCGGACAGGTGGAAGGGCTGATCACGGCTTCAGTTGAGTCTCACTGCTTCTCTGTGCTTTGCAGCTAACATGTCTACGGGGCTTAAGCGCAGAGACCACAGTGATGGAGAGGGAAGAAGTGATGTTGCGCTTGGGGCGGTTTTGTTCCAGGTTCGTGAGCAGAATTACATTCACGTTGCTTTGAGGTTCCATCTAGGCTGCTGTGAGCGTGCTTTGGTTGCTGCCGGACAAACCAGCCGGTGTTGCTCTTTGTAAAGGTTTAGAGTCCAGTCCCAGGGCGCTTGGGATGGGTGGTGTGGAAATCAACCCCAGGATCACCAAATAGTATAATTAATACCTTGTCATTGTCCGATAGTTGCCATTTTTCAAGGGAAAGCTCTCCGCCCGTCACCATGTTTGAATTATGCCGTCAACCAGGGCTCAGTAGAGGCCCACGTTGTCCATTTCTCTATTTTTATGTATGTTTGTTGAGGGCATATGAGTGCACTTTGTCAGGGGCTGCAGGTGTTCAGAGATGCATAAGACTGTAAAAGGCGTTTACAGGGGTATGTGTACCCCAGGTACAAGGAGGTGAGGGCCAGGGCAGAGGGGAGGTGACACAGGCTGTATGTGGAGCTGCACAGAAAGTGATTCAGCTCAGCAGTTCTTCACTGAACACTTGCCGAGGCCACAGTTAAGACGTGGCCCTGTCTCTCTTTTTTTGGATTTTATTTTACTTTATGTTTTAAACATTTTTATTTATTTATTTTACTGAAGTATAGTTCACTTACAATATTGTATTAGTTTCAGGTGTACAGCGAAGTGAAAAGAATATATATATTCTTTTTCAGATTCTTTTCCGTAATAGGTTATTACAAGATATTGAATATGCGTTCCCTGTGCTGTACAGTAAATCCTTGTTATCTATTTTATATACAGTAGTTTGTATCTGTTAATCCCATACTCCTAATTTATCCCTCCCCCCCCTTTTCCCTTCGGTAACCATAAGTTTGTTTTCTATGTCTGTGAGTCTATTTCTTTTTTGTAAATAAGTTCATTTGTATTACTTTTTAGATTTCACATATAATTATATTTGTCTTTCTCTGACTTACTTCACATAATATGATAATCTCTGGGTCCATCCACGTTGCTGCAAATGGCATTAGTTCATTCTTTTTATGGCTGAGTAATATTCCGTTGTGTATATATATACACCACATCTTCTTTATCCATTCATCTGTTGAAGCACTTGGGTTGCTTCCATATCTTGGCTACTGTAAATATTACCGCTATGAACATCGGGGTGCATGTATCTTTTCAAATAAGAGTTTTTGTCTTTTCTGGATACATGCCCAGGAGTGGGATTGTTGGATCATATGGTAATTCTAGTTTTAGTTTTTTAAGGAACCACCAGACTGTTTTCCATAATGGCTACACCAGTTTACATCGATGTGGCGCCTATCTTGAAGGTGCTCCCAATTCACTAGGAGAGGCAGGCAGTGCCCAGGTAACCAGTAACCTGCCACAGCACAGTAGGTGCCGTGTCCAGTGCTGGGCACAGCAACCCCATTGCTTCCATGTCCACACACACGCCTAAATGACAGAGGCCCCGCCTGGCCCACCTGGGCTGCCTGCTTCAGTGGCCGGCCGCCAGCACCATTGGTTTCTAGAGTGACGAGCCTGCTGCAGCAGGTTTAGAGAGGAGTGGTACTGGCAGAACCCTGCCGTCTTCACTCTTCCCTGCTAGCTGGACACAGCTCTGACTGTGCCAGCAAAGGAATGCAGTTTGCCCAGAACAGATGTATTTCTTGACTTAAGAGCAGCCTAAGTTGTATATGAAATAATCAGACAAAAAGAAATGCTGATGGGGCTTCCCTGGTGGCGCAGTGGTTGAGAATCTGCCTGCCAATGCAGGGGACACGGGTTCGAGCCCTGGTCTGGGAAGATCCCACATGCCGCGGAGCAACTGGGCCCGTGAGCCACAACTACTGAGCCTGCGCGTCTGGAGCCTGTGCTCCGCAACAAGAGGGGCCACAATAGTGAGAGGCCTGCGCACCGTGATGAAGAGTGGCCCCTGCTTGCCGCAACTAGAGAAAAGCCCTCGCACAGAAACAAAGACCCAACACAGCCATAAATAAATAAATAAATAATTTTTAAAAAAGAAATGCTGGTGCCTCTGAGTTCCTTGATGTTTTCAATTTCATCATGCTGTTTGCTAGGTACAGAAATACCAGCTGTCCAGTAGTTTCATCCTGCATATGTGTGTGCATGTGTGTGCACACGTACCCACACACAAAGGTAATTTCATAGCCAGTAAGAAAAGGTGGAAGGGAAGGGCCTTGGGGAACTTGCCGGGGTGTTGGAAACATTCTATATCTTGATCTGGGTTTACATTACATAGGTTACTTGTCAAAACTCATTGGATGATAGACTTATAATTTGTGCATTTCACTGTTTGAATTTTATCTTGAAAAAATAACTGTAAGCAAATAATGGACTCTCATTAATGATATGCAGGCTGAAGTGTTCAGGGTGAAGTGGACTGCTCTCCATCTTATTGTGAAACGTGTCACAAATAAGATGGATGGTTGGATTGGTTAAGGGATGGGCAGCAAAATGCTAACAATTGTAGAATTGAGGTGGTGGGCATATGGGTGTTCCCTGTATGATTCTTCCCATTTTTCTGCATGCTTGAAAGTTTTCATAATAAAATGTTAAAGCAGAAGAACTACAAATAACCACCACTTGTGATCCCTAGAACTTTCCATATGCGAATTCCCCCAAGAGCCAGTTTTCTCGGCAGACCCAGTACCGTTCCTACAAATGGCATCACCTGCTTCCTAAGGGAGTGTTGGTGAAGTGAATGTGAGGGCCCTGGGCTTAGTGTGTTCTCTGTGGACCTGGTGTGGTTGGTGTGGGCGTGTTTCCTGAAGGATGTGTTAGCTTGGACTTCCTTTGAAGGTGATGCAGTTTATCAACTTGAAATGATAAGAACTTTGAAACACAGGGCTTTCTGCCCTGTAGGCAGAATGTGGCTGGGGATATGCAGCCTAAGAACAGCCTGACAGATGGGAACCAGAGCTAGAAAAGGCTGGCTGAGCCCCTGACCAAGGACATGAGCTGGCTACCCTCATGGATGCTGGGGGACCTTTTTGTATATATTTAAATTTTTGAAAAATTAGTTATATATATTTTATATATAAATTGTATAGAGATGTATAATTGATTTTTCAAAAATTTTAACATTATACAGTATATTTAAACAGATCCAGGGGAATTCCCTGGAAGTCCAGTGGTTAGGACTCAACGCTTTCAGTGCCATGGGCCTGGGTTCGATCCCTAGTCAGGGAACTAAGATCCCACAAGCCACTCGGCACGGCCAAAAAATTAAAAATTTTTAAAAATTTAAGAAAACAGATCCAAACACTTTTTGAGACTAGACTTTTTTCAGCTATAACAATGCCTGCCCTTGTAAGTTTTTTTTTAATACAGAAGATGGAAAGAAGTAAAACCAGCCATAATTTTACAGTTTTGGTATATTTCCTTCCTGAATCTTTTTAAAAAAAATTTTCATGCATTATTTACATAATTGTGATCTTTTTCATTTGACTATAATGGGGGAGTTCTTTGGAAGGGAGACTCCAAGACCTCCTTTTATGTGGACTGGCCCACATAAAGGACCATGTAAAGGGACCGAAGAGTGGGCATAGGGCTCAGACAGGGGAGCCCCGAGCAAAGGCAAGGAGCTCGACCCAGTGGCCAGGGACAGGGGCAGGGCAGAGCACTGGGCTTGCAGTCTGAGAGACCTGGGGCTTGGGGGCCTGATCACTCTTTGTAAAAAGTGAGGTTAGTAAATCCCCGTTGGTGGTTCCCATTGTAAATTAAAGGAAATAATTTGGTTGAAGTTGCCCAACCTGTGTATTTGGCATATTATAATCCTGGTGCAGCATTTGGATGTTGTCTTGTAACGGTGGGAGGCTTTGAAAGCTTTGGGCAAGGGAGGAGATGGAAGAAGTGGAGGTATTCTGAACATTAGCACGCTGGTGTGGAGGGGGCCTGAACATGAGCCTGGGGCCTGATTCCTGCAGTGGAAAGGACTGATAGTTGAAAGGCTGATGGAGGGAGAGAGCATGAGAGAAAGACATTGCAAAGGAGGAATCCTTGGGAGTTGGTGATGGGCTGGTTAGGGGAAGGGGTGGGTATCTTGCTTTGTCCATTGGCTTTTTATCACTCACTTTACACTGTTTCCCTCCTGACTCACTGCTGTGTTCTTTCCCTTGCAGGAGCCTGTGTGAAATGCAGCAAGGGGGTGTTTGGGGCCGGCCAGGCCTGCCAGGCCATGGGGAACCTCTACCACGATGCGTGCTTCACCTGTGCGGCCTGCAGTAAGTGTGTGTGTGTGTGTGTGTGTGTGTGTGTGTGTGTTGAGGGACAGGGTAAGGAACACAGGGAACCAGGAAGGGAGGAGACAGAAGAGCATCCTTCCTGGAGACACTTGGCCCATGTCCCTCCATGGTCCTATGGGAAGGCAAGACAGTGTCCTCTAGAACAGGGTTTTGTACCACCAACACAAGGCCCATCAGGGTAAGCTGACTTATCACAGAGTACCAGGGTTTGCCTGGGGCCCACTCTGGTGGTAGTGGAGCAGTCCCTAATAACATCAGGTTTGTAATGCATATCAGAGGTCTCAGAAGAGTTGGGAGGAAAGCGCTGGGATTCACCATTGTCTGCCCTGTTGTCAGTTTTCTCCGCCACTGTGGGGACCAGTCAGTCAGTTACCCCTCTGTGAAGCAGGGTCCTTTCATAACTCTTTGGCCCCGATCTTTCATTTGGAGGCTGCTGTTCAGTGGGAAGTGTGAGCGTGTGCGTGAATGCCTGTGTGTATGCATGCCACACACGTATCGGTGCCTCTTAGCAAACACCTGTGGGCATCTTTGTACTGCATTACGGGCATTATGCCTAAAGCAGCAAATCAGGAAACTAGGCCTGTGCTCAGCTCAGCAAACTGCTCATTGAACTGATGGCATCCACAGTGGAGGATTCTAACACATTGCAGGCTGTTTGCCAAGTCTGACGGAGCCACGAATTGTGCTTGTTTCATGGTTTCTACCAAAGATTAATTTTGAGGAGCATTTTTGAAAAATGTCCCACTGATATCTCCACTTCTACACCAAGGCTGGCAGCTGTCTATTAAAAGGAAACATTACAACAAAGCCAAAGAGAGTCCGGGACCAGGGGGTCTTATCGTCTGGCCCAGCGGTCCTCAGTCTTGGCAGTTCATTAGAATCACGGGAGAGTTGGGGGGAGAGATTTTAAAAGCCAGTGATGGACTTCCCTGGTGGCACAGTGGTTAAGAATCCGCCTGCCAATGCAGGGGACACGGGTTCGAGCCCTGGTCCGGGATGATCCCACATGCCGCAGAGCATCTAAGCCTGTGTGCCACAACTACTGAGCCTGCACTCTAGAGCTCGCGAGCCACAACTACTGAGCCCGTGAGCCACAACTACTGAAGACCGCGTGCCTAGAGTCCGTGCTCCACAATCAGAGAAGCCACCGCAATGAGAAGCCCGTGTGCTGCAACGAAGAGTAGCCCTCACTCGCCGTAACTAGAGAAATGCCCACGCACAGCAATGAAGATCCAATGCAGCCAAAAATAAATAAATTAATTAAAAAAAAAAAAAGCCAGTGATGCCCCAGCCCCACCCTGACCAGCAGAATCAGAAGCCCTAGGGGTGGGGTTTCTAGAGTGGGGCACATGTATCGTTTCTAGGCTCCTCCGGTGACTCCCAGGTGTGGCCAGAACTGAGTACCTGGGATTAGTGCCAAGCTTCTCATTTTAGAAGCCTCCGGAGATGGGAAGAGGAGGGACTTTCTTGGCTGGTTTGTGGCACAGCCCTCAAGAGGCCTGGTTCCCAGTATGAAGTTCACCAGGTGGGCATGGGCCTACCATGCCTTGATGGCACAGGCATATGCCCAGTTCCAAACCTTAGGCTTCATCCTTACGGTGATTTCCCATAAAACACATGCCTAAGAGTTTCCGCCTTGATCGTTACTCACCTTTGTAGGGAAAATTGTGAAAGACTTTGAGATGGATCACACAGTCTCCTGAGCGTCCGCAGTGGAAATGTAGGAGTTTTCTGGTTATTGGAGTCCCTGGGTCTCTGGGCCTTGCCTTGCCTTTGAGCTGTGTTACACTCTGTAAGTTGTAGAATCTTGACGGCAAGGCCCGTGATTCTTGTCCACAGCAACGCAAACTGTGTCTGGCAGAGATTGACCAGTTTTGCATCCATTAAGCAAATTTACTTCAGCATTTCTGATGGCCTGCACATGGATGGTTCTTTGCTGTCTCCCAGTTGTAACATCTTATTGGTCTCTCATTCAGTGATGAATTAAATAAAATCTTTGACCTGTGTTTGTGTTTTATCCGTAAAGAGTTGTGATCACACCTTCTTTTAAAAATTATCTTTGACTTTTGGCTCCTGTAACTGTTTCTTAATATTTGCTCTATCTTCCAGGAAAAAAGAAAATAAATATTGAGTAGAGGCTGTTTTTATATCTCAAGCAATTACCATTTGAACTAGAAAGTTGTTGGGGGGCAAAAACTACTGGTGAGTCTGTTGGTTCCACCAGTGGCTGCTTGACTAGCTGGCAATTCCTTAATGGGCTGAGTTTATTTTCAAATTATGACAAACACAAACACTCAGGAAGACAGCTGCTTCGGAATTTTGCTTGTTCTGGCATTTAAGGCCCTTGTGGTCTGGTCTGTGTTTTATTGCTTCCTACTTCCTTATCACAGTGAGACAATTTCTGTCTTCCCCATTCACTCCCTGGAACCTCCTTTCCCCACTCACTTCGTGCATTTAAATTCTGTCCAGCTTTTAGGACCCAGCTCCAATGCCTCCTCTTCCAGGAAGCCTTCCTTGTTCCCCAAGCAGGAAAGAACCGTTTCTCCTGAACTAGGCATGCCCTACCTTCTCGCATAAACAATGAACCACTGTCTGCGATTCTGGTGCCAGCAAACCAGGCCCTAGAGCAGAGTTGCTGAAGGAAGCTCTGAGTTCCATCAGAAAGTGAGTGTGGTGGTATTCCTGTTGTGGGTAAACATACAGCTTCCTCCCCACTCACAGGGAGCAGTTGGAGACCCAGGCACGTGTCTGAGCAGCTTCTCGTGGACGCCAGAAGTGACTTGCCTTTGTTCAGTTAACTTACTGCTGCCAGTAACTGCTTTCAGCAGAAGGAGGTGCCAGGGTGGCCCACGTCCTGTGTCTGCGAGTCCTCAAGGATGTCTGCATGAGCCTCGGCACGTGGACGCAGCACAGTGGGGGCCAGGCTCTCATCCAGTCCGTCCCCTTCTTCGTTGGGGAAGAGAAAATTGGGGTCAGAGAGGGAAAGAGACTTCTTCAGGTTGAAAACCTAGCAGTTGAGCTGAATCCATGGCTCCTGAATCTAGATTAGGTTAGCCTTGCACATCTGTTTGTCTGGTTGGTTACAGCATGTGTGAGAGTGTACTGTATATATGTGTGTGAGTATGTTTTCCCATTTCATTTATGAGAATAATCTAGCTTGAAACACCATCAAGATGTATTTCTGTAGGTACACACACATGCACACACACTGGCACGTGCACACACTCACTTCTTGGATCTTATTGATACTTTATTAAAACATAATATCGGCATCTTATTGAGAACTCACATGCACTTACAAGGCAAGGCCAAGGCCCGACTGATTTGATCAGTAAAGATAAAACAAGCTACTTCTAGGTTCAGACAATTTATTCCCTTGGTGAGCAACAACATGCCAAAGGTGCCTTTGTCCCTGTCCCACACCCCAAAAGGGACAACCCTGAAACAAAAGGGCCGATGACTGCAGTGTAAGTTATGGGATGCTAAGCAGTCCGTCCTGGACGCGGTAAGTGGTCATGAGTCAGCAGCTGCCTTCAGAGGGGGGGGTGCAGAGAGCCCTCACCCCGTCAGAGGTGAGAGACTGTCTCGTGTCCCGGAGACGGTCCTAGAGCAGCTCCTTACAAGCCGCTCATCCTATGTCCCGGGAGGATCCCAAGGTGTTTCACACGCCCAGACAAACCTCTGCCTCTGGATGGTGCAAGTTCTCCCGGGCACCTCGGCCAATTCCCCATCTGCCAATAAGCAACAATGTTTAGTTCATTTTTAGTTGTGGGAACGACATGACAGCCACAAAAAATTTTAAAGACAGTAACCTGGTTTGTTATCATTCTAGAACAGGTATTTTCACTAATATTTTCCCTTCTAGATTTTGTCCAGATTTATACACATTTTTTAGAGTTGTGATCATAGAGTGTAAACCAGTATTGTATCCTTTTTGATTTAATATTATGTCATAAATTCACCCCTGTCTTTGTAATCTTCTTCATAATCATCATTTTAACAGTTACATAGTTGTCAACTGAGCCGTTCCATGGTTTGACGGCAGGGAGCGAGTGTCTCCGTGTCTCGGGTTTGTTGGTTACTGCACGTGGCCCCAGTGAATGTCTTTGTGCCTGCGTGCTTTTCTCCCTCTGCTGAGTTGTTTCCTTGGTGTTCGTTCCCAGAAGCAAGCATTCAGGGTGCGATGCGTGGGCGTTTATGTGGTTTGTTAAAGTTCTTTTTTGATGTGCTCCTCCGGCCGCAGCGGGTGTGTTTGGTTGCCATGGAGATGTGTGCTGTGTGTCTCCCTCTCCCACCTCGGCTCTGCCCACCCAAGGTGACCAGGCCCCCAACTGGATGCTCTCAGGAACCATTGGCACAGCATGGGGTGGGGGGAGGGTAGGCATGGCCTTGGCCAGCAGCCATGTGCCATGTGTCTGGACACCATGTGTCAAGTGGCCTGAATGAGGAGAAGCTGGCACCCGTCTGTGGCTCGAGAGAGGCCGAACAGAAGGAAGAAAAAGTGTGCTGGACTTGGGGGGGGGGTCAAGTGAAGTCTCCTTGGCACCTTCCAGAATAGACTATGAGGCAGAGAGAGGCCAGGCTCTGTGTCCTCACCGCAGGCCGTTTTAGGTCCAGAAAGTAAGATTTTGTTCATTTTGTAAAGACTAAATAAATTACATCCTGGAGTCATGGGGAAACCAGTTTGCCATGTTCACGGCCCCTACTGTTTCTCAGCCGTGTGAGTTGGAAAACGATGGACGAGATAAGACATGCTCTTCCCCAGAAGCCCATAGACCACAAGGGTGCCCTGGTCTTGGGGGTAGGGCTTGGGGGGCAGGCAGTCCTGAGGCTGATGGGGATTATGCCCAGCACAGGCCTGAGCTCAGAGGAAGGCAGCTGAGGGCCGGATGGGGTCCACTTACAGAACAGGGCTGGGATGTGCAGGTCACGGCCAGAACAGGTGACTCTTGAGTGTTGTGACCTAGTGCTTATGTTCCTGAGCCTGGTGTTGCACTGTGATCTGCCTTAGGGAGAAAACACAACAAAACTAAGAATATATGCCACTGCCCATCCCACCTTCCAAAAACCAAACATCCATGCCTGTTAAAGGTTGTGAAGGGATTTTATAGTGAAATCTCACACATTTATTTAGACCCCATCTGGGAAAGTCTGTCTAACAGAGTTAGTGAAATCCTGCATCCAGAATACTAGAAAGTGCCATTTCATTCCTTCAGGTAAATGCAACAACTAGAAATAAGCCCAGAGCTGTGGGACGGAGGTTCTTAGTGAATAAATCAGTGATTGGTGATTCATCCATCAGTAAGTTCACATCTGAAGTGCGGGAGGGTTCTTGGCGGTTGTTTTGTTTCTCTTACCAAGTCTAAGTAAGCACTGCCTCTGAAATCACGTTAACCTTTTTCATTGACTTTGTGTATGCCCCCTCACCAGCCCAGCCTTTGGAGATGCCCAGATTCTGAAATAGTTGAGCCTGAATTAGGGAGGTCTCCCTTTAATTCATGGCAGGCATGCTTTCTTAAGAGTCATCTCAATATTTGTAAGTAATTCGCAGGTGAACTTTCTAGCTTACTTTCGGCCTGACCCTGCCCTGATCCTCTCACTCGCAGTAGCTCACTAAATCCTTGTTAACAGCCCAGTGAGTTCAGCATTGTTATTACACTCATTTCACAGACGAGCAGAGGCTTGGAGAGTTTAGTTTGCTTGTGGTTGGTTATATCGATGTTAAATAGCCTGGTTGGCACTTGAACCCAGGACCGTGTGGACCCACAGCCCTTGCTTGCAGCCACTGTATCAAATTAGCTTTGCTTAGAGAGACACTGGATCTTGCCATGACATCTCAGGTTCATCTCTGCCTGGGGACTATGTGACAGCAAAGGTTGGGTTTGGGGATACTTTTGACTTGTGAATGCAGAAGAGTGGCCTTGTACTTGGAATAGGGGAGCTAGAATTCAGTAGTGGGTGGGATGTACCCGTAGGAGAGAAATGGATTAAGGGCTTTGATTAGAGGTCTGTTCCTTTTTAAGGGTTTTGATCCCTGAATTTCTGAGCTGTTGAGTCATCCCAATATTTCTCATCATATTCAGCATTTGTGTGCGAGCTGAATGAGTCAGCTGGATCTAGGGAAAAAGCTGAAGATCAAGAAAGTGAGAAAGGGACAGTGGGCAGATACAAAGGAAGTCAGCGGGTGAGGGTGAAATCAGGAAACAACCAAAATAGACGGAGCTGGGCAAAGGGCTGTGCGGGTCGAAGGAGAGCAGAGGGGTGGCTTTTACTTGACGTGTCATCAGACGGTCACTTGTCCCCCTCCAGCAAACCCAGTTCTGCTGCGTGCACCAGAAATGGGACCAGACTTGGTTTCCCAGATCAGACTTTGTTGATGCAGTGAGAAGCCATGATGTCCCCGACAGTGAGAGAACATCAGCTTCTTTGTGCCTGTGACGTTAAAGGAGTCTGGGATTTTTAAGCTATGTTGTGAGGGTAACTCCAGTGCGACCTGTATCATTAATTGCCACACCTGCATTCCAAACACTTTTCTTATATTTGCACACGCATAGTTTGGGTGGAAATCTGCACCCTTTCCTTCAATAATCCCAGACCAAGGGTGAGACTTGGTGGTACCCAGTGTGTCCTCCACTCTAAGAGCAGAATGGAGGGTGCTCTGACACGACGGGGCTCATCACACCCTGATTAGCACATGACGTCACACTGGGTGCCTCATCTCAGACCCAGAATCCTGGATTTAGGGAGTGAGATCTTTTACGGAAAACTGAGCTTTATTCTGGCATCACAGTTACTGCTTGGGTCTCCTTGGTGCCCTCGTCTTGCTAAGAGCATCTCTTCTCTCTTAAATGTTCTGTCTCTCAAATGTTCTCTTAAACTTCTGTCCCCACCTCTGGCCCTGTGATGGTTAATTTTATGTGTCAACTTGACTGGGCCACTGGGTGCCCAGATTTTGGTCTAACATTATTCTGGGTGTCTGTGAAGGTTTCTTGATGGGAGTAACAATTGGTAGACTGAGTAAAGCTCTCACTTATGTGGGTGGTCCTCACCCAATCAGTTTTGTTCAATAGAACAAAAAGGTGGATGCTTCTGGAGTAAGGGGACTTCCTCCTGCCTGACTGCCTTGAACAGGGACATCAGTTGTTTCCTGCCTTTGGACCGGAGCTACATCATCACTGTCCTGGGCCTCCAGCACTGACTGCAGATCTGGGGACTTGTCGATCCCCATAATCATGGGAGCCAATTCCTTATAACCAATCAACCTCCCTCCCTCTCTCTTCCTCCTCTGCCTTCCCCGTATATATACTGACAATTTCGTCTGCACCCAGGCTTTCTATCGGTGCTTTGATGCCTCTGACATGGGTTGTACTATAAGCCACTGTTTGCAGAATATTTGCTCGGTCGTCTCACGCCCCTCATTTGCTTCCCAGCCACACTCATTTGCACAAGAGGAAGTGGAGCCCCAGAGCAGTTGCATAGCTGGTCTGTGGGGGACTGGGGTCCCGACTCAGGTCCAGGTGGCTTCACAGTCTATGTTTTTGCCACCTCTCCGGTCCTCACCCTTTACCGAACACCAGCCCCGGTCCCGAGAAGCTGGTTCCACCTGCAGACATCCTGATTCCTGAAGTCTACAGAGCAGAGGCCCGCGCGTGCATGACGAGCATCCCAGGGGGTCCGATGCAGTCAGCTGGGATCTTGTCTGTGGCCGTGTGACTGGCCTCACCCCCACCCACTTACCTTCATTTGGCCCCCAGCTCCCTGGCTGCTTTTCTGAGCTCTAGGTGTGCACCGTCCAGTAGGGCAGCCACGGCCACATGTGACTTTTGAGTGCTTGAAATGTGGCTAGTGTGACTGAGGAGTTGACATTTTTATTTCATTTTAATTAATTCAGTTTAAATTGAAATAGCCACATGTGACTAGTGGCTACCATATTGGATGTTGTACGTAAAGTCTCTACTCCTAAGCCATAGTTCGCTTATTAATAAGAAACAATCAGTAAGTTTATTGTTTTTACTTTATGCGTCACAAAGGCAATATAGTCACATTGTAAAAAAAATACATGTGGAAGAAGAAAATCACCCATAACCCCAAACCAAACCAAAACAAAACAAAATAATGTTGGCTATACCCACATGGACATCATTTTTGCCAGGTTGTCATCACAGTACTTGCTTTTATGTTCTGTTTGTTCCATTTAGAAGTATGTCATGTGCTTCTTCCTCATTGCTGCGTGGTCTCCTTAAGCATCTGCTGCATAAGATACTGTTGACTTGATGACTCAAAGCCAATGCAGCCTTCCTGCCAGTTAAACTTTAAAGGGGAAGAGAATCCTTATTACCACATGAGCCAGGCGTGGATCCTGTGATCAGGTTTTCAAGGACCAGATGCACCTCCGGGGCACTGAGCAGCCTGGGAGTCTGGCAAATCCATTGCCAGGACAGACCGTGCAAGCAGCAGTGCCTGCAGTGTCCACCGTTGGTGGGTTTGCATGCCAGCGGGGGCCCGGGGGCCCCACTGAGGGAAGACCCTCTCTGTTCCTCCTGTGGATCTCTGCTGTCCCTCCTGACTGCCTCAGGTCCTGTTTGCTGCCCTGCCCACCTCCATCCACACAGCTGGCCTTTGAGCACAGCTGTGAGGGGACCACTCCCCTGCTCTGAGGCCTCAGCCACTTCTTCTCATAACATCATAGTCTGATTCCTTTACTTGACATTGAACACATTCCTTCAAGTAGTTCCAACCCCTTTCTTGTCTGCTGTCTTGCCACTGTCTCCTCCACCCTGTGTCCATCGGAACCTCCGGCCACACTAAACATCACCCACCCTTTCCTACCCCTGTCTTGTCACCCTCACACTTCATCCCACGAGGTACGCATCACTCTCCAAGTGACGTCCTCCATTGTGATCTCTGCTGTGGCTCCTCTGATGCAGGTTTCATACACACCTTGTTCATTTACCTGTCTTGTGGTGTTTTGAATTATGATTAGATTGAAACTGTTGGCAGGGGTCTATGCCTCCCCCTGTGTGGTCAGTTTTGCGAGAACGGGGACAGTGTTTAACTGACCTTGATTTACCCTTGATCTGTCACCTTTAGTATAATGCAGGGCACACAGTTAGCACTGAGGAAATGTTGTAGGGCATAAAGGTGGCATTATCCATTACCCTGTACCCATAAGCTTTCACTCCCCATTTCCCATCTCTCTTTTTCTAGCCCTAAGCAAGCACTCCTGTATAGATTTGCCTATTCTAGATGTTTCATATAAATAGAGTCATATATGTGTGGTCTTTTGTAACTAGCTTCTTTTACTTAGCGTAATGTGATCCAGAGTCATCCATGCTGTAGCATGTATCCGAACTTCATTCCTTTTATATTTATTTATTAAAATATTTATTTATTCATTCATTTATTTATTTTTGTCTGCGTTGGGTCTTCATTGCTGCGCGTGGGCTTTCCCTAGTTGCAGTGAGCGGGGGTTGCTCTTCGTTGAGGTGCGTGGACTTCTCATTGCGGTGGCTTCCTTTTGTTTTGTTTTGTTGCGGAGCATGGGCTCTAGGCGCGCGGGCTTCAGTAGTTGCAGCACGTGGGCTCAGTAGTTGTGGCTCTTGGGCTCTAGAGCGCAGGCTCAGTAGTTGTGGCGCACGGGCTTAGTTGCTCCGCGGCATGTGGGATCTTCCTGGACCAGGGCTCGAACCCGTGTCCCCTGCATTGGCAGGCGGATGCTTAACCACTGCGCCACCAGTGAAGTCCCTCCATTCCTTTTCACGGCTGAATAATAATCCATTGTATGGATAGACCACATTTTATTTATCCATTCATCAGTCAGTGGACACTCGTTTCCACTTCTTGGCCATTATAAATAAGGCTGCTATGAAGATTCCTGTGCATGTTTCTGTGTGGGTGTGGACATATTTTTTCAGTCCTTTAGGATAGATATCTAAGAGTGGAATTGCTGTGTCATATGGTAACTCTGTTTAACTTTTTTGAGGCACTGTTTTGCAAAATGGCTGCACCATTTTACGTTCCCACCAGCAGTGTATGAGGGTTCCAGTATCTCCACATTCTTGCCAGTACTTGTGATTGTCTGACTTTGATTCTAACCATCCTAGTGAGTGTGAAGTTGAATCTCAGTGTGGTTTTGATTTGCATTTCCCTGATGACTGATGTGGAGCATCTTTTCATGGCCTATTTGTATGTCTTATTTGGAGAAATGTCTATTCAGATCCCTTACCCTTTTTTTTTTGGCCGCACCGAATGGCATGTGGGATCTCAGTTCCCTGATCAGGGATTGAACCCGCGCCCTCTGCATTGGAAGCTCGGAGTCTTGACCACTGGACTCTCAGGGAAGGTCCCCCCTTAGCCATTTTTAATTGGGTTATTTGTCTTTTTATTATTGAGTTCTAATGGTTCTTTATATGTTCTACATGTAAATATCCTGTTAGATATATAATTTACCAATGTTTTCTCTTATTCTGTGCACTATTGTTTCACTTTCCTGATGTTATTATTTGTAGCACAGAAGTTTTAAATTTTGATATAGTCTAATCTATCTATTTTTTCTTTTGTTTCTTGTGGTTTTGGTGCTTTATCTCAGAAAACACAGACCTACCAAATGTCACAAAGATTCATGCCCTGAGAGCTATAGTTTTTAGCTCTTAGGTTGAGCTCTTGGATCCATTTTGAGTTAATTGCTGTATGTGGTTTGGGGTAGAAGTTCAGGTTCATTCTCTAGCGTGTGGATAGCCAGTTTTCCCAACCCGGTCTGTTGAAAAGGCCGTTCTTTCTCAATTGGATTGTTGTGGCAAATTCGTCAAAAATTAATTGACCCTAAAATGTAAGGGTTTATTTCCAGTCTCTCAGTTTTCTTCCATTGCTCTAGTCAATTATCTTTTAAAGAGATTTAACTAATGAGAACAAAATCTTATTTATCCATGCAGTTACTGTTTCTAGTCCTCTTCATTCCTTTGTTTAAATCCAGATTTTCATCTGGTACCATTTTCTTTCTCCCTAAAAGACTTCCTTTAACTTTTTTTTTTTTTTTTTTTTGGTAATGCAGATCTGCCCGTGAAGAATTGTTTCAGCTTTTGAATGTCTGAATTCAGCCATACTTCACTTTGGTTTTAAAAGATATTTTTTGCTGTGTGTGGAATTCTAGGTCGATAGTTTTTTCTTTCATTTTTAAAAAATGTTGTTTCAATGTTTTCTTGCTTGCTTTGTTTTCAATCAGAAATCCAGTGCCATCTTTATCTTTGTCTCTTTGTATGTAACATGTCTTTTTCCTCTGATTAAGATTTTCCCTTTACCATTGATTTTGAGAAGTTTGATCATGATGTCCCTTGGTGCACTTTTCATGTTTCTTGTGCTTGGGGTTTGTTGAGCTTTTTGGATCTGTGAGTGTATGGTCTTCATCAAATCTGGAATATTTTTGGCCATTATTTCTTCAAATTTTCTGCCACCCCCTCCTTTCCCCTTCAGGGACTCCAGTGGCCCCTTGGTTTGGCATCTTGAAGTTGTCCCACGGCTCACTTTAGTGGTCTTTTCTTTCTTTCTTTCCTTCTTTTTTTAAAAATTTTATTGGAGTGTAGTTGATTTACAATGTTGTGTTAGTTTCAGGTGTACAGCATAGTGATTCAGTTATACGTATACACATATTCATTCTTTTTCAGATTCTTTTCCCATATAGGTTGTTACAGAGTGTTAAGTAGAGTTCCCTGTGCTATATAGTGGTTTCTTGTTGATCATCTATCTTATATATAGTAGTGTGTGTATGTTAATTCCAACCTCCTAATTTATCTCTCCCCGGCAATTAACGGTCTTTTTGTTTTTTAGATTCTTTTCCTCTCTGTTGCATTTTGGACAGTTTCTATTGCTATGCTTTTAACGTCATAGATGTTTTCTCCTGCAATGTGTAATCTGCTTTTAATCCCATTCAGTGTATCTTTCATCTGACATTTTAGTTGTCATCTCTAGCAGTTCAATCTGGGCCTCTTAAAAATATCTTCTGTGTCACTGTTTAACTTTTGGGGCATATGGAATAGAATAACAATAACTCGTACTTCTTTACTAATGCTAATGTCTGTGTCAGATCTGGGTTGATTTCCATAGATTGATTATTTTCTTCATTATGGGTTGTGTTCTTGCCTCTTTACATGCCTGATCATCTTTGATTGGATGCCACACGTTGTAAATCATACCTTGTTGAGTCCTAGATATTTTTACATTCCATTAAATCTTCTTGAGCTTTAAATCTTCTGGGGTGCAGATAACTTATTTAGAAACAGTGATCCTTTCCAGTGTGCTTTTTATGATTTGCTAAGTGAGTTTAGAGCAGAGCTCAGTCTAGGGGTAATTATGCCCCACTCCCAGGGCAAAACCTTTCTGAATATTTTACTCAGTGTTGCATGGATTATTATGTGTTTTCCCAGTCTGTCTGGTGGGAATAGACAGTTTCCGGCCCTTGTGCACACCAGGCACTGTTCTCTCTCATCCTTTCGGATGTCTTTTACCCCCAGCGGTGGTTATTTTCTTCACATGCATGTGTCGATCCGTGCTCTGCTAAATCCTCAGAGGAGACCCTCTGCGAATCTCCAGGATTTTTTCTCTGTGCAGCGTTCTTTTCTCTGACTCAGATGATGATGGTCTGGAATAGTGGGCATGGAAAACTGTAAGGAAAAAAAAGACTTGGGAGTGGCTAGTGAGAAGAGGATTGCAGTGTGGAGTGGGCTACTCAGAGTGTGGTCCTCAACCAGTACTGGCCAGTAAGGACAGAAGCACAGAAATTGAGGCTTTTCATAACACCCTCAACAGAAATTGGAAACTTTCATAACAGTTTGACAGAGCATATTGAGGCTTGGATATCGTATGTTTCATTTTCCCATATTATTGTATTTTATGAGAAAGTAAGTCTGACAGGTGGAAATTAAAAACAAAACCCCCAAGACCTGGCCCTTTACCACTGAAAAACTGAGAAGGGAACAGTGACCTGGAGGATTTGGACAAAGAGGGAGACGGAAGTGGATGTGACTTTTAGCTTCAATAATTGAAGGTTTCTGAAGGGATTCTGGCAACGGTGCCTTATGTCACATGCTTAGCATGAGCCGGTGCTGTGCTGGGCCCCACTGTGATCCCTGATTTTGTCCTCTCCTCAGCACCCTCTATGGAGGAACCCAGGGGTTTAGGTGCCCAGCCAGCCTCTCACTTGGGAAGTAGCAAAGCCACGGACCCCAGCCTGAGTGCTTTTCCACTTTCCTCTTTCTTCCTGTTCCTCATCCCACTGGGGCAAGGTGAGCCTGTGGAATCCAGGTTGATCTGTTCACTGGAGCCGAACCAATTTGGTTGGTTTCTTTCTGTTGCTTTGTTGTTAGCAATACCTTCTAACAGTTATCCTATTCTGGAAAAAGCTGTTTGAAGAAGTAGATCCGGTAGACCTTTGTGGATGACGCAGGTGTTCCGTAGCTGCCCTGAGCACAAGTGGCTCTCAGGGACTTGAAATGTGCTTGTTCAAGTTGAACTGACTTTTTTCTTTTTAAGATGTATTTATTATTTATTTATTTATTAGCTGCCTCGGGTCTTAGTTGGAGCACGCGGGCTCTTCGTTGTGGCACGCGGGTTTTTTCTCTTCTCTAGTTGTGGCACGCAGGCTCCAGGGCTCATGGGCTCTGTAGTTGTGGCGCGTGGGCTTAGTTGCCCTGTGACATGTGGGATCTTAGTTCCCTGACCAGGGATCGAACCCGTGTCCCCTGCATTGGAAGGCGGATTCTTTACCACTGGACCACCAGGGAAGTCCCGGAACTGAATTTTTAATGTTATTTTATTTTAATTAATTCAGTTACATATCAATAGCCACCTATGGGCCGGTAGCCACTGTGGACAGCACAGGTAGAAGTTACCAGTTGGAACGGTGCAATAAAACCATGATCTAAACAATTGCTAGCTTTTACTTTTCTCAGGAAGTATCTTCATTGTTGGGAAAACCTTGCAGTTTTACTTTTTAGGGAGATATTTCAGAAACTGAAATTTGCGGTAAAGTCTTACAGCTAAGGGCCAATTACTTTTCCAGAATAGATGATTTGATTCTATTTCTAGAAACAAGGGAGAATGGTGAGTATTGCAAGTTTAGTTTTATTTGTCACATTAAATGGCCAACCTCTCTTTGTGTCATCATCCTCAACCGCTGTTTCCTTCACCAAGCTACACTGGCTTTATCCACATTTTTCTGTTTTCATCTGAAGGTGCCCCTGAAGGCATATATAAAATATTCATTCACTGCATCTATGGGAAGTGACTTTTTGGAACGGGTTCTTGATGAGTCTTTACATTTATTAGTGAATATTTTATAAACTGTCGTGGTGATCGGAAAATAAAGAGCAACTTTGAGTACTATATTCTAAAGCTGTGGAAAAGCTCTTTATTTGGTATAGTTTTCTTGTGCATATCACTGTCCGGTTCCCATTTCAGGGACTTCCTCTGCTAGAAGCAGGATGATTCTGAAACTAGAGTTATAAAGACGTAACCCGGACACACCCTGCCTCTCGACAGCTTTATGTTTGATGCTAATCGTTATAGGGATGGTCTAGGTCTTAGCACTTTTGTTTGAACAAGATGAATCTCTTCAAGTGGAGGTGCTGCTTCAGAGACAGTCCTGAGGCATAGCCTGACTCTGTGGTTCTCCAAGTGTGGTCCCTGGACCAGCACAGCCAGCATCACCCGGGAACTCATTAGAAAGGCAACTCTTCAGGCCCTTCCCAGACGTACTAAATCAGAATCTCTGGGGAGGGGCCCAGAAATCTGTGTTCTAGCAAACCCACCAGGTGGTTCTGAAGCATGCTAAAGTTTGAGGACCGCTGGCTGAATTTTCTGGTGTTCACGCCTCGACCATTATCTTATCTTCTGGTGTGTATGAGCTCTGGCACGGCACAGCTGGCTCCAAGTATGCGCCACCATAGGAAGTGTGAGGACAGTGATTTGTCACCACTCAAGGGAGTCACGGGGGGAAGAGATGTGATTAGGAAGGTCAAGAATCCACCTTCTTCCCCTCCCACAGTCTGAGAAATACTTGTTCCGGGACAAAGGGATAGTATATTGTGATGGGGAGAGTGTTGACTTAGCACTAGTGAGACCTGGGTGCAAATCCCAGCTCTTCTGCTTAGCTTCAGACACACAGCCGAGTTTGCCTGACCGCCTTAGCTTTTGTTTCCCCATCTGCAAAACGAAGGCTCAGTAAAACTGCATATAATGCGATAAGTGGAGTTAAACTGCTTAAAGCGTGGGGTCACATTATTGCAGGATTAACGAAATGACCCCCGCCAACCTCCAACACCCGCCAGCCTGGAATTCTCAGCTGGTTGTGCGTTCCCGCCTGTCCCTGTCCTGGCTGTGGTCTGGCGCCACCTAGTGGTGGTTGGCTGCTCTAGCTTATTTGTCAACGAGGGCGGTTCTGGGTCCTGCGCTTGATTGGAACTTTCAGGACAGTGGCCATGATTCCAGGAATTTCCAGGTTCATTGGTTTCTGTTTCATTGGCTAGATCTGGAGTGATTCAGACGGGAGGATACCTTCTCTCTGCCTCCCTGCTTCTCAAGATGAGTTTGCTTGCTGTTTTCTGCCTGGCCTCACTGTCACTCAATGTGTCTGTGGTAGAAGATGGGGGCCAGTCACCAGTCACGTTATAGCCACATGGGTGCCATCGCAGAGGATTTTTACAGAATTGTCAAGACAAAGAGATACAACGTAGGTAAAGTGCCCAGTACATAGAAAGTGCTTTAAAAAATGAAAATGCCCTTCTCCGTTCCCTGGGAGGAAGAGAGAAACTGGAATCCACGTGGAGGTGTGCACTCAGCAAGCATTAAATAGTGCGGGCGGGCTCATGGCACAATGGAACAAGCACGCACATCAGCGTCAGACAACCTGGCTTCCAACCTGCCCACTTACTGCCTGGGCGAGCCTCTCTGAGCCTTGGAATTTATGAAATGGAGATGATAACTTTTAACTTATAAGTATGGTGTTTTTATGAAGAGAAGAGGAAACCCAGAGAGCTGGGAGCAACCCTGGGTGTCACTTCCAGTGATTCCCAAGAGTAAGCAATTCCTGCATCTTTGCACTGCTCCGTGATGTTGACACGTGACGGGTTCTATTTCTGCCTAATTCTTAGGTGAACCCTTTCCACGCTGGCTGAATCCTAGAGTAGGTGACACGGAGTGGTTTGTGAAACGTCTCTGTGAAAGGCATGTGGCAGGTGTGGACAGAAAGGGGGCTAATGATGCAGTGATATGTGTGGCAGTGTTTTCAGACACCTTTAAAACTTTTTTTAGTATATGAAAGTTCTAAATATAGTACTTGAAACATAGAAGGCAATCAACAGATGTTAATTTTTTTCTCTCACTCTGACAAAATGCAAACTAAATATGGGTGTGGGAGCCAGTTTCTAAACGCAGGGGGTCTTTTAAAACTTTAGTGAAAACTGGAGTTTGAGTCCTTCAGAGCAGAGGAAGGCCCCACCTTCTCAGGACTGTGGCGGAGTCCTAAATATTTTTTCTTTTTTTGGTAATAAAGGAAATGCAGATGCAACCTCTGAGCCCTCCCCTGGCCTCTGGGGTCTGGACGTGGGACTCCTCAGCTCTGGGGCCTGGCAGCAAAAGGATTTGTCTAGGGAGTTCCCTGGAGGTCCAGTGGTTAGGTCTCGGCACTTTCACTGCGGAGGGCCTGGGTTCGATGCCTGGTCGGGGAACTAAGATCCCTCAAGCCGCGTGGCCAAAAAAAAAAAAAGGAGGATTTGCCTAGCCAGTTGGGCACTTTTTAAAATGATGATCAAAGTGATACCTGTTCATTATTAAAAGTTTGGGGATGTGTAGGAGAGTATAAAGAAGTAAACAACTAGCTAACACCCCCCCACCCCACATCCTGCAGATACCATGTATGTCTCAGAGGCACTGTCATTCTTGGACAGATTTCCTTTCCAGTCTTTTTTTCTTTGAATTTCTTCTTTACGTAGTTGAATCTTACTTTTTTTTTTTTTTTAACTTTTCTCATTATTACGTAAGAGTTTTCTTTTAAAAATTAAGAAGAAAGTATTGTTTCTCAGATTATGGATACATAATTCCAGAAAAATTTAATCTAGAAATGTATGAAGCAGAAGGTGAAATTTCTCTCATACCATCTTCCAGTGTACTAAATACTAGAAAAAATTTTTAAATATTGAAAAATATAAAGTGGTAAGTGAAATTTCCCTTTAATACAACCTGTCAGTGCTATATGGTATTAGATAAGTTTTAAAAAGAAAATTATAAAATAGGAAGTGAAATTTCCCTGTAACACCATGAGCCAATGCTAACCACTATTAGTTTTAATATGCAGTCTTCCAGTTTTTTTTTTCATATCAGTGGTGTGTGTGTATGGGTATAGGTTACTGAAATGGAATTGTACTATAAATATAGTTGTCTAGCTTGCTTTTTTCACTTACTAATGTAATTTGAGTATCCTTCTATAGTATAAGCATTTTCTAATACCAATGAAACACTTACTTGACTGGTATTTTAAATGGCTACATATTACATTTAAATGTGTCTGTTTTATGTGATCATTTCTCTAAGGCTGCCAATTTGGATCTAAGTAAACATTTATTCACATTTCCGATTCTTTCCCTAAGCTAAGTCCCAGACAGCCCAATTGAGTCAGAGATAAACATTTTAAAGTTTCCTCTCCAGGGTGAGTTAATCATTTTACACTCTCCTCTGTAGCTTACAGAAATATGCCCCGACAGCCATCACAAAAGAATATGACTGTTTAAAAAAATCTTTGTTGTTATCATAAGTGGGAAAAGCTCTTGTTTACTTTTGTGTTTCTTACTGTGCTGGAGGGTTCGACACTTTTGCACGTGTGATGATATTCCTCTGTGATTTTTGGAACAGAGGTGATCTACCCTCTGTTAAATCAAAAAGCTATTTCCTGCTTAGATTCTTTAGAACTTCCCTGACCCTTTTTCAGGGGCCAGAGCGGGGCGTTCTCCACGCCTTGCCTCAGAAGCCTCACCTCTCTCTGGGAAGTCCTGTGCGTTTCCAGGCGGCCTCCTCGCTCCCTCTAGTGGCCTCCTCAGTAGCTGCAGCCTCGCTTCCCTTCCTCTCATCAGAACCCGCTCTTCCCAGTGGGACATCCCAGAAGGGAGCAGCAGAGTAACGGCGCTCCACGGACTTGCAGCCAGACGGTGTGAGGATTGCTCTCCTCTTAGGGTGGGCTGTTTGTGTCCTTGTCGCCTTGGCTGCCAGGGAGGGACTGGAAGCAGGACATAAGCTCTCACCCCGAGCCTGGCGGGGACACAAGGCAGAAAGGATACTCTAGTTAGTTTTCATTTTCCTTTCTAAAACTCTGAGTCCTGTGGAATCTTTTTATAGAGGGGAAATTTGTAAGTCAGTAAAGTAAGTTTAACTTCCATGGCTGTCAGAGGGTTCTGTTAGTGAACCCTGAAATCACTGAGCTGTAGGTACTCATTCTTGTTACCCTAGTTCAGTTGGGAAATGCTTGTGAAGGTTCTAGAATGAGAACTTCCTAGAACAACTTTGAGGTGAGGACAGGAGGGAAAGTTTGGAGAACTAAAGACTTCTAACATATGCCCCATTGCCATTCACACCCTCTCACTCCATTAAAGTTTGTTTCAGGCAATAAAAATAATATACATAATCATTGCAGAAAAAAACTAATAACATCACCATTTCCTTTACTCAGAGATAATGACTGTGTATGAGCATATAAGTGTGTATGTATATCCATGTCTGTGTACACACACACACACACACACAGATGTTTTTAACCCCATTTTGCAGTATTTTAAATATTTCTCCACTAAATATTTTTGGAAAACAATCTTTTTTTTTTTTTTTTTCTCTCTTCACTCTCCTCTTCCTGTCGGAAACACATTCTTTAATATGGCTTTGTAATAGTACATAATTTATCTGATAAGAATTAGATGTTTGGTTGACACTCATTTTTTAAAAAATTTATTTATTATTTATTTTATTTTTGGCTGCGTTGGGTCTTTGTTTCTGCATGCGGGCTTTCTCTAGTTGCAGCGAGCGGGGGCTAATCTTCCTTGCAGTGCACGGGCTTCTCATTGCAGTGGCTTCTCTTGTTGTGGAACATGGGCTCTAGGCACGCAGGCTTCAGCAGTTGTGGCACACGGGCTCAGTAGTTGTGGCTTGTGGGCTCTAGAGCGCAGGCTCAGTAGCTGTGCTGCACGGGCTTAGTTGCTCCACGGCATGTGGGAATCTTCCCAGACCAGGGCTCGAACCGGTGTCCCCTGCATTGGCAGGCGGATTCTTAACCACTGCGCCACCAGGGAAGCCCGACACTCATTTTTTTGTAAGCTGTTGTAAATG
Organism: Balaenoptera borealis; assembly: GCF_965194805.1. Classification (NCBI taxonomy): domain Eukaryota; kingdom Metazoa; phylum Chordata; class Mammalia; order Artiodactyla; family Balaenopteridae; genus Balaenoptera; species Balaenoptera borealis. Next base: position 46,171,662 of record NC_138869.1, on the reverse strand, counting down.
ATGCTGAGATGAAGATCCTTTAAACAATTTGATTATTTCCTTGGAATAAATTCCTGCAGTAGAATTTTTGGGTCACAATAATCCAAACTTTCTAAATTCTGTTGAAATTTAATATTAAATTTGTCTTAAAAAGCTTGTTTCAGTTTCTGCTTTTCCTTGCAGAGTGGAGAGTGTCAGTCTGTCAATGTCATTACTAACACTGTCATTCTTTTTAGCCTTTGCTAATTGGATAGACAAAGCTTGGTATACTATTTTAGTTTGCAGTTATAAAAAAATTTGAGAAAAGTTAAGGATTCTTTTATATTCATTGGTCATTCATACTACTTTTGTCATTTTCCCCCCATTCTTTGCCCAGTTTTAAAATATTGGGCTGTTAATTGAGTAATTTGCATATTGGGGTTAAGTTCTGTTTGTCATATAGTACAGGTGCTTTTTCTAGCATGTCGTTTGCCTTTTGGTTTATAGTGTTTCACCTAAAGAAGATGTGTGTGTGCAGTTTAAAAACAACAAGAAAAAAGCTACAAGAAAGTACCATAGGAAATAACCCTTATTTACGTACCACCCAGAATGCACAAACATTTATATGTTGTCATTTTGGCTTATTTTTAATAAAGGAAGAAGAATATTACAGATAAATTGGAATCATGTTGGTTCCCCCTCCCGTCCCATTTCCCCCTTCCCCAGGGCAGGTACTATTATGAATTGAGTGTATGGATCCTTCCAATCCCAGCTTTTATACTATTACCACATATACAAGTATCAATAGACAATATTTAGGACTAGTTTTGTGTATGTAACTGACATATACACTCTCCCTCATAATAATGCATCGTTGAACAGTTTTCCTCATTTGTATATGAGGATTTTCAGTTCAATTCATAATGATACACACAGACCTAGTTCATTCATTTTGATTGCTGTGTAGTATCGCATCCGTTGAATATAACTCTAAATTCTTCCTCAATATATTTATCAATTTTTCCATATTGGTGAACACTGAAGATGCTCTGGGTTTCTCAGTTTTCATTTCACCCCTGCAGTGAAAATCCATACATGCACCTCCTTCTGCACACTGGGGGATCTTCTCAAGGGGTGTCCCTAGCAGTGTGTTGCGGGTAATGTCAATTTTCAGCTCAACTGGCTCTTGCCAATTCTTCCCAAAGTGGTCAAGCCAATCGACATTTCCACCAGCAGTGTGAAAGGGTCCCTCTTTTGTCTCACAACTTCGCCAAGACAGGGAGTTGTCAGACTTGGTGATTTTTGCCCATCTAGGGATGAGTTATCTTCTCATTGTGGTTTTAATTTGCGTGCGCTGATTGGTGGTGGGATTGAACATCTTTTTCAATGGTTGTTGCCTAGAGTTTAACAGGTTTTGTAATAGGGAAGAAACTTTGTATTCTATTACAAGGTAATCCCTAAAGGCATGTTGCCTTTAAGCTTAAAGTATACATAATGGCCCGTCTCTGGGAACCCTGGCTCCCAGGTAATGCGCATTAAGCTAAAATACTCTTGTTTAGCTCACAGGAAACATCCTGACCAGGCCCACCCATGAATGGCTGCATCCCCCTCTGGAGGCTGACTGGAACCAGGAAATGTTCGGCTTTACTCCCTCCCCTTTAGTATAAAAGAGCCTGAATTCTAACTCAGGCACGATGGTTCTTTGGAATAGAAGTTTACCATCTTCTTGGTCTACTGGCTTTCCGAATAAAGTCGCTATTCCTTGTCCCAACGACTCGTCTCTCCACTTATTGGCCTGTCGTGGGGCAAGCAGCATGAGCTTGGATTCAATAACAGTTTTCTCTTCTCCACACCTTCCTTTGATCTTTTTCCCCATTGGGTTGCTTGTCTTTTTCTTAGGATTATTAATATTCTTTGTATGTTTTAGATACTAATGCCGTGTTGTATGTTGCAGCCATCTTCTGATCCCTGACTTGCCTTTCCTTTTATTCCATTTATTGCCCTTCCCTTGGTTAGGCTGTTACCAACACCTCTTAGTCTGAGGCTGAGCTGAAGTTACAGTTACGTCCTCAGGGAATGTAGCACATGCTCAGAGCATTAAAACGTTCTAGAGGAACTCATCAGAGGGTTGGGGAGACATTGAGATAACAGTAAATCTGGCAGCAACTAACACCCCGCAAAGGGTCTGACGAGGTCAGGAGAAGGTCAGGGCCTTCCTGATAAGCTTAGTATAGAGGCAGGCAAGTGGATGGTCAGTGCGTGGAAATCCTTACCGTGCTAAAGTCAAAGACAGTTGCCTGTATTTTCTTGAAATAGCTTTTGTTTTTCGCACTGAGGTCTTTAGTCCATCTGGAGTTTTTTGCTTCTGTAGTTTCATTTATTTCTTTTTGTGGCTTTTCCCCTACATTGATGCTTTCAAAGTCCTCTCTGAGCTCCGACGAGTCTTCATCAGCAACCTCTCCCTCATTACCTTGTGCTCTTTGCCTGCTCTGGGGCGTCACAGGCAAGGACACCCATTGTGTATGGAGGGGACTTCTCTGTGTCTCAAGCACTGTTAATGTTTTCGACATGGGTGATTTTGGTTTCAGGTGACTTTAGGCCTAAGGAGCTTGATTCCACTAGTGTTTAGAATTCATTCAGTTTTTGAAACTTCCACGGAGTCTGTTGGGTGTGATTTGTGCGTGGCCCTGGAGGTATTCTCAGATCTGGGGTTGCTGCTGAATACAGATCCAGGGTCTCCCACAAAGATGCTCCCGCTTACCTCGAACAGGTGGCCCATTGTGTTTTTTCATAAGGGATCCAAGGAATTGACACAGTGTGCTATTCTTGTCAGTGTCCTAGCTCTATGGAAACTAAAGTTACATCTAAGGAGTCAGGGTGCTTTGAATTTTTCCCACTCCCACCCACCCCATTGAGATCAAGAGAAAATAGGAAAAATCATCATCTTTTCAACAGTGTGTGTTTTCTGTCATTCAGATGAAAACAGATGTGAAAGTAAGGAAGATAAGAGCTGACCAATTTATAAGGAATTTCCTGATAGGTTGTCACCAGCATCCCCTGGAGAACATGTCAAAGGTGATGACGCCCAATGTCTGTGGGAAACGGCAGCGTCACAGGAGACTGTTGCCTGGTGTCCCCACATGTGGATGCCTCTGCCATCTTGTCACCCAGTGTCTCGCTGGCTTCTTTCTCAGCAGAGACGAGGTGCGAGAAGTGGGTGTAGGATGATTCCCAAGTCAGTCTGCCAGGCAGCAACCACCAGGGGACCCTGTCTTCTGGCCCTGAGTCTACCTGTTACCAAGGACCACAGCAGCTTTCAGGAACCAGAAGCTGTTACCGATAATTGGCATTTTTTTGCATGATTATTTCTGCTTTAAAAGGTTTTGCCTTTCTTCTCTCTTTTTTCACTGCATATTAACATTTTCTTTTTACCCCCCCTTTGTGTTTTTTCCTTAGGCCGGAAGCTGAGAGGAAAAGCCTTTTATTTTGTCAACGGCAAAGTGTTTTGTGAGGAAGACTTCCTGGTGAGTTTGTCACCCAAGCTTCCCCTCCTTGCAGTCCTGCCCTGAGTCAGACGGGGAGCGTGCAGAGAAGCTGGGCTAAAGCAGAAGAAGGTGGTTTTTCTCTGTGGTCCCTAGTGCCATCTGGAAGCTGCACTGCTGGAGAAAGGGGTCCTGACTTTCCTTCTGCAGAAGCATGGGGTGGCCCACGTTCCCAGGCAAATGACAAACTGCAGAGCTTTGTGCTTTTCAGGGACTTTGGGGTCGCTCAGCCTGTCCTCTTGTGCTTTGCCCATTTCTGCCTACTCCCCCCAGCTCTTAACTCTCAGTCTGGGACCTGGGCCCCCTTACTTCTCATCCTGCCTGCCTCTCCCACGCACTGAAAGTCTGTCCATGTGCCAGTGACTCCCACGTCTGAACTCCGGCCATGTAGGCGCCTCTGAGGCCAGTTGTTCACAATCTCCCTGCCCATCAGACAGTCCCCAGGGTTGTCCCCAGCCCATCCGCCAGCCCCTCCCACTGTACTTGAGAGTCACCTGAAGCAGAAAAGTCCCCTTGCCTGGGACCTTATCTCTGAGAACAGTGTCCTAGGTTCCTCCTCTACCCCTCCTCTTTCCTGTCTCTCCTAGAGTGTGGCCAAGCATGGGGCCTGGTGCCACCGCGTCCTCCCCAGGCCTGTGTGGCTTGTGATGTCAGCATGGCTCCGCCGCCCCCTCACTGCTGTGCTGTGTCACTGCCCAGGCCCGGGATCCAGGGTTCAGAGCATGCGCAGGAGCTGTCTGCGGTCTGGGCAGCCTCCCATCTCACTCACTCTGTGGCTTGCAGTTCTCTGCACGCCATGGCCCCATCCTGTGTGCCTTAGCTTGCGCTGGGTCCCCTGTTTGGGATGTCTTCACCCTTCGTTTGCCCAGGTCACCCGACGGCCTTCATGTTCCCCCGCCTCACAGTGGATCTCCCCTCCTGTGTGCTGCTGCTGCCCCGGGCTTGCCAGTGGTCAGCGCACCGCGTGTCTGTTTACAAGTCTTTCGCCGACTTAACTGTAACTTCCTAGGCAGGGAGGAACATGCTGCTTCACCTTTACACCTTCAGACCCTAACACAGTGCCAGGCATGGAGCGCTGCGTGGTCAGTGGGACGACCAACGTGAGACCCAGAGATGGCTCGGGGCCAGCTTCTCCGTGGATGTGTGGGTTGACTCATTATGACTCGTGTTTGCCGGCAACAGCCAAGCAAACCCAAAGAAATAGCTTCCTGCGTGCCCTCAGGAATCACTTCCTCCACATGTTCACTTCAGTCTCCGGCGCTGTGTGTTTGATAGTCAGATGGTGGCACACCAGAGTTGACCGTCTCCCAGTTTCACATCTGATGGGCCAAGTGCCTGTCCTGCTCCTGGAGTCTCACGGGCTCTTGGTGGGCCAGGTGCCCACCCCTGGGCAAAGTCTTGGGTGCTGGATGACTGCGAGGCTCTGATTGGCCAGGTCTGAGCCAGTGCCTTGCCTTGGAACCCACCATGGGGTCAGCCCCACGGGAATCACAGGACCACAGGATGGGGAATGGAGCTGGATCCCAAAAGAAAATAAAGAACTGTTACCCCTAGAATCAGGAGGAAGTGCTGGGCAGCAAAACCCCACAGTATGTGGTGTAGAGTTGCAGAAAATTTCCCTTTTCTTTTCCACTTTCCTTTCCATTACATTTCCCTTATTAAGTTGGGTTTGCAATATTTAAGCTTCTAGTATCTTCCAGTGTGTAGTATCTAGTCTGTTTTCTGAGGTGAGTTCCTCGTTTCTTTCAAGACTAGAGCTGTGTGTGTGTGTGTGTGTGTGTGTGTGTGTGTGTGTGTGTGTGTGTTTTGGTAAGGTAAGGAAATAATATTTATCCAGTTTCTTTGAAGCTAATTGTAAAAGGCATTGGCTTTTTAACCAGACCCAGACTTGAATTTGAATCCCGTCCTTACCCCTTACAGGCTGTGTGACCATGAGAAGGTCACTTAACCTTTCGGAGCTTCCCTTTGCTTCCATTTGAGAAACGGTGTAACATATACCTTGCAGAATTGTTTTGAAAATTAGAGTGATGGTCTCAAACTTGAGTGTGCATAAGAATCCCCTGAAGGGCTTGTGAAAACTCAGGATGGCCAGGCCCCACCCCCTGAGTTTCCAGTTTAGTAGGTCTGGGGTGGAGCTGAAGAATTTGCGCTTCTGACAAGTTCCCAGGTGATGCCAGGGAACTGCGTTTTGAGAACCACCGGATGAGAGACTGACGCCTCTCTCTGCGCAGCCTCTCATGCAGAGCCTGGCATGTCATGGGTACGTGGGTGCAGCTGTTGAAGGCGAGTGGTATTAGCATTTGTAATGGCTTTTGTGGCAGAGGATATTCCGTGATTCATCACACTGTTGTCCACGGGGACATGACAGATCCTGTGTGGAGTGACACATCTTTCTGAGAAATTCCTTGTGTTCCTCATGACTGGCAGGGAAGTAGCAAGATTCCTCTGCCCCGCCTGGGTTTAACTCTCTTTTCTCTTTCCACTGCAGTACTCTGGTTTCCAGCAGTCTGCTGACAGGTGTTTTCTTTGTGGACATCTGATCATGGACATGGTGAGTAGGGGCAGCCGAACCAGATAATAGCATGGTGGGAGGGGGAGGCATTCAGAGAAAAAAGAAATTAATAATTGAGAACAGTGTTTCCTACCTTGATTTGTGGCTACATCTGGTTTTATTAAAAGAAGACCCCATGCTTGCTTGCTTGCTGTAGTGGACCCGCATTTGGCTTTTACTGGAATTAGCATCCTTCGCCATCCAATCCACATGATGTCATTGCTGCTGGCACTCTCTCCTTTGGGCTGTTCATGTCACATTGGCCTCCCTCTGATTTTCCGTGATCCTTGTGGCGTCCCAGGTGAGATGCCAAATGGAGCTGCAGACATCTCAGCTACTTTGGAATTGGGTGCAGAACGTCGGATAACACAGTTGTTTTCCCCCCATGTTCTTCCCGGCTTGATCATTTCCTAAGATGAGGTCTGGTGGCCCGTTGTTAGTTCTGAGATAGCAAAACAGGGAGCAGGTTTTATCCATTCCGTTCCTCGCTCAGCCATGGCTCTCTGAGCTTGTCCTGGGCCTCAGTGCCTTTATCTTTTGAGTGGGGACAGTTCTTCCTTCCTGGCCTCCTTTTAGGGTAAGGTTGTGAGGTTAATGAATACAGAGTTCTTATTTTTCTCAGGGATTAAATTGCTCACCATTGGAGAACAGCCCTATCGAATTTCTTTAATATATTGGTCAGAGAAAATCGTTATATAACATTCTATTAGTTGAAAGAGTTAAATCCCTCTCTAAGCTGAGCCATTAATTCCATTCTGGAGAAGGGAATTGCTAGTCATTGTTTTTGTTTGTTTGTTTGTTTACCTTTTTTTATAGAGAAGCAACTCAGAGGGCGTGCATCTTAAGTGTACAGCTGAATGAATTTTTATATATGTATATACCTATGTGTAAACACCACACAGATCAAGGTATAGAACATTTTCAACATCCAGAAAGACCCTCTCTCACAAAGATACCCACTATTCTGACCTCTATTGCCCCAGGCTGGTCCTGGAACTTCATACAGGTGGATTCATATAGTATAGATTCCTTTGGGTCAGCCTTTTCTCACTTAGAAAAATGTTTTTGAGATTCATCCATGTTGTTGTCTGTGTTGGTAGTTCATTTATTCTCATTGCTAAGTAGAATTCCATTGTATGGATATAGCACCCTTTATTTATCCATTCTCCTGCAGATGGGGATTTGGGTGTTTTTCAGTTTTTGGCAATTTATGAATAAGTTGCTGTGAACGCTCTTATGCATGTCTTTGGCGGACATAAACACTCATTTCTGCTGGTTTTATGCTGACAGGTATAAAACAGTGAACCAGAGCTGTCCCTGTTTGTGAACAGACCCTGTTGCCATCCAGGCTCTGACACCGCACAGCACAGCTTGGCCCTGTGAGCGGTGTCCTGATAAGCGGCTAAGGCCTCCCTAGGAATGTGGCCCTCCACCCATTCCGCCAGGGAAGGCAGGAGGAAGCCACACACCCTCACCCCTACCTTCCCCAAGTGCCTGCCCAACTCCACAGGGCTCCATTTCTTTAGCAGATTTTGTCCTTGATTTTAGAGCCCTTCTGACAAACCCACCACATATGAGGCCAACAGTGTCCAAATTTATGAACATGACTATACACTGTTCTTATCTGTGGGTATCCTAAGCCTTCTTTTTTTTTTTTTTTTTTTAAAACTTCTCCCCGAAAACCATCAGAGTTCAGGTTGTTTTTTTTAAATGGCATAGTATTTGTATATAATCTGTGCACATCCTCCCTATACTTTATTTATTTATTTATTTATTTATATTTAGGGAATAGTTTTATTTATTTATTTTTATTTTTGGTTGCGTTGGGTCTTCGTTTCTGTGCAAGGGCTCTCTCCAGTTGCGGCAAGTGGGGGCCACTCTTCATCGCGGTGTGCGGGCCTCTCGCTATCGTGGACTCTTGTTGCGGAGCACAGGCTCCAGACGCGCAGGCTCAGCAATTGTGGCTCACGGGCCTAGTTGCTCCGCGGCATGTGGGATCCTCCCAGACCAGGGCTTGAACCCATGTCCCCTGCATTGGCAGGCAGACTCTCAACCACTGCACCACCAGGGAAGCCCCTCCTAAGCCTTCTTTTGGCCTCAAGGTATTTCATTTATCTATTACTACATGACAAGCCACCCCAAAACTTAGTGATTTAAAACAACAGTGATTCATTATTTATCATGATTCCATGGGTCAGGAATTAGGTCAAGGCTCTGCAGGGCGATTCTTCTGCTCCATGTGGCATTAGCTGGGGTCACTTACTCAGCTGTGTTCAGCTGATGGCACAAGATGATCTCTCACCCTCCAGGCCTCTCTCCCCGTGGCTACTAATCTTACTCAGTAGTCTAGCCTGGACTTCCTTTCAGCGAGAGAGAGGAAGTAGCAGCTGCCAATTTTCTTACGTCCTTGACTTCAAAATCTCAGAACATCATTTCTTCCTCATTCTATTGATCAAAAAAAGTCACAAGGCCAGTCCCAATTCAAGGGAAGCGGGGAACTGAATTTTGGAGACCATCTCTACCTCATGGGATAACACGAGGTCTCACTCCTCTCAGACTTAAAAACTTTCAGCGAGTGACTGGTAGTGACACTTATTTTTAAAAATAGAACGCTTAATTGCCACCAAGAATTATAATAATACAGAGAAAGGTTCCTTCAGTTACCATTCTTGGTTCTCCAGCAGAATTCAGTTGTGCAACTCTTGGTGTAAATTGTCTGTCTCTGCTCCATCTTTGTTAGTAGAGGGGAATACTCTGGGCTTGGAGGTTGGAACTGGGCATTTTCCCACATGAAAAAAATTATTACACCTAGTCAGAATGCAGCAAAATGGTATCTTTATCCTACCATACTTCTGGCAAAGTGTGGGTTAAACTAATTTAAGGGTCTCTTTCTGCCAAGACAACATTAGTCTGGGGGCCAAATGCATTCCAGGGTCCAGATTGCCAAGGGGACTCTGAAGCCCAGCCGGTTGTTCTTCCTACTTTGGCAGCTTGGGGAGCCTGAAATCCCAGAGGGGATGAGGAAGCTTGAAAGCTGTGCTTTCAGAGGAGAGCTGGGCTAGCACGACATCCTCCCGGTGCCCCCCGGCTGCAGCGTGTGAGGTGTGGCATGGCCAGAACACAGCATGGCTTTCCCACGGGACTTACGATGCTCTGCCAAGGTTCTCCTTGGTTCCAAGTCTCCTTCCTTCTGCCTGTCGGAAGGCTTTCCGTGTGGCCCCACTCAGGGATGCTCATGACCATTCTGTACACTCCTTGCCTACGGTGTTTTGGTGCAGGCTTGCTGGTGTTGATTCCGTAGTTCTGTTGTTTGTGCTAAGTTTCATGGTGAAGGTAATCGCAGAAATGAATCTGCTACTGAGTCATCAGAGATGCTTTCAACTGCAGATTACAGAAAGCCCAGACTCAACTCAAACCAATGGTTCTCAAACTTTAGCATACATCAGAATCACTTTATTAAAACACCCATTGCTGGGATAGGGCCCAAGAATGTGCATTGTAAACAAGTTCCCAAGGGTTGCTGATGCTGTAGGTGCAGGGACCATACTTTAAGAACCACTGACTTAATAGGAAAAAATGTTTTATCTCACCTAAGAGGTTTGGAGGGAGGCAGTTCCATGGTGAGTTAATTTGGTGACTCACTGACACCACCATAGACAGGACGTTCTTTCCCTCTCTTCTTTCTCCCACCCTCCGCGTCTAGGTTCTGTTCTGGTTTCAGGATGGCCTCTTACAGTTCCAGGTTATCAGTCACATCCAGATCAAGCGATGCCGAGAGGAAGAGGGTGCATGGGGCTTTCTCCTCACTGTGTTTCAAAGCAGCAGCAACAAAGAGGCTTTACTTACAATTGGATTTGAGATAATCCGGGGCTGAGTCACGGGCTTCTGGATTATCACGCTGCAGAGTCAAAGCTGCTTAGTAGGGGCACCCAGGAAGGAGAAGTTAAGAGGTTTTTCCCAAGCTCTTCCATTTCCTTGTGGAGTTTCCTTTAATCTTTCCATGTACTTGCTGCTTCCCAAATCTGAGGTGGAGCCTTTCATGGCCCTGCTTTGCATCATTTCCTGCAGAGAATCATGTTTTTTGATAGAGAACCCTCCCTTCTGGAGGTTTATGAAGTGCAGGAGAAGGATCCCATTTGGTTTCCTCCTACTTATACCTGTAACTAGGTTAGCCTTTCCTGCCCCCATCATCTCTTGACTTGGTCCAAGTGAAACTGGGATGAGGGTGGCAGTTGCTCATATGGACCCTCGGCCTGATGTGTCTCTCCCTTCCACTGGCACTTCCTTCCCTATAATCCCTGCTGAGTCCTGACCTCTTCCATTGTACCCCCAGATCCTTCAGGCCCTGGGGAAGTCCTACCACCCCGGCTGCTTCCGCTGTGTCATCTGTAATGAGTGTTTGGACGGGGTACCCTTCACTGTGGACTCAGAGAACAAGATCTACTGTGTCCGGGATTACCACAAGTAAGGAGAGCCACTTGTGTAAGCCACACTGGCTGAAACTCAGCAGGGTGGAGGGTGGGGACCTGCTGAGGCACGTCTGCAGGCTGCTTGCACTGTTGTCGACAGTGCAGCGAACGTGCAGTGGTTTTGAGGGGTGTAGCACGGGCCTCGGGGGTCAGCGGATGCCCGTGCAGACAGGAACTGGTTAAAGAATTATGTTTACTGGAAAAACAGGACCAAAAAACCTACAATCAGGTGCCTAGCTAGGCTTCTGGAGGAATGTGCCAAGCCCTGTGGCTCCAGCCTTACCAAACTTCAAAAGGCCCCAATTCAGGGCTGGTGTCCACCACCCTCAGTTTGCCTGGGCCTGTGTGAGGCACCATGAGGGGGGTAAACAGGTCAGCCTCCAGCCCTAGCAGAGTGAGAGGGGGCAAATGCACTTGTTACCGCTGGGGAACAATCCCGAAGCAATAGTCCCAGGAGTGTGCCGGGTCTGTCTTTATAGACGAGCTAGAGGGATTCACGTGAAGAGTGACGGGTGGGCGGCAGGGCCGGGCCAGCGAGGAAGGCTCCAGGCACAAGTCTCCCAGAAACACCTCAATATGCCCTTCACTGCTTCTTTGCTTCTCCCGCCAGGGTGTTGGCCCCCAAGTGTGCAGCCTGTGGCCTTCCCATCCTTCCACCTGAGGTAAGATGCTCTTTCAACACTGCTCCTGGGGTCTTCCAAGAGATGAATATCTCCCTGGGTCATTTACAAGATCTGTGTCCTGTCCTTATACCTCTTTAAAAATCCTTCTAAAATCTCAACTCTGAGATAAATGGTGTCCTCACCAAGAAGCCCCTTTCTCACTAGCTGCCTTCCCTAGCCCAGTGTCCTTCTTATGCCCTGTTTGTCCTTGTAATTGGGTCAAGTTCTCTGACTTGATACTAACTCCCAGATTAGACGATGAGCAGATGAACAAGACCAAGTAGGTGGTTTTTTCGCTGTTGACTCTGACATTCCAGATGGTAGAGCTGCATCCCTCTCACTTCCTCTCATCTCCTGTACGTGTCCTTTTTTCTGCTGGTGTTAGTATCCGCTACGGATTCCTGCTCTTCTCCTAAGGCCGCCTACTTGCTACCCCAGAACCCTCCCCCACCTTCCTGGCCGCGGAGCCCGATGGCCCCCCAGCTAGCCTCTGCTTCTTGCTTTCCTTTGGTCCAGGGTTCAGATGAGACCATCCGAGTCGTGTCCATGGACAGAGACTACCACGTGGCGTGTTACCACTGCGAGGTAGGCCCCCCCCCCGCCCTACGAGGCCCCCAAAGCCCATCCTAGAAGTCCAAGAGGAAAGCATCACGGGCTGACGGAGGCAGGATGTGGGCAAGGGGCTGCCCTCCAGAGCTGGTGGAAGAAGTGGGGTGAAGCCTGATTTGGTGGTGGGAGGAGGGAGGTTGGAGAAGATGCATAAAAGTCTTTACTGTTTTCTCCATGTTTGTAACCACCAAGCCCTGAGCCCGTCACAGCTGCTCTCCCTGAAGCCACAGAGTGGGAGGGTCACGGGGGGTGTGGGTTTCAGGTCCTTTTGGGGGGCCAGATTGTCAGGCAGGTGTGTGATTTGAGGAATAGACTCCCTCCCCTCCAGCTTGTAGTCTGTTCTATCTGCCGGGAACCCCTTTTTCAGCCGAGCCCTGAAAATCATGAAGAAACCCCCCCTTGGAAACAGGCATGTCGCTGGTTGGTGTAAAGGCTGGTGGGGCCCATCTGTCCCTTCTCTGTTGTGTCACACCCCAGGCTGAAGGAGTCACTGGTGCCCCATGACTGTCAGGAGAGCCAGAGGTTGTGAAGGGTGCAAACGCGTTAAGTGCTGGTAGAATTTCAGCCAGAATTAAGTGGATTCACCAAAGGAAGGAGATTTATTTTGTGATGCTGTGGGTAGGGAGAACGAGTGTGGGTGACATATAGCTTGATCCCACTGCCAGCATTGAAGAAATAGGTGGGCATCACTGTCGGTTGGTACCGCAGGTGCTGGAAAAAAAGGTAAAGACACTTGCTCAACTGTGCTTCTATTCAACCCAATATATCCAAAATGTTATCGCTTCAACTTGCAGTTGAGAGAAAACATTTTTCCTGAGATATTTTACATCCTTTTTCTGTCCTAAGTTTTGGAAATCTGGTGTGTGTGTTTGCACTGACAAGACATCTCATTTCTGACCAGCCCCATTCCAAGTGCCGGAGAGCTTCATGTGGCCAGTGTTGGACAGTACAGTCCAGACCCTCACTGGGCTGGAGCTGCGTGTCTCTGCACCGGCATTTTTTTTTGCCCGGAAAGAATCTGCTGGTTTTACGGGACTGTGTGTGGCCTTTGTGTCACTCTTGCAGTCTTGTTTTGTTTTGTTTCGTCACCACTGGATATTTTTGCCTCACCCCAGGACTGCGGTCTGGAGCTCAATGATGAAGATGGTCACCGCTGCTACCCCCTGGAGGACCACCTGTTCTGTCACTCCTGCCACATCAAGAGGCTGGAGAAGGGTCACTCATCCACAGCCCTTCACCAGCACCACTTCTAGCCAGAGCCTCCTGCAGACCTCACGGTGGGGAGGAGGAGCCAGGGTTGCACCATGAGAAGTCCGCGGGTTAATTCCTGTCACCTCTGGGGAGGGATTGGGGGCGGGGGAGTGGAGGGGAGGCAGGTGCCTTTCCTTTAAACAAGGAGGGGATCCCTGCTGGTCTGGGATTATGTATTTTCCAAGTGCCTTTCACTGCTGCCACACCCTCATCAGATTACTCAGGAAGAAGCCCCAGCAAGCGTGGCATGTGACAGGAGATCTCATTAGTGTGACTGAATGAACCTTCCTGTCCCCTCTGGGAAGAGTTCACACTTCAGTGGGAAAGGTTTGCACTGAAGAGAGATTTCAGCTGCCGATATGTTCAATCCTTTCCCTCCCCTTCGGAAAATACCTGCACCCAAACACCCCCTCCCAACCCCTCCCCCGCCCCTCACACACCATAATTTAAGATTTCCTTCCACTCCAGAGCTTCAGTTCTTCTGTAGAATGGCTGCAAATTTTAATTGCATCATTGCAAGAGGGATGCTCTAACGTGTGCTTTGTATCTTAGGAAGAATTCACTTGGTAAAGCAGAGCCAAGGTGTGAAATAAGTGAGATGGGGTTTTCTCCTTGTGGCCTGATAGCATTCTGTGTGCCCCTGGAAATCGTCACTCCTTTAAAGGCAGCTGGCGGCCTGAAGGAGGATTGATCCTGTTCTAGGAAAGTGTGCTTTGGGATGAGAACTTGGTGCAGGCACCAGGCCTCTTTTGCCCGCCTGTTGTGCTTTTTTTCCTCTGGAGCTCTCAAGAATCTGGGACTTCAGAGTTCCCCCTGCAAAGGCTGGTCTCGGGATCTTTTGTGGGGATCCTCTTATGCCTATTTTCGCTTCTTTAACAATGGACTTTGGGGATGTGTGCCCACATACTGAGACCTGACCCCTTATTAATGAGGAGAGTTTTTGTGTGTAAGATCTCAAAGCCAGCCTGGGAGAGAGTGCCTGAGCGTAAGTTATGATATTCATTTCACAGGTTTCTCTCTTGCCAATTCAGGCATTATGCTTGAAGAAACCAGTATAAGGTACACTGCTTTTGTCTGTTTTTTTTTTTTTTCTTTTTCTTTCTGTAAAAATTGTTTCCCTCTACTTTCAGCCTCCCACACACAAAAAATACCTCACAGATAAGAGCTTCAAATTAAGGAGGAATTTGGCCATCACACTGGACTCAGCCAGTGTGTGTTAGGAACCTCTGGCTTCACCCAGGTCAGACCAGTGGGTCAGGGCACTGTAATCTTAACTAAAGTTCAGCTGGGAATAGATCTGATTGATACTGGGTGCTCCTGCCTTACGCATTTCATCATGCTGGCCCCCCGGGATGGCAAGGGCTAAGGGAGGGCCACCTACTGGCAGGATTTCAAGGCCACCTCTGCACTGAAGAGGCAAAATGTGCCCTGTGTGTCACACTCCTGAGGCCAGAGGTCAATACCCCTGGAAATTTCAATGAGAAGAAAGTGTGAGAAAAAGGTTGGCTAGCATTTGGCTTCTCAGCCCACGGGGAGGGACCCCGGGCCTTGTTGCAGGAGGGCAGGGGCCATCTCACCACTGCCAGCCAGGCTGGGAGCATGGCGGCTGGCATCTGCTCTCTGCCGCCTCACCTCACATCCAGAGGGAGGGGATTGGGTGGCTGGGGCCTCAGAGGGCATCAGTGGAACCCAAAGGCACAAGGGACTCACAGACTATTCACTGGGCCCAGTTCTACTTCTAAACCATGCTTTGACTCATTTGGTAGCAGTTGCCTGTAAGAAGCACAGAAATGGCACCATGGACTGTCTTTTCCATTTTTGTTAAATTCATTCTGCTGGAATCCTTTGGCCAGATGTTACTTCAGCCCAAGCTGTGTGATTCTATTGGTTCCTTTTCACAGGCTGAGCCTCCTAAAAACCCATGAATGTTTTTAGGAGGGCTAAAAATCCAGGGGGCTGGGGAGGTGAACCCTGGGGTCCCCCCCTCCCTTCCCAGCACATCATCCAGCTCAGCCTTGGCAAGGCTGGTGGGCAGATGGAGCCAGCCAGTGTGTCTCAGCCTGTCTCTGCCAACCTAGGATTATTTCTGGCCTTGATGACACACCTTTGCTCCACTAATCAAGTCAAGCAGAAGAAAGAAAATTGCCTTGGAGCCACATCAGAAGTAGCAGGGATTTGTTTGCAAATTGGGTAACAGTTGAGCCTTGAACAGCATGGGTTTGAACTGCATGGGTCCATTTATATATGGATATTTTTCAGTAGTAAATACTGCAGTCAGTACTACACGAGATCTGTGGTTGGTTGAATCCACGCTGCAGAGGGACCATGGTTACGGACGGCTGACTATAAGTTATGAGGATTAACCCTTAAGTTGTTCAAGGCATAACTGTAGTTTAAAAATCTGATTCATTTTTTAAATGAAATTTTTTAAGTGGCCTTGATGTAATTTTGATATCTCAGCAAATATTTTATACTGCTGAAGAAGAACAATAAGAGAATTTCTAGACACCCTAGAAATCTGAGCAGCAACTTCTCTTACTGTCAGTGTCCCTGGAGAGGGTACTGGGTAGGAATCTCCTACCAGTTTTGTCTCCTCCTCAGGCCCTTGCAAAAAAGCCATGAATAGATGCCCACTTACCTGGTATTTTAAACTTTCTATAAATTATTAGCCAAATAGAGCTATAATGGGGTTGTATTTATAGGCATGTAGAAAGAACACACAAGCACTTCGTAGACCAGGATGAATAAGTTTGTTTTAAAAGGTAGAGCAGATAGCCTTATCTTGAGTTCCCTAGATGACTCTTGGGCTTTAGATAAACAAGAATTATGGCCTGATTCCAGACGCCAAAGCCAGCCTCCAGCCTTCTCCTTTGCCTCACTTTGCCCTCTAGTTTTTTCTTGTCATTTCTTCCCCCCAGCTAGAGTCATTCAAAAACGGCCTGAGTGATCTGAGAAAAGCCAGGAATGCAGTTTGGCCTGTCATAGCAGGATCCTCTCTCTCTGACATTATCCTCCCATCTGTGGTTGAGTAGAGAGTAATTTGTTCATTTTTCACACAGAAGGGCATTGAGTTCTGTTGGGTCATTGCCTGCACGTGGCGGCAGGACTCAGGACTTTCTATTTCTCCGTGGTTAGTGCTTGAGCGAAAGCCTCTTTCGGCTGAGTCCACTGAGGTTGTGCCACTGCGTCCTGGGTGGCCGGTGGGATTATCAAGGAGTTCTGATTGCTTTCAAGTGCTGCCATCACCTTGTTTTAGTGGACTTGAGTTACCCAAGATGAAAAACAGAAATGTTAGAATTTGAGAGAATGATCTGGAATTCACACTCCTTTGCAGGCTGTTTTTGTGTGCCGTTTCCCACATGTGTGAAAGTATGAGAGCTATGATGGCTGCTAGTGCCCTTGCAAAGAATGTGTGCAAGACTTGACCCCAAACCATTGTTGCTTGATGCACTTGTTAAAACTGTCGACCAGGAAACCAAGTGCTTTGTATTCTCCTTTGTGCCAGGAATGAGTCCTAATTTCCCAGTTACTATTGGAAGTAAATTTTAAAAGCAGTAGGAAAAAGATGAGGAAGATGTGTTAGCTATCAATTGTTCTGAGCCAGAACTGGACAGATGTGGGAAATTTCTATATAGTGTATGAAAGTTTCACTCTGCAGGGAAATTATTTTCCCGTGTCTCTTCTTTTACTTTAATTGGTTCAAAATATTGTTCCTGTAAAATTATTCAAAATTTTACTGTTACTATAAAATTATTCAGAATATTGTTACTATAAAATTATCCAAAATATCATTACTATAAAATTATTCAAAAATTTACTGTTACTATAAAATTATTCCAAATATCATGACAATAAAACTGCCTTAATTTGTAGACTATTAAAGTGATCTCCAACATAATCATGTTTACTGGGTCTTCTTTTGTGTGTATGGAGTACGCAGATGGGGCTTTTTGCTAACGGGATTTGGTCTTTTAGAGCTCTGGATTCTTTTTGTTTTCTTTCTTTCTTTTCCATTATGGTTGATCACAGGACATTGAATATAGTCCCCTGTGCTATACAGTAGGACCTTGTTGTTTATCCATTCTGTATGTAATAGTTTGCATCTGCTAATCCCAACCTCCCAGTCCAACTCTCCCCCGCCCCCTTGCCCCTTGGCAACCACAAGTCTGTTCACTATGTCTGTGAGTCTGTTTCTGTTTCGTAGATAAGTTCATTTGTGTCATAGTTTAGATTCCACATAAAAGTGATATCATATGATATTTGTCATTTCTCTTTCTGCCTTACTTAGTATGATAATCTCTAGGTCCATCCATGTAGCTGCAAATGGCATTATTTCATTCTTCTTTATGTCTGAGAGCTCTGGATTCTTAAAGGAATATTCGGGCGTTGAAACTGTGTAGGGTCTCAGATTTTATCCTACTGGCAAGCTAATAAGCTAGCATGCCATGGTTTTGTGGATCCTGGCAGAAGTTATAAGACTCCTGGGTCAGAGGCAAAGGACACTTTATTACAGTAGCAGCAGTAGCATTTCACACTGTCAGCCTTTGCACTATTTGCCTGAGCGCCAGTTCCTACAGGGCCCCATGAAGAGGGCCAGGTGACACCTGCACATGCGGTGGGCTGTGTTACAAGAGGAAACCCAAGCTTAGAGAACCACAATCTTTTATAAATGGGCAGTAAACCTGCCTGACTTTTGCTCCAGAGAGAGACACTATCTCTTCCATCCAAGTCTGTTTACTACACAAACATCCTTGAAAAGGTAGTCTGGAAGTAAGGCAGTGCCTCCCTCACAAGATGTGTAGGAATGTGAGAGACCCTGGGAGAATCGTCTTCCAAGCATGCAGTTTCTTCACCTGGGACCTTATTATTGAGACTTCAGGTCATGCTCAAAACGGTGGTCGTTTTGTCTCCTTCCCTTTTGTGTATGTTACTGTTTTTTCTAATGAGGTTATGACCAAAGAATTCCAGAGGTGAGTGACCCTCTAGATTTAAGGCAACCACATACAGGAAGGCAGGACTTGCAGAGGGAAGGGGCAAGCAATGAGAGAGTGGCTATTCCGATTTTACAAATGTAGGCTGCTGTTTTTCTATGACCCTGATGCTACAAGGGATGAAGATGTAGTCAGGGGAAATGTTGTCTGGGCCAGGGTGTGCCCAGGACTAGAGATGAGGTCTCCCGATTGCTAACTAGCATGGGAGAAGGGGTGAGGAGCCAAGGTATGTGATTGCCATCTATACCCAGACAGGGAATAGCCCTGAATCTACTCATGTGGTCAACCCTCTGGTGCACAATAAGCCCTCGGGCAGGGTGGCTTTGGGGTCAGAAGCCCGGATTGAAGTTCTAACTCAGGCTTCACCACCAAATTGCTCAATGAACGTAAGCAAATTTAGTTTCCTCATCTGTAAAAATAGGGCTAACAACCGAACTTACCTTACAGGACTATTGTGGAACTGACTGAATTAGTCCAAGTAACGAGCTTAGAGCTCTTAATTTTTCAATAATAGTCACAGGTTTTAAGACTTACTTGATCTTTCCATTGGGACAACTAACAAAAGAAATTACAAATGGGTTAAAGTACATGGAAAAAACAATACAAACACAATTTGAAAAGAGCAACAGGGCTTCCCTGGTGGCGCAGTGGTTGAGAGTCTGCCTGCCAATGCAGGGGACACGGGTTCACGCCCTGGTGTGGGAGGATCCCACATGCCGCGGAGCAACTGGGCCTGTGAGCCACAATTACTGAGCCTGCGCGTCCGGAGCCTGTGCTCAGCAACAAGAGAGGCCGCGATAGTGAGAGGCCCGCGCACCGCGATGAAGAATGGCCCCCACTTGCCGCAACTGGAGAAAGCCCTCGCACAGAAACGAAGACCCAACACAGCCATAAATAAATAAATAAATAAAATATTTAAAAAAAAAGAAAAGAAAAGAGCAACAGAAGAAACCATAGGGTAAATATTGGTAAACTGGAATACATAAAAGTGAAAATTACTTGAGGTTCAAAAATATTATAAGGAAAAGGAAAATATAACAGATAAGCTAAAAAAATTGCAATGCGTTCGATAGCTGAAGAATTAATATCCTTAATGTATTTAAAAGTTTAACAAATCTATAAGAAGAAAATGAGTACATATATCAAGAGAAAATATATACATCAAGTAATATAAGTAAAAGGAAGTTCCGTTTTTCAGTTAAGAAAAGTGCAAAAAAATCATAATGAAATTTATAATACTCAGGGTTAGCATGCAAGGAAACTGATGCTATTGATAGAAATGTGTATTTGTTTAAATTTTTTGGCAGGCAACTTGAAAATATGTACCAAAGTCTTAAAAAGTCGATGAAATGGACCTTAAAAATGTCTCTCTGATCATTCAACATCTAAAAATTTGTAAGATATCAGAAATAATTCAACATAGCATTATTTTTAAAAAAGTGTTAAACTGACAACACAGATTCTCAACAAAGAGGGTAATGTTTAAAATATCTAGTTTTTTTTTTTTAAAGATTTGATGAAAGTTCATAATAATGCAGTTGACAGGAAAATTAGTTATTTCTGAGATATACATTTTAAAGTAATAACTAGGATTATGACATAACATTATACCAGAACATATAAGATTTTTAGAAATTTCATGTAATATATCTAGTTTTTTGATGGGTTATCTTCAAAGAATATTTAATGACCATAAATCTCAGACAAAAAGCTAAGGGGACAAAATGAGAACACAAAGACATTTGTGACAAAACCCCAAATTTGGAAAAACTACGTGTGTAGGTTTATATTAAAAAGTGTGGAAGAAAAAGTCCATAAGGAAAAAAAAATTATGACGTTAATAGTAATGACGGGGGGGGCGGGGATTATGACGTTAATAATAATTATCTCGGGATGGGAATTTGCGTTTTTTTGATTCCCAGTACTTTTCTGTATTTTACAAGTTTCCTGTAATTTGTTCAGGAGGAAGAAACGTTATATTGGAGAGATTAATTGATCGATTGAATGATTAGTTATGGACAGTGTCGGATGTTTCAGCCACTCTTCAGGTTTGACTCTCCTTTCCGCCACAGACCTTTCGGTCCTTCTCAGGTCTTCCCCCCAGGCGCCAATAAAATGAGGGGTAATATATAATACTAGATTACCTGGGGTCTTCGTACTGTAAAAACACCCATGTGCTAAGGTTTCCCGATTCACTGGGGACCAGGAGCTCTCAAGGGACAGGGCTGCAGACTCCGATCACTTTGCGGACCCCCTCTAACGCGCGCAGCCGCACTGCAGCGTTCCCGTCTCCGGGGCAGGTTAGAGCCAGAGCTCACCAGATCCTGGTAAATTGGGACTGTGCCGCTTTTTACGTCACCGTAGGGGTTCTGCTCCACGGGAAAAAGGGCAAGAACTGCTGCCTTAAATGCGCTTTTGTGTCATCCGCTAGCTAACCTCGGGCCAACAGCACGCCCCCCTACTGCAAACTACCACCATTCTAGGTGTGTTTTCCTACATGTACCCCATTTACAGAGTCTCCTCGTGTGCATCATTAATTAGGACGCTTTGCAGCTTACAAACCGCCTCACACAACTCCGGCTTCCAAACACAGCTTAAAAAATGACATTTCGGGCAGAGTAGCGTTAAAATTCAAGATATTTAACCTTCACACCAGAGTCCTTTCTATGGACGTTCTGTAACATCAAACCCAGGTGTGACTAAAAAGTACGCCTCGAGCCAGCCAGGAGTCGAACCTAGAATCTTCTGATCCGTAGTCAGACGCGTTATCCATTGCGCCACTGGCCCCGTACTAGCGGGGTTTGCACTGTAGCATAGATCACGCCTTACGCATCTACAACAGGCTCCCCGACACTAGCGCTGCGCTTCCGCCCCTGAGCCGGGCGTCGCGGCGCTAGTCCACAGCTCCCAAGGCTCCGCCTTTCCCCAACCATGCGCTCCGCCAATCCGCAGCGGTGACGTCACGGCACTCTTCGGCGCAATCCAATCCGCCGCGTCGGACTGCGCCTTTAGCGTTCTCTAGCGCGCGCGCTAAGTTTGTCCACGGTCGCCTCCCGTTCGGGAGGAGCACGGCCGGGCGGGGAGAGGAGGTGGGACGAGGTGGGGCGTTGCGGCCGCCGTGACAGGGTGACCGGGAGCGCCGTAGCCGAGGTGGCGGGGCGGGCGGAAAGAGCAGGGAGGAGGTTGTGGTGCAGGATGGCGGCAACAACCTACGAGCGGCTGAAGCTGTGAGTTCCGCGGCCCGGAAGCCGTTGCCCGAAAGGGTCTGCGGGGCGGCGGGTGGGGCGGCAGGTGTGGGCCGCCGGCAGCGGGGAGGCTTCCTGAGTCCCGGGGCGGCGGGCCGGGTGTGGGAACCCCGCGCGCTCCCCGCCTTACTCGCCGGGCGCGGCCGCCCCCGGCGCCGCGCCCGAGTCGCCACAGGCCCGGGAGCGGCAGTCCCGCCAGCTTTTCTCCGCTCGACTCGGCCTCAGAGCCCACGGCGAGGGACCGAAGCTGCGCACCGCCTTCCGGCGAGCCGGGCTCGGCGTTTGGATGCAGCCCTTCGGGGCACGCTCCTCCCTACTTTATTTTTATTTTTTATTGTTTGGAGAGGTGGCGGCTAAATTTATCCTTATTGCTTAGGAGAGAAAACGAGATGTTTTTTTCTTATTTCATGGACCCATAGCAGCATGTTAGAGGCCACACACAAATGGATAAACCTTTCTCTATCTGGGCATTGAAGCCTTCCTGACCGGTCTTTAGGATGCAGGAAAAATTTAAAGTACAGTCAATACTCTTAAGGTCCTAAAAGGTTTACTTGGCTTTAAATATTATACTGCCCAATTATAAAGCAGATTGTTAAGTCCATGTGGACAGCCAGGGGCTACTGTCGAGAATTTTGGCATTGCAAATTGAATTTTCGGTAAAGCGAAGCTCTTGAGGCTCTGAGAAATAGGCTCTGGTTGTTAGAGTTGTAAATTAGGTATTTGTAGGGTTTGGGGTTCGTCCTGGGTTTAAAACAAAAGCAAAAACATGTATTTCCCTTAGCATTACTACCAGCCCCTATGCTTTTCTTGTCTGTGAATAACTTGGTTCTACTCACTTTGTGTTTACTGCTTTACCTCTAGACTGAAAATCCAGTGACCACATCTCAGAAAGTCTTTGGCACCAGAAGCAGATGTGATTTTTGAGAAGCTTATCTATCCCTAAATAAGTTAAAATATCTTGAGACTTAGGCACAGGTATCGCATTTCCTATACAAGGATATGAGGACATCAAGATGTGGTTTGGGCACTTCCTATGCTCCCCAGAACCTCAAGCTCACTTAACTTTCTGGAAGGTTCAGTTAAAAGTTAGCGCTGCAGAATTGGAAGTGAGGCCATCTCGACATCAGATGTTTTGCATAAAAGAAGATTACTTTTTTCTCAGTCCACCCCCCTTGCCTCTTCTCTTCACTGTAATTCCCTTGAAAAACCCCAGCTGCACACTTCCCTCCACATTTTCCTTGCCAGGTTTCCTTATTCTCTCCCAGTTCCCCTTCACAAGGTGATCACCTTGTTGGTGAATGAGCCTAGGAAAGTGTCTTTGACTGAGGTACTGGCGGGGCCAGTGTCACGTGTGCTGTGTTGGCTAATTAGGTTATTGTTGTCTACCTGATAGTCATTAAAGGGTTTTAATGTGATCCTACACCAGGTCTCAGTTGTGTTTAAGAAATATGGAGCCTTGGCTTGATTGCAGCTCAGCGTTAGGTTACGAAATGCAATCGAATTTTCCTGTGGCAAAGATTGAATGGAATGGAGAACTTGAGAGTTATGATGATAACTGCCAAGGAGGCAATAAATGCCCAGTCCAGACCTTAAAAAAAAAAAAAAAAAAGCTCTATATCCATAAAAGAGAAAGGAAATTTGGCACTGAAGTGGTGACGCTGATGCTTTTGTATTGATTTTTGTGAGAAGTGGAAACTATAAATTTGGGGGAAAAAGTAAATCTGGGGTTATATGAAAGTCATTCTCTAATTTTTCAGTGCTTAACTTCTTTCCCTGAAAAAAACTAGTTCTAAGTGCTCCTGTAAATGAAGGTACAACTTTTTTACAACTTTGTTTTTCTTTGCCAAGGAGTTTGTGAGTTGGAGTCTCTGCTCTTATTTCTTTTGTTTGGCCCTTGCTGCTCTGAGGCGTGGTTTTAAAATGTGGCCTCTGACCTAAGGTGTATTCTTCTTTAGATGCATTGGAGGTGGAAGTGGTTTCTGACCCATATAAGAATTAGTAGGACATAACGGCCATTTTTAAAAGTGCCTAGAGATATGTTTTAAGGAAGATCCGTACAAGAGATAGTTTGATTATTTTATTATGAAAGTATTGTTACTGGGTTTATTTAAATATTGAAGTGCTTGGGATTTTAAAAATTTGTTCTCTGTTATGCCATACATTTTTTCCAGTCCATCTCTGTCCTGTGGTGTTCACCTTCGTAATGCCCTAAGTTTCATCCTCTACTCTCCTGCTTAAAATCTCCAGTTCCATTTTATTGACTTACAGGAATAAGCCCACATTTCTTAGCCACCTGTATTCTAGCCTCTTCACAGTCTATCCCCAACCTTATTTCCCATAACTGCCTAGTGCTTTTTTTTTTTTTTTCCTTTTTTTCCCTTTCACCAGACTTGGTCACCCTCTTTTTGCTTCAAGCTTGGGCTTATTTTGATCTTTCTATCCAGAATGTTTTCTTCCTCTCTCCCCTCTTTACATGCTGATCACATCTATGGTAGAGCCGAGACAACTCAGGCTTTTTAAGTCAGAACAGACTTAAATTTATTTAGACTTAGATTCACCTGCTATTTGCTTTGTGTCCTGACCATGTTACTTAATCTCTCTGAATCGGGTTTTCATCTGTAAAATGGGAACGTTTCTACTTCACAGTATTATAAGGACTGAAAGAGCGTAGATGAAACCAGCATACTTAACAGATACTCCTCGTCTCTGCAAAGCCTTTTTTCCGATGTCTTTTCTTTCACTGAGCTCCCATAACAGTCTACTGTCACAGGAACTAGACACCAAACATCTATATGAGTTTTCACATTCTGTCTCTTATGATTCATTAGCAGTGTAGTTACTGTCTGATGGACACGAGGACTGAAAGAATGATTGAGCCGTAGCACTGTTTGAACCACTCACTTTGCCGCCTAGAAATGAAGTCATTAATAAATACTTTGTTTCTCCAACTAGGTTACCAGTATGTAGAACATATTAGAAACACCTTAACATTGATTTCTTCTCTAGTCCTCAGTTCCTAACGTAAAGCCTGGTGCATTACAGGTCCTCAGTGGATCACCTAAGTAAATGAAAAGAACTTTCCAGTATAGAACACCTACCAGTACTTCAAAAAAACAAAAAAAACAAAACACAGTCTGGGGTAATTTGGAATGTATTCTTTTGAAGTAGCAGCAACTTAAGTCATTTTATGTATGGTATTATCTTTCCAGTGCCTCTGTGAAGTCTAGGTTGATATACATCATCTGTCATTGTTGAAGACAGGGAGATAATTGCCCTTGGCCCCCACAGTTAGGTCACACAGCCAAACCATGGCAGAACTGACCGTGGAACACAGCAGGCCCAGAGTCCAATGATCTTTTCATTATATTGCATTATTCAGATTACCTTTTTTCCCATCAGATTGCTCTCACCTTAGTCCTCGGACATGTCTGGTATAGAAATGAGTTACTTAACAACTGAAAATAATTGACATGTTCATTATGGATTTTTGATGTAGAAAACAATATTGATTTGTTCAGAATTTAAAGTTTATACTATTTAAACATCCAGGCAGTTCTTAATATTCCTATTTTGCAACTCCTTTTTTCATTTAAAATCATTTGTGTAAGCCTTTGTAATGTCAAACAGTGATAAGTTTGAAATTGCAAGACAGTTAACAGAAATCCATGATTGGAAACATTTAAAGCATTTTTTTCCTTTTAAAGGTCAGGTGAAAAAAGTGTAAGGCAGGAAATTAGAAAGTGAATCAGGTTGCAGCTTCTATCTGAAGAAACATTGTTTCCTCAGTTAAGAAGTGGACTTTCTTTTTAAAAGATTGTCATAGCTGTGAGGTCAGCCAGGGGAGAGGTGATAGAATCCTGAGAACAGATGTAAACTAAGCAATTCTGTGATGAAGATATATGTAGTTTACACAGTACAGTGAACATTCAGATTACTCACACATCTCTCTTCTTGACTGCCTTCATCCAATTCCGCCTCTCCCGTCCACCCCTCCTCCCGCCTGTCTCTGATAACCACAAATCTTATCTCTTTTCTATGATTTTGTTTTTGAAGTGTAATTGACCTACAGTGCTATGTTAATTCTTGGTACACAACATAGTGATTTGTTTTTTTTTTTTTTTAATTTATTTATTTATGGCTGTGTTGGGTCTTCGTTTCTGTGCGAGGGTTTTCTCTAGTTGTGGCAAGCAGGGGCCACTCTTCATCGCCGTGCGCTGGCCTCTCACTGTCGCGGCCTCTCTTGTTGTGGAGCACAGGCTCCAGACGCGCAGGCTCAGTAGTTGTGGCTCACGGGCCCAGTTGCTCCGCGGCATGTGGGATCTTCCCAGACCAGGGCTCGAACCCGTGTCCCCTGCATTGGCAGGCGGATTCTCAACCACTGCGCCACCAGGGAAGCCCGGTATTTTTGTACATTTAAAAATTGTCACCATAAGTCTCGTTATGATATGTCAGCATACAAAGATATTACATAGTTATTGACTATATCTCCCACAGTGTACATTTCATACCCTTGACTCATTTACAGTGTTTTATAACTGGAAGTTTGTATCTTTTAATCTCCCTCACCTATTCCTTTCCTTCCCCTACCTACCTCCACTCTGGCAACCCTCTGTTCTCTGTATCTCTAACTCTGTTTCTGTTTTGTTTGTTCGTTTGTTTTTTAGATTCCACATATAGGTAAAATCATACAGTGTTTGTCTTTCTCTTTCTGACTTATTTTACTTAGCATAATACCCTGTCGGTGCATTGGTTGTTGCAAATGGCAAGATTTCATTGTTTTGTTATGGCTGAGTAATATTCCATTGTGTGTGTATATATATATCTCTCTCACACGTTTTTTATCCATTCATCCATTGATGGGCGCTTGGGTTGCTTCCATAACTTGGCTTTTGTAAACAATGTTGCATTGAACATAAGGGTACGTATATCTTTTCTAATTAGTGTTTTGTTTTCTATTATTACTAAGGAATGGAATTGCTGGATCATATGGTAGTTCTATTTTTAATTTTTTGAGGAAGCTCCATACTCTTTTCCATAGTGGCTGCCCTAATTTACCAACAGTGCAGTGTTCCCTTTTCTTGACATTGTCACCAACACTTACTGTATTTGTTGTCTTTTTGATAATAGCCATTCTGACAGGTGAGAGGTGGTATTTCATTGTGGTTTTGATTTGCATTTCCTTCATGATTAGTGATGTTGAGCATCTTTTCATGTGCCTATTGGCCATCTGAATATCTTTGGAAAAATATCTGTTCAGATCCTCTGCCCATGTTTTACTCAGGTTATTCATTTTTTTTTTAACTTTTTTTTTTTTTTTAATTTATTTTTGGCTGCTTTGGGTCTTCGCTGCTGCGCACGGGCTTTCTCTAGTTGCGGCACGTGTGCTTCTCATTGCAGTGGCTTCTTTGTTGCGGAGCACAGGCTCTAGGCACGCGGGCTTCAGTAGTTGTGGAATGAGGACTCAGTAGTTGTGGCTCGCAGGGTCTAGAGCTCAGGCTCAGTAGTTGTGGTTCACGGGCTTAGTTGCTCTGTGGCATGTGGGAGCAGGGCTCGAACCCGTGTCCCCTGCATTGGCAGGCGGATTCTTAACCACTGCACCACCAGGGAAGTCCCTGTTCATTTTTTTTTTGATCTTGAGTTGTTTGAGTTCTTTTAATATTTTGTATATTAACCCCTTATCAGGTGTATCATTTGCAAATATCTTCTCACAGTCAGTAGGCTGCCTTTTTGTTTTATTGATAGTTTCCTTCACTGTGCAAAAGCTTTTTAGTTTGATGTAGTTACATTTGTTTATTTTTGCTTTTGTTTCCCTTGCCTGAGGAGACATATCCAAAAAAAATATTACTAAGACTGATGTCAAAAAGCATCCTGCCTCTGTTTTCTTCTAGAGGTTTTATGGTTTCAGGTCTTACGTTTAAGTCTTTAATCCATTTTGAATTTACTTTTGTGCATGGTGTGAGAGAGTAGTCCATTTTGATTCTTTTGCATCTAGCTGTCTCATTTTCCAAGCACGCTGTCCTGGAGAATGTTCCATGTGCACTTGAAAGAAGTTCTTTCTTTTTTTTTTATGTGTGTATCTGTTATAGATTTTTGGTTTGTGGTTACAGTGAGGTTTATATATAGCAGTCTGTCTGTCTATCATTATTTTAAGCTGCTGATCTCTTAAGTCAAACACATTTTAACAACCTTGCATTTTTGCTCCTCTTCTCCTCCTTACCCCGCATGCTTACTCTTTTGATGTCATCTTTTATATCTTTTTGTTTCGTGTATCCCTTAACTACTTATTGTGGATGTAGGTGATTTTACTGGCTATATCCACTGGCTGCAGAGCTCATGGTGTCCCAGAGCTCGTGTTGGCCTGCTGGTGGGCAGAGCCCAGGCCCAGGGGGCTGGGCTGGGTCCTAATATGGCAGGCTGTGGGGCTGCGGTGGTCCTGGGGCTGTTGTCTGCCCACTGGTGTGTGGGGCGGGGACCTAGGGCATCCCAGAGGTGGTGCCTACACATTAGTGGGTGAGGCTGGTCCTAGGGCTAGTGCCAGCCCACTGGTGGGCTGAGCTGGGTCCCAGGGTCTCTGGTGGCAGGGTCCTGGGGATTCTGGGGCTAGTACTGGGACCCTGGTGTCTAGGGGTGGTCCTGTGCACTTTGGTGGACAGGGCTGGCTGCTGGGGCAGCTGTGGACTCAGAGGGGTCTTAAGAGAGCATGTCTGCTGGTGGGTAGGTATGGCTGTGTCTCTGCCTGGCTAGTTGCTTGGCCTGAGGTGTCCGGGTACTGATGCTGATGGAGCCAGTTTAGGCAGTGGGTGGGGCCAGGTCCTTGTGCTAGTAAGCTAGAAGGAGGACTCCAAAATGGCACTTGGCACCCCCAGTGTCCCCGTGGTAGAGCTTCTAAAGATGGCTGCCACCATCTGTGTCCCCAGGGTGAGCCAGTTGCCTCCTGCCTCTCCAGGATCAGCAGGTGAATCTGACCCAGGCTCCTTTCAGATTTTTGCTTCTGTCCTGGGTCCTGGAGCATGTGAGATTTTGTGTGTGTCCTTTAAGAGTGGAGTCTCTTATTTCCCACAGCCCTCTGGCTCTTCTGATGGTAAGTCCCACTGGCCTTCAAAGCCAAACGTTCTAGGGGCTCATCTTTCTGATGTAGGAACCCCGAGCTGGAGAGCCCGATGTGAGGCTGGACCCCTCGCCCCTTGGGGAGAGCCTCTGCAGTTGTAATTATCCTCCCATTTGTGGGTCGCCCCCACTGTGGTATGGGTCTTGGTTACACTGGCTCTCCTCCCCTCCTACCCGTTTTGTTGTGGTTCCTTTTTTATATTTTCAGTTGTAGAAGATCTCTTCTGCTAGTCTTCCAGTTTTTCTCATCAGTAGTTGCTCTGTAAAGAGTTGTAATTTGGTGTGCCTGTGGGAAGAGGTGAGCTCAAGGTCATCCTACTCTGCCATCTTGGCCACACATCTCCATGGGCCTTTATTTTCAAAGCTTAATAGGCTTTGAAGTCCATGGTCTCTGGGATCAAGAAGAGAGAGTGCAAGCTCATGCCTATTTTGATATATCTTCCAAAATATGTGTTATCTTAACAGAAACTAGGACTCTGGGTTGATATCACATCCCCTGTCTTGAAAGAAACTAGGTAGTATTCCTGTTCTGTTAGTTAATAGTTGATACCTATTGGATTCTGATAACCTCACCAGACAGTTTATTTTAGTATACAGTATTACTTTGAACTTTAGAGATTTGATATCAACAGCATAGTTAATGACCAGATAATCTTCTTGGAGGGAATTTCTTTAACTTCTAAGATCTATTTCATAAATAAGTAATGTGAGAGAGTTTTACTGAAATGAGAAACATCACACCAGTTGAGGGCCATTCTTTTTGCAACAGGGAGAGGATTTTGCCTAGATATTTGTTCATCATTGAGTCTTCTGTCTTGGTTTCCATGTACTTATTACATTGAGAACTTAGCAGAGCCTGTTGACTGGTTAATTTTGGAAAAACTCCAGGCAGAACTTGGTGTTAGTGATACTTTGTAGACTTTCTATTTAGAGAACACCCTGCTTCCTCTTTCTCTTCTTATAAGTTACAGTATAACTTCAAATCCAGTTAAAATTTGACCTCTCATGATCTTTCCTTAGCTAAGAGAAAAGAAACAATTTTTAAAATTCTGTTTATTCTGTCACTGAGCCAAAGAAAACATTAGTTAAGGGCCATATAGAAAAAACAATGTATGTGTTTTCTGACTAATTACATTCTATTCTCTAAGAAAATTGATTGAGCTTTTACTATCTTGTGTGAGAATACCAATGGGAATGGATAAGCTTAGAGTCCTTGTCTGCAGAGGCTTGGTAGCCTGTTTGGTGAAGATTTTTTTAAAATAAATTTATTTATTTATTTATGGCTGCACTGGGTCTTTGTTGTTGGGTCTTCATTGCTGCGTGCATGCTTTCTCTAGTTGCGGCGGGTGGGGTCTACTCTTTGTTGTGGTGCGAGGGCTTCTCATTGTGGTGGCTTCTCTTGTTGCAGAGCTCGGGCTGTAGGCTCACGGGCTTCAGTAGTTGTGGCACGCAGGCTCAGTAGTTGTGGCGCATGGGCTTAGTTTCAACACGGCATGTGGGATCTTCCCAGACCAGGGCTCGAACCCATGTCCCCTGCATTGGCAGGCGGATTCTTAACCACTGCGCCACCAGGGAAGTCCCTGGTGAAGATTTAAAAACAAAAATAACAATAAAACCATAACCCCAGCAAAAATTTTACCCTGAATGTTTACTCAAGTGTTTCTGACTGTAAGTGCTAGAGAGTTAAAGTTAATTTCATGAGCTTTTGAAATGAAACCTGGGAGTATAAAACTTACAGAATAAAATTTATTACATAAAACACATTTCAGATCAGTATTAATTTAAGGCCAATTAAACAGTGGTGGGAAATGGAAGGAGGGAAAGGAGAAGAGGAAGGCAGCAAAGGCATACGTAAATAGCTGAGTTGGGATGACACTTGCTGTTATTAGTTGGATTAATTAGAGCGATTACTTGTAATTACTCTTAGAAATGTTGATTAGCTGGCAGTCACTGTTCATATCTCCAATTCTTGCTCCAATTCTTAAGCCATTTTCAATAACATTTATCAGAGCAGCCTGGTGGCAGCACCAGCAACTTAGATTCTAGCAACATCTCTCTGAGAGGTAAGGTAAGATCCAGCAAAGGTCCCAGAGCCCTTAGGCTAGATAGAACTCTTTACCTTGATCCACAATTACTCTTATTTTTGTTTTTGTTCTTTTAACACCTTTTTAAGCTTAATTTTTATTATAATCTAATACAAGTGTAAGGTTTAAAACTAAATAGTTACACAAAGCTTATATAATAAAAGAGCACTTTTCAGCACTCCCAACTCCCATTGTCCCAGAGACATCTATCAATACTTTCATTTTTTTAAAATGTTTATTTATTTAGGTTGTGCTGGGTCTTAGTGGTGGCATGCAAACTCTTAGTTGTGGCATGTGAACTCTTAGTTGTGTCATGTGAACTCTTAGTTGCAGCATGTGGGATCTAGTTCCCTGACAAGTGATTGAACCCGGGCCCCCTGCACTGGGAGCGTGGAGTCTTACCCACTGGACCACCAGGGAAGTCCTAGTACTTTCATGTTTTTAAGCAGTTTCTTCTGGTATTTTGCTTCACACTTCTAAACAACATGCTTATACTGCTATTTCCTGATTTTTTTTTTCAGTTTCAGTCATATGATGAGTTTTTACTTCAGAAGATGAGAATTTAGCTTTTTTTTGTTTTTTGTTTTTTGTTTTTTTTGAGAATTTAGCTTTTATACCTCTTACATTTCCTTATAAAAATGCTTTGTTTTTCCTTGAATTAAAAGGTTTGCTTGACTTTTCTTTAATGTACCTGTTGCTAATTAATCTTCAGTCTCTGGGACAGCAGTAAAACTCCTCTGCTGACGGTTAACTGTCAACTCATCTTCTTCTGTGAGGCTTACCTCCAGGAGCCCTGTCCCCTCTGCTTTAATCTGGACTGGCTGTTCTTTAGGCCTGTTGCATTGTCCTGGAACCTCCCTTTACCATCATCATGAGAATTTCTTTTACCTCTCTCCTGTTTTGGATTCCAAGTCTAACTCTTGATTTACTCCATGTCGATGAAACAACTTTTGCTTCTTTCCAAGAAAGAGTGAAAGAGAAGTATCTTTTGAGATATTGCACATCTGAAAATGCTTTCATTCTATCCTCACATTTATTTGTTAGTGTGGCTAAGTATAGAATTTTCAGAAATTATTATCCTTCAGAATTTTAAAGACCTTGCTGTTGAATAGTCCAATGTGTTGCTGTTGAATAATCCAGTAGTGTGGCTGTTGAATATTTCAGCGCTTCTTTCTCTTAGTTTTTTTTTTTTTTTTTCTGGAAACTTTAAGATTGTATCTGTATAGTGTTTTGAGTTTTACACTTAATGTGCCTCTGTGTGTGTGTGTGTGTGTGTGTGTGTGTGTGTGTGTGTGTGTGTGTTTTTCATATATTTGGTGGGCCTTTTCATCTGGAAACTTGTCCTTTGGCTTGAGGTTTCTTCTTTGTTTTTGTACTATTTCTTTGATAAATTTTTTTCTTGTGTACTCTTCTGGAATTCCTGCTAAGTGGATGTTGAACATCCTGGATTGTGCCCCTCTCTTTCTTCCTGTCTTCTCTCCCCCTCCTGTCTCTTTCCCTCTCCCTCTTTCTTCCTTCCTATGCTTTTCTGTTTTACAGCTCTTACCTTTTTATTCTGTTCTCAAGGAGAGTTCTTCAGTTTTATTTTCCAGTCCTTCTATTGAATATTCAAGTTATTATTTCTGCTGTCAGTCCAAAAACATGTTCTTGCTTGCTGAATCTCCTCCCCCTCCCCCTCCCCCTCCTTCTTTTTGGTATTCTTGTTTCATGAATGCAATGTCTTCTCTCTGAGGCTACCAGTTATAAATGTGTTTTGAAGTTTTATTCTGTTCTCAGCATAGTTTGTTTACCCAAAGTTATTTTTCTCTTTGTTTTGTTCTGTGTCTTCTGTGATGGAAGCTTATCTCAAATATCTGGTGATCCTTGGTTGTCATTTCATGTTTAA
The DNA here is from genome assembly GCF_965194805.1 of Balaenoptera borealis. NCBI lineage: Eukaryota > Metazoa > Chordata > Mammalia > Artiodactyla > Balaenopteridae > Balaenoptera > Balaenoptera borealis. Next base: position 46,139,308 of record NC_138869.1, on the reverse strand, counting down.
GAATGAGGCACTAAAAAATTGATTGGAAGGGTCTGTTTGTGGGTCAGGATTTGTCAATTGGTGGCCTTCACTGTAGAGTGATTGTGCAGGAACTCAACTGTTTCTTTGGGGGAGATGCCCTAAATGTCAGCATTTGCAGGTCTTTTGGGCCAGTAAGTTTCTTCAGAGACGGTATTCATAGCTCCTTCGGGAGTTGGGGGAGTGGGATGCTTGGCTGCTAGCATTCTGGGAACCTGGCAGCGGAAGAGAGTGGATGATCCCAATCTGTAAGCAGACCTTCTCTGTGTCTCCAGACTTTACTTGACTCACTCTGGTCCTCAGCTGTGCCTGGTTTCTGGAGTTCAGGGCCTCTCTTGTTGAACTGCTCTAAGCATTAAATCGTGTGGTCAGGGAGGTACCTGGACTCTAGGTTTGGGTAGGGATCTGATTGTTCCTTACACAGACTTTGAACCACCTTATTCTTACCCCCAACCCTGCAGTTAATCTCACTGCCCCACCTCATCCCCTACCCAGGTCCTTAGTTGTTGAGGCTTTTCAGCACTCTACAGCTGGAATCTGCTTACTTTGTTGGCTCTCACCCCATAGGCAGTTAGATTCTGTAGTAACTTAATTAGCCCATTTCCAAGCACTTTTCTTCTTCCAGACCTGCATTTGAATGACTAGTATCTGCCCCACAGCCTGCACCCACCTCTTGGTACTACCCAGATTCCATCTTCTGAAAGAATATCAAGGCTTTTTCTCTGGAGGGTTTTCACTCTTGGAAATTCATTTCATTCTACTTCGATTAAAAAACTAATTTGTTGATCTTCTCATTTCAAATGTACCTAGCCAAACTGGAAGTGTTATATATAGTATATTTCACTTTCGTATAAAAGAAATTTCCATTTCTTTTTTTTAAAAAGCTTCTTGGTTACATTGCTTTTTGGAGACCATAAACACTGAACTGAACGTGTTTATTTATTTATTTATTTTTGGCTGTGTTGGGTCTTCGTTTCTGTGCGAGGGCTTTCTCCAGTTGCGGAGAGCGGGGGCCACTCTTCATCGCGGTGCGCGGGCCTCTCACTATCGCGGCCTCTCTTGTTGCGGAGCACAGGCTCCAGACGCGCAGGCTCAGTAGTTGTGGCTCACAGGTCTAGTCGCTCCACGGCATGTGGGATCTTCCCAGACCAGGGCTTGAACCCGTGTCCCCTGCATTGGCAGGCAGATTCTCAACCACCGCGCCACCAGGGAAGCCCCACAAATTTCCATTTCTAACTTTGTACTTTTAAGGATTTTAAACACATAGTGAGGTTATTAACTTTGACTGCGATTATTAGGAATGTAACAATTAGTAAAGGCCTATTTCTGTGGCTGTGTATTTTTTTTTATATGATTTAAAGTCTTAATCCAAGATGTATATATATATTTTAAAAAAATGTTTATTTATTTGCAGCTGCATTGGGTCTTCATTGCAGCGTGCGGGCTTTCTCTAGTGTGGCGGGCAGGGGCTACTCTTCGTTGTGGTGCGTGGGCTTCTCATTGCGGTGGCTTCTCGTTGTGGAGCACGGGCTCTAGGCGTGCGGGCTCAGTAGTTGTGACTCACGGGCTTAGTTGCTCCGCGGCATGTGGGATCTTCCCAGACCAGGGCTCGAACCCGTGTCCCCTGCATTGGCAGGTGTATTCTTAACCACTGCGCCACCAGGGAAGTCCCCAAGATGTATATATTTTTTCAGTGTTCCACAGCCTTCCAGATGAGTTTTAAATTTAAATGTCAAGTTGGGAAAATTTTTTTAATTGCTTATATTAGGGATACTTTTTGTTCCATATATATTTTTTAATATATTTATTTATATATTTATATATATATATATTTTACATAATTATACATATTAAAATTTTAATAGGAAATTTTTCTGCTCTTATAAGCATTTGATTTTATAATAAATATCACTGACTAAAAGGTATCTGTTAGGTAACACACCAAAACTTGTATATGGAAACAAGTATGATTTTTTTTAATTCATTGACTTCATTCAAATAATTTATTTTTATGGTAGAAGTTTTACAGGTGAGAAGGTTAAATACATTGGTTCTAGGGCCCCGTCAGTTACCCAAATTCAAAGATGCTCAAGTTCCGTATATAAGTGGCGTAGTGTTTACATATAACCTATGTACATCCTCCTGTATACTTGAAATCATCTCTATATTATAATACCTAATACAATGTAAATGCTATGTAAATAGTTGTAAATACAATGTAAATGCTATGTAAATAGTTGTAAGTACAATGTAAATGTTATGCAAATAGTTGCTGGTGTTCAGTAAATTCTAGTTTTGCTTTTTTGGAACTTTCTGGAATTTTTTTTTTTTTTTTTGAATATTTTCAATCCACTGTTGGTTGAATCCACCCTTGTGGAACCCATGGATAAGGAGGGCCTACTGTATATAGATAAAAGAAGTCAAAGTATAAGAGGGTGGAGCTATTGAGGGAACACAGTATGCATTTCTCTACTGGCTGTTTATTTAGATGCAAGCTTTGTGTTTTTGTCCACTGTATTGAAAAAGTGGAGGAATTTGATTTCTGAGATTGAATGTTGATAATCATCTCACATTAAGAATAACATTAGTTATTAAAGAAGTAACACCATTTGTGTGAAGTAAACTGTGCTAGCTTCCCCCCCCCCCCCCTTGCCCAAATACAGCTGTGAATTTAGAAGAGCTTAGGGCCCTGAGCAATATGAAGAAAATGGATATAATAAAACCCAGGGACTTCACTCATGGTCAGAACTGTGTAGTATTCATCAGCCTTTGTCTCAAATGTAAAACTAAAGCGGCTGAGTAGGAGCAGTGGTGATGGCTTTGTCAAGAGACTGAGACAGCAGAAGAGAAACAAAACTAAAACTCAGTGGTCTGAGGTCATTTAGTAAAAAAAAATAATGCCACCATTTCATGGAGTCTCTTCTTAGTGCCAGGCATGTCACGCGTATTCTCTCATTTACCCTCACCGATCACTTACCACTTTTTAATAGAGAGAAAGCTGAGCTGGGAAGTTCAGTGATTTGTTCAGGGACTCATGACAGTAAGCATGGAGTTGGAATTCAAACCAGGTTTGTAAGAGTTTAAAACCTGTAATTTTTTCACCATACTGTGTTACTAGAATTTGAAGGCATCATCTTTTGGTAGGATGGCCCAGAAATCTGTGTGTTCAAGATCCTAGTCAGTCAAGAAAACATTGTTACTTATACTTAGGTTAGGACATAAGGAAAAAACCTTGGTTTAATAAAATATAAATTAAAGACATTCCATTAAAAATGGTTTTTAAAATGTTTTATCACTTAGAAACTCACACACCAGGTATCAAACTCAATTGAAGGAAACATCTCTTTGCTTTGTTCCAGGAAGATAAAGTGTTTTTGTGTTTTGGCCAGGGGTTAATGTGGAGGTTATTTCATTCCAGGAGGGATTTGATCACTGTAGTAGTTTTCTATTGCTGCTGTACCAAATTACCATAAGCTTAGAAACTTTAAACAATACAAATGTATTATCTCTTAGTTACTGTCAGTCAGAAGTCCAATATGAGTCTCACTGGGCTAAAATCAAATGTTTCATAGTGGAGGCTCTGAGGAAGAATCCAGCTCATTCAGGGTGTTGACCAAATCCATTTTCTTGTGGTTGTTGGACTGAGGTCCCTGTTTTCTTGCTGGCTGTCAGCCTGAGGCCACTCTCCTGTCCCTGCACATGACCTCAACATCTCAGGAACTACCAACAACTTGTCACATCCTTCTCATGATTGAAATCTCCATCGTAGGAAAGCATTTTCCATTGTAGGAAAGCATTTCACATGACTCTTTCAGATCCTGAGCCTGTTTAAGACCTGGAAATGCAGTGGGAGATCTGATGCACAGGCATTTAAACAGCATTTAGAAGATTGGGGGTTGTTAGGGTGTGGAGGGATTCTAAAGAGTGAGGCTTATAAAATGCCCTCTGATTTAGAGACAGAATTTTTTCCAAAGGCTTTTATAAAGAAGTCATGTTTTTCAGGTCTACTTTTTGTTTAAAATTTTTGTTTCTATTTGTTACTTGTTTTTTTATTTATCACCTACCTCCTTGTCCCTACTGCTTGTGTAATGCTTAGCACATGGTAGCTTTTCAATAAATTTATTGACTTACTCCTGGAGTGCAACTTACCCTTGCACAAAACATCTTCTGCAGATATGGACTGATGTGTTGGATTTTTTTTTTTTTTTAATGATTCGAGACTAGAGGTAACTATCCTATGACTAGATTGGAAGTTTTTTTATACTTCCTTTAGTTTGTTTCAGGACCTCTCACTTTGCTTTCTTTTTATAGGTTTATTGAAGCATAGTTGACATACAATAAACTGCACATATTTAAAGCATGCACTTTGATACATTTTGATATATTTTACACCTGTGAAACCATCAACAGTATCAAATGAATACATTCATTACCCCTAAAAGTTTCCTTGTGTCTGTAATCACTCCCGTTTTCCCTTCTCTGTGCAAGTTAAACATACAACTACCATATGACCCAGCCATTCCACTTCTAGGTAGTCATCCGAGAGAAATGATGCATATGTCTGCCTTAAGACTTGTACTAGAATGTTCATAGAAGCTTTATGCATAATATCCTAAACTGGAAACGGCACAAATGTCCATCAGCAAGTGAATGAATAAACAAATTGTGATATATCCATACAGTGGACTACTATTCAGGAATAAAAAGGAACATATATTTAGTTTGAATTGAGGACTGGCATATTTGAAGCAGATTTGTTTCCTTTGTTGCATTTCTTATTTTGTATTAAAATTGACTTTTATTTCCTTGGCATACCCCACTCCCACCCCATGGAGGAAATATTAAGAAGTTAGTTATGGATGAACCATAAAAGGATGTAAGTTATATTTGGATAATTAAGGGTTGATTATTCCTCAAAAACTTATAGTCAAAAATGCTGAGTACAGTTTGTTCTGCTACAGGACGTGTTTCTATACACCAAATAGTTTATACATGGTCAGTAAATAAGAAATGATGTCAGTGATGGTGTGTGGGTTTTTATAAGATTTTTCATTGGCAAGAGGAGTAGAATAGAGGAAGTAGAATTTAAAAGGAAAGGAAAAAGCCCTCAGATTGGCTGCTGCACAGACAGATGTTCTTTCAAGTGTGGTTTAAGAACAGCAGAGATTAGTCCCTGGAAAAACAAACAAGCTAGTTCTCGCCCCAACTCTGGTCAGCTCCTGGAGGCCCTCCGTACCTGTGGGTTCCGTACCTGCAGGTTCCAACTTGGTTGAATCCATGGTTGCAGAGGACTGACTGTACGGAACCATTTAATACGAGGGACTTGAGCATCCACAGATTTTGGTATCTGGAACCAGTCCCCGGCAGATACCTGTATTTACTCCTGGGCCCACCTTAACAACAGCCTCAGTCTCCATTGTTTCAGTGCCTGAAAATCTTTATTTTCACTTTATTTAGTTTTTGTTGATTGTTATTTCCTGAGGCAGTGCCCAGCCATGCTGAATTGCTTGCCTGGAGTTACCCATGTTACCTCCTGAGGAGCCAACTGTTAATTTTTGTTGGACTCAGGTTACAAAGTTGCATAAATTCTGAGTACTCTGTCCCGACCCTAATTTTACCCCCTTTATTTTTTACTTTGCAGGATGAGGTTTTTTTTTGTTCAAGAACACATCAGTGGCATTCCAACAAAATACAAGAATGTTAAAGTAGTTTATTTTAAACAATTTCCTGGCAATGTGTTTCTTAGTGTTTTTAGCTAATACATAAATCTTGGTTACTATGTGTCAAGTGTTCTAAGTGCTTATCAAAGATTATCTCATTTTTATCCTCACAACAATGCAATTTAATGAGTCTGGTATTATCCTTATTTTATGGATAAGGGAATTGAGGAACAGAGGGGATGAGTAACGTGCCCAGGTTCACACAGCACAGTCAGTCTGGTTCCATAGCCTGTGCTCCTGACTACTGTGCTACATTGCCTTCTGCACCATGTTGAGTATAAATTAGATTTTCGTATGATTTTCTTATGTTAAGTCAGAGTGGTAGTTTTACAGCAAATTAAAACCTTATCAGCATTAAATTAGGTGAAAAGAGTTGCAGTGAACACATAAGGACAACATAATAGCTTTATCTATTCAGAAGCTGGGAAAATGATGTCAAATTTAAACACTGTTAAATTGTTATAATAGGTTTTTTTGGAAGTCTTCATTTCACTTCGTTATTTATGGTTTTAAATTTCTTCTTAGGCATATCACACCTGAAAAATTTTATGTGGAAGCTTGTGATGATGGAGCAGATGATGTACTTATCATCGACCGTGTGTCCACAGAAGTTACGCTCTCAGGTATTTCATGGCCAGATTTAGAAGTGTCTAGAAAGATTTTACACTTAAGTTGCAATAGTTAAATTAATGAGATCCATGTGAGTGTGTGGATCTCTGAGTGTCTTCTTAGAAAATTTTAATTCTTGCTACCTCATTTGATTTTTATGCATTAATTTTATACTTTTTCCTTTTCATGAAAAGGAAAAATGATCTTGAAAATTTTAGGTAGCATTTTACCGTTCATAAGGATTTAAAAACTTTATTTGTTCCCTTATCAGTACCATACCAGGATTGGTTTTGTTGATATGTTAGGTTCCTTTCTAGCTATAAGATTTGAATTATTTGAGTGTGAGAAAGTTGTTTTAACATTAAGTGTGTGGAATGTTAACAGCTGATTTGTTTTTGAAAATATTCATGACTATGAGGATAATTTAATAAATGAAAAATAATATATACATCACTGGGTAACACTTGTGTTTTAGGCAGAATGATTTTCCTAAGCTTTATCTATCTATCTTATCAATCCATTTATAATTTAGCTTTGCTTCTCTGGGGTGTGAAAAGCAACTTGTTTTTCAGTTGTGTGGAACACTGATTTCTGACTAGATTAATGTGAAGTAATTTTGGTGATGAATTAATGTATCATGTGATATCACATTTAGAATTTTATATTTCATTTGTTTAAAAATTTACCTCTAGATAGTGTTCTGTATTAATTTTTTTTTTGAAGGGCAGTATTTGAGTAACCATAGAGTAGGCATTCGGTAAATGGCAAATATCCTTTGAACGGATTAAGTGAAACATGAAAATATTTTGCATAAGATACTAAAGTGTAAGAAAGGTAGGACTATAAATCTCCATTTCCTTGGTTGTCTGCTTTTTCTGGTAAGCTTTTCCTTTGACCAAATAAAGTAAGAGCTGTTTTAGTTTGATAATTTGGCATTTCCTGTGACTTGCTTGGTGACTGCTCTCTCAGAATAGCTGACTGATTTTAACCACCCTTAGTGTACTTCTGAAGTTTAGTCCCACTACTTCTTTATAACATATTGATACAACCCAGTGTCTTTTTTATTTTTGGGGTGGGGGGCAGGCTGGGGGTGGTGGGCCTTGCCACGAGGATCTTAGTTCCCCGACCAGGGATCCACCCCGTGCTGCCGGCAGGGGAAGCTCGAAGTCCTAACCACTGGACCACCAGAGAATTCCCTACCACCTACTGTCTTATAAAAGCTTTAGTATGGATGTATTTTCAATTATTTTTTGTCCTTTCAGTAACATTTTATTTGTAAGTAGAGAATGCAGACCCATTTGAGTGGACAAAGCTAAAGGTTTTGAATAGTTTGGATGTAAAAATGATAACCAAACAGTCATTGGTAGACACATGAAGAGATACTTTGACCTGAAGCTAGTGATGATGAGGGGCTGTCGATCACAGTTTCTCTGGCAGTTTCCTTTTACCATTGGGAATACAAACCATTGCCACCGAAAGAGGAATTTTTTTTCTTCCCTGAAAAACCAACGTAGTCTTAGGAATTATCATAATGTTATTGCTATTACGCTCCAGTTAATGTAACTTACAGCTGTATCAGTAGTACATTTATGTCTATCAGTGATCTCAATATATTCAGAATTTTCTCTGAGTTTTTAACTGAACTGGTATTTCCATTTTTCATGGTAATTAATTATGGCATAGCATTGCTAAGTAAATTGAATTATTGAGAGAAACAAGTGAATTTTAGACCTTATTCAGAATAAGTTTATTCAGAAAAACAAGACTGCCTTTAAGAAACAGGACTGGAGTTTACAGCAGTGTTTCAAAATGGGTCCCAGGCTGATAATTAAACTGTGACTGAAAGAAAAATTTTATAGCCACATAGGTTTGGAAAACTTTGAATTAAACAGTGGAACAGCTTTCGTTTACTGTAGGCCTTCTCAGAGCCTTTAATTTCCTACTGTGCATTGTGACTCTGGGAGAAGGAGTAGAGTTAGTATGGATGTAGCAAAATAAGTTTCTTTGACTGGGAGACCCTACCTCCCCCCTTTTTGGGCATTATTCCCTAAACTAGAGTTCTACAAAATATGTTTTGTGAAGCACATTGGCTTAAAGTTTAACAATTGTGCAATGAACCTTGTAATGTAAGGTAGTCTTTATTAATAACGGCATTATTGATAAAATCGCAGCTAATGATATTGCCTCCCTGGATACCTGTATCAGTTTCTTTTAGACATGAACAGGAGGCTTTTCCTTCCTCCTCCCCTCTTGGATCTTGGCCTCCATGTCTCACATTCTTATTAGGGAATTAGGCGAGTCCTTTTTTTGCATTCCATTTGTTGCATGTTGAGATTAAAATCTTGTTTCAACTTGCATTTACTTTCTAATTCTCTTAAAGGGGTAAAGATTTGGTTTCTGACAAGAGGTTGAATAAATTTGGTTGAAAATTGGCATTGGAAATAACCTTTAATTTACGTAGTGAGGTTGCTGAAGCATGTTACTTTTGGCACCATATTCTAGACAGGCAGAGAGACCTTTACATGTAACATGGACATCTTTATTTTATATTCTGCCAAAGTGGAGGTCTAACACTAATGAAGGAATATTGCTTTCTTAGAACGAAGCGTGCATATTGAAGTAACCATTGAAATGAAACTAAATTTCTCTTTCAGTTGGTGAGCTTTTTCTAAGTGATTTTTCTTTACTTTCTTCTTTAAAGTCAAGAAAGATATTCCTCCTTCAGCTGTCACAAGACCAATATTTGGTATACTGGGCACAATTCATCTGGTGGCAGGTAAGAAAAATGAGCTAAGATGGACAAGAAGGTAATTAAATCGACGCTATTAGAGTATAAGATGAAGGCATACTTTATATCTCCCTTTAGGCAATAAATCTGTAGGTGTTTGTCATTAATTTCTAAAAGTACCCCAAATAGCAAGTGGTTAAATTTGTGAGCCTGAGGTTCTATTTTTTTAAAAATAAATTTATTTATTTATTTATTTTTGGCTGTGTTGGGTCTTCGTTGCTATGCGCGCGCTTTCTCTAGTTGTGACGAGCGGGGGCTACTCTTCATTGTGGTGCGCAGGCTTCTCATCGCGGTGGCTTCTCTTGTTGCAGAGCACAGGCTCTAGGCGCACGGGCTTCAGTAGTTGGGGCTCGTGGGCTCCAGAGTACAGGCTCAGTAGATGTGGCACACGGGCTTAGTTGCTCCGCGGCATGTGGGATCTTCCTGGACCAGGGCTCGAACCCATGTCCCCTGCATTGGAAGGCGGATTCTTCACCACTGTGCCACCAGGGAAGTCCTGGACCAGAGTATTCTAAACCTTCAACTCCATGGTTCTGAGTTACTAGGAAAGTGATGGTTTTTAATCTAAATTTTATTTCATTGAACTTTTGAAAAGTGCCTATTGTATTAGGCACTGTGCTGGATGTTATTTATAAAAGATGCAAGTCCCTTTTGTCCTGTAGCTTACAGTTGAGTGAGAGAGGCAGTTAAATAGTAAATTACTGCAGAACAGTGTGACAAGTTCTAGGAGAGAGATGTACATAGGAAAACTTTCAGGGAGGGCACTTGTGGTTAGAGCCTTGAACAGATGTGAAGAATTAATCTAGTGGTAAAGGCTTACCCTGGTTTATTTGTGGGAGGAGGAGGTGGCCAGGATCAGGGTTGGTGTATTAATGCATGGTGCTGGGATCGCTTCTTGATTCCTGACCACTCATCTTTGGAATGTTGCAGTAACCAGTTAGTTATACTGCCCCAGCACATTTCTCTACCATTTAGAATGACATGAGGGACATGGGAGGTGTAGATATCTGCAGTGGCCAGATATTATGACCTGTGATGCTTTAAGCTACACGTTGGGAAATGCATTAGCAGAGGCCCGTATGCTTTGGGGATGACAGGAGAGTGAGAGAGAAGCGTTTTCTGTCTGTACTTTCCATCTGCTAGGATCACTGCTCTGGTTACCAAAAGCTTTTACTTTTATCTTTCTGAGAAAAAATTTGATCTTTCAATAAAAATTTGTCTAAATAATATGCTGGTCTTTCTATTCATAAATTATAAGATTGCTTTTCAAAAAGTATGGGTCCTTTATCTATTTAGCACAGCTCTCGCCTTTATTTATTTTTATTTATTTTGGCTGTGGCGCCTCAAGGCTTGCAGGACTTTAGTTCCCTGACCCGAGATCAAACTTGCACCCTCGGCAGTGAAAGCGCGGAGTCCTAACCACTGGACTGCCAGGGAATTCCCGCAACTCTTGCCTTTAAAGAGTAAGGACTGCTATTTCTGGCTTTACAGTTGCCTTATTTCTATTTATGTGTACTTGGCTTTGCTTTTTTGCAGGTAATTATCTAATTGTCATTACCAAAAAGAAGAAAATAGGTGAATTTTTCAATCATGTAATCTGGAAAGCAATAGATTTTGATGTCCTTTCTTATAAGAAGACAATGTTGCACTTAACTGATATTCAGGTAAGAACTGGAAGCACTTACTAATTGCAAAATCCAAAGAAGTCCCATGGGGTGGATGGGGAAGGGAGGTGGAACACAAAGAATGTTTGATGGATTTCTTTTAAACCTAATTATTTAAACAATGCATAGAGCATGGTCACTCTACATACCTAGCCCTAAAATGTATTTTTTTTTTAAAACTGTTCATATATTTTATTGCACTTGGGTTTTTTTTTAACTGACTCAATTCTTAGATATGAAATTTCATACGAGAGAAAAGGACAGACTGAAAATGCACATGTAGTCAACACGTAGATTTAACTTCATATCCTTTTTGTGAAGAAATAAAATATTAAATATCTTTCCACCATTGTAAAGCAGTTATACTCCAATAAAGATGTTAAAAGAAATAAAAATAAAAGGGATGCTCCTATATATTACTAAAAAAAAAAAATTATCTTTGAAGTTTCACTCATCCCATTTCATTCCCTCTTTCCCTAGGGAGAAAGCTTTCTTCAGTTTTGCCACATGGGAATATAAGTGTGTGTGCATGTGTACATGTTCAAACAGTCCTCTTTTTGCTCAGTTCCTATATGCATGGATTTCAGTTACCACAGTTTAATTAACACCAGTTCCCAACAACACACTTTAAATTTCAGTTCCCATGATATATTGACTAAAGAATTAGCTCACCAAAGATGAAAGTGCAATGAAACAAAAAATGATGACTATAGAAGTGAAATTCACATTGAACATGAATAGAGTATAGAAGAAATAGCTGATGGTGGGAATAAGAGACTCTGGATACGCAGCCAGAGGTCTCAGTGAAGGTGATGTTATCGACATTAATGGTCAAGTGGTTGTGATGAAAAGGTTGAACGTGTCCCAGAGCAAGTGATGCCGGTAACAAACTTCACATTAAAGGAACTCACAGAAGTATTTCATGATATTAATAGTATGAAGGATTAAGTGTTAGAAGCTAGTTCAGGCTTAGATGTACGACAGTTCATCAGGGTATAGAAAAGATGGTATCATAAGTTACTTGATGAGAAGAATGCAAGCACTGTTCAGGCTACTCTTGATAAATTTTGACCAGAAGTAAAATATTTTTAATTATCAATGTTTCAAATTACAGTATACTAAGTAACGTTTTACTATTTTTTCATTTCCCTATACATTTATAACTTACAGGAGAGTTTTTAATGTGTTGATTAAAAAATTTTAAGTCACGGAATGATCTTAACTTTACTTATGATTATTAAGATAGTTTAAGATTATTAAGATTAAGATAACATGATCATTTTTATAGTCCCACCCTATCGTGCAAAGTGAAGACTGCCTGTATTCATATTCAAACAATATCTGTTTTTGCTTGCAGTATTTTTTAAAACTTACATGAATGGCATTAACCCTGTTCTAGTTTTTGAAAATTACTTTTTTTAAGTCAACATTATGTTTAGAGATTTACATCTATTGAGTACTTGTTTTCTAAATGTACTTTATTTACGGTATTTGCTTTTTTAAAATTTTAAGTTGTATTTTTATTCCCAAGATTACAAAAAGTTTGTTTTTAAAAGAAAGTTAATTATTCTAAAATATGTATCTTACCTATGATAAACATTTAAAAAAAATCAGTCCTAGCACTATTGTCTTATTGGCTAAGTAAAGCTGTAGAATATAGTTTTTATACTTTAAATTTAAAATTTCTTTCTTACTGTATATATATCAATATATTAATAAGTTCATTCTCTATGAGACACGATAATTTAAGGCAATAAAAATGGTTGTTTTCATTTAATAGCCTAGTAATATTTACTTGAACAGTTTCTTCTTTATTGCTATAGTTTGTTTTCAGGCTATGTAACTAATTTTAGCATTCCTCGCTGTATATGCTTTGCTTATTTATACCTTTTGTTTTTTATAAAAATGTTGAGGCCAACTTAAAAATTTTGTACGTAGATTCGTAACATGAATTAACATGTTAATCATTTGCTAAACATTAAACAGTAACAAACATTAAAAATTATTTTTTAAAACAAGGTTAAAAACAGATATCAATCTTGGTATTCATCGGGAAAGCCAGCTAAAATGATTATCAGAAAATAAATAGATATACTGCTTTTACTTGATCTTCCTTTATTGCTTATTGAAGTATAATTGACTTACAATATATTAGTTTCAGGTGTACAACATGGTAATTCAATATTTTTACGCATTATAAAATGATCACCATGAGAAGTCTAGTTACCATCTGTCACCATACAAAGTTACTAAAATATTATTGACTGTATTCTGTATGCTATATATTATATCCCCATGACTTACTTATTTTATAAATGGAAGTTTGTATCTCTTAATCTCCCTTACCTATTTCACTCGTCCTTCCTACCCCTCCCTCCCCACTGCCAACCACCAGTTCTCTGTCTATGGGTCTGTTTGTATCATTTTTTTAACTCTTTTTAAATTTTTTTTATTGGAGTAAAATTGCTTTACAATGTTATATTAGTTTCTGCTGTACAGTGAAGTGAGTCAGCTATACCTATATCCCCTCCCTCTTGGACCTCACTCCCACCGCCCACCCCTATCCCACCCATCTAGGTCGTCACAGAGCACTGAGCTGAGCTCCCTGTGCTATACAGCAGGTTCCCACTAGCTATCTATTTTACACATGGTAGTGTATTTATGTCAAACCTAATCTCCCAGTTCGTCCCACCCTCCTCTCCCCACTGCTGCCCGTGTCCACATGTCTGTTCTCTATGTTTACGTCTCTAATCCTGCCCTACAAATAGGTTTATCTGTACCATTTTTCTAGATTCCACATATATGTGTTAATATACGATGTTTGTTTTTCTCTTTATGGCTTACTTCACTCTGTATGACAGACTCTAGGTCCATCCACATCTCTACAAATGACCCAGTTTCATTCCTTTTTATGGCTGACTAATATTCCATTGTATATATGTACCACATCTTCTTTATCCATTCATCTATCGTTGGACGTTTAGGTTGTTTCCATGTCCTGGCTATTGTAAATAGTGCTGCAGTGAACATTGTGGTGCATGTATCCTTTTGAATTATGGTTTTCTTGTCAGTGTCTTACAGTTTTCTAATGACGGGTCTTTTTACCACCTTGGTTAGATTTATTCCTAGGTAATTTATTCTTTTTCATGCAGTTGTAAATGGGATCGTCTTCTTAATTTCTCTTCCTGTTCATTGTTACTGCATAGAAATGCAACAGACTTCCTGTATATATTAATTTTATATCCTGCCATTTTATTTTTATTTTTAAAATTTATTTATTTATTTTATTTTTGGCTGCATTGGGTCTTCGTTGCTGCGTGTGGGCTTTCTCTAGTTGCGGCGAGTGGGGGCTACTCTCCGTTGTCGTGCGCAGGCTTCTCATTGCGGTGGCTTCTCTTGTGCGGAACGTGGGCTTCAGGCACACGAGTTTCAGTAGTTGTGGCACGTGGGCTCAGTAGTTGTGGCTCACGGGCTCTAGAGTGCAGGCTCAGTAGTTGCGGCGTGTGGGCTTAGTTGCTCTGCAGCATGTGGGATCTTCCTGGACCAGGGCTTGAACCCGTGTCCCCTGCATTGGCAGGCAGATTCCTAACCACTGCGCCAGCAGGGAAGTCCTATTCTACTAGTTTTTTGGTGGCATCTTTACTTTGGGGTTTTCTAAATATAGTATCATGTCATCTGCAAACAGTGACAATTTTACTTCTTTTCAATTCGGGTTCCTTTGATTTCTTTTTCTTGTCTAATTGCTGTAGCTAGGACATCTGATAATATGTTGAGTAAAAGTGGTGAGAATGGGCATCCTTGTTTTATTCGTGATCTTAGAGGAAATGCTTTCAGCTTTTCACTGTTGAGCTTGATGTTGGCTGTAGGTTTGTCATATATGGTCTTTTTTTTGGCCCCGTCACGTGGTTTGTGGGATTTTAGTTCTCTGACCAGGGATTGAACCTGGCCCTCAGCGGGGAGAGCATGGAGTCCTAACCACTTGACTGCCAGGGAATTCCCTGGTCTTTATTAATAATGTTAAGGTATGTTCCTTGTATACCCACTTTGTTGAGAGGTTTTATCATAAATGGATATTGGATTTTGTAAAAAGCTTTTTCTGCATCTATTGAGATGATCATATGATTTTTATTCTTCAGTTTGTTAATGTGGTGTATCATATTGATTGATTGGTGGATATTAAACTGTCCTTCCGTTCTTGGGATCAGTACCACTTGATCATGGCGTGTGATCTTTTAAATGTACTGTTGAATTTGGTTTGCTAATGTTTTGCTGAGGATTTTTGCATTTGTGTTCATCAGTAATGTTGGCCTATAATTTTTTGTGTGTGTGCGGTGTCTTTATCTGGTTTTGGCATCAGGGTAATGCTAGCCTCATGGAATGAGTGTGGAAGCATTCCTTCCTCCTCAGTTATTTGGAATAGTTGAGAAGGATAGGCGTTAACTCTTCTGTAAATGTTTGGTAGATTCACCTGAGAAGCCATCTGATCCTGGACTTTGTTGGTAGTTTTTTGATTACTGATTCAATTTCGTTACTGGTAATAAATCTGTTCATATTTTCTGTTTCTCCCTGATTCAGTCTTGGGAGATCGTACGTTTCTTCTCGAATCCATTTCTTCTCGGTTGTCCATTTTATTGGTGCATAATTATTTGTAATAATCTCTTATGATCCTTTGTATTTTTGTGGTGTTGGTTGTAATTTGTCCTCTTTCATTTCTCATTTTAGTTAGGCCCTACCTCCTTTTTTCTTGATGAGTCTGGCTGAAGGTTTATCAATTTCTATTTATCTTATCAGAAAAACAGGTCTTAGTTTCATTGTTCTTTTCTGTTGTTTGCCCTGGGGTGTCCCGGCACTGGTGCCTGCCTGCTGGTGGGCAGGTTAAGCCCCTGCACTAATAGGCCAGAAGGAGGACTCCAAAATGGCACTTGCTAGCACGAGTGTCCTCGTGGTAGAACAAACTCCCTAAGACAGCTGCTGCCAACATCTGCACCCCCAGTAGCAGTCCCAGTTGCCTCCTGCCTCTCCAGGAGGCTCACAAAGATCACTAAGTGGGTCTGACTTAGGCTCCCTTCAAATGCCTACACGCTAGGACTTGGAGCATGTGAGATTTTGTATGGGCTCTTTAAGAGTGGAGTCTCTGTTTCCTACAGTTGTCCGGCTCTCCTGCACACAAACCCTGCTGGCCTTCTGGCCTTCAAAGCCAGACATTCTGGGGGCTTGTCTTCCTGGTGCAAGATCGTTGGCCTCAGTAGCTGACGTGGGGCTCAGACCCCTTGCTCACTGGGGAGAACCTCAGCAATTGTGATTATTCTCCCCATTTCTGGGTCACCTACCTGAGAGTGTGGGTCTTGACTATACCAGGTCTCCACCCCTCCTACCCATATCATGGTTTCTTCTTTATATCTTTAGCTGTGAAAAATCTGTTCTACTAGTCTTCAGTTCTCTCATAGATAGTTGTTCTGTGAATAGTTGTAGTTTTGGTGCGCCTGTGGGAGGAGGTGAGCTCAGGATCTTCCTACGCTACCATCTCAGTAAAGTTTCTTAGGAATGAGGATGGTATTGTTCTCTCGTTATTGACTCTCTGTTACTGGGCCCCTCATGAATTTATGTTTTTCTTCTGTCAGATGAGGATAATTAATGCTAAACTAGCAAGGGGTTGCTGTGAAGATGAAGGAGAATCTCTGTAAAGTGTCTGGGACACAGTAGGTCATAACCTAAAGTGGTGATGTTTTGTTAAAGTAACTCTTCTGCCCTTTAAAGTAAAAATTGTGAAGGATACCAATGGGAAAGGAGGTCTACCTAATCAGTTAATATAATACCCTATGGTGTTGAGCATTGTCCATGTATCAGGAACTGTCCCAGGTCCTGGGGAAATGGTGAGCATCTCCTCGCCCAGTCTTTGTGCCAGTGGCATTTAACAGGGCTGAACTTACAGGTTTTTATTTTCACTCTTTTGTCATGTTGATAGATTCCTTTTCAAGTACAAGATAGACTGATTATTTGCTCTCCTTTGTTTACAGTTACAAGATAACAAAACTTTCCTAGCAATGATAAACCATGTCTTGAGTGTGGATGGGTTTTACTTTTCAACGACATATGATTTGACCCATACTTTGCAGCGGCTGTCTAACACTAGTCCAGAATTCCAGGAAATGAGTCTCTTGGAAAGGGTAAGCTTAATCTTCAATTATTATTACTTTTTTTTTTTTTTAATTTTAAGGAGCTTGTCTCTATTTCATCCATAAAATACATATTGATTTTTCTCAGTCCTGGCTATATCAGGATCATGTATGGGGCTTTGAAAGTATACCATGTTTCAAATAGACATCTCATTTCCAAATTCAGGACCCCAGAATCTGTGTATGTTACACAGACAGGATTGAGAACCACAGGGGTCCATTTTCAGAAATCTAGCTTAAACATGAATGTTGGTAATTTCCTAGCTCTCAGTGTTCTGTGTTATAACAATTATTAGCATTAGCAACACAATTGTACTTGTAAAATTAATGTTCTAATGGATGATGTTCTTTCTGCAGTGGTGTTATTTATAGTTTTTACAAGTAGAAAAGTAACAACTTGTTAAGAACTTGAAAAATATGCTTTTGTTTAGGGTGGGGGTTTTGGTTATTTTATTGACTTAAGTGTATCTTTAAAACTGGACCTCAGATGATCTCAACATAAAATTTCTGCTGTTCAGGAACCTAGATAATTGCTGCCTTGATTTTTTGTTAGCAAAAGTAGATATGTTTAGGGGGCAGACAGCATTTAAAAGGTTGCTGTTAAAAAAAAAAAGTTGTCAGATATCTGTTAGGTTGGACCATATGAAATTGCCACTAATTGACCATATTTGACCAATAAAAATGATCATTTTATATAGCTCAACCTAAATCGTTTTTTTTTTTTTTTTGGCTGCATTGGGTCTTTGTTGCTGCGCGCGGTCTTTCTCTAGTTGCGGCGAGCAGGGACTACTCTTCGTTGCAGTGCACAGGCGTCTCATTGCGGTGGCGTCTCTTGTTGCGGAGCACGGGCTATAGGCGCGCTGGCTTCAGTAGTTGTGGTTCGCGGGGTCTAGAGCACAGGCTCAGTAGTCGTGGAGCATGGGCTTAGTTGCTCCGCGGCATGTGGGGTCTTCCCAGGCCAGGGATCAAACCCGTGTCCCCTGCATGGGCAGGTGGATTCTTAACCACTGCGCCACCAGGGAAGTCCTAAATCAATATTTTAGTTGGCTTTTTAAAGACTTTATAGTCTAATTTTGTAAGATTATATGTAGGCTTCAATGTAAGTTTAGATGTAAGCTAAGCAATGAAGAAATTTGGCGTTTAACTGCAAAGAGACTCTTGCTTTTTTGCTGCAGTCTCCATTTGCTATGAAATGTCTCTCAAATGCCTGCTATGTACCAGGCACTGTACTAGCCACCAGCCACACAGGATGAAAAGACATGCTCCTGCCTTGCGGGAGCCTGCAGTCTGCTGGGGAAGTGGAAGTCCAGGCAATCACAGAACAAGGGACAATTGCTGTCACAGAGATAGGTACCCAAGTGTGGTGGGATCCTGAAGGAAGACGGGACTCACTCTGTCTGGGGGAGTCAGGGACGACTGTACAGAGGAAGGTGATTTTTGAGCCGAGACTTAATGATGAATAGGCTTTATTGATCAGGCGGCCGTGGGAGAAGGAGGTTTCCAGTCAGAGGCAGTGGCAATATTAGGCTAAACTGAAGAAGAAGCCATCTCATCTGTTGGGATGGGAGGGAATTTTTTGTCAGCTAATCAGAAGAGTCAAAGTTACCATAACTTTGGGAATCACAAAAGTGATAAGTGAACCATATCATATATACAATAAACATTTTATCTCAACTTAAAACATGCAATTTTACATTGGTCAATTTTTTGATGTAGGATCGTAAGCTTTTCTTTGTTTTTGGTTCCTTGATTCCTAATTGTCTTTCCTGTATAAATTATATCCATATTGCTTTCCAGTTTGAGTCTCTTTAAAGATTTTGACACAGAGCAGTCTGTTTGCAGAATACTATATATTTTTACTATGTTTCTCCAATCTTTTATAGTTGCCATTTTTCCTCCTAATCCAACAGAAGTTTTGTTTTTAGCAGCTTGCCTTTTATCAAGTTCTGTTCTAAATCATTCAACTTTATAGAAAGAGCAGTTTATTTTTAAGTCATATTTCATTGATTTATAAAATAGTTAAATTATGTTATGAATAATAAGAAAAACTGGCACAAACTGATTGGGAACACACAGTCTGAATCTCAGGAAGCGTACCATTCAACTGGTATGCCTGAGTGCAAGAGCCACTCCTCGTGACTTTCTGCTGGTGACGGGGGACAGGGGAGTGTCCGTTGCTGTGTTTTATAAAGAGAATGAAGAGAATTGGTTAGTCTGCTGAGTTGTTGAGGGAGTTCCTTCTGTATAGTTTGAACGTCAGAGTGGCCAGAGATGAGAGCAGAGAGTTAAGTAGGGGTTGCCAGATTCCAGGACTGGTTAGGCCATGTGAAGATTTGGTTCTTTAGATGACAGTGAGCCAGTGAAGAATTTCCAGCAGACAAGAGATGTGTCACGTTAGACAACAGCTGCTGGCAGCATGTGGAGGAAGGGTGTGAAGGGCCAGGCTAAGGCTTGAGTGAGGCCAGGGAGTCTGTTTTAGTAGTTGGGCTGCAGTCAGGTGTTAGCCAGGGGTGGTGAGAATAGATATGTAGAAGAGGAAATGGATCTGGAAGGGGATTTAGGACTCGATGATTGATTAAATACAAGAGAAGGATCCTGCAAGGACTGCCAGGTTTCTGTATGGGCCAGCAGCACTGCCTTGAGGCAACGAGACAGGGATACCCGGAGGAGGGGCAAGTTGGCGGGGAAGTGGAGTTCTTTTTGCAGCATGTCAAAGAGACCTGCTCCTAGCCACCAGGTGGAGACATTGACTGTTATACTTTTCTTTCTATAGAAACTCAAATTGGCAGGAGATACTGAATATTAATTTTAAAACTTCTCTCTTAGGCAGACCAGCGGTTTGTATGGAATGGTCATCTTCTAAGAGAACTTTCTGCTCAGCCAGAGGTAATGTACACTAAATAAAACCAGCTTATTTGTTACAGTTCAAGTTTTAATTGAATACATGTTATAAAATGGCTACCTAATTGCCAAGGATTTTGGTAAAGAATTCTAATTTAACTCTGTTTATAACTTATGGCCTTTGATCCAATCTGCCCTCCCACATCATTGTAGGTTGAAGAAAATACCTCAGTAAAAATACATTGCTTTCTATAAGTGAGAGAGAGAGAATGGGTCTTGGTAGATGAATAATGTTAGAAATCAGGCCAGAGCTAATTCCCCAGGCAGTGGAGAGCTCTGCATTTGTCCTCCTATGGGAACCTGACTCCCTTCAGTCACCCAGGATAGACATGCATAGGTGTCACCTTCCTCTGTTCTTGGTTTATACAAATGAGATGTAAACAAGGAGGCCACCTAGGAAGCATAATGTATTGAATCTAGGTAAACAGATTTGCCTAATGGCGTTATTTCTTGGCATTTGCTTTGCTTTTTCGGGAAAGGTAGTTTAAACAGTGAACCCGTTAGCGTGGGGATATCTTTTCCCTGGAGCAGTGAACTTGTTGCGGGCAAAGACTGAGAAGGAGGGAGATAAATATTCTGCAACTTCATGTAGTTTTATTAGTGTTCCAAAATCTGCAAATGTTCAAGCCCAAATGATTGTAGCACATACTTAAATTTTTTTAATTAAAAAGACAATGTTACATTAGAGAAATGTCTTTAAAATTAAAAGTTACCCATAAGCTTACTACTTTGTTGTATTTGTATATTACCTCCCCATCTGTAAATATTTTTTATATAGTGCTTCTTTTTGTTTATTATTTTTGAAGTATATTTATTCCTAAACGTAACATACATCTTCATTTCAGGTCCATCGGTTTGCTCTTCCGGTATTATATGGCTGTATCCTTACATATTACTCTTTAGTTTTCTAGCAGCCTTTATTTAAATATTATTAGAAGTTAGATTTAAAGACAGTCTCAAATATTACATGAGGAGAGTATTTTAGAATTAGTAGAAATCTCTTTTGATAGTAATATCAAACCATTAACATAAAATCTTAGAATACTGGTTGTAAATGACCATTGTTTTTTTAATAGAATGAACTCTTTAGACTGACTAATGCTCTCTGGTGCTGGTGTTTTAAAAGAAGAAATATGTCTACTGTGTTTTGGCTTTACTAGACTTTGTATCAATAAACAAGAATAGTTTTAGCCTATTGAGAATTTTCCTTAGCAATTAAAAAAGTTAGACTCAGGAACTAGGGTAACCAGCAAGTTGGAGAGGAGAATTACAATTAAAACTTATGTTTGTCATTTGAAATAGCCACAGAAAAATGAAAATACATGGTGTACAAAGAATGATGCTTGGGGTGAGGTGTAGTACAAATGCAAAATGAGTAATGGTTATCTAACTGTAAGTTCATTTTTAAAGCTTATCTTTATCATAGACATCATAATAAAAATAGGGAAGCAAAGTGAGCTGGCTGTTAAAGGGTAAGCACAATGTGCTGATGAGTGCCTATCGTCAGGACTCTGCCCTGCAGAAACTGAGGGGGGTCTTTCTATCACATACTCCCAAAGAAGCTTATTAACTAACACAACAGTCTGTGATTTATTTGTTCATTATGTTAGTATGATTTCCTTAATTTATTATGCTTGTTATACTTAAAAACAGAAAAGTAATGCAGGAAACATTTTCCACACTTGTGGGGGAATAAAAATCAGAAAATGGCAGGATAAAAGCTCTTATTTATTCTGATTTTTGTTTTTGTTTTTCCCTGGAGCTCTCTTAAGTTCTCCTAAGGATGAAATAATAACAAGCCTACTATTTAGGTAGTGCTTTAAGCGTTTGGGCCAATTGTGTGTATGTGTTTTTTTAATTCCAAAATGAGATTGTGAATGGGCAAATGATAACAAATGAGATTATAGAACACTTTTTCTAGGTGATTTCAGAAACAGTTTATCTGTTTAGCTTTAAATCTGAAGCTTTACATTGGCTTTTGTTTAGTGTAGCTTTTTGACTAGAACTGTCCTCAGATGTTTCGTGTATTTAGAGAGAGATCAGCAAGAAAAAAGGGCCCAAGGCAGGAGCGTGACTGGAGCAGAGAACGGACAGGGAGTGAGAGCTGTGTTCAGAGAGGCTGCTGGACCCACATCGTGCAGGGCTTTAGAGGCTTTGTCTTTTACTTTAACTGTTAAGGGAAACTATTGGGGTTTGAGTAGAGGATTGTCATGGTAAGACAGGATCACTCTGACAGTGATGTAGAGAATATGCCAAAGGTGAGCAGGGGAGGATGCAAGGAGGAGCTAGGAGCAGTTGTAGTACTAAATCTGGATGGGAGGTGATGTTGCCTGGGACCAGGGTGGTAGCTGACGGTGATGAAAAATGGTCAGGTTCTAGATATGTTTTGAAAGTGGAGCTAAAAGGATTTTCTGACAAATTGTACATGGGGAATGAAGGAGGGTTGAGTATGACTTAAGATTTTTGGCCAGAGTAAGTGGAAGGAAACCATGCATTGTGGTGGGGAAGAGCCGAGGTGGAAGGCAGGCCAGAGTGTCCAGACTTCTATTTGGACATGTTAAGCTTGAGATTTCTGTAAATATCCAAGTAGAGATTGTCAAGAAGACATAGATTAATGGAACTGGAGTTTAGGAGAGAAGTCCATGTTGGAGACATAAATTTTTTTTTTTTTTTGAGACATAAATTTCAAAGTCCTCAGGGTATAGATGGCATTTAAAGCCATGAAGTGGGATGAGATCATCAAAGGAAGAAATGTATATAGAGAAGAAAAAGGTGTGGAGAAAGAGAGAAGACAGCCTGAAGGGGGTTCTAGATAGTGAATAAATGCTAGAGCCATGGACTGGACTACAGGCCTCAGGACAAAGGACTTCTGAAGTGGGGGAACCAAAGTAAGTGAACTGAGAGGACGAGTCATATAGAGTTACTCTAAGATTTGAAGTTGGAAAAATGAACCAGCAAAGGCAAGTGAGGAAGAGAAGAACCAGCCAAGTGAGAGCAGTGTCCCAGAAGCAAATGAAAATAAGGTTTCCAAGCAGAGGGTCTCATCAGCTGATAATGCTGCTGGTTGTTTAAAAATGACCATTAGAGAGGGAGGTTATGTTCCTGTTCCCCCAACTCCTCCCCAAATGGGGGCTGTTACCAAATGCTGGGAAGAAAGATTTTGGAGAAGGTGGGAGCACCTTCAAGCAATGTCCTTGAGTGTGTGAGGGGTGGGGTGTAGTACACAGGTCGAAGGCCGGACACAGACAGCTTGTCCACCATCCAGCTCATCTGCCATAGTAGAAAGGAAGCAGCTATGGTGGACATGGAGGCTAGTAGGTAGATAGATGTGGTGGGAGCCTGTGGATGGCTTTTATTTTCACAGTGAAATTGGAAGCAGTGCCATTAGCTGAGTCACTAATTGATAAAAGATTAGAAGTAAATACATCGACATTTTAAAAGTTGTGTCATGCTGGTGGGATTCTGCATGATTTTTATTTTTCTTTCGTTCCTTCCATGCTTTTGGATAGATATTCATCTTGTAATAAGAAGAAAATGATTCATAAAACAGACATATTCCATGCTATACTCAGTTCTCTCAGAGGCAGACTCCATGTCTGATTCATCTTTGTGCCCTGCTCCAAATAGATAATTTGGGTGAATGAATGAGTAAATACAGCTTTGGAGTCTTCTCTAGTACTGTGGTTTTAAAGGATTGTGAATTGGGAGCTCAAGATGACTCATTATTAAGTCTGATGATACCAGGTGATAGAGAGGGATGAATCATAAGAAATTCATATTGCTAGTATCATTTGGTACCACTATTTTGAAAATTATTTGGCATTTCCTTATGGATTTACCAGGCCTTCCCCTATGCATACCCAATACGTTTATACCAGGAGGTTTTTCAAAAATGTTCACGGCACCACTGTTAGAGCAAACTCTGAGCACCACGAGTTCCATCAGCAGAAGAATTAGGGCTGTTGTGATACGGTCCTTATAGATTGCACACAACACTGAAGAGGACCGAACTACTGCTTCATGCAGTGCAAGGATGGCTCTTAGGTACTTACTGGGGGCATAAACAAGGACTTGAAGTTTATTAAGAGTGTTGTGCCATTTTTATAAAACTCAAAAGCAAGCTTTGTGTTTTCAAGTTATGGTTGCATATAATGAAACTAAGAAGACAGGGGAATCGTCTCCACAGGGCTTCTGGGCAAGAAGGCAGTTGGATGGGATGAAGAAGGAACAGATATTAGATTGAGGGCATTGATACTGTTCGCAAGTTGGAGGTAGGTTTATAGATATTTATTTTATTATGCTCTTATGCTTTATAATGGATGAATCAAATTATATTAAGCAAAATGTTTTGTATAGGAAATAACCATAGGGTAAACCCAAACCTATGAGGAGGAGAGAGATACATTCTGTTTCTGAATGATCTTTAATTTACAGTTTGATCTGTAAATCTTTATATACTTAGCAACTGTTATTTGTAATTATAATTATGCATATAATATAAACTTCAGTAGCTTAGTCTTTTTCCCCCCTTTTTTCCATTTCTTACTGGAAGGTTAATCTATTTTAAATGTATAAGTCTTTCATTCAAAGATTTTTTTGTGATGTGGTTAATATTTAATTCTTTACTTTCAGAAAGTGGTTGAGACTATGTGGGAAAGGAAATCATATTATTTAAATAGAAACACTGTAATGAACCACTTAAACACACTGACTGTATGTCATTATAGGGTTACTGACTTGACAGAACTTCACAATCAGTACTAAAGGCTTGTGAATATTCATGAGAACCAAAAATTTTGCATATTCTCTATCCTTTTTATTTTCTAAAGGCAGAGTCATTCTTACTAGGGTAGATAGATTCAAATTTCATCTGAAAATAATACATATGATTTTGCAATATGTTATATTTTTCTTAATGTAGTTAAGTTATTACTATGCACTCATGTTCTATTAATGGAAAATACTTTGATTGGATTCTCATCTCGAGGAGGAGTTGTTTCAGAGCTGGTGTCCGCTATTATGTAAGAGGTGAGATTAATTTTGTCAGCACAATTTGGTACTGGGTTATATCTATCTCTAATTAATGTTTGGCTCATGGTAACATGAATGTAACCTTTTGTATTTTATTTGTTTCATCATTTGATAGCCTCGCTAAATATTTATCTCCTGCTTCATTATGATAATTAGGTAGGTCTTCTGTGCTTTACTCCAGCTACTGTAGTTACATTGCAGATGTTAATGAGACACTGTAGGCTGCTTCTTACTGCTTTAAGAGGAATTGATCATGTTATTTGCTGGATGTCTGAAAGCGTAGCTGAACTCACTATAGTTTTCAATAACCTAAAACTCATATCAGAAAGTATTTTCTTTTATTGCTCTTGGTTTCTTTGCATGTATAAAGCTAGACATTTGACCTTATGCCTTCAACTTTGAAGATTTACATTTGAGCATTCTTTAGGCTTTGTGCTAGCAACACGCTAATTTGCTTAAACCAAGCTTTTAAAATCTGTATTAGAAGTTACTGTCATTATGAAAATGAGTTTCCTGAACTCTTTTTTTTTTTTAAGCCAGAGTATATCAGAATAAGATCCTATGGACCCTTAGGTAAATCATAGAAGTTTTGGGCCAGGAAGTTGTAAAAGTCATTTGGTTAATCTCCTTTAGTATAGGTGATATAGCAGAGGAAGAAAGACATTTAGGCCAGGTGAGTGACCTGGCCAAGATCACACAACCAGGATTAGAGTTAGCAATGCCCTTGTATCTGGATTTTCTTGGATGGAGTCATATTTTTTAATTAAAAGTTTTGAATTGGTAATGCAGTCACATAGATCAGGTATCAAAGGTATAAAAAGATATGCAGTTAAAAAATATTTCTCATTTCTGACTTTATCTGCTGCATCTTACCTCTCGACCAGCTGATCTGTTGTTAGTTTCTTACTTATCCTTCAGATAATTTTTGTGCTATTCCAAGTATGTTCTCCTTCTTTTGCAGACAGTGGTTGTATACTGTGTACATTTTCTTGCACCTTGGGTTTTTTTAACTTAATATATATTAGAAATCCCTTCATAAAGATGTCTCGTACGCTCACTTGCTCTCACACACCCACACAATCTCACTCTTATTCTCAATCTCACTTTTTAAAATAACTACATATTATTCCTTAATGGGAATTCTGGACAGAACCAAGTATAGCCCATGCTTCTGACAAGTAATTTTAGAACGTACTGAGAAGGCATTTTATTGCTGATTTGACTCATAATTTTTTTCCCTTCTGTTAATATGTTAACAGAAACACTGATATTATATGTTACACCTCAAAATGTTACATGTTTTAGAAGTATGTCAGATAGAAAGGATGTTAAGAAATATTTGAGATCATTAAAAATCTGTTTTTTTTTTTCTTTCTTTCCTAATAATTTGAGTCAGGGACTCACTTGAAAGTTGCCTTTGCTTAGCAAGCTTTTCTTAGTAAAGATAATGTAAACAAGATAGTAAGGTAATGCTTCAAACATTTGAAAGAACTAACCAAGTCAAGGCTAAATATTTAAGAGCAGTGCTTTTCAAATTAGTTTTTTTTGGGTATATTCATGGAGTTGTAGAAATTGTAGGATCATATACAGTTTTTGTGCTTTCATTTTGATAATTAAAATTGTAAGCATCTGCTGGACCATTTGCATCATTATAACAAAATACTGTTAACTAATGGCCCACATTTGCATTTAATATTGTGTTTAATGGTTTTAACCTCCAAAATTGGGATCTTTGGATATACTGTGAGAGGTTTTTGAGAACTTGTTTTTTCTTTAAAATATGTCCAAAATTTGAGAAACACTGTTTTAGAGGAATTGTGTATATATAAACAATTGATATATTAAACAGCAGCCAACATTATTTGTTTGTTAATAGGTCGTTAATACTCCCTTTAAGCCTGTTTAAATGAGTGAGCTTTGTTAGCTTTCTGATGGTGGACTATGCATTTGTTTGAAATTTAGTTTTATAAGTACTTTTCCACTAATTTGAACTGACTTAATTCTCTTCAAGTTAGAGTGAATTAGTGAGTTTCTGATGTTTTTCTTATGTAATAAATATAGTTAATTTTTTTCCAATTCAGGAATTGATTCTGAAGGCCACGCGGCTAACTTCGTAGAAACAGAACAAATTGTGCACTATGATGGGAGCAGAGCTTCATTTGTACAGGCAAGTTAACGCGTCTGTTAGGCAGCCAGTTGGTCTTTTCTACTTGGATTGTAACTTCCTGACATATTGTTGAAATTTCTCTCCTTTTTAAAGTAATATCATTGTCTACAATATGGAAAAAGTTCACCCAAAACAAGGATATTCCATTAACCTGGCACTCAGCTGCTGAGGTTTTCTGCCCTTGAATTAAATCCCTAAAGGAGAGGGTAGGGTCGGAGGTGCAAGGGTTACAGAAATGGAGCCATTGGTCTGCTTAACCCCTTAGACTTCTTCAGGACAGTGATGACAGGACAAGCAGCTGGCTTATGCCTGACTTTACCTGCCTTGCATTCATTGTGACATAATATCTGAGTTGTGGATCACTTACTGCTCCAGAGTATTAATCGCTAAAAATATTTTTCAGTTCATAAACATATTCTTTCGAGAATGAATAAAGCAATTTCTAGTTTTATTATAATGCCAAATTATATACCAGACGTAACTTGGTAATTTTTACTTGTAGATAAAAATTGATTTATTTTAGAATTTAGGAGAAACACAACACAACTGTCTACTACACAAGTGCATGTATATAAAATCAGAAAAAGTCCTTTCCAAATGTATGCCCCAAAATATGAATTTTAGGAGCCGGTATGCATGGATTTCTTTCATAGTTAGTAGATCGCATTTTTATTTTTTCTTTTGTGGTCATTGATATTGTATATACCCCTGACAATAAGCTGAGAAAAACAAGTTTGTGTGTATGTTTCTTTTTATATATCTTTTTTTTTCTTTTAGACTCGAGGATCAATACCACTGTACTGGTCTCAAAGACCAAATCTCAAGTACAAACCACTGCCACTGATCAACAAAGTAGCAAATCATGTGTGTATCTTCCATGCTTTTTTCATTGGCTATAAATAGAAGCTTAGTGGCATTATAGTTTGTGTATAGAGCGTGTATTTATTTCTCATAAGTCAGACTTCAACATCTTTGAGGCCTTTCTCCTTGGTTCTGGCACTTAGTGAGCTTCTAAACCAAAGAACTGTGTATATGGCATGTTAGAAATGTGGAAAAACAAACTGAATGACTTGGTAAATTTTGATTTTAGAGATCTCAGTAAGATTTGCAGTCTTACACTGTTTAGAATATTTAGTGTATTCTATTTGACATGCTCAGAAATAAAATAGTAATATTGTAACTCAGAGTAGAATGGCTTATAATTACTACTCACTACATAGTATTTAGAATATCTAGAAGACATAGTCCATCTTAATGTCATTCTCTTGAATATAGAGATAGGACATTTAAGGAGATACTTTTTAACATCTTATAAATATTCTTATAATGTAATCTGGTAAAGTATGTAACTCTTTTTTTTCCCCTCTCTAGATGGATGGTTTCCAAAGGCATTTTGATTCACAAATAATTATTTATGGAAAACAAGTCATAATCAATCTGGTATGTTTCTTAGATTTTGGGGGGAATAAAACCTTAGCATCTTTTTTTTTTTTAACAAAGTTTACCATTTTAACATTTTTAAGTGTGCAATTCAGTGGCATTAAATATTTTACAGTGTTGTGCAACCATCACCACTGACCATTTCCAGAACTTTTCATCATACCAGACAGAAACTCAGTATCCATTAAACAGTAACTTCCTATTATCCCTCTTACCTCAGCCCCTGGTAACTCTATTCTACTTTCTGTCTCTATAAATTTGTCTATTCTAGGTATCCCATATAAATTGTATTGTGTAATATTTGTTCCTTTGTATCTTATTTCCCTAAGCAGAATGTTTTTGTTTATGTGGCTCCAAGTTACTTTGTAGTGTCCTTTCATTTTAACTTGAAGGACTCTCTGTAGCATTTCTGGTAGGGCAGGTCTAGGGATAATGAACTCCCTCAGCTTTTGTTTATCCAAGAATGTCTTAATTTCTGTCTCATTTTTGAAGGACAGTTTTGCCAGATATAGAATTCTTGGTTGACAGTTCTTTTCTTTCAGTACTTTAAATATATCATCCCATTGCCTTCTAGCCTCCAAGGTTTCTGAAGAGAAATTGGCATATAATTCTATTCAGAATCCCTTGTATGTGATGAGTCCTTTCTCTCTTGCTGCTTTCAAGATCCTCTCTTTGTCATTAAGTAGTTTGATTATAATGTGATTGGTGTGTTTCTTTGAGTTCGTCATATCTGGGGATTGGGCACTTCTTGGATTTGAAGATCTGTATCGTTCATCAAATTTGGGAAGGTTTTTTGCCATTTTCTCTTTAAATAATCTCTCTGCCCCTTTCTCTCTCTCTTCTCTTTCTGGGACTCCCATAATGAATATGTTGTCTACTTGATGGTATCCCAGAAGTCCCCCAGGCTCCGTTCAATTTTCCGATTCTTTTTTCTTTCTGCTGCTTCAACTTGATTATTTCTTTTGTCCTATACAAGTTTGCTGATTCTTCTTTCTTCCTGCTCAAATGTGCTGTTGAACTCCTCTAGTGAATTTTTAATTTCCATTTTGTACTTCTGAGCTCCAGACTTACCATGTCATTTCTTTGAATACTTTCTTTGTTGATATTCTCATTTTTTTCATATACAGTTTTCCTGATTTCCTTTAGTTCTTTGTCCATGCTTTCTTTTAGCTCTGAGCATATTTAAGACAGTTGTTGTGAAAGCTTTTTGTTATTTATTTATTTATTTTTGGCTGCATTGGGACTTTGTTACTGGGCGCCGGCTTTCTTTAGTTGCGGCGAGCGGGAGCTGCTCTTCGTTGTGGTGCATGGGCTTCTCATTGTAGTGGCTTTTCTTGTTGTGGAGCATGGGCTCTAGGCGCGTGGGCTCAGTAGTTGTTACTCAAGGGCTCTAGAGCACAGGCTCAGTAGTTGTGGCGCACGGGCTTAGTTGCTCTGAGGCATGTGGGATCTTCCTGGACCAGGGCTCGAAGCCGTGTCCCCTGCATTGGCAGGCTGATTCTTAACCACTGTGTCACCAGGGAAGTCCTATTTATTTATTTATTAATTTGGCCACGCCACACAGCTTTCAGGATCTTAGTTCCCCAACGAGGGATGGAACCCAGGCTGCGCCAAGTCCTAACCACTGTACCACCAGGGAATTCCCTGAAAGCTTTTTATAAATAAGGCTTCTGCAGGGATGGTTTCTATCAATTCATCCTTTCCCATTGAATAAGCCTTGTTTTCCTGTGTTTTTTTGTATGCCTTATGATTTTGTTGTTGTTCTTGAAAACTGGGCATTGGATGTTTATAATGTAGTAACTCTGGAAGTCAGATTCTTCTTTCCCAGGGGTTTGCTGTTGTTTTGTTTTGTTTGTGTTTTGATTATTGAATGCTGTAGTAATCTATTTGTTTTGAGACTTTTCCAAACTATTTTCTTTTAAATTTTTTCTGCCTTTATTTATTTTATTTTTTAAATTTTTAAATGTATTTATTTATGGCTGTGTTGGGTCTTCATTTCTGTGCGAGGGCTTTGTCTAGTTGTGGCAAGTGGGGGCCACTCTTCATCGTGGTGCACGGGCCTCTCACTGTCGCGGCCTCTCTTTTTGCAGAGCACAGGCTCCAGACGTGCAGGCTCAGTAGTTGTGGCTCACGGGCCTAGTTGCTCCGTGGCACGTGGGATCTTCCCAGACCAGGGCTCGAACCTGTGTCTCCTGCATTAGCAGGCAGATTCTCAACCACTGCGCTACCAGGGAAGCCCCTCCAAACTATTTTTGCAAAGACTGTTCCTTGTTGTGTATGCTCACTGAAGTCTCCGTTCTTTTAGCTTGTGTTCAGCTAATGTTTTGACAGAAATTTCCTTGAATACAAGGAACTGAAATAGACAAAGAAAAAAACAAAAAAGAGAGAACAACCCCATCTCCTAATCTCTGCAGGCTGCTTCTGTGTTGGAGCAGTCCTTCACTTATTTACTTAGGCTTGCTCTGAACTGCAGGGATTAGCCTGAGGTGAAAGCTTAAGGTCTTTTCAGGACTTTTCTGAGCGTGCATCTTGCTTGGGTATGCATACGGCTGTCTAAAACCCTCCATATACGTGGCTGCTTTTGAGTATCCTAATTTCTCAAAGAGTGTCACCCCAGCTGCTTCTGCAGGCTTTAGATGGTCTATTTTATGTCTCCACCTGAAATATCTTGCCCTAGGCGTCTTGGTTTATAGTCCTCTTGTAGCTTATATGAGCAGTGTGCAAATAAGGTCTGGTCTGCTCTTCCGATTTGTGGAGGGGGGCTGAGAACTGTGTTGCCGCTGCCAAAGCTAAGATCGTCATTGCACTGGGGAAAGGATGAGATAAGGGCAAGAAAAATGCTACAGAATTGTCCTGCAATTTGGAGGTTGGCTTTATCTTGATTGGACATTTATTTGGTTGCTATAAACCTTTGATTGTTTTCTAGAGCTCCTACAAAGTTGGTTTGACAGCTTCTCTTTTTTCTGATGTTTTTGTGAGGGTATAAGAGCTTAAAGCTTCCTAGTCTGCCATTTTGCTGATGTCACTCTGTCCTTTTAATTAAACTTAAAAGAAAGCTATGGTGGGACTTCCCTGGTGGCACAGTGGTTAAGAATCTGCCTGCCAATGCAGGGGACACGGGTTTGAGCCCTGGTCCGGGAAGATCCCATATGCCGCGGAGCAACTAAGCCCATGCGCCACAACTACCGAGCCTGTGCTCTAGAGCCCATGAGCCACAACTACTGAGCCCACATGCCACAGCTACTGAAGCCCGGGTGCTTAGAGCCCGTGCTGCACAACAAGAGAAGCCACTGCAACGAGAAGCCCGCGCACTGTAATGAAGAGTAAGTAGCCCCTGCTCGCTGCAGCTAGAGAAAGCCCGCGTGGAGCAATGAAGACCCAATGCAGCCATAAATAAATAAACAAACAAACAAATATTTAAAAAAAAAGAAAGCAAGCTGTGGTGTTTTTAATTTTTTACAGGTTAATCAGAAGGGCTCAGAGAAGCCACTTGAACAGGCGTTTGCAACAATGGTGTCTTCCTTGGCAAATGGAATGATCAGGTACCTCACTAGAAATCTGTTGTAGGTCTTTTCAGAGTAGATGTGCAGTGCATATATACGTAAGTACATAGATCTCTCTAGATGTATTTCAGTTTGTTTTCAAAGCATGATTTTGTTAGCTTGAAATTTTCTCTGGCATAATTCATGTTGCAGAATAACTTCTTAACAGTTGAATTTTAATTTGAATTTTGTAAAAGTTTAGTCCTTGATTAAAATCCTCTCCTTGAGGCTTTGTGTCGCTCTGCCCATTGGGGCTGGAATTTCAGTTACTCATGATTGTTTGGTGTGGTCTGCCTGGTCCTGACCACCACACGAGCTGGAGCAATTCACCGTTGCATGGCGGCCTCGTCTGGAGCAGCAGCTTGCCCCTCCTGTAAGGCACCAGGCAACAGTTACAAATTCTGTGTAGCCTTGTCAGAAGAGGGGGGATCCTAAAACATAAACAGTTGCCCTGTGGAAGTGTGCAGGGTAATGAGTCAGCCTGTTTGGAGCTTCTGCATCAGGAAACCGGGGTAGGAGGTGGGGGTATACTGTGGTAGCAAGTGGTCACAGGCATTGGGGGAAGACTTTGAAAGAAATGGTACTCGGTTATTTGGGGAGAATTTTTTTTTAACCTACGGAAAATTTTAAACATACACAAAAATAGAAAGAGATAATGAACCTTTGGGGAAGAATTTAAGTCTGTTGTCCAACTCAAAAACTCTAGCAAATTTATCAGACCCTTACTCCATGCCCATTTCTGCCTTCTCATAGTGGAACCTCCCCAAACACACTTGGATGAGTCAAAGAAGTGATTCCTATCCAGGATGTGCCTCAAAATCCTCAGAGGAATTACTCAGAATATACCTAAGACCTGAAAAATCAGAATCACTGGGTTTAGAGTCCAACATGTCTATTCTGGAAAAAGTTTATCTGCTCTCTCCTTTGTACACCCCTGGTTAAGCCCCTGTCTGTGCTTCAGAGGGTTTCTGTAGGTATACTCACCTCCAGAGTTGCCTCTAGTGTTTGTAGCAGCACCTAACTTTGAGAACTTGAGGCATAAGTCAGAGTCTAAAGTTATGCCCTTGGTGTTCCAGGGCACTTGGAGGATACATACTGCTAAGGAATAAACACCCTAAAGCTATTGTTACCAAAATATAATGATGTAAGACATTCTTAGAAGATACAAATGTAATTTTAGAAGGATACAAGCTTAAGAATCCAAATGCATTTATGTGCTAGTGAGCCACTTAAATTCTTCAGGCGAGTCTAGAGCTATGGTCAGAGCACTCCAAAAATAACTCTTACACCACCACTTCTAATGGAGCTGCCTTTGAAAATGCTTCCCCCAACTCCCAGTCTTCCCAAAGTCTGGCCTCACAGTTGGCTAACTTCTGTTTTTATACTAATTTCTAAGTACCCCGTTCTCCCCTGAGATAACCATGGAGGTGATAGAAGCCCCTCTCTTGACCTGCTGGAAGCCCACCCTACATTGATGTCCCTTCAGCCATTGGAGCCAAGGCTCCGTGAGAACAGACACCTAATCTGAATTTTACTCGGTAGATGAGAGTGTAATGTTCTTCTAGTCCTCCTCCTTTATGACTTGACTTGATCCCTGAATAGGAAGTTGGGTAGAAGTGGAATGTGTGAGAATCTCTATGTACCCTGGTGCCCAGGTTCTCTTCATTCTTTCTTCCTCTCTTGACTTTCGGGAGTTGGTTAATGATTTTTCCCCCTCTCAAGGGGCAACATTTTCCAGCTCATAGTAGGACACCTTCCCTGTTAGATGTGTTCTAACTTTGAGATTTATACCTCTTAAATATTAGATAGCTGAAAACAGCCCATTACAGATTGATGGACAAGAAAATTCTCTCTACCACATGTATGTGTGATGTATGGATAGTAATAATGAATATTTTGGTAGGATGAACAGTAACTAACCAGAGTGGGGACCATCCTGCTTCTGTTCTTCTCACAGCCCCTAATACACAACAGACAGTCCAGTCCTCCTTGGACTGAATCGAATTTGACCATTTTGAACATCTTAATTGATCTGAAAACCAAAAAGAGACCCTATTCTTTGTACATGGGAGTAGAGAATAAATATACAGTAGATATTCAGTTGGACAAGACTACTTTATATTAACATGCCTGACTGCTGTACCTGAGCGCACTTCTGTAGCATTTCACTGGGCTTCTTTACTCCTATCTGAGGGCCTCTAGAAAAACGTGAAGATAGAAGAGTGTGTGTGTGTATTTTTTTCCTTCAGTAGATATGAGCATGAGAAGGTGGGTGTGTCTGTGCATGCCTGCATTCATGTGTATATGTATAGTGGTAAACCCAGAGTGAAGGAGGCTCTACTATTCCCAGGTGATACGTATGTAGAGAAGAGGATCAGCTTATGAAGGTATTATTAACAGAAAGAAAATGAATAATCTTCAGTCACTTTCTGAATATCTTTTCTTTTGGTAGATATATTGCCTTTGACTTCCATAAGGAATGTAAAAATATGAGATGGGATCGACTAAGTATTTTATTGGATCAAGTAGCAGAAATGCAAGATGAATTAAGGTAAGCTATGTTATTTCCCTACAGAGGTTGAGGGATGAGGTAGGTGCATATGTTAATCATGTATATTATGCATTATCTGACAGACTTACAGATATAGTTCACTAGGTTGATAGCACTTGTCTATACTCTCATTTGTAGTTTTTTTTTTTTCCCCTGAAAGATGAGACTTGGTGATTTTTAAATATTTAAAAATTCTTTAAAATGACCCAAGTCCAGGTATTTTCATATTTTTATGTATTCTACGCATTTACAAATTTATATATAATTGAAGTTAGTTTGCTACTGTTTTATGTTCAGTTGTTTCCACTAAACATTTTATCACATTTTGTCATTAGCCTACCAAGTCTTTGTAATGATAGCATTTAATGGCTTTTCTGTGTTCCATTTTGTCATAGTACAGTTTCAGTTAAATGCTTTTCTTCGCATCGGGCATCTGGTTTGTTTCCTTTTCTCTTCCTACCATGAAAGATTGTGCTGAAGTGAATCACTCTCGGTATAAATATGTTTTTACTTCTGTTAAACTGTTTCCTGAAATAAATTCTTGGGGGTAGGATAATGGATCAAAGGGTCTGAATATCTTCATGGTACTTCTCACGTGTGTTTACAGTGTTACTTACTGTGTGGGTTCAGATATTCGCTGTACTCTATGCACATGTCAGTCTTTACCTATTTTAAAGCCAGAAGTAGGAATCTGGAAACCAGTCTCATTTTGTTCTGCCTGTGTAGTTCTAATGCACTGTGTAATTTCAGTTACACAGTAACATAGTAAAACTTCTGTAGACATTTGCTCAGCTTTTAAAAAAATATTTTTATACATATTAAGTCATCAGCTATAGTTAGTTAAATCTGCTTTTTTTTTCCTTCTTCTATGAGGTTTTGTTTTGAGCATAGCTAGTGAAGGGGGGTTGACCTATATCATTATTGGGGTAGAGAAACCTTGTCAGAGGGGTTACTTCCTTGGGTTCATCTGTTAATTGTTGCCCCACAGAGTATAAGAAAGAAGGGAGGATTGACACCAGAATCTTTGTCCATTGCTCTCACTATGTTCCACAGGGACAGTAGACCTTTCACCTGTGACTTTCAGATGACCTCTCTGCACATTTGTTTCCAGGGATTTTGGGGGAAGTGGAAAGAATCTGGGCTTTGGGGTCCTACACAATAAGTTTGAAATCTCAGTTTGCCTCCTATTAGCCGTGTGACCAAGGAGCAAGTTAGTTATCTTCAAATCTTGATTTCTCCATCTGTAAAGTGGAGATAATAATACTTATCTCTTAGACTTGTATAATTTAAGAAATAATATTTATGAAACAAACATGTAGTATTTAGTTTATAAGTACTAATGGGGTGCCAACACTCACATGCACTCTATATATACATACTCTAATCAGACTTCACCAGTTTGGCATAAACCTCATGTAGAGTTTTAGTCTAAACACGTTCTTTTAAGCCTTTTTTTTTTTTTTCTCTGCCACGCCTCACGGCATGTGGGAACTTAGTTCCCTGACCAGCGATTGAACCCATGCCCCCTATATTGGAAGCACGGAGTCTTAACCACTGGACTGCCAGGGAGGTCCCTTAAGCCCTTAATTTTAAGGTCATGATTTTTAGCCCTTGGTGAATCTATTGTGTTTCTCCCTCACTTTTTGATTTTGGGGAGTAATTGCAATAAAATTAATATTATCTAGTATTCATTGTATTCTCTGTCCCATATACTCTGGCTAAGCACTTTATATGCATTTTACATTATCTCATTTAAACCTAAGAGCGGGCTAATGGTGGTGCTGTCATCTCCATTTCGTGGGTGAAAAAAATTTAGGCTCTGAGAGATTAGGTTAATTACTTAAAGTTACACAGCTAGTAACTTGCCTAAGGAGCTAAGGGTAGCAAACCAGTTGTTTGCTGCCAAAGTCCATGCTCTTTACTGCCACACTGTGCCAACATTGTCAAATTTTTGAGTTCATAGAATAATCTGAACAGATTGTTAAAAATGACAGAAACATAGGAACTGGTAACCATGGTTGGCTCCAGTGCAGACATCTGGGTGGTTCAGGGGAGAAAGGAAAATGGATTTTTCAAATAATACCCTATTATACCTTATAAATTTAGTACTATTTGCATATATTACCCTTCTTTTTAAAATTCATTTATTTATTTATTTTATTTTTGGCTGCGTTGAGTCTTCGTTGCTGCACATGGGCTTTTCCAGTTGCAGCGAGCAGGGGGCTACTCTTCGTTGCAGTGCATGGTCTCATCACGGTGGCTTCTCTTGTTGTGGAGCACGGGCTCTAGGCTCACGGGCTTCAGTAGTTGTGGCGCCCGGGCTTAGTTGCTCCGCGGCATGTGGGATCTTCCCGGACCAAGGCACGAACCTGTGTCCTCTGCATTGGCATTCTTAACCACTGCACCACCAGGGAAGCCCTGTTACCCATTTTAAGAAGGGATTTTTAAATGTTAAATGTTTTTAATGCACGATATCCAGCCCTTGCTTCAGAGATTCTTACTCAGTTTATTTCAAAGCCAAGCATCTTCATTTTTAACAAACATCTCAGAATTCTGATACAGACAGCACAGGGGACTGTGCTTCAAGAAATCCCGTCGTAGGGGGCATAGGTGCAATAATTATGTCAAAGGAAGACCTCTTCTGGCCTTAGGGAAACACGGTGATGTCCATAGCCATCTTTACAATACTCCCAACTGTCCTTTTTCACATCTCTTGGGTGAAGTGACCTTGATGCTACAGTTGTTTTGAGATAGGGGCTGTCTTGCGTCTTCTGTTCAAACTTCCTTTTGGTCTTTGGTAATCAAATATACCTGAACCGTACATTTCCCATCTGACCTTTTAATTTACCAGTTTTAATAATGTCTCTGACATGGACCTGTGTTATAAGAGGTCTGTCCTTAGTAGGCTTGGCTGACTTTGGTATGAGAGTGTTTATACAAATATGTTTTAGTTATTTTCTAGTGGACTCTGATGGCAAGGTGGTGACTAACCAGGAAGGCGTGTTCCGCAGCAATTGCATGGATTGTCTGGACAGAACTAATGTGATCCAGAGTCTGTTAGCTCGTCGTTCGCTTCAGGCCCAGCTTCAGGTACAAATGCTTTTTTTCTTTTATCAGATAAACAATATAGCAAAAAAGAAACTTCATCTTTAAAAACCAATAACAAGAAACATTCACATGCCCTTGTCCTAACCAAATTCTTTTTGGTTTTGTGTCTTGCCATCCATGGACGTACACTTTGTCCATAACCATGATCAGTGTATGTACACAGTTTTAAATTTTGCCTTTTTGCTCTAGCATTATATGTGATCATAGTTTTTAAGAGGTGCATTGTTGTGCTATAATTTACTAAGCCATTTAGGTTGCTACATTTTTGGCTTATAAATAAGACTATAGAGAATATACCTATGTATATTATTATTAGCTTGAATTATTTCCTTTGGGTTAACTCCTGCTGGGTTAAAGAGAATATATACTTTCCAAGAGGGTTATACCAGTTACCCCTAAGACTAGCCAGCAGTGAAAAGTGAATCTTGCCAGCATTAAATATTTTTATTTAGAAAGGTTTTTTTTTCTTCTTTAATAGTACAGAGTAGTACCTCAAAGTTGTTTTCGTTTGCACCTGTTTTATTGTTTGGCAAGGGATATTAACTCCCAGGTATAAAGTTTCTGACACAGCTTTGCTTTACCAGTAAGACTGTGTTGTTGAGAAATAATAGGTATAAATATTTTCTTCTCTTTATATTTGGAATTAAAAATATGTATATCCCAGATTTCCAGATCACATTGGCATTTGTTGTAGGGAGCAAACAAAATGCATCCCAAATGGTTTCCTGCCTAAATAATTTGTAAACGTTCAACTTTATGACAATTTTATGGGACTCAGGGAAGAATTATGGAGGGAAAATACCTCCCTAAATCCTCAAGTAGGACATACCAAAGGAGTGGTTGCCCTCTTTGAGCATTCTCTAGCTTGTATGGTACTGTGTCCTTGTCAGTCTGTTGGATTTATTATACTTCAGAATATATTTTTCAATAGAAACAATATTAGGAGTGGTTGTTTCCAAGGCTGATTAACAGAAATCTATTTAACTAGGTTCTGTAATCTGTATTTAACTAATTTACATGCTAAAAATAGTATTATAAAACCTAACCAACCTTCAGAGAGTCTTTGGGCAGGAACCTCTCTAGCCTCAGTGCCAGCTAATGTGAGGACTCCAGTTGTGCCTTTCCCCTTCCAGTGAGGGCAGGTCATTGAGCGTGGGCAGGCCCCATTCTGAGGGAGAGAGAGCGAGATGTCATTTGAGGTGAGCAGTGAAGATGGTGGTTCTAAGAGGGTTGCGGGTCCGAGACAAAGACCAAGGCAG
Source organism: Balaenoptera borealis (assembly GCF_965194805.1). Taxonomy (NCBI): domain Eukaryota; kingdom Metazoa; phylum Chordata; class Mammalia; order Artiodactyla; family Balaenopteridae; genus Balaenoptera; species Balaenoptera borealis. The sequence continues at coordinate 46,100,334 of NC_138869.1, read as the reverse complement.
GAGTTCCTAGTCTGTGGTCAGTGAACTCCAACGGGGAGTCCATAGAGAGCTTCGGGATGCCCAGGAGTCCTCTGAGATTATATGCAAAGGGCTGTTTGCGGGGAGGTAGGTAGGTAGCATTCATCCCAGTTCTCAAAGGGTCCCAGGGTTAGGGGATAAGTTTGGAGGTCAGAAGTCTGGAGATGGTGAATTGTGAGGAGGTAGAGGGGTAAAGGCAGTGGAAGGTTGGGGGTGGCAGGAAAGGAGGTAGTAATGGCTGGAATCTTGCAGCAACCTTCACTCTCCCCCCTCCTTTCCCTTCTGCCCCTGTCTCTGAGTTTACAGTCTTGCCACTGTTCCTCTGGTGCTGGGGCTCAAGGGAGAGTGGGGGCTATGGGCAGAAGGAAGCCCAAAGAGAGGCCTTGCAGCCTGGCCTGAGCGGGAGAGTGCTGTGGTCCCCACATACAGGGAGAGCATCTCCCACCTGCAGCCAGGAGCCAGGAACCAGGAACCATGTGAGATGATCTGGGGACTATGCTTTTTCTTCCTAAGTCATATGTGCCGAAATCTGTTACACATAAACATAGGTATGATTCTTATTCCAGAGACTAGGAGTTTTGCATGTGGGACAAAAGCTGGAAGAACAAGATGAATTTGAGAAGATTTACAAAAACGGTAGGTAATTTCTTTAACAGAGGCAAGGTTACTCAAAGTTTGAAATAAATATTTTGGATTTAGAGCATTGGTTGCCATTTTAATCATTATCAGCTGATTTTTACTTTTTTTCACAGCCTGGGCTGACAATGCAAATGCTTGTGCCAAACAGTATGCGGGAACTGGTGCCTTGAAGACTGACTTTACCAGGCAAGCCATGCTTTAAAATCACATTCCAGACCAGTGGTTCACAGTTGTGGTGCATAGTAGATCACTCCGGCAACTTCTAGACAATAGCAACAGCAAACCACCAGTGCCTGGGCCTCATTTCAGACCAGTCAAGTCAGGACTGCGGGAGATGAGGCCCAGGCACTGGTGGCTTCTTAGCATCCCTGGGTGCTTCAGATGCACAGCGGGGGTTGAGAACCATGGCTCCTTAGCTTTTCTCAAAACTTAACTGTGCACCTGACTCACCGCAGTCCCACTCAGCAGGTCTGGGGCAGGGCCTGAGATTCTGTACCCAGGTGATGCTGGTGCTGTTCTCACTGGGTAGTGAGAGGGTAGAATGTTTTGAATTTGTTACACGTGTGGTTGCGTATTTTTCTGCTATATGGATTCCCTGGGGGCAAGATAAGATTTCTAGTCTTCTAGTCTTTTTGCTATTTCATGCCACTTAACCTGGGCTGTGTGTTTCTCTTCTTATTTCTTGTCTTTGCAAGTGGAACTGAGCATTTTTCCTCTTTGTGCCTACTTTGGTAATATTTTAGAAATAGGATACACATTTCTTGGACCCGATATTGGTTTCTGTTGTGAGGTGTCTCCTTCATATATTCAGGGATGTTTTTTAAAAAATCTTTATAATTCACTTATCTCCATACCACATACTTACTGGCTGTAAAACAGTGTGAGAATTTAATATGCAAATCTGTAACTCAAAACTTAACCTCATATTTAACCAGAACTGGGAAGAGAACTCAGTTGGGACTTATAATGGATGGCTGGAACTCACTAATACGGTATTACAAGAACAACTTTTCTGATGGATTTAGACAAGTAAGTTTGTTATTTGATGCTAATTTTTGGTCATTAGGTGGCTGTGTCTTTGTACTGTTCTTCAGTAATATAATCATATCTAATTTGGGAGTTACTAATTTCCTTTTTTTCTCTTCTAGGATTCCATAGACTTATTTCTTGGGAACTATTCAGTGGATGAATTAGAATCTCATAGTCCTTTAAGTGTTCCAAGGGATTTGAAATTCCTGGCTGTAAGAAACCTTTATGTTTTTCAAGTTGTTAAAAGCATTGTGTCTGAAGGTGTAGGTGGTGCCAACTCCCCTTGATATAAAACATTGTATGTTGTTCTAAATGGAACATAAATATTTAAGTTTCCTGAAGGAGCAGATCAGGGAGAGGAGTAAAATAACTTTGGAATGTTTGTCTTCCTTCAAACTTGAGTGTCTTTCGCGGATCCTTTTTAAGTGAGAACACAGACGCAAAGGGAGTGTGAGGGTTTCTCATTTCCGGAGACTACTCCCCCGAGGTTCAGGGATTGCCGGAGGCAAACTTGTGACCTGGAAGTTGACTCCTCTGTTCACCAGACTTTTCAAGAGCCTCTCTGGGGTCTCATTCCAGTGGGCAAGGTGTCCTGGAGTGGAGGGGCCTGGTGTCTGGGTTCTCATCTGGGCGACCTCCCTCTGCTTAGCACTCCCTGGTTTGGAGCAAAGCCATGTTTTTTCAGATCTTTTAACCTGTTCGAAGATTTGGGCAGTTACGAACAAAACTCTAAATAATGATGTTTTGCTGAAAGAAAGATATTTTGTATATTAGATTGCAGAAGGGTTTTATTCTCTTTCAAGCAAAGCATGCATAACTGTACAACCATTGATTAGCATCTTACGTGATGGTTTCTCTTTCCGTTTTCTTTTCCAGTTGCCTATTATCATGGTTGTCGCCTTTTCCATGTGCATTATCTGTTTGCTTATGGCTGGTAAGTCTGCCCTTGTTTCACATTCTTACAGTCATTTCTTAGAATGTTGAACTTTCCTGTACAGCATCTTAAGTTTGCGCCTATTCAGTACTTGATGTTTCCCTATTGAATTGAATGAGTAAAGTGGGCAGATGGGAGGATTAGTCCTTAGATGTGACAGGAGGAAAAATGTATACTCAGTAGCTTGATACTTTTTTTTTTCCACTTAAGCTTTTTAAAATATTTTTTTCTTGCTATCAAAGTAATACATAGTAATTACAGAAAATACAGTTAGGCAAAAAAGAAGATAATGTTATTTATCACCTTGTCTTTCAGAGATAAGCTAATTACTCTTTAACATTGTTTTAATCTTTATAAGTGTGCATTTTTTTTTCAAAAGTGAGATACAAATTTTTTTGTAATCTGTTTTTTCACTGAGCAATATAAATATTTCCCCATGTTCTTTATTTTTAATGGCTGCACAGTATTCCATTAATGGATGTATAATTTATTTAACCAACCACCTATGTTGGACAAATAAATGTTATTATAGATTAATACATTACTTCTTAAATTTTAATAGCGAAATTGCCTAAGAACCTGAGCTAACAAGGTCTTTATTGGTTTTCTTTTTTCTCTCAATGTTTTTCTGTGTTACTAAGTTAATGGAGACATTTTCATCTTAAATGCATATTAAGTAGTGTTCAGTGCTCTGGGAGTTTGAGTGTGTAACACGTTGCATTGTACCTGGGAGGTGCAGCCTTAGGCACCTCCAGTCTCATCCTCTATCCTGAATTCGCTGGGCTGACATTTCTCTGCCTGGCTGACTTCTGCCATCCTCACGCTCCCCTCTCATGAAGTGTCTCTTTGTTCTCCCACACAGACCTCATCTCCCCCTTTCTGATTTCCACAGCATTTTGTGTACCTCTCTTATAGCACTTTCTTCTTTTAACCTTGTCAGCACCTAGGGATTTCTTCTTCAGAGGTGCTGTACTCTTTGGGGTCCTGAATGCACCCAAGGTGTATTTCTGTTTGTGTGGTAGTTATTTGCATACTCATTCGTCTTCCTCACTGAATCAGCAACTTTTTGAAGGCAGAGATGGTGTCTTACTCATTGTTTTATCCCCTGTGTCTGGGATACAGTTTTGCCCTCAGCAAAACTTTGCTGAATTAAGGACTCCTGTTCACCCCCCACAGCCCACACTAATTCTGCCCGCTTCTTGAGGGGAGGCTCAGAACCTGTTCACCTCTGTGATCCCCTCAGTGTTCAGCAGTGTAGGTAGTCATGACACAGGAAGGAGCTGTCCTCTTGTTACTCTAGGGCAGGGGTTAGCAGACGTTTTCTGAAGAGTCAGATAATATTTTAGATTTTGTAAACTACATACAGTCTCTGTTTGCACAGTTTGTTTTTACAGCTCTTTAAAAATGTAAAAACCATCACAGTGCAGAAACAAGCCGAGGACTCTCGAGTGCAGCATCACTGTGTGGCATGACTAGGGGGTCTGTGTCACGTTTGGGGCAGGAAGGAGGAGGACAGGACCAGCTGGCACGTGCTGCTCACGGTTCAGTTCACACCCTAGATCCTTTGACTTCTTTCTTTAAAACATTGCCCGTTGGATGCCATTTTCTGGGAACCACTCCACTGCTGAATTTGTTTTGTTATTTTGGTCTTTTTATATATTCACATTTCCCTGTGGAACCTCTGGAAAGGAAGGGAAGTCAAGACCAAGACTCAGCGTGAACAAACGGACCATTCCTTTGGGGAGTGTCCTAGAGTGGGCTTGTGAGGAACTGCTTTTTTCTTTATCCAAAAAGAGTTTTAAAACCCAGAGCTGTCAAAATTAGCAATTGTGGAAATTTGAATGTTTTCAAGTGAAGAGATATTGGATGCTGTGGATAGTAACATCTCGTGTCAGTTAATTCTTCTAAAGTAATGATCTTTGTGGTGTTTAGATATGACAGTGTCTGATTTCTAGCCCCTACTTTGGTATTTAAGAGAATAGCAAATAAATGCAAGCATGTTCTCTGACAGCTTATTAGGAAAGTGTCTACACCCTGAATTTCCTTTCTGGCGTGCTCTCTTACTGGCTGTTGACCTCTGCATGTTTCCCTGTCAGCAGGTGAGGCCAGTACTATTGCAGGAGAGAAGCAGCACTGGGTTCATCTACTCAAGGAGTAGAACAAAATAGATCTTTTCCCATTGGCCTGCTGCTTCCTTCATGTACTCTAGGCTTTGAAAAAAAATGCGTATCAGGAGAGTTGTGTTAAATATGTTGTTAAAATATGTTGTATGTATTGAGTTTCGTTTTATACACTTTAATACATAACTTTTCTGAAGCATGTATATTTGTAAAGTTATTTTCCATAACAGAAAAACCCGAATGAACTTTCTGGCCAACCCAGTATTTTTTTGTGTAGGCATTTTGGTAGTAGCTGATACCTGTCATAGATAGGACTGTGAACTAATCTATTAGTAATAATTTCTTATAATATTTAAGTATATAATCTAAAACTAATAATTACTATTTGCTTGATATAACCTGAAATTAGTTTAGTCAAGTGGTTCTCAAAATGTGGTCTCTTGACCTGTAGCATCAGCATAATCTGGGAACTTGTTAGAAATGCAGATTCTTGGACGCCACCCCAGGCCTGCTGAATGAGACAGACACTCTGGGGTTGAGCCCAGCAGCTGATTCTTTATCGAGCCCTGAAGTGGATTCTGATGCCAGCCAGAGTTTGAGAACCACTGGTTTAAACCTTAATTGAGAGGTTCTTATATTTTTCCTTTGGATGTGTTTGTAAACTTTAATGTTGTCAAGATGTGCTAAACGGCTGAAAGCTGGATCTAGTATCAATAAAATGACTTGTTATTTATCAGCTCTTTGTTTTTTAAAATCAACAGGTGACACCTGGACAGAAACACTGGCCTATGTGCTCTTCTGGGGAGTTGCAAGCATTGGAACATTTTTTATTATTCTTTACAATGGCAAAGATTTTGTTGATGCTCCCAGATTGGTCCAGAAAGAAAAGATAGACTGAATTTGTGTCTGTGGAAAGCGGCTTGGCTTGGAAGATTCCATTATGCAGAACTGGAGTCTTTACTGACCCGCTTTCCACATCAGCCCAAGGTCTTTTTAAATCCTTTATCCAGAAGCACATCTTGCGCTTGGTGTGGGGGTGATGACTTAGAATTGATCTGATGTTACTGCCTTGATGATCTCTTTACTATTGGGATGGTTATATTTATAATTTGAAGCTATTCTATAATTAAAATGTAACCTCAATTCAGCTCTCGGAATGGAAGGAATCTATTCATTGTCAATTTAATCAGCTGTTGCAGAATAAGTAATATATTTTAAAAAATCTAGCTTCTTTCCTTATTTAAAACAGTGAAATTATTTTTCTAGCTCAGTTTATTGTCACTGTAGAAGCAGTTGCTGTTAGCAAGCATACTTTTCCATACATCTTTGGACTTTTCTTTAGTTTAATAATAAGCTAACTCTACTCTGTTTATAAAATGTCTTTTACATACATCAAGTAGTTGGACGAAATAGTCTGTCACTACATGGTAGGAAAGAGGAGACCAGGGTCTGGTGTTCCTTTGGAGCTTCAGTTGGGCTGCGTTATGAGTTCAGTCAGCTTGAGCTGTGCAGTTTAAGTGTGATGAAAAAGGTTCAGGTGTATTTTATCTTTTTTAAAAGGTGTAAATGAAATCAAAGAATGTGAAGTCTCTCTCTTATGCTAGAGGTCCAAAGCCTCCTTCGTTTTCAGGATTGCCCCAGTGTGGAAAATACCCTTGGCTGGTCAGCTCCTTCCTCCTGGACCTTTCGGTTTCTTGGGGGTCTTTCGTGGAGACATGCAGGCCTCTGAGCGGGTCTTGTGCTGAATCCGATGTTGCACTTGGAGGCAGCAGCTGCTTTTCCACGCACGGTAGTGTTGATGCTTTTCCCTCTTTAAGGGTTTTTGTTAGCTGTCAGTAACAGTGTCTAAAATTTAGTGCTTCCAGGTAGTTACAGCTCTCCAAATCAAGGACCAACTTAAACTTTAATTTATGTGCAGAAATAAATCTGAAAAATACACTCTAGAAGCTGTGCATAGTTCTAATTATAAGTCAGACTGTATATTCAAATTGTAATTATGAGGTTTAAAAATTAGAAAAGTATGTAAGGAAGTATAATTGCCACTATTTTAAAATAGTTCAATTAAATACTGCTACAATATTTGTGTTGTGCTTGAAAATATGTACAGTTTTTTCAATGGTAATACCTTTTCCTGTCCTTAAATATCTCTAAAGAGCGCCTTGATTTTAACATTACCTTTTTTCCAACGTTATCTTTTATAAACATTAATAAGAGTTGTTGCTTTTAGAAACTCTAAAGGAAATAATAGCTGGAAAACCCTCTGTAGCTTAAAGTCAGTCATTAAAACTCACAATAGGGTAAGTAATTAGAACTACCTACTTTTAACTTGTAAATAAGCATAATTCATTCCAAAGAGGAAATATCGAAACTTAGTTCATGTCTACTGTAATGTATTACTCAGATGCTACTGGGCATTTCACATTAAGAACTTATTTCAGTGACCACAACAAAGACCAAATCTGAACTGCTGATGTGGCTGTTTTGCAGTGAATGGGCTAATGTTGGTGCGTTAGATCTTAAGGTATCAATGTTTCAGAACCCTGCAATGATTATATTTCTAAATTAATGTACTGTCCATCCATAAGTGAAAATAAAATGTCATATTCTTTTCTAACTAATGTTGGTGTCATTCCTATACCTTGTCTTACAAAGGGATGTTCTTTTTTATAAAAATCATGCAAAGCAATGTGTGGTCATTATAGAAAAATTAGACAATATAAGTAAGCAAGAAAATGAGTAGCTTCTGAAATTCTACTTTCCAGTTATGGCCACTTGAAAAATTGTGTTTATCCTTATAATTATTTTTCAGTTACAGATATTCCAGGGGAATATTTAGTATAGTGTTCATTAAATGATGTCCCCTGTATACCCACCTCCAAATTGTAATTTCTTTTTCAAAATGATAGAGGCTGTCAACCAAGAAGTGGGACAATATGCTTATTAGAAAACGTCCTCTCAGGCCACAGGAAGGTGTCAGGGAGCACGAGGGAAATGCTGATGTAGACACCTCGGCGCCTAGGAGACCCTTGCATGTGTGTGTGTGGTGTGTGAAGGGGTGTTTTGGGGGGAAGTGGCTTAAACAAGGGTTTGGGGGTTTTTCCTCCAGCTTGCCTAAGAGTCCTGATGTCAGAAGTTTTCCTACTACAGATAAATTACGATAAATCTTTAAAATATTATGTTCTTTGGCACATGGAGCTCTCCACCTTGGCAGTTTGGTTCACCAAAGCCAGCAAGATGGAAGTCACAGTCTTTTTTAACCTAATCTCAGAAGTGTCATCCCATCACTTGTGCCATATTCTATGCATTAGAAACAAGCCACTAGATCAGCTCACTCGGGGAGGGGATTACACAGGGCATGAATACCGGGAGGTGGGGCTCTCTGGAAGTCTGTTCCCACAGCCTGTAAGGAGAGAAAAACCCAAAGTCATGATTCAGAGCTGGTGCTGGAGGGAATCGGATGTTTCCTGTGCTGTGCCTTTGAGGTCTTTTGCCTGTTTCTGTTAGATTGCTTGTCCTTAAAGATTTCTGAAATTCTTTATAGTCTGGAGAGTAATTCTTTGTTGCTTATATGTACTACATATATCTTCTTCTAGTTTGTGGCTTGTCTTTCCATTTTCTTGTGGTTACTTTTGGTGAAAGAAGTGTATAATTTCAATGGTGTTGAATTTACCAAAAGTTTCCTACCATCCCTTGTGCCTGGGTAAGACAACATTGCTCAACTCCAAGGGACTTCTTTTCACATAATTTTGCTTTTTCACTTTAGGTCTTTTCTCCATTCTATAAAGTAAGGAAATGGTCTGTGTCAATCCAGGTAGATCAGATTATGCTGCGGTAACAGATGATCCCCAAATCTCAGTGGCTTTAAAAAAATGAAGACTTATTTCTCACTCATTCTCTGTATCCTTGAAGGGTCTGCTGCAGCTCTGCTACATGACATCTGCATCTTGGGACCCAGAGCGACGGAACAGCTTCACACAGGAACATTACCAGTTGTCCTGGCAGAAAGAAAAGGGAGAAGTTTCTGCTTGAAGGTGACAGTCTCTTCCGTTCACATTTCATTGGTCAAAGCAAGTCGCATGGCCATACTTGAAGTGATGGAGGGAGGAGAGTGTAGCCCCTGGGGAGGGACTGTGTGCTGTCATCCGACACAGGCCCCAGTTTTCTTTTCCCACTGGGTTAACGGGAAGAGTCAGCAGAGAGCCTTCCCGACTCCCTCCGTCCTGCTGTGCGGTGCTGCCACTGTCACACATCAGGCTCCCCTCCACTTGCGGGGTTTTGGCTTTCTGTTCTGTCCCGTTGGCCTGGGTGTTTTCACTGCTGAGAACTCTTCCTCACTCAGCCGTGTCTTGCAGGATGGCCTGGCTCTTCCCTGAGCTCTGGGCCCCCAGCTTCTCAGTCTGTTCGGCAAAGCGTTTTCCTGAGTGTGTTTGGAATAACACGAGTCCTGTGTGCTCAGAGCTGTTTTCTGACAGTAGGGATCTGTGGTGAGAACCGTTTGGAAACATTGGGTTAAACATAGTCAAAGACTTCTCTCAACTCTCGGACTTGTCAGAGGTTTGACTCCCCTAGAGGGGGTGTATGCAACGCAGCAGCACCCAGACTTTTTTGGTCTGTGGAATTTTTTATTTACAGAGCATCTCAATAGGAGCATTCTGTGAAATTGATTTTGAATAAGGCTCGCATGAGGGCGAGCACTCTGGCCTTGGAGTTAAAGAAAACATGGGCTCTAATTTATATTTGAACCTCACTTGTGTGTTGAACTTCGTCTCTTAACTCTAAATTCTTGGATTCTCATCCATATGGCAGTTCCCTAAGATCACACATGCACACGGACACACCCCCCTGCTGAGAAACCCAGGTAAATCTACAGGCGGGAGCTCTTCCTCGATGCCCAGCTCTCATGCTCTGTGTTGGACATCACGCAGAGGCTCCATAAGTGGGATCTCACTGCAGGGGTGGAGGGGGAGAGGCAATTAACAGGAGTCGTGACCTGTGTAATGATTACCACGAATGCCCTGGTCCTGCGTGAACTGGTCAGATGGCCTGTTTGTTCTTAGCGCTTCCCTTTACAGGTTATTCTGAGCATGACTTTGTCTTTGCTTTTTGTTTTAGCCAAAGGCCCAGACTTTTGTCTTTCTTCATTCACCATTTTCAGTGATGTGTGCCTGTTGCCTGTTTACTTTTCTAGCTGTAGGAAGCTAAAGTATCATCTATTAAAATATCATGTTACATTTTATGTCCTAAATTGAGCTCCTGTTAGACTTCGGTTTAAACATAGACTCTGAGGTTAGGAGAAGTAGGAAGTACAGGTTGTAAGTCATGTTTACGAGAATTTAAGATGTCCTTCTCCTGACCTTTTGGGAGCACACATTCTCCTGGGTTCTGTCCAGCTTTACTCACAACTCCATTGCCTACTGATGTCTCCTCTCTGCTTTATCCCTGTTCTAGTTATCTATTTCTGGAAAGTAATCTCACAGTGTTGCGAGTTAGGAATGGAGCCTGGCACAGCTGGGTGATCTCTTCTGTTCCAGATGGCACTGACAGAGTTCACTCAGTGATACTCAGCTGACAGAGGGGCTGGTCTCTGGTCCGTGCTGGTTTGGTGCTGTACAAGGGTGGCTGGAAGGTGGCCCAGCTGGTTCTGTGAGCTGGAGCACCTCCATGTGGCTTTGCAGCACGGTAGCCTCAAGGTAGTAGGACTTCATACCTGGTTGGCTCAGGGCGGCCGGAGTGAGTGTTCCAGCAAACCAGGTGGAAGCTTGCATGGCCTTTTATGATCTAGCCTCTAATGTCCAGTGGTGTCCCTTGCGCCATATTCTATTGGTCGGAGCACTCACAAGCCCACTCAGATTCAGGGGGAGGGACACAGACCCCCCTCTCAATGAGAAAGATGGAAAAGAACCTGTGGCCCTGTCTGAACACATGTTGGATTTTTTTTGTAGGCTTCGGTCCTAAGCCCTCTTCTCCATGTACACACTTACCCCAGGTGATGTCATTTAGACCCATGGTTTTACAATAGCATCTTTATGCTGTGACTCCCAAATATATACCTCTAGACTGGACCTTTCCCAGAGGTTCAGATTCTAATGTTCTGCTGCCTACCAGATATTCCCACCTGATTCACAGGCATCTCATCTCAAACTCAGTATGGTCAAGCAGAGCTCTTTTTTTTTCCCCCCCAGAGCTTCTTGATTTATACTCTGCAGACTGGTTCCATGCCGAGTTTTCTCCATCTCAGGAAATGCCACCAGCATCCACCCAGCAAGTCAAACATTTCACCCCTCTCCTCTCAACTATGCATCCAGTCCATAAGCAAGTCTTGGCAACTCTCCCCTGCCAAAATATAACTCGGACCCACCTATTCCTCTCCATATTAATTTCCAAGTCCATGCCACCATCATCTTTCCCATGGACTTACTGAAGTAGCTCCTGGAATAATTTTCCAAGGTCCCCATCTACAACCCTCTCCAGTCTGTTCTCCATAGCTACAAGTGATCTTTCAAGTGTAAACTAGATGACGCAGGGCCCCACGTTAAACCCTCAGGTGAGATTCTGTTGCTCTTTGAAGAAAACCAAAGCTCTTTGCTGTGGCCTACAAGGCCTTATATGACCTGGTCTCTGCCCACTTCTCCAAGCTCATCTCCCATCGCTCCCCTCCCCAGTCCAACCACAGGCCTCCTTTCTGCTTTTTCTCCCCTGAGGGCCTTTGCACTGCCATTGCCTCTGCCTGGACAGACCTTGCAGCAATTCCAATAACTAGTTCATTCTTCTTCAAAATTCAGTCCACATATCTCCTCCTCGACCACCTGATTGAAGCACTGTCCCTCTCACGCCATCACTTGGCCCATTTATTTCCTTCTTAGAAAAGATCACAGTCTGTAATTATATCATTTGTTATCATTGTCTCTTTTCCCTTCTAGAATCTAAGAGCCATGAAGTCCAGGGACCAGAACTTTCCCCAGAGCCTACACAGGGACTGGATTGTAATATACTCCATAAAGGCTGATCCTATGCAGGTGGGCAATACGAAAGGACACATGATTCACATGTAAGAGACTGGTCAGAAAATTCTGGTTGAGAATTTCATATTTGTAGATGTACTTTTTGCCTTGCAAAAGGATTGTTTAAATTGCTCGTTTTTTTTCTTCCTCTGACTGGATGTTGAGTAGAAAATGGTTGGGTGAATTAATTCTCTTCCCCAGCTTTTCTATCTATAAAGTGGAACAGCCCATAAGTTAATTTTTCTATGTAAAATAACTTATACAGAAATCTAACACAATAGTTTACACGCTCTTTCCACCCCAGGACAGTTCTGAGGTCACACCCAAACCTATTGTGTGGGTTCTCATGGCCTCAGCCAACAAGGGATCCTGAGGTGGGCAGACTGCCCAGGGCGCCTCTCAGAAGGGTTGGAGAGATTCTGCAGCAATTCGGAAGAGCTCACATTCTGTGTAAATCCAGCAAATTAGAATTTTTTCCCCTAATTTCTCTTTTGGATGCTACCCTTCCTGTTATCATGTGATCCTCTTCTCATGTGATGGCCTTCATACACTGCATTGGTGCGGTTTCACTGCATGTGAGGAAGCAAACATAGAGAAGGCAATAGAAAAGAGACCAGATGGATTCTCCTTTATTTTCTTTCTTTTTTCAAAATTAGCTAGTATGTTTACATAAGGAGGGAAAATCTTGGGTTGAGAGGTCTCAAAACAAAACTACATTTCATAAGTGACCAAAAAGACCTAGAGATATATTTGTTTAGGGTTTTATTTATGACAATTGCTAAAAAAAACCCAAACATTTCCCTACCTGATTCTTTAGAACTAAGTGAAGAGTAGGTGTGTTTTTAGTATAATCAGAAAGCTTTCTGGAGTCCGTGTCTGGCTCTAATGTCATTGTACTGCTAAGGGCACAGGGATGGAACGTGCCTTTTTCTCTCCAGCTTATTGGAAGAGGGTGGACAAATGTTAAGATGACTGCTTTTGTGCAGTCCCTAGAAAATAGTCAAAGAATTCAAAGAATCTTTTGAAACAGGACTTAGTGGTTCAAGAGGATTACTATGAAATGTTCTGCTCTTCATGCGTTCTCAGGAAGCAGAATAAAACTGAACCCAAGCTGGAGACATTTTCATCTGGAGCACATTAGTCTATAATAATGGGACTTCATCTATTTGAGTTCTGTGAGCAAAAATTATTCTGGAGAAGTAACTTTTCCATACAATTAGAAATGCTCAAAAGTGCTTTCAAAATTTTAAAGGTCACTTTCGATGTAAGTGTGCCTAAATATATGACACATTTTCCTTCTCTCTTAAATAGGGCCCCGGTTCTCAGATTTGGCAGGTTCCAGGGCGTGGCCTGGACACCAGGAGTTTAAATGCTCCCGGGTGGTTTGAATGGACACTGAGGTGGAGGACCACTGAAGTACAGCAACTGTGAATTAAAGAGCCGCTCTAGAACAACATTTGTGTCTACGCTACTGAGGATACCTAGCATTCAGGGCTGAAATACCCAGGTGATGACCAACCCCCGAGGGGCGGCCCCTGTTGTAAGACAGTGACCAGGGCTGGGGGCTCGGAGGCTGTGACCCGTAAGGATTCAGGAACAGACTCTGTGCTGTGTATTTGCTGCCGAGTGTGCTCACTCTCCAAGCCTTGATAGCTGAGGTTTTCTGACACCGAAGAACCCTCTGATGAGAAATCGGAGGACTGACTAGTTGTGGTAAGTAAATGCTGGTTCATGCATTTTAAAGCCAAGTGATTTTTTTTTTTTTCTTTTCCATTATGGTTTATCACAGAATATTGGATATAGTTCCCTGTGCTAGAGTAGGACCTTGTTGTTTACCCATTCTATATATAATAGTTGGCATCTGCTAATCCCAGCCTCCCAATCCATCCTTCCCCCCACCCCCCCTCCTCCTTGGCAACCACACGTCTGTTCTGTGTCTGTGAGTCTGTTTCTGTTTCAGATAAGTTCACTTGTATCATATTTTAGATTCCACATATAAGTGAGATCATATGGTATTTGTCTTTCTCTTTCTGACATACTTCACTTAGTATGATCATCTCTAGGTCCATCCATGTTGCCGCAAATGGCATGATTTCGTTCTTTTTTATGGCTCAGTAATATTCCATTGTAGGTATGTACCACATCTTTATCCATTCATCTGTTGATGGACATTTCGGTTGTTTCCATGTCTTGGCTATTGTAAATAGTGCTGCTGTAAACATAGGGGTGCCTGTATCTATCTTTCTGAATTATAGTTTTGTCTGGATACATGCCCAGGAGTGGGATTGCTGGATCATATGGCAACTATTTTTAGTTTTTTGAGGAACCTCCATACTGTTTTCCATAGTAGCTGCACCAGTTTACATTCCTACCAACAGTGTAGGATGGTTCCGCTTTCTCCACGCCTTCTCCAGCATTTGTTATTTGTAGACTTTTTAATGATGGTCATTCTGACTGGTGTGTGACATTTTGATTTGTAGTTTTGATTTGCATTTCTCTAATAATTAGTGATGTTGAGCATCTTTTCATGTGCACGTTGGCCATCTGTATGTTGTCTTTGCAGAAATGTCTATTTAGGTCTTCTGCCCACTTTTGGATTGGGTTGTTTATTTTTTGTTGTTGACTTGTATGAGCTGTTTGTATATTTTGGAAATTAAGCCCTTGTTGGTAACATCATTTGCAAATATTTTCTTCCAGTCCATAGGTTGTCTTTTTGTTGTGTTTATGGTTTCTTTTGCTGTGTAACAGCTTAAGTTCATTTAGGTCCCATTTGTTTATTTTTTGCTTTTATCTCTGTTCTCTCGGGAGAGTGACCTAAGAAAACATTGGTACGATTTATGTCAGAGAATGCTTTACCTATGTTCTCTTCTAGGAGTCTTACGGTGTTGTGTCTTATATTTAAGTCTTTAAGCCATTTTGAGTTTATTTTTGTATATGGGGTGAGGGTGTGTTCTAACTTCATTGACTTACATGTGGCTGTCCAGCTTACCTAACACCACCAAGTGGTCTTTTTATGGGCATCAGGTGAAGCTGGAAGTTCAAGACTGCCTAAGACCTTTCTAATGCCTATTCTTGTTATAGGGAAGTTTATGGCATGAAAACGAAGTTTTAAAAGAAAAGCCATCTCTAGCTGATTTCCCAGGTGAATGTTTAAGTGTCTTTAAAGATGTCTGTACAAATCTACTCAAAGAAACTTTGTGTGCTTCAGTGAGAACATGGAATTCAGGAATGTTAGAGCAGTAAGGGACCTCCTCACTTCTGGGATAACCTTGACCTACTTATTGCAGTTAAAAGACAAGAGACGTTTACAAGGTGGACTAGTGCTGTATGATAAATAGTGTGTCTTCACTTACTGGGTGTTCTGTTTGAGAGCCATCTTTCTATACATTTTAGAAAACTTATGTACAGATAAATAATTTAAAACTAAGTTATGGTCATGGTCTTTCCTATAAAGAGTTGGTCATCATATCCAAATATAGCCTTAGGTCTATGGGAAAGCTAGCTTCACTTTCATCCTCATAGAGGCTCTGGCAGCTCTTCAGTGCCGTGAGACACCAGCGCCGAAGGTGGTTTGGGGTTGTTCGTAGAGAGGACTGGTCTTGGACCCACTGAGAGGCCTCAGATTAGGGAAAAGTGACTCCTTTTGTGAGCTCCAAACAAACAAAGGCCTTCTTTCTTTATGGCCAGTCAATCCTATTAGCGAAGGAGAACACAGTGATTGCAGGTTCACTGTGACTGAAAAAAGAACTAATTTTGCATTGATGACATTCAGATTAGTCATCTTAGTTAAAAAACTCCTTTTCAAAATTCTCTAAAAATGAATGCCTGCTAGTATTTTGGGATCTCTTCAGAAAAAAAAAAAATTCCTTAAATTTTATCCCATAAAAACTGTAGTCAAATTTCAGCTCCCGGTGTGCCCTACTTCTAGGACTTTGCTAGAGTCAAGCAGTTGTCTTCAAGACTGGCCGTGAGAATTCTGCCTCCGTGGTGACAGGTAGGAAGCACCGTGTGACTCTGGGGGAGGTGGGGGGGTGGGCGGGGTGGCTCGGTGAGCAGGGTGTGTGTCCTCCTGAGGGAGTCTTCTTTCTTTTCACCTTCCTAATCCTTTCTAGAGAAGACGATGGGCTGAGTGCTTCCGGAGTCAATACTTCCAAAAGCAGCTGAGGCGGCTGGCTCCATCTGTACGTAAGTAGCTGTAAGATAGTGAGCAGCTGATGGCAGTCTCGGGGAAGCCCAGCTCTCAGGCCACGGAGGCTGTGTCTCCCCGCTTGAGGTGGCGCACGATGAAAGTCCCCAGGGCCCCCAGGGGGATGCACATGGTAGAGGAGGCCACGAGCAGCCCAATGATGGCCAGTGCATACGGTGGGTAGTCCTTGGTCACAAGCTGGCCCTGAAGAAGGAACCTGAGTGTCAGAAGAAAGAACCTCCCGTGCGGAACCTTCTGAGGGCACCACCCCCTCCAGGCCTCAGGCCCTCCGGCGGGAGGAAGAGAGCATCTGCGGCCGGGCATCCTTCCACCCGGGGCTGCCCCAGCTCTGCGTGCAGGTCACTAGTGGCTCTGCTGGGCAGACTAACTCCCCCTGTGCGTACTCTTTGGAGCTACCTGGAAAGAGCAACCATGAGAATAATCCAAGGCTTATGATGTTCAAGGCAGCAGCAGGGCACCTAAATGTAGGGGCTACCCTTGCCCAGTGCTGTCCAAACACAGCAGCCACCGGCATAGGTGGCCATTGAGCACTGGGAATGTGGCCAGTGATGCGCAAGAAGTGAATTTTAAATTTTGTTTAATTTTAATGAGTTACATTTCAATAGCCACATGTGGTTATTAGCTTCTGTGTCCAGCAGCACAGCTCTCATCTCAGGAGAAGTGTTGATGGACCTCAGGACTTAGGACTTAGTTGGAAGAATGATGGATGTTTCCCTAAATGCAAAACTGATGAGAAATCAGTTGAGGCCCAAAAGCCAATAAATGCTACGCTACCTTTCCACAAAGGAACCAGAGGACAGCTAAGTCCAGGGAGCAGGCACTTGCTGTCAACCAGAGTACGTACGGTTTGTAAACCAAAATGCCACACGGAGTGTGGCCGCGGGAACCAGCCCACAGACTTCTGTTGCTCATCTGTTGTTACTCTGTGTTCTGTGTGATGAGTACAGGAATTGGGAGGAAACATAAATGATTTTAGCAGTTTGACAGCATAATCCTTTGTCTGCTGAATCTGATACATATTGGGTGCTTGTATTTGCTCTACCTTTTTTTTTAAGGAATTCACTGTTTGTTAATTGCATTTTCCAAAAGTATCAGGCTGCATGGCCTGGAGGAAACACCCTGCTCCTCCACTGCGGGGTGGGAAGCCCTGCTCGGCACCACTGCCAGAACCAGACGCAGGGGCGCCTTCCCAGCCGCGGTGCAGCGTGGAGTGTGTGGATGGAGCACGGGCCCTGTGCACCCTGTCTGCACACTCCACACACACCATATGCTAAGGGGCAGCATCTTCTACCCACAGGGAAAGAAATCCAAATTGGTCAGTTGTATTACTTTCCTTAAAAAGTAAATCTTTTTTATGAGAGTGTGTCTGTGCAAGGACAGCCAAGGCTGACCCTCAGGCCCGGTGCAGTGATACGGCTGTCCAGGTTGTTAAAACACTGATGTGCTGCCCTCTGCTGGGTGAGCAGATGCAGCCCAGCCTCCTGAGTGCCCCCCTCAGTCCCCCGTTCTGTCCTAGCAACTCCAGTGTAAACGCCAGTCCCTGCCCCGCCCAGCTCCTCAGGGGCCATGCCCTCCAGCCTTGCTTGGCCTTTCCTGAGTGGCCTCAGTGGACAGAGGCCACCAGGAAGTTCTGGACGGAATCTCACTCTCTTCACTGCAGCCCATGTTGAAAAACTCACAGCCCAGCTCCGCTGTCCTGGGCTGAGTATTTTTACATACCTGGGTGATGTTTCCATGTTGTGATAAATAACCTACCCCCACCCTGGAGAGAGTTCCTTGGTTTCAGCAAACTAGAGGCCCGTGCTCGCTCACGAGCCTGGGGCCCGAGATGGCAGATAGCTACCTGGGAGGCGTCCCAGGCTTGGTACTGCAGGGTCCCCGTGATGATGTAGTCACTCAGGTAGAAGACGAAGAGGCTGATGATGAGCAGCGGGCTCACGCCGCCCCACATGGCCTTCCAGTACCAGTTCAGAGCGTGTCCAGTCATAGCCTTCAGGTCGCTTTCGAATCTGTTTGGAGGTGGGGAGAGAAAGCTTGGATTATCCATGCTGTTGCAGCCAGACAGTCCAGGCCACACCTCCCCGTCTGCTCAGGAAGATTCTGTGCTGGGCGCCACTGATGTTTGAACACGACCTCTGGGCCGTCTCTGATTCCTTCTGGGGGTCCTGGGGGCAGGGAGGGGAGAAGGGCTGAGGCCGCCACAGAGGGGGCAAAGCAACCACCCATAGGTGAGTGGACATGAGAGGCCATCCTCCTGGTGCTGGCCTGCAGCTGGAGGCGGCTGCTGTACACCAGAGGGCAGCGCCCAGCGACAGTGGGAACAGAGGGCCTGGCGGGGCGCCTGTGAAGCCAGTCCTCAACACCAGGGGACCCCGAGGGCAGCCCTGCTCCACCCCTCCCACCCTGCTGTCTGTCAGCAACTCTCCTTCCCCCTAGAAATGCCCCCAGAGGGGAATCGCTTTTGTCCCCTGAAAGCAGAGCAGGTTTTCTGGGGCAGAGGGAGGCAGGACCAAACCTGAAGGAAGCGGAAGCACCTTGGCCCTGACCCGTTGGAGCTGGCATGGAGCGCTGCTTCCCAAGTGTAGCTGCCTGCAGCCCACCGTTGTGATTTCCATCATCTGGGGGCCTTTTTTTTTTTAATCGACTCTTTTACCTGAATTTAGCAATAGCATGACAATATCCGTTTTACCATGGATTGGATAGGCTAATCATATATTTTTCTGGGACACACACACACAAATGAGTATGGAAAGTATCTCAGCACTTTGGGAAATGCTGACCCAGCCACCTCCCCATTTCCCAGGGGAGGGGACTGAGGTCCAGGGCTGTGGTGTGACTTGCCTGAGGGCACCCAGCTAGTGGCCGACCCAGGCCCAGCATCCGGATTGGTGTCTTACCTCCAGTCCAGGGCCTTTGAAACTGCTCCCCACGGTGGAAGAGGCAGCCATGGGGGAGGAGAGGGGGCCGGGTGAGACTGTCACAGCGGGAACCACAGCCCCTGCCTCTCCTGGACCCTGCGGCGTGTCCATCACCACCTGCCCCCCTGCTGCCACTGACCTAGCAGGACCCTGGGCTGTAGACCACAAAGACCCACATGCATAATGTGAACACCTGGGATTCTCGAAACTACATGTGGCAGAAAGTGTTGTGAGGCATGGCCTTCATGGGTGGGTTTCCAGGGCAGTTGGCAGGGGCGGGGCCTCCTTACCGCCTCAGTCCGTACAGGTAACACACGGCGACCGTCTCCACCAGGACAATGAGCAGCAGGGACAGCGTGGCAGCGTAGTCGTTGAAGATGTCGAACCAGTAGTTGCCGGCCTCCATGGTGAACACCAAGCCGATGGCACAGTTGACGAGGCACACCAGACCTAGGAACACAAGGCCACCTGCCTGAGACCCCGGCCTGTGCACCCAGCTTTCTGTGGGGCCCAAGAGCCATGGACCCTGAGGAGGCGCTGGCCATTCGGTTCATCTGCATGGGCTGTGGGAGCCGTCATGGAGCAGCGCCTCTGCGTGTGTGTGCCACGTGTGTGTGTTGGGGAGCATGGGGCAAAGGTGTTGCGAGGAGTGCCAGCAGGACTTACTGCTGTTAATTCATGGAGCTGTCCAGTAGCGGGGAATCAAACTCGGTGGAAAAGAGAAACTTGTAGGCGTTGCTGTCTAGGGGAATCTCACCCAGGCTATGGGTCTGGTGACTCTGTTTATCCCAGCAACTCAGCCACTGAGCTCATGGGAAGTGAATCAGGGGAGGAGATTTGAGCTGCAGGGCACCCCTCACGGGACCCCCTAGAGAGGATTCACATCTGACCAGAGAGAGGAGTAGGGAGGGGAAGAGAAGAAACGAATGCTTACCCAGCTGCCACTACGCCCCAGGCACTTGCCATGCAGTGGAGCCTTTAGCCTCTGGGGCAGGTTATCAGGAGCCCCCCTCTACAGAGGGGGAAGCCAAGGCTCAGAGATGTCGGGTAACTTTCCCAACATCCCACAGCACAGAAAGAAAACAAGTTGGAATTCAGACACAGGCCCTTCTGTCTCCAGAACCGAAGCTCTGGCCCCAGTCTCTGCTGCCTCCCTTGGGCACCCCACAAAGTATTAGACTCTAAAGCTCCCACCTGCCCTTTCCATGGCCACACCCTATACCACCAGCCAGTGAGCCCCACCGCTGTCCTGAGGGGGACACAAGGAGAACAGGCTCTGTGCCGGAGGGGAGGCTCACATAATGCTGGCTTCTGAGCGCAGGGAGGCTAAGCGCTAGAGGGCTCTGGTGGGAGCTGGGTTTGATGTGGGCTGGGACGAGGGGTTCCGGATGTGGGGGTGAGGAGTCACGGTTCTCCGGACACTGCCAGGTTGCACTGGAGCGGATGGGTGGTGGAGTGAAACGGAGAGGCATGCTTGGATAAACAGGTTCTTTCCCTCACAAGGCAAAGGTCCGCCAACTGCAGAAGGGGTAGATGAATTGTGCTGTATGGTCTTAGGCTGGATTATTACACGGACGGTAAAGAGGATGGGGATGGGGGCATACTGACGGGGCAGGAGCAGGGAGGGGCTCTCTGGTGTGAGAAATGTATGTGTTGTCGTTATGCTTCAGTCAACACAAAGACAAAAGCAGGTTCTCTGCTAGCCTGGAGAGCTTTGAGGGCCATGTTGGGGAGTTTGGCCTTTGCCAAGTTTGGGGTGACCACTTCACTTCCCTGTGATGTGGAGAACCAGATGCATGGGGGTGAATCACGTGTACCAGGTCCCAGATTGCCCGAGAGGAGAGAGCCATGGCAGGACCCCTGTGAGGTTGCTGCAGCCTCTCGGTAAGCCCATGGCCCCTGAGGAAACGCCTCCCTCTGCTCACCTCCCCGAGCCCCACCACCTTCGCTGGCCCACTCACCTGAGATTGCCTCCTTGGGCAGGTAGCTGGAGACGACCTTGCTGTCGGTCAGAGGGGTGAGGATGGCGGCCGTGTTGCCCAGCATGCTTCCAATGCCCAGCATCAGCAGCATGAAGAAGTAGAGCAGCGACCACAGCTGGGACACCTCCATGTTTTTAATGGCCTCCGTGTAGACGATGAAGGCCAGGCCGGTGCCCTGGACAGCCTGCCCACAGGATGAAGACACCAGTTACACACCCGGGGGACTTAGGACTCCTTAAACACACCCAGTGCTAAGCTACTTGGGGAACCTGAGAATCAGCCACGAGAAGCCACATTCTGAGGTTGGATCTTCCATCTGCACACCAGCCCACTCAGGTTGAGCTGGGCTGGATAGAAATGTGAGCTGTCAGGGGCCCTTGTTTGCAAAGTGTGAGGAGACATCTCAGTCAACTTGGAACACTGAGTTCCTCTCTCCTGCCCCAACTCACATCATTATGGATAAAATATAGTAAAATAATGGTTGGATAATTTCTGCTTCCTGTATCATGACTGACTGGGTGTTCTGGGAGCTGAGATAGTGGAGCCACAGCTACAGGAGCCAGAATGGTGGGGGGCTGGCCTGGCTGGCAGGCAACCAAGTGGGCAGGGCTGCTCAGTGGCCGGATGCCTGCGGCGGTAATGCTGTTGTAGGGATACTGAACTGTGGAAATAGAGCCTCAACTCCTGGTTGAAAGGGCTCATGGCGGGGGGCGGGGAGCACCCCCTGGCTGCCAGTAGCAGAGCAGCAGAAGCAGACACTGGGGAAAGCTTCCATTGCAGGTCTGAATTGGGTTACCTGTAAGACCACCAGAGATGATCAAGCAGTGAGCTTGCAACCCGAGATTTATAAACTGACCAGAAAACATGCCACTATGAGTGAAGAGTCAGCAGGAATAAGAACTAAGATTTCAGCACCCTTCCCCTGGAATGGCAGATGTTGGATTGTCAGATTCAAAATATAGGTCAGCTCAACTGCATACCAATGGGGACAATGGTATTCATCCGCCCTGGGTGCAGACCATAAGGGAGTGATCACTTGCAGAGAATTTAGAAACAACAACAGAACCTACTAAAGGTGGCCTGCTTTTTATTACCTTGAGCCAACAGTGCTAAACAGTGTCACTGATAATACATGCCCCCAGAAGAGAGCTGGGATGCAATAAAGGTAAACAAACAAAATAGCAAGCATGCAGGTCAATACAGACACTGTTGTATAAAATAACAATAGCATCCAATTTATCAGTTTAAAAAGAATTAGGGGGCTTCCCTGGTGGCGCAGTGGTTAAGAATCTGCCTGCCAATGCAGGGGACACGGGTTCGAGCCCTGGTCTGGGAAGATCCCACATGCCGCGGAGCGACTAAGCCGTGAGCCACAACTACTGAGCCTGCGTGTCTGGAGCCTGTGCTCCGCGACGGGAGAGGCCGCGACGGTGAGAGGCCCGTGCACCGCGATGAAGAGTGGCCCCCGCTCGCCGCAACTGGAGAAAGCCCTCGCACAGAAATGAAGACCCAACACAGCCAAAAATAAATATAAATTAATTAATTAATTTTAAAAAAATCCGGCTTAAAAAAAAAAAAAAAGAGGAACTTCCCTGGTGGCTCAGTGGTTAAGAATTCACCTGCCAATTCAGGGGACACGGGTTCGATCCCTGGTCCGGGAAGATCCCACAAGCCACAGAGCAACTATGCCCGTGCGCCACAACTACTGAGCCCTCGTGCCTAGAGCCCGTGCTCTGCAACAATAAAAGCCACTGCAATGAAAAGCCCGGCCCTCACACCGCAGAGAAAAGTAGCCCCCCACTCACCGCAACCCCGCGCACAGCATCGAAGACCCAATGCAGCCAAAAAAAAAAAAAAAAAAAAAATCTGTTAACCTTTAAAAAAATAAAAAGAATTGGACATAAAAGGTATTTACAACAGGAGGGGTGAGTGAAAGTGTCTGAAAGTCCTTTTACTGAACTCAAGGTATAGTTTAACTTTAGACTTTGTTAAATATTCATGGAAAATTCAAGTGGAAAAAAGTCTAAATAAATCAATAACCACACAATTCTTGGGCACTGAGCCAAACTCAAAAATAAGTGAGGAAAATTCCCAGGTGCCAAAAACAAAAAAGAAATTTGAACTGAGAGCAGGAACACAAGCAGGCCTCAGAAGTCATCTGAACAGGATCCAGGCCTTAAAGGCAGGGGCTGAGGTCTGGGGATCTGCTGACACCCTGGTAGGGAGGGTCGTGCCACAGGTCAGTGTAAGCAGGGAGGAAGGAGTAACAAAGTGTTGCCTCATCCATGAAATGACCTGGAATGGCTCCACCTATGAAATCAAGGGGCCAAAAAAACTCCAGGGTACCTTACTGGCAAGCAGAGCTATGGGGCTTTACTGTTCCCTCTTCTTGAAAGGCATTCTCTAGAGACACTTTCTAGAGGCAGTCTCTAGAAGTATTTACATTAAATATAAGAATTAGACAAACATGCCCACTCTCATTTGCACTTCCACTGTGCTAGAAAAAAATTCCTAGGATCCGCAGGTGCCATAAGAGTTACACAGAAAAGTAAAGCAAATATATAGACAAATATGAGAATAAGAGAATTCATCAAGGTTGCTAGATAAAAGACCAACACAAAAACTGTTAGCTTTCTTTTGCAATGAAAACCAGCAATGGTAGAAATTGGGAAATGAACGACACTATTTACAATAGGAACAAAACAATAAGGTTCATAGACATAAAGGTAATCAAAGATCTGCCAGGATTTTGTGGAGAAAATTAGTTGCAGAATATAAAAGAAGACTTCAGTGAATGATGAGAAAAAGCCTGTTCCTAAATCAGAAGTCACAGTTGAAAAAATATTGATTGTTCCCAAATTACATTATAGTCAGTGCAATTCTAATAAAAGTTAAAGGGATTTCCCACCCCCCAGTGGAACTTGTCAAATTGACCTGAAAATTAATGTGAAAAATAAAGGTCCTAGGGACTTCCCTGGTGGCACAGGGGATAAGACTCCACACTCCCAATGCACGGGGCCTGGGTTCTATCCCTGGTCAGGGAACTAGATCCCACATGCATGCCACAACCAAGAAGCACGTGAGCCTTAACTAAGGAGCCCACGTGCTGCAACTAAGGAGCCTGCCTGCCTCAACTAAGAGCTGGTGCAACCAAATAAATATTTTTTTAAAAAAAGTCCTAGGGCTTCCCTGGTGGCGCAGTGGTTGAGAGTCTGCCTGCTAATGCAGGGGACACGGGTTCGAGCCCTGGTCTGGGAAGATCCCACATGCCACGGAGCAGCTGGGCCCGGGAGCCACAACTACTGAGCCTGCGCGTCTGGAGCCTGTGCCCCGCAACGGGAGGGGCCGCGATAGTGAAAGGCCCGCACACCGCGATGAAGAGCGGTCCCCACACCGCGATGAAGAGTGGCCCCCACTTGCCTCAACTAGAGAAAGCCCTCGCACGAACCGAAGACCCAGCACAGCCAAAAATAAATAAATAAATAAATAAAAATAAAAGTAGCTATAAAAAAAAAAAAAAAAAAAAAGTCCTAGAATGTTGCTAAAATGGCCACACTACGCAAAGCAATCTACAGATTTAATGAGATCCTTATCAAATTATGCATGGCATTTTTCACAGACCA
This sequence comes from Balaenoptera borealis, assembly GCF_965194805.1. Taxonomy (NCBI): domain Eukaryota; kingdom Metazoa; phylum Chordata; class Mammalia; order Artiodactyla; family Balaenopteridae; genus Balaenoptera; species Balaenoptera borealis. Next base: position 46,075,863 of record NC_138869.1, on the reverse strand, counting down.
GAACAAATAATCCTTTATATGGAACCAAAAAAGACTCAGAATTGCCAAAGCAATCCTGAGGAAAAAGAACACAGCAGGAGACATAACCCTCCCAGACTTCAGAAAATACTAAGCTACAGTAAAGAAAACTGTCATGGTCACGAAAACAGACATATGGATCAATGGAACAGAATAGAGAGGCCAGAAATAAACCTACACACCTATGGTCAATTAATCTTCAACAAAGAAAGCAAGAATTTACAATGGAGAAAAGACAGTCTTTTCAGCAAATAGCATTGGAAGCTGAACAGCCGCAAATAAAGTTAGAACACACCCTCACACCATACACAAAAATAAGCTCAAAAAGGATTAAAGTCTTAAATACAAGATATGACACCATAAAACCCCAGAAGAGAACATAGGCAAAATATTCTCTGACATAAATCATACCGTTTTCTTAGGTCAGACTCAAGGCAACAGAAATAAAAGCAAACCTACCAATGGACCCAATCAAACATAAAGCTTTTGCACATCGAAGGAAACCATGAACAAAAAGACAACTACGGACTAGGAGAAAATATTTCAAAATGATGCAACCTACAAGGGCTAAATTTCAAAAATATACCAACAGCATGTACAACTCAACAATAAATCAACCCAATCAAAAAAATGGAAAAAAGACCTAAAACAACACTTCTCCAAAAATATATATATATATGGCCAAAAGGCACAAGGAAATAGTTCAACATATATAATTATGACACAAATACAAATCAAAACTACAACAAGTTGTAACCTCACAGCAGTAGGAAAGACAATCAGCCTGGTCAAAAAAACCCAAAAAGTCTACATACAATAAATACGGGACAGTGTCTGGAGAACAAGGAACCCCTGTTAGCGGGAAGGTAAATTGGTAAGAGCACAATGGACAGCAGTAGGGAAGGTCCTTAAATATTGAAAAACAGAGCTCCCATAAGGTCCAGCAATGCCACTCCTGGGCAAATATCTGGAGAAAACCATCCTTCGAATACACACATGGACCCCAACAGTCGTTGAGGTAAGATTTACAATAGCCGAGGCATCGAAACTACCGAAATGTCCATCGAGTTGAATGAATGGATAAAGAAAACGCCATACGTGTCACAGTGGACTATTAGCGAGAAAACAGAACAAAATCATGCCATTTGCAGCAACATGGATCAGGAGGTGATCTAACTAAGTCCAATAAGTCAGAGTAAGACAAATATATCACTTACAGGTGGAATCTAAAAAAGGATACAGATGAACTAATTGACAAAACAAAAACAGACTCATAGCCTTAGATAAGTAATTTAGAATTACCAAAGGGGGAAGTTGCAGAGGGGGGAGAGAGAAATTAGGAGGCTGGGATTAATACATACACACTAATATATATGTATATATATAATTATAAAATAGATAATCAATGAGCACCTACTGGAGAGCACAGGGACCTCTACTCAACACTCAGTAATAACCTATGTGGGAAAAGAATCCGAAAGAGAATACGTTCTTGTATATGTATAACTGAATCAAGCTGCTGTAAAACTCAAACACAGCATTGTAAATCAACCATACTCTAATAGAAAATAAAAAATAAATTAAAAAAAAAAAAAGCAGACTATATTGCCCTGAGGCCTCGGTGACCAGGACTGGTGTGACATTCTTGGAGCCTGAGCAGGCTTGGGATCCAAGGCTGGGCTGTCACGGGGCTGAGGGAGCTGGGGAGGATGTGCCAGCAAACGAGCCCCCCCCCCCCCCTTGTATCTGTGGTGCCTGGTTCCCTCTGCATGGGACCACAATCTCTGGATCCAGATGGGTCCTCCTACTGCTGAAGCAAGCCTAGTGCACCCAAAAGATGGTGGACCCGCTGGGAGGGAAGAGCTGTGAAAAGACACCGGATCTCCACGGCTCCTGCTGGTGGTGTTCCTACCTCCAGCCTCCTTCCTTAGAGACGCCCCACCTACGAACCACATCACCATCAGCATAGCACTACTGTAGGGACTGGGAATCAGTCTGCAGGGTGAGGGGGGTGGGAAGTATCCAGACACAGGCCCTTGGGGTTTTCTTCGGGCATTTTCCATGTAATTTACAACCCAGAACATGGCTTTCTCTAAGCCTGTGGTTGCCCGAGTTACCAGAGTGGGGGCATGAAGAAATGCTGCCGCCTTGTGGCCGCTTCTCATAACAACATCCTTAAAACGCTGCTCATGGTCACTTAATATTCACAAGGCCTGCCGGGCACTAAATGATCACTGCTCTCAAGAAATGTCCTGTTGCAGGTAACGGAAAAAGAATTCAAAACAGGGCCGACTTTCAAGAAAACAATTTCAAGAGATTAACTTTCCTCACCCTGTTGTGTTTTTTTGTTTGTTTGTTTTAAAGCACGTGAAAAGATGTTCAACGTCGCCAACGAGTAGAAAAATGTAAATCAAAATGACAACGAGTTATCCCCTGGCACCAATCATCAAAAATTCTCCAAAGAATAAATGCAGCAGAGGACGTGGAGAAAGGGGAACCCAACAATGCTGTTGGGAGGAAGGTAAATTGGTAATACCCACAATGAAGAGCAGTAGGGAAGGTCCTTAAAAATTGAAAAATAGAGCTCCCATAAGATCCAGCAATCCCACTCCTGGGCAAATATCCAGAGAAAACCATCCTTCGAGTACACACATGCACCCCAGTGGTCATTGCAGTAAGATTTACGATAGCCGAGGCATCAAAACTACCGAAAATCCACCGAGATGAATGAATGGATAAACAAGATGTGCTGCATATACACAGTGGACTATTAGCCAGAAAACACAATGAAATCATGCCATTTGCAGCAACATGGATGGATCAGGAGATGATCACACTAGGTCCAGTAACTCAGACACAGTAAGACAAATATGATATCACTTACACCTGGAATCTAAAAACAGATACAAATGAAATAATTGACAAAACAAAAACAGACTCACAGCCTTAGAAAAGAAATTTAGAGTTGCCAAAGGGGGAAGTTGCAGAGGGGGGAGAGAGAAATTAGGAGGTTGGGATTAACACATACACACTAATATATATATACATATATATGTATATATGTATGTATAAAAATAGATAACCAATGAGGACCTACTGGAGAGCACAGGGACCTCTACTCAACACTCAGTAATAACCTATGTGGGAAAAGAATCTGAAAGAGAACAGGTACATGTATAACTAAATCAAGCTGCTGTAAAACTCAAACACAGCATTGTAAATCAACCATACTCCAACAGAAAGTAAAAATAAAATTTAAAAAAAAAAAAGAGGAAAAAAATGCCTACTATATTGCCCTGAGGCCTCGGTGACCTGGGCTGGTGTCACATCCCTGGAGCCTGAGCAGGATTGGGTCCCAAGGCTGGAGTATGCTGGGGCTGAGGGAGCTGGGTGGGAGGATGTGCCGGCAAAAGAGCCCCCCCTGGGACCTGTAGTGCCTGGTCCCCTCTGCATGGGACTACAATCTCCAGATCCAGGCAGGTCGTCCTACAGCTGAAGCAAGCCTAGTGCACCCAAAGTACGGTGGACCCTCCTGGGTAGGAAGAGCTTTGAAAAGTCACCTGGTCTTCATGGGTTTGGTGGTGGGGTTCCCACCTCTAGCCTCGTTCCTTAGAGGCGCCCCCCCTACGTACCACAGCACCATCTGCATAGCACTTTTGCAGGGGTTGGGGATCAGTCTGTGGGGTGAGGGGATGAAGTAACGAGACGAGACGTAAGCCCTCGGGGTTTTCTTAGGGCATTTTCCATGTAATTTACAACCCAGGAATACGACTTTCTCTAAGGCTCTGGTTGCCGGAGTTACCAGAGTGGGGCATGAAGAAATGCTGCCGCCTTGTGGCCATTTCTCATAACAACATCCTTAAAAGGGGGCTTATGGGCACTTAATATTCGCAGGGCCTGCTGGGCAGTAAATGACCCCTGGTCTAAAGAAATATCCTGTTGTAGGTAACAGAAAAAGAATTCAAAACAGGGCCGACTTTCAAGAAGCCAATTTCAAGAGTTTAGCTTTACTCACACTGTTTAAAAAAAAAAAAAAGCACAGGGATAGATATTCAACATCGCTAATTATTAGAGAAATGCAAATCAAAACTTGGACAAGGTATTATCTCGCACCAGTCAGAATGGCCATCAGCAAACGTCCACAAAGCATAAATGCAGAATAGGGTGTGGAGAAAAGGGAAGCTGCCTACACGCTGCTGGAGGGAATGGAAATTTGTGACAGCCACTATGGCGAACAATCTGCAGCTTCTTTAAAAAACTAAAAATAGAGCTACCATACGATCCTGCAATCCCAGTCATGGGCGTAATCCCAGAGAACACCATCATTCAGAAAGACACATGCACCCCAGCCTTTGTTGCAGCACTGTTTACAACAGCCAAGACATGGAAGCAACCAAAATGTCCATTGACAGAGGAATGGATAGAAAAGATGTGGTGAATATATACGATGGAATATTACTCAGCCATAAAAAATGAAATAGTGCCATTTGCAGCAACAAGGATGGACCTAGAGATGATCATCCTAAATGAAGTAAGTCAGACAGATAACGACAAATATCATGACATAATTTACAGGTGGAATCTGAAAATTGATACAAATGTACCAATTTACAAAACAGAAAGACTCTCAGATTTAGAAAAGAAACTTACAGTTACCAAACGGGAAAAGTGGGGTGGAGGAGGTATAACTTGGGAGGTTGGGATTAACATATACACACTAATATATATAAAAGAGATACCAACAAAGACCTACTCTATAGCACAGGGAATTCTACTCAACACCCTTTAATAACGTATAGGGGAAAAGAATCTGAAAAAGAATAGATCTATGTCTATGTATAACTGAATCAGGTTGCTGGATGTCTAAAACAAACACAAGAGTGTATATCAACTATACTCCAAAATAAAATAAAATTAAATTCAACAAAGTTTGAAAAACTAAAGTATGACAGAAATGAACTTATCTATGAAAGAACAAAAGACATACATAGAGAATAGACTTGTGGTTGCCTAGGAGGGTGGGGGGAGGGTTTGATTGGGGGTTTCAGACCTGCAGATGGAAACTATACATATAGAATGGATAAACCAGAAGGTAGTATTCTACAGCACAGGGAACTATGTTCAATATCCTGTAATACCCCATAACAGAAAAGAATATGAAAAAGAATATATACGTATAACTGACTCACTTTGATGTATATAAGAAAGTAACACAATACTTCAATTGTTAAAAAAAAAAAAAGTTGCCAGCATAGCAAATATAATTCTGTAAAATATAAATAAAGGTGATTTTAGTAGCAAAAGTTTTGTGGAAAAACCCAAATGTCTATCAGTAAGGGAATCCCTAGGGAATTCCCTGGTTGTCCAGTGGTTAGGACTCTGGTCTTCCACTGCCGCTGGCCTGGGTCCAGTAAACTGTAGGATATTTGAATGATGGAATAAAATGTAGCTCTTACAATGAATGAATGGGAGTCCATATGTATCACCAGAGACAAGTCTCAAAAATGAAATGTTGAATGAGAAAGATATCTCCCAGGACCTCTTATTTCTAGTTAAAAACTGTGAAGCAAAACAACAATATAACTCATAAATATATACGGGTAATAAGGACGTCAAAATGAAGGTTCTGGCCTCTGGGGAGTAGTGAAAGCTTTGCGGACAGTAACAAAGGGGATTTTACCTTTATCTCTGAAATGTTTTCTTTTACATCAAAAAAATCTGAGCCCAAAATGACAAAATATTTACAATTTTTCATTCTGAGAGATGGATAGATGTGTGTTTGTTATATTATTCTTTATACTTTCCTCTATTTTTAAATTTTAAAAAGAGAAAATTTAAAGGAAGAAAGGACACAGGGAACCCAAAGGAACTGTGTAGAGACTGGGATTCCTGTGCAGCACTTGGGGAGACTAGTGGGCAGAGTTCTCGTCCTCTAAGAGGCACAAGGAAGATATATAGATATATATATAGATATATATATATATATATAGTTGTTGTTGTTTTGGTTTTTTTGTTTGTTTGTTTTCACACCACACACAGCATGTGGGATCTTAGTTCCCCGACCAGGGATCAAACCCGTGGCCCCTGCATTGAAAGCGTGGAGTCTTAACCACTGGATCGCCAGGGAAGTCCCGAGTTTTCCCTGATTTTCACGGGATGTGCATACCCCTCAAGTTGCACTTTCTCTAGAGCAGCTCCCAGAGGGCCCTGTGAAGCGTGTGGGGAGAAGCAAGCCGAGAAACCTTACCGTTTCCAGCTCCGATTCCAAGCTGCAGTTTTTAATCTGTGGGAACACCTCGCTGTACTTGCTGGGGTAGGCAGACGCCAGGTAACTTTTCACCTCCTCCAGGTTGCTGACTGTCAAAAAGCCATCTTCAAGGTCGAAAGAATTGGTCAGCAGCAGAATCACCCTGCAGAGCAGAGCAGCTGATTGACCTTTGCTGATTACAAAGGCCGCTGTCACCAAACCCTCTGCCTCTTCTGATTAGGTGAGGTCGCTCCAACAAAGGGAATCTGCTGACTGGTGAGCTTTTAAAGGGCAGGGTGATTGTGAACGGCTTTGAAGAAGCCTCAGATAGGAACAGTGATGATCAAAGGAACCAAACCCACGCAGCTGGGCTATTTTAACCTCTGGACCAACATTGTCTGACAGAACTTCCTGTGATAATTGGTATGTTCTCCATCACTGCTGTCCAATATGGTACCCACTAGCCACATGTGGCAACTGAGTACTCGAATGAGGCTAGTGCAACTGAGGAACTGATTTAAAAGAATTTACATTGAAATGGAAACCAATTTAAATCAAAATTTAAATCAATTTAAAATTTTAGTTAATTTTTTTAAACTTATTTATTTTATTTTTGGCTGCACTGGGTCTTCATTGCTCCACGCGGGCTTTCTCTAGTTGCGGTGAGCGGGGGCTACTCTTTGTTGCAGTGCACGGGCTTCTCATTGCAGTGGCTTCTCTTGTTGCGGTGCATGGGCTCTAGGCGCGCGGGCTTCAGTAGTTGTGGCTCACGGGCTTAGTAGTTGTGGCTCGCGGGCTCTAGATTGCAGGCTCAGTAGTTGTGGCGCACAGGCTTAGTTGCTCCGTGGCATTTGGGATCTTCCCGGACCAGGGCTCGAACCCGTGTCCCCTGCATTGGCAGGCAGATTCTCAACCACTGCACCACCAGGGAAGTCCCCCAAATTTTAGTTAATTTTAAATCAATTTACATTTCAATGTTTACACTAGCACCTTGTGGCTAGTGACTACTGTATTGGACAGCACACCTTCTGGATGATGTTTCTTATATTTTGGGTAAGGGGCAGCAGAAAGTAGATCCTGCAATCTCCATGACTCAGCTGGAGAGCTCTTGGTTACTTCTGAGGTGGGGAGATGGGGCAGAAGAAACTAAGGTTTATCTGTTGAATGCCCTATTGGTGCTAAGTGCTTTGCATACACAAAACTGCCCTCATCCCTTCAGGCAGACGCCGACTTGCCTCATGCTCATCAGCTGCTGGTGGTTCTGATTTGAACCCTGGATTGAGGACAGCAAAGCCTGTGCCCTTTGCCCCACACCCCTTGAATTCTGGTGCCTGCCTCCTCCCAGGGACCCTTTCAGCTCTGGCCTTTGGAGGTTCACTGCCCCCCCCCTTGAGGCCTGGGGCCCACCGTATGGCCCAGGCTTACTTGTTCAAGCAGCTTTCGTAGTTGAAGGTGGCCTTGAAGCCGTAGATGGAGAAGGTGACGACGCTGGCAAAGATGGAGGTGGAGCTGTTGATGATGGACACGATGACGGTGTGCTTCTGGCAGTCGTTGGAGGGCTCGTTGTAGCTGGCGAAGGCGATGAGGCTGCCGAACCCCAAGCCGAGCGAGAAGAAGATCTGGGTGGCTGCGTTGATCCAGGCCTTGGGGTTGGCCAGCTGCTCCATCTGGAAAGCCAGCGGGGACAGTGCTGGAGAGCCCCGGGTGGGAATCCCAGGCTCTCAGGTCAGCAGGGGGCAGGAGGCCCGGAGAGGGGAAGGAACTTGCCCGTGGCACACAGCCAGCCAGAGGCAGGCCTGGGCCCCGAACCCAGCTCTCCTGGCCCCATGCGTGCCCAGCCCGGTCCTCAGCAGATAAAACGCATCCTCATGTCCTACCCTCCACTGCCTCTTACCCACAGGAGGTGTGCAATTGAAAAGTGTAGGGTAAAATAACTTTGAAAGGTTTTGAGCCCCTGATCCATGACCCAGGCACTGCACGGGTCTGGGCCTCCAGAAATGGCAGTGCTGGTGTCTAGGTCTGGGTTGTACCCCAGCACTAATATTAGGGGGCATTTGGAAGGTGATGGGGGCACTAATGGGGGGGTGCTGCCAAAGTCATTTTGTTTCCAGGGACCAGATTTGCTAAATGAATAACTTGCCCTGCCCCAAAGGCAATGGTGGCCTCCCTTGATTAGCATCAGCTATGGGGTGACTGGGGAGCGGGGTGCCTGGGACCGGATCACGGAGAGCCCTGCGGAGTATGGAGGCACCGCTGTCGGGAGCGGGGCGCGTGGAGGTGCGAGCAGGAGGGTGAGCTGACTGGCGTGACGCTCCTGGTAAACAACTTGGTGCACAGGCTGGAGGGAGGGTTTGGGGTGAGACTGGGGTGAAGGCCAGATGTGGGGCTGGGGTAGCAGTCGGTTGGGGGCAGTGAGGACGAAGAGGAGGGTGGACGGAAGACTTAATGCCCCAGAATTAGCAGGGCAAAGGGACTGCCTGTCTGAGGACGGAATCCACGCCCCTCCACTGCCTGGCGGGCTCACACCCACCTTCCCCGGGTCCACTACTGTTCCCCCCACCCTTGGTCTTCCCCCTTCCACCCATCCTGGAAGGTGGCAGGATGCATGGGGGTGCCCTCGGGACCCCTCCCCTCCAGCCCATACCTTGGGAGTGAACATGTATGCCAGGCCGTTGGTGGCTCCGTGGAGCGTGAGGCCCCTGACCAGGTAGATCATGAGCACGCAGTAGGGCAGCAACGCAGTGAAGTACACCACCTGCGGGCACCAGAGGGCAGAGTCAGCCTCCTGGAGATGCAGTGACTACAGGGCCCTTTTGCCCAGGGCAGACCCGCCATCCCCCTGAAACACCATGGCACTGTCTTGGCTGTTCGGGCTACTGATAGCTGGAAAGGTATCGAGATTCTTGGTCAGGCACAGGTTCCGAGTTTGGGAAACTGGGTGGTGGGAGGTGGATGCCCACGTGTGTGACCACCAGGAAATCTCTTATTTAGTGGAGACGAGGGAACAGGTCCTAGAGACCTCTGTCCTCCACCCTCCCTTCAACCCGAACTTCTTCCAGAAAGGATTTGAGGCAGCCCACAAAAATACATAATCACATCAACATTTTAAAACTGCTAGATAAAGATATCTGTGTAAAAAGAAAATGTGGGCAATCCAGTAAGATAAGCCCAAAGAAAAAGGCAGCCCACAGAATAGGTGTGTGAGGTGCTACCCAGTTTCTGAGCCAGATTGATCTCTGAGCTTCCTCGTGGCCCAAGCAAAGCAGGAAGCACAATCGCTTACAAGATTTATATTGTCTCTGAAAGGAAAAAAAAAGTCCAAGAGGTTGGAGGAATGTCAGGTATCCCCAGGACTGGGGCCTGAGAGAAGCTTAGCCATGGGTGCCATAAAGGAAAAGTCTTGACACTGGTGTCCCTATAATAAATACAATAGAAATTCAGTGATTTTTTTATGAAAGGCCTCACTTCCAGAGGCTTTAAAATTGCACATCAATGGAATTTTTTGTGAACCAAAACCTTTCCCTGCTGACATACGTCATGGGTTCAGTAATGTTTTATCTTTGGTTTTCATGGTGGATTTAGAAGTAGCCTCTCATATTCTGGGTAATTTTAACTTTTACAAAGCCTTACAATAGGGACCTTCAAGTGCATGGATGCCCATCTAGGACTGGAATTTCTTTTCTGTATATCAACTCGTATGTGCACAAGAGCCCCATATATAAAGCAATGAAATACTTTGCAAGTTTTTTTGTTCGTTTGTTTGGTGAGAGCAGTTCCCTTAATGTTTACATCCTCCTATGAGAAATATAGCTGGTGACCCAAGTCCAGATGAGCCTGAGTTGCACCTGGCCCTCCATTCCCACTGAGGTGTGGCACCCATCTTCCCATAAATTTCCAAGGCCACCAGAGTGGTGCTCTGTCCCCTCTCACCCTGGGAATGGCAGGCAGAAGCGGGGTGTGTCTACTATGATTGCTTCTTAACTGAAAATATTGTACTTGAGATGAGTAATAAATCCACCTGAGATTACAAGAAGATAAGCCAGGTCTGAGGTGGAAATGGATAGGTGGAAAGAGAGGGCATCCGGCGAGTGAGCTGAAGGAAATCAAGAGACAACAGGGGAGGGGTGACCCATGTCCATAACCACTGGACACTTAGAGGACACTTAGAGCAAGCCCTTGGAATCTCCCCCCGTCCCCTCAGGTGAACAAGTTTCCCGGAAGGCTCTCTGGAGTCGAGACCAGGCTGGCTCACTTCTCCCCCATCAGGGAAGCTGGCAGGATTGCTGGACACATGATCCAGCCTCAACTATTGGGAAAAACCATTTCTAAATAATCTGAAAAAAAAATCTTGGAGGGGTAAAAAGCAGATTCCAGCAGAGAAGGCCAGGATATGGCACACAGTCTTTAACAAAATTAATCCCCGTAAATAGAGCTGTTGGAGCTCATACAACTCAACAACAACAACAAAACACAACCCAATCCAAAAATGGGCAGAAGACCTAAATAGACATTTCTCCAAAGAAGACATACAGATGGCCAAGAGGCACATGAAAAGATGCTCAACATTGCTAATCATTAGAGAAATGCAAATCAAAACTGCAATGAGGTACCACCTCACACTGGTCAGAATGGCCATCATTAAAAAGTCTACAAATAACAAATGCTGGAGAGGGTGTGGAGGAAAGGGAACCCTCCTACACTGTTGGTGGGAATGTAAGTTGGTGCAGCCACTATGGAAAACTAGTGTGGAAGTTCCTCAGAAAACTAAAATAGAGTTGCCATGTGATCCAGCAATCCCACTCCTGGGCATATATCCAGACAAAATTATAATTCAAAAAGCTACATGCACCCCTATGTTCACAGCGGCACTGTTTGCAATGCCCAAGACATGGAAACAACCTAAATGTCCATCGACAGATGAATGGGTAAAGAAGATGTGGTATATGTAAACAATGGACTATTACTCAGCCATAAAAAGAATGAAATAATGCCATCTGCAGCAACATGGATGGACCTAGAGATGATCATACTAAGTGAAGTATGTCAGAAAGAGAAGGACAAATACCATATGATCTCACTTACATGTGGAATCCAAAATATGACACAAATGAACTTATCTACAAAACAGAAAGAGACTCACAGACATAGAGAACAGGGGAGGGTTGGATTGGGAGTTTGGGATTAGCAGTTGCAAACTATTATATATAGGATCAATAAACAACAAGGTCCTATTGTATAGTACAGGGAACTATATTAAATATCCTGTAATAAACCATAATGGAAAAGAATATGAAAAAGAATATATATAAATGAATCACTTTGCTATACCCCGGAAACTAACACAACATTGTACATCAGCTATACTTCAATTTAAAAAAATAACTAAAGAGAGCTGTTGGGACACTTCTATCATGGAGAGAGGTGTGGCTTAAGCAGAGGAAATAGACACTAAGAATGAGTAAGTTTTCATGGCATGACATGTCCTCATCTAACAAGTTTCTAAATGATCTGGAAAAGGGATGGCCTCATTAAATCTCCAAGTTTGCAGATATTGCCCTCGGATCTTTTGGATCATGGTCATGATAATCTGGCATAGACCAATTGAAGAACTTTTTTTTATGAGCATAAACTATCGGGAAGCTTCAAGACGGGACAGAGTGAGTTGCTGCAGACTCGAAGCTTTCGCCAGGAAGGTTCACTAGTCCCTCGGCTCGGCGGTGAGATGGGGTGTTGTTAGGGCTAAGATGCTGGCCACCGCAAGGTCTCGGGAACCAGAAGATGTCCTACTAGGCATGGTACTGGGGCATCACAGGACACCTAAAATACCGCGGGTAGTTCTGGTCTTGATGCCTCAAGAAACACATGGTGGGGCTAGAGGAGGCAACTCAGATGGCCAAGAGGATGAGGACAGGTGGATTCTTGGGACCTTCAGAAGGGAAAAGCTGCGGGATTAAGTCATGAAAAGTGTCGGCAAACAGGAGGTGGCTCACCAAACCGAGATGATGGGGAGTTTCTGGAGCAAAGCTGGGTCTGCCTGGCTCCGCCCTCACTACTTGGTGCCCTTGGGCGGGACTTTACCTCTCTAAGCCTCAGGCGAGTGGGACGGTGAGATCTACCATGAAGGACTGAAGATTGAAGCAATGTGCATGTCTAACCCAGGGTGAGAGGAGTGACTGAGTAAGAGCAGGGCACACGGGGGGTTCAGAGCGCCTGCTGCAGCTTGAGAGAGACGGAAGATGAGGGAAACTCTCCAGGAAAACTTTCTACGTGGAGCAGATTAAAGAAGTGTCTCAGCCCCAGCAGGAGTATAAACCTGGGGACACACCGAAGAGAAAAGGTTTCTATATCAGGCCCGACAGCTCTGGAGGGTCACTGAAAGCAGCTTAGACCAAAGCTGAGTTCTGAAACTCGGCTGCACACCAGCATCACCTGGAGAGCTTTTAAAATCCCAGTGCGCAGGGGGCACCTCACAATGATCATTCTGGAACCTCTGACGGTAGGACTGAGACAGCAGAGTTTTAAAAGCTCTCCAGGTGGTACCACTATGCAGCTAGGGTCAAGAGCCGAGGGTGTCTTGGGGACATCTGCCAACGTGAAAAGTTTTCAAAGCAAGGAAAACTCTGTTTAGTTGCTTGGCACCCCTTGGGTGGTACGGGTTTGGGGCTGGGACAGAAATGCTCATCGTTTTAGGAAATGGGAAAGTCCTCATTTCGAGATTTAGGGTTGTGACTTCGAGCACCGCTGGCCATCTCTAGAGTCACTAGCAGGTGACTCGTGCCAGCATCCCTGTCCTCGCCCTCCGCCCCCAGCGCAGCTTCTCGCCATTGTCCGGGGCCGGGGCTGACCCCCCACCCCGCCACCAACACACACACACACACACACACACCGTGCCCCCGTCCCACCTTGCCGGTGGACTCCGTGCCCCGCAGGATGCACAAGTACACCAGGAGCCAGGCCAGGATGAGGCACAGTGCCGGCTCCCACTGCACCGCCCCGCTCTCCTGGATGGACGGCGAGATGTTGAGGGTTTTCCGGTACCAGAAGTACTGCGTCGAGGAAGCCTTCTCACACTCCTCATCGTAGCCCGTACGGTTGCCATTCAGTGGGCACACGGACCACGGCAGGGGATCCTTTGGGATCAAGACAAACGTTATACACAGAGGTGAGGACTGAGGCCAAAGGTCGGGGTGGGGAGGACGGGAGGTGGCCCTGAGAGGAGGCTCCTGGAAGAGGACGCTGGTCCCCAAAGGGCAGGCGGCTGAAGCCCCTGAAGGCAGACAGGGAATCGAGGGGTTTGTCACGGGCACGGATGGGGCTTGGGCAGAGGGGTCAGGCAGGGAGGGGCTCCACACTCCCAATCTACCGAATTCTACAGTGGGTCTGAGAGACCAAATCAAAGGGACAATGGCCAGACCATCTTTGACAAACGAACTCTGACCCACAACTTCTGCAGCCACCAGCCCAGGAACCCAAACCACAATTCCTGCAGTAATCAGCCCAGAGTGGACACGACTCGGTCACCGGCTGCAGCTTTCCAAACTTGTGTTCCCTCTAACTCAGGACCAAGTGGAAAAAGCCAAATACGCTCCCCTAACCAATCACACAGCTACAGTTTCCATGCCAGCATGCTCCAATCAGGGCACACCTGCAGCCTTCCGTTTCCCACTAGCACGATTTCCCGCTCCTCTGCCTGTCCTGCCTGGAGTTTCTGCCAAATACGAGTGAAGGTGCTGACCTCCTGCTAACGAGCTCCGGATAGACAGCCTCTGCTTGCTCTCATTTGGGTGGTCTGTTTATTTCCACAAGCCCCTAGCGAGTCCTAGCATGAATAAGACTTGGGTCTTGCCCTCACTAACTGGTGGTGGAGACAGGCGTTTCCTACAACGGGCACTGGGTTTGGAAGTTAGAGGGGGACGCAGTTCAGCCCCACCACAGCCGTCTTCTGCATCTAAGACAGAGACAACCCAGCACTGATGACTTCCTTTGAGCCTGAGTCAGGCTACACCCGTAGCAGTTCCACTCCTGGACTTTGTAGATAGAGCCAGTAAGAGCCTCTTCTGCTTCAGCTAGTTTGAACAGGGCTCTCTGTCACTTAGAGACCAAAGAGCCTACATGGTGCATGTACAATGAACACGACCCAAGGCCAAGAGCTAAAGAGAAGCTCTGAGCTGAATGGGGGAGGGTGTTAGGTAGATTCTGGCTTGGAGGGGGAAGGGGGTCCCACCTCTGCTCTGCCAAGACCAGCCCCTCGTTGATCAGATTTCATTAGACAAAAACTCTCCACTGACAGAAGCAACTCTAACCCCATTGGGTTCAATCCCTATATTTCACAGAAAACAGAAATGAGACCCAACGGCATCACTACCTGATGGGCCAGGGCCACTCTGCCCGTGAGTAGCTGGAGCCCAGGTCTGTCACCTGGAAAGTGCTTGGGACCCATGCTGGTAGGACCCCTGGCAGCAACAGGGGGCCCCTCACCCGCTAGAATATAAGAGCTGGTTTCTAGCTTCGACCTCAAATATTTCCAAAGGCAACCACCAGCAATTCCTCCTCTCGAGAGGTGGCATCCACTGCCCCTCCCTGTGAACCTGGGCTGACCTGTGTCTTGCTTTGATCAACAGAATGCAGTGGAGTGAAGCTGTGTGACTTCCTGGCCTTGGCGTCCCAAGGCCTTGCAACCGTTACTTTCACCCTCTTGGAAACCAGCTGCCCTGTACAGACACTCGGGCTTGACGGCTGAGCGAGGCGGACTCGTGGAAAGAATGGCCACGTGGAGTGAACTGAGGTGTCTGGCGACAGCCAGCACCGAGCCCCTGTCAGGTGGGAGGGTCCCTGTGGACCTGAAGCCCAGACCACAGTCCCCTGGGTTTGCCTGGCCCGTATGGGACTGACTGGGTCCATTCACTGGACCGTTGCTGTTGCCAGCCCAGCCCAGCCTGACTGCCAACGTTGGCTACACGTACATGACTTAATCACTCGCGAGGAGGGGAGGCTTTAAAAACTCGGATGCCCGGCTGCAACGCCAGTGACTCGGATTTCATTGGTCTGGGGTAGGGCCCGGGCCTCAGAATTTTAAAAGCTCTCCCAGGTGATTCCAGCAAGCAGCCAACATGGAGAAGCTTTAAAGTACAGAAGGACTTAAATTGACCAATTCTCAGCACCCAGACTCTCCCCCTCTGAATCAGTGGGTCAGGCAGGGATCACTGCATCTGTGTTTGTAAGAGCCCGGTGCTCCCGCAGGGAAAAGCTGGAGAGCCCAGCCTGGTGGGAGGTGGACAAGAGCACAGACCCTGTGGCTAGGCTGCCGCATCCAGCCTCCCGGCTACTCAACTCCCCTCTGCCTCTGGTACGCGCTGTGTCAGCACCAAAGAGTGCGGTGATGATCACACAAGGGAATAGTTCTGAAGTGCTTGTGACTCTACCTGGTCCACAGCAAGTGTGAGTGTCTGTTGCCGCAGGTACTATCATTATGATGTGACCATGAAGGAGGCTCCAGGGCAGAGGGGATAAGGGAGAGGCCCATGGATCTCTGAAGGCTGGAATGAATAGTCAAGTGATTTTCAGGAATCACTGATTTTCACGCTTCTGAGGGTTAGGAAAAAGTACTCCCTTACTTGAGACACTTTAGTTTTGCTTTTAGAAAGTGGTCAGATTATCCTGATTTGTTACAAGACACGTTGCTTCCACCTTTGGAAAACTGTCTTAAGTATGCAGACATATAGTGCCTGAGACATGTATGGCAACCCCTTAATTGGAACGGCATTGTGCAGTGCACAACCTGCCCAACCATATATGACAGCCCAGCACAGAGGAGGGAAATGGTTACCAGGCTGGAGAGTAGAGGAGCTGCCCTCCACCCAGAAGGCAGAGGACAGGCAAGGCTGTGGCTAGTCTTCATGGAACTCTAGGTTGAGCCAGGGAAAGGATGAGGGGCTACAGCTGTGCTCAGGGCAGAGTCCTTCCTGTCAGGGACATGCACAGGGCATTTTCCAGTGAGATGACCTGGGTGGGGTGGACTGGGAAGCCAGAGTTGGGTGTGGATGTAGCACCTTCTGAGCGTAGATGCTGACTCCTGATTATTGAGGTCATTAACCCAAGCATTCCTTGGGGCCCCAAAGATTCAAGGCTGTGCCCAAGTGCTCCAGAGACTGGCCTCACAAACTGGGGTCAGTTCATAGTCCATGACCAGCCCCATCTAGCTTTTGGACCTTGGAGATGGGGTCTGTCCCATGAAGGCTTGGCTCAGTGGCAAAGGGTAAGGCATCCACCCCGTGAGCTCCTGTCTCCTCCCTCTCTTTTCCTATCTCGGAGGAGGCCGAGATGGAGGAGGCTGCTGGGAGGCCGCAGGAGTGGGGTCCCTGATAGTGAAAGGCAGACTCCGAGGAAAAGAAGTGAACGTGGGCAGTGGACGGGAAGTTCCCATTTTGGATATGAAGACCACCTCTCGGTGTGGAATTAGGGTCCTCTCTTCTCTACATGTTCCATTTCCTTCCATATTTTCTACAATGAGCATCAGCTATGGTTATAATCAGAAATGCATTTTTAAAATGTTTAATCTTGGGAATAGCTGCTATTGAGAACTTTTGTAGAGAAAAGGAGGGCCCCAGCCTGGAGTCAGAAACTGGGAAGGACAAGTGATGAGAGGCAGGAAGGGGGAAGAGGAGGGAGGCTGGCACTGTTACGCTCAGTGGGTGGAGCCCTTCCCCATCAGTTCTCTCCACAGGTTTCCCCCTGGGCCCCCTCTGCAGTGGTTCTTAATATTTTGGGGGGGGGGTCACATCCTTCAGAGAGAACCCGATGAGAGCCATTGGCCTGCTCCCCCAAAATGTGCACATACATCACACACAACAGCAGGGGTCCATGGATCCCTGGCTCAGAAGTCCTCCGCTTGGTTGGGGGCGCCCAGCCTCCCCCAGCCCTTCGCACCACTTCCTGACAGCTCCTGACTCCCTCGAGGCTGCTGCCCCCATGCTCCACCCATGCGCCGGCAGTGGGCATTCTGTTGCCCTCCCCCTTTCCCGCTCTGACCCCTGCTCGGGTGCGCTCACCTGGAAGGAGTGGAAGAGGTACCAGAAGGCCCAGGCGTTGATGACATTGTAGTACATGGAGAGGAAGAAGGACACCACCACACTGGCCACGCCTGCAGGGACAGGACGCAGAGGGTGCTGAGGACGGCCCCTACCCCGCCTGCCTGGACCGGGCAGCGGGGGTCCCGCCCAGAGCCCCCAGGACACGCCTGCAGTGCCCGCCCTGGGACGGCAAAACCAGGTTCGTGACCTGGCACCTGCGAGCACTTTCTAAGGGTTAGTCTCTTCCACTACCTCCCTCCCCATCTTCTGGGACGTGAGGCCTGTGATGTTCTTTTGATGTGCTTAGGTCCTCACAACGATGTTGTGAAATGCGACGTTATGCCTACTTCGCAGAGAGGGAAACTGAGACACAGCACTTGCCCAACACCACACAGCTATTAAGTGGTACAACTAGGATTCGCACCTAGTGTGAGAAGCACTTTGTCACTGATGCCAGACATAACAGTTGCTCTCTCCTTGGCTTACCTGAAGCTGGGTCACTTGTGCCAAACCCTGCCCAGCAGTGGCAGGGAACAGGGTGTGAGGAGGTGTGTCAGGAGTGGAGGGGATGGGGGCTACCCCTGACCTGGTCAGGCCTGCCGGGAACCAGTGGGGGTGTTCGGGGGACCCGGGGCACAGAGAGGGCTGCTCCACAACCAGTGGTGTTCTGGAGCTGGTCCTCACCAGCCCTGAGAGCCACTGTGCACTTCTCTGCCCAGCCCCATGCTCCAGGACATCTCCTTAGAAGTTGACGGTGGCCGTGGTGGCAGTAGTTACACCACCAGTATCAGTAAATGCTACAACCAGGCCTTCCCCTCCCCCCCCACCTCCCTGAGCTGGTTGTTAAACATTCACCAGCATCCCCAATTGGCACCAACATCTGGTATTTTTCCTATTCAGCAAATGCTGCCTCAGAGAAGCCCTCTGTGATTGATGACTCGGGCCGATTGTAAAACCACACACCTCTGTGTTAAATATTAACAGCCATTCAAGATGAGGAGGCAGTTCGATTTGGAGGTGATTTGTGAGGCCACCAGACACAGTTCTTCTGCATCTGAGACTAAGTCACGCCCAAGTTCATATCCTCCTTGCTCCTGAAACTTTCCTGTCCCCCTTTCTGCCTGGGGGGTGGGAGAGGTGAGCAGAACAGACCGTGGCCACTGCTGGTCAAAGTTCAGCAGAGGAGCCCCGGCCCAGGAGGGCCGCACAGGTCGGGCAAAGATCTCCCGCGGGCACCCCGGACACTGGCTCAAAGCAACTCAGGGGAGGCAGGATGGAAAGCAGTGCCCCTCTTGCCACCCACTCTGCCTCGGCCTCCATGCACTGGAGATGTTAATGGCACCCACACCCTCTCTGGTGCGATGAAGATTAAATGAGCCCACACACATACACAGACAGGCCAGCACCTGGCACAGGGCAGGGGCTCACTGACAGAGGGAGCCGTTGTACGGGTTCCCAGAATGGTTGCTGGACAGGACACTGAGTTACAGCTCCTTTCTTGGGCAGCTGTTTCCCTGTTACAAATGAGCAAACTGAGCCCCAGAGAAGAGAAGCAATGTGGCATCAGTTCCCCAGAGGCTGTGCCTCCTCCCTCTCTCACCGTCCTGTGGGTAAGAAATCCGGCCCCTCTCAGCCCACATTCTATGGCACCCCTCCTGGGCCTTCTGCCCGCCCCACTCAAGGGCTCTCTCTGGGGCCTCATGCTTGCCCCTCGCTCCAGCAGCTTTGCCAAGGGACTCCCCCCGTCACCTTCTCCTGCCCAAAACACAGTCTGGGGGTCCACAGGCGGGAGAGGACTGGGGAGCACACACTTACCAACGCCACTGAGGTAGGGGCTGATGGTCCTCCAGGCGCCGATGCTGCCCTGGCGCATGCGCTGCCCCACGGCCAGTTCCAGGTACAGGAGCGGCATGCCCTCCACGGCGAGCATGATGACGTAGGGCACCAGGAAACTACCTGTGGGTGTCCAGGGCCGGAACCAGGCCGTCACCCAGGGCTTTACTCTGGAACCCACCTAACCTCTGCGCAAATGGCCTTCCACCCACCCTCCCGACTTTCCACTAGTCTATTCATCCTTCTACCTTTCCATCCGTCCTCCATCCCTTCTTGTATTTTGTCTTTCCCTCGGAATCCATCTTCCTCTCTTTCTACTCATCCTCCACCTTCCACCCACCCGCTCTTCTGCCTTTCCCTCCATCCGGCTGTCCTTCTATCCTTTTGTCTTTCTATCCATCATTCCATCCATGGGTGACGTGCAGCCACATCGGTTGTTAAGATCGTTAAATACGCCCGTCCTGGGTGGTAAACTGCCACCATGCCAAGACCCTTGAGCGCCTTCCTCAAGGCCTCAGCTGCCCCAGCCCCTCTGCCAGAAACCCCCATTCCATTCCTACTGTAGCAACTAATAGTTGATCAGAGTCTGGACCACTGAGTGGTTAAATGTTTTGAACATCACCTCTGAATCCAGTCAGCCAGCCACCCACCCCCACACACTTCCTTTGGGCTTCTGACATGGCCCAGATGGTGCCCCACGGGAGGTAGTACATCAAACAACTGTTTTCCTAAACGCTTCCTCTGGGCCGGGCCCTGAGCTGAGTGTAGGATGGATGGGAGAGTAGCAGCCCTGCTTCCTGCCCACGAGGGATCACCTGGGCACAGGAATTTCAGCTGCTTCAAGATTGTCTGGAGCCACAGAATACTCCTCTGGGCCTTTGTCTTCAGAGATGAGGCAAGGGCTTGCTATGTATGTGTGGAGACAAGGAGGTCCCCGATGGACCGAGCCCAGGCCACCAGCTCCCTTTACAGAGCACCTCTGTTGGATGTACATCCGTTTTATACAGTGGCCTTCAGCCTAAGTTTTCATTTTAATAAAGGGTATTATGACTAGTTCAAATTTTAAACCCACTGGTTCCCAAGGAGCCATCTGCAGACAATGGCCCTTGGTGATAGTGGGGAGCCAGGACGTGTGAACGGAGCTACAAAAGGCCCCCCCACTGCCAGACACATGGACAGAGGACGGCAGCCTGCTGGGGCGTCCCCCACCCCAGCTGCCCCACTGCTTCTCCTGCTGGTCCCGCCCCCTCCTCCGCAGCCCCTCGGACATCCCTCCCCCAGCTCCTAGCTCCTTGGCAGTGGACCTGAAAAAAGGTTCACTGGGAGAGGAGGGCAGGACTTCTGATTAAAAGAAAACCCTGACTCTACAGCTGCAGGAATTAAAGGCTGGTTACAGAAGGAACTGGCTCTGGAAGTATTAAGGTAAACAACACAATACGTATGTTCACTGGAACATCTAATATTTACAAAAATGCCTCCATTGTACATATGTGCTGTCCTATAACCCACTTTTCTCTCCCGACAGGATCTCACAGTCATTCTCTCGACCACACCATGTACCTTCCCATCACCCCTTAAGAAGCTGCACAACATTCCACCGGGAGAATGAGCCTAGAATTTCTTTCATCACATCAGTCCTCAAGCACTTAGGCTGTTGCCAGTTTTCTGCCATCAAAGACTGGTCCACATGTTTGATTATTTCCTCGGGACAGAAATCCCAGAAGGAGAATGGCTGGCACCAAGGCCAAGCAGGGCCCCCGCAAGGCCCTCTCACCACGGAGAGAAAGGTGCCAGCGTGTGCTCGGGAGAGCGGGCCCCACATCACCGGACCTCCGCACTCCCAGCTTCGTCCTCCCTGCTCACATCAAGGCTACGACGAATCCTGCCCCCTCATTTCTGGACCCTGCTCTGAAGACTCTGCCAGACCCTGCTCCCTTCCTGCCCAGCAGGGAGGTGTTGCAGCATCTTACCCAGTTCCTCTCAACAGCAAGGAGTCCACGAGGCTGTCAGGAGCTCCCACCCACCATATACCCATCAATACAGGTTGCGTTGGCACAACCTGCCTGGAGCAGCATTCGAACCCTCAGTGGTTATAAGAAAAGATTATTTTCACCCAAGGTGTTAAACAGTAGCCACAGGAGGCCTGGCAAGGTCCACGGAAGGTTTTTCTTTCACAGAGCCTGCTTGATGGTCCACTGCCTGTGGGAAGGTTGGACATTCAAGGTGCCCAGATGGGTTCCTTAGCGCTGCCCTTCAGTAATTTCTATTGCCCCTCCCACTGCCCAACCATCCAAACACACAATCCCCGTGGATCTGCTCTATGATCATTTTCTCAACAAATTATGCTAGAACATTGAACATCCATATGCAGAAACAATGAACCTCAACCCATATATCACATTTTATACCGAACAAAAGCCCTCAAAATGGATCATAGACCTACATGTACAACTTAAAACTGTAAGATTTCTAGAAGAAAACACAGGAGAAAATCCTTCTGACCTTAGGTTGGGCAAAGATTTCTTAGATACAACATCAGAAACACTATTTGTGAAAGAAAATATTGATAGACATTGATAAAATACCAGACTTCATTTTAAAACTGTGCTTCATGAAAGACATTGTTAAGAGGACAGACAAGCTACAAACTGGGAGAAAGTATTTGCAAAACACATTTGACAAAGATATCCATGTATCTTTAGATCTAGAATATATAAAAAGTCAAAAATGGAAAAGAACTCGTTCAAAAATGTACAAAAATATGAACAGACATTTCACTGAAGAAAATATATGAATGGTAAAATAGCACATGAAAAGATGATCAGCACTGGTGTTCCTTAGGAGACTGCATATTCAACCCACAATGAGATGACACTACACACCTATTAGAACGGCTAAAACAGGAAATGCTGACAATACCAAATGCTGACGAGGGTTTGGAGGAACTCCCATACATTACTAGTGGGACTGTAAGATGGTTCAGCCACTCTGGAAAGCAGTATGACAGTTTCTTATAAAGTTAAGCATACATTTACTGTATGACCAGCAATCCCACTCCTGGGTATTTACCCTAGAGAAATGAAAACTTATGTTCACACAAAAACCTATACATGAACATTTACAGTGTCTGTATTCACAGTTGTCATAAACTAGAAACAACCTCATTGTCCTTCAGTGAGTGAATGGATAAATAAACCCTGGTACGTCCATACAACGGAGTGTTACTCAGCCAATAAAAAGAAACAAACTACTGATTCATGCAGCCACATGGGAGAATCTCAAAGGCATTATGCTAAGTGAAAGATGCCAGATTCACAAGGCAACGTACTGTGTGATTCCATTTATATGACATTCTGGAAAAGGCAAAACTATAGGGAAAAAGACAGATCTGTGGCTGCTGGGGGCTGGGAGTAAGGAGGGGCTGACTACAAGGGGACATGATTGTGGGGATAACAACTGCCTGCATTTGTCAAAATTCATATAACTGTATGCCAATAAATAAGAATTTTTCTGCATGCAAATATACCTCAATAAAATAATTTTGTTTTGTCATCAGTTTGAGAACAAGTCCATTAACCAACCCTCTTCCAACTGGACTGTTCCCCATGCTCCTTTTATGCAAAAATTCTGACCCTGGCTCTGTATGAGGAGACCCTGGCATCAGGGAGAAGCTAACAGGGGCCTGGAAAAGGGTGCATCTGCTCCCATACATCTCAATGGGGCAATAGTGTGGGAGACTAAATCCAGCCACACACTCTTTGCAGCTGCTCCCGGGAAGAGGTGGAGTCTACTTCCACCCATGGATCTGGCCTGGCCCTGGGACTTGCTTCGTCCAGTACAATGTGGGCAAGAGGGCACCATGGTGGTTCTAGAGCCCAGACCTCAAGATACCTTACAGCTCCACCTTCATCCTCTTGGAGCATGGCCCTGAGACCACCACGTATACAAGCTGGTCTAGGCTACCTGGGGATGAAGGGCCACATGGAGGAGAGCCGAGGGGCCCAGCCAACTCAGCACCAACTGCCAACGTGTGAGGGCACTTCCAGCCCAGCCCACCCACCAGCAAATGTAGCCGCGTGAGCCAGGCCTGATGAAACCAGTAGAGAAGTGCCCAGCCACTCACAGAAGTGTGAGAAATAAACTGTTTTAGCCATGACTTTTTTACCTCTTAATACTTCAGTATGTCTTTCCTAAAAACAAAGACATTCTCTTACATAATCCCAGGGCACTGAGCAAAAAAATCAGGAAATTAACACTGATACAGAATTATTTTATCTGCAGACCTTACTGGAATTTTATCAATTATTCCACTAATGTCCTTTTCCTGGTCTCAGATACAGCTCACAATCGCACATGGCATCTGCCACGTCTAGTTAGCTTCCTTTAATCTAGGACAGTGCCTCAGTCTTTGTCTTTCATGATCTTGACACACTGGAGACACTAGCCAGTTATTCTGTGGAATGCCCCTCATTTTCAGTTTCGGCAGGAACACTAAAGTGACCTGGTTCTTTGTCCAGAGGGACATAATGTAGATTTGCCCCATGCTTGGAAATGTTAACTTACTCACTAGGTTAAGGTGGGGTCCACCAGGTTTCTCTGCTGAAAGTTACTATTTCCCCTTTGAAATGACTACGTATCTTGTAGGGAGATATTTTGAGACCAGGTAACTATCCTATTTCTCATCAGACCTTTGCCCACTACTTTTAGCATCCATGGGTAGAATCCTGCCTGAAACAATTATTTACTGTGTTGGTTGCCAAATGGTGGTTTTCTTATTCTATCATTCCTTCCAAGTCCTTCAGTTTTAGAGTGGTCTGTCATGCAGAAACAGGTAACAGAGGCACCTACCCAGCCCTGTGTGGATGGCCTGTTACCGAGTCCAAGCTTGTACAGCTCGCCACACACAGACCAATAAAATCGAGATGAATTGCTAGGGCAAGGAATAGCGACTTTATTTAGAAAGCCAGCAGACCGAGAAGATGGTGGACTTGTGTCCCAAAGAACCATTTTGGCTGACTGAGAATTCAGACTTCTGTTATACTAAGACGGGAGGGAGTAAAGCCAAGTATTCCCTGGTTCCGGTCAGCCTCTGGAGGGAATGTGTTAATTTCTTCCTGCCTGCAGTCATTCACAGGTGGACCTGGTCAGGATGTTTCCTGTGAGCTAAACAAAGGTATTTTAGCTTTACGTTCCTTACCCAAGAGGCAGGGTTCCCAGAGATGGGCCATTATGTGTAACTTAAGCTTATAGGCAACATCCCTTTAGTGATTAACTTGTAGTAGAATACAAAGGTTCTTCCTTATTACAATTCCCCACCGTCAATGTCCATTCCACAGTTTTGTGGGGAAAGTGATGAAGACTGCTCTGGCTACTTCCGGCTAAATGGGGCAACGAATATTCCTTAGAATCTTTCCTTTTTTATCTCCAAGTATTTGAATGTGATGAAACCCCTTAGCACTTTGTTGTCTAATTTGTAATTGGACTTGAGTTTTGGTTCCAGTTCCCAATACATATACTAAATTCCTGTGCTATTTATTTGGACAAAATTAAATAGGTTGATGCTTCTCCAGCTACAATGAAATTACCATTTACTTCAGTTGGATAGGCAGACCTGTTGGAGGCAAACCTCATGAACAGAGGTTAGTATAGTGCCCAAAGGTTTAACATAGTTGGCAACTGCTAGGTCTTTTAGAGCATTTATAGATTCTCTCGCCTGTGCAGACACCTGAAATGGCCTACCACACAACATTTCAAAGGGACTTATTTTAAGCCTGCTTCTGGGAGCCACTGATTCACAGCAGGGCAACTGGTAAGGCCTTATCCCAAGTCAAATTAGCATTCACTTTCTCAGTTTTTCCTGTTGATTGTGGTCTCCAGGACGAATGTAGTTCCAATGCCTTAATCCAAATTGGGATAATTTCCTCAAGGAGGGCTTTAACCAATTAAAGAGTACTGATTTTAAAAACTAAGAACCTTACACTGCCACACACAAAAACAAATGGTCCACAAAACATTCTCCTTTCCTTCTGAAGGTTTTATGATGCATTGTTATCATTAACCAGTCTTTTACTATTAAACTTAAATGGTCAATTGAGACAAGCAGTTCTGAGACCATCCTTCCACCACTGATTAAGACTGGGGTGGCAGGTATTGGGGAATAATATTCACTTAGCCTTCTGAGCTTTCTGGGCAGACTTGGTGACCTTGCCAGCTCCAGCTGACTTTTTGTCCACTGCTTTGATGACGCCCAAAGCAACTGTCTCTCATGTCACAAGCAGCAAAATGGCCCAGAGGAGGAGAGTCAGAGAAGCTCTCAACACACATGGGCTTTCCAGGAACCATATCAACGATGGCAGCATCCCCAGATTAAGAACTGGGGGCCATCTTCCAGCTTGTCCCCCAGAACGATCAATCTTCTTCAGCCCAGCAAATTTGCAAGCAATGTGAGCTCTGTGACAATTCGGTACAGGTGCACGTGCAGCACTGATTTGGCCTTGATGGTTCAAGATAATCCCCTTGAGCTGTGAAGCCAGCTGCTTCCATCAGCGGGTCGCTTTTGCTGTCATCAGCCACACTGCCACAACAAACACCTTTGACAGACACGTTCTTGACACACTGAGGCCCACACTGACCCCAGGAAGGGCTTTACTCAAAGCTTTCTTTGTGCATTTCAACAGACTTGACTTCCTGCAGCTCAAGGCATTTGAGTTCAGTCCTAGTGGTGCAGGTTCCTGTGTTGGGTCCCCATCTGGGGAGGTCCAATAGCCGCTTTTGGGTTATTTTTAGCACAAATCATGCAATTCTGAGTGACTTGCTGGATGGTCTTTTGTAGGTTAGCCCCATTATATGCTTTTATTTTTTTAATTTTTTTTATGGCTGTGCTGAGTGGCTTGCAGGATCTTAGTTCCTCGACCAGGGACTGAACTCGTGCCCTTGGCAGTGAAAGCCAAGTCCTAACCACTGGACTGCCTGGGAACTCCCCTGACTTTTTTTTTAAATTTATTTATTTAATTTATTTTTATTTTTGGCTGTGTTGGGTCTTCGTTTCTGTGCGAGGGCTTTCTCTAGTTGTGGCAAGTGGGGGCCACTCTTCATCGCGGTGCGCGGGCCTCTCACTGTCGCGGCCTCTCTTGTTGCGGAGCACAGGCTCCAGACGCGCAGGCTCAGTAGTTGTGGCTCACAGGCCTAGCCGCTCCGCGGCATGTGGGATCTTCCCAGACCGGGGCACGAACCCGTGTCCGCTGCATTGGCAGGCGGATTCCCAACCACTGCGCCACCAGGGAAGCCCCTCCCCTGACTTTTGAATCCATTGTAAGGTGGCATCTCTCCCTAATGGACACTGTTGTGAATGTGCCGCAGCACAGTGCCCAAGATGCCTCAGGGATCAAAACAATTCCTTGTGCACTACATTTCCAGCCAGGTGAGGTGTGGTCCAAGTGAAACCCCACTCTTCGGCCCTCACCTTGTCCTTTCCTGAATACACTGGCTGGTATTTTGACAAGTCTATCAATGGAAGAAGCGATTCTCTTGCCTCAGAGGAGATTGTCCCAGCGTCCCTTTTTTTTTTTTTTTTTTTTGTCTCTCAAAATATTTCAAGTAGAAATTGGGAAGACAACAACATGTAAAAGCGTTAAGTAAAAAACCTTGACAAATACACTCATTTGGTCATCAAAATATAAAAAGCTGAAAATAATATTACATTAGGTACTTTGATTGAAAACAGTGTTACTCTAGTCAAGTAATAAGCCCAAAGTGGTCCTCAACTAAGAGTTAAAGCTCGTCTCTCTATTCATACACGCAGCCCTTAGACAAGCATCATATATGTTTTTATCCAGAATGGTCCCCCCCAAAATCCTTCTCTTTTTATTTTTGTTACTTTTATGGAAATTATTCAGTGTGTTTGTGTGTTTTTTATAAATAAGTTTTTATTTTTCAGAATGTCACTAAGCAACCACATCAACCTCGGACAATATCTGAATCATTTTTACAAAAGTGGAAATAGCCAAATAAAGGGTCTCAGGTTAAGTGAGAGGCATGGGTGGGTTATTAATCGATATGGAATAATTTGTTGTTTGATCAGCACCGTGACACTGCTGAACGTACTTTGAAAGTTGGCCCCGCCTGATAGCAACCCATGTGGATGCAAACCTCTTGGTCCTAGAATCCTTTCTCAAAGGTATAAATGAGGCACAAAGAATCAGTAGGAGAAGGATTAGTAAAAGCTGAGTCCTTGCCACGAGTGGGGTGCTGGCCAGAGAAAGTCAAGTCCTTGTACACCCAGTTGAAATGCAAAGTGTCCTGGAGCGTCTGTCTCCAAGGGCTGTCCCATAGGGCACATGTGAGGTTGGTCTGGTGCAGGAGAAATACACTTATTTGGATGAGGGGTACCCAGCATCCTCCGGAGAGTCAGGGTGGTGGAGCGAACCCTTACCACTGAGGCCACTGCAGCCTCCAGGTTGCCATCCTGGGTTTGTCAGCCGGTCTCTGCCCTTTCCTCCTGGGCCGTCTTGCGCCTCCTGACACTGAAGGTGGGAGGGCTGGGTTCCTTCCTCCTGCTCATCTGAATTGGACTCATTGTTATAGAAGTGAATGGTGGCTTGCACAGGGAAACTGGCCAGCACCTTCTCCCCAGAACTCTGCAGATACTGTTGATGCTTAGAAATGGGTAAATAAAGTCTTACAGGATGCTGAAACCCAAAGGCCCCCTTCAATCCAAAGGTTTGTTGGTCATACCCAGCCTCAAGCTGGCTTCCAATTCTGGTGGGGTCAGCAACCTGGGGGGTCAGGATACAAGGTCTCCATGGTGTTTGGCTCTCAGGCGTGGCGGTGGTGGTCCCTGGGGACCATCCCCACGCCAGTGACAGATGCATCCCTGTGCCTCCTGGGCTCCGGCCGCTGCCTCGGGTCTCATGGTGCTCTCGGAGCCCGCGCCTCTCCAGCGGCGCCCGCGACCGGCCGTGCCTTTAACCACTCGGGCGAGGGCGCTCACCTCCCAGCGTCCCTTTTTAATGGGATTCGTGTTGGTCGTGTGTTTTTGGCCCTCCCTGGGGTGCCATTAGCACACACTTCTGGTCTTCCCTTTTCATTGAGCTGGGGAGGGTGGGGAGCATGGGGGAAGAGCTGTCTCCCTTCCTGGGGTTTTCCTGAGCACCATCTGTAGGCTTAAAGTGTGTTCTCGTGGGACTCTGATGCCAAGCTGTTCTGGTGAAAAACTTCAGGGTGAGGTCTATCAGAAAGTTAATCAGCTCATTCCCCACTGTCAGCTTCACCCGGGGTTCCTGTAGGGAATTAGGCACCTCAAGTCCAAGGGAGCCCCTGGCCTCTTCATTCACCAGTGTTCCTCTCTTTCTATCGTACGAGAGGCTCTCATCTCTGTTTTTCTTCTTATGTTTTAGCCTAGGGCAATCTGTTTTCCAATGTTCCTCCTCCTTACAGCAGGTGTATTGTTCCCACCCCAACGGTGACTTACCTCTCTTCCAATTACTCACCTTCCGGGAATTCAATGCCACTGCCAAAAAAGTGGGCTTCATTTTGCATCTTCTTTCTTCTGTTGTTGTTCCCTGTTGAACACTTTATTTTTTTTTCTTAATTAATTTATTTTATTTTATTTATTTTTGGCTGTGTTAGGTCTTTGCTGCTGCATGCAGGCTTTCTCTAGTTGTGGCAAGCGGGAGCTACTCTTCATTGCGGTGCACGGGCTTCTCATTGCAGTGGCTTCTCTTGTTGCAGAGCACAGGCTCTAGGCATGCAGGCTTCAGTAGTCGTGGCTCCTGGGCTCAGTAGTTGTGGCTAGCGGGCTCTAGAGCGCAGGCTCAGTAGTTGTGGTGCACGGGCTTAGTTGCTCTGCAGCACGTGGGATCTTCCTGGACCAGGGCTCGAACCCGTGTCCCCTGCGTTGGCAGGCGGATTCTTAACCACTGCGCCACCAGGGAAGCCCTGCTGAACACTTTAAAAAGCAACATCTACCAATTGAGAAGGGTTCATTTCAAATGAACCATCTTATTTTTTCAACTTTCTCCTGATAGAAGGCGCTTTGCCCCCCCTAAGAAAGGTCAAATTTACGATTCTAATATTTTCAGGGGCCACACGATCTGCATTAGTATAATGTCCGTAGGCTTGATAAATCTTCTCCAAGAATTCAGAGGGGTCTTCATTTGTTTTTTTGCTTAATTTTGTTCAACCTCTTTTGTTTTGGCTCCCCTTTTCAAAGCCCTGCCAAGATGCACTGATAAGTAATGCTCTAATAAGGGCAGTCCTCCCTCATTGGGTTCCAATTTGGTTCAGCTGTTGGTACTGCCAAGTGGGTTCAGGTGTAGGAAAGCTCCCTATAAAGGAGGGTTGCAATCTTTTCAAATAAACAAGTCTGAGAAACCCAGCTGGCTGGTTGTTGGCATTTAGGCCCCCTATGAGATAACGGCGTAAGGGAAATTGCCCTGCCTCGGGAGTGGCTCCTCACCCCAACTGGGTGCCCTGTCGGGTCTTAGATGGCAATACCATACCAGGCCCCTGTGCCCCAGGAACTAACACAGGATTTTCTAGTTGATCCCTAGAAGGAGGGGCAGTCCCGAGCTCAGCTGGAGTAGTTAAGGTTTGAAGCAACCTATCCTCACTCTCATTCCTTTCTTTTTCTTATTTTCCCTGATATAATAGCACAAATACTTGCATGTAAAGAATTTCATCATTCTTCCCCACTTCTTCACAGAAAAGCCACCATAAAACCGTAAATAGCAATTAATCATCTCTAACAATTAAAAGGATGCCTTTTTGCCTTGGCATCAACCAACCGGGCTGAATTCTGGGCTGGGGCTTTTGGTGATTTTAGGAACCAAGTGGAACCTTTCTCTTCTCCCTGGGAATGTCCTACAGACAGGTCTTTTTTTTTTTCCCCCCTTTTCTATACCTTTCCTCCATCTGACATCACTAAGAGTTTTAAATATCACAAAATTGATTTGGCTGTAAATGGAGAAAAGAGTACCAAACAAAATGAAACAAAAACCCCAAAGAACAAACAAAATCTAAATAAACCCTCAAGTTTGGCCTTGGGGTTTTACATATACCAACGACATAGGAGACCACAAACGACGTAGTGAACACAGCAAGGGTAGCAGTATATGGTGCACAGGGTCCCAAGATAACTCTGCCTAAACCCCTTGTGGAGTTTCTAACAGGTACTGTGGCCACACAATGTTACAATAAAATATCACCATCTTCTACTCATGGGTCATGGCTGTAATCAGATCACTTATCCAAAACACACCTCAGAGGACTTTCTTTAGGGATAGTTGAAACATTCTCCATTTTTAAAGACAGAAATTCAAGACAAACAAAACACAAATGGCAACATACCAGTGCTAGCATCCAAAGAAGCAAACGAACCGGGTAAAAGTCCAACAACTCTTTCCTCTCTCCGACAGGGTACCCCACTCAAATACAAAACAAACTGGCTTATTTTGGAGAAAAAGCCCCAAATGGAGAGGAAATAAAGCTTCCGGCTGTACACACCGGAGTGACTTACCCTACTGTATGGAACCCGTCGGCTCCCAAATATCAATTCCTTGTTCCAATTGCCTAGCACTGGGGCAGCCGGTGCCACTTTGGGGAATTTTGAAGGGCAGATTCTCAGGACAAGTGGTCCCGGCAGCTGCTAGGGCCTTACCGGAAAATTCCCCAACCCCAAATTTGTTCCCGAGTCCAAGCTTGTACTGCACGACAGGCCAATAAATCTAGAGATGAGTTGTTGGGGGAAGGAATAGCAACTTTACGCGGAAAGCCAGAAAACTGAGAAGATTGTGGATTCATCTCCCAGAGAACCATCTTGCCTAAGTTAGCATTCAGGCTCTTTTATACTAAAGGGGAGGGAGTAAAGCCAAGCACTTCCTGGTTCCGGTCAGCCTGGAGGGGGGGGGGGATGGAGCCATTCACAGGTGGGCCTCGTCAGGATGTTTGCTGTGAGCTAAACAAAGGTATTTTAGCTTAATGCTCCTTACCTGGGAGCCAGGGTTCCCAGAGATGGGCCATTATGTATAATTTAAGCTTATAGGCAACATCCCTTTACTGATTAACTTGTGATAGAATATAAAGGTTCTTCCTTATTACAGGCCCAGCCTAGCCCCAACCTAACCCTCATCACATCTCTGCCTCAGTCCCCTGTGTCCACCCTACATGTGCCTGGCACATGTTAGGAGCCCAAGAGTGTGGTTGTCACCAGGATTGAATTTGGAAGTCCCAGGATGAGCAGCAGATATGAGACTCCCAGGGACATTTTCTGACGGCCGGGACCCAGCCTCTCGAGCTTACTTTGCAAATTGTGTTTGATACTTTACAGCCTCTGAAACTCAGGCTTCTGTTCCATCCAGGAGCACTGTAGAAACACCAAGGGCCAGAGACTGAGCACAACACACACATGCACACAGTACACAAGGGAGCAGCCGTTGTGCTGCCCAGCCGTCCATCTGTGGGCTGGCCTGGTGTGGCTCAATCCCAGGCCGGGTGCTGCCCCGAAGGGCTGTGGCTCCAGGCATGCCGGGGCTGGCTCACACCAGCTCGCAAGAGCTGCACATCTCCTCCCAACCCCACATTCCCAGACATTCCACTGGTTAGTCTGAACTTGGCCACAGTGGGAGTATTTACACCATGGTCATCAGCAAATGCTATAAATTAGGTCCTGCTCCTCCCTCCAAAAGCCAGTTGTTCTACATTATTGGCACCCCACCGCCTGGCTCCCAGCAGCTGGTGGTCTGGGGTGGGGGATTCCTCTAAAGTGTGGTCCATGGCCCGGCAGCATCCACCGGCATCACTTAGGAGCTTGTCAGAAATGCAGAATCCTGCCCTGCCCCGCAGTTCTCCAAATCAGAATCTCTAGGGGCAGGGCCAGCAGTCTGTAATTTATCAAGAAGCTTCGGTGGGCAAAGTCTGAGATGCAATGACCTAAGCACCAGGGAGGAGCAGAAGGGGCTTTGAGGAAAAGTGTCATTGTCCCACTGCCTATTCAGGTGTCTTCTGACTGCCCCTCTTTATGGGTTAAATATCATATAGAGAAAATTTAGAGGAAAAAAATCCACATTTCCATGAGCCACATCAATGTTCTCATTCTTCCATGTTTCTTCCATGATTTGAGCACATTTATATAAAAGTCAACAGCAGGTGCACTCATTTTCCACATGTTGGTATACAACACATTTGCATCCCAATTTCTTCCTGAACAACCACGGCCTTAGACTTTGACTTGGTCTCCAAGGCCTGCTGACTATCAAGCACAGATTTTATGCTGTGCCTTCAGCTGCCTTTCCTTTGTTCTAGCGTCGGGGTGCTGGCACCTGGAATGTAATCTTCAGAATTAACATTCCTTGTGCCGCCTGGCCCGCAGAGCAGGAAGGAAGCCTCATGGGAAGGAGCACGGACCCCTAATCCTTTTTATTCTGGGAAGTATTTTGGCGCTGCCTGGCTCTGCGGTTTATAAACAAGCTCTTTGCTGGCTGGTGGGGGGCGGGGTGGTGGAGGCCAGGGCTCTGTGTAGAGGGAAGTTAGACGCCCCTCTGGAGCCTTTCATGATGTGGTTGGTTACCTGTCAGGTACAGAACGGGAGTGTAAACAGAAATCACTTACTGTAGGTGACACTGTTGGGCAGTGAAAGGCTTGGGAAAACCACCAGCGCCCCTGCCTCACGAACTCTGCGGCTTTTCATAACAGACCTGGCTTCTTCATGCAACAAATATTCATTGGGTGCCTCCTCTGACCCCACCACTTCACAGAGACGGGGCTAGTGGGCGACAGAAACTCTAGAACAAAGTGCAGGCCTTCTGCCCAGGTACTGGAAGTGCCCCAGGCTAACAGTGGCATCCCAGGTGGAGGAATAGCTTGGGCAAAGTGTGGAGGTAGAGAGTGGGCATTCACTAATGGACAGTTGTTCAGAATAGTTGGCGGGGAGGGGGGCTGCTGGAAGATGAGTGACAGGAAATGAGGTGGAAGTAGGGGCAGGTGTTAGGTGGTCAAGTCCTTACCGAGCCAGGATAAGCTGTTTGGTCTTTGTTCTGTAGACACTGATGACTGAGAGGACGCCACCCACCTAACCTACATCTGTCCATCCTGGACCCATCCATCCATCAGTCCATCCCTCCACCCACCCACCAATCCATCCTCTCCCCAGTGTCCATTTGCTCGTCAACCATCATCCATCCATCTACCTTTCCACCTATCAGCTTAACCATACTCTGTACCAGGCACAAGATTTCTTCTTTCTTTTCCTGGGTCTTGAAGGTCTTGCTGTTTCCCTAGCAATTTATATATACATACAGTTGACCCTTGAACAACGCTGGGTTTGAACTGCATGGGTCCACTTACACGCAGACTTTTTTCAGTAATAAGTACTACAATACTATATAATCCCCAGTGGGCTGAACCGCAGATACGGAGGAACTGTGGATACGGAGGGCCAAGTGTAAGTTATATGCAGATTTTCAGGGATTTTCAACAGCGTGCAGGATGGACGCCCTTCACCTCCATGTTGTTTGAGGGTCAATTATATTCCACCTCAGAACTACCCCACCTTACCAGTGTCTACCTGCAGACTACTCAGGTAATGCTGTTGTTAGAAACAAGGAATTAAATAGTCACGTGACAGCAAGGCTCACCTGGCCTGATGTTTGGGAAACGTGTAGCAGGATAAAGGTATCATGGGTAGGTGTGCTGAATGCCGAATGATGTGGAAATCTCATCCTGACAAATAATTCTTATGAAAGTCAGTTATGAAGCTGTTGGAGCATATGGGAATACATGCACTGAACATACTTATGATATATATATATATGCCTTTTAAATTAAAAAAGGGAGTCAGAGGATTAAGAATGCAATATTTTTTTAAAAAACTGTACATTAATCTTCTGTCAAGTTTTTTTTTTTTTGAGCTGGGAGGGGTGGGTGAGAGTGAGGGAGTAGTGTTTTATGTTCGTCTTCTTGAACAGGTTAAACCTAGTAAATACTTCGGTCTAACATCTTTCATTGTCCTCTATGGTGAAAAAAACCACTCATGCTGAGTATAGAAGACACCACAACACACACACACACACACACACACACACACACAAACACACAGCCAAAGATAACTATTGTTTTATTCTCTTTGGTATGTTTTTGTTCATCCTCTTTTCTCTGCATACTTTAAAACATAATTGAGATCATCCATTTTATACAGCTTTGAATCTGACTTCCCTCCCTCCATTTAATGTATGACATGAAAAAATACTCAAATACATTTTTTGAAAAACCATCTTAATGGCTTCCAAGAGCACCACTGCGTGCATGTCCCATAATTTATGGAACCAATCCCCTTTAGTTGAGGGCTTAGGAGGTTTCCCATGCCTGGCTCTTATTAAAAGATGGAGGCTATCCGTCTACTGTCTACCTTCTGTCAGAACTATTTTCTTTATGTAGAATGCTAAAAATGGAATAACTCAGAAAAAATTTTTTTTAATGCTGAGACTTCAGTCTCTATTGCCACCTTGCCTTCCAAAAAGGCACTTGACCCTCACTGAGGTTCTCTGGCATGTCACAGAAGGCGTCTCCAGCTCCCTGGAAGGTATGCGAAGGCTGTGTGGGTGCGTTGCTGTCTAGTGAGTGCACTGTGATGCTTCAGAGGAAAAATTTGTAAAAAAACCAAAACAAACGAACAACACTGCAATAGACTGATTAGCCTTCCTGCCTACTGTGGTCCCAAACCCAAATCAATCTTGTGATAAGAAATTTAAAGAAATAGCTCAAAATCCTTTTATCCTGAGTTTCAAATCATGCTGCCAGGAATGTTTCTGATCTGAAAGTTGTATAACGAGTTTCTGCTGAACAAGACAATTTCCTGCTCACTGTCAGACCACTGCCACCTCTTCTCCCGAGGGAGGAAAATAGTGTCCCCCCCACCCCGTGCCTCCTACTGCTCGCAGAGCCACAGCCTGACCAACAAGGGTGACAAGGGCGCGCTGGAGGGCTTGGCCGCCCCGGGGATGGGGTCGGGGCTGCAGAGGGCTCGGGAAGGCGCTCTGGATAAGAGCTCCAGCTGTGGACTGAGATGTCCTAGGTCCGATTCCCGCCTCTGTGACTCTGGGCAAATCACTTCGTTCTCTGAGCCTCAGTTTACTGGCACGCAATATGGGGCCAACCCCAGCGCGCAACCCCCAGGCCACTCGGCACAGAAGGCGACCCCGCAGGGTCTTGCGGGGACTGCGCAGCCCGGGCGCCGGCACTCACCTCCGCCGTACATCTGGCACAGGTAGGGGAAGCGCCACACGTTGCCCAGGCCCACGGCGTACGAGATGCAGGCGAACACGAACTGCAGCGGGGTGGCCCACAGGGGCCGCGCTTCGTCCATGGCCCCGGAGCTCGGCGCGCGGCGCGGTGGGTGCGCGGCCGCCAGGAGCGCCGTCCCGCCCGGCTCGGCCTGGGGATGGCCCCGCGCCTCTGCCGCGGCCGCTCGCCCGCTTTTTAATTGCTAATCTCATTAACGGCGCTCGCGTCGGAGGGGCGAGGCTGGTAAATGGATGACGGCGAGCCCCACCCCGCCGCCGGGCCGCCGCGGCCGGGAAGGCACCCGAGATTGCGCCGTACGGGATGGCGCCCGGGCCCCTCCAGCTCGACGTGGGGTCTGGTGCGTCGTCTGTGGAGCTCCTGGGAGTGGTCGGGTTCCCTCGAGCACCTACCCAGCATTTACAGAGTGCCTACTGTGTGCCAGGCTTTGTCTGGGGACAGGGCTGTGAACAGCACAAACATCCTCAGTCCTCCCGGAGCTGACATTCTGGTAAAGGGAATTGCTTAAATGAACTGGATGAAATAGCCCATTTTCAACTATTTTTGACCTACAGAAAGGATAATTCCATATGGTTTACCCTAGTCCATATTTAAGACAGAGAGAGGCAAGGAAGGCAACTAAGGCAAAGGGGTTAGCAGTTCTGGGGGCGGGGGGTTGGGTAGGCTGGGGTGGTCAAGGAGGGCTTCCCAGAGGAGGGGACTTACATTTGCCCAGCGAGCAGAAGGAAGCGAGGGACTCCCCCCACCTCTCCAGCGGAAGAGGAGTGATCCAGGCGGCCATCTCCTTCCATCCACAGACAGGTTGTGTGTGCCTACTGTGTGCAGGGCCGGGAGTCTGGCTCTGTAGTGCAGGATGTGGCCAGGAATCAGGTTTCGAACAACCACTGTAGGAGATTCTATTCCTGGGGCCAGAGATTCTGGTTCACTAGGCTCGAGTAGGGGGCTAAGAAACCTCATAGTTCTACCAGTCTCTCAGGTGATTTGGTTTAAGGAGGTCGCTAGAAACGACTAAGTCAGATGCTTTGGGAGTGAAGCAGGATCTGGCTTTGAATCTCAGTTCTGCCACCAACTTGGCTATGTGACCTTGAACAAGTCATTTAACCTCTCTGAGCCTCTGTTTTCCTTATCTATAACGGGAACAAATATTTTCCCCTTCCATGAGCTCATGTGAGAATTAATTGAGAATTTAGCTTACTACCTGGCACATACTAAGGACTCAACAAAGAAGCCATTATTACAGGCTGAATGAATGAATAACACATTAAATAATGACATACTTTGAACAGTGCATCTGGTACAGAGTAAGAGCTAAGAAAATACTTGATAAATAAGTGAAATTAAAAAGAGATGAAAAGCAGAGTTGCCAGTAGGAATCTTAGTTAATGCCAAAATGAAATCACCACTGTGGCTCAACCCCTGGTTGGACTTTCCCCGGAGTTCCTGCCTGGCTAGCGGCACAAGAGAAAGCGGGGTGTGCTGAGGAAGATAGGGGCTCCTCAGACATACCACCTGTCCTCGACCTTCCTACCTCCAACAAGGAGAAAAAGTTCTCAGTGCAGCAGGGGAGACGATTTTGATTTTTAGACTTCGAATTCTAGAGAGTGGTTTTTTTTACCCCTCGCCTCCTCCCCAGAGGAACCCACTATTCTGGTTTCCATCCCAGAGGTCAGTTTCAGCTGCTCTGACCTCTACAAAACTGAACTCATGCAGTGTGTGCCCTTTGCTGCCTGGCTTCCTCGGTGGGATTTACTCACATTCTGGTGTGCAGTGTATGATGTTCTTTATCCCTGCCTCCTAGGGTTCTGAGGGGTGAACATACTCGAATTCATGGCTGAGGGGCGTTTGTGTTGTCTCCAGTTTGGGACTGTGATGAATAAAGCGTTACTGAACATCCTAGTACGTGTCCTTAGGTGCATGAATCCACGCATTGCTGGGAACTCCGGGCCATCATGTAGGTATATGTGCACCTTTAGTAGACGTTGCCAAACTGTTTCCAGAGAGGCAGTACCAGTTTACACTCCCCTGAGAGTTTCAGTTGCGGTGCATCCTCCCCAACACTTGTCACTCTGTTTTCAAAGTTCCACCCGGTCTTGTGGGTGTGTAGTGATAGTTCGCTGTGGCTATTAATCTTAATTTCCCTAATGCTAATAAGGCTGCATACCTTTCCATAGGCTGATTGGGTCATTTGCATATCCTCTTTCATGGAGTGCCTGTTCAAGTCTTTTGCCAGCTTTTAAATGGCTTGTCTGTATAGTTCTTTATATATTCTGGATATGGGTCCTTTGTCAGTTTTATGTATTACAGATTTCTTCTCTCAGTCTGTGAGTTGCCTTTTTATTTTATCAGTGGTGTCTTTTGATGAACAGACGTTCTTAATTTTAATAAAGTCCCAATTTACCAGTCTTTCACTTTAGTGTTCTCCTTTAGTTTTTTTTTTTTAATGTCATTTTTAAGAGATCCCTCCCTTACCAACTCCAAGGTCATGATGATATTCCTGATAATTAAAATTTGTGGCAAAATAAGTCTCAGAGACCCACAGAGAGGGCTGCCTTTTAATGCTGTCGAATAGTAAAGAAGGCATGTTGCTGCCTCTAGCCATCCTCCTGGCATGTTCTTGTTCTCATGAAGGACTTTTCCCTAGAGACTACCTGGCTATGTGGCCGCATTTCAGAAACTGGGCGCCTTGGAGAGATGCCCAGCCTGTTACCTGGAAGAGGAGGCGGCTTGGTGTTTGTTGGTTTGACATAAGCAAGGCCCCTCTTCGATTCCCTCCCCCAGGGATCAGGCCAGCACCTCTGTCCCGTCACACTGGCTGGGACTCCCTGGGAGCCTGTTCCTGCTGTGAGGCCCCGGGTGGGGCTGTGGGTAGCACAGGAGGCACCCCTATAACAGGACTAAGTAACACCTCAGGCCTGCTGGTAGCGTCCCCACACTTTCCTGAACCCCATCTGACAAGACTCTAACCGGACAAGACCCATTGTGCTGCTGTGGCTGCTAGCAGAGGACAGGACAGGCCTGGGAAGGGTGGGTGTGCTTGCCCAGGGAGCCAGCAAAGCCGGGGGTGGACGTCAGTGGTGGTGGGCTGGCAGATGGTTAACAACTGGCTCTCTGCGGCAAGAGCTCTGATATGTAGGTTTACCAATTTCTACGGTGTACATATTCCCACCACAGCTGATTCCAAGCTACCAACATGGTGTCACTGAACGTGGAGTTGGGAGAGAAGTGCAGTAGCTCACCGTTAAACAGAACGTCCACCACACATATGCAATGATACAGATAACCTCAAGAACAGAGCTAATAGTGTAGAAAATAATTAGGAAGTGGTGGGCTTTGAGTATTGACTACCTCTGTTTTAAATCATTTGTTAGTTCATATAACTTAATTTTTAATAATGGCTGTGTTTACGGGGCTTCCCTGGTGGCACAGCGGTTAAGAATCCGCCTGTCAATGCAGGGGACGCGGGTTTGAGCCCTGGTCCAGGAAGATCCCACATGCCGCGGAGCAACTAAACCCATGTGCCACAATGACTGAACCTGCGCTCTAGAGCCCGCGAGCCACAACTACCGAGCCCTCGTGCTGCAACTACTGAAGCCCGTGCGCCTAGAGCCCGTGCTCCGCAACAAGAGAAGCCACCGCAGTGAGATGCCTGCGCACCCCAACGAAGAGTAGCCCCCGCTCGCTGCAACTAGAGAAGGCCTGCGTGCAGCAACGAAAACACAACGCAGCCAAAAATAAAATAAATAAAATAAATTTAAAAAAAAAACATGAAAAAAAAAGGATTCTTTAAAAAAAAAAAAAAAGGCACTGTTTAGCAATCAAGTCACAAAATTCCTGAAAATGTACCAGGTGGCACTCACCAGCCTGTAGGTGCTGGCCCAGCACTCTACAGGGACCCGGGGCTGGGGAAGCAACCTCTGTGTGGCAGGGGCGAGGGGAGCGAGTTCAGCTCTCAGCAGTCAGGGGCCCAAGGGCAGCAGGGTTTTCGGCTTAGCTAAGCCCCACCCCAAGTGCTCCCTGGGGGCCTCCACTGGCAGCGTGGAAGAAATCTTCCCGTGGACCGGCCTGTCTAGTCTCACTGTGCCACGTCACACAGGACACACTCCCTGAAGGATAGGCCAGCCTGCCCAAGTCATCTAATTTCGGGAAGAGGGTGGAGAAAGTGGGGATGGCCCCGACTCGGCTGTGTGGGTGTGGGTCACGGCCCCGCGCCAGCATTCCAGATTCCCACCCACCAGCTATCGCCACACAGCTTTCAGTAACGTGCTCACCCTGGTGATCCCGCTGTTACTTAATCCCCTTTCAGTGGCTCCCAGTTCCCCACAAGATAAAGTCCAAACTCCTCAGCCTGGTCTGGAAGGCTCTAGGAATTTTTTAAAATTGGGCCCTGAGGAATTTGACCGTTGCTTACCTAGGTCCCAGGAGAAGCTAGACTTTTCACCTCCCGGAAAATGCTGTGCATTTTTATACTTCTGGGCAGTTTCCTCAGCCAGGAACACCTTCTCCCTTCTTCACCCAGGAAAAGCCTGTCCATGTCCATTCCAAGATGGACTATTACCCTACTTAAGAAGCCCCAGCACCTCTATCCCCAGCCAGAATATATCACTCCCTCTCTCCTGCCCTCAAGCCTGGGTGTACATCTGGCTTCTAACACTTTCAGTGCTGCCTTGTCAGGGAAAGTGTAAGATACATGTCCCCTCTGGGCTGTGGCTGGTATCATGTCTAAGTCATCCTTTTTTCCCTAGTGCCAGGCGCACGGTTGAGTCTCACTGAAGTTAGCTGATAAAGGAGAAGCCTGCTGAATAATCTGAGCACTTCAGTAATAAATTCCATAGCATCCAAGACCCTGAGACGTCTGTGTTGCAGAAGGTTTCTTCAGACATTTCAAGTCTTTATTGCCCACCTACTACTATGTCCCAGGAGTCAGCTTGGGGACTCGAGGTAAAACCTCTGCACATGGCCCTCCCTTCCCTGCTCTCCAAGGCACCTGCTCACTCTCCCATGGGGAGCACAGAGACACACACAGTGCAAATAGGCGTGTGGAAGCCACCGGGAGGAGGTTCTGCAGAAGAAACACTGAAGCTGCTGGGGGGACTAGTCCAGCTCAGGTGGTG
Organism: Balaenoptera borealis; assembly: GCF_965194805.1. Lineage (NCBI taxonomy): Eukaryota > Metazoa > Chordata > Mammalia > Artiodactyla > Balaenopteridae > Balaenoptera > Balaenoptera borealis. Next base: position 46,035,292 of record NC_138869.1, on the reverse strand, counting down.
AAGAGGAGGGCCTTCCCAAGAGCCTGGGGGAGCCCCTGTTCCAGGGCTGAGTGTGTGCACATATGTATGTGCATGTATTTGTGTGTGCCTGCATGTGTGCACATGTGGGTGCATAAATGCCTCTGTGTGTGTGTGTGTTGCTGAGGAGATAGTGAAACTGAGCAGGACCCTCTGAGGCCTTCCTGGGTACAGCAGTTCCTCTGTGTCCCCGTTTCTTGTTTGTAGAAAAAGGCTTTAGTCTCCTAGGTCTTCCCTGAGTTCTAAAGAGCAGACTCAAGCAGTTACTAATTAGGGAAGTGAGGGCATGCAGAAACAAAGAAAAAGCAAATGGTTCCGTAGGAAAACCAATCAGTTCAGTGATAAAACAGTCTTAGTTTCCCCTCAAGAGACACACATAACAGTCTGATGCACATCTTTGAGTTTTTATGCAGAAACTAAGACACCTGCCCAGGTGGAGGACTACATGCTGACTCCAAGACCCCAGACTGGGACCAGAGGGTTGATATTTAAGATTCCTGAAACATCAACCTGTTACCTCAACACCAACCAATCAGAAGAAAGTCTTGCACCCTGCAGCCCTCACCCCAAACGCTGCCTTTAGAAACCCTTCCCTGAAAGCCATCGGAGAGTTAGGGTCTTTTGAGCACGAGCTGCCCGTTCTCCTTGCTTGGTGCTCTGCAAATAAATGCTGTACTTTCCTTCACCACAACCTGGTGTCAGTAGATTGGGTTTGTTGTGCAGCAGGTGAGCAGACCCAAGTTCAGTTCAGTTAAAGTTTTGGCAACCATGAAAGGACAGCTGTCCCAAGTGGGCATCTTGCCCATGGCACATTGTCCCCTGGCTGGTGGTGACACTCAGATTCTGTCCAGCAGCTGCCTGAGCACCTTCGTCTCAGGGACAAACCCTAGAACTTGCTGCTGACCAGGGGTTGCTAACCCATGGTGCTTTTGGTTCTATGGTGAAGGAAACAAGGCTCTGGTCCTGGTCTGTAAGACACCTCTGGAAAGTGCCAGAACCTTGTGTGTGACGACATCAGGATATTCTTCCCTACTGCGTTGCCTTGATTGGAATTTCCCTTTTTTGGGAGGGAAAGGCATAGGACTTGATCATCTGGTTTTGAGTGGAGTGCTGCTTTAATTGGATTTTCCATTCTGGGTTGAGGAGCTCCTTGGCCATCAGGCACCGCCTGAGTGGTAATTGGGAAACTCCCTGTTAGACCAAGGCTTGCCCGCACTCCCATCTGGAATGGCAAGTAGGAAACTTTCCATTCTTGTGCTAGGGAACTGCAACCCTGAGAGGCCATCGGATACTGATCTGCCTGTTTCTAGTAATACCAGCCGTGTGAAAGAATAATGGGAAACCATAACTCTATTCCACCTTGTAGTCCCATATGTGATGCTCCAAGGACAATGGTGCTTCAAGGACAAAGGACAACCCTGCCTGAAAAAGTGTCAGCATCACACCCCCTACTGGACTCTTAATCGCCCTCCCCACCATGTTGCGATGGTTATGAAATTCCTGAGCCCACCTGGGTGATGCCCACCTGGGTAACGGGACCTGTTCCAAATAAGGAAAGGCATCTGCCCTGTCCTACCCCCACCCTACAGAAGGAAGGTATATGTGCCTCGACCAATCAGCAAACGAAATTTTCACCTTGGACCATTCCTTTGTTTTCTGGCTATAAAAACTGATCAATAGCACATGTTCGGGCTTGACTCTCCCAGACTACTAGGAAGTCTGCCCGTTGTTATGGCAGCAACCCTTCCCTCTAATAAATTCTATCTTCTTTACATTCTGCCTTATGTCTGGAAATTCTTTTCCAACCTGCGTTCAGACCGTGACACCCTAGGGTGTATTTTGCAAAACTGGGAGATCTTCAGCTATGCTCCCATGAAAGAAAAAATGATATTTTATTGTAATACTGCTTGGCCTCAGTACTCCCTGAGATCTGGAGAACAATGGCCCCTCAATGGTGCTTTAGATTATAACACCGTCTTTCAATTAGAACTGTTTTGTAAAAGGGAAGGAAAATGGGATGAAATTGCTTATCTATAGGCTTTTATGATATTCTATCAATGTAAGCCTTTTGGAATTGGTTTGGCTTTTATCTTGGGTGTGTGCATGAGTGTCTTGGTACATTATGTCCAAATCCTGTTTTCTCTCACTGGTTTTGACCCTCGTTAAGGGGTCCTGGGGTTTTTGGGGAAACCCTACCTGTTGGAGAGGAAGAAAGTGAAAGGATTAATCATTCTCAGAGACACTCTTGGTATTGACCCTTGTTAGAGGGCCCTGGTTTTGACCATTAGAGGGTCCTGGTAACTTGAATGTGGTCTAGACAGTCCTAGAAACTGACAGTTTAAATTTGGTCTTGAGTCTGATTCAGAGCAGGTAAGTTCATCTGGAAGTGTGAAGGTGAGTGAACGATATGTATTATTGTCTATTACTGTGGTTCGTTTAGACTGAATTGGCTATTTGAGAACTGAAGGAAACCACCATGAAAATGGCCAAAATGGGGCTCTTTTGACATTCCAAAACTGGTTTTTGCATATGCAGTTAGAAGAAGCTGGTTTTCTAGGAGGAACTTATTTTTTTCTCCAGGTGCCTTTGAGATGTAAATGTTCTACCAGGGCTCTCAGGAACTCATCTTATCTGACCCTCTCCAATTCCTAAGACTGAAAAAAAAAGTGGGGTGGGGGAAGAGCCCTTTTAATTCAAGCAGGAAAACTATGAGATATCTGTGTCTACATGGATGTATGTATGTCTGTGTATATTATAGATATGATGTCTTTATCTCCAGGCGGTATTATCAAAATTAATTTGTAAATTAGCTCTATTTAACTGGTTTAAAGGAAACTTAAGTGCTTATATAAATTCTTGGAAATATAAAGGTAACTGACCAGAATGAATTTCAGGTTCACATGATCTGGGAAATATTCAATATTGAATTAATATCTGGTATTAAAGTTAGTGTAGGCTTGTTGGTTTAATTGGTGAGGATGTCTTTGACATCATCAATATTGAGTATGGTAGTTTTATTGTACCTAGTCTAAATGTATCATTAATTACAATAAATATAAATGGATTAAATGGACCAGGTGAAAGAGACTATAAGACCAGAATAAAAAAATTCACACATACACTTACATGCCATTTACAAGAGAAAAATCAAACAAGATCACAGAAAGATTTACAGTAAAATGATGAAGAGGATATAGCAGGATAATGTTATCCAAAAGAAAGCTAAGAGGAGCTGTATTACATCAGACAAAATAGACTTTAAGCCAAAAAATGTTATTAGTGATAGAAAGAACATCTATCACTAGAAAGATATAACATTTTGAAAGTTGAATACAATTAGTAAGATAGCTTCAAAAACCAGGAAGCAAAAAGTGATAGACTACAAGGAGAAACTGACGTATCTGCTATCATGATGGAGATTTCTGCACTCCTCTCTCCATTGTTGGTAAAGCAGAAAATAAAAAGTAAAGAACAAGGAATGGAAAATGATATAGATTATTAGAATAAGGGCCAAATGGAACTTTTAGAAATGAAAAATGCAATAACAAATTAGAAACCCAATGAATGGGTTTAAAAGTGGATTAGACACAGTTAAGGAGAGATTTGATGAACTCAAAGATATGTCATAAGAAATTTTCTGGAACATTGCATGGAGAGATAAATAGGTAAAAAATATTAAAAGAAGTTAAGATATATAGACAAGCTATGCAGGGCAATAAAGCAGTATACACTTACCTAGAATTCTAGAATGAAAAGAGAAAGAAACTGAGACAGAGCCATACTTAAAGTACTAGGAGCTCAGCATTTTCCACTATGGATTCATGCAGTCCAATCAATCTTATGCAGGATTAAAAAAAAATCTATCTATCTATCTATCTATCTATCTATCTATCTATCTATCTATCTATCATCTATCTATCTCAAGATGCATCATGATGAGGCTCCAGAACATCATGGTGAGCGCTTAATCCATGACAAAGGTCTCACTGCAGAGGATTGTTTAATTTTGGGGATTTTGAAAAAAATAGAAAGGTAGAACTTAGGTCCTGGACAAGTAGAATAGCATATAATTTAGAAGAGTGATAAGAATTCAAATGTTCTACAGAGGTGAATAACTTTAGACTCTGTGATGGTATGCAAAGTGAACATTTCAGGGAGCTGATTCCAAATGCTTTTTATAGCTCTCCAGGATCTAATCAGTGTTCATATATTGCATTTGGTTGTTATGAATAGAGTTGCTTTAAGGACAGTTTTCCCACCTTTTAAATTTCATGATATTGACTTTCTGAAGAGACCAGGCTAATTGTTTAAATTGCAGAATGTCCTACATTCAGGATTTGCCTGATTGTTTCGTTGGGGGCCATTTAACACTGTTTTTTCCTCCTTATAACTTGCAGAGAACATGTTCAATTTAGTCTTTATATGGCATGTGTGATATATACTATAGCACTGTAAATGCACTTAGGCAATTAATTGTATTTGTTACTGATAGACTTTGGGAAAAAAATGAGTATGTAACCTGAGTTTGCAATTTATGTTCGCAAAATGAGAGACAGTACTGACCTTCTCCACTAAATTTAGACTATCTGGCACATCTAAGTGAGGCAGAATGCCCCTAGGATGGCGAAGAATCACTGGCTAGAACTGAAGTCTGGTGACCACACAGAGCTGGGACTGGGGTGGCAGCTGCAGACTGTGGCTCTGTTTCTAGGGCTGCTTCTGCTGTGAGATATGAAAAAACGAATGGTACACAGATGACTTTAATGGCAGCTTTAAAAATGAGATAAAAGAAAATGAGAAGTCTAAGGCTTGAAAGCAAAGAAGACTTAACCTAAAATGATAGGGAAATCATAGCATAAATGTTTGAATTTGTATACTTTACTATTACTTACTGGTAAAAACTCAGGGCTTTGTGAGACTCAGAGTATGGTTAAAGAAAATAATAAATTTAATATGCTGTGTCCTTTTGTCCACATGCCCACTTCCAAAGGACAGCTGTTTCAAGAGAGCAACCTGAAAGGCTTTTCTGTAAACTGATCCTTCTGTTGTCTGAAGGAACTCATTCGGGTAAAGAGCACCAAGTGGGCATTGTTTAGAAAGACCCAAATGGAACAAACAGGCATTTTTCAGGTCAGAGGGAACAGATGCAGAAACAAGCTTATTTGGAAAACATTGTGGCTTCTCACCATGACCACTCAGCTGATCACCTGCGTTAGTAAGATCCAGCCACATGCTATGAAAACACCGGCCTGAGAGCAGCGGTGAACCATTCTGTACTTGGTGTTGGTGTCAGCTAAATTTATTTCTTCACCTCAAATATTTTTGCTGGGAACAAGCAATCAAGACCAACTAGAAGGCATAATCTGGTGGAGAAAAACAGAGCCTTGTGAAAATATTTTCAAGGGTCAGAGTACGCCTGGGGCCATGCTGTCTCAATTAGTGACCCCCAAAGGAGTTTCACTGTGTCCTGCTGTGCTGTTTTGTGCCTGTTCTCTCATTTCATAACAGGAGAAGCCCTATGAATCTCACTCTGCCAGAAAACACACATGCTTCGTTTCACAAGCTCAATAGTTCAAATTACACTGGATTTCTTTCACCTGTCGATATGCAAAATGTGGTCTCTGGCCCAGAATGGGCACCACTGGGGAGCCTGTGAGAAATGCAGACTCTCGGGCCCCTCTCCAGGCCTCCTGAGTCAGAACCTACGTTTTAGCAAGACCCCCGGGGGATCTGTAGGAAGGTTAAAGTTTCAGGAGCATGCTGGTTCTTCAACCTTGTTTCACGGCAGGATCCTCTATGCAGCTTTAAAGCACAGATCCAGGATGCCAAGTGAGTGTTCGTTTAGAAGTCGCGTGGCATTTTCCACCTTTCAAATTTCTTCTCTAAAATACACTGAGTCAACAGAAAAAAGATCTTAAAGATAATTTTGTTGTATATGCAAACAAAAATTTCTCCTCCTGAACCTGAGGAGCTCGAAATCTTTTCCCTGCTTACCAAGGTGCCACATTGCCTGGATATAGCTCAAGGCCCTTGCCGGAGGGATTTTGCTACATGGATTCCCTGCTGTATCACAGGGAGTGACATGCTTCCCAAATTTCTGACTTTCTGTTTTCCATTTCCCAACATACAACCTACCCAGAATTACATTTTATCACGGTCTGTCATGTTTTGTTTTCATTTATTCAGTACTATAAAATTCCGACTATATAGGATACCTATAGGAAAGTACATTCACATGTGTGTAATGTAGCAAATAATTATAATGTTAGTGCTCATGTAGCCACCACATAAATGAAGAAATAATGTCTAGCGCTCAAGAGCTCTTTCCACCCCTCCTCTCCGCAGTTCTCCAACGCCCCACCCGCCCAGAGATTACCACTATCCTATCTGTTTCTTAGCTTTTCTTTATGATTTTACTACCCATCCACATACCCTAAAAAATGTAGCTTGGTTTTGCCTGGTTTTGAACTTTATGGAAATGGAATCATAATGTCTTTTTGTGTTTTACTTCTGTTGTTTAACATCCTGTCTGTGGGACACATCCATGTTGTATGTAGTTGTCACTTGTGTATTTTCATTGCTGTAGACAGTCAATTTTATGATTATAGCACATGGGAATTTTCAGTAGAACATACTTTGTGTGATTCAGTCTATTTTTTTTTTTTTTTGGCTGCGTTAGGTCTTTGTTGCTGCATGCGGTCTTTCTCTAGTTGAGGCAAGCAGGGGCTACTCCTCATTGCGGTGCGCGGGCTTCTCATTGCGGTGGCTTCTCCTGCTGTGGAGCACAGGCTCTAGGCGCGTGGGCTTCAGTAGTTGTGACTCACGGGGCTTAGTTGCTCCGCGGCATGTGGGATCTTCCCGGACCAGGGATCGAACCCATGTCCCCTGCATTGGCAGGCGGATTCTTAACCACTGCACCACCAGGAAAGTCCCGATTCAGTCTACTGAACTTTGTTGAGACTTGCCTCACAAGGTACAGTGTGGCCAATCTTTACAAATATTCTCTATGTGGTTAAAAAGAGAGTGGATGCAGCAGTTTGAGGTCAGTGCTTTATTTGTCTGTTAGGCCAAATTTGCTGTGGTATGGTTCCTATCTTCATATTCTCACTGATTTTTTTTTTTTTTGTCTGCTTGCTCTGTCAATCACTGAGAGAAGGGTGTTAGTATCTTCCACTATGATTGTGGATTTGTCTAGTTCTCCTTTTAATTGCATCCATTTTTACTTTATAGATTTTGAAGGAGTTAGGCAATCAAACTTTAAATTGTTATATCTTCCTGGAGAAATATAACTTCTATAGAGTGACTCTGTTTATCTCTAGCAGTGTTAGATTCTCTTTTTATTTGAATAATTTACCTGCAGATTGTTGTGTATTTTTTATGTTCACAATCCTGCCATCTATAGATAATGACTTTTTTTTCCCCTGGACTCATGCTTTGGTTTGAAGCTCCAGCACAATGTTGAATAGAAGTGGGGAGAGCAGGGGACTTTACTGTGTTCCTAAGATCAAAGGGTAAGCATTCCACACATCACTACTCAGTATGGATGTTGAATTTTATTAAATATAAATCAAAACAGGTCACTCCTCTGCTCAAACCCACAGGTGGTCTCCCCATCTCACTCAGCACGAAAGACAAAGTCCCTGCAGTGACCTACAAAGCTCTGTATGGCCTGACCCCCTCACTGTTTCTATGCCCTCCTCTCCTACTACTTTGCCTTGTTCAAACTACCCCAGGCACAGCACCAGATTGGTCCTGCCTTGGGGCCTTTGCACTGGCTGTTTTCTCTGCCTGAATGTTATTCTCCCAGATACAACATGGCCAGTTTCCTTACTTCCTCAGATTCTTGCTCAGAAGTCTCCTTCTAGTGAGGCCTCAGTGATAACCTTAGCTAAAATGGCAACTGCCACCCCCAGGTTTTATACCCTCTTTCCTGCTTCATTCTATCTCCTTGGCCCTTATCACTATTTAGCATATAATGTGAGTTTCTCATTTATCAGGTCTGATTCATTATTTTATTTAGAGGTAATTATTGATTGTCCCTATGTGCAGGGCCCTGTTCTACGTACTGGGGATGCAGCAGTAAACAAGACAACCCAGACCCCAGGCATGCATTCTAGTAGGAAGGAATACAAGAAAACACACTGCTGCTTCTCCATCTCAAGAAAAAAATCCCTTTGCTTGACCCCACTTTCCCTTCTGGCTTCTGTCCTGTTTGCTTCTACTCTATCTTATAGCAAAACTCATCAAGAGATGTCTATACCTACTTTGTCTCAGTCTCTCTCCTCCCATGGCTTCTTACAGTTAACTTTCTTGTCAAGGTCACCAACGACCCCAGAGGTGGCTAAATCGAGCGGTCCGCTCTCAGGACTCCTTCCCTTGCCCGCTCAGCTGTTTCTGACCCAGGTGCTCACTCCTTTCTCCTGGGGCACCTTTCCTAGCTTGCTTCCAGGACAGCACTGTCTCCTGGATTCCCTGCTCAGTCTCCTCTGCTGATTCTTCCTCTCTCCATGATCTGTGATATTGGGCTTCTCACCTACACTCACCTCTGTATCTTTCTTTATTGTGGTTTAAAAGCCACTTATTCATTTATAACTCCCAACGTTGTATCTTCAGCCCAGACCACACCTCAGATGTTTAGACTTGTATGTCTACCACCTCCCCAAATCCCCATTTGGAGGTCTGGGGAGGGAGGCATATCAAACTTGTCTAAAAGTGAATTTCCAATCTTCGATTCCCAAGACCTGCTCCTCATCCCTGATACCAAGTCTAACCTTTCAGTTGCTCACACCGAGACCTTTGGAGTCATTCTTGATTCCTCTCTAATCCTCACTTCCAATCTGAGCTGCTGTCCTTTTTGTTTACCTTCAAACTATACATCTGGAACCAAACTCTCCTACACTGCTAGTAGGAGTATAAGCTGTCAAATTGGAAAACTCTGGGGCAGTACCTGAATATTTGTACATGCTGCTACCGGGCAATGGCACTCCTAGATGTATGTATCTCCACCAGAAGATCCACCCCAGATGTTAGGGCAGCATTCTTTGTATTCTCTGTACTAGCCCAGAAGTGGAACAGCCCCCAGTGTCCAGCAACAGTAGAATGGATATGTAAATTATGGACTATTCACTGAGGGAACACTATACAGCAATGAGGGTGAACAAACAATTGCAACATACAATAACATAGATGAATCTCACAAACAGAATTGAAAGAAGCTGGATACAATATATACTGTATGATTCCACGTATAGAAAGCTGAAAACCAGCCAAGATGAATCTCAAGTGCTAGAACTCAGGAAAATGGTTACCTCTGTGGGGAGATGGTGCCCGAAGGGGGAGCACAGGAAACCTCTGGGGGGCAGACAGAAATACTTTTTTAAAAAAAGTTTTTGGCTGTGTTGGGTCTTCACTGCTATGCGCAGGCTTTTTCTAGTTGCGGCGAGTGGGGGCTACTCCTTGTTGCGGTGCACAGGTTTCTCATTGCAGTGGCTTCTCTTGTTGCAGAGCACAGGCTCTAGGCGTGCGGGCTTCAGTAGTTGCAGCATGGGGGCTCAGTAGTTGTGGTGCGTGGGCTCACTAGTTGTGGCTCACAGGCTCTAGAGCACAGGCTCAGTAGTCGTGGCGCATGGGCTGAGTTGCTCCGCGGCATGTGGGATCTTCCCAGACCAGGAATCAAACCCGTGTCCCCTGCATTGACAGGTGGATTCTTAACCACTGTGCCCCCAGGGAAGTCCTGGGGGGCAGATAATAAGCGATTCTTCATCCTGGTCCTAAACGAAGTGTTTCCTTTTTGAAAAATCTTTGCACTGTGGACTTATGATTTGTGCGCTTTATTTTTGGAATTTATTTTTTTATACAGCAGGTTCTTACTATCCATTTTATACATATTAGTGTATACATGTCAATCCCAATCTCCCAATTCATCCCACCACCCCACCCCACCCCCGCTTTCCCACCTTGGTGTCTGTATGTTTGTTCTCAACATGTGTGTCTCCATTTCTGCCCTGCAAACTGGTTCATCTGTACCATTTTTCTAGGTTCCACATATATGCGTTAATATATGATATTTGTTTTCCTCTTTCTGACTTACTTCACTCTATATGACAGTCTCTAGGCCCATCCACGTCTCTACAAATGACCCAATTTCGTTCCTTTTTATGGCTGAGTAATATTCCATCGTATATATGTACCACCTCTTCTTTACCCATTGGTCTGTCGATGGGCATTTAGGTTGTTTCCATGACCTGGCTATTGTAAATATTACTGCAATGAACAATGGGGTACATGTGGCTTTTTGAATTACGGTTTCCTCTGGGTATATGCCCAGTAGTGGGATTGTGGGGTCATATGGTAATTCTATTTTTAGTTTTTTAAGGAACCTCCATACCGTTCTCCATAGTGGCTGTATCAATTGGCATTCCCACCAACAGTGCAAGAGGGTTCCCTTTTCTCCACACCCTCTCCAGCATCTGTTGTTTGTAGATTTTCTGATGATGCCCATTCTAACTGGTGTGAGGTGATACCTCATTGTAGTTTTGATTTGCATTTCTCTAATAATTAGTGATGTTGAGCAGCTTTTCATGTGCTTCTTGGCCATATGTATGTCTTCTTTGGAGAAATGTCTATTTAGGTCTTCTGCCCATATTTTGATTGGGTTCTTTGTTTTTTCAATATTGAGCTGCATGAGCTGTTTATATATTTTGGAGATTAATCCTTTGTCCGTTGATTCGTTTGCAAATATTTTCTCCCATTCTAAGGGTTGTCTTTTCATCTTGTTTGTAGTTTCCTTCTCTTCGCAAAAGCTTTTAAGTTTCATTAGGTCCCATTTGTTTATTTTTGTTTTTATTTCCATTACTCTAGGAGGTGGATCAAAAAAGATCTTGCTGTGATTTATGTCAAAGAGTGTTCTTCCTATGTTTTCCTCTAAGACTTTTATAGTGTCCGGTCTTACATTTCGGTCTCGAATCCATTTTGAGTTTATTTTTGTGTATGGTGTTAGGGAGTGTTCTAGTTTCATTCTTTTACATGTAGCTGCCAGTTTTCCCAGCACCACTTATTGAAGAGACTGTCTTTTCTCCATTGTATATCCTTGCCTCCTTTGTCATAGGTTAGTTGACCATAGGTGTGTGGGTTTATCTCTGGGCTTTCTATCCTGTTCCATTGATCTGTATTTCTGTTTTTGTGACAGTACCATATTGTCTTGATTACTGTAGTTTTGTAGTATAGTCTGAAGTCAGGGAATCTGATTCCTCCAGCTCTGTTTTTTTTCCTCAAGACTGCTTTGGCTATTTGGGGTCTTTTGTGTCTCCACACAAATTTTAAGATTTTTTGTTCTAGTTCTGTAAAAAATGCCATTGGTAATTTGATAGGGATTGCATTGAATCTGTAGACTGCTTTGGGTAGTATAGTCATTTTCACAATATTGATTCTTCCAATCCAAGAACATGGTATATCTCTCCATCTGTTTATATCATCTTTAATTTCTTTCATCAGTGTCTTATAGTTTTCTGAACACAGGTCTTTTGTCTCCCTTGGTAGGTTTATTCCTAGGTATTTTATTCTTTTTGCTGCCATGGTAAATGGAGTGTTTCCTTAATTTGTCTTTCAGATTTTTCATCATTAGTGTATAGGAATGCAAGAGATTTCTGTGCATTAATTTTGTATCCTGCAACTTTACCAAATTCATTGATTAGCTCTGGTAGTTTTCTGGTGGCATCTTTAGGATTCTCTATGTAGAGCATCATGTCATCTGCAAACAGTGACGGTTTTACTTCTTCTTTTTCTATTTGGATTCCTTTTATTTCTTTTTCTTCTCTGATTGCCGTGGCTAGGACTTCCAAAACTATGTTGAATAACAGTGGCGAGAGTGGACATCCTTGTCTTTTTCCTGATCTTAGAGGAAATGTTTTCAGTTTTTCACCACTGAGAATGTTTGCTGTGGGTTTGTCATATATGGCCTTTATTATGTTGAGGTAGGTTCCCTCTATGCCCACTTTCTGGAGAGTTTTTATCCTAAATGAGTGTTGAATTTTGTCAAAAGCTTTCTCTGCATCTATTGAGATGATCATATGGTTTTTATTCTTCAATTTGTTAATATGGTGTTATCACATTGATTGATTTGCGTATACTGAAGAATCCTTGCATCCCTGGCATAAATCCCACTTGATCGTGGTGTATGATCCTTTTAATGTGTTGTTGGATTCTGCTTGCTAGTATTTTGTTGAGGAGTTTTGCATTTATATTCATCAGCGATTTTCATCTGTAATTTTCTTTTTTGTAGTACCTTTGTCTGGTTTTGGTCTCAGGGTGATGGCGGCCTCATAGAATGAGTTTGGGAGTGTTCCTTCTTCTGCAATTTTTGGTAAGAGTTTGAGAAGGACGGGTGTTTCCTCTTCTCTAAATGTGTGACAGAATTCACCTGTGAAGCCATCTGGTCCTGGACTTTTGTTTGTTGGAAGATTTTTTTTTTTTTTTCTTTTCTTTTTTTCTTTTTTTTTTTTTTTTTTTTTTTATTTTACAGGAGAGACAACTGTGTTCAATAGTTGAATAGTTGAAAGAGTTTGAATGATGTGGAGATGTTTCCATAAGTGTGTGGAAAATAGCATTGTAACTTTTCTATAAAATATTTTGAGAACCTTACTAGTATAAGGCAATTGCTTTGTCATATGTATTAACAAAATCTCTCAAAAGATAGTAGAAAGGAAATAATTCAGGCAGAGAAAGAAAAATATTGTATGAGCTCACTTATCTGTGCAATCTTAAAAAGCCAAACTTACAGATACAGAGAGTAGAATGGTGTTTGCCAGGGGCTGGGGGTGGGGGAAATGGAGAGATGTTGGTCAAAGGGTACGAACTTGCAGTTATAAGATGACTATGTTCTAGGGATATAATGTACAGCATGGTGACTATAGTTAGCAACACTGTATTATGTACTTGAAAGTTGTTGAGAGAGTAAATCTTAAGTGGTCTCGCCATTAAAAAAAAAGGTAATTATGTGAGGTGATAGAATGATAGAAGTATTAACTAACCCTATTAGAGTAATCATCGTATATCTTAAACTTACACAACATTATACGTCAATTATATCTCAATAAAGCTGGGGAAAAAAAGATAGTAGTAGGGTTTGACAACAATGATTTTCTACCTTTTAGTAGTATGAAGTGAATACTAAAACTAGAACATTCTAGAACATACTTAAAAGATCTCAAAGGAAGATGCCAGGGCCTTAGAGCATAGGTTCCTCTTCAGGTCTCACTGACCTGTTTGAATTGCTTTAAGTCTTGAGCAAAGAACATGACTATGACTAAAAGGAAAGAAAGTTAACACAAAATATCAGGATTACATGAGATTTAGTAAGATGACTCATTTTTTAAATTATCATTACTGTAGCATAAGTCCAGAAATGGTTGATGTGAGAGCCTTGTAGATGACAGACCACCTAACAGTAAGAAGCTCCTTGTCAGATTATTCATTAACAATTACCAGTGAGAGAACTTTGCTTGTAATAGCGGTTTATTCTGATGGGCAAATTCTTCTTTGATTCAGAATGTTTTAAAAGACAAAAATCACTGCAGTTATGCATCAAGGACTCATTGGTCCCTTAGACCTGCTTGAACCCTAAATTAGCCATGGGGAACTACAGTGTAGGCAATAATTTCAACCTGTGCACCCATTACTTCACATGGTTAATATATGGATTGCCCCTTGCTTGAATCAAGCAAATAGCATAGAGAACAATTAGCATTTTTGAAGCATATTGAAACATTGTGAAGGTTTTTTTTTTCTCATATAGCTTGAAATGAGGTATTTAGATTCCATAGTGAAGCATAGGACTTTAACTATATCTTCATTTTCTATTAGTAAGTACTACAATTCTAAATTGCAATGTTGAATGCCAGGAAAAATTGTGATGCCAAAAGCTCAGCCTCTGGGCACCGGTGCCGAAGCAAATCTCAGAGACGGAGTTTTGGGTGAAGTAGAAAAGACTAGCTTTATTGCTTTACCAGGCAAAGGGGGACACAGCAGGCTCCTGCCTCAAAAACTGTGTGTCCCCTGTTGGAAGATTTTTAATCACAGTTTCAATTTCATTACTTGTGATTGGTCTGTTCATATTTTCTATTTCTTCCTGGTTCAGTCTTGGAAGATTATACCTTTCTAAGAATTTGTCCATTTCTTCCAGGTTGTCCATTTTTTTGGCATAGAGTTGCTTGTAGTAGTCTCTTAGGATGCTTTGTATTTCTGCGATGTCTGTTGTAACTTCTCCTTTTTCATTTCTAATTTTATTGATTTGAGTCCTGTCCCTCTTTTTCTTGATGAGTCTGGCTAATGGGTTATCAATTTTGTTTACCTTCTCAAAGAACCAGCTTTTAGTTTTATTGATCTTTGTTATTGTTTTCTTTGTTTCTATTTCATTTATTTCTGCTCTGATCTTTATGATTTCTTTCCTTCTAATAGCTTTGGGTTTTGTTTGTTCTTCTTTCTCTAGTTCCTTTAGGTGTAAGGTTAGATTGTTTATTTGAGATTTTTCTTGTTTCTTGAGGTAGGTTTGTATTGCTATAAACTTCCCTCTTAGGACTGCTTTTGCTGCATCCCACAGGTTTTGGATCATTGTGTTTTTGTTGTCATTTGTCTCTAGGTATTTTTTGATTTCCTCTTTGATTTCTTCAGTAATCTCTTGGTTATTTAGTAACGTATTGTTTAGCCTCCATGTGTTTCTGTTTTCTGTTTTTTTTCCTGTAATTGATTTCTAATCTCATAGCATCAGAAAAGATGCTTGATATGATTTCAATTTCCTTAAATTTACTGAGGCTTGACTTGTGACCCAAGATGTGATCTATCCTGGAGAATGTTCCATGTACACTTGACAAGAAAGTGTAATCTGCTGTTTTCAGATGGAATGTCCTATAAATATCAATTAAATCTATCTGGCCTATTGTGTCATTTAAAACTTGTGTTTCCTTATTAATTTTCTGTCTGGATGATCTGTCCATTGGTGTAAGTGAGGTGTTAAAGTCCCCCATTATTTTTGTGTTACTGTTGATTTCCTCTTTTATAGCTGTTAGCATTTGCCTTATGTATTGAGGTGCTCCTATGTTGGGTGCATGTATATTTATAATTGTTATATCTTCTTCTTGGATTGATCCCTTCATCATTATGTAGTGTCCTTCCTTGTCTCTTGTAACATTCTTTATTTGAAAGTCTATTTTATCTGATATGAGTATAGCTACTCCAGCTTTCTTTTGATTTCCATTTGCATGGAATATCTTTTTCCATCCCCTCACTTTCCGTCTGTATGTGTCCCTAGGTCTGAAGTGGGTCTCTTGTAAACAGCATATATATGGGTCTTGTTTTTGTATCCATTCAGCAAGCCTGTGTCTTTCGGTTGGAGCATTTAATCCATTCACGTTTAAGGTAAATATCAATATGTATGTTCCTGTTACCATTTTCTTCATTGTTATCGGTTTGTTTTTGTAGGTCCTTTTCTTCTCTTGTGTTTCCCACTTAGAAGAAGTTCCTTTAGCATCTGTTGTAGAGCTGGTTTGGTGGTGTTGAATTCTCTTAGCTTTTGCTTGTCTGTAAAGCTTTTGATTTCTCCATCGAATGTGAATGAGATCCTTGCCGGGTAGAGTAATCTTCATTGTAGGCGCTTCTCTTTCATCACTTTAAATATATCGTGCCACTCCCTTCTGGGTTGTAGAGTTTCTGCTGAGAAATCAGCTGTTAACCTTATGGGAGTTCCCTTGTATGTTGTCGTTTTTCCCTTGCTGCTTTCAATAATTTTTCTTTGTCTTTAATTTTTGTCAATTTGATTACTATGTGTCTTGGTGTGTTTCTCCTTGGGTTTATCCTGTATGGGACTTGTTGCACTTCCTGGACTTGGGTGGCTATTTCCTTTCCCATGTTAGGGAAGTGTTCGACTATAATCTCTTCAAATATTTTCTCAGGTCCTTTCTCTCTTTCTTCTCCTTCTGGGACACCTATAAAGTGAATGTTGTTGCATTTAATGTTGTCCCAGAGGTCTCTTAGGCTGTCTTCATTTCTTTCCATTCTTTTTTCTTTATTCTGTTCCGCAGCAGTGAATTCCACCATTCTGTCTTCCAGGTCACTTATCCGTTCTTCTGCCTCAATTATTTTGTTATTGATTCCTTCTGGTGTATTTTTCATTTCAGTTATTGTGTTGTTCATCTCTGTTTGTTCTTTAATTCTTCTACGTATTTGTTCTTTAATTATTTTAGGTCTTTGTTAAACATTTCTTGCATCTTTTCGATCTTTGCCTCCATTCTTTTTCCTAAGTCCTGGATCATCTTCACTATCATTATTCTGAATTCTTTTTCTGGAAGGTTTCCTATCTCCACTTCATTAAGTTGTTTTTTTGGGGTTTTATCTTGTTCTTTAATCTGGTACATAGCCCTCTGCCTTTTCATCTTGTCTATCTTTCTGTGAACGTGGTTTTTGTTCCACCTGCTGCAGGATTGTAGTTATTCTTGCTTCTGCTGTCTGCCCTCTGGTGGCTGGAGGTTTGTGCAAGTTTCTGATGGGAGGGACTGGTGGTGGGCAGAGCTCAGTAAAACTTTAATCCGCTTGTCTGCTGATGGTTGGGCTGGGTTCCCTCCCTGTTGGTTGTTTGGCCTGAGGCAACCCAACACTGGAGCCTACCCGGCTCTTTGGTGGGGCTAATGGCGGACTCTGGGAGGGCTCACGCCAATGAGTATTTCCCAGAACTTCTGCTGCCAGTGTCCTTGTCCTCACAGTGAGCCACAGCTACCCCCCGCCTCTGCAGGAGACCCTCCAACAGTAGCAGGTAGGTCTGGTTCAGTCTCCTATGGGAACTGCTCCTTCCCTTGGGCCCCGACGTGCACACTACTTTGTGTGTGCCCTCCAAGAGTGGAGTCTCTGTTTCCCGCAGTCCTGTCGAAGTCCTGCAATCAAATCCCGCTAGCCTTCAAAGTCTGATTCTCTAGGAATTCTTCCTTCTGTTGCTGGACCCCCAGGTTGGGAAGCCTGATGGGGGGCTCAGAACCTTCACTCCAGTGGGTGGACTTCTGTGGTATAAGTGTTCTCCAGTTTGTGAGTCACCCACCAGCAGTTATGGGATTTGATTTTATTGTGATTGCGCCCCTCCTACCATCTCATTGTGGCTTCTCCTTTGTCTTTCGATGTGGGGTATCTTTTTTGGTGAGTTCCAGTGTCTTCCTGTCGATGACTGTTCAGCAGTTAGTTGTGATTCCGGTGCTCTCGCAAGAGGGAGTCTGTGCAGTTTTATGTAAGTTTTACTTCAATTTATTTTTTTTAAATTTTAATTTAATTAATTAATTTATTTATTTATTTTTGGCTGTGTTGGGTCTTCGTTGCTATGAGTGGGCTTTCTCTGGTTGCAGCGAGTGGGGTCTACTCTTCATCGCGGTGTGCAGGCTTCTCACTGCAGTGGCTTTTCTTGTTGCAGGGCACGGGCTCTAGGCACACGGGCTTTAGGAGTTGTGGTGCATGGGCTCAATAGTTGTGATGTGCAGGCTCTAGGGTGCGTGGGTTTCTGTAGTTGCGGCGCGTGGGCCCAGTATCTGTGGTGCATGGGCTTAGCTGCTCCGCTGCATGTGGGATCTTCCCAGACCAGGGGTCAAACCTGTGTCCCCTGCATTGGCAGGTGGATTCTTTTTTTTTTTTTTTTAATTAAAAAAAAATTATTTTATTTATTTTATTTTTGGCTCTGTTGGGTCTTTGTTGCTGCACGTGGGCTTTTCTCTAGTTGCAGTGAGCAGGGGCTACTGTTTGTTGCAGTGCATGGGCTTCTCATTGTGGTGGCTTCTCCTGTTCCGGAGCACAGGCTCTAGGCAAACAGGCTTCAGTACTTGTGGCACGTGGGCTCAGTAGTTGTGGCTCGCGGGCTCTAGGGTGCAGGATCAGTAGTTGTGGTGCACGGGCTTAGTTGCTACGCGGCATGTGTGATCTTCCTGGACCAGGGCTGAAACCTGTGCCCCCGCATTGGCAGGTGGTGCAGGCGGATTCTTAACCACTGCGCCACCAGGGAAGTCCCAGGGGGCAGATAATAAGCGATTCTTCATCCTGGTCCTACATGAAGTGTTTACTTTGTGAAAATTCTTTGCACTGTGCACTTTAAGTTTTAGTTCAATTTAAAAAAACAGTCCAGACTCAATCACACCCTTACCACCTCTGCTGCTCCTACCTTGGTCTAAGTCACTGGTTCTCACCCGGATGACTCCTAAGTTGCTCCTGCTCCTGCTCCCAATCTTGCCCAAGGACAGTCTGTTCTTAATATATCCACAGACTGGTCCTTTTAAATGTCATCAGATTTTATCATTCCAAGGCTCACAACCACAATGTTTCTTCCAGAGTAAAAACTTGAATCTTTCCAGCAGTCCCCCAGGCCAGCATGATCCTGCCCTGCTGCCCTCGCTGACATGATTCAGGCATGTAGCTCCTTGCTGCCTTTCGACATGCCAGGGCCACTCCCACCCAAGGCCTTTCCCCTGCTGTTCCCTCGGTTTGGGGTGCTCATCCCCCAGGGCTGACTCCTCACAGCCTTGGCTCAGTGTCTCCTCAGTGAGGCCTATTCTGACCCACCCACTGATCTTGCATCCAGCATCCCTCCGGCACTCTTTGTTTTTTTGGCTGCACCGCGTGGCATGCAGGATCTTAGCTTCCTGACGAGGGATCGAACCCATGCCCCCTGCAGTGGAAGCACAGATTCTTAACCACTGGACCACCTGGGAAGTCCCCCTCCTACACTCTTAATCCTCCTAATTCTACTCCGTTATTATTATGTTACCACAGCGCATTCTTCTTCTAACATATTGTAATGGTTTGAGTGGTAGCCCCCCAAAAACATCTACCCAGAATCTATGAATGTGATCTTATTTGGGAAAAGGGTCTTTGCAGATGTAATTAAGTTAAGGTCTTGAGAGATGCTAGATCACTACATCCAATGACAAGTGTCCATCTAAGAGAAGAGTAGGGGAGAGAACACACAGAGGAGCCTGTGATGGGAAGACAGAGGCGGAAACTGAAGCAACACGTCCACAATCCAAGGATAGCTGGAAGCCACCAAGAAGCTACGAGAGAGGCCTGGAGTGGATTCTCCCTCAGAGCCTCCAGAAAGAACCAACTCTACCAACAGCTTGGTTTTCGACTTCAGGCCTCCAGAAAGGTGCAAGAATGAATTTGTTGCTTTAAGCCACCAAGTTTGTGGTAATTTATTAAAACAGCCCTAGGAAACTAGTATACATACTATATAATTTATTTATTACTATTTATTGTTTATTTTCTGTATTCTCTCACTGTTAGCTCCATAAGGGAACAAATTATTATTTTGTTCATGGTGTATTTCAAATACCAGTGATTGGCACATAGTAGACACTGAAGCTTGAAAAATAATTCAGTTTATTTATGAAGTGTAGTAAATACTGGTTAAGGTATTCTAGGATTTAGTTAGGTAGATAAACAAATTGTGATATATCCATATGCTGGACTACGACTCAACAATGATAGAAATGAACTACTGATACACACACCAACATGGATGGATCTTAAATACATTTTGCTGAGTGAAAGAAGCCAGGCATAAAGAGGACACACTGTGTGATATCATCATATGAAATTCTAGAGAAGGCAAATCTAACCTATCAAGAGAGAAAGCAGAACAGTGGCTTCCCAGGGCCCAGGATAGAGAAGATTGACTGTAGAGGAATAGGAAGGAACATTTGGGGTGATGAAAATGTTTATATCTTGATTGTGGGACTGCATCGTGGGTGTCTGCATCTGCCAAAACTCATTAAACTGTACCTTAAAATGGGTGTATGTTATTGTAAATTTTACCTCAAAAAGGTGATTAAAAATAAGGTGGTTTATTTGCTTAGAATAATGTAATAATTATCTAAGGGAAATACCCACCGTGGACCCTGGAGCAGGTCTAAAGATGATACATTAAAGTCCAAAAACATGTGGCAAGAATGTATAGTGGTAGGAATGTAAATTGGCAAAGCCACTGTGGAAAACAGTATAGAAGTTCCTCAAAAAGCTAAAAATGGGGACTTCCCTGGTGGCACAGTGGTTGAGAATCCACATGTAGGTGACACGGGTTTGATCCCTGGTCCGGGAAGAGACCACATGCCATGGAGCAACTAAGCCCGTGTGCCAGAACTACTGAGCCTGTGCTCTAGAGCCCGCAAGCCACAACTACTGAAGCCCGCACGCCTAGAGCCCGTGCTCTGCAACAAGAAAAGCCACCGCAATGAGAAGCCCGCACACTGCAACAAAGAGTAGCCCCTGCTCGCTGCAACTAGAGAAAGCCCGCGTGCAGCAACGAAGACCCAAAGCAGCCAAAAAATAAATAAAATAAAATAAATAAATAAAAATCTTTTAAAAACCCACAAAAGCTAAAAACAGAACTACCATATGATCCAGTAATTCCACTCCTGGGTGTATATCTGGAAAAAATGAAACACTAATACAAAAAGATACATGCAGCACAATGTTCACAGCAGCACTATTTACAATAGCTAAGACATGGAAGCAACCCAAGTTCCCATCACAGACGAATGGAGGAAACCAGAAACAAAATGAAAAGACAACCCACAGAATGGGAGAAAATATCTGCAAACGATGTGACTGACAAGGAATTAATCTCCAAAATTTACAAACAGCTCATGTGGCTCAATATTAAAAAAACAAACAACCCAATCAAAAAATGGGCAGAAGACCTAAATAGACATTTCTCCAAAGAAGACATACAGGTGGCCAAGAGGCACATGAAAAGATGCTCGACATCACTAATTATTAGAGAAATGCAAATCAAAACTACAATGAGATATTACATCATACCACTCAGAATGGCCATCAACAAAAAGTCTACAAACAATAAATGCTGGAGAGGGTGTGGAGAAAAGGGAACCCTCCTACACTGTTGATGGGAATGTAAACTGGTACAGCCACTATGGAGAACAGTATGGAGGTTCCTTAAAAAAACTAAAAAAAACAAAAAGCTACCATATGATCTGGCAATCCCACTCCTGGGCATATATCCAGAGAAAACCATGGTTCGAAAGGATACATGCACCCCAATGTTCATTGCAGCACTGTTTACAATAGCCAAGACATGGAAGCAACCTAAATGTCCATCGACAGATGAATGGATAAAGGAGATGTGGTACATATATACAATGGAATACTACTCAGGCATAAAAAAGAATGAAATAATGCCATTTGCAGCAAACATGGATGGACCTGGAGGTTATCATACTAAGTGAAGTAAGTCAGACAGAGAAAGACAAATATCATATGATACCACTTATATGCAGAATCTAAAAGAAATGATACAAATGACTTATTTATAAAACAGAAACAGACTCACAGACTTAGAGAACGAACTTATGGTTACCAAGGTGGGGGAAGGATGGGGGGGAGGGATAGATTGGGAGGTTGAGATTGACATATACACACTGCTATATTTAAAATAGATAACCAGGGACTTCCCTGGTGGTCCAGTGGGTAAGACTCCGCACTCCCAATGCAGGGGGCCTGGGTTTGATTCGTGGTTGCAGAACTAGATCCTTCATGCATGCCACAACTAAGAGTTCACATGCCGCAACTAAGAGTCCACATGCTGCAACTAAGTCCGCGTGCCACAACTAAGAAGTCCGCATGCTGCAACTAAAGATCCTGTGTGCTGCAACTAAGACCCGACACAGCCAAAATAAATAAATAAATAAATATTTAAAAAAAAAAAGATAATCAACAAGGACCTACTGTATAGCACAGGGAACTCTGCTCAATATTCTGTAATAACCTAAATGGGAAAAGGATTTGAAAAAGAAGAGATACAGGTATATATACAACTGAATCACTTTGCTGTACACCTGAAACTAACACAACATTGTTAATCAACTATACTCCAATATATAATAAAAATTAAAGAAAACCAGACAAATGGATAAAGAAGATGCAGTGTGTGTATGTGTGTGTGTGTATATATATATATACACACACACACACACACACACACACACACAATGAAATATTAGCCATAAAAAAGAATGAAATCCTGCCATTTGCAGCAACATGGATGGACCTAAATAAGATAAGATGGACTAAAATAAGACAGAGAAAGACAAATACTGTATGATATCACTTATATGTGGAATCTAAAAAATAATACAAATGAATGTGTACACAAAACAGTAACAGACTCACAGATAAAGAAAACAAACTTGTGGTTACCAAAGGGAAGAGGGAAGGGGGAGGAACAAATTAGGGGTATGGGATTAACAGATACAAACTACTATGTATAAAATAGATAAGCAACAAGGATATACTGTATAGCACAGGGAATTATAGCCATTATCTTGTAATAACTTATAACTGAGTATAATCTGCAAAAATACTGAAACACTATGCTGTATACCTGAAACCAACATAATACTGTAAATCAACTATACTTTGATTAAAAAAAGAATGTAGAGTAGAAGGAAGCAGAAAATATAAAATTAAAGTGACAGAAGGCAGGTGGTTCCGACTACTGGGAGCCTGACCAAGGAGGCACTTGCAGAACGGCACTGTTAACAGAATCCACGTTTAGGCCACACAGCAAGTGCCTCACCTTCTGCGTGAAGCCCTGGGACACAGATTGGTGGCCTTAGTAATGTAAGAAAACCTTTCATGGTTAATAGCGCAGCTGTCCTGGGGGTAGTGGTCGTTGTTCATTACCCGCCCCCCGCCATCTAACTCACTCATGTTCCTCACTATATGTCTGCTCTTTCTTTTAAGATGGGCTTGTTTCTGATGATAGATAATTGACTCTACATACAAAGTGGAGTAAACACTGGTTAAAGTATTCAAAGGTTTAGCTGAATGTTAATCAGCTATTGATTCAGAAAGACTATTGGTGGCTTTCAAGTAACAGCTGCTTTACAAGGAAGGAAAATTCCAGACCTATCTCTAAAATAAATATTGATGCAAAAACCCTAAATAATATATCATCTAATAGGAATCAGCAAGGTGTAAAAGGACAGTACAACATGACCATTGCAGGTCAGGCCCCTTGGGAAGCAGACTCCGAGGTGTGCTGGTGACCTGGACATCTATTAGGGAGTGCCCCTGGGAAGGGAAGGAAGCAGGACTGGCAGGCCCAGTGGAAAGGCTCTCGATCCTGAGGGGCGTTCTGAGGATGAGGCACACTTCAGCACAGTCCCATGCTGGGGATTTATACTTCTCCATCAATAGTTGGATGCAGTCACCCTGAAGGGGAGTGTAAACCTGGGCGAAGTAGTTCTCTTTAGCTGGGCAATCCGCAAAGGGCTGACTGCCTTGGACGTTTCCAGTAGCTGGGGCCACAGTCCTTTGTTCCAAACACACAGCGGCAGCCAAGGTGAGGCGGTGCCTGGACTGAGTCACATGGTAGAGATACAATAAGCCACTTTTACATTCAGGCGGTTTATTACTTACTTAGACAATGGAAGAGAGGAAGGCAAAGGGCCAGCTCTCTGGGCCCTTCACTCACATACCAGAAAGGACAGCACCAAAACAGAAACAGCAGGGTAGCTACAACAGAAGCTGTGGGATGCCACATTGCTGAGGAGCCAAGTGTAGACTGCAGCTAAGCAGGTCTACCTCGAGTTTATGAGAGCTTCATCAGAGTCCTCCTCCCAGGGTAGATAGGTGGGGGAAGGGGAGATGGCCTTGGAGCAGCTCTTCACCAGCCTCCCACCCTTGTGCTACTGGGAAAATCACAAGGTGTTCAGCCAAGACTCAAATTAGCTGCAGTTCAACCCTTGCCCGCATGGTCTACGTGCCCACAGCACCCACCATGACGACCAAGTGGAGTATGCTTCAGGAATCTAAGATTAGTTAACATTAGAAAATTAAGTGTTGTAATTCATGACATTAACAGGAAAAAAAGAGAAGAATTAAATCATCATCCCAACAAAAGCAGTAAAGGCACTTGGCAAAATTCAACACCCATTTATAATTCATATGAAAGCTCTTATCAAACTAGGAATAGAAAAGAGCTTCCTTATTCTGCTACAGAATATTGTGAATATTATCCTTATTGGTAAAATCCTTTAAGTTTCCCCCAGAAATTGGCAACAAGGCAAGGATACCCCCTATTACCACTTCTATTCAACATGATTCTAGAGGTCCTAGCCAGTGCAATAAAGTAAGAGAAATAAATAAAAGGCATACTATCTCACTTATCCAGAATTCATTACGTGGAAACCACATCTATTTGTAACAAAGCTGATAACCTGGAAGGTTAACTTTCCCCTATAAAGCAATCTAAAAAGGTCTTGGAGCAGCCAAGATGTCACAAAGTCTATGCACTTCACTCACAGGGGAGTCCCTTAAGGCCTCACTCTGAGGATATGTAACTCTAATCAGCTTCTCTATTTATTTTCCAAACCCACCACATTAGAAATGGCAACAGAGAAGCAAGAAGAACTACAATCTTGCAGCCTGTGGAACGAAAACCACATTCACAGAAAGATAGACAAAATGAAAAGGCAGAAGACTATTTACCAGATGAAGGAACAAGATAAAACCCTAGAAAAACAACTAAATGAAGTGGAGATAGGTAACCTTCCAGAAAAAGAATTCAGAATAACGATAGTAAAGATGATGCAGGACCTCAGAAAAAGAATGGAGACAAAGATCGAGAAGATGCAAGAAATGTTTAAAAAAGGCCTACAAGAATTAAAGAACAAACACCTAGAAGAATTAAAGAACAAACAAACAGAGATGAACAACACAATAACTGACAAGAAAAACACACTAGAAAGAATCAATAGCAGAATAATTGAGGCAGAAGAACGGATAAGTGACCTGGAAGAGAGAATGCTAGAATCCACTGTCATGGAACAGAATAAAGAAAAAAGAATGAAAAGAAATGAAGACAGCCTAAGAGACCTCTGGGACAACATTAAATGCAATAACACTCGCATTATAGGGACCCCAGAAAGAGAAGAGAGAGAGAAAGGACCCAAGAAAATATTTGAGGAGATTATAGTTGAAAACTTCTCTAACATGGGAAAGGAAATAGCCACCCAAGTCTAGGAAGCACAGAAAACCCAAGGAGAAACATGCCGAGACACATAGTAATCAAAGTGGCAAAAATTAAAGACAAAGAAAAATTATTAAAAGCAACAAGGGAAAAACGACAAATAACATACAAGGGAACTCCCATAAGGTTAACAGCTGATTTCTCAGCAGAAACTCTACAAGCCAGAAGGGAGTGGCACGATATATTTAAAGAGATGAAAGAGAAGCACCTACAACGAAGATTACTCTACGCGGCAAGAATCTCATTCAGATTCGACAGAGAAATCAAAAGCTTTACAGAGAAGCAAAAGCTAAGAGAAAGCAGCACCACCAAACCAGCTTTAAAACAAATGCTAAAGGAACTTCTTCTAAGTGGGAAACACAAGAGAAGAAAAGGACCTACAAAAACAAACCCATAACAATGAAGAAAATGGTAATAGGAACTTACATACTGATAATTACCTTAAATGTGAATAGATTAAATGCTCCAACCAAGAGACACAGGCTCACTGAATGGATACAAAAACAAGACCCATATATATGCTGTCTACAAGAGACCCACTTCAGACCTAGGGACACATACAGACGGAAAGTGAGGAGATGGAAAAAAATACTCCATGCAAATGGAAATCAAAAGAAAGCTGGAGTAGCTATACTCATATCAGATAAAATAGACTTTCAAATAAAGAATGTTACAAGAGACAAGGAAGGACACTACATAATGATGAAGGGATCAATCCAAGAAGAAGATATAACAATTATAAATATACATGCACCCAACATAGGAGCACCACAATACATAAGGCAAATGCTAACAGCTATAAAAGAGGAAATCAACAGTAACACAAAAATAATGGGGGACTTTAACACCTCACTTACACCAATGGACAGATCATCCAGACAGAAAATCAATAAGGAAACACAAGTTTTAAATGACACAATAGGCCAGATAGATTTAATTGATATTTATAGGACATTCCATCTGAAAACAGCAGATTACACTTTCTTGTCAAGTGCACATGGAACATTCTCCAGGATAGATCACATCTTGGGTCACAAGTCAAGCCTCAGTAAATTTAAGGAAATTGAAATCATATCAAGCATCTTTTCTGATGCTATGAGATTAGAAATCAATTACAGGAAAAAAACCCAGAAAACAGAGACACATGGAGGCTAAACAATACGTTACTACTAACCGAGAGATTACTGAAGAAATCAAAGAGGAAATCAAAAAATACCTAGAGACAAATTACAATGAAAACACAATGATCCAAAACCTGTGGGATGCAGCAAAAGCAGTCCTAAGAGGGAAGTTTATAGCAATACAAGCCTATCTCAAGAAACAAGAAAAATCTCAAATAAACAATCTAACCTTACACCTAAAGAAACTAGAGAAAGAAGAACAAACAAAACCCAAAGTTATTAGAAGGAAAGAAATCATAAAGATCAGAGCAGAAATAAATGAAATAGAAACAAAGAAAATAGCAAAGATCAATAAAACTAAAAGCTGGTTCTTTGAGAAGATAAAGAAAATTGATAAACCATTAGCCAGACTCACCAAGAAAAACAGGCAGAAGACTCAAATCAACAGAATTACAAATGAAAAAGGAGAAGTAACAGCTGACACTGCAGATATACAAAGGATCATGAGAGATTACTACAAGCAACTATATGCCAATAAAATGGACAACTTGGAAGAAATGGACAAATTCTTAGAGGGACAGAACCTTCTGAGACGGAACCAGGAAGAAATAGAAAATATAAACAGACCAATCACAAGAACTGAAATTGAAACTGTGATTAAAAATTTTCCAACAAATAAAAGCCCAGGACCAGTGGCTTCACACGTGAATTCTATCAAACATTTAGAGAAGAGCTAACACCTATCCTTCTCAAACTCTTTCAAAATATAGCAGAGAGAGGAACACTCCCAAACTCATTCTATGAGGCCACCATCACCCTGATACCAAAACCAGACAAAGATGTCACAAAAAAAGAAAACTACAGGCCAATATCTCTGATGAACATAGATGCAAAAATCCTGAACAAAATACTAGCAAACAGAATCCAACAGCACATTAAAAGGATCATACACCATGATCAAGTGGGGTTTATCCCAGGAATGCAAGGATTCGTCAACATACGCAAATCAATGTGTTACACCATATTAACAAATTGAAGGATAAAAACCATATGATAATCTCAATAGATGCAGAAAAAGCTTTTGACAAAATTCAACACCCACATATGATAAAAACTCTCCAGAAAGTAGGCATAGAGGGAACCTACCTCAACATAATAAAGGCCATATATGACAAACCCACAGCCAACATCGTTCTCAGCGGTGAAAAACTGAAACCATTTCCTCTAAGATCAGGAACAAGACAAGGTTTCCCACTCTCACCGCTATTATTTAACATAGTTTTGGAAGTTTTAGCCACAGCAATCAGAGAAGAAAAAGAAATAAAAAGAATCCAAATCAGAAAAGAAGAAGTAAAACTGTCCCTGTTTGCAGATGACATGATACTATACATAAGAGAATCCTAAGAGTAGCTACCAGAAAACTACTAGAGCTAATCAATGAATTTGGTAGAGTAGCAGGATACCAAATTAATGCACAGAAATCCCTTGCTTTCCTATACACTAATGATGAAAAATCTGAAAGAGAAATTAAGGAAACACTCCCATTTACCACTGCAACAAAAAGAATAAAATACCTAGGAATAAACCTACCTAAGGAGACAAAAGACCTGTACGCAGAAAACTATAAGACATTGATGAAAGAAATTAAAGATGATATAGATGGAGAGAAATACTATGTTCTTGGATTGGAAGAATCAACATTGTGAAAATGACTCTACTACCCAAAGCAATCTACAGATTCAATGCAATCCCTATCAAACTATCAATGGCATTTTTTACAGAACTAGAACAAAAAATTGCACAATTTGTATGGAAACACAAAAGACTCTGAATAGCCAAAACAATCTTGAGAAAGAAAAACGAACTGGAGGAATCAGGCTCCCAGACTTCAGACTATACTACAAAGCTACAGTAATCAAGACAGTATGGTACTGGCACAAAAACAGAAATATAGATCAATGGAACAGGACAGAAAGCCCAGAGATAAACCCACGCAAACATGGTCACCTTATCTTTGATAAAGGAGGAAAGAGTATACAATGGAGAAAAGACAGCCTCTTCAATAAGTGGTGCTGGGAAAACTGGACAGCTACATGTAAAAGAATGAAATTAGAACACTCCCTAACACCATACACAAAAATAAACTCAAAATGGATTAAAGACCTAAATATAAGACCAGACACTATAAAACTCTTAGAGGAAAACACAGGCAGAACACTCTATGACATAAATCACAGCAAGATCCTTTTTGACCCACCACCTAGAGAAATGTAAATAAAAACAAAAATAAACAAATGGGACCTAATGAAACTTAAAATCCTTTGCACAGCAAAGGAAACGATAAAGAAGACAAAAAGACAACCCTCAGAATGGGAAAAAATATTTGCAAACGAAGCGAGTGACAAAGGATTAATCTCCAAAATATACAAGCAGCTCATGTAGCTCAATATCTAAAAAACAAACAACCCAGTCCAAAAATGGGCAGAAGACCTAAATAGACATTTCTCCAAGGAATATATACAGATTGTCAACAAACACATGAAAAGATGCTCAACATCACTAATCATTAGAGAAATGCAAATCAAAACAACAATGAGGTATCACCTCACACTGGTCAGAATGGCCATCATCAAAAAATCTACAAACAATAAATGCGGGAGAGGGTGTGGAGAAAAGGGAACCCTCTTGCACTGTTGGTAGGAATGTAAATTGATACAACCACTATGGAGAACAGTATGGAGGTTCCTTAAAAAATTAAAAATAGAACTACCATATGACCCAGCAATCCCACTGCTGGGCGTATACCCTGAGAAAACCATAATTCAAGAAGACACATGCACCCCAATGTTCACTGCAGCACTATTTACAACAGCCTGGACATGGAAGCAACCTAAGTGTCCACTGACAGATGAATGAATAAAGAAGATGTGGCACATATACAAATGGAATATTACTCAGCCATAAAAAGAAACGAAATTGAGTTATTTGTAGTGAGGTGGACGGACCTAGACTCTGTCACACAGAGTGAAGTAAGTCAGAAAGAGAAAAACAAATACTGTATGGTAACACATATATATGGAATCTAAAAGAAAAAAAAGGGTTCTGATGAACCTACTGGCAGGACAGGAATAAAGACACAGACGTAGAGAATGGAATTGAGGACACGGGGAGGGAAAAGTGTAAACCGGGATGAAGTGAGAGAGTAGCACTGACATATAAACACTACCAAATGTAAAATAGATAGTTAGTGGGAAGCAGCTGCATGGCACAGGGAGATCAGCTCAGAGCTTTACGACCACCTAGAGGGGTGGGATAAGGAAGGTGGGAGGGAGATGCAAGAGCGAGGGGAAATGGGGATATACGTATGCATACAGCGATTCACTTTGTTATACAGCAGAAACTAACACAAGACTTTAAAGCAATTATACTCCAATAAAGATGTTAAAAAAAAAAAAGGATCATACAGCATGATCAAGTGGGATTTATCCCAGGGATGCAAGGATTCTTCAATATACGCAAATCAATCAATGTGACACACCATATTAACAAATTAAGGAATAAAAACCGTATGATCATCTCAATAGATGCAGAAAAAGCTTTTGACAAAATTCAACACCATTTATGATAAAACTCTCCAGAAAGTGGGCATAGAGGGAACCTACCTCAACATAATAAAGGCCATATACGACAAACCCACAGAAAACATCATTCTCAATGGTGAAAACCTGAAAGCATTTCCTCTAAGATCAGGAACAAGACAAGGCTGTCCACTCTCACCACTATTATTCAGCACAGTTTTGGAAGTCCTAGCCACGGCAATCAGAGAAGAAAAAGAAATAAAAGGAATACAAATTGGAAAAGAAGAAGTAAAACAGTCACTGTTTGCAGATGACATGATACTATACACAGAGACTCCTAAAGATGCCACCAGAAAACTACTAGAGCTAATCAATGAATCTGGTAAAGTTGCAGGATACAATATTAATGCATAGAAATCTCTTGCATTCCTCCTATACACTAACAACGAAAGATCAGAAAGAGAAATTAAGGAAACAATCCCATTCACCATTGCAAAAAAAAGAATAAAATACCTAGGAATAAACCTATCTAAGGAGTAAAAGACCTGTACTCAGATAACTATAAGACACTGATGAAAGAAATCAAAGATGACACAAACAGATGGAGAGATATACCATGTTCTTGGATTGGAAGAATCAATATTGTGAAAATGACTATTCTATCCAAAGCAATCTACAGATTCAATGCAATCCCTATCAAATTACCAATGGCATTTTTTACAGAACTAGAACAAAAAATCTTAAAATTTGTATGGAGACACAAAAGACCCCGAATAGCCAAAGCAATCTTGAGGGAAAAAAACGCAGCTGGAGGAATCAGACTCCCTGACTTCAGACTATACTACAAAGCTACAGTAATTAAGACAATATGGTACTGGCACAAAAACAGAAATATAGATCAATGGAACAGGATAGAAAGCCCAGAGAGAAACCCACACACTTATGGTCAACTAATCTAAGACAAAGGAGGCAAGGATATACAATGGAGAAAAGACAGTCTCTTCAATAAGTGGTGCTGGGAAAACTGGACAGCTACATGTAAAAGAATGAAATTAGAACACTCCCTAACACCATACAGAAAAATAAACTCAAAATGGATTAAAGACCTAAATGTAAGACTGGACACTAGGGCTTCCCTGGTGGCACTGTGGTTGAGAATCTGCCTGCCAATGCAGGGGACACGGGTTCAAGCCCTGGTCTGGGAAGATCCCACATGCCGCGGAGCAACTAGGCCCGTGAGCCACAACTACTGAGCCTGCGCGTCTGGAGCTTGTGTTCTGCAAGAAGAGAGGCCGCGACAGTGAGAGGCCCATGCACCACGATGAGGAGTGGCCCCCGCTCGCTGCAACTAGAGAAAGCCCTCGCACAGAAATGAAGACCCAACACAGCCAAAAATAAATAAATAAATAAATAAATAAAAATTAAAAAAAAAAAAGACTGGACACTATAAAACTCTTAGAGGAAAATACAGGAAGACCAATCCATGACATAAATCACAGCAAGATCCTTTTTGACCCAGCTCCTAGAGAAATGGAAATAAAAACAAAAATAAACAAATGGGACCTAATGAAACTTAAAATCTTTTGCACAGCAAAGGAAACTATAAACAAGATGAAAAGACAACCCTCAGAATGGGAGAAAATATTTGCAAACAAAGCAATGGACAAAGGATTAATCTCCAAAATATATAAACAGCTCATGCAGCTCAATATTAAAAAAACAAACAACTCAATCAAAAAATGGGCAGAAGACCTAAATAGACATTTCTGCAAAGAAGATATACAGATGCCCAAGAGGCACATGAAAAGCTGCTCAACATCACTAATTATTAGAGAAATGCAAATCAAAACTACAATGAGGTATCACCTCACACCAGTTAGAATGGGCATCATCAGAAAATCTACAAACAACAAATGCTGGAGAGGGTGTGGAGAAAAGGGAACCCTCTTGCACTGCTGGTGGGAATGTAAATTGATACAGCCACTATGGAGAACAGTATGGAGGTTCCTTAAAAAACTAAAAATAGAATTACCTTATGACCCAGCAATCCCACTACTGGGCATATACCCAGAGAAAACCGTAATTCAAAAAGACACATGCACCCCAATGTTCATTGCGGCACTATTTACAATAGCCAGGTCATGGAAGCAACCTAAATGCCCATTGACAGACGAATGGATAAAGAAGATGTAGTTCATATATACAATGGGATATTACTCAGCCATAAAAAGGAATGAAATTGGGTCATTTGTAGAGACGTGAATGGACCTAGAGACTGTCATACAGAGTGAAGTAAGTCAGAAAGAGGAAAACAAATATCGTATAATAACGCATATATGTGGAATCTAGAAAAATGGTACAGATGAACCGGTTTGCAAGGCAGAAATAGAGACACAGATGTAGAGAACAAACGTATGGACACCAAGGTGGGAAAGTGGGGGGTGGGGGGAGTGGGGGGTGGTGGGATGAATTGGGAGATTGGCATTGACATATATACACTAATATATATAAAATAGATAACTAATAAGAAACTGCTGTGTAAAAAAAATAAAATTCAAAAAAAAAGGACAATCATTGATACTTGCAATAGTGACTTTGAATCATCAGGAAAAGATAAGATTATGCTTATGATTCACTGCTTAAGAGGACATAAAATTGTATTCTGCATTAAAGATTTTTCAAATGGCTGATTTTAAAGAAGTTTTGTTCATTTATATGGAGAAATTTTAGTTATCAGAAAATTACTTTACAGACAATACAGCATACTTTTGACAACCAACCCGAAGTTTTCCATGACTTAAGCAGTGCCTGTGCAGGAACCAGAAGTTCAGTTTCACAAACATTTGGATTGAGCTCCTATAATGGGCCCGATTCTTAAGTCACAAAGATGGAGTCTGGTTTGGGTACTCAGTCCAGGTACGTTCTTTTTTTCAGATCTGTTACTACTTAAAGGCAGCAGTGGCCAGGCCATGTGAGCACACTGAGCTGAAAAGGCCAAGCAGGTCTGTCATTTCTTCTAATTTGCGTTTACCATTTTTTAAAAACTTATTTATTTCATTTAATTTATTTTTGGCTGCATTGGGTCTTCGTTCCTTCATGTGGGCTTTTCTCTAGTTGCGGGGAGTGGGGGCCATTCTTTGTTGCGGTGCGCAGGCTTCTCATTGCGGTGGCTTCTCTTGTTGTGGAGCACGGGCTCTAGGTGCACAAGTTTTAGTAGTTGTGGCACACAGGCTCAGTGGCTGTGTCTTGTGGGCTCTAGAGCGCAGGCTCTGTAGTTGTGGTGCAGAGGCTTAGCTGCTCTGTGGCATGTGGGATCTTCCTGGACCAGGGATCGAACCCATGTTCCCTGCATTGGCAGGTGGATTCTTAACCACTGCACCACCAGGGAAGTCTCTTGAGTTTACCATTTGATGAGTGAGTATTGACAGCATGTATGGAATGTCCATTGCATTTTCTCTTCTGGTCATTGTGGGTCCACATGACCACATGCTACTGATGCCCCACAAATATCCACTTATCTTAACCTGGAGGTGGCCTGCAGAAGATTGTGTCTCTTCATCTGGGGGCCTTTCTTGGCTACTGGCACATGCTGAACCCAGGCACAAGAAGTGCTGAGGTTTATCATCCCAGGAGCTACCCTGGACCTGATAAATTAGGAGCTGGTGGGTCACGCCCTAGCCTCCTCACTCCAAGGTGGGACTGAGCGTGGTGGTCCACACTAGCTACCTGCTCATCAACATATATCCTCTATTGGCTTTCTTCCCTTTTCTGCATCATGCCCCAAAGCCCTCACCATGCTTCCTGGGATCACCTCCCAAGTAAGCTCCTTAAAACAAAATCCTTGTCTCAAGGCCTGATCTTAGGGGAGCCCAGCTAAAACAGAAGTGGCCCTAGAAAACAGTCCCTGGTTGAGACAGTGGACTTGGATGCCAGCCAGTTGACAAAAGGATCCCACTGCTGATGGTAAGTGTGGTGGTGATAATCTCTGGTGCTCTGCTGGGTCAGTTACAAAACTCCCACCTGGGATGGATTGGGATAAAGGAAGAGGATGATAGGCCATGATAAGCCAAGTGTCACCTCAGGAAATGCAGTGACAACTAGAATGCCCCATGGCAACGTTTAAAGAGACCCATCCATGTCTCCTACGTGCAACAGAGAGAAGGTGCTGAGAATCAGGCCCAAGATTGGATTATAAGAGTGGTGCATCCCCAATGTTCATTGCAACACTATTTACAATAACCAAGACATGCAAGAAACCTAAATGTCCATCAACAGATGAATGGATAAAGACGTGGTACATATATACAATGGAATATGACTCAGCCATAAAAAAGAACAAAATAATGCCATTTGCAGCAACATGGAGGGACCTAGAGATAAGCATACGAAGTAAGTCAGACAGAGAAAGACAAATATCATATGATATCATTCATATGTGGATTCTAATTTTAAAAAATGATACAAATGAACTTATTTACAAAACAGAAACAGACTTAACAGATATCGAAAACAAGCTTATGGTTACCAAAAGGGAAACGTGGGGCGGAGGGATAAATCAGGACCTTGGGATTAAAATACACACACTACTATATATAAGAAAGGACCTACTGTATAGCACAGGGAACTCTACTCAATATTCTGTGATAACCTATATGAGAAAAGAATCTGAAAAAGAATGAATATATGTATATGTATAACTGAACCACTTTGCTGTACACCTGAAACTAACACAACATTGTAAATCAACTGTAATCCAATAAAATTAAAAAAAAAAAACGAATTAAAAAAAAAAGTGGTGCAGTTACAAAGGGAACCAAATTCTCATGCTTGGAAAGACTCTTGCTCAAGTCAGAGCTCTGACTGGGAAGGAATTGGTCTCTGAGACATGAGTTGGGCCCCTTTGGGTAGATGCCCTCAAGAACCTGGACACTCCAGATCCCCCTGAACTCTTGGGTGGGTCTAGCAAGTGGCTCACTCCTCCTTGCTAGAGGAGAACATTCTCCCCTTACCTGGAAATCATTCAAAGGCCTCTCTTCAGAAAGAAGACTGGCAAGATAACCTTTGTCTTCCCCAAGATCTGCCCCCACTTACTCCTAAACCAACAAATAGGGGTGAGAATCAGCATGGCCTGTGTACAGAAATATTGTCCTGCTTGGAGAGGGAACAAATTATTCCCCAAAAGAGCTGAAGAACCTGGCTAATATGGACCGGCAGGAACTGGAAGAGCATGTATGGCCATGGATCTTGAGGATGATGGAGTGGGAGGTAGAACAGAAGCTGGATAAGGAAGAGTTTATTGATAAGGGGGCCCATTTCTGTGACTTAGGATTTGGCACCTTGGCAAGGACACTTGAAGCCACTCCTAATACATTGCTGCAATGGCTCCTTGGAGCTCAAAGATGATGACGTACCAAAAAGGAGTTGGAGATTCCATAACTTCCTTGGCAGAGTACTGAGGCGAGATCAGAAGGCTCGGAGGGACAGCATGCTAGAACGGAGATAGGACAGGAAAGCCCACCCATAGGCAGAGGATAATTCCCTTCACTGAAACAATAAGGAATGCAACATTAGCACGGTTGAGAACTTAGTGGCTGCTGTCCTATTGGCCGGAGCTGAGAGTAGAAGATGCTGGTACATAACTGGGCTCCCTAGGGTCAATGGATAGGATTCCACGGTAAGAGTCTAATGGCAGCACTGAACCATTTGAGAGAAAACTGAATGCAGTAGCCTAATGGGCTGCAAGGCCAGAATAGCAACCAGGGGGCTGAGGATCAGTAGCTAATAGATTATGATGTTCCTAGAGATGAGATGAATGGGCAGTCAATGAAGTTATTTTTTGCATTATAAAGCCAAACAAAGAGCTGATGAGTAAAAAATTGATGTCAGTCACCATAACGGAAAATCATGATCTCTCCTACAGTTCCCATAGCTGAGTCAGTTCTCAGTTCCAGAGCCCATCAACTGGAGGTGAGGTGGGTCCTCTGAGGAGGAACCCTACAGTGCTATGGCAATCATATATAA
Organism: Balaenoptera borealis; assembly: GCF_965194805.1. Classification (NCBI taxonomy): domain Eukaryota; kingdom Metazoa; phylum Chordata; class Mammalia; order Artiodactyla; family Balaenopteridae; genus Balaenoptera; species Balaenoptera borealis. The sequence goes on along the minus strand of NC_138869.1, from coordinate 45,999,488 downwards.
GAAATATGCCCCCCAATCTTTCCTGTGGCTATTTATCAGAGTAACTATACACTGCGAAAGTGGAATATACACATCTTTCGAGCACAGCTGGACATAGGGCCTGAGCTGACATACTTAGGGGATCCAAAACACCGTGACAGCCCCTGTTAGAATAGGGCTATACAGGAGCCAGACAAAAACAAAGTTCTAGCTCAAGTCCATCTCAAAGTGGATCCAATGAGTCCGTGGATCCATCCTGTGGTTGCTTCCCTGGTTCCTGAGTAGATAACTGGGTTGAGCGTACTTAACTGATGGACCCTCACATTTGTTTCCTGACCTGAGGAGTAGAACCATAATGGTAGAAAAGGCTTATTTTATGCTCAAAATGCCCCTCCTACCCTATCACCCCTCCTGGCCAAAATCAGAGGCAACACCATGTCCCAGGTGTAACGACAGTGATCCCCATGATATCCCACTGAATAGTTCTTGCAAACAACAACAAACCCCCAGACAAACAAAACCCACCAAAACAAAATGAAACACAAATGGATAATGGAAGATGACAGAGGACTAATGCAAAGCAAAAAGTAGCTTCAAAGAGCAGCTGCTGTGCTGGAAGTGGTACCTCTACTAGAACAAATCAGCACATGGGAATATAGCTCTGACCATTTATTGGGTCATTCAGAAGGCTTCCAATTTTGAGTACACAGAGTCAGAGAGGGCTCTGTAGCCGTCTGTGCTTCAGACTATAGCACAGAATGTGCCCTTCCCCTTGGGTTACATGTCCTAAAAGTTCCACAGTGCAAGAGGCAGCCGAGGTGAAGGGGCTGACAAGCCCCCAATATGACAGTTGTGGTGCAGAAACTTCTAGGTTTCTGGAGCAAGGCAGCAAAGAACTATTCACTTTGAAAAGCAGGTCCTGGCATGCTACTAGGCCCTTGTAGAGACTGAGTCATCCATCATGAGCTAAATCTTGTCAGAACCACTAAATCATAAGGTCAAGCAGGCACATCATCAATCCATAATATAATAAAGATGCTATGCTCAGGATTGGGCCAAGAAGTCCAGAGGGCACAAGCAAACTGCACAGATGGTCTAGACTCCCATGTCATTACACTAATACCTCTCCTTTAGCTCACACCTATGGCAAGAGAGAAGAAAAAAAAAAGCCCAGGTTTGGTAAATGAATGGGTCAGCTCAATGGCTGGGGATAAGCCCCAAATGGCTTGCTACTGATGCATAATTCCACTCAGTGGCTGAAAGACAGTTTGGGTGGAAATCCCCCCAGGGGGCAGAACTTCAAGCTGTACACTTAATCAACCTGGTGTGGAGGGAGAAGAGGTCAGACGTAAGAATATATATGGACTTTTTTTTTTTTAATAAATTTATTTATTTTTGGCTGCATTGGGTCTTCATTGCTGCGCGCGGTCTTTCTCTAGTTGCGGCGAGTGGGGTTACTCTTCGTTGCGGTGTGCAGGCTTCTCATTGTGGTGGCTTCTCTTGTTGTGGAGCACGGGCTCTAGGCGCATGGGCTTCAGAAGTTTTGGCACGCGGGCTCAGCAGTTGTGGCTCGCGGGATCTAGAGCACAGGCTCAGTAGTTGTGGTGCACGGGCTTAGTTGCTCCACGGCATGTGGGATCTTCCCGGACCAGGGCTCGAACCCGTGTGCCCTGCATTAGCAGATGGATTCCTAACCACTGTGCCACCAGGGAAGCCCCTATATATGGACTTTTGAAAGTGGTGAATGGTTTGACTGGAGGCCAGGATTCCAGAAGGATCAAGTTTGGAAGACTGAAAATGAGGAGGTCTGGGAAAGAGGCATGTGGATAGACTCACGGTAAAAAGCACAGAGAGTGTGGGGATGGATTTTTTTTTTTTTAAGATTTAATTTTTTAGAACAGTTTTAGGTTCATAGCAAAGTTGAGCGGAAGGTACAGAGTTCCCACATACTCCCTGTCCCCACACATGAATAGCCTCCTTCACCAGATAATAACATCCCCCACCAGAGTTGAACATTTGTTACAACTGATGAACCTACATTGACACATCATCACCCAAAGTCCACAGTTTATCTTAGGGCTCACTCTTGGTGTTGTACATTCTATGGGTTTGAACCAATGTATAATGACATGTATCCATCATTATAGTATCATGCAGAGTACTTTCACTGCCCCCCCATCCTTTGTGTTCCACCTATTCATCCCTCCCTATACCCCCAACCCCTGGAAACCACTGATATTTTTACTGTCTCTATAGTTTTGTCTTTTCCAAAATGTCATATAGGTGGAATCATATAGTATCTTTTTAGATTGGCTTCTTTCACTTAGCATGCATTTCATGGCTTAATAGCTCCTTTTTTAACATTGTCTGGATGTACCATAGTTTATGCATTCACCTATTGAAGGATATGTTGGTTGTTTCCAAATTTTGGCAAATATGAACAAAGCTGCTATAAATATCCATGTCTAGGTTTTTGTGTAGACATACATTTTCAACTCCTTTGGGTAAATACCAAGGAGCACAATTACTGGATCATACGGCAAGAGTTTGTTTAGTTTTGTAAGGAACTGCCACACTGTCTTCCAAAGTGGCTGTACCATTTTGCATTCCTGCCAGCAGTGGATGAGAGTTCCTGTTACTCCACATTTTTGCCAGCATTTGGTGTTGTCAGTGTTCTGAATATTGGCCATTCTAATAGATGTGTAGTGGTTTCTCACTATTGTTTTACTTTGCATTTCCCTGATGACATATGATGTAGAGCATCTTTTCATATGCTTGTCAGCTGTATATCTTTTTGGTGAGGTGTTTGTTAAGATCTTTGGCCCATTTTAAAATCACGTTGTTTTCTTATTGGTGAGTTTTGAGTCTTCTTTGTACATTTTGGATAACAGTCCTTTATCAGATGTGTCGTCTAAAAATATTTTCTCCAGTTTGTGGCTTATCATCTCATTCTTTTGACATTGTCTTTTGCAGAGCAGAGGTTTTTAATTTTAATGAAGTCCAGATTCTCAATTCTTTCTTTCATGGATTGGTGCTGCATCTAAAAAGTCATCACCATACCCATGGCCATCTAGGTTTTCTCCTATGTCATCTTCTAGGAGTTTTATAGTTTTGCATTTTATATTAGGTCTGTGATCCATTTTGAATTAATTTCTGTAAAAGGTGTTAGGTCTGTGTCAAGATTCATTTTGTTGCATGTGGATGGCCAGTTGTTCTAGCATCCTTTGTTGAAAAAACTATCTTCACTCCATTGTACGATCTTTGCTCCTCTGTCAAAGATTGGTTAACGATATTCATGTGGGTCTATTTCTGGACTCTCTATTCTGTTCCATTGATCTATTTGTCTGTTCTTTCACCAATACCACACCATCTTGATTACTATAGCTTTATAGTAAGTTTTAATGTCAGTCATCCAACTTTTTTGTTCTTCAATATTGTGTTGGCTATTCTGAGTCTTTTGCCTCTCCATATAAACTTTAGAATCATTTTTGTAGACAAAATGATCTACTAAATCATATCTACAAAATAACTTGCTAGGATTTTGAGTGGGATTGCATTAAATCTATAGATCAAGTTGGGAGTAAATGGCATCTTGACAATACTGAGTCTTCCTATCCGTGACTATGAAATATCTCTCCATTTATTTAGTTCTTCATTGATTTCTTTCATCAGAGTTTTATAGTTTTCCTCATATAGATCTTTCACATCTTTTGTTAGATTTATACCTAAGTATTTCATTTTCAGGTAAAGTATATGGTGTTGTGTTTTGAATTTCAAATTCTACTTGTTCATTATTGGTATACAAAGAATAAGATTGATTTTTGTATATTAACCGTGTATTTTGCAACCTTGTTATAATCATTTACTAGTTCCAGGAGGTTTTTGTTGTTGTTATTGATGATTCTTTCCATATTTTCTAGATAGTCATGTCATCTGTGTACAAATACAGTTTTATTTCTTCCTTCCCAATCTGAATACCTTTTATTTCCTTTTCTTGTCTTGTTGCATTAGCTAGAACTTCCAATACAATGTTGAAAAGGAATAGTGAGAGGAGACACCCTTTCCTTGTATCTGATCTTAGCAGGAAAGCTTCAAGTTTCTCACTACTAAGTATGAGGGATGGATCTTTTTATCTCTTGTCAATACCCATCAGAGAACATCCATTGTAGAAAGTGCTGAACTACTATGTGAACAGAATGACTTGTCCACAGATGTCAGCCAGCCTCTGTCATCAGCTGCTTCAGTGTTTGGATAATGAACCCATAAATGAAGTAGTCATATTGATAGGGATGGAGGCTCTGTATGGGTCCCCTCTCAACAATGCTCATTTAGTTACTGCTACTGCTGAATGTCCAAACTATTAGCAGTAGAAATTTGTGCTGAATCCTTTATATAGTGTTATCACTCTAAGAGAACAATCAGCCAATTTGATACAAGTTGATTATGTTGGACCTCTTCCACTCTGGGAAGGGCAGTGATTCATCTTTATTGGAACTTATATGTATTGCAAACACGGGTTTGCCTTACCTGTCAACCACGCCTCTGCCAATACCACTACTGAGGGCTCACATGGGATCCTGCATAACATCGTCTCAGACCAAGGACCCACAGAAAGGGACTAAAGTCAAAGAAGTATGACAATGGGCACATGGACACAAGGTCTATTGATCCTATCATATACTACATCACTTGGAAATTGCCAGATTATTAAATGTTGGAATTACTTGATAGCAGATGATGCCCCACGGGGCTGAGGTGTAGTCCTTCATGATATGGTGTATATAATGAACCAACAACCAGATCACATAATTCTGGGAACCAAGAGGTGCAAACAGAGTGGGTCCTCTCACCATCATTTTGTTACTCACTTGGGGATTTTGTGCTTCATGATTCCGCAGCTTTAGGCACTGGGGATTAATGTTTCTAGACACAGTAAGGGTTCTACTTAACCCAAAGTTATGACTGCTGCCTGCTCATTTGGAGGCTCTTCAGGTCCGTGGACTAGAAGGCAAAGAAAGGAGTTACCATACTGGCAAAGGATAACTGACCCTAATTATCATGAGGAGCTTGGGTTGTTGCTATACAATGAGGCAGAAAGAAGTTTTTCTGGACTCAGGATTCATAGGTGTGCTTCTTGGTGATACTTGGGGATAACAATAAATGGGAAATTTCACAAATAACAGCACGACAAGGGCAAAATAATCATGGATTCAGACCCCTAGAAGAGGAAGGTCTGGCTCACTAAGCAAGCAATTCTGACAAGAAATGTTGGCTGAGGGCGAGGGGGAATCTAGTACAGGTAGTGGAAGAATGTGGAGATGTTTGCCAGTGTCTCAGGGGGTCCCCAGCAGGACTGAGCCCCAGTTGTATTAGTGGTGACTCTCTCAATTTGTCTCAAGTCTTCAGTCTCCCACAGGACTTCCTGGAATCACTTCCCAAATGAACTACCTACACCCAAACCCTTATCCCAAAGTCTGCATTTGGGAGAACCCCAGTAAGACCCTTTTCAACAGTGTTATCATGAGGTCTTTGACAAACACCTTGCTGAAATCCTCATACACCACATCTCTCTCTCCTAAAAGACAAATGAGTTTAGTCTGCTATGATTTCTTGCTAGGGAAACCCATGCTGGCTCCTGGTGATTATGTTTCTTTTCTAAGTACTCATGAAAATCCATTTAATAAGTTATAATTTGATAGTAGGCATATTGTTACTTTTTAAAAATTATAAATAATTTTCAAAGTCTAATTTGGCTTTGTTTAACATTGGTGGATTTTTATCGGTAAAATACTGAAACTTTTTTTCTATGTGGTGTTGAAAATCATTTTCTTTAAATATTGCCTAAATTCTATTATTTTGTCTAAATACTAAATATTTTGCTGAGATGGTTTTTATTTCTGAAAGACTTGCTTACATGAGAGAAATCATGTCTTGAATTTATAATGCCAAAGCTTTATGTGTTAAGTATTTACACGTAAGCAAAGGGAAATCATTAAAGCCAATTTTTTTGGCAATCCAATATATCTAAAAGCACCAAGCATTTAAAGATGTAAACATCTCTGCAGAAATCGGTTGCATTTCTTTACACTAACAATGAAATATCAGAAAGGAAATGTTAGAAAACAGTACCTTTTAAAATTGCATACAAAAAAAATACCTAGGAATAAACCTGACCAAGGAGGTGAAAGACTTATGAAAACATTATAACATTATAAAACATTAATAAAGGAAATTAAAGAGGATTCAAAGAAATGGAAAGATATCCCATGCTCTTGGACTGGAAGAATTAATATTGTTAAAATGGCAATACTACCCAAAGCAAGCTACAGATTTAATATGATCCCTAACAAATTATCCATGACATTTTTCACAGAACTAGAACAAACAATCCAAAAATTTATGTGGAACCATAAAAGACCCAGAACTGTCAAAGCAATCCTGAGGAAGAAAAAACAAAAGCAGGGGGCATAACTCTCCCAGACTTCAGACAATACTACAAAGCTACAGTAATCAAAGCAGTGTGGTACTGGTACAAAAACACATATAGATCAATGGAACAGAAAAGAGAGCCCAGAAATAAACCCACACACCTATGGTCAATTAATCTCTGACAAAGGAGGCAAGAATATAAAATGGGAAAAATCCCTTCAGCAAGTGGTGCTGGGAAAGTTGGACAGCTGCATGTAAATCAATGTAGTTAGAACATACCCTCACACCATGCACAAAAATAAACTCAAAATGGCTTAATGACTTAAACTAAAGACATGACACCATAAAACTAGAAGAGAGCATCGGCAAAACACTCTCTGACATAAATTGTACCAACGTTTTCTTAGGTCAGTCTCCCAAGGCAATAGAAATAAAAACAAAAATAAGCAAATGGGACCTAATCAAACTTACAAGCTTTTGCATAGCAAAGGAAACCATAAAAACAAACAAAAAGACAACCTATAGAATGGGAGAAAATATTTGCAAATGATGCGACCGACAAGGGTTTAATCTCCAAAATACATAAACAGTTCATACAACTCAACAAACAAAAAAACCAACCCAATCCAAAAATGGGCAGAAGACCTAAATAGACATTTCTCTAAAGAAGACATACAGATGGCCAGTAGGCACATGAAAAGATGCTCAACATCACTATTTCTTAGAGAAATGCAAATCAAAACTACAATGAGGTACCACGTCACACCCACACCGGTCAGAATGGCCATCATTAAAAAGTCTAAAAATAACAAATGCTGGAGAGGGTGTGAGGAAAAGGGAACCCTCCTACCCTGTTGATGGGAATGTAAGTTGGTGCAGCCACTATGGAAAATGGTGTGGAGGTTCCTCAGAAAACTAAAAATAGAATTACCGTATGATACAGCAATCCCACTCCTGGGCATATACCCAGACAAAACTATAATTCAAAAAGATACATGCACCCCTATGTTCATAGCGGCACTATTCACAATAGCCAAGACATGGAAACAACCTAAATGTCCATCGACAGAGGAATAGATAAAGAATATGTGGTACATATATACAATGGAATACTACTCAGCCATAGAAAAGAATGAAATAATGCCATTTGCAGTAACATGGATGCAAATAGAGATTATCATACTAAGTGAAGTAAGTCAAACAGAGAAAGACAAACACCATATGATATCACTTATATGTGGAATCTAAAATATGGCACAAATCAACCTACCTATAAAACAGGAACAGACTCACAGACATAGAGAGCAGACTTGTGATTGCCAAGGGGGAGTGGGGGAGGGAAAGGGATGGACTAAAGTTTGGGGTTAGTAGATGCAAACTATTACATTTAGAATGGATAAACGACAAGGTCCTACTGTATAGCACAGGGAACTATACCCAGTCTCCTGAGATAAACCATAATGGAAAAGAATATAAAAAAGAATGTGTGTATGTGTGTGGCTGAGCCACTTTGCTCTACAGCAGAAATTAGCACAACATTGTAAATCAACTATACTTCAATAAAAAAATAAAGATGTAAACGTCTCTATTAACCCTTTTCAACTCATCAGAATGGAAATAACAAATAGCAAAGGTTTTATCAAATAGGATAACAAATTCAAGGTAGAGCAATATTTTCCGTATGAGTTATGTAAGACATAAACAAATGATCATTAAACATTAATATAACTCAAATGTAATACATAATGAGAAAAAATGAACACTTAAATATTGAACAGAAAAAATTAATAACAAAAACCCTTTACATTTTATTTTTGTCAATAAAGGGTCTGAGTCATAATTTAGCAGGAGCCTTGAATATTTAAGCTAAACTAAAGCTGCATTATAACACCCACTGTGCACAGTCTATACAGCTTAGCACACTGAAAGTTCAATCAGGGCTTGAGGCAACTTTCTTACAAACCCAAAATACAGCAACTAAAAAGGCTTTCTTTCTTGGTTAAATGAGATAAATCTTAAGACTAGGAAAAGAGTCAATAAATAAAAATTTAATATTGCATTTTGCTAGGCACATGAGTTAACACACACACACACACACACACACACACACACACACACACAGTGACAAAACCAGGCACAGAAAGTATTTATATGTGGAAGAATCATCACGTTAATTTATGTCAAAGAATATCATGTTTGTTTATCTTAATGCAGGGCCCAGTTAGGTTTTAAGGTTTCATAAATACTTTTGAATTTATTATTGAACTGGATATATAGAATATTTCAAAGTTGCTACCAAAAAAAAAAAGAAAACAAAGTTGAAATTCTACCTAGCAACATAGGTTTCTCAACATAACTTCCTTCTCTATGGACATCAAACTAAGAAACATGTAGAGAGAAAATAAATGGTTTTTGAAAGATACACAAGCCATTTAAAGAGGTCTGTTTCTGAATTACACAGAATATTCTGGTCCATAAATAATGGAATAGTTTTCAGAGACAGAATCAATTTTTGCCTAAAGAAATATGGGGTGAGACTGGAACCCTCAGTGAAAGCTCTAAAAGGACACAGCACCCAATGAGTGACCTGAATAGTGAGGGATGGGTGAGGAACGACTATGCAGTAAGTGCTGGCTTGTTAGTGGATCTTCTCCCCTCCCTTCTCTCATTCATTCATCTTTTTAAGACTGCCTTCTGTGTCCTTTTGGGGGGAAATTATCTTACCCTTCATCATTTGTTCCTTCAGTACTTTAATATAAAACCTACAAGAAAAACAACAAATTCAAGGCTAGTATTAAGAGCTTGAATAAAGATATCAAGAAGTCTTATCCTTGGATCAGTGAACTCTTCTTGGTGAATAAAATTTTCATTTGTGGAAGTGGGATGACCTTTCTTAGCAGACGGCATTCATTTAGGGTGTGACACTCTGCTTTTGGAAGTGGGAGTAATTACTTTCTAAATAATGTGTTAAAAGTAAGTACTTTCCTTCTGAGGCATTATTGCTTTATGGTCTTTATTTTGTTTATCCTTAGAGTATATTGTTGCATTACACAAGTGCAGATATGATACCTAACTTCTAATGATTTATCCAAAATCATACAAGAAAAAGCAGGACCAATGGAAATGTAATCAAAACCTCTTGAAAATGCAGTTACTGTAGATGCACAAAAATAAATAAACTATAATCAAAAGTTGAATCTGAGGTCTGGTGACTGATTTATGTTAAATAGAGGTCTTTTAAAAAGTGTTCTCGGGGCTTCCCTGGTGGCACAGTGGTTAAGAATCCTCCTGCCAATGCAGGGCACATGGGTTCGATCCCTGGTCCGGGAAGATCCCACATGCCATGGAGCAACTAAGCCCGTGCGCCACAACTACTGAGCCTGTGCTCTAGAGCCCGTGAGCCACAACTACTGAAGCCCACACGCCTAGAGCCTGTGCTCCACAACAAGAGAAGCCACCGCAATGAGAAGCCCGCGCACCACAACAAAGACCCAACGCAGCCAAAAATAAATAAATAAGATAAATAAATTTATATTAAAAAAAAGTGTTCTCATTTAACATATAATTTAAAAGAATATTCTGGAAACTGAAGTATAAAGATTACATTTATTCTGAATCCAGATACTTTCTTAACTGTATAAGTACAGGGTGGCTCTGCCTTCTCCATTAGTAATACGGACTCCTAAGTTATGCTGCAAAAAATGTCTGACCCTCCTCAGCATTTAGCTAGAGAGACCGAAGGAGTTAACCGAACCCTCATGTTCACTGTTAATTTTCATTATAATTGGTAAAAATGATGCCTATAATAGATGGTATTCACATTTTCAATAAATTCATATTTTTTTGATGATCACATAGAGAAAACAAATTAGATTTCATGTTAAAAAATAAGGTTTATTTGTAATAACTATCTTTAATAATTCTACACTTTTACTCTGGGGAATGCACAAGTATAGACGATGCTAGCTTTAACATTTATTGAAAAGGTGTGCTCTTTACACTAATGCAGAAGGATAAGCCTCTTCTTTACTATAAAGAATTCTCACTGCATTTGAACTAAGATTCTGGAGCACTCAGCAGAGAGGAGTTTGGGATGACAGGCCAGAATCAGTCAGTAGGTTTTCTCTCTTCTCAATTAGGTAACTGAAATAGGAACTCTAGTTCTAAATATTAGAAGCAAAGTCTAAATATTAGGAAAATAAAGAGAGGGAATACAACAAACTGCTTCAAATACATGCCTGAGGTGAGAAACAGCTTGTACTTTCATGTTGTGGCAGCTTCCAGATGAAATCTTCTTCAGTTTTTAATCTTCAGGTTCATATCTGGAAAGAGATATATATTAAATTAACAGCATAATGTCATGATACTTTTTGTTGTTGTTGTTGTTACCGAATAAGTTTACTTGAAACATCTCCAGTGACTAAACCAGTAATGTTGCATTTTTCACTTAAAATCACTGCTACAGTAGAAGTCAGATACATTCAAGGCATGACGAGGGTGACTCAGGGGATTCCTGCCACAGGTGGAGAATGGACCAGATAACTGCTGAGATACCTTCAGGTTCCAAGTTTCTACATGTGGCATCTAGATCTGTGATAGCTTAGTAGATTAGGGATTCGGCGGTAATTATCTAATCGATGGCCTGATGGACACAAACAGCTGATATGGCTTTGTGAGTACAGGGTTAACAGACCCTCTCCTCTAAAGAAAAATATGATCTGGGATTCACTTTCTAGCTCTGGTACCCTGGAACCCTGATAAAGGTAAAATGTCAGCTGAGTTTCCAGGCAGAACCACGGATGACAGAAATGACCCCGATTAGAAGACTCCATCTGGACCAGGAGAACTGTGAACAACTATACATCCCTCCCTCCTGGACGTGTCCCTGCCTGGGTATCACGTGGCTGGACCAAAGACACTGGTCCTATGTGGGGCATGGAACTTCTAAGCCACGCTGGCTCTGGCACCCACACATGGACCTCATTTTCTAGCACCTAAATTGTCATGTGAGAGCACAGTATGATCAGGCTGTGGGCTGCAGCAAGCACACCACTGAGGAGAAATGCCCAGTGCTGCCCTGTGTGTTTGATGTGGTTTCTGTCCAATACCCTGCTAAGAGAATCCACGGCCACAGTAGCCTAGCGTAGCCCTGTGTGAGGCGAAAGGTTCGGCTGAACCTGAAAAGAAACCCTGGTGAGTGTTACACATGAGGCCTGGCCAAAGCCCCTCTGCCTTCCTCAGACACAGGCTTCTGGACTGAATGACAGAGCAACTCCCCACCGGCCTGACCTCTCCAGACACAAGGTTAGACTTAATGAAGGACAGACATCAACCCAGCAGGGAGACGATCCGAGAGACAGGATCAGTATGGCTTACTTCGCCAATCTTTTCCTCAGGTCTTTGATTTGGTCATTCTTCTTGGTGAGAATCTCTTTCATGTTTCGATAAGCTGCTGTTTGTTGGAATTTTTTCTCTAATTCCTGCATAGTGAAAAATGTCAGTCCATTACTAACAAATAGTTAAGGAAAGAAATAACATATCTGATGAAAATATATATTTTTGCCCTAATTTTACTAATATTCTGCTTATTTTATTTTCTAATTTAAAAAAATATATACTTATATAAAATTAAGACCATTCAAACTTTAAAAATACATTCTTTCAAATGGGAAGCTAATAAAATAGTAACATTTCCCAAGTACAATATTAGCAAATAACTCAAACATACTATGCCATAGACATGGGAAATCTATTTGAAAAAGTAAATTCATTTTCAGGTAAAATAAGCATGCTCTTTTTTCCAAATCCCAAAATACTGCCAGTATTTGAAGAGGAGGATTTTAAATTTAATTACATCTTAGCTCCCATATTCTTAAGAGTCTAACCCCTAAAGCGAAAAAACCAGTTCTCCACATATCTCATATAAATTAAGAAAAAGGTATAGAACCCTTTAGAAAAAAGCCACCCATCCCTCTGCCAGACTGTAAGAGGGATGATCAGGAAGAGCAAAATGGGCGTTCAGGGTGCCGGGTGTACGCCACCCTCAGTGGAGTATTTACCATAGAACAGGAAGGAGTGTAGGTTTTTATTATCACAGATATTTTAGTGCCAAAGATGGAAGAATCTCAGTGTCCCCAAATGATAACTCTTTAGAACACAAATTGACCAATACCTTGACAAAAAATGAAGTGGATCTGTAGTTGCCCGTTTCCCTTAGTTACACTGCATTCATCACTTAATCGGATATAAACAGACAAATCTGACCTTTTCAGCCATGCTCAGCTGCTCCTGCACCCTGAGTAGGTCATGCTTGGCCGTTGCTAGACTCTCCTCCAGGGACTTCTGGTTTTCTGTCTGGTCATTAAGTGTCTTCTGAAACTCACTCTTTAAAGCAGCAACTGTGTTTTCCAAGTCACTCAAGTCTTGCGCCTTTATAAAATCCTATGAAAAATACATACACTCACATGATTTCATGCTGACATCCTAAATAGTAGCTGCTTTAGATTCAGCATCACAGGTGATGGGAACAGATGATGCTGTGTGTTGCGTGTGCATGTCAGCATCCCCCGCCAGCCTTCTCTGCCACTGCAGGCCAGTGAGGACACCAGCACACCCAGTTCACCCTCAGCACCCAGTGCACTGTGTCCTGAGCACAGCAGACACTCAGTGGTCACTGATTTCCAAGTATGTATAATATGATTTATGAACTGCTGGAATTCCAAAAGAGGAACAAGATAGGTGGGATCCTAAATTTGACAAGATTGTGTTTCCCAGAGTTGGGGTGGCAAATGGGCTTCATTTTTGAAAAGTCAAGGTAAAAAATCCTGGTGAAGAATTTTGAATGATACAGATGGAAAAATAATAAAATTAATACAATTTATACAAAAAATGTAACAGACATGTTTTACAATATTATGAGAGCCTAATTAATGCTTACTGATTATATGGCTTGCTAAATTTACAAGATTTTAAGTTTTTTACATTAATTCGATTTGCACATATTTGTACACTTCGTCAGTGTAATATAAGCAGCTGGATCTTCTCTCCACCTGGATCATGTTTTTAATTAGATAAAATTTATAAAAGACAAAAGTTATATTAATGACAGGAAAATGGTCTATAATTGCTAACTATGAAGATGAAGCACTACTATCAACAAAAGAAGAATTCCTTACTTATTTTTGAAATCTGGTTTTTAAAAAGATTTTATTTCACTGCATCTAGTGAAGGCCTGTACGCATTTCACTTTTGCCAAATCTTTTTCTTAAATTTTTATTTATTTATTTATTGATTGACTGATTGATTGATTGATTGCTGTGTTGGGTCTTTGTTTCTGTGCAAGGGCTTTCTCTCGTTCTGTGGTTTTGCCAAATCTTAAAAGTAAGATTGGAGCAAAGCCTTCAATGGCTTTTAAAACGGCTTTCCGAAAATCTTGGCAACTGGTTTACTTCTGAGAAACTATAAAGCTGTTCTGGAGTATTTAGCTGTTTTACAAATTTATGGTCCTTGGTATATAATGATTGAAAATCATACATATTTCCTTTTGTTTTAGCCATATAAGAAGCATCCTTTTACTTAAAAAATACCTACAGATAAAATAACGTAATGTCTGAGACTTGCTTCAAAAAAACATGGGGGGGACTTCCCCGGTGGCGCAGTGGTTAAGAATCTGCCTGCCAATGCAGGGGACACGGGTTCGAGCCCTGGTCCAGGAAGATCCCACATGCCGCGGAGCAACTAAGCTCGTGTGCCACAACTACTGAGCCTGCGCTCTGAAGCCCGCAAGCCACAACTACTGAGCCCACGAGCCACAACTACTGAGCCCATGAGCCACAACTACTGGGCCTGCATGCCACAGCTACTGAAGCCTGCATGCCTAGAGCCCGTGCTCCGCAACAACAGAAGCCACCGCAATGAGAAGCCCGTGCTCACTGCAACTAGAGAAAGCCTGTGCACAGCAACAAAGACCCAATGCAGCCAAAAAATAAATTAATTTAAAAAAACAAAAAACATGGGGAAAGGGAGAAGAAAGTAGAGGTAAATATGAAACCAGACTGGCCATGTCTTGATGACTGACTGGTAAAGCAGAGTGATGAGTACCTGGGGTGCATTACACTATTCTCTCTACTCTTGTATATGTTTGAAATTTGCCATAGAAAAAGTATAACCAAAGTCTAATGAAGTAAGTTTGGGGATTGTTTAGTAGACATTTACAATGGCACTACAACCACTAGAAAAGCCAGTGCTGCAATGAAAATTCACTCAAATGGTCCTGCTGACAGGATCCTATTACAGCATCTAATCTCAATGGAAAGGCCAAAGGAGGCAGAACTGTGCACATGATGACTTCCAGGGCGGAGTGATACTCAGTCATTCCATTCAGACAAGCTTGGAGAACTTCAACACTGGATTTCACTGTATTACACAAGCACAGCTAGATATAGGTGGATTAGAAGATGCATGACTAGTAAATTCATTCTGTTTTGTCACACTCACTGAAGGGAAACTTAAGTAATAATAAGTTCTGTATAATAATAACTAAAAACTCTTCCTTTCTTCCCGTTGTAATTGGAAGGGCAAAGTGAAAGGGAGAAGAACTTTTAAAAAATAAATTTAAGCATATCTCATATGCCAATGGGCTCTGGGACATGTGAAGCATGTGAGCTGTGTATCTGCCCCCACTGCCCTCAACAGGCTCTTACCTGGCCTTTTCTGGACAAGTTTGTCTCGATGCAGAACTACAGTGGTGGCCTCCCTCTCAGGGAGTGGCTGGCGGTGGGGCATAATATCGATAGTAGCTAAGACTTAATATAAGTTTATAACTTGATCATCTAGAAAATGTGAAAATGCTAAAACTGATTTTACCTTTTGAGTTCCTTGATCAAGCTGTAAATCTTGCAGTGCTCTTTCTAGTTTTGACTTCTCATCCAATGCATTTGTTGCCTATAATCAAGATTAAACACAATACATTCAGTATTTAGTCTGTAAGTAACTCTTTCAATAATTTTGTTAAAAGTATTTCTCGGTTACCTGTGTTTCAAGGATCTTCAGCCTTGACTTTAATTTCTCATTCTCTTCTTGAAGTCTTAAAATTTCCTTTGTGAGTAAATTCAAGTTTTATTATGTTAGCCAAAGTATTTTTAATCCTTGAAATTATTTGTTTCACTTAAAAATTTAATTTTTATATTAAATTTAAATTACATAAAAGCTCAAGTCTGCATGCCCTGGTTACTGGTAATATTCCAGTTTTACCCAGCCCACCAGCCTCAACCCCTATGAGTCATCTCTGGCTCTAAGACTTCTAGTTCCTTCTTTCGCAGTCTCTCAGCCTTTTTGCAAAGTCCCCCTCCCCTGCCATCTCTCACCTAGCTGATCCTGCAACTCTTGGGTCTGTTCTCAGCCTACACTGCACACCACTTGCCGCTTATCCTCAAGACACAATCTTCATCATTCCATACCCTGTGCCCAGCCCCTAAGTGGTTCCAGCTGAGCTGAGCTCCAAGGGCCTTGCTCATCAGCAGCTCCGTCACAAGCAGCACCTGTCAGTGCAGTCTCACTTCTTACTATACCCCAGCACACGCAGCATCGCCCAGCCGGAGAGCCTGCACTCTGCTCCAAGGCATGCCAGCCCCCTCTCTGCCTCTGACTGCTGCCCACTCTGTTCCTCTGCTGGCCATACCATTTCTCTTCCCTCTGACAATTCAATCTGTCTACACCTTTCAGCCCAGCTCAGGCACCACCTTACCCAAGAGCCTGTCCTCAACTACTCTTATCCACACGGAACTGTGTCTTCTCTGCCACCCTGTGGCACCTTTGGCACCAGGTTAGTGGCAAGTCTGCTGCCTCTGTTTCTAGAATATTAGTTACCCCTTCCCAATGAGACTACAAGGTTTTTGAGGGCAAAAGGCCAGGTATTACTTTTCTTTTTATGTAACAATATCTAGCATAATGTTGAGAACACAAGAGTCATGAAAAATAGTTGTATGTCGGTAATTAATCTTTATAAACCTATTAATTTAAAAAAATCCCTTCATTGTTATCACAGCTCATAAACTTCAAATGTCCATCAATAAACACTTTCCAAAATTCTATGCTCTTCACTTCATTATGAAAAGATGCAACCAAGAGCTGCTTCAGCCTCTCTGGGAGTTAAGTGTGCCCTCTTCTGGCCCACCAGGTACCATTAAGTACAACTACTGCGATGGGCTCATTACCCTCAGTGGACCAAAGCCTGAATCAACACCTTCCACCCAGTCTCTCTACCCTAGAGCTGTGCAGGCAGTGAGCATACAGCCTTAGAGAGTCAGCCATTTCTCAAAACGATGGCAACATTACCTTGTTTAGGAGTTCTGCTGTTCCACCTTCATTAAGTGGAGCAAGTTTTGGCTTTATGTTATCTATGATGGGCTGAAACAAAACAAAGAAACCAAACTGAAATCACCACTGAATAAAGCACGTGTAATCACTGAACGCTTGTACTTTCTAAGTGGAAGACACTGTGTAAACATATTCACTGAGATGTCAGATAGATTTTCATTGGTTTGGATCTCTGCTACGTCCTAGTGCTTAGGACAGTGCCTGGCCCACAGTGCCCAATGCAAATTAGAGATAAAAACGAAACCCATCCTCCTTGTATCTTTAAAAAAAAAAAACAAAACAAAACAGGTGGAAGAGAAAGGAGGGAGGGAAGGTGCTCAAAGCCAGAGCCGATAAAGATCCTAGTACCTAGGGACTGGGATTTTAAACTGTGGGAGCTAAAACAGAGATTTCTGCATGAACCCCAGAAAAATTGTAATAATGATGAGGATTTAGGTAAACTACATTACAGATGAGTAACTTGACACAAACATTCTGGCAGTTTAGCAATATGCATTAAAACAAAACAATTCATGCCCTCTGACCTAGAAATTTCTTAGCTAGAAATATGTTCCAAAGGAATAATTAGAAAATTGTTTTGTACGTGTATGTTCATGGATTGATCTTGGCAGTGTTTTACTATGTAACACCACAGAGGATTTATGGTGCATCTACACAATGGAATGCTAAGTGGTCACTGCAGGTAATGAGAATGATTAAAGAGACAAGCAGGTAACTACTAGTACTGTCTCCACTTGACAGATGAGGGGAACGAGGCTCAGCCGCCTCAGGTAACCTGCTCGAGGTCGCACAGCTGAGGGGTGACAGTGCCAGGATGCACACCCCCAAAGCCTGTGCTCCGCATCATCTGAGTGAAGAGCTTCCATGGCTGGGAGGCGGGTGGACTGCAGGGAAGTTGCGTGCATGCGCATGCGTGTGTTTTTGTAGACAAAAACAAGTTTTTCATAGTTACTTCCAAAACTTATCTTCTTTCACCTAAAAATCTGAGAGGCAAGCTTGGAATTCTGCTCTTGAGTTGAATGCTTTTCCTTGAGAGTTCTCACTTTAATCTCTGAATGCTCTGAGCAACTTGAGGATTTTAAACACTGGTTATTAAGGTATGGATTTATAAGGACCAAAAGTTACCTTTTTATTTGAAGATGTAAATTCTGCTTTTTCAAATTCTGCAACTTGTTCCAATAATTCTCTTGAAGACAAAAACAAATATGAAAAAATATTTGTTTAGAATAGATTTGTATCATACACACAAGAAGAATAAAAGCAGGACTTCCCTGGTGGTCCAGCGGTTAAGACTCTGTGTTCCCAATGCAGGGGGCCCAGGTTCGATCCCTGGTCAGGGAACTAGATCCTGCACGCTGCAACTAAAAAAAGACCCCGCGTGCCACAACTAAGACCTGGCACAGCCAAATAAATAAATAAATAAAATTTAAAAAGAAAAAAAAGAAGAAGAATAAAAGCACTGGTACCAATCTATTACATGCCAGAAACAACAGAGCAAGATGAACAAAACTTCACATCAAAAATGATATTTAGGGGCGTCCCTGGTGGCGCAATGGTTGAGAATCTGCCTGCCAATGCAGGAGACACGGGTTCGGGCCCTGGTCTGGGAAGATCCCATATGCCGCGGAGCAACTGGGCCCGTGAACCACTATTACTGAGCCTGCGCGTCTGGAGCCTGTGCTCTGCAACAAGAGAGGCCGCGATAGTGAGAGGCCTGCGCACCGCGATGAAGAGTGGCCCCCGCTTGCCACAACTAGAGAAAGCCCTCGCACAGAAACGAAGACCCAACACAGCCAAAAAATAAATTAATTAATTAATTTAAAAAAAAAATGATATTTAGTTACTAATGGTCGAGAACCTAAGTTCCACGCACTCAAATTTGAATCTCCATAGCACCTACTATTTTGTACCTACTGAGTGTACAATATAATCGCTAGAACTAAATTACAATGTTAATACAACTATGTCTGAAATTTGTAGTCAACACTGTATTTTTGAGGTGCTAATGGGAAATTGCTCTATAATACACATTGTTAGCTAGTAGAGGTTCAAGGAAAACTGATTTTAATAGAGTAGCCTCGGAAAAATAAAATTAGTTCACATCTACTGAAAAAGAGTATGGTAAATTCTCAAGGAAGACAGATGGTTTGGGGGTGATCCACCTGAACATTTCCTTTTATTTGCAAAGGTACCTGGGGGCTTGACTATACAAAAGTTTACAGAGTGAATGGCAGTAACTACTCTCCTAAGCTTCTTAATAGGTCAGTTTCTCAAAGTTTTCTCACCAGTTATCTACTGACAGTTGGTGAAGCTAAATGGTTTCCTTCCCTACCCGAGGCCACAGCCAGTGTTGTTAAGCACTGTCCGCAAGCTGCACTGCACCTGTGCTTAGCAAACGGCCCCTGGGCTCGATATCAGTCTTTCCGGATCTCTGGCATGACTTTTCTTAGACTGAGTTTCAATTTCATTGATTTTATCATATTTTTAAAAAATTAATAAGCTTTTTGATATAGTTCAGATAATAAAACTTTTTTTTTTACTTTCCCTATTTTAAAGATCAGTATATAATTTTAATGCAATTATCTAGAAATAAACTTCCAATACTACTAAGTGTGATTTGATGGTATTTGAATTAACTTTTCAACTGTTTCATAATCTTTTTTTCTTAGTTGACCTATCTCTGAAGACTTATTATAATACTGATCAGGCTAACCAGAGATACCATATGGAATAATTAATTATAGCCTTAAGAGCAATCTCATAAATCTCAGAGGCCTTTATAACACCTAGGAATAGTGGAAACAGGGCATTCTGAAGAGGATGCTGAGCGGCACCTAAGAGATCACTTAGTAACTGGATGCTCTGCTGTTACCTTACCCAAATTTTCTCACACACCAGGCCCAAGCAAAGCAGCAAAGATATTCACTAACTCTTAACTCTTAATGCTTGGGCCTCTGTTGTCATAATTGTGGATACAAATTTTAGTACCTGTTTTCAAGTTCAGAGATGTCTGTCTGTAGCTTGAGGTACCACTTCTCAGCTTGTGAGAAAAGCTGCCGCAGAAGTAGCACATTGGTGTAGGCCGTGTTGATGAGCTCAGACTCCACCTCGCTGTGGACCACAGCCTGTAACCCATTCAGGACTTCAGAGACTTCATCTATGGTGAAGGTCTCCTCCACCAGCCTGAAAAACAACCACAATCCAAAACCTCTGGATAAACAACAACAACTATTTACAAGTAAAACAAAACTAAGAAACCCACAACATGTCATCTAAGGCAGCAGCCCTCAACCTTTTGTGGAAGACAACTGTTCATGGACCGGGGGGGTGGCGGTGGGGGGATGGTTTCAGGATGATTCAAGCTCATTACATTTATTGTGCACTTTATTTCTATTATTATTACATTGCAATGTATAACGAAATAATTATACAACTCACCATAATGCGGAATCAGTGGGAGCCCTGAGCTTGTTTTCCCTTACCACTCACTGATAGGGTTTTGATATGAGTCTGCAAGCAATTGATTTATTATGGTCCCTGTGCAGTCAAATCTCTCTTCTAATGATAATCTGTATTTGCAGCTGCTCCCCAGCGCTAGCATCACTGCCTCAGCTCCACCTCACATCATCAGGCATTAGATTCTCATAAGCACAACCTAGATCCCTCGCATGCACAGTTCACAGTAGGGTTCGCGCTCCCATGAGAATCTAATGCCGCCGCTGATCTGACAGGAGGCGGAGCTCAGGCGGTAATTCGGGTGAAGGGGAGCGGCTGTAAATACAGATGAAGCTTCGCTTGCTCGACCGCCCGCCCACCACTCACCTCCTGCTGTGCAGCCCAGTTCCTAACAGGACACGGACCTGTACCAGTCCGTGGCCCGGGGGTTGGGGACCCCTGATCTAAGAGATTAAAGGGTTTAGTGAAAGTCTCTCTGGAAATTATCTTCTTTATTAATGAAACAGTTTGAAAATAATTTAAGCTCAATTAATTTTTGATGTCTATTTAAATGATTAAACTGTGGTTCACTCTTCAAATGTGCACATCCTTTAATACAAGTACGTGCTCAGAAACATTCCCCAAACTATCTACTTTTTTCTTTAGCTTTTCAGTGAAAAATTTTTAACTTTAATCTCCCCTAAAATTAGTTTTATCACATTTAATTATTTCATAAGTCACCTGAGAGGTGTAATTTCTCCTTTCTTTATATCATTTGTCTAGCATTTCAATGACTGAATGACCATTCACATGTTAGTAAATGCCTATGACAAAATCAACGGTAATTATATATTGCTTCTCTTAGCATTCTTGAGACCCAAAAGAAAAAAACCCCTAACTTAATTAAAGCTCCATTAAAAACAAACATCCTCATCAAAAGGATTAAAGATCGACTCTTCCACAGAGAACGTTTGTGCTGGAAGGGAACTCTGGAGCCATTTTCTTCAATTCCCTCACTTCACAGATGGAACACAGGCTCAGAAGGTGGTGGTGACTTGCCCATGGTCCCAACTCCACAATCATTTCCAACGATCTCAGGAACATGCCCAACAGCTGAATTCTTGAGAAAGCTTCCATGCATGCCTCCTACGATCAATGACAGTTTTATAGTAAGACAGTCTCCTCCGCTCCCTGCCTCCAGCCTCAAAGTCTTTTATCCCTCAGATGCTCAGCAGATGAAGAGCTACAGCCCCGACCTCAGGTCATCTTCTCCATCATTCCAAAAGGACATAACGAAGGGAGTTACACCAAACTTTTATTTGATTTACCATTCTTTAACGTTTCATTTACCCAGCAGAATTTAACCACTCTAAAAAAAACCAAAACTTTATTTTTGATGCAAGTCCTTATTAAATATATTAACAATCTTTCTATATTCTTTAATAGAACAAAGCAAATCTGCTTAAAAATATGTTTTGTTTTGTTTTTTTGAGCAACCCAAGTTCATTATTATGAACAGCAATTAAGGTACTCCAATGCATAAAGTAAATAATGGGTACCTTCTCTGGCTGTCTCACAGACTCACCAATCAGATTGCTGCTTACCTCTACTGTGGGTTAGGAAGCCAGATTATCAGATTAGAATAATGGATCGAACAGGTAACAGTCTACAGCTGATGGTCTCTGCTATTGAGTGAAGTTAATGACTTTATCACAGTTACAGATCACTTGGAGACCTTTTTCATTTATGTCTTGACATTTGTGTGCCAAAATCTGATCCCCAAGTAATCTGATGTCTCTTTATTATTTAGTCCTTTTGGTTGGCTTCCCTATTATCCTCTATTACTAAATTTTCTATGGACTTTTATTATCTTCCACTATTGGTCCAACTAAACTAATTATCATCTCTTGCTACAAATCAACTAATAATTTTGGTACTAGTCAGCAAGCTTTTCATGGTTTCCTGCTGTTTTCTCTTCTTCTAATTCTTCAATATAAACTGCATAGGTGTTTTCTTGCTAACTGCCATGTCTTATGGCTCTAATCTTTTAATTACTAACTCAAGTAATTAAGGTTCTGGAATCTTTAATACAGCAAGCCAATCTTTAACCCACAAGCACTTCACAATTTCCTGACTGCCCTTCTGAAACTTTGCAATCCCTCAATTATCATTATATGCATGTTTAGTAACAGAGTGCTCCCACCACAATCTGATTTCTTGAGTTTCACATATCCATAAGCCTTAGTGTAGCTGCTCTCAATGAATAATTGATCATGATATCCTGGCAATGGTTTGTAAGGCCTCTCTGCTACAGCACCCCCATACTGGCCACCAGAAGGGATCCATGTTCCTTCCCACTGGGTTTCCTTAGAATTCTCTGATACCTGCTCTCCTTGAGGTCTTGGAAGCAGGAATCTACAGTTTTGAGTCTCAAGCCTCTTTTTGAACGAGCAAAACGCATGTAATTAATTACTTCATTTTGATGGTGCTCATTTAGACCCAACTCTGCCTGAAAGAAAGAATTTAATTGTTAGTCTTGATATAATAAAGGAACCAACAATGAAAACATACAGGTTATCCTGTGGTGGAGACTGGAAGATGTCCGCTAAATTCTGTTCTTCCCGTCTTCCCAGACACATGGCTGCCCAACTAGAAAACACTCCCCAGCCCTCCGTGAAGTCAGGTGTGGCCACATGACTACTTCTCAGCAATGGACGTGAGCAGAAGAATAAGAGCTATTTCTAAAGCCTGGGACTTAAGACATGGGGCACACCTCTGCCACACCCTATCTCTCTGAAACCTGGGGGCGGTGACTCCGCTGAACCATGCGGACAGCACAAGGCCCTGGGGGCCGGGGGAGCAGCAAGCTGAAAGGGACTGGTACCCCTGGAATGACTTTGTGGAGCAGCACTGACCCTCGTACCTACCTGTGACGAGCAGTGAGAGGGCTGTTAGGCATGACAGAAATAAACTTCTGTATTCTTTTTTTTTTTTTAAATCTTTATTGAATTTGTTACAATATTAGTTCTTTTTTTTTTTTCATAAATTTATTTATTTTTGGCTGCGTTGGGTCTTTGTTGCTGCGCCCAGGCTTTCTCTAGCTGCGGCGAGCGGGGGCTACTCTTTGTTGTGGTGCGCAGGCTACTCATTGCGGTGGCTTCTCTTGTTGCAGAGTACGGGCTCTAGGCACGCGGGCTTCAGTAGTTGTGGCATGCAGGCTCAGCAGTTGTGGCGCATGGGCTTAGCTGCTCTGCGGCACGTGGGATCTTCCCGGACCAGGGCTCGAACCCGTGTCCCTTGCATTGGCAGGCAGATTCTTAACCACTGCGCCACCAGGGAAGCCCAAACTTCTGTATTCTTTAAGGCACTGTTGTTTTTTTTCTTTTTTTTTTTCAATCTCTATTACAGCAACTTAACCTTATCCCATCTCATACAGCTTTAAAAAATATATTTGGTTTTGAAATAGCCACTAATTGGTCTTGATTTTAAACCGGATGAGAGCTTGACAACTATAAGCTGGAAATTGATGAAGCTTTTTCATTTTATAGCTATACTGAAAATTAAAGAAGGAAATTATAAAAGTGAACATCTAATGCAGGGGACTGAATAAGTCAGGATTATTTTTATTTTAAGAATAACCTGTCTATGGGAGACAAAGGTCTAACTCTCATTCTCAGCACAGTGTTGGGCTGCATTGTGGAGGCCAGCACCAAGGTCACTGGGCATGACCTCCTTCACCCCCCAAGCCCCGCACCATGGCTTTGCTGCACCTACATACATCCTTACCTCCTCTCAGCAGTTTCCATTTCCTGAGAACAGAAGTCTACAAGGGCCATGACCTTGTCCCTCTGGTTCCCTGAGTATCCCCGGGACGACTCATAGTGCCTGGCATACAACAAATATGTGCCTGACAAGTGAAGTGAAAGAGTTCCTCTTTTTGAAGGTCACTCCATTGTGGCCTTAATCTGTTCTCTTTCAAGCTCCTGGGGGACTTTATTTAACCAATTACTCCCCGTCTCAACTCTCTATAGGTTTCTTCTTCCCCTCGGACTATAGAGAAGACTGTGTACATAAATCTCACTCATGCTAAAAAAATACATAACCAGAAATTCCCTCCAGCCACTGCTGCATTTCTCTACTTCCCTTCTACTCTTGCTATCTCCATTCTATATGCTGTTCAAACTGCCTTTGCAAAGCTCACCAGCAACTTCTTAATAACAAATCCAACTACCGTGGCTGATGCTTTGCTGTCCACTGACCTGCTCCATTCTTTGGCTGCTAACCCCACCTCCCTTCTTGATCTCGTCTGTAGGCTCCTCTTGGGCTTGCCTCTTAAGTAGCTGTACTTCCCAGGGCCCTGCCTGGGGACCCTTACTCTTGTCATTCTATATCCTCTCCTTGATGACATGATCTATCTCAAGGTGTCAACTGTTACCTATATGCATCTGACTCTCAAATATAACAGGCTGGCCTATAGACATGTACCCCCCAACCGCATGATGAACGGCTCTACCAAGTCTTTTTCTTCCCCACATTGTTTTTAATATTTCTACAATTCAAGATGTTAAAGTTCAATAATTTAAGACTTACCCAAGATATTACGATGTTCTCTAATGGTCATTTATC
The DNA here is from genome assembly GCF_965194805.1 of Balaenoptera borealis. Taxonomy (NCBI): domain Eukaryota; kingdom Metazoa; phylum Chordata; class Mammalia; order Artiodactyla; family Balaenopteridae; genus Balaenoptera; species Balaenoptera borealis. The sequence goes on along the minus strand of NC_138869.1, from coordinate 45,974,642 downwards.
CAGTAGACTAATGTTTCAGAACAACCAGTTGAGGTATTTTGACCAATGTAAACCAACACATTTGAGATATGTACTTACCTTAAATTTCATGACTTTACCTTATTTGATTAAAATGGTAACTAAGATCTTGCCTTAGAGCTAGACAAAGTGAATGGAAAGAAGTTTCTTTCGTTTTGGTTTATACTGATTATTAGCCACCTCCCTGAACTAATGTCGAACATTAGAAATAATAATAGTAATGATGATAACAGCTAAAAGTCATTCAGAGGTTACAATGTGCCAGGCATGACCTCATTTAATCCTCAATACAACCCTATGATAAAGGTAGTATAAACCTGCTTTACAGGGACTTCCCTAGTGGTCCAGTGGGTAGGACCCCGTGCTCCCAATGCAGGGGGCCTGGGTTCGATCCATGGTCGGGGAACTAGATCCTGCACGCCACAACTAAGACCCGGAGCAGCCAAAATAAATAATAAATTAATTAATTAAAAAAAAAAAAACAACCAACTTTACAGATAGAAAACTGAGATACAGAGAAGAAATATTTTCTATGCTACTGAATAGGTAAGTGGGAGAGCAGGGATCTGAACCAGGCAATCTAACTCCACAGCCCCCACTCACCTTGGCTGTTTTAAATTCTTTTTGGAAAATGTCAGAGTTTAAATAACTAAAAGAACACAAACATGTTATAGTTGCATATGCACCTGAGTTGTGACTCACAACAAGACAGATCTCCACCAGGCATTTGAAAAAAGAACTGAATACCTACATTAGAAAAGGTGTTATCTCTTATAGTCACGTAAGTATGGGCAAGAATATCCTACAATTGGAAATAACTCAAAACAATGTCACATCTTGCTAAAAAAAAAATCCCATAAACAAATTTTCAATTATTCTTCCTTGTTTATAGTATTCAATTCATAAGGCCTCCACACTCCCCAAACTCCTTCTCTAACCCCATTTCCCAGGATTCTACCGTAAGGACACTCTACTTCAGTCAGACTAGTCTGCTCATCAGAAGCATGATTTAACATTTCCTGCTTATACTTCCACTCTCATTACCCCAATCCTTGACTAAAAGTACCTCCCCATTCTTATTCAAGAATCTGAACCTAACCCAGTGGTGTGCTGGTAAATGCTTAACAACAGGCTTTTGGGTGGGGGGGTATGAAACTGATTTGCGGCCCTTGCTGATTTCTGTGGTATAAAAACTCCCAGCATGGCTGATTTCAAGCTACCAAGGTAATGTCACTGAATGCAGAGATGAGAAGAAATGCACACGATTGGCTCTCACCAGCCAGTATAGCACGCTCCAGAAAATCACCAAATTCCTACCCATCCTTCAAGACCAAACCTATTTTACCTACTCTGTGAAGCCTCCCAATATGCCCTCAGTAACTCTAGCTATGCCTTCCTCCAAAAATTAGCACATATCACCTCTGCTACTCATTTGGCAACACCACAGACTAATTACTGCCTTGGACTATTAGTAGTCTTTTTTTTCCAGGTGTTGCTCCTTCAAGTAGACTGCAAGCTCCTGAGGGCATGAATCATTTCTTATACCACACAGCTCCTCATACAGTGCCTTGTGCAGAGTAAGTGGCCAATTCAAATCTGTTAATTATTTTCTCTTCTGTCAAGAAAAGTCTTGACTGTCCCAAGACCAAGAAGAAAAAATTACAAAAACTGAGAATGAACTTTAGGACAAAAGACAGAAAAGTTCCTCTAAAATGGATGGGAGTGAAGAAAGGGAGCAGAAATAAGCAGCTGAGTTCAGTTGGAGAAATAGCATTAGCCCAGGAAACAGCACTCATAAACCTTTGCTTCCCCATATGCACATGTGTACATTATATGTACACGAATCACATCATTAGAGAGAAAAAGGAATGGGTTGATGTATGGTGTAAGTAGAGAAAGCACTGGATTAAAAACCAAATTTAAGCCTAGCTATGCAACTTTCTGTTAGCAAATCGCTTAACCTCATTGACACCAGTTTTGCCAGCTGTTAAATCAGAGAAGATATGATGTTCAGCTGTAAAATATGTAGAGATAGTGGGAGGTATCCAAATAGGGAAATCAGAATTTGTTTGAATTTTGCTGCAGAAAGATTCTATTTAAAAAAAAAAAAAGCTAAAACACAGAGCAAGAATCCTACCAGAGCATTGCCAAGCTAGTGTCCTGAAATTGTGCCATAAAGTGAGGGGAGAGTGGTGAAGGTAGCAGAAATGGTTCCCTATTCCTGACCATACCCCAAAGTCCATATACAGCTTTACTATGAGAAGTATAAGGATAAAAATGTAATGATAAAAATGAACACAATCTAATAAAACCTATTATATACTGAATGTTTAATATTTTAACAGGTACTAGGCTATTTGTTCTATATGCATTATCTCATTTATCATTTTAACAACCTAAGTATACTTACTATCTGCAATTTACTAATGAAGAAACTGAGCCTGACTCCGAAACCTCAGTCGTTAAGCAAATTGATAGAAAGGAATTACAGAAGATAGAATGGGAGCAAATGTCAACCTTCTTGTGACATCACCATCATTTTTTCAACTTGTTCCTGATATTTTAGGGAAATCAAGAGAATGAGAGGGACAAGCTCAAGCAGGGTAGGGGAACGGTCTGTTTTGTTCACAGCTGTACCCTCAGCTGCAAGAGAGTGCTTGGGACATAGCGTGGGCTAAATAGGAATTCTAGTTGCTGAGGTATTTTAGTAGCCCATTTCAGTGGTGCCCCCAACCCTGGAGTCATCTTTTTTTCTGAACACTTCAGTACTGTGCCTTCTTCTAAGAACGGTTGCTATTTAAGTTGGCATTCTGTATACGCTGGAGTGATTAATGGGATATGTTCTAGCATACAGGAAAAACGTGCCTTCTTTTGAACAGGTCAAAACACAAGAAATGTCACTCAAGTTTTCACAGCTATAAAATAGGGGCTGAGACTCTTACAGTCACTCTCACATCAGGAAGTTGTATTCAATCACGTTCTTCCTCCTCGGCTCGTTAACATAAGTAATGCTGCCAAAGGGCGTGTGTGTGTATCTGTGTCTGCGAGCGCATAAACTTGGAGTTTCGGGAATCGAATGAGAATCCCGCTTTGAGCCTTCTGCTGGCAGCCGGTTCCCTCCAGCTCTCTTCGTTAGCCACCTGTGAAGAGTCACTTGGCCCGGGCACCTCAAGCAGGGGCGAGGAATGAAGCGACGCGGCGGAGCGCGGCTGCTAGGAGAGGACTCCACCTAGGATTATGCCGGAAGGGCTTCGGCCGAGGCTAACAGAGCCTCTCGCACCCGGCGCAACCTCCCCTCCTCAGGGAGGCCCAGGGCCGGACTCAGACCCGCTACAGGCCAGGGCATCACTCCGGGGCCCCCGGCTCTGTATCTCTCCTCGGCGCGGGCCGGGTTACCCGGCCGGCTACTCACCATGGCGGCGGACAGGAGTCAGCGGTCTGGAAAAGCGGGAGAGGCCAGGCGCAGCTTCGCCAGGCCCGGCGTCTCCACAGGAGGTTGGACCGCAGAGGACGCGGAGGGAGGGCGGGTTGTTTAGAAGCCTCCGGTTGCTAATGGCAACCGACGCACGTGACCCTGGAATTATGCACTTTTATTGGTCCTCAAGATCACGCGACAGGAAGTGCCTTGTGACCGGCCGACAGCCGCATGCGCATTTGCTCCCAGAGCCGGGAAGTCCCTCCTTTCCGTGCCACGCTGACTTTGGGGGAGGCCGCCGTTGCCAATGGTAACGGAAGTGGAGCGGCCGCCTGACTCCCCACCGCTCCCGGGAGCCGCGGGGCATCTGGGTCTGCTTTGCTGCTCAGGGCTTGTCCTGCACTTCCTGTGACCTGGCGGCCCCGAGGGCCGTGGCCTCGACCGTTGACTCCCGACCTTTTAACGGTCTCGTGGGGCGTCCCAGACTTATTTCTCTTCTCTCCCAAGTGTTCCTACTTGGCCGAGATAGGCCAACAGCACCAGTGCTGCCAGGTTCCTGGATCGAGCTTTGAACGACTCACTCCCCACCGCTCCCATTTTTTCCCTCTTATATTCTTGGTAAAAATGTCTAATATAGCACCTTTTTCCTTAAAAAAAAAAAAAAATTGCAAACGGAGTTGGTGAAAGAGCAGTGAATTTCAAACTATTATGCCTAGATCATCAGGGGAGCGTGTTGTACAAATGCTTCCCAGGCCTAACCCCCAGAAATCCTGAATCACTCCGGTCTTTGGAATATGCAGCTTTTACCGACCCTCCAGGATTGATCATGGATCACTCTTTAAGAAACACTGTCCTTGGGACTTCCCTGGTGGCTCAGTGGTTAAGAATCCGCCTGCCAATGCAGGGGACACGGATTCAATCCCTGGTCCTGGAAGATCCCACATGCCACGGAGCAACTAAGCCCGTGCGCCACAACTACCGAGCCTGCGCTCTAGAGCCCGCAAGCCACAACTACTGAGCCCATAGACCACAAATACTCAAGCCTGCGCGCCTGGAGCCCGTGCTCCACAACAAGAGAAGCCACTGCAATGAGAAGCCCACGCACCGCAACGAAGAGTAGCCCCTGTGCTCGCCACAACTAGAGAAAGCCCGCGCACAGCAACAAAGACCCAATGCAGCCCAAAATAAATTTATATAAAAAAAGAAACACTGCCCTAGAAGAAGCAGAGGTGTAGGAAGAGATGCATTATTGCAAATACTGGCGGGGGGATGGGGGGGTGGAGGGCTGGAGGGCTGGAGGGAGGGTGGAGGGGTGGAAGGGTGGAGGGGGGGTGGAGGGGGGATGGAGGTGTTGGGCTGGGTGGGTGAAAGCCAATGAATATGGGCCATTCAGTGGGCATTTCAGAGGCTCAGAAGACAGAAACACGAGCAGATACAATCACTGGGGAGGCTAAAAAGTGAGCCCCTCATGATAAGACATTGAAATGAGAAGGAGCACAGAGCCGGGAGCTTTCTGAGAATCTGGGAGGCTCAAAACTGAGGACAGGATATTTGGCATTATCCCTGCTCAGGAAAAGATAAGCTAATTTAGATAATGCTTATGGGGCTTACGTTGATTTTGGCTACTACACAGTGCAATTTAAAATGGATCACAATTGAGAAAAAAAAAAAAGGATCGCAATTGGAACCTAAACACCTAGACAAGATTTTAGAGATCTGGTTCCACTTGGTTAATTTATGGATGAAGAGACTGAGAGCCAAGGTCACATGTCCAAGACTTCAGAGGGCTAGGTGGGGGCATCTGAAGCTTGAGTCAGTGATGAAACTAATACAAATATGTTTTTAAGAGCAAAACCAGAAAGCAGGTGTGAACTATTCTGGTACAGTGCATGTTAAATCATATTCTGGTTTCAAGAATTTCATTTTTCTTTTCATTTATCACCACATTCATTTTATTTAATATAAATTATATACTAAATTATGTACAAAGCTTAGTAATTGTCCCAAGAACTGAGCTCAATACTTTTTTAACTTGACACTTTAACTGCTAGAATAAAGTGGCAGCAGATAAATTCTGTAGAATAAAGCTAACTTACGAAGGGATGATGTCTTTAGAAAAGGAGGTGTGGCAATGAAAACATTTACTACTTAAACGGTCAATATGGTAAAATGGAAGTAATTTAAATGGATAATTTTCAATTCAGACAAAGTAAGAGCTAGAAGGAAATAATACTTTCAGATGAGGAAAGGCAGCTCAGAAAAGTAAACTGTCTTGGCCAGAGAAGCAGCAGAACCAGGTCTGGAATCCAAATCTTATGACTTACTGGCAAGAGTTTCTTGACCATTTAGTTCCAACCAAATACAGGTGAAGGTCTTTCTCTTCCCCTCTGTAAGTAAGGCCTCTCACCCTCTGTTTAGGGGAGCTTATGAGTGTCCCATTACTTGAAAAGCAGGGGTTGAAAGAGCAGTTTTCCAATTTGGATGGGGCTTCGCAAAATCTTGGGGCACAGTCAAGAGTCCTTTGCTTGGATGATCCAGGAATGATATGCAGGCAGTTAGTTGCCCATGGAAGGATCTCAATCCTCAGGGACATGAACAGCTGACAAGGCTCTCCTGTGTGTAACGGAGCACTCCCAGGCATGGAAGGATGGGCTGGTGGCAGTGGCTTGGGTATGCCCCACTTCACTGGCCTCCCAGTAGTATCTGGGCAGAATCTCTGTCTCCCTGCAGGGTCTAAAGGGCACGTTCTCAGCCTCCCATTATGACTCCCTCCAAGCTCAGTTAAATTTCTGCTTTACCATGCCATCCCTTACATTTCTGTTCAATGAGTGCTGGTCTAATTTGATAATAATAGTTGCCATTATTTAGTGCCTACAATAGGCTAGACATATTCCATTTCAATAGTTAATCCTCAAAATCTTTGGTTTTTTCCTTACTGCAGTAGGTATTCATTGAATTCACATAGAGAAAGGTCACTTTACTAGGTGCTGTGGACACAAGGTAAAGAAGGAATTTCATAAACACTTTTATGACATTTAAGTGAACAAAGTTGTTCACCAGTCTGCATTTCTAAGGAAACTTAAGTGTATTTTCCTGCTGGCAAACTCCTGTGCTTACTAAGTGTTATTAATGCAGGGGAACCAAAGCAGTGGGTGGATAATGCAAGTATTTCATTGGCGAATATGTTTGGGGCTTGGTGATTCTTTGTTATGCAAAGCTACATCAGCTGGTTATTTTAACTTAAAATTCTATTTTAATCTAAAATCTTCTGTACCAAGGATGTTATAATATCACTGTTAGCCCATCTACCCAGCTGAGTTGAATGCTGTTACATAAGCTGTCTAAATAGTGTCAGCAAATATGAACACGTATTTTGGTCTTAAAGTGATGAATTTGGCTCAGGAAAAGACTGAGCCCATGCTTTGGGTTGTTTACTAGCTTGAGTTGATTACCAAAGCAAACAGTTCAAGCTGTGAGGAAGAACATCTCCACCCTACTTTAGCAGTGAGCTTCTCAGCCTCATTCTATTTTTTTTTTTTAATCACTGTGACAATTTAAAAAATGTGTTTGTGTGCATGCATACATGTGTATGTCCATTTGGAAGGATTGGATGGGAGGCATACAAACAAGGCCATTATATACCTTTTAGCATAGTTCAATACCAATAAAATGAAGATCAACTCTGTCTTTTTAGATTACTACAAAATGAGACTTTTATGAGTTTATAAATTACTAGTCTTAACACTGGGGCCACCAATTTCAGGGTGTTTATAACCTAGACTAGGCAAAAGGAGGAACGGGAAGGTGATCGTGGTCTTCTTAGCAGCGTTGTCAGATTGCTCCTTTCGCCACTATTTACAGAGCCCCTTTGTGTGCAAGGTTCTCTGGCCAAGATAGAATCTGAGGGACGAAGTGGAGGGATTTAGGAAGCCCCAGATTCCCCTACTCTATAAATCTTGGGTAAGGTTGGGGGACTAAGGTGGGGCTTTACTTAAGTAAAAAAGAGGAAATAATAAAGAAAATGATTAAGTAAAAACTAATACAGGTAGTACACACACAAAAAAGGCAAAAACCTTGAAGATTATATGGGAAAGGAATGTTTGACGTTTGAGAAACACTGAACTGAGAGTAGGCAGGAAATGGTTAGGGGAAAATCATTTCGGGGGAGTGGATTATCTTGAAGAAGGAGCAGAGCCTTCAGCGCATGGCTTTGTACATGTGATACTACCAGGGTCCTCTGCAGCTCCCCGCACCCTGCCCAATTACAACTGAGAAAGTAGCCAAGACGTTAGAGAAGGGAAGAACACAGGATTCAAAGAGTCTTTACAGGAGCTATGGCATTTGATTGGGTCTCTAGTGGGCAAGAGGCTATTTTCAGTTATTCTATTTGCTCCTTCAGTCAGTTGGTTTCAAGATGCAGCGTGACCCGCAGAGTATTAGAGGGTGCTAACAAATTAGATTAGTGAAATCAATATCACATGCTTTAAAGGAAGTGGTTCACCATAAAATACTACAACTCCCTTTAAGACTGTGTGGATGATGATAATTTCTTAGCCCAAATGATAGATCAGTTTCACTGATAAATCTCCAAAATTAAAACACCCCACAGGAAACAAACACCAAAAACATCAAAAACTGAAGACCACCTAAAAAAAAATGTTAGGAATTGGTTGTGAGGAATACCTCCTTGTGAAGTACAAGAAAAATTTATTGTAAATATGGTGATATGCACCAAATCCTTATTCCACGTGTGCATGTATACATTGGAGTTAGACCCCCGAGCTCAACCTTTGTGTTCAGCGACTGTTCATGGAAAACCCCACACACAACAGACATTGTGGGGAAGGGAACAATGAGCAAGATGGGATTTGTCCCTTTCAAACATGGCCTTATAATCAAGTCAAGGGAAAATGCAAGCTTGCAAAACGATCTCAGAGCAGACAATAAGTGGAATGGGAGTTCAGAGAAGGGAAAGGTTACCTCTCTTGAAGGTACAAAGAAGTTCAGGAGAGTCTTTCAGAAGGCAGAGGAATTTGGGCTGGGCTTTAAAAGGTGTGTGGAAGAGTTGTGGGTCGGCATGATGACTGAGGGAGAGAAGGCTGTCCTGTGCAAAGAACCAGAATTTTCATCAGGTGAGGCAGAAGAGCTGTCCAGAGACGTACTTTTAAATTTGTTACTATTTCAAGGGTCAAACTACAAAAAGAGATATACAACGATGGAGTATCTATTCCAGTATCTTACTCAGGAATGTGGGCCTTCCTAGATCTGTGATCTTTGCTAAATGTTTACCTGGACTACTGTCAATGGAAAGATGTTCACCAATTGCATCCCATCTTAGAAAATGGAAAACAGACTTAAATTTGCTCAGGAAGTTTTGCCTACAAAGATGGGGCTATGCAGTCCCTTTGGAAAGTCTGAATGTCCTAGTGCAAACTGTGTTCATGGACGGAAGTCTTCTCGACGGGATAGGTAAATAGAAGGCAAAAGGAAATGTCATTCTTGGTTGGTCTATACTTGTTTGTCTTTCCCACTACTACATTTCAGGCTCCTTGCAGGATGGAATCTTTATTACATGATCAACCTGAGCCCCCCAGCAAGGGCTCGGCTATAATATCTCTGAGCAGTGCTTGCAGAATTGAAATGAAATTAAACAGGAACATCTCAGCAAACAGTCGTGAGTTCCTGCTGGGTTCCAGGCACTGTATGTATGTTTGGCGGGGGACGTGGTTGGCCCTGGGCATGCTGCCTCTTAGAAAATGTATCGTGTATTATCAAACATCCAGCTAACCCTATTTCCTATATTAAATGTAATCGTGAGTTTGGTTTATATAACTTTTATAATCATGAGTCTTTGAGAATGAATTATTTAGTTCTTGCGATTTAACGCTTAAATTTTTATAAAAACTACAAATTGAATTCTAGTTGATCAGTTGACTTAATGTTACATTTTGAAGATATCCCATAAAACTAGTACTAATTTAGATTTTGTGCTTTTCTTTTCATATCATGGACTCCCACCATTTTATTATATATTATATTATATATCATATTATATAATATCATATATTATACATATTATATAATATCTGCAGTATTTTATTTCAGATCTCACATATTTTACAGGCTCTGTGTCTTAAATGCCTATTGGATGTTGGGAGAGCAAAGAGGATTGAAACAAGGTCCCTGCTCTCCAGGCTCCTAACTGTGTAGCAGGAGAGATAGACCCATTAGAAGGTCACGTTCGTATAATGTGGTCACCTTTTGGGAAACGAGATAAGGGGCACTTAGTTCAATCTAGGACTTCAAGGAAACCACTGAGGAAGATTCCTGAATTGAATCTTGAGGGACTGGCAAGAGTTAGCCTGGGAAAGCAAGGCAGAAAGGGTAGAGGGAACACAACAAAACCTGAAACAGTCCAGCGTGTGAATTCCTAACAAAGCTTAAATAACAGGTTAGCCTCTACTTTTAGGAATTAATGCTGCCAAAAATGTCATTGCTTTGCTAAAAATATTGGTGAATAAGTCATGAGTAGAAAAACAAATTACCTTCACAGGGAAAAAAAATAACCCAACACACTAAAAACCAAAGGGATATAAAGATAAGTTATATCTCTACATCTGTTATTGTCTAAAAGGGAGCAGAGGGGGACGTCTGGGGTACTAGTGCTATGGTAATATTCTGTTTCATGATCTGGGTGCAAGTTATGTATTTTTAGTTTGTGAAAATTAATGAGCTATACCCTTACATATATAACTTCAATAAAGAGTTTGAAAATTTAAATGCCTATACATGTATGTATGTATTTGTGTACAGATACTTCAATTAAAAGGTTTTTAAAATGCTAAAAAGAAAAAAAAAAAAAGGTAGGTTATATATGTGGTTAACTGCTATGATTGAGGCTAAGACACCTATCAAAGGCACTGGTGATAACCTAAGGGGAGGATGTCTTTCCAGGACTGGAGTGTATTTATCTGACTTGCACTCCGTCAGCCTGCAAAGACCCCCCGGCACCATCAGGTACAGTGGAAGAGAAGTGTGGTAGGGGCAGCTTTATTAAATCATCCACGAACAAACCAGTGGAGACTAACCCTGAACATCTAACACTCACAGAATCAATAGCTTCACTGAACAGAATTGGACATCAATGGTCCCTAACTGTTCTTTTCTGATATAATTTGGTCTTATTTTAAAATAGCGAGACCTGAGCATAAGTCAGAAGACAACGCAAACTTTAAGGACAGAAACAGTTTCTCATTTTAAGAGATTTAAAGTGTGAATTTCTATATTTGATTTTGTGTGTGAGAAACCATTAAAACCACGGAGTTGGCTTTTTTCCTAGGATCTCTGCTTGTATCCACATAAGAAGGTTCTGTCTGTGTGTTGAGAGATTGTCCACATGCCCAATGTATTTTTCAGTTAGAATTTACAATATTGTGAAGATTTGTATCTTTAAAATGGATATGTATTTTTAAACCCTCTATGATGTGTCATTATAGCTGTCATTTTTTGCACCCTGAACTGTGTTTCAGTAACGAATGCTTCATGTTTAAAATGCGATATTTAGTTTAATCCTCAAAGCAACCCCAGAAGATAAATACTTCCTTCTTCCCACCACTGCGACCCTCAACACACAAACCCTTGTAAGGACTTGTAGGCTGTGCCTCCTTCACAGTCACCTACTGACCCTTCCCTCAACCAGCTCTTGTCTCTAGGTACCAATGCCACCTGTGTTCCATCAACCATCTTCCACCAACCTCCAGATCATTCATGCATTCAAGCACCCTCGAGGCCTATCACATCTGGCTCCAGCCTATCCTGCCATCCCAGGGGATGACCCGGCTAGCGCCCCTTTGTCCTGGCTCTGCCTGATGCTCTCTGGCAACCTTGAGCTCTATTTCACTGTAGCACCTACTCTGTTCCCCACATCCCATTATAGCCCGAAGCTGCTCCATTGCTGTGCTGACAACTCAGAAGTGACGCTCTCTGATCATCACCAGCTATCTGAGTTGCTCCAACTCCTGCACTTTCCTTAAACCTTGCCTCTCAAGTGATTGTGAGCTAACTGTGATCTTGTGAACCTTCTATTTTCTTCTGCTCTAGCATCCCTTCTCCTTGACTCACTTCTCCTGGTCCCACTTCTAGACCTCCAGGTCATCACTCCACCAGGAGAAGTTTCTATTTCTCACCAGTTAACTCTGTTACAACACCAACTTGACCAACCTTCAATTCTCCCAGCCATCCATTTTCTTTTTATTGTTCTTGCTCCAAAACCAGAGAATTCACATAAATAACTGTATTTACTTCATAAAATCTTCTGGACTTTTTTTGTTTTTCAGTTTCCTCTGGCCTTTACAGCTGCTTAGACATTCTGGCTCAGCTCCTGTTCCACGTCATCCAAGGGGCTGTCCCCTAAGGTTTCCTTAAGCATCATCCCTCTCCCTTCTCTTCATCCCCCACAGATGATCCCCTTCTGCTTTTCCAGGAGGGTAAGCTCCCCTGATGTCTCTGCATTTATGCTCACATTTTCTTCATCAGTAAGTGAGGAAATATGAAAGATTATTAACACTTGGTATTGCCTAGGGCATAAGGAAAACACATTCTTTAAAACTTTGGTAGGAGGATAAAGGGCATAGTGGGTCTTTTTTTGGAGGACAAACTGGAAATTATTATCAAAACTGAAAATGCACATGCCCTTTGACCCAGTGATTTGTCTTCACTTCTAAGAATTTATTCAAGAAAAAACAAGAGTGCAAAGATGTACGTACAGAGATATTTACTGTGGTTTTGATGTGGTAAAACTCCTGAGACTGTTTAAACGTTCCTCTTTTGGGGGAATGACTAAATAAATTGTGCTGCAATAAAGTGGAATTTTCAGCAGCTGTCAAAAAGCCCAGGAAGAATCCATGTGCACCGACATGGGAAGATATCTATAATATATAATAAAATGACAAAATCAAGTTGGAGAATAGTCATAGTAAGATCCCACTTACTTAGTTGTAAATGCACATACAGACAAATTCAGAAAGGTGAAGCACTAAACTCCTTATACCCAAATCCGGGCAGGGGTAATAGAATGGTGACGGGTGTGGGAGGTGGTTGATCCCTATGTTATACATGCCTGTAATTTTAATTTCGTTATTAAGCAGTCATTACTTTTATAATTTAGTGACATAAAGAGAAAACAAAATCCGATACTAAAACACCCTTTTGTTACATTTGTCATTGTTTTATGTGCTCACCACAATCAAGGTGCCTTCCTTCTGAGGGTCAAGCCTCACTTCTTTTCTCCTTAAACAAGAAATGAGGCAGAAATTTCAGGTCACCAAGAGACCTGGAAGGAGACCACCCAAAGGTGGTCACTCGAAACGCTATTGCCGACATTTAGATATTTTCACTTTGGTCGCAGCCCTCTGCTGTTAACTTTCTTCCTCTTTTTTTTTTCTCCAGAGGACTGAGCAGATATTGCAGAATTAAACAAGAAGCTGGCATGTGTCTTTGGACACAAAGGTGCACTGTACAGGAATATTAAAACCATTAGGCTCATTTTCCTTACTGCATTACATGGAATATCTTTTATGGGAATGGTGCATATGAATTTTGGTGTGACTTAAACCAAAATTATCAATGATTATCAATCATGGTTTATTATTGCCACCCTTCTTTCTGGAAATAGAGGGCAAAATTATTAAATGCATGCTGTGTATCTCAGGGGCTACACAGATAATCTAAGTTCTCACCTTATCTTCTACAACACCCACATAACTTCTCCTTTCCCTACTGATTCTCAGGAGAAACTCTTGTCTAAGGCTAAGTATGATCCAGTTCTCATGATCCCATCCACCTCCTTCTACCTCTGCTGGAACTCAACTCCATCACACATATGTATATATGTATAAATATATACATATATTTAGCTCCTATATCTGCATTCTCTTTCTCTCTCTTTGATCCTTCCTCAGTTTAAAATTATGCTCGTCTCCTCCAGATTAAAAATGAAACAAAACAATAACAAATGTTAACCCCAAACCAATGCATCCTTTGTCCAAACTTTTCCTATAATCAGCTCCCCTAACTTGTTCCTTCTCTTTATTGCTAAACTCTTTGAGGAGATTACTCCCTGATGACTGCTCACACTTCACAGCTCAGTCACCCCACAGTCTGGCTTTTTTTCCTCTTCCCTACTGAAACAGATTTCTCAAAAGCCATCAAATGATCTCCTAGTTGCCAAATCTAATACGTCATCTGAGTCAGCTTGGCAGCATTTCACAGTGTGGACCGCTTCTTTCTTTACACTTCCCTTGACTTTTTCTGCTCTAGTCTCTCCTCTCTGTTTCTTCTTGCTCTCCACCGTTGGCTCCTCTTCTGTTCCCCTCTGAAAAGTGGTGTCCCTTGGGGTCTCTCCTCAACTGCTTTGTCTTAACACTGCACCCTCCTCATCTGTGTAATTGCATTCATTCCTAGGGTTTCATCTCTCACGTATAAGGATGACCATCAAAGCTGCACCTTCAAGCCATGTTTCTCACCTGCATACCCAATTTATATTTCTAGAAGCTTACAACTTATATTTCTAGGTTTTCTCCAACTGAGTGTCCCAAAAGCTATGTAAAATCAACACATCTAAAGAGAACTCATAACTCACCAGTCTGTCTTGGTCCTGTTCCATCACCAATCATTTTACCACCATCCACCAGTGAGATGATTCAGAGTCCTCCATGAGTTCTCCTTTCTCTCCTGCTGCATATCCTGGGATTACATCTCCTGAAATAACTTGCAAAATCACCACCCTCCTCTTCATTCTCACAGCTACTCCCCTCGTCCCATTCCTCTTACTGCAATAAAAACACACACACAAAAATGTCAACAAAACCAAAACAAAATTCTGATTTGTCTAAAGCACTTATTAATTTACAGAGCTTTCTCCTACTGGAATTTAGACCAGCTTCAGGGAAAAGTTGTGGAAGGTTGGGTGAGTGGGGTACAAACTGATGGATATTGTCTTCCTTCCCCATGAAATGAGAGCTCAAAATAAAAATTTAATTGCGACTTGGAAAATCAAAGTGATGATTCTTGCACATCTGACTCTGTGGACTGAGAGGTATATCAATTACACCAACCTAGAAGCTAATCATATTGACAAAATTGCCCAATGGGCTAAAACTCATATTTAAATATTTAAAGTAAAAAATTTAAAAACCTGCTAGAGATTTTATTGGCAAATAGGCTGAAAGACCATTTGGTTTTAGTTTTTAGTTCTAAAAAATAGAACTGTGTAAAAAATAGTTTTGTGATTTTTCAAATCACTTAATCATAATGATAATTTTATCAAAGATGTGCCAGTTTGAATGCCTCCGAATTTTGCATTTTTCTTGTGAAATGGATTAAATGAATGGGCCATCATTTTTTTTTAAAGCTTTTCCAGGCATTTCACACTTTTACACACTCAATTTTCAGGAAAAAAAATACTGGCTAATTTATATCCCTTTCCAAGAACAGTGAATAAGTACATAAATAGTAGATTAAAAATAAATGCTACCATCTTTGGCTTTTTTAACAACTATCAGGGTGTGTTGTCAAGAAGAAAACACCAATGCTTCACAAAAGAATTATTTTATGTTTCTCTTCTTTACTCTGAAAGATTCTTGAGAGGCGTGTATTTGTAAGTACTTTAGCCAAAATAGGAATTAGCCCTTCAACATTACCTCCAAGGTCAAGGGAAGATTGGGAGACTCTAGGGTATAGGACTGCTGGGGTATAAACATGGTGACAGAGAAGCATTCAAAGTGACAGGTAAACTAAATAATATACTTGCTTACATTTTTACTTAGTGTTATTGAGATAACTTATTATTACCCCAATAACTTTTGTTATCCTTTGTTAAAATCAGATGCCATATTTTACAACCTGTATTTATATGATATAAATACTATAAAAACAAAAACTAAAAAAAGCAACCTCAATTTAAAAAAATAGAAATCTTGAGAGAATGAGAAGCTGTAGACATGACTGCTTTGAAAGTGCCTTGTTTAGATCTAAAGGAAAAGGAGAGTCAACTTTGTTAAATCTGGACTCATATTTTATCTCACCAAAAAGCTGAGTCTGTGTTTACTAAAAGAGCAAAGAGTTTTCCTGTAATGTCATCATTAAAAAAAATAATTCTAAGAATTGTTGATTTGAAGCTCGACAAGCTTCAAATGTTTGCAAATATTTGTTATGGGATGTTTACAGTAGAAATAAGTATTTGTTCATTTACAGGTATAAAACGTGGGTTTCAGAGAAGAGCTGATTTAGTTTACCAACCTTGTTCTCACTGACTGGGAACTCACAGGCTTCCAGGAAGCTCTCCAAGAAATGACACAGGTGGAGGTGTTGCTCCTTGTAAAAATTATTTTACAGGTTAAAAAAACAATACGGCTCTTAACAGTTGGACTTAAAACAAAATGCAGGATCTCGCTTCTCGGGAAAGCGCAAGTTTATAATACAACATGTGGGGCAGAAATGGGAACTAATCTCTTCCTGTATGTAAAAAAACTGCTTTGCAGAGATAACTTTTCATCTTACAATTAACCTAAAAGTCTGGTCTAAATTTTCTAATCCATTCACACCTATCAGAAGAATGTCTGACCCTCTCCAGGCCTCTAATTTATGCTGGTACTTTCATCTTTAACCAACAAGAAACATCAGTGCACTAGTTCTCATTTTCAAATGGCGAAAAGTAATAAGTGAACAAACATGGATCTTTCAGAGAGAACATCACATGGAATACTTATTAAATAGCATAAAGAACTGAAATAAAATTCACTTCCTTTTTGAAAAATAAGGGTTTGGGAAACTTGAAATGGAATGGCATATTAATTATATATTAATCATAGAATATGGCTCTGCTAGTCTCTAAGGATCACAGCATGATGAACAGCCACTGTTATTTTAGAGGGAGAAAATGGAGATTTAATGTAGATTTAAAAATTTGCAGCTGCAAGTAATAATTTATTCAAGAAATGATGCCAAGAGAATGAGAGAAGAGTATGTCCATGAGTGTATGTGTGTGGTATGTGTGTATGTGTGTGCATATATCTGTGTGGTATATGGATGTGTGTGTATATATGTGTATGGGTGTATATGCATGTGCGTGAATGTATTGGGGGGTGTGTGTGTGTGTGTTAGTGGGGAGGAACAGAAATGAACAGGAAAGGACTTTGGAGCCCTAAGATAATTCCGATGGTGGATGGGCATTTATCACGAGCCTATCTTAATGCTTTTTGTAGGTGATAAAAATAATAGCATCAGCAAACAAAAACCATCTATTTTCTCATAACAGAGTTCTGGAGTTCTCTTTGGCAGGTAAAGATTATCTTTGCCTGAAGTCAATCTTTTATTATTTTAGATTTTCTCAAAATACTTAGGCCAGGCGCCTATGTTTTCAGTAAAGGCCACTATGTGACTTTCAGAGCACGTGGAACACAAGAATCATCTTGAAAATATATCATAAAGGCCTGACAGAGCTCCAGGGGAGCTTTACAGTGTAGAAAAGGTTGGTTCTCATCTGGTCTCATTAACACTGCACAATGAGGAAACTCAGCTAAAGGTGTTTATAATAAACATGGAATACTTAAGTGACATCTTTCCCACCTTAATTTTAAAAATCATTATTTTTCTGCTACTAGGAGAGATTTTCAGCTTAAGTCTCTGAACTGACACCTGGTCTGGTCCACTGTCAACATTTCCATACTTAACTCTCGTTTGGGCATATTTCTTCTGGGTCTTTTATTTGGGGTTATTTTTAGAGAGAAGAAAAAAAAAAATGTAACTCTATTTAGCACAGGGTCCAAGTACACTGGCCTTGTAGGAAGGAGTTTAGGCCAGAGACATAGGCATCGTTTCTGGGAAACTAGAGCGGGCCTGGCAATAGCATTTATTCCAAACCTGCTTAATCTCAGTACAGATACTCTTTGTGGGTAGTAGAGTTATTCTGAGAGAATGCAAAGAAGAAAAAAAAAAAAAAAACACCCTTCAGAGATCAAAACTTCAGAGGGCAAAAGTTCAAGGGAGGATTTATTTTTAATGTTAAAAGGGAAGATGGATTGTGAGTAAACTCGAGAACGCCGATGAAAATGCAATAGCTCGGAAAGCCCAGAAGTGCTGTTTGGTTTGCTGAGTGTTTGTTTTTTTCTGAGCCAGAAGCCTATCAAACACATCTACCTTGTTCCTAAAAGGTTTTTCTAACTGGCTGCTAGTCTCACATAAAACCATTTACCCCAGCTTCAACGTTTGTGTGGGGTGGGTATGGGGTGATCTTTAACCAAAAAAGTGCTATTGGTAAGTTGACCCTGCCTATGAGTGAACTGTATTTGCAAAGGGGTGTATGTGTGTGTGTTTTCCAATGCCTGCTTATTTGCAGATATAAGAAGCAAAATCACCCATGAAGAAGACCTCGTGAGAAATAACTACTGGTGTTTCATTACAAGCTAAAGCATACAACTGATTTGAGGTCCATCACTTTCTTAGGCTTCACCAATTACATCTCTCAGTGAAACTAACTGGAAGAATTTATTCACCCTTTACCTATAAAAGCAATTTATTTTTAGAAACTGAAAGCTGTGAGGGACATGCATACCGTTTATTACAACCTGTCTTGGGGACAACTGAGATCCAAAACAGCCACGGGGCTTGCCTAAGGTACCAAGGCACTGTCAGAGCATTTGATTCCCTACCTGGTGCTTAGTACCACTATCATTGTTATGGAGTTCTTTTTCCTGAGAAAATAAAAATTATATACAGCCAGCTACGGACTCTTGGTAATCAAGTTTATTTATTTGTTTGCCAAATGGATAGTGAGACTTGATATATATGTCAGGCACCATCTTAGGCTCTGGGGTCACATTGATGAGGAAAACAGATATGGTCTCTCCTCTCGTGAGGAAAAGTGAGTCTTAAAGCTGTGCAAATTGGTTCTAAAATTTTGCTCTTCCAAGAACAGATGGCCAATAGGCACATGAAAAGATGCTCAGAATCGCTAATCATTAGAGAAATGCAAGTCAAAACTAAATGACTACAATGAGGTACCACCTCACACGAGTCAGAATGGCCATCATTAAAAAGTCTACAAATAACAAATGCTTGAGAGGGTTTGGAGAAAAGGGAACCCTCCTACACTGTTGGTGGGAATGTAAGTTGGTGCAGCCACTGTCAAAAACAGTATGGAGGTTCCTCAGAAAACTAAAAATAGAATTACCATATGATCCAGCAATCTCACTCCTGGGCATATATCCAGACAAAACTATAATTCAAAAGATATATGAGGGCTTCCCTGGTGGCGCAGTGGTTACGAATCCTCCTACCAATGCAGGGGACATGGGTTCGAGCCCTGGCTTGGGAAGATCCCATATGCAGCGGAGCAACTAAGCCCGTGTGCCACAACTACTGAGCCTGCGCTCTAGAGCCCGAAAGCCGCAACTACTGAGGTCACGTGTCACAACTACTGAAGCCCGCGTGCCTAGAGCCCGTGCTCCACAACAAGAGAAGCCACGACAATGAGAAGCCCGCGCACGGCAACGAAGAGTAGCCCCTGCTCACCACAGCTAGAGAAAGCCCATATGCAGCAACGAAGACCCAACACAGCCAAAAAATAAAAACAAACAAATTAATTAATTAATTAAAAAAAAAGATATATGCACCCCTATGTTCATAGCAGCACTATTTACAATAGCCAAGACATGGAAACAACCTAAATGTCCAATGACAAATGAATGGATAAAGAAGATGCGGTACATATATACAATGGAATATTACTCAGCCATAAAAAAGAATGAAATAATGCCATTTGCAGCAACATGAATGCAACTAGAGATTATCATACTAAGTGAAGTAAGTCAGAAAGAGAAAGACAAATACCGTATGATATCACTTACACATGGAATCTAAAATATGACACAAATAAACCTATCTGTAAAACAGAAACAGAATCATGGACATAGAGAACAGACTGGTGGTTGCCAAGTGGGTGGGGGTTGGGGAGGGCTGGAGTGGGAGGTTGGCACTAGCAGATGGAAGCTTTTATATATGGAACAGATAAACAACAAAGGCCTACTGTATAGTACAGAGCACTATAGTCGTGGTCCTATGAGAAACCATAATGAAAAGAATATTAAAAAGAATGTATACATATAGATATGTATAACTGAATCACTTTGCTATACACCAGAAATTAACACATTGTAAATCAACTATACTTCAATTTAAAAATTGATTAAAAAATAAAATAAAATTTTGCTCTTCCTTTGGAGAAAGTTGCAGATTAATGGTAGCCTCTGCATCCCCCATTGGACATATTATGGACATGTGGAGTAGCCTGGAAGCGTGCCTCAGCCTCTGCGGAGGGCGGGCAAAGTGGGGTCATGTACCAGGCAAGGAGCTGGGATGCGCTGGCTTCTCCCCAGATGCATCTGCTCCCCAGGGAAAAGACCAGGAGTGAGACAGGGCAAAGTCAACCAAAGCGCACACCTGCAGAGCCATGGAGGACGAGGAGGGGAGGGGACTCTGCACATACACCCTCCTCAACAGTTATTTTAACAAAAACAACAACAACCTTAGTCTCCTCCTTGTTTCTTCCGCAAACTATGGTGGGGAAACCATGACTTACTGAGGGATGGATTCTGATCCTCTTGTTTCTACAAGCTGTTATGTGAGGAAGAAAGAGAGCCTCAATCAGGCTTTTGCTGCAGGTAAGAACATTTTTTTTTTTTTATTTTGTGGCTTTGGAAGCCTCTTAAAGTGGCGAACAGTCAACTAGATCTTGACCTTGAATATGAGTTTATCTGTGCTGCATTCGTAATAATACACACCTAACTCGCTGACAATCGGTGAACATGACCATCCTTCAGGTGCACATCTGGAATTCTCCCACATCTTGAAGATGAGAACACAAATGTGAATAATAATGATAACAGTAATTTATTAGATTGTCTTCCATGGTTCTCTTAGAGAGTAGCACTTCCTCTTTCCAGAACGTGTGAAGGTTATATTTGGAACCACTCTTGTTTTGAAACTTTGTTTTAAATTAAACTCAGTTTTGGCTGCGTTGGTTTCTGATGAGAATAGTATTATCATGGAAGCCAAGAATAATTCAATAAAAACATACCCATTGAATATATGAAAATTCATGAGCCCATAATGATACTTTAAAAAGAGAAAGCCGAAAGAAACTCATTTGAGGCAGTTAGTTACCAGCCCCTTATTTGGAAACTATGTAATTAAGGGGAAAATACATTTAATGTCTTTCCAGTAGGAACTATATTTCAGGGTAAACAAATAGCTCCAGTTGATGAGATAAAGCTCTATTTTACATAAAAATGCCAGAGAGGTGTAGAAGGATGGGAAACTTCGAAAATCATCATCTTGCAACATTTAATGAGAATGTAGATCCAAGCAAGGACTATCAACTTGTGTAGAAAATATCAGGTGAAGAGTCGATGGGACCTCGGAAAGTCACATGGAACCAAAGTAATATCACAACAATACAGTTCTGCTCACCAGGAGAAAAGCATAGTCGTACAATGGATGGATCAGACTGCCATCACCCTAATCTAATGGTTGATCTTAACATTAGAAATGGTGGGACAACCAAATATTACATGTCTCCTGGTGTCATGCATTCTAAATCACAGCATCACCTGGGATGAAGCCTAGTCAAAGATATTTACCTGGGGTCTAATCAGCCTGTAGATGTAACTTCCAGGAAACGTAGGGGAAAAGAGGAGCAAGCTAAATGACACCACAGGCTAGTGGCGGTGCAGGGAACCTCTATAGGCCCAGTGGCTGTAGCAAGATGGTTCCATGAAGAAAGAGACAAAAGAAACTAGAGGCTGGATTAAAAGACAGTGAGGGGACATAATAAACCCTCACTGGTCTGGTGCAATGCATGGTCTGGGATTGGTTTCTGGTTTGGACAAATAAGCTATAAAGGACATTTGGGGGAACATTTGGGGAATTTGAATATATACAGGCTATTAGATAATGTTAAAGAATGATTATTAATTTTAGGTGTGATAATGTTATTTTTTTGCTACATAGGAAAGTGTTATTCTTTTAGAGATGCATTTTGAGGTACTTAGGGGGTAATGTCATGATGTCTCTAATTTATTCTTTGCAGATGACGTACAGTGGGACACCACGTGTGAAACAGACTGTGACATTCAGGTCCCCTATGAAATGGCTGAACACGCACACATAGACCTTTAACCAACCACACTCGTCAGAGACTAGCAAGTAATATGTAATTATAAGTTGCTATCAAATAATGAGTAACATTTTGTACAGCATTTTCTAAAGACTAAAGTCTTTAAACTGAGTAAAGTCAAAAAGAGTGAAAGTCAAAAAGAGTAGCATAAAACATTTAGTCTAACATAGTGAGGAAAGCATTATCATTAGATGAGCAAAAACAAATGCAAGACGTGACATCTCACATAATTTTAGTATTGCCGCCAGAACCTAATTTCCAATGATCACAATGAATGATTTTTATAACTTTTCTTCACTTAGTGCCACTCAAAATCTTCATCTATTAGCAAAAATCGATCAACCACAAGGGAATGGTTAGATAAATTATGGTATATCCATATCTGAAATACTGTGAAGTGACTGACAATTAAGATTTGGATTTAATTTAACTTTTGAATTGATATTCAATAACATGAAAACATATTTATGATATATACTATATGACAGTCCCAATTTTATGTATGTGTAAGTGATTGAGCCTCCAGATAATTGCTGAGAGAGGGATAAAGAGGAACCATTTAATGTATTTCTAGCAACACTGGATTGTTAAAATAATAGAAAAAAATACATTTAGAGGAGGCAGCAAAAAATTGTCGAGTTCACCAGGCATGGATTACATTATTGTCTGTTTTAAAACAGAGAGTAAGTTCTCTCACCACATTGGGCAGATGTGGTAAATGTTCCGACATGATTAGAAAAGAATCTAATTTTACTCATCTCCAAAGCTGAAAGTTGAAGAGCTGAGCCCTTTTGACCTTCTCAGAATAACTAAATGTATGTGTACCTCCTCACCGCCAAATCCTCCCCCACTGGGGACCAGAAAAAGCAAGGCTGCTCTGACAGACACGAGATACGCATACATATAACATGATGGCAGAGCTGTTTAAATCTATGGTTATCCATTAAATGTTCACTGAAAATTCCCTCACTCTCCAGAAGGGCGGTCAGGCCTGCAGTGCTACCAGGAGACCAGGATTGACTGAAAGAAAACGCAATCCTTCCTCAGGGGCAGCCCTTTCTCAGTTGTGAGAAGAAAAAGAAACTTCACCAAGTGTCACATTCATTTAAAATTTTCAAGAGGCTTGCCTCTTTCACGAGACAGGTAAATAAATTCTCGCTGAGTTAAAAACCTCTTTCCTCCCCCAATGATTGAAGTACGATGCTCAGCGGTGGTTCAAAAGATTGATGTAGAGCTACAGGCACTGACAAGGAAGGTCTCCGGGCTTCACTGTGCAGGAAGGAAGCCAGAGCAACAGGACCGCAGAATCGCACTTACACACATGCATACACATTCACATGCAAACACATGTGTACACACCCATGCCTTCCCATGCAAAGAAAAGGCTCTGGATGAACACACACCAAGCTTTTAATGACAAATATGTATGAGGAGCTAGGAAAGGAATGGAATGAAAAGGAAATTTAAATTTTCTTACTCTAGATATTTCTGAATTTTCTCTTTACAGCAACAGATATTCATTTACTTCTCAAGCAGTTTTTAAAAAGAAAGAAAGATGAACTCATACGCTCCTGGTAGAAATGTAAAAATGGTACAGTTCACTTAAAAACAATTTGGCAGTTCCTCAAAAAGTTAAACACAGAGTTACCATATGATCCAGCCATTCCACTTCGAGCTGTTTACACAACAGAAAAAGAAATACCTGCAGGCATAAAGACATGAATGTTTATGGATGCATTATTTGTAAAAGCCAAACAGTGGAAGCAACCAAGATGCCCGCTAACCAGTGACTGGATAACAGACTGTGCTATGGCCATATAACAGAATACTATTCAACAGTAATAAACAACTATTGATACACACAACAGCTTGCATAAATCTCAAAATAACGATGGTGAGTGAAAGCAGCCAGACAAAAAGAGTACACACTATATATTTCAATTTATAGAAAATTCTAGAAATGCAAACCAAGCAACAGTGAACAACAGCAGATTGGTGGCTGAATGGGGAGGGGTGAGAGGGAAGGTTCACAAAGGGCACAAGGAAACTTTTGGGGGTGATGGATATGTTCACCACCTTCACGTGGTGGCGGGCTCGCTGGTGTACGCTATATCAAAATTTATCCAGTTTACGCCTTAAATAGGTGCAATTTATTGTGTGCCAATTACATATCTCAATGAATCTGTAAAAAAAAAGGTAATGCATGTTTAATATAGAAAATTTGCAAATTACATAAGAATGAAAGAGAAAAATAAAAGCACTACTACTGGGACTTCCCTGGTGGCGCAGTGGTTAAGAAGCCACCTGCCAATGCAGGGGACATGGGTTCGATCCCTGGTCCCGGAAGATCCCACATGCCACGGAGCAACTAAGCCCGTGAACCACAGCTACTGAGCCTGCGTGCCACAACTACTGAAGCCTGCGCGCCTAGAGCCTGTGCTCTGCAACAAAGAGAAGCCACTGCAATGAGAAGCCCGTGCACTGCAACGAAGAGTAGCCCCTGCTCGCCACAACTAGAGAAAAGCCCGTGTGCAACAACGAAGACCCAACGCAGCCAAAAAATAAATAAATAACTTTGTAAAAAAAAAAAAAAAAAAAAAAGCACTACTACTTAGTACTTCTTTAGAATACTCATGTCAGCCAAAGATAAACGTTGGTCCCAATGGAATGGATTCCACGTTCTGGCCCTGATAGCTCTGGTCATCAGAAGGATTCAGGGGAGTAATTTTCTTTTTGAGTGGATTTTCCCTAGCTTTCCACTGAATTTCAGGATTGAGTAAGTGAAATTTGGTTGAAACCACTAGCTTCGCAGAGTTGTGGTAACAAACCATAAATCATTCTGGGTTCCTTAAGAAGCTCTGCAAACCTTAGAAGACCAGATGGCTCTTAACAGAGCTGTTTGATTTAATAGTTTTGGAGTGGATTTTTAGCCACGTTCTGGTTCCAGAGTCTCAGCATTTAGCAGAAATGTTTAGTGAGGTAAATACACACACACACACACAAAGGTTTTGTTCATTTAGATTACAAAGAGAAGATGAATATGTAAATATATATTCACTTAAGAATATCTGCAAATACATCTTTCTTTAAAGGATAACCTCCCATTTTATAGCTAAGGAAACTGAGATTGACTGACTTGCTCAAACCCCTACTTAGTAAGTTGTGAGAGGGATAAATCCAGCTCTCTTTAAATCCAAAGTAAGTAAATAATTTGTATAATATAAAGTTATAGTAACAGTCGAAATTTTCCCCTCACACCACACTTTACACTTTGAGTAGAACAACAGCAGAGGATAGTCTTATTTCCAGGTTTGGGAGATGTGGGGAGAAGCCCTGTGTCGTAATAGCCACCTGAACAGAGAAGGGTTGTCAGGGCCAAAGAGCCAATGTACCTAAAGGACCTTGTAAACTGTGCTGTGGCATGGCACTGCATTGGCAGGGAATGAAGATCCCAAGTAAGCTTTGATTTTGGTGCCCTAAAATGTCCATCTCATGGAAATAAAGAGGAATTCAGGTAAGTTTGATCCAGAAAGATGAGGTCACCCCCAAAGTCTGGAAGAATCCAAGATAACATTTACATCATTTTCTAACCTCTTCTCTAAAACCATTTCCTCCAGGTTTATAATCTGGCTTCTCCTTTGGGTGTGCCCATGGACAGAGACAGAGTAGTTATGCCAACAAAGAAGGAAGAGCCCCCTGGACGTTTGGTTTTACATTTTCCTCCAAATCTCCGTGTCTTTCCATTATGCAATACTTCCTCGTTCAATGGGGTATAGATTAGAAGGTTGTAATGAAGATATTCCTGAGATGGCTTTTGCCAGACCAGCAGCCTTCTAGGCCTCTCACCATCTCCCCAGGGCGTGCTCTCAAGCTCAGGCTGGTGGGAGGGACAGGGCAGCACGTTACAAGGATGCTCATGAGGCCACATGCGGAGCCGTGTGGTTTGGGGTCAGGAAACCAGGTGCCTGGCTGTCAGGCTACACCCACAGGCCCAGGCATCACCACCAAGTCAGGTGTCTCTTGGTTTTGGCAGCTCTGAAATTATGAGTTGACAATCAGATGGCACGGAAGCCTGGAAACAAAGTTATCAGCTAATCAGAAAGGCCTGCTTGGATGTGGTTTAGATATCCTGAAAGTTAGCACAGTGTGGCATAGGGTGGAAATTGCTATGCCCAGGATGAGTGATGGGGTGTGTGTGTGTGTGTGTGTGTGTGTGTGTGTGTGTGGTTGAATACAGAGAACCTATCTTTGTTTTTAACTATCAGATGAACAATGAGAGATTTTGACAAATGGGATGATTTTAGAATAACTTTCTAAAGAGAAATAATCATATATTTGCACAAAGTCTACTTAACATTTAAGATGAATTACAGATTTTTTTAATGCTACTCAATAGAAAAACTTGTTAGAATCCTAAAATGTTTAATGTTAATTATGCAATTTATTCCTGAATACACTCTCATAGTAAAATAGTCAATGACTGCAGACAAAGCTAAATTCC
Source organism: Balaenoptera borealis (assembly GCF_965194805.1). Classification (NCBI taxonomy): domain Eukaryota; kingdom Metazoa; phylum Chordata; class Mammalia; order Artiodactyla; family Balaenopteridae; genus Balaenoptera; species Balaenoptera borealis. The sequence goes on along the minus strand of NC_138869.1, from coordinate 45,948,476 downwards.
TCCTTAACCACTTCCTACCAACCCCGACTTCTTCCCGGAGGTAAGCAGTGTGGCCATTTGGGTATGAATCTTTCCAAAGTCTTTTCTTTGCAGTTATAAACATGTATATGTTCCCAGACAAATAGCTAATGTCATTGTGATGTTTTGTTTTGTTTCCATCAGAAATACCGTTATAAACCTACAATTTGCTTTGTTCATTCAGCAACATATTCTGGAGGTTTTTCCATGTTACTACTTATAGATCCATCTCCTTTTTAACCTCTGCATAGTATTCAATAGAATGGATATGCCATCCTTTAGGAAATCCTTGTCTTATTGATGGGCATATAGGTGGTTTTCCATTTGCACCAACACAAGTACCTTTGCTATAATACCTCCTTGAGGGCATGCATGAATATTCTATAAAGGAATTGTCGCGACTTTTATACATTAACAGATCCTGCCACCATCCCCTCCCGGTACGGCTGAACCAATTCACACACTCTCAGGAGTGTGTATCTAGTTCCCCACCCTAATGCTCACTATTAAACTCATAAAGATTTGCCCATGTGAAGGATGAAAATATTGTTGTTGTTTAACGTGTATCTCCCTGATGATCACTTAGAGAGCATCTTTTCAGGTGTTTTTCTTCCCTCATCTGGGAGCTGCCTCTTCATACTTTTGCACATTTTAAAATTTGGGTTGTCTTCTTTTGAATTTGTAGGAGCAGAACTTCTTTTCCAAGAGAAATTGCAACAGCAAGTAGTAAAAGACAGTTTTCTTGATTGCAAAAAGCTATAAAAGCACCTGTTTGTGTAGAAATGGAGGGAAAAAAGACTGCGGTGTGTGTGTATGTGCATGTTGTTTTCCATGGTGTGACTTTAACACCCACACACGTTTAGTAAACGGAGTGAAGCCCCCAAAGAGTGCAACGGCAAAGATGAAAGACAGAAAAGTGAGGTAGCTCTGACAGATGCTTAGTAACAAGAAGGGCAATTTCCAGCCAACAGCTGCACTCTGGCTTTCACAGCCTGCAGGAGCTTCGTTTGCAACCCCAGGACCAACTCTTTCCCGTAGAAATCTTTCCTGTGGTGGGAGCTTGGGATTTGGGCTCCTGCTCATCTGTTGCCCACCTAAGGAAGTGATGTCAGTCTGTGGCTCTCGTCTGGGGTTATCTGAGGGGCTCATCGACCGTGGTAGTGACAGAGACAGAGAAACAACAAGGTGGTAGCAAGGAGTTGGCAGGCCTGGGCTCACGACTCACTCTCAACCGCAGGGGAACTTATCTCCACAGGGCATCTTCCTGGGTGAAAGCTGAAACCTGTGGGCTTGAGAGAACAGGGCACTTACGGGGCACAGAGGGGCCGAGGAGGAAGGCGGCAGGGGATCCAGCCTCTCTGTGGTTGGTTCTGATGTGTCTGTGGAGGAGGTCATGGAGCAAACAAGGATAAACTCCAAAGATGGGGTGTGGTGTGGGGCAAAGAGCTGGATCTGTGTGATGTAATCCCTTGAACCCTCTGTTTTTAAATATTGTTTAAAAAGATTTGACAGGAAAGGCTCCAGCCATTTTTAGAAAACAGGCTTGGAGTAGGCTGTGTTTCCATCCTTTGTGAAAGTAGCTAATAAGTCAAGGCTATCACTGAGGAGTTTTGAATTGCCTTTCTTTTCTTCTTATAGCATCTTGCTCGTAATAATCCTCTGTGTCTCCTCCCAAAGCTCCCTGTAACGGATATTTTACCAAGCCCCCTTTTCTCTGGAAGACCTCCTTACACACACTTACTTTACTCCTTCCCCAGATTCAAAGAAAAACAAACCCTTCTAGCCTCTGAGCATTCCTCAAGCCATTCATGCCTCCTAAATACCATGCCTTCTCTCCTACAATCTCCTCCCCACAGGCTTCCATGTAACCTATTGAAGTACTGCCCATCGCTCAAAGCTCAAATCGTAACACAACCTTCTGAAGACATTTAGCTTCTCTGCCCCCATTAGCAGAGATGTTTTCCTCTGCTTCCCTTTATCTCCCTTATTCCTCCATTACGCATGCGTGCGCCCACCCGCCTGCAAACACATATACTTACCTCATGACATTTTCCTATTCTGTCTTATATTAATTACTTGGAATTTGCTTTATCTTATGCCGCAGACAGTGATGTCATCCATTCATGGATTCTACAAGTACTTATAAGGGCTTCCCACGTGCCAGAGATTTTTCTACCCTTGTCTTTCCAGCTCCCTCTTTCTTGTTATTCTCTCCTGTCTTCATTCTTCATGCATACTCCTTTCTGCTTCCTCCTCTCTCCCACATCCCTACTTTAGGAGGCAATTTTCTCTAAGGAACCAAAACTACTTCATGAAAATAACGGCCACTGAAAAAACCCTCAGGCTTTCAGTAGCCATTTGGGGGTGGAGGGAGGTGAAGGGATGAGCATTTTGATGCTATGTTTATGCTACGTTGCTCTCCTGTGTGCCTGCTGTTAGGTCCTTTATTTAATATATGTTTATCCAATAGGTCTGTCTGCAGGATATGGATGTTTTGCCTTCGGGATTGTATATTTTATAACTCCATCTTAGGGGAAGCTCCTTCCCATGTCTTGGAATGGCTCTTCCTTTTCATACTTCAGCATAAATGTCACCTCCTCAGAGAAGCCTTCCCTGTTCGCCCCTTGGAAGTAGCCCTATCCTCTCCCTTTCCCATGACCCAGCCACCCTCTATCACATCACCTTGTGTGGGAGATTAATTTCATCGAAGTTCCCAATTAATGGTCTCCCTCCTTCCGTATCCTTTGAGATGGAGTTTGCGGTTCTTCCCATCAAGAGGTGGATATCTCCCCACCCCCCGAATCTAGGCTGACCTTGTGCCTTGCTTTAACCAACAGAATGTGACAGAAGTGATGGTGTGTCAGCTCTGAGCCCAGACCTTGAGAGGCCTTGTGTACTTCCGCTCACGTGCATTCTCTGTCTCTCCCCACCCCTCGGAACCTTATCATCAGCACATATACAAACCCAGGTGACCCAGGTGGAGGATGGGAGACCACACAGATGACAGCTATGGCCATCCTAGACAGCCAGCCCTCATCAACTTGTTAGCTGACCACAGCCGCATAAGCAGGCCCAGCTAAAGTTAGCTGATGTTGCCCGAGATGAGAACTGGCCAGCTGAGCCCAGCTTAAATTGCAACTTACAGAATCATGAATTAAGTAACAGTCATTGTTTTAAGCCACTAAATTACACAGTGGCTCCTTATGCAGCAATAGCTAACTGATACACCTTGCTTATTTCCTTTAGAGCCCTTCTTGGGAAATTCAGTTAGCTGCTCAAAGACTCTCCTTCCCTATATTTAAAAAGGATACACTCTTTATCTTATATACTTACTAAGGGATTACATAAAGTGATGTTTGTAAAGCTCTTGGCACAAACTGGGGGCTCAGGACATTTATTTATTTCCTCTTTCCCTGGAGAAGAGTGGTGATCTCAGTCAAGAGGATGCCTGAGCCATTCTCCCCCAGTAACAGGAGAGAAAACCCCAAGAAAGCCCTCAGAGGCTTCGGAACCGTTAAGAAGAGAGGTCATTAGGAAGGGGACCCAGGGTGAGATAGCAAAGCAAACCTGTTAATTCAGTTGAATTTGAATGATGTTCCTGCATTGTTATTTACCAGATTTCTCTGTAGTGTTTAGAAATGAAGTATTTTTATCAAAAAAAGGACCAGGGCTTCCCTGGTGGCGCAGTGGTTGAGAGTCTGCCTGCCAATGCAGGGGACACTGGTTCGAGCCCTGGTCTGGGAAGATCCCACATGCCGCGGAGCAACTGGGCCCGTGAGCCACAATTGCTGAGCCTGCGCGTCTGGAGCCTGTGCTCCGCAGCAGGAGAGGCCGCGACAGTGAGAGGTCCACGCACCGCGATGAAGAGTGGCCCCCGCTTGCTGCAGCTGGAGAAAGCCCTCACACAGAAACAAAGACCCAACACAGCCATAAATAAATAAATAAATAAATAATTAAAAAAAAAAAAAAAAAAAGACCAGTATTTTTGCTTTGGCACCTCCCGAATGGCAATCTCTCAGATAGCAACACTGATGGCAACCGTAAGGAATAGGTATTACTGTCCTGTTCTACAAAAGAGGAAACTGAGGCTTTGAGACAAAGGCCACCCTGTAAATAAGCGTAGAATTGGACAGACCTCAGACATGGCCATAACATCAGGATGACCCCCTTCAACAGAAAGTACTGCTCACTGAGCATGTGCTAAGTGCCAGGCCCTTCTTGGCTCCTTTCTTATAGTAGCTGTTTTAACCCTCATAGCAGCCGGGGCGGGGGGGTGGGGGGTGGAGGGGGGGGACTGTCACCATGTTTTAGAGATAAGGGAAGTCTCTTGCCCCGGGTCACAGGGTCATGGCCGGTCATCCCAACCCTGTTCTGCTGAGAGAACTTTCACTCTCTTCCTTGACCGTTCCCAGGGATGGAGGAAAGTTCAATAAATTAGTTGATAGCTGCCTTAAAACAGAAAGAGAGGGACTTCCCTGGTGGCGCAGTGGTTAAGAATCCACCTGCCAATGCAGGGGACATGGGTTTGAGCCCTGGTCTGGGAAGATCCCACATGCTGCGGAGCAACTAAGCGCGTGCACCACAACTACAACTACTGAGCCTGAGCTCTAGAGCCTGTGAGCCACAACTACTGAGCCAGCGTGCCACAACTACTGAAGCCCGCACGCCTAGAGCCCGTGCTCTGCAACAAGAGAAGCCACTGCAGTGAGAAGCCCGTGCACCGCAGTGAAGAGTAGCCCCTTCTCGCCGCAACTAGAGAAAGCCCGTGCTCAGCAACGAAGACCCAACGCAGCCAAAAATAAATAAATAAAAAATTCTTTTAAAAAATTAAAAAAAAAAAAAACAAGAAAGAGAAATGAGCTAAATCTTTGAGATTTAGCTACAACAGAAAGGAAGGGCGGGTCATCAAGTGGAAGTGGAATTATCCCCCAGCCTCTCGGCAGAGCCCCCTGCATGCAAGACGGTGGAGGTAGAAGCCAAGACAGCAGCTGTCTCCCTCTTGTGTAATCTCGAATATAGGGGGAAAGGTCTCATCAACACAAGAGGGAGGGAAAAGAATGGGGGTCCCAGCTCCTATAGCCTGAGATGTGTCGAATAAAATATTTGACACTACTAAAAAACAAATTCCAAGTTTAAAAGATAGCAAGCAGATGTCTTTCCTGCAGAATGTCTCAGAACCTTAGATGTGCTGCTTTGCCTGTTCTGCAAAGAATTTTACCTTTTGCTAAATACTTACCCACATCTCTGGGCCACAAGACTCAAGTTCGGGAAAGCTGCTCTACATTGTTTAGGGGGCATATTTTTTTTTCCCCAATTGTGGCTAATATTGAAAAGCGGGCTGTTATTTCTCAGATGGAAACCTGTGAGCAACCTGAAGCCTGTGATGGGGGTCTTAATTCATGTTTCTCCACGTCCAGCAGATAGAAATTCAGTAAGCACCTGTGTGTTCAGCGTGTGTGTGACTTTACAGAGGAAGCATCAGACTGGAGGCCTCAGGTTAACTGCCCCCCGTGAAGAAGCTCTTCCCTGGGCCTCCATGAGAGAGACCTGACCTTTGATGAGGCTGTTTTGATGTGGTCATTTTGAAACTTTGACACAGCTAGTTTAATGCTGTGGAAATTTTTGGACTTTTTAAAAACACCAGCTTCAAGCTTTTGAAAAAATGACCAAGTCTCAATGCAGTGCGGGGTCAGGCACAGGGTGAGAGTCAACATCATAAAGAAAACTGGGGGCAGGATGAGGCTGGGGAATAGGGGTCTATTTTTTATTTACATTTCTTATAGGAAAAGAAGAATTAAAAGTTTAATGGACTGATTCTTAGGGTCACAAAAAGCCTCCAAATTTAAAAAGGCTGTTAGTAATCAAGATAGTGTGGTATTGGTGAAAAAAGAGACAAATAGATCAATGGAACAGAACAGAGAGCTCAGAAATAGACCCCCATGAATAGTCAACTGATCTTTGACAAAGAAGCAAAGGAAATACAATGGAGCAAAGACAATCTTTTTAACAAATGGTGCCAGAAGAATAGGACACCCACGTACAAAAAAAATGAATCTAGACATAGACCTTACACCCTTCACAAAAATTAACTCAAAATGGATCTTAGATCTAAACGTAAAACGCAAAGCTCCCAGAAGACAACACTAGAAAATCTAGATGACCTTGGGTAGGTGATGACTTTTTAGATATAACACGAAAGCCACAATCCATGAAAGAAAGAACTGAAAAGTTAGACTTCATTAAAATTAAAAACTGCTCTGCAAAAGACAATGTCAAGAGAATGAGAAGACAAGCCACAGACTGGGAGAACATATTTGCCGAAGACACACCTGGTAAAGGACTGTTATCTAAAATATACAAAGAACCTCTAAAACTCACCAGTTTAAAAACAAACAAACAAAAAACCTGATTAAAAAATGGGCCAAGGGCCTTATCAGACACCTCACCCAAAAGATATAGAGATGGCAAATAATCATATGAACAGATGCTCTTTATCATATGTCATCAGGGAAATGCAAATTAAAAAAACCATAAGATACCACCACATACCTATGAGAATGGCCAAAATCTGGAACACTGACAAAACAACAAATGCTGGCAAGGATGTGGAGCAGGAGAAACTCTCACACATTGCTGGTGGGAATGCAAAATGGTACAGCCAGTTTGGAAGACAGTTTTGAAGGTTCTCACAAAACCACACATACTCTTTTTACCATACAACCCAGCATTCCAGCTCCTTGGTATTTACCCAAAGGAGTTCAAAACTTATGTCCACACAAAAACCTACACATGGATGTTTATAATTGCCGAAACTTGAAAGCAACCAAGATGGCCTTCAGTAGGTGAATGACAAGGAATATTACACAGTGCTAAAAAAAGAAGTTATCAAGCCATGAAAAGACCTGAAGGAAACTTAAATGAATATTACAAAGTGAAAGAAGCCAATCTGAAAAGGGTACACATTGTATGAGTCCAACTATATGACATTCTGGCAAGGCAAAATTATGGAGACAGTAAAAAGGTCACTGGTTGCCAGAGGTTAGGGGGAGGGTGGGATGAATAGGTGGAACACAGAGGATTTTTAGGGCAGCAGAACTAATCTGTATGATACTATGATGGTGGATACATGCCATTACACATTTGTCAAAACCCAGAGAATGTACAACACCAAGAGTGAACCCTCATGTATACAGACTTTGGGTGATAATGATACATTGACATAGGTTCATCCATTGTAATAAATATACCATTCTGGTGCAGGATATATGTGGTGAAGCAACAGGGGGTTACGTGGGAATTCTCTGTACCTTCCACTCAATTTTGCTGTGAACCTAAAACTGCTCTAAAAAAGAATGTCTATTTGTTTTTTAAAAAGGCCGTCGGGAATCTTGCCGCATAATTGTCATCATCACTGCAAAAGTTCCCTGACAGTTCCTCCATCTGGGCTGTCGGGAGGGAGGGAGGGACATAAGCGCCCTGAATTTGCCCTGATGCCACCCTAGAGGCGGAAGCGGGAGGATGGACGGTGGCCCAGCTAAGGGGAAGCTAGAATCCAGTGAGCTGATTCTGGCCGGCGGGAGTTCATGCTGAGACAGTCTGCAGAGAAACCATGAGGTTTTGCTGTTTTTCCCTGAAGTTTCCCACACAGTAGCCAGTGATCTCTTAGGAATGGAAATCGGACTGTGTCATTGCCTACATAGATCCCTTCGGTGGCTTCCATCACACCTGGCATCAGATCAACACTACGGACCCGGGCCTCAAGTCCCCATACCAGTGGACCCCTCCTATTTCTCCGGCCGCCTCACATCTCTCTGTCCCCCAGCATACTGGTCTTCTCATCCTTGGACACACCAAGCTCCTCCTGCCACCTGTTCCCTCTGCTGGGAATGGTTACCCCAATCTTCACCTTAGGGGAACTTACAATCCGGGTCCTAAGTGTCACCTCTTCAGCGAGCCCCTCCTAACCACCCGGTGTGAGCAGCCCCCTCAGTCACGCCGCCAACTCTCTACTTTAATTCCGTCATTTAACTTGATATTTTTTGTCCTGTTTACTGCTCCATCCCTAGCTTTTAGATCAGTGCTGGCACAGAGCAGGAACTTGGCAAACAGATGTTGAATGAAGGACTCACATGAGATCTTCCAGTCAGATAAAGCATGCCAGGGCAGAAGGGCTGGTTTTGATCATAAATATATGGTGCAAATAAAATCAGAAATCCTGCAACTGGTCTCATGATTCACACGCTGTGAGCACAAAACCTCAGGAGGTGTGGATGACATTTATTTCCTTTCTAAATAGCGCATGTTCTACACGAACTTGGCAGCCACACAGTGAACTCCTGACCTCCTCTCTGGCCTCCAGATACCTTCACTTCAGAACGTTAACCATAGCACATCCAATGCTAAATGTACCAGTCTCTTATAAAACCAACACCTCCCCTCGCATGCCCTCTCTATTAAAGGCACCCAAGTCTTTCCAGAGCCTCTGAACCATCTTGCTTCCCCCTCCTGCAACCTCGCATCCTTTGCCAGCTCCTGTGGGTCACATGGCCATGTCTCTCCCATTTCTTTCATTCCTACTGCTGTACATGCTGTGGACCACTCTTTCCCCATCCCTCTGCCTCTGACAACTGTCTCCTGAGTCTCTTCCCAACCTTCAGTGGCTATTCATGGGACCTGATATTAGCAAAAACGACTCCTTTTTCCTCCTTCTTGTCCTTTAATGGTTTTAATTGCTAACCACAAAACATGAAGAATTTAAAGAATCTACAGGTGTCCTGGAAAGTCTGCACTGACTTTAAGCCTCCTGGGGAGGGACAGGCTCCCTTCAAGCCCCTCTGCCCTCGGGGAGAGGAGAGTGGTCCCGCCCCATATCGTAGAGTCAGCCATCCTAAATCTCTTGCTAAGGCAGAGATTATTAGCTGCTGAAATGTGGGCCGGTCTAGACCTATACTGTGCACTATCGTGGCCACTAGCTGTATGTACTATTTACATCTAAATTCAAACCAATTGCAATTAAATAAAATTTAGAAAAATCAGCTTCTCAGTCATACCAACCACAGCTTAAGTGCTCATTAGCTCCATGCGGCTGGCAGCTGGGCAATGAACAGTGCAGATACAGGACATTTCCACCACCTTGTAGAAAGCTCTAACGGATGGCATTGCTCTAGAGTCCCAGGACTTAGATGACGTTTGTTTTTTTCATTAATGTAGTCAAAAGATGATTAATAAGCTCCTGGAATGTGCTGCTGAGCTGCAACTACGCCAAGACCTCATGGCCCCTGTCCTCACGGAGTTAGTGGGGAAAGTCCTTATGAATTTAACTCCTCGGAAGTTTGCCCCTGGAACTCTTTGTACCTGCACTGGTCAGACCCTCACTGCCAAATGACTGTTAACCCCTTCAAGACACTCTGGACTTCCCAAGGTAAGATAAGGCCTTAATCAACGAAGAGTGGAAATCTAGCATCGTCTGTTTCCAAAGACCCCACCGTGCTTTTGGATCTGACTTTCTTAATATGTACCAAAGGTTCAGGAAGGAGAACAAGATTACAAATCGAGAGGAGGGGGCAAGATGGCGGAAGAATAAGACACGGAGATCACCTTCCTCCCCACAGATACATCAGAAATACATCTACACGTGGAACTGCTCCTATAGAACACCCACTGAACACTGGCAGAAGATGTCAGATCTCCCAAAAGGCAAGAAACTCCCCACGTACCTGGGTAGGGCAAAAGAAAAAAGAAATAACAGAGGCAAAAGAATAGGGACGGGACCTGCACCAGTGGGAGGGAGCCATGAAGGAGGAAAGGTTTCCACACACTAAGAAGCCCCTTCGCGGACGGAGACTGCGGGTGGTGGAGGGGGGAAGCTTCGGAGCCACGGAGGAGAGCGCAGCAACAGGGGTGCGGAGGGCAAAGCGGAGAGATTCCCGCACAGAGGATCAGTGCCGACCAGCACTCACCAGCCCGAGAGGCTTGTCTGCTCAGCCGCCGGGGCGGGCGGGGGCTGGGAGCTGAGGCTTGGGCTTCGGTCGGATCGCAGGGAGAGGACTGGGGTTGGCGGCGTGAACACAGCCTGAAGGGGGCTAGTGAGCCACAGCTAGCCGGGAGGGAGTCTGGGAAAAGGTCTGGAACTGCCGAACAGGCAAGAGACTTTTTCTTGCCTCTTTGTTTCCTGGTGCGCGAGGAGACAGGATTCAGAGCACCGCCTAAGCGAGCTCCAGAGACGGGCGCGAGCCACGGCTATCAGCGCGGACCCCAGAGACGGGCATGAGACGCTAAGGCTGCTGCTGCCGCCACCAAGAAGCCTGTGTGCAAGCACAGGTCACTATCCACACCGCCCCTCCCGGGAGCCTGTGCAGCCGGCCACTGCCAGGGTCCCGTGATCCAGGGACAACTTCCCCGGGAGAACACATGGCACGCCTCAGGCTGGTGCAACATCATGCTGGCCTCTGCCGCCACAGGCTCGCCCCGCATCCGTACCCTTCCCTCCCCACCGCCTGAGTGAGCCAGAGCCTCCGAAGCAGCCGCTCCTTTAAACCCCGTCCTGTGTGAGCGAAGAACAGATGCCCTCAGGCGACCTACATGCAGAGGCGGGTCCAAATCCAAAGCTGAACCCCGGGAGCTGTACGAACAAAGAAGAGAAAGGGAAATTTCTCCCAGCAGGCTCAGAAGCAGTGGATTAAAGCTCCACAAACAACTTGATGTACCTGCATCTGTTGAATACCTGAATAGACAACGAATCATCCCAAATTGAGGAGGTGGACTTTGGGAGCAGGATATATTATTTTTTCCCCTTTTCCTCTTTTTGTGAGTGTATATGTGTACACTTCTGTGTGAGATTTTGTCTGTATAGCTTTGCTATATAGCTATATAGCTTTTCACCATTTGTCCTAGGGTTCGGTCAGTCCGTTTTTCTTTAAAAATTTTTTTTTTCTTAATAAATTTTTTTTTTATTTTAAAAAATTAAAGAAATTTTCTTCTTAATAAATTTTTTCTTAATAATTTTTTCTTATTTTTTATTTTAAAAAATAAAAAAAATTTTTCTTAAATTTTTTTCTTAACATTTTTTTCTTATTTTTCATTTTAAAAAATTAAAAAATTTATTTTAAAAAATTAAAAAAAATTTTTTTCTTAATAAATTTTTTCTTAATAATTTTTTTATTTTTTATTATAATAGCTTTATATTATTCTATCTTACTTTATTTTATTTTATTTTATCCTCTTTCTTTCTTTCTTTCTAATTTTTTCTCCCTTTTATTCTGAGCCGTGTGGATGAAAGGATCTTGGTGCTCCAGTCAGGCATCAGGGCTGTGCCTCTGAGGTGGGAGAGCCAACTTCAGGACACTGGTCCACAAGAGACCTCCCAGCTCCACGTAATACCAAATGGCGAAAATCTCTCAGAGATCTCCATCTCAAAACCAAGACCCAGCTTCACTCAACGACCAGCAAGCTACAGTGCTGGACACCCTATGCCAAACAACTAGCAAGACAGGAACACAGCCCCAACCATTAGCAGACAGGCTGCCTAAAATCATAATAAGGCCACAGACACGCCAAAACACACCACCAGACGTGGACGTGCCCACCAGAAAGACAAGATCCAGCCTCATCCACCAGAACACAGGCAGTAGTCCCCTCCACCAGGAAGCCTACACAACCCACTGAACCAACCTTAGCCACTGGGGACAGATACCAAAACCAACAGGAACTACGAACCTGCAGCCTGTGAAAAGGAGACCCCAAACACACTAAGATAAGCAAAATGAGAAGACAGTAAAACACACAGCAGATGAAGGAGCAAGGTAAAAACACACCAGACCTAACAAATGAAGAGGAAATAGGCAGTCTACCTGAAAAAGAATTCAGAATAATGATAGTAAAGATGATCCAAAATCTTGGAAATAGAATAGACAAAATGCAAGAAACATTTAACAAGGACGTAGAAGAACTAAAGAGGAACCAAGCAATGAAGAAAAACACAATAAATGAAATTAAAAATACTCTAGAAGGGATAAATAGCAGAATAACGGAGGCAGAAGACCGGATAAGTGACCTCGAAGATAAAACAGTGGAAATAACTACTTCAGAGCAGAATAAAGAAAAAAGAATGAAGAGAACTAAGGACAGTCTCAGAGACCTCTGGGACAACATCAAATGCACCAACATTCGAATTATAGGGGTCCCAGAAGAAGAAGAGAAAAAGAAAGGGACTGAGAAAATATTTGAAGAGATTATAGTTGAAAACTTCCCTAATATGGGAAAGGAAAAAGTTAATCAAGTCCTGGAAGCACAGAGAGTCCCATACAGGATAAATCCAAGGAGAAACACGCCAAGACACATATTAATCAAACTGTCAAAAATTAAATATAAAGAAAACATATTAAAAGCAGCAAGGGAAAAACAACAAATAACACACAAGGGAATCCCCATAAGGTTAAGAGCTGATCTTTCAGCAGAAACTCTGCAAGCCAGAAGGGAGTGGCAGGATATACTTAAAGTAATGAAGGAGAAAAACCTACAACCAAGATTACTCTACCCAGCAAGGATCTCATTCAGATTCGATGGAGAAATTAAAACCTTTACAGACAAGCAAAAGCTGAGAGAGTTCAGCACAACCAAACCAGCTTTACAACAAATGCTAAAGGAACTTCTCTAGGCAAGAAACACAAGAGAAGGAAAACACCTACAATAACAAACCCAAAACACTTAAGAAAATGGGAATAGGAACATACATATCGATAATTACCTTAAATGTAAATGGATTAAATGCTCCTACCAAAAGACATGGACTGGCTGAATGGATACAAAAACAAGACCCATATATATGCTGTCTACAAGAGACCCACTTCAGACTTAGGGACACATACAGACTGAAAGTGAGGGGATGGAAAAAGATATTCCATGCAAATGGAAATCAAAAGAAAGCTGGAGTAGCAATTCTCATATCAGACAAAATAGACTTTAAAATAAAGACTATTACAAGAGACAAAGAAGGACACTATATAACGATCAAGGGATCGATCCAAGAAGAAGGTATAACAATTGTAAATATTTATGCACCCAACATAGGAGCACCTCAATACATAAGGCAAATACTAACAGCCATAAAAGGGGAAATCGACAGTAACACAATCATAGTAGGGGACTTTAACACCGCACTTTCACCAATGGACAGATTATCCAAAATGAAAATAAATAAGGAAACACAAGCTTTAAATGATACATTAAACAAGATGGACTTAATTGATATTTATAGGACATTCCACCCAAAAACAACAGAATACACATTTTTCTCAAGTGCTCATGGAACATTCTCCAGGATAGATCATATCTTGGGTCACAAATCAAGCCTTGGTAAATTTAAGAAAATTGAAATTGTATCAAGTATCTTTTCCGACCACAACGCTATGAGACTAGATATCAATTACAGGAAAAGATCTGTAAAAAATACAAACACATGGAGGCTACACAATACACTACTTAATAACGAAGTGATCAAATAACAAAGAAATCAAAGGGGAAATCAAAAAATACCTAGAAACAAATGACAATGGAGACACGACGACCCAAAACCTATGGGATGCAGCAAAACCATTTCTAAGAGGGAAGTTTATAGAAATACAAGCCTACCTCAAGAAACAGGAAACATCTCGAATAAACAACCCAACCTTTCACCTAAAGCAATTAGAGAACGAAGAACAAAAAAACCCCAAAGATAGCAGAAGGAAAGAAATCATAAAGATCAGATCAGAAATAAATGAAAAAGAAATGAAGGAAACAATAGCAAAGATCAATAAAACTAAAAGCTGGTTCTTTGAGAAGATAAACAAAATTGATAAACCATTAGCCAGACTCATCAAGAAAAAAAGGGAGAAGACTCAAATCAATAGAATTAGAAATGAAAAAGGAGAAGTAACCACTGACACTGCAGAAATACAAACGATCACGAGAGATTACTACAAGCAACTCTATGCCAATAAAATGGACAACCTGGAAGAAATGGACAAATTCTTAGAAATGCACAACCTGCCGAGACTGAACCAGGAAGAAATAGATAATATGAACAGACCAATCACAAGCACTGAAATTGAAACTGTGATTAAAAATCTTCCAACAAACAAAAGCCCAGGACCAGATGGCTTCACAGGCGAATTCTATCAAACATTTAGAGAAGAGCTAACACCTATCCTTCTCAAACCCTTCCAAAATATTGCAGAGGGAGGAATACTCCCCAACTCATTCTATGAGGCCACCATCACCCTGACACCAAAACCAGACAAAGATGTCACAAAGAAAGAAAACTACAGGCCAATATCACTGATGAACATAGATGCAAAAATCCTCAACAAAATACTAGCAAACAGAATCCAACAGCACATTAAAAGGATCATACACCATGATCAAGTGGGGTTTATCCCAGGAATGCAAGGATTCTTCAATATACGCAAATCAATCAACGTGATACACCATATTAACAAACTGAAGGAGAAAAACCATATGATCATCTCAATAGATGCAGAGAAAGCTTTCAACAAAATTCAACACCTATTTATGATAAAAGCCCTGCAGAAAGTAGGCATAGAGGGAACTTTCCTCAACATAATAAAGGCCATATATGACAAACCCACAGCCAACATTGTCCTCAATGGTGAAAAACTGAAACCATTTCCACTAAGATCAGGAACAAGACAAGGTTGCCCACTCTCACCACTATTATTCAACATAGTTTTGGAAGTATTAGCCACAGCAATCAGAGAAGAAAAAGAAATAAAAGGAATCCAAATCGGAAAATAAGAAGTAAAGCTGTCACTGTTTGCAGATGACATGATACTATACACAGAGAATCCTAAAGATGCATCAGAAAACTACTAGAGCTAACCAATGAATTTGGTAAAGTAGCAGGATACAAAATTAATGCACAGAAATCTCTTGCATTCCTATACACTAATGATGAAAACTCTGAAAGTGAAATTAAGAAAACACTCCCATTTACCATTGCAACAAAAAGAATAAAATATTTAGGAATAAACCTACCTAAGGAGACAAAAGACCTGTATGCAGAAAACTATAAGACACTGATGAAAGAAATTAAAGATGATATAAACAGATGGAGAGATATACCATGTTCTTGGATTGGAAGAATCAACATTGTGAAAATGACTCTACTACCCAAAGCAATCTACAGATTCAATGCAATCCCTATCAAACTACCACTGGCATTTTTCACAGATTTAGAACAAAATATTTCACAATTTGTATGGAAACACAAAAGACCCCGAATAGCCAAAGCAATCTTGAGAACGAAAAATGGAGCTGGAGGAATCAGGCTCCCTGACTTCAGACTATACTACAAAGCTACAGTAATCAAGACAGTTTGGTACTGGCACAAAAACAGAAACATAGATCAATGGAACAGGATAGAAAGCCCGGAGATAAACCCACGCACATATGGTCACCTTATCTTTGATAAAGGAGGCAAGCATATACAGTGGAGAAAAGACAGCCTCTTCAATAAGTGGTGCTGGGAAAACTGGACAGGTACATGTAAAAGTATGAAATTAGAACACTCCCTAACACCATACACAAAAATAAACTCAAAATGGATTAAAGACCTAAATGTAAGGCCAGACACTATCAAACTCTTAGAGGAAAACATAGGCAGAACACTCTATGACATAAATCACAGCAAGATCCTTTTTGACCCAGCTCCTAGAGAAATGGAAATAAAAACAAAAATAAACAAACGGGACCTAATGAAACTTAAAAGCTTTTGCACAGCAAAGGAAACCATAAACAAGACCAAAAGACAACCTTCAGAATGGGAGAAAATATTTGCAAATGAAGCAACTGACAAAGGATTAATCTCCAAGATTTACAAGCAGCTCATGCAGCTCAATAACAAAAAAACAAACAACCCAATCCAAAAATGGGCAGAAGACCTAAATAGACATTTCTCCAAAGAAGATATACAGATTGCCAACAAACATATGAAAGAATGCTCAACATCATTAATCATTAGAGAAATGCAAATCAAAACTACAATGAGATATCATCTCACAGCGGTCAGAATGGCCATCATCAAAAAATCTAGAAACAATAAATGCTGGAGAGGGTGTGGAGAAAAGGGAATACTCTTGCACTGCTGGTGGGAATGTAAATTGATACAGCCACTATGGAGAACAGTATGGAGGTTCCTTAAAAAACTAAAAATAAAACTACCATACGACCCAGCAATCCCACTACTGGGCATATACCCTGAGAAAACCATAATTCAAAAAGAGTCATGTACCAAAATGTTCATTGCAGCTCTATTTACAACAGCCAGGACATGGAAGCAACCTAAGTGTCCATCATCGGATGAATGGATAAAGATGATGTGGCACATATATACAATGGAATATTGCTCAGCCATAAAAACAAATGAAATGGAGTTATTTGTAGTGAGGTGGATGGAGTTAGAGTCTGTCATCCAGAGTGAAGTAAGTCAGAAAGAGAAAAACAAATACAGTATGCTAACACATATATATGGAATCTAAGGAAAAAAAAAAAAAAAAGGTCATGAAGAACCTAGTGGCAAGATGGGAATAAAGACACAGACCTACTAGAGAATGGACTTGAGGATATGGGGAGGGGGAAGGGTAAGATGTGACAAAGAGAGAGAGTGGCATGGACATATGTACACTATCAAACGTAAAATAGATAGCTAGTGGGAAGCAACCGCATAGCACAGGGAGATCAGCTCTGTGCTTTGTGACCACCTAGAGGTGTGGGGTGGGGAGGGTGGGAGGGAGGGAGATGCAAGAGGGAAGAGATATGGGAACATATGTATATGTAAAACTGATTCACTTTGTTATAAAGCAGAAACTAACACACCATTGTAAAGCAATTATACTCCAATAAAGATGTGAAAAAAAAAAAGATTACAAATCGAGACTTAGATATGGAGAACCTGGAAAGTAGAGGACTGAAGCAAAACTCATTTATTCTCTGCCAGAGATAGTGTCAGACACTTGGAATGTGAGGACGAACACGGGAGAACCCAGACATGGCTCTCCCACTGGCCCCTGTGACAAAGTCAACTTGGGCCTTTCCTCTGAGGTAGACATCAGACTACCTCAGGGCTACAGCTACCATTCCACAATTAGTCCCTCAATGACCCTGAACTCCAGGCTCAGTCCTGGGCCCTGGGACCCAGAGGGCCTACCCACCACCCTGCCCTCTAGAACTCATCTAGGTGAGAATGCAAAAAGAGAAATCCCCGCTGCAAAAGGGAACTGGCAACCTCCCATAATCACCCAGCTCTGAATTCTACTTGCAGAGAGAGAAACACAGCAAAGAAAACAAACAAAAAGAAACAAAACAAAAGAATGGGGCATTCCCTCCAAGGAATGAACCCAAACTGAATGACAGCAAAAAGAATCCCATTTGCCCTAGGCTCCTTAGAGAAATCAGAAATTCTCTCTACTACCTCCTTGCATCTTCCAGCCTCATGCCTCCTTTGCAGCCCAGAGGAGGGGACCTGGGAGTTCTAAAGCAGCTCATCCAGAACTTCTGGACCAAGTTCCAGAACACCTGGACCATGGGGGCAGGGGAGGGGCCACACAGAAGAGGGCATCTTCCCACAATAGCATATTTACCCCTTCTCTTCTTCCCTGACCACCTCCCCCAATCCCCTTCTTCCCACCAGACTCACCAGCCATCTGGTGGGCAAGCAGTGTCTACTTGGGATGTCCGTACCTGGTGAAGAAGCAGCTTGAGTCAAGAGGAGGTAGAAAGTACAGCATCTTCCTCACCCAGGGCTCTTGCACCTGTAGTGTGTCTGTCAGCCTCCTGGAAGCTTTCCCAGGCCCCAGTCAAACATAAGGGAGAAGCAGCTTCACTACTCTCTCTGCCAAGACACCCAGAAATCAGTTAAGGGAGCATTTTCATCCGTCTATTGCCCCTTCCTTCTCTGTCATTATTTGCCAATTCAGAGGGAGAAGTGAAAGGCGAGAGCATTTGGTTGATTCTCAGTCATGCGCCGTTTTAGACACGATGTTCAATGAATGTGGACGAAGGAAGGGAATTCACAGCTCCCTCAAGGCTGCTGAATCAACCACTGCTTTCATTCTTACTGCTCACTGCTCTGTACCTTTCATATGGGCTATTCGTTGGCCTTTCCATTTAGATAATAAGGTAATAAATCAAGCTGCATCTTGTGCATCACTTTGTTCTGTAGGAATTAACAGTGATTGACGGGCCATGTGCCTAGGAGAGCACCACCAAGGCCACAGGATGATAAGTATACTGAAAAGATGAAATGAGTCTCCACTGCAGTGTAGTTGTGATTTTTCCCCAGAACAAATCTAAAAAAGAGGTCTTTGCCATAATGACAACAAGGAATCAACTTGGGTCTTTTTTCTGTTATGGACATCAGAGGTTGTGGACTGCAGCTTCTCTTCCACAATTATTCCCTACATGCCCCTCAAATGCCAGGCACAGCACCTGGCCCTGGGACCCAGAGTGGGTGCAACTGTGTCATGATCGAAGGCCCCACCGTAGCCATGGCTGGTGAAGACTTCCTCTGTGACTCTGTTAAAAATATAACATGTATTTGTTTAGGCGTTTTCAAAATTTCACCTAAACACCCATGATTAATAAGATGAAATGCATCCTTGATGTTAATCTATCTGATGGATAGTGGTCACGTCAAAATAAAATCTTACTGTATTTGACCCCAATTTTAAGGTGTTTCTGGTTCTCCAACACTCCCTGTATTCCCATATATGTGTCACGTACATGACCTTCTAATAAAGTAGCACCATTCGATGGAACGTTCAGAGGTGACGGGCCTGCTCTGCATCTGTGCCGTCCACTACGGTAGCCACGGCTACACATGGCTGTCGAGCACTTGAAATGTGGCTAGTGTGACTAAGGAACCAGTCACATTTTAAACAATTTAAATAGGCACATGTGACTAACAGCTACGGCATTAGACAGCACAGCTGTAGGGGTTTAGGTATATCTAAGGCCAAAAGGGTTACATTGGGATGCACGGTGCTGGGGGGTGATGACCCCATACAGGCCTGTTCAGACAACGCCACCCAAAGAGATCCTATAAAGGTACACACTTTAGCCTGCCAGAAAAGGCTGACCTCTCTGGATGGGACTCTCCACTTCCCCATTCCCTGAAAGTAGCCATGCTGTCTAGGAAAAGAAACTGTTCTCAGGTGATCAATCTGCATGTGCGTCTTCAGAGAAGACGGTTTTTCCTTAACCCAGCATTTCTCTGCTTTTCATTTCTGGTTGCAGATCACCGACTCTGCTGAGTGCTGGAAACTGCAGCTGGTGACTCCCCTCTCCCCACCCTCCTCCTGGCCACCCCACCAGTGACAGCACAGGCAGGGGTGGCCTGGCTTCCTTTCTGGTGTTTTCGTCGGGTAGCTGCCTGCTCAGAGCTCACAGAAGGCTTGCCCCTCGTCCCAGGCAGACAGCAGGCCAGCCCCTTCCCCAGACCCGGAGCTGGCGGGGCCGTGTCCTCCAGGGGCCTCACACGCTGCCCTCCACCGTGAGTATCGCCCTTCCTCCTCCTCCCCGTCCCAGTGTCACCCGTGCCCTCCATTGTGTGCTGCCACGATAGCTTCTAAAACCCACTCGTTTGCTCAGTGGCCTTGAGAAGCAGGCACTTGGCTAGAAGCTGCCAGGGAGGCAGAGGTGAATCCGGCGGCGCCCTGGCCAGGCTTCCAGGACAGCCTGCCACCCACATGTGTGAAGCTTAGGTTCAAGGCAGTCTGTTCTGTGATTTGTTCCTTAAAGGAGGGAGAAGCAGGAGGGGGCACAGATGCCAAGAAGGTGGCCAGGGGCTGGGAAAGTGAAGCCCCGATGAGGTCCCTGGGTCTGAGAGACTGTCCCAGGGAAAGCATGCTTTTGGCAGCATTCTCTGTAGCAGTGAAAAACTGGAAACAAACGAACTTTGCACCGAGAGGCGACTGGTTAAATGAATTGTAGAGAATCCGGAGAGTGGAACACTTGGCAGCCACCCAATCTGGTGATAACGGCCTCAAACTGAATTGGCATATAAAGTGGTCCATGAAAGACTGTTCCCTAGAGAGCAAGACAGAAAATGGTTTGTGCAGTCTGATTTCCTTTCAGAGCGTGTGTGTGTGCGTTCGTGTGTGTGAGACTGTGTTACAGAGAAAAATGTCTAAAAGGCTGCATCTCAGAAAATGAACAGTGGCTATTCTAGGAGAGAGGTGTTTGAGGGTTTTTTTTTTTTCTTCATTATATATGTTTGCTTTGGGGGGATTTTTTTTTTTTTTTTTTTTTGGTTGCTGTTCATTGTGAATATACTCCTTTATAATCAGAGAAAAGCAAAGCCACTCTATTTTAAATGACTCATCAGTGACTACTGTTTCGTCCTGTCGACACACTCTCTCGAGCTCTCAGTTGGCTGTTTGGCTTGGATGCGCTGCGGGGGAGCCGCTGCTGAGCGCGGGGCTGGGATGTGGGGCAGCCACCAGCGGGTGAGGCCCGCTCCTCCCTCCCCTCGCCCAACAAACCAGAGTTCATCTGCCATTCCAGCACCTGGAGTTTGACAGCCTCTTTTTTTTCCAGTATCTGTCCGTCTGTTCGGAAGCCCCCTCCCACGCAACCCGCTCACAGCCCCGGGCCCAGCACAGTGCCTCAGGGGTGGGCACCTGGCCCAGGCCAGGGCAGTAGATAGCCTGATAGACAGCTCAGAGTCCCTGCTTTCGTGCAGGGTGAAAAAGGCAGAGCTTCCAAACAAAAACAAAAAAGCGAGAGGTGATTCAACCTCCGTGCACAAAGTCAGACAAAGATCAAAGTCAGGACCTGACTTCCTGACTCACTTTAGTATCAGTATCCAATTCACTGGGGCTACTACCAGCAACTCCATGCTGATTTTCACGTTGGTTACTTTTAAGGACAGCAGAGAATAGAAAAATAATGATTAGATATTAATGGATTCCAGGCAAACTTTTTAATAGGCACTTTCCACTCTCGGAGACTTAACAACTCCCTACCTCTAAGGACCCTGCACATACCTTCTGCTTTCTGGCGCTCATGCCTTTGTGGATATGTTTTGTGTTTCCCTGCCCTGGAGTCATGTTCTCTCCCCTTGCTCTCCAGCCTGCAAGGGTCAGCAAAAATGTCACCTCCTCAGTGAAGCCCTCCTGGATTTTCCCCAGCGCTGGAGACCCAGCTTCCTTCTCCCAATTCCCAAATCGTCTCATAGCATTTCCCATTATTGTTATTTGCAGCCACGATGTAGTCCCTGTACTTGAATGTGAGCTTCTTGAGGACATGGATCATGTCTTGTACAGTGTTTAAGCCAAGCAAGTGTATCTGGTGTCAAGTAAGCTGTGGGATGAAGACTGCTCCCTCACTGTTGCAGAGTTCTCTGCATTCCGCTAAGAGCCTTAATGCACAGCATTGCACTTGACCCTCGAAACAAGCCCTTGGAGTAGGCTGGGCTATCACGTGCATTTTACAGAGGAGGAAACCAAGGCTGGGGGAGGGCAGGTCGTTTCTTGCTGAGGTCCCACAGGCAGCAAAGGATGGACCAAGGAGCAGATGGGGGCCAGTGTGCTACCCCCACCTCACTCCACTGGGCTTCGAAACACAAGCAGGCTTTTCAGATCGGGCAGCTGCACTGCCCCGGATGAGGCCACACCGAGCAGCAAGGGGAGAGATTTGGGGCGGCACTGAGTCCAACGCTCGTGTTCTCCCAACAGACGGTTGAGAGGTTCCTTGCTTTCAGTGCGTCTTGTCACACGTGGGGTTTTTCCCCTCTGTTTTTCTCTCCTTCTCAGGGGCGAGAAGAAAATGAAAGCAAGCTCTGAGACTTTGTAGTCTGTGGAATAAAATAGACAAAAAGTATTCTGACAAAGAGAAGAGAGGAATAGATGAAAAGGCTCTCAGCGGTGTCTTTAGGCGGTGGGTCCGTGTAGGAATATATTTCGCTTTTATTTTTACTCTTGGGCTCTCTCCAAATCTTCTATGAGCCAGAAACACATTTATAATGGAAGGAAGAAAAACCTTTATAAAAAGCGAGTGTAGGATTCCAAAGTTGCAAAAAGTAGCCTGAGCGTTACTTGCTAGATTTGCTCTTCCAGTGCTGCTTTCCAGGCCAGCTGGAGGAGGCTACGAGTTCCTCCTTTGGACGAGTTTTGCAAACAGGTGTACAGAATGGAATAGCACTAGGGCTGCTTTTTTTTTTTTTTTTTAAGCTGACCAGTTATTTTTATGATAGCCCTTAAAATAGAATGTCACACACAAAGTAAAATATTTAAATAGTTTACAAAACCTAAAGGAAAAAATGAAAGTCTCACTTTCCACTGGTCATCCTTGTTCAAGCTCCTTCCAGAAAACCTTTCAGTACTGATCAGCTGTGAAGTGTATAACCTTTTATATATTTCTAAAAAGATCATGCATCATAATCTTCTACACCTTGCATTTTTACCTATAATAATCTTCGTGACCTCTTTGTATCAGCGTGGGGTCTATTTTATTCTATGCATTGACTACATGTGGTTTACTGAATGGATGTATCAGAATATTAACTATTGCTAGATACGTAGGTTGTTACTAGTTTTTTGGTTCTACAAAAAAAAAAAAAATGCTGCAACATATATGCCTGTACATGCATCTTTATGTTCTTTGTGTGACTACTAAGAGGGCATGTTTTCAGCAGATGAACTGCTGAGTCAGCGCTGTTGTGCTTTGTATGTTTTGAAAGATTTTTAACCCTCCAAAAAGGTCACAAAGATTTACACTCCCCACTGCCGAGTGGAGACTTTTCCCCCAAACTCTTACCAACATCATTACCATCAATCCTTATTTTCAACCTATAACTATAACCAAAGCCATTCTTTCATGTGGCTTCCTTCTTTGGGCATTTGTTTTCTCAGATATTATCTGGTTAATATTCAGTCTCTTCATGCAAGTTAAAAGGAAATGACATAAGCCACAGGTACTAGAAATACATGAAATGTTTTCTAACGAATGTCTCAAAAAACATCTCCCTATTACCCAAGCTGTATTAAAATTAAATTAGCTGAGTTGAGATCTTTCAAACTTAACTGGGCAATTTTTTACAAAGATTTTATTTTTTTAGAGCATGATTCAGAAAAAAAACCCAGAGAGAACAATAAAGTCAATGGGGCAATATGTAATTTGGGGGGAGATCCTTTGAGATGAAGTAAATTCCTCATCAAACATTCACCCACTAATTTCATCATCCATTGGTGATTTTCCAATTACGTTATTCATTCTGTACTTATTAGTTGGCACCATAAGAGGATATTACTTTTCTCATGTATTTACTCATTTATTTTCATTAGTATGGATTCATGGATCCTCATTTAATTGAATGTGCTATAAAGACTGCTATCATTATTTAATTTGATGCTTAAATTGCCTCAGATTTGGCTAGTGGAACCCCATCAAGTTGGCGCCTATGTCCTTTGACAAATCCTCACCGTCTTTGAACACTTGCATTCTGTGGCAAAAATCAGTCCCAGGTTCATCTTATAGTTTCCCTGCCCTAACTCTGGAATCAGACATTTCTCCTAGGAATCCTGGTTTCTTGGCAGGAAGAAAGATATTTAGAAACCAAGATCTGGGCACTAGAAGGTCATTCTACCGTGTGTCATGGCTTTTAGGTCCTCTCAGCAGACAGAGCCAGGAAATATGCTCAAATACATAGCACCTGTCCATACAAATTTATCTATCTATCTATCATCTACCTCTCCATCATCATCATCATCTGTCTAATCTCATCTAACCCTAAAACGCATGAGTTCATACTGAGCCCTCAATTCCCACAGAACAGCACAAGGCACTCACTCCAAGGCACTGTGGAGAAGCTACTGGCAGGAAGGGTGCAAGGAGGAAGTTCTGGCCGCCTCTCTCCTTGCCTGCTAATGGCCAGATATGACTCTGAGGAGGGACGAAAACAAAGTTTTCATCAGATCTTGCTGTTCTTCCTTTCTCTACTTTAACCACTTTATTGAGGTCCAGCTACAAACACTGCAAATATATGAAGTGCAGAACCTAAGTTCTGACATACGTATATAACTGTGAAACCATCACACAATCAATACAGTGAACATACTTATCACCCCAAAGGCTTCCTGGCGTGCTCTTATCCCCCTCCTGCCTTGCCCCGTCCTCCCCTTCCCTCTCTCACCATGAAATTACTGATCTACTTTCTGTCATTACTGATTAGTTCACATTTTGTAGAATTTTTTGTAAGTAGAATCACACAGTATGTACTTTTTTGGGGTCTGGCTTCTTTACTTAGCATAATTATTTACCCGCGTTGCTGTGTGTATCAGTAGCTGTTCCAATTCCATTGTATGGCTATTCCACAGTGACTTATCCATTAGCTATACTTGAAGGACATTTGAGCTATTTCCAGTAGTTGGCTATTACAAATCAAGCTGCCATGAACATTCATATATCGGTCTTTGTGTGGATATAAGCTTGCATTTTTTTTAGGTAAATACTTAGGAGTGGGATGGTTAGATCACAGGGTGTGTGTTTAACGGGTTTCCAGAGTGGTTGTCCCACATGTTATGTTTTTTAAACGACTGCACTTTTAGAAAAGCAGGGACAGTTACAACGTTGTGTTATGAAAAAAAAGCCCAACAGGTTAGGGCTGGATTTATGAAGGACAATGTTTCCTTCCAGAAGCTTGGGGTGGGCTGAACATGTTTCTTGGAAATACGGGCACAGACCCCTTCCTTGAAGGGAGCCAAGCTGTTGTTCCTTTGGTCACAGAGGGGGGAGTTTTGCAGAGATTCAAAACACAGGAAAACAATAGCTGAGATTTATCTCAGCTCGGAGGCCCTCTGCATTAGACAAATACCTTTTCTTTGGTAAACAAACCTAGGACTTCCTTTTCCTGCTGGAGCTGGGGTACAGAGTAAATAGGCCCTGAATTTGTAAACAGAGCACACAGGTAGGTGCTGGGGCACGGGGCCCCTCCTGGAGAGGGACTGATACTGACAGACGCCACCGCACTCCTGTGTTCTTGCCACCCGGTTACCCAGAGGCCCCTCCCCTGCAGAGTCAGCCCAGCGCATTTTTAAGTCACTGCTGTCCTGCCATCTTCTGGAGTCCTTTGGTGGATAAAATGGGGGTAGGTGGCACCTGATAGAGAAGTTGAGTCAAGAGAAAAAGGGCTAAGATTAAAAGGACGTGCTGGGAAGATGTCAAAGCCACAAAGGGCTCTCAAAGGAGAGGTTTCTTTCATTTCTAGGTTAACAACCAAGATGATACTGAAATCTAGACTTGACTTGAAATCTATCTGACTTGACATCAGTATAACACGGACTCTAGCTCTTGCTTGGGATTTTTTTTTTCCCATGAGAACAAACAGATTTAATGCTTAATCTCCATCTTTAGGTACTAGTTACTGTTCAGTTAAGAGCCAGTCCTCTTTTTGATTTTTGCCCTCTCTTTCTAGAAGCAAGCTTGCACCTGACCCACCATGGTCCCCACAGAAGTCACAGTGAGTACAGCCACGCCCCTCGGGTTCCTCAAAATGCACTCTATTTTGGGGCCTCTTTTCAGGGAGTGGGAAGGAATCCATTGTGGCGGAAGGATTTCTCTGTGGTTTCCCAGGGTAAGAGCTCTGCTGAGCAGTGCCCAGGACAGGGGGTTGATGCCCAGCACAGGGGGCTCTGCAAACGTGAAGCGCTAGAAGAGCTTTGGGGTATGTGGGAGCACAGAGGAAAATGCTACTTTAGATTTTACTAATAGGTGAGGGTTGTATGATCTTTAGGATGTCTTTGTCCCATGTGTCTGTTCTGAAACTCAGACAAAAGAGGGCAAGAGAGAATCCATTTAGTTTGTTTTTAAAAGACCCACGGTGGGCATGTTAGTTTTGTTTCTTACATAACATTATGTAGCCTTTACAAAAAACACATAATGATATATTATTTCTCTGAAAGAGGAAAAGAGGCCAACAAAAATGAGTGAGTAAAGTCATTATCCAGAGAATTGTTTGTGATTTTATAGTCAAATGTAATTAATTATAGAATCAAATCAAGTTCCTATGCTTTTGTTATATTCATAAATGCTCACAAAAATATCTAAAGGTTTTAATTTTGCTTTTCTCAAAGTAAGAATCTGGGTTTTACATGTAGGTATTGAAATCAAATCTTCTTAGTGGAGCTGACAAACTGTCCCTCACAGTACACTGTAGGTTCCCACCATCTGTGGAGATTGGTGGTTGCCACCCCTGATGTCAAATAAGTTATTTATCATATGCTAATGATATTTAGTATTGCATATGTCACTGCATATCCCGTAACAACAACAACAACAAGACAATTATTTTGGACCTGGTGAAGTAACGAGGTAAGTCTCTATTTTTCTAACCAGAATTAGACCCTTAGTTTCTCCTGAGTTAGAATTTGCTCTTCATCCCTGATGCTGGAAACGGGGCTGACACTCTCAGTCATTCGGTTTTATCCTCTGGAATCTTGGAAGATATCCAGACTCTGCAAGGCAGCTCCAGAGAGGAAGAAAAATGCACCCCAGTAATGACCTTTTGTGGTCAAGAGGTGTCCAGCACCACCTACATGGGGACAAGATGGGGTCTCGGTGGCTATGACCCTGGGAAACAGCCATGACGTCCCTGTGGCCACCTTTCTGAGCACTGGCCATGTGCCAGTAACCAGCCAGGGTGCCACTTTCCTGCAGCCTCACGGTAAAGGCAGAGCCATGCTTACAGATGAGGAAACGAGGCTGGGAGAAGGAACGGAAGGTTCCAGGTCTCGTGGCTACAAGGAGGAGGAGCCCTAGAGGGTGCTCTCAGAGTCACGGCTTCACTGGGTTCCCCCCTGTGGGCAAATGTCAACACGCCGAGGTCCAAGCCTCGCTGTGTGGAAGTCTCACTTCCTCGAGGGTGGGGACAGAGCACCTTGGGGCGGTGCCTGCCACCTCCCACTGCTCCTAACGACTCCGCATCCCTCCCTGCCTGTCTCCCTCCCCTCCCATTTCCCGTCTCCTGTCCCCAGACGCCCATCTTGGTACTAAGGAGCAATGAGGGACACAGTTTTTGCCCTCTACCCTGGCCTCTCCCCAGAGGTGGGAATGAGGGGCCTGGAGCTGGGGGAAGGTTTCCAGAGACAACGTGAATCGGTGAGGGAGGCCTCGGAAAGCTCTGGAGACCTTCTTCCTGCTCCAGGAGCTGCACGACGTTCACTGCCTGGGCTGCTGCTTCGGGGCCAACGTTCTCCTGAGGGGAGGAGGACACACCTGCCCGGGCTCGGGGGCCGAGGCCTGTGGGGCAGAGCCTCGCTGGGGGCACCAGCAGGCAGCGCAGGCCCCTTGCCCGGCCGTGCCCTGAGGTTTGCCCCCAGCATCAGGCAGCTCCCGGCTGCTCCGGGCAGAGGAAGCCACAGGGCATCCTCTGGTGCCCAGAATCTTTCCGGGGTTGGGAGTGGGGAGGTAGGGCACCTGACGGCCACTCTGCTTGGGCTCCGTGAGGCCCAGCTCAGGTGCTGGGACCCAGATGCCGTGGCTCACGTTTGGTGTGGCCACTTTGACAACATCAGCACATGGAGAGCTGGGCTTTGGGTCAGCAGGGATTAAAAGTGCCCCAGCTTGGGACTGAGGGGCTGGGGGGATGGCTCTGGCCTTGACCTTCCCCCAGTGGCTGAGGGTTTGGGGCAGAACCTTCCGTTCCTTGGGTCTGTCTCCTCCTCTCTAAGATGGTCTCTAACATCTGAACATCATTCTAAAACCTGTTGAGCTTCCAAAAAAATTTTCCAGAGCAGAAACAAAAGCTTACGTGAGGAGAAGGCACCCCATTGCTGAGTTCCAGGCCGGCCACGGGTCACGCTGTGACACATTCTCTCGTCTACTTAGATCTATGACTATAATGCGCTTCTTTTCTTGATCAAAATGCTAAAAATCATCCAAAATAAATGATATAAATCCCCCAATTAAGCAGCCCCCCTGGGAGTAACAGAGCCATCCCACGATGCCGCCCTGTCTAGGGCACCTCTGAGCTGTGGAGCTGCCGTCAGGGCCCTGCACACAGAGGGACCTCCCCTCCCCCCACCCCACCCCCATCCCAGCCTCGAGCTCGACAGGCGAGGCCTGGCGCAGGAGCCATCGACCTCTCTAACATTTTGCTCCAATTCTATTTCCATCACCGAGGCGAATGGTGTCCTTTGGAAGTGGTTTCCTTGCCTGGCATGTACTCTGTGCTCAGTAAATATCGGTCGAATGAGTGAACAAATCACATTATTTATCGGCAAGGAACTAGAAATAAAGAGCTGTTTCTCAAGCCTAGGACGAGCATGCCGTTTTCTTAGGCAGGCAGGGAATGAGATGGCGGCATTTTCACACAAACACCATCCCGGCCAGGTCTGGGCCCTGTCCACCCCAGCGAATCACCACTTCTCCCACTGGAAGAAGATTCTAGATCTGGCTCAGACCTCTGCTCATGGGGGTCCACAGGCTCCGAATAGTGGTCTAGTTGGTAAAGACGTCATGTTTTTAAGAGTGTCTGAGAACAACACAGTTTGCTAAGAAATGCAAGAGAAACCTTAGGTAAGAAGATTTCTAGACATTCTAATATGATGTGGAAGAGAATGGTCAGCCCCTTCAGAGAGCAGGGCCTGGACACTTCCCAGCAATAACAACACCCTGTCTCACTCCGTCTCCACTGCCTGCCTCGTGTTCCGTAACAGGCTTGAGGCACCGTACTGGGTGCGTACAACAGAATAGAAAAGAAAGGACATACATTAAAACAGGGTCAGAGGAAATTGACAGAATAGGGAGAAAAGACCAAGAGAAGGAGTTAGAACTTGGGTTTTCAGCCTAAAGCTGTGCTGTCTGGTGAGGTAGCCACGAGCCACGTGGGGCCCGTGAGCACATGAAACGGGGCCACTCCAACTAAGATGCCCCGTGAGTGTAAAATGCACTCCATTCAAATATAGTCTCCGCAACAAAAGGATGTAAAATATTTTGGTAACTTTTACACTGCTTATGTAACGAAAAAATATTTTAGACATACTAGGTTCCAATAAAATACATTATTAAGGTGAATTCCACCTGTCTCTTTTTCACTTCTTTCACTTGGCTACTAGAAAATGCAAAATTAACCCAGAGTTGCCTTATACTCCTATTGGACAGCGTTGGTCGAAGGATCTTATTTGGTTACTATAATTGGGCTACCAGTTTGACTGAGTTTCCCAATTAAAAAGGGAATCCTGATTAAGTCACAAAATTTATATGGTGCATGAGCGAAAAAAAAACACCTCACCTGTTCTTCAGGAGATACGAAAGCCTTTCTTCACTTCTCTTTTATATTTAAATGCCAAATAAATATCTAGGCTAGGTCTTGGTGAGTAGGACACAGAGCTATACGGACAGGCCCTTGGAGGTCCCCTCTCGGGGACCCGAGAGGCTCTCCTCCACGGGGAGCCCCTTAGATGACACCTCGATGCAGACCCCGGGATAAACTCATGGCAGCTTGTGGGAAGTCGTTCTACGCAGTGCTCAGGCCAGGAGGCTCCAGCAGGTGCTCTTGGATGCACGCGAAACCGTGTGGATTTCAGATGCTTACACTGATCTTCTCTCAAGATGTTCTGACCCAGACTTTGAAAACAGCCTTTGTGGGTAGCTTCTCCAGCAAGAGCAGTGTCTCTAGGACTCAGAGAGCAGGGAGGGAGGGAGGAAGGAATGGCTTGGCAACCTCAGAATTCCTCCTGGAAGCCAGGTGCCCCTCATCTGGAAGAGGGGCCCGTCCCTACCTGGAAGGTCAAGGATTAAATGCATGCATGTCCTGTACTCCGCACTGGGTCTGATGTGCACTAGGTGCTCTGACAGTAGGGAATCAAATAAATTGGTAAATAATTGACGTTTACATTTGCTGGAAAATTTTCAAAGGATCCTTGGGTATTTACCTATGAGGCATGGACAAAGCTATGAGCACAAGTCTCGATGCAGGTGGACAGTTTGTCCAGGCTCCCCGTAGCCTGGGATGTGAATTCTTCCTTTGTCATCCTCAAAAAGATGGCCAACGCTTTGAACTTGTAAGGATGATATAGGCTTACCTTGTAGTCTTGATAAAATTCACACAAACCCAGGTTTTTGTGTGTGAATTCAGTCACTCTTAAAATATGTCTGGGGAGTCCCTAACTAAATATAATTCTATGCTGAAGCACTGGTCCTCCAACCCTCACCCAACAAGAAAACGTGCTCCTTGTGCTTCAAGCAGGACACAGTGTCCCCACTCTGGGACACAGTCTTGGGGAGCGGTGGTCACGGGCTCGTTTACCAGGCCATGGAGAAGGCTGGGTCTCCCGGGACACTGGGACTGCTAGGGGTCCCCTCTGTGAGACCCTCTGTGCCACATCTGTGAATGGGGATGCTGTCTGCCTCCCTAACTCACAGCCTTGGGTGCAGGCTCATGTGAGAGTCTATTAAAGCTATTTAACCCCTGCAAAATGTAAAAAACCCACCCTCTACGGAGCAGTTTGACGCTTACTCACTGTGGATTCACAGTTGACACCTGCTCATCTGCTTGGCTTTACTGACTTTCCTCCAAAATGTCACCCTCCCAACTTCTTAAATCTCCAGTGATACTTCTGTGGGTCTCTGTGCTCTACATGTTCTTCCTTCCACCTGAAAGTTCTTTCTTTCTTCTCAAAGTCTACTCAAACCCCACCTCTTAGGGGATGCCCTTCCCAGTGGGGCCATTGACGGTGCCTGGCTCCCATGTCCCGCTTTGGCAGAAGTCTCCTGGCATCTTCACTGAAATACGAGTCATCTGTAAGATCTGTCCTCCCAATGATCTGGGCCTGTAGACAACGGCCAAAGCTGGGAGGGAAGTCTTTAAATGTACGCTGAGAATGGGTGAACCAGGCCTGGGGACGAAGCACATTCAAAATGGAGAGCTTTCCTCAGCTCTTCCCAGAAGCGGGCCGTTCCCGGCTGCTGGCTCCTGGATCTGGCCCCCGGGGGTCTCTCTGCAGTAGGACTTTCTCTTGGTCGCACACTAGAGGTGGATCAGGACCAGATTCCAGATTTTCCTAATTGTAGTCCAGGTTACCCTGGGTATCCCCCTGGCACTTCCTGCCGGTCGGGGCCCAAACGGAATGGACCCATCACCTCAGCTCTTGGCACGAGCTTCAGAATTCAGGAGACCACAGCCTCCTGGCGTCTACTGCACCTTATCAGTCCACTCAGTGTGTCCTGATATCTTAATAAGCACTCAGTAAACACACACACACACACACACACACACACACACACACACACACACACACGACAGGTTCCATGCTCATGTAAGATTAGGAAACATTATTAAACAAAATTCAACAGATTCTGAAGGACTTCTCAGAGCCTTTACTATGCTATCATGCCGTTAAAATAAAACAAGCTCTGCAGGACTTCTCAGAGCCTTTAACATGCTCATGATTATTGTGAATTTCAAAGAAGGTGATATAGTGAGCAGAGATTCTCAACTATTTAACTACTGGTGTTCCACCCAAAACATGGTTTGGGAAATGCTGGTTGAAACTATTAGAAATAGATGGAGATTATAATGTGTGTAGAAGGGGAGCTCCCAGCTAAAAGAAGACTGGTAGAAGATGTTTTATTATTTCGATATGAATAGTTTAATACATAAACTAAATATTTTTACTTATTTATTGGCATTAAATATTTAATATTTAAAACAAAATGAAAACCTAGTGGGGATCTGAGGTTACTTCTAGTCCAAATGCTTCTAGATGAACTGAACAACTGCTGCATTTCTGGAGCAGAAATGAAGGGAGAGATGAGATTTGGCAAGGCGTGTGCCTTGGGGCAAGGGAACGAGAGCTAGTGGTCCCTGGCAGGATTGGGGGCCCTAATGGGGGCCCTAGGAGTGGGGTGCTGGTGGGAAGTGAGAGCATGTGAGAATTTGTAAGTGGAGGCCTTGGAACATGTCAGATACGGGACCGAGTTTCCCCTCCACCAGGCAACCCTCTCCTCCATTCCCTCCATCCCAGGCTTGACTCAAGGGCTCCATCTCCAGCCTTTATTTCCTCTTCCCCCAGCAGGGGTTCTGGGAAGACTTCTGAGCCAGGAACCCATTGAAGCTGTAATGAGGGGGGTGTGTGTGCATGCGCATGAGCACACGCGTGTGCACATTGTGAGGGTGTGTGCGCACGTGTCTGAATGTGTGCATGTATGTGTGTCGGTATGTACATGTGAGTATGTATATTAGTGTAGGCATGTTTGTGTGCACGTGTGTTTGTAAATGTGTGTGTGTGTGTGCTTGTGAGGGCTGGTTTCATGGGTGTGTGACCCCTACTGCTGCACACTTCATGCTTAGAAGTGTCACTTGCTTGATTTAATGCTCTGCTATCTTGAAATTCTTAACAAATTTTGAACAAGGGACCCTGAAATCACGTAGTCTGTCCTGGTCCTTATGTATGTGCGTGTATGTGAGAGTGTATGAATATGTGTGTGTGTGTTCATGTGTGTGCACATGTGTAAGTGGGTGCATGTGTGACTCTTTGGTGCTTCTCAAACAGAGGATCCACAGCTTTCAGAAGACTCAGGGGAACCTGGACCCAGAAAAGTTTAAAAGCCTCTGAGGACCTTTTTGGGAGGGTAGAGTAGAGAGAAGGGACAATCAGAACCATTCACTTAGTTTGATAAAGGTCCGCCCACCAGTGGTCCCAGACCCTCTTTCCCACGCCGTCAGAGTATCTGTCATGCAGCCTGTGACTGTTCCTTTGCTTGAGTGTCTCCTCCCAGAGTAGGTAAGTTCCATGAGAGCAGGAACCATGTCTGACTCTTCAGCATGTACCCATTACCTACCATGTCGTAGGTGTTCAATAAACATTCGTTGAATAAATAAATCATTTACAATCCAAGCAGATGCTCTCAGAATTCCTACTTCCTACACATACATTTCTTTTGTCTTATCACAGACTTTGGGAGTGGAAGGTTCAAGGGCTCCATGCCTCTGACATCATCAGATAGAACCTCCAAAAGCATGCCCTTGACCCAATGCCGTCCTGTGTCTCCTTGCAGAGCCTGATCCCTAATATGGCAGATGACTATAACTATGACACCACGTCTTCCATGGAAGATTACGGGAACTTCAACATCACTGACTTATTCTGTAAGAAAAACCACGTCAGGCAGTTCGCAAGCTACTTCCTTCCACCCTTCTACTGGCTCGTGTTCATCGTGGGGTCCTTGGGCAACAGTCTGGTCATCCTTGTCTACTGGTACTGCACGAGGGTGAAGACCATGACTGACATGTTCCTTTTGAATTTGGCAATCGCTGACCTTCTCTTTCTTGTCACCCTTCCCTTCTGGGCCATTGCCGCCACTGACCAGTGGAAATTCCAGACCTTCATGTGCAGACTGGTCAACAGCATGTACAAGATGAACTTCTACAGCTGTGTGCTGCTGATCACGTGCATCAGCGTGGACAGGTACATCGCCATTGCTCAGGCCACGAGAGCGCAGATGTGGAGGCAGAAAAGGCTTCTGTACAGCAAAATGGTCTGCTTTACTGTCTGGGTGATGGCAGCCGCACTCTGCATCCCGGAACTCCTGTACAGCCAAGTCAAGAAGGAGTATGGGATTGCTCTCTGCACCATGGTTTACCCCAGTGACGAGAGTACCAAACTGAAGTCAGCTGTGTTGACTCTGAAAGTCATCCTGGGGTTCTTCCTCCCTTTTGTGGTCATGGCTTGCTGCTATACCATCATCATTCACACCCTGAAACAAGCCAAGAAGTCATCCAAGCACAAGGCCCTGAAGGTGACCATCACTGTGCTCACTGTCTTCGTCCTATCCCAGTTCCCCCATAACTGCGTTCTGCTGGTGCAGACCATCGATGCCTACAGCACGTTCATCTCCAGCTGTGCTGTCTCCACCAACATTGACATCAGCTTCCAGGTCACTCAAACCATCGCCTTTCTCCACAGTTGCCTGAACCCTGTTCTCTACGTTTTTGTGGGTGAGAGGTTCCGCCGGGATCTTGTGAAGACCCTAAAGAACTTGGGTTGCATCAGCCAGGCTCAGTGGGTTTCATTTACAAGGAGAGAAGGAAGCCTGAAGCTGTCATCTATGTTGCTGGAGACAACCTCGGGAGCTCTTTCCCTCTGAGGGATCTTCTCCTTGAGGTGGATGGTCCTTTTGGAAGTAACAAGAAATACAGCTACGGCTTCCCTTACTGGTAGGGCCAGAGGGAAAGCAGAGAAGGAAAAGGAAGAGAATAAAAGGAAATAAAAAACTCAGAAAGGGATGAATTTGAATAACGTTATACTTTTTGTCAGGATTTGCCAAGCCAGAGTCTTCAAAATTGACTGGCCATCCCAGGGGGCTGCTGATTGGCTCCTGGCTGCAATACCTGCAGTTTTCAAAGGAGGACTAATGAGCAGCATTGCAAGCCTCCCTGGCTTTGCCACTTGCCTGAGCGTTAATGCAGCCGACCTCTGGAGGAGGCTTTGATTTCTCAGTGCACAGTGAATCGCTGTGCCTTCAGTTCTGATGCCACCCCTTCCAAAAGAAGACACAGAAGCACTGGCCACTGCCATAGTCCACAAATGTACAAGGCTTCATGAAAACTCCCATCTTTGGAGAATTTCTACCCTGGTTTTGGGGGCTGATACCATGCCAGGTCTTAGAGATTCCTGCTCTAGAATCTTTCCAAACAACCTCAGATCTAATGCCCTTCTGGTCTCCTTGATCTGTTTTGGGCCAGTGAGGGTCCTTGTTCCTGTTCTGAAGCTATCTGCAGCACTGGTCAGTGAGGCCCTGGGTAACTGACCCTGGGTAACGGACCATACCAGCACGTCATCCGGATTCTGTTGGTTTCCAACCCATTTCTGCCAGAGGTTCTGTGATTTCACACCTGGCTGCCACGCTGATCTGATCAAGGATTCAGCTTGTCCAGTGGTGTCATGGAAGTGGTCCTCTCAGCCCATGCAGGGAGACTAAGAACCTCAGTTGGTGGGAACCTGGCTCCATTATGGGCTCACTGTGTTGAGTGGCTTGTGTGATGGTCCACTCTGTCTGCTCCCTATAAAACGGGCTGGTCCTATTTGCCCTTTTGTTTCTGAGGCCACTGCAAGGATATCTGCTTCCATGCTTCTCTTCTTCATACTGTATAATGCTAACATGTTAAAAAAAAGCTTTCAACTTAGAGATTAGGCTGAAAAAAAGTTAATAGAACTCACCTTTGCTCTGTGTCTTTCTTTTAACTATTTGGCAAATTTATCACATTGAAAATTTTCATTTATTAGAAAAGTGCTTTTTAAATGACTGTTTAAAAACATCCGTTACTTTTCACTTTCTTCACCCTGTCTCTATATTTTAAATGTGTACAATTAGAGATCAAATAGCCGTATCAGAGTGTGAAGAATAAGAGACTAGGATAGGGAAATAACATTTCCAAAATACCATAAAATCATCTTGGTTGACCAATTTTTAATTTCTCCTCTGTTCAAACTTATCTTCCAAGTTTTTCCAGGTTAGTCCAATGGAATTGCCAAGAAGGACAATTACAGCAGCACCATAAACCATACGAGCTTTGCCACTTGCTCCTGAGGAAGCATCTCATTTTCCCAGCAGGCTGTGAATTGCTGTGGTTTCAGTTCCAAGGCCATCCCTTCCAAAGGGCACACAAAAGCTCTAGACTCTGCCATGGTGTCCATCTTCTCCCCACCCACTTCTAAACTACATGTCAGTGCAAAATAAGGTGAGCAGAAAGTGGGCAGCAACAAGGGGGAGCAAAGGGTAACACAGAGGCTGTGCCAACCCACCCCGAGTGTGGGCAGTTGGTGGCAAATAAGCATTGGCCTGGGACCAGCACAACAACATGGGTCCCGGCACAACAAGAACTGCCTACGGTCAAAGGGAAGGATGACTTCCCCAAGGCAGTCTATGGACGGAGCTGTCTATATGGCCACCTTTTCCAGGAGGAGACCCAGATACCCTTTGAGGAACCTAGAAGAATAAGCAATAGGCATGGGCCAAACCTAAATAACACTGTGCAGTTAAGTGGAAGAACTCAACTGAGTTTGGCTCTTCCATCCCATGCCGTTTTGTTTGTTTGTTTGTTTTTGTTTTTTTTTATACAGCAGGTTCTTATTAGTTATCTATTTTATACATATTAGTGTATACATGTCAATCTTAATCTCCCAATTCATCACACCACCTCCCCCTGTGCTTTCCCCCCTTGGTGTCCATACATTTATTCTGTACACCTGTGTCTCTATTTCTGCCTTGCAAACTGGTTCATCCATACCATTTTTCTAGATTCCACATATATGCGTTAATATGTGATATTTGTTTTTCCCTTTCTGACTTACTTCACTCTGTATGACAGTCTCTAGGTCCATCCACGTCTCAACAAATGACTCAATTTCGTTCCTTTTTATGGCTGAGTAATATTCCATTGTATATATGTACCACATCTTTATCCATTCGTCTGTTGATGGGCATTTAGGTTGCTTCCATGACCTGGCTATTGTAAATAGTGCTGCAATGAACATTGGGGTGCATGTGTCTTTTTGAATTATGGTTTTCTCAGGGTATATGCCCAGTAGTGGGATTGCTGGGTGATATGGTAATTCTATTTTTAGTTCTTTAAGGAACCTCCATACTGTTCTCCATAGTGGCTGTATCAATTTACATTCCCACCAACAGTGCAAGAGGGTTCCCTTTTCTCCACACCCTCTCCAGCACTTATTGTTTGTAGATTTTCTGATGACGCCCCTTCTAACCAGTGTGAGGTGATACCTCATTGTAGTTTTGATTTGCATTTCTCTAATGATTAGTGATGTTGAGCAGTTTTTCATGTGCCTCTTGGCCATCTGTATGTCTTCTTTGGAGAAATGTCTATTTAGGTCTTCTGTCCACTTTTTGATTGGGTTGTTTGTTTTTTTAATATTGAGCTGCATGAGCTGTTTATATATTTTGGATCCCATGCCATTTTGATACTGTGGTTCTGGTACTATATGTCCTAGGGGTCCCAGTGGAGCTGAGGATTGGGGGAGGGATGGAAGGAGGGAGGGGTGAGCCATGATTACACTTGTTCAATCTACTCCAGCCTAGAGTTACTTAAGGGACACCATGATGGAGACTTAGTAGGAGTTCAGAGGTAGATAAGGCTTTGGTCAGTGTACATTAGTTGAGAAAAAAAAAATGCCAGGGACTGTACTTTTTTCCCCTCTGATTTTTAAGAAAGGAGATGTGGGAACACCACAAGAACTACGAACCCTGCATTGCACCCTAACGCACAATGACCACGCCTAGTTCCAAAGACTTCTTTTAGGACCCGACTGCCACTATTGGACTGTCCCAGTCCTAACGCAGCTTCAATGCAGGATTAAAGACATGCTGCAGCTATATTATATTTTAAAGATTTTAAGTATCCTTTGTTGGCAAATTGCCTTAGTTTTTAAATGACTGCATAAGTAGGACCATTTTATATTCAAATTAAGCTAGGTTTTAGTAGCAGATTTATCCTAAGATAAAAACGTTGGAAGAATCAACAAGGGGAAACCCACAAGGAAGCTGTGATCCATTCAACATTTCTATAAAATATGCTGTGTGCGTACTTTTCTGAAATAATGATAAAAGAGGATTATAATATAATTACATTTGACTGGAACTCTATAAATCAGAAAAATCAAGAAACTGAATGAAATGTGATGTGTGTTTATTATAAAAAAGAAATTGCCTTTTCTACTGAAAAACAATTTTTAAAAACTAATCTTAAATCAACACATCACAACATGCACACTCAAGTGGGGATTGCCATTCTGAAGTAGTCAGCTTGCATGACTAGAGATTTGGTCTTTGGCCTGTCTTTCAGGCCTACAGAATCCTCACTTGTTCATTCAGCAAACATTTGTGTGCACACCATGAGCCAGTCCCTTTCTATTCACTGAGGTTATAATGGGAATATGATAGTCCTTTCTGTCAAGATGCTTACATTCTAGCAATATGGGAAAGCCAAGTCTCAGGTGAGACCCACCCCCCCTCGGCTGAGAACCATGAGGCTGGTGTCACTGCATGGCTTATAAGCTGGTTTGTAGATAGTTTCCAGGACAAGCAGCCTCTTTGGGTGAGTGAGCCCTTGGACAACAACTTCGTGTGTGTGTTCCTCATCTGGTCTATGTGCCAAACATACCCCATACACAGTGCCTTGGATATAGCAGATACCCTATGCTGAATGAATAAATTTGTTAAAATTGGTCATTTCTCAAATTTGTACTTCACATATCAGAAATCAGGTGCCGGAAAACTTCCCCCCCAAAATTAGCAACGTTGAGCAACGGGACATTACGTCTATTGGGCAGTAGTGCTGTCCTGTTACCCGCAGCAGCTTGAGAGGAGTTGGTGGTCAAGGAGGGCTGGCTAGAGTGGTACTGGACACCACTGCCTTCCCACGGTCCACTGAGTGGCTCAGACCACCGCCGCCAACCCCTGGAAGAGGCGTGTGGTTATGATTTCCTCCATCTGTCCATAGCGGCTGCTACAAATAGTCCTGTGCAAGGAAGCAACCAGCTCCAGCGAGCTCCTTCCACTGTGACCTGTCAGCCTCACAGAAGGCCATCACCATTGTAGTGTGGCGGTTATGCGGAGTGCTTGTATGATGGGCTTAAACACACAGCAAAACTGCCATGAAGCTTAAACCTTTGGACACCTCCAACTGTCTTTCTGCTTTAATAAATGAAAAGCTGGCACATGTGTTTTGTGGTTGTAATCTTTCAGCAGGTGTGCTTGGTTTTCCAATTCTGAGTTGGCCTCATTGGTTGGAGCTTCCCATGGGTTCCAGGTCAAAGCATCACCCCATGCCACCCCTGGATCTCTGTCCATCAGTGGATTTGACCTCTCTACACTGGAGCTGCTCCTCCTCCTCCTCCACTCTGGTCAGCTTGTCTCAAAGTGAGGTCTGGTCAAGGGGCTCTAAGTGACTTTGAGAAAAGGGAAATAACCAGGGCCTCCAGCACCCACACCTCACACATTTTAGATGCTCCAAACAAATCTCTCTCTTCATTTGACAAATGTTTACTGATTGTTTACTATGTGTGATTAACAAATATTGTGGCTTTAGAATTACCATCACAACCAAGACATGGTGCTTCTGCAACACAGTTTCTTCTGCCCCATTCCATATGGCCCTCCTGTTACAACTGCGGTCTAAGCCCAGCATCCTCTTGGGACATGGAGTGTTTCTCTAGTCAATTCTGTATTATTACTACAGACAACCCAAATAGCTAACATCCCTTTCAATGTTTGTTTTATAAAATCCTATGAAAGACATGCAAATGTGTTTCTCCAAAACGAGACCCTTTATGAGTTCCTCTCCGCTCTTGTACACAGGATAAGTAAAAAATCTCTGTGGTTAATGGAGAGGCACCAACCGGATGTCCTTTCGTGAAATAACTTGTAGGGAACCTGGTCAGCATGTAATCTCCAGCTGCCAGTTCCTTCAGGTCTGCCTCCGCTGCACAGCGCAGCCCTGGTCGGAGCCACGTGACCCAAGGTCCATTCCCCTGCGTCCAGCGCCTGGAAGCGGGTGTACCGGGTGTCAGCCTGTCAGGGGGGCTCTGATGGGCAGCATCTGCTCCAGAGCTTCCTGCCAGGCTGGCAACACCTGTTGGGTTTGCTTCTCAGTTTGACTCCTCCCTCTGCACAATCCTGTCTCCCCCAACTTCCCTTCTTAGTTATTGATCCCTGATAGACATCTCGCCCCCCAAATTCCAGCTCAGCATCTGCTTCTAGAGAAGGCAGCCTGCAACAGTCTTTTCACCAGGGGCTGCCAATTACAAGAGCGCGTTTGAGACCCGCTGGGTAAAGAACACGGTGTGTCCAGAGCTACAGAGAATTCTGTGAGCATCCATCACAGAACTCATCTCAGGAGGCTGGGAGCACGAGCCTGCCTGATCTTAATTCAACCCTCAGCAGACCTTCGTGCACACCAGTGGCCTGCCAGGCCCCGCGGGTACCGGACAGACACAGTCTCCCCTCGTGACCTTTCAGCCGTCATCTCCTGCTTGCTTGCTCTGTGCCAGGTAGACATGGTAACTCACCCCGTTTTACAGATGAAGGGGCTGAGCTTCAGAGATCAGGAATTCGCTGAGCATCATGCCATTAGTAATTGGCAAGGCTAGGACATGACCCTGGGCATGTCTGGCACTCAGGCCTTGGCTTTTGCCCATGATGCTGTCCCGCCTTTCCTGACATGGTCAGACATATCAGCCATTGCTTTGGAGGGTCGACCAACAATTTGCCAAGTACCAGGTTGAGTACCAGGGGATGCAAAGATGGATGGGCACAGCCTTGGCCAGCACTGCTTCATATACCACTGCACACAAACTCTAAATGATGACATGTGACAGCTGAGGCCGTGCTGAGCCCTCCTTCAAAAGTGGGCCATGCGGGAGGACCAGCACAGGACAATGTCATCATCCTCACGGACTCAAGAAGGTTCCTCCCTGCTCCTTCGCCCGGGCTCCCCCCCAAACACATGCAGTTGTGGAGCCTCAAGTTCTTTGTGAAGGAACCACAGATTCCGCTGCAGGTCTGCAGACGTGCAGGTCCAAGGAGACTGCACCCAAATCTGGCCAGACTTCTGGACACTCACCTGTCCTCCTCACCCCACTCTGTCCCCACCTGTCTTTCCTAGCTCCTTTCTCACAAACAGACTAGCCCATCCGCCAGCTGAATGCCACCAAGTGTGGCAATACCACATGGAACAGAAGAATCACCCTGCCAAGCCCTACTCAAACTCCTGACCCATAACATCATGAGATATAATAAAATGGTTATTATTGTTTTAAGCCACTGAGTTTGAGGTAATTCATTATGTAGCAGCTGATAAACAGAATGCTGAGAAGCCAACAATTTCTGGTGTTAGTCTTTCAGAGCCAACACAATAACGTGACCATCCCGGGTGAACCCCCCGGAGCATACGGCAAAGACCCAGCTTTAAAGAAGAGGCTGGACGAGGTATCAGACAGTTCACGCTGCAGTTCTCTAGGTGACTCTGGCTGGATCCCCACCAGTCAAGTTTCCTACCCCGCCTCCTTAGGTCTTTGGTCAAGCACCACTTTCTCCTCCGGGCCTTCCCTGCCCACCCTCAGTCCTCCCCCGCCAGCCCCCCCGCTTTTGTTGTTCTCCACAGCTCTTAGCACCGCCTGATACACAACAACTGTAAACTCCACAGGGTAGGGATTGTTTTTCTGTTCTGTTCACTGCTATTTCCCTAGCACCTACAATAGGCTTCACACATGACAGACAATAAACGTGTGTCAAATGAATCAGTGGTCCCTCCAATTTCAAATATTTGGTTTCATGAAGCACCCATCCTCGTGAAATCCTGTATCTTGGGAAAATACAGCAATTGACAACAATACTTTAACTACCTCATTCAACAGAAACTTATGGAACATTTTCTACGTGTCAGGCACCGGGCTTAGGTGATGCTGAGCAAAAGCAGACACAGGCCCAGCGCTCAGGAAGCTCGCAGTCCACAGGTGACAGACCCTAATCAGACTGTCACAAAGAGATGCTTTTAAGATGCTAGAAAGTGCGTTACAGGAGGCTCTGACCTACTCTGGGGATGGGGGACAGGGAAGGTCTCCATGAGAAAGTGACATTGAGCTGAGAGCTGAAGGATGAGCAGGAATTACCTACAGGAAGAAGGGGAGGGAGGGTGTACTGGGAGGAGGGAGTGGCATGTGCAAAGGCCCTGTAGCACCCATGCCTGTGCCAGGCTAAGTACTTAGGAAAGTGTCCCTGCCATTGAGTTGGTTCAGGTTATCTCCACTCATGTTCTTTTCTTTTTAAACTCTTTAATTATGGAAATTAAAAAAACTTACATAAATGTAGAGAGAACAGCATAATGAACCTCCACATACCCATCTCCCAGCTTCAACAGTGATCAACATTCTCTCCATTCTTACCCCGCCTACACCACCCACTCTTTTCTTCTTTCTTTCCTTTTCTCTTCACTCTTTGTTTCATTTGCCTCCCTTCCTTCCTTTGCTCCTCCCTTCCCCTCTTTCTTCCTTCACTCCTACCTTTCTCCCTTAGCTCCTTCCTTTCTTTATCTTTGCTAGAGTATTTTAAAGCAAATCCAAAACATCACATAAATTCCTTCAAAAATCATGCTCTTATCCTTTCAAAGCTCCAGATATAAACAAATGAATGAATGAATGAATGAATGAATACTGGATGGAAACTTCCTATCTGGCTGGGCCACTCCTTACCAAAGGGACCAAGGGAAGTACAGAGACAGTTGGGAATGAATGAGCAGACTCTAAAAGGTCTCACACTGTGGGCAACACCTTCTCAGTGGGACTAACAATCCAGGGAACTCAGAATACCCTGGGAGACTAACAAATGCAGAGTGAGCCCCAGTACTTTCTCTCGTTCAACTTTTGAACTTTTGAACTTTTTCAACCAGAAACCCTCTAAGGGCCAGAAGAGATCTGACTCACTGAGACAGTGTGGGACCATCAGCTCTAATGCTCATTGGTGTCACTGAGATAGGAAAGTGATCATCACAGTTAAGGAGCTGAAAGAAGACTTTGGCTTCTTTCACTGTTGATTGGAGGTTATGAGCGTGAGGGAGGTCAGACTGGAGAGAAAGGTAGGGGTTTCCTCAGACCCAGATGATGAATTTAGATTTTATTCCACTGTCAGGGATAAGATATTTAAGTGGGAGTGTGACTTGATCTAAATCATGTTTTAAAGATCTCTAAAGCCCCTGGGTGAAGAAAGGTTGGCAGGGGTTCTGGGAGTGGGAAGGAAAGGGTAGAAGCAGAGAGACCAGTTGGAAGGCTGCTGCTGCAGTTGTTCAGGAAAGAGACGACGGTGGCTGGGCTTAGGGTGATGGTGGCAGAGGTGGTGGAGAGAGGTGGATGACTTTGAGACTCATTCTGGGAGTAGAAGCAACAGGTGCGGGTGAGGGTTGAGAAAAAGGAAGGAATCAAGGATGACTCACGTTTTGAGCTTGAACTTCTGGGCGGTCGGTGGTGCCACCACTGGGGAGGGGAGGATTAGTGGAGAAGAAGCTTGGGGGTAGAAATCAAGAGTTCCATCTAGGGCCATCCAAGTGGAGATGTCACCTAGCTATCCATGCAAGATTGGAGTTCAGAGAAAAGATGCAAATCTGGAGGTCACCCACATGAAGATGACAGTCATGCCCATGGGAAGTGCTAAGATCAAGACAG
Organism: Balaenoptera borealis; assembly: GCF_965194805.1. NCBI lineage: Eukaryota > Metazoa > Chordata > Mammalia > Artiodactyla > Balaenopteridae > Balaenoptera > Balaenoptera borealis. The sequence goes on along the minus strand of NC_138869.1, from coordinate 45,905,232 downwards.
AGTGGAAAGGATGGGGGCTGAGGGTAGGGCAGGATGCAGCTCTAGGAACCCACTATTAGAGGCTGGATAGAGGAGGAGCCTGTGTGGGGGACCAAGCAGCGACCACTCAGGTAAGAGAAATGGGAGAGGAGTGCTACCGTGGGAGGCAAGCAAGGGGGGGATCAAGGAGGGGTCAATTGTGTTGAGATGTTTAAAGGTTGGAGGCTGAGGACCGGGAGCATTTCTGTACTTGGCTCCGTAGCGGCTGGCTGTGGCCTTGATGTGAGTGGCTTTTGAGGCCTAATCAAGGCAGATTAGGGCTGGGTGAGAAGCAAATGGGAAGTGAGGATATGGAAAGGGGATGTATAGACAACATTCATGTCAGATCTGCTGTGATGAAGTATAAGGGGTCATCCAATAGAACAATTTTTTTGATACGGTGTTCTCTTTTTGTCTCACTCACATTTAATGAAAGGAGTGATTTTAGAACGCGCCTGTACTCTGTTCAGCTATGTCCCAGTTACTGTTGCCACAAAGCTCAGCAGTATGAAACAATCATTTATTGTGCTCCCCATTTTGAGGGTCAGGAATTTGGAAGGGGATTGGCTGGGCGTGTCTAGCATGAGGCCTCTGGCTGCTGTCAGATGCTGGCTGGGGTTGTGGTCACCTGAAAGCTGCACTGGGAGGGTCAGGCCACTGGGCCGGAAGCTGATCTGCCTGCCAAGTAGGGTGCCAACACATGGTCCCTCAGCACAGGGGTCTCACATAGCAGCTGGCTTCTCCTGAGCAAGGGTCCAAGAGGACCAGGGGGAAGTTGTATGTCTTTTTCTGACCTGGCACCAAAAGTCAGTCACATAGCGTTACTTTGGCTGTTCTCCCCAGTCAGAGCAGTGCCAGGCCAGCCCAGGTTCAATGGGGGAGTGGCCCCAGACCCACCTCTTATGGGAGGAATGTCTAATAACTTTGGGTTGTGTTTCACAACCACCAGAAGCTGCTATTCTGTAAATTAACTTGTCTTCAATGATCCCAACAGCTCAATCCCTCAACTACCTAGCTGACTGATACCCAGAGAGGAGAGGAAAAGGGCTTGGACAAGGTGTATGCAGAGAGCTTTCTTGATAACAACAGCTATCACATTTCTGAGTGGCTCTTTATGGGAAACACTCCATAAGGCCCTTTTTGATCTTATGTGGTTTCCGCAGCATCCTTATGAAGAAGCTACTGTTATGTCTCCCATTTAACAGATGGAGAAAGTGGGGCACAGAGTACCCCCATCGCCGCAAGCCACAGCTAGCAGGTAGTGGTACCAGGAATCCATTCATGCCTTCTTGATACTAGAATCTGACCTCCCAGATACTGCTATACCTTCTCCCCAACTGGAGTTCAAGCACTTTTGTTTCAGTGGTCAACTCCCACCATGGAGCCTAGGAATAGCTCTCTTCTCATGTGGGTAGAGTCAGGATGGTGCGGTGGCCCCAGATGGGTCAGCCCTGAGGTCAGGGGAGCAAGAGGCCTGATCAGATTGTGGCTTGCTCCCAGGCCCTCCCTTTCTGGCTTCATGCGGTCATGCTTACAGGAGCAGTGGCCCTCTGGTCAATGTAGGAAGATATTAACAACTCTTTTATGACTTGAGCTTGGAGGAATTGGGCATTTGGTTGTTTACTGGGAAACTGAGATAACCATAAACTGAGGTGAATTTGTTCTTTTGATAAATTAGTTTTCAAATTTTAAAAGTTAAACTGGCATGCAGTAAAAATAATGCTATGGTACAAAAAGTTATAAGAGAAAAGTAAAAGCCACCATCTCCAAAGCCCCATTTCCACAGGCAGTCATTCTTCAACCCACCCACCTTGAACATGCTCTTTCCTGTGTTTTGCTGTCACAGACAATGTGTCCATGAAGAGTCTTGTGTGTATCTTTGTGCACATGGATGAGTGGATCTGGAGAAGGCCTGTGTTTTCCTGAAGGAGAGTGAGAATCGGGGTGGAGGGGGAAGTGCAAGAAGGGAAGATCGACTGACTCTGCGGTAGAATGATAGCAAAAATGGTCCGAATTCTCCACCCCTTGTCCCCCAAAGCCTTTACAACGTGACCCTGCAGTTCCTCCCATCAAGGAGTCCCTTTCCCTATACGTTGAATCTGGGCTGGCCTGTGACTTGCTTTGGCCAACAGAATGTGTTTGAAGTGAGGCTGTGCGCTTCTGAGACTAGGTCTCCCAAGGCTTGTGTACTCCTTGCTCTCTTGGAAACCTGCCCAGCAGGCATCTGAGCAAGCCTGGGCCACCCTGCTGGGGGAATGGGAGACTGTGAGGAGTAGAGCACAGTCGTCTGGCCAAGGCCATGCTAGCCCAGCCCCAGGTGACCAACCAACTGACCACAGACACGGGAGTGAGCTCAGCCAAGGTCAGTGAGCAGCCAGCCGTCCCAGATGTGAGAGAGCACAGCTGAGATGAGCGGAACGGCCTAGATGACACACAGCTGACGGAGGGCAGACACATCAGCGAGCCTGGCAAGAGTGAGTCCAGAAGACCTTCTAGTCAACCTACAGATGTGTGAGCGAAATAAATGCTTAGTGGTTTAAGCCACTGGTTTTGAGGCTGTTCATTATGCAGTGTTATTGTGACAATAAATAACTGATAAAGCCTCGTGTATGGAAGATGATACACAGTAAGGGTCTGAAGGTCAAGAGCTGCCATAGCATAGCCTGGTATATGGAAGGTTGTTTTTTAATCACTGGAGAATCTATGTTCCAGTGAAATGGTAACGGTTTGGAGAAAACTACTCCCACAGCCGTCTCAGCCTAGTAGTGACATGTTCTCCAAATGGCTCAAACTTATCAGGTTCCCTGGGTCTTTGGTTTCCTCATCTGTAAAAGGTGGCTGACTTATGGCAAGAGCCTATTAAATTATATACGCTATTAATTATGTTATTATTAATAAACCAGTGCTGCAATGAGATGATCTTTCTATTCTTTTCCATGAAGACCTGCCAGAACCCGAAGGTCCTTAACCTTTTTTTTCCCCTCATGCACCCCTTTGACAATCTGACAAAGCCTATAGCCTCCTTTTCAGAATGTTTTAAAATGAATAAAATAAAATAAATAGGATTATAAAGGAAACCAATTACACTGACGCATAATTCTCTAACTATTAAAACAAACTTGTGAACTAGTAACACACATGCCTCTTTATGAACACGTTAAATAAAATCTACCAGCAGGCCTAATGACAACCTTCATTTCACAATGGAAATCAGCATAAATGATATTTTGAGAGTCTGCAACAACTTTCGTGTAACTTGAAAATATCTGTCATTTCCACCAGTGACCGAGTCACAGGTCTTGCTAATACATACTAGTGTGACATGTAGTCTATATTCATAACTGAAGGAAGACCTAAATTTTAGTTAGATAATAGGGGAAATATGTCATTTTCCAAGTTCATAGACCTTCTGAATTCTGTGTATGGACCAGCTTAGGAACCCATATTTAACCCAAACTCTTTGGTACCAAACTCATATTTCTTCCTCTAATTCTTAAATTGTGGACACATATGGGACTACTTTGGATTTGGGGAAGGGAATGTCTTTCCATTTACAAATGACGCCAGTTAACAACATATCCCTTGAATACAAATACAAGCCATAAAGAAGAAAATTATGGTTGTAAAAAGATTTTACCTGTAGAATAGTTTCATAACAGGTGATTCATTTAGAAATATCTTCCTCTCCAAGAGTGAAATTTCCATCACTGCATCCTAGTGCTTGGATCAGTGGATTGAGGGATAGGTCCTGGTTCCAAGATTTGAGGGTCACTGGTAGAGTTAAATTAGAAGACATATCCATTAGCTGATTTTACCCCTTTCCTCAAGTTCTAACCAAAATGATGACACAGTAGTGATCATCAACGACTTTCTGGTCCATGGGTCACCTCCACCAGAATCACCTGGCAGACTTGTGAATGAACCAGACCTGATGAAACAGAGTTGATGTAGGGAGTGCCCATGACTCTGCATTTTAATATGCCACCAGGTAACCCAAATAAGAGGACTTTCTTCTAAGAAACTCTTTGCTACTTGCTTTGTATTTACTGACACTTAATAAATGAACAGTTTGACTCTGGAGCAAAATTGAGCCCTGGGTGAGTCTTGGGCTTTTCCTGATAGCTTAACACCTGAACCCTTGATCCTAAGGAGCCTGTGTGCCTGATCTGTGCCTCATGGGTCCCTATCCCTCTTCCACAGGGTTATCTTGGGGGTGTGAACGTGTGATCCTCTTGCTGAGAACACCCAACAGTCCTGTGGGGTCCTTGCTGGTGAAGAAGGGCTGTCTTTACAAAGACCTTTGTTTCTACACATGGACCCTGTGTGTTGTGCAAAGGCCACCTGGAGGGCTGACCTGCTGCCACGCCCAAGGGCCGTTGTGTGAATGCACATGAGGCCTTGAGGTCGGCCTCCGAGACAGGGGACAAATTGGATTACCTTCTCCGTGTCTGCAGTCACTGCCTTTGGTGTCTGTTCGGTAAACCTGCCATTTCCCCACTACTCCTTTCCTCCCACGAGAAAGGCGGCTTCTGCTAAGCTGGCCTGCGGTGTGGCACCCCTCCAGGCCTCCTCCGGAAAGGCCCTCCCTGCTGCTGGCCCTCTTTTCCAACTCCGTCTTCACTCTCCTATGCTTTCACCCTCCCCCACCCACCCCCACCCGCTTTCCTTTCTAACGCCAGGGAGAAGACAACGCCTGACCCACTGACCTGGCAGACGGATGTGTGACCTCCCAGGAATGGTGTCCTTCTCTCCTTGGGGCTCAGTCAGAGGCCACCTTGGGAGTGGAAAGCTGGGAGGCCTCCCTGAAATCACCTCCCCTTTGAGGATTCTGTGGAGCCACAGGAACAAAGCCAAACCTGCTCTGGAAATGAGGCCTTCCTTGGGGAAGGGCACTCACGCATCTCAGCTTTGGCGAGGCCTGGCTCCCTTTGTTCATTTTTGAGCTAAGAAGACAACCCATTCCAGGCTGAAGATGGGGCTGCCAAGTCTGCGATAACCTCAGCACGAACCTGCCAGGAGGTGTGAGGAAACCACACCAACCTCCATCCTCCCCCAGAGCTCGGGGGATGGGGGAGGGACCAGGAGACACACATCAAAGACCAGAGGTTGGCAATCACACTTCTGCTCGGCTTTACCATCTTTCTTTAGAAACCAGCAGGTGTGGAAAAAGTAAAAGGCTGACCTTTCTTTCAACCCTAACCCACTCTGAGCGGCTTTCATAATAACTCTGCTCTCCCCTGGGTTTTGATGGCTTCGGCTTCAATCTCTCCCCCCCGAAAAAGTCCGTTTTCTCATCTCGGGCGACAGGTTTCACCATCTATTTGCTTTTCAGATGTGCGTGGGTGGCGGGCCCCACTCGCCAGATTTTTCCCACGCATCTTCAAACTGAAAGGGCTGACCCTGCAGACAGTGTTCTTCTGAGTCACCTGGGGAATCTCTACGTTCTCCAGCACCACGCGGCGACCGGGCGGAAGAGGCGGGGAACCGAGTGCCACGGCGCGTACGGGCGCCGAGATGGGCCAGAATGCCTGGAATCGAGTGGGGGCTGGGAAACCCTGGAGCGGAGGATTGGTTTGGTCACCTTGGACTACTCAGCGGTTCAGCAGGTGGGGTGAGGTGCACAGGGATTCTGCCACGAAGGATCCCAGCCCAGATAGAGCAGCCTGCACATCCACGTGTCCCCGTCGGTCCTCCTTCCAGGCCCAGTCCACGTGGCCACCTGAGTCTCTGGAGGGACTGTCCTATTAACAAAGAAATCCTTCTGCTGTGCTGTTTTGGGCACTTGGATAAACCACTCTTCTGTTACTGGACAGTAAGAGGCTTGACTTGAGGGTATAGGGGGTTGCGAGGGGTCGGATCTAGTGACCAGCTCACCTCCATCCTCCCCAAACCTCCCCTGCAGGCTTGCCCTTTGTCCTTCTCTGACATGGGGGTTTTGGGAGTTTGTCTCTGGCCAAGTTGGCCAGTGGGATTGTTGATGGCTTAGAGCTGACCAAGGCACCGAGTGTCCTCGCCGATTCAGATGCTGGAGAGCGCTCTCGTGTCTGGCACAGTGCTGGATGCTGTGAGGTGAGGTAGAGGAGGGAGATGAAGATGGAAGAAACACAGGTCCTGGCCCTTGCGGGAACAATCCGATAATGGAAAGTAACTTATTCCTGAGTAACTGATGAAAGAAGAGGCCACAGGAGAATCCAGGGGGCTGGGAGGGGCTCTGTGGGGCACAAGGCACTCAGGAGAGGTGAGTGCAGATGGACTGCCCAGCCTGAGCTCAATCTGCCCAGTGGAGTGACTGGGACATGCACCTCGGGGCCTGTGTCCAGGCTCTCTGCTGATCCTCTGTACTGCCTCGTGCTGGCAGTTTTGCCCAGATTTGTATCCAGATTCACTAATTGTGGTTTTAGCTCACCGTGACCTCCTCCCCCACCCCATTATTCTGGTAAATCAGGTTGCTCTTTGCTCAGTGTGCTCTTTTGAGGACCAGGGGAAGGCTGGGGAATTTTGCTGAAAGCAAAATCTCATCTGGCAGAGGGCAGTGGGTTGGTGCGTTGCGATGGCTCAGGCAGGTCTGAACACAGGCCTCAGAGCAGACTGTGGGTCCAGATATCAGGCCACGTGGCAACTGCTCAGGACAGCTGCTGGCTTGGGCCCTTTTGAAAAGTCATGGTACAAGACGTGTCCCAGCAGGGCAGCTCGACCCCGACTCTGCTGTGGGCAACTTCATCACTTGCCTTATGTCTCAACAGAATGAAAGATGACACTACTGTCAATGACATAGTGTTTATTTAAATCCTGAGGTTAAAAATAAAGACATTCCCAAATGGTGCAGCAGATGCTGTAAGGAGTATGTTTTGGGATACAAAAGTTCCTCACCCCTGCTGTGCAGGTGGACTGTTGACATTTGATGTGCTTCTGGGTAATTCTTTGGCAGATAAGAATGCGATGGGTTTCCAGACCCGCTATCCTGTAAGGCTGCAAGAACTGAGATTAGTCAATTAAAGTGCAATTCCGATTTGGAAGCCATCCAACTGAGGCTTCACTGTTGCTCTGCAGCCACCAGGGGCAGGATCATCTCTGGATAACACTCGTCCTAAGGTTCTAAGGAAGCCTTTTTATCAGAGATGCCTCCCAAAATTTAAAGATGTACGTTACTATTTTGAAAAAGTGCTTAAGAGAGAAAAGGCATTAACTCAGTCTTTCCTGTTTCCTTGGAAGAAGCATAATGAAAAGAGAGAAACTTACCCAAGGTTCCACTGAAAAGTACCTTTTGGGTAAGCATTTTGTAAATGTGGATGGCTGACTCCAGTCTCTGGGCAACCCTTGGTTCTGAGCATCACAGATGGCGGCTCTGCTGATTCTCAAAACCTCTGAGTCAAGGATGGGATTCTCCCATGTAGAGTCACCAAGGTGGGCTTCTGAAATTTAAACTCCTATAAAACCATGTCAGTGGACATCTAACCAGTATCATAAAACAGACTCTGAGATTTCATCCCCAAATGGGGATTTCTTTTCATCTGAGTCTGTAATGGCTTCACCACAGAAGGTGAGTGACAACTGAAAATTTCCAGAAAAACCATCCCCTTTATTTTTGAATTACATAGTGTGGCTTTTCACGTCTACTTTCTAAACCCTATGTGGTTCCTGCTTGAGAATTTCCTTGCCTGCTCTTGGTCCAGTAGACCTGGAGTAGGTGGGCTCCAGCCAGAAGTGCTCTGCAGAGGCCACACTTTCTCCCAAACGCCCTTCCTTGAGGTGTATGAGTGTGCCTGACAGAGGCTGTGTTCATAGGCGAGGGTGATCAGTGGCTTCTGAGACAGTGGTGAGCAAGGTGGCTGGTATCAATACTAAAGAGTGACAGTTATTCAGAGAGCTGGGCCATCAAGGGACTGCTGGGGTTTTGTTTTCGTTTTTAAATAGTGATCTGAGATCCCAAGGATGTTTCCTTCTTGTTGACTTCTAGTGTAATTCAGTCTACTGGCTGGGGCCACCACTTTCAATAGCTGTCTTTCATTGTCGTTTGCATTAAAAAAAAATACTGCAACCCCAAAACCTCAGTAAAATTGGGAACCTGTTTAAAATAAGAAAGCTATTTATACAAGCCATACTTAAACATGGCTGCAAGCATATTTGCAGCCGTAGATATTCTCTAGCTGCGTAGTGCACAGCAAACCTGAGCTCGCACAGCAAAGTAACAAAGGACATGAGTCCATTCAGCACAAAAAATAAATACGCTGCAGAAGCGGGGTGTGAACAGGGGTCAGGGGGCAGGTCTCTGAACACAGCAAAGGCCTTTTTGCACAACTGCAGGCACCTTTTGTTGTGGTGCCACTAGGGGCCCACGCTCTCCTGCAGGAGTGGCTCTGGGTTGGCTTCACAAGAGCCAAGTGATTTTTTAAGCTACAGTTGGGCTGAGTGACAGAGGTTCAGAATCAGCCTCAGATGGAATGTCCCAGGCCTTTCGCAGGAAACACATCAGCTACTCTCGAAACGCTGGTTCTAGCTGCAGGTGATGGTGGTGATACCAGCAGAAGGCCATCAGCTTGGCCAGAGTCTCCACGGTATCCTGGGAAAGCTAAGCACTCAAACCAAGATTCCAGACTGTTTTGGGTTCTTTTGTTAGTCTCTCTCATGTGGTGAACTAGCTACATCTGATTATCCTTTCCAAGAGGGTGGGTGGCTTTAAAGGCAGGATAATTTGCCCTGGAACCATCTTCAGGCTGTGTGGCACCCTGTGGGGACAAGCATGAGGCTAGGGAGTCTCTGGGGGCCTGGCTATTTCCATTCTGGTGCTGAGCACTGTCAGGACCTTGCTCGAGGAGATGCTAGAGACGTGGCTTTCTGCCACAGGCGGCTACTCCCAGGAAAGAGAGCACAAGAGGTCCAGCTTTTCTCTGGGCTAATCTCTCTGGAAGGTTCTGTTCACCATGTCCCAAACCCCACTTAAAGTGAGTGGGAGTGCCTAAGTCTCCTGTTTAAATCAAAGTTCTGAGTCCATCGCCAAAGTCATTTCCTCCTGCCCCTGCCCCACGAGTCCTCTCTGCTGGTGCATGGTGGGTGTGGGGTCTGAGCTGAACTTGGCCTGGGGTTCCTGACCCATTCTCCAGCTCTCAGAACTGGTCAGACCAGGCTTGTGAACGACGAGATGAAGCTTCGAGGTGGTGTGGCTTGGCTTAGTCACCAGGCTAGCTGGAGGGCTGGCTGGGCCCGGCACTCAGACCCACAGTCACCCTGCCCGGCGCCCTCTCCCTTGTCCCCAGCCAAGGTGGGCTGCTTTGTCAGATGCTCTACTCACTGTGGAAGTACCTGGGTCCTGACTGCCCGGTGAACAGGGCACAAAAAGGCCGTCAAAGGTGAGCCCTCTGGTGGGAGAAGAGGGCCACAGAGAACAGGAAGCTTATCTCCTTCTCGTCCTGGAAAAGGACAGAGGATTCATTGGCCCCAGAGGGAGGCAGCTCCCAGGTGTCAGGTGCAGGCTGAGCAGCAGGAAGTGGGCAAACGGGGTGTGGGGAATCTGGTAGGTGGGGAGGAGGGACCAAGAGGTAAGCCAAGAGCAGATTCATGAATTATGCCTGTTTACACTTGAGTTACCAAAGACTTCTGTTAAGAAGCCCCAATTTTTAAAAGTGGTTCCTACCCTGATTTATGATCATTAGTAAACATATCTGCAGGTGAGGCAGAAGCTCTTATTGATATAAACAAAGACAGGCTGTCAGCTGAGGAGTGAGCCCTATAGGCTGATGCACAACCTTGTGTTTTGGTCATGGCGTTGACATTACCCAGCATCTGGGCTCTGGCCATCCGTAGGCAGAAAGCACTGCAGGCCCCCAGTAGGTGGGTTCTGTTCCCTGGATTAGCTTCAGTTCTGATTCTTAGGGTGATGTTTTGAGCTGTTGAGAGGCCTGGCTGAGTGAAGGGCTTTGCTTGAGGACAGAATTGCCCAGACAGAAGGGCCAGGAGGCAAGTGCAGCTGGAGGCCCCTCTGAAATGGCTGAGTTCTGGAGCAGCCCTGGACTCACGGGGCAGGAAGGGACAGGAGCATGATGGAGGAGGCTGGTTGGGATCTTGGGTGGGCCCCTGGGTGCCCCGACCTCCTTTTCCTGGGAGGACTCAAGGGCCTCACAGGGTCTGGCCAGGGCATCCCAGCTCATGGTCACCCATGATGCATGGCCCCAGGCTGGGCACAGAGGGGCCATGTCTCTCCCTGAGCAGAAGTTGGGATCCTCTCTGGCCTGGGAAACTCTCCACAGGAGGCCTGGAACCAACTGTGCCCCCAGGAGAGGCCAATGGTCTCCTGAGCGTTTAAAACTTTGGCATAGTGTCCCTCTGGGTGTGAGGACAATGGAAACGTTGCTTGAGCCCTTATAAGCCACAGGGCTAAGAGTGACGTGCATGGTGCTGAGTACAAGGAACAACCCAGCTCCAAGGAGCAGCCAAGGGCCCGTCTCTTAAAGTTGCACAGTGGATCTTGATAGCTTCAGAGCAGCTGTTTTTTGTTTTTCGTGTTTTGTAAGTGCTTTATGTGACAGGAGAGGAAGAGTAGTGTTTCCTGTGGGTAATGGGAAACTACTAAAATCCACGTGCTTGAGGCTACGGGAAATCACTTCCATCGTAGATCACAGGCCGGTCAACCGTTAAGTGATAAAATACTTTCTTGGAGACAAACCTGAGGAGACAGAAATGGAAAAGGAGGTGTTACCCTGAGGGCTAAAAGCCTGAGGGGCTGCAGCTGCAGTGACCTGGCTGGAGTGGGCGCTGGCTGGCACGGCGAGTCTTTGTGCAGAGACCTCTGCTCGGAGGCTGGGGCCTCTTGCAGAATGTGTGGACTCTTCCACGCCCCCTCACCCCCACTTCCTGTCCGTCTAGCAGAGACATCTCCCTGCACAGTATCAGGGGTCTTGGGACACCGCCACAGACTTTCCTGGGGCTTGGGTGCAGAAAGGCCCATTTGGTCTCACACTGTGAAGCCCCGCCCCTGCTTGCCTTGCTGCTCTGAAGCAGTCCCGGAGGTCTCTGGGGTCTAGGTGGTCTGGACTGCACTGGCGAAGTGAATGGAGCCGGCATGGAGGGGACATATAAGGTGGAAGTGAGCCTGGATTTCATTCTGACTGGGCATCCAAATCCATTTTGCCGTCCATGCTTTGGAAATCTCGAGTAGGCCCCTGAGATGACCTCAGTGGATTAAGGCCAGAGTGTGTCACAGCACCACGGCCGCTTCTAACAATAACTGGGGGCCGGCCTGGGGCTGCACTCTGCCCTCAACACGCCTCTACCGGCCTCTCCATCAACACAGTGGGGCTCCGTGAGGTAGTAAAAATGCTGGCTGCCACTGCAGAGGAAACTGGGGTTCAACTAAAACCCACAGAGGGAAGAGCAGAGCCTGTGCCTGGCTGGCCTCCACCCAGTCTCCTAACCGCTGCCCCAGAGGGGCTGAGGCCCACGTCCAGTCCGAAAGCAGCTCTCTGGACACGCTGGGCCTGTGCCCGAGAGTCCTGCTAACTCAAGGTGTGTTCATGTTCATGGGGGGGTTGGGGGGAGGGGCAGGAGTGGGGCAAGGTGGGAAGCCCATTCTTCTAACCTCTCCCTTGGTGGATGCCCATGGCCACAAGCCCTGGGAGTTCAAGGCCTGGAGGTGGTGAGGGGGTGGCACTCTAGCTTTCCCCTAGAGTGTCCTATTAAGTAATTCCCAGCCTATTAAGTGGGCTGGGAAGGGCACCCATGTGGAGGGATGTGGCCACTAGCTCAAGGTTCCACTCAGAGAGGATGTGGCTGGATGCTGACAAGACAGGTCTTATAACAGAGGCAAGCCCCAATTAAGGGCTTACGCTGAAGCAGAAGACATAAAAGGGACAGGTGCCCAGCAACCTGTCTCACGTCTCCATGACGTAGGCCCCTGGCTCACAGCAGATGCTCAGTCAATGGTGGTCCTCTGTCCTGCTTCCTTTCTTGGCCGCCCCTCCAGCCTTATCTCCCTACATCCCCATCCTCCTGCCCCCCAAGCCCTACACTCCTGGATCTGTATCTGGTGCTTTGAAACAGTGCTTCCCAAAGATGGTACCTGCTGCTCCACTCCCATGACAGGAGGGCCCAGGGGCCTCACCTCACAGCTCTGGTCCTGATTATCTCAAACTTTAGCCTTCATTCCTTCACTTCTCTCTCATCCATCCATCCACCTAATCCTTCCACTATATTTACTGAGCTCTTCTCTGGTCTGGGCAGTGGGAATCTGGACAGCAGAGAGGCAGAAGGGTGTCCCGGGTAAGAGCCTAGAGTCTGGAGCCTGGCCACCTGGGTTCAAATCCAGCTCTACCACCAGCTGTGTGACTTGGGATTGTCACTCTTCTATCTTTCTTGTCCTCAGTCCCTTAGTAGTAACACGAGGAGAAAGACAGTCCCTATTACGTGAGGCTGATGTGGGGCTGAAGTGAGTAAGTAAGAGCAGAGGGCGGAGAACACACCTGACATGTGGCGAGACTCTGTAAGTATTAGCCTGTGTGTTACACAGTCTATAACAGACACTGGAACACCAAAGCGTAGGTCTAAAATCAAAGCACTACTGATAATAAGCTACTGATAATTAAATAACTTCTTTTAAACATCCACCTCTGTTCTTGGGACCAGGTGCCAGGTGGATGCATCTGGATGCTGATGAATGAGGTGGCCCCTACCTGGAAAAGGTGTTGTCGAAGATGAGCATGTAGATGCCTGGTGTGCGGACCTTGAGCTGGCCCTGGATGTTCTCCTTGTGGGAATTGCATCGGGTTGTGGGAATGAGCACCTGGGAGACAAAGCAGACAGGAAAAGTGAAACAGAAGCTGAGAGGGCACCATGGATCCTCTGGGAAGACTCTTTATCTTGGGGAAGGAAACTGAGGCCCAGGGAAGCTGAGAGCCTGCCTCGTCTAAGGTCACAGCTGAGCAGGGTTGGGGCTGAGATCAGCCCCCAGGATTGGTGGGGTACCTCCCACATGCCCTGGGTTTGTCGATAACTTGAGATAGTGGGGAGGCTGTAGACATGAGTTTCATCCAGAATCATGAATTGGTCAGCATCCCAAAAGAATGGTCCTCCAGCCTCCTCTGACCATGGCCAGTGCCAGAACGCTCCACCGTCCAGAGGAACAGCCCCTTTCTGGCTTCAGGAAGGTGAGGCTTATTCTAGGTGAAATCCTGCCTGGCTCTTTCCTTTGCGCTGGTGCTGCTACCCTTGGGGGTCTCACAGGACAGGCCGAGCCCTCTTTCCACATCTCTTGAGCACTTTGTGAAGCTGCTGGGCCCACTTTCCTCCAGGCTGACCACCCCTGGCTCCACCCGGGGCTTCTCACTTGGCCCCGGTCGGTCCATATGCCTCAGAGCCCTTTCATCTTTCCAAGTCTCCTGCTTCCTCTCTATGTCCTCTGAGAATGAGAAATTAATCCCAGGAGATGTTTATTTTCTAAGGACATGTTCTAAGGGCCTCACTGTCAGAGCCCAAATCTGAGCAAATTGTGTGAACTGGACAGGGCCAGGGCTGGGGTCTATGGATGGCCAACTTCTTTCCCATGGGCAGAGTCTTCCACCTGTTAGCCAGCTAAGATACTTTAAAACTGAAGATATGACAGGAATTAACACAAGAGCCAACCAAAATTAAACACATTTTTCTGAAGGGACAAGCACTTAGAGGGTCTTGTCTCATTAAGCATCCATAAGCCTCCCATTTGGGACTACACACAAATAAATGGTCACGCAGACCACGTAACATCTTAGCAATGGGTTCCTAAGGTAGTGAGCTGCCTCACAATGTAAAAATTTTCATTCTCTACAAAATTAAATGTTGCTCCTTTTTTGGAAATTCAATTTTTGTTAAATTTAGTTTTAATTTTTTCCTATTAAACATTTTTCAACCTGTGCAAAATGACTGAATCCAAAATAGTTATAAAGATGTGATTACTTTTTCAACTCAAACTTGAATACAGCGAACTATTTCTTGAAACACTACATGGTGGCCACAAAGTTCCCAAAGTGAAGTAAGTTCCCACAGAAGCCTCTGCTGCCCTTAAGGATCTTGTGGTTTAATGGTGACAACAGATAAAAAAAACATTCAATTATGTTGGGTGAAACTGTCACGAGGGGTCTACCAGGGAGGGGTGCCTATCCCAGCCTCTGGGTGGGAGGGGGGAGAGGCAGAATCAGGGAAGACTTCCTGGAAGAGGCAACACTGAGCTTGGACAATTTAGCTAGTTATAGGGAGGTCTGGCAGCTCCAGGCAGCAGGGACAACATATTCAAAAGCATGGGAGAATGGCTAAGATTTACCCTCTCAAGTAACAACCAAAACCGACAAAATATACAAAACAGTTCTTAAGACACTGTACATCAGGCAATGATGGACAGTGATCTGTGAGAGAACAAGGTGAGCCCTGCAATTGCCCTAGTTTACTGCTTTGAGAGGAAAAGAGAACAACAAGCAGATGGAACAAATAAAAAACAGTAAGATGAGAGACTCAAACCTAACCTTATTGACAATCACATTAAATGTAAGTAGGCTAAACATCCCAATTGAAAGGCAGGAATTATCAGGTTGGATAAAAGCAAGCCCCAACCCCATCATGCCTACAAGAAATACAATTTAAATGTAAAGACACAAAGAAGTTAAAGGGATGTAAGAAGATACACCATGCTAACACCAGTCAAAAGAAAGAGGGATTGACTATATTAATATCAAAGTAGATTTTTACATCAAAGAACGTGGCCAGGGACAGTTTCATAATGATAAAGATGTCAATTTCATCAAGGGGGACAAAACAATCCTAAACATTTATGCCCCTAATGACAGAGCTTCAACACACATGAAGCAAAAAGTGGTAGAGTTACAAGGAGAAATAGAATAAATTCATAATTATAGTTGGATATTTTAATGTCCCTCAATAATTGATGGAATAAGTAGACAGGAACTCAGTAAGGAAATAGAAGAACACTATCAACTGACTTGATCTAACTGATATGTATAGAACACTCCACCCAACAACAGCAGAACACACATGCTTTTCAAGTGTACTTGAAACATTCACCAGGTAGGCCATATTCTAGGCCATTAAAAAAAAAAAAACCCAAAACTTACATTTAAAAGGATTCAAACTATACAAAGTGCATTTTCTGACAATGGAATTAAGTAAGAAAAAAAAAAAGCAGTTGTCTGGAAAATTCCAAAATATTTGGAAACTAAATAACATATGGGTCAGAGAGACGTCAAGAGGGAGATCCCAAAGGCATGGGAGAGAGAGACAGAGCACACAGTATGTTCCTGACACCACAGTACATTTGCTCTGGCTGGAAGCTGGTGGTGGTGAGGGAGTAGGACGGTCCCAAGACAAGCCCGGAGGGGACAAAGATGCACGAGGACCTACTATGCGTGGGCTCTGTGGCAGCTACTTCTTATCTCATCAAGTTCCATTAATGTTCTACAATATTCTAATTCCACTGGGGACTGAGAATCCCGGGAGGTTGGGTGGTTGGGTCTGTTCCCGTGATTCATAACCTAAAAATTCTGAGCCTGGCCTAAGATACTTCAGCAACCACATGTAGGAGGAAGTGCTGGGGAGAAAGGCTTGCTGTTTACACAGGGACGCCTGTGTGCCCCACACCTCAACCTTCCCACACACTACTTTGATTACAAAGCAAAACCCAAGAGCTTGTTAAGGCAGATCCTCTGAAGAGGACATGTATAAGATAATACTCTTCATTTCTTTAAACAGTCTACTCTATGGACTTTTGGTTCATTCCAGCTGCTGTTTTTTCTACCATGGTCAAAATCTGTAAGACTGATTTTAAAATCAGTCAATCAAAACGTCTAGGGGAGATTAACGAAGGCTCTGGTGTCAAAGCCCATACAGCAGAGGTGACGGGAGATGACTGGGGCCTCATGTAACCCTGAGTGAGACAGGTCTCTGCTGTGTGAGCTCTGGGGGCGTCTCCCATCAGCCTCCAGTGCTTGGGTGCCCATGACCTGATTTATGTGATATGTCTGTAAAACAGTCCAAGTTGGTTTTACTGCTTTCTCGAGGGACTCTAGTGACCTGGCGGCCTGGTACAGAGCCAGGGTTCTATGTTAAATGGAAAAAGTCAGTCTGAAAAGGCCACATATTGCATGATTCCACTCACATGAAATGTCCAGAACATGGAATCTGTAAAGACAGAAGGTAGGTTGGTGGTTGCTGGGTGGAGGTTGGCGAGTGACTGCTAATGGGCACAGGGTTTCTTTTTGTTTTGGGGGATGATGAAAATGATCTAAAATCAGACAGTGGTGATGGTTACACAACTCTGTGAATAATACTGAAATAACAGTGAATTGCACATTTTAAATGGGTAAATTATATGGTGTGTAAATTATACCTCAATAAAGCTGTTTAAAAAATAAAGTCAAGGGTCCTTGCTCCCAGTAGCCCCAGGCAGGCCTCTGAGCTTCTCTGGCCAAAGAGAGAGGCAGGGACTAGGTCTTCTTCCCTGATGTGTCCCAGGCTGATTTGTCTCAGGGCAGCAGTCTGCACATGGGTAGCCTCAAGTCCTTGATTTACCGCTTCTTTCGTCAAGTGCTTCCCAAAGTCACAGTCTCTAATCTCAGTGTCGAGGCATGGCCTTGATAGAGGAGGTCCCTCTGGAGAGAGGGTGGTCCCGGGTGGGAGTGTCTGACATGCCCCTAGAGATGGGACTGGCCTTTCATGCTGTTCCCTCCACCTGTATGCTTTTCCTCTAACCCATGTCCCCCTGCCATCCCCTCCCCACAACTTCTCTTGGTTTGGCCCAGGAGTCTCCTGCCCTGATCACTGCTCCCCAGGTTAGGTGCCTGCCCCCCACCCTCAAGTGCCACCCCATCATGACAGTCACCACCTGGAATCACAGTTGTTTCTTTTCTTTTTTCTCCCACAGTTGTTTTTTTAATAAGGTCTCTCTCTGATCACACCATGAGCTCCTCAAGGGCAGATCCCATGCTGTTCCTTCTCTCTTTATCCTCAGTGGGCCCGCCCTACAGAGCCCAGTATACAGCAGTACAGTAAATGGTTGTGAACAGAGTGCAAGTACACAGCAGAGCTCCTCATGCCTGAACCTCCACAATCACGAAACCTGAGTGTTGCAATTTGCACTATGTCCCATTATTCCCAACAAGGTCCAGTCTGGTTAGGGCATCATACGGGGAGTCCCCAGGATAGATGCTAAAGGTGTGAGCCTGGACGTAGGTTCTCCAGGTTGATGTCTGTACGGGACCTCAGGCAGACGTAACAGTCATCCCCACAGCTGGCTGGTGACAGTCGGGCCTGTGACGGCAGAGGAGCACCTGAGCACCCTTCTCACCCACCCTGCAGATGGGCTCCTTCTGCCCCCTGGCGTCCACTGTGGGAAAGACAATGGTAACCATATCCTTCAGGCAGTAAGGGAGCCAGAGATGAGGATGGCTCCTGGGCGTCCCTGAGATCCTGATTCCTGGGAGGAACCACACAGCTCTCCCAGGGCCATGAGGATTAGGCTGGTGAGTGACTGAGCAAGGAGAGAGGCGTGGAGACTGGATCTAGTCACCTCCCTCTCTCCCTCCCACAAATATCCACCAGTATCTAACGTGGGCAGACACAGCACGAGGCGCTCGGTGGGCGTTGGGAACAGGAGGTGAACAGCGAAGGTGCTGGTGCTGAGTACCGGGTGGTGCAGCCGGTTGCTAGTGCAGAGCTGAGAAGCACGCTGCCTAAGCTGCTGCCCAACCAACTGCCCAGAGGCCGCTCTGCACCCGAGTCTCCTCATCAGCAAAGTGGGACTAAGACCTGCCTCATGGACTGAGACATGTGCCCAGGTGGCAGCAGTGAGCCTGAATCCACTCTCTGACCACAAGCCCAGGACCTCCCAGGTGGACGTTCAGAACCGCTCAGGAAGGAGGGGCTCCAAGGCTACACGTGTGGTGTGGCTGTGAGCCTCCAAAAGGAAAAGAGGGGCAGAGCAGTTTTTAAATAAGCACGAGCATGAGACTCCAATAATCAAGGCCAACTCAGGGGGGCTAGAATTAAATTTAAGGAGTGAATCTGAAGAGGACAGAAATGACAAAGCAATCTCTATAATAGGCAGATACCACCAGGACAGGGATGGCAGGAGAGCAAACACAGACGGACACATGTCTTCCCCATGTGGATACCGAAGCTGGAGCGGGGACCTGTGTGCCCAGCATGCCCGAGCCTGGCCCTCCTGGGGCTCTGGGCCTTCCCCAGCCCTCACCGCGAGCCCCTTAGGACACCCAGAGGACCACAAGCGTGAGGGACTAGTGGATGTCATCGCAGAGACTTCACAGAAGGCTCCTTTCACACAACTTCAAATTGCTCCTCTCTAGCTTCATTCTTAGAAAATGGAGATTTTGGGGCTTCCCTGGTGGCGCAGCGGTTGAGAGTCTGCCTGCTGATGCAGGGGACACGTGTTCGAGCCCTGGTCTGGGAAGATCCCACATGCCGCGTAGCAACTGGGCCCGTGAGCCACAACTACTGAGCCTGCGCGTCTGGAGCCTGTGCTCCGCAACAAGAGAGGCCACGACAGTGAGAGGCCTGCGCACCGTGATGAGGAGTGGCCCCCGCTTGCCGCAACTAGAGAAAGCCCTCGCACAGAAACGAAGACCCAACATAGCAATCAATCAATCAATCAATCAATAAATCTTTAAAAAAAAAAAAAAAAAGAAAATGGAGATTTTGTATTAAAAGTCTAGGATCTACCCGGAGCTCCAATCCAGCCTGTGTGACTGTCCTCACTATTCCTTCCACTCACAGTGATTCAAATGGAACTCGCGTTTCCACCCAAACCAGCTCTCCCTCCATCATCCCCTGGCACCCTCCCTGCAGAGATTCAGGTGTGGAATTCAGACCCTCCCTCCTCCTCGGCCCACAGTGAGTCAGCCCCCACGGAGGCCTGTTCATTGTCCTGTGCTCTGCACCCTACTCCATCCTTTCTACTCTTCTTCTCCTTGATCTAAACCAGTGGCTCTCAACCTTGATTGCCCACTGGGACCATCTAAGGATGCCTGGATCCACCTTAGAGATTCTGGTTTAGTGGTCTGGGGTGTGGACTCAGAAGTATGTTTTAAAAAGCTTCCCAGGGGGCTTCCCTGGTGGCGCAGTGGTTGAGAATCTGCCTGCCAATCAATGCAGGGGACACGGGTTCGAGCCCTGGTCTGGGAAGATCCCACATGCCGTGGAGCAACTAGGCCCGTGAGCCACAACTACTGAGCCTGCGCGTCTGGAGCCTGTGCTCCGCAACAAGAGAGGCCGCGACAGTGAGAGGCCTGCGCACCGTGATGAAGAGTGGCCCCCGCTCGCTGCAACTAGAGAAAGCCCTCACACAGAGACGAAGACCCAACACACCCAAAAAATAAATAAATAAATAAATAAATTTATTAAAAAAAAAAAAAAAAAGCTTCCCAGGGCTTCCCTGGTGGTGCAGTGGTTAAGAATCCGCCTGTCAATGCAGGGGACATGGGTTCGAGCCCTGGTCCGGGAAGATCCCACATGCCACGGAGCAACTAAGCCTGTGAGCCACAACTACTGAGCCTGTGCTCTAGAGCCCGCAAGCCACAACTACTGAAGCCCACATGCCTAGAGCCCGTGCTCCACAACGAGAGAAGCCACTGCGATGAGAAGCCCGTGCACCACAATGAAGAGTAGGCCCCACTCGCCGCAACTAGAGAAAGCCTGCGCACAGCAATGAAGAACCAACGCAGCCAAAAATAAATAAATAAAATAAATAAATAAATACATTTATTTAAAAAAAAAGCTTCCCAGGTGTTTCTAATGTGTGGCCAAGGTTGAGAACTATGGTCCCGGCCACTGTCAATGTCCCATGTTTAGAATGTCTTAGGAGTTTATGAACTGGTATCTGCCACGAAGATTTCCAGCCCAACCACCCAAGTGACACAATGGCTATGAGTCTCTACTGACCTTTCTGAGGTGAGATGCTAAACACCCTAAGCTCATAACCAGAAGCAAAGATCTTGGTCCCCACCTCCCATGGTGACCCGTTCTTGCTCGGCATGGCTCTGTTAAAAAAATGATCCTTAAACTGAGTCACACATCTGTATTCCTTTCAGTTTCACCTACTGACCTATTCCAAGGTCAGTCTGAAGCTGACCCGGGAGTGGGCCTTCAGACATTAGGAGACAGCTCTCCTCCCCCAGGCTGGACAAGCCCGGGTGTGTTGCCTGCTCTGCATGATGCAGCCCAGGGGGTTTTCCCACTCTGGTCACTCTGTGCCCCTCTCAGAACATCCCAGGTAAGGTCTGCCCGGGGAATCCTGCTGGCAGGGAGATGGCCTCACCTTACATTGATCCAGCGGCGTGTCCTCCGCCTCCCGGTACACCACACTGAAGGAGATACTCTTGGGGTCGGAGGAGAAGACCCAGCTGATGGTGAGGCCTGCCTCGGCCACGGTGATGGGGATGAGGCTATAGGTACTGGACCTCACAAACAGCTCCCTGTTGCCCTCCCCGAAGTTGGCGATCTCTTCCACCGTGAGGGGTAATTTTATCCTAAAATAGGAATGCAGAGAGGGACTTGATCAAAGCGGGGAAAGCGTTTGAGTCCACTGGCCACGTTGTCTGTGACTCCGAGGTGACTGGAAACCCTGGAGGCTCTTGGGAGGACGAGCCCTGGGTCACCATGACTGACACGCTTAAACATGGGAGAATTCTTGACGTGCAGCTCACGCCATCAGATGTTTCCTGAGCACTTACTAGGTGCCTGGCATAGCTCTAGGCACTGGGGACACAGAAGTAAAAAATATAGATGATAACCCTTGCCCGCAAGGAGCCGGTGTGGTCCCCGCAAGCTGGCTGGAACTGAGAGGACGGCCTGGGCCACTCCGTGCCCCTCAAGGACAGGAAGTGCATGCTGAGGCCTCAGCTTTCTGCAGCTCTCCTGCAGCTGCCCTGCTGCTCAGCTGTCCACTCTTTCTCTCCCCTTTCTCCTTCCAGTTCCTCACCTCCCGCTTTTACCTAATTAGCACCAGAAGTAAGCACACGCATCGCTTGAAACCTCCTGCCCTTTCGGTCAGTCGTCCCTCTTTTCAGCGGAAATCCAGGGCCTGCCAAAAAATTCCAAGCAGGCACCCTGACTATTCATAAATGCAGGCACCCTGACTATTCATAAATGCAAACACCCCAGACTCTTTAATGCAGGGTAGTCTGAGGGCCCTGGGGAGACAGGCTTCTTGGAGCTGTGTCCCTATTCTACCTCTCATTAGCTGGATTAAGAGCCAGTTCCAAAAGTTTAAAGGGTTTAGGGACAGTGAGTTTCTCTGCAGGACCCAGAGAACCCGGTGCTGGTACCTGCCTCGCTTCTCATCTGCCGCAGGGCTCACCCTCACGTCAGCCTCAGGTTCCTCACCTGCAGACAGGGACAACCACGCCTGCCTCTGGCGGGTGTGACAATTACGTTAGAAGATGAACCTGTGCTGAAGGGCAAAGTCTCCCTGATTAAGTGGTGCCTCCTCCTGCCCAGCAAATCCGGAGGCAGCAGGTGAGCGAGGGCCACGAGGGCAGGGCCTCCAGTGCGGGGTTACAGCTCAGGAGTGTGCGGCCCTGGACGGTCCCATCTCCTCTCCTCAACTGTACAAGGGCTAACTCTGCTGGCCAGCTTCGGGTGTTGTCACAAGGGCTATGTGAGGAAGCATGATGCTCCTGTCTACACACAAGGAAGCTAAGATTCAAAAAGACTAAGCAACTCTATCCAGGTCCATACAGGTCTGATCCAAAGCCATTGCCTTTCTACTACACCAAACTGCCTTTCATGGACAAAAATATTACTGTCCCCTTTAACGCAGGGGCGGAAACCAAAACTCAGAGAGGGTAGGTAACTAGCCCAAGACTGCACAGCAAATAAGTGGTGGCGCTAAGAATTCTGTTGGCTCCAAAGGCGTAGAGGTGGATGGGAATACTCCCCAAGCTTTGCAAATGAGAAGACTAATCAATGATTAGAAAACCAAAATGCTCTAAGGAACAGCTCTGATATAGGTCATTCACCTGTGTAAAAATTTAATTCCATGGACCATTTTCCCATGTGTTAATTTAAGCTTTATTACTAATTATAGTAAAAAAAGGTCTTGTCCAATATTTACAATTTTCAAGAATGTGCAAGTAGGCAGAAGGGTCCATTTTGGAAAAGAGGTCTCTCACAACATGGAAATCTTGCTGCATTACTTACTCTGACAGGGTGCCCCACTGATGCTGGGTCATTTCATAATTTTACATTCCAGAATTCTCCCCTTGCACCGAGTTACTTGGATTGTGTCTTTAATCTTTTTTACCTTTCTAGACCTCATCTGTTCAGTGAGAGGACAATACTCAGTCTCGCCAAAGGAGATGCTAATAAAAAGAAATCAAGGGTTTGCCATCTCTGCTCAAATACAATCTTAAATAAAAGAAGTCTGTTGTCCATAAGACTCACATCATAAATGTAAATTCAACTGGTCTCCCTACTTCTGTCCCTTCATAGTCATTCTCCATATGGCAACTAGAGTGACCCCTTTTATAATGTAAATTATATTAAGTCACACATCTGTTCCAAATCTAATTGTAAAGCTCCCATTCCCCTCAGATTAAAAGCCAAGGTCCTTACAATGGCCAAGAAGGCCTGATGTGATGTGGGCCCTGTTCCCTCTCTGACCCAGTCTCCTTCCCTCTTTCTGCTTCAGTCACACTGACCCTATCCCTATTCCTTAAACATACCAGACACCATCCTGCCCCAGGGCCTTTGCACTGACTGTTCCTTCTGCCTGAATGCTGTTCCCTCGCATATCTGCATGAAAACTCCTTCAAGTCTTACCTTCTTAGCGTTTTCTATTTAAAATTGCAACCCCACAAATGTATGGACACCAAGGGGGAAGAGCGGGCGTGGGGTGGTGGTGATGGCAGTGGTGGTAGGATGAACTGGGAGATTGGGATTGACATATATACACTAATACGTATAAAATAGATAACTAATTTAAAAAATTAAGAAAAAATAAAATTGCAACCCTTCCCCCCTCATCCTACTCTTTGTTTCTTTTCCAAAGCAAGCACCACCTTGTAACATACTATATAATTTACTTATTTACTGATGTTTATTGTCTGTCACCCCTGCTGGAATGTAAAGTGAACATGAGGGCAGTAATCTTTGCTTGCTTTGTTCACTGATGTGCTCTAAGGACCTAGAACAGTATCTAGCACATAGTAGGTGCTGGATAAATATCTGTGAATGAGTGACTGAATGTACTCAATGACCATAATGCAATCATACAGCCATTGGTCACAACACTGGAGAAAAAGAATGATATGGGGAAATACTCATACAAGATTAAGTTTAAAACGACTGTGCAATAAGATGTAGGATATTTGTTTATGTTGAAAAATTAGGTATATTAGTATAAACAAGACTGGAAGGCTATATGCAAAGTGGTTTGCTTATCTCTGTTTCCTGATTTTCTACAAGGAAAATTTTCTTACAATAAGAAAATAAAGTTATTTTCAAAAAGGAAGAACACAGGACATAGGGGTGAGGGAAGGATGAGTATAAAAGGACAGGGGAGTTTTTGGGGTGATGGAACTGTTCTATATCTTCACTCCGGTCAATTTTCTTTTCTGGACCTAGGTTTCCTCTTTGGCAGACTTGGGAGTGGAGCTGGTTGGGTGCTGAGGCCTGAGACTGTAAAGCCACTGGCAGAGCTCGATGTGGGGGCTGGCAGATGCCTGGTGATTACACTGTATTACTTGTCAAAATCCAAGCACTGTACACTATAAATGGGGACCTTAACTGTATATAAATTTTACAAAAGAAAGAAAGGAAGGAAGGAACGAAGGAAGGAAGAAAGAAAGAAAGAAAGAAAGGAAGAAAGAAAGAGAAAGAAAGAAAAAGAAAAAGAAGCACAAACTTGAAAACCACCATGGGTGCCAAGTCTGAGCCTCTGGGGTGCTTTCCAGCTGGGACACCGGAAGGCCAGGCCTCCTCTGGTGTTCCTCCTCCCCAAAAGTGACACCCTGGGAAGTCCAGCTTGGGGGCCCGTCACTTACATCAGTTCTCCCGACTTCAGCAAGCAGATTTCAGCATCCTGCCCCACGGGCATGTCTTCAGTGTCCTCAGGGGTTAGCGAGTTTGACGTGGTGTCCCTGAAATGTCACAAACGAGAACACAGCCAATTAGCTATCAGCACACAGGGTCCCGCATCCTGAAGCCCGTAGTCTTGGAGTCTGGTAGCCAACCTCAGAACGCACGGGGAACCCTTCAATCATGGAGGCCAGGACAGAGGCCCCACAGACTCTGAGGGTGGAGAGCCATGGGGGCCAGGCCCAGGCAGGCAGGATGGGGAGGGAAGACAACAGGGCTGCAGTGACTTCCCCAATGTCTTCCCAGTGGGCGTGGGATGGGTGACCACAGCACAAATGGACCACCCTCCTGTCCCATGCCAGCAGAGCTACAGCCACGGGGTAAGTTTCCAGCACCACTGATGCTGCCTTTTCAGCGCCAGTCCCTGACTAGACAAGCCTGCTCTGGCCCATCTCTGGGGAACAAGGACAGGCACCCAGAGCTGATGAGGCAGGAAGCGGCATGGCCTGAGGAGGCTGTGGGACAGAGACTCATACAAAGAGGGCAGATCCACGCCACACCTCCTCTTCCCTCACAACCCACTGTCTGCTGTGCGGAGAACCAGCTGTAGGAGCTGCCTGGCAGTACAGAGGTGCCATGGTTCCCAAAGTGTGCTCTGTGGAACACCACTGCCAGGGAGGGGAACCCTGCACTCTTTCTTAGAAACTCATGGCATTCTTAAACAGTAAATTCAAGGCTCTGAGATGTCCTGCAGTAAAGACATCTATTAATTTTCTTTTAATATTTATTTTCCTTATTTTTTTGGCTGCGTCAGGTCTTAGTTGTGGCACACGGGATCTTTGTTAAGGCATGCAGGATCTTTGTTGAGGCATGCAGGATCTTTGTTGAGGCATGCGGGATCTTTGTTGAGGCATGCGGGATCTTTGTTGAGGCATGCAGGATCTTTTGTTAACGGTGTGCGGGCTCTTCGCTAGTTGCAGCGTTCAGGGCTTCTCTCTAGTTGTGGCGTGAGGGTTTTCTCGCTCTAGTTGTGGCACGCAGGCTCCAGGGCGCGTGGGCTCTGTAGTTGTGGTGCACGGGCTCTCTAGTTGAGGCACGCGAGCTCAGTAGTTGTGGCACGCGGGATTAGTTGTCCCATGGCATGTGGGATCTTAGTTCCCTGACCAGGGATCAAACTCGAGTCCCCTGCATTGGAAGGCGGATTCTTTACCACTGGACCACCAGGGAAGTCCCAAGACATCTATTAAATGTTAACTCTAGCGTTCCCATGGAACATTTTTAACCCCTGCTGAGTTGCTGCTCCTCGGAGCACTGCCCACACTTCACTGATGGGGACACAGAGGCCCAGGCGGGTCTTGAGAGGCAGGGCCAGAATCAGACACCCTGACTCCAGCTCAGTGCTCTTCTTGCTGGGTCCCAAGCCCAGTGCGGCCAATCACTTATATGAGCTCAGGGATCTCAAACCCAACCAGCTCCAGTGCCCAATGGCCTGAGAAGAACCTAGGTCCAGGAAAGGGAAATGATTTGTTGATTTGCCCTGTGGGAAGGGGTTAATGAGGACGATCTCCTGAGCAGCATGGCTTTTTCCCAAAGTGCTGTGATAATTCCCTTCTCAACTGTCCTGGCAGGCTCTCCCCAGATGTTTCTGGGGTGAGGTCAGTAGTCCCCAAAATGCCCTCACCCAGTTCTGCTCCCCCATCCCACCCCCTACACACACCCCTGGGCTCTCACCAGCCTGGCCCCCAGGCACATTCACTCAACCTCTGAGGCCCCGTGTGAACTTGTGTGAACTCAGACCTGCCCTACCCTCACCTTGCCTACTGTTGAGCGGGTCCTGAGGTGGCGGCCCAGCACTGCACAGGACACGTGAGGTGGGCATGGGCCCTACCCCACAGACGCGCTCCATCTGAGGCAGGGACAGACAAGCTGCGGCCTGCCTGGAAGGAGGCCTCAGCACATACAGTGGCACACGCAAGGTCAGCGGCTGACAGCAAGCGTCCAGACCAGGCGCTCAGATGGCCCTCCTCACCTACCCTCACACCCACTTGGGCACCAAGTTCACGGCTGCCCCTAGAGTGGACCTACAACTTATGCTGGAAAACTGGTGTGCTTCTCTGAGAGCGCTATCTGGGCTGCGGCCAGGTGTGATGCCTGGGGAGGGGCTCTGCAGCTTTCCCAGGGAGTTAACAGACCCTGAATCCCAGAGCTCAGGTGAGCCTGGGACCTCACATCATCTCTGGAACATGAGAAATACAAGAGAGCACAGTGGGTAGCCAGACCCTAATGCTCACAGAGCTTCTGCCTGGAGGTGGCGGCCATCGCCTCTGCTCAGAAATGGTTCTCACCACACTGCTCCTCACATTTCACTGCCTGGTGGGTCCCGTGGCCAAACACGCCACAGCAGGGGCATGAGGCTCATCCTTCCACAGGGAGAGGCCCTAACAATGGGCAGAGACGCACAACCCGCCCATGGAGAGGGGCAGCAGATACCGTCCCCCAAAGTCTACGTCCTGTGTCTGAGGCCTGAGGCTCCTCACTCAGTCAGTAGGACCCTGGGAAGGTCCCTGGAGCACCCAGGTGTTCTTCATGCGGATGTGAAGAGGGGTGGTTCAGAGTTGGCAAAATCCAGTGAGTCTCGCCTAAGCCTGTCCTGGCTGTCACTCAACCCTGGGGGCAGGAATATCTGTGCAACATGCAGTGTACCTGCAGCAACCACGATGCACCAAGAGTTTGGGGTCAGTGACTGGTGGCGTCACCCCAGGGGCTGTGACAGACGCGGCACCTGCAGCTCGCTCCCACCCCCCATGCTCCTGCACCCCATACTCCTCCCCGCCACCCACGCGTCACAGCCCTGGTCACGCTGGGCTTTGCCTATCTGCTTTTGGGTCTTATCTCCCCCTGGTCCACAAGCTCTTTGCAAGCAGGGGCTGTGGCTGGGCTTTCCCCGTCCCAAAGGCCAGGTCACTGCCGTGTGCCGGAACCAAAGAATGTCTGTGCTACTTGCTAAAAAACACACATGGGGGCGTAAATCGTTAGCGTGTAAATTCAGGATAAAAGGGCAGAGGTAATGCTGATGAAATCAAGAAAGGAATCAGCAACAGATCCTGAAGGAGGAAGACCCCGAGTCACACATGGAGTGGCAGACGCTGGGTTAGCAAAGCCACACCTGGGGACAAACTGCAGCACCTCCACCTCGAACAGGATTTTCTCAGACACAAAGCAGACTGTTCGCCGCCAACTTACAAAGCCTCTCTGTCTGGAGGACAGCACTGCACAGGGGGAGGCCTCCAGCCTCTCTGGAAATCTCTGAGCTTGAGACTTGGCTTCATTCAGACAGCTGGACATCACGCCTGCTCGCTCCGCCATATGGCCCCGCTTCCCGGCCTCGCTCCTGTCTACTGCTGGAGTGCTGAGGCCGCTGGCTGTGACAAGCTGCTCAGGGCGCTGCTGCGAGGGGGTGGAGGTGGCGGCTGGCCCGGGGGCCTCCAGGGCTGCCTAGGTAATCAGATGCCCGCTAGCGCTCAGGTGTCAGGCCGGGGCTGTCTGTGCACAGTCTACATCAGCCCACGGCAGGTGGGAGAGCCCGTCCTCACAAACACCTCGCCCTCAGCGCTGAGGCCTAAGCAGTGGGCTCCCTCTGGCTGGAGCTCACTGTGGTTCCAGAGGGCAGGGGAGGTGGTATGGCTCAGGGGAGGGCGGGTATCACTCCAAGGTGGTCCCAGTCTTGGCTTTATGACTGTGACTCTGGGTGAGCCCTTTCCTCCTCTGAGACCTCAGATTTCTCCTTTCTAAATGGGAGGAGATGGAAGTGGATGGACTCCAGGCTCTGCTGGCTTAAAAAGGCTGTAAGTTTCAAAGGCCTTGGAGAAGGCGTTTTACTGGCTGGGAAAGAGGTGGGCTCGCTCTGGTCGGCAGCTCCTGACCTCAGCCTTCCCCATTCTTCCCAGGGAAGGTGCAGCAAGAACATGTCCTAAAGTGCCTGCTGCCACCAAGGGCAAGCCTTGTCACTCCTTTTTCTCCCCAGCCCAGCCCACCTCTGACCTCCTTCCTGTCCAACACCTCTTTCTTGTTCATCTTCCAATCGCTGGCTTCCAGATTCCCCCACCCCCATCAAAGAATGTCAGTGCGAGAAGAAGCTCAAAGGACCATCCAGTCCAACTCCACTTGATGGCTAATGAGGCAGGGGCCAGGGGACAGGAGACAGGCCCAAGGCCACTCAGGCCTGCCTCGTTTCATTTGCTCTCATCCTTGTGCAAAGTGCAAGTACCATAAATGAGAAAGATAAATAACATATGATGAAATGCACTCTGAAAACTGTGGTTGGTTCTCTCAATATACCCGCATTAAGAATAAAAGATGTCGGGAATTCCCTGGTGGTCCAGTGGTTGGGACTCTGCATTCCCACTGCAAGCGGCACAGGTTCAATCCCTGGTTGGGGAACTAAGATCCCACAAGTTGTGGGGTGCAGCCAAAAAAACCCCAAGATGTCCTAATCTTTTATTCCCTCTCCTCCTCCATCTCCCCACCTCTCTGACCATCACAACACAGACAACCCTATTACCAGAGTAGGTCCTGCAACCCTTGCTAGTCCTGGCTGAGGCCCTGCATGGGGGAGCTTTGTTAGGTGGGAAAGGGAGATGGGTGGAGGTGGGAGTGTGCATGGGTGGGTGATGCAGTCTCAAAGGCAATGATTAGGGACACAGAGTCTCCTTTCAATGGCTTTTCAAACTGTGGGTCATGACCCATTCCGTCAGTTGTGAATCAATTTAGTAAGTTATGACGAATATTAAAAGAAATAGGACAGAGAGGGCAGACAGCAGAGGCAAGAAGAACTACAATCCTCCAGCCTGTGGAACAAAAACCACATTCACAGAAAGACAGACAAGATGAAAAGGCAGAGGGCTATGTACCACATGAAGGAACAAGATAAAACCCCAGAAAAACAACTAAATGAAGTGGAGATAGGCAACCTTCCAGAAAAAGAATTCAGAATAATGATAGTGAAGACGATCCAGGACCTCGGAAAAACAATGGAGGCAAAGATCAAGAAGATGCAAGAAATGTTTAACAAAGACCTAGAAGAATTAAAGAACAAACAAACAGAGATCAACAATACAATAACTGAAATGAAAACTACACTAGAAGGAATCAATAGCAGAATAACTGAGGCAGAAGAACGGATAAGTGACCTGGAAGACAGAATGGTAGAATTCACTGCTGCAGAACAGAATAAAGAAAAAAGAATGAAAAGAAATGAAGACAGCCTACGAGACCTCTGGGACAACATTAAACGCAACAACATTCACATTATAGGGGTCCCGGAAGGAGAAGAGACAGAGAAAGGACCCAAGAAAATATTTGAAGAGATTATAGTTGAAAACTTCCCTAACATGGGAAAGGAAATAGCCACCCAAGTCCAGGAAGCGCAGCGAGACCCATACAGGATAAACCCAAGGAGAAACACGCCGAGACACATAGTAATCAAATTGGCAAAAATTAAAGACAAAGAAAAATTATTGAAGGCAGCAAGGGAAAAACGACAAATAACATACAAGGGAACTCCCATAAGGTTAACAGCTGATTTCTCAGCAGAAACGCTACAAGCCAGAAGGGAGTGGCATGATATACTTAAAGTGATGGAAGGGAAGAACCTACAACCAAGATTACTCTATCCGGCAAGGATCTCATTCAGATTCAACAGAGAAATCAAAAGCTTTACAGACAAGCAGAAGCTAAGAGAATTCAGCACCACCAAACCAGCTCTACAACAAATGCTAAAGGAACTTCTCTAAGTGGGAAACACAAGAGAAGAAAAGGACCTACAAAAACAAACCCAAAACAATTAAGAAAAGGTCATAGGAACATATGTATCGATAATTACCTTAAACGTAAATGGATTAAATGCTCCAACCAAAAAGACAAAGGCTTGCTGAATGGATACAAAAACAAGACCCATATATATGCTGTCTACAAGAGACCCACTTCAGACCTAGGGACACATTCAGACTGAAAGTGAGGGGATGGAAAAAGATATTCCATGCAAATGGAAATCAAAAGAAAGCTGGAGTAGCTATACTCATATCAGATAAAATAGACTTTCAAATAAAGAATGTTACAAGAGACAAGGAAGGACACTACATAATGATCAAGAGATCAATCCAAGAAGAAGATATAACAATTATAAATATATATGCACCCAACATAGGAGCACCTCAATACATAAGGCAACTGCTAACAGCTATAAAAGAGGAAATCGACAGTAACACAGTGATAGTGGGGGACTTTAACACCTCACTTACACCAATGGACAGTTCATCCAAACAGAAAATAAATAAGGAAACAGAAGCTTTAAATGACACAATAGACCAGATAGATTTAATTGATATTTATAGGACATTCCATCCAAAAACAGCAGATTACACTTTCTTCTCAAGTGCGCACAGAACATTCTCCAGGATAGATCACATCTTGGGTCACAGATCAAGCCTCAGTAAATTTAAGAAAATTTAAATCATATCAAGCATCTTTTCTGACCACAACGCTATGAGATTAGAAATGAATTACAGGGAAAAAAATGTAAAAAACACAAACACATGGAGGCTAAACAATACGTTACTAAATAACCAAGAGATCACTGAAGAAATCAAAGAGGAAATCAAAAAATACCTAGAGACAAATGACAATGAAAACACGACAATCCAAAACCTATGGGATGCAGCAAAAGCAGTTCTAAGAGGGAAGTTTATAGCTATACAAGCCTATCTCAAGAAACAAGAAAAATCTCAAACAAACAATCTAACCTTGCACCTAAAGGAACTAGAGAAAGAAGAACAAACAAAACCCAAAGTTAGCAGAAGGAAAGAAATCATAAAGATCAGAGCAGAAATACATGAAATAGAAACAAAGAAAACAATAGCAAAGATCAATAAAACTAACAGCTGGTTCTTTGAGAAGATACACAAAATTGATAAACCATTAGCCAGACTCATCAAGAAAAAGAGGGAGAGGACTCAAATCAATAAAATTAGAAATGAAAAAGGAGAAGTTACAACAGACACCGCAGAAATACAAAGCATCCTAAGAGATTACTACAAGCAACTCTATGCCAAAAAAATGGACAACCTGGAAGAAATGGACAAATTCTTGGAAAAGTATAACCTTCCAAGACTGAACCAGGAAGAAATAGAAAATATGAACAGACCAATCACAAGTAATGAAATTGAAACTGTGATTAAAAATCTTCCAACAAACAAAAGTCCAGGAAAAGATGGCTTCACAGGTGAATTCTACCAAACATTTAGAGAAGAGTTAACACCCATCCTTCTCAAACTCTTCCAAAAAATTGCAGAGGAAGGAACACTCCCAAATTCATTCTATGAGGCCACCATCACCCTGATACCAAAACCAGACAAAGATACTACAAAAAAAGAAAATTACAGACCAATATCACTGATGAGTATAGATGCAAAAATCCTCAACAAAATACTAGCAAACAGAATCCAACCGCACATTAAAAGGATCATACACCACGATCAAGTGGGATTTATCCCAGGGATGCAAGGATTCTTCAATATACGCAAATCAATCAATGTGATACACCATATTAACAAATTGAAGAATAAAAACCATATGATCATCTCAATAGATGCAGAAAAAGCTTTTGACAAAATTCAACACCCATTTATGATAAAAACTCTCCAGAAAGTGGGCACAGAGGGAACCTACCTCAACATAATAAAGGCCATATATGACAAACCCACAGCAAACATCATTCTCAATGGTGAAAAACTGAAAGCATTTCCTCTAAGATCTGGAACGAGACAAGGATGTCCACTCTCACCACTATTATTCAACATAGTTCTGGAAGTCCTAGCCACGGCAATCAGAGAAGAAAAAGAAATAAAAGGAATACAAATTGGAAAAGAAGAAGTAAAACTGTCACTGTCTGCAGATGACATGATACTATACACAGAGAATCCTAAAAATGTCACCAGAAAACTACTAGAGCTAATCAATGAATTTGGTAAAGTTGCAGGATATAATATTAATGCATAGAAATCTCTTGCATTCTTATACACTAATGATGAAAAATCTGAAAGAGAAATTAAGGAAACACTCCCATTTACCACTGCAACAAAAAGAATAAAATACCTAGGAATAAACCTACCTAGGGAGACAAAAGACCTGTATGCAGAAAACTATAAGACACCGATGAAAGAAATTAAAGATGATACCAACAGATGGAGAGATATACCATGTTCTTGGATTGGAAGAATCAATATTGTGAGAATGACTATACTACCCAAAGCAATCTACAGATTCAATGCAATCCCTATCAAATTACCAATGGCATTTTTTACAGAACTAGAACAAAATGTCTTAAAATTTGTATGGAGACACAAAAGACCCCGAATAGCCAAAGCAGTCTTGAGGGAAAAAAACGGAGCTGGAGGAATCAGACTCCCTGACTTCAGACTGTACTACAAAGCTACAGTAATCAAGACAATCTGGTACTGGCACAAAAACAGAAATATAGATCAATGGAACAGGATAGAAAGCCCAAAGATAAACCCACGAACCTATGGTCAACTAATCTATGACAAAGGAGGCAAGGACATACAATGGAGAAAAGACAGTCTCTTCAATAAGTGGTGCTGGGAAAACTGGACAGCTACATGTAAAAGAATGAAATTAGAACACTCCCTAACACCATACACAAAAATAAACTCAAAATGGATTAGAGACCTAAATGTAAGACCGGACACTATAAAACTCTTAGAGGAAAACATGGGAAGTACACTCTTTGACATAAATCACAGCAAGATCTTTTTTTATCCACCTTCTAGAGTAATGGAAATAAAAACAAAAATAAACAAATGGGACCTAATGAAACTTCAAAGCTTTTGCACAGCAAAGGAAACCATAAACAAGACGAGAAGACAACCCTCAGAATGGGAGAAAATATTTGCAAACGAATCAACGGACAAAGGATTAATCTCCAAAATATATAAACAGCTCATGCAGCTCAATATTAAAGAAACAAACAACCCAGTCCAAAAATGGGCAGAAGACCTAAATAGACATTTCTCCAAAGAAGACATACAGATGGCCAAGAAGCACATGAAAAGCTGCTCAACATCACTAATTATTAGAGAAATGCAAATCAAAACTACAATGAGATATCACCTCACACCAGTTAGAATGGGCATCATCAGAAAATCTACAAACAACAAATGCTGGAGAGGGTGTGGAGAAAAGGGAACCCTCTTGCACTGTTGGTGGGAATGTAAATTGATACAACCACTATGCAGAACAGTATGGAGGTTCCTTGAAAAACTAAAAATAGAATTACCATATGACCCTGCAATCCCCCTACTGGGCATATACCCAGAGAAAACCATAATTCAACAAGACACATGCACCCCAATGTTCATTGCAGCACTATTTACAATAGCCAGGTCATGGAAGCAACCTGAATGCCCATCGACAGATGAATGGATAAAGAAGATGTGGTACATATATACGATGGAATATTACTCAGCCATAAAAAGGAACGAAATTGGGTCATTTGTTGAGATGTGAATGGATCTGGTCCATGTGGGTGGACTGTCATACAGAGTGAAGTAAGTCAGAAAGAGAAAAACAAATATCGTATATTAACGCATGTATGTGGAACCTAGAAAAATGGTACAGATGAACCGGTTTGCAAGGCAGAAGTTGAGACACAGATGTAGAGAACAAACGTATGGACACCAAGGGGGGAAAGCCGCGGGGGGGTGGGGATGGTGGTGTGATGAATTGGGCGATTGGGATTGACATGTATAAACTGATGTGTATAAAATTGATGACTAATAAGAACCTGCTGTATAAAAAAATTAAAATAAAATTAAAAAATTAAAATAAACAAAAACCAAAAATCTAATACTAAACTTTCTTTGGGTTATTTGCATGGAAATATGTTAATATAAATGTTTCAGACATTACATGAAATTCCTAAAAATCTTATACGTTCTGGTATAATGTTATAAGTCATAATTCTAGTTATTATTTTAAAATGTGTATCTCAGAAATAACTAAATTTCCTTGTCAATTGCATTATTATGAACTTTGATCAGATCTTTAACCGTGGTGATTTTTAAGTCTTTTGTCATTTACAGACAGTTCTGGGTGTACTCTGATGCTTTTGCAAAAATGTTCCTATAAAAGGGTAAAAAAAAAAAAAAGAAATAGGATATAATAGAAAATATGAACGCGTTTTTGCACTATATTGCAATGTGGTAAGGATAAGTATTGCTTTATGAGGCTCTTGTTTGACTCTGTCTATACACATACACACCTGGGTAGTCATGTAAATTTCTGACTGTGGGATTTAGCAGAAAATGTTCAAGCAACTCTGTTGGAAGATGTCAAAGGATTTTTAAGTTTTGAGAATGACGGGGAACAAAGATAAGGCCACTAGGGGGCACCCTATCTCCTTTTGTTGCCATTGAGGTGTTTCCCTCAGAAAAGATGCAAGACAAAGTCACTGCCCACAAGTGACCTTCCTCCTCCCCTTACTCTGGCCATGGGAGCCTACTGCTAGCTATGGTGGCCTCTCATGGCTGATGGCACGTCATCCCTTCCTGTCCATCTGAATTTCTGTCACTGAGCCTGTGGTCAGTCGAGCTGAACTGTCCTAAGGCACGTGTATCTGTCAACTTGCTCCACCCTATCAGGGTGGTCATCTTGGCCACACCTGCCACATTTGGCCTGGGCACCTGTCATGCACACAGCCAAGGTGGTCTTCTGTCCCAAATGTCCCCAAGGACATGACCAAGGCTTGCTCCACTTCGGAACCAAGTAAGAATAAAGTGGTGACCACAGGCAAGGACGCTGAGGAAGTCCCCAGCAACGCAGTCCAGGGGTCCACGCCTGCCTGGACTAGGGGTCACAGGTGAGGTCCCTCCAGCTTGCTCTCTGCAACTGTAATATACAGTATTCTCCTGTCACAAATCACAACACCTTAGCCTCTTTTTTCTTTAACTTCAATTCTGCCAGTTGCCCAAGGAGCAGATTCCCTGGCTGTTCAGGTTGGCTGAGGAAGGAATGGAGCCCAGAGAGCCTCACGGCCTGAGTGTCCTGCTGACAGCCTTCCCCAGAGGGCTCCATCCACCCCTCCGCCTTGCTAAGCCAGCACGGTTAGGAGTGCTGCTCTGCCTGTGACACGGGGTCTCCTGTGAACTGGAGAAGTCTTTGGTTTACAACTGCCCTGTTCAATACAGTACCACTGGCCTCATGTGGCTGCTTAAATTCAAATTCATCAGAATTAAAACAAAACTAAATGCTTGGCTCTGTGGTTGCACTAGCCACACTTCGAGTGCCTAATAGCCACAGGAGTTAGTGCCCGCTATGTTGGATGCACAGACACAGGACACGCCTGTCATCTCAGAAGGCTCTACTGAACAGCTCGGGTTTGGAAGGAGAGGCTGAGCCACACGGTGGGCCACATTCACTGTGGGGCTTGGGCGCATCTTTCTATTTTACTATTAAATTCCTAGTAGTTTTCCTTTTAGTCATTGTTTTCCTTTTTGCCTAAAAACCAAGTGAAGAAGATAGCTTCTGGTGTTGATTTCTGATTACTTGGTAACTATGGGCTGACCAAAACACGCAGACCCACATGCCCGTCCTCACCACTGACCTGCCGCCCACTGCCCTCTGGTTAGGCTGCTTTTCTGAGGGTTTTTCCAACTCATCCTCCACAGCCGCCGCCACCCACCACCGCCTGGCAGTTACTCCTCTACCAGCAGCAACTGCCCCATCCCTGCGTCCTGGAACTGCCGTCCCAAGCAGGGCCATGGCTCCAGAATGCCAGGTGTTCAGCAAAAGGAAGCAGGTCAACACAGTCTGACTTCTGAGAGAATCTGCGGGGGGCACGGCTGCCACAGCCCTTTTACTCTCCCCCAATTCTGTTTCGGAAATGTTTGCATATTCTGGGAAAACCCCAAGACATATGGTTGGGTACTTGCCCTTAAGTAGTTCAGAGTTTTGTTTCAAAGAAAAGCAATGAGCACTACAAATTGGAAGACAACAGAAGGCACTTTGTAAAGTGGTTGAAATAAAATTCTGGCCCCCAAATTGTGAAGGGCTCTTATCCTCTAATTTAGTTGCAAGTTTTCCATCAGAGAACTTTCCACTGGAGAATGGTTATGACAAGTACGGTCACGCTCTCTCTAAGACACACATCACCCCTCCTTCCCAAGCATGTACGTGGTCACGGAGGGCACCGGGCCGAGGCCTGTTTTTCCCCACGGAGGATAAGCGATTGCTGAGAGGGACGAGCATGGCTGAGCCAGTGTGTCTGCCAAAGTTCAGCCCCTTCTAACATCACCCTGTGAACTGGTCCTAAGTGACACGGTTGGTTTGTCTCTGGGAAAAACTCATCTCTCAAAGCTTAAAGATTCCAAGATGTCAGGCTGGCTGACTGTGAAGGAATGTCTTGTCTCAGAAGATTTCCTTCAGGAAGATGGGTGCTTTGACCTTCAGTATTTGGTTCAGCCTGTTCACTGTTGATTCTAGCCTGGACAAGCAGGGCGGTGAGCCCTGTCTGAGTGGTGTGGGTTTAGGAGGAAGGGCTGTGTCTGGCCCTCTGGCAGACCCATCATCTAGAAGCCATCTGGTCCACTGGTCTGGCAATGATGGAGACCTGCGTTTGTATCCTGGAAGTGGCAGTTATTAGCTGTGAGTCCGTGGGGCTGTTCTTTGGCTACAGTCCTCTGTATTCTCATCTATAAAATGGTGTAATACCTACTTGCAGGATTGGTATGAGGATCAGGGCTGTCACGTATATTGGAGCTGCAGGCACACAGGGAACCCAGGCCATAGCATCGACTTTGCATTGGTCCAGACCCAAACTGCTCCAAAGAGACATACGACTAGTGAATGAAATAATTTTAGGGTACAAATGCCACCATCTTCAGTGGACTACCAGACACTGCATATTGCTCCCCTTCAGTTTACAAATTAAAACCCTCTTGGATCCTGGCAAAAGAGTAAGACCCCAGCCAGGTTGCAGGGGGTGTGCAGCATCAGAGCCACCGCTTCGTCTCTTTGACCCCCAAATTACATGGGTGCAGGCTGGTCATGTGGATTCTGAGCTGCAAGATGGGGAAGGGCTGGGTCTCCTATCATCAACCGAGAGCTCTTAAAAATCACTCAACGGAAACACAGACCACATGAGAGAGGCAGAGGCCGACCTTGCTGCTGTGAGCAACCTCATCTCAGGAACAAACTGAAAGAGCATCTCTACTGGTGAGTCATTGGTCTTCTTCTTTATAGTTAAAAGAGGGGCTAACTCCAGGTGGTTGGGATTGTCAGAGTCCTGCCTGCAGCACGGTATGGTGTCAAATGCCCAGGCTTTCAAGCTCAACTGCCCTTGGCTCAAACTCCATCTCTGTTATTTGCTGCCATGAGGGTCCGAGGAGAGGATTATGACTTAACCTGGTTCTGTAAGATGATGCTTGTAAGATGATGCTGATAGTAATGGCATAATTAGACCCTCCCCAGGAGATAAGGAGAGTCTAGTCACTGTGTGTGTTCATTGACTAATCTCTTTTTCTGTTTTTCTTTTCCATTTTATAAGACAGGCTGTTATCTTAGATTACGGTTTACTTTCTTTTCTCCATATATGGCAATATACACCTGTAGCAACTTCAGAAAATACAGAAAAGTATAAAGGAGGAATGGAAATAAGTCACCCCTAATTCTACCAGCCAGGGGTGAACTGCTGATAAAATCTGATCATTTTTCTATGTTTTAAAAAATATAGTCAAAATCATATAGCTTATCACAGATTTGTAAACAAAGTCTATAGAATATGGGGCAGAGGGATTTAAAGAGTTCATGAACCCCCGGAGTTGCAGGCATGTTTGTACATTATTACTGAGGGAAAAGAGCTACAGCTTTAATGAGACTCTCAAAGGGGTTTATGATCAAAGAAGGCTGAGAATCATGATCAATTTTACATTCACTTTGTCATCTTTTTGTTGTAATAGTAACAGCCAATATTATATTGCATTTTTGGGGAGTGGGGAGGGATAAATTGGGAGATTGGGATTGGCATATACACACTACTATATGTAAAATAGATAACTAGTAAGAACCTGCTGTATAGCACAGGGAACTCTACCCAATACTCTGCAATGAGTTATATGGGAAAAGAATCTAAAAAAAAGAGTGGAGATATAGATATATAATATATATATATATATATATATATATATATATATATATATATCTCAGTGATATATATATAGCTGATATATATATATCAGTTATATATATGTATCAGTTATACACACATAACTGATTCACTTTGCTGTACACCTGAAATTAACACAACGTTGTCAATCAACTATACTCCAATAAAAATTTTTTTTAAATGTATTGCATTTTCCAAAATCATTAAAGGCACTTCCTAAACATTTCAGTCATATTCTGTTTTATGCCTAAATTATACTTTGCTTATTTATTTATTATCAGACACTATTTCCAAAGTTGTACATATTACTTTCTTTCTAATTTTCACAAATCAACATAGGACTTTGGTTAGAGAAAATAAAGAAACAAATGGTTTTAATATTTCTAGAAGGGAAAGTAATTTTTAATACTCGATCTGCACAGAACTGTGCAGTCCCAATCTGTTAAACACTGTTTAGTTTACCAATTATTACAAATGAATTTGCATGGGTCCTTTGAGGAAACTGCAATGCCAGCCTAAGGATGCAGCAACAGCCTTAGTAGGAGAATTATTAATTAATTAATCTATTTATTTATTTATTTATTTATTTTTGGCTGTCTTTGTTGCTGAGTGGGCTTTCTGTTGTTGTGGCGAGCGGGGGCTACTCTTTGTTGTGGTGTGCGGACTTCTCATTGCTTGTGGTGGCTTCTCTTGTTGCGGAGCACGGTCTCTAGGGCACGCGGGCTTCAGAAGTTGTGGCACGTGGGCTCAGTAGTTGTGGCTCGCAGGCTTTAGAGCACAGGCTCAGTAGTTGTGGCACACAGGCTTAGTTGCTCTGCGGCATGTGGGATCTTCCCGGAACAGGGATCAAACCCGTGTCCCCTGTATTGGTAGGAGGATTCTTAACCACTGCGCCATCAGGGAAGTCCCAGGAGAATTTTTTTTAAAGGCCAAGAGTAAGTCAAACAATAATGGAGATCTGATATTACTTTCAGTGTCACATTCTAAATGATGAAGAATATGTTTTTGTCCCCATGTGAAGCAGTAACACACACACAGCATCGTCTGACTCACTTAACCCAGCAGCCCAGAGCTGGTGGGGTACAATGCCTATGGGTTGGCCTTTCACTTTTAGAGAGCTAACATTTTGTGGTCCAGGAGGAGGGACTTTTCACTGAGTAGTCTTAGCCCAAAGACAAGGTCCTTCCTTGGAGAGAAAGGGTGCTTTGAGCCCATGAAATACCAAGGTGGCAGCAGGGCTGACATCCCTTCCTGTCAGGATCCAGCATCAGGAAAAGAAAAGTCTCCGAGGAGACCAGAAAGGAGAGATCATCTCTCCTTTTACACCCCCTTGTCTGGCCGGTTGATATTCTGACTTTGCTAAACCAAATGCCTGCTCTTCTTAAACATTTCCTTGAGGTGCCAGTGGGATATGGCACCGCTCACTGGAAGAGTCCCTGCATATTGAGTACCTGCAGGACAGTGGCAGGTACTGACCTGGCCCTCCAAGGCCGATGCTGCCGCAGTTGCCCCTACTCCCACACCACAGATTATATCACCCGTGTCTGGTCCATGGTCCCCAGCAGGGTCACAGGGCCCAGAGAAGGGTCAGAGGGAAGTGATACCCTTGAAGGGCTGGGACCCCCAGGCAAGAAAGACAGCTATTTGGTCTTTGCTATAAGTAGCCCCACCGCAAGGCTGGCCGCCAGCCCTGCTGCGGTAGCCCACCCACCTGACGTCCCATTTCAATCAGCTCTTCCGTGTGTTAAAGGAGACCCCTCAGCCCTACACTGCTGGTCATAAAAGCTAAAGCAATGTTCCCTTCTGGGGGAACCTACCTTGTAAGAGATTCCTGAAGATCAAAGAGGCCCTGAGGGTGGAATGTCATACACTGTGACAGATGATGAAGGGGAAAGCTGGGGTTGGGCGTGAGGAAAACTGCCCAGTTCCCTGGTCAGAAAGCCGCTCAGCCAAAGCACTGGGCAGCCTGGGCTCTTCCCTGCCCTGGCTTCCCATCACGGCAAGGCGAGGCAGGATGGACGGCCCACCCAGGCAGAAAGGCCCAAACACCTCTTGGTCTCCAGGAGTCTCCTTGATGGTGGACCCTCTAG
The DNA here is from genome assembly GCF_965194805.1 of Balaenoptera borealis. Taxonomy (NCBI): domain Eukaryota; kingdom Metazoa; phylum Chordata; class Mammalia; order Artiodactyla; family Balaenopteridae; genus Balaenoptera; species Balaenoptera borealis. Next base: position 45,864,825 of record NC_138869.1, on the reverse strand, counting down.
AAGGGGGATACTGCCTTAGCTCTCACAATTCGTAGTCCAGGGGCCAACTTAACAGAAGATGGGGCACAGGCTGGGTGGGCACCTTCTGCTAGGCGTGGGCAGATGAACACAGCCCCCCCCACTGAAGAGCAGCGCAGCTCTTCCAAAAGGACACAGTCCCCAGCTCACCACGTGGTGACCTTTGCTTCCAAGGCCATTGAGCACAGGATTTTATGGAATGTGGGTGGGGTCAGTTATGTGCTGTCTCCCAGATGGGTAAGATCCTGAGAATTTTAGGGCCAGTGAAGGGTTCCTCGTCCTGTCTGAGCAGTTTCCCCTCAGAACTGGTTGTCCCCAATATACTGGGCTGTTACTGAGCAGAACAGTGGGTGGGTTTAGGAGGTGACTATCTGCCCCCTAGCTGTGGGCAATGGGACAGTGGGAAGACAGGAGGGATCACCCTCAGCCCCAAATATATATAATTCCTGTGGTTTGACTCCCAGGGGTCCATCAGAACAGACACCATGGCCGAGTACGACTATGGAGACCCCGGGTTCTTCAACGCTTCCAATGACAGCAGCCAGGGGCACGAACACTTCCTGCAGTTCAGCAAGTTCTTCCTGCCCTGCATGTATGTGGTGGTGTTCATCTGTGGCCTGGTGGGGAACTCCCTGGTGCTGGTCATATACATCTTCTACCAGAAGCTGAAGAGCCTGACGGACGTGTTCCTAATGAACCTGCCCTTGGCTGACCTGGTGTTCGTCTGTACTCTGCCCTTCTGGGCCTATGCAGGCATCCATGAGTGGGTCTTTGGCAACGTCATGTGCAAAACCCTGCTGGGCATCTACACTTTGAACTTCTACACGTCCATGCTCATCCTCACCTGCATCACCATGGACCGCTTCATTGCAGTGGTTCAGGCCACCAAGGCCTATAACCAGCAGGCCAAGCGGATGGCCTGGGGTAAGGTCATCTGCTTGTCCATCTGGGTAGTTTCCCTGCTGGTTTCCTTGCCACAGATCATCTATGGCAACGTCCTTTACCTTGACAAGCCTGTCTGCGGCTATCACAACGAGGAGATTTCCACCATGGTTCTGGCCACCCAGATGACACTGGGGTTCTTCCTGCCACTGCTTGCCATGATTGTCTGCTACTCAGTCATAATCAAGACCCTGCTTCAGGCCCGAGGCTTCCAGAAGCACAAGTCTCTGAAGATCATCTTCCTGGTGGTGGCGGTGTTCCTGCTGACCCAGACGCCCTTCAACCTCGTGAAGCTCATCGGCAGCATGAGCTGGGAGTACCACACCATGACCAGCTTTCACTATGCCATCACAGTGACAGAGGCCATCGCCTACCTGCGTGCCTGCCTTAATCCTGTGCTCTATGCCTTTGTTGGCCTGAAGTTTCGGAAGAACTTCTGGAAACTTGTGAAAGACGCTGGCTGCCTCCCTTACCTGGGTGTCTCAAGCCAATGGAAGTGTTCAGAGGACACTTCCAGGACTGCTTCAGCCTCTCGCAACATGGAGGCGACCAGCATGTTCCAGCTGTAGGCCTTGCTGGGCTTGGAGAGGCTGCTCAGCAAGTCACAGGAGCATGGCTGTGTCCTCTAAGGCTTTGTGTATAGCATGAGCATTCTCACGGAGAAGTTACCAAATGGTGCAGCTGGGGTGGGATGCTTCTTCTCAGGCATGCGCAGATTGTGCTCTCTTCTTTTACACCCAGGCCTAAGGCTCAAAGGGGAGTCTGAAAGCTGCCAGGGCTTTCTTTCCTCTACCCCGAGAATACTGACACCAGGGAATGACGTGTGATTCTCAAGACCCCAGGTTCTCCTTCAGTGGGAATGGGACTGGGACTAAGGGTTGAAGAGGGGGACCTGGCCAACAAAGGTCTTGATGGCAGGTGACACTCTGGGCTCCCAAGTTCAGAAGATTCTTCTGCCGACTGGGAAGCAGGGGAGATTAAAGCAGCCATGAAAACCAGTGCTGACACTGTGACTCAGACCTCCATCACCAGGCACCCAACAGAAATGAGCTCAGGTTCTGCCACGCCTTGTGGGTTTGGTTTTATATAGATAGGTGCTTTATGTTCTCTTTGATTAATCCTGGAAGGACTAGCACCAGGGAATATGAATGGGCCAAAGCAAATTAGGGTCGGCTGAGGATTCCAGTGGGCCACAGAATGCTAGAAAAATGTGCAAAGCTGAGTTTAAGACTATCATGAGTCTAAGGAGCACCTCTGAAATGGATCTTTGGTGGGTTTGCTCATTTAAACCTGAATTTACCCAATGCCTCACACACACACAAATCATATATAAATGTATATATAATACACACACACACATCTCAAAGAGCATGATTTTCATGACTGAGAAATAAAACTTTTTAAAAGTCTCCAAACTACTTTTATCCTTAGGCACATTCCACCTTACTGTGGTATTCCTGAATATACCAAAAGTGATCACTTGTGGGCTCAGAGCACAGGAAATAAGTTAAAACTGTCAACTTTCAGGGCACTGCTCTATCAATACACCAATGATAACAACTGTGGCTTCAACCTCCTGCCCAGAACGAGAGGTGCATTTGTTACCTCTGAGATGTGGTCACAGAACGAGGCAGAGTTTTAAATGTCAGTCATTTGTTTGTGCATGTTTATTAGATCCCAGCAACCTGCTCAACAGGCTTAAAGTGGCCTTTTTGGCTCACATGTCACAAAATCACTCACTGAAATATGGAGAACCTGTTGACAACAGCTAAGAAGAGCGCTCAGGGAGGTGGGCCAGAAAGGGCTGAACAGTGAGGTTTTGCAGCTTGGACAGACCGGCGTCACGAGTGGGTAAGACCAGCTGGTAATCTCTTAATCACTTCCACTTTGGTGAAACGTGGGCCGTAACAGTACCACCTCTCAGGGCAGGCGTGCGAGGACTGGAGAGGGTGCACACAAACACTTAGCACGGTTTGCATATGTGGGAGGAAGGGCCCCCAAAACGGTGGTAGTTGTTATTCTCTCAAGAACCAGCCACACAAAACGTTAGCCGCCTGCCTTTCTCTGTGCACTGGCGGGGCGTGGGCCGGTCGGCTTCGTGCCTTCCAGAGGTGCACAGGCCGGCCTTGCAGGGCCCACAGGGCCACCGACTGTTTCATACACGTGCCTAAATGCACCGACGGGGAGAGCGGCTTTACTGTGCTGAGGCCGCACGGACTACCCAGTGCTCCTCAAACACTAAATCCTGCCCTTTTCATGGAGTCAAGGCTGACTTTCAACTTGTTTACGTTGGCTTCAGAGGGGGAGTTTTGGTCACCCTCCTCTGTGCTGTCACCTTAATGTTGAGCACTTCTGGTAGAGGGGCCACGAGCCCCTGGCCTCCCCAACAATGTCCCAGAACAAGAGGCAGAGGCCCTAACTAGGAAGGAAGGAGTGAAGAGTCGGGGAGCCAGGGGCCCTGCGGCCTCTCCATGTGTCCCCACGGAGGAAAGCAGTGTGGTGGGATGGGAAAAGTAGGGCTCTGGGGTGACTCAGACACTGCCCCGGGGAGAGCTCCACATCTGTCCATCCCGGGACAAGCCACGCAGCCTCCTCAAGCCCGTTTCACCATCCACACCACGAGCTGACGACGGCCCTCCTTCCAGGAGCGCTGTGAGGCACGGACAGTGCACTCCAAGCCACGCTGGGGGCTGCTGGTCACGGCAACAGAGGGGCGGCTGCTGGGACTGCTGGGTTCTCCCCGAACGGTGCCTGCCTGGCTGAGTCAAAGGAGACCAGGCACCCATCAGGCCATGCCCCATCCCAGGCCTATTATGTGCCCTCTCTCCAGGCTCCTTGCAAGAAGGTTTTGCACTGGCCCTTCCACAGCTTAGGAGAACCTGCCTGCCTGTCCTGAGGAAAAGCACAGCAGCTGAATCTTCTTTCACCTTCTCTGCCTCCCCAGTCACTCGTTGGCCCTACTCTCTGGGCCCTCACCCGCTCACATTTGGGAGTAGAGATCTTTTTCCCAAAGCCCTCCTGGGTACACACCATTACAGGCAACAGACACTGGCACAGCCCAAACAAGGCTTTCACTCTCGACTTCACTCATCCACGAGACAGCCCCATGGAGCACAAGCTCAGACCCGCCCTTCTCCCCTTGGCTCTCCCCTCTGCTCCCACGCACCAGTGCTTGGCGTAAGCAGCCTGGGGTGTGGGGGAAACTGGCGGGAGGGGGTCAGGCTGGGTGTGGACCCTGGGTGAGTCCAGTTGGCCTCACGTGCGGCCTCAGGGTCTCCTCCCCCACCAGCTTCCCTGCAATTACAGGCCGGGGGTGGGGCGGTTAGAGGCCATGACGGCCACACTGTCCGAGATGCGGTGAACACAGGGTGAACCTGATTCCAGGGGCTCCCTGGAGCCAGAAGCCTGGGATTCTCAGTGAGCATTCTGGACTGAGAAAATGGTGCTGCAGGAGAGAAAAAACAGAAGCTGCCCATACTGGAGGGGTGGAGGCGGAGCAAAGAGCACAGGGCCCAGGAGTGGCCGGGGCGCTGGCTCTAGCCTTGTTCTCTCAGGGCAGCACCCCTTCCACAGGCCCAGTCCTTTGTGGTCCACGGTAACTCCCAATGCCGTTTGGTAGGACGCCTGGTACTATCATCCCTGTTTTCCAGATGAGAAAACTAGTTCAGAGACATTACTACCTGCCAAAGCTCACACAGCAGAGCTAGGGCTGGAACCCCGATGAATAACCTCTTTCTCTTCCCCCAAATGTTGGCTAAGACGGCCCGGGGTACCTGACAACTCTGTACTTGTCTGAAGGCGGAGATGCTAGGTTAACCCAAGCACAAGGTGGCTTTCTAACCTTAACCGTTATCACTATATCCTGTTCTTGGTTTGAGATACCAGGTATTGTATCTCCTGGTTGGTGATAAACCTGCCACAGATCCCCGAAGCACTCTGACCACAGAGCACCTGTTCTAAAGCAAGTACTGGCAAAGATGCTCTGTGGGTCAGGGACAGTCTCTGTGCGTGAGTTTGAGCTCAGTATCATCTGGGCATCTGGCGGGATTTTCGTTGGCGAACACAACTGAGCTACGAGATGTAAGGAACCAGGGCCCGTGGCAGTAGACACCACAGTGTGGCCCTTGACCTCACAGCTCAGGGAAAAACATCACCAAAACCACGCAATTCCGTGGAAGGCTTTCCACATCATTTCTGTCTGATCCTCCTAACAACCCTAGAGGTGCCGTCCCTGTCTCTTCTGTACGAGGGAGGGAACTGAGTTTGCGGGCTGCGGTGCTCAAAGCCAGGGAACCTGGAGGCAGCAGACCAGGAGTGTCTGACTCTGGACCTCAAGCTCTTCATCGGCACGGTCTGCTCGAGAAGGGAGGCCGGGCCTGGAGGAGGGAATGGCTGCTGGAAGCAGAGCAGAGGCCAAGGGACCCAAGGCCAGGCCTGTTGCTGGAGGACAGTTTCTTTCCTCCTCTGCCTGCCTCGGTCCTGAGAACAGCTGGGCACCTGGTCAGGGAGATGGCTGAGGGTGGGCCTGGGTCACTGTGGGGAGGGGTGTGCACACCTGCAGGGTTCTGGAGAATATCGCCCCTCCACTTGAGGCGGGCTGTGCTCCTGAGTCACGTGCAGGGGGCTCTGGGAGGCTGCTTAGGGATCTGCGGGATCCTGCCAGGTCTCCCCGAGAGCCTGGATTCTGGGACCTGTTCCTGTCCCATCACGGCCAGGAGGGCCAAGGCAGACAACTGTGTTTGTCCTGAGAATGTGTGTGTGTGGCGGGGGAGGAATGGACAAAGAGGCAGGGAGGGTGGGCAGGTGTTTGATGTGAAGATAGGGAAACGGGACCAGGAGAAGAGGGCTGTACTCTTCAAAATGAATCTCGTGCCTGTGGACTGGAGGGAGGGGTTCTGGGCACAAAGCTCAGTGCTAACACTTACAGCCCCCTGACCCTGAGCAAGTTACCTGCCTTCCTGAGCTTCAGTACCTTGACCTGTAAAATGGGGACCATAATCCCTACTCTTTGAAGGGTTGGGCAGGGACTAAGTGAGGTCATGTGCAAAAGCTGCTCCACAGGGAAAGTGCTCAACAGACACTGCCTCCAGGCAGCCTCCTTCCCCCCCTCATCAGGGCTTTCACAGCCTTTAACCCCTCCTGGACCACTTCTTCCTTTGGACTTGCTGATTTCTTTCTCTCAGTGTCTTGGCAGGGATGTATACACAAACCCAGGCTCTATACCAACCCCTCACCCCCCCACCCCACCAAACCTGTCTGAGTTTCTCAGACTCCTGGTGGTTTTGATTGGTCCTAAGCTTAGGAAGAAAAAGAACATAAGAAGAAGCCACCAGAGACACGGGGGTCTGTCTTCGGCTAACTCACAAGGAAGGTGTGAGACAAGGCAGGCCCTGAACTGACTTGGAGGGCTGGCCCTTCACCCAAACAGATGATGCATGGGGACTGCAGGTCCATCCGTTAGCCCCGGATCTCCCTTGGAGGCTGCAGGCCAGCATGCTGGCAGTTTCCTTTCCTTGAACCGCTTCCTGATTTCCCATGACCAAAAACACACTTATTTGTCAGCGGTCAGAAGACCTTCTGCTTTTGTTCCTACTGAGAAAGGGGAAGGTGAAAGGTGAAGGGAAGAGGGAGCTGCAGGGCGGCACTTCCTCATGCAGGTGACAGCCCAAGGTCATCCTCCCAGGCCCTGAGCTTCCGGTCCTGCTCCCCGGACCCCCTACCCACCCACCCACCTGGCCGGCAGTTGAGGCACAGTCAGTGAAGAGTTGCCAGGTGACGACGGCATGAGTATGGCTTAGTGCAAATGCAACAGAACGTGCCCTGGGGACCACTGAACCATGGGGGTTGGGGAGAACGCTGGAGGCTCACGCAGCCAGGAAAGGCTTCAGAAGGAAAAGAAAGGGCCCGTGATCACAGTGAGCAGAGGCTTTCTTGGGTTGGGTGATGGGGCTGGCTTTATCCATGAGGCAAGGTCAGTCACCCTCAAGCAAGAGAACAGAAGAGTATGGAGACATACACTTGAGCCTAAAATCTCCTGCGCTGAGAACCTCCCGAAGATTAAGTGCATCTCCTCCCACGCAGCAGCAGAAATCCTGGATGATAAATCTGACAGCCCTTCCTCTGAACTCTGGGCAGGAATAAAGGAACAGAGATCTCAATACAAGTCGGCAGGAGCATCACAAAACTCCCTAACTGGATGGAAAGTGAGTCAACGAACGTCTGGACACAGGAGCCATGTCAATTCTCCCTTGAGCTTCTAAACAGGCAGTGCTTTGCTGCAGGAACCGCAGTCAAGCCAGACCACAGGGGCCGAGAAACACCAAGCAAGGCTGCCATGGAGGGGAACCTGACTTTTCCCATGGGTCCCCTGGCTTAAACTCTTGACACTTTAATACAATGGCACTTTGTGCAGTTACTTCATATATTTAGAAATTAGCCATTGCAGACTCTCCTCACAGGCCTTGTTGGAAAAGAGCTGGCCCAGAAAAATGAGAGGGCCAATGGAGAGCCGGTACTAAAGGACGCCCCTGTGCCTGATGCTGTCCATCTGCGGCATCGGGAACATTTGGTGGGTCTGGGTCACTGATTAAGAGCAGCACAAGATACTGGTGATGGGGCAGGCATGGGCTGGGGGAGGGGAAAGTCCCTCGGGTTCCACAGAGCACTGGGTAACAAACTTGGTTATATTCTTATTGCTTTTAGAACTTTGGGGTGGACGTCCCTGGCAGTCCAGTTGTTAAGACTCCCCACTTCCACTGCAGGGGGCACGGGTTCGATCCCTGGTTAGGGAACTAAGATCCTGCATGCTGCACGGTGCAGCCAAAAAAAAAAAGAGGACTTCTGAGAGAAACATCTACTTGAGACAACAGAAATTAATCTTGTGGCACCATTACCAAGCCTGATGAGTGGTTCCAAAAGATGAACACGGTTTTTAAAGAGCAGTGCGTTGCTCTGAGCGTGGCTATAGCAGCCCAGCCAACGCTGCTCTTACGCACTGAATTGTGTCCCCCCCTTAAATTCATATGTTGATGTCTTAATGCCCAGTACCTCAGAATGTGACTGTTTTTGGAGATAAGACCTAAAATAAGTAAGTTAGTTAAAATGAGGCCAATAAGGTGAGCCCTAGTCCAATCTGACTGGTGTCCTTATAAGAAGAAAAGATTAGAACACAGAGAGACATGGGTGGCACATGCATAGCGGGCATGACCATGTTAAGAGACAGGAAGATAGCAGCTGTCTGCAAGCCAAGGAGAGGCCTCAGGAAACCAAACCTGCCGATACCTTGGCCTTGGACTTCCAGAACTGTGAGAAAATAGATTTCTGTTGTCTAAGTCACCTGGTCTATGGTATTTTTTTTTTTTTTTTATGGTATTTTGTTATGGCGGCCTGAGCAGATTAATACAGTCGCCTAAGCCAAGAAAGGCCTTCCTGGAGATGCTGAAATCAGGGGGACCGCTGACAGACACGCCCAGGAACTCTCTGACAAGGCTCAACACTGACTACTCCTGGAGCCCTGGTGCTCCTCAAGGGCACCCTGCCCCGAGCACTGTTTGCAGGCACCTTCCCTTAAGCAAAGACAGCCAATCCTGCTTCCGAGCTTTCCTAATCCTTTGATAAGAAACCACAAGGCCAGGCACTTAATGAGCACTCAGGAAATGGAGGTGATGTCTACTCACTGTTCAGCCACGTTTGGGTCAAGAGAATCAGTTTCGGTGGGTGTTTCAGGCAAGGAGGAGCCGGACTCCTGTATCTGGCACAACTCCTCATCTGTGATGATGTCAAACACGGCATCGTCTGGCGGCCGGCAGTCTGTGTTAGCACCTGGGGTGCAGAGGCAGGTCGGGAGAGAAGAGAAATGCACAGTCATGGACAGTACGGGGAGGGAGTGCAGCTATGTGGGACGAGCCACCAGGACACACTCTAAGTGCTCACTCAACCGACAGCTATTCTGTCCAGATGGAGAGAAATGGCTCTTGGGATGTTCCAGAAAAGCAGATGAGGGGACTACAGATGAAACTGAATGCACCATGTAAGAGATCTCTCTGAAGTCCCTTAGGCAGTGGCATGGAGAGGTTTTAAGCTCTTACATGTTCTCTGAGCCCCTTTATTTAGAAGGAAAAAAACCTATCAAAATCTTATCAGGAAAGAACCTAACAAAAAGGTAATCATACTTCTGTGCTGCTGAATCCTTGCTCCAGCAGACACAGACCTCACTCATGCCTCTTTGAGAGGAGGATTCTGTCTGACCTGCATTTTCACCTCAATCCACTGGGGGGTGGAAAAGAACCTCCCTCCGCACAGCAGCCATTGTGCTTCTGACCAGGGGACTTGTGCCCAACTTTTCAGGCTCCCCAGTAGGAAGGATGCTGTGCGATGCTGCTGTGCTAGTCACCCCCGACCCCGCCAACAAGTAGTCTTTTGCATGTGATGGAAAATGTGATGGCAGGCCTGAGACGAAAAAAGAAAAGACAGAAAGTAAGACAGACAGAGGAGGAGACAGGAAATGTCAGAAATCAAAACAAGCAACCTCAGCATGCTGGCACCATGCCACCCTCTGTCGTCACTGGAACACCCACTAGTGAGCCAGGCGAGGGGAAGATTCCTGGGCTGGTCAGCAAGAAGAACAGTTCATGGGAGTTACAAGTTCCCAGCAGGCCCTGCCGCATGGCTCCTGGGACAGGCCGTGCTTCAGAATAGACACCCACAGTCCAGTCCTGAGAGGGCAGCCTGGGCTCGTCTGCGAGGCTGTGCTGAGAAGCAGCAGGAACCAAATCCCACTTCCTTTTACTGAGCTGAGTGAGAGGACATGAAGGAGAATACACCCTTCTTGGCCGCCGAGAGAGAATGTGAGCTACAGGGAGACAGGAAAGGATGTGCTCGTTTCCACACTCAACTCCTGGCCTTTGGTTACCCTGAAAGAGAGGGTTGGATATGGGGCTGGGGCCCTGGGAGACAGCGTTTTCCAAAGCTGTGGGATCCACTGGTGGTATGTGAGTTGAGAAGTAAACAGACCCCACGTTAAATAACACTGAATCATACCAGGAGAAAGTTATTCCCTTTTCAATTCTCCTTCAATCCTAATTACATCAAAAAGAAAGTCTCAGATTGGTGGTACTACCTTTTTAGTGCCTAAGTGTGGAAAACACTGAACTAAGCATGTTCCAGCTGAGCAGCCACAGTGGGGTAGCAGTGAGGGTGGCACCTGGAAAACACCGAGGGCAGTGGCGGAGCCTGACCTTGGCCTCTGGTGGCTTGGGGTGCGGCCTGGGCTGGTGACCGGGCGGGGCTGGGCTCTCCCTGGCTGGTGCCCGAGCTGGTGCTGTCGGGGGACCCGGGGCCCTCGCTCAGCTTCTGGAAGCAGGTCTGGCAGCAGCGCTCCTTCTTGCTGCTGTGCTTGCTCACAGCGTAGTTGTTGCAGCAGTAGTAACAGAAGATGTGGCCGCATATCCTGGGGACGACACAGGCACGGGCCCTGAAGACGCTGCACTAGAGGTCTCGAGTGACCTGCTCGGCACCGGAACCGGGCTCTGTTCTGGGCTCTGGACGCCACACGGCTCGTCAGAGCTGGCTCTGCCCCCACTCTAGAGTGAGGCCTGAAGGCTTATCTCATAAGATTCCAAGAAGGCCATCTTGGTAAGGCTGATGGGAGACACTTTTACTTCCTAGGGTCCTGGGAGGCAGGCTGAGCCCCCTTCCCGGACGCTACGATGCAGGTGTGCGTTCCAGGCCTCGGGGGCTGGGCTCTAAGAGACCACAGACCCCATCCCCCTGTGCTGACCGTTCTCCATCTGTCCCCACCCCAACCCAAGATTCATTCCTGTTTGCCCTTCTTTGGGCCCTGGGGGGTGGGGGGTCTTTGCTCTGTGTTCCTCCAGTGAAGCCTCAGCCCCTGCTCTCTCTGGGTTTCGTTTCCCCTCTGACCCCTGCAGGCCAAGAGAGGGTCAGGGGTTGGGTCTCTGGGTGCTCTACATCCCTGTGGGTCCCCTTAACTCTGCCTACAACCCCTGTATTAAACTCTCTTCCCTTTCGGGGATCCCTGAGTGTCCTGCTGAGACCCTGCCTAACATACCCTCCTCAACTGGTTCCCTTGAAACTAAGAGGCAACGTGCTCTTCCTAGACAGTTGGCTGAGGTGCCAACGCCTGCCACGGAGTCCTCGTTCAGAGGCGTCTGCTCTAGTGCTGGGCCCTGCCCGCAAGCCACCTGCTGACCTGCAGTGGTGCCGCCGCACCATCCAGCTGAACTCCCGCTTGCAGTCAAAGCAGTAGTTCGCCTCCGTGTCCCCCAGCCACCTCTCCTCAGCACTGAGCTTCTGTTGGAATTCCAGGGCATCTGACTTCTGCCAGAGAGCATCCTTGTCCCTGGGAAAAAGCCGCATTAGAAAAACAGAAGAAAGAATCCATGAAAACAACAGAATTATCTCTGGTTCATTTCAAAAGACTGCTTCCGAATTTCCCAAAACACAAGGAGAATTCACTTTTACCTTGCAAATAACCCCCCAGTCTAAGTCTCCTCTGTCACCCCACACCAGTCCCAGACTCAGCAGGAGCCTCCCAACGTGTAAGTCCTCATCTGACACCACACGTGTGAAGGTACGGGGGGCCAGCGATGTCCATAAAGGGCTCTGGCAACTGCAAAGACATGCTGGCACTGACAAGGGTCACCAGCTGCTCAGATGTCTAAATGACAGTGCATGTGGCCACTGGGAGTTTAAGCTGTCACGTGCTGCCATGATTACATGACAGTCTGTGTGCTGTGAGCCCAAGAACCCAAATCTTAAATGTGCTCGGGATCCTTCATGTTTTTATGGTTTAAGTAACAATTAATGGAGGAGAGTCGAGCTTTTCCTGAAAATCCGATGGGATGTTGACCTCCTCCACTCCTTAGAGAGACAGCACAGCCACTACAGGAAGCAAGCACACTGAAAAAAGTGGCAGGATTTTCAGGAGGCTCTAGCAGCATCTGAATGTGCCTGATGCACCAGGGAAGATGTGTATAAAGCCTTCCTTAAAACTGCTGTTAATTTTCGGGGCTATAGGAAACACAGAGGATGGAAGAACACGTTAAATGACACCATGGGCATGCAATCAGAAAAGTCCAGGCTATGGGAAACTACCAGATGAATGGCCTGCTTTCTTTAAAAGTAAACTGCAAAGGAAAAAAAAAGAGAGAGAGATGGTAGGGGAACCATGACTAAGTAAGAGAGATCTAAGAAACATATCACCATGCAATGTATAGATCTAATATAGATCCTGATTAGAAAAAATTATAAAGCAATTAGAAAAATTTCAAACTGACTAGACACTTGATGATATTGGGAATTAGTTAATTTTCAAGCGCGGTAATGATGCTGTGGTTGTTTAAAATAGAGTCCTTGTGTTGGAGAGGTACGTATCAAAATACTTGTGGATGAGATGATAGGATGTTTGGGATTTGCTTCAAAATAATCTGAGGAGGTGGGGGAAATCGGTAGGACTCTTGGATGATACAAGACTGGTCATGAGCTGAATAATGTTGAAGCTGGGTGACAGGTATACAGCAGTGCATTTTGCTATCCTATTTTTGTATTTTTGAAAATTTCCGGGACTTCCCTGGAGGTCCAGTAGTTAAGACTCCGCGTTTCCACTGCAGGGGGCGTGGGTTTGATCCCTGGTTGGGGAACTAAGATCCCACAAGCAGCCAGGCACAGCCAAAAAAAAAAAAAAAATTCCATACAAAAACCTTTCTTTTTGAATGACTTGTCAACATTTAAAAGTCAGGCCAATTTCACATAAAAATCCAGATTTCCACCTTCTCTTAAGAAGTAAGGTGACCTGGCAACCCTGGACTTGATGCCTGTGGGGCAACAGTCAGCAAGAGCAGGGCAGGCCATGTCCTCCGGTTTCTCAGAGCCCCCGTCCTGGCCCGGTTCACACATTTACATCACTGTCTGCTACCTGCAGGCACTGGAGTTTGGGGGCCCAGGTGCTGGGGAGAGTGGGATGGAGGAGAAGGAGAAAAGGGCTCATGAGAGAGGGACAAGGGAATGGAGAAGTCCCTGAGGATATTAAACATCTCTGATTGTCACTCTTGTGGCTGAGCACATGGAGATTTTGAAAACAGCATAGCAATAAGAAAACACGGACCAGGTGCAAGGCTGCCAAGGGCCTGAGCAGACCCTGTTCACATGTGTGGGCGCTTCCAACAGAACACAAGCAGACAGGGGCCCATTTCCCTTGAAGAGTCCTTTCAAGAACAGTTGCATTTCTTTAAAGAAAAGCCAAGCTTGCGGGGAGCCCCTGGCCCCTTGTTTGACACTCACCTGAGCAGCTCTATCAGCCGCTCCTCCAGGTACTTCTTGGTTCTATTCAGGTCATCCAGGTCAGCAAGCATCTTCTGGTCATTCTTCTCCCTGTCTATCGCCTCCTGGCAGAGTCTATTGTAATACTCCTGGATCTTTGTCGTGGCTTTTTCAAGTTCCTTCTGGGTCCTGGTGGAGGAGTAGTAAGTTTTCCTTACTACCCACTACTTCCAGCTTCCCCCGTGCCTCTGGGCTAACCCAGGCCTCTAATGGGGGGTCCTGCTGCCCTACCAGTCTTTCCCCTTCACGGGGGGAGCCACCTGGCACTGCCCCACTCACAGGCTGTACACTCTCTTAAGCCTTCAAAACTTCCCTCACACACCCAAACTCTTCACACACCACTACCCCTCACAACAAATACAAGGGACATTTGGGAGAGGAGGTTGACCTCAGGTCACTAGGAGCACCCCAGGTGCGTCAAACTCTGCACCACTTGGTTCTTGGGCAGAGACTGAGGCTTTGAGAGGAGCCCAATGGGTTAAGTGCATGGGCTGGTGATGGCGGTATACACAAGAGGAAAAAGGAGCCAGGAGAGAAAGAACAAGAGGCGTAGCTTCCTGGAGATGACCACACAGAGGAGCGCCTATCTTCCATGTGTCTTTGGGACTCTACACATGGGGTTTGGCATGGGGCACACAGCAGGCACTCAATCTACACTGCAAAGCGTTCAACCTGACAACCCTGAGGCCTAAGGAATCCTGTTCTGGGTGCTTCGGAGCCTCAAGCTGCAGCAGAAGGGCCGGCTGAACCACGGTCTTCCCGCCCTTGCCCACTTCTCTTTCAGCTCACCTGTCCCCTAAGGCAGTGGTTTTCCAAGGATGCCTTACAAAGCAAGGCTTTCATAACAGCTCCAATAAAACAGAGGGCTGTGCAAGACTAATTAATCTGTATCTAATCCAGACTTTCCATGTCCAGTATAAAGTTGTCAGGAGGTTTTTTACTAGACACTGTCCTCCAAAATGATCTCGGGTACACACAGACACACACACCCCCACAGAGTTATAGCATTAAAAAAATGCCACCAACTTAGGAGGTTCTACTTAAATTGTCACATGAACACCACCTGGCTAAGGGCAGCCAGAGTCCTATAGGATTCAAACTCTGTAAGGAGTCAGCTGAGAAGAGTCAGATGAGAAGAAATGTACACTGAGGTTACTAAACATCCAGTGTGGTCTGGATCTCCCATTGAGCCTGGGCCCAGGCCTAGAAGCAGATGGTAGGAGATGGGTGGAAAAGTTAAAGCCTCGGGAGAATGTGGTGTGTCTGTTTTTGCTGGGAGCACACATGCAATCAGATCCCAGCATCCCCTACAGGACCAGTTTGGCCCCATCACCAGACAGTGGGCTGCTGGTGCTCACAATTCCGGGTGGCCCCAAAGCCTGAAGATGAAGAGGTCTTGGGGTTGGACACAGGTAGGGCCATACTTTAAGGTTAAAAAAAAATTACGATAAAAGGGTGACAGCACGACGTGCTCTCCACAGACACGGCACCAGAGAGTCTCCAGGAAGACAAGCCGGTCCTGCTCCCTGGCTCGCTCACTCACTCTCAGATGAGCTTGGGAGAACCTCACACCTAACCCCGCAGCCTCTCATTTCACAGAGGAAATGAAGAACTCAAGTCAAAACACACAGGGGGGAAAACATGCACACACAATACTCACACACCAGTACCCTAAAACAAAACAAAACAAAACAAAACACAAAACTATCTGTCTATATATTTTTTAGGGTAGTTGTTGAGACAAAGACTCTGGAGCCAAATGTTCTGAGTTCCAATCCTGCCATCACCACTTACACACTGTGTGACCCTGGGAAAGTGACTTCACTCCTCTGAGCCTTGTTTTCCTCATCTATGAAATGGGATAAATAATAATACCATCCTCACAGGACCGTTGGGAGGATTAAATGGGCAAATAAATACCAAGTATTTAAAATGGTACCTGCCAGATTTTCGGCATTACTTAAATGTCTGCTGTTAGTAGTACCATGATTATCTCCCAGCTTTTATTTCATTTTAGTTTTACCAAAGCATGAAGTTACTGAACTGAAATATGCCCTGCTCGAGATAAGACAATGGAATTAAGAGAGAGGGTCTCTGCAGCCTTCTATAGGCTTGTGACAGGCAGATTGCCAAGGTTCTCTGTGGCATGCTTCTGACACTTTATGAGTCTGTGGCTTTTCTTGCAAAAGGGCTTCTTTAACCTGATATGAGTGGTTGACTTTCTAAATGACTGTACCAAACACCCCCTCCCTTGAGGACTCTCTCACTGGCCGCGTGGGTGGACCGTGTAACTAACCTGTCCAAGTCTTGGCGCAGGGCGGCCCCCTCCTCATCCTTTCTCAGCATGGCGGCCTGGCACTCGGCAAGGTGCTTGCTGGTGCAGCTCAGCTTCTCCGCCGCATCGGCCTGGGCAGCCTGGAACAGGACAGCAGGGAGAAGACGCTCGGTTGCGGAGGCCCATGCAAGATGCCATCAAGTGACTGGCATGCTCCCCACCCCACCTGACTGGCGCACTTCTAACAGGAGGGGCTTTTGTCTGTTTTTAAGTTCAAGAGACCATGAACTAGTATGTGTGTGGAGTATGACAGACTCCCATTTGTAATTATGTCCCTCAAGCATCAGCTGCAACCGGTTGTGGTGGCTGGAGGGGCAGCAGGTATCAGAATCTCCAGGGTGGGGGTAGAGGTGGGATGGCAGGGTATAGGAGTCACTGAAAAAAGTCACTGCCCTGAAGACGGGTTTCAGTCCCACCCCTGCTCTGGCTCACGTCAGAAATACTGATTTGGAGAACATCTGCAGAGGGGGATGACTTATTTCCTTTCCATAAGACACAGGGGCAGTGAAAAACACACTTGACAGCTCTAGCCAGGTGTCCAGGGAGTGGAAGAGCCATGACACAGACTCAGGTTGTCTGCAAAGGTTGAGCTGACGGCAGCTTTAGCCAGGGCACTGGAACTCCTGCAGGGAGGCCTCTCCAATGGTCCAATGAAAGCCAAGCCACATTCCCTTCCTCGACAGGCCCACACCCTGGGAGAGGAATGACCAGGCGAACGATGGGCCGGCCGCTGCTCAGGGCTCACAGGAGCACCGCCCCTGGGCCTCAGGGGCCAGGCTTACCTTCAGCTTCCCCACAGCCTCCTCAGCGGCCTGTAGCTGCCGACCTTGCTCCTCCAACTGGCCCCTGAGGCTCCTGCATTCTTCACTGGAGGTCTGGAGAGGATGAGAAAGGGATCAGAAAAGTGGGGTCCTTGTTCTGAGACTCCCTCGGCCCCATTCCCCCCAAATGGGTGAAAACAAGCTACCTCTCTCTTTTTCTCCCAAACTCAATAAACTTTGGGCTTCCCTGGTAACACAATCCCGTCAAGCCAAGAGACTTAGCTTGGCCCCCAAACTTAGAGTTTCATTTCTGCCAAGGAAAGCGTGGAGTATGAGCCACATGGAACTGCAAGGGGTGGGGTGACACAAGGTGGGAGGCACATCTGTGGGAACGCAGTAGTTGCCTAAGAGAGAGGTCAGGAGTGGTCTGAGTGCACAGACCCAGAAGCAGACAGACACATCAGAAGCCAAAGCCCCGTAGACGTCTGCCTGTGTCCTCACTCTTAACCCTTTTTCTCTGCAGTTCAAGACACACGGTAAACACTGTTCTCATAAGCTTGTCTATCCCAAGGGCTCTGTGAAAATGAATTGAGTTGGTTTCCTACAACTGCTCTGCTATCAGGAGGCACCTGAAGGGACAGAGAATCCAGGGACAGGACTTGAGGCAGTCAGGAACTCACATGCCAAAAGGGGCTGGACAAGTACATAAACGAGTGCAAGGAAAATAGCAGAGGATGCACGCTTCCTTAAAGTGGGCAGTCCCCACCCAGCTCCTGCTGACTGCTGCCACGTAGGAATGAGAGCACAGGCTTTAGGAACTCCCAAGATTTCAAAAGAAGTCCAAAAACGGAATCTATAAACACCCTGCTCTTGAAATGTTGGCTACTAAGTTAAAAAAAAATTCTGTGTGGGCCAAACTTGTCTGTAATGGCCTTAAATTTAGACGTCTGGGTTAAAGCATCCCTCTCCAATGCTGTGTCCCTAACATGTTCCTGCAGGGAGAAGGATGCTGTGAGCTATGACACCTGGACGAGACCATGTTGGCTTGGGCCCCCCAGGACATTCTTGGGCCCTCATGTGCCACCTGGCCGAAGGTGCATCCCAACCATTCATGGACCCACCAGGCCCTGCCGCAGGAGACAGGTGCAGCTCAGACGGTCAAGGTGAGGGTTACCTTAAGTCTGCTCTGGTAGTCCATGATCTCGGTGCTCAGCTGGAACTTGAGGGTGTCGAGCTCCTGGCGTGCAGTCTCCCGGATGCTCTGGGCCTGCTGCTCGGCCTGGGCCAGCTGGGCCTGCAGGCCAGGCAGTGAGCCAGCTGCCTCCTCAGCTGCCTTCAGCTTCCCCTGCAAGCTCTCCTTCTCTCGCCGCAGCCCTGCCACTTGGTGTTCCAGGCCCTCCAGCTCCTTGGAGGATGCCTCTTTGGCATCCTGGAGCTCTTGCATGGCGTGGGCCAGCGCCCCCTCCACCGGCTCTTTCTCCGCGGTCAGCGTGCAGACCTGGATGCCGAGCTCGGCCATATCCGTGTTGGCCCGGTGCGGCTGCTTCTGCAACTCAGCATGTTCTAGCTGAGCCTCCTCGGAGCCGCCTTTTGCCTGGGACAGCTCCTCCCACACTACTTGGAGCTCCTCCTCCCTCCGCTGGGCCTCTCCGGCCCTCTCCTCCTGCAGTGCCCCTTCACGCTCCGAGCACTGCAGCAGCTCCTGGACGTGGGCCCTGTTGAGGGCTTTGTTCTGCTCCTTCAGTTGCTGCACGAGGGCCTTGTGCTCCCTCAGAGCGGCCTCGGCCACGCTCAGCTGGCTCTGCACCTTCTCCCGGTCACCCAGGGCTGCCTGCAGCTTGGCCTGGAGGTCCAGCACCCCAGCCTGCAGTCTCTGGGCCTCCCCCTGCTGGCTCTCCAGCTGCGCCTGAGACAGGGCCAGCTGGGCTGCTAGCTCCTGGGACGCGTGGTCTTGAGGTGTGCTGGACCCCTGCTGGCTTTTGTCTGCCGTGAGGGTCTCGATCAGCTGAGTCTGCTGGCGGCACCGGTCCTCAAGCGCTCTGAGCTCCCCCGCCCGGGCCTCTGCTAGCTGCCGGCACTGCTCCACCTGCTCCCGCAGCTGTTGGCATTCGGCCTCCTTGCTTTGCAGGGCAGCCTCCTTCTCAGCCACATGGGCCCTCATGGTCTCCTTGGCCTTCTTCACAGCCAGGAGGCTTGCCTCCATCTGGTCTCCCATGCGCCGGATGCTGGCCTGCTCTGACTGCAGGGAGGCCAGGGAGCCCTGGATGGCCGCCTCGCGCTGCTGCAGCGCTTGATAGTCAGCCTGCAGGGCCTGAAGCTTATCCTCCAACAGCTGGTTGCGCTCCACCACATTCTGCAGCTCCTTCTCCAGCTCCCTGTTGGCCTGCTGGAGCTTCTTCTCCTGGCCGGCCCCTTGCATCCTGGGATCGTCCACCTGTTCCTCCCACGGGCCCCGCGGCTCCTCCTCCAGCTTCTCCTCCAGCTTCTCACAGGCCTGCTGCAGGGTGGAGCTCAGAGCCTCGCGCTCCTCAGCCGCCACGGGCAGCTCTGGGCCGGACTGCGCAGCGAGTCGCTCCAGCGCCCCCACCCTCTGGCTGAGGCGGTCTTTGTCCTGGATGAGCTGCTTCCTCTGCTCCTCCAGGTCACTCACGTGCTGGCTCACCTGGGCCAGCTGGGTCTCCAGGAGCTGCAGCTGCCGCGTCAGGGACCTGGCCTCCTGCTCCAGCAGCTCCTTCTCCTCCTGCCGCCGCTGCTCCTGCCGCCGCCCCTCCGCGAGCTCGTCCTCCAGGGAGCTCAAGTGGGCCAACGACTCCTGCAGCTGACGCTGGAGCTGGGCTGCCTCCTGCCCCTTCCTGGACAGCTCTTCCTGGAGCGGGGCCATCTCCTCCACCAGGCGCTCCAGGCTGGCCCGGGCCTCCTCCTTCAGCTGCAGCTCTTTGGCCAGCTGCTCCAGCTGGGTGCTCTGCTGCCTGTTGAGCTCCTGGACCCAGGTGCTCTCCCTTTCCAGGAGCTTCTCCCCCAGCTCCTGAGTCTCCAGGGGCGAGTCACTGGGGATGCGCTTTTGCCGCCCCTTTGCATCCAGTGCCACGTCAGCCTTCTGCTCGGCTGCACCCAGCTGGTCTGGGACATCAGCTGAGCGCTGGTCCTTCCTGCCCAGGGAGTCACGTGTGGCCTCGAGCTCCCGAGCCAGGGGCTGCAGTAGGGACTCCAGCCGCCGCAGGGCTGAGCGGTAATCCTCCTCCTTCTCCGAGGCCCCCAGCTCCAGGGCCTGCAGGCACATCTGCAGCTCCTTCACAGTGTTCTGTGTGGCCTGGGTGACTTCCCACTGCTTCCGGAGCGCGGCCACCATACCGGCGAGGCGAAGGTTGTCCTCGGCGGCGGCGCGGCCCCTCTCTCTCTCTGCCTGCAGCTGCTCTCCACGCAGGCTGACGGCCGCCCTCAGCTCCTCGTTCTCTCGGTCCCGCTGCTGCATCTGCTCCTTCAGCTGCTTCTCCCGCACCTCCAGCTGGTCCAGCTCCAGCCGCAACTCGTCAAAGCCCTCCAGTGCCTCGTGGTTTAAGGGGTTGCTCAGGTCAAGGTGGGAGGCCATCTCCTGAGTCTGGGGAGGAAACACGAAAAACAGGTGGCTTGGGGATGAAGCTACATGGCTGCTTGGCAAAACTTTAGAATTTAATGAGAACAGAAGTAAAAATACAGCAATTACATGACCTAAGGTTAGTCTATCGAGCTATTCAAAGGACCAGAACCCCTTTGCTCAAAGCATCTGCCAGAGGAGGTCAGTAGCACATCCTAAAATATGATGCAACGTCACACGTGTGAGCTCCACTGAGACTCAGAACTTGCCTTTCCCATTCAGCCTCCTGTAGCTTTGGTAACATAATGGATGCTGGTTCTTAGGGAAATGATGTTATATGTAAACTACTGCTTACCCACTGCACTGCACCCACAATTCCTGTTGCAATTAAATCACAAAATAGGGTAAAAATGCTACTCTTAATGCTTCTTATACTGATTCGTCTTATATTGCTTTGCTGATTAATTTCAGTGTTCTTTCCCATTAAACTATATGATACATTCACATTTCTAACAAAATTAATGAAACTGACCTGACGCACTAACGTTTACTGAGCACTAGCCTGTGCCAAGCCCTTAAGCACTGTGCGTGTGTGCCCTCATTTACTCCCTACAACCACCTTTCAGGCTAGTATGAGATTTTACAGATGAGAGAGGTCAAGTTTCGACAGGGTAGGTCACCTTCCCAGGGTCACACAGGGGGCGAGTGACAGTCAGGATTTGACCTTGCCACTTTTAACCAGAGTGCCAAACCACTTCTTCTGAAACACTTTAAAAAGCTTTTAAAAGAATTTATTTTTTAAAAGGCCTAAATTCCTTTTGGTTGTAAAAACCTGGACTCGAGGAAACAGTGGGTAGGACTGAGGGGTTATATCGCTTGGGCTGGAACACCAGGCGTCTGAGAACATCCCCCTGAGCTGGGAGGGGCAAGAACATGCCCTGGTTGACATAACAGAGAGCGAGTCCCCAGCCTTCTCGGCATTACCTGCAGGTAGCTGCTCACCAAACTGCTCATGCTGGAGCTTCGGCTGGGGGGTCTCCATAGGTAAGCAGAAGAGCCAGTGCCCAGGGTCCTCCTGTTGGGCCACAAAACAGACATGCCTGCATCAGAGCAGGAAACACACACACACACACTCAAACACACACACAGTTGGGGAGGCCTTGGTTGTCACTAGGCAACCAGGTGGTGGTAGGGGCAGTGCCCTCCCAGGTCCAGTAAGAGGGCAAAGTCCAACAATTTCCACCAAAGCACACATTCAGGTTGGTCGTAGCAGCTGGACCCCGCTGTTGAAGTCGAAGCATGATGGCTTTGCTCTCACTGCCAAAAAAGAACGAAGTGAACATAGTATTTCCCAGTTTTTAGTTTAAGTTTTCCTAGAACCTTCGATGCCAGCCATAACTTGTCTACCAGGGAGGAACCAGCAACAGTTAATCTGGTAAATAAAGGTCACGCTGTGCTTCGGGCCTTGAGGTCACTGCTTTACGTTATGTTACACGAGTAATGTGGCTGGAAGACCTCTTCTGGTTCACACTGGACATTTCCCTCACTGCAGAAAGTTCTATTTGATGGCACTAGTCATTGCGAACGAAACACACTTTTACTTAATGACCAGAATCTTCTCCTTAATCTACAATTACTGCATTTTAAACCTTGTTAGTGTCCACAACCCAACAACTGCACTTCTCAGTACTACCTGAAAGACAGTCACATATGTGCATAAGGTGACGTGTGGGGATGCTCTTGGCAGCACCGTCATGGTGGAAAAAGCAGAACCTTTCTAACTCCGCATCACTAGAGAAACAGATAAACTGTTTACTCACACAATGGAATACTCTATGCCACAGGTTGGCAATCTTTTCTGTAAAGGGCCAGAGAGTGAATATTTCGGTTTGCAAACCTTATGGGTTCTGTCACAATTCAACTCTGCCACTGTAGCATGAAAGCAGCCATAGACAATAGGTAAATGAAGGTGTGTTACACACTGCCCTGTGGGCCATGGTTTGCCAGCCCTACTCCACATCTATAGAACTCCCTGTACAAACACAGATAAAAATCTCAAAAACAATGTGGAATGAAAAAAGCAACCTGCAAAAGTAAAGCCACCTCATGATTCAATCAGTGTAGCAAATTTAAAAAATATATATAAAATACAACTATACATACGTAATATTTACGGGCACATGTAGTGAAACACAGAAATATTTGGGAATGACATGCATCAACTACAGGGTTGTAATTACTTCTAGAAAGGGAGAAAAGGAGAAAGGACGGCCGCGGGGTGGGGCTTTATTTGGATCTATAATATTTTATTTCTTAAAAAAAAAAAAAAGGTATCAGACATAACAAAAAAATCCCACAAGAACCAGCTTGAAGGGACTTTGGCCAAATATAAGACACCTTAAGCTTTGAAATAATCACAGTGACAGAATATAACCTATTGAATAAAATAAGAATCCACGAGTCAATGCTGCTGTAAATGAATAAATAGATGGGGAAGAAGGAAAAGATCTTCCTTACAATAGAATGCCAACTATTAATGTAGAAGGAATGATGGAGTCAGAAAATTACTCTGGTAACCATGATAGTAATTGATTCAGGAAAGATTTACCGGACGCTAAAACTAACAGGAGGGAGATTTAAAAGAAACAGGATAAAAACCTAGTCTCAAAATGTCTTCCCATAAGATACATATTAATTACAAACAGAGAAACAGTAACTTTAGGAGAAACCTGGCTAACACCACCTTAACCAAATGATCATGGTTAACCTTGCAAGTAATGAAACAAACCAACATCCTGCGTCTCTGGGTACAACATGCTGAGGACACAACACCTGGGGTATTTCCGCCAAAAATGCTTAATCTGAATCCAATAATGAGAAAACACTAGACAAACTCAAATTAAGGAACATTTTACAAAATAATTGGCCTGTACTTTTCAAAAATGTCTGTGCAAAGAGGAGAAACTGTTCCAAATGAACAAGGACTAGAGAGACCCAACAATTCACTGACATGTGACCCTGGATTGGCTCCTGGATTATAAAAGACATGTCTGGCATAATTCTTAAAATTTGAACACAGTCTGTAGATTAGACAGCAGTATTGTATCAATGTTCTGTGATTTTAACAATTGTACTGAGGTTATATAGATGTCTCCGACTTTAGGAAAGGATGTCCCTGATTTTAGGAAATATACGATGAAGTACTTAGGAGTAAAGGGGAATCAGGGTCTGTAACTTATTCTCAAATGATGCAGGAAATAAACCAACATGTTTACATAAAGATAAAGTATGATAAGAATTCCCTGGCAGTCCAGTGGTTAAGACTCCACGCTTCCACTGCAGGAGGCGCAGGTTCGATCCCTGGTTAGGGAACTAAGATCCCACATGCCATGCGGCACGGCCGGAAAAAAAAAAAGAGAGAGAGAGAGAAAGAATGATTAAAACGTTTGTAGTAAAATACTGATAACTGGGGAATCGAAGTGAATGAGTACTGTGTACTATTTTTACAACTTTTCTGTAAGTCTGAAATGATTTTAAAATTGAACAGTTCTAAAAATGACATGAAGTAAACATGGCAAAAATGTTAGCTCTTAAATCCTGGTGGTTGGCAAATGGGTTCCATTATAGTCAGTATTTTTTCCTCCATAGAAAGAATTCCCTAATAAGAAATACAAAAATTGGAAAAAACAAACAAACCACCACCTTATTAACAGAAAGCAAAACAAAACAAAGAATGCTGGACTTGAGTTTAACTCAAGTCTAGTACCCTGGCCCTGGCCCTGCTGCCTGCCAGCTGTGTGACTCTGGGCAAATCCCTCCAATTCTCTGAGCCTGTTTCCTCAGCACCTTGCTCCTGGAACGGTTGTGAGGTTGCAGTTGGACGGTGTGTGAGTGCCGTACTGGTGTAAGAAAAGAAAACACAGCAAAGCAACCTTTCCAGCAACCCTTACATGGACAAGCCTTCGCTCCCTCTCTTACTGGCCTCCATGATAACTGTATCTATGAGAACACATCGGGGAAAAGCCCACTTGCTCCCCCCTCGCTCCCACACCAAGTCCCTTAACACATCTGAAAACCTTGGGTTTCACATATGCGTCTCCACTGACTCATGCTGCCTGGCCAGTTAGGTTAGTTTAAGGTTGGAGCCTCCAGATGCTATTGTTAGTCACGATTCAACCAAGTCTGTAAAATTAGCAAGCGTAAGAGTTGCAAGGCTACAGGTAATTTACTGCACGAGCAAAACTGCTTTGAGTAGCCTGGTGGCAAGCTTCAAAACTTCAAACATCTCTTTCCCCTCTTTTCAACCAAGCAGTTAATTCTTCAAGGTACCTGGCAAACGTCGGCCAGGCAGCATCCAGGTCATAGCCCCTCGATGCCAGGTCAAACTGGATGTCGGTCAGCTCGTAGAGTTGGCCCACGATGTCAGAGCTCAGCTTTGGCTTCAGAAAGGGGCTCCTTGCGTAGTACCAGTCACTGCAGGGAAACACAAAAAGGGGTCAAGGACAGGAGTACATAAAGAAAGGGAAGAGTGCATTTCATCAGTCCTCCCAGTAAGGCTCTGCCTCATCAAATTCCAACTCAGATGACTAACTTAATTAAAGACAGACACATACACCCTAATTTGATTTTCACTGTAGGAGCACATAACTCTCAAATAAGCTTGCTCTTCTTCAGGGAAATTACTGAAATGAATTAGATGCTTATTTGTTTATTATTTATATCATACCTATTTCCAAATGAATGCGAGAAACCTTAAATCTGAATTACTGTCCAAGAAAGGGCAGTTGTAGGGGGAAGAACACTTCTTTTTTAAAAGAAAATCTTGTCTTCTATCCCCTCCAGAGAACTCAATACAGGACACTGAACTCACTGCTAATTTCTGTCCAGACACCAATATAAAAGCCAAGGAACAAAACATCTCCATTTTGAAGTGGTAGTTGTTTCACTTCACATGAAGCAATAAGAATTAAAAAGACAACACTGATGAGTTTAATGAGCTACTTGGCTGATATCCGTGAACTGGGATACACTGGAAGTCAAGCTGTTTATGACAGTTTTCACCAAAAATTACAACAAAATAACCTTCAAATCAAATGTGCAAAGGTTCTCAACTCACATGCATTCACAAAGCCTGGCACATACAAGAGAAATACACATTTATGCAAATCAATCTTAAAGGTGACAAAATGAAACAAAATATTCCCCCCCAATGGTTTTTCTTTTATTCAGAAGTATTTCTTTTAATTAACTGGAAGAACACTCCAGAGGTAGAGGGGAGGCAGAGCTGGAAAACGGGTGCCGGGCGAGCCAAAGAGGTTCAGCTGATTGGCAGCTGACCTGCGGCTCCTAATCTGACACCCTCTCCCCGCCTTACACGCTCAACCCCACCTCTCCCTCCTCCTTCCCCTCCTGCTGAGGCTTCAGCACTAGGGGCACAAAGGCTCCCAACCTGGTCACCCATCACAATCTCCAGGGAGCCCAGACCCATGGGGCGGGTGCTGACTCAGTGTCTCAGGTGAGGCCCCAGGCTCGTTGGTGTTAAAAACCCCACAGGTGATTCTGCTGAGAGGCCAAGGCTGCAACCCACTGGTCCAGGGTGACCAGTGGGGTCTGCCCATTAGTGCCAGCACCAAGGACCTGCCATCCACCAGAGGAAACTACCTGGCATTAGTTCAGAGACCTAAACCCAAGCTCCTGCTTTCTGCCTCAGCATCAGTGGGGCCCAGAGAAAGGCATTTGGCCTCTCTGAGCCTCACTTTCCTCACCTGTGAAAGCTCAGTGCTACCTGCCCAATGTGCGCCAAGGACTGTGGTAGGGAAGGGGAGAGGAGGATGACAGGTGGAGGTCCCTGCTCGTGCCAGGGTGCGACACAGACAGGCACTGCTGCTGCGGTTGTCATTATTACTGTTTAGTTTATCACATTTATTTGAGGTCTTCTGAACTTGTTTCAGAGACCTTATACACTTTAATACATGCTGAAAAGTGCTGAAAAATTGTTCACTGCAAAAACAATAATTTAAAAAGAAAAATATACATAATCCTATCCTTTATCAAATCATGTTCTCATATACTTTTTTTAAAATAGATCTTTATTGGAGTATAATTGCTTCACAATACTGTTAGTTTCTGTTGCACAGTAAAGCAAATCAACCATATGCATACATATGTCCCCATATCCCCTCTCACTTGAGCCTCCCTCCCATCCTCCCTATCCCACCCCTCTAGGGACATCGCAAAGCACGGAGCCGATCTCCCTGTTCTATGCGGCTGCTTCCCACCAGCCAACTATTTTACATTCGGTAGTGTGTATATGTCGATACTACTCTCACTTCGCCCCAGCTTCACCCTCCCACCCCATGTCCTCAAGTCCATTTTCTATGTCTACCTCTTTATTCCTGCCCTGCAACTAGGTTCATAAGTACCATTTTTTTTTTTTTAAGATTCCATATATATGCGTTAGCATACGGTATTTGTTTTTCTCTTTCTTACTTCACTCTGTATGACAGACTCTAGGTCCATCCACCTCACTACAAATAACTCAATTTTGTTTCTTTTTATGGCTGAGAAATATCCGTTGTATATATGTGCCACATCTTCCTTATCTATTCATCTGTCGATGGACATTTAGGTTGGTTCCAAGTCTTGGCTATTGTAAATAGTGCTGCAATGAACACTGTGGTACATGTCTCTTTTTGAATTATGGTTTTCTCCAGGTATATGCCCAGTAGTGGCATTGCTGGGTCATATGGTAGTTCTATTTTCAGTTTTTTAAGGAACCTCCATACTGTTTTCCATAGTGGTTATATCAATTTACATTCACACCAACAGTGCAGGAGGGTTCCCTTTTCACCACACCCTTTCCAGGATTTATTGTTTCTAGATTTTTTGATAATGGCCATTCTAACCGGCGTGAGGGGATACCTCATTGTAGTTTTCATTTGCATTTCTCTAATAATTAGTGATGTTGAGCATCTTTTCATGTGCCTCTTGGCCATCTGTATGTCTTCCTTGGTGAAATGTCTATTTAGGTCTTCTGCCCATTTTTGGATTGGGTTGTTTGTTTTTTTGATATTGAGCTCCATGAGCTGTTTGTATATTTTGGAGATTAATCCTTTGTCCGTTGTTTCATTTGCAAATATTTTCTCCCATTCTGAGGGTTGTCTTCTCGTCTTGTTTATGGTTTCCTTTGCTGTGCAAAAGATTTTAAGGTTAATTAAGTCCCATTTGTTTATTTTTGTTTTTATTTCCATTACTCTAGGAGGTGGGTCAAAAAAGATCTTGCTGTGGTTTATGTCAACAAGTGTTTTTCCTATGTTTTCCTCTAAGAGTTTTATAGTGCCTGGTCTTACATTTAAGTCTTTAATCCATTTGGAGTTTATTTTTGTGTATGGTGTTAGGGAGTGTTCTAATTTCATTCTTTTACATTAGCTGTCCAGTTTTCTCAGCACCACTTATTAAAGAGGCTGTCTTTTCTCCATTGTATGTTCTTGCCTCCTTTGTCATAAATTAGGTGCCCATATGAGCGTGGGTTTATCTCTGGGCTACCTATCCTGTACCATTGATCTATATTCTGTTTTTGTGCCAGTACCGTACTGTCTTGATTACTGTAGCTTTGTGGTATAGTTTGAAGTCGGGGAGCCTGATTCCTCCAGCTCCGTTTTTCTTTCTCAAGATTGCTTTGGCTATTCAGGGTCTTTTGTGTTTCCATACGAATTGTAAAATTTTTTGTTCTAATTCTGTGAAGAATGCCACTGGTAGTTTGATAGGGATTGCACTGAATCTGTAGATTGCTTTGGGTAGTATAGTCATTTTCACAATATTGATTCTTCCAATCCAAGAACATGGTATATTCCATCTGTTTATGTCATCTTTGACTTCTTTCATCAGTGTTTTATAGTTTTCTGAGTACAAGTCTTTTGCCTCCTTAAGTAGGTTTTTTCCTAGGTATTTTATTCTTTTTGTTGCAATGGTAAGTGGGAGTGTTTCCTTAATTTCTCTTTCTGATTTTTCGTTGTTGGTGTATAGGAATGCCAGAGATTTCTGTGCATTAATTTTGTATCCTGCTACTTTACCAAATTCATTGATTAGCTCTAGTAGTTTTCTGGTGGCATCTTTAGGATTTTCTATGTATAGTATCATGTCATCAGCAAACAGTGACAGTTTTACTACTTCTTTTCCAATTTGGATTCCTTTTATTTCTTTTTCTTCTCTGATTGCTGTGGCTAGGACTTCCAAAACTATGTTGAATAACAGTGGTGAGAGTGGACATCCTTGTCTTGTTCCTGATCTTAGAGGAAATGCTTTCAGTTTTTCACCATTGAGTATGATGCTTGCTGTGGGTTTGTCATATATGGCCTTTATTATGTTGAGTTAGGTTCCCTCTATGCCCATTTTCTGGAGGGTTTTTATCATAAATGGGTGTTGAATTTTGTCAAAAGCTTTTTCTGCATCTATTGAGATGATCATATGGTTTTTATTCCTTGATTTGTTAATGTGGTGTATCACATTGACTGGTTTGCGTATACTGAAGAATCCTTGCATCCCTGGGATAAATCTCACTTGATCGTGGTGTATGATCCTTTTAATGTGCTGTTGGATTCTGTTTCCTAGTATTTGGTTCAGGATTTTTGCATCTATGTTCATCAGTGATATTGGTCTATAATTTTCTTTTTTTGCGATATCTTTTTCTGGTTTTGGTATCAGGGTGATGGTGGCTTCATAGAATGAATTTGGGAGTGTTTCTCCCCCTGCAATTTTTTTGAAGAGTCTGAGAAGGATCGGTGTTAGCTCTTTTCTAAATGTTTGATAGCATTTGCCTGTGAAGCCATCTGGTCCTGGACCTTTGTTTGTTGGAAGATTTTTAATTATGGTTTCAATTTCATTACTTGTGATAGGTTTGTTTATATTTTCTAATTCTTCCTGGTTCAGTCTTGGAAAATTGTACCTTTCCAAGAATTTGTCCATTTCTTCGTGGTTGTCCATTTTATTGGCATATAGTTGTTTCTGGTAGTCTCTTATAATCCTTTGTGTTTCTGCAGTGTCAGCTGTGATTTCTCCTTTTTCATTTTTAATTTTATTGATTTGCGACCTCTCCCTTTTTTTCTTGATGAGTCTGGCTAAGGGTTTATCAATTTTGTTTATCTTCTCAAAGAACCAGCTTTTACTTTTATTTTATTTTATTTTTTTTAAATTTCACCATGACCAGTACAGTGGTTCTTTTTTTTTTTTTAATAAATTTATTTATTTATTTATTTTTGCCTGTGTTGGGTCTTCGTTTTTTTGCGAGGGCTTTCTCCAGTTGCAGCGAGTGGGGGGCCACTCTTCATCGCGGTGCGCGGGCCTCTCATTGTCGCAGCCTCTCCCGTTGCGGAGCACAGGCTCCAGACGCACAGGCTCAGTAGTTGTGGCTCACGGGCTTAGTTGCTCCGCGGCATGTGGGATCTTCCCAAACCAGGGCTCGAACCCGTGTCCCCTGCATTGGCAGGCAGATTCTCAACCACTACGCCACCAGGGAAGCCCCAGCTTTTACTTTTATTGATCTTTGCTATTGTTTTCTTTGTTTCTATTTATTTCTGCTCTGATCTTTATGATTTCCTTCCTTCTACTGACTTTGGGTTTTCTTCATTCTTCTTTCTCTAGTTGTTTTAAGTGTAGGGTTAGATTGTTTATTTGATATTTTTCTTGTTTCTTGAGGTGACACTGTATTGCTATAAACTTCCCTCTTAGAACGGCTTTTGCTGCATCCCATAGATTTTGGGTCATTGTGTTTTCATTGTCATTTGTTTCTATGTATTTTTTAATTTCTTCTTTGATTTCTTCAGTGATGTCTTGGTTATTTAGCACTGCACTGTTCAGCCTCCATGTATTTGTGTTTTTTCCAGTTTTTTTCCTGTAATTCATTTCCAATCTCATAGCATTGTGGTCAGAAAAGATGCTTGATACAATTTCAATTTTCTTAAATTTTCTGAGGCTCGATTTCTGCCCCAAGATGTGATCTATCCTGGAGAATGTTCCATGTGCACTTGAGAAGAAAGTATATTCTGCCACTTTTGGGTGGAATGTTCTATAAATATTAATTAGATCTATCTGGTCTTTTGTGCCATTTAAAGCTTATGTTTCCTTATTTATTTTCTGTCTGGATGATCTGTCCATTGGTGTAAGTGGGGTGTTAAAGTCCCCTACTATTATTGTGTTACTGTCGATTTCTCCTTTCATGGTTTTTAGCATTTGCCTTATGTATTGAGGTGCTCCTATGTTGGGTGTATAAACATTTATAATTGTTATATCTTCTTCTTGGATTGATCCCTTGATCATTATGTTGTGTCCTTCCTTGTCTCTTGTAACATTCTTCATTTGAAAGTCTATTTTATCTGATATGAGTATTGTTGCTCCAGCTTTCTTTTGATTTCCATCTGCATGGAATATCTTTTTCCATCCCCTCACTTTCAGTCTGTATGTGTCCCTAGGTCTGAAGTGGGTCTCTTGTAGACAGCATATATATGGGTCTTGTTTTTGAATCCATTCAGCCAGTCTGTGTCTTTTGGTTGGGGCATTTAATCCATTTACATTATCGATATGTATGTTCCTATTACCATTTTCTTAATTGTTTTGGGTTTGTTTTTGTGGGCCTTTTTCTTCTCTTGTGTTTCCCGCTTAGAGAAGTTTCTTTAGCATTTGTTATAGAGCTGGTTTGGTGGTGCTGAATTCTCTTAGCTTTTGCTTGTCTGAAAAGCTTTTGACTTCGGCATCGTATCTGAATGAGATCCTTGCTGGGTAGAGTAATCTTGGTTGTAGGTTTTTCTCTTTCATCACTTTAAGTATATCCTGCCACTCCCTTCTGGCTTGCAGAGTTTCTGCTGAAAAATCAGCTGATAACCTTATGGGGATTCCTTTGTATGTTATTTTTTGTTTTTCCCTGCTGCTTTTAATATTTTTTCTTTGAATTTAATTTTTGTTAGTTTGATTAATATGTGTCTTGGTGTGTTTTTCCTAGGGTTTATCCTGTATGGGACTCTCTGTGCTTCCTGGACTTGGGTGACTATTTCCTTTCCCATGTTAGGGAAGTTTTCAACTATAATCTCTTCAAATATTTTCTCATACCCTTTTCCTCTTCTTCTTCTAGGACCCCTATAATTTGAATGCTGGTGCTCTTAGTTTTGTCCCAGAGGTCTCTGAGATTGCCTTCAATTCTTTTCATTCTTTTTTCTTTATTCTGCTCCTCAGCAGCTATTTCCACCATTTTGTCTTTCAGCTCACTTATTCGTTCTTCTGCCTCAGTTATTCTGTTATTGATTCCTTCTAGTGTATTTTTAATTTCAGTTATTGTGTTGTTCATCTCTGTTTGCTCTTTAGTTCTTCTAGGTCTTTGTTAAATACTTCTTGTATTTTCTCAATCCATGCCTCCATTCTATTTCCGAGATTCTGGATCATCTTTACTCTCATTACCCTGAATTCTTTTTCAGGTAGATTGCCTATTTCCTCTTCATTTATTTGGTCTTGTAGGTTTTTGCCTTGCTCCTTCATTTGTGACATATTTTTTTGCCATCTCATTTTCCTTTTTTTTTTTTTAATGAGTGGGATTGTGTTCCTGTCTTACTGGTTGTTTGGCCTGAGGCTTCTAACACTAGGGTTTGTAGGCTATTGGGTAGTGCTGGGTCTTGGTGCTGAGATGAGGAGCTCCGTGAGACCTCACTCCAAAGAATATTCCCTGGGGTCTGAGGTTCTGTTAGTCCAGTGGTTCAGACTTGGAGCTCCCACCGCAGGAGCTTCGGCCCAACCCTGGGCTCATGAACCAAGATCCCGCAAGCTGCCTGGGGCAGCAGGAAAAGAAAGAAACGTACAACAATAACAAAGTAAAAAATAAAATTAGACCAGGAAACTAACAGATATGCTAGGAAGAATATAAAAATAAAAATATAGATGAATCAACAACCAGAAGGTACATTACTACCACAATAGTAAAAAAGAGGAGGAGGGAAAAGAAAAAAAATAAATAAAAATTTAAAAAACGGGGGGAAACGGCCTTGCCTGTGGAGGGTGGGGCCTAAGCAAGGGTGAGGTTTGGGTGGTGGGCGGGGCCAATGCTCAGGACCCACAGGGCTGGAAAACACCCTGGGGGCTGTGGGGTGTGGGGCTTAGGCTCAAGGAACAGAAGGGGCCCAGGCGTGCTCCCCACCCCTGGTCTCAGAGGGCAGGGGACCTCACCTGGGAGCCCAGCGGGCTTCCTGGACACCCAGTGGGCTTCCTGGACTCAAGTGGGCAGGGAAAATGTCCTCCGCTCCTCCGGGGTGGCCCCTCCCACCTGCCTCTCCTGATCTCCCCGGCCTCCCTCCTATGCCCCCAAGGACCCACACGGCCTAGAGGGGGCCTTGGAGGGCAGGGGATCGGCTTGGGAACTCAGAAGGCTCCCCAGCCCGAGTGGGCCAGGCGATCGCCCTCCACTCCTCTCCCGCTCTTCCCGGAGAGTCCCTCCTGCCTACCTCTCCTGATCTCCCTGGCCTCAGGCGCACTGATCCTGTCTGGCCTCCACTTCTCCTCCCCCTTCAGTCCCCCTACGTCCTACCGGTTCACTCTGGGGTTTCCTCCCGTCTCTTTGGGCATCAGAGTCCCCCACCAGCGGCCGGCAGGTGCCCTAGTTGTGGGGAGACGCTAACTCTGCATCTTCCCACACCGTCCTCTTGACTCCGCCTCCCCATGTTCTCATATACTTTCTAATTCTTTTATATATTTTTTGTAATTTCATTGTTGCCATTAGGATAGGTAAGATTTGCATTCTTTTTCATTATTATATTGTTATTTTCCTTGTTGCTATATAGACTTCCTTATTGCAATTTTATTTATTTATTTATTTGGCAGGCAAAGAGTGAGTTTATTAGCATAGGAAACTTGTGAGAGATACAAGTGGGCAGGCAAGGCAGCGCAGCGGCCCCAAGAACAGAGTAGGCTACATTCTTATAATCCAAGAAAAAGTGGGGAGGGGAGAAGACCACCTCCTCCTCACTCTTGGGCAGCCGTCAAGACTTACATAATTAGTTCCTCCTTTAACCCTATACAGTCTAACCTGGACTGTCATGGCGCTACTTAAATCATATGTATATTAGCAAAAGGGTGGTAATGTATACTAAAATATGGTAATTCATCTCAGGTTTTGGTATACCTTACTGTAATTTTAAATGATGCCTTGCTATGCCATTTAAAATAATTTGCTGTAATTTTTAAAAATAAATTTATTTATTTATTTATTTATTATGTTTTCTTTTTGGTTGCACTGGGTCTTTGTTGCTGTGCACGGCTTTCTCTAGTTGCGGCGAGTAGGGGCTACTCTTCGTTGTGGTGCACGAGCTTGTCATTGCAGTGGCTTCTCTTATTGTGGAGCATGGGCTCTACGCATGCAGGCTTCAGTAGTTGTGGCTTGTGAGCTCTAGAGCGCAGGTTCAGTAGTTGTGGCACACAGGCTTAGCTGCTCTGCGGCATGTGGGATCTTCCCAGACAAAGACTCGAACCCGTGTCCCCTGAATTGGCAGGCAGATTCTTAACCATTGTGCCACCAGGGAAGCCCTAATTTGCTGTAATTTAACAGCCCCCCATCATTGGACATTGATGGCTTCCATCTTGTGTATTAAAAGTAGCATCACCATTTTTTTTTTAACTGAAGTCTAGTTGATTTACAATATTGTGTTAGTTTCAGGTGTACAGCAAAGTGATTTGGTTACACATATATATATGTACATATCTATATTCTTTTTTTTCGATTCTTTTCCATTATAGCTTATTATAAGATATTGAATATAGTTCCCTATGCTATACAGTAAATCTTTGTTTATTTTATATATGGTAGTGTGCAGCTGTTAATCCCATACTCCCAATTTACTCCTCTCCCCCTTCCCCCTCTGGTAACCATAAGTTTGTTTTCTATGTCTGTGAGTCTGTTTCTGTTTCATAAATACGCTCCTTCACACTGTTTTTTAGATTCCACATATAAGTGACATCATATGATATTTGTCTTTATCTGTCTGACTTATAAGTAGTATCGTTATTATTAATGAGGGGACTTTGGGTCATTTCTGAATGGTGTGGGGTAAAGCCCAGCACTGTCATGTATTTACCTGGTCACTTTGGTGTTCATGAAGCACTGCTGTAAGGTGTCGGCCAACCTCTGGTGCACCAAGGAGTAGCGAATAAATGCTCTTCCCTTTCCCAGAGATGTTCGGAGCTGGAAAATGTAGATAAAATAGAAATAAAGAGCTGTTAGCCTAACTCCAAATACAGGCCTCATGGATGGCTGACAAAAGCAGCAACAGGGCAGAAAATGTCACCCAATCCTACTCTACACATAACCTTCACTTATGTCTCTCAAAGAATACAAAACATTTGAGAATGTCACCCCACAGAGGGAGGCCTAAAGTGGGTGGACGTCTTGCAGGCCTCCGTCTGAGAACAATCTGTAGACTCCAGCAAACGTGTCAAGGAAGATACAGTCACTAGAGGCTCAAACATCTACTGTGGATCCTACTGGAATGTCATTCTTCCTCCCCTGCTCCATCAGAATCCTTGGGTTTACAGTCAGAGATGAAACGGTCTGACTTAATTTGGAATATTTAGAAAACAGGTTGGAGGTAAATGAAGGGCTTCTCATACCAGAAGTACGCTTGAAGAGGAAGAGATGGTCTCAGTTTAGCTAATGCCTGGGCTTGTTTTTGAAGTTTTGGGAGAAGAGATGCAGGCGAAGAGGCCTAAGGGGCTTGGCTGGAGCCCATGTGGAAGGGGGAAGAGAGAGGAGGGCAAAAGGCAGAGGAGTGTTAGGGGGACTTGTGATGGATGTATAACTGCCTCCTCTGTGTCCTCGTGGAACCATCACTAAAATCCACATATCTGTCAATGCTTTCCTGGTTGGATTTATTTTCAGCTATACCAACTCACTGCATTTAGTCA
Source organism: Balaenoptera borealis (assembly GCF_965194805.1). Classification (NCBI taxonomy): domain Eukaryota; kingdom Metazoa; phylum Chordata; class Mammalia; order Artiodactyla; family Balaenopteridae; genus Balaenoptera; species Balaenoptera borealis. Next base: position 45,829,925 of record NC_138869.1, on the reverse strand, counting down.
GAAGGTGACCAGGGGGTGAGGGCAGGGGTGTTTCTAGGTGGCCCAGTTACACTGAAGTAATGAAAAATGGGTGTGGTTCTGTTTCAGGAAGTCTGAGGTGGACGGAGGGTCCAGGTGCAGGCCTGTCTTCAAAACCTCTCCCCACAGTGCCAAAACGTGGCTTCTAAAGAGGTTTCTGGAAGCTTGTTGTGATGGTGGTGGGGTATGCTGGTCACAGACTCTGGCCCTAGTTGCCAGGATGGACCAAGGGCTATTAAGCTGTCCAAGGGTACAGCTATAGAAGACACTTGAGATCTGTAGGCAAATTAGGATTCATGCTCCCAATGTTTCAGCCCCAGAAGCTCAAGATAAGTAGGCAGGAACTCAAAACCTCTCAACCTACCACATGCACCTGTTCTGTCAGGTGCTGGCTCTGAGCAGGGTAAGCCAAGACCCATTCCCTCCTCACCTCTTCAAAGGTCAGAAATGTTTAACTTGGTGGTTGGGGGAAGGGACGGTAGTGGTTTGACCAAAAGATGGTCCTAATCCTCCATCCTATTAAGAAGCCAGCCATGGTGCTGGAATGAGACAGGAAACATGAGGTATGACCTCAAGTACCGGCACATTCATGATGCTGTAAACATCCTGGTACCCAGCACCTTTTAGCTCAGAGCTGTATGCCTTCTCATTGCTGACTCAAGGAAATGATACCACAATGTGAAGTAGTTTTAAAAAATAAGAAGGTGTGAAACCTCATAAGACATTTATGTAAGAGGCTGTAAGACATTTTTCTATGTGAGTTTTGTGGGTTTGGGGTATAGCCAGGAGGTCTGGAAATGAAGGTGGGCAGCAGCCTGACCTGGCTTTATAAAAACCACCATGGCACGTCTGCAGGGAGTGGATCAAGACAGGTGCCCAGGGGAGAATCTTGATGACATCCCTACGTCCAAATGCTTTTCCACTGATAAGTGAGGTGAGAACAAAGTGTTCAGTGGTGATAACCAGGAAACCCAGGCAGCCGAGAACAGCTGAGCAAGGCATCCTGAAGTGAAGTGTGTTGGTCATACAAATGCACACCCACACATAGGCCCCGCAGAATCTAAAAGGAACCCCACATAACAGCCCATGTCTGTAAGCTCCCAAGGGAAGGGCTTGTTTGTTTTTTTTTTTAATTAATTAATTAATTAATTAATTTTTGGCTGTGATGGGTCTTCGTTGTTGTGCGCCGGCTTTCTCTAGTTGAGGAGAGCGGGAGCTACTCTTCTTTGTGGTGCGTGGGCTTCTCATTGTGGTGGCTTCTCTTGTTGCGGAGCATGGGCTCTAGGCATGTGGGCTTCAGTCGTTGTGGCGCACAGGCTCGGCTGCTCCGCGGCATGCGGGATCTTCTCAGACCAGGGCTCGAACCCATGTCCGCTGCAGTGGCAGGTGGATCCTTAACCACTGTGCCACCAGGGATGTCCCGGGGCTTGTCCTTATTAATAAAATGGCCATTGTAACAGCATTTAGAACATTTAATTTTTTAAAGGCAAACAGTTGAGGCTACATTTTAAATCAGGCCTATTAACTGAATTGATTATATATGTAAAAGGAGGTATTTTAAAAAGTCTTTTTAGGGACTTCCCTGGTGGCACAGTGGTTAAGAATCCGCCTGCCAATGCAGGGGACACGGGTTCAAGCCCTGGTCTGGGAAGACTCCACATGCCGTGGAGCAAGTAAGCCCGTGCGCCACAACTACTGAAGCCCGCACGCCTAGAGCTCGTGCTCCGCAACAAGAGAAGCCACCGCAATAAGAAGCCCACGCACTGCAACGAAGAGTAGTCCCCGCTCGCCGCAACTAGAGAAAGCCTGCGCACAGCAAAGAAGACCCAACAGAGCCAAAAATAAAATAAATAAATAAATAATTTTTTTTTTTTTTTAAAAAAAGGTCTTTTTAAACATCCTTTGGGAAAGGGAACAGTAATAGTTCCCTTATACTGCAAATGAATATACTGCATAGCCTTGTTGGTTTTTTTTGTTTTTGAACTTTTTGAGATCATGGGTCCACTTTCATTATCTAATTTCTTAATTTTTGTTAGCATCTAATCAGAACTCATCGCACTATACCGAGAAGCAATACAACACTTAATCATGCACCTGAGTGTCCCACCAGGCAAGATCTCACAGGACCTATCTGTGCTACCCGGACATTAAACCAACTCCTCTGAGCCAGGATCTTTCCTCATTTTCTCAGCTGTCAGAAGGTACAGCTGGTGGAAAATGCCCAGCCCTCAGTGTCCACGTGTCTAACACCATCATTCTCTACAAGTAGAAACCCACCTGGCTCCAGCTGGCACAGCCAGGGAGTTCTTCCCAGAGCACCTGACCCTGTGGCCTTTGTGGAAGGCCGGCCAAGGAGCATGTCTGCCGACTTCAAAGGGACCTTAGACTTACTCATGAGATACTGGAAAGAAAGATGAAATATACAAACCCTTTAGGCCTCCTGCATCAAATCTAGGGGATTACTTGCTCCTTAATGTACAAAGTTCTTCACTCCCAGATGGAGTAGGCTGGTGTGTGTGTGTGTGTGTGTGTGTATGTGTGTGTGTGTGTATGTGTGTGTGTGTATGTGTGTGTGTGTGTGTGTGTATGTGTGTGTGTGTGTGTGTGTGTGTGTGTGTGTGTGTGTGTGTGTGTGTGTGAGACAGAGAGACAGAGAGACAGAGTATGCGTGTTGTTGTTGATCTGGAGTTTTGTAAAACAGCAAAGCCATGGCATTCTGCTCTTGAGGGGCTCAGAACTTAATGTGGGAAGCTGCTTAGTTGTCTCTCAAGATCCCACATCACTCTCTTCATTTCAAATCCAAGTTTCCTGGGCAAATCATAGGGAAAGTAGCCTAGCAAACTCTAAGAATTTCATCTAAGAAACCGATTCTTTTAAAAAAGGTAAAGGTGTCCTATGCTGTACACCTCTCAGGGGCACCATGAGCAGACCACAATGTGAGCAGCCCACCCTGTTAGGTTACGTTTCGGTTCGGGTCTAATACAGTCATGACTGAGCCATTCCTCGGCTTGGTAAACGCTCACATAGGTGGCTTCCCGGAGCTCTCAGTGGGCACTGCACATACCTGGACTGGATTTCTTTACTTCTTTCCTACACGTAAACCCTCACTTCCTCACTTGGCTGTTTGCAGCTAAGGTCTCTGCGAGAGAGGTTTAAGGCAGGCAAGGGAAAGGGGTGACGTCCTTGGTTGCTCTGCTTACCTCTGAAATAGACTTGACGAATCGGATCCCGTCATTGGCTCCTTTCACCTTGGCCAGGCAGGCACAGAAGTAATCCCAGTAGTCCTTCTTGTTGCCCAGGAGGGTGGCCTTCTCTTTCTGATCGAACTGGGCAGGGAAAGGAGAGTGAGGACGTCCAAACCCACTGCTGTTTATCCCACCATTTAAACGAAGAATAATAACAGCTTCTTAGTTGCCTGGCACTGGGCGAGGCCCTTTATTGGCATTATTTTTACTTACGGGTGAATGAGGGGGTTTTCGTCCTCAGTTTACAGGTGAGGAAACTGAGGCTAGGAGAGGTTAAGTAACTAGCTCAAGGTCATACTACTAGTGAGATTCAGGAATAATAGGCGCCCAAAGGGACCTCTGTGCACAGAGTTGGGTGGAAGACACCAACGGTGCTATTAAGACATGGTAAAGAAACGCAAATGAAAAGTTTTAAGGGCAACATGAAGAGTGTTGACGACGTCTTGATATAGGGAAATGTGTTAGTGACATTCTATCCGTTACTCAACTCAAGCTTCAATACTGTTTTAATATACATAGAATAAATCCAAATAAATGTCAGCCATGAGTCATTTCAAATCCAAAACCAAAATGCGCTAAGAAAAAAAAAAGCCCCATTAATACTTTCACAATGTAAAACAAGAGAACCAGTTGAAAAGGCATGTGACCAAAAAAGAGGGGATATATGTATACATACAGCTGATTCACTTTGCTGTACAGCAGAAACTGACACAACATTGTAAAGCAACTATACTCTAATAAAAATTAAAAAAAAAAAAAAAAAAGGCATGTGAAAAGTGAGCCTCCAACACACTGAGACACCTCCTCCAGTGGGCTCTCATCCTATACACGTTGGTGGGAGATGACATTGCAAACTTATGGTGTTCTAAATGATAGAGGATATCTTCCTATAACGTAATGTTCTATAGCATTTTTTTTGATTATAAAAGATGTGCATACATCGTTAGGACAACTGGGTAAAAAAAAAAAAAAAACGAAAAGAAAAAATTATAATGCCTACACCATCACCCTAAGATAACTTCTGTTATCATATTGGTCCATTTCCTTCCTGCCTATTGTAGTTGCCTGTATTTTTCCACATCTGCAGAGTTCTCTAGATCTGTGCTTCTTGAACCAAGCAGATATAAGCATTACACTGTAAACATGTTAAAAGAAAACTTCCTGAGCTGACCTCAGAGATCCTGATTCAGCAGGTCAAGGTGGGAACCAAGAGTGCACTTCTAACCTGCTCCCAGGTGATGCCGATGCTGCTGGCCTATGGACCACACTTTGAGGAGCGAGGCTCTAGAACAGGGGCCTCTGGATAATCTTCAGAGGGTCCGCACACTCCTGGAAAATGTGTGATTGCGTGTGTATGCATATGTTTGGGGAGAGATTCCATAGCTTTCACCGGACTGCCAAACGGTTATGTGACTCCCCCAAAGTTAAGATCCCTGCTATACAGAGAGACCTTGTGACCTGCATTAAGATGACCTACATCTCTGAAGAATGTTCTCGATTCCCAAAACCATCCTGAGGGGCAACATTCTGATTCCCCAGAGGATCACACTTGGAGGCTGGGGACGGCTGTGACCTTCAGTCTAACCAGGAGGCCTCAATGGCTGCACTGAGTTTTCGGAGCTGCATCCCGAATGTTGACGAAGAAGCCAAGAGGGAGACAAGAGACAATAGAGCAGAAATCAACACATGACAGGAGTCACTTACTTGAAGGAGATACTCAAGTTTATAAGAAAACTTATGCAAGCTGGTGCTGTCATCTGTGACGGGTTCCCCTGCTTCCTTAAATTCTCTGCTTAGTTCTGTCACAGCATCTTTAAGACAACAAACAGGAGCATGTAACCAGTTGCAGACTGGCCTCAGAGAGAGCAGCGGGATGGCCCTGGGGAGCAGCAGGAGGAAGTGGCCCACGATAGCAAAGCGCTGTGCACATGTGGAGTGCTACATAAACATCCATGGGCTGGAACTCCAAGTCAGAAGGCGCTAGGATGTCCTGAGAGCCCACAGGTACTTTACAACAGCTCACTGACTGGGCACATTTCTTGGTCATCCCTGTAGGCCCACCGTGTAGGCCTTATCATTTGCGAGTACTATTCCGTCAAAAATGTCTGCTGTGTGGATAAAGCATACAGCAGTCCCCTAATACTGACTTCCTGAGAGCTTTATCTTCTATTCCAGCCATGTTTCTTGTTCTTCACTATAACCCCACTGCTCGGTACAGGTTAAGTCCAGGTTTCCAGCGGACCCAGAATATGCAAACAGAGGTCATGATGACAATGCCAAGAATGACATTGACATGACATGACCACCTGCTTCTGCTAACTGAGTACTGGTTAGGCACCAGGCCTCTGCATGTCTTTCTCATTCAATAGAGCATTGTGAGGAAGGAATTGCTTTATTTCAACAAATCTAAGATGCAACTGATTTTAAGATGATCCCAATTTCAGAGCTGTTAAAATGTGAAAAAAAAGTAAGTGCACGGTAGAATTGACGAAGGCTGGCATTATCATCCCCACTTTACAGATGAGGAACTCACGGAGAGGTCACAGCCAAAGATCACAGGTGGCAAACAGCAGAGCTGAAATGAGAACCCTGGTTTTCTCAAGGGCTCTCTGACCCCAGAGCTCACCTCTTAACTTCTAGGACGATTTACCTCCCAGTGTTGAAAAAGAGGAAAAACCCCTTTGACTCTCACTCACAGCCCTGCCGTGGGACAGAGGGACTGTCAGAAGTTGGGTTTGATTTAGACACTGAGAAAAATGTCCCCAGCCGAGATGGTTGGGACATGCTGCACAAAGCTATCTCCTCTGACAATTCTTGAAAGAAAAGGAACCCCTAGCCACTGCTCTCAAACACCATGGTTAGAAAGCAGACCTGCCAGGACTGAAGCTGAGCCTGAGCTGCTAAAAAAGTTAATCAACACTGAGCCCTCAGGCAAAGGTCAGCAAATGGCAAAGACATGTTCTTGGGACTGAGTCTCACAACAAGTGATTGTGGTCTGGTGTGCCCTACTAGAAGTGTCTGCTGTGGCAGCACTGAGAGCCAGCAGCCAGGGACCAGGAAAGACACACAGCCTTCCTCCCCCACCCTCAGGCTGGGGTAAAGCTCATAACCTGACCTGGGAACTCCTGAAATTTTGAAAGAAGGAGCCTTGGACGTGCAATATGAAATTTCCAGCTCTAATCTCTGATAATTACCAACAGATGAAAAGAAAGGGTCTTGAGAAAGTGTGGTGCCTTTTAAAAATTCCCACCAAAGTGCTCTGAGGCCTGGGTATAGGACATTGAGATGGCCTTGGGATGTGGGGCATGACAGACGAGGATAGCACATGGGGTGGGAAAGGGCAACTGAACAAATTCTGATGCCTGTCTTCCTCCCTGGATCAGGAGCTCTGCCATGGGCTCCTCCCTTCCTCTTCCTTCCCTCCAATAACGACCTCTGGGTCCCAGAGTCATCCTTGAGATCCAGAGACTAAAACAGAGAGAAGATGGCTTACTTTGTGGAGAAACCTCTGAAGACCAGGGGCAATCTCAGATTTGCAGGGACTGTCATTTTACTTTCTGTGTGTATGTGTGTGCATGTGTGTGTGTGTATATAGATTTAAAAAGAAAAAAGCCATCTCCCACATTTTAGCTGGACGTAGACTGGTGTGGTTAAGAGCACAGACCCTGGCACCAGGTGTGTGTGCAAACCCAGGCTCTGCCTGACTGGATGTGTGACTGTAGGCAAGTCACTTAACCTCTCTGTGCCTGTTTCCACATCTGCAAAATGGGAATAATAATGGTCCCTGCCTCATAGGACCAAACGTGAGGACTCAATGAGCTATTATCTGTGAGACTCGTGCCTGGCACACATGAAATGCCATGAAGGCCCAAAGTACTACATAAACAGGAGATAAGCCTGAGAAAGTGATTTTTATCTCATCGATATTTGCCTTCACAGTGAAGACTGTTGTGGCCTCCACTGGCCCGGGTATGAGCGACTGCAGCTGGTTGTCACCATGTCTGAGCAGTTAGGAACCTGCGCCTTGAGTCTGTCAGGAGAGTGTCACTGGGGTCCCCATGACATGGAGGAAGGAGTCAGCTTCAGACTGTGTTGTAGCAAATGTGCTGTGCTCCAGAGAGGCTTACAAGCCCTGGTGATCCATGAGGGACAGAAAACTTGCCAAAATTCTCCCCTTGGGACGTCACCTGAAAGGGTGAACTTGGGCCCTGGACTCCACAGCCAGTACAGAACACAGCGCGTTCCTCCCGAGCCTGCTCTCTGCACACGCACCCCCGCCTGCCTTGCCTTTGCCCAGTGAGCCGAGGCCCACAAGTCTCTCTCATTGGGCAACGTTGAGCTCAGGGAAGTCTGGGAGGCAGCAGGCCCAGAACTGGAGTGAGTTCCACCCGGGACCAGGTGGAAGAGCAAAACAAGAAAGATGGGTGTCTCGTCTTCCTGCTTAGAAGGAGGGAGAATATCTCTGCAAATGAGCCAATTCCACCATCTCCCAGAGGCTCACCATTCAAAGACTTAACAGGTGGTTTGAAAACACAAACACACAAACACACACACACACACACACACACACACACACAGAGAAATCAGACCCACACCCAGAAAGGGGTATTTGATTTTGTTTACAAAGTGCCTTTACAGTGCCTGAGAGGAGGGCCAGGCAAGGTCTCCCAGCCTTAACAGGGCGGACATCTGAGCCCCAAATATTTCAATATGATGTGTCCCGAGGGCTCCGATTACTCTCGGCGTCAACACAGATCACAGGGCTACTTTCAGCTGGCAACAGCAAGAGCACCGTCACAGCCCTCCCAACACCAAGCCCGGCGTCAACACAGATCACAGGGCTACTTTCAGCTGGCAACAGCAAGAGCACCGTCACAGCCCTCCCAACACCAAGCCCGGCGTCAACACAGATCACAGGGCTACTTTCAGCTGGCAACAGCAAGAGCACCGTCACAGCCCTCCCAACACCAAGCCCGGCGTCAACACAGATCACAGGGCTACTTTCAGCTGGCAACAGCAAGAGCACCGTCACAGCCCTCCCAACACCAAGCCCGGCGTCAACACAGATCACAGGGCTACTTTCAGCTGGCAACAGCAAGAGCACCGTCACAGCCCTCCCAACACCAAGCCCGGCGTCAACACAGATCACAGGGCTACTTTCAGCTGGCAACAGCAAGAGCACCGTCACAGCCCTCCCAACACCAAGCCCGGCGTCAACACAGATCACAGGGCTACTTTCAGCTGGCAACAGCAAGAGCACCGTCACAGCCCTCCCAACACCAAGCCCGGCGTGTGCCCTTCAGCCAAGCCGCACCTTGCAAATCACGGATGATTCTCTGCAGCTGGCTCTCCACGCTGGCGGACGCCATGGTAACCGTGACCGTCAGGGGCCGCCTTTCCTGGCTGTGGGTCTCCTGCCTGGGGCCGCTCAGCAGCGGTCAGACTCCGCGGTGGCACCTGCACAGGAAGGAGGCCGTGGAGGAGGCGGTCACGGACACAATTTAAAGACAGTAGTAGAGGCACGCTGCTCCGGGCATAAAGTCGCCCCGTCTGGGCATCTTCCCTCAATGGGAAGGGCTTGACCTTTCTGTGTGGGCCTTGCTCTGTGGGCATTCTCTGATACACTTATATTCAGACACAGTGACCTGGTTGGGAGCTTCAAAAGAAACAAGATCAACTAAATAACATGACCTATTCTTTCTGAGCTCCCCTCCTAGTCTGCCCTTAGACAGGCCTGCCGCACTTTCCACGTTTAAAAACGCTTTCCAGTGGCTCCCCCCATCCCCCTACACCAAGGCCAGAACTAGTCCAACCCCGCTCACTGACCTGCTAAGCCTAAAGTGCCACCACACCAGATCTGCTGGCTCCCCCAGGCCGGGCCCTACCCCCTCCCCAGGCAGCGGTGGAGGCGTGAGGCTGAGGACACATACCCTCAGGGCTTGCGGACCAAGGAGAGCCTGGCTTGCCTCTCAGGGAGGTCTGCAGCCTCCAGCCGCCAGAGTCCGGCTCAGCTTGGGAGGGCAGACACCAGGGGCCGTCAGGGGCCTGCGCAGCCCTCAGGACCAGTCAAGGGCCGTCTCTATTTTAAGCTCGGTTACAGTCCTCTCACGGCTGGTGAGTCCCGAGTTACCAGCGCTACTTGGGCAGCTGCTGAAGTGATTTAAGGACGCAGTGGTGGCTGGAGACCAACAAAGAGGAGGAGATACGAGCAGCATCGGAAGGAGGTCTGGACGTGCACTTGGACACCACCGTATCCTCCTTTCAGAACCTCTAACCCTTTCCTTAGATGTCCGATGCAAAGGCATAACATTTGCTGGCAAAAGCACTTGGCAAGACTAGAGGTGGCCATAGTAGCCACCCCTAGACGAGGGCCTGCTGTGCACCGGGCCTGCTACGTGCTTTACACACTAACTCATTTTAATTCTCAGCAGCGCCCTGGGAGATAGATAACATACAAGGGAGAAACTGGCATACAGAGAAGCCGTGTAACTTGTCTAAGGCCCTGGGCCAGTAGGGAGGGGAATCGTGATGTGAACTCTGGTCAGTCTGAATTCAACCCCTTTGGCTCTACAACGGAGCCACTGTCACTACAGCAAATGTTAACCACTTCCACTGGCTCCTAGGAACTGCCCTGAACTCCAGTGCCTCTCAAATGTGCCACCACCTTGAGCGTTTCAAACATGAACTGGTCCTCACTCTCCCACCACGCTCTTCGCCTTACTGCTCCAGGAGACAAGGCAAGAAGATCCAGGAGGACAAATGGTCGCCAACCTCAAGTTCCTCCAAATATTTACACAAGCATTCAGGTCAGCCTGAGGCCTGGGGAGGGCCTGTCGTGGTGCAGATATGCCTAGGCCTGTTTTTAACCCACAAGCCAGTGCAGCTGTGACTCAGTGAAAACAAGGCCCAAAGAGGGCTTCTCCAGCCTAGGAAGAACTAGACAGGTACATACCTGTACCACACTCCCAGTAATTCGTGACACGGAGCCCCAGAGAGTCAGGGCATCCACAAAGACTCCACCAAAGTCCCTAGCAAGTGCTGGCACCCTGCCATCACAGACACCAAACCGAGGGTGGGTGTGATTTACCAGAAGCCAGCCTGCCCATCCCTGGGCGGCCCTGTAGGTCACCTGCTGAACACGGAGCCTGAGCAGGGACCAGCCAGGGCCCTAGAGAGCAGGAGCCCAGGATGGGCCAGACTTCTGCAGGGGCTCTGCTGCCTGGGCGGACACTTGGCTCCTCCCCCAGCGAGGAGGAGAGGATCAAGGATCATCACTGTCAGTGCGCAGCTGCCCTGGCACTACACTGTCAAGTGCAGCCTGGGGTTACTGGGGCAACCAGGCACCATCCAGCCCTGGAGGAGCTCGACTGTGCGCCAAGAAGACAGACAGAAAAGCATCCAGATATGCGGATATGGCAGAAGAGGTCCATGCAGAGACATGAATAAAAAGTTATGGGTACTCAGCAAGGAGAGGGAATGAACCAGGGATACACACAACAAATGATGTTTGCCGAGTGAAAGAAGCCAGACTGAAAAGCTACCTACTTTATGATTCCATCTGCATGCTGTTCTTACAAAGGCAAAACACTGGGGAGAAATCAGATCCGTGGGTGCCAGGAGCTGAGGGGGAAGGGAGGGTTGGACTACAAGAGAGCATGCAGAAATTTTGGTGGGCAACTCTATTCTGTGTCGTGATTATGGTGGTGGTTACATGACTGTATATATTTGACGAACATATATTTGTCAAAACTCACATACTGTACATCTTATCTCAACAAACCAAAGAGCAGCATCGGTATGAATTTAGCAAGATGCAATGGGACCTGAGGAAGGGAACTTTCATTCTGCTGGGGGAAGGGAGAGGATGGTGGACACTCTCAGTAATGGCAACTGAGTTGGGTGATGAATAGGAGGTCATCGAAGAGACCTGAGGAGGAAAGGGCGCCAGGGTGGAGGGCACGGCAGGTGTAGAGGCTGTTTCTCTACCTGCACTCCCCTTATTTGACTATGGTCAACAGAGAGCTTTGTACCTTCGGGAAGAAATAATCTTGAAGGAAGATGACCTAAACCCCGTGAGTTCACTGGGTCTCTGTGTATACTTACTTAAAACTAGGCTGAGACCCGCAAATGACAGAGAGGGCGGAGCCTGGAAAGGAAGCATTAATGACAACAGATTCTTAGTTATGTCATCCAGGCTCTGGCTGGGACAACGCATGAACTATACGACCAGCTGGATTTCCTAGAAACCAGCCCTCTTTGGAGCCTGGCACAAGGGCAACAGCGTCTGTAAACCAAACTGGCATCTTGGAATGACGAGCCTGAACAGACAGAAACATGCTCCTTCAAGACTTCTTGGCACTTTGGTGAAGCCGCAAGTGTCAGCCCGAGCCCAGGAGGCCTTCTCCGCCTGAGCCTCGGAGTGCCTCCCTCCGCTGAGGCCAAGTTCCCAGGTCACGGGGTGAGCTGTGCCCAACCACTGGTTACACAAGTTGATTTTCCAAAGAGCCTCTGCCTCACCACCAAGATAATGAGCCCTGAGAAACCGCTGCTGGGCCTGTAGGTCACAGTGACTACACAGTGACCCACCATGGCTGTGGGTCACCACCTCACAGGGTTTCAGGAAGCAAATGGTCACCACAGGAATGCTATTTTCATGGACTTTAAAGAATGACTCTTCGCATTCTGGCCTCCCTTTTCCTGGGCCTGAGGTTATTATTAAACTTCAAAAGACACAGAATGGGGCACAGTCTCTCTCCACCCCTTGGTCAACTTCCTTGTGTCTCTAGATAAGCTTGCCCTTTGGTTTAGGGATGAGATATTTTTTACTCATAACACTTCTGACACCAAACGTGTGGCTTTTTTCCCCACACCGATATCCAGCTGACACCAATGGGTGTCCTGCAATTCAATTCAATTCTTTTTCTTTTTGGCCATGCCACAGGGCTTGCGGGATCTTAGTTCCCCGACCAGGGATTGAACCCGTGCCCTCGGCAGTGAAAGCGCGGAGCCCTAACCATTGGACCACCAGGGAAGTCCCTCAATTCAATTCTAACTCTAACTACCTGAAGTCAGTGCAGACCGCACAGGTTAAAGGCTCAGTCCACAAGACTGCCCCGGCTTCAGACACCAGTCACAGGTCCCAGTACCTGTCACTACCTGTACTTCTGACCAACCAGCTATAAACTGGGGTTCCCACAATCCCCATCTCAGGTTCTATAATTTGCTAGAACAGCTCACAAAACTTGGGGTAACATTTTAGTATAACCGGTTTATTTTAAAGGACACAACTCAGCAACAGTGAAATGGAAGAGATGCAAAGATAAGGGGGGTGGGGTGGGAGCTTCCATACCCTCAGGGCTCTGCGCCCTCCAGCACTTCAGTGTGTTCATCAGCACAGTATTTCTCAGAATCCTGTCATTTGAGGTTTTTAAGGAGGTTTCATTACATAGGCATGACGGATTAAATCACTGGCCACTGGCCATTTACTCCACCTTCAGCCCCTCTCCACTCCCCAGAGGGGTCTAAGGGTGGGGCTGAAAGTCCTCTGGCAACCAGCCCTCAGGCAGAAGCTATCTATCCAGGGGCCCATGAAGAGTCATCTTATTAGCATATGGTTATGCTTATGGTTGAAAGGGTTTTGCTATGAATAACAAAAGACACTCCTATTACTCAGGAAATTCCAAGAGTTTTGGAAGCTCTGTGCCAGGAACCAGGGAAAGAGACCAAATATATATTTCCTATTATATTACAGGAATCACAGACTTCTGGCATGAACCAGTACGATCCTGACCTCTACAGCCCATTGGCAAACTGCTCTCCTAACTCACGAGACACTCAGAGATTGCTTCTATCCACACCGCCATGGGCTCCAGGACTCCAGCGCCTTGCAAGGCCCCCAACGTGCAAATCACCTCCATCAACCCAGGGTCCTTGTTGCATGACATTGTGAACCCCTCCATCACTGTCTCTGGCAAGCTCTTTCAAATACCAGAGAACTTCATTTTATAAAATTTTGGGGAACACTGGATTCTCTTGTCAACAACTCAAAATGATGTTTAAGCTTATCCAGAATGTCTGAAAACATCCAATCTTCTGGTAAAGAGGAAAAGGGACTAAACGCATTTTTAAAAATTCTTATTTATTACCTGGTACTGTTGCCTGGGTTCCTCGTCACAGCCTATGTATTATTTTAGAGGTAAAGGATCTTCCCTGACCTCCAAATTCCTCCCATACCTGCCTTAGATGCCCTAAATGCCTTAAACAACGGAGACAGCAGTTCAGTCCCAAATTAAGATACAAAGACACTGACTCATGTAAACTTCTTTACACTATGGTACAAATGACTAATACTCATGATGTTGCCCCCAAACTGGCTGTGGCAGGAGAAACACAGTGCCAGCTGAAATTGGCACTTGCCATCTGCCTCTACAAGGATTAAGCCACTGCAGTCATTGACCTTCAAGACATCCTGAAAGGAGTTCAGGGTGGAGATCAGGAATGAAGCACTCTGTGCTCTAGGAAAAACTGGCAGAATAGGCCTTCAGATAGTTCGATATTTTCAGGAGAAGATTTTACGAGCCTAAATTCTTCCATCTTCTCATATACAGAAAAGCACTAAAATCATTAACAGTGACATCTGCTCCTTGTGACTAGCGGCAAGCCTTGCCAAAATGTGTGCTTGACTGCACGTACCCTCCTTCACTAAAATCATATATGATACTGACGTTCCCCCCCTTAATAAAACTTAACTCATGACTCTCATGTTGTGCATTTTTTTTCAGTTGACGATAGCATTGGAGTAGCCACATAAGGAAAGAAGGCTCAGAATGGGAGGAGGAAGTCTGGGGCATAGAAGACAACCCTGCCCTGCCTGCCAAATTTGTCATAATTGCTCCCAACACAATAGCTAAGACATGACCCAGAGAGGGCACCATACAGTTGGCTCCTCCCCGACTCCCGAACAAGGTGGGGCATACAAGTTGTCAATTCCACCCTGACTGGGAAAGAATGTTAACAAGGACAGTTCAGACCAGTCAAAAGCAGAAAGCCTTTCCGAAGAGTCCATTGCCTTGGCCTGGTTCAGCACACCCAACAGCATCTATCTAGTTACCACCTATGGAAAGGGGGCACTTGGCTGGTACCTGCAGCTTTGAAGGCCTGGAGGTCCTGGGGCTCAGTGCTAAAACGGCCAGTGGTCAGGCAGACTGCCCTCACCAGGGCTTCTAGATGGTGCCTAGGAGAGTGCTCAAGAGTTTGTCAGAGGCCAGCTCAGAGGCCAACATTTCAGCACACGTGAACAAAGGCTCATTAGGAGACAATTATAATTAAAGACCTATAATTAAAGGGCTGACCAACTGCAGGCCTGGGTCATCTCACCCAAACACTCCTTGCTTGTCATCTTCTCTTTCTTAAAGGGAATGAAGACTTGAGACTTTGCCATCACTTCTTGAACCTTCTCTTGGCCCCCTCCCTCCCACCAACAATTCCAGGTCTCTTGGTCACTCCCCCTGGAACATACACAAAACTGGCCCTGATTCCAGTCTGCTGACCCAGTAGAGCAGGGTCAAGAGGAACTTGTGGTTGTGAGGTGTTGCTTCTGGGCTTGGAGAAAGCTATCTTTTTTAGGAAGGTGGGCAGTTGCTCAGGAAGGAGCCATATATCCATATTTGGGGGTGCAGGGCGGAGGTCTTGCCACTGGAAAGCCCAGAGAAAACATCCAGGAAGCAATGGGCAAGCAAAGTGTCTTCTCTTCTCTCAATCACAGCTGAGTCCTGCTAAGCTGGACCCTATTCAGAATGCAGAATCAGACTCATCTTGTGAAATTTCCATTCCCTATCATGTAACAAATAATGCGATAAAGATTATGCCATGATTGGGGGAGACCCATCGTACATTTAGTTCAAAGTATTTTGAGGCAATTTTAACATATCTGTCCTGGGGAAGTTATTTGACCTCTTCCTACTCTCTGTGTGTGTGTGTGTGTGTGTGTGTGTGTGTGTGTGTGTGTGTGTGTGTGTGTGTGTGTGTGTGTGTGCATGTGTGCGTGTGTGTGTGTTTTCAGATACAGTGTAGAGAGGTTACCCTTTACCTTCCTCCATGGAGGAGGTGCGCAAGGAGAAGAACAGACATTCTCGGTGGTTAACTTTGGCTGAGGCTTCTAAGCCCCGCTGCTGACCCAGGCTGTAGATGCCCTGGAAAAAGTACCTGGGGCTACAGTTTCTTCCAGCTCCACATTAAGCCACCACCTCTGGTTCAGTTGCCAGCCCACCCTGGACCTCTTACAGGGATTCTACTCTCGGCCTAGCCCTCTGCAGACTAATGGCTTGCTTGGAATGCTTTTTCCCTTCAGGTTTTTCTTCTGGACTCCAAGTGCTCCCCTAACTCGGTTTTCAGGTAACTCGGTACCCCAGGCTCCTGAGATGGTTAGCCAGACCTGCCCTTGGGCTCTGAAACTAGCCACACTGCCACAGGACTACACCCAGACCACAGACTCTCCTTAAGTCTGTCCTCGGAAACACACTGACACGCACATCTTCATCCCTGCAAAGAGGATCTGACCCCAACTAGAAACAGGCACCTGATTTCTTTCAAATGCCACAGAGAACAGGAAGGACCACTGGCGGCCACTAAAACCACCAGGCTGACTGGCTCCAAAGTGAGGAAGAGGGAGAAACACCTCCTGCCCAAATCAGCACAGTTCTGTCATCCTCACCTTCTAAAAGCCAGGAGCCCATGCACTCTGAGGCCGAAGCTCTTATGGGGGCAGTATAGTAACACATCTAAAAACAGCATGATAAACAGAGACCCACGGAAGCAGTTCAAAACCCACCCTACTGATTGATTTAGCTGTTCAAACAGAGGCTATTAAACCAATCAAGAGCTTAAAAAAAATCTGGCATTGAGATCACAAATAGGAAATATTGTTTATCTTTTGAGCAACACAATGACATCCATCCACTAGGTGAAGAGATGTTCACAAGGCCAAACCCGAATCATCTCTGCTCACAGGCGGCCTCTGGTTAATGAATCTTACCTGCTCTGCTGCCTGGGCTGGCTCCAGTGAATGTGGCTCCAGACTTTTGAGTTCCTATCAGTGATTTTCACCATGACACCACAGCAACACAATATGCTTCCTCTGCCTCAGGTTTAAAGACACTCTGGTTCTGAGTCACCAAAGCTGTCCTTGCAATCACCAGAAAATGCAGGTTACCCATTAGCCAAGCCTCTCCCCTAAAGGGAAGAGGGGGACTGCCATTCTTGAGTGCCTATTGTATGTTCCAGAGGCAGCAGCCCACAGCCTCAGTGACCAACATGGGACAAAGTTACCAACTGCTCTGATCTTGTGCTGTTTTGGGTGGTTCCTCTTGTCACAAACATCTGTGGGGGCCATCCCATCCCAGAAGGACCAGGTTAAAAGCGTGGCTCCTGAACCCATGCTGGTGTCCCAAAAACCAGCCGCAAGGAGCAAAGACCATCCAAAGAGCAGCTAGAGGATCGACTCTAAAGCAACACAAAAATAACTGGAGTAAAATATTAACTGTAGAATCTAACAGGTGGTTATATGTTCACTATACAATTCTTTCAATGATTCTGTATGTTTGTTTTCCCAAATTAAAAACTAAATGAAGCATTACGCAAAGAACACTTTTAACAGAAACAGAAAATCTTTTTCCTAAAGCCTTTTCACATTCTTTTCATCAAAGAAGGCCACGTCCCATCACTGAGACAATTAACTCTGATTTCCAGGGTGATTAATAATAATGGCTCATAACTGGTACAGGGCATTCAATAATTTGTGAACAGTAGCTCTCATGGGAGGGAGGGTCAAGTGGAACCTACTCAACATGGGCCCACTTCAGAGGGTGGGAGCCACTGAAAGCAGAACCTCAGCGTGACAGCTCTTCCCCGGCTACAATACCCAGCAGCCCGCATTAGGCAGATGGCAGGGGAGTTAAGCTGGCTACAGAGCACCACAAGGCTGGAAGTGGCAGGAGAGCAGTGAGCAGATTAACGCCTGATCCTCTGCCCTCAAAGAGCCCCTGACCCATTTCTCTGTTGGGAAAGGAAACTGCTGTGGTAAGACAGGCAGAGGGGCAGAGAGGCTGTGGCCAACACCGGTAGTTTCAAAGAGTGCTCTATTTTGTTCTGGAGGTGGGTAGCGGATGGAACTGTGAAGAGTGACAAGGGGCATCAGATGACACAAGTGCACTATCTGGGAGCCACGTGGTTAAGGTGTCAACCACACATGCTTTTCTTAGGAAAAGTAAAATTCAGCCCTCCCCTTACACCCTCCAGCCTAGGTTCTTCATATCACGGACTCTAGCCGAAGTCCGGTGCAGCCACACCACAATCCAAAAATCCACAGGTGTTTCAGGAACAATCACCTGGGGGCTATCTCGAAACCCTGCACCAGAGCACAAGAGGATGTGCTCAGTGGTTAAAGAGAATGGGCCATGGCCTGGGGACGGCCCAGGATGAACAAACCGTCCCCTTACGAGAAGGGAGAGACCCGGGCAAAGTTAGGTCTTGGAGTTTTGCAAAGTTAAGGTCTGGGCTGTCCCGGCCCAGCTGAGCCAGGAAGTACGCCTCTTCAGGTCATCGGCTTTTTGGACAATGCAAGCAGAAACTCGGGGGCCTGTCCCTCCTGTGCTTAAAGACTCCAAGACTTGTTCTGAGACCACACATGTGGGCTCCTTGGCCGTCGGGTGTCTTGGAACTGGTGTTTGGGCGGAGGTGGGGGGGGGGGAGGGGGACTGTCTGTCTTTCTAACTGATTACCAGAGGCAGCCTGGGTTCCAGGGTCAGATTCACCGGCCCTAGGTGCTTCCTAGGCCCGCTGGGCAAGGGCAAGGGCATGGGCAAGGGCTCCGGCGGAGTCTGTGGGAGACCCGGCATAAGGGCGGAGGCGGTCAGGGCAACAGGTGACAAGCCGCGCCTGGAGGGAAGTTCTCCGCTCCAGAGGCGACAGCAACTAGAGGTGCCCCCTGAGTCCGGCCGGCCACCCGCAGCACTTACGCGCTCGTGGGTCCCCGGTGGGACAGAACCGAAACTTTCTGCGGCCAAGCGGAAGAGTACGAGAGCGCGGCGTAGGCGGCCATGATACGCAGACCCCGCCACAGGCTGGCGCAGACTACAACTTCCAGCATGCTACACAGGGCCTCTGTCTACAACTCCCATCGGACCCCACGGACAGCCGAGTGCGGACTACAACTCCCGGCATGCTCCGCAGAGCTGATGCTCAAAACTGCCAGGGGTTCCAAGGGGTCGGCCGGCTTTAAATTAACCCTTGCAATCCCTGGGAGCATGTGTGTCCACAAATCGTATGTCTGGGATCCTGAAAGCAGTGCTGTACACGTGTGGCTTTTGAGAACTTGAAACGTGACTAGTTTGAGTTGAATTGTACATGTGCTGTAAGTGCAAAACACACCTGAGTTCCAAAAGAATGTAAAATAGCTCATTAACATTTTTATATTGATTCCATGTTGAAATAATGTTTTAATATATTGGGCTAAATAAAAAGCATTATATATTTTTGGGCCTAATGGTCTATCTTTTCATCCCCCTTGCTACTTAACACAGGGACCTGCTTAAAATCACTGCTCAAAAACTATGTGTTAATGAATGAACTACCACCCCTAACTTCTCCCTACTCTCTGCCCAATTTCTAAGTTACATTTTCTATTTATAAGTTGTGAAGCACTCTGAGGCTGCACTCAATAGAACAAAATGCACTCATCAGTAATGAATGGTCACAAGAGAGGAGAGCAACAGTACCTGGAGTACTTCAGCCTATGAACTGGGCTCCAAAACACCTTTCTACCTCACAGGACTTGGCCGTTGGTGTCCAGTCAGGAACCATGGCCCAAACATTACAAATGCACAAAGAGGGGAGTTACCTGGTAGAATAATTCGGGAAAGGAAATAGATTTAGGCTACGTCATCTCATTAGCCATCTTTTCTGAGTTAGGTGTAGAGAAGGCAGTGAGTTAGATGACTGGAATAGTCAATTTGTGGGGGCTGGGGAGAAGTGATTTCCATCCTTCCTGTCAGGATGGAAACAATGAAAGGAAAAGGGAAGAGGAGGAAGGAGATGGCAAAGGGAAGTCATTCCTCCTGAAATGCAGTCCCCCTGAAACTGAGTTCCCCTGCCAAGGGAACAGACACAGGTGGGTACTTCCTTCCCCAGACTCCCACAGTTCACTGCAAAGTGCCTTGGAATAATTTTAATGACACATTTAAGGTGTTCGTTCCCAGTTGTGTGGACAATCAAGCCAGGTCGTTCTCTCTCAGTCAAGAGGGTTCATCCAGGTCACCTGGAAAAAGGGCCAAGGTTCCCTGGGAAGGAAGTAATCCTATGGAAATCTTTCCCCACACAGGAATGACCAGAGGCTGGCCAACTTGAGAGTGGGGCTTTGTGGTCTCACTCCCCCCAACGTGGCCCTCCCACAGCCTTTGCACAGAGCCCGGAACAGGCCCTCTACAAAAGTGGCCAGGGACCTCCTGGAGGTCTACATATCCCTCCCTCAGCCCCACCCTCGTCTCTACTCCCTGCAACCATCCAATTCCATGTGCCATCTGTTGCCCATGTCTTCTCTCTAACTGTGGGTGATGCTCAAGGCTGATTTTCTTTTTTCTTTTAGTAAGTTTTTAAAAAAATTAATTTATCTGGTTGTGCCAGGTCCTAGTTGCGGCAGGTGGGCTCCTTAGTTGCGGCTCAAGGGCTCCTTAGTTGCAGCATGCAAACTCTTAGTTGCGGCATGCATGTGGGATCCAGTTCCCTGGCCAGGGATTGAAGCCAGTCCCCCTGCATTGGGAGTGTGGAGTCTTAACCACTGTGCCACCAGGGAAGTTCCCAAGGCTGATTTTCTGAAATGATAAAGTCAAGGAGCCAGGCCACCTTTGTCATCCTTTGGTCCTTCTAGCCACACTCTTTTGTGGAGGGGATAGGGGTGTGGGATGTGGGGGGATTGCAACAACCCTACACCTAAAATCTGGGCTGACCCCAAGGTAGAGAGGGGAGCTCTGTATTCGGAATAACTTGGTGAGGATTTAGGATAACTTTCTTTCCCTTACCAAAATCCCCTGCAAACCTGCCAAATACATCCTACCAAGTTTTCAGAATGCCTGAAATTCCCAGCAGGAAGTGGTTATCACTCCTTCTGGCTGGAGGGTTAATCTTCGGAAGGTACTTGTTCAGGCACCATGGGTCATGAGACAGAGAAAACCTTGGACTTGAAGACAGAAAACATGGGTGCCAGACCAGGGGACAGATAGGGACAGAAAGCTGAGGCTAGGAGCTTGGAGACAGACTTGGCCTCCTGGAAAATTTCACCTAAGGCCTGAGTGGAGCCAATTTCCTACCATCCTGACCCACACAGGGCTTGTTTGATACTTTATCTCCAGTCCTCCTTCTGTATCACTCCTTTCACCCAAGATCTTAACCCAGATCCTTCATAAGCAGAGAACTTTTGAGAATCCTAAAGAATGCTCTTGGGTAGAAATGAGGGGAACATAACCAGCCTGAGGTAAGTCAGTACATGCTAATCTTTTATTTGCATATATGATACAGTGATGCTTTCTGTTTTTATGAGATGATTTTAAGAGTAATTCATATTTGTCCCGTCACAGGCAGGTTTCACAAATGAAAGCCGTGAGTTCAGCAAACCAGGCACTGTCTGGGCTGGTGGGCCCAAGAGAAGAGTTCATGGGAAGCCCGTTGGTGTGGTGCCTGGTGTTGACCGGAAGACATAAGCAAGTGTGAGAAGAAGAAACAGAAGTAGCAAAGAGCCAAAAAGATGGTCTCCTATCCACTTACTCAACCAACCACAAACATTGCTGGGCACTGAGGGAGGTTCTAGACATGCAACATGGGGTTTGTGCCCTCAAGGAACTTCCACTCTGGCTTGGGTCATCTGAGGTCTGGGGCTGCCCCAGGCTTGGAGGCATGTTCCTATTTAGAGATCAGCAAGGTTTCTCTCTTGCTGATTTTGTCCGAGAGTGTGGAGGTGGAAATGCTGTGAAGAGGATCTTCTCTCAGAGCTGCTGTGGATTTTTTATGCTCCAGGAGTGGTAGGAGGTCTGCAGCACTGGGTCCAGGGCGCCTTTTTTTGACTGGAGTAGGAGGGATAGGCCCACAATGGTCCAGTTGAGGTTGAGCAGTGGTTTCAGTGGGTAGCGGGAGGGGAAAGCAGGAGGCTGTGGTCCATGAAGAGTGTGGTCAGCGAATGTGGAGTGTGGTCACTGGGGTGCAGCTTGTGTGTTGCTTCCTGCAGCAGTCCTGCCCAGGTTCCCTTTCTGGTAGGAAGGATGCCCCTCCATCTTCCCATTCATACCCCTCCTTCTCTGCGCCTCTTCCCTTGGATTCCCAAGGAGCTAGATTAGGAGAAGACTCTGGATTAAAAAGATTACCCTGGGAGCTAGTCTACTAGGGATGCCAAAACATCACTAGAAATGCAAAGAGACAAATGTGATTGTACTGATGAAGTGCTCCCAGGGATACAGCTGTATGTGTTGAAAAGAATACTTAGGTAAGTATCTTGGGACGTGAAGGAATGGGATGGGGCGAGGAGACGGTGGAGTGAGGCTCTCAAAGGGCATGCATGCTCTGCAGTGATACAAGCTCCCCAAACCTGCCTTCTAAGAAGAGTGGGCTCAAAACCTGCTTTGGTTTGGCGAAGTGGGTGTGTCAGTGGAGCCCTCTGCTCTTCTGCTCCCTGGGCTCAGCCCGCCCTCTGAACAAAAGTTGAATAAAATTTTAATAATATCAGTTTGAAGGAGTGCAGAATGATTAGCCTGACCAGAAGCTCATAGGCTTAGCTCTGACCCCATAACTGTCTTTCCTTTTGCTGTTCCTTTCTTCTGTGGGGAGTGATGGCCCCACCAACTGGCTATATAAGTCCACGGGAGTTTTATCCCTTCACGGGTGCACTACCCAGCCCTCTCCAACAGGTGCTACAGGCCTAATGCTTAAAACTAGACCCTCACTCTTCCCCAGTCAGGTCAAACTCCTTCAAGGCTGGCTGCCCAGGGGCAAATAGATCATTGATCAATTGCAGCTGGAAGTGAAGGGGAAAAAGCTTTACAAGCTCTCTAGGCTCCAGGTGAGGGCTATATTAGTAGCTACTTTATTCAACAAGCATGTATTGAGTGCCTGCTGAGTGCAAAGTCCTGCTCAAGGGACTGTGGAAGACTCTGGAATTCCCATTTTCAAGGCTTTGCAGCCAAATATTCCTAACTGGGGTGCATGTCAGAATCACATGGGGAGCTTTTCCAAAGATCCCTCTCCAGAGCTGAATCAGGTTCACAGATTGAGACCAGGTCTGTGGGGTATGGGGAAGCTCAGAGGGTGGTTTTTATCTACGTCCTTGGATGTGAAGCTCTGGGACAGTGTAAGAGACAGGCATGTGTACCACTAACTAAAAAGCAAGGGCAAGTTTAGCCAATGCCACAGAGAGAGATAAGCAACGTGCTCTGAGAGTGGAGACTAGCAAAGAAAGGTTAATATTTATAAAGCAGCAGCCTGGGCAAACAAGGTAGAATGTGTCACATGGGCATGGCTCTTACAAAGAGCACAAATTGTAAGAATAATGACAGCTATCATTCTTTTCTCCCACTCAGTACACAGTGATAGAACACCAGGGCCCATGCTTGGCAGGGTGCAAGACCAGGTTCCTGCCCTCTGGCAGTTTGCGGTGTGATGGGGCAGGGAGATAGGACATCCATGGGTGTAACTACGACATGTTGGAGAGTGCCAAATACTACTTTAGAGAGAACAAGCCGAGCGCCGTGGCAACCCAGAGAGTGCTCTTCTGATTTACAGATTGTGGACACCTTCCTGAAGGAGCTGGCATTTCAGCTGGGGCTTGTAGGTTAGGGAGTAGAAGGCCCAGCGTGACAAAAGGCCCAGAGGAGACTGGGAGAAGGGTATCTGGGAAAGGACCCGTGGTCTTTTGTGGCTGGATCCCAGGCTGCTTGGGGGGTGGGGGCTTATGTTGGAATAAAATTAGAAAGAATGGAAAAGTTAGTTGGCACCAGATTGTAGGGGCCTTTATTTACATGCAAATAAAGCCTAAGGTGTTTGGGCTTTATTTGCATGTAACATGGAGCCACTGAGGGTTCTGAAGCACCCTGATGTCAATGCAGAGGACGCTTGGTGGGGAAAGAGATGAGCAGCAGGAAGATGCAGGGGAAGTGAGGCGGTTTGGGGACGAAGCCCAAATATGTGAGGCATGTGAGAGACACTGGGAAGGTAACATCAACAGGACTTGGCCGTGGGAGTGGGAGTGGAGGGAAAGGAAATGCAGGGCTCAAAGATAACTTGGTTTTGGGGGGAAGCTGGGACCATCAGCCAGGAGGGGGAGGACATTTTAGGTGGAACATGATGAATCGGAAATGTCAGCTCAATATCCACCTGGAGAGGAGGAGATGCTGGAGGAATCTTCACTCTGGATGCCTTCATCAAGGTGGGTGTATAGTTATCTGGGCCTTCAGAGCTGGACTGTTGGCACCTGGAGGGTAGCATCTGCATCTCATTCATTTTTATATCCTCCAAATAAACGCCGACAGAAGATGGCGCTTATCGCGTTCATTCTTAAGATTTATAGACTAAATATGCAAGTGCCAGTTCACGTGCTAGAAACTGGAACTATGACACAGAACACGTCTCGAGTCCAGCTGTGGGTTTTTAGAATCCAGATTTCCTTCTGACTAAGCTTATTTGAGGATGTGATTACTTTTGTTCTGCAGACAGCCCCATCCAGCAGTCATCCAGAGCCAACCCCCTCCAAAATCAGCTGGGACAGTCCTGCAATTAGGGAGGGGAGAGACCGTCTTGCCAGCAGCCTACATTTGCACAATTGAATTTCAGACCCTCATAAAGTCTTGAGGGATGCTCCTTTCAGGGAATGCTTTCATATTTTAGAGCCTTCTGAACTAAGCAAGGATAAGAAATCTATGTCTGAATGAAGGAATAAATGCTAAAAGATTTTCTCAAAATCTAAGAAACGTTTTTCTGGATGGCAATATAAAATTTCCAGATGGGGAAATTTTCCGCAGAAGAGGGGGCATATAGGACCCCTTGATGTAATGTACTTCTTTCACTCCCATTGCTGCAGTGGTAGCGTTTCCCAGTGCTGTGCCTCCTATGCTCCTTCCTGCCCTACTTCTCCTTCAGCTCCACCTCCTCCAGCTCCTCTGTCTACCTCCACCTGCCCCACCAAACTCCCTTTCAATAGAAGGAGGTGCCATCATAGGTGAAGGCACCTGGGGGGTGAGGTGACGAGGGAAGGCCAGGTGCCTGTTGCCGGCAGAGCCAGAAGTGCCGGAGCAGACTTTTGAGGTGTCTGCGGAACTTGACCCCGACAAAGACGTAGAGCACCGGGTTGAAGCAGCAGTGGGAGAAGGCAACGTTGCGGCAGATGAGCAGGGCATAATCCAGCTGCTGGCTGACCTCACAGCTCTGAATGACCCCAAGTTTCAACAGTGTCTGCAGAAACAGGATCAGGTTGTAGGGAGCCCAGCTGAGGAAGTATGCCACCACAATGGTGAAGATGAGCCTGACTGTCCGGTGGCGCCGTTTGGACCGCGAGCGGAACAGGGTCCTGAGAATCTCCACGTAGCAGAACAGGATAATCCCCAAAGAGAGAAGGAAGATGATGTTGTGCTGGTAGACTGAGGCTAGGAACCACTCGAGTTCTGAATAATCACAGCCCGAAGGGAACACCTTGTGGAAGATGGCATCGGGGATGGAGGCCAGGATGCTGGCTGCCCACACAGCTATGGTCACCAGCACGCGGCACTGGAGGGTGTGGACACGCAGGGATGAGATGGGACTCACCACGGACAGGTAGCGATGGACGGTCATGACGGTCAGGAAGGAGATGCTGCTGTAGAGGCTGATGGAGAAGATCATGTTGAGGAGCTTGCAAAAGAAGTCTCCCAGCAACCAGCCCCAGTGGTACCCCAAGATCCACACGGGCAACAAGCAGGAGAACACCAGGTCTGAGAGACACAAGTTGAGGATGAAGACGTTGGTGAGGGACTCCAGGCTCTCATACTTCACCAGGACCCACAACACCAGGCTGTTGCCCACCATGCTGAGGAAGAACACCAGGCAGTACAGGATGGTGGTGCTGAAGGTGGCAAAGACAAAGGTCTTCTTCTCACACAGAAAGCTCTGAGGATCATACTCAAAAGGGGTGGTGGTCTCCGGGATGTCTGAGGGCTCCATCTAGACGTTGAGAGCATCTGAAGTGATACAGACATGGAGTTCAAAGCCATGTGGTTAGGCTAGAGAGCAATAGGACCCATGAGACAAAAAAGTGTGGTCCATGGTCCAGCTACTGGTCGGCGAACTATTTATAATGAAATTAGGAACTTTTGCCAAAACGTGAAGTCACTAAGCATGCTGTTTAGTTTGGTTAGCATTTTTTCTTAGCGAGACTTTCTTGAAGGAAGTGACACATTAATTTACAGTATGTCATAAGCCCCTTCCCTTCTTGAAGACTGTCATTTGAGTAACACTAAGCTAGACCAGTGTCCCAGTAGGTAGAGGAGAAAGACAGTGGAACTGGATTCAAAGACCTGAGATCAAATGTGGGGCCCAATATCACGTTCCTGGGCAAGCTTTTTAACCTTTCTGAACCTTGGGTCCTCATCTACAAAACAGGACTAATGATCCCAGAGTCATTCCTTCATTTATTCAACAAATATCTACTAAGCATTTACTATGCCCACCTGCCTTTCCCTCTCCTCTCCCTCTGTCCCTCCCTTCCTTTCTTTCTTCCTCTGCTCCCTCCTTTTCTTCCTCCCGTGAAATGTACAAACGCTGATGGCAGGATTGTTTCAGGAAACTTGCTGTCTCCAGGAACTAGTCCAAAAAGAGAAGACACAAAAGGAGCAAACATCTCTCTCACGTAAATCCAATTATGAAATAATCTCAAGACTTCAGTGAATGTTGAGAATCTGGGAGACCAAATCCCCACTAACACAGAGGATTAACTCTCAGAGCAGAAAGCTTCATCATCTGGGAGTTTGGTCTACAGAGTATCTTACAAGCAAGTGGAAATAACCTAGTGTCCAATAGGAGGGGAGTAGCTAAGAAAACACATGGTCAAATTGATTTAATCCTCTGTGCTAGTGAGATTTTAGAAATAGTGAGACTAGGACTTCCCTGGTGGTGCAGTGGTTAAGAATCCGCCTGCCAATGCAGGGGACACAGGTTCGAGCCCTGGTCCAGGAAGATCCCACATGCCGCAGAACAACTAAGCCCGTGTGCCACAACTACTGAGCCTGCGCTCTAGAGCCCACGAGCCACAACTAGTGAGCCCACGCACCGCAACTACGGAAGCCTGCATGCCTAGAGTCCGTGCTCCGCAACAAGAGAAGCCACCGCAACGAGAAGCCCGCGCACCGCAACAAAGAATAGCCCCCGCATGCCACAACTACAGAAAGCCTGTGTGCAGCAGCAAAGACCCAATGCAGCCAAAAATAAAATATAAATAAATAAATAAATTTATATATAAAAAAAAAAGAAATAGTGAGACTAGAAGGCCAAGGAGACAAAAGAGAAAAAGTGATTGAAGAGCTGGAAATTTCATTGAGAGGCAAATGAAGCTGCAGGGCCTCAGAGAAGGATGGGAGACTCGGATGAAGCACCTGCCTGAAACAGATAAGAGAGCTCTCATCATCCACTATGTGCCAGGCACTATGCTAACACATTATACTCAACTGCTCCCTTAATCCTGCAACGCTCTCTCTTAAGACGTGACCATTTCCATTTTACAGAAGAGGAGACAGGTTCAGACTGGTAAAATGACCTTCTCAGTGTTATAAAGCCAGGAAGCAGCAAGGAGGGCCAAGACTGGAACCCAGGCTTTATGACCTTGTATTCTGAGGAGGAGAACTGGAGAAATAGTTTCCCACTTCCTAGTTTGGGACAGGAAGAATAATAGGGGTGAGGGTGCAGTCTCAAAATGTACCCTATTTTAGGTAGTTAAATCAATTTGTGTCTCTAAACACAAAAGTGAAGATAGTTGAAAATATTAATATGGTTGTTTTGTTTTGTATTCTTTTGATATCTAGAGAGGGATACATATGCTTTTGCATGTTTACTGTCCACTTCTGTTTCTTATTTTTAAAGTGTTTATGGATTTTATTCATTTTTCTACTTGGGATAACACTGTTTTTCTTATGGATTTTTAAGAGCACTTTAGTCTGGTCAACCCATTCTGCTTTTCACTATGTCTTATGGTCTTATTTTTTTGACATTTAGAAATTGGGTACTTACATTTTAAAGAAGAGCTTATCTGACTCAATGCAACAGCCCTTAATGACCAATGACATATGCCAGGCGCTATGATAGATGCTGGATTATATGGTATGAACGTAACAGACTCTATCTACAAGAAGCTTACAGTTTAGAATGAAATCAGAAATGATACAAATACCTGGGATTTCCTGTAGTGTGACAAGTTGGAAGTGGAGATATTTTGGAACAGGGGGTTTGTAAGCACCCTTCATATCGTACAAAGCCAAAGCTGGTTGTTTGAAAAAAAATTTTTTAAAGGTACTAAAACTCTAGCTAGACTGAGAACAAAAAGAGAGAGAACACGAACTGTCAATAGCAGGTATGAAAGAGTGCAGATCTTACAGACTTTAAAAGAATAACAGAGAAATATTATGATCAGTTATAACAAATTCAACAACTTAAACGAAATGGACAGACTTCTTTAAAAATTCAACCTACCAGAACTGACATGAAATGATATGACATAGTCCTACCTTTATTATAGTAATTTAGTTAACTCTAAAAAACTGTCCCAGATGATTTTTCTAGTGCGTTCTCTCAAACATTTAAGAAAGAATTAACAATGATCTTAGGCAAACTACCTGAAATACAGGATGGAATATTCCCAAATTGTTTTATGAGGCCAGCAGAGCCCTGACACCAAACCAGAGAAAAATATTACAACAGAAAACTATAGACCAATATCCCTCATGAAGATAGACATAAAAATCCTTAACCAAATATTTGCAAATCAAATCCAGCAATATATTTTAAAAGGTTAATACGTCATGACCAAGTGTTTATCCCAGAAGTATGAAGTTGGTTTAATATTTGAAAATCAATCAATTTAAGTGACCATATTAAGACAAAAACTATATGATCCTTTTTGATAAATGCAGAAGAGCATTTGACAAAACTCAACACTCATTCATGATATAAACACTCAGCAAACTAGAAATAAAAGGGATATCAGGCACCTACAAAAAAATTCCAGTTTTTTGTTGGTTATTGATTCATTTACTCAAATTTTCAGAGGAGCTGCCAGTCAGGGCCTGGTAGCCCTTGGGCATAGAAAGAAGAATGGTGCCAAACCCCAAACCTCTCTGAGTTACATCCTAGGAGTTTGGTTCCCTTTGCCTGTCATTGCTCTCCCACCCCATCTCTGAAGCCCACTTCAATTCTAACAGAGTAACTTTAGCTTTCTGGTCCACATTATAATTTGGATTGAGAAATACAGCTCTAAATTACCCAAACATTAATAATAACAGTGCCTTACACAGAGACTTATAACCAAACACCTCCACTTTCTTTAGCACAAGGAAAAGCAAAGCATTATATATGATAGTTGTACTCAAAGCACGGTCCACAGACCTGCTTTTTAGCAACACAGGTTTTTGGCAATCCCCAGATCCAGGGAATCAGAGCCTCTGGAGGGAGGGCTCAGGAATCTGCATTATTTACCTGCTCTCCAGGTGGTTCTGATACCTACCTGGGAGTTTAAGAACTCCTGCTGTAGGCTATTAGAAGTAGAGGAAAACATATGTTTGAAATGTTTGTAAAGGAACTCACCTATATCTGCACCTCTTTACACGCGTCTTGAGGCAGAAATGGTGCTTCTTTGTTTCATATTTTGCGCAAAGAAACCGAAACACCTACCCTTCCCAGTAGGCTAGAGGAAGGTGGGGGAAGGCTAATGTGCAGAGTCTCAGAGGGAGACAGAGGGAGAGACAGCGAGTCTTCCTAATCCCCCCTCTTCCCACCACTAGGCGTCCTGGCTGGATCTGCTCCCAACCCCCCACTCCACCCAAGACCTCATGTAGAACCTGGCTACGTCACTCGTCACTTGGAAAAGAGCTGGTCACCCAGCCTGTCTCCACAGGAAGGTGGGGTCCACAGCTTAGGGGTCATCTAAGCCCCTGGGTTCCACCAAGGATAGATGCAGGTAATTTTGGAGTTGGAAGGGATCCTAAAAGTTAATGTATTTTTTTAAAGTGGTATTTTAATCTTATCAAAAATTATACTTGATTAATGTACCAGTAATGCTTGATTATTATTATTTTAAATTGAAATAATTCATGTAACAAAAAATTTAGCATTTTTTAAATTGTATAATTCAGTAGTTTTGGGCATATTCACAATGTTGTACACCACCATCACTATCCAATTCAGAACATTTCCGTCACCCCGAAAGAAATTCATGCTTGTTTGCCAGCAGAAAATCCTACTCCTTACCTCGCTCCATCTCTTGGCAACCACTAATCTACTTTCTGTCTCTATGGTTTTGCCTATTGTGGACATTTCATGTAAGTGGAATCATATGTGACCTTTTGTGTCTGGCTCCTTTCACTTAGCGTAATATATTGAGGGCTCATCCATGTTGTAGCGTGTATCAGTACTTCATTCCTTCTGATGGCTGAATAATATTCCACTGCATGGATAAGCCACGTTTCAACCAGTCATCAACTAAATGACATTTGGGTTGTTTCTACTTTTTGGCTATGATGAATAATGCTGCTCTGAACATTCATTTGTAAATTTCTGTATGGATATATATTTTCAACGCTCTTGGGTATTTACCTAGGAGTGGAATTGCTGGATTGTTTGGTAACCCCATGTTTAGCTTTTTGAGGAACTTCCAAACCATTTTCCACAGAGCTGTGCCATTTTATTTTCCCACCAGTAATGTATGAAGGCTCCAATTCTGTTGATTTTCTCTGCAACAATGGGATCGTATGATGTACGTTGATTTATCCTTTTTCCATTAAACAAAAGGGAATGAAAGTCTTTCCAAGCCTTCTTCTTTATAACAGCTGGAAAGTGTTCGACTGCATTATGGTATCAGGCTTTACCTATTTTCCTGTCAATGGACATCCAGTTTGCTTTCAATTTTTAAAATTATCACAGTGCTGCAGGGATTAAAGGTATATCTAATACATACACCTTTAATGTACTGGTGTTGAATTACTGTAGGATGGATTTCTAGAAGTGGTGCATTTCTGGGTCACAGGGAATGTGCATTTTACATTTTGGTAAGTACTGCCAAAATACTTACTATTTAGAACCTCTAAAATGGTTGTATTTATTTACATTTCCAAAATAGTGTATACCTGGTCAAAATTAGGTGTTACTAACTTTAAAAATTTTGGTCATTCTGAAAGGATACTTGTAGTATCACGTTGTTTTGATTAAAATATTGTTATTTTGAGTTAGGAATTTTCTCTACAGATTTATTGTCCCATTGTGTGTGTGTGTAATTGTTCCTTGCTGAGGTAGATAATTATTTCAAGGACTCATATAGCAAGTGTTTAACAAATGTTTGTTCCCTAAATATGAAGACACAATTTGAAACTAACGTTTTCACATTTCCTCACATTTGGTTTCATTGTGAAAAAAGTTCATGCTCTCACCTTAAACAGAAAGTTCTAAAACACTGGTCAGGCTGGACAAAGATGGAATTGAGTTCCAGCCTCATACAGACTCGCCGTACAGAAGGGGAAGTTCAGTTCTGGGTAAAGCACAATGTGGATAGGGGCCTGGTTATCACATTCAGGGTCTGGACCCATCTGTGGGGGAGTGGGATTCAGGGCAGAGACCAGCATCAGAGGTCTTTGGCATCAGCATCAGAGTGGGGCTCTTGGCGGGAATTAATTGCTGTTAATAGGGGAACCACTGACTCTAGATCCCCAGGGTCTCATGATCTAATTGGACCAAGTCCAGCAAGATGGATGGTTCTGTTTGAGCCTCAGCCCCATGCACATGAGAACAGGTACAGGCATGGGCACATGAAAGGTCTTGCAGCTTTGGGAGCCCTTGCAGACAGCATCCTGGCTTCACTGGGAAGTACATTCACAGGGCACAGGAGGGAGGAGGCTGACAGCATCCAGAAGGCCCATCCACCTCTCTGTTGGGACATCTAGCCCCTGGCTGGGGTGGCCCTAGTGGGAGAGACTAGAGCTAGTGTTTGATTTGGGCAGAGGTATGCTAGAGCTGGCTCATACCAGCTTGTGTGCGTTTTATTTTTAGGAATTTTATGAGTTGGTTGCTGTTGCATTAGTAGCATGAAATCAACCATGGTAGAAGTACTGACACCTTGGAATCTGGCAATCACTGCAAATCAGGGCTTTTCCCTCTGGAGAGCTGGTTGTTAAAATTTACCAGCACACCACTAGATAGAAGGTTAGCATTTTCTTAGAATTGCTCCTGAGATAAAGTCCCAAATTCCTATCCTTGCTGGTGTAGTGGTATCATTCAGGATTCCAGAGAGGGACAGATGGCCCTCTCAAAAGGGTGACTGAGGACAGTGCAAGGAAAGGACTTTTACAAAGGTGTGGGCAGGGTGTAGGGAATGCAAGCAGCGATGGTGAGGTACCCCTGGGCCAGCAAGAGTGGGCAGCTGCTACTTAGCCCAGGGATGAATGCACAGGAGAAAGAGCCACTGAAGGACCTGGTGAGACGGGCCCTACAAGAAGGTTGCTGGACACTGAACGTGGATTTTGGCAGAGGAAGTATTCACTTCTACCACTTGCCCAGCAGAGAGAGAGCCAGAAGAATAAATACGCCAACCTCTTTCTCTTCCCACCCCACTCCACCCAAACTCCTGCTGGTGCCTTCTACTGGCACCAGCAGGGAGGCAAGGGAGACTGTTGATACAGCCCATACAGGGAAGCCTCAGAAGCAGAGGCGGGTGGGGAAGGTGGAAGGCAGACCTGGAGGGATCGAAGTAAGGCATCCAGTTCAGAGCCTTAAGTGGTCCGTCCCCATCCAGCTCATTTGATGCACGCTTCCCTTGCCCACTGCCCTCGGTGGCCACACACGCTGCTCCCTCCCTCCCCTGCTGGCTCATAACTCCTCCTCCTTGGCTTAAACTTCACCCTCCTGTTGACTGTGTTCTTTTACACCTTGTCATTCTTCAAAGCAATTCTCTGCTTATGCTTATTATGCTTATCATTTTTATCCAATAATGATTCATTTAACAGTTAAAATACCAGCAGCCAACATTTACTGGCACTTCCCACATGCCAGGCACTGTGTAACTGTTAGGCTGTATTCGAGAGGGCAGGCACCATGTCTCTGTCTTGTTCATTGCTCTCTCTCTCCAGTGCCCGGGACAGAGCCTGGAACACACTAGGAGCTTGACAAACATGTGGAGTAAAAATCCTCACAATGACCCTAGCAAGTGCTTCCCAGCTCGTCTGTAGCATGGGAGGTTACATATGGCTGCAAATGTTTTACTGCTCCTTCCACTGAGAGGCAAAGTCTAACTCTATTCTCCTTGAATGTTGCTGGTCTTGGTGACTTACTTGACTGATAGAATGTGGCGAGAGTGAGATTCAGGGACTTCAGCTGGGTCCCTAGCGTTCTCATTGGTAGCCTTGAACCACCATTTATGAAGTCCGACTCCATGAGGCCACCACGCTGGTGAGGCCACATGTGGAGCGGCTGCTAGTTCTGGCTGAGCCCAGCTCTCCAGCCTTCTCTGTTGGGGCTCGGCCTGGGAGGGAAGCTGCCTTGGGGCAGCCCTCCACCTCCTAGCTCAGTGGCATCGAGGGACCGCCACTGATGCCACACGAAAAAGGATTATTACCCAGCTGAGCGCTGCTCAGGCTTCTGAGTCACAATTTATGAGATATAATAAAACGGCTCTTATTCTAGACCTCTGTACTTGAGGGTGCTTAATTACACAACAATAGTCAGAACTTATAATATTGGTTAGGGGGAAATCCCTATGCTGACTTTTCATCCCACCTTTACCCATCCCACGTTCTACGTGCCCCTTGATGACTATCATCACCCAGAGTCTTGCTGACTCTCCAGCAAGCTACCTTTGATGTGGCTTCAACAGAGGTGCCCACTCAAGGGAGCTTCCGTTTGCACATGGCTGGGAAAGCCCCCATGGGCAGGCCTGGCTGCTCGGTAGGCAGCAGAGAGCCGAGTTGTTCTGGGTCAACTGCCAAATCTTCACATGGCCCCCCTTCAACCTTTTGTGACAGTGAACTCACCGACTCCCGGGGAGAGGCCCTTTCCTTGGAGGCCTGCTCTGCCCACCCGACCACGCACAGGCCTGGTTGGATGGTTTTCACGCTGACAGTTGGGGAAATCAGGCGCTGGCCGGGGCTGCCCCGCTCCCCGGCTGGTCCCGTCCCAGGCAGAGCAAACACTGCTGGCATCACCAGGACTTGTCTGTGAGGAGCTTCCGAGGGCCACATGGGTTGCAGGTAGAGGACTAAACCCTGGGGGTGTGCTCTGAAGGGGTGGAGGGTTCTGAATGGAGCCTTTTGGACGTTTCTGGCAGGACCACAGGCTAAAGAGACGTTTGAGAGGCTTGAGGCCTCTTGACCTTCTCCAGGGCCTCCAGAAGGGGCCGCGTGGGGATGCCCCTGGGGCTTTGCCAGCCCACCCTGAGCAGCAAGGTCTCCCTCTTCTCACGCCCGCCAGTGCTTCTCAAGCACACTTGGGTGGGTGGGGGGGGGGCGTCGTGACAGCATTCCTGGCAGAGGCAGCAAGAGTTCGGAGAAGAGCGAGTACAGGATGTGTTCGTGAGGCAGTGAGACAGGTGCATCAGGGCCAGACCTCACAGAGCCTCGGACACTCCTGGATGCCCTTGGCACAGCCATCATTTCTGCATATGTGGGGCTCGTGAAGAATGCAGATTCCCAGGCCCTGCCCAGACCTATAGAAACAACCTCTTCAGGTGAGGCTTGGGCCTCTGCATTTGTGACAAGTGTCCGGAGGGTTCAGAAGGAAGCCAGGCAGTGTAGAGATTAATACCATGGGCTCCAGAGTTAGGCTGCAGGGGTGCAAACGTGGACTCCAGGATTCAGTGCCCGTGGAATTTTGGCACCTCAGTTTCCCCACGTGAATTGCAGATAATTACAGCATCAACCTCACTGACTTGTTATGAGGATTAGACAAAGTGAATGAGTTAGGTACTTAGGACAACGCCCAGTGAGTGCTCAATAACTGTGAGCTCCAGCTACCCGGACGATGGCAGTAGATGCAATGCAGGAAGCAGTACCTTCAGTACAGGGTCAGATCTCAATAAATGTTTGTTCAGTGGAGGACAAGAGCAAAACACATTCAGCCATACCACTGGCACAACCATTCCATGAACATTTATTTTTATAGCAAGCTCTGGCATTATTCTAGGTGCTGGTGGTTCAAAAAGGAATAAATCATTCCCTGCCCCTTAAGATGCTCACAGGCTCACAGATGTGGAAATGGGGGGTTAGGATACAGTGTGTTAAGTGTGATGTGAGGGACAGGCTCTGGGCATACCAGCCTTGGAGAGGCAAGGAAGGCTTCCTAGAGGAGGTGATGTCAAAGGGAGATCTGAAGGATGAGTAGGAGTTATGCAGGGAAAGGGGACGAATGCCAGGTGTAGGGGAACACTTATGCAGTAGGGCACATTCTGAGCCTCCCAATGACTCGAAGTGAGAGAGACGTGTGGTGGAAGAGGCAGACCGCTGGGGTTTGAGGCTGGAAAGACGAGCAGCATCAGCTGGTTGGGTTGAGTTGGGTTGCCCAATGCCTTCAGGTCTGACTAGCTCATCTCACGCACTGCACGTCCTGATCACGAAGACTGCCTTGTGTGTCACTGAATAACGGTCCCCTGTATTAGTCAGTTAGCACCCTGCTTTGGTGTCCAGTGTATGAAAAGTCACAGAGGTCCAAATCCCTGCCCAAGTCACTCTCAGTGGAGGAGTGTCAAATAATTTGGAGTCCATCTTTCAAAATCACCACATTCAGGGAAAAGTTCCTGAAGGAGAGGACATGGGCCAAGTCTTGAAAGGTGAGTAGGACTGAACAGGGAGAGAAGAGAAGGAAGGATGTGCCATTTGGGGACCAGCAAATGTAAACATCAGGAGATAGGAAGTCTTGGGGCTGGGTCAAAGGACTCAACTTAGGCTCGAGACGAGATGTGTGCTGAGAGGGGCGGTGGGAGATGAGCAGGAGAGGGAGGCAAAGGCCCTTGGGTGCTAAGCTCAGGAGTCTGAAATTCATCCTGAATGGAGAACTAGTGAAGGGTTCTAAGCAGAGGAATAAGGTGATCAGTGGATTCACTAGGATGCTCTTGGCTGTAAGTGACAAAGCACAGGACTGAAGAGGCTTAAGTGGTCGAAGCTGTTAATTTTCCATAGGAAGGTAATGCTAGGGTTGGTGCAGCAACTTGGCAATGTCATCAAGAACCATGGCCCCTTCTACCTCTTGTACTAGCCTCAGCGCCTCTGTAGTATCATTCCTCACGACTGCAAGATGGCTGCTATGGCACCAAGCATCACGGCTTTGTACAGCATCCAAATCAGGAAATAAGGAGGCATATGTCTAAACAAGCAGCTTTCATTGGGGGCAATTTTGTGATGTCTGGGGGGCATTTTTGGTTCTCACAGCTTGGAGGAGGTACTGACATCTAGCAGGTAGAGGCCAGGGATGCTGACAAACTCCCATGAGAGAAAATTACCAAAATGGCAATAATGCCGAGGTTGAGAAACGATGGTCTAAACCGACTGGGTGCCCTTAGCTTATACACGGAGGTGAAGTTGTGTCACTGCACGTTTGGAGCTAAGAGCCCAGAGATTCAGTTTCATGGCTTAGCTGCTAAGGGACACTAGACACTGCCAGATATGTCAACGTATTATAAAGTTACAACCATATGAAGTTCTAGATAGACTGAAATGTAAGAAGTGAAACCAAAAAAGGGGGAAAACAGAAATAGTTATCAGATGGATGGGGAACGACTTCATAAACATATATTTACATATATGCATATAAACATAAATACAATATGTCTATGGTTTTCAGCACATGTCATTTGAGAAAGGCATTATTATCTGTCAGACAGTGAATTGGTTTGCAGGATAGAGCTTGCTTT
The DNA here is from genome assembly GCF_965194805.1 of Balaenoptera borealis. Classification (NCBI taxonomy): domain Eukaryota; kingdom Metazoa; phylum Chordata; class Mammalia; order Artiodactyla; family Balaenopteridae; genus Balaenoptera; species Balaenoptera borealis. The sequence goes on along the minus strand of NC_138869.1, from coordinate 45,793,508 downwards.
CTTCTTGATACATCTTTAGTTCCTGGAATTTCTATTCTGTTGTTGTAGTCAGTGTAGTGTCTTTTTTCCTTTCAATTTTCTGAAGCAGAATTAGTTGTATTGACCTTGTTGTGATAGGGGCAGTGATGGTGGGAAGGGGCGAAGAAGCTGACTTAGAAGGCAGGTGTTGCCAACATACAAGAAATTCAGCTTGTCTACAGTCAACCCAGACCCTGAAACGTCACTGGTATTTCTGCTGGAGGTTTCTGGTTTGGCCTAATTCTTTTAGAGATGCAATGCTGATTTGGTACTTTTTTTTCCTTCCTAAACAGCTTCCGTTTCCTGTTTTTTGTTTACCACGGTCTCTGCCATTAGCCTTGTTTTTTGAAAATAAGAATTTGAGCTCTGCTGGTTAGGTGTGGGTATAAGTATGCCATGGGGGTGTGCGTGTGTGCATGCGTGTGTGTGGTTGTGTGTTCCTGAGTGTGTATGTATAGATTTCCATGTCAACACAAGTTGGCTGGCAAAGTTCTGGGCACCTTCAATGATAAAGATGGGTCTCCTTCTAACCCACCCTCACCATGAAATCAACAGCTGGAAAGAATATAATAAAAATAGTAAACCAACTTATTGTGCCTGAAAATCTTCAACAAGTGAGTTACTGGAAAATAAACAGCACACTTTTCAATAATCCAAGGATCAAACAAGACTCAAGGGGAATTAAAAAAAAAACACATTGAATGGCATAAAAGTGAAAATACAACATCAAACTTTGTGGGACACAGTTAAAGCAGCACTGAGAGGGAAATTTTTAGCACTAAATGCTTACACTAGAAAAGAGAAAATGTCCCACATAAATAATCTAAGCACCTATCTTAAGAACCTAGAAAAAGAGAAGCAAAATAAACTCAAAGTAAGTAGAAGGAAAGAAAAAATAAAGAGAAGAATTCATAAAACTGCAAACATAAACCCAAGAGAAATGAAACAAAAAAAGTTTGTTCTTTGAAAAGATCAATAAAAGTGATATGCCTCTAGAAAGACTAACGAAAAAAGAGAAAGACACAAATTACTAATATCAGGAAGGAAACAGTGGATATTGCTACAGATTCTGCAGACATCAAAGATAATAATCAAGGACTTCCCTGGCGGTCCAGTGGTTAAGACCTCGCGCTCCCAATGCAGGGGGCCTAGGCTCAATCCCTGGTCAGGGAACTAGATCCCGCATGCCGCAACTAAGAGCCTGCATGCTGCAACTAAAAGATCCCACATGCTGCAACTAAAAGATCCTGCAAGCCACAACTAGACCTGGCATAGCCAAATAAATAAATAAATAAATAAAAATATTTTTAAAAAAAAAGATAATAATCAAATAGCATGAACATCTATATAACTTAGATGAAGTAGACTAATTCCTCAAAAAACACAGGTTACCACAACTCACCCAATATGAAATAAATAAATAAATAAACTCACCCAATATGAAAGGGCTCACCCAATAAGCCCTTCAAGGAAATTGAAGTCATAATTTAAAACTCCTGAGAAAGAAATTTCCAGGCCCAGATAATTTGACTGGAGGATTCTTTTAAATGTTTAAAGAAGAATTAACACCCATTCTACATAATCCTTTCCAGAAAATAGAAGAAGAGAGAATACTTCACACCTCACTTTTGTGAGACCAGTATTATCCTGGTACCAAAACTAGATAAAGATGGTACCAAAAAGTACATAGTATAACTACAGACCAATATCCTTCACAAATACAAATGAAAAAAGTCTTTAAAAAATATTAGCAAATAGAATATGGGGTTTATTCCAGAGATGCAAGGCTGGTTCAATACTTAATCAGTGAAATCCACTGTATTAAAAGGCTAAAGAAGAAAAATCACATGATCATATCAACTGATACAGAAAAATCATTTGACAAAATTCAACAACTATTGGGACTTCGCTGGTGGGGCAGTGGTTAAGAGTCCACCTGCCAATGCAGGGGACACGGGTTCGATCCCTGGTCTGGGAAGATCCCACATGCCGTGGAGCAACTAAGTCCGTGTGCCACAACTACTGAGCCTGCGCTCTAGAGCCCGTAAGCCACAACTACTGAGCCCACGTGCCACAACTACTGAAGCCCACGCGCCTAGAGCCCGTGCTCCGCCACAAGAGAAGCCACCGCAATGAGAAGCCCGCGCACCGCAACGCAGAGTAGCCCCCGCTCGCCGCAACTAGAGAAAGCCCACATGCAGCAATGAAGACCCAGTGCAGCCAAAAATAAATAAAAATAAATAAATTTATTAAAAAAATTCAGCAACTCTTTATGATAAAACTCTCAGAAAAAACTAAGGATGGGGGGAACTTCCTCAATTTGATAAAAAATACCTATTAAAAACCACCAGCTGACAAAATACCAATGTTGAAAGACAATGTTTTCCCATAAGATTGGAAGCAAGGCAAGGGTGTCTATATTAACCACTCTTGTTCAATATACTACTGGAAGCCTCGGGCAGCACAGTAAGCAAAAGGAAATAAAAGGTGTACAGGTTGGAAAGGGATAAATAAAACTGTCCCTGTTTGCAGATGGCATAATGGTCTACTCAGAAAATGCCAAATATCCAAAAACAAAACAAAACTGAAACAATTCCTAGGATAATAAGTGAGTTTAGCAAAGTTGCAAGATATAAGATCAACGTATAAAAATCAATTGTATTTCTATATATTAGCAATAAACACATGGAAAGCAAAATTTAAAGTACAATATTATTTACAATCTCTCTCTCCAAAAAGAAATACCCGTGCATAAATCATCAAAATGTACAAAACATGTATACTAAAAATTATAAAATGCTGATGAAATAAATAAAAAAGATCTAAATAAATGGAGAGACATTCATGGGTTGGAAGATTCATCATAGTAAAAATGTCAATTCTCCCTGAAATGATATATGGTTATAATGAAATTTTTAGCAAAATCCTCCAAGATTTTTTGTAGGCAGAGACAGGCTTATTCTAAAATTTATATAAAAAGCAAAAGAATTAGAATAAATAAAACATTTTGAAAAAGAAGAAAGAAATGGGAGTAATCCCTCTTGTTCTATTTCAGGACTTATTATGCAGCTATAGTAATTAAGACTGTAGTATGGGCAGAGGGGTGGACACCAAGATTAATGGAAGGGAATGGAAAGCCCAGAAATAGCCCCACACCAGTAAGGCCAACTGATTTTTGACAAAGGTGCAAAAGCAAGTCACTGGAGGAAGGATAGTTGACTTTTCAACAAATGGTGCTGGAGCAATTGGATATTCATAGGCCAAAAAAAAAAAAGAACCTCAACTTAAATTTTGGATTTTATATAAAAATTAACTCAAAATGCATCACGGATATAAATGTATATATAAAATTATAAAAACTTTTAGAAGAAAACATAGGAGAAAATCTTGGGGACCTAAAGCTTGGTGACAAGTTCTTAGACATAACACCAAAAGCATAAACAAAAGAGAGATAAATTAGACTTCATCAAAATGAAAAAGCTTTGCTCTGCAAATGACCCTGTTAAGATAAACTACAGACTGAGAGACAGCATTTGCAAACTGCATATCAGACAAAGTACCCATGTCTAGAATATATACAGAATCCTCAAAAGTCAGCAGTAAGAAAACCAAACAATTCAGTAAAAAATGGGTAAAGAACTTGGAGAGACATTTCACTGAAGAGAATATACAGATTGTAAATAGGCACATGAAAAGATATTCAACATCATTAGCCATGAGGGAAATACAAATTAAGACTATGATGAGATATTACCACATACCTATTAGAAAAGCTAAAATAAAAAACAGGGGCCATGCCAAAATCTGGCAAGGATATAGAGAAATGATCTCTCATACATTGCTGTAGGAAATATGAAATGTCACAGCCACTCTGGAAAAGAGTATGACAGTCTCTTAAAAAACTGAACACACACCATATGATCCAGCAATCACACTCTTGGGCATTTACCCCGGGGAAATGAAAACTTATGTTCTCACAAAAACCAATACATGATTGCTTACAGAAGATTAATCCTTTATAGCCCCAAACTGGAAACAACCAAAATGTCCCGTAATGGGTGAATGGCTAAATTCCATACCATGGGATACTACTCAGTAATAAAAAGGAGCAAGCTTTTGGTATATGCAATGATTTGCATAGATCTCAGGGGTTTTATGATTAGTTTAAAAAATGCAATCTCAAAAGGTCACATACTGAGCAATTCCACTTACATAACATTCTTGAAATGACAAAATCATAGAGACAGAAAGCAGATCAGTGGTTAGGGGTTAGGAATAGTGGGGGCAGGTGTGACTATAAAAGGGTAGCAGGAGGGACATCTTTGTGATGATAGAATCGTTCTGTATCTTGATTGGGGTGGTGGTTACAGGAATCTACATATGTGATAAAATGGAAGAGAACTGTACACACACGTTGTACCAATGTCTAATTCCCGGTTTTGATACTGTACTATAGTTATGGAAGATGTAACCACTGGAGGAAAGTGAGTGAATTAGGTGGGATTTCTCTATACTATTTTTATAATTTCTTGCTAATCTATAATTATTTCAAAGTTAAACAAACAAAAAAGCTATAATCCTGCTATCTTTAGCTCAAAAAGCTTCAACAGTTATCCATTGCCCACAGCAGTGGTTTCACAAATTTAGTGTACATAAGTATGACTAATGTTGTATTAAACATGCAAATTCTGATACAGTAGGTAAGGGGGTGGGGCGGGGGTCAGCATATCTAATGAGCTCAGCAGTTGATTAGGCTGCAAGAGGGGTCTTCAGGTCACACTTTGAGAAACTCAGACTCTGGCTCTGCTCTTGAGCTCTTAGTTTACAGTTAACACTCTCCTCTACAACAAAAATATATGTTCACCAGATCCAGGATGGGGTAAGGCAGGCAAGGAGCCAAGGGTGTGATATTTAAGGAGGCACTCACTCTCGGGTCCATGGAAGTGCAGAGTTAGCATTTCCTGAACCTAAGAGTGAGTGCCTCCTTAAATTTTGCATCTTAGATTGTCTCCACCTGGTCCTGGCCCTGTTCTCCACAAAAAGACTTGGATTTAAAGGTTCTTAGCAGCTTTATTGATTATACCCCCAAACTGGAAACAACCGTCAACCAACTAGTGAAGGGACCAGTAAATTGTGATATAGTCATACAATGAAATGCTAGTCAGCAATAAAAAGGAACAAACTACTAATCCATGCAACAAAATAGATGAACCTCACAAAAGTTATGCTGAGTAACACAAAAGAGTACATATTCTGAAGAAAACTTTGGAAAATCTGGGAAAGACAAATCTAATTTACACCAACAGAAAGAAAATAAGTAGTTGCCAGGGTGGGTGATTATCTGGGAAGGTGGGTGATTATCTGGAAAGGTGGGTTACAAGGGAACTTTTGGGGGTATCAGGAATGTTTCATATCTTGATTGGTTGTGGTTACACTGGTGTATACTCGTGGAAACACTCATTTAACATGGGTACATTTCATTGTATGTGAATGATACTTCAATGAAGCTGATTAAATATACAAAACAAAAACAAACAAAATCCCCAGCTCTCTCACAAACATCTGAACCCTGCACTTTGGGGAAAAGGCCATCTCTTATTGATGGGCTCCGGGTACAACACAGTCGAGTAGGAAGAGCTGTGGTGAGGGGTCAGGACACCTTGATTCTCATCCTAGTTCTAGTAATAACTGGCTGGATGACCCACGGGTCAGTCATTAAGCCCTCTGAGTCTCATCTGCTGTGAGTACTTCCCAAGGCTGGTGGGAGCAATAGATACACGAAGTCACCTGGTGAAAAGCTACACATCTGTCAGAAATTTTTACCTGTTCTTGGATGGAAACTGCCCTTTGCACAGCCCTTTGAATTCAAGTCTGGAATGGCTCTAGGAATATGAGGAGATTTCAATAGCACATGCAAATTAAAGCTGCCAGACATCATTTTTTGCCCATGTATTTGGCAAAAATAAGAAAGTCATAATACCAAGGGCTGATGAGAATGAGGAAAGTGAGAACCCTGGAGGCAAGGCTGATGGGAATGTGGACTGCTGTAGCATCTGAGGGACAACCTGGAAGAAGCTAAGGCTGCAAATACCTCTGATCTAGCAGTTCCACTCTTGGGTTCTTCATCCAGAGAAACTCTGCATAGGCCATAAGGAGACAGATGGAAAGATGCTCACTCCAACATTGTTTTTGATGGCAAAGATCGGGGACAATCTAGGTGTCTGTCACTAGGAAATGGATACATAAATGTCGGTACATTCACACACAGTAAGACAAAGCAGTAATCAGAAATACATTTACTACAGCTGCACAGTTGTAGCTCAAAAACATCATGTTGAATAAAAAAGTATTCTGAATGATATTTATGGCATAATGTCATTTATGTAAACCAATCTCACCTTGCAGAACTGAATGGATTAGACGGGATGTTGGTCACTGATTGCCACTTAGTAGTGGCTCAACAGATGGTAGCCATTATTTTGAAAAAAAAAAAAAAAGTAGGAGATCATTGAATTCATCAGCACCAAAGTTACAAAAATAGAACTGTGAAGCCTGGTAAGTTCCATATTTCCCTGGGAAGGAGGTAAAACAAGGGGCTGGATCTCCATGGTCCAGAATGTCCCCACTAGGTCAGGAAGCTGGCCTTCTTGGCAGTTTCAGTTTGAAGATGCTAGAGAAATATGTTGTTGGCCACTGCCCCCTGTTGAAACAATATTGTCACTTCCGAGTAGAGAATTCTCAGACTTGCCATGTAATAGCATTTGAACTTCAACTCACTGGGGAGAAGGCAGACTGCTGTTTCAGCACTCACAGAAAATGCTGCCCCTCTAAAGGAATCCCTCTAATCATTAAAGCTAATACAATATAGCTACTTTCTTATGTCTATTATTAGCATTTGAATGTGTTATTTTGAAAAAAAGAATCAATCCTCATAACAAACACAACTCAACAGGATGCATACACAAGAGGCAGGTACTATTGTATTGATGCGAGAACAGAGGCACAAGGAGATAAGTAATTTGCCCGAAGTCACGCAGTCAGGAAGCAGTGACGCTGGCTCCAAGGTCTGTATTCTTAGCAGCTCTGCAAGTCTGACTCTTGAATGCCTCTGGTTCCTTTGGTCTGATCATGACAATTGTTCTGCAGCCTGTCCAAATATTTTGTCCAAATACTTTTTCCCCATCTAAAACACCTTCAAGTCTATGCTCCATCCCTTATAGGTCCCTCCCTTTCACAGCAAAATTCCTTGAAAGAATAGTCCACACTCACTTTCTTCCCAGAAGCAAGAGACTCTGCCATCAATTCTCACTCCAATTCCTCAGGAGTCTGGCCTTGACCTGCTTCTCTGATTTGTATGTGCTCCCTCCAAACACCCTCACTATACATATAATGCTGATATTATACATGATTATTGAATCAAGGAAATGGATGTGATAGTTCACAATCCAAAGACATTTTGCTCATTCCAATCTTTTGGTCTTCCATGTATTTTCCTGTTTTGTCCACCAGGGGGAAGTTTTCTCTTAAGGCCTGATTCCTCCTCCCTCTTCACAGGTCAGGTACACAACTCTAGCTATTGAGCACTGAAAATGTGGCAGGTCCCAACTGAGATGTGCTTAAGTACAAATTACACACCAGATATTGAAGATTTAGTACAAAAGAGAGAATGTAAAATATCTTATTAATAAATGTAATAAATTGATTACATGTTGAAATAATATTCTAGGTAGATTAAAGATACTCTTGAAATTAATTTTACCTATTTCTTTTTAGATTTTTAAAAATATGTTTACTAAACAATTTTAAATTGCATGTGTGGCTTACTTCATATTTCTATTGGACAGTATAGGTTTAGAGGCTCTCTCCTAATGGCAAACTCTAAGGGAGGTCTGCAGAACCCTTGGTCTGCAAGGAACCCAGTTAGAAAACCATTCACTTGACCACTCATGAAGAAACTGAGGCTCAAATGGGCCAACAGCTTTTCCAAGGTGATCCAAGTGATGGGATCTTGAGTTTAGATTCGAATGCAGGTGTCCTATACCCTATTTTTTTTTTTTTAATCTCTCCTATTATGGAGGTCCTTGAATGCCACAAGAGGACATAGGCACAAGACTATGCCCTGTGGGCCTTTAAGGTCCTTTATCAAGAAATGTCACCACCTCAGGTCTCTCGATGTTTGCTTCCACAGGTCTCCTGCACAGCCCAGGGGCCACTCCCTCTTGCATCCTCTGCCAACCCCGTGAGCATTTTTCTGCTCTCTGCTAGGAAGCCCAGCCCTGCTTTAGGGCTCTATCTGGCTGCTTCCTCCCTGGCGCTAACAGCCTGGCTAGAGACCCTGGAGACAAGCAGTGACTACGGAGCCCTTCTCACCCTTTTGTCTTCAACTATCCTCTAGACTTGTCCAATTCCAGTCCCACCCAGGGGGCCATCGTAGCTCTTGCTGGAATAAGTCCAACCCAGCTGGAAGGATGAGCAAATAGAGCCAGCTAGACTGATCACTTGCTGACCCCGTGTCCACCACCCTCTGTCACTACAGAGAGCTCACGTTGCCCACAGGCCCTGCTTGCAGAGCGGGGACCAGCGATCACATGGCTGGTGAGTCACATGGAAACTGAAAGCACCCCTCAGTGGGGTGACTTCTCTAAAGTGGACGCATGAATCAGAGGCGGGGAAGCTGGGAGGCAAGGCCAGACCCTGCGCCGCAGGCAGGGATCTTAAGTGCAAGCCCTAACACCACAAATCCTCCCCACCACAGCCCCGAAGATCTATAGCATTGTGGGTCAGCTGTAGTTTGTTTTGAGTTTGGGTTGAGGCCCGAACACGTGTGTGAGCCTGCACAGGTGTGGGTCTGCCCAGGTGGGAAGAAGTCCCTGTTTCTGGCTTGTGTCTCTTCCTCATGAGAGCCACACATGAGTGGGAGCAAAGGGTCTCAGCCCCCCTCCCTACCCTGGATTCCTGGTCAAGGACCCGTGTGAGTCTAGGCCCTGAGTGTGGCCACGGGTGCCTGGACAGTCGCTGCACCATGCCTGCAACCTCATCTCTGCCTCTTCTGAACCCAAATTAGAGAACTGCTGAATCACGGGACTGTAAGAGAACCCGTGTGGTGTGTATCAGCAGTCACAAGATGAGGGCTCTCTTCCCAGTTCTGCCACAGCTCTAGCTGTGCAGTTTTGGGCTAGCCACTGTATGTGTCTGAGGCTCAGGTTCTCACTTGTATAATGGGTGTATTAATTATCTATCACTCTTTTAAAAATTCCTTCAAAACCTAGTGGCTTAAACAATAAGTATTTATTATCTCACACAGTGTCTGTGGGTCGGATATTTGAGAACAACTCACCTGGGTGGTTTTGGCTCGTGGTCTTTCATGGGATGAGGTCAAGATGTCCACTGGAGCTGCAGTCATCTGAAGGCTTGACTGGGGCTGGAGGACCTACATCCAAGACAGCTTTGTTCATATGGCTGCTGGCAGGAGGCCTTGGTTCCTTGCCACATGAGTCTCTCCATGGGGCTGCTTGAGTGTCCTCCTGACATGGTAGCTGGCTTCCCCTAGAATGAGCAATCAAAGAGAGCAAGATAGAAGCCACACTATCTTTTATGACCTAACCTCTGAAGTCAAGCACTGTTATTTCTGCACTATCCCACTTGTTAACCAAGTCAACCCTAATCAGGGATGTGAACACCAGAAGGTACAAACCACTGGGGGCCATCATGAAGGCTGGCTACCACCTTAGAAGTAATTAGTACCATTAGTAATATCTGCCCTGCCCATCCCACAGAGCCATCAGGAGGTTTTGTTCGCATATCCACTGCAAGAAAAACCATTAACCAGAGGATGCACCTGATAAGAGTCAAGACAGCAGATGCTAAAAACAGCTGTAAAAAGGGTTGCTGGAGACTGGACTCTGAGACCATCACAGGAAGCTCTGAGACAAGTAAAAGGAGGACCAACACAGGAACGCGGTAGCTCAGAGGCCTCCAGTCCTCTTTGCTGTCCCCATATGAAGGTACAATGTGGAGACAGTTAGAAAAGTGCCTGACAATGTGCCCATTACATATGGCACTCAGCCATAAGTGTTCTTTCTAAGGAAAGCAGGTGGGTCATAGTCTTAGGAATTCCAGGAGGAGGTGCTGGGCCACGGTGAAGATTGAATGGTGCCCTAGCCCTTAGTTCTGACATTTAAATTAGTTAGTTTATTTTTCACAAACTCCAAAGAGCTGCATAAACGTGAAAGTCCATCATTATTACCTCCTGGTAAGATGCCCACAGATCACGCTTCCAAAGAATCTCTCCACTGATTCCTTAAATAGCCAAAAAGAGGAATTGAGATACGTTCACTGTTTTGCAACTATCAGAAACAGCCTCTCAAAGTTGACTCTGAATCTTGTTCATTTACTCTGGGATTTTCTCTCACTCTCTGCACTCAGCCTCTACCTGACAGTGGCTCAGTCCCTCTGGAACCCACTCTTATTAGTCCTGTCATTCTCAGTTCCTGCTTAGGGCTGCAGTTCCCTCCACTTCCAAAATTTCACTCCAGTGGCTAGAGCCTTATAATCCACTGTTGTCCAGGTGCCCTCCTAACTGCTGCCCATCTTCCTGGATTTGTGAGGACCACTGCTCTTGGGGTCCTCTTTGTTGTGTTCTGAGTTCTACCCCTCTCGGTGCCTGGCTGGCTGGACCCCAGCGCTGGATGCTCACCTGGTTTAGGTCTGTTTTTGTACCGTGTTTTTGTACCAGATTCCAGACACCCAGTCCTGCCTGCTGGACTGGACTTTCTCCCTGCACCTGCATTGGACAAGCCCCTCCCACACTTCCCTTTCTGCCCTCCGAAGGGAATCTCCTTATAGATCTTCCTGGTGGACACCTTGGGGGACAATGCTTGGTTTGAGAGGGACAACAGCCTAGATTTTCACCTGCAGTGTTTATAGCAGAACAAAAATCGTTCATGTTTCTCAGTGCACAAGGCACATTTTTATGTCATTCATGTTTTGTCATATTTCTCCCCTGCTGGTTAGGGAGTAAGGTCACACAGGGATTTTAAAAGCAAAACAAGTAGTCCCTGCCTCCAGTGAGTTTCTGAATGAAGTAATAGGTGTTTATAAATAAATACACAGAAAATCCATTTATAGTAGTTCCCACTAAGATCTGTTCATCTTTGCCTGAGGTCTCTGTTTTCATCCTCACCAGCTCTTTGTGGTCCCAAATGATTGCACTTCAAAGTACTGCCTCCTTGCTAACAAATGTCTGTATTCAGGGCCGAATTCAGAAACTTGCGCTTTTGGTGACACTGAGTGAGGTTATAGGGGAGTAGGTGATTGTCAACTCCCTTAGCTCATGGCAGCTGTTGTTATTAACCAAAAGGACCTGAATGGTTATACAGGACTAAATTGGCTTAGGTCATTTCTAACACTGGGGAGTAGGAGGTGCATTAATGGGCAGTGGAGAACTGACTAAAGATTTGAGTTGGAGGCAGTGGACCAGGGAAAGTTAACCTCACATGCATGTATCCAGCAAGTCCCTTGAACTCTTCCTCTGGGCTATGGTGGCATCGCTCTTCTCTCCTGGCCTCCTGCCTACAGCACCCAGCCCCACTTCTCCTTCCTCCTTCATGTTCCAGAAAAATCTCCTTCCTTCTACAGAAAACTGGGGAGAAGCTCCAAGTTCAGGCTGGAAGGGCCCTTTCTACCCTTGAAAATTGGACTTTTCAAAGACCATTTCTCCTCCAAGAAATTTTCATGCCAGCAGCTACAAAGACGTTTTCTCCATAGTCTTTGCAATTACCTTGAAAGCGCTGATCAGCTAAAAGAAGGGGTGATGACTCAGAGTTGTTGACACAGAGTGAGGCATCACGAGTTCTAATCTCGTTGCATTTCCTTGTGGTAATTCCAGGGTGCTGCTGGGATGGATGGACAGCTGTCAGGCTTGGCCTGGTTTCCAGTCTCTGCAGCCTCCTTCTTTCTACAGCCGACATTACCTTCAGCTCCCTTCTGCCGGATCTCTAAGGAGGCTACAGCCCAGATCCTGAGGCTCACGTCCATGGAGGCCCCTTGTGCGCTCTGGCTCCAGGCCTACTCCAGTTCTGGGTACCAGATCTTTGCCTCATTTCTTGGGTCTTCTCCTGTCTCCCTCATGGAAGCCTGCTCAATCCCCAGTCTCACTATGAATGAGCCCTGCCTTGTACCCAACACCCTTCCTCCACCTCTTTGGGGGTTGGATTCCTGCCCAGACTCCAGCCCAGCTGGGACCCTGAGACCTGATGGATGACAGGTCTTTCTGAGGAAAACTGATGAGTCCCTAGACTTGGAAGGGGAGCTCCTACTTCCCAATTTGGTCACATACAACCATGAGGTTCCGTTTGGTTAATATCAACAGCCGCCATTTAGTTATAAGATTCAAGGGCTGGCTCCTTCTTATGGCCTCACTCTAGGTTACCATTAAAGGAAGTCTCAGACTAAATTCTCCCCCCAAAGAGACAATGATTAGCAAATAGGCACAAGTCACACCACCTCCTGTGAGCTTGATAAAGTCCAGACTCTCTGTCCTTTAGGGTGCTCCAACAAGATCACACGTGAAAGAAAGTTTCACTTGGGGCAAATGTGATAATACTCTAGTAGTGGGATTGGCGAACCATCTAGTCAGACTCAGGTTGGCCCACCTTCTCCGGAATCAGCAGCTGGACTGTGGGCAACATTCCTAACAGGGAAGGAGGAAAGATTCACTAGATTCTAATACCCTGTTCATATATGTTTGTGGAGTTCCTCCATGCTTCACCAGTGAACACCTTGCTCTCCATTCATTATGCTAATTAACAAAACCTCTAGTACTGATCAGCTATAAAGATGGCTGAAGCACTTGTGGGAGCTCCTCTGGAGTGTGGCCTTCTGATTAAGCCCTAATTACCACCCTTGGAGTTGCCCAGATTAGCACAACTGGCCTCCTCTAGGGTATAGATTAAGAAGGAATGAACCACATTTAGAGCACGTTGTCAGTGCTGAAGTATAAACTGCAGACGTCATAGTACTAGGGCACCCCAGCCTCCATGATAATAGTAATAACCAGCATTTCTTTGGCTCACAAGATGTTATTCCATGGTTTTCAGCCCCCTGCAAAGTAAGTCCCCTGAATTATTTCTAGGTACCGTCAGGAGTCTCATGTGGACTCACCAACGGGTTCATTAGCTATAGCTCAGCACAGTCCCCACTTCATCTCTTTCCACTTCCAGCTTCCTCTGCAATGGGCATTTGTTGTTTGGAATGCCTACAACAGCACTCCCCATGTTGGGGGCAAGTTGCTTCTTCCCCACTCCAGCCATCGTGTGGCTGTGGGCATGAGCATGTGACTTTCCTGGGCCAATCACTACAGCCTCATCCTTTTGGCCAAAGTGACTGGCTAGGAATGGACAAGGGGCTTGCAAAGCCAATCAAGAGACTTCCTAGAGATTTTTTTCAATACAGAGTTGGCGAAGACACTCTCTTTTGGTTTTTTTTCTAAGATTTTTTTTTTGATGTGGCCATTTTTTTAAAAGTCTTTATTGAATTTTGTTACAATATTGCTTCTGTTTTATGTTTTGGTTTTTTGGCTGCGAGGCATGTGGGATCTTAGCTCCCTGACCAGGGGTCGAACCCGCACCCCCTGCATTGGAAGGCGAAGTCTTAACCACTGGACTGCCAGGGAAGTTCCGCAAAGACACTCTCTTAAAGCTGCCTGCAGGCATGTCTTTGGCCTTGGGGAGACAGCTGAATTGTGAGGATAAATCCAATATGCAGAGCGAATCAGAGACATACGTTGTTATGGACTGAATGTTTGTGTCCCTCCCATCAAATTCATATGTTGAAGTCCTAATTCCCAAGGTGGTGATATTAGGAGGTGGGGATTGGGAGGTAATTAGGTTTGGATGAGGTCATAAGGGTGGGCCCCCCATGATGGGATTAGTGCACTTATCGGAAAAGGAAGAGGCACCAGAGTTCATACTCTCTCTCCCCACATGCACTCACACAAGGAAGAGACCATGTGAGGATACAGAGAGACGGTGGCTGTCTGCAAGCCAGAAGTGGAAACTAAACGTGCCAGTGCCTTGATCTTGGACTTCCCAGCCTCCAGAGCTATGAAAAATAAATGCCTGCTATTTAAACCACCTAGTCTATGGTATTTTGTTACAGCAGCCTGAGCCGATTAAGATGTACATGGAGAGATAGGAAGTCCTGACAATAGTTGAATCTCTAAATCCAGTTGTCCCTGGGTCCAGCTGTACCCAAATGTGCACTCTGTGTGGTTTGGTTATACAGCCCACAGTGACCTTTTTTGGTGCAAGCTGGTTTAAGTTTCTGATTAACTTATCCACCAGCAATGGTCAGTAGTTGCTTTACAGGACCACCTTTACCTTCCTTGCTGAAGCCCTGTGCTGCTGCTGGGACCTCTGGTGCTTGCTGCTAAGGACCACAATCACCCAGTCTGTTCTCCTGATGCTTCCCGGTCCTAACCTGAGGACCATCTAGGCCAGAATGGAGACCCTCACTATTGCTGAGCAGTTGGTTTATGGCCAGTGTGTCTGGCAGACGCCCACTCTTGGGGTTAGCAGGATGTCTGTACCTCTGAGCTTGCCCACAACTGGCTCATGCATATTGTAGATCAGTTAAGGACTGTAAAGTGATTTTGGACTCTTATTTTCAAAAGCTACATTGCCAGGCAAGCTGTCACCCTGGCCATCCCCTTGAAGAACCATTTCTGCCTTCTGGGAAGGACTTCCTCCCCCAAGACCTAAGGCTAATCCTATCCCCTCCAAGCTAGTTATGTCCTGGCCCCATTCTCCTTTCCTACATGTCCCAGAACCACTGTGCACTCTGGCTGACTGAACTGTGATCTCCAAGGGAGGCTTCATACACATGGAACCTCAACGAGGGCCTGTGTGTCTGGTGCTCTGTGCCCATTAAATATCCCAGCCTCGTATCTTTTCTATTGTTATATTATACGGCTGACTCACCCTGAGCTTGTGGCCTTGGCAAACAAGACCCTCAAGATCTCCATCTGCACTTTCCACACAGAGGAAGCCAGATAGCACTGTGTATCGATGGTTTGTTTCTGTCTCACTAATCAAGAGGCTGAAAGTAACAGTTTCTGATGTATCTTTTCTTCTTTGATTCATTAGGGCCAGGGAACCTGAGGACAGATGATGAAGCATTTACGGTTTAGTTTTCTCATCTAGAGAATGGAACCACGATTAAAACATTGCTCAGACCTCACCTACAACAGGACTGAATAGCCTGGACTTGCAGCAAAGACTTCTGAGTACCTCAGGCCCCTTAAAAGAAGGAGATTTCCTGAGAGGACACCCACCTGTGAGGGCAGGGGTGGGAGTGCTTTTTGGTGTCACAGGGAGTTTGGGGCCTGCCCATGCCCTCGACTTCTCTCCTGGGCCTCATGGCTGTGATTCTTTCTGTGTGTCACCCTCCATCTCCTCCTACTCTCAAGAAGACAATCATCTCTGGTTTCTCCAGCCCCAGATTCCAGAGGATGCTGGTCTGACCAGTAGAGACTGGAGATGTCCCCTACTATTCATTCTCTCTCAAAATAATATAGCCCTGGATTTTTAGCTAGGCATGGCTGCCTAGAATACGGCTAATATTTCCCAGCTGTCCTTGCACCTGAGTCTTCCTTTGGCCAATGGGATGCAAGTGAAAGTTATCTGTGCAAATTCCAGGTTGTGTTTTAAAGGGAAGGGGCATGTCCTCTGGGGTCCCTTTTCCTTTCCCACTTGTTGGAAAGTGGACATGCTGTGAGCCATCTCGGGCAGTGCCTTTGAGGACAACACTGCAGCGGGCAGAGCAACAAGATAGAAAGAGCCTGGGCCCCTGAAACCTTTGCAGAATAGAGCTTCCATACTAGCTTAGACTCCCACATGAGAAAAAAAAACATGTATTTGTTTTAGCCATGTTATTGGGGTTTTCTCATGGCAGCTGAGCTACTGTTACATTTAGGAAATCATTGTTGCCTTCAAGCCAGCCACCTCAACCAGAAAGCTTTTACAGTTGGGCTCTCTTGGGTCGATGCCCACCCTTGATGCAATCAGTGGCCACCTTTGCACAGAGAATAGTTTAGCACTGCTTCCCTGGGTACGGAGCTCTGGGAAGGGTAGTTTCTGCCAGGAAGGGATAAACAGTATGGCTGGGCAGGCATCAAAACAAGAACTTTGCACAGCATTAGTCAAATGTCACAACATGTCACTAGATGAATAGAAGGGGATGTCAACTGTGCTAGTCTAAAAATCTGTGGGGTTCCTAGATGGCAAGCAGGATGGAAAACCATAAGGCTGAATATCCAGAAATGCAGGCCCAATGGCACCAGGAGCTGGGGATGTCAGAAATAAGATCATTAGTCTGATTCTGTGGCAGCCACAGGTATGCCTCTTTCTGTGCTGTAACTTCATGTCAAATTCCATAGTGAGGGACTCTGATTGGCTTACTTAATGCTATCACCTTGGTTTGTCAGTTCCCTTTGTATCAGGCCATGTCATAAGCCACTAGTAGTGCATGGTAGGGTATCCACTCCTGGGTCCCTAGGTGGTCACCCCTGCCCAAAGTCACCCCAGAACTGCTTTCCCTAGGTGTGTATGTAGGGGGTGTGTGCTGCACAGGCAGTTTCAGCTCCAGGGGACATTGGTCATAGAAGAAAAACACCGAAAGCCTCAAGGAATTGGCAGCAACCACTTCTGGTGATTCTGGCAGATTACAGAACAGGGGAAGTTCTATTCAAAGCAAGAGAAGGGACCCAGGAATGGGTGAGGCCAGGTGCCAATGGCATAAGCCAAAAGTGAGGCCCCAGGCTTCAGCTGGGGCGGGTACAGGCAGCACCCCATCTCTGAGTAGGGAGGGAGGGAGGATGGGGAAAGTCTAGCTAGAACACTGCAGAGAGGACTTCTGCTCCAGGGGTACCAAAAGAGTCTGGCAGGCCCAGGGGAAGAGGCCCACCCCTTGGGTACAAGATAGATCTTAAATCTCAGCAGCAAGACCAAAGCCAGTTTTCAAAAGTAGGACGTAAGGTCTGTCCATGGTCTTTCCACTTTTCTGCCAAATTCTAGCAGAAGATTCCAGACTACCCTGCTCAATTCATCCTTCATCTTGCGCTGCTGCCAGCATTTTTTCATTTGTTCTTACTCTGGCTTCTAACCATGGCTCACTGATTGCCCAGACAATGCAAGGCAGAGTCTGGCTTTTTCCTCCTCAGGGAAACTGCTGGAAAAGAGGGGCTGCTGTGATCCTTCGCCTTAAGGTTTCAAAATGATAAGCGTGCTGGAGAGATGGGGCAGACATCTAACTGCCCATCAGTCACCCATTCTCCCCTCTTTTCTTAGGAAAAGAAATCCAATTTTTAGCCTCTTTTAGCTTGGGGGTGGTCAAGGGATGAAGCAGAAGGTAAGGGTCTGCAAGAAAATTTTTCAGAGTTGCTGGTTTGGCTGGTAGGAACATCATTATTTTTCCCTCTCCCACTTCCTCTTGCTGCTGGCTCAGAGCGCGGATGGGGTGGGTCTCCAGGATCCATCTTAGATCATAAGGTGATTTTAAGGGTGGAAGCCACATGCTGAAGATGGAGCAGAGCAGCAGAGAGAGTTGGATCTGCTACGGATCCCAAATAGCCTGGAGGGTCAGCCTCTAGGTTTTCTTTACTAAGTCAGGAATAAACTTCCATCGTGTTGAAGCCCTCACGACTCAGTGTGTGTTGTGGACCAGAAACATGGGCTCCCCCCAGGAGCTGGTTAGAAATGCTGAACCTTCTGAATCCAAATATGCATTTTAACAAGATCCATGGGTGATTCATGTGCACATGATGGTTTAAGAAGCACTGATTTAAGCCACTATTATTATTGCTCTTTTCCTGTTGTTGGCAGCTGAATCTAATTCTTGCACATAGAGAAGATGATTCCCATGTGGGATCTTCTAGAAAGTGGGGCTAAGAATGGGCTGCTGAGAAGCTCACTACTGGACTCTCCCACTTCTCCTTTCCCTGCATGCAGGAAAAGCATGCAGGGCTCTCCAGCAAACCCTCATTTCCCCAAGCCATATCATGAGGGGCTTGGGGAACCTTGAACAGGTTGTCCTGGAGCCCAGGTTCTTGAAAAGCAAGGTTCCTGTCAGCTGCAACTGCCTCCACCCCTGACACCCTCTGTCTCCAGACCCAAGAGTGGCAGAGGGTAGATGATAGTGTTTTAGCTCAGAGGAGGTAGGTGAGGGGGGCCCACAGTCATTTTGAAACCTTAAGGCATCATAAAATAGATCATCCTTCCTGGAAGCCTTGGCCTTCTGTTTTTAAACACAGGCATTTCTAGGCTTTGCTTCTGGGGCTGACTGTCATACTCAGCCCCACGGTGACTCAGACTTGACTGCCTAGGAGGGTCACACCCTCTGGTACAAAACTCCAGGAAGTGTCCCTCCCAGCCCATCTATATCCACCCAGATGGTCAGGTGAAGGGTGGGAAAAGCTCCTAAGGATGTTTATGAGATATCCTTAGGATGACATTCTGGAAAATGGTTCTCCACATGCTACCAACTGGATGCAACTGTTCAAGTGAATCACCTGAAAACATTCAACCCTAGGGAGGCAACTGAAAGTTATAGGGGGGTTCAAGGAAATCTTGTTTCAAGGCCCAGTTCTGCCCTTTACTACCTTTTGACCTAGGACAAGTTTCTAATCTCTCTAAGCCTTCTCTCCAAGCTTCTGGCAGCCTTTTAATAAATCTCAGTTCTGCTGAAGTTAACCTGGATTTCCTCATCTCTACACACGAAGAAATAATAACAACAGCAACAATGTATAGCTGATTCACCTTGTTATAAAGCAGAAACTAACACACCATTGTAAAGCAATTATACTCCAATAAAGATGTTAAAAAAAAAAAGATACATGCACCCCTATGTTCATAGCAGCACTATTCACAACAGCCAAAACATGGAAACAACCTAAATGTCCACTGACAGATGAATGGATAAAGAAGATGTGGTACATATCTACCGTGGAATACTACTCAGCCATAAAAAAGAATGAAATAATGCCATTTGCAGCAACATGGATGGACCTAGAGATTATCATACTAAGTGAAGTAAGTCAGAAAGAGAAAGATAAGTACTACATGATATCACTTATATGTGGAATCTAAAATATGACACAAATGAACCTATCTACAAAACAAACAGACTCACAGACATAGAGAACAGACTTGTGGTTGCCAAGGGGGAGGGGAGTGGGGGGAGGGAAGGACTGGGAGTTTGGGATTAGCAGATGCAAACTATTATATATAAGATGGATAAACAACAAGGTCCTACTGTATAGTACAGGGACCTATATTCAATATCATGTGATAAACCATAGTGGAAAAGAAGATTAAAAAAAAAAAGAATGTCTGTATGTGTGTAACTGAGTCACTGCGCTGTACAGCAGAAATTGGCACAGCATTGTAAATCAACTATACCTCAAAAAAAAAAAGATTGTAGACTCTCTACTAACGACTTGTGGATATTCCTTAGTTACTGTCCCTCAACTGTTCTAAACTTGACTTCACAATTTCAGACACTATCATCACAAAAAGCAAATGACTTGCCATTTGTTACACGATCTCACCACAAGGTTTCTGTTTTGTTGTTGTTGTTAATAACGTACTACCCGTAGAACTTCATTTTGGATAAAATGTCCATATCATCCTGGCCACGACATGGAGAGATGATGTTTAATCAAGCAGGCAACAGGATGTCGTTCTATCTGGGTTCCTGGTGGTGCAATATTTCCCCATGTTTAGAGGATACCTCTCGGTTTGATGGGGCAATTTTTGCTGTGGTTATGTCTTTCAACACACTTCCTGCTTTTCTTGCAAAACAGAGATGACTTACTCCTCTCTTGCAGACCACAGCCCAAATGGTTATAGGTTTCTCTGAGGGCTTGGGCAGGGCATGGGGCACATCGCTGGCCCTCAGTGTGTGAGGCCTTTGGCTTTGGTTTTCCTATGTGAACCCCGAGATTAATCTACGTGGACTTTACTTTCTGTTGGAATGAACAACTGAAAACCTGTTAGAGAAACATGAGGTTTGCAGCACCTGACTGCTTCAGATTTCAAATGGAAGACTTCTTCAGCCCCTCAACAAGCACAGAAAATAGAGCCCAGCCATTTTTTGTAGTCAAGACTGCCTGGGTCACATGATCTCAATGGCAATGCTCACAGTTGCTAGAAACTCAGAGACGCATAAGCTATGGGAGTTGAACAGAGCCTGACAACTTCTGAAGCAAACTCCTCTATGAATCAGAGGTGGAAACCAAAGTCCAGAGAGGTTAAGTGACTTGCCCAAGGTCATACTGCTAGCCTGGCCTTCATGGTTATTGTAGGGTCATCCCATAAATAGTCCAGATAAATTGCTCTGCTTAAAATCAAAACTATAATGAGGTATCATCTCACACCAGTCAGAATGGACATCATCAAAAAGCCTACAAACAATAAATGCTGGAGCAGGTGTGGAAAAAAGGGAACCCTCTTGCACTGTTGGTGGGAATGTAAATTGATACAGCCACTATGGAGAACAGTATGGAGGTTCCTTAAAAACCTAAAAATAGAACTACCATACGACCCAGCAATCCCACTACTGGGCATATACCCTGAGAAAACCATAATTCAAAAAGAGTCATGTACCAAAATGTTCATTGCAGCTCTATTTACAATAGCCAGGACATGGAAGCAACCTAAGTGTCCATCGACAGATGAATGGATAAAGAAGATGTGGCACATATATACAATGGAATATTACTCAGCCATAAAAAGAAACGAAATTGAGTTATTTGCAGTGAGGTGGATGGAGTTAGAGTCTGTCACATAGAGTGAAGTAAGTCAGAAAGAGAAAAACAAATACCGTACGCTAACACATATATATGGAATCTAAAAAAAAAAAAAAATGGTCATGAAGAACCTAGGGGCAAGACGGGCATAAAGACGCAGACCTACTGGAGAATGGACTTGAGGATACGGGGAGGGGGAAGGGTAAGCTGGGACAAAGTGAGAGAGTGGCATGGACATGTATACACTACCAAATGTAAAATAGATAGCTAGTGGGAAGCAGCCGCATAGCACAGGGAGATCAGCTTGGTGCTTTGTGACCACCTAGAGGGGTGGGATAGGGAGGGTGGGAGGGAGAGAGACGCAAGAGGGAAGAGATATGGGGACATATGTATATGTATAACTGCTTCACTTTGTTATAAAGCAGAAAAAAGCAAATACTCCAGTAAAGACGTTAAAAAATTTTTTAAAAAAAGCTGAAAACATTTTGAGGAAAACAAACAAACAAACAAAAATTGCTCTGCTTAGGCATCCCCATTTCCTACAACTTATAACCACCATGTGATAAAAATAATGTATTAACCATATCTCTCTTTTCTTTATGAATTTTTCCATTACGGAAATAACAAAAACCACATTACTGTATAATTGGAAAATAGAGGAAGAAAAATCACCCACACAATCTCTTTTTGACCTGAAATACTTAACTATTACTATAAAATCTTTCAATATTTTAAAAATTTTGCTTTTTAATTATTAAAATATAGGTACCTGGAAATAAAAATTCAAACAGTATAGAAAGCCATAAAAAGTAAGTCTTCTTCATACATATGATGAACAGGCACATAAAAAGATGCTCAACATCGCTAATTATTAGAGAAATGCAAATCAAAACTACAATGAGGTACCACCTCACACCAGTCAGAATGGTCATCATTAAAAAGTCTACAAATAACAAATGCTGGAGAGGGTGTGGGGAAAAGGGAACCCTCCTACACTGTTGGTGGGAATGTAAGTTGGTGCAGCCACTATGGAAAACAGTATGGAGGTTCCTCAAAAAACTAAAAATAGAGTTTCTGGATGATTCTGCAATCCCACCTCTGGGCATACATCAGGACAAAACTATAACTTGAAAAGATACATGTACCCCAATGTTCACAGCAGCACTATTTACAATAGTCAATACATGGAAACAAGCTAAATGTCCATCGATAGATAAATGGATAAAAATGTGGTATATATACACAATGGAATACTACTCAGCCATAACAAAGAATGAAATAACGCCATTTGCACCAACATGGATGGACCTAGAGATTATCAAACTAAATAAGTCAGAATGAGAAAGACAAATACCATATGATATATATCACTTATACATGGAACCTAAAATATGACACCAATGAACTTACCTAGAAAACAGAAACAGACTCAGACATAGAAAACAGACCTGTGGTTGCCAAGAGGGGAGGGGAAGAGTTGGATTGGCAGTTTGGGACTAGTAGATGCAAACTACTATTATATACAGAATGGATAAACAACAAGGTCCTACTGTATAGCACAGGAAACTATATTCGATATCCTGTAGTAAAACATAATGGAAAAGAATTTAAAAAATATGAAGGCAAAAAGTAAGCCTTCTTCCTCACTCCTTTCCTAGTTTTTCTTCTAATAGGTATCTTCTTTTGATTCTTTCTATTTCTTATGGTATTTGTCTTTTTTTTTTTTTTTGGTATTTGTCTTGATTGACATTGCTAATGTCTTCATTTATCAGCTTGAAGCACTATTTATAGACTTTTTGTTTTGACTGGTGAGAAACTTATTCACTTATTGACCCCCTTCTCCCACCTCCAAATCATTTACAGTTGTGTACTTTTATTTCTTCTGATGGTTAACCTTATGATTTTACATCACGTTCAATCTCTATTTATTGACCCATTAACTAGCTAGTGATTCTTGATCCTCCACTATGTAAGACAGGAAAGTAACACTCCTTTACTTCCCTCTTTTCCCTCTTCTATTCCCTACCCTCTCTCAGCTATATCACCTCTTTAACATTGTCAAGGTTTATAGCACAAGAATTCTGTTTAGTAAAGTTGTCCTCCATGTTTTGTCAGTAAGTTAATTATGATAACTGAAAGCCAATGAACCAACAGTATTTAAAGTACAAAGATGATGTAAATATTATTCCCAACAGAAGTAGGTATTATGTTGAGATCTGCAGAGGGGAATGTTCCAATGTCGAGGTCAAGTGGGTCTTCTTTTCTTGGACCTCATCTACACAAAATCATGATACTTTTCGGTTGGTTTTATATGTGGGCCATGAGATTATCTATTTATTTATCTTTCTATCTCTCTATATATATTTATATATATTTTTTCACAACTTACTGTTCCTGGAATTTTTAGTTGATTGACAATAGAAACATATGCCTTCTTTATAATACAGATACCTTCCAGCTTTTTAATTAAATCATTTATTAAGTGCTCCAAAATGTACTGACTTTTGGCTAGGCCAAGTACACATCTGTACTGGAGTTTCTTTTAATTGCATTTCTAGGCTGGTTTAATGGTTTTTAGTTCTCATATCTTTCTCTTTCTTGGGTAGTATATCATCAAGTAATTCTATTTCCAGAAGATGTATGGGAGTCTGAGTACCTGCATGCCTGAATGAGTCCTTATTTCTCCTCAGCACTGGATCAATAATTTGGTAAAATATCAAATTCTAGGTACAAAATTATTTCTTTGATCTTTGAAGGTAATTGCTCCATTGTCTTCAAGCACTGGTGTTGCAGATGAGAAGAATGATGTTAATCTTCTTATTCTTTTGTTGGTTATGTGTTTCTTCTAAGTGCATTTAGCATCTCCTCTTATGATCAGTACTCTGAAATGCCATGAGATTATTTCTACTGATCATTCTTTATATATTGTGCTGGGTACTTGGGATCTTTCAAATTAAAACCTTCGTCTTTCTTCCACACTGGGAGATTTTCTTCAATTATTTCTTTATTTCCTCCTCTCCCTTTTCACTCTTCTTTCCTAAAACTCCTGTTACATAAATGTTGGCCCATCTGAATTGACCTTTTATGCATTTTTTTCCTCAAATTATCCACTTACCATTTTACTCTCTATTCTGCAAGATCCCCTAGACTTTTTAGTGTAGTCTTTCTACTGTTTGAATTTTGGTTTTTATTCCATGTATTATATTTATTTTAATTATTACAAAGTAAATACAGTTCACAAGGGATTTAAAACAAACTCTTAGTTTTCAACTGCTCCTTTTTAGAAGATTGTTGTTGTTTTATGGATGTATACTCTTGATTTTCCACGAGGATAAGTCAAGTTTAGGGTTTTCATTTTGTTCTCGTTACTTAGCTCCACCTCCTCCAGGCTCATTTGTTCTAATTACCTATCTTGGTCCTTCCCTTTTACTGTTGGGGACTTTTGACTGCCCATCCCTATTTATATACACCAAGCTGGGTGTTTACTTGAGGTAACTGGGGAGCGTTTCCTTTTCTCTGAATGAGAAGGTTGATTGTGAGTGCTCTGGGTGTGGAAGGGGGGCTTGGTGGGGGTGGGGGTGGGGGGTGAGGGGTGATGGTTCACTTTCAGCTGGGAGAGTGGGGAGAAGGCAAGCAGGCTCCACCCCTCCCCACCCTACTCGGGGATGGCAGCCCCATGCTGTGAGCCTTAGCCCCTTCCTGTCAGCTTTCATTTATTTATTAAGAAAAAATGATCTATCCAGCTTCACCTTTGTAGTATAAGCTACCACTTCTTACCCACAGTGTTGGTGGTCAAAGGGGTGGGGAGGGTAGTTCCCAAAGCAGTTTAGGTAGAGACTTTCCATCAATCACCTCCTTTAAGCCCACCCTGGTCTGTGTACTTGCCAACTTTGGGAGGCTCTGACGAGAAAGACCCATGCTGCCCTGATCACTAACTTCCACTTCTACAGCTGTCCCCAGAGTGCTCTAAGCATTGGCCTCCAAAATTCAGATTTTACAAACAGTGTTCCATCCACTTGCTATCTTTACAAAATTCATCGTCATTTTGGTCTGCTGTCCTCTTCCCTATACACAGTACTTTTTAAAATTTATTCATCCCTGTAAGCCTTTATTGCTATTTCCACAAGTTTTCAATAAAGAGGGTTGATAAATGTGGCTGGTTGTCATCTTGAACTCAAGTTAACTATTCTTTGAAAATAAAATTTTCTTTTAAATGAAGTTTACTTTCTTGGTTATAAAGTGATATTCATTGTAGATAATTTGGTAAATAATTAAATAATTCAAATATCCACAACCTTCCTAAGCTTTTGGGTAAAATTATAATCTAATGATATGATATGACATAATATAATATAATATTGCATTTTACCAGCTCGTTAACCTCTACTTTTGTAACAACATCAATGTTCTCTCTCTTTATCAAATTCTGCTCCAGTTATTTCTGGGTGCTTATTAGGGAAGGCTAAGAGAGAAGCATATCTCTGGAAAACATAAATAGGATACAATGTGCTTTAATGATGTATTATTTGTAATATTGAAAATTTGGGAAAATATCCAGCAATAAGGAAATAAGTAAATTATGGTACAGTCAACAAATACTATATAGTTCTCAAAAGTGATGTATGTGGGCCATTTTTAATGATGTGGGATAATTTTTATGGCAGACTACTCAGTGAGAAGGACATAAAATTGTATGTATCACACGATTTTGATGATGTAAAACGTATCTGTTCATATTAATCAGTGTTATCAGTGAGGGAAGAGATTGTAAGCAATGCTGTTTTCTTCTTTACACCCATGAGTTTGTTTTTAATCTTTGATATGTTGGTAGAAAGAGTTTCTACTCTGGAAACTGTCCTTCCCCATCCACTTCTTCAGAGTTGGGGATCTAAGTCACATACTTTTCAGAATCTGTCCACTCAGCTTCCAGTCTTCCTGCTCTCCACCTCGTTCCCATTCACACTGTTTCTGGGGGAAGGGACTCAATGATGCCAAGAATTTTCTATTTCTGCTTTCAACAGCACTTTGCAAAGTAGTGTATGTTGTGACATTTGCTCCTTTATTGGTTTGAGAGCTGCCGGAGTACCTCTGCCCGTTTTTTAAAAAAAAAACACAAAACTTTGGTGGTTATTAGATTTGTGGGGGAGGGAGAATTTCAGATCTGTTTCAACTCCCACATCTTTCCAGGCCTCCTCATGTAATTAATACACAGACAACTCTCATTGATTTCACACTTTCAATGAAAAAAGATCCCTGTTTGTTTTAGCTTTATGTTGGTTTGGTTCTGTTTGTTTTTAATAGCTGTTTACACAAATGTAGTAGCTTGAATGGGGTCCTGATTTGACCTAGAGTCAAATACTACTTGAAATACTAGTAGGTGAATGAGCAGGACATGAATCGGTTTCCTCTCGACTCTGATATGACCTGTTGAGTTGGCCTAGAGTCTTCCTCGTCCTCAGGCTGGTCCCTACTTTGGGTCCAAAAGATGGCACAGTCCATTTCCAGTTCAGGGCAGGAAGTGATGAAATGGAGTAATGAGGACATCAATCTGGTTGCCTAGAGACCTGGGTTCTGGTCCTATCTCCCTTGTTGACAACTGAGCAACCTGGGGCAAGTCGTAGCCTCAGTTTCCTCATCTGGGGCAGGAGAGGATGTAAACAGGAAGAATTCGAAGGCCTTAATCTGTTTATTATGGTTTCATTAATAATAGAAATAACACCTACCATTCATGTGAACCATTTATGTTTCTGGGCCAGAAATAATTTCTAATCTTGGGGTCACTGCCACCAAGGGAATAATTTTGCCTAGAATATGGACAGGGAGCTCAAATCAGAAGCATGGAAGAGGGAGTCCCAGATTACAGGATACTATACGATTTTTTCTGTAAATATGAACTATTATTAAACAAATAATAGGACTTGTTCTGATTAGCTATAGCTGTGTAACAAACCACCCCAAACAGTGGCTTAAGGCAAAGCCAGCCTGCAGTTGATGGGGCGCTGCAAGGCAGTTTTCATTTTGTCATGCAGTTGCAGAAAGACAGTGGCTGGGGCGACAGTTATCGTGAAGGGTTCTTCACTCATATGACTACAGCCTGGGATGAGAAGACTCGAACAGATGGAGATCAACCTGTTCATGTATCCATGTATAGATCTATCCATCTAGTGTCTCTATGTGGTCTCCCCGCAAAGTGGCTTCAGAGTAGCCAGAATTCTTACAGCTGGAACCCTGGAGTAAGTGTCTTAAAGAGACATTGGCAGAAGCTGCATGACTTTTTCTAATCTGACTTTAGAAGTCACACAGCACCACTCCTACCACATTCTATTCATTAAGGCAGCCATAGGGCCTGTCCAAGTTCAACAAGAGAGGACACAGACTCTACCCCTTAATGTGAGGTGTGTCAAAGAATTCATAAGCATGTTTCAAAACCATCACAAGATGCAAGGATGAATTAACATCAATATTGTATATTTACAAAATGAAATTAAAGTCTGACAGTCACTTACTGCCCACCCCACGAAGTGTCCAGAGGTGTCCAGACTGGAGTCCCCTGGCCTAAGCAGAGACCCCACATCTATATTGGAGGGGGCAACTGGGAGCCAGAAGACTGGAGTTCAGGTTCCAGCTCTATCCTGCTGAGTTGTGCGGCCTCTGAACATGTCACTTTAGCTTACTGGCCTCGTTTCCCCTGCATAATGGAGACACTGGCCCTGCCTTACCTATGCTGAAGAGTTGTGTTGAGACTCTAATGAGAATTTGCTTTGTAACTGCAAAGTGTTACAAAGCAAGAGAAAAACTCCCCACTCCTATTTCTTGGCTCTTGTGAATACTGGTGAAGCCATAAGGCCTTGAGAAGCCCCAATCACATCAAAGTCTAGATCTCTGGGAATCTTCTGTTTTATGTTGGACCTGTTGTTTCTTCTCGATAGGCCCAGTTCTACTCATATCAACAACTGAGATCTGTTTACTGGGTTCTTCTTGGTGGGATGGAGAACTCGGCTTTCTTTCCACACAGCTTGACCAAAGGTAGATGTGACTGGTTGTAATCACCTCTGTGTGATCTTTACGTGATCATTTTTCCAGTTCAAAGGGAGGATCTCCCCTACACCTGACAGCATAAGGCTAGATTCAAGGTGAAGTGGACAGTGCTTTGGGACCCACTGGATTTGTGCTGGGGACCAGCCCATGCAGGGCTGAAGGTCTAGTGGTGGAAAGGCCAATGCGAAATGGACAGAAGAGAAATTCTTAACTAACTCGTCAAATTTAGACTTCCAACAAAGACTTGCTTTTACTTTAAAGGGCTCAAGTTTGTTTATTTTAAAAACATTAAAAATATTTAGTCAATTCAATTCCCCCCTCATTTATTGACTATCTACTCTGGGCAGAATAGGTTGATAAAATGGCAGACAGTTCAGCCTCTCAGTGCTTCCTCTTTAGTAGAGGAGATGTAAAAAGCCTGTCACACGCATGACCTGTGATTTAACAAGGGAAGAACAACATGCAGCTGATTTATTAAACTGTCTGAAAGTGGAGGGGTATGGTTATACAAGTTTTAATTTTTCTCTGATCTTTGCCATCCATTGTCCTGTGTTAGCACACACTGTCACATATACTTACACTGGTGATTCTTAAACTGGTTCCATATCGATGGAAAGCCATCTGGCATACACAAAAACCTTAAAGTGTGCAAATACTATAACCCAGAAATTCCAGTTATCCTAAGGAAAAATCATAGATGGTCACTGCAGTGAAGCTTAGGAGAGCAACTCTGACTCTTATTAAACACTCAGCTCTACAGGATTGTGAACAAATCAAGAACAGTAGTTAATGTTTGTGAAGTGCTTATATGTGCCAGACACTGTGTTAAGTGCTTTACGTATTTTTACTATTCACGGAACCCACTGAGGGATATCCCCATTATATAGATGTGGAAACTGAAGCTCAGAGAAGTTGATTTGCTGCAGGTCACCAAGCCAGGATTTCAACACAGGTGGTCCAACTCCACAGCCCACAGTTTTAATCATTGTTCTCTACAGCCTCAAATAAACCATGGTCCATAAGCATCAAGGTGATGTTCTATACACCCTCACACCATACACAAAAATAAACTCAAAATGGCTTAAAGACTTAAATATAAGACGTGACACCATAAAACTCTTAGAAGAGAACATAGGCGAAACATTCTCTGACATAAATCATAACAATGTTTTCCTAGGTCAGCCTCCAAAGGCAATAGAAATAAAAGCAAAAATAAACAAATGGGACCTAGTCAAACTTACAAGCTTTTGTACAGCAAAGGAAACCATAAATAAAGTGAAAAGACAACCTACGGAATGGGAGAAAATATTTGCAAATGATGCGACCAACAAGGTCTTAATTTCCAAAATACATAAACAGCTCATACAACTCAATAACAAAAAAACAAACAACCCAATCGAAAAATGGGCAGAAGACCTAAACAGACATTTTTCCGAAGAATACATATAGATGGCCAACAAGCACATGAAAAGATGCTCAACATTGCTAATTATTAGAGAAATGCAAATCAAAACTACAATACGGTACCACCTCACACTGGTCAGAATGGCCATCATTAACAAGTCTACAAGTAACAAATGCTGGAGAGGGGGTAGAGAAAAGGGAACCCTCCTACACTGTTGGTGGGAATGTAAATTGGTGCAGCTACTGTGGAAAACAGTATGGAGGTTCCTCAAAAAACTAAAAGTAGTGTTTCTGGATGGTCCTGCAATCCCACTTCTTGACATATATCTGGACAAAACTAAAACTCGAAAAGATACAAGCATCCCAATGTTCACTGCAGCACTATTTACAATAGCCAAGACCTGGAAACTACCCAAATGTCCATCAATAGATGAATGGATAAAGAAGATGTGGTACATATCTACAATGGAATATTACTCAGCCATAAAAAAGAATGAAATAATGCCATTTGCAGCAACATGGATGCACCCACAGATTATCATACTAAGTCAAGTAAGTCAGAAAGAGAAAGACAAATACTATATGATATCACTTATGTGTGGAATCTAAAATATGGGACAAATGAACATATCTATGCAACAAATATAGACTCATAGATACAGAGAACAGACTTGTGGCTGCCAAGGGGGAGGGGAGTAGGGGGAGGGAAGGACTGGGAGTTTGGGATTAGCAGATGCAAACTAGTACATATAGGAGGGATAAACAACAAGGTCCTATTGTATAGCACAGGGAGCTATATTCAATATCCTGTGATAAACCATAATGGAAAAGAATATGAAAAAGAATGTATATATAACTGAATTACTTTGCTGTACAGTAGGAATTAACACATTATAAATCAACTATACTTCAATAAAATAAATTTTTAAAATGATGTTCTAGAAGAACACAGGAAAATGTACGTAAGGTCAAAGGGACAAGTGGCTTACAAAGCAATACAGTCAGTCTGGTTCTTATTTTTTTAAAGTGTGTACAAAATGGACAGGAGAAAGCATAGAAAAAGGTCCATCAAGATGGGGGAATTGTGTTTTATTTTAATTTTCTTCTTTTTGCGTTTCTAGATGTTCTATAATGACCATTTCTTGTTTTTGAAGTAAAAAAAATGTAAAGTATCACAGTCATTTAGTTAGTTGAAATGGTGGGAGGTGGGCAAGAGCACAGGCAGCTGGGGATGGGAGAGAGCAGGAAGGCTTCATAAAGAGGGGGCATTTGAACTGGGCCTTGGAATGCTACAAAATTCACAAGGAAAAACACCGAGGCCATGATGATGGTTTTCTGCTGCTCTGCACACCTTCTTTTTCCTAGAGTCACAGAGTCTCCGTCCCCTCTTGGAATCTTTCTTTGAGTCCCTGTGCTGCCAAGTCTGCATCATTTCTCTTGGGGAGGGGGATTCTGAGATGCAACAGAGTGATTTCCACAGTCACCCTGGGGGCTCCCCTGGCTTTCCAGAGAGAATGAGTCCTGCTGCTCAGGCCACACCATCTCCGTGACACTCTTGATTTGAGGTGGGGGATGGGGTGCTGTGGGCATCGTCTGTGGTTTGCAGAAGCAACTTGGGAAACGTCTGCAATCTTCTATTGCTGGAAATGACTGCACTGCACACAGAGGTGGGATGGCGTAGGTGTCAAAAGGGGGCCCAACCGAGGGTACTCTGAGGCCACAGAAAGAGACCCCCACACCAAGGGCACATGGAGTGGCCCTTTCAAGGCTGGACCTGTGACAAGAGTTGGTTTCGCACCTGGCCGGTACTTCCTGTGTGCTGAGTCCCCACAGCGCATCTCAGGGCATCTCAGCGGCTCTGGACCCCATAGAGAACTTCAGACATTGTTCACAGAGATAAGAGCAAGCTGTATCTGGCAGGTTCCTTGAAAAAACATCACCTCTAACTGAACCAGAGGCATCCACTGCTCCACCAGGAAAGCAATTCCCATCTCCCAGGCCTGGAAAAAATTCCCTTTGTGTCATCCATTGGTCACCACCAACTCCCTAATCGCTTCCTTTTGGAAAATGGCTGTGGAATCTCCCACAGAATTCAGGGAAGGAGACCCAAGCCTTGCCCAGGTCTTAGTGCCGTGCCATCACCTATGTAAGGGCAAATTTTAAAACTCAGCTTTCCTGGTGGCCAAAGAGCAAAGAAACTTTCCCCCTCCCTTTTGTACGTGAGAAACCTAGTCTTTGTGGATCCTTACTCTGTCCCTTCGATATGTAGTTAAGTATTTGTACGGGCTAAGTAAAGTCCCTTGCAGCTTTAAAACCCAGGAATGTTTTTCAAGTATTTAATGTTTTTGAGATCTCTTTGAAGTATAAAAATTGCCCCTATTTCCCTGTCACCTTGGAGTTCAGCCTGGCACCTGTTCTAAGTTGTACTCGTCTGCTTGTCATAGAGACAAAGGCAATTCAGATAAAGGCAATTAGCTAGCACACTGGCTCCCCCAGTTAGCAGGTGAACTTGGGTGAAGTATGAAAGAATGCACAGCAAATGGTGCTGCCAGGTCCTCCCATTGGAAAACATGCTACCATTAGTCTTGGGCACGTTTTCATAATGGGTTGTAACCACTAGGCAGTACAAAAATGGGAAACTTTTCTTCTGCCTTTGTAATCTCATCAGTGGGTTGCCTGTGACACACATTGTGATCTGGTTTTATGCTTATTCAATAATAAAACTGTTTTCTTTCCTTTCCACCTATGTGGAGAGGGTTCTCTGCATTGGCAGGATTTCTAATTTCCCCAACATCCATGAGCATCAGCTTTGTAGCTTGGTACAAAGACTATCCACAGCCCGGTACTAATAATACCGACTTGTGGGCAGTCCTCCAGCACACCATGCTTTATGCTTCAGAACACGTTCCTTGAGGAATGAACACAGTTTCCTTTCTCTGTTGGCTCTGCCCCGGGGCAGCCCCGAGTCCCAACTTCCTGGCCCCACAGGAGTAGGACGTGTGGCCTGTGCCCTGGCAGTCCCCTCCCCTACCCCCGCCCCCACCCAAAGGCTGGCAGCAGCTCTCTGTTTCTAGTTTAGTAACCAGGCTCTCCTGTTTTGCAGGCCTGCCACACAGCACTTTCCGGCCTCTCTGCCGTGGACCGGCTGTCCAAGGCCACGATGCTGCCAGATTTATCACCAAGCAGCACTGAGGCATCCCTGTAAACGGGGTCCTGACATACCAATGAGGCACCATCCTGCCCACCCCCCTGGAGAGTGGGGCCAGCAGGTAGCAAGGAGGTATGATTTGTGTTACACTCCACTTTGGCAGGAAGATGCTGTGCGCGGCTGGGTAAGGAAACCACATCAATGCTCAGCGGTCACCTTTGTTGGCCCTTCAAAGTCAGAGGTGACTCACTATCCCACGTGTTCTTTACGTAAACATCTCTGAGCCTAAACCTGGCTCTTTCCAGGATGTTGGCCGGCGCAGTGGAGGCAAATAAGGGAGGGCAGGTGAAACAGAGGCATCTGGAAGATTCTGTGGCCCTCCTCTACTCGCTCTCTGTTATTCTTTTTCTCTCTTTTCCTCTGTGGGTATAAGCCAGATAGGGCTGCTTGGCTTTTCTCTTTTCTTCTGTGGGTATAAGCCAGGGCTGCTTGGCTTTTTTTCTAATCATTTTGACACAGCTTCTTGCTGCCCACAGAGGTGTGTTTGTATTAACATCCTTAAGAAACCTCAGCCCCCTCTGTTCACACTGTTCAGGGCACAAGCCTCTAGGATAACTCGTTACATGGTCTGACCCCAAACTGTTCATATGTGACCTTGGAGGGGGCCATGGCGGAAGGTCTGTGTTTTGGGCATATCCCGAGTCATACACAAGGATGAGGTAGCACTCTTGAGTACAGATTCAGCAAAAAAAAAAAAAAAATTGTCACCCCCACCCCCTCAGTCTGTTCTTGGTCTCAGCTCCTTCTCACTCATTCCTGAAGCCAGAAATTATCAATTCCCTCAATTTTTTTGCTTCTCTAAAAAAAGGACTTCCTCCCAAGATTCTGGTGATTGGTTTGAGGATCTTCCTGAAGGAGAAGAATTAAGGTGAAGAAACACAATTTCAACTGGGCACACCTTATTATATACAATAGATATGTCCTGGAATAACAATGGCTGTGGGAGGAATTCCTTTTCAAATGCAGGAGGCGGTCTTTATGATTTAACTTAATCTTGTAATATGTCTGTTTAAGAAGAAAGCATCCAAGGATAATGAAATTATTGATCCAATACTTTCCCCAATTTGAAAGTTCAGATGTTCACATACTAGATGTTCTTCTTCAGTGCTTTAAAAAAAATAATGTGGTCTGGTGCAGCATCATGACTTATTTATTTTGCCTTTACTACTCTGTGATTACAAAAGTAATACATGTTCAAGGTTTTCTTTTTCTTTCTTTCTTTCTTTTCTTTCTTCCTTCCTTCCTTCCTTTCTTTCTTTCTCCCCCTCTCTCTCTCTCTCCCTCCCCCTCCCCCTCTTTCTTTCTTTCTTGCTGCACTGGGTCTTCGTTGCTCCGTGTAAGCTTTCTCTAGTTGCAGCGAGCAGCAGCTACTCTTTGTTGCGGTGCGCAGGCTTCTCACTGTGGTGGCTTCTCTTGTTGCAGAGCATTGGCTTCAGGTGTGCGGGCTTCAGCAGTTGTGGCATGTGGGCTCAGTAGTTGTGGCACACAGGCTTAGTTGCTCCACAGCATGTGGGATCTTCCCGGACCAGGGCTTGAACCCTTGTCCCCTGAATTGGCAGGCAGATTCTTAACCACTGCGCCACCAGGAAAGCTCCGGTATCATTTTTTATACAGAAGATTTTTGTTTTAATGTATTCTAATGTATCAGCCTTTTCCTTTATGATTTGTGCATTTTATTTCTTGTGGTAGGTTGCATAAATGGCTGCACTATTTTTGTTCCAATGCTTCATGCCTCTGTGCTATGTGTCTTTGCAGCCCCTCCTGTTAGGAGGTGCACTCTATCTCTACCCTTCTTGAATCTCAATACTTGCTTTGGCCAAGGGAAAGCAGTGGAAGTAATGCAGTGGCAGTTCTGAGCACAGAGATCTTAGGGGTTGCTCTCTCTTGGAATTCTGCTAGCTGCCATGGAAATGAACTCCAGCTAGCCTACTGGATGATGAGATCATGTGGCCCAGACACCCTGTGGCCCGGCCAATGGCCAGTTCCCAGCTAACCTGGCAGTTGGCCATAGTTCATGAGTGAGCCCAGCAAAGACTGTCAGAACTGTCCAGCTAAGCCCAGCCTTACTGGCCAACCTGCAGAATCATCAACAATGAAAAACGGTTGTTGCTTCAAGCCATCAAGTTTGGAGCTGGTTGGTAATACAGAAATATTTAAATAAAACATGTCTTGCTCTTGCTAAAGAGAGTCTTTCCTACCTTGAGATCCTAAAGGGACTTCTATATTCTCTTCTCAAAGTTTCTCCATTTTGCTTTTCATACTTATGTACCATAATCAATCTGGAATTAATTTTTTTGTATGAGGTAGAAACCTAATGTATATCTGCCTATTGGTTCCTGTATTTTTGAATGTTTGAAATATTTCATAGTAAATATTGAAGTCATTTAAAAAAGGAAACACATAGTGACTATTGAAAATTTAGAGAAATAACAACAAAAATAAACTCAAAACTTCACCAATAATAACACAACTCAGTAATAACCACTTATAATGCTGTGAAGTGTTTCCTTCTGATCTTTTTTTGGAGGGGTGGGTGAAATTGAGATCAAATTGTTCACCATTCTCTTCACTTAGCATTGCATCGCACTTCCCTGTATCATTTCAGTTCTTCAAAATAATTTTTAATGATCACATAAAGTTCGTCACATGGGTATACCGTAATTTAATGACCAGGCACTTACTGTTAGGCACTTACGCTGTCTCCCACTTTTCAATATGAATGTTAGTACAGCATTGAATATTCTTGTACAAATATGTCTGATTAGTTCTTTAGGATCATACCTAGAAATGATGTTCCTGGGTCAAAAGGTATGAGCCATTTTTTTTTTTTTTAAGATTTCAGTTTTTATTTTTATTTTATTTATTTTTTTATGAATTTATTTATTTATTTATTTATTTTTGGCTGCATTGAGTCTTTGTTGCTGTGCGGGGCTTTCTCTAGCTGCAGAGAACGGGGGTACTCTTTGTTGTGGTGCGCGGGCTTCTCATTGCGGTGGCTTCTCTTGTGGAGCACGGGCTCTAGGGTGCATGGGCTTCAGTAGTTGTGGCACACGGGCTCAGCAGTTGTGGTTCGCGGGCTCTAGAGTGCAGGCTCAGTAGTTGTGGTGCACAGGCTTAGCTGCTCTGTGGCATGTGGGATCTTCCTGGACCAGGGATCGAACCCGTGTCCCCTGCATTGGCAGGTGGATTCTCAACCACTGTGCCACCAGGGAAGCCCGGTATGAACCATTTTAAGACCTAATATACAGTTAGAGAAAGATACTCTCCAGAGAGGCTATGCCAGTTTCTACCCACCTATACCACCTGTCAGGGAGCAGGTCCATCCAACCACATGCTCCACACTCATGCATTTGCTGAAATAAATGAATAATCCAATCTCAGCTGATTCATTTAGTCAGAACAAGATCACATGTTGATGAGAACACAAAACTTGGAAGAAGTACATAGCAAGAAGGAAAAGTCTGTGGTAATGTATAGCTTCAGTTCCTCCTCTTAAATTTGTTTGACAAAGAAAACCGTCCCAGTTCACTGCGGCCATTCCCGCCCTGCTACACATATAATGAACCAAGAGCCAGGCATAGATGTTTGGGACATAGAAAGGATTCCAACTGAGCTGATGCTCAGAGCAAAAGAGGAACAGGCTGGGGCATCAGCCTCTCTGCTCAGGAGAGGTCAGTGGGTTCAGATGGTCATTCATTCAAATATATCAGTGTCTGTTATTAGCCAGAGGCTGGGAACACAAAAATGACCAGCCTAGAGAGAAAGTTCCCATTCATGAAGATAAGAGGTCTTACAGGACCCAGCTGCAGGGCACCATCAAAACATAAGGAGGAGCACCCCATGTAGCCTGGGGTGTCAGGGACAGCCTCTCAGAGGAATGGGCATCCAGGGTGGTCTGTGAGGAACAGTAGGGCTTGGCCAGGCAGACAGAGCAGCTGTTCTAGGTAATGACAGGACAGCCAGACTGCAGGGTCAAAGGTGGGGAGCATGGTGGAAGGGGACTGGGGAGGAGGAAGGGGCCGGGTCATGGAAAGCTTCCCATGGCTTGCCATGGAGTTTATGTTCTTTACAAGACCTTACCTCATCTGGTCCTGCCACCTTTCTGACCCCATCTCCTATCCCTCCCCTACCCCAACCACTCTGCTTCAACCACATGGATCTCTTTGCTTCTCCTCAAGCATGCTTCCACCTTGACCCTTGCACCCGCTCTTCCAACTGCCCAGAATGTTCTCCTCCCAGATCTTTGTATGGCTTTCTAGTAATAGAAAATCTGAACAGACCTATAACTAGAAAGGAGATTTAATCAGTAATCGAAAAACTCTTCGACAAAGAAAAGCTCTGGATCAGACGACTTAACTAGTGAGTTCTACCAAACATTTAAAGGTGAATTAACACCAATCCTACTTAAACTCTTGTAACTATGAGGCCAGCATTATCCCATTATAACAAAGCCAGATGAAGAGACAAGAAAACTATAAACTAATATCCCTTATGAATATTGATGCCAAAAATCCTCAACAAAATACTAGCAAACCAAATTCAGCAGCATATTAAAAGGATTATATACTATGACCAAGTGAGATTTATTCCTGGAATGCAACGATGGTTCAACATATGGAACTCAATCAGTATAATATACCACATTAACAGAATGAAGGTAAAACCCACATGATCATCTCAACTGATGTAGAAAAAGCTTTTGACAAAATTCAACACTCTTTAACACTTTTTCATGATAAAAACACTCAACAAACTAGGACTAGAAGGAAAGTACCTCAACAAAATAAAGGCCATATATGAAAAACCCAGTTAACATCATACTCAATGGTGAAAAAAAAAAAAAGCTTTCCTCTAAGATTAGGGACAAAACAAAGATGTCCACTTTTGCCATTTCTACTTAACATTAGTACTGGAAGTTCTAGACAGAGCAATTAGGTAAGAAAAAAAAAAAAAGGCATCCAAATTTGAAAATAAGAAGTAAAATTATCTCTGTTCGCAGATGGCATGATCTTATATATAGAAAACTCACATACACACACACAAAACTGTTAGAATAAATGAATTTAGCAAAGTTGCAAGACATAAAATCAACAACCTAAAATTAGTTGCATTTCTATACATCAACAATGAACAACCTGAAAGGGAAACTAAGAACACAACTGCATTTACAATAGCATCAAAAAGAGTAAAATACTTAGGAACAAACTTAACCATGGAGGTGAAAGGCTTATACACTGAAAATTATAAATGTTGCTAAAAGAAATTAAGGAAGATATCAATAAATGGAAGGATATCCTGTGTTCATGGTTTGAAAGAGTTAAAATTGTTAAGATGTCAATACAACCCTAAGTGACCAAGAGATTCAAAATCCAAATTACATTTCTTTGCAGAAATAGAAAAATCCACCCTAAAATGTATATAGAATCTCAAAAAACCTTGAATAACCAAAACAATTTTGAAAAAGAAAAACAAAGTTGGAAGTCTCATACTTCCTGAATTCATAGCTTACTACAGACAAAGCTACAATAATCAAAACAGTATGGTAATGGCATAAAGACAGACACACATATCAACTGAATAGAACAGAGAACCTAGATTTAAATTCTCACAAATGATTTTCAACAAGAGAGCCAAGACCCTTTGTTATGGATTGACAAATGCATATGTTGAAGTCCTAACCCCAGTACCTCAGAATGTAACCATATTTGGAGAGAAGGTCTTTAAAGAGGTGATTAAGTTAACATGAGGCCTTTAGGGTGGGGCTTTAATCCAATATGATTGGTGTCTTTATAAGAAGGAAGATACATGGTGAGGGCAGGGGGAGGGGCATATGTGCACAGAGGAATGATCTTGTTAAAAGATAGTAAGAGGGCAGCCATCTGCAAGCCAAGAAGAGAGACCTCAGAGGAAACTAAGTTCTTGTACTTCCAGCCTCCAGAACTGTAAGAAAATAAATTTCTGTTGCTTAAGCCACCCAGTCTGTGGTGTTTTGTTATGGCAGTCCTAGAAAACTAATACAACATTCAGTGGAGGAAAGGACAGTCTTCTCAATAAATTGTGTTTGGAAAACTGGATATCCATATGCAAAAGAAGGAAACTGGACCCTTACTTTTTACACTATATTAAAAAATTAACTCAAAATGGACTGCAGACCTAAACATAAAAGCTAATACTATAAAACTCTTAGAGGAAACATAGGGGAAATCTTCATGACATTGGATTTGGCAGTGATTTCCTGAATATGACAAATAGCATTTCATCAAAATTTAAAATTTTGTTCATCAAAGGACATTATCAACAGAGTAAAAAGGCAACCCACAGAATGGGAGAAAATATTTGCAACTCACATATCTGATAAGGGATTAATATCCAAAATACGTAGAGAATTCCCAAAATTTAACAATGACAACCCAACCATGATCTAAAAATGGGCAAAGGATCTGAATAGACATTTTTCCGAAGAAGATATACAAATGGCCAATAAGCACATGAAAAGATGCTCAACGTCACTAATCATTAGGGAAATACAAATCAAACCCACACTGAGATGCCACTTCATACCCATCAGTATGGCTATTATCAAAACACCAGAAAATAACAAGTGTTTTAGAGAATATGGAGAAACTGGAACCCTTGTGAACTGCTGGTGGGAATGTAATATGGTGCAGCTGCTGTGGAAAACAGTATGGCAGTTCCTCAAAAAAATTAAAAATAGAATTTCCATATGACACAGCAATTCCACTTCTGGGTATATATCCAAAAGAATTGAAAGCAGGGACTCAGACAGATTTTTGTACAACGATGTTTATAGCAGCATTACTCACAATAGTCAAAAGGTAGAAACAACTCAAATGTCCATTAGCAGACGAATGGATAAAGAAAATGTGGTATATACATACAATGGAATATTATTCAGCCTTAAAAAGGAATGAAATTCTGACACGTGGTACAACAAGGATGAATCTTGAAGACATCATGCTATGTGAAATAAGCCAGACACAAAAGGACAAATGTTGTGTGATTCCACTTATAAAAGGTACTTAGAATACGGAGGCAAATTCAAAGACAGAAAGTTAAAATAGTGGTTATCAGAGGCTGATAACAGGGACTTTTTAATGTTTAATGTCTAATGAGATGAAAAAGTTCTAGAGATGAATGGTAATGACGGTAGCACAGAAATGTGATTGTACTTAGTGTCACTGAACTGCACACTTAAAAATGGTTAAATGGTAAATTTTATGTACATTTTATCACTATTTTAAAAACCTGGAAGTTTAGGCCATTATGTTACAAAACTTTGGAACTTATTTAAACTTTCTGTTTGAGCTGACTTCGGCAGGGGGAGGGAGGGGACCGCCCGGTTTCCATCAGGCGTGTACAGAAGCCCAGGCTCCTGCTAGGCTTCTCTTGACACCCAGGGTGGGGTGGACTCCTCATTACTGCCAGCAGAGGTGGGAGTCCCAAGTCCCCCTGGTCCCCAGGGGCTTCCACTGGTACACCTCCCCCACCTCAAGAGGGGTAGGAGTGCCTCATTATTGCCCCCATGTGGCTCCCACTGACAACATGGCAGATGGGGTGGTGGCCTTCTTACCCCTTACAATGGTGAAAGCCCTGACTCCCCCAGGTGGGGGCACCTGCTTCCTGTCAGGAGGGGTGAAAGTAAGGGCTCCCCACGTGGTCTCCTCTGACACCTAAGGGAGTGAGGGTGGGGGTGTTGTTACGACCCAGCAGAGATGAAAGCCCCTCTCCCTACTGGGCATCCGCTGACACCACCCCAGCAAGAGAGTTGGGGAGAGCAGGCTTTGGTGGGAGCTTTTTTCCTCCTTGCCTGTTGGTGTTTCCTGGTTCCGGGCTTCTTCAGCTCCAATTTTGGGATATATGAGGCAAAAAAACAAACCCAGGGAACTCACCACCATGTCATTCATCAAGTCCTAGGGTCCCTGATCAGTCTGCCTTCTTCTCTCTGAAACAGGAGGGAAGGGGGCAGGGCACAACCCTTAAATAATGGCACAGCTGGAGAGAAAAACTGGAGACAAAAACTGGTTCCAACCAATTAGGCCCAAGATGGCAGAAGATTCGACTTCCGGTAGACCTTGAACTCATTATACGCTCACTGTA
The DNA here is from genome assembly GCF_965194805.1 of Balaenoptera borealis. Classification (NCBI taxonomy): domain Eukaryota; kingdom Metazoa; phylum Chordata; class Mammalia; order Artiodactyla; family Balaenopteridae; genus Balaenoptera; species Balaenoptera borealis. The sequence goes on along the minus strand of NC_138869.1, from coordinate 45,752,919 downwards.
ATACATTAGCATCTAAACGACACACCCACCAGCACCATGACAGTTCTGAGGCTGACCATAAAAGGCCAAAAGGTGGGCGGTGGCCCAATTCCTGGAAATCCCCGCCCTTCCCCCAAATAGTTGGAATAATCCTCCCACTCATTAGCCTATGAAATTACTCAGCCCATAAAAACTAACCACCCCATATTTCGGGGCCACTCTCACCTTCTAAGACCGACCACATTCTACCTATGGAATGTGTATCTCTCTTAATAAACCTACCTCTTACCTATCACTTTGCCTCTCGCTGAATTCCTTCTACGCCAAGACATAAAGAACCCGACCTTCATTAAGTCCTGAGACCAGGTGTGCAGATTCATTTGGGAGATTGTGGGTTCAAGTCCCATCTGAGGTGCAGTTTCATCTCCACCTTTCAGTCTTCTTATGTTTGTTTTATATTTATGTCCTGGGTTTTTCATTGTACTGAAAGAAGGGAATAGGGAAAAGTATACTGACTCCATCTTCTCAGGAGGGGAAGTCTCTTTAGGTGTTTGCTCTTGTGTTAGGAGACACTTGAGCATATTCCAAGGGCTAGAAGGAAGGAGGGAGGGACGGAGCTGCTGATGGAAGCCGATGTCGGGAAATGGTCAGGCTAGGATCTGGAGGTTGGGGGGATTAGCCTTGGGCAGGGGAAGGGTAAATCCTGAAAATGAAGGTAAGAATGGACTGAGGGTGCAGGTAAATGCAAATGAGACAGAATGCCAGCTCCAGTAGTTTCCATCTCCTCCGTTAAGGATGGGGTGGGTGGTAAGTGATTATGGAAGTGCAGGGCGAGGGGCTGGCAGAGAAGAATGAAGGCTTGGAACAGCTGTGGGGAGTTTCAAAGGAACCTCCCTGTGCTCATGTGTAAATGGCAGCCATCAACAGCGATTGCAATTGCTAATACTAACATTTACTGAGGGCATGCCGTGTGCCAGGCTCTGACCCTCTCAAAACCTCCAGAGAGGCACACACTTTTGGGATTCCCACTTAGTGGTGAGGAAACCAAGCCTCACCACCACCACCACGGAGATGAAGGGACAAACATTTTAGGGCCTGAAATCACAGAGCCAGGACTTGACCACATGGTGTCTAATTATTGATCCAGCTCTCTTGTGCTCTCTGAGGGCCCAGCTGAAATTAGCACCCATGAATTTGTGATGTCTTCACACCTGGGTGAATTTCTCTAGGCAGTTGGGCATTAAAACAGAGGTGGAATTGCTAGAGGGAAGCAGGGCTGGGGTCTTCCAGGCTGAGATGGCGGAAGGACAGTGTGGAGAGAGACTGTGTTGGCAAGAGATGGCCTGAAGTAGTGACCATGTGTCCTGACTGGATAAAGAATTAAGTCAAGACATAAGGGACTGCTAGTATTCAGGAAAAATGGCAGATCCAAGCTGCCAGAGGTCTTGATGGGGTGGAAGGTAGGTGGGAGTGATGGTAATGAGGGCATGATAGAGTAGGAACTAAAGGAAGCTGTGGTTAGTGAGGGAGATGTTAAGTTAAAGATTTCCTGGCAAGGCAGATTCTGGAGGTGATAAGGTTTAGAGTGTGGGTGGCTGAAGGGTGGGGAAGGCAAAGGATTTGAAGTCAAGAAACTCAAGGGTGAAGAGGTACACTTGCCCAAGATTACACAGCTAGTCGTTGGGAGAGATAGGATTTGTTAAAAAAAAAAAAAAAAAAAAAAAAAAAAAATTCAAGGATACTTGCTAAAAGCACGGTAAGCAGACTTTAAGGGGAGGCTGCAGAAACCAGTGTAAGGATCACTGGAATGAAATTTTGCAGTGGGGGAGAGAGACGGGGCTCAACTCCAAATACAGCATGGGTAAATGGGAATGTATAGCCAAGAAACAGGGTGTGAGGGGGCAGTGGGGGGGCAATTACTAACGGGAAACATCGGAGGTAAGGGGGACTCTTGCAGGCAGGCTGGAGTGATCAGACCCCACCTGGGGGCTGGTGTTGGATGAGGAATCCAATCAGGTATCGAGGAGGGAGGTTCTTACTAAACTGACTTAGCAGGGTTCTTGCTAAAACTGGATTTTACAAGGAAGTGCACAGATGGGCCTAGGAGGAGATACAGGAGGCTGATTAAGGTTTGGTCAAGCAAAGAATCTTCGTCAGATTTAAACAAGACTCAGAATCCAGAGAGGTAGAGCCGACAAGCTAGGGGACGAAGAGCAGCAGGAACAAGGAGGGAGGGAGGGCACAGGCAGATGCCATGATTCTCCAAGAGGAGTATTTACAAGTGCGGGTGAAAAATGTTGCCTGCTATATTAGTAAACAAAGGATGTTGTGGCAGCAGCCACTGGAGCTGCCCCCAGCTGTGCACCCTGAGGGGATTCAGGATGGAGAGAAGCTAGATACTGGCCCTAGATAGCTAAGGTGCATATCAAAGGAATGATTTCAATGAGTCCAGACTCTTGCATATTCCTATACACAGAAAAGTGCTAAATTCATTAACTTGAGACATCTGGTTTTTCTTTAACTGACAGTAATTTTTTGATGTTCTGACTGCCTGGTTTTTGTGGCAAAAACTCCTATATATACTGGCTCCTCCCTTGCCTCTTCAGAGCAGTCCCTCAGGGCTATCTGAAAGGCTGCCTTCCAGGCTTCAGTCCTCAGAAATTCCAACGAATAAAACATAATTCTCAACTGTTAGATTTTGCATTTTTTCCCCCCAATCGACACAAGCATGGTTTGAAGTGAAATCGGGATGAAAGAAGGATACTGATACTGAGGGCTTCCCTGGCAGTCCAGTGGTTAAGACTCTGCGTTTCCACCGCAGGGGGCGCAGGTTCAATCCCCGGTCGAGGAACTAGGATCTCACATGCCGCGCAGCCACAAAAAAAGGATACTGAACCTCACATATGCATTACTCACTCCCAGACTATGTGCTGTGCCTGGTACTGGGGACACTGAAATAGAAGGAGCAGGTGCCACCTACAGGAAACTCACAGAGCACATCTACAAAACAGAACGATAACCACTGTTTGGAACCAGCAGGGAGGGACTGTCCTGGGCTGTAGGAGGGGCTGGGGTAGTAAGATCAGGGTCAGGAGCAGCTGCAACAAGGAAGTAATGTTTAGGCCGCCTCCAAGTGAGGCAGGAGAGAGATGGGCCCCAGGCTGAGCAGCTGGAGTTCATCCCCTGCAGACAGAGACTCCAAAATAGCAGGAATGAGAGAGAAGATGAGCCCTGCCCAGATGAGAGATAAAGAGACCACATATTCCTCATTCTCGAAGTCAAGGAGACCTCCTTGAATACACATGGGCAGAAAGGCTCCTTGAAGGTCAAAAAGGGAGGGGGTGCCACCCCACTGCAGGTGATGTCAACCTACCCATAGGCCTCTTCACTAGAATCCACCTTGGCGCGCACACATGGGAGGACACTGAGATAAACCAAATGCGGACTCAGAACCAGGCAAAGCAAGGTGATTGGCCAAAGGAAACCTGGAAGAAACGCCCCATATAAGTGATTCAAACTACCACGAGGGCGTGACTCCCTCTCAGACCCCAACCGTGTGTCTACCCACATGTACCCTTTATCCTCCTAATGAACACTTCACTTGCTTCACTACTTTCCACCTCTTTGTGGGAATTCATTTCCACAAAGCCGATGGGCCAGGACCTTGTCACTGGCCACTGTGCCGGGTGGTCTAGTGGTTAGGATTCAGCGCTCTCACTGCCTTGACCTGACTTCCATCTCCGGCCGGGGAACTGAAATCCTGCTTCGAGCCACTGCAGGCCGAGGGCACCCAAGATCACAGGGACGTTTACCAGGTGGGCACCATGGATCAGCATCGACAGTGGGAGAGAACGGACACAGCTGAGGAGCACAGGGGCCATATACTAGGGGATGAGGGCAGGCAGGGGCTTCACGAACTATGCTAGGTCCTGTCTGCACCTTCGCCTGAGTGTCCTATGTGGAGGACAGAGGTCAGAAACAATTTACATTTAAAAAAATGTGGAAAGCAGATGACAAAGAAAGAGTCCAATGACCTCAACTGTATAAAATGCATTACTAGACTGGCACATGTAAATATAACGAGGATTATGTTCTCTTTCCATTTCACTAAGTTTCCTTTGTCATGATCAGCACATTATTTTTACAACAAAATGTGGTTAAAATAAAAAGGGAACAAGCATGGAGTTACCAGAATCACATTTTCCTGGCTGGAGAGAAGTCACAAGAAACAATACAGATGCTTACCCCATGTTCTCTGTCTCTTCTCTCTGCCCCCGAGGCAAGGCTGCTTAGTGGGGCTTCCTTATCTACAGAAGAACTGCACGTTCCAGGAAGGATTAGGGGCCAAAGAGGGAAAGGAGCAGGTGTGGCTGCAAAGAGGTGAAGGGCTCTGAGCTCCCAATCCTTGCACAGAAATGCACCTGCCTAAAGAGGAGACATGGACTAAGAAAGGCTGAGGGCTCTTCCAGATGAAAGTCAGCTGGAGAGACTTGGCAACTTGATGCAAAGCAAGAACCCAGATTGGATCTGGATTATAGGGAGATATAGCTCACAAAGGACCATTTCAGGGCAGTGGGCAACATGTGAATATGGACCGTGGATTGGAAAACAGCACTGGATGAATGTTAAATTTCCTGACTTTGATCACTGATCTGTGGCTACGTAAGAGAATGTCCTTGTTCTTATAAAATACACACTGAAGTACTTAGAAGGTCTTCAGGAACATGATGTCTGCAACTTACTCTCAAATAGCCCAGAAAAACAACATACATACTAAACATGGAGGGGGAGGGGAACGATTACATAAAAGGGGGCAAAATACTAACAACTGGTGAATCTGGATAAAATGTTCTCTGAACTTGAGTTCTTTGATCCGTTGTTGAAACTTTTGCGCAAATTTGAAATTATATCAAATTTAAAATTTACAAAGAAGCAAAGGCAAGGGTCAGGGTTGGATTTTGCTTAGGGCTGAAATCTAAACTCAGGGTGAGAATAAACTAAACTTTGTGAGGGGAGCAAGTGAACCGAAGTTGGGTTTTTTGCTTTCTTTAGAATCAAACTTTGTGGAAGACTGACTTAAATGTATTCTTCAAATATTAATAATTAGGGACTACCAGTTTTGTTTATGCTGTCATTTTAAAAATTGACATATGGACTTCCCTGGTGGCGCTGTGGTTAAGAATCCGCCTGCCAGTGCAGGGGATACAGGTTCAAGTCCTGGTCTGGAAGATCCCACATGCCGCAGAGTAACTCAGCCCGTGCGCCACAACTACTGAGCCTGTGCTCTAGAGCCTGCGAGCCACAACTACTGAGCCCGCATGCTGCAACTACTGAAGCCCGCGCGCCTAGAGCCTGTGCTCCACGACAAGAGAAGCCACCGCAATGAGAATCCCGCACACTGCAACAAAGAGTAGCCCCCGCTCGCCACAACTAGAGAAAGCCCGCACACAGCAATGAAGACTCAATGCAGCCAAAAATAAAAAAAATAAATAAATAAATTTATTTTAAAAAACTGACGTATAGTTGACATACAATATAATGTTAGTTTTAGGTGTACAACATAGTGATTCGACATTTAAATACATTACAAAATGATCACCACTCTAAGTCTAGTAACCATGTGTCACCTAAGTTATTATAGTATTATTGACTATATTCCTGATGCTATATATTACTTCACATGACTTATTTTATAACTGGAAGTTTGCACCTCTTAATCCCTTCCACCTATCTTGCCCAACCCCTCACCCCCCCTCCCCTCTGGCGACCACCAATTTCTGCTAAGATTCTAACAGAGTTTACTCTATATATTAATTTTTGACCAGAGGCTTCCGGATTGAAGGTCACCTGGGAGCAATTTTTCCTGAGTGTCCCCATGTAGTTGTGCAAACTTAATGGCAGCAAGGAGAATCAAATTGCTTTTTGGAGAGGGTGCAACAGCCATGTGCTTTGTGTGGCCTGATGAAAGCTGCCCCTCCTGGGTCTCCTTGGAGCTTTAGGGAGGGGAAAACCATTTCACATAAGGGGTCAAAAGCCTTGGGAGGGGAGGGACTGCATACATTAAAAGTTGAGAAAATCTGGCAGAGGGGCCCAGGGTGACAGGAAAGGACAAGGGCTCTAAGGGCAAAGATAAACTCACTGGGGGGAAGGGGCTCTGAGCTTAATTCAAGGGCCTAAGACTTTGCGGTGTGTGTTTGTGTGCTCGCACACGTGCGTGCGTGCGTGTGTGTATGTGTGCGCGTGTGTGTAGGAGGCAGTGATTCTGGAATAGCCTGCAGCTTAGACCAGCAGCCTCTGGACCAGCATGGTGCCACACCTTGGGAACGATGGCTGAGCATGTGTGAGCTGAAGGAGCAACAATGTTGGAGGCCAGCGTGTGACACCCCTACAGTGGCCTGGATGGAGCCAGAGCAGCGAGGACATCACCTCCTGAACAGACAAGTGTCCTTGGGGCTGAGCCCGTCCAGGCTTCAACAGTGACCTGTGTGCTGTTTCTAGAACAGAGTAGCAGTGGCCAGCACAGCCCCTTCAAGTTCTCTCCCAGCCTGTGTTTGGAAGGACCAAGACTTTTTAAGCCCCCAGGGTTCTTACACAATTTGAGGAGGGAGGGGCCTCAGAGAGCAGACAATGAATCTTTGTGAACTATTAATTGGTGAAATAAAAAAAATACGTGTCTCTACCAGGTGGTATATAATCTCCAAAGTGGTCACCATCAGTTCCGTCCTTCCCTGTACACACCGAGGGGTGGGGTGCATTTCCTGCCCCCTGCATTTAGGCTGGCCTGGGACTGCTTTGACCTAATGTGGTGGAACTCCCCTGCCCTGGTCTTCAGGCCTGGCAGCTCCTGCTTTCTTCCTCTTGGAACTTTCACTCTTGGCTGCTGGTTGCTGCCTCTTGAAATCCAGTGCCCTGAGGTGAGAAGCCCAGTGCAGCCACACAGAGGCTTCATGGAGGACTGAACTCTGGTAGACGGCCAGCACCAACTTGCCCTCTCAGTGATGGAGACCAATTTGGACCTTCCAGCCATCCCAGCGCCCCGGCCAATGCCACACGAAGTAGAAGAACCCCTCAGTCACCCACAGAATCATGACTGGGAATAAACAGTTTTGTTATTTTTAAGCCATGAAGTTCTAGGTTTTTTTTGCTTGTTTGTTTTTTAATGTAGCAAATGACAACACATACTATAAGCTGGTCAGGTGAATCAGATAGGAAATATATAGAAGCCTAATTGATGAGGTCGTGTAGTCCGGCTTAAGGCTCAGCTGACAGAGCCTGTGTCGATTTATACTCCCGCAAGGACTCAGGACACCCTGATCACTGTTCCCGTCTATGGCTTCCCATTGTAAATGGAGACACTGAGTACCCGGGAGGGAAAGTGACTGCGCAGGTCACAAAGCTGGTGGTTAAAGCAAGACTGAGGGCCAGGTCTTCTGAAATCTTCTCCTTTCTGCACAGGAAGAAACGTTACCATCACAGTTAGAAACCTGAGCCCTTATCTACAGCTCCCCACGTGCCCTGCTCCTGCTCCGTGGGGCTATCTCTCTGAACCCTCGCTGAGGCTCTGCATCCTCTGTTGTCAAGATTGCGGTCAATACCCACCTCCCAGATGAGGAAACAAGACTGAGAAGAGCTGAAGTATTGCCCAAGGTCACATAGCTAAGGAAAGTGGAGCTGGAATTTGAACTCAAGGTTAACTAAAGGGGTCCCAGTGTCAACTGCACCCCCGACTGTCTTTCCCTTCGTTACAGGATGAGTTCAGAATTCTGATTGTAGTTGTACCTTTGGATAAGTTAGGTTTATCCAAAGCCTGACATTGCCGCCTGCGGTGGTTACAAATTTTGTGAACTTTGCTCCTTTCACTTGTGAAAATGAAACACGCCTCCCTCTGCTTTCCCTGCTCAGCACCCTGTTGCTGTGGTGAGATGAAGTGAGCAAGGGGGCTGGGCTGCTGTGTAATCCGTGTGAGCGGCAGTCAATGTGAGCACTCATTAAAACGGTGAGATATTCTGCAGATGCTAAATCATAATTCATGTTGAACTGTGCTGGTTTTAAAGCAAGGTTTTAGAAAAGGGCTCCTTCTGCTTTCCTTTTCTTCTGCTTTTTAAATTGTAAATAGAGCACATTTCAAAGAGGGAACCTGTCTTTCCTGCGCTGCTGGAAGTCCTGGCTGGAGTGCGTGGATTGACACCCTGTGTCTGCCCAGTCCTCTGACTTCGGGCCAGAAGTCGACACTTACAGGGTCCCTGAGAGGAGGGAGGGGAAGATGGTCATGCCTTTATGACTCACAGGCTCCCGTCCACCTTCCTCAGGCTGCTCCCTGGACTGCTCAGACAGCCTAGAAGAGCAGGGGTCCCCCCAGAGCCACAGCCTCCAGGCTCAGTGGGCCTCACAGAGCTACACAGCAACACTGCCGAGTTTCCCTATTCTGTGCCACATGTAGCTCAAACCCTCTCACTCTAGAATTCTGTGACTGTCCCCCAATCCCCACTATCAGCAGGTGACCCACTACTTTTTCACCAAGAAAATAGAAGCCAACAGGATAAAATACTCTTAACTTCTTGCTAGAAAACCTTCCTCTTCACCTGCACTTTCACATCTCCTGGACTCGTTCCCATGGGACGCTCAGCCGAGGCAAATCCTGCCCATCCCCGACCCCCTCCGCAGACATTACTCCATCAGCTTTGTCCCCCATCTTCCATCTCTTCCTCTCTGTAGCTCAAGCCTTTCCCATCTGATAAAGTCGTGACCCCTCCAGCTGCTGCCCCCTCTCTCCCTCCCTCCACAGTTAAAACGGAAAGCCATCTGCTCCTCAACCACTCAAATCTGGCATCTGTGCTCTCCATTCCATTAAAACTCATCACCCCACAGTCACTTGCTAAACCCACTGGGGGTTCTAAAGGCTTCCCCCAGCCTGGCTGCTCAGCTGCACCAGAGAACCTGACCACCACTTATTTCTTGAAAAGTTCTATTTTCTGACCTGGAAGACGCCCCCTCTCTTAGTTTCCCTCCTATCTCTCTGTTCCTTTCAGTCTTTCTTTGCTTGTCTCTAAAAGGTTGTCTTTGCCTTGGCTTCTGGCCCTTTTCTCTTGTCACACATTCTCAGGATCAGGGGTCCAGCCAGGGGCCAAGGAGAAATTGTACGTGAGTGAGTCGGGCTGGGCAGGAGCATAGCGTGGGGACTGAAGCAACCGGGGGCACGTATGGTGGAAAGGTGGCAGCAGCAACTCAGCACTAGCAGATGGCTGCCAGGAGCAGGGTCGGCAAACGTTTTCTTTAAACGGCCAGAGAGCAAATATTGTAGACTTTGTGGGCCACGTACAATCTCCGTCATATATCCTTCTTTGTTTTAACAACCCTCTAGAAACGTAAAAAAAAAAAAAAAAAGCTTACGTCTAGGGTCATATAAACACGAGCCAAGGGCTGGATCTGGCATTCAGACTGTAGTTTGCTGATCCTTGCTCAAGAGTGAACACAAATGCAGAATGACCAAATCTTCAGGTTTCCCAGAGAGGCCAGAAAGCTGGATTTTGTTTGAAAACTTTTAGTTATTAAACGCCTGCATTTAGAAGATCTCCGGCAGCGCCTGCCTCCAGGTACCCACCGAGCATCTTGTGGCCACATGTGGTACACCCAGAACCCAATTCATTAGCAGACTCCTTGCCCAAGTTGGGTTCACAATCTCAGCAAATGACAGTGCCCTTGACTAAACTGCCAGAAACAGATACCTGGGGGTCCCTGCCCTCACACCCTGTCCACCTGGCTCTGTCCTCAATGCCACTTGCCTGTGTTGGGTCCCCATTATTTCATCCCTTGAGGACAACCTCCTCCTGATAAAGAGTCCCCGTCTTATCCTCTTTTAATCCATTCTGCAGCCAGAATGATCCTCCTAAGGTGCAAATCTGGGCATGTCACTCCCAAGCTTGACTCATTTGCTAATTGGAAGAGGTCCTAAACTTCAGTTGGCTCACAAGGCATCTGGGGGTCTGGCTCCTGCTGGGCTCTTCAGGCTCTCCTCCCCTTGCTCACCCCACCTCACTCTGTGCCTGTCTTTGTGGCTACTTTCAGCTCCTAAAACAAGGAAAGCCCCCCTCTCACTTCCAGGTCTTTGCATCAACTGATCTGGCACATCCTTCACTCCACTCCACAAACTGACAAACTCTTCTTTGTACCTAATTTTAGAGTTATAAAGCCTTCCCAGATGTCCCCAACTCCTGCCAGCCAGTGCCCTTTCTTTCTTTCTGTCACATAACAACTTTATTGATATATAATTCACATGCCATGTAATTCCCCCATATGAAAAAGGCAGATGCCTGGAGGGGTAGACGTGGGCAAGGGAGTACAAGACCTTCCACTGGGATGTGGGAAGAAAACAGAACTGTCTTTATTTTTATATTATACTTTTATCTTCTTTTGGTGTTATTCTATACATAAGATACTAGCACAGTAGAACACACATGTGATAATGAATAAATAAATATTCACATGTTGGAGGTACCTGCGCAGCGCTGTAACTGACAGCAGCCTGCAATCAGAAGCGTAGAGACCTTTGCTTCCTACTCTATCCCGCTGCCTCCCTTTCGAAGGAGAAAATAGCCCACCTGTGCGAGACAGGAACGGCTCTGCCAAAGGGTCTGAGCTTGGTATACAAGCGCCCCCTTCCTCCCTCGACTGCTTTGGGTTTGGCCCACATCACCTTGCGTACCTCTGCTTCCCCTTCTCCCTGAGTTGATCTCTCTGCAAAGGGCAATAGAGTTGCCGAGGCTCCCCCACCCCTTCACTGCACAGGGACCGAAAAAACACACAGCTGTCTTTCCAAGGAACATCACATATCGAAACAGAGAAACAGAGCAGGTAACAAAATTAACATTGTGGAAATGGTTACGAGACACTTCCAGGAGTCTTGGGGTTCACTGTTCCCGGTCTTTATCCAAACGTGCTAGTGCCGCCCCCCTAGGTCTCATTCCTTTTAGTCTTTCACAGCGAGCCCCACAGAAGCCTCCTCCTTTTGCCCTCTGCACACCCAGGTACACACGTGTGAGCACATGCCAGTATCCACAACTCCCTCTGCTCTGTACCCACCACTCCTATGCCATGGTGCCCAGTGAACTTTGTGCTACTTCAATCTCTTCAGCGTTGATCTTTGGCTTCCTCAAGGGCGAGGAAGTGAATACAACTCAACAATGCCTGTCAACCTTGTAGTTCTCTTACAGTGATTATTTTATAACAGTTTACAGATTTATGTTCCACATAGCATTTACTGTTTGTCAATTTTGAGGACAAGAACACAGGTTAGGAACTCAATGCAAAGATGGAGATTAAAACGGATCTTGATAGACTGGGTCACTGAACTGAAACCAACAAGATGAGATTTAAGAGGAAAGAAAGTAAATTCATGCTCTGATACTTAGAACATTAGTCATGCACAAGAACTAGATGGTAAGATCTGTGATGGATGGCAGTTCAGGGAAAAGTTATCTTGTGATCAGGCCATAAGTGACAAGGTCTTACCTTAAAACTAGGTCAATAAGAACCAATTGTGTGACATTTGCTAGAAAATTCATTGCAAAGATCTGCTTATCTCTGGGCTTAGAAAACAAACGGACTCTACTCCCCTTCCCCACCCCCACCAACACTTGGGAAAAATCAAAGGGCTACGATGGATAAATTACCTCTGGATTAAATTAAGAACCAGCTTGGGAAGATACCCACTGACTACCACAGGTACAACCCAGTAGCCCCTTCACACTAAGTAGCTGGTCAACTCCTCTAGATGTGGGTGGTTAGAAATAAGGTCTCAGTTTTGATCCTGGTCTTTTTCCAGATGCTCTTCTGTTCTCAACATCTGTTGTCCAGTTCTTGTCTCAGGCTGGTCAGATATTGGCTGACCCTGAACAAGGGCACCCTCTCCTTGTGAATGCATGGAAAAAAGCAAGTTCTCGGTTAGTGGAAAAACGCTAAAGGGGTGGATGACCTTCTGTTGGCTTATTGCAGAGCGTATTCCCACATTGGATATGACCTTCCAGGGAATCTTTCAACCTCCAAAAGGGTCAAATATGGAACTGAAAATCATGAGTGAGTTTTCACCCTAGTCTTGAAATATCTATCTCAATAGTTGTCAATAAATTATTAAAATAAAATTTCAAATATTAAAAATAATAGATGCCATGAAGACATCTTGGGATCAAGTGTCTGGGTGGGAAAGGAGGAGTAAAGTGCCAACTCCTAACTGATTGTGACCAGCTCTAGGAAGGATGGGAGCTGTGACCTTGGTTGGCGTCTGTGGGTGTGAAATGGTATCTCATTGTGGTTTTAATTTTCAATTTGCATTTCTTTAATGACTAAAAATGTTGAGCATCTTTTCATACTTTAATGGCCATTCATAAATATTCTTTGGTGGAATATCTGTTCATATCTTTTGCCTATTTTTTGCTTGGGCCCATTGTTTTCTTACTATTGAGTTGTATGAGTTCTTTGTAATTCTGGAGACAAGTCTTTTATCAGATATGTGTTTTGCAAATATTTTCTCCCAGTCTATTTCCTGTTTTTACATGGTTTTTTTTTTGGGGGGGGGGTGCCACACGGCATGTGGGATCCTAGTTCCCCGACTAGGGATAGAACCCGTGCCCCCTGCAGTGGAAGGGCGGACTCCCAACCATTGGACTGCCGGGGAAGTCCCTGCCTTTACATGTTCTTAATGTTGTCTTTTGAAGTGCAAAAGTTTTGAATTTTGATGAGGTCCACTTTATCAATTTTTTTTTCCATTTACGAACTATGCTTTTGGTACTGCATCTAGGAAATCTTTGCCTAGCTCGAAGTCTCAAGATTTTCTTTTGTGTTTTCTTCTAAAAGTTTAATTGTTTTATCTCTTAGGTCTAAGTCCATGATTCATTTGAGTTAATCTTTGTGTATGGTGTGAGGTGAGGGTCTTATTCATCTTTCTGCATACACCTACTTACTATGAAATATTTTTCTATAACGTCAATGTTGATAGCAACTTAATATTCCATTTCATGAACATACTATAAATAGCAGGATCCTGATAAGTGTTTAACAACTGTCTCTCAAAAGAAACAAAAACAGACAAACAAAAACCCAACAGCCCTAATATGTAGTATTTGCCAATTCCCCTGGTGTAAATAATCCAACCATTTCCAATTTCAAGGTACCAATGTTACATAACATCATGGAGTTGGGAAGAGATCTCACAGTTGGTTCTTATAAACTGCTACAAGCTGGATGCAGCACATTACTGAATGTATTTAACCAATACCCCGCGATTTGAGGGGGTTTTGTTTGCTTCTTGTTTTTCCACCTTTTACCCTCAATATAGAGAAGTGCCCCTCGAAGCAGGAAGAAGCAGCCTATTTTTATTCCCTGCTATAAATGAATGCTGGCCCTCCAGGGAATTTGTTCTCTCATAATGAGCACAGCTATGGTTAACATTCTTGCAGCCTTCCTGTGGTCAGATTTAGTAATGCCCATCATATTTACTTTCAGGACAACTCCTCACCTTGCTTCCTGGAGAAGATAAAGAAAACTGAGTTTTGACCAAACAGAAGTACAAGGCTGCTTGAACTTCTGCAATTTTGCAAAGACACATATTCAACATTTAAATTAAGGGGGTGACTTCTCCTTTACTCCTTCTCAGGAACCAAGTATCGAATTAAGCAAATGTTGCAGGGCGAAACAACTGTCTTCACAGGCACTGGAGTGATGTCAAGTGAGAATGACCACAATGTGTCAGCTTCCTGAAGGCATCTGGGGCTTCAAAGTAATGTGAGGAAATTACTGGAGTGTGACACTGTTTCAAAGAAAATGTACCAAACCTTCCTTTTGAGGAAAACCTTGTAAGAAGTGAAAATAAAATGAGGGGGCACTCTGGGGTAGATGTTTTTCATAGATAGTAGTTATTAAATCCCCGTTTGGAGTTCTGTGCAATCCACACAGTTCTACCCACACTGTTACAAGGCGGGAAGGGGCAGAGGCCTGGGAGGCAGTGGAGGGTGAGCAATGAGAGGGTCAGGGGACACTGGTCACTGAGCAGTGTGGGGACAAAAGGGCTTTGAGCAATTGCCACTACCCCACGAGGCTTTACCCCGTCTTTATAACTACCACTATTTAAGCTACCCTTTTCAATTAACATGAAAAGCGAGGCTCAGGGAAATGCTAAAGTGCTTCTCCGGGGTCTCCTGGCATTTAGATACCTGTGTTTTAAACCTGTGCTTAATGTATGCACTCAGTCCCCTCCTGAATAGAAAACTCAAACTCAGTATTTTCTGATGGCTCCTGCTCTAGCCCATCTCCCGGCCGCTCCACCCTCTGCCCCCACCCCAGCACTCCCCACCCAACCCCCCACTGGAAGTCTTAGCCAATGTTTTACACTTCCCAGAGGGTGTCATGCTTCTGGGTCCTTATTCACACCATACCTTCATCCAGGAATGCTGATCCTGGATGTTCTTGGAAGAAGCACTGAATCTTTTTCTTTTCTCAATCTTTTTCCCTACTCTCCTTCTCCCTTCCCTTCCCTCTCTCTTTTCCTTCTTCATTTCTTTCTTTTCACAAAGAACAGTTTTTCTTATGATGTGCTCACTTAAAATATTGGAGAGGGACTTCCCTGGTGGCGCAGTGGATAAGGCTCCACCTGGGTTCAATCCCTGGTCAGGGAACTAGATCCCACATGCATGCCGCAACTAAGAGTTCGCATGTCACAACTAAGGAGCCGGCGAGCCGCCACTAAGGAGCCCGCCTGCCACAACTAAGACCCGGCACAACCGAATAAATAAATAAATATTTTACAAAATAAAATTAAATTAAATTTAAAAATAAATAAAATAAAATATTGGAGAGCTCTGAAAGAGTGTACAGAAGAAAATAAACCACCGGTGTGGTGCTCTGTACAGCATCCTTGGAGTTATGCTGAAAGGACATTTCCAAGACTCCCCTGCCTGTAGTGGTCCAGGTGAGTGTCTGCAGGAGATCATTAGTGGGCGATCTGCAAGAGTGAAGCAAGCTACAATGCTGTGCTCCGAAGGTGAAAACAGTGGTCAGTGTGCTGGTTCACAGGCTACTCTTGTGGGTGTAGGGCAGTGCCTGGACCCACAGCCAGTGCAAGTCCCACTGCTCCTGCATCCTGGGCCACCTACGCATCAATATGGTAAAAGTGCAGGTTCCCCTGCAGGTCATTCTCTGCATAGTTTGTCCTCATGTGGTCTAGTGGTCCTACAGTTATCTCTAGGTTGCCCTATAGAGACTTCCTCTAGAGTGATGACTCAGCATCAGATGCAGAGGCGACAACCTGCACAGACTCACCTACCAGCTCCCACAGTGGCATACAATCCAATTCCCAAACAAATCCCTCATTCCAGAGGTTTCCAAGGCTTCTCAGTTCTTGGTGCCTTTATTGCGTTCATACTTTTTTTTCTCAGTGCCCTGGGCCAAAAGAAATACCAAACAATTCTACTCATTAAGTGGTTAGATCCAAACAACTGAAGTTATGTTTGAAAAGAAGATACATATAAATTGAAAATATATATATATATATATATTTTTGGCTGCGCTGCACAGCTTGTGGGATCTTCGTTCCCCGACCAGGAATTGAACCTGGGCCCTCGGCAGTGAGAGTACAGCGTCCTAACCACTGGACCACCAGGGAATCCCCTGATTTTATATTTTTAAATAGTACCAGTGGGATATGTACAGCTGTTGGATGTGGCCCAACTTCTCAAACCTTGGAATCCCATTGGACACTGCCACCCTCATTTCCTGTTCCTCACTGCTTATCTCAAACCACTGAAAACCCAGCTCTGCAAAGATATGACAACTTTGAAAGGCATGTACTACAATCTAATATTGAAACTGTAACCTATCTCAAACTAGTAGTTCCTGTGGTGTCCAAGAAATGTCAGGTATCAATTTATAGCCCTTGAAAATTGGAAATATTCCATAGCACTCTTGTGAATTCATTGAAGCCCCTGGGGTGTCTCAGTCCACAGTTTGGGAACCATGGCCTTATCTCATGTCATTTCTCTGATGAAACCCTGAATGATACATAAAAAAATCTCATTAAACTTTTGGGTACCTTCTCTTTCTGAGATGTGAAGTGATTTGCCTTAGTCACACACATGATTAAAGGCCTCAATAAGAGATGGAGTACTCTTATGCCAAGAGAAGAAAATACAGGACAAATCGGGAAAACACCGGTACCTCCGGGTTGGAAAGGAACCTTTAAACTACAATTTAAAGAGCATATACCAAAAGACAAAACTTGATGAGTTTCATTACACCAAGGTGAAGGATTTCTATTCAACAAAGGAAACTATACATAAAGTATTGATAATATACAGCTGAAACTATGATAGAAGCCATTTGCAATGTCTAAAGCATAAAGAAATTAAAATCCAGAATATACAAAGATCTTTTGCAAGTCAACAAGAAATGACAGCAAACCCAATACAAAATGATCAAAGATAAGAACAAGTAATTTCAAGAAGAATCTCAAAAGCCTACCAAGTATGTAAACAGATGTCCTAACTCATCAGTATTCAGAGAAATATAAAATGAAACAACTCTGTCACTTTACCTGTTAGACTAGCAAAGATTAGAAAGCAGTATAACACCAAGTGGTTATAAGGAACCTTCATGCAGTTAGTGGCGATATAGACTGAACTCACTTACATGCCCTTTTTCAGGCCAACTCTGTATGAGACTATTGCAGCTTTATCTGTAAGAGCAGAGAGTTGGAAGAAATCTTAGTGTCCATCCCTGGGAGAGCAGACAAGTAAAACATGGAAGATATACTCTGTGCAGTACTGTGCAGCAGGGAAAAGATATGGATTGGATGTTCTACATAGCAACATGGATGGGCATGCAAACCAAGTGCTATGTTGAAAAGTAAGGAACAGATACCATTTACCTAAATTAAAAATACTACACAAAACAATAAATGTTTTGAACACATGAAAAGAAAATGAAATAGAATTACATTATGATCCAGCATTTGCACTTCTGGGTGTATACCCTAAAGAACTGAAAGCAGGGTCTTGAAGAGATATCTGTACATTGATGTTCACAGCAGCATTATTCACATTAGCTAAAACATGGAAACAACTCAAGTGTCCACCAATGAATGAATGGATAAGCGAAATGCTGGACATCCATACAACGGAACACTATGGAGCTTTCAAAAGAAGGGATATCTGACAAATGCTACAACATGGATAAACCTTGAGAACATAAGTGAAAGGGCCAGTCACAAAAAGACATGTATTGTATGATTCCACAAAAATGAGGACCTGGGAGGAGGAAGGAATGGGAAGTTATTGTTTAGTGGGTAAGCAGTTTCAGTTTTACAAGATGAGAAGAGTTCTGGAGATGGATGGTGGTGATGGTTACACAACATGATGAATGTACTTAATACCACTGAACTGTAACTTTATGGTTAAGATGGTACATTTTATGTGTATTTTACCACAATAAAAATTGTGGGGAACAAAAAAAGAAAATGATATTCATTAAAAACCTTAGAATGGGGACTTCCCTAGTGGCGCAGTGGTTAAGAATCCGCCTGCCAATGCAGGGGACACAGGTTTGAGCCCTGGTCTGGAAGATCCCACATACCGTGGAGCAACTAAGCCCGTGCACCACAACTACTGAAGCCCGCACGCTCTAGGGCCTGAGTGCCGCAACTACTGAACCCGTCTGCAGCAACTACTGAAGCCCACGCGCCTAGAGCCCGTGCTCCGCAACAAGAGAAGCCACCACGATGAGAAGCCTGTGCACTGCAATGAAGAGTAACCCCCGCTTGCTGCAACTAGAGAAAGCCCGTGCGGAGCAACAAAGACCCAACTCAGCCTGAAAACAAACAAACAAATAAATAAATAAATAAATAAATAAATAAATGTTTAAAAAAAATTTTTAAAACCCTTAGAATGGGATTTCTGCTTTTGGTCATTCAATTTTTCCCATTCATCTGTCAACAGACACTTAGGTTGTGTCCATACCTTGGTTATTGTGAGTAATGCTGCAATGAACATGGGAGAACATTTATCTCTTTGAGATAATGACTTCGTTTCATTTGGATATACTGCATACCCAGAAGTGGGATTGCTGGGTCATATGGTAGCTCTATTTTTAATTTCTTGAGGAACCTCCATACTGTTCTCCACAGTGGCTGCACCAATTTACATTCCCACCAACAGTGCACAAGGGTCCCCTTTTCTCTACATCCTCACCAACACTTGGAATCTCTTGTCTTTTTGATAACAGACATCCTAACAGATGTGAGGTGATATCTCACTGTAGTTCTGACTTGCATTTCTTGGATGATTAGTTATGTTGAGCACTTTTTCATGTTGTTGGAGATTTGTATGTCTTCTTTGAAAAAAATGTCTATTTAGGTCCTTCACCCATTTTTAAATTGGGGTGTTTTTTTTTTTTTGCTATTGAGTTGAGTGAGTTTCTTGTATATTTTGGATATAAACCCATTATGGGATTTGTGGTTTGCAAATATTTTCTCCCATTCCATAGGTTGCCTTTTCATTTTACTGATAGTTTTTTTTTTTCTGTGCAGAACTTGGAACCTCATGTGCCAAAAAGTAAGAAAGTGCTCAAAAAAGGATAGGAAGGCATAGCAAAAGGACATAGGATCCAACTTGAAGGGACTCCCACAGATAAATCTGGGACAATCTGTGCATCAAAATAAAGACAATATTAGACTGTATTCAACTGGATAAAAAAGGAACCCAGGAGGTCATGGTGATATAAATAAACAAATGAATAATATGTAAGTGGAAGAGAAAAGATTTACTTTACAGTAGAATGACAACTAATAATAGTCACTTATTAATTAATACGTACAAAATTCTTTACAGTGGAGAAACTTGGTAGACACCTTCTAAAACAAGTGATAAAGTTTAACGTCTTTAGTCATGAGGCAAGTTGGCACCACGTGTCTCCTGATATTGAGAAGAACACAGCATCACTTCTGTGATTTTCCTGCCCTAGCTGAATAACCTGAATCTAATCATCAGGAAAACATCAGTAAACCCCAAACAAGGAACCACCTGCCAGGTTACTTAAGTGTTATAATAAAAAATAATGAAGTCACAAAAGGCCTGAAGAATTGTTCCTGAATGAAAGAAACTAGAAAGCCATGGCAACTAAGTAAAACAAGTGGTTCCGGACCCTGGGACTATAAAGGACACTGTTTACAAAGTGGGCAAAATTGGAAAGAGGGCTGTGAATTACATGGTCATACTGTGTCTGTGTTAGTTTCCTGTTTTGATTGTGTGGGAGTGCATCCTTGTTTAATAAAACCATCCTGAAGTACTAACGGGGTGATGAGGCATCCTATTTGCAACTTGCTCTCAAATGGTTCTGGAAAAAAAAAAAGAAAAAAGGATCTGCGCCTATTTGTCCGTCTTTTGAGAGAGGGAGGAAAAAAGATAATAAGGAATTTAAGGCAAATGTGGTAAAAAGCTGACAGTAGGGGAGTTTGGAGTGGGGGAGATGGAAGTTCTTTGTGTTATGCATCCATCTTAGGGAAAGGATGAAAAGGAGAAAAGAGTAAGAACATCAATAACAAGGACATGGGGTGTGAGCCCGTTCACACAGGGGCAGGGAGGGCAGGTGATGGGATGCAGGCAGTTGGGAAGGGCTGGAGGCATCCTGAGTGACCAAGGAGGGGCCCTGGCAGGAGGAGTCAGATCTCTTATCTGATGGAGCTGGAGAAAGATCGCCCCACTTTTCTTCCTTTATTTCATTTAATCCTCAGAACAGCCCCATGGAGTATATACTACTCTTATCCTCATGTTATAGATAAAGAAACTGGAGGTTCAGAGAATCATCCATTCAACCAGCATTTACTGAGTGCTTGCTATGTGTCAAACTTTACTGAGGATACACAAAAAAATGTTAAGTGTGATTGGATGTGTGTGTGTGTGTGTGTGTGTGCGCGCGCGCGCGTGTGTGCGCACACGCACATTTAGAAAACAACATTGGAAGGTAACACACTAAATCACTAATACGCTAAGAGAGGTTGCATTTGGGTAGTGGAATTACAGGTGCTTCCATTTTCTTCTTTGGGCTTTTTCCTGTTTCCAGCTTTCTACAATGAACACAGACTGCCTTTGTAACAAGTTTTAAAATAAGTATTATTTCAAAAATTGAATTGGAGGATGTTGTGAAATAGTCTTCATTATGATATTGCTGTGGATCCAATAGTACTTTTTGAGGCAGTGTTATTTTACCAAAGTAGTGGACAAATAAATGTTTCTTAAGTCCATTAAGCCTTCTTCTCTTCACACCGCAGAGAGGCCTGGCAGGTTTACAAGTGGAGAGTTGACACCCGCCTTGCTCCTGAAGCCTATATTTGTCCACGTTTCCTGTGTGGAAGCATAAACCCAGTGCAGCGTGACCTCTTCTTCCCCAGACAAAAATTTCCTAAACCTTCATGACACCAGCTTCTTTGCATAAGGACAGCAGGAAAACACAGTAGGTCCCTGACTGAAGGAGAGGGTGACTTGGTAAGAGCACAAAATTCTAGTGTCCATGAGAGGCCAGCTCAACGGTGTCACTGTGATGTAAGGTGGGACACCCATTCACTTAGGGTGCTTTTTGACTGATGGAGTCCTTCTTCCGCTTTGCTGCCCTGGCACCATGGGCTCTGGGGCAGGTCCACCCGTCCCGCCTGGGCTCAGATGGCATCCCTGTACCTGTCCACTGCACTGACAGCTCTGTGAGAACAGACATTCCTCTTGCATCCATGTCTCCCAGGTCCCAAAGAGCTCGCTCTGAACAAAGCAGGTCCCTCAGTCACTGCTGCCGGACTGAATTGATTTGCACAAGCAATCACGGGGAAGTAGGCGGAGTAAATTAGGGTGAATTCCTATGGTAGAATTCAGTGCAGGCACCAAAACCAATGCTTTGAAATGATTTATTGTCTAGGAAAGTGTTCCCAACATACTTCTACTGAAAAACAACAACAGTGGAAGAGTAAATACAGCTGAAGTCCATCTTGCTCATGAACATAGATATGCATAGGAGAAAAAAAAAACTAAAAGAAAATACATCAAAGAATGTACAGTGGTTGTCTTTGGGTAGGGGGATTATGAATGCTTTTGATATTTTTTTTCCCTTTGTGTTTTTAAGCTTTTCTAGAAAACAAAAATTTTTGTTATTGGGAAAATTATTTTAAAAGAAATATAGGTCTGAGGTAAAACGGAAGAAGACATAATGGATAGGAAGTCCTATCGCACTTCAGGTGAGAGCTGAAGTGCTAAGGACCTTTAGGGTGAATAAGAAGTTTCTTTGAGTTAAGGGCTCCTCGACTTCCTACATCGACAGGGTCCCCACCCTTCCTGGTAGACGTTACCCTCCCAGTCTCAAACCCCATCAGCTTGCACACCAGGTCCCTGTTCTGCTGAAGTGTGTAAGGTGGCTGCCAGAACTCTGAGCCACACAACTAAAAGGTCTGGATGGAGAACCAGAGGAAGAAAATCAATCCGGTCTCCTTTTGCCTGTTAATTTCTGCAATAAAGCTGTCAGAATTTACTGCCACATCCCTCAACTTACAGAGAAGGGAGATTCTGAAAAATATTCAGAAAGAAAGGGATGTTAAATGGAAGTAATGACTTCCTCCACTCCCTGGTTATTTCAAGAAGTACAGCATTTTATATATTTCGTCTGTGTCCAGCCCACTGCGTGAATTGTTCAATTTTAGTGAATATAAAAATTCCATCCAAGGGCTTTCTTAGTTCCACTGCCAAAAGAAGTTCCCCAATCCTACTTCCCATTAGATGTCAAGTTCTTCCATCATGAGTCCTAGGTTCCTCCGGGTTTCCAAGAGCCTAAACCCTGCAGTGGGAGTGGGCTGGGTGGGTGGGTGGAGGCAGCTGCCGGCTCCTGATTGGCTCTCGGCTCAGAGTGGAGTCCGTGGTGGAAATCACTATTTCCAAGTTCACTGGTGACGGGGCAAGGGTGGCAGATGCTCAGTGGTTTGGTTTAAAAATGTTAATGTTCACAAATCTGAATTCCTGTTTGGGACCAAGCCCTTCTTGGTCATCCTTTGTCCCAGTCTTCTGGAATGTTCCGTTTCATTTATTCATCTCCTTTCCACCAAAGGGAAGTTCACAGAGAAATCTCAAGCCCCAGAGGTGATTTGGTCTGGAGCACCTGGAGCTCCCTCAGCCCCACGTGGCTACCATTCCATCTGCGTCACGCATCATAATCTGGCCAGGACACCCAAGCTGCCTCCTCCCCAGCTGGCATGCCAGGCAGGTCACTCTTGTTGGGTCCTGGGTCAGCCTCCAGGGGCCTGAGTCAGAACCCAGCAGAGAGTTCATGCTCCCCAGTGGAGGGGGACATGGAGCTGACCCTCTCCAGCCTCTCCGTGGAGAGGAAGGGGAGCCATTTAGCCAGGCGAATGGCCACCAGCTGATGGAACAACTGCCGTAGATACTTGCGGAACCTTTCACCAACAAAGACGTAGATCACGGGGTTGATGCAACAGTGTGTGTGGGCGATCACCTCCGTCACTTGTATGGCCAGATCCAACTGTCTGCTCTGCTCACACTCATGGGTGAACAGGGAGTCTTGGAAAGCAGAAACAAACACAGTCAGATTGTACGGGGTCCAAAAGAGAAAGAAGATGATCATGATGACAAAAATCAGACGCACAGCTTTGGACTTCTTCTCATTTGGTCGTCTGAGCAGAATCTTTATAATCCCCGTGTAGCAGACGACCATGACCAACAGAGGCAACACCAGCCCCACGATGTTCAGTTTCAGAGCCTGGAACTGCTTCCACTTTCTTAGGCTTTCAGGAGGAAAATGAAGACTGCAGGTGTAGTGAGTGAATTCCCACTGGGTCTTGGAAAAGTACAAGCCCGGGACAGAAGCCAAGATGGCCAGGACCCAGATGACAATGCTGGTGATGATACCAAAGGTGACGGTCCGAGCCCTCAGGGCAAACACAGCATGGACAACGGCCAGGTACCTGTCGATGGTCAGCAGGACGATGAAGAAGATCTCGCTGTACAAGCCCATGAAATAGAGCCCAGAGAGCAACTTACACATGTGATCACCAAAAACCCAGTTATCCTTCAGCTTGTAGTCAATCCAGAAAGGCAGCGTGAAGAGGAAGATCAGGTCAGACATGGCCAGGTTGAGGAGGTAGATGCTGGTCATGCTTCTGAGCCTCTTGTATTGCATGAGGACCAGGACCACTAGGATGTTGCCTATCAGGCCAATGACAAATACCACTGAGTACAAGGGGGGCAGCAGCTGGGCCCCAAAGGCCCTCTCCTGTACCTTCTGGCATGGGGTTGTGTCCCCATAGTTGTATTCTGTGGTCATGTCATAGTCCTTTGGGGCGGTGGAAGTTTCCATCCTGGCTTCTCCCACGGGTCAAGGGAAATGCTTTCTGTGTTTACTTTGCTATTAAAGGCAGTGGGCTCTGGATAACAAGAACAAGGCAGTGATTATATGTCTTTAACCACTTGGCAACTGTTTACCGAGTGCCTACTGTGTATCATGCCCTGCTGAGCAAGGGAGACCCAGGTCCTCTCCGCCCTCATGCAACTGGTAGTCTAACACATTAATAAACAAGGCATATACACATCACTCATTGCTTTGGCAATGGGTGTTGTGAAGGAAAAGTCTGGTGGATGGAGAACGCAGACAAAGGGAGGCCTCACCACACTATTCATGACCAATGCTTCCCCAGTGCTTCCGATGGACTGGGCCCTGGACTTAGTGTTAAACAACCTTTGAGGGGGTACCATTATCGTTCCCCATTTTAGAGGTGATGACACACAAACTGGGAGTAGTTAGGATACAAAGGTGGTGAGAACAAGAGCTGGAGCTCAAACACAGGTGTGTACCACTCTCAGGCCCATTCCTGAAACCACCTGGCTCTCCTGCCCCCAATCACAAGCATTGACTCTGCACCATGGTGTCCCCAGAGGGATGCTGGGAAGGAAAATAGTCAAGGCTGAGAGTCAAAAACTTACAAACGGATCTTTATGGCTTTTGGGCCTAAAAAGATTCTCAGCCAGGGGTGATACAGTGTCCTGGGGGCACATGAAAATGTGTACTTTTTTTTTTTTGGTCGTCACAAAGACTGGGGTACACTACTGTCATTTGGTAGGCAGGGCTAAGGATGTTCTCTAATGTAAAAAATTACCCTACACCAAACATCAAGAGTGCAGCCATAGAGAAATCCTAGAAGGTCAACCCATCCCTCAGCAGATGAGGACACTGAGGGCACCAGAGTGGGCCCAGCCTGGCCCACGTCACACGGTCTTCTGAGGTTACCCAGGTAACATTGTAGACCTCCAGTGACAGCCGTGAGGAGGATTCAAGGAAAGCACAGGCTAGGAGGAGTGGGGTGACATGGTATGGAGAAGAGGGGGCTTTGGGGGAAGAAAGGCTCAGAACAGCCTCAAGCCAGGAAGTGTCACACAGTGACCAGAAAGAGGCTGGAATTCTCCTAAAATAAGTTTTTAGATATTTTTAACCAGGGTTGCCTCAAAACAAAACAAACAAAAAACCACTAGATAGCTTGCCTTTGTAGAGCTTCCCCAGACCCTGTTTTTAGCACTCCTTTCCAATCACTTATTGAAAACGCCTCCACAAAGGGAGCACAGGCTTTGGTGTAACCTACCGGCTCTGTGACCTTGGATAAGTTAACCTACCTCTCTGAGCCTCCGTTTCTCATCTGTAATGTGGGAAAGTAAGCCTTACCTTGCAGGGCTACTCTAAGGCAATGTCTGAGCCATCCCCTGGCAATTAACGTGCCCTCAGTAAATATTAGGGGACCTCCTTCCCTGAAGGGGTCCCGTTCTGAGGCCCGGCACCACGAGGAATGTCCCAGGCTTCAATCCTATTCTGGCCAATGTACCCCACTCCCTACCAGGTCTCTCTGTAGTTAATCTGGAAGATGAATCCTGCTTGACAGTGATGGACACTGACAGTCCCTTCCATCTGCGCTACGCTTTGAAATTTCCAAAATGCGGCCATCAATCTAAATTGATTTGACCTAAACACCAATCAGTAAGGTGAGTGGAACCTACATCATAATTCCCATCTTGACGCTGGAGTCTCCAGTGCTCTTCCTTCTACAGTGCTTAATGAATGTTTCCTGCTCACAAAATTCACATTTCTGCAGTCGCATTTGGAGATTAAGGCACATGGGGCTGGGGGTGGGGGGGGGGGTGGGTTGTTGGGCACCCTGGCTGGGGGACTGTCATTTCCCATCAAATCCATCCCTATGGCTCACTCCACCATCTCCAAACTTGCATATCCCGGTCAAGCCTCTTTCTGGAGAAACCTAAGCTGCCAGTCACTAAACAAGCTGTGTTGGCAATTTCTGATTTTTGCTGCCACTGCCAGCGCTGACAGCTCCGCTTGGCAGTCAGCACTTGTGGGTGGGCGGGCGGCCAGGTTTACAGTGTTAGCAGCAGGCAGCACAGTGAGCAAGGGGTGCAAGGCTGAGCCCGTGAGCCCAGTTTCTGGGGAATTTTGGCAAAGGTGAAGGCAAACTGAGGCAGCACTGCCAGGTGCCATTTGAACAGAAAGTCACCTTCATACCACTCCCCACCTCCAACTCCATTCACTATTCCCCCAACTTGTCAGGCACCAGGCAACAGCTCCAGAGTATGTTGCTCCTAAAGGGACATGGGCTGCGGTAAGGCCTTGGAGGAGAGACCAAAGGAGCATGTTGCCATGCCATGTGCCAGTCCTGCTGCAGTCTGCTACAAAAGTCTGCCCCAGGTCACTGCACTAGTGCTCAGCTGCAGCCCTGGAGCCTGGAAATTTCCAGTGCCAGCATCCTTTAACCTCGGAGTTGGGGAAGTCTCTGAAAAGACAAAGGGCAGTCTGTGATGGTAGAAGACACCCTGGCCTGGTGGCGTGCAGGAGGTGCCTTACACTAATTCATAAGAGCCAGCAGTGTGTACCTCTTCCCAACTCTGCATTCAGCATGTTGGTAGCTTGGAGTCAACCAGAATGGGAATATTTACACATGGAAATCAGGAAACACTAGATATCAGGGCACTTTTTTAGGAGAGTCAGCTATTAAACATTTACCAGCACATCAACGCCCTGCAGTCTGAATAGCCTAGAGTTGTCCTGTGAGCCAGCTAAAGGGTCAGTGAGTGGCACACAGCCTGGGGGCAGGCTATGCAAACTTCTGGGAATTTCTAATTCTGAAAATCTGGGACCCTCCAGATTTAAAGGAGGAAAGGTTGAAGTAAATACCTCCAAGTAGCCCCCATGTCCCTGTATTTTCAGAACCAAATTCTCACCTGCCTCTTTGTTAGACCAGAATGGATGCCTCCCAGGAGGTCACCTGGCCAGCTCCCTGCCTTCCCGTAGGTGAAATCCTACCTCCTCCAAAGACATCCCACAGTCCTGATCTTGAGGATCCTTGGGTTTAGTCTTCTTAAGAAATTGTCTCAGTATCAAATCGTCCTTGCATCTGCAAAGTTTTTCTAATTTATACTTCCCTTTTGTTACAATTTCTTCTTACCCAACGTTTGGGTTTTGTTTACGTGGGGAAATTTGGCAACTGTCAGTGTCTTGAATAGCTTTCCCGAGAAAGTGCCTCCTGTCCCTTAATACTGGGCTGACTTTCTTAATTAGTGACTAGCAACCAATCATACAAGAAAGCATCCTGTTTTTAGCAAAAACAAAAACCCCCCAAAAACAAAAAGAACAGCTTATTTTACATCTGAGCACCCAGTCTTATAAATCCTTCCATCCTCAGTATTGCTATACAATTCACTGCCTTACAGGTGCATGGGTGGGTTACTTAGACATTTGCCTGGCCTTCGAAGAATTCCCCACCTCTGAGGAGACAGCCAGGTAAACAAGTCATCTCCTGCAATGGGAGAAGGACTACAGTCCAACCTGGCCACATGCAAACAACACTGCCCTCAACAGTGACTGATGAACAGAAAAGACAAGTGCCACTTACACTGGTTTCAGGGGATTGTGTCCACGAAGCATTTGTTTCTGGAGCTTTTAGAGTCTTGACGAATTCAAGGTCAAGGTCCTGACTGAGTCAGAAGTTCTCAGCTTCCTGTGTGATGATGGAGATAGAACTTGGGGTCTCAGTCTTTCAGAACAACAAGAAGGGGACAACGTTCTTCTTCTTGTACCACTGGGTGTCCATGAATGGCCACAACACCCACTGGTGGCCAGTTCCTGAAGGCCAAATGCACTCTGAGGTATTTTTCTGCTCACTCAGCTTCACTTCTCCTTTGGGCTCTCTGCCTTAAGGGGATTGGGTGGAGTTGAGCAGGGTGAGGTGGGTGGCCATGAGGTGTTCCCAGAACTTGTGAAGCAACAGAAGGCTGGGAATGTGTATGGTGCGGGGGCAGGGCACAGAGTTCCTGCCCTCACTAAGCAGTCTTTTTTTTTTTAAGGTTGCAATAGAAGGATTTAAACAGGAACCCTGGGTCCTGTTCCTCAAAACGATCTGGCTCATTCAGCCTGAGAGAGGCAGGAGGCCGCTTCTCTTTGGCACCCTTACGTGCCTGTGCCAGTGACTGCTCCCTAGTCTCTGCCCCACAAGCCCCACAGAGCGGTTTTACCACGAGGAGCCTCCAGCCTGGAGTGAATACAGGTCTGCTGGTTGGGTTTCGGCTGTCCCTTTCTGATGCTGGGTTCCTGGTTTACGCAGTGGCCCAAGCTCTCTGCTTGAGACGTGGACGGATCACTATGTCTTTTGAAGCCCTGCATACCACTCCATCAAAGAAGAACACTGAATACTTATGCTCAGAGGAGGATGCATTAGGTCAGCTTGTACATGAAAAGTGTCACAGAGTGCCTGGCACCAGGAAAAATGGCTGATGGATGAGGTTCATTAGGATTCTCCCCACAGTTACCAACTCCTGCTGCCACTGTGCTTGTGCCCCTCTGGGTTTCCATTTCCTTCTCTGTAAAATGGGGGTGCTCGAACCTTCCTCACAGGACTGCTGCAAAAATGCCCATTTCAGAAATCACAAATGTGAATGTGTTTTGAAAATGTCACTTGTCCCTCAAGGCTCAGTTCCCTCATCTGTAAAATGAAGACTTCAGATGAGGTGACAGTGGGCCCTTCAGTACAATATTCCATGAGTCTTCTGGGGTTGGGTCTTCCTTCTTCGGCAGCCCATCTTCGAGAGATGGAGGAAGCAGGAGGCAGAAAGTAAGTAGACTGACAGACAGCTATGGGTGAGCCTGGAACCTGCCGCCTGATGCAAAAACCAGGGCGTGAGGGGAGCACCAGTGATGGGCCTCACATATCAGACAGTCCTGCATTCATATCCCAGGTCCACCTTTTACTGACTTTGGGCGTGTTACTTATTTATTCTCTTGAGTATCTCCTTCCTCTTCTGTAAAACAAAGCTAATAATACTTACTTCACAGAGAGGATTAAATGAAGACATACACACACACACACACACACACACACACATCTGAATGCATGATTCGGTGTGCTGCTCAAGACATTAAAAATGCCTGTCTTACTTTAGAATCTCTCAGGTTCGAACCCTGATGCAGATTCCAGTAATGTGCCTGCAGGGGATCCCAGGAAACACTGCAGGGGAGGGGAAAGTGGGACGGGGAAGGGAAGGAGCCGATGAAGAGGGTGTCATAGAGCCAGTGCCGCTGTGAGCCAGGAGCTTGGTCCTACTGGGGAACTTAGGACACCCCTCAGAGTCATCCCAATTTTGGGGCGGCCGGAGGGGTGAGGAAACTGAGCATGTGTCCATCATATCTCTACCCACTCACTGCTGGTTGAGGGCTGCTTCTTGGGGTATTCTGAATTCCAGTCTGCCTGCATGTTGGTCAAGCTCACTCCACAAGCAGGGGGCCTCGTATTTTCAGGAAACAGCCTACAGCGTGTAGAGGTGCATGTTGAGATGTGTGGCCAGGGACACTGAATGGTGCCCAGGAAATTCCGATGCGTGCCAGCTAGTGTCAGCACAGCTAAACACCCAGCCCCTGCCCCACTGCAGGACTCTGCTGAATTGATCATCTCTCAGCCCTGCCCCCAACGGTAGTCAATGGGAGGTCTGCATCTGCCTATTTGTAGTACTTTGCTGCCAGATGAGTTTCCAGACAACACAGGTTTGCGAGGCCTGCCTCTTCCGTGGTCAAGTCTAAGGAAAGAGACATGGTCAGTCCTTGACTGGCCTTTCAGCTCTGTGCTAGGCTTCTGTAGGACCCATGCCACAGAGAGGACATGTGGGCAAATATACTTGTTCATTTAACAAATATTGATAGAGTACCCACGATGTGCCAGGCACTCTGTTAGGTGTTACAGATATAGCGGTGACCAAGAGAGGCAGATGCCATTCTTCGAGAGATCACAGACAATTAAGCAAGTCACTACAGTAAGGCCTGGGAAGTACCCAGGGCCAAGGAAGGGTGCACCTGGGTGGCGGGAGAGGGTGAGGGAGCCCTCCAGAGCAGAGGTTCTCAAGGTGAGGACCCTGGACCAACAGCATCAGCACCTCCGAGAACGTGCTAGTGATGCAAATTCTGCGCTCCCATCCTGGACCCACTGAATCAGAAATTCTGTGTTTTAACACACCCTCCACATAAATGTTTGGGAACCATGGATCTGGATTTCTGCCAGGCCTTTGGCTCAAAGTTTTATATGATCTCTCTCTAGGAGAGCTTGGCTGGACCTGATGTGACCTGGGAAGACTTCTTTTGCTTTCAGCTAGAGGCCAAAACAAGAGGCTGCTCAGTGGCCCATTCTGTTTCCTCTTCCTGACACCCACACCCAGGGCACCTATGGCCTTTCGAGGGTGAGAGGCAAACTTCTTAATGCAAACATACACACACACGGAGATTGGTTCAAGATGGTGGAGTAGAAGGACATGCTCTCACTCCCTCTTTCGAGAACACCGGAATCACAACTAACTGCTGAGCAATCATCGACAGGAAGACACTGGAACTCACCAAAATAGACACCCCACATGCAAAGACAAAGGAGAAGCCGCAATGAGACGGTAGGAGGGGTGTTATCACAATAAAATCAAATCCCATAACTGCTGGGTGGGTGACTCACAAACTGGAGAACACTTATACCACAGAAGTCCACCCACTGGAGTGAAGGTTCTGAGCCATACGTCAGGCTCCCCAACCTGGGGGTCTGGCAACGGGAGGAGGAATTCCTAGAGAATCAGACTTTGAAGGCTAATGGGATTTGACTGCAGGACGTCAGCAGGACCTGGGGAAACAGAGACTGCACTCTTGGAGGGCACACACAAACTAGTGTGCACATCGGGACCCAGGGGAAGGAGCAGTGACCCCATAGGAGAATGAACCAGACCTACCTGCTAGTGTTGGAGGGTCTCCTGCAGAGGCGGGGGGCAGCTGTGGCTCAACAAGGGACAAGGACACTGGCAGCAGAAGTTCTGGGAAGTACTCCTTGGCGTGAGCCCTCCCAGAGTCTGCCATTAGCCCGACCAAAGAGCCCGGGTAGGCTCCAGTGTTGCGTCACCTCAGGCCAAACAACCAACAGGGAAGGAACCCAGCCCCATCCAACAGCAGACAAGTGGATTAAAGTTTTACTGAGCTCTGCCCACCAGAGCAACAGCCAGCTCTACCCACCACCAGTCCCTCCCATCAGGAAACTTCCACTAGCCTCTTAGATAGCCTCATCCACCAGAGGGCAGACAGCAGAAACAAGATGAACTACAATCCTGCAGCCTGTGGAACAAAAACCACATTCACAGAAAGATAGACAAGATGAAAAGGCAGAGGGCTATGTACCAGATGAAGGAACAAGATAAAACCCCAGAAAAACAACTTACTGAAGTGGAGATAGGAAACCTGCCAGAAAAAGAATTCAGAATAATGACAGTGAACATGATCCAGGACCTCGGAAAAAGAACGGAGGCAAAGATCGAGAAGATGCAAGAAATGTTTAACAAAGACCTAGAAGAATTAAAGAACAAACAAACAGAGATGACCAATACAATAACTGAAATGAAAACTACACTAGAAGGAATCAATAGCAGAATAACTGAGGCAGAAGAACGGATAAGTGACCTGGAAGACAGAATGGTGGAATTCACTGCTGCGGAACAGAATAAAGAAAAAAGAATGAAAAGAAATGAAGACAGCCTAAGAGACCTCTGGGACAACATTAAACGCAACAATATTCGCATTATAGGGGTCCCAGAAAGAGAAGAGAGACAGAAAGGACCCGAGAAAATATTTGAAGAGATTATAGTCAAAAACTTCCCTAACATGGGAAAGGAAATAGTCACCCAAGTCCAGGAAGCGCAGAGTCCCATACAGGATAAACCCAAGGACAAACACACCGAGACACATAGTAATCAAACCAGCAAAAATTAAAGACAAAGAAAAATTATTGAAAGCAGCAAGGGAAAAACGACAAATAACATACAAGGGAACTCCCATAAGGTAAACAGCTGATTTCTCAGCAGAAACTCTACAAGCCAGAAGGGAGTGGCATGATATACTTAAAGTGATGAAAGAGAAGAACCTACAACCAAGATTACTCTACCCGGCAAGGATCTCATTCAGATTCAATGGAGAAATCAAAAGCTTTACAGACAAGCAAAAGCTAAGAGAATTCAGCACCACCAAACCAGCTCTACAACAAAGGCTAAAGGAACTTCTCTAGGCAGGAAACACAAGAGAAGAAAAGGACCTACAAAAACAAACCGAAAACAATTAAGAAAATGGCCATAGGAACATACATATTGATAATTACCTTAAACGTGAGTGGATTAAATGCTCCAACCAAAAGACACAGGCTTGCTGAATGGATACAAAAACAAGACCCATATATATGCTGTCTACAAGAGACCCAATTCAGACCTAGGGACACATACAGACTGAAAGTGAGGGGATGGAAAAAGATATTCCATGCACATGGAAATCAAAAGAAAGCTGGAGTAGCAATACTCATATCAGGTAAAACAGACTTTCAAATAAAGAATGTTCCAAGAGACAAAGGAAGGACACTACGTAATGATCAAGGGATCAATCCAAGAAGAAGATATAACAATTATAAATATACATGCACCCAACATAGGATCACTTCAATACATAAGGCAACTGCTAACAGCTCAAATAGAGAAAATCGACATTAACACAATAATAGTGGGGGACTTTAACACCTCACTTACACCAATGGACAGATCATCAAAACAGAAAATTAATAAGGAAACACAAGCTTTAAATGATACAATAGACCAGATAGATTTAATTGATATTTATAGGACACTCCATCCCAAAACAGCAGATTAGACTTTCTTCTCAAGTGCACACGGAACATTCTCCAGGATAGATCACATCTTGGGTCACAAATCAAGCCTCAGTGAATTTAAGAAAATTGAAATCATACCAAGCATCTTTTCTGACCACAATGCTATGAGATTAGAAATCAATTACAGGGGAAAAAAAGTAAAATACAAAAACACATGGAGGCTAAACAATACGTTACTAAATAACCAAGAGATCACTGAAGAAATCAAGGAGGAAATAAAAAACTACCTAGAGACAAATGACAATGAAAACACGACGACCCAAAACCTATGGGATGCAGCAAAAGCAGTTCTAAGAGGGAAGTTTATAGCAATACAAGCCTACCTCAAGAAACAAGAAAAATCCCAAATAAACAATCTAACTTTACACCTAAAGCAACTAGAGAAAGAAGAACAAACAAAACTGAAAGTTAGCAGAAGGAAAGAAATCATAAAGATCAGAGCAGAAATACATGAAATAGAAACAAAGAAAACAATAGCAAAGATCAATAAAACTAACAGCTGGTTCTTTGAGAAGATACACAAAATTGATAAACCATTAGCCAGACTCATCAAGAAAAAGAGGGAGAGGACTCAAATCAATAAAATTAGAAATGAAAAAGGAGAACTTACAACAGACACCGCAGAAATACAAAGCATCCTAAGAGACTACTACAAGCAACTCTATGCCAATAAAATGGACAACCTGGAAGAAATGGACAAATTCTTAGAAAGGTATAACCTTCCAAGACTGAACCAGGAAGAAATAGAAAATATGAACAGACCAATCACAAGTAATGAAATTGAAACTGTGATTAAAAATCTTCCAACAGGGCTTCCCTGGTGGCGCAGTGGTTGAGAATCTGCCTGCTAATGCAGGGGACACGGGTTCGAGCCCTGGTCTGGGAAGATCCCACATGCCGCGGAGCAACTGGGCCCATGAGCCACAACTACTGAGCCTGCGCGTCTGGAGCCTGTGCTCCGCAACAACAGAGGCCACGATAGTGAGAGGCCCGCGCACTGCGATGAAGAGTGGCCCCCGCTTGCCACAACTAAAGAAAGCCCTCGCACGAAACGAAGACCCAACACAGTCAAAAATAAATAAATAAATTAAAAAAAAAAAATAAGATTTCAGCATAGCTTTAAAAAAAAAAAAATCTTCCAACAAACAAAAGTCCAGGACCAGATGGCTTCACAGATGAATTCTATCAAACATTTAGAGAAGACCTAACACCCATCCTTCTCAAACTCTTCCAAAAATTTGCAGAGGAAGGAACAGTCCCAAACTCATTCTATGAGGCCACAATCACCCTGATACCAAAACCAGACAAAGACACTACAAAAAAAGAAAATTACAGACCAATATCACTGATGGATATAGATGCAAAAATCCTCAACAAAATACTAGCAAACAGAATCCAACAACACATTAAAAGGATCACACAGGGGCTTCCCTGGTGGCGCAGTGGTTGAGAATCTGCCTGCCAATGCAGGAGACACGGGTTCGAGCCCTGGTCTGGGACGATCCCACATGCCACGGAGCAACTAGGCCCGTGAGCCACAACTACTGAGCCTGCGCTCCGCAACAAGAGAGGCCGCGATAGTGAGAGGCCCGCGCACCGCGATGAAGAGTGGCCCCCACTTGCCGCAACTAGAGAAAGCCCTCGCACAGAAACGAAGACCCAACACAACCAAAAATAAATAAATAAAAAAAAAAAAAAAAAAAAAAAAAAAAGGATCACACACCATGATCAAGCAGGATTTATCCCAGAGATGCAAGGATTCTTCAATATACGCAAATCAATCAATGTGATACACCATATTAACAAATTGAAGAATAAAAACCATATGATCATCTCAATATATGCAGAAAAAGCTTTTGACAAAATTCAACACCCATTATGATAAAAACTCTCCAGAAACTGGGCACAGAGGGAACCTATGTCAACATAATAAAGGCCATATATGACAAACCCACAGCAAACATCATTCTCAATGGTGAAAAACTGAAAGCATTTCCTCTAAGATCAGGAACAAGGCAAGGATGTCCACTCTGACCACTATTATTCAACATAGTTTCGGAAGCCCTAGCCAAGGCAATCAGAGAAGAAAAAGCAATAAAAGCAATGCAAATTGGAAAAGAAGAAGTAAAGCTGTCACTGTTTGCAGATGACATGATACTATACATAGAGAATCCTAAAGATGCCACCAGAAAACTACGAGAGCTAATCAATGAATTTGGTAATGTTGCAGGATACAAAATTAATGCACAGAAATCTCTTGCATTCCTATACACTAATGATGAAAAATATGAAAGAGAAATTAAGGAAACTCTCCCATTTACCACTGCAACAAAAAGAATAAAATACCTAGGAATAAACCTACCTAGAGAGACAAAAGACCTGTATGCAGAAAACTATAAGACACTGATGAAAGAAATTAAAGATGATACCAACAGATGGAGAGATATACCATGTTCTTGGATTGGAAGAATCAATATTGTGAAAATGACTATACTACCCAAAGCAATCTACAGATTCAATGCAATCCCTATCAAATTACCAATGGCATTTTTTACAGAACTAGAACAAAATGTCTTAAAATTTGTATGGAGACACAAAAGACCCCGAATAGCCAAAGCAGTCTTGAGGAAAAAAACGGAGCTGGAGGAATCAGACTCCCTGACTTCAGACTATACTACAAAGCTACAGTAATCAAGACAATCTGGTACTGGCACAAAAACAGAAATATAGATCAATGGAACAGGATAGAAAGCCCAGAGATAAACCCACGAACCTATGGTCAACTAACCTATGACAAAGGAGGCAAGGATATATAATGCAGAAAAGACAGTCTCTTCAATAAGTGGTGCTGAGAAAACTGGACAGCTACATGTGAAAGAATGAAATTAGAACACTTCCTAACACCATACACAAAAATAAACTCAAAATGGATTAGAGACCTAAATGTAAGACTGGACACTATAAAACTCTTAGAGGAAAACATAGGAAGAACACTCTTTGACATAAATCACAGCAAGATCTTTTTTTATCCACCTTCTAGAGTAATGGAAATAAAAACAAAAATAAACAAATGGGACCTAATGAAACTTCAAAGCTTTTGTACAGCAAAGGAAACCATAAACAAGACGAAAAGACAACCCTAAGAATGGGAGAAAATATTTGCAAGTGAATCATCGGACAAAGGATTAATCGCCAAAATATATAAACAGCTCATGCAGCTCAATATTAAAAAAACAAACAACCCAATCCAAAAATGGGCAGAAGACCTAAATAGACATTTCTCCAAAGAAGACATACAGATGGCCAAGAAGCACATGAAAAGCTGCTCAACACCACTAATTATTAGAGAAATGCAAATCAAAACTACAATGAGGTATCACCTCACACCAGTTAGAATGGGCATCATCAGAAAATCTACAAACAACAAATGCTGGAGAGGGTGTGGAGAAAAGGGAACCCTCTTGCACTGTTGGTGGGAATGTAAATTGATACAACCACTATGCAGAACAGTATGGAGGTTCCTTGAAAAACTAAAAATAGAATTACCATATGACCCTGCAATCCCCCTACTGGGCATATACCCAGAGAAAAACATAATTCAACAAGACACATGCACCCCAATGTTCATTGCAGCACTATTTACAATAGCCAGGTCATGGAAGCAACCTGAATGCCCATCGGCAGACGAATGGATAAAGAAGTTGTGGTACATATATACAACGGAGTATTACTCAGCCATAAAAAGGAACGAAATTGGGTCATCTGTAGAGACGTGGACGGATCTAGAGACTGTCATACAGAGTGAAGTAAGTCAGAAAGAGAAAAACAAATATCGTATATTAACACATATATGTGGAACCTAGAGAATGGTACAGATGAACCGGTTTGCTGAGCAGAAATTCAGACACAGAAGTAGAGAAAAAACATATGGACACCAAGGGGGGAAAGCGGTGGGGGGTGGGGGGGGTGGTGTGATGAATTGGGAGATTGGGATTGACATGTATACACTGATGTGTATAAAATGGATGACTAATAAGAAAAAAAATATTTGATAGTGGGAAAAAAAAACCATACACACACACACACGTCCACATACATACACATAGCCTTTTTTTTTTTTTTTAATACAGGTGGAGCATATCATACACGTTGTTTTCCATCTTGCTTTTGTCACTGAACATCATACCCAGGAGATTCTTCCCCACCACCACATAGGACCTGTGGCCCCTGACGTGGTGGAAACAGACAGAGTATCAGTAAGGCACACACCACAAGATTCTGACCTTGACTTTGTCTAGGACTCTGATTCCTTAATTCAACAACCCCTCCCACTGGCCTCTCCTCTTTGATCTCACAGACTTCCTGTTTGTGTCTCATCCATGACATCTGATCCTGACCCAGCCCTGTTTCTGCTTCTCCTTTCCTGTCACAATGGCAAAATCCCAGAAACCTTATGCTCTGTGTAACCAAGACAGGGTCAGGCCAGGCTCCTTGGCTGCAGGGAGCCTGCCTGTCAATGAGGCACATCTTTCAGGTTCAAATGTTACACCAGTAGGTTAATCTCCAAGAGAGGGGGTGGCAGTGTCATGACCTTGGAGACCTCTCTGTTGCCTAATCCTGGGACGCACTGTCTGGCTACATGGCAAAGGAGGTTGCTTCTGATCTCAGGCCACATTCAGACACTGAAGCCCGATTGGTGAGTGTCCCACAGATGGACAAGAGGGCCTGTGGGTGACACAAGTGGCTCCTAGGCAATAGCTCACCCCTGCCCCCTCCACACCACCCCATTGCATACCCTTCCCTCCTACCCCATTCCTCCTTGTCTAATTTCCTTCCCCAGCCTCTCTTCCCACCACCCTTCCTCACTCCGTATTTCTTCTATCTCCTTAGTTTCTGCCTCTCCTCGCCAGCTTGGCTTCTCCCGGGCTCTCTTGCACCCCCACCCCCAGAATCCTACAACCCCTAACCTGACAAACCAAAGGGAAGGTCTAATAGTCCCTCTGTTCTGCTCAGCTGCCCCCTTGTGCTGGGTCAGGTTCCAAGAGGGCACCTCCTCCCTGAAGCCTTCCTACCCTTCACAGCAGGAAGTCATCCATGAGAGGCAGGTGCTGGAGCTCTGAGGATTTTAAGTTTTTTGGGGGGGCAGTAGGGTTTTCTTTATTCACACCTAGTTGTATACGTTGGACATTTTGACAATAAATAGCAAGGCACCACTCAAAATAGCTCAAAAAATGAAAAGAATAGAAACTATTATTTTCTAAAAATCCTGCATGTTAGCTCTGGTTTGGTACTACTCTCTAACGTTCTCTTGTAATAATTCTTTATTTCACTATCCACATACATCTCTGTCTTTGCGGCCTAATAAATAATCTCAAAACTTGGGGGCTTAAAGTCACAACGAGATTGTTCTATGATTGTGTGGATTAGGCAGGAGCTCCCACAGAGCCTCACTCCCACATCTGACAGTGGGTGCTGGCTGTCGACTGGAGTGCCTCAATTCTCCATGTGGCTCTCATCTTCCGGTCAGCCAGACTGGTTTTCTGCATGATGGTCTCAGGTATGAGCAGAAGCTGCAAAGCATCTTAAGGCAAAGCCTCAGAAGTCACATAAGATCACTTCTGCTGCAGTCTATCAGTCAGAGCAAGTCACAGAGCCCAGCCACAGAGAAGGGAATCAGGAAACAGAATCTGTCTTTTAGGAAGAGCAATAAAGTCACATTGTAAAAGCCTGTGTGTACCAGGATGGAAGGACTCTGAAGCCATATTTACCTTCTACAAAAAGCACAGACTTCCTCTAGCTCCCTCTCAAAGGGGTTCCTTGAATTCCTCTCCTCTAATGGTCTTGTCTTCCCTCAGCCTTAGCCACTCACTCCTGTGATCCTCCCTAATCCCTGGATCTTACCATCACCAACATCTGTAGCCTTTCTTGTCTCAGTTCCCAGTATCCCAGCCCCTGATCCCACATCCACCCTTACTGCTCAATCCCTCTAGCACCTCACCTCCAATGGTTCTTTGACCCCAGTGCAACCACTGACATTTTAATTTTCTCCTGACCCTCAGCCTCCTCATGCACTTACTTTCCATCATCTTAAAGTCCAGGAGCCATAATTACAGTCTCTCCTTTACATACATCCTCAACGCCTTTACTCTTTTCTGATCTTGCTGTGTCCACCGGGCAAAATCCCAGTCCTGGTTAGATCCAAATCCCCACTGGCACCCGTGAAGTTGAATGCAGCCGGAGGAAACCACACAACGGTACTGACTGGCATCGCTCTGAATTAGTGGTGGTCATATTCAAAGGGTCCTTCATGCCCATCAACTGTATTTTCCTCTCTTAGACATTATTTCACACCTTCTGCCCTTTCCTTGAACCTCTAACACCACCTCCATCACCCTCAATCTTAGCTGATGACCTTATTCCCTACATCACTGAGAAAACAGAAGGCATCAGAAGAGACTTTTTACACATCCCACCTCCCCTCTTCCCACCCACCCCTTCCTGGCCCTTCTACCTGTTTCCCTCTTGCCGTGTGGATGGATTCTCCAGGCTCCCATCCAAGTCCATCTCTTCCACTTTGCCCGGGATCTCATCCTCTCTCATTAGCACGAGGACATCACTCTAGTCATTTTCTCCTGTATCACCAGTTTTCCCTGCTCTGCCAGATTATTGCCATCAGTATACACATGCTCTTACTTCTATCTGAAATAAATAAGCAAACAAACAAACAAGTAAGCATGCACAGTCTCCCTTGATTGCACTTTCATCTCTAATTACTGATTCTTTTCTGCACAGCTTTTTACAATACTTAAAAGAGTTGTCTTTATTTGCATCCAGTTCCACTCCACCCAAGTTTCTGGAACCCACTCTTCTCAGGCTCTTCTCCCCCACCCCCACCACTTTTGTCAGGGTCACCAGTGACCTCCATGTGGCTAAATCCAATGGTCAGTTCTCAGGCCTCATGGGACTTGAGTGCTCAGCACACTTGACACCATTCATTATGGCTCCCTCTTCTTGAAACTCTTCCTCCATGTGTGCAGGACATTGCACTCTCCTGGTTTTTCTCTTGTTCCACAGGCAACCCCTTCTCAGTTCCCACTTCTGGTTTCTGCTCAATGTTCCAACTTCTTAACCTTGGCATGCCCCAGGGCACAGTCCTTGAACCCCCCTCTTTCCAATCTACACTCACATCTTTGGTGGCACCATCTCTCTCATGGCTCTGAACATCATATCCACGCTGAAGATGCCCAAGTGTACATCTCCAGCCCAGCCCCCGCCCCCATCCCCAATCCAGGCTCATACCCAACACTCTGCTCAATGTCGCCACTTGGGTTTCTCAAAAGCACTTCAAACTGAATTCCTGATCTTTCCCCCAAATTCTCTGTTGCCACTGTCATCCAGATCTAGAGGTAAATGGCAGCTCCACCCTTTCCACTGAACCTACCAAAACCTTGGAGTAACACTTGACTCTACTCTTTTGAACCTGACATGTGATCTTTCTGCAAAATCTGTTGACTCCATTTTCAAATATATAAAGACTCCAATCCTTTCCTGCTAAATCCACTGGCACCGCTTTGGTCCAAACCACCCAAGGCCATAGTTTCTTTCCAATATAGCAGTCAGAGTGATTCTTCAAAAGTTATTTCAAGTCAGACACTCCTCTTCCAAGTCCCTACACTGGCCTGCAAGGAGGTTCACCACCTGCCCTCATTCCCTCTCTGACTTCAACTCCTATTACTCTCCCCTTTGCTCACCCTGCTCCAGCCAAACTGGCTTCCAGGATGTCCCTGAGCACACCAGGTACATTTCCACCTCAGGGCCTTTACATTTGCTGTTTCCTCTGCCAAGATGCCCTTCCCCCAGATGCCTGGAAAGCCTGCTCCTTCACCTCCTTCATTTCTATACATGTGCATTACTTTCGCAGGAGGTATTCTCTAATCATCTTAATTAAAATTGAATCTCCTCCTCCCCCACCTCAGAAATCAATGACCCCCTTCCCAGATTTACTTATTACCACCTAAGCTATATATATATAAAATATTTATATATACTTAACAAATATATATACTTAATATGTACTTATTGTCCACTGTTTTCCTCCAATGTAATGCCAACTTCCTGAGGGCTGGAATGTTCTCTCTTTTGTTCACTGCTGTATCCCCACATAGCAGGTGCTGAATAAGCATTTTGGAATGGATAAACTGCAAGAAGTTCAGAGGCAGGATGGCTACAGAGCTGTTTAATAACCATTCTACAGCTTATCCAGGACCCAGGGCTCTTTCCATCTTTCTAACACATTATGACCAGCTGTGCTCACAGCCACGAGACGGCTGAGCTCATCCAGGCAAGATGACACCTAACAGAAAAAAGGGCCGCCTCTTCCTTTTGTCAGTTTTTAGAAACAAGGAAGCTCTGAGAGGTTTTGTGAGAAAACAGTCACATGGGAGGTGGATTCTCTGCAGTGAAACCAGGAGACAGCCCCTCTAGCTGGCCTCCCAGGGCAGGGCTGGGCAATGGTGACACGGGGAAGAACTCCTGTCTGCAGTTCTTCTGCCTCAGGGAACTGCTTAGCAGGAAGCCGACACTGGGGGGCAGGATCTGAGAGGCAAAGAACAAAGGGGAACGAGTTATCTCCTCCCAGACTCTTTCCTCTCCCCCACAACCTGCTCAAATACACGGGTCTCTGGGGGTGGTTCCTGCTGGTAGAGAGCCCAGGGTGTGGCCACTGAGCCTGCAAAAGCTGGTGCCAAGGGCTGCTAGCTAGACCATGGCAGTTCCGTGAACCAAGTACCCGCAAGCACTGGGTACTGGCTCATTGTGGGCTGAGCCTGGTGGGAAGGCAGGGAGGAATGAAGAGGTTGATAATGACCCTTTGTACCTCAAGTTTAACCTGTGGACCGTTATATGTACATGTACATACCCACTACCTCCTCAATCTTGTTTAAAAGCTCTAATTACCTGGTTGGCGCATGCTGGTATTCATTCCCTTCCATCTCATTTATCATATGTCTATTAAATGCCCTCCTTCTCTGCCAGTTAAGGGGTCTCAAAGATGAGTTAGGCAAGGCCTGGAAATAGTGTTAACTCAAGGTCAGGTCTGTGGGCCAGCAGCAGCAGCATCACCTTGGAGCTTGGTGGAAATAAAGATTCTCAGGTGCCATCCTCAGACCTGCAGGATGGAAGTCTTGGGGTGGGGGTGGGGGTGGGGGTGGGGGGTGGGGTGTTGCACTCAGATGAACAAGCCCTCCAGGTGCTTCGTATTTGTGCTGGAGTTTGAGAATTGGTGCTGGACCCTTGCCCTTTAAAATGTAATGGTAAGACCTGAGTGCTTGTCAGAAATGCAGACTCTCATGTCCCAGCACAGGCCTACTGAAAGAGAATCTGCACTTTTATCAGCCCTCCCCCCACGCCGGGATTTGTTTGCACATCACAGTGTGAGGCACTCTGGTCTAGAAGATCACAATCTAGTGGGACAGGAATCTGCTTGGCTTCAAGAGATGCACAGAGGAGGGTAGATGGGGTCCCAAGTGCTTTGCAGAGACACTGACAGTTAATGTGAGAGTGTAGACAATGAGTTGAAGTCTACCAGAGGACCAGGCAGAGGACCAGAGGTAGTGTTGTCGAAACTCGGCCTCTGTTCACCAGTGCTGAATAGAAACTTGGGGACAGAGTTTTGTGTGAAGTAGAGAAGAGTAGCTTTTTATTGCTTTGCCAGACAAAGGGGGCTACAGCTGGCTAATGCCCTCAAAACTGTGTGAACCCCCTGGAGGGGATAGTGAGGATTTTAATAGTGTTCAAGGAGCAGGGCATGAACAACTTGTGGACAATTCTCAGATTGGTTGGCAACAAGGTGAAGTTTCAAGCATCATCAACCTTCTGGTTTCAATGAGTCTAGGGTCTGTTCTTGTCTGCAGTTTTCAATTAGGGGGGGGTCTGCTTCCTGTAAAAATAACTTAGGAATGTGTGTCAAGCCTTTGTCCGTATCTTTCAGGGAACTGTGAGTTTGGTGATTCTGCTATGTGGCAGAAAAATAGCCTAAATTGTTACCAGTTCCCCAGTCCAACAGCTATTCTTTGTTTCTACATCTTCACATTTCCCAATCATTAGCTCTTGCGTCAGCATTTTACTTCAAAAGACAAGGACACAGACGCTTGTACATGGTTTCAATCCCCCTTTTTCTTTGATACTCCTCAATCTTGAGGAGAAGTAGGTGTGGAACAAGAAAGGGAACAAAGTTTTAGATTGAGAGGTTAATCATAAATTTGGCAGAGGAACTCAGTTTTAATTCCATTTCTGTTTCAACTTTCCCCAACTTTTTGAGGGGGTGGGATGATGACCGCTCTGGTTACTTCCTGCTGAAATGGGCGTACTTCAGGAGGAGCCTAATTTGGGGAATGGACACAGAGTTGGAAATAATCTCGAGTTCCAAGCTTAGCATCGATATTTTATATTAAGAAAATATTACCTCTCTCTTTGACTGCTTTGTCATAGCATCTGGACAAACATTTGAAAATTATTAGATGTATTACAATGAAGATAATGGTTAAAATACACCTTTGCAGTATTTTTGAAAAGAGTCCTCCTATTTTAGATGGCAACCAGAAAAATAAGTTTTGGAGTGTTTTCTTTTTACATATATTTAGTAACCAAGTAGACTTTTGCTGGGAGGCTATAGCTTGAGCTGTCTCATTTGCTATTACTATTTTTAAAGTAGGAGAGGGCTTCCCTGGTGGCGCAGTGGTTG
Organism: Balaenoptera borealis; assembly: GCF_965194805.1. NCBI lineage: Eukaryota > Metazoa > Chordata > Mammalia > Artiodactyla > Balaenopteridae > Balaenoptera > Balaenoptera borealis. The sequence continues at coordinate 45,709,900 of NC_138869.1, read as the reverse complement.
AGGGTCTGCCTGCCAATGCAGGGGACACAGGTTCGCGCCCTGGTCTGGGAAGATCCCACATGCCGCGGAGCAACTGGGCCCGTGGGCCACAGCTACTGAGCCTGCGCGTCTGGAACCTGTACTCAGCAACAGGAGAGGCCGCGATAGTGAGAGGCCCGCGCACCGCAATGAGGAGTGGCCCCCGCTTGCCGCAACTGGAGAAAGCCCTCGCACAGAAACGAAGACCCAACACAACCAAAAATAAATAAATAAATTTATTTTAAAGTAGGAGAAAGGTTTCATAGCTACAAGAAGACCTTGAGACCGTAAGGTTGCAGTTGGCAGCTGGTAGTATATATCGTTTTGAAAATGGCTGATGATGTCCTTAAGTCTGATAAAGTTTAGAGAACTCAAGTTTTCAGTAATGTAGGAACGTGTCTAAATCCACATCCGTAACAGCCACCTAGTTCCATTTTGGATGTCTGAACGACAGTTATTTCGTTTTGATTTTTTAAATGTAATTTTTTTAATGGCTGAAGCAGATGTACAACACAAGTTTAATAGGTCATAAACAGGCTGTTCTGATTAGCAAAAAGTTCAAATTCAATCATGTACAAGCCAGAATGATTTCCCCACACCTCAACATGTGAAAATTCCTCCCATCATTTTCCACTTTTGATTGCAAATCTTTCCGTAAATGGCACTGATAATCAATATATTTTTCTAATGTTGTCAGAGTGGCCCAGTTGCCTGCTCTGGGTCCATTTATGTCTCTCAGTGCTAGACCTCTTTATTTTTTTTTTTCTGCCTAGTTCTCCACGTTGGGGGAAAACTAATCAGATATCAAGAAGAGGCTCAGAGATATATTAATGGGGAAACACTTTGTAGGCTATGCATTTCATCACTTGTACTTAATTGTCACGCAAACATTGTACATATGTTTTTAGCAATACACTTAAAACACGCAGTGAGGTGCGGAGTCAAGATGGCAGAGTAGGAGGATGCGGAGTTTGTGTCTCCTCATAACTAAGGCACCTACCAGACGCTGGTGGGGGACCTTAACACCCAAGGGGACAGGAGGAACCCCGGAGCGAAAAGGTAGGATGTGGGGGGTGGAGCAAGGGGGGAGTAGAAGTGGAGGCCAGACAGGGCCAGAGCCCCTGAGGGGTGGCTGGGGGAGGAGAGGGGTTCTCACGCCTGGAGGGACACTCGGGGGTTCGGAGGATCAGAGGGGAACGTGGCTAGCGTCTCCCCCACCCATTCAGGCCCTGGGAAGCCTGCAGGGGTCCTGGACAGGGTTCTCCACCCTCCGAGGCCCCCTCTGGCCGCGTAGGTCCCAGGGGCGTGGGAGGGGGGGAGGAAGAGTAAAGGCGAACAGGGAGGGACCCTCTGGGATTGGAGGATTGCGGGGGGAATGCAGGTAGCATTTCCCCCACCCACTTGGGCCCTGGTGAGCCTCCTGAGCTCCCGGGCCTGGTCCTCTTCCCTCTGAGGCACCCTCGAGCTGCGTGGGTCCTAGGGGGATGGGGCGGGGGAAGAAGAGTAGAGGCAAATGGGGGGGACCCTCTGGGATCAGAGGATTGGGTTAGAACATGGCTAGCATTTCCCTTGCCCACTCAGGTCCCAGGGAGCTTGCTGGGGTACCAGGCCTGGTGCTCCACCCTCCAAGGTCCCCTCCGCTGCGTGGGTCCTAGCGGTGTGGGAGGGAGGGTGGGGAGGAATAGAGGTGAACGGGGAGGGATCCTCCAGGATCAGAGGATCGGGGGGGAACGCAGCTAGTGCTTCCTCTGCCCACTTGGGCCCCAGTGAGCCTGCTGAGGTCCTGGGCCTAATCATCTGCACTCGAAGGCTGGAGGTACTCCGGGGCCCCTCCAGCTGCACTGAGCCTAAGCCCCGCCCCCCAACCCCCCAAGGCCTTTAGGGGCAGTGGGTCCTAAACCTAGACCCCGCTACCGCCTAAACTCCACCTCTGCCTAAGCCCCACCCTTGCCTAAGCTCCACCCCACAGCCAAGGTCTTTTCCAGCCTTTTTTTTTTTTTCTTTTTTGCTATTGTGGTTCTGTTTCACTTTCTGGTTGTTGTTTATTTTTTTATTTTTTCTAACATATCTGTTAGTTTTCTAATCTTATCTTATTTTATATTTTTTGTTGTTATTCTTCTCCTTTGTTTTGTCCCCCACCCCACAGAGCTTGCAGGATCTTGGTTCACAGACCGGGTGTTAGGCTTAAGCTCCTGTGCTGGGAGCACCAAGTCCTAACCACTGGACTAACAGGAAACCTCAGACCCCAGGGAAAACTAATCACAGTGAGGTTTCCCAGAGGTCCTCATCTTGGCAACAAGACCCAGTTCTACCCAACAGCCTACAAACTCCAGTGCTAGAAGCCTCAGACCAAACAAACAGTAAGAGAGGAACACACTCCACCCATCAAAATAAATGAGATGACAAAAAAATATGTTACAAATGAAGGAGCAAGGGAAAAACCTACAAGACCAAATAAATGAAGAGGAAATAGGCAACCTACCTGAAAAAGAATTCAGAGTAAAGATAGTAAAGATGATCCAAGATCTTGAAAACAGAATGGAAGCAGAGATCAAGAATATGCAAGAAATGTTTAATAAGGACCTAGAAGAACTAAAGAACAAACAGAGATGAACAATACAATAACTAAAATGAAAAATACACGAGAAGGAATCAATAGCAGAAAAACTGAGGCAGAAGAACGAGTGAGTGAGCTGGAAGACAGAAGGGTGGAAATAACTGCCGAGGAGCAGAAAAAAGAAAAAAGAATGAAAAGAATTGAAGACAGTCTCAGAGACCTCTGGGACAACACTAAACACACCAATATTTGAACAATAGGGGTGCCAGAAGAAAAAGAAAAAACGAAAGGGTCTGAGAAAATATTTGAAGAGATTATACTTGAAAACTTCGCTAACATGGGAAAGGAAATAGCCACCCAAGTCCAGGAAGCACAGAGAGTCCCATACAGGATAAACCCTAAGTGAAACACACCAAGACACATAATAATCAAACTAACAAAAATTAAATTCAAAGAAAAAATATTAAAAGCAGCAAGAGAAAAGCAAAAAATAACATACAAGAGAATCCCCATAAGGTTATGAGCTGACTCTTAGGCAGAAACTCTGCAGGCCAGAAGGGAGTGGCAGGATGTATTTAAAGTGATGAAAGGGAAAAACCTACAACCAAGATTACTCTACCCAGCCAAAATCTCATTCAGATTCAATGGAGAAATCAAAAGCTTTACAGACAAGCAAAAGCTAAGAGAATTCAGCACCTCCAAACAAGCTTTACAACAAATGCTAAAGGAACTTCTCTAGGCAGGAAACACAAGAGACGGAAAACACCTACAATAACAAAACCAAAACAATTAAGAAAATGGTAACAGGAACATACAGATCGATAATCACCTTAAATGTAAATGGATTAAATGCTCCAACTGAAAGACACAGACTGGCTGAATTAATACAAAAACAAGACCCATATATATGCTATCTACAAGAGGCCCACTTCAGACCTAGGGACACATACAGACTGAAACTGAGGGGATGCCAAAAGATATTCCATGCAAATGGAAATCAAAAGAAAGCTGGAGTAGCAATACTCGTATCAGATAAAATATACTTTAAAATAAAGACTGTTACAAGAGATAAGAGAGGACACTACATAACGATCAAGGGATCAATCCAAGAAGGATGTAACAATTATAAATATTTATGTACCCAACATAGAAGCACCTCAATACATAAGGCAAATGCTAACAGCCATAAACGGGAAATGGACAGTAACACAATAATAGTGGGGGACTTTAAAACCCAACATACACCAATGGACAGATTATGCAGCCATAAAATAAATAAGGAAACACAAGCTTTAAATGACACAACAGACCAGATACATTTAACTGATATTTATACCTGAAAGTGGCAAAATACACTTTCTTCCCAAGTGCACATGGAACATTCTCCAGGATAGATCAAATCATGGGTCACAAAGCAAGCCTCGGAAAAGCTAAGAAAATTGAAATCATATCAAGCATCTTTTCCAACCACAACTCTATGAGATTAGAAATCAATTTCTGGAAAAAAACTGTAAAAAACACAAACACATAGAGGTTAAACAGTGTGCTGCTAAATAACTAAGAGATCACTGAAGAAATCAAAGAGGAAATAAAAAAATATCTAGCATCAAATGACAATGAAGACACAATGACCTGAAACCTATGGGACATAGCAAAAGCAGTTCTAACAGGGAAGTTTATAGCAATTCAATTTCACCTCAAGAAACAAGAAAAATCTCAAATAAACAATGTAACCTTGCATTTAGAGCCACTAGATAAGGAAGAACAACAAAAACCCAAAGTCAGTAGAAGGAAAGAAATCATAAAGCTCAGAGCAGAAATAAATGAAATAGAAATGAAGAATACAATAGCAAAGATCAATAATACTAAAAAGTGGTTCTTTGAGAAGATAAAGAAAATTGATAAAACTTTAGCCAGACTCATCAAGAAAAAAAGGGAGAGGACGCAAATCAATAAAATTAGAAATGAAAAAGGAGAACTTACAACAGACATTGCAGAAATACAAAGCATCCTAAGAGACTACTAAAAGCAACTCTACACCAATAAAAGGGACAACCTTGAAGAAATGGACAAATTCTTAGAAAGGTATAACCTTCCAAGACTGAACCAGGAAGAAATAGAAAATATGAACAGACCAATCACAAGTAATGAAATTGAAACTGTGATTAAAAATCTTCCAACAAACAAAAGTCCAGGACCAGATGGCTTCACAGGTGAATTCTATCAAACATTTAGAGAAGAGCTAACACCCATCCTTCTCAAACTCTTCCAAAAAAATTGCAAAGCAAGGAACATTCCCAAACTCATTCTATGAGGCCACCATCACCCTGACACCAAAACCAGACAAAGATACTACAAAAAAAGAAAGTTACAGACCAATATCACTGATGAATATAGATGCAAAAATCCTCTACAAAATAGTAGCAAACAGAATCCAACAACACACTAAAAGGATCATATACCATGATCAAGTGGGGTTTATCCCAGGAATGCAAGGATTCTTCAATATAGGCAAATCTATCAATGTGATACACCATATTAACAAATTGAAGAATAAAAACCATATGATCATCTCCATAGATGCAGAGAAAGCTTTGGACAAAATTCAACACCAATTTATAATAAAAACCCTCCAGAAAGTAGGCATAGAGGGAACTTACCTCAACATAATAAAGGCCATATATGACAAACCCACAGCAAACATCGTTCTCAGCGGTGAAAAACTGAAATCATTTCCACTAAGATCAGGAACAAGACAACGTTGTCCATTCACACCACTATTATTCAACATAATTTTGGAAGTTTTAGCCACAGCAATCAGAGAAGAAATAAAAGGAATCCAAATCGGAAACAATGAAGTAAAGCTGTCACTATTTGCAGATGACATGATACTATACATAGAGAATCCTAAAGATGCTACCAGAAAACTACTAGAGCTAATCAATGAATTTGGTAAAGTAGCAGGATACAAAATTAATGCACAGAAATCTCTTGCATTCCTAAACACTAATGATGAAAAATCTGAAAGAGAAATTAAGGAAACACTCCCATTTACCACTGCAACAAAAAGAATAAAATACCTAGGAATAAACCTACCTAAGGAGACAAAAGACCTGTATGCAGAAAACTATAAGACACTGATGAAAAAAATTAAAGATGACACAAACAGATGGAAAGATATACCATGTTCTTGGATTGGAAGAAACAACATTGTGAAAATGACTATACTACCCAAAGCAATCTACAGATTCAATGCAATCCGTATCAAACTACCAATGGCATTTTTCACAGAACTAGAACAAAAAATTGCACAATTTGTATGGAAACACAAAAGACCCCCAACAGCCAAAGCAATCTTGAGAAAGAAAAACAGAGCTGGAGGAATCAGGCTCCCAGACTTCTGACTATACTACAAAGCTACAGTAATCAAGACAATCTGGTACTGGCACAAAAACAGAAATACAGATCAATGGAACAGGATAGAAAGCCCAGAGATAAACCCACGTACATATGGTCACCATATTTTTGATAAAGGAGGCAAGAATATACAATGGAGAAAAGACGGCCTCTTCAATAAGTGGTGCTGGGAAAACTGGACAGCTACATGTGCAAGAATGAAATTAGAACACTCCCTAACACCATACACAAAAATAAACTCAAAATGGATTAAAGACCTAAATGTAAGGCCAGACACTATAAAACTCCTAGAGGAAAACATAGGCAGAACACTCTATGACATAAATCACAGCAAGATGCTTTTTGACCCACCTCCTAGAGAAATGCAAATAAAAACAAAAATAAACAAATGGGACCTAATTAAACTTAAAAACTTTTGCACAGCAAAGGAAACCATAAACAAGATGAAAAGACGACCCTTAGAATGGGAGAAAATATTTTCAAACGAAGCAACTGACAAAGGATTAATCTCCAAAATATACAAGCAGCTCAATATCAGAAAAATAAACAACCCAATCCAAAAATGGGCAGAAGACCTAAATAGACATTTCTCCAAAGAAGATATACAGATAGCCAGCAAACAAATGAAAGAATGCTCAACATCACTAATCATTAGAGAAATGCAAATCAAAACTACAATGAGGTATCACCTCACACCAGTTAGAATGGGCATCATCAAAAAATCTGCAAACAATAAATGCTGGAGAGGGTGTGGAGAAAAGGGAACCCTCTTGCACTGCTGGTGGGAATGTAAATTGATACAGCCACTATGGAGAACAGTATGGAGGTTCCTTAAAAAACTAAAAATAGAACTACCATACGACCCAGCAATCCCACTACTGGGCATATACCCTGAGAAAACCATAATTCAGAAAGAGTCATGTTCCACAATGTTCACTGCAGCTCTATTTACAATAGCCAGGACATGGAAGCAACCTAAGTGTCCATTGACAGATGAATGGATAAAGAAGATGTGGCACATATATACAATGGAATATTACTCAGCCATAAAAAGAAACAAAATTGAGTTATTTGTAGTGAGGTGGATGGACCCAGAGTCTGCCATACAGAGGGAAGTTAAGTCAGAAAGAGAAAAACAAGTACCATATGCTAACACATATATATGGAGTCTAAAGAAAAAAAATTGGTTAGGAAGAACCTGGGCGCAGGACAGGAATAAAGACACAGATGTAGAGAATGGACCTGAGGACACGGGGAGGGGGAAGGGTAAGCTGGGATGAAGTAAGAGAGTGGCATGGACTTATATATACTACCAAAATAGATAGCTAGTGGGAAGCAGCTGCATAGCACAGGGAGACCAGCTCGATGCTTTGTGGCCACCTAGAGGGGTGGGATAGGGAGGGTGGGAGAGAGACTCAAGAGGGAGGAGACATGGGGATATATGTATAGCTGATTCACTTTGTTATAAAGCAGAAACGAACACACCATTGTAAAGCAATTATACTCCAATATAGATGTTAAGAAAAACTAAAAATAAAAAAAATAAAAACAAAAACAAAACAAAATGAAAACAAACAAAAAAGAGTCAATTCCCTTCAGTTTTGTTGCACATGTGCTGGGTGAGTACCTGATAAGGGTCCTTTTATTTATTTTGAAGACAGTCCTTTAAACAATGTCTCTTCCAGTGTATATAATCTCCTAGTTGCAGGTCATAGGGCATCTAATCTTCATCCAAAAACAGATTACTGTGATCGGCTTTAGAAACAAGCTTAGAATATCCTTTACTAATTCAATTGAACTTCATAATAATGTAACATAGCAACAAGGAGCCATCTTGGACATAGATAATACAAAGCCTCAGTAAATACAAAAGTTCAGTATCAATTTTTTTTCTCGAGATTATCTTTATTTCTAAAGATAATCTACTTTATCTACTAAATAGATAAAGTTTGGCTACTAAATATAGCCAAATTAAGACTAATTTGTTCAAAATAAGTTTGGTTTCAATAAATATGGCCTGATTATTCACATAAGTGTTAATTGCTCATATAGGCTCTTTCAAATTGGCTGCCCTGGAACTTTTTATTAGGAAAATCGGATCGAACGTTTAAAAGGCCTCTCAAGGCTAGGAAAGCCATGCCAATGGCTTGCCTTCAGATTGTGCCTGTGATATCTATAAGTTGGGTAAATTTGTCTCTTTTCCAGGTCCCCAAAATATCTAGATTCCTGCACCTGCCAAAAGATAGTCTTTTTCATCCACCTGGTAAGGTTGCTCAGAACCCAAGAGTCTCCAATTTCTGGAGGAACCAGACAGAAGGAAAAGAAAAATATTATAATTTTACCCACAGGTGTAAACTACCAAATTGTTGTAAATCATAATTAGCTTGAGGAAACGGGCTTTTCTATTTCTGAAAAACAAAGATTAGAAGCCAGTACTATGTCAGACAAGGCATAAAAATTATAATCATATTTAGCAGTTCATTTAATCCCATATAATTAATCTTTGTTCTCTTTGAGTCCAGTTTTTCCATTAGTTTTCTTGTCCATGGACAGATGAATGGATAAAAAAGATGTGGTACATACATACAGTGGAATATTACTAAGCCATAAAAAAGAACAAAATAATGCCATTTGCAGCAACATGGATGGACCTCGAGATTGTCATACCAAGTGAATTAAGACAGAGAAAGACAAATATTATATGATATCACTTATATGTGGAACCTAAAATACAACACATATGAACATATCTATGAAACAGAAGCAGGATCCCAGACACAGAGAAGAGACTGGTGATTGCCAAGGGGGAGAGGGTTGGAGGAGGGATGGAGTAGAAGGTTGGGGTTAGCAGATATAAGCTTTTATATATAGACTGGATAAACAACAAGGACCTACTGTACAGCACAGAGAACTATAGTCAATATTCTATGATAAACTATAATGGAAAAGAATATTTAGGACTTCCCTGGTGGCACAGTGGTTAAGAATATGCCTGCCAATGCAGGGGACACGGGTTTGATCCCTGGCCCGGGAAGATCCCACATGCCGCAGAGCAACTAAGCCTGTGTGTCACAACTACTGAGCCTGTACTCTGGAGCCCGCGAGCCACAACTACTGAAGCCCACACGCCATAACTACTGAAGCCCATGTGCCTAGAGCCTGTGCTCCGTAACAAGAGAAGCCACCACAATGAGAAGCCCATGCACCACAACGAAGAGTAGCCCCCACTCGCCGCAACCAGAGATAGCCTGAGTGCAGCAATGAAGACCCAATGCAGCCAAAAAAAAAAAAAAAAAGAGAAAAATGGAAAAGAATATTTTAAAAAAAAGAATGTATATATAACAATCACTTTGCCGTGCAGCAGAAATTAACATAACATTGTAAATCAACTATACTTCAATTTAAAAATATTAAAACGTAAAAAAAATAAAGGAAAAACTTGCACCTGGATATTTAGAACAGTTTCATTCACAATTGCCAAACTTGGAAGCAACCGAGATACCCTTCAGTGGGTGAAGGGATAAACAGACTGTGATACAACCAGACAATGGAATATTATTCAGCACTAAAAAGAAATGAGCTATCAAGCCATGAAAAGAAGCTTAAATGCCTATTACTAAGTGAAAGAAGCCAATCTGACAAGGGTGAAAGGCAAAACTATGGAGACAGTAAAAAGATCAGTAGTTGCCAGGGATTTGGGGGAGGAAGAGATGAAAAGGTAGAGCACATTTCTTAGGTGATTTTTAGGGTTGTAAAAATACTCTATGATACCATAGTGATGGATACATATTATTACACATTTATCTAAACCCATTAGAATGTACAACACGAAATGTGAATCCTACTGTAAACTATGGACTTTGAGTGATGATGATGAATCAGTGTAGGTTCATCAGCCATAACACAGGTACCACTCTGGTCAGGGATGCTGACTGATAATGGGAGACGCTAAGGGCATGTGGGGGCAACGGGTATACAGGAACTCTGTCCCTTCCCCTGGATTTTGCTGTAAACCTGAAACTGCTCTAAAAAATAAAGTGCGTTTAAAAAAAAATCATATGAGGCAACAGGTAACTTAAAGTTTAAGTAACTCTGCCAAAGGTCCCAGAGCTGGAAAGTGATGGAGCTGAAGGCAGAGCAGAGATTGACCCTCTGTCTTGCTCCAAGGCCTCCATCTAACCAGTACATTCTACAGTTTCTCTCTGGGGTCTGATCGGAAGCTACCTTTCTGGGACTTCCCTCGTGGCCCGGGGGTAAGACTCCGCACTCCCAATGCAGGGGGCCCGGGTTCGATCCCTGGTTGAACTGGATCCCGCATGCATGCCACAACTAAAAGATCCCGCATGCCGCGACTAAGATCCGGTGCAGCCTAAATAAATAAATTTTTTTTTTTTAAAAAAGAAGTTACCTGGGCTTCCCTGGTGGCGCAGTGGTTGAGAATCTGCCTGCCAATGCAGGGGACACGGGTTCGAGCCCTGGTCTGGGAGGATCCCACGTGCCGCGGAGCGACTAGGCCCGTGAGCCACAATTACTGAGCCTGCGCGTCTGGAGCCTGTGCTCCGCAACAAGAGAGGCCGCGATGGTGAGAGGCCCGCGCACCGCGATGAAGAGTGGCCCCCACTTGCCGCAACTAGAGAAAAGCCCTCGCACAGAAACGAAGACCCAACACAGCTATAAATAAATAAAAAAAATAAAAACAAAACAAAAAAAAACCTGGCCTTCCGCGGCTTAAATACCCTCAGCAGCTTCCTATTGCAATGAGGGTCAAAAAGAAAGTTCTTAAAAAAAAAAAAAAAAAAAAAAAGAAGTTACCTTTCTGTGTGACTTGCCCCTTTATTCCTTCTGCACATGAATAACCTGTGCAGAATGTGATCCCGTCTGGGGTGGGGCCTGACAGCATGCCTTTCTAACGAGCTCCCCGGCGACGGGGATGGAGCAGGTCCAGAGGGGACACTCTGAGTCACCAGGGTCTGTGTTCCACCCACGCCAACCTGCTGGCTAAGTCCAGTGCACACTCTATGTTTTATCATCACCATGTCTTACTGATGCTCCCACCACCCAGAATGTCTTTCTGCCACATCTCTGTTTGTCAAAGATCATAACCTCCCTTAGATATACAAATTAAAGTCTACTCTCATGATAAATCATCACCTGACCCTCACCCACCCCCACCGACAGCCAGAATTGATTTCTCCCTCTGATGTGCTTCCCTTGCCTACAGCACCATTTCATGCAGCGCTTGCTTCTTCCTTGTTAACTGGCACCTCCCTGTTCACTGGCTGTGCATCTGTTCACTTCTGCTATTTTGAAAGCACCTTGAGGAGAGGGACTCTATCTCTTTCATCTTTATAGGTTCCTTGACCTCAAGCAGGACTTTGTACGCAGAAAGGAACATGACCCTGCCTTGCCCCCTTCCTTAGCTCCCTGATATTGGTCCTCTCGTCTATAAAATGGGACAGTAACACCTATCTGTTTGGACTGTTATGAGGTTTAAATTACATGTCATATGTAAAATGCCTCACCCAATAATTATTTATTGAATTGGATTTTCCTCTTTTATTATCCGAATAAGGAAAGGAGGTGGGCATGAAAGTGAGTTAAAGACAGAGCCAGGTAAGATACCAGGCTTAAGATACCAGATATCTTAACTATTATTCTGGTCATTTTTCCACTCTATGAAGCTCTACTGTACTTTATTTTGGTTATGTAAGTAACTCCCAGTCATTCATGTGACTAAAATTTACCAGTATTTAGAGAAGAAACCTAGAATATTGTTTCCTGGTTCATATTTCCTGTACAAATCACTGGCTAAAATTCCGATAAGGCTTACAAATAAAAGGCACTGATGTATCCTTACATCTTAGTAAATGATAAAGTAACATAATATATTTACTACCCATCTATAATATAATGGTATGTCTATGTCAGTGGTCCCCAACCTTTTTGGCACCAGGGACCAGTTTTGTGGAAGACAATTTTTCCATGGACCGGGGTGGGGGTGAGGAATGGTTCAAGCGGTAATGCGAGTGACGGGGAGCGAAGGGGAGCGGCAGATGGAGCTTTGCTCGCTCGCCGCCGCTCACCTCCTGCTGTGCAGCCCGGTTCCTAACAGGCTGCGGACCGGTACTGGAGTGGGGGGTGGGGACACCTGGTCTATGTAACTCAAAACAACCAAATTTAAAAATAGGAAATGGTTCCAGATTAAACATGATCGTATGAGAGAAAGTAAATGATTATGATTAACCAGAGTGATTGCCTTCACCAATTACTCACTGGGACACCTTGGCAAACTCAGTTGATTTCTGATTTACTTCATCTGTAAAACACACATATTACCAACCACCTTACTTGCTTCTCAGAGTTCATGAAATGAGCAAAATATTGCCAATTTATGCAAATGCTATAAAAATATGGCAAACTCTCTATGTGCAAAAAATCATTAGCCATATCTTTGGGCATAATCCAGAGCTGAGGGGAAAGGTAATTTATGTGAAACATATAGAAAGTGGAAGACTTGGGGAGGACCAACTATAAGTATTTCATCTACTTTTATTATTTTTTAGATTTATGGTCTTTGCTCCAACTGCTCCAGGTATCTAAGTGAGACATGAGTCGTGTGTGAAAAGGTCGGAGAGCAGAATGCTTTTAGAGCCATCTTCCCTTTTTCAGAACAAGAAAAGATGGTTTATTTGGTGTAGACATGTTGACTGGCAGTGCAGGCTTGCAAATTCCTTCAGTATTAAGTCATGTCTTCAAAACTGGGTGGGGCGCTGAGTCATTAAATTTTTTCTTTTCCTCTGGAAGCCAAGGCTTGCCAAGTAGCTGAAGATGACATGCGAACTGAGTTGGGTGGTCTCAGGAAAATTCTGTGTAAACAGCATTGCTCACCTAAAAGTAGCACAAAACACTGCACATCTGTCTGTCCATATAAAACAAACAGAATTTGGACTCCATTAATGCGCCTGAGGAATAAATTATTCTCTAATAAATGTTTTTATAATCACAGTGGAAAGGAAGGTCCAGGACACCAAAGGAAATAAGACTCCACTGTACCAATCTGTTGGCAGAAGCCTGGAGGAGGAGTAGGAGAAGGAAAAAGTCCACAGCTGTGTCTGACGCAAGAGATGTCGTGCCTTCTCTAAAGACGGGGAATGTAGGGGCTCTGGGAGGATACCTTATTCTAGATTGCCAAGGAGAATGCCAAATCACCCCAGGAGGGTGGCTTTTGCTCTTAGCTTTTGCCGGATGATCCAACAACAACCCAATGAGACATTCAACTGAGGCTCCAGACCCGACGACCCCAATGTCCATGACGTGGTGCTCCAGCAACTATGGAACACGGCACTTGGGCTGTGTGGTTTTCGCATCCAGATATTGCTAATGCACGAAATACCTACTCTTCTCTCCCTCTGCCCCATCAAATGTTTGCTGTCATTGGCTGATGAGCACAAGGGCCTTTGTTTTGTAAGGGGGGACAGAGATGAAGTCTGATTGACTCAGAAGTGGTGGGGAAGAGAGAAGAGGAGGCTAGAGGGTGATGTGGTCTCTGTTCCCTGTCTGGCTCCCTGGATTGCATATGAGCCTGGATGTTGGAGGATTGAACTGCTTTCATTCCAGACTGTAAGATTCTTGCAGCGGTGATACATCTGAAGCACGGTAGGCTCAGAATGGTCTGGGGTCCCTGCCTCTGTGAGAAAGCTGGCCCGGCTCTGGGACCGAGAGGGCTGGCACTCTCACAATAAAGCCCATTAGCAAAGGCTTCATTAATGATGCTAGAATGAGGTTTCTCAGGCAGAGACTGAGTGGGGGTTGGCTGAGGAGGTGGCAGATGTGCTGTGGTAACCACCGCTGACAAACTGGTTTGTGGACACACGTGAGGACCCATTTGGGGATGCTCAGGAATAACTGAAGAATACATTCTTGATTGGGCAGATGGGAAACGTTCAACCCCAATTCAATGTACTTTGGGCATACTCATAAATGGATCCAGTTTTGTATTTACTGACCGGCAATGCCAAAGGTTAAAGCTACATAGAAAATGACATTTGGGTTTTGGAAATTTCAGGTATTTATTCGGCATTTATATAATCTTCCTCTGGCTATGCCAAATTCATTTGCTGTAAAAGTCATGATGTCTTTAACATATGGAATTCGTGAAACTATTTCCTAACACACCTTGCTTTTTAATTACAAAAAATTTTAAGGCAATGATTTTTATTATTATTATTATTATTTTTGTTTATGTCCAACTTTTTTCACACAGCAAAACTTTTTTTTGTTTTTAAACAACAGACCTGTATTTTCTCACAGTTCTGGAGGCTGAAAGTCCCAGAGCAGGGTGCCAGCATGGTGGATTTTTGGTGAGATGCCTCTTCCTGGTTTGTAGGTGGCCACTGTCTTGCTGTGTGCTCATATGACCTCTTCTTTGTGCAAATGCAGAGGGAGGGAGGGAGAGGGGGAGAGGAAGGGAGCAGTAAAATGTATTTGAGATTCATCCATGTTGTAGCAGGTGGCAGCATTTTGTTCCTTTTTATCGCTCAATAGTATCCCATTGTATGAATACACCAAATCTTGATTATTTATTCACTAGTTGATGAACATTTTGATTATTTCCATTTCTGGCTATTATGAATAATACTACTATGAAAATTTCCATGCAAGACTTCATATGGATCTATGTTTCACTTCTCTTGGGTAGATATCTAGGAGTGGAATTACTGGGTTGTGTGGTAAGTGCATGATTTACTTTTTATGAAACTGCCAAAATATTTTCTAAAGTGTCTGTACTATTTTATGTTCCCACTAGCAATGTTCGAGGGTTCCAGTGGCTCCATATCTTTGCCAACATTGGGTATTGTCAGTCTTTTTGATACTTCTAGTAGGTGTGCAGTATCTCATTTTGGTTTTAATTTGCATTTCTCTAATTCCTTGTGATGTTATGGACCTAGAGATTGTCATACAGAGTGAAGTAAGTCAGAAAGAGAAAAACAAATACCGTATGCTAACACATATATATGGGATCTAAAAAAAAAAAAGGTTCTGAAGAACCTAGGGGCAGGACAGGTATAAAGATGCAGACGTAGAGAATGGACTTGAGGACACGGGGAGGGGGAAGGGTAAGCTGGGACGAAGTGAGAGAGTGGCATGGACATATATACACTACCAAATGTACAATAGATATCTAGTGGGAAGCAGCTGCATAGCACAGGGAGATCAGCTTGGTGCTTTGTGACCACCTAGAGGGGTGGGATAGGGAGGGTGAGAGGGAGACACAAGAGGGAGGGGATATGGGGATATAAGTATACGTATAGCTGATTCACTTTGTTATATAGCAGAAACTAACACACCATTGTAAAGCAATTATACTCTAATAAAGATGTTAAAAAAAAACTATGTACATACCTTAATTTAAAAATACTTTGTTGCTAAAAAATGTTAGCCATCCACATGAAAAAATGCTCAATATCACTAATTATTAGAGAAATGCAAATCAAAACTACAATGAGGTATCACCTCACACCGGTCAGAATGGCCATCATCAAAAAATCTACAAACAATAAATGCTGGAGAGGGTGTGGAGAAAAGGGAACCCTCTTGCACTGTTGGTGGGAATGTAAATTGATACAGCCACTATGGAGAACAGTATGGAGGTTCCTTAAAAAACTAAAAATAGAATTACCATATGACCCAGCAATCCCACTACTGGGCATATACCCTAAGAAAAACATAATTCAAAAAGACACATGCACCCCAATGTTCATTGCAGCACTATTTACAATAGCCAGGTCATGGAAGCAACCTGAATGCCCATCGACAGACGAATGGATAAAGAAGATGTGGTACATATATACAATGGAATATTACTCAGCCATTAAAAGGAATGCAGTTGGGTCATTTGTAGAGATGAGGATGGAACTAGAGACTGTCATACAGAGTGAAGTAAGTCAGAAAGAGAAAAACAAATATTGTATATTAATGCATATATGTGGATTCTAGAAAAATGGTACAGATGAACCTGTTTGCAAGGCAGAAATAGAGACACAGACAGAGAGAACAAACGTATGGACACCAACGGGGGATGGGAGGGGGTGGGATGAATTGGGAGATTGGGATTGACATATATACACTAACTAATATGTGTAAAATAGATAACGAATGAGAACCTGCTCTATAGCACAGGGAGCTCTACTTCGCTGTACAGTAGAAACTAACACAACACTGTAAAACAACTCTACCCCCATAAAAAAAAAAAAGAGAGAGAGAGAAAAAATGTTAGCCATCATCTAAGCCTTCAGTGAGTTGTAATCTTTTTGCTGCTGGAGGGTCTATTGCCGCACTGATGGCAACTGACTGATCAGCGAGTGGCGCTTGAAGGTTGGGGAGGCTGTGGCAACTTCTTAAAATAAGACAGCACTGAAGTCTGCTGCATCAATAGACTCTTCCTTTCAAGAACAATTTCTCTGGAGCGCGCAATGCTGATTGACAGCATTTTACCCACAGTAGAACTTCTTTCAAAACTGGAGACAATCCTCTCAAACCCTGTTGCTGCTTTACCAACTAGCTTTATGGACTATTCTAAATCCTTTGTTGTCATTTCAACAATTGATTAAGTTTGCCATCTTACATGGTTGTGGTTCATGGCACTTCAAAACAATTACAACAGTAACATCAAAGATCACTGATCACAGATCATCATAACAAGTATAATAATATGAAAAGGTTTGAAATATTGTAAGACTTACCAAAATATGACACAGAGACACAAAGGGAGCAAATGCTGTTGGAAAAATGGCGGCAACAGACTTGCTTGACACAGGCTTGCCACAAACTTCAATTTGTAAAAAATGCACTATTTGCAAAAGTAAATAAAGTGAAACACAGTAAAATGAGGTATGCCTGTATGTTGTTCTAATCTGTTAAATCTGTAGTAATTTGTCATGCAGCAATGGAGAAGTCATACAACTGAATAGGATTAATGGCAGACGGGACATTGCAGGAGAAATGATTAGTGAAATTGATGACAGCAGTAGAGAGTATCCAAAATGGAACAGAGAAAAAAGAATTAAAAAAAAATCATCAATGAGCTGTGGGACAATTTTAAGACATGGCCTAATAGACACATAATTAGAGTCCCTGAAAATGAGGAGTGGGGGAAGAAGCAATTAGAAGAAATAATGGCTGAAAAACTTCCATGTTTGATGAAAAGTATAAATCCACAGATCTAAGAAACTCCATGAAATCCAAGTACAAGTAACATGAAGAAAGCAAAGAGCATAAAAATAATGATGATATATTCCTGATTAGAAACAAATCAAGTGAGGAAATAATAGAACACATTTAAAGTACTGAAAAAAGACTGCCAACCTAGAATTCTATACCCCCAAAAATTATCATTCAAAAACTCAGGGTGAAATAAAGATGGCTTCAGACAAACAAAAGCTGAAATAATTCATCACCAGCAGAGCTGTACTACAAAAAAACATTAAAGGAAGAACTTCATACAGGAAGAAAATGATATGAGAAGGGAATGTGGATCTGCACAAAGAAATGAATAGCAGCGGAAATGGTAACTACATGAGTAAATATAAAGTATTTTTTCTCTTATTATTTAAGTCTTTTTTAAAACATAAACTTTTAATTTTAGAATAATTTCAGACTTACAGAAAAGTTGCAAAGTTAGTATGAAGATATTTGGATATATGCTGCCTTCAGACACCAACTTCATATATTAAGAAACAAACTGGTTAAAAGAAAAAGAAAAGAGAAACATATAACATCAGTATTCATTAAAGAAATACAAATTAAAATGCAATGAGATACCTCTATTCCTTTGAATGGCTAAAATTAAAAACCATACCAAATGTTAGTGAGGATGTAGAGCAACTGGAACTCTCACACACTGCTGATGGGGATATAAAATGGTACAGCCACGTTGGGAAATAGTTGAGCAGTTTTTAAGAAAGTTAAATATGCATCTACTATAAAGTCCAGGCATTCACCGCTAGGTATTTACCCAAGAGAAAAAAAAGCTTATGTTTATACAAAGACCTGTTACAGATGTTCATAGCAGCTGTATCTTTAACAGCCCCAAACTGAAAACTGCCTCCGTGTCCATCAACAGGTGCCAAGGAGGCAGGCTCAGAGGAGGGTGCTGTGCACTAGGAAACAGAAATGCCTCACACTGGCAAGTGGATGAGTGGATGTGCATACAGGATCCTGTGCTAAGTGTGCTGTCCCCACGTGTGCCTGTAACAATGCTTGCTGACTGACCATTTTGTTAAATTTTATTTATTTATTTACTTTTGGCTGCGTTGGGTCTTCGTTGCTGTGCGCAGGCTTTCTCTAGTTGCAGTGAGTGGGGGTTACTCTTCGTTGTGGTGCACGGGCTTCTCATTGCAGTGGCTTCTCTTGTTGCGGAACATGGGCTCTAGGCATGCGGGCTTCAGTAGTTGTGGTACTTGGGCTCAGTAGTTGTGGCTCACGGGCTCTAGAGCGCAGGCTCAGTAGTTGTGGCGCACGGGCTTAGTTGCTCCGTGGCATGTGGGATCTCCCCAGACCAGGGCGCGAACCCATGTCCCCTGCATTGGCAGGTGGATTCTTAACCACTGCATCACCTGGGAAGACCCTCATGTACTTATTTAATAGATGTTCACAGAGCTATACAGCTATGTCCCCATCACCACAATCATGATATAGAATACGTCTATCACCCCAAAAGCTCCCTGTGCCCCTTCTGTTTCCCTCCCTTCTACCTGCAGCCTTTGGAAAACATTGTTCTGCTTGCTGTTGTAATAGTTTGGGTTTTTTTTTCTTTAGAATTTCACTGAAATGGAATCATAACAGTATGTAGCTTTTCTAGTCTGGTTCTTTTACTTAGCATACTGCATTTGAGATGCATCCAACTTGTTGTATGTATTATTCTTTGCATATAGTTCATATTTTTTTTACTGCTGAGTAGTATTCTATTCATGGATGTATCACAGTTTATCCCTTCTCTGGTTCACGGGCACTTGAGTTATTTCTAGTTTGAGTTATTATAAATAAAGTTGCTATGAATATTTGTATACAAGTCTTTGTATACAACATGTTTCAATTTCACTTGGATAAGTTCTTAGGAGCAACTGCTGTATCATATGGCAAGTGTATATTTAACTTTATAAGAAACTACTGAAGAGTTTTTAAAAGTGGTTATGCCATTTTACATTCCCACCCGCAGTGTATGAGGGTTCCAATTTCTTGACATCATCTTCTGACTCTGATTATAGGTATCCTAGTGAGTGTGAAGTGGTATCTCATTGTGGTTTTGAGGTGCATTTCTCTGACGGCTAATGATGCTGAGAATCTTCCTGTATTCTCATTTGCTACCTGTATATCTTTTTTGGTGGACAGCTTATTCAAATCTTTTACTATTTTTTTTTTTTTGCTATTTTTAAAAATTGGGTTATGTGTCCTCCTATTAATGAGTTGTAGGAATTCTTTATATGTTTGCATACAAGACCTTTATCAGATACGTGTTTTGCAGATATTTTCCTCCAGTTGGTGCCTAAGCACCAAACCTTAGGGTCAGCCTTGACACCTCTCATTCTCCTTCCTGTCACAATCCAATCCTCCTGGCTCTATCTTAACATGTATCCAGAATCTGACACTTCTCACCACCTCCACCGCTTCCACTCTGCTCCACCGTCTCTCACTAGGATTACTGCAGTAACCTCTTAACTGGTCCCCCTTGCCCCTTGATTCTATTCTAAACATAGCATCCTGAGTGATCCTTTTAAGCCAAAAGTCAGATCCTGTCACTTTTTCCACTCAAAACTCTCTAAAATCTTCCCTTTACTAAGTCAAAAACCAGTTATAAAAACAGAAAAAATGTTTACATTTTCATTTCAGAAAATATTTCCCATTCACATTTTTTAAAATTAGGCTTGACAACACAGTATAATAAAAATTTTTCACTAAATCAAATACGAAGGATTTCAAGTATGGCCTCTCAAATGATTCTAATACCATTTGCCGTTGAAATTTCAGCCACTTTATGGAGACAACACTCTCTTTCCTAGGGCTGCCCAGCTTCAAAGGCAGAGTCACCCAGTAGAGGAACTCTATGCTGAAAAAGGGATAACCTTGTAATTGGCTTCCTCTTGTTAGTTCAAAGTTAGGTTAGCAAAGAGAGGGGAGTGTAATGCTGTCAGGCAATGACATCAAGCAATATCACCGTTCCTTTAAGCTTGACCCATTAAGCAACTTCATGTGTATGTTAGGTTTATGAGATGCTTAATTAATTTTAATTATTAAGCATAATTTTTAATTATAATTAATTATATCCCTTAATTTTTAATTATAATAAATGTGTCATTTCTGCCAGAAATGACCCTTTTGAGTTAGCCTGAATGATTTCTAATGCCCCTATTAGAATGTACTTTCATTTAGATTACAGTCAGATGCTAATAAGGGTAAAGGTCACTCAGGCAATCATTTTAAATCGATTTTTAGAATCTATTTACCTCTCATATAGGGACTAGAACGCATGTAAGTGAAGGTCAGGAAACATACAAAGCAGCTGCGCATTCAGGATGTACAAACAAATCTTTCTTTGAGTCACATGTGAAGAAATAGGATTTCCATCGTTATTATTAAAGAGAGTTAGGAGATTTTAAACTTTAGGAACTAATGGCATTTTATTTTCCCTCTGGGGAAATTACTTGACTTCTGGGAATATCCATTTGTTTGAATTTCTTTGTTGATAAATTAAATGACCACAAACTGTAATACAAAAACAAAATCCAAAACCAACACTACCCTGTGAACCTCTTGGCTCAAGTGTTTCAATACTGTAAAGCTGCAGAGTCAAGTCAGTTAGAAAAAACAAATCGTAGAGCCAGGACTCAAAATTACGTATTTAAATTAAAAAATGAAGTCAATAATAGCTACAAGTAAACATTGTTTTAGGACATAGAACCCATTTGCTAAATTTCTAAATATTTTACTCAAGTGTGAGGAATGTGACACTTTCTGCTATAGCGATTCCAGTTTGGTCTGAGTTACTGTGAAAATAAAAAGAAAGTCATAATGTTCTTTCACAAAATTATTTCTTAGGCATTTGCTATCTGCATTCTATATTGTGAACCAGTGAGAATAGAACCAACACCCATGTGTACACAGTGTTCTAAAGTAAAAATACGTAAGGGTGAGAGGAAAGCATAGAATGAAGGTGAGTTTATGGCCACTGAGTGCCTCACGAAGATGTACTTCTTGGCCTGGCAACATCCTTAGGCAGCAAGGTGTTCTCTCCTGCTCAAGGTTTCTGCCCTCAGCATCCCAGGGATGGGGTATTTTCTTAACCTCAACAACACATGCTATGATCTGGTTTAAAGAGCAGAGCTTAAGAGAAGTCAGAGAAATTTGTTTCGGAATATATCAAGAAAATATGGCCTTGAGCCCTGCTCTGCTTCTTATAAGGTCTGGGCCATGAGAAATGCCTTTCAAAGAATTTTATTGAAACTGCAGGCACAGCCAACTCCTTCTCCAAGTAGGTTCATGTCAACAAATGCTTCATTTTTTCCACATCAAAGCAAGGGGCCTCTATCTCAGACCTAATATAACAATAACAATAATAATAATAATTACGATGATAATAATAATGCATAGTTATTTACTGATCATCAATTTGCATGAATCTGTACTAGAGGTCTCTCTAGGTCATCCAATTTATTGCTCATAAAATCCTCTCATGAGATCGGCATGAACAGCCTTATTTTATAGACGAGAACACTCAGATTCAGAAAGGTTTAGTAACTCGGTACCAAAAATTAGTATGTGATATTGGAATTTGCATCAGATGCATCTGTATTCTAAAGTTTGTGCTTATGGCTTCCATATTTTTTTTTATTATGCCTGCCTTCTCAAAGACCTCTGACATTTGGACAGGAAAATGGGTTTTCTAGCTTCCTTAGCCACGTTTCCAAGTAAATAAGAGCTTCAGAGAGAATTACTACTCAACTTAAATGGTAAAACCAGAGCTTCTTATTTTCCTCTTAATGACCCTGTGCAACATTTGGCTTCTATTTCCCCAAAGGCAATGTTAGAATTGCACACGCCTCTTAGACAAGGAAGCATTTTCAATGTTGCACCCCACTTTCTATGACTGGTTGTCTAGGTTAGCTGCTATTGCTGACAGCATCATTTGCTGAACCTGTCCTTCTCTCTTTGTTCCTAAAGACACTTGGGCTCTTGTCAAGCTCACTGACAAGTTCCATTCTTGCTAAATCTGGTGTTCAATTTTCAATCTTCTTACTTGTTCAATCAGCTGCATTTTTGATCAGCCCCACCTTCACTTGGCTTCCAAGACATGATTCCCTGGCTGCTTCTCCTTCGACTCCTGTGCTAGTTTCTTCTTGTCCTCCTAATTTCTAAATATTGGGATGCCCTGGGGCTCAGTCCTTGAATCTGTTCTCCACCTACTCCCTGGGTGACCTCATCCTTTGTCATGGCTTTTAATCCCTTCTATACACTGACCTCTTCATCCTCAACCTTTTCTCTGAACTCCAGACTGGTATATCCAGCTGCTGCTCATTTCGCATGTTCAAGAGGAAAAACAGCTTGAAATCAGACTACTGGTTTCCTTTCCAAACCTCCTCTTTTCATACTCTTCCTCATTTTAGACAAATGGCAGCTCAGTTCTTACTGTTGCTCAGGCCCAAAACCTGGGAGTCACTCTTGAAACACAACGTCAAATCCATCAGCAGCAAATTTGGCTGATGGTTTTGGCTTTACTCTAAGACATATACAGAACCCAAACACATCTCACCATGTTTTCTGTAACCAGCCTGGTTCAAGCTATTATCATCTCTCAAATTACTCAATGGCCTTCCAAATGTCTCCCTGCTTCAACCTTTATCGCATTCATTCTATTCTCAATATAACAGACAGACTTACCTTTTAAAATATAAGTAAGATCGTGTCACTCTGCTCAAAACCCAACAAGTCTTCTTGCTTGTTCAAAGCAAAAGGCAAAGTCCACACAATGGCCTGCCAGATTCTCCGTCTGTTACTTCTTTGACTTAATCTCCCCTCTTTTACTCTCCTCTGGCCTCCTTTGCTTTTCTTCAAAGGTGCCAAGCACATTCTCACCGAAGAGTTATTACACTTGCTGTTCCTCTGCCTGGAGCTTACTTCCCTTATCCGTATGGTTTGCCCTCTGGTTTCCTTCTAGTCTCTGCTTCAAAGGACCCCCACTTAGAATCCATTTTCCCTGACCACTCCTCCCTTGACCCTCTTTAACCCACCCTATCTCTCTGACCCAGCTTTATTTTTCCCTACGGTACTTCTCATTATTTGATACATTTCGTATTTTCTTGTTTTCGTTTTAAAGTCCCTGTTTTACCTAGAACATAAGCTGCAGAATGGCAAGGAATTTGTTTTGTTCATGCCTGTCTCCCTAGTACCTAGAACAGGGCTTGACCCATAATACAATGATTTGCTGAATGACTAGCCTATGGCAATTTTGTGCTCAGAGAACCCCCAACAGCATCATCTCCTACTTCCTGACAAAGCTGTCTCCTCCACCTAAACTAATTAAGACCTTAAATTAACTAATTTATTTTTGGCTGCGTTGGGTCTTTGTTGCTACACGCGGGCTTTCTCTAGTTGCGGACAGCGGGGGCTACACTTCGTTGTGGTGCACAGGCCTCTCATTGCGGTGGCTTCTCTTGTTGTGGAGCATGGGCTCTAGGCGCACAGCCTTCAGTAGTTGTGGCTCACAGGCTCTAGAGCGCAGGCTCAGTAGTTGTGGCGCACGGGCTTAGCTGCTACGCAGCATGTGTGATCTTCCCAGACCAGGGCTCGAACCCATGTCCCCTGCATTGGCAGGTGGATTCCTAACCACTGCACCACCAGGGAAATCCCCAAATGCCCATTTCTTAGTGCAAGGAAGGCCAGGAAAGCAAGTTGCCGGCACCAGCAGCCTCTGTAATGGGAGGCAGAGAAGTTATGGTCGGGGTAGGAATGGTTTTTGGGCAGGCAAGCAAGAGCATCTGCTCCTGTGCAAGTATTTTTGACTTCCAAGAACTTTTCTTCCCCTCTTATTTGTCTTCTCTTTTTCTGTTACAAAGTCTTGTTCTTGCTTTAGAGATACAATATCTTATTTCTGACTTATGTTCAATATTATTAAACATAATATCTTTAAGTTTTCTTCTATTCCCTGATTTATCTCTATTTTCTTGGAGTTCCCTTTGTATGTTTTTTGCTTTTATTTTGTTTTGTGTTGTGTAGTCTTTCTCTTTCATGTTAGAGACTGTTTTCCTTGTTTGTCTTTTCGTATTTAAAAGTGAGACACAAAAAAAGTCAATTGTAAAGAGTTATGTGTCCACTGGGGGCAGAGAGTGATGACATATTTACCAGAGGGTTCCTCTGTCCTTTTCGGAGGGGGACTCCCAAACGCAATAGGTAGAGGTCTTTTCTTTAGAACCATTCAGTTTGTCCAAAGAACACTCACGCTCAAACCTCACTGTCTCATTGATGGGGGTGGGAGTGGTAATACGGCTGACTGCCAAGGAAGGGGTTGATGGTCCCGAAATCTTATATAGAAATTTTAGCTGAATTCCTCCAGGCCTCTGATTTACTTGATGTCCACACTTTTGACACCTTTTGGTTCATTGTTTTTGAAAATTTAGTCTTCAATTTTCTGCAACATCAGAAGAGGCAGATGAGGGTGGGTTGGAACGGGAAGAGAGTAGTCACCTGACTTCAAACTACAGAGGTGGTGTAGGGGAACCAGGAAGTCCAAATGGTCTGTACAGACATCAGCTCACTGTCTGCTGCACTGACACCTCTGGAGTCCTGAGTCTCTCAAGACCCTGCTTAACTCGCTCTCTGTGTCATTCCTGCAGGCATTTGGGTCCTACTCACCCTGTGCCATTAGGTCCATTAACCCTGGCACTATTATCTCATCTCCTGTTCAATGTGTCATGTTATATATAGTGTATATAAAATATATTACTGTCATTTTAGTGGAGAGTATAAATCAAGTATGTGTGGTCAACCTGTCATTTTTATGCAGACGTCCCAGGATTTTAAAGATTCTATAAATTCAGATCTGTCAGGAACCCTACTGATCTGGAAAGCAGACCTTGTCATTTTACAAAAGAAGACAGGAAATCTCAGAGAAATGAGGTCCTTGCCACAGTGATCTGCAGTGATGGAGTTCTTCTGGGAGCAGCATGGAAACATGGTCCGGACTCCATGCTGTTGAGTCAGGCTGCCTAGTTTTGCATCTCAGCCCCATTCTCTACCAGCTCTGTGATCTTGGGACAGTTTCTTAAACTCTCTGTGGCTCGCTTTCCTCAATTGTAAAACGGGGATAATAATACTTACCTAACTCATCAGGCTCTGGTTGGCATTAATGCATTAATATTTGTAAAGCACTTAAAATAGTACTTTTATACTGTAGCCATCTATTCAATATTACTATTATTAGTTTGGATAAATCTAACTCAACTTTCAAAAACCCCAGGCATAGTGCTATTACAGTAGAAAGAGATCTTAATTTAAGAATCTGTAGAACTAATATTAGGGACAATTTATTCAAGTATATATGTTCTGTATGGTGAGATTAGCCTAACACTACTGCTGACAGAAAAACCATTATCCTTGAAAAAGTCTGCATTAATCCATCCCTTTGAAATATGTTTAAATTTATCCAATAAAAGAAACAAACTGAATTACATAACGGTTTTCAAATTAAAACATACTCATTAATCATCTAAAATGACTAACAATTCTAATTCTTACAAGAACACGACCTTTAAACATCAGAAAAAATCGTTTTTTTGCTGGTGCCAAATGCTCGAGTCAGCATTTTGCTTCAAAAGGCAAGGACACAGGGGCTTCTACACTGTTTCAGTAGGAGATGGGTGAACAAACAACCTGGCACACCCCAGCACCTTTCGGAATGTATGTATTCAGCATACACTGGTTGATCGGTTACTGGACAGAGGGCGCTCACTCACTGGGCTGCCCAGATAGATGGTGGCCTCTGAGACCCACCCTGAAGTTTAGTGGGGATGCCTGGGTCCTGGAGGCAGACCCCCGACCTCACATGTGGCTCCCATGCTGAGTTGGTGAGGCTGCGGAGGAAGTCCTGCCTACCCGATGACGGTGGGAGTGGAATCGGCCCCCCTCCACGGAGGGCCGTTTGGCCCTATCAGAACTCCAAATGTGTGCAGCTTCGGTTCCAATTCTACTTCGAGGAATTATCATTCAAACATTTGCACATGTAGTGGAAGATACAGGTTACAAGAATGTTCCCTGTGTTGTGGGGACTGGTTAAGATCCCAGGGAATATTGGGCAACCTTCTGTGTTGGTACAAAACAGCCTCAGGCTGGAGTGAACAGGCAAAGGCAGTGTGCCTCGTGCAGGATGCCGCGGGCGGGGGAACTGGGGAGGCGCTGGCTGTGAAGGTGCCATGTCTCTGGAAGGAGGTACAGTGAAAGGCTAATATCTGTGGTATCTGGTGAGAGAACTGGATGCCTGGGAAAGAGGCAGTCTTACTTTTCACTGTATGTTATTTTGTATCATTTGGTTTTTGTACCAAGTGCAACTATTATCTGCCTAGCAATTCTCAAAATGTGGGGCAAGGATTCCTGGGGATTTCCAAAACCCATTCAAGGAGTCCCAAGAGTCTTCCTTTTTCCAACTATGTATCTATGTGAGGCTGGTTTTTCTTCATAGATTTCAACCAAAGCAACACATCACAGCAGACACGATGCAGAAGCAGCTGTGGGGATTTAGCCACTTTTCTCCCTAAAATGTTTTCGTTTTGGAAAATATAATTGTTTTATGAAAGCATTATTTTTGATAATATGTATCATTTTTATTAGTTATTTTGAGTGAATTACTGAATTTTAAAAATTTGTCAGTTTTAATTTCTACTGCAGTAAATATTAGTCATCCACAAAAACAAAAAGTTCTTTGACGTCCGCAATTATACCTTAGAGGATAAAAGTTCCTGAGGAAAATCTTGAGAACTACTGATCTAGGGCAGACCAATTCTAATTAATTAATTAATTAATTATTAATATTATTTATTTATTTATTTTTGGCTGCACTGGGTCTTCATTGCTGCACACAGGCCTTCTCTAGCTGTGGCGAGCGGGGGCCACTCTTCGTTGCGGCGCACGGGCTCTAGGTGCACGGGCTTCAGTAGTTGTGGCCTGCAGGCTCTAGAGCGCAGGCTCAATAGTTGTGGTGCATGGGCTCAAGTTGCTCTGCGGCATGTGGGATCTTAGTTCTCCAACCAGGGCTCGAACCCGTGTCCCCTGCACTGGCAGGCGGATTCCTAACCACTGCACCACCAGGGAAGTCCCAATTCTAATTTATTTTAAACTCCTGTTTCCACCAATTAGTAGCTAATAACCCAGGGTAAATTAACTATTTTTCTGAGCCTCACTTTTCTCATCTATGAACATTAATATAATGATGCACACAAAGCATTTAGTGCAAAAGGTAAACTCAACACTATGGTTATTTAACACTGTGGTAGGCTCCGGCTACCCAGCTCCACCTTCAGTGACGTTAGGTCGGCAGCTTGAACTCGGCCACGAGAGAGTCTTTACACCAGGGAAATTGGAAATCAGCAAACACACGTCAGTGACTTTTTTTGGTTTTTTTCCCTAGTGGATTGTTAAGCATTTACCAGCACATTACTGCTACCTACAGGCCATGAATGTACAGGACAGATGTTTGCATCTCTTTAATCTTAAATCTGAAAGAGCAAAGCGATCTGATAACATAACAGGTTTTGTGTCTGAGTCCACAAATCTTTGGTTTGGGCAGAAACTAGTTTTTACTTAAATGCCTGCCCTTCATACAGTTAGCTGGGGCTCAATTCCCTATTTGCAGGGGAATTCCTTACATTTGCGATGCACCACCTTACGAGACCTCCACTAGACCAGTTCTCTCCCTGGAGGGATGTGCGGGTCTTGCCCCACGGCCATCTTGGGTGGGCTCTGCTTCATGCCACACAAACAGAAGTTCAAACCATGGGTTTGTGCCTAGGGGTGAGGCATCTTGTACCCAGTTCATACTTCCCTTTTTCTGGACTTTCTAGTCTCGTTACTATCTTCCTTTTCCCTCTGTGGGTTTTTTGGGGGGAGTGAGGTGGGGTTGGCGGTTTTTTCTTCTGTTTTCTGGCCTTCATTTTTTTTTTTTTAAATTGAAGCATAGTTGATTTACAATGTTACATTAGTTTCTGGTGTAGAGCAAAGTGACTCAGTTATATATATATATATATATACACACACGCATATATATATTCTTTTTCATATTCCTTTCCATTACAGTTTATTACAGCATACTGAATACAGCTCCCTGTGCTATACAGTACGACTTTATTGTTTATCTATTTTATATATAGTAGTGTATATCTGCTAATCCTAAACTCCTAATTTCTCCTTCCCCCCTTCCCCTTTGGTAACCATAAGTTTGTTTCGTATGTCTGCGAGTCTGTTTCTGTTTTGTAAGTAAGTTCATTTGTATCATATTTTAGATTCCACATACAAGTGATATCATATGATATTTCTCTTTCTGTGTCTGACTTACTTCACTTAGTATGATCACCTCTAGGTCCATCCATGTTGCTGCAAATTGGCCTTCATTTTTGATGTTTACTCTCTGCCAGGCACCCCCTGGCAGTTTCCCTGTCACTGAAAGGCATGTGCAAATTTTCACGTGATAATCTTCTATCCTTTTACCCCTTGCAGATCGGACCTGCTCAAGGCCACCGAAGACAAGGAGGGGGTGGATCCCCAAAGGGATGCATCTTCTGGGGCCCCTGGCCTCTGTCGCGTGCTTAACTCTGCCAGCTTTTCCTCCTGCAGCGCCCACCACCACCATGTGCCCCCACTCTACTCCGGTGCCTCCCCCTCCCTCCCTCTTCACTGCTGTGCAGACAGTGCTCCTTTTTCATCTTTAATTCCCATCTTGAGCATCCTTTTCTCTTTCTGATGCTTCCAGTCATGCCTGTTCCACAACGATGCTGCTGTAAAGGGGACCCTACAAAGGTCTTTACAAAGATAGTCATTTTGGAGCCTCCACAGGTTGGGTAAACTTGAAGTCAATTGAGCCTCCTCACCCTGGGCTTTCAGTTTTCAGTGGCTTTAGTTAAACAGAGGGCTGGGGAGGGATGATTCCTGGGAGAAGGGACAAAGAGCTCTGATCTTCTTCCACAAGCTCAAGGAGGGTGGTCTGGCAGTAGGGCCCACTGGGGTCCAACCACTAAACAAATTACCCCACGAGGGAGACAGAGGGTCAGTGGCCTGCCCCTCCCAGAGCTGTGCACTGAGCAGAAAGAACCATGGCTCCAGGTTTGAAGGGCCATGACCTGGTCCTCCGCAATGAGGCCTTGGGCCCTGGCAAAGGCTTCCTCCAGGCCCTGACCCTGAAGACTCCTCCTGGGTCTGGGCAGTGTCCAGATAGGCAGGGCCTCCCAGGCTGTCCCCCTTCTCTGGGGGATGGGTGTTGGCAGTCTCCAGCTCAAAAGGCTGACGTCTGAACTCCTGTTTCGGAACAATGAGATGAGAGGAAGGAGGACCGCGTGCCACATGCCACTGCCAGTCTACAGCAGCCCAGCAGCCATGGCTCCACACCCCACGGCTCCACGCTATATGGCGTGGCTAGGGCACTCCTGAGCGGGCAAGGTGGAGGTGAGGAGAGGGGGCTTTCACGAGACAGGTGGACTTCCAGCCAAACTGGGCACGTGAGGGATCGAGCATTATCATTTGGAAAGTTACAGGGAGGGGGGCTGACAGCCTGGCTGCGTTACTTTCTCTTATCTAATTTGCTTCCCTCTTGCTCCTGCCTTGCTATCCAAAGCCACCAGTCAGGCAGCCTTAGGCCTGCCTTGAAGGGTCTGCCCCTTCTATTGGGCCCTGCCTCAGAGACCTGGTACCCCACGGCCTGGGCTTTAATCTCTGACATCATGAGTGGCCAGGCCCACTGTTCCCTTCCCTTTGTCCAAGCAACAAGCAATGGCAGTGTCTCACAGCAAGCAACAAGCACCCCAGCATGTCAGACCTCCTTTGAATCATGGCTCCACCAGATGCCATGTTTTTTCTTTACCACATACCTGAGCCTCGGTTTCCCCACCTGTAAAATAGGAGCAATAATACTGCCTTCTCAGAATTATGGCAAGAATTAAATGTTATTTACTACGTGCCTGGTACTTGGTAGGCGTTCGGCTGATGGGAGCCATGTAGCTATCTGTTTCTTCAACCGAAGCCTCAATCAAACCCGCCAACATGTGTTGAATGTCTCCTATGTGCAAAAAAGCTGTCCAAGAAACCCCCTCCCCGCACACCCATGCTGAAAAGGGGAAGGAGAGAGTATCTCAAGCAAGTGCTCTAAAAACTCCTGTCCAGGGCCAGCCTGAATTAGCACTTATGGTCTTGCATGCCCAGTTCTAAAACTCTTTGATTCTGAAGAGTTATGTACTATCTAACATGCACTATTTTATTATATCACATAACCTGTATTACGTCTTTTCTCTCCAACTCGATTGTAAGCTTCTTAACAGCTGGACCCATGTCCAGTCCTTCTTTGTGGGTTTTCCACAGTGCCCAGCACTGAGCTGCATGCGTTAAGAGGCAGCTGATATGAAGACCTGTTGATTAAGTTTGGTGCCTTTGTCTGTGTGTAACCACAGGCGAGAGTATAGTTTGACATCTTTTATTCAGAGTGACGTTATCATGTATCTGCTTGAATAAATTCGTTTCCCCTTTTCATCCTGCCTCAGTGAACAAGAAATCTTCCTGCTCCTGAGAAATAAGTGAGAGGTGAAGGGACCAATGAGACAGTGATTTTGTATCCTATGGCTGGCCCAGAATCTGGGCAGGGGCAGGCAGTGTGCTGGTGTGAGTCTGAGACACTGATGGAGGTACTGGAGAATGGTTGGTGACTCCAGCAGGATTTGGAAACTTAAGCCTAGAGATGTTTACAAATAGAATCACTATCGGGAATGACTGGGAGGAGGTAGG
Organism: Balaenoptera borealis; assembly: GCF_965194805.1. Lineage (NCBI taxonomy): Eukaryota > Metazoa > Chordata > Mammalia > Artiodactyla > Balaenopteridae > Balaenoptera > Balaenoptera borealis. The sequence continues at coordinate 45,678,882 of NC_138869.1, read as the reverse complement.
CAGGAGCTGGGTAGAAAAAAGCAGAAGTGCCTATAACCAGAAATAGGTCAGAGATACCTCTCTTGGATAAAGAGCTCATATACAGAATAGATTATGAACTCCTACAAGTCAGTATGAAAATGACAAACAACCTAATTATTTTTAGATCAGCAAAAGATCTGATTAGCCACCTCCAAGAAAGTGATAACCAAATAACCAACACATACGCAAAAAGGTGATCAATATCATTAATCATTTGAGAAATGCAAATTAAAACCACAATGACAGAGCAGCACATACCCACCAGAGGAGCTAAAGCTAAAGTGTAAAAGAAAAATCTCTAACAACAGACAATACCAAGGGTTGATGAGAATGGGGATCAACTTGAGTTCTCACACATTGCTGGTGGAAGCATAAACTGGTACAACCACTTAGAAAACTGTTTAGTGGTATGTAAAGCTAAACATGCTTTCTCTATGACCCCAAAATTCTACCTCAAGGTATATACGCCAGAGAAAGAAGTGTTTGTGAACCCGTAAGATATGCACAAGAAATGTAGCTAGTAATTTTATTCATTAACAGTCTCAAACTGAAAATCCCAAATTTTTATCAACAATAAAATGGGTAAATTATAGTATCTTCATGTAATAAAGTACTATACAACAATATAAAAGAACAATCTACTACTACTACATACTGTACAACTCCATTTATACTGAGTTCAAGAACAGTCAAAACTAATCTATAGTGATAGAAACAAAATAACAATTACTCTATGAATACAGACTGGGAAGAAGCACTAAGGAATGGTCTAGGGTTCTGGCAATGTCCTGACTGGTGGTTACACGGGTGTATATACATGCAAAAACTTAAGATTACTGTACTTTAGGCATTTTAACATATGCATGCTACATTTCAATTTTAAAATCTTAAAAATTTTTTTATTTTGAGATAAATTGCCCAAGAATGTGATTGGATTGTATTCTAAGCACATGTTTTAGTTTTATAAGAAACTGCCATACTCTTTTCCAGAGTGGCTGTATAATTTTATATCCCCAACATCAATGTAGGAGTGATCCAGTTTCTCCCTATCCTCTCCAGCATTTGGTTTTGTCACTACTTTTTATTTCAGCCATTTTGAAAGGTGTGTAGTAACATCTCATGGTAGTTTTAATTTGCATTTTCCTAACGGCTAATGATATTAAACATGTCTTCATGTGTTTAGTTGCTATCTGTATGTCTTCTTCAGTGAAATATCCGTTCGTGTCTTTGCCCATTTTTTCTTTTTTTGTTTTTAAACCATCTGAAGATTTCTTTATTTGAGATAAGTCCTTTTTAAAATTTCTACCTTGTTGGAAAAAAATCTTTGCCCATTTTCTAATCAGATTGGTTCTTTGTTTTTGAATTTTGAGAGTGCTTTATACTTTAGATACAAATATTTTATTGGATATGTTCTTTACAAATATTTTCTCTGAGACTCTGGCTTATATTTTCACCTGCTTAATAGGGTCTTTCACAGAGTTTTTTTTTTTTTTTTAATTTATATTTTTTATTTTTGGCTGTGTTGGGTCTTCGTTTCTGTGCGAGGGCTTTTTCCAGTTGTGGCGAGTGGGGGCCACTCTTCATCGCGGTGCGCGGGCCTCTCACCTTCGCGGCCTCTCCCGTTGCGGAGCACAGGCTCCAGACGCGCAGGCTCAGTAGTTGTGGCTCACGGGCCCAGTTGCTCCGCGGCATGTGGGATCTTCCCAGACCAGGGCTCGAACCCATGTTCCCTGCATTGGCAGGCAGATTCTCAACCACTGCGCCACCAGGGAAGCCCCAGAGAGGAGTTTTTAATTTTGATGAAGCCAAATTTATCAATCCTTCTTTTTATGGATAGCACTTTTGGCATCAAGTCTAAGAACTCTTCGCCAACTTTTAGATCCCAAAGATTTCTCCTTTGTTATCTTCTAAAGTTTTATAGTTTTACATTTTACGATAAAGTCTGTAATAAACTTTGAGTTAATTTTTGTATCAGATGTGGTTTTTTAAGTTTTATTTTTCATTGAAGTATAGTTGATATTTATTAAATTTTTTTTTATTTAAGTATAGTTGATAAAATGTGAAGTTTAGGTTGAGGTTTTTTTTATTTTTTTTCTGTCTGTGGACATCTAATTGCTCCAGCACTATTTGTGGAAAAGGCTATTGTTCTTCTGTTGAATGGCACTGCGCCTTTGCCAGAAAGCAGTTGGATATATTCTTGAGTCTAGTTCTGTAATTCTCTATTTTGTTCCATTAATCTATGTGTCTATCCCTCTGCCAAAACCATACTGTCTAGATTACTCTAGCTATATAATAAGTCCTGAAATCAGATAAAATGATTCCTCCTACTTTTTCTTCAAAAATGTTTTAGCTACGCCAAGTCCTGTGACTTTCTATATAAAGTTAAGAATAATAAGCTTATCTGTATCTACAAAAAACCTTGATGGGATCTTGATATAAATTGCCTTAACAGATCAATTTGGGGAAAAACGGACATCTTTACTATATGTTGAGTCTTCCAACCCATGAACACAGTACATTTATTTAGGTCTTCTTTGATTTTTCATTTTGTAGTTTTCAGCATGTAACTCCTGTCCATGTTTTGTTAGATTTATACCTATGTATAATCTGAAAGCTTTTGGGAGCAATTGTAAATGGTATTTTGTTTTTAATTTTGGTTTCCAAGTGTTCACTGATACATAAAAATGTGACTGACTTTGTTTGTTGGTTTTTTCCTGCAACCTAGCTGAACTTAGTTCTAACAGTTTTTGGGTGGATCCCTTGGGATCTTCTCTGTAGACAACAATGTCATCCTCAAATAGGGAGTTTATTTCCTCCTTTCCAATCTGTATGTCTTTTATTTTGTTTTCTTCCTCACTGCACTAGCTAGGACTTATGGTTGGATAGGAGTGGTTGAACGGAAATCTTTGCTTTGTTCATGATCTTCGAGGAAAGCATTCATCTTTCATTGTTAAGTATGATGCCATCTCTAGGCTCCTTGTAGATGCTGTTTATCAAGTTATCAGTTTGCTGAGTGTTTTTTATCATGAGTGGGTGAAATATTTTGTCAAATGTCTTATCTGTGTTAATAATCAACAAATTGGTCTATTTATTTTAAATTGTTGCATTTATGAGCATAAAGTTGTTCGCAGTATTTTCTTATCTCTTTTAATGGCTGCAGAATCCGTAGAGATATCCCATTTCATTCCTGACATTGCTGATTTGTGTCACCTCTCTCTCTCTCTCAGGTCTTGCTAGAGGTTTATCATTCACTGTTAATGACTTTTTGAAGAACCAGCTTTCTGTTTCATTACTTTGGTCTGTTGTTTCTGTTTTAAATTTTATTAATCTGTGCTCTTATTTTTGTTTTTCCTTCTTTCTGCTTCATTTGGGTTTATTTTGCCCTTTCTCTAGTTTCCAGAGGAAGAAACTTAGACTACTGATTTGAGTATGTTCTTCTTTTCTAATGCAAGCATTCAATGTGGCAATATTTTCCTCTCAGAACTGCCTTAGCTGCACCCCACATATCTTGATATGCTGTATTTTTGTTTTCACTTAGTTCAAAGTTTTTAATTTCCTTTGAGACTTCCTCTTTGACCCATGGATTATTCAGAAGTGTTTTAAATTTTTCACATGTTTAGAAGTGTTTGTTATCTTTCTGTTTTTAACACTGCATTTTGGTCTGAGAACATATTCTGTAGAATTTAAAATTTAAAAACTTTCTGAGGTCCTGGATATAGTTTTAACTTGATGAATGTTCCATGAACACTTGAAAACATTTGCTAGTCGTCAAGGCACTGGAATCCTAAATAAATTCCCCTCCCGGCCAAAATACCTACTACAGAAGCCTTTTTCACGACCAAATCCTAACTGAGATAGAAGGTTACACCCCACACTACACGGCAACCCATCCTGTAATCCTGCTGAACTTTCTGTCTTCTTTTCCTAAATCCTTTCTCATCTGCTGCCCCCTTGCTGGGTGTCTTCCTTTCTCCCTTCTGGCCCCACGCGGCCATTCCAGTCTCCCTGGTGCCAGCCTCATCTTTCTTCCCAGATCTCACGTCACACCCACTTCCCATCCCACTCTCTCCATCTCCTTTCTTACCTAAAGAATTGTTTTCTTCTCTCTCAAATTAAAACATGTGGCTCTTCTCTGCACCTCTGCCATCAGCTCATTAAGAATCTTCTTTGTGATTCACCCTCCTTAGAATGCAGGGGGGGATGGTAAACAGCGAATAACTTTCTTGCTCTCCTAGGGCTAAGTGTGCCCCCACCCTTGTATCTGTGGTGCAGGTGTCTTGTTGGCCATTGGCCCAGAGGTCTAAGTTGTGGGAAGCTTATTCACTGGTCCTTCTAGAATCTCTGAATGATAGGTTCTTGATATTCTTGATGCCCTGGGTTATGTTGAAATCTGCCGCTGATAATTCACAGCTCTCATCAAAGTGGGAAAATCCTGTAATTGATTTGTTCTGCCTCATGCTAACCGCAGAAGCTTAGGAGTCAAGAAAGACCTGGGCACAAATTTATCCTTTGCCATTCAGTTGGTAGCCATTTGGCAACCACGGTGGGTCACATAATCTACCATGACTTTAATCCTCATCTGGAAATTGCACACCTATAGAATCGTAAGGATAAATGTGATAAAGCACTTGGTATGAAACTCATCAAAAGATGATAGTTATGCTTACTGTGTGTTATTTGGTTGTTATGTTGTTGCTGTTACCGATGATAATGGCATTATATGTCAGTATCTCTTTTATCTTCCTCTTTTGAGCTTTTCCTTTTCTGGTCAGATAACTACATGCATACGGTGAGCATTAGTAATTTCTGGACACACAGACAGACTATACTCTAGCCTCTCTTGCACTTAGGTGTGGCCATATGACTGAGTTCTAGCCGATGGAATGTGGACAGAAATGATGTGAGCGATTTCTCCACCAGCTCGCTCATAAGACCCTTCCAGGAGCATTCCTTCATACTCTTCCCCTTCCTCTCAGGTGATGCAGCTGTATACGTCTGGGTCTTAAACGCCAAGTTTAATGATAGCAGACACAGTACGTAGGTGCCTAGGTCCCTGAATGAATGATTGGAGACAGACTGCCACAAATTAATAACCCTGATTAGCTATAGGTGATCAAGAAACACTTCTACATGTTAAAGCTCACTGTACATTTTAGAGTTTGTGTGTTAGCAGCTAGCATTTTCTAAACTAACATAAAAATTGGTACCTTGAAGTGGTGCCATACAAAAATCTAAAACATATAGCACTGGCTTAATGTTCACGCAATGGGCTGCAAAGAAACTGATCTTAACTAGAAAGATGTGGTTGCCTGGAGTTGGGGGGTGGAGGGAGGGATGGATTTCAAAGGGGCACAGGGAGTCTCTTGGAGGGGATGGAAACGTTCGTATCTTGACTATGGGAGTTGTATCCCAGATATATACGACTGTCAAAATTCATCAAATTGTAGACATTAAATGGATATAATTTATTGTCCAAAAATTATATCTCAATAAGTTGTTGGAAAAAACCCAACTCCCATCTATGTTAAACGACCTATCTTATAGGCATCAGGTTCCCAGACCCTGAGGTGAGGATTCATGTGTGAGTGATTTACTCAGTGAGTGCTCCCAGAAGACACCAGCAAGGGAGTGAGAGAGCAGGACAAGGAGGGAGGAAGCAGCAGGACTGTGGTCTCAGGCAGAGTTCCCCCCAGTGGCCTCCACCTGATCCTGAGGGGGGCTCTGGGGCATGAGCCTCACAGTGTGTCCTGTTTCAAGACAAGGCAGTAGGAGAGATTCCTCCCGGAGCCGGAGGACAATCCTCCACAGTGAGTCACAGGTGCAGTGGCTGGAAACAAAAGAGCACAGAAGCTGGGGAAGGAGAGCCAGAAATGGGAAAGGGATTCAAGGGGATCCAGCAGAGCACCGCCAATATCCATTACACCCTCTTAGAAGAACTCGTTCCTTATTATGATGAAGTATAATATGCCTGCTTTCTTCAGATTGTTTTCTAAACGCCGAATTACTAAAGCAAAGGTGTCCTGACATGCAAATCATCTGCAGAATGTTGGGCACGGACCACTGGAGTGGGATGAAGGGCCAGCACCAACTGACTCACGGCAGCAGCCCACCCGCTTGGGCCACATCCACAGACCCCTGCGGGGAGAGCAGGCACAGTGGTTGGGGGAGGGGCTGGAAGCAGACAAATGTGGGTTCCAGGACGAGCCCCACCATTTTCTGGTTGTGTGGTCCTGCAGCTGTTGCTTAACCCACTCGCCTCACTTCCTCCTCTGAGAAATGGAAAAAACAAACTTATTTACCTCACAGGGTCACCGAAAGGTTTAAAGAGACAAAACATGTAAAGCCCTTAGCAGATCCCTGGTGTGACATGGGACACAAGTGCTCAGGAAAAACTGCTCATATCCCTGAACAATCATTTCTCTCCTCCCCCCACAACTTCCCCACCGTTCACGGCAGCCCCTACCCCGCCACTCCTGGTCACCGTCTGCGTCCGCTGATGCCGTCTGGAGCTCAGGACTGACACACCTTCCCTCCAACCCTCATGCTAGCTCTTTTAGCTTTTCCAGAGCAGAGGCTCTGGCACATTTTAGGATTCATTCAGAATTTGTACGGGTCAAAACAGAGGCTTGACGCATTTAGAAAGTATCCAGATTAATCTTGCGGGTGGGATGCAAAACAACACCCCATAGGAAAACTAACCATCCAGTTCTCTCCACCCCAAGTTACACTTCTAGGTGTCCTTCTAGCCACTGGGGTTTATAGAAACCTCCAAAACGCCATATTACTTAGTTGTGAACAAAGCAGAAATTAAATTTTCTCATTTGGTGGAAACATTTCTGGCTGACATTTGGGAAAAGGGAAGAGATTAGCTTAAAGATCTAGTATCTCCCCATCCCTCATATCTCCGGTTTCTCTTGTCTGTTTACCTATCCTTTCTCTCTCTCTCCTCTCTTACATTTCCAAGGGCCCGTCTCATAGTTTGAGAAACCAAGGAAGAAAGGACATCACTTATTCTACTTGACAGATATTATGCAGGTTTTCCCTGTTCATGCAGAGGTACTTAACCATACCTCGGGGAGAAAACTGTATTTTCTACATCACTTCTAAATCATTGTTCACTTTTCTCTTCATTATTATATTTATTTGCTAATTTTGATACTAGATTTTTCCTTCAATATTGACATAACAGAATGAAACAGAGCAAAATAAAACATACAGAATAGTGAGAGCAACAACAGCCACAACCCAGTTTCTCACGGGAATGGCCTCAAGGGACCTGGGCTCTGTTTTGAAGCTAGTTTGAATATGCAGGTTGGGTTAGTCCAGATCTCTGAAAAGCAGACACCCAGCAGGTTTTATACCTTTATCAGAGGAGGCACCTGTGCGGGAAAATGGGCGGGTGCTGTCAGGCCCCAAGTGAAGCAGGGAGCAAGGGAAGGGTGGCAGAAGACTCCCAGCCTGTTGTGTAGACTAAGGGGAGTCTGGCATGTCCACTGGGGAGCCCTCGAGCTAAAGCCAGCCATCAGAGGAGGCCATGTCTCCCAGGAGTGGGCATGCTCGGTTTCCTTGTGGGCTGGGTCAGGGGTGGTGCAGGCCACAGGAAGCGTGGCCTTGGGGCAAACAGAGCATTGGTTTCAGAGCCCAGCAGCGGGGCTTGGTCAGTCACACACCCTGCAGTTGGAGATGTGCCAGGTGCATGCTCACGGCCGCCCGGTGGGTGGTTCACTGCATCCTTGGTTTAATTCTAGATGGCAGTTGGAGGCCAATACTGAGTCTGGACTCTGCTCTTCTGTTCAAATCTTGAGACGCCCACTACCTCCCCAAATAACACAGCTTCCATGTGGTCACTCCAATTTGTCTTGCAGAAGAGTCTATGATGGGGGAGAGTCCTTTTTGTACAGGTCTGCTTCTGTTGATTTTGGGGCTTTACAGAAGGGCAGCGTGCTGTCGATGGAGGGAACTCAGAAATACACTTGACCAAGTGCCAGAGGCAGGCGCCGCTGGCTGCATGAATCCTTCCCGTAACTCCACTGGGAACATGTTAGTAAGAGGAGGTAAATGGCTGGAGCCCACCTTCCTGCCCCAGGATCCTGCACCCAAGAGCTGGTGTCGAAGATGGGGGCAATTAAAGGAAGCCGCATACTTCTCCCTGCTGCTCTGGCAATCACTTCCTTTCACACGCTCAAGGCCATGGTTGACCTGAACCTTCCCCAAGAAATGTCTGGCCCCTTCATAGCTTCTGAACACCTTTTGCTTGCTTGTTTGTTTTCCCCTCAGATGCTCCCATATTCCTAAGCTGTCTTCTGTTTGGTTTGTTGTTGTTGTTGTTGTCGTTTTGGTGGGTTTTCCTCCAAAATGTTTCTTATGTGCACTGAGAATCTGAAAGATCAGAGGTATCAGTGTTTGGTGTCAGGTTTTCCTGTGTACCTTGGGAACCTGTGAGTTGAATGCCTTGAGAAGCCTGAAAGAAGCACCAAAAACCTCCTGCCCATCCTGGGAAGAGCCAGACAGAACAAGCCACTCTGGACCTTGGGGAAACCACTTTGGGTTCTGCCTTTACATTTTGACATCCTCATCTTCAGCTGAAGGCACCAGTCCTTCAGATGGTGGTACAGTGCAGGAAAAATGACCACCAGTGAACAGTCTAAACTCTGGGGTGGAGCCCAACTCTGCCTTTCAGCCTCTCTGTGGTGTTTGCCAAGTCCCTTGTTGAATCTCAGTTTCCTCATCTACAACATGGGGTATCAACAGCATCCCTATCAACCTCGTGCGGCTGCTATGGAGACCCTTGTCAAAATGAGAGGATAGGCCAGAAAGGCAGTTGGCAACTGTACTGTGCTGTGCCCATGTGATGACCAGTCATCAGACAAGCACCCCACAGAGTTCTCCTACCCAACCTTAGTCTTGAGGGATGATAATAGGTGTTATTTGAAAAAAAAATGTTTTTTCTACCTTAAAAAACATTTGAGGAATGCAAGGTTAACCATGTTTAAACCTGTTCCTCACTGTGGATTTCTCAGAGACTTTAATGTCCTATGAATCTCCAGGAGTGTTTCCACACAGTGTCTGAGAGGATATGCTTTCTGTGCAAACCTGTGGGCTCCCACACCACACGCTCAGTTGGAAACGCCGTATTCGATAACATGATGGTCCATGAGTGGAGGACGTAGGTGTCAGACTTGGTGCCATCCCCCATGCTGATGCTTGGATCATAAGAAACTTGGAAGACAGATGAGTTCATTTAACCAATGGAGAGTTGATATGGGGCTACAACCTGGCAGACCGAACGCTCTTGATACCAAAAAAAAAAAAAAAAAAGCCCAGGAGAAATCCCTGACATGTGTGACGAATCTGACCAAGATCTCCCAGGGTCACCAGGGCCCTTCCAGAGTCCACACAGGCTCCTGAGATATCCTGATATCCTGATATATCCTGATATTGTTAGAAATATCACATTTCTAACAATAATCCTATGTGATCGTGATTCTTGGAGAATTGGCCCATGGGAAAGGCCAACCCTATAATAACAGAAAGCAACGGAAGACTTCTTGTTTTCTTTCTCTTATTCAGAGCAGAGGCTTGCAGTTCTCCTAACTCTTCTCTGACGGGGGTTCTACTGACCACCTGAGGTTGAATGCTGGCTGTCAAGCTCCCTCAAACTGGGCCCCCAGTATGCCCGTGAGCCCTCCCAGCAGAGTCTTTGTCAAGCATCTGCTGTGTATGCAGGACTGTGCCATTTGAAGCATATGGCTCAGTCCTGCATACACAGCAGATGCCTGATAAACACTTGGTGAATTTCATTGTCTTGCCCACTTAGCCAGTGTATCACAGCTCACACCACCTGTGGTCAGACCTCTCCCCACAAATACTGGGTGAAAACTGGTCTGTGCCCAGGACCATCCTAGGTCTTGTGGACACATCAGCACATAGAGCAGGCACACGGCTCTGCCCTTTGAGGCTTCTGTAACAGTGGCGTTCTACCCACCCCTTACAGCTGCTTAGCCACGGATAGTCCACAAAGACTTTTTACGTATTTATCTTAGTTGGTTCTATGGCAACCCTATGATGTAGTGATTATTATTCCCAGTTGACAGATGAGAAAGCTGAGGTCCAGCAAGATTAAATGATTAACCCAAGGTCATGCAGCTGTGGGCGCCCCAACTGAAACTCAAGCTCAAGTCTTCTTGGGTTGTGTAAACCCATACTACAACTCGCCTCATCAAAGTCTCCCATTGAGCTCTGCAGAATAATTAGGTTATCCCCTAGCCATCAGTCTTTCTTTACAAGGAAATCCCGATTTCATTTTTTATCCTGTCTCCTCAAAGGTCAAAGCCATGCTTATTCAAGAATTATCCCCCCTTCCAAAACAATGAGCAATTTCAAGGGAAGGCAGAACCCCTAAAATAGCTGCTAAACATCAACGGCGTTCATCTCAAGGATTACTCAACTGAGTGCTTAGTGTGTGATCTCAATCATAGAAAAGAAGAACTGCTCTTAAGCTCGATTATCTTTTGAAAAATTTGCAAAACCATAGAAGCTAAGCCCGTTTGAAACAGGAAGCTGTGTTCCTTCCTACCTTACTAATGTCTCTGGTGGTATCAGATGGTATCTCCGTTTCATGAGTAGCAAGACCTAAGCTATCACTGGACGCATAAAGGACTTTGCTAAATTGGCAGGTACCACTGTCTTCTTTTTGTTCTCATCTGGGCGAGAACTTATTAAATGCAACAAAAGTTGTTTATTCAGGAGAGGTTTCCAGGTAGATCGTCAGGTTCCTAGGAAAAAGGAGATGGAGCAAGGGGTCTAGCCAGGCGGAAGCAATTCCTCCCAGGAGTGCTCTTGGATGGAGGAGGTAGAGAGGGAGGCCTGCTGCAAGGCAGTAGGTAGTGTGGGGCCAAAGTGGGAGAGCAGATTGTGAAATATGTCCATTTTCTTCTTGCTTTCTCCCTTTCTGCCTTTCTCTCACCCGTACCATGATGTGTTTGCCTCTTCCACTCATCCAAACTTGGCCTTTTATCCTCTTCGGTCAACATGCCCAAGACTGTGACCGTGCTGCCTTCCCTGGGCTTTCATAAATTCTCAACTATTGAGAGGATGACCACTCCAAAAGGGTTATACTTATTAGCTTTGTGTTATTGATACTGATTTGTAAGAAACATTCAGTGAAAGTATAATTGACATATGTGTGTACATACTTTTATGTATTACATCTGTATATATACGTATATATTTCAATTTTTCATTGAAAATCCACTCTAAGTCAGGCTATTAGATGGATCAGTTGTTCGGCTGATTTGGTGTCTTTTTATCTGGATCTACAAAGTTGACTGTTTGCTTTTCCTGGATCTATATTAGAGGGTAAGAAGAGAAAGTCTTCCTTATTTTCTGGGAAATCTTCAATTGGTTGGGGATGAAAGTTAACTGTTGTGTGACAAGTGTTTCGAGGGGAGGCGGTGGGATTATGCGGTCTTTGGTACATGGAAGTGATAGGAGTTGGAGTGTATCTGAAGCTCTTTTCTGAAAATGGTGATGATTACCATGAACTATGCAGGCAGAGTTATTTCTCCTAGGGGAATAACTGCATGACTTAATAAGAAAAAAGCAGATATACCCAGCAGAATAAAATGTGTAAAGGGCACAAACAGATAATTGGCAGAAAAGGAAATACAAATGATTAATAATTACAGCTAAAAAAAAAACCCCTCAGTAATTAAATAAGTGTTAGTTACATAAATAATGACATCCTTGTTGCCTGTAAAATTGGCTGAGGAATTTTTTTCTCTTAGATCTCCGTATTGATGGATGCTTGCTGAGACTGGCACCATCACCTACTAGTATATATATTGTTACACACCTTCTGGAAGCAATTTGGCAAAATGCATCAAGAGTCTTAGAAATATGACTAGCGGTAGAAACTGTGCTTTGGGAAATCTACTTTAAGGAAATAATAAAAATACAGATAAAGATGTTTACTGCAGCATTATTTGTAAAGGTGCAAATTGGAAACAACTTAATCACACAACAGTAAGACAGTGATTAAATAACCATAAATATACAATATGTTGAAGTTGTTACAAATTATATTTTCAAATAATTTTTAACCACATGGAACTAGGTGCAGTGTATAAAATTTTAAGTATCAGAATACAAAAGGGCATACAAGTGTGGTATCAACTTTAACAAACATAGGGCCTAGAAAAGAAGCAGTGGTTCTCTCTCCAAGGCACAGGTGGAGGTGGAAATACCAGGGGCCAGGAAGCTGACGCTCCAGTATGCGGAACATCCCAACCATATTATTTTGACTGCATAGGCATAATTTCCCCATAAAACATTTCTTCATGATCATCTCTTTCAACTAAGTAACATACCAGCCTGTATACAAACACTAAAAATCAGCCACATTGGAAACACCTGCTACTGGAATATAAAGTGTAAATCGAATCCTTGAACAAGGAAGTTGGTAAAAATATCCAAAGTCACTTGGCAGGTGGATGAAACCAAGTCACTTAACTGACCACACTCCGAGAATAGCGTGTAAACTTTGCTCTAGTAACTAATAATGAGTGGCAGCTGTGCAAGCCCATGTGCTGCTCTAAAATATAAAGGCTGGGAGATGTCTGCATCTGGGAAGAAGACTGCATTTATTCATGATTTCAACCTTGAGAGGTTCTTGTGTATTTCTAGGGAGGGAGCTTACTGGCTCGCAAGACAGCCCATTCTGTTCCTGTACGACTTGGTTCTCAGCAAGTTCTTCCCCGTATGTGACTGAATGTAGTTTCTTCCAATACCATCAAATTCCTGCTCTCTGGAGAGTCTACTCCCTCCTCTACAGGAAAAGCTATCCCATTACAGGCTTTCCCTTCTCAAAGGAATCCAAAACATCACCTAATCCAGTTCTTTAATAAAAAAAGATTAGAAAACTTTGGTCCAGATCAAAGATGTATAAATATTGGGATAAAAAAAAAAAGAAACTAAATCTGAAGACTTTTTTCATACAAAACATTCAAGTTCTGCCAACTACAGCTGATGTTTCTGGACCTTTATCAGCCTAGCCTGTCCTGTGCTCCAGGTTGATACTAACCCTCTTAAAATGTGGTACCTGGGACAGAAGCTAATATTTCAAATGTATAGTCTGAAAAGTGAAAAGCAAGGTAAAATTATTCTGCTCCATCCTTGTATTCATTTAAGAAGCATTTATTAAGCAGCTATTACTTGTCAGGCATTATACGGGGCACTAGTCCTGCACTGTCCAATATGGTGGCTACTTGCCACGTGTGGCTATTCCAATTAAACTTAATTAAATTTAAATAACATGAAAAGCTCAGTTCTTCAGCAGCACTAGCCACATTCCAAGTGCTCAACAGCCATGTGGCGTGTAGGTGCTTTACTGAACAGCACAGATACAGAACATTCCATCACTGCAGAAAAGTTCTATTGGATAGTGCTGTACCAGATCATTGTTTTTTCTGACTATCCCAGGTTCGCTGTGGAAAGAAGTGCAAGGGGAGGGGGACTGGTTTAAAACTGTGTAGGTGGGAAGCAATTTGAGGAGCTAGATGGACAGGTAATTGGATGAATAAATGAAGGGCTAGCTGGGTAGAGAGGAACATGGAGAATCAGATTGGTAGATTTCCTTTGTTCTGGATGATCTATTAACATAGACGAAGGCTGAATTAGCTCTTGGGGTTGGCTTCTAAAGAGCCTGCAACTGAGGATACTCTTAGTTCAACCCCTAAATTTCCTCTTTTCTTCTCACTTAAGTTTAAGGAGGTTGGAGGGATGTAACTCAGAGACAGTAAACAGATTCAAAAAATTTAGGAGGGTGCAGTGTATCATCTATCTATCTATCTATCTATCTACCTACCTATTCCTGTCATCTTTGTGAAAGATAATCTAACCTCGATGATTCTTCATTGGAATGTCAGTCAGTAAATGGATTAATATAATCTTGGGTTCCCATTAGGTTATTTAATTTGCTTGAGATCCAAAACCATTTGTAGAAATTCAAAATCCTCATTTACTGTAACTAAAGATTTTAATGAAGGCTGAAATGTCTTGTTAAAACATTACTGGATACCAATCACTGTGTTTTCTATAACCTCACTCCCTCACCTCCCTCAAGACTTTTCTCAGATGTCATCTCACGAGCTCCTTGTTGACCCCCTCCAATTTAAACTGCACCTCTCCAACCCCATCCTACTGCCTTTCTTCATCTCCTACTTTATCTTTCTCTGTAGCACTCATGACCATCTGAGACACTGTAGTTTTTAGTTATATATTATTCCCCAACTAGAATATAAGCTTCATGAGGTCAGAGAGTTTTGTCTATTCTGTTCACTGATATGCCTCTGTCCCTGGAACAGTGCCTGGCATATCATAGGTGCTAATAAGTATTTGCTGAATGAATGACTGGAGAACCCCATGAGGCAGTAACTCTTCTTATCACCAGGTTACACATAAAGATTCTGAAGCACAGAGAGGTTAACCTACTTGCTCTAGGTCACACAGTCATTTCTTCAGACTCAGGAATTGAATAATTATCCTAGACTGAGGACGACCAAGGATATATAACCAAGAAAATCTTACAACTATGATTCCTTGGCACCAAATACCCATGAAACCAAAAGTATCTAGGGCCTTAGGCATGGAACCTGATCTTAACAGCAGGTGGTCCTGCAGGAGTGATCACCACCGGGAGTCACCTGTAGGCAGGGCTCTTCCAGATGGACAGGCATTTTCAGGATGGTAAGCACTGACTTCACACCTGCTCTCTTCTCTATATTCTTTAGACGATTTATCAAGTTCACCTGAGAGGCGGATCCCCTCAAAGAGACTAAGCACTTACACACACACACACACACACACACACACACCACCAATTAGTGATGTTACTAAACTGGGATATCATTCAGCATGTGGCCTTCTATCAGACATGCCTGGTTTTAACCAAACTCCCGCTACTGTCAAGGATCAGCACTCTTCATCATAGGCATGACAGTTTTCCACTTTAGCAAAGTTTTAGAATAAAACGGATTTCAAATTAATAGTATCTTTTTTGTATTTTGGGGACTTTGAAAGGTTGGGGGGTAGGATGTCCAATGATAATCAGGAACCAGACAAATGTACTAACACCACTATTCTTTAACATCACTGTGGAAGTTCCAGCCAAAGCAATAAGGTGAGAGAAACAAATAAGAAATACCAGAAAGGAGGATATAATCTTCACTGTGTCACAGATAATATGATTATCTATCTAGGAGTCCTAAAGGAATTTATTTTTAAAAATCAGTAAGGTAATCAGTTTAAAACATGTAAAATAATTTTTTTTATACTACCAACGATTGGTTAGAAAATTTGTTAGGGAAAAATATATCATTCACAGTAACCTCAGAAATATAAAGGCAGATAAAAATTTAAAAAGAAATGTGCAAGACCAATAACTTAAAGCCCTATGGCAAGCAGACATAGCATGTTCCCAGATATAAACGATTGATATGTAAACTTGTCAATTCTTCCTAAACTTATTTACAAATGTAACAAAATTCCACTCAAAATTATGTTTTTGTAAGTAACTGACCAAGTGATACAAAAGTTTATCTAATAGGACAAATGGCTCTAACAGATAAGACATATTGCGAAATGAAAAATGAAAGGCAGTTGTATAATCGGATAATCTATATAAATAATCTAATAAATCTACAGTAATTAAAAGAGTGTTTCTGGCACAGAAATCAATGGAATGTAAAGTACACAAGCAGAATCAGGAACCTGAGGGAACATATGGCAAAGGTGATGTTTCCAGCCCAAGGAGGAGACAGAGGGTAGTTACTCAACATATGGTGTCTTTAAATTGGTCAACCATTCAGAGAGAAATAAAAGAGAAATGCACTTCACGCCATATATCAAACCAAACTAAAAGATATTAGTGATCTGCATGTATAAAAATGGAACCATAAAAATACTAGAATATATATAAACATTTATGTAATCTTGGGGTGTGGAGGCCCTTACTAAATGGAACCCTAAGGCAATAACAGTGTGGTCTTTGGAGACACAGAGTCCCAGCCCTGCCGTGCATCAACGGAATAGTGACTGAGCCTTGCCAAGCCTCTGTTTGCTCATCTATAAAATGGGGATATAAAAACCTACCTTGCAAAGCTGTGAAGACAAACAAGCCTGTATAAAGTGCTGGCCTAAGAAAGGCACAGTTATTACTCACTCTTGTCTCACACTAGTTATGTGTAAAGAACATAAACTTCCTGAACTCAGAGGCCATTTTCTTCTCAGTATTTTTTCCTTCCCAGGTGGTTGCTGACAATAAGGGGGAAAAAAATACATCATACAAAGAAAGCTTCTGATGATATCATGCATTATTTGATCCATGCTGAGAAATAAATATTTCCTTCAGTCAGAGGCACTGTGCTGGCTGGGGCTCAGGACCAAGGAGCTGGAGGCCCAGTGCACTGGTTTGATTTGCGGTGTCTTTAGAGTTTAATAAGATTCTTTGAGTGGATTCTCATTAGGAGGGGCTCTGGCTTGCATTTGGGGAGGGTCCAGAGATATGGTCTCCACGTCTTCAAAGACAGGAAGGTTTGAATTACTGTAAACCCTGGGGGGTGGCCTTCTGATGTGCACTCTGGACAGTTAAGCACAGTGTCCAGCTATACAGGCTGAAAGGCTGGCCCAGCAAGAGAAGAGCAGGGGCCCTGTGAACATCCTCCAAATTAAGAATTTGCCAAAAGCGCTAAGAATCGTGGAGTGGGAAGAAGAGAAAAGGTGGGCATGAGAGTATCACACACTGAATAATTTGGAGGCATCCTGGGAGCTGGTGTCCTCACGGCCCACCTGTCCACACGAAGGTGCCCGCCGTGGTCATCTGAAAGGCCTTCTCACTCTTCCCGTGGAGGCCTGCTGAGCCCCAGCCAAAGCAGGTCTCAAGACCCTAAAAGACGCCTCCCCTACCCCAGTCTGGGGGTTGTATGTCAGCTCCACCCAAGATCAAAGGGGAGAACCTGGCTACTAAGATCTCCAAATTTCAAAACAAAATTCAAATGCTTTACCTAGTGTGTCCTCTTCTTCAAGTTTCTTAGACCTCAGTTTGTGGTTTCAAGTTCTGATGAGGAAACCCTTCATCTTTTAATTTGTTTTCAACCCAATTACCTTTAGAAAATGTGTCTGCCAAATCTTCCAGCAGTCCCTGCCTAAAAACACTAGCTTTCAATGACAGTTTAACTGATAAGGGAATATAGAAAAATTTTAAATTTTACAGCTTTAAAAATGATAATCCACCTACCCCCCACAGCTATTTTGATTATTTGCCTGTTGCCTTTTATATGTACATATAATTTCATGCTGTTGCAATCTTCATTTACACACTTTACATTCTCTTCATTTTTATAAACATTTGTCTGTGATTCTATCTGGTATCCAAAACTAGTTTTAATGACTACATAATAATCTATTGTGTAAATGGACTACAATTTATTCAAAATATCCTTCATGTGTCAAACATTTAGATTGTTCCCATTTCTTGTTTTTCTACTACAAAAACAATGCCACAGTGAACACCTTTGTGCACATTATGTATTGGACCTTTTCCCCTTAGGGTAAATTCCCAGGATTAGAACTACTGGATCAAAGCCACGTGTATCTTGATGGTTCCTGTTATATATGAAATTTATTAAAACAAGTTACATTGCATCATCAGTGAATAAGCACTCCAGCAATGAATAAGGTTCACTGCAAACTCACTAGCATTGAGTATCATCATTACATTTTTTTTATAATTAAAATGGCATTTCAAACTTAAATATATTTTCTAGAGAAGGGTCTCCAATTCTAAATATTTCTTTTCAATTCAGTTTTGCAACACTCATTAAAATTTTACACTGGTGAATGTGAAATTATGAAATTATGAGGTATCCATTACCTCATACCATTTACCACAGTATAAATGGAGGTTGCATATATATTTAGCTGGACCTGGCCAGAAAAGAATGGCAGGGAGAGGGCTCCTCTACTTCTGAGTCCAGGAATTGTGAGAAAAGAGACTGTGGAAGGAAGCAGTCACATCTGTGTGTCCCATCTCTCCCATCCAGGCTTTGACCAGAGTTGGGGGGTGTGGAGGGCTGTTTGATAAATTGGGGGTACCCCAAGAGGATGTCTCTCTTCAAGGCACCTTCTTACCCACATGGGGTGGCTAGCGCAGTTAAGCTGGTGGTCAGGCAGAAAAAAGATCTGGTTTGCAATCTTGTGTGTCCCTTGGTTTGTACGTGGCATGGACATGGAGTCAAGGAGGAGCATGTCTGCCTGGGCACCTGCCAGTTCAGGAGAAAGAGCACAGCCTGGGCCAGAAACCTGATGGAGACGTGCTTCTCCATTCCAGCCAGAGCCGAGGGAACACTCCATCACCTGGGAGAGGTCACTGTGCCCGGGGAGGACTGAGAATGAATCGATCCTGAAGCTATTAGCTACAAACCACTGCAGCAGATGCCAGCACAAGGCTCAGGGTTGGGACTAGGTTGACCCCCCTCAGCAGACACAAGCCACGTAAATCAAGAACCAACAGGAGACTAGGGTACCCCCTTCTCCCTCCGCCCACGCATCGAGTCATGCTGGCCCTTCCCCCATATCTCCACTGCCATCTTAGAAAGAACCAATGAGAGAAGACAAGGAACCGAAATTATAAGCTGGCAACAGAGGATGAGTAAAACCTAGTCATCATTCAAATCAATGGATGGATCAGACTAAATTTAAACCACTTAGCACTAAAATTTGTGAATACTTTTTCCTGCTACCCAGCAGGTGGGAAGCTGGTAACAGAGATCCAAATAGTTTTGGAGACTAAAGAAACTTCATTTACAGTGCACGGTTGAGTTGTACTGTGAGCAATTTTAGTGAACCAGCTAAAGGAGTATGATCTCAATTTTTGTAAAACTTCGTATCTGCGTATGCATATCTACATAGAGAAATGTTATTGGTGGTAAACGCATCATGGTGAGACTTGGGGTGGTTTTTACTGTGTGTGTGTGTGTGCACGCACGCGCATGTGTGTGCGCCTTTCTTTATTGTTGATGTTGTTTACTATTATTGTATCATTTTTCCGAACTGCAAGGACTGTGAATAGGACTGCAGACAGATAAAAACCCTATCTGTTTTTGTGTCTCTGACCCCATGTAACTAGTAATCAACGACTTGGCTTCTGACTCTACAGAACCTGCTTGCTTCCCCGTGCTTTGCAGTCTAGGCACCCCCCACACCAAGACTCTATAATCTTATACTGATCATATTGGATTTATGGAAGTGACACATGAATTAAAGATGATCCTCAAGTTGAACAAAACTTCAGTGAGATTTTTTTTAAAGTCTGAAGTGTTTTTAGATCAGTCTGGGAGAAAAGGAAAGAATATACAAATAATTAATGGTGAGTAGAGGCTCTGTTCCTTTCTTGCTTTAGACATTAAGATTTAGAGAGACACTCATGATTGAAAATGCATAACAGACAAAATGATGGGTATTTTTTCTCAGCTGCTGTGGATTTTGCCATTAGGAATAAGAATGCTGATAAGATCATACAAATCAGTTGTTCCTCAATTCCATTTTTCACCTCAAAAGCCTGAAGGTGTCACTTATCAGCAGATGATGTACCAGGACAGAGCTATGAAAATAGATCACATTCTATCCAACAGCCCCTACTTTTTCCTGATTTCATACGAAATGGCTTCTCATTGCCTTTCTTTCACTTCTGCTTCCTACCAATTTTACAATTTTTTTCTAATTTAAAATGTGATCTCATGTAGACTGTCTGATCTGATGCTCACCACAACCTTGGGTGCTACCATGATCCTTATTTTAGAGATGAGTAAACGAGGCTCAGAGTTACAGGCCTGTCCAAGTCCTATCGCTGGCGGGCAGAGCAGCCAGGAACAGCTCCTGTGTCTCCCCTCTCTACTCTCACTTGGACTACACAGAACCCTGACAGGTGCTGACCTCTGGGGTCCCAGTATTCTCTTAAGAAGCAAAGACAATCCTTGCCATTGGTTCCAATTATTGCAGTTCGAAGACTTGCCTTGAGAAATGCCTGCTGACATACATTCATGACCTCATATTGGTGCCTTCATAGAAAGAAGAAAGTCAGTAGGACTCCTTCTGAGGAGGCAGTGCAGGGATTAACTACCCTTCATGGACTCCTCCCTTGTCTGTTTTTCCTTCTTCTCCAGCCAAGTCTGTAATCTTAAGAAAAGCAGGCACTAGCCCTAGGGATCCTGCTCTAAAAAATATCAAATCTAATATGAAGTCCCATTGGCCTATGCTCAGCTCCTTTATGAAGGAGAAGCTCTAAGGGGTTTGCTCTTGGCACATGACTGGCTTATGTCAGCATTGTCACAAACAGGAAAAGGGAATGCTGCTTATAATTATTACAATAGTTTGTAAGTATTATAATAGCTAAGTCTTCAAAAGTTAAAGATCATCCCAGCTTACCCTTCCCCCTCCCCATATCCTCAAGTCCATTCTCTACGTCTGCATCTTTATTCCTATCCTGTCCCTAGGTTCTTCAGAACCTTTTTAGATTCCATATATATGTGTTAGGATATGGTATTTTTCTCTTTCTGACTTAATTCACTCTGTATGACAGACTCTAGGTCTATCCACCTCACCATAAATAACTCAATTTCCTTTCTTTTTATGGCTGAGTAATATTCCATTGTATATATGTGCCACATCTTCTTTATCCACTCATCTGTCAGTGGACACTTAGGTTGCTTCCATGTCCTGGCTATTGTACATAGTGCTGCAATGAACACTGTGGTACATGACTCTTTTTGAATTATGGTTTTCTTGGGGTATATGGCCAGTAGTGGGATTGCTGGGTCATAGAGACTGGCAATGACATATATACACTACCAAACGTAAAATAGATAGCTAGTGCGAAGCAGCCCCATAGCACAGGGAGATCAGCTCAGTGCTTTGTGACCACCTAGAGGGGTGGGATAGGGAGGGTGGGAGGGAGACGCAAGAGGGAAGGGATATGGGGATATATGTATACGTATAGCTGATTCACTTTGTTATACAGCAGAAACTAACACAACAATGTACAGCAATTATACTCCAATAAGGATGTCAGAAAAAAAAAAGTTAAAAATCACTGCACTTGAATCTAGGGATGAGAGAACTGGACATAGACACTGAAGACCTAGCCTGAACTTTTGCAATTACTTACTAGAGGATTTTAGGCTAATTATTAAATTTCTTTAAGGTTCAATCTCCCCATTAGCTATGATGAACAGCACATTGTTATGGAGCCATGGAGAGGGGGTAGTTATTTCTAATGATAATAATCACTATTATCATTATTACCACTATTATTATTATTATTAGCATTTGGTTTTTAAATAGGTAAGATGATTTTGAAAGTCATATATAAACCATAACACATAAAATGCAAAATACCTTAAAAGATACAGTAATAATAAAATTGCTATAATATTATTGTTATCATTACCCAACCTGTCTCTTCCCATTTTGTATTTCTGCCTTCAAATGCTTTCTGAAAGCAACACGCCCACTTTTCACCACTACCCACAACTCTTCTGTTTCCTTTCCCAACCCGGATCATGCTGACTTTCAAAACGTTAGATCTTTCACTCCTGACATCTCCCCCCACAGCATCTCTGATATACCTTTGGAAATACATGCTGAGGAATGTGTAGGCTGTTTATCCCATGTGGTTTTACTGAGTAAATGTATAAACCAACTGGTGTGGGTCACAAGGGTTGATCATGGCTAATTGTGGGGTTGCTTTTTCCTTCTTCTATCACAGGGACAAGGGAAATGGCGACCTCAGTCGATGGGACTGAGACTGTGGGTGAAGCTGCTGGGACCACACCCTATGACTATGAGGGGACACTGCCATGTGAAAAAAGCAACATCAAGGAGCTGGGGGCCCAGCTCCTGCCCCCACTGTATTCCCTGGTGTTCACGGTTGGTCTGCTGGGCAATGTAGTGGTGGTGGTGATCCTCACAAAATACCATAAGCTCCGCATTATGACCAACATCTACCTGCTCAATTTGGCCATTTCGGACTTGCTCTTCTTATTCACTCTGCCGTTCTGGATTCACTATGTTGGGTGGAATGAGTGGGTTTTTGGCCACCATATGTGTAAGTTGCTCTCTGGGCTCTATTACATGGGCTTGTACAGTGAGATCTTCTTCATCATACTCCTGACCATAGACCGGTATCTGGCCATCGTTCACGCCGTGTTTGCCCTTCGAGCCCGGACAGTCACTGTTGGTATCATCACCAGCATATTCACCTGGGTCCTGGCAGGGTTAGCAGCCCTCCCTGAATTTATCTTCCATGAGTCCCAAGAGGAGTTTGAACACACTTTCTGCAGTCCTCTTTACCCAAAGAATGGAGAAAATGCCTGGAAGTGTTTCTATGCTCTGAGGATGAGTATCTTGGGTCTCGCTCTGCCTCTGCTCGTTATGGCCATCTGCTACTCAGGAATCGTTAAAACACTGCTGAGATGCCCCAGTAAAAAAAAATACAAGGCCATCCGGCTCATTTTTGTCATCATGGTGGTCTTCTTTATTTTCTGGACACCCTACAATCTGGTTGTCCTTCTCTCAACTTTTCAAATGCACCTGGAGACTGACTGTGAGCAGAGCAGACAGCTGGACCTCGCCATGCTGGTGACGGAGGTGATCGCCTACACCCACTGCTGTGTCAACCCCGTGATCTACGCCTTCGTTGGTGAGAAGTTCCAGAAGCACCTCCGCCACTTCTTCCACAGGCATGTGGCCATCTACCTGGGCAAATTCACCCCATTTCTTCCTAGTGAAAAACTGGAAAGAGCCAGTTCTGTCTCCCCATCAACAGGGGAGCAGGAACTCTCTGCTGTATTTTAGGTCAGATGCAGAACATTGCCTAAAGAAGATGAACGGGGCAGATGAAGCAAACACATCCACCTCTGCACCAGTCCTCTGAACTTCCAGCGCAACAATGAAGTTCTTAAAGACATTAAAATATATACCCAATGGTAGCAGTGTATCTATGCACCCCAAAGTCATTACCAAAGGTCAGCAGCTGGGCAGTGGCTTATTGTCAAACCTGAGAAGTAGAGCTTTGCTTGATTCTTTCAAGAGTTAAATATATTTTAATGCACCTGAATGTTACACAGTTACTATATGCAGCTACACACAGGTAAAGCTTTTTAGATCTTAAACCTTAACTTCAGCCAGTTATTGATATAAATGAAACATACTTCACAAAATACAATAAATCAATTACATTACTTCTTAATGTGCCTAGCTCTTTCCTTGCTTGATGAAAAGACTTGTAAAAAATTTATGCATATATACTCTCAAGCACCATAATGGCATGTCACACCTGTTTTGAATATTCTTAATAATGAACAGATCTCCTATTCACACTGAATGACATTTCCCATGAGCTACTCGATAGAAGAGCAATTTGGTATTTTCAGTATAGAGAATAAAAGCCCTGCTCATAGAAACTTCTCAGAGTCCTGAAATGTGCAGACACTGTCCTCTTTTACACCAGTCTCACTGTTCATCCAGTAACTGTGTGTTAGGTGATACAGACAGGATGCACAAACACTGCCTTAGGTTAAGTGAAGGATGCAAAACTGTGTAAGACAAACACAATCCTTGCCCCCATGAAAGTTTCCCTGTAGTAGAGGATGTTTAAGACAGAAAAAAATAACTTTAGTGCAAAGAGGAACACACTCGATGCTACGCCTGGGCCAGGAAGAAAGAGACCATTTCCAGCTGGAATCTGAGGGAGGAAGACTTCATGGAGGAAGTGGCTTTTGAGTAGGTCTCTGAAGGAGGGGCAGGATTTAGAAAGGGAGAGGGTCGGGGGGAAGGCAACCTAAGCCAATGTACGCCCAATACAAAGGTGAGTGGGGAAGGCACAAACATGTGTGGATGGCAGGGTGAGGTGGGAAGGCTGGGATGGGGGGTGATTTTCAGGCAGAGCATCTTGGGCTTTATTGGGAAGGCAAGGGGAACAAAGCAGTTAAAATGGTGTGTCAGGAAGATAAATCCGGTATCACACAGAGGAAGGAGTAGAGCAGGGGTCCCCAACCCCCGGGCCGTGGCCCGGTACCAGTCCACGGCCTGTTAGGAACCAGGCTGCACAGCAGGAGGTGAGCAGCTCCGCATTGCTCACATTACTGCCTGAACCACCCCTCCCCCTCCCCCCGCCACTGGTCCACAGAAAAATTGTCTTCCACGAAACCAGTCCCTTGTGCCAAAAAGGTTGGGGACCACTGGAGTAGAGGCCCCGGAACCAGGCAGGGAGGTAAGTTAGGAGACAAATGCAAGTGTGGAGGCAAGGAAAGATCAATGGCTGATCAAGAGAGGTGCCAAGAGCATGCCAAGAAGAATCTGGCCAAGAGACAGTGTGAAGGAAGAGTTAAAGCACCAGGAGCAGTATATGGTTGATTGAAAAAAACAAAGGGCAAAACAGAATGTATGTTTAAAAAAAAAAAAAAGGAGACACTTTTTTCATTGTGCTTAGATGCACTGACCATCCTCTTTAAGGATACAAAAGAAAGAAGTAACAGAGGTCATCTTTAGGGAGGGGCGTGCGTAGAAAACAGAAGGAGGGATCTTTCTCTGAATACCCTTCTGCGTCTTTTAGATTTTGAAACAGGGGAACACATTTTTCAAAAAATAAACAACACTTTAGAATTATATAAAAAAATAAAAGGCTAGACTACTATTCAGATGTGGTATCCATTCTAGCCATAAAGAGATTAGAAGCCCTCTGCCATGAATTAACTCTGTGACCTGGTTAGATTATCTCTAAGCCCCCTTACAGTCCAAGTAAACTCTGATCTTGCTAAAGTTTTAGGAGCTGGATGCTCAAAGTCTACAAAATACATTGTAAAAAAAAGGAGGTTGGGGCATGATAGACAATTCTACAGCATCACCTCCTACTGGCCATGAGACCAAGTGCATTTTCCATCGTTCACTAAGGTATACTCAAGTTTCATGTGTCATTCATTCATCTGGTCACTTATTCATTCATTCAGTAAACATCTGCTAAGCACCTGCCATGTTCTCAGCTAAGTCCCTCAGGAAGCTCACTGTCAGACTGAATTGGACACTGTTCTGTCCTACACTGCTCAAGATCAAAATCATGTCTTAAAAAGAAAACTGCCAGCACCTAAATTCAACCCAAATGAGAGAGACTTCCACTGTGAAGACTAGAAAACATTCCATTTCCAGAACATTTCACATCCTAATCAAATGCTTGGAGAAGGGATGTACATGCTCTTGGCCTTCCATGCCATCCAGCCTTGACCGCTAGTGAGTGGCCTTAATTTTTCTTACCTTCACCCCTGTCTGAAAGGTCTTACCTCAATCCAACCCTACATGGGCAGCACAGGATGTGAACTTTGGAACGCTAAACCACGCAACATGAATCTCAATTTGGCTAGGAAACTTTGAAGTTACTTTTTCTCTTTTTTGTGGTTCAACCAAAATGTAAATAAAGCAATCATTTAAAAACTACACATCACTGGTTCTCTCTTGCATTGTGAAGTACTGTTTGCCCTTAGGTAATCACAAGTGCAGGATATAGGTGCTAGTTCATACTCCCCTGATCCCTGAAAGCTTTTAGGAGCTCTGTGACCGAAACAAAACTGCACATAACCAAATCACAGATTCAGTGTGCTCCTCTGTGCTCCCCAGCCCCATGCTGTCTGATGGAGCCATCTACAACGATAGAAAAGTTCTACATCTATGTTGTCCAATATAATCACCACTGATCATATGCAGCTATTGAGCACCTGAAATGTGGCTAGTGAGATTGAGGAACTGAATTTTTCACTCCAATTCAATTTTAATTGAAATAGCCAACATGTGGCTAGTGGCTAGTGGCTAGTGGCTACTGCATGTGGTTAGTGGTACAGCACTAGTCCCTTCAAACTTGCCTCTTCATATCAACTCTGCCTATGCATCAAGCTTCCTGTAGTCAGCAATCACGTCTTGAACACTTTGCAACGGGCTGAGGAAAATGCCAGTGATGTAAAGATGAATAAGATTCATTTCTAGAAAACTCACCATTCAGTGGAAAAGATCCATCTGACTCAAATGACTATAATGAAATGTGACAGGTGCCCAAAGGCCCCTCAGCAGAAAGTAGAATGGAGTCATTGAAGAAAGTTACACAGAGAAAGTGATATTCTGCTTAGGTTGGGTTCCCCCAAAAGCAGTTTCTGAGCAAGAAGTGGAGAGCAAAGAGTTTATTCGAAAGGAAACTCCAGGAGGGAGTTGGGAAGTACAACGGAAGAGGAAGATGCCAACAAAGGGTACATTACGAAGTACCTTCCACTGAGGGGTGACTGGAGCTCAAAACCACTAGAAAACTCTGGGAAACAGTGTAACTCACACTCCTCAGTTATCCCATTCGAGGGGGAAGACAGTTGGGGTATTAACACTCCACTCCTGTTGGTCATTGGCTGATTGACGCTTAATTCCTCAGGATTTCCAGCCTGCCTGGCTCTCAAGAGGCCTTCCAGCTTTGAGGAAAGCTCCCCAGCAACAAGATGCAGACACTGGATGTTGGACACCAGCTAGGCACACTCAGTTAAGGCTTGAGGGATAAAGCATTTGCTACATGTTTGAACAACTTTTTCATGAACCAAAGGGAGGAAGTGAGAGCAGTGTCTGCACTAGAGAGAGCCTGCTGTTGTGAAGACTAGGGTGACCCTGACAGTGGCAGGTGACCTTGAACACACCTCAGTGTTGACTTCCCTGCTGCTCCTCTTAGCATCATAATCTGCTGGTTTAAAAAATATGATCCGTTTCCAGCTTGAGTTTCTGAGGTTTTCAGAATTCCAAGGGTAAAATTCTAAAGTCTTCACATCTTCTGGACAAAGCAGGTTTATGTCCTCCACAGGCTATGGGCTTTCAATCACTGAGATTTTCTTCCCTTTCTGCCCAGATAAATCCCCAGTATAGTTAAGGTCACCATTTCTCTTTCTCTATTCACGGATCTAATCCAAGGGTCAGTGAACTGTCACCCATGGGCCAAATGCAGCCCACTGCCTGCTCTGTAAATAGAGTTTCACTGGAGCACAGCCATGCTTGTTTGTTTACGAATTGTCTGGCTGCTTTTGTGTTACAACAGAGTTGAGTAACTGTAACAGAGACCGTACAGCCCACAAATCCACAAGTATTTACTTTCTTATCTTTACAGAAGTTTCCTGATCCCTGATAATCCATGCCCTACAGGATGTGAGGCTCTGATATGCATAGCCATGATGAGGGAGACCAGATTTGGCGGGGGCAGGGGGAAACTAAGGATGTGAGGTCTGTGGACGAGCTGCTTAAATCCCCAGGTTAGTTCTAGCTTGACCCTGGGTGCAGTTCTAAAGAACCAAAATAGGGTTAGCTTGCGTAGTAGTCAAATGCTGCTCACTAATGCAAAATGCTAACAGTCTGTACCAACATAGCACATTGGAAGTTTTAACTGGGGCAGCCGGACCCCACAGATGCTGTATTCCAAACTAGGCTATACACAGAATTGACACAGGAATTGTTAAAACACATTTCACAACTCTTGAGACCCCTCACCTATACTGGGGACAAAGAGATTGGACTGTGAAAAGTAGGGAGATACTTGAATAGGATCTCTTTGTCGAGGGCTGCTGGTGCCACCTCAACACCAAGGATGGGAGGAAGGAAGTCATGGTGGGTGCTGTCTCTCACCTCAAGCCTGATAAGAGCGATGCCAATGGGACCACCCAAGAGCTTGATACAAGTCATTGAGGTTAAAGAAGATCTGACTCTCACCCAGGAAATCAGGAGAACAGAGACAGGCCAGCCAGCTGCTTTGGGGGTGGAGTAGACAAAAACTGCCACTACTTTGGGATGGATCTATGCTTTCAGAGTTGATTTTGGCAAAGAATGTGGGATTCTTTTCCATGGACCAGATGAGAAAGAGCTGAATGGAGGATTTCTAACCTTGCCCAAGAAGACTGCCTGGATGGAGCTTGTCTGTAGGATGAAAAAATGTGTGCAGTGGACTGCCGAAACAGCAGGGTATCCCTGTTATGCTGAATATGAATATTCCCAGGGATGTCTCCAATTACTCTATAAAAGCAGTCCTTGAGAGAAAGAATCAACTTTTACACCTGCTGGTCCCAGGGGTGGAGCTGGAGGTGAAGTCATCATTTTATGACAGGGCCAGTCAAGCAAAAACTTTCCTTCCTTTCCCAGTGCCTACCAGTCAGGGGACTAGAAACCATGCTTAGCAAGTAGGGGAAGGAGTAGAAATGCCAGGGAAGAAGAGAGGCAAGTAGGACAGCACCCCTCACTCCTCTCTCCTGAACGTGGTTCATCCCTCAGCCAGCTGGGAGGTGGTGGGAAGATTTAAATGTCAAATCAAGTTGAATTTTGATATTCTTATGGGGATCAACCCTTCAATTTCTGAATTGAAACTCTCTGCTTTTAGTGAGTTCAAATGATCATGGGACTTTTTTGTACCTAAGCGTGATGATAAAAGTCATAGGACTGCCCAACTTTTCACTGGGGCTGGAAGAACTTCAGCCTTTAATTCATTTTGAAGAGATGTGAGACACAAAAGTAGATTCTTTCTGTTCATACCTCATAAGCCCTGTTGGTTCAATGTACTGGTGGCAAATTCAAAACCCCCAAATTTCAGCTCTTGAGGTCCACAGACGGCTTACGTGAATTTGCAGGACTGTCCTGCAGGACTTAAATGGATGTTAGAGCCCCAGATCCTGGCTGAGAAATAAGGCAGAGGGGGAAAAAGCAATGATATTTAATATATAGAGAGATATAAATATACATATGGATATTAACATGGGCTTGAATAGAGAAATACTTATTAATGCCTGTAAAATTCTAGATTTTGCCTATCTTCAAAGTTAACCTTCCCTGGCTAAGCAAGAGCTAGTCCACTGGCCACTGCCCAATGCCATAAGAAGAGTGGTTGCCTCTTGCAATCTAGACTTTCTAAACTGAGGAAAGCCTCTTGGTTTTCAGACAAGATTCTTCCTGGCTTAGTTTGGGTCCTGGGAAATTGACCCCAAGCCTAAGACTGTCCCTTGCTAACGCCTGCTTCAGTTACAGGTGTAGTGGGAAATGTGAACATAAGGGGGCCTTCGCATGCTAGAGCTGCAGCTAGCCCTGTGTAATCATTCAAGAAAATAGTGAAGCAGAAAATATGCCCATATACTAGTTGGGAGGTGAGGTTTTGATGATATCACAGCAAGAAATCAGGAATGCCTATATCTGATCTTATCCAACTGGGTTGCACAACTCTAGGGGATGCCATTTATATCCCTAGGAATTGTGCAATACAGTGGCCACAGGAGGGAGGAACAGAGGATAGGAAACACGGTTTCACTTTGTTAGTACAAGGGCTAATTCCTAGTCCCCTGGTGTAGGGCTTTGGTACAGTTGGTTATAGTTCAAAGCCTATGAAATTACCCTATCTCCTCTTAAACAAAAATTCAAATCTAATTCCAGAGGGCCACACACAAGCAATGGGTAGGCTGAAAACATGTGCCACCAGAAGAGAGATGCAGGATGGCAGAACCTGACTCCATGGGGCCCACCCTGATTCCACACACTGCTGCTTGGAGGGTGGAAACAGACTAGACTTGCTAGTGCATATGTGGGACTTTTTAACACACAAAAGCCCCAACTGCTAATAAGTGTGGCCCAATCCATTTTCTGAAATCTGGAAATCAGAAGAGCCACTCCTCTGACCCAGGACAAGTGAGAATGGATAGATGGACAGATGTTCTGCTCATCCTACTGTTGTTCAATCAGGATGCTGTTCATTAGTCGAACCCCAACTGGTCACACTTATTGAACATCTATAATTGTCCTAGTCTTTATGCAGGGAGGTAAAGGGGATGGTAAAAGAAAAACATGGTTGCTGGCCTCAAGAAGGTGAGAATTTATCAAATTAGGGAGTGTGTGGGATATTCTGCTGCCCCACCCAGATCCACTCTCCGCCCTGCTCTGCCCTGCTCTGTGCCTGAAAAGCTGCCCTGTATGGACCACACCAGTTTTCTCCCTTGTTCTCTGGACTAGGTCCATGCGGAACACTTGCAGGAGACTGGAAGAAGGGAGGAGAGTGAGGTGAGAGTATTTATTCCCCCAGCCCCCTCCCTGCAGCAGCACAGGGGGCTGGTGAAACAGCAGGTCCCATCTCTGAGTTCTGGACCTCGCCAGATCCTCCCACCCCTTGCTCCTTTCAACCTAGGGCTGGTAATAAACTCTGTTACTCATCTCAGGGGACTGCATTCTCCCTCCACCCTGCTATCACCTTTGTATATGGTCCCTTGATTAAACTCTCCTCAGACTGCCCAATTTGAGTGTGTCATTTCCTGCTGGGACCCTGAGTGACACGAGGAGACAATATATGGCACAGGAAAACAAGTTGGCAACAAAAGAAAAAATATGGAAACTGTCAACTAAGTGTTCAGGGAAGGCCTCCTGAAAGAGGAGGGGTGAGGATGGGTCCTAAGGACAGGAAACTACACCTCTGAGGAAAGCTGTAGGAAGGGGTTATACAAAGGCAGAGTTGAAAATGAACAGAGGATGTTCAGGGAATAGAGACTAACAGTCGATGTGGATGGGAGAAATCGGCAGGTGAAGAAGCAAGGGCACTTTGATGCCTGAATTAAGAACGTGCCAAGGGTTTGGATGTACCCTATTGGCAACGGGAAGTAACACTGCTATAGATACAAACCAGGGCGGGGTGGGGGTGGTGGTTGCTTGGTTCATAATGATTCCTACAGTGACCATCACCACACTCCTCTTGACTTGTTTGATCCAAGAGTGATAGATTCTAGCCTGACCTAACCTAGGCCAACTGGAATTTGAAAACTCAAATGAAGACACAAAGAGATGGATGGTGGCATTGATTGATCCTGTGGCTGTGGCCTAGACAGGGGCTCCATGACCTCCTCCTGAGGTCCTTCTCACATTCTGTGAGCTGTCCAAACCACGTGCATACAGTCATTCTTGGCTGAAGTTGGGGTCGTTTATAAATCAAGATAAACTGATGTGGCAATGAGTGCTAGAAAGCAGGCTGCAGGCATCAGACTTCCAGGGAAATGAGACTCACATCCATATCCCAGAATGGGAAAATAGCAGCCCATGGGATAGAGCAATCAAACAATTAGTCAGGCTATCACCTTGCACTATGTGCCCACTGAGGACAGAGCCTGGCCAGGGGTGAGGGCAGGTGGCAGGAAGGTGCTGCAATTTACCAACCTAAAAGGATGAGGGATGCCAGAACCAGAGGGTAGGATGGCTGCCTCCAAAGGCACTGAGCAACTTAAAGCAAGGAAAAAAACAAACAAACACTCAAATACTGAAGTTTTCATCTTCAAGTTAGAGTGAAACAGAGCCTTTCTGTGACCATGTCAGGAGGAAAAAAAAAAAAAACTCTTATTACTTGAAGTTGCCAGGTTATGACTGTTGGAAACCAATTCAGAGCCCGAATTGGCAGGTGTCTTAATTATAATATGAGTTGAATTCACACATTTGCCAAAAAGCATGTATGAATGTTAAGGCATTAATTGAGACAGACCAAGAACCAGCGGGAATGGGACTATCCGGATGGACGCAGAGGACCTGGGAAACCCTGATCCTCATTGCTCTCTGGCACACTCTCATCTATACCTTTCTTTCCGAAGAAAACCATTTTTCCTTAGTATGACAAAGTTAACAGTTCACCCCATGTCCCACTCTTCAAGGCTGCTCACCTAATAAACAGGATTCAAATTCAACATAACCCAGAAGATAAAATGCAGAATCAGAGTAGGGAAGAAAATTCCATAAGGAATTACAGAAATTGCTCAATACATATTATCAAAAATCTGAGTTTGGATTTTGAGAGTGCTTATTAAAAGTGAGAAGTGAATTTTGGACTGGGCTGAATTTACTGATACGTGCACTCATCAGAAATACTGAACTCGATGGCTAAACTTCTATGAGTTTGCTGACTGGGTGAATACAGACTTAGACCAAATGCTTGTCCATGCTAGGCAAGTGTGAAGGGCCAGGGATCCTCTGGAACAACCTAGAGGAAGACTGAACATTATACTACCTCTATCATGTGGGTTTTGACTAGTCTACCTCACTCTCTTCCTCTCTAGAGCAGAGAAGACCCTTCTCTCTTTTGTCTTGAAGACAAGATTGGAGAGGGAAGGTCATCTGGAATGGTGGTAGGAGGGGCTATAATTGAAATACAATCCTTGACCTCAATGAGTAGGGAGTATAGTAAGTGTGGATGTTTTACACACCAGAAACACTACAGGTGTGGCCATTATGGAAGCCAACAGGAAAAGGACGGTGATCTGGGCCCAAGGTGATCTGGATCTGACATCCAGAACACCCTGCGTTCATTCATCATGGGGATCCCAGGAATTAAATCATGACTTACTTAAGAAAAGTTCAAGTATGGCAAAAAATCAGACCTGTCCTGATTGCTCTGGTAGAGAATGCGGCCGCTGTCCAAATTCTCAGAAGTGAGTCATTTCATAAAACCAGGGCCTCTTGAATGAAAAGGAAAACACACATCCTTGAGGAAGAGCTTTAAAATATTGCCAGTCATGAAAACCTTTGCCCTAGCCTTTCTCAAGTGGACCCACAGCCAATTTTGCTGGAATAACAGGCACTGGGAAAAGAAATACACTTTTTAGTGGATACCAGTTGTAAATTACAGTAATTCCAAAAGACCCAAGGAATCACTGAAGTCAGCCTCAGAGTAGGTGCTCATGAGAGTCAGGTGATAGAGTTTTGATGTGGTTTTGTATCACTGTGGACTGGATAGAGCCCTGAACCTACCTTGCGATTTTTTCACCAGACCTCAAGTGCAGTGCAGGAAGAAATATACTCAGCGCAGGGTGGGATTCCCACACTGGCTTTCAGACAGTACAGAAAGGTTACTATGAGAGGACGGTCCAAGTGGAAGCCATTACAGGCATCCTGTCCTCCCAATCAAGACCAGAACACTACCCTATGAGGAAAAGAGGAGAAATCAGTGTCCCATCACAGATAAGAAAGGTGCAGACATATCGATTCCTATGATAGTACCTCCTTATAATTTTCCAGGTGGCTGACATTAAAAAACCAATGGGTCTTAGAGAAGAACAGTGGAATATTACAACTAAATCAGATAGTGCCTTTAACTGTATGTGTTCTTTTAAGTTTGGTTCTGTTGCTGAAGCAAATCATTACAGTCCTGGTAATTAGCATATAGATATTCATCTAGAATAGGGGCTGTCAAATATTTCTGAAGGACAAGTTGCTGCATTGTGTTGGTTATCTGTGGCTGCGTAACAAATTACCCCAAAACACAGTGGCTTAAAACAATAGCACTCATTTATTATTTCAGGGTCAGGAATTTGGACATGGCACAATGGGAACAGCTTGGATCTGCTCCATGATGTCTGGGTCCT
Source organism: Balaenoptera borealis (assembly GCF_965194805.1). Taxonomy (NCBI): domain Eukaryota; kingdom Metazoa; phylum Chordata; class Mammalia; order Artiodactyla; family Balaenopteridae; genus Balaenoptera; species Balaenoptera borealis. The sequence continues at coordinate 45,645,379 of NC_138869.1, read as the reverse complement.
CAGTCAGAAGACTCAAAGGCTGTAGCTGGAATCATCTGAAGGCTCACTCACGCATATGTCTGGCAGCTGATGGTGGCTTCCGTTGGCTTAGGGTCTAACTGGAACTGTTGGCCAGAACACCCACATGTGCTCTCTCCATGTGACTTGGGTTTCCTCACAACGTGGTGACTAGATTCCAAGGGCAAACATCCCAGGAGAGAGTGAGCCAGGCAGAAGCTGTCCCCTCTTTCTAAACTGGCCTCATGAGTCACAAAGCATCACTTCCAGGCCACATTCTAGGGGAGGATGATTAGCCTTGAAGGGAAGTATGCTAAAGAATGTGTAGATATGTTTTCAAACTGCCACATATACCTTTATTCCACCAATAAAGGAATATCAATAACTGAGGGGTCTTTTGGATGATGGAGCAGCATGTACCATACTTGTGTGTTCTGCTCTACCCAATTACCGGGTTACCCCTAAAACTTCCATTTTTGGGGTCCAGAGCAAGAGAAAGTTCTAAAGATAACCAGGGGTGTAAGTCTAGTGGCTTTGCCACCACTGTGACAACCCATCAGGTGAAATGCTGTGGGCAGTGTACAGAGCTTATCAGGATACTGTGTGGAGCCTGCAGCCAGCCTTGAATGAACATGGCAGCAGCTCCTAGGAGAGTGGAGTAAGGCCATGTCCCCATCTGCAAGAAAGAACTCCTGGACTGCTACTGGACTCCAGGGGAGACTAAGAGTTTTTGACTACAGGACACCAGGTTACCATGACACTCAAGTTGTTTATTTTGAACTAACTGCCATCTGACCCACTTAGCAACAAAGTAGGGAGACCTATGAACACTGCCTCGTAAAGTGGAAGTGATGTATACAGGATCTAATCCAAGCACGTGCTGAAGGAAGTATGGGCAGGTTGCTCACACCCATAGTATCCCTAACCCCAACAACCTGCCACCACCGTCCCTCAATCTGGACCTGTGACCTCACAGGGTGTCCCCTCTGACTGGCTGACTTAGGATGGAAACCCTTATTCCCGGGCCATCTATTCCTGGCCCAGGAATAGACGGCCCTGCACTTTGCTTGAATGAGCATCAAGTAAACTGCGTCAGTCACAGGCCCTCTCGGGGTAGCCCTAAAGGACAGTAAAGGAGAAGACGCCTCCCAGGTGGTAGAATTCAATGAGTTTACGATATCACCCACTTTGCCTGGAAGGAGAGATTATCTAGGGTCAGAATCTACACCTATTCCTAAACAGTAGCTTACGATCTGGCCAAATGTTTAAAAAGGAAGGAATAAGATTTAAAAATTCTGGTCAAGAAATGGAGGACCATGTCAATAGGTGTCCTGGAATGAGCTCCAAACCTAAAAATATTCATATCTCATGTAAACGCTCAACAAAAGGCTCTCATAGTGGAAGCGGCTCTGAAAATATGGTATGCTGGTTGCCCTCCCTATAGCAGCCAGATGATTTACCATGGGCACATGAACAAAGTAAACAATGGTACAGGGAAGGAGACAAAGCACAGACTTAAAAGCACGGACTTCTACTGGTTGAGGCTATCTTGGTTTCTACCTTGGCTGTATGCCAATCTTCCTTCAGGAAAAATCAACCAATTTGATTGACTGATAAAACTACAATATGGCAGCATGCTCACAGCAGACCAGCCAGCTTCCAGATGCATCAAGGAGGGAGATGGGATTTGCCCTCAGTGGACTAAATATTCTATAATTGAACTGCTTCCCTTACTTGTCGTGCCTCTGCTAACTCCATCTATCCCCACACCTTCTGAAGGCCTTATACATCATCACAGTATCCTAACCGCAGGCAAGGAGTTTATTTCACAGCATAAGGTGGAGGGTTTAGGCTGATGCCCGATGTGGGCTCTTGGTCTTGGTTCTGGTATGAACCCACATTCATTTAGAATCAATTGGACCTGTAGAATGGTGGGAAGGCCTACTGAAGAATTTGCTAAGAACAATGAGAAGCAAGCCAGTTGAGCCCTTCAGAACTTTAGCCATTTTTGAGACTCAGGGGTACCAAGTACTGTGGAAGCTGGGATTGAATCTCAAGGCTGAAAACAGGGCAGTTAGTTAAAAGTCTGCAAAAGGAGTAGTTAGATGCCCCACACCCTTCTCCACCCTGCCAGGCCAGGTGACTATCTTACCCATCCCCATAGGAGACTCTCGTGTATCTCCAAGAGTAAATAAACCCAAGGTTCTCCACATTCAGAGGCACACAGTAGAGGGCAGGGGTGAGTGCTGGACTCAGACCAAAGGGATTTAGCACACTGGCTTGTGCCAAATACTGAGACTGCTAGCCCCACTTGAAAAATACCACCTTCAAAAACTCTGCAGCCAGGCAGAGCAGGAGATAAGATTCTTCTCTGCAGAAACAAATGACTCCAGAGAAAGATACCTACAGGTTCCGCAGTTCAGGGGTCCCCCAACATAAGGACCAGCTCACTAAACACCTGTGACAAGCCACCAGCAGACAAGCCCTGCCCACTCAGGGCTTCCCATCAGCTTTGGTATCCCACTCTTAAATATAAATGGAATGCCAAGGACTGCCAGACTCTGAGGACAACTGCCTACATGGAAGACAGCATCTGGAATGAACGTCTAGGAGAAAAGGAACTCAGAGGCAAGAGAAATATGGGGGCATGAAAAAAACAAAAAAAAACCCACCAAACATGTAATCAATTCTCAGAGAGATAAAGAAAAGTATGGCTCCTGGAAGCAAGCAGAAAAGGGAGAGAGAGAGAACACTCAGAGAAGAGGAAAAAACTCTTGGAAATTAAAAATATAAATTTTAAAGAAAAGTTAACAGAGGGTTTGAAAGATAAAGGTGAATAGAAAAACTAATAGGTAATAGACCATAATACAACTTTTATTATTTTCCCAGGAGCTGGTCTAAGTTTTATATATATTAACTCATTTAATCCTCATAACAATCCTCTTATGTAGAAATCCCCTCCATAACACATCCTTATGAACTTTCATAACTGCAGGGATAAATAAATATATTGAGAGCTTTCAAGGAGAAAAAAATGGGCAACAGAAAGGAACAGAAATGGACCAAACATCGACACAACACTGACTGATAAAAGACAGTGGGGCAGCAGCTGCACAGTTTTGAGAAAACACTACATTCAACCTGGAAATCTATACAGAACCAGAGTTTTGATCAAGTATGAAGGTATAATACGGGTACTTCTAGGTATGAGAGGACTTTAAACTTTTCCTCCAATTTACCCTTTTTCTCAGGAAGAGACAAGAGATATGCTTCAGTAAAATGAGGGGTTAGCAAGAAAGAGGGGGTCCCAGGATCCTAAAAACAGGGTTTAATACAGGTGAGCAGCAAAGGGAACTCCAGGACCCCCAGAGACAGTCCAGATTAGTCTTGAAGATGAAACGTAGAATGTGTGGGTTTTGAACATTCTGAAAAATTATCGTTGGGCAATAACTGACAGATCAAATTGGAGCATTTTGGAAAATTGGTGATAGGTGTAAAAACAACTAAGTAGATGGAGGGTGTGAGGAGCCAATAAACTGCAGGAACACAACACACTGGCTTCACAGTGAATACTATTTATGCAGTTATCATGGCATGAACACTAATTAGTGATTTAACCAGAAACCAGAAAATAACCAAACTGAGATGTAGAGAGGGGAAGAAAGTGTGAGTGAGTTAGTCCTCACCTACAAGAACAGGAAATCAATAATAATGCCTAAAACTGGTACACCGTGAGGAAGCAATATAAGCATATGACTTAATAACATGTAGGTAAGCAGCAAGAGAAATGGCCAATAGAAATCAAAGTGGTCACCTGGGAAGAGTAGGCAGAGATAGGGAGAGGTGGAGCAGGAGATGCTATTTCTAATTTCCTTTTTTTTCTGTCCTCTGTAGGCCAGGATCTGATTTTCTTAACTATGCACTATTATAACCTGCATAAAAACAAATCTAAAAATTGTGATGTTATTATATGAGAAAGTAAGTGCAAATAGAAAATAAGAATAGGAGAGTAAGATTAAGCCATACACAGAATCCCTTACTGCATATAAGTAAGGCTCTGAAAACTGGAAGAGTTGAGCTCAAACCTGACCATGCCCTCACTTCTTAGTAACCCAAACAAAGAATAAAACACTGTCCAGAACAGTAACTAAAACATAATTAGATTATCAGAACAATATTAAATTAGAGGCTAATCAACTACGCATTTCTGGTAAATGTTGAATGGTATAACATTAGCTAAAATACCTGGCCACAGCTAAGTCCAAAACTGATGGTCACTATCACAGAAAAAACTTGCTGGGATTTACATAAATCTGAAATCTTATTTTAAAATGTAATTATAATTGCAGTTGTATTAGTAAAGGTGAGTGCTCTCATTTTTAAAGATTGACATCATGGTGCAGAGACAATCACTTTTCTGCACTGCCAGCATTCAGCGGCTCCAGTGGTCACCACGCGGCACATGTAAGATCCTACATAGTTATGGCTTCCAGCCGAGGCTGGCGGAGGAGCAAGGTCTTGTGCTCACTGTACCAGTGTGGGGAAGTGCTCACGGTGATGTTGTCACAGACTTACTAAGCTTTCCTTTCCTTATCTCTCATGGTAATCAACTAAGGTGACAGTCTCCTCTTCAACTCTTGGAATTAAAGATACCATCACTGATCGATAATGCAATTTCACTATTAGTGCACTGCTTGAAGAGGATGCCTTCTGAAGAGGGTTCTTAAAAGCTGACCATTTGGACACCTCTTAGGAACCACTTCCAATCCTCTCGGCCTTTTCTGCTGGGGTGCCTGTCAGCCTCTCACAGGTACAGCCTGACGGCACCTGGTCTGGGCTCGGACCATGCCTCTCACCACCTACCCCAGGACTCCTCCACTGACACTCAGCACCATGCACGTGCAAGCTGGGAGTGCAGGCGACTTGATGTCCAGTGGGGCAAAGCCTTGACCAATGGAAGATAGGAGCTGATGGGGAAGTGTGTCTACCTCCACTCCCAGATAGATAATCCTGAGAAGCATCTCATAGCTTCCAGCACGCATGGTAGTGGTCACAATGCATCCTTGTACTGGCCCTTACTCTTTCCCTGCTTTACTACCTCATCCTTCACCTCTGCTGCCTGAGATCACATACCCTGATGAAGTTCTGGCACATAAACCTTGATCTTGATCTTGAGCTCTGCCTTCTGGGAAACCCAAGTGAAAACAAGGAATTATGATTATTGCCTTCACTTTCATTTTAAATTTCTAACATTTTCCCATGCTTATTCCATACAAGCACTCGAGAAAGGGTTGTTCTTAAGCCTTGAATCTAATAATGTGCCATAAGCAATCCGATTGGCATTAAATATTTTTAAAAACTGTCTCAGATTACACCTGCATCTCAGCTCTCGCAGGCACACCTCTGGAGTGGAAGGATAGGATCTTCACAGCAGTATTGGGTCAGAAATACTTGTGCTTTCAAGATGACTTCTTCAGCAGGTTCCAGTAAATCAGTTATTTTTCCACAAGCAACTATTGGTTGTTACCAAGTTTTACTGTGCCAGCACTGTTATTTGTGAAGTGTATTAGTCCACTTTCTTTTGGTCAAGCAGTCTTTCTAACACATCAAGGATGCTATGCCATTTGAGCATTTTGGAGAAATGTGTATCAAAGCAGTTTTACTATCTCGTGTATGTCATATAGTCTATCTTTGGCTAAACACTGAATAATACTAGTGGCCGTCTACCTTTTTGCTTATGACCAGCAATTCTGCTACATTATGCAGTGTCATAGGTACTTTCTGAAAACACAACTGAAAGGTGTGAACAAAACACTGCATGCTTGTGATCCCTAAATCACTCATAGTCTCACCATGTGTTTTCCATTATCAATGACAATTATAGAACATTTTGCATTGCTGATTTTCCATTCAATACGTGTTTTTTCTTTCCTTCAGATTCACTAAGTTGTTATCCGTATGAGACTTAGAAATCTCTTGACAAGCAAATAAAGTAGAACATAATAGAACTCCGTCTGATTCCATGGTGCTCTCAGACTTAAAAAAAAAAAAAAGGATATCTGGTTGTCTCTGCATGCCCAAATATCAGGTGCACTGTACACAAAATTTAGGATTGTCAGTAATCCATGTTTTCTAGAAGGATATTTGCATCTAGAATTCACAGCCTGGACAAATCTCAAAATTCTTCAACTTCTGAAAATGGTTGGGAACCTCTAGCAATCTTATTGACAAGGTTTTTGTTTAAATTTTAGCCTCTGTTTTCAATTGTCTTCTGAAAACAAAGATTGTGCCTTTGTAAAATAATCTTGTGAAGTAGATTGTTTCAAAGTTTGATTAATAAAATAGAATGTTTCTCTTTCCCCTCAACATTTTCTTTTTTAAAAATATCTCATATTCTTTTTTATGTCTGGATCAAAGAAAATTTATCATGGATATTTTTATACGTTCTTCTGAAGTTCTTTTAGGAAATTTTAAGGTGAAAACCTTCACATTTAGCTTTTAATTCATCTTCACAGGATGAGAAGAATTCTCAAATAGAAAACCTTATGGAGGGGCTTCCCTGGTAGCACAGTGGTTAAGAATCTGCCTCCCAAAGCAGGGGACACAGGTTCGACCCTTGGTCCGGGAAGATCCCACGTGCCGCGGAGCAACTAAGCCCGTGTGCCACAACTACTGAGCCTGTGCTCTAGAGCCCATGAGCCACAACTACCGAGCCCGCGTGCCACAACTACTGAAGCCCACGCGCCTAGATCCCGTGCTCCGCAACAAGAGAAGCCACCGCAATGAGAAGCCCGCGCACCGCAACGAAGAGTAGCCCCCACTCGCTGCAACTAGAGAAAGCCCGCGTGCAGCAATGAAGACCCAACGCGGCCAAAAATAAAATAAACAAAATAAATAAGTTAATTAAAAACAAACACACAAAAACCTTATGGAAAGATTCTTGGCTAAAATTGAATTAACTAAACTAAGAATCAATTACAGTTCTTAAAGCTTATTTTGTTTAATTTTATGAATAATACTAGGAAGTCAACAACTACAAATATCAAAATTATATAATTGACTCTCCATAATCTCTATTCTTTTTTATTCTGTTCTACCTTTTAATGTTATTTATATGTTTATAAACATTTCTCAGCCTAAAAGTGACACAATATACTTCCTACAGTATCCAAATAAAACAAATTCTCCCTGATTTCTTGTTTTAACTCCAGTCTAATTTTTCTATTTATTTAACTATTTGAAACATCTTAATTTTTGTACATAAAATTGACAGCTTATTACCATCAGTTTTTGCAGCATCCTACTCTTGCAATATTCAATGTACGTTTATATTTCAACCGGTTGATAGAATTTCAACATATAAAGCACATAAAGAGATTTTTCACTCTAAGTTACTTCCAAATGCTTATGTATGTTTGGAACTGAATTCAATTATTTATAATAAACTTGTTCTTGTGTTTCATACATTTATATGATGGGGATCTGCACGATCACATGACCATTGATCATGCAAAAGTTCAGAAATCCGAAAACTAACATTGATGCAGGCAAATAGCTTTTTGCCCTTCCAATGACTAAGGTCAAAGCTGAAGCCAAAATTAGATTCTTTTAACCATATTTTTTACCTGCCTCATATTACCTCAACCACATTTTTGAATGGCATTGAATTCTTACATCAACTATATCCATACTGGGTACTGGTCCAAAATCTATGTGTTTTGTCTCTTGTGACTCACAAGAAGTTAAAACAGAAAAAAAGAGAGCAACATCCGTGTGGTTATTTCCAGAACTATAGATATTTCAGGAAGTCTTATAAGAAGCCTAAAGATACACTGGTGTAACACTTTTCTTTTTCTTACTGTGCCTGAAAAGTCAATAAATTCCTTTTAAATTATGTAAACTTTTAACTAAGTTACCAGCTGAGACAGCATCTTGAAGATTGAGATGATCTAGCCTCTAAACCAGAGGCAGGAACCACAAGGTGAAGATGGGTGGGGAGACGCAGGAGGCTGTGACACATCTCATGTTTTTACCTAATGATCCACTCACAAATGTTGTTTCCTGTCCTCACACCGTTGAGCTCCACTGATCTCAAGTTTTTAGTGCCCAAGTGACCCAAAAAAGTTCTTAAGGAAACTGAGAATGCCACCTGACCCCACTGTCATTTCCTTACACAATTAGAGAAATGGTGAACAAAAGAAAGAATTTTTAAAAAATACATACAAATACATATATTCTGGAAGAGTATATATCATATATGAAACGTAGGGGAATGTTTTATGCATCGACTTATACTGTTATACCCAAAAGTAGGAATTAACAGAAACTACTCCAGTCCTATACAGACAGGTCTGTGGATGTCTCAAGGGACTGAGAAATGACAGATAGGGCCACCTCAAAGGACTCCATCCATGCAGGTGGTGGCCACAGGAAAGGGGAACCTGAAATAGTAGTGGAGGACAGGGGTCTTAAAAACCAGTTGCAAAAATATGTATTGTCTCTGCCTGTAGTTCTCGTCCCTCTTTATTTCTCCCAGTATTAAGTTGGTTATGGTTAAGTTTAACATTTGGTTCATAGGTTACAGATTATCAGTTGGGCTTAAGCGAAACCCCAGTAGAAACTCACATCACTGGGAGAGCACGGGCTTGGATGACAGTGAACTCAAGTACTCATTTCTAGATGCAGCAGTTGTTGATCACTTTGGGCTGTTCTCCAAAACACACATTAACATATATAATTTTACATTTGTGGGATCATATTATACATACACATCTGAGGGTACCTTTTTCTTTGTAGTACAGTTTTTTGTTACTCTCCTTTTTTCCTAAGATGGTCTTTGCATCTCCACTCTTTCCTCTTCTGATATCCCCTAAGTCTCACAAATGACCAATGTTTTCTGTCTTAATGTACCATATCCATACACAGTTGCTTGGGTTTTTCTTTTTTTTTTTTGCCATTGTTTACCATACACAGTACACTGTTCTTTGCATCCTACTTTTGAATCCCATAATACTTTGTGGAAATTCTTCCTAATCAGCCAGTTTGGCTCTAATTCCTTCTTTTTAATTGCATAATAATATTCTAGGGTGTGGATGGGCCATAATTCATTGAACCTTTCTAGTATTCAGAATTAATGGCTTTTCAAAATTTTTCTTTTTTACTTACATATCCTTACATGCCAGTCACTGGTACTTTTATTTCTATGGCATTGGTTCCCAGGCATGGGATTGGTGGGGCACAAGATATGTGTTTTAAATTTGAAAGAACCTGGCAGATTATTTTATAAAGCAATAACAGTAATTTACTTTTCCATAGACAGCATATGAAGAAACCTCTCACTCCTCCCTACTCTTCACCAACTCATTATACCAGGCATTTCCACTCTTCCTAATGTGTTCTGTATGGTGGACGTAAAGTGATTTTTCACTTTGAATGTAATTTCTGTGTTTGTGCATATTTGTATATTTTTCAGTCACTTGGATTTGCTCTTCTATGAGCTGCACATTCATTAGATAAGAAAGGAGACACACTCACAAAGACAGGAGGGATGAACAATTATAGATGAATTCTACATACAGCACTATGGCAACTCACTGGAAAACCTTGAAGAAATGGGAGGATGCCTAGAAAATTTTTATGTATCAAAATTCACCCAAAAAGAAGTAGAAAATACAAATGGGCTGATTAACATAGAAAAATTAGAAAGGTAAATTAATATCTACTTTTTAAAAGATACCAGAACCAGATATTTTCATAGCTAAGTTCTACCTAACCTTTAAAGAAGAGATCATTTCTATGATATTTAAATTATTGTAGCTCATAGAAAACTATGGAAAAATTCCCATTTAATTTTGTGAAGTCAGTCTATTTTTAAAGATAGAGTGCAATTCTCACTTATAAATATATCAATCTCACTTATACACTTGTAAGTAAAAGTCAAAATATTGGGGAATAAAATCTAGCAGTACATCAAAAGAATAATATACTGTGGTCAAGTGATGGTATCTAAACATGAAAAGATGGTCTGAATTAGGAGCTCTATTCTCCTAATGCATTAGATTAACAAATCAAATGGCAAAAACCAAATGACTGCGTTAATAGATACTGAAAAATTACTTGATAAAAGCTCATCAATTGGACTTCCCTGGTGGTGCAGTGGTTAAGAATCTGCCTGCCAATGCCAGGGACACGGGTTCAATCCCTGGTCCGGGAAGATCCCACGTGCCACGGAGCAACTAAGCCCATGCGCCGCAAGTACTGAGCCTGCGCTCTACAGCCCACAAGCCACAACTACTGAGCCCATGTGCCACAACTACTAAAGCCCACGCGCCTAGGGCCCATGCTCTGCAACAAGAGAAGCCACCGCAATGAGAAGCCCGTGCACCGCAACGAAGAGTAGCCCCCGCTCTCTGCAACTAGAGAAAGCCCGCGTGCAGCAGTGAAGACCCAATGCAGCCAAAAATAAATAAATAAATTTATTAAAAAAGAAGAAAGCTCAGCAATTATCTCTAAAATGGGGGAAATTGTGATGAAATCTGTTACCAAAAATCTTCAAAAAAAATCACCCCAAATAGTGAAATATTAAAACTAAGCCAAATAAGTCAGGCACCATGTATCAATGCCTGCCGCCATAATTATAATTTAATATTATTTTAGAGGGTCTAAAAAACACAAAGAAAAAAGTTGATAAAACTTCGCATGTTCATATACCTAGAAAATCAAAGAGAAAGAAACTTCTGGAACACACAAAAATCAATAGCTTTTCCTTATATTAGTGATATGGCACAAGAATCCAGAAGCTATAAAAGAACAGGTAAACATACTTGATTATATAAATTTTTCAACATTTTGTAGAACAGAATAGACCATAGTAAACCCAAAATAAAAATAATTGTTTGGAGAAAATACGTTTGCAACAAAGATGATCAATAAAGTACTGATATCTATAATACATAGAGTTCTTACACATTTGCAAGAAAAAGACAAACAACCCACTAGAAACAAGTGTTGAAAGTCACACCTTGATGAGATAAGGAACTAGACATTATACCACAGAGAGCAGGTTTCCCCTCAAAACAGTTGCTTCTAGCAAAGCAAAGCGTGCCAGGTTAACAATTAGATTGCAACTCTGCTTTCAGCACACTTTAAAAAATAATAATATAAAGGAGAAAGCATATGCACCACCTTTCAAACCCCCTCGCACCACCACCACCTAAAATCGTATGCCCTCAAGTTCTAGTCTTATACTTCATACCAGGCTGTCTTGATTGTGGAGGAAATAGAAACACAGGCACCCTTTAAGTCTCTGGAGCAGTAATTTCTGACTCTGGCTTGACAGTATCCCTGTGAATTCCAGTTCACATATGTGGGGTCCTGAAATCCTGCTGAGCTGCAGAAGAGGTTCCCCCTGGCCCTGGATGTCCTCAGCACTCTTTATACTCCCGATCTGTAGTGTAGCCCTGAAGGACAGATCACCTGTATTTTGGATGCAGATTTAGGTGGTGTCTGTAGTTTTACCACCAGGCCCCACCCACTAGACTGGGCTGTTTGGATGGAATCAGGACCCTGGGTCAGGACACCCCATTATACCCTGTGTAGAATGCAGCACAGGACACTTTTTCAGGTGCAAAACAGCAGCCCAGCCACTCCCCTGTCCAGGCCAGTCCCCACTCCCTCCTGTTATGAGTTGATCCACACGTGTTAGTTATGACAACTTGGACATTGCCCAGTGACCTGGGCTGAGGCGAACAGCACTGAGTGAAATGTTCAGAGCCTACCAGTTTCTGAGCTGCCTCTTGGTCCCAGCCCATGGGTACAGCCTCCATGACCTGTGACTCATACCCTTTCTCCCGGAGGTTGTGTGTGTCTTCTACAGAAAGCACAGCAATCCAAGAGCGACAGTGGAGGGAACGTGTGGAAACAACCAAGAAGGGGTTAATATGGTGTGGATGGCTGAGGCATCAACAGTCTCTCTGCCCCAGGGAGAAGGTGGATATGACAAAAGCAAGGTGGGGAGTCTCTCAGGGAAACTGACAAAGCAACTGTGACACATCCCAGGAGTGAGTGGGCTTGGAGGTTAGCAGGGGACAGGGAGATGCAGACTTTCAAAAAGCATGGGGAGAGATGAGTCATGCAGATAATTCAAAACCTGCAAGAAGGAAACTACACTAAACACTTAAAATCAAAGGTTGTTAGTTTCAATCCTTCTATACAAGTTAAGACAAAAAGGCAAAAAAAAAAAAAGTACAGGTAAGGAGAGGGGATTTCAACACAGGAATCAAAACTGAGGCAGCCGGGGGCTGAGAGAAGGGCACAGATGTTTTCTGCTAATGGCCCATGATCCTAGCTCCAATCCATGAAGAATCAGGTGGGTTTTTGTGGTTTTCTCATAGCTCTCATGGTGCCCACACCAAACATTTAGGAAGCAGTGCTCGTGGCTGGAGTGCTGAGCTAAGCAATGGTAGGTACAGGGGAAATGTAAGACCTACTCTCTGCATGAACTACTGGAAGGCACTAAACAGCAGTGCTGACTGGTTTTATGTAGGGCCTTTGCTCTTCAGCATGGTGGTCCAGCAACATCCACATCACCTGGGAGTTCATCAGAAAGGCCCAATCTCAAGTCCCACTCCATTCCTTACTGACTCAGAATTTGCATTTTTAGCAAGATTCCCCAGAGGCTGTGTTTGAGAAACACTGATATAGGCAATGAGGCAGAATGGAGAGACTGCCTGGAGGCAGGGTTGCTATGCAAAGCTTCAGGGACAAGTTGGATCTTGGACAAACCTTGAGTACGGATGCTGAGCGGACTGAGAAGTGCTGGGATGGAAGAACTGAAGGTATCCTCAAGGCCCATTTCAAATGCTTCACACGTATGAACTCAGGAGGATACATCCACCCTGCCTGTCCTCTCGCCAGCAAACTTCCCTGGGATGTTTTAACTCAGGAAAATGGCCCTGGTTATCAGGTGTGAACTGACCCAGTCAAAGAAACTGGCCTGGGCTACCAAGGCCATTCTGCCATTGCTTTTTGGCTGCACTCCAGAAGTGGGCCTGGGGTTTCTGCAAGGGGCCCCAGAATGACCTCACCACACTAGGCCTTTCTTTCCCTTACTCACGTGACCTTCCTGTTGGGGTAAATATGTGTTTAGGTACAAGTAACATACTTCCTCCCCATTAAAGTGCCTGGGACTGTTACTTTTGCTTTTAGGAAACCCATAAAAGGGAAACTTCAACTCAATCCAAAAGAAAGGAATAGCTCATACGTTAAGAATGGCCCTAATCCCTTAGCAAGGGGCTGTTCTCTATGTCCAGAAAGGGGAGATTAATCCATGCACACTTACTGGATGCTTTGCATGAGGCAGATGCAGCCCTGCACACCCCACTCCTCCCACCCCCTGCCCCCAAGAACACCTCTTCCTGAACTTTGCTTCTGCAACTGACCTACATTGAAGAGTGTTTCACTTTAAAATGGCTCTTTGAAGTGCTCTGCTGTATCTACTCCATGGATCTTGTTCAAGAAATTGATTACATTGCCCTAGTAGCTGCCATCATGAGCTCCATGATACACCAGTCAACAGCTACAAAAGAAAATTAGGAGCAAGAGGAAGAAGTTGTTGAAGGTACTCTTCTGTGCTCCAGAAGCTCTGGAAGCTAGTCTGTCCACTGTGAAATTTATGGGGCCTTTAATTCACTGATGTGGGACTCTCCAAGAAGGAGGTCTGATAAATGGGGCTTTCCAAACTTATGTAACCACCTTTTTCAAGATGGTCTTGTGTAAAACATTTTAGTACAGACTTCACCATGTCCATGTCTTCTCAAAGAAGACCTGTGGAAGATACCTCTCTCCTTGAATCCAATACCAAGAATGGCTATGTGTCTCCTGCAGAACTACCCTGCCTGAGAATGCGAAACTAAATGTGTTTTCCTCTTCATTGGCTGCTGGGGCTGAGGGCAAGATGTTGGAAGGCCTCCAGCAAGTGTACCAAAACTTGGAGCATACCCTCTGTGGCCTGACTCACTGGTGTCTACTTGTTTTCCTCCATTTCCTCAACAATTTATCTGAAATGTTTCTCTTGGCCTAGCTCCATTTGTAAGTTGCATTAAATCTTTTTCCAAACAAAAATTCAGAGAGGCTAAGCGACTTGCACAAGGTCACACAGCTTATCACAGAGGAATCCAAGATTCAGCCTCAGTTCCGCCTATCTCTGAGGCCTAACCTCTCCTAGGCCACCTTCCTAGTCCTGTGTGGGCCCATGAAAGTTCTGGGTGTGTTGGTGACACTGGGGGTTGGTAGGAAATGACCGTTATTGAACAACAATGATTTGGCTTAATCTTTCCTTCTGCCTTTGCTTGTTTCTTGCTGCCTAGCCTCCTCCACACCCACCCTTTAGGACCCCTTCCCTACTTTCCAAGACTTTTCATCAGCTCCCCAAGTCCAAGACCCCTAATCTATGACTCACAGCTCCAGCCCACGTACTTCTAGATAGCCAGATATAGGAGAACAATGTACTGAGTGGTCAGCACAGACACCACCCATAATAACGGGGTGACCATTCCAGCTGAGTCTCCCCCACCTGCACACAACAGAAACCCAGCCACAGGGGTGGCTTGACTAACTGTGGCCGTGTCTGACTCACACAAATACCCCAGCTGCTTCGTCCAGCTCTCTACTCTGCATCCCTGGAGCGATGCTTTCATCCCCCTGGTTGCCACATGGGCTCCAGATGGCTGGCCTACTGCCAGCCTCATATTTGCATTCTAAGCAGGAAGAAAAAAGAAGAATAAACTAAGAGGAGGGGGAAGGGACAGCAAGAATATGAAGGAAGAACAATTTCCCAGGAATCCCTAGCAGATTTCCCCTTTAGTTTCATTGGCCAGGATGGTGCCACACGACCACCTCTAGCTAGAAGGGAGGCTGACCTGAATGTAATCACGGTTAGAAAGGAAGGAAGAGCATGAGGTTGGGGCAGTCAGCTGGTGTGATCTTCCACACCAGAGGCCACCCCAAATGCTTAAGCTGAGTACAAGATGCAGAAAGCAGGCAGCAGGGACTAGAAGGGGAACACCAGGGCTGAGAGGGTTGGCAGAGTCATCTAGGGGGTGCATCCAGGGTCACTGTGCTGCACCCCACGCTCCCCTTCAGATCTGAAGGGCTCATTCCCCCTGGTGCTGGGAGTGCTGTTAACACAGCCACAGCTGTCAGCCTCCTTTGGGCATCACCTCCGCTGAAAAGAATCACATTCCCTTCCCAGGACAGCCTTCATCCGTTGTCTCATCTCTTCATAACTATGAAGGGTCCTCCCAGCTCCAGAGCTCCCCAGGGAGTCAGCTGAGGCCTTTGTTGAGACTGCCCTCTTCTCATCCTACTTCCTGCCTTTCCCTCCCACCTGAGTTATTCCTAAGCACTCCTAATAAACATGTGGCAGGCTAATTTCCCAGGGGCACAGCCTGCACCAGGGAATAAGCCACTTCTTTCTTTTTCAAGTTCAACCTCACAGGTGTGTCTGGTGAATATGAGTATGTCTGAAGCCCTGAGCCAGGTGCTGGGAATAGAGGGGGCAGTGAACCCAAACAGGAACAAGCATCAGTCCCCGCCTTTAAGGAGCTCACAGGCTTGTGCAATGGAGCTGGGAAAACAAGCAGCTAAGACACAGGACAAAACAGAGTAAGGCAAATATAAAGTACAATGGATGTTCAGAGGAGGAAGATGTTATCAACGGTCTGGACCGGAGCAGTAAGAGACTAGGAAATCTGTAGGAGCTTCACAGGAGAGGGAGCCTCTGAAATGGCCTCTGAGGATGACAGGGCAGAGCCATGCACTCCAGACAGGGCCAGCATAGGCGAATGTCCAGAGGGTAGTAACACATCCAGTTTGGCCAGAATGAGAAGTGAAATTGAGCACTAGTTCCAAGTCAGACAGCCGGGACTTGACTCCCAGGTCTGCCTTCTCTGAAAGAGGGGGATCAGGCATATTGCTTAACCTCTCACAACCACGACTTTCTCATCTGCACAATAGTAATTATACATCCCCTTTCCCCAAAGGGCTGTCATGGGGATTGAGTAGCTAAGACATGTAGACCACTACACAGACACCTGGAGAAGCCTGAGGCTCAGCTGATACTCTAGTTGTTATCACACAAGCAGAGATACTGAGGAGGCTGTTGTTTAAGCCAGTGGTGCTCGAAGTTAGGTCCCCAGACCAGCAGCATCAGTAACATATTGTTAGAAAAGCAGTCTTGGGCCCCACTCAGCCCAGGTCTACTGAGCCAGAAACTCTCTTGGTGGGCCTGTCAATCTGTGCTTCAGCAAGGACGAGGTGGAGAACCACTGTCAGGAAGGGCTTGGAAACAGTGCAAAAAGCCCATTTGGTGAGAGAGACGAATCATTTCCGCAACCTCGCCTTTCACTCCGCTTCCTTAGATTCATAATGAAATATGCAAAAGAGACATCAGAAGAAGAAACATCCAGGGCAGTGGCCCCCCTTTACTCTTCTTCCTTTAATGTGCGGTACAGAGCAAGAGACAACTTCCCAAATTCCACAGACCGTTAGATCTGGGATGGAGCCCGACATTCTTTTCTTTACTTCTGGAGAAACTGAGGTCCTGAGGGGTAACAAGCCATGGCCAGTGTCTCAGATTCATTGGCAGAGTCAGCACTGAAGCTCAGGCTTCCCAGTCTCAAACTATGATGGTTAAAAAATGGAACTGTTCTGGTCAAAGAGGAAAGTAAATGAGAAAGTAGACCCAAATGACGCCATAGGAGACCTGGGTGAATAATCAAGAGCAACTCAAAACCAGCTAGTGGAGTTAGGGAGCAAAAGGGTTGCATCTACAGTATCATTTTGCAGAATCCCCAACCAAAATTATCAACCCAACATCCACTGTTAAGCCTCATATTCCACCATTATAATTAAGAGCTTTTCATACACGACAAACCAGGAAAGCCTAAACCCACTGCTACCTCAAAATAAGAATATCCATAAGGCTTTAATTATAAAAGGAAGGAAGAGGAGGAGAGGGAAGAAAGAAGCAAGAGACATTTTACAGAGCCATACAAAAGAAAACTACAGCTCCTAAGTTCTTATATTTAAATGGATCTGTGATGGGGGAAATAGCTAAATTGCATAGAGTTGTAAAAACTATCTACTATAAGTCTGAACTTTGTGAAACTACAAAAAAGAAAGATATTCTTGGCAGTTAATGTGTCAGCCTTAATGAAAGGAAGTGGCGAGTCCAGCCTGAGTTAGGGTGGGTCAATGTGCCCTCACTGTGTGGGATGTAGAAAGAAGTGAGCAGACAACAACAAAAAATTAAGGATTTAAAAAGAGGAGCCAGACTGAACCAAAGAGATCTTTGGTTGCTCTTAGCTCTGGGTTTTACCAAGATGTGACTGGAGGAGGGGTGAGCAAGGACAGTTTTGTACGTTGTGCCCTAAACAAGCCTGCTGCTCCTACCCATCGGGCAGGTGACAACTGAAATCCATGTGGCACTCTGCTCACCCAGCCATGCTCAGACCAGCACAGGGTGGCACATATTCCTAAGCTCATAAGACCAAATGACAGAATCATGCTGCTGGGTTGCCTTTTAATATTTGTAATTAAGTCTGTTCAAAGTAACTGCTTGGCAACCCATACCTTTAAGCAAAAGATGGGTTCTTTTCAAATAATTTCCTTATTTTCTTTGTAAAGTCCCAAACTCAGGAGATCCAACCAACCATTCAGAGTCCCTATCTTGGCGTTGAGACAGAGCAAAGTGAGAATCTCCCCTCGGAGAACAACGTGAGCAGATCCACTTTTAGGAAGAGGCACCAACTACAGAGCAGTCCTTCATAACTCCCCTCATTATTTAAAAAATTTTTATCTTGTTTGTTTCTGCAGCGACTCTTCTCAAGATCTTAGTGATTTTGATGATATATTTGGGGATCTGCTTTCTTGCTTCATTCCATGACACCTCCATGCTCTACGTGACTAGAAACTGTCAGACTGATTCACTTATAGAAATCCTTCCCCAACACTCTTTAAAGGGTGAGCTCTTTAAAGGGTCAAAATTAAACAAGCAGGAATAAGCAGTGGCCTCCTCACTTTCACAAGGAACGGGAAAAAAGCGCTGCTCTCCGGGGGAGGAACTGGATTCTAAGACAAACGAAAGGGAGTTGACTTGTTTGCTGCTGGAAGATTTCTAACCCACACAACTGGACAGTGTGTGGGGGCAAGGCCGGTGCTACCTGTGTGCTCAGCATCAGTCACGTGGCCCCAGGCTCTTCAGGATCTGACCATTCATCTCCACCTCCACTGCTCCCGTCCTTAACAAGCCTCATTGTCGGCTTAGGAACTTCACCTAACTTGTTTCCCTGCCTGTGTCTGCCTTAACAAGCTGTGCTCAACGCAGCGCCAGAGTGATGTGATCCTGTTGAAACATCTGTTCCTCTGCTACCCAGGGCCCTCCAACAGCTCCCCAGCTGATGCCCACTAAAGGGCAAAGCCCTCCCCAAGGCCTGCCAGCCCTACACGACACGGCTCCCAACTACCTCTCTGCCATGGGTCCCTACACACTCCCCCCCCCCATCACTCCCTCTGCTCCAGCTACTCTGGCCCCCTTGCTGTTCCTCTGTGCAAAAGTACTGAAATTTCTTCAGGCCGGACATATATCTAAAAATGGAACTGCTGAATCAGAGCATCTCTACATTTTCTAGATATTGCCAAATTGCTCTACAAATTGGTTTGCCAATTTACATTCCTACCCACATTATGGAAGAGGGCTGGTTTCTCCACATCCTCAGCAACACTGGCATTTTCCTCTTTACTAATCAGATAGGTGGGAACGGTTAGCCCGATACTGTTTCAGTTTGCATTTTCTTGATTAGGATGGAAATTTAGCATATTTTTCTGTTTATTGGCCATTTGTATTTCTTATTCTGAAAAGCTGATGGGGGAGAGAGGAGATTTTTCTTTTTTTTAATTAATCAGTCATCAATTTTATACACATCAGTGTATACATGTCAATCCCAATCGCCCAATTCAGCACACCACCATCCCCACCCCACCGTGGTTTTCCCCCCTTGGTGTCCATACGTTTGTTCTCTACATCTGTGTCTCAACTTCTGTCCTGCAAACCGGTTCATCTGTACCATTTTTCTAGGTTCCACATACATGTGTTAATATACGATATTTGTTATTCTCTTTCTGACTTACTTCACTCTGTATGACAGTCTATAGATCCATCCACGAGAGAGATTTTAATAACTCAATTTCTTAGAAAAGTTTATTCGGTTTTTCTATTTTTCATGAGTCAATTTCACCAGTGTATAATTTCTAGGAAATTATGCATTTTGTCCAAATTTCCAAATGTATTGGCATAAAGTTGCTCCAGGCGTTCTCTTATGACGGTTATTCTCTGTTCTACTTAGTTTATAGTCTTTTGTTGCTGTTGTTGCTAATATTGCTTATTTGTGCCTCTTCTCGTTTTTTTTCCGTCATCCATTTTGTTGGAGGTGGGATCACTGAGACTGTGAACGGTCAGTCTCAGGTCAGGTTTTGCCACCGAATGAGTTATGAACAAAAGTTTTCAGTTTTCAGAATCTTTTGGATTTCAGACGTGTGGACTACAGATCATGGATCGATGCTTTCATTTTCATTCAGCTCTAATTACTTTGTAATCTTTGTTCTGCTTTCATTATTAACTCACAAGGCATTTAGAAAAATATTTTTTCGTTTTCAAAAACATGGTTTTTTTTGTTTTTTATAATTTATGCAAAGACGGTTTTTAATTTAACAAATTGTGGTCAGAGAATGTGGTCTCTGTGATACCATTTCGTTCTTATTTGCTAGTAACTCTATTATGAACTCGGATCTGGTCAGTGTTTATCAAAGTTCTCTATATAGTCTCAGTTCCAGAGCTTCTCTGCTGGTGACTCATGAATGGACTGTGGGTGTTGTAACATACTGATTTCTTCAGCCCTCAGGACAGTTGAGCAGGGCCTTCTCATAAGCAACCTTATCTGGGTTTCCTGGAGGGCAGCCCCTTCCTTGCCCAGGAAGTTCACGCAGTAGCCTCCATGGGCAGTAAACTCACGACCTCCATCCAGCCCTTGTGCTCATAAGAGCCCAGACAAGGGGACACCCACATCACCAGCCAGCTGCAGAGCTCATGGCTGCCCAGCAAGGACAAGGGGTCTGTGGAGCTGATGTTCACATTCCAGGTGCCCAGGAGATAGAGCACAGCCAAGGCCTCTGGTAGAGACTGGGGCCCGGGGAGGCTCAGTGGGGCTCCCAGCTGACGTAGCTTCAGGCAGCAGCGTCAACTCTCTGCTTTACGTATTTCAGTCACTTCTGTCCATTTGTGCCTGATGTACCCTTTTAGTGGCATCCAAACCAGCTGCAGGGGTGACTGTTCTAACAATGTATGTGTGCTTTGTAAAGTAGAGCTACATCATCTTCTAAACTCTTTACATAACACATTTGATTGCCCTTGATATTCATTTGTATTTCAACATTATAAGAAATTTCAACATTACATTTGTTAATGAAAGAGAACTATTAGATTCTTCACATATAATTTCATCTGTTGCAAAATTTTGTATGGTTGTAAATATTGTGCTTTAATTTTGATTAAAAAATTACTATTTATGTGAATAAAGTTTCTCATTTATTGTGATTATCAAGAATTTGAAATTATTGTCATCAAAAATCTTGATCTGGAATGTGTCCAGCACGTTCACACATAAAATATGATAATGGCTTATGTTTGTGGGAGCAACTTTCTCATTTAAAAAATGGGAAAATATTTTATTTGTAAAATTTACTTAAAAATCAATATTAATATTTTATATTATGAATTTTACACCTTATTATAATTATAATACTAATAAAATGAAAATTACTTTCTTAATAGATCATTCCTTTAATAGTATGTAGTCTTCTTCTTTCCCAAATTAAGGATTTTGCCTTAAATTCTATTTTGATATTATATCTCAGTGTTCTTTTGACTAATTGTTTTACAGAATAACTCTTTCCAACCCCTTTATTTTCAGTCTACATGGTGTTCTTATAGGAGTTCTTGTATAAGCAGTGAGTGATAATTTGCTTTCAACAAATGATGTTAATCCATTTACTTTTTACTTTTTTTGTGGCTATTGATATAATCTGACTTACTTTAGCCATTCTGCTTTATTTTCTCTTTACCAACTTTTTTCCTTTATTTTTTTTCTTAAATCTCTTTCCCTGTCTTTAGTCCCCTGCTACTTTGGAGGCTATAGATTATAGTCAATTCTCTTCACAGTTACTCTTTATTTTTTTAAGCATCCATATTTAATTACAGATTTTTCTAACAGATTCTGAAGTTATTTAATATTTCTATTTTCCTCCTAAATACAACATGGATTTTTGCTCACTTTACCCATTGAACATCACCTCCCTACTATCTAGTCATTACTGCTTGGAGGCTTGTTTTTGGTTTTTTCACATTTTTAAACAGCAAAAACAAAAAAGTTTTCTTCCATCAGTCTTTAAATTTACCAATATATTTTTATCAGTTTCTATCTTACAGCAGTTTTTTATATCCCATGGCTTCCTTCCAAGTTCACTTCTCTTCTTGTTAGAGCATATTTTGGGGAGATAGTTCTTTTATTGAGTGTCTATAGACAGTGGAATTCCCTAATCCTTGTATGTCTTAAGATCTTTTTCATTTGTCTTCATTCTTGAATGATAAATTAGCAGGCTATAAAATCTCTAGGTTGACAGTCATTTTCCTTAAATACTTTGATGACAGTCCTTTGTCATCTGGCATAAAAACAGTCTTCTCTCTTTGACATCTTTGAAGAGTTTCTCTGTATCACTGATGTGCTGCAGTTTCACAATAATATATTTAAGCATATCTTGGCTCCATCTCCATTCAAGATATGCCTAGACATATGATTGTGAACCACTAAATATATTTATTTTAAAGTACTTTTTCAATTAATTAATAATTAATTTCATCTGGAGTAAATTTGAATCAGTATGATTCAGGACAAAACTAACAGAAAAGACAACCAAAATAATGGCTTAAACAATTAGGAGAGTTATTATTTCACATAACAAGAGGTCGAGAGGTAAGATAATGTCATGACAATGATCAGTCATACACAATGTTTTAAGATAAAAAATCTACCTGCATCATTAGTTTATTTTACCTTATTCATTCTTATAGCTAATAAAGAAATCATACATGCCCTTTTCATTACAAGTATTTACACTTTCAGAAATCAGAAAAAAAAAACGGCTTATTATTACCAAGGGCAACAAATTATCAAGCAAGAGAACCAATTTCACAAACCAGACTTTGATACCTAAAGTTGCATTTCACAGCAGTTACAGTAACATCAAAAGTCCAAGTGTCTTGAAAATCTGTTACAAATGCACTGCAAAGATGATTTTTTATGATGAAAGAAAAAGGTGCTCACAGTTAACAGATTTTCTCACCCTGTTCCTTAACAAAGGAGTAGGACCAATATTCTTAACATATTAAGTGAATGTTTTCAGCTTAATATGTTATTAGAACTGACTCTTGAATTGCCTTTATGGTTCAGAACTTCGTCTACCCTCTGCAGCTGCTGAGAGGTAGGGTTGTTGGTAGAAAAAGAGAAAGGGAGAAAGACTCTCTTACTTTTGATCTTTCTTAGACAATTTTCAATAGCACTGAGAACTGAAAGGACTGAAATTCTCAAGGTTAAGGACAGGGATTTCATTATGTAAATTTTTGAGCAGGAAAATTTTATGTATATAAAACAGCATTTTACATTAAAAACCATTATATTTTTGGTCCATTATTCCAAGCTGTTACATGTTTTTGAATTCTGTACCTGTCTTTTAAATCATCTGCTGTCACTCCCAACTTTGTGTCAAATGCTATTCTAATAAAGCACGTTTCTTTACTTTCATATCCCCAATCACATACTGCAATTACCCATTTATTTGTGTGTATGCTTTTAATTAAAGTTAATTGTAGATTCACGTGCTTTTAGTTATAAGAAATAATACAGAAAAATCTTATGTACCCCTTACCAGTTTCCTTCATGGGAACATCTTAGAAAAATATAACACAACATCACAACCATGATATTGACATCAATACAGTTGAGATACAGAACAATTCCATCTCCAGAAGGAACCCTGGGTTGCTTTTTTTAGAGCCATACCACTCCCCTCCCTAGCCCTCCTCATCCACAGTCCTTATCCCTGGCAACTGCTAATCTAATATTCATTTCTAAAATTTTGTAATTTCAAGAATGTTATGTAAATTGAATCATACAGTATGTAACATTTTGAAATGGCTTCTTTCCGTATAATTTCCTTGAGATTCATCTATGTTGTGGTATCAGTAATTTGTTGCTATTTATTACTGAGTAGTATTCTGTGGTGTGGATGTGCCTCAACTTTTTTTAACCAGTCAGCCACTGACAGCCATCTCAGTGGTTTCCAGTTTTTGACTATTATGAATAAAGCCACTATAAATATTCATGTACAGGTTTCTGTTATGAACCTAAGTTTTCATTTAGCTGGAAATCAATGCTTAGAAATTCAGTAGCTGTGTCATATGGTATTTGCATGTTTAATTTTAAGAGACTGCCAACTTATTTTCTGGGATGGCTGTCAAGTTTTGCATTCTCACCAGCAATGCAATATATAAGCACTCTTCTGCATTGTCACCAGCATTTGATTTTAGCCAACCTGATAGATATTTAGTGATAGCTCATTATGACTTAATTTGCATTTCCCTAGTGTAAAGTGATGTTGAACATTTTTTCATGTGCTTTTTGGCCATTTCCACTTTGGTAAAATGTCTGTTCGTGTTTTTTTGTCCTTTATAGGTGGGTTGTTGGTTGGATTTTTAACTGGTAAGTTCTGAGAGTTCTTTATACGTTCCCCTTGTTGGATATGTGGGTTACAAATATTTTCTCCACTCTGTAGCTTGCCTTTTTACCTTCTTAAGAGAATATTTTGCAAACTAAAAGCTTTTATCTTGAAGTTCAACTTATCAATTTTTTTCTTTTATGGATCATGTTTTTTGTGTCAAGTCTAAGATCTCTGCCTAATGCTAGATCCCAAAGTTTATTTTTTTTTTTTTTACAAAAGATGTAAAAAACATTTAACATTTAAGTCCATGATCCATTTTGAGTTGATTTTTGTATTTTTTTTTTCTTTCCTAGGATGACTATTTGCTTGAGCACCATTTGTTGAAAAGTTTATTCTTCCTCCAATGAATTACTTTTGTCAACAATCAGTTGGCTATATTTACGTGGGTCTATTTCTGGATTCTCTATTCTGTTCCATTTATCTATGTGAATATATCTCCACTAATTTCCCATATTGATTACTGTAGCTATATAATGTCTTAAAATCTAGTATACTAATTCCTCTCACTTTGTTCTTCATTTTCAAGATTGTTATAGCTATTCTAGTTCCTTTGCCTTTCCATATAAACTACAGAATAATCTTGCTTGTATCTACAAATAATCTTGCTGAGATTTTGAAATGAATTGCATTAAACCTGTACATTAGTTTGGGGATAACTGACAACATTACTATGTTGAGCCTTCTAATTCATGAACATAGTTAAGTCTCTGCATTTAGAAAGATCTTTGATTTCTTTCATCAGTGTTTTGTAGTTTTCAGCATAGTCATGCTGTACATGTTTTGTTGGAGCTATACCTAAAATATTTCATTTTTTGAGCAACTGTAAATTGTGTTGTATTTTTAACTTTTGTGTCCATGTTCATTGTTAGTATATAGAAACAAAATTGCTTTTTATTTGTTTATCTTGCATCCTCCAACTTTATCGAACTCATTATTTCTAGAAGTTTTC
This sequence comes from Balaenoptera borealis, assembly GCF_965194805.1. Classification (NCBI taxonomy): domain Eukaryota; kingdom Metazoa; phylum Chordata; class Mammalia; order Artiodactyla; family Balaenopteridae; genus Balaenoptera; species Balaenoptera borealis. Next base: position 45,620,544 of record NC_138869.1, on the reverse strand, counting down.
TTTGTAGATTCCTTGAAATTTCCTATGTAGACAATTATATTATCTGCAAATAGGGACAGTTTATTTCTTACTTTTGGATCTGTATATTTTTGTTTTCTTTTCTTCCCTATTGCACTGGGCAAAAGACTCATTATGATGGTGAATAAGAGTGGCAAAAGTGCGCATTCTTGCCTTATTCCTGACTTTACGAGGAAAGCATTAAGTCATTCACCATTAAGCATAACCCTAGCTGTAGGTTTTTTGTAGCAGAAAGTTTTGCTTTATTTCTGGTTTTCTGAGGTTTTTTTCATGGATGCATGTTGAATTCTGTCAAACGCTTTTCTGCGTCAATTGATACAATCATGTGATTTTCTTCTTTAGTCTTTAATGTAGTGGATTACATTAACTGATTTTCAAATATTAAGCCAGCCTTGCATCCCTGGAACAAACCTCCCTGGGTCATGTTATATAACTGTTTTTAAATATTGATGAATTCTATTCGTTAATATTTTCTTAAGGATTTTTACGTGTGCAATCATGCGGGATATTGGTCTATAGTTATCTTTTATTGTATTAACTTTTCCTGATTTTGGTAAAAAGGTAGTTCTAGCTATATTAAATTATAAGTGTTCCCTCCACTTCTACTTTCTGGGAGCTACTGCATAGAATTGGTTTTAATTCTCCAGTGAAACCATACAGACCTGGAAATTTCTTTTTTGGGAATGTTTTAAATTATTAATTTAATTTCCTTAATGGTTAAAAGAATACTCAAATTATCTATTTCATACTGGGTGAGTTTTGACAGTATGTGCTTTTGAAGAAATCGGTGCATTTCATCTAAGTTATGAAATTTCGGTTTGTAGAACTGTATTATTTTTCCTCTTTGTTGTCAATGTTATTGATCTTTTAGAAGTATCTTTTGTTTCAATGATTTCCTTTATTGTTTTTCTCTTTTCAATTTCATTGATTTCTGCCCTTATTTTTAGTATTTTCTTACTTTTTCTTGCTTTGGGTTTATTTAACTCTTCTTTTTCTAGCTTTTGGCAGTGGGAGCTTAAATAATTGATACGAAATTTCTATTCTTTTCTAATGTAAGCATTTAGTGCTATAAATTTCTCTCTTGGCACTGCGTTAGCGGTGTCCCACAGATTTTGATATATCGTATTCTCTTTTTAATTTAGTTGAATGTATTTTTTTTTATTAATTTATTTTTATTTATTTTATTTTTGGCTGCATTGGGTCTTCGCTGCTGCACGTGGGCTTTCTCTAGTTGTGGCGAGCGGGGGCTACTCAGCTACTCTTCACTGCAGTGCACAGGCTTCTCATTGCGATGGCTCCTCTTGTTGAGGAGCACGGCCTCTAGGCGCGCAGGCTCAGTAGTTGTGGCTCGCGGGCTCAGTAGTTGTAGCTTGCAGGCTCTAGAGCGCAGGCTCAGTAGTTGTAGCACAGGGGCTTAGTTGCTTCGCAGCATGTGGGATCTTCCTGGACCAGAGCTCGAACCTGTGTCCCCTGAATTGGCAGGCAGATTCTTAACCACTGCGCCACCAGGGAAGCCCCTGAATGTATTTTTTATTTCCTTTAAGACTTCCTTTTTGATGCATGGATTATTTAGAAGTATGTTGCTTAATTTCCAAATGTTCAGTTTTCCTGTTACCTATTATTAATTTCTATTTGATTCCACTGTGGTCTGAGAACACACTCTGTATTATTTCAACTCTTTAATTTGTTGAGGTTTGTTTTATGGCCTAGGACATAGTCTACCTTCATCTGTGCCCTGTGGTGCTTAAAAAGAATGTGTGTTCTCTGTACAGTGGAGCGTTCTTTAAATGTCAGATCCTGTTAATGGGTGGGGTTATTAAGTTCTTCTATAACCTTGATGATTTTCTGTCTCATTTTTCTATCAGTTGTTGACAGTAGGATGCTGAGGTCTCCGACTATAATTGTAAATTTATTTCTCCTTTCAGTTCTTTCAGTCTTTGCTTCACTTACTTTGCAGTTCTGATGTTTGGTGCACACACATTTAGGATCTCTATGTCTTCTTGGTAGAGTGTCCCTTTTATCATTATGTCTTCTCTGTCCCTTTCTCTCCTGGTTAATGTCCCTCTCTGTCCCTGTTAATTTTCTTTGCTCTGAATTCTGATATTAAGAGCCACTATTGTTTCTCTTGACTGCTGTTGGCATGATATATATATTTCCATTTTTTTACTTTCAATCTACATGTGTTATTATATTTGAATTGAGATTCTTGTAGACAGGATACAGTTGAGTCATTTTTAAAAAATCCATCCTGCCTATATTTGTGTTTTAAAAGGTATATTTAGACCATTTATATTTAATGTTATTATTGACCATGTCAGGGCTTACGTCTGCCATTTACTTTTTATTCTCTATTTGTTCTGTTTTTCATTTCTCAATTTTCTTTTCCTGCCTTTCTGTGGGTTATTTGAACATTTTTTTTTAGAATTCAATTTTGATCTATCCATTGTGTTTTTGAGTGTATCTCTTTGTACACTTTTTTGTTTTTGTTTTTTTTTTTGGTGGTGGTCATTCTAGATATTACATGATATATATAAACATCACAGTTTACTGGTATTGACATTTCACCAGTTCAAATGACATACAGAAACCCTACCTCCTTCTACTTCCCTTTATCCTTCCTCATTTATATTTTAATTCTCTTAAAATATTTCCCCTACATATATCTCAAACCACATCAAACAGCATTACAAGTTCTGCTTCAATCATCGAAAGTCATTTATGAAACTTGATATCAGCAGGAAGATGTGTTGTTCTGACCCATATTTTTACTCTTTCCATTGTTCTTGCCCTCTTACTGATGTTCTAAGAATTCTTAATCTTATTATCTCCTTTCTGTTTAGGGAATTTCCTTTAGCCATTCCCTTATGAGAAAAGAGAGGTAGCAAATGCTCTCTTCTTTTCTCTCATCTGATGTCTTGATTCTTCCTTCACTCCTGCTGGATATTTTCACTGGATATAGGTTTCTGGATCAAACAGTTCTTTTTTTCAACACTTAAAATACTGTGCCACTAACTTTGAGCCTTTATGCTTTCTGATGAGAAATTCACTGTCATACTATTTTTGTTTGCCCTCTATAGGTAATGTGTTTCAAACTGCTTTCAAGATTTTTAAATTTGTCTTCAGTTTTCCGAAGTTTGACAATGATGTGTCCTGATTATATCTTTTGCTAAGTTTATAAAGTTTCATCCATTATTTGTTTGAGTACTTTTTCAGACTCATTCTCTTTCTCCTCCCCTTCTGGAAGTCTGACAAATGAATGCTGTATTCTTTTGTTATAGTCCCTCAGATTCCTGAGGCTCTGTTCTTTTCTTTTTCCTCAGTCTTTTTTTCTTTCTGTTATTTCTATTGTTCAAATTTTAAGTTCACTGATTTTTTTTTTCTCTGTCACTTCCACTTCTGCTGTTGAGCCCATGCAGCAATTTTTTGTTGTTTTTGTTGTTGTATTTTTCAGTTCTATAATCTCCATGTGGTTCTTCTTTATACCCTCTATTTCTTTCCTGAGACTTTCTATTTCTTTGCTGAGATGTTCAATTTATTCATATGTTTCAAGTGTGTTTATAATTGCTCACTGAAGCCTTTATATGATGGCTGCTTTTAATTACTTGTATTTCTAACATCTGTATCATCTCGGTGTTGGAAGCTGTTGTCTCTATTCTTTCAAGTTGAGATTTTATTGCTTCTTGGTATGACAAGTGACTTTCTATTGAAACCTGGACATTTTGAGTAGCGTAATATAGGACTCTGGATCTTATTTAAACCCTCTGTTTTAGCTGGCTTCCTTTAACACTGCTCTAGCAGGGGAAAGGGTAGTACTGCTTTGTTAGTGCCATGTAGGGGTAAATGTCCGGGTTTTCCCACTTGGTCTTCATTGACACCCAAGGGGGAGGAGGGGCTCTTGTTACTGCTAGGTGGAAGTGAGAGTACCCACTAGGTTTCCGCTAATACCATTCTGGATGGGAGGGGTGAGAGTGCCTCATTATTGTTCCTCCATGTGGCCTCCACTGACACCACATTACCACTGGACCTTGTTAATGAGTGGTGGTAAAAGTCCTGTCTTCCCACTAGTTTTCCTCTGACACCACCCCACTGGGGAGTGGGAGGGATCCTTTTTTACTGCTGGGTGGGAACTGAAATCCAGGCTCCTCACATAGTCTCCACTGACACTGAAGGGTGGTGGGGATGAGCCTCATCCCCTGGTGGAGATGAAAGTCCCTGCTCCCCACCTGGCTTTCTTGACACCATTCTGCCATGAGAGGAGGGGAGAAGTTTGGGCAGTCTCATTAAAGCCTATGCTCACCACTGGTCTTTGACAGCTTGGGTGGGGTTGGGGTCACAGTTCTCCCTGAGGCATTTGGCTGGAAAAGAGCATGTAATGCCTGAAAGTTTTCTGTCTTTCTAGTCCTTGGGCCAGAGAGAGTAGAAATTCATTGGAGCTATTTTTTGTCTGTATCTGTTGTCAGTTCCAGGTTCCTAGCTTTTCCAGCACCCAGCCTGGGATATATGACATGCAAAGAAAACCCAATGAACTCATCACCGTGTTGTACCTTGGGTCCTGAGGTCTCTAGCTGGTTTGCCTTCTTCTCTCCACCTTTCAGAGTTTTCTTTCTTTATTAAACTTATGATTATTTATTTATTCATTATTTTTGGCTGCACTGGGTCTTCGTTGCCGTGCAGCCTTTCTCTAGTTGTGGCGAGCAGGGGCTACTCTTTGGTGCAGTGCATGGGCTTCTCATTACAGTGGCTTCTCTTGTTGCAGAGCACAGGCTCTAGGCGCATGGGCTTCAGTAGTTGTGGCACACAGGCTCAGCAGTTGTGGCTCACGGACTCTAGAGCACAGGCTCAGTAGTTGTGGCGCACAGGCTTAGCTGCTCTGCGGCATGTGGGATCTTCCCGGACCAGGGATCGAACCCGTGTCCCCTGCATTGGTTGGCAGGTGGATTCTTAACCACTGCACCACCAGGGAAGTCCCTCAGAGTTTTCTTATGTTTGTTTTATATACGATGATCAGGGGTTTTAGTTGTATTCAGTGGGAAGAATAGGGAAAAGTACTTTTACTCCATCTTCCTGGAAGTTCCTATTTGTTTAATTTTATGTCCTTGTCCCACAGCTAGACTGTAAGAGCCGTGTCTGTTTTGTCTACCATAGCAATTCCAGGAACTGGTACAATGTCCAGGTGATTGTGGGTGCTTGATAATGAATGCATGAAAAGTACTAAAAGGAAATAGAATTAAATCTTTACAGTGTAGACGGTTTTTTTTTTTAACATCTTTATTGGAGTATAATTGCTTTACAATGGTGTGTTAGTTTCTGCTTTATAACAGAGTGAATCAGTTATACATATACATATGTTCCCATATCTCTTCCCTCTTGCGTCTCCCTCCCTCCCACCCTCCCTATCCCACCCCTCTGGATGGTCACAAACCACCGAGCTAATCTCCTACAGTGTAGACTTTTGATGGTAGAACAATAGTGATTTTCCCCCTCTCTCTATACACTGAACAATTTTTCTAAAATTAGCATGTATCACCTTTATAATGGAAGAAATGAGCTTTTTAACAGAAGAAATTGAAGCCCAAAATAGGTGAAGATATATTGAGAGCATCCATTTTTTCCAAAAGAGATTTATTCTCCAGATTCAGATAAGTCACATTAGAGGTATGGAAAGAATTTGCAGGTATAACTAGAAAACTGTTGTCAATAATACTCAGAGAGTAAGAGAGGAGGCAAAAGACTGGATGGAGTTGGGAAGATATCCTTGCTTCACTTATATAAAAGGAGAGATTGTTGAGTATTTACTTAAGTGAGACTGGTACTGAAACTTCACAAATGCTGGGCAGAATAATTAGATGTTAGTTCATAGGTATTAAAAGACACTAACTACGAGGAGCCTGCCAAGGGAAGGTGGTAAGGTTAAGCCCCCAGACATGATAGGAATGAGAGGCAGGGGTGGAGAAATGGAGGGGAATTTACAAAACAAATACTTACTCACTCCCTCTGGTAAACTCAATGTCCAAAGTTCATGAACTTCTTGAATATCACTCTTTCATTTCCACCCCCAACTTCTGACCTAAATTTCCCTGCAGTTAGTCCACCATGCTTATGAACTTCTGGTTTAGCCCCTCTTGTGCATACTTAAGCAACACTTCTCAGTTCCACCCTACTTGCCCACCCTGTCGTTTTTTGTTGCTTAATCCCTTGGCCTAGCGCCACCCTACCCCCCTGGCGGAGCAACCAACTCTTCCACTATAGGACAACATACATCCACTAATAACAATTCATGCCATACCAACTACATTTCCCTTTTCAATGAAGTTACTCAACTGGTAAATCCAGGAATGCCAATGAACCCCATTGACAACAAGATATTTGGCAGGCTCTCTAATGCCTAGTACATATCTTGGCATTTGGAGTTCAAATAATGAGAAACAGATTTAATTGGATTGGATTGGACTGAATAGAGACCTATGGCATAGCTTAGTCAAAGGAGAAATGAAGACCAGTTCAATAATGGTATCTAACAAGAGTTGATTAATGGGTTAATATTACCCTCAAAGAAGATCTTTAGGGGTAAGCTAAATCTATCACAGTGAACTATTTTCTAGTCAATGATTTAGCAGTTACTTGAATGAGGGCACTAAAGCTGTGGCTTACTGGAATGATAACTGGCACAAAGTTGGGAATGACAGCTAATGAAATAACAGAACCAGATTTCAAAAACACCCTGACAGCTTGTGCTTGGTTAAAACTAAGAGGATAAAATTTAATAGGAATAAATATAAAGTCTCATTTTTAGATGCATTAAAAACTAACCTCTCGAAAATGTCAAATAATGATAATAGCTAAAGTATGTAAGTTTATAGTGAACATGATCCATTTATATTTTATAAATTGTCATAATATTGTTGGAAAGTAATGGGGCAAATGTTTCAACAGTCATAAACTATTTTTGCCTCTTTGACACAGTAACTCCATTCCTCAGGATTTATACTGAAAAAAGTAATCTAAAAAGAAGAAAATGCCAAATGCAAAAAGAAGCTCATTACAGCACTACTTATAATAGCAAAAACCTGGAGACAAATGTACAATAATAGCGATAATGCTTAGTAATTTGATATATATCAACCACATTATGTACCTTAAAAAAGGGAGGAGATTTTTAAAGGAAGAGGTGTTATTCTAAAGACTATACAGCACCAGAAATAAATCTTACAGTATGTGATTAAAACGAAATTATTTCCCATTCTATGAATACAATTGCAAAATTATACGTGCTTATGTATATTTTCAACAAGAATTATGAACAAGAACTGCATAAAAACAGAAAATGAAAGCAATGTTAGAATATTGTGATATTTTTCTCCTCTAATATCTATTATTTCAGTAGCGTATAAATTAATGAATTTTTAGCTGCACAAGACAGGATGAGAGAGCTAACCTGTTATCAGTTTATGCTCATAAGATACCTAATAGTTTTTATTAGGGGCAAAGCACATGTTTGTTGGTTTGTTCTTTTCTCTTTAAAAGGTGTTTATTGATCATATACAAAATAAAGAAAACCTTATATATCACAAACATACACTATGTACAGCAATAAATACCCAGGGCCCGGCCCAGTGCTGCCCCTCGTGGACAATAATTTAGCAATAAATGCTGCACCGGGCAGGGAGGGCACGAGGCCGCTGGCACCCAGGTCAGTCAGGGTGCTCCAGTGAGGCCCCTCCCCACCTGGATCTTCAACAACCCTCGCCCACCCCGGCCCACCCCGGCAGATCCCAGCGTACCCACCCCACCTCCTGTCTTCAGCCCTAGGCAGGGCAGGCAGGGTCTGATCAACTCTGCTCCGCCCACCTCTCAGCGCCAAAGCACATGTTTAAATGGAAGAGTTATGTCCCCAAAGAAAGAGTTAACCAGAAATCTACACAGAGATCAGAACTCTGAGCAAATGAGGTAAAAAAAATCTCCTTCTACTGGAATGTCTGGAATATTTTATGGAAGTCTAGGCATCATCATAAGATGGAGCACATCTCTACAGGACTAATCCTTGATGACATTCCATAATAGGTGTGGCTTCTCTCTTCTGCCCACTCTGGAACCAGAATCTGACTGCCAGGACCAGTTCAGTCCACCCCAAATTAAAACAGTACAAGGGTATTTTTCTTTATATTTCTTTATATTGAAACACCACAGTTATTTTTTTTAAACTGTGGTGCTGGTACAAAAGTGGACAAATATATCAATAGAACAGAATACAAACTATAGTAACAAATTCATAAGTATAAGAAAATTTAATATATGATAAATGTGGCATTGCAAAGCAGTGGGGGAAAGACGGATACTTTCTTGGAATGAGGCTCTTAACTAAAGTCTTCTCAAGTTAACTAACTAACCCCAGGAGGGTATATTCTTTTTTTTTTTTTAACATCTTTATTGGAGTAGAATTGCTTTACAATGGTGTGTTAGTTTCTGCTTTATAACAAAGTGAATCAGCTATACATATTCATATGTCCCCATATCTCCTCCGTCTTGCGTCTCCCTCCCTCCCACCCTCCCTATCCCACCCCTCTAGGTGGTCACAAAGCACGGAGCTGATCTCCCTGTGCTATGTGGCTGCTTCCCACTAGCTATCTATCTTACATTTGGTAGTATATGTAAGTCCATGCCACTCTCTCACTTTGTCATACAGGAGGGTATATTCTTGACTGAGGTATTTCAAATGTTAACTAGTGCCCCCAGGATATGGATTAAAACTAAATAACACCTCTATATTACATGTTTAAAACTGAAGGGTTTTAAATTCCAGACAACACAATAGCATTTTATTACAGGTGACCACAGGTGATAATTTCATTAGCTGTTTCAAAAGCCCATAACTTAATACCAGGATTTTTCCTGGATTTTTCATCAGCTTTAGCCCCAACCAGGCCAGGGAATCAATCCCAGTCCCCTCATTTCCCTGAGGGTCTGTGGTCTGTGCTCCTCTAGATACCAACTTCTACTTGGTCAAGGTTCTTAGTGTGAGCAATAGAAACAATTCTAATTGATATAGGAGCAAATAATTTTATTGGAAGGGTATCAGTAGCTGCCATAATTGATGAGGAGACTAAGGATCTAGATTTGGGCATAAACTAAGGTACATCCATTATCCTGGTGACATAAATGTTCTACTTCTGCTATTGCTGAAGACCCTGTCACCCAACACTGGTCAATCAACGACACCACAGCCACTGTGAATGAGCTCTAACCTGACCACCACTCCCTCCAGATGAAAATTTCCAGAGGTCAGCAAATGGTCAGGCCTAGATCACATGCTCAGCCACAAGGTGTCAGAAAGTGAGACGGGGGCAATTTCTCCCCTGATTTGTCTTCCAAAGTGGAAAGCAGAGCTGCCCCCTCCTTATCTGGGTTATTCCTGAAAATAGGAAGAGTGTTTTCATACCAGGCAGCCAAAATAATACATGCTCATTTTACCCCACCAATTACACATTCTCCTTTCTCTTAAAGGCTCAAATGAGGTCACATTCTCTTCTTTCTCTCCAGATCAAAACCTACATTCAGGAAAGTATCTGATTAATATTTTTAGTATGAAGAAATGACTGATAATGGAAAGTGTATTGGTACCTTGCTTCTGATAGTATTTGGCCTCAGACCAATTACATAAACGATTTGAGCCTTGAGTTCCTCATCTTTAAAATGGGAATACCATCACTTAACCTCACAGGGTTGTTGTAAAAACTCAAAATGCCACAGTGTATCTGAAATGCTTCCTACATGAAGGACACAAAACAGGGCTTGAGTAAGTGTAGAGTCCTAACACCTTCCCAGATAGACTACTGTTGTAAAGATGCCCATTTTCCTCAAGTTAAACTAGAAATTCAGTACAATTTAATAGTTTTTTTTTAAACTGGACAAAGTGATTCCAAGTTTACAAAGAAGATGTGAGACCCCAAACAATATCTGAAACAGAAGAATAAAGTCTCATCCATTCAGAGATCAAAACATATTATGAAGCAACTGTAATTAAAATGTGGGATACCGGTGCAGAAGTAGGGAAACGAATGAAATGAAATAGTCAAAACAAACTCATGTGTATACAGGGATTTAGTATATAATAAAGGTGGCATTTCAGATCAGGTGAGAAAAGATGGGTTATTCAATAAATGCTGTTGGAAAAATTGATTCTATGTTGGAAAAAAATAAACTCTACACACTATATATAAAAAATAGACTCCAGATGGATTAAATACATAAATGCAAAAAAACAAAAAAACAAAAAACCTCCATATGGACTAGAAGAAAATATAGGAGAATATTTTTATTCCTTTGGGATAGGGAAGCCCTTACTAAATAAAACACAAAATCACAGCAATAAATGAAAACAGCTGGACACAATAAACCAAGTTTAAAAATACAGGCAACAAAGCAGAAGTAAATAGTTACTACATTTTACAGGTCAAAGATTATCATTTAGCCTCATATGATAAGAGCACCTCCACATAAGGATATCTCTTTATTTGACCCCACATGGCTCCTCAAAGCAAGACAAATACTTCATCTTAAGCCAACCTAAGACAAACAAACAAACTGCTGACCTGTTCCAACAGTGAAGGGAAACACTGGCGGAGCAGCTACAAGGGCACCTTCAGAAAAATTGGAAAAAGGTATTCCTTTTAAGGAGCCACATTTTGCATATTCAGTTAGAGCAGAGGCTGGGCTGCATCTCAGCACCCAACAGCACCCCAATCACACCATTCGCACGGGTCCTAAGTGGCTGTGCTGTACTTACCAACAAATCGTCAGTCTCCTACGTTTGTCTTCCACAATATTGTGATATGATGAGAATATATATATTGACGATTGGTTGATGTGGGCAAAACTCCCACATTATTTGGTGTCAGAAGTATTCTGTGGGGGGAGGAAACAGGGTTTTCCTTTAGTTGAAGTGTTATGAGCAGAGTACAGGAAAAACAGGAGTTTTTCTTTTTAGTCTTTCTAAGGATTTTCAATAATACTTTTTTGCGTTTATTTAGATTTTGCTTTGCTCTACATTGCAATCTGTTTGTGGGATGCAGCGAACAATGCTTAGAGGGCAGTTGATAGTCCTAAACTCCTATATTAAAAAAAGTCACAAATCAATGACCTCAGCCTACGCTTTGAAAAACTAGAAAAAGTAGGACAACCGAAACCCAAAGTAAACATAAGAAAATAATAAAAATAAGAGCATAAATCAATACAACAGAAAACAACAAGCTAAAAAAATAGAGAAAAATCAATGAAAAGCTAGTTCTTGGAGATCAATAAAGTTAATAAAATCTAGTCAGACTGTCAAAAAGTCAAAAAAAGAAAGAAGACACAAATTACCAAAAGTGAGGAAGATAACATCACTACAGATCCTAAAGATACTAAGGGAATATTATGAACAATTTTATACAAATAAATTAGGCAGTTAAAATAAAACAAATTACTTGAAAGACACAACCAAGATCACCCCCAAGAGAAACAGATAAACTGAACAGCCCAGGAGGTATTAGAGAAATTGAAATTGTAGGTTAAAAAAAAAAAAAAAAAAACCCATAAAGAAAACGCCAGATGGCTTCAATTCTACTAGACATTTAAAGAAGAAACAATACCATTTCTAACAAACTCTTTTATAAAATTGGAAAACAAATTGAAAGGAAAAAATACTTCCCAACTCATTTTATGAGACTAGCATTACCCTGACACCAAAATCATACAAAGACAGTGTAAGAAAACAACAGGTCCATATCCTCCATGAACATAAATGAGATACAAGCTACCCCATGCATAAATTAAGACTTCACACTGTCCTACAAATACGAGCAATTCAGCATTGTTGGCTGCCCTTCCAGGTCTGTTAAGTCCTGCCTTTTTCATCAGAAGGCATCCTTCTTGAGGACAGAAGCCTCAACATTTGTCTCCTCACAGCACCTCCCACGGTCCTCAGCACTTGCTGACCCATCACTACACAGATAAGACATTGAGTACATCCACAAATTATTTTAGAGAAAAAGCAAGAGGAGAAAGGGATTTTTGTAAAAGAGAAGAGAGAGGAAATTCTTGTGGGTTTTGTACAGATGGGGCCAAGGGAAAATTACACATGTGAAAAGAAGGAGTATGTGAAATAGTGTCGTTGGTACAAACAAATGCAGTAATTTCATTCTTTTTCTGAAAACGACAAGTATTCCAATTTTTGATGGTAATGCTTTATTGAATGCAAACTATACACTGGCTCCTCATTCTTAAGGCTGGAGATGATAATTTCCTCTTTTCATTTGATTATATTTGGTGAAACAATTCAAAGGCTGAGATGCAAACACATTCTATTTCAGGTGCATGACCTTTCTCCTGGGCTCAACACAAGAGTGATTACAGCTAAAGACACCAGGTCCTACCAGCAGAACTTTTCTCACAGTCTTGACTTTGGCCTTGTAGTTCTGGACCTTAACATCAAAGCAGAGGGAGCCCAGAGGAAGTGACTCATTTCTGCTTGACGCAAGTTGCAGGCTTCTAATGAGGAAAAGCAAGATGCACATCTCCCTTTCCTAGTATGTAAAGTCTGTGTAATTTAGGACTTAGGACCTATATGGATTTGAAATATCAAGCATTGGAGCTGGATTGGTTGGGGACAACACTGGTGGTGTGGTAGGCCATGGAATGTCAAAAGGTGAAACCCTGGTAAGATTAAACATCAAAACCTTCCCCTCTTCCAGTTTCCTGTGGGATGCGGATTACGATCATTGATGGAGCATAACTGGGATGGAGCTGGAGAAAATATTATCAACTAGGCATTTAAAAATGTTTGTGAGAGCTAGCTTCTCTGAATGAGAACCCATCCTATTCCATGGTGACCCACTGGGTATTGATTCTAAAAATCCATGAGTCAGAAGAGTCCTTGTCTTCTCCAAGTTATTGTCCAGGACTCCAAGGAACCCCAACACATTAACCTTTCTGGATTCCTTTTTTTGCCACTAGCCTAGGAGTTTCTGGAAGGGGGTGGGGGGGTGGCAAGACTCTGTCCTATTCATTCTGTAACCTTAGCAACTGACCTGGAAGAGCTGTTCCCTCAAGGTTTGGTGAATTATAAACATGCATGTCTCATCCTATTTCTTCCCGAGTATAAGCTCCAGGTACGGATAACAGTATTCCTATGATCTGTTGAGCACCTGTCTCCCTCACTGAACTGTGAACTTCCTAACAGTGAAATCCATGTCTGACTTATCTTGGTCCCCCCTGCTCCCTGTATTCAAAACAGAGTAAGCACTCAGTATGAGTCTGCTGAATGACTTGAATGCACGTGTGCATGAATGAACAACAAGAGCCTCCCTAAATTTTATTTATCAATTATACCTCAATAAAGCTGGGGAGGGGGGGAATGAGCCTCTCTGTTTCTGACAGTGGATCAGTTGCTTTGCTATTTTCCTGCAGCCTAGAGCTCAACACCTGGGGCATCTAAAGTTATCTATTAGTGCGGTGGTTCTCAAATTGGTGTGTATCAGAATCACCTACAGGCCCAGGTTCTTTGATGTACCATAGGGCCTAGGCCTTTGTAGTTTTACTAAGTTCCCCAGGTGATTCTAATACCAACCCAAACTGGAGAACTAGCACTTTTGTGCAGTGCTTATCAACCTTTTTCATGTTGAACCATCATAGAGCATGATACATATTGAGCATATTGGAGTAAACAAGATGAAGCTACTTGTAGCCAGGGGACTCAAACTCTTGGCCCACCGATGATCTTTTCATTCACTGGAAACACCAGTTGGAACATTCTGCAGAACCCTGATATTCAAACAGTGGTCTGGGGACAAACAGCTTCAGCATCAACCAAGAGCTTGTTAGAAATGCATATCTCAGGCCCTCCCCAGACCCCTGAAGCAGCATTCTAACAAGATCTCCAGAAGATTCGTGTGCCAATGAAAGATTGAGAAACATGGTTTTAACAACCCTAACCTTGAAACTCCAACTGCTCTCTGACCTAAACAAAACCTATGTGTGTCCAGGAAAAAGGCATGACTCTTCCCTCCCTGTGGTTGACTCAGAGAAGCAGGGGAAGTGGGACAGAAATCTGCTGAGCTCAGCTACAACCACTATTTACACTTGAGGACAGCGGGAGGCGGGGGGTGGGGGGGTAGTGCACATGTTGTTCCATTCCTGTCAGAGCACCATTGAGCCAGAGCGTAATGGACGCTATCTTAGATGTTTAAAAAAAGAAAAATAGTCAAAATTCTAAAAGATGCTGAAGGAAATTTTGTACTGACCCTTGAGCTCACTCTCTGCAGCTGCGATACATCCAGGACAGTTTTCTGCTCCATTCCTGCTATCATGACTCTAGTTCATTCATTCACTCATTCATTCATTGAGCATTGATTTTGTAGCAAGCACCACAAATACAAATGTGAAACAACACTTCAGATTGTTGCTCAAGCCTCTGCCCACAGCCTCTCATCCTCCCAATTCACACTGCCTACTTCACCAGACTAACCTCAGAATATGTATTTCAGTGTCACTCCCTTGGACCAGATGCTCTCAGGGTGCCAACCTTCTTTATTTGCTGGCCTATCTCCCAGAATTTTCCTATATAGACCTACCAATCCCTGAAGCTGGACTGTCCTTTAAATGTGCCAAGCGCTTTGCTGCTGGAATCTGTTTCAGCAGGTCTAGGAAGAGGCCTGAGCAACGTATTTTTGTAAAGCTGATGCACAGCCATGACTGAGAAACACTTGTTAACAAGATCAGGACATGACCCCTGTCTTCTGGACACTCATGGCCCAGCCAAGCAGGGTGTGAAGGCAATGACAGCATGAGGTGGGAGCTGCGGTACTCAGTAGAGTGTTGACATCAACATGGGTGGGCTGATCCTGGACAGGGCATCCAGGAGGCTGGCTGGAGGAGAGAACGGCTGAAATGTTTTGTAGGTAGATGAGAGGAAGAAAGATACGCAGGCAGGAGACACGGTGTGAAGCTTCATAACACCTTCAGGGAACTAGAGTGAATTTAGTGTGGCTGGAACTCGTGGAGGGTGGCATCAGGAGGAGAGGATGGTGAGGCAGAGGGCCAGATTTCAGAAATCAGCTATGCCACACTAGAGAAGTTGGTCTTAATCACATAAAGGGGTGCAGGAGGGCGGTATGGAGATTTTAATTGGGGATGCAGATCTGAACTTGAGTCTCAAATGAGGAGTCTGGACGTTTTGCAGAGGATGTGTGGTAAGATGGGGGTGGGGCTGAGGGCATGAGAGTCGAGTGCAAGAAGGCTAGTTAGAGAAGCCTCATGCAGAGTGACAGAAAGACAACTGTCATGACTTGGTTCTGCTGCTCGTTGCTATGCAGCCTCCATTGAGTCATGCCATTTCCCAGGGCCTCAGTCTCTTCATCTGTAACATGGGCAGGTTGTACCACATAACCAGAAAGATCGTTCTCAGCGCTACAAGCCCATGATGTGGTGAAATTTAGTCTGATTTTTTTTTTATTGTGGTAAAATACACATAACGTAAAATTTACCACTTTAACCATTTTTAAGTATACAGTTCAGTGTTATGAAGTACATCCACATTGTTGTGCAACCATCACCGCCACGATCCATCTTCAGAACATTTTTATCTTCCTCAGCTGAAACTCTGCACCCATTAAACACTAACTCCCCATTTCCTCCTCCTCCCAGCCCCTGGCAACCACTATTCTGCTTTCTGGCTCTATGAATTTGACTATTCTAGTACCTCATACAAGTGGAATCATAGAGTATTTATTCGTTTGTGACTGGCTTATTTCACTTAACATAATGCCTTCAAGGTTCATCCTTACTGAAGCTTGTGTCAGAACTTCCTTCTATTGAATGTATATACCACATTTTGTTCCTCTATTCATCTCTTGACAAACACTTGAGTTGCTTCTACCTTTGGCTATTGAGAATAATGCTACTATAAAGATGAGTGTACAAACATATGTTTAGGGAAAGTCCTGCTTTCAATTCTTTTGAGACTATACCTAGAAGTGGAACCGCTGGATCATATGGTAATTCTGTATTTAATTTTTTGAGGCACTGCCAAAACTGTTTTCCACAGTGGCTACTACAGCATTTTACATTCCCACAAGCAATGCACAAGGGTTCAAATTTCCCCAAACTTCATCAACACTTGTTATTTTCTGGCTTTTTGATAATACCATCCTAATGGGTGTGGAGTGGTATCTCATTGTGATTTTGATTTATATTTCCCTGATGATTAGTAATGTAGAACAGCTTTTCATGTGCTTATTGGCCATTTTCTTCTTTGGACTTGTAAGCTATTCAAGCCCTTTGCCCATTTTTGAATTGGGTTGTTTGCTTTTTCATTGTTCAGCTGTAGGAGTTCTTTATATATTTTAGATATTAATCCCTTATCAGATATATGATTTACAAATTGTTTTCCATTCAGTGGGGTGCTTTTTCATTCTGTTGATAGTATCCTTTGATGAACAGATGTTTTTAATTTTGATGAAGTCTAATCTGTCTATTTTTACTTTTGTAGCCTGTTTCTTTGGTGTCAGATCCAAGAAGTCACTGCCAAATCCAATGTCATGAGGCTTTCCCCCTAATGTTTTCCTCTAAGACTTTTACAGTTTTAGCTCTTACATTTGGGTCTTTGATCCATTTTGAGTTAATCTTTGTATATGGGGTACCATAAGGGTCCAACTTAATTCTTTTGCATTTGGATATCCAGTTTTCCCAACACCATGCTGAAAATACTGTCCTTTCCCTACTGAATGATCTCGGAGCCCTTGTCAAAAATCATCTGACCACATATGTGAGGGCTTATTTTTGAGCTCTCTATTTTATTCCATTTATTTGTCTTTATGCCAGAACCACTGTTTTGATTACTGTAGCTTTATATAAGTTTGAAATCAGGAAATGTGAGACCTTTAATTTTGTTCTCTTTTAAGACTATTTGACTATTTAGGATCCTCTGAAAGTTCATATGAATTTTAGGATGGATTTTTCTTTTCCTGCAAAAAAAAAAAATATGTTGCTGGGATTTTTATGAGGATTGCATTGACTCTGCAGATCACTTTAGTAAATACTGACATCTTAACAAAATTAAGTCGTCCAATCCATGAATACAGAATCTTTCATTTATTTTTGTCTTTAATTTCTTTCAGCAGTGTTTTGTACTTTCAGTGTACAAGTTTTTCACCTCCTTGGTTAAGTTCACTCCTAAGTATTTTATTCTTTCTGATGCTATTTTAAATGGAATTATTTTCTTAATTTCCTTTCTGGTTTCTTCATTGTTAGTGTATAGAAATGCAACTGATTTTCACGTATTGATGTTGTATCCTGCAACTTTGCTGAATTCATTTATTAGTTCCAACAGATTTTTTGTAGAATCTTTGGGATTTTCCACATATAAGATCATGTCATCTGCAAACAGAGATAATTTTACTTCTTTCTTTCCAGTTTTGATGCTTTTATTTCTTTTCCTTGTCTAATTTCCCTGGCTAGGTCTTCCACTACATGTTGAATAGAAGTGGTGAAAACAGGCATCCTTGTCTCATCCCTGACCCTGGAGGGAAAGATTTTGGTCTTTCATGGTCTGAAAGAGTTTTTTTTTAGCTGCCTTGGGTCTTCGTTGCTGCGCGCAGGCTTTCTCTAGTTGCGGCGAGCGCGGGCTACTGTTTGTTGTGGTGTGCGGGCTTCTCGTTGCGGTGGCTTCTCTTGTTGCGGAGCACCGTCTCTAGGTGCGCGGGCTTCAGTAGTTGCGGCACATGGGCTCAGTGGTCGTGGCTCCGTGGGCTGTAGAGTGCAGGCTCAGTAGTTGTGGCACATGGGCTTAGTTGCTCCGCGGCATGTGGGATCTTCCCAGACCAGGGATCGAACCCGTGTCCCCATCATTGGCAGGCAGATTCTTATCCACTGCGCCACTGCCCTTAATCTATTCTTGGGGTTAAAGAACTTCAAAAGTTTGCTAAGTAAGAGACTGCTTTATTAACCCAATAGGCAACAATGCTGAGAGATCAGAATAGAAAGAGAAGGGGTGAGAAGTATCTGGTAAGTATAAAGGGTTGAGTGGGCTGCATATACTTCTGATTTTCCATAGGTATTAAACAGATTGCAAAAGAAAGAATGAAAAATGAAGCAGCGTAGTAGGAGAGGCAAAAGTCTTAAAGTTGACTAAGCATCACTAAATGAAATGGCTTTGCCTTTATTTCCATGAATGACTTCCCAAGAAGACTCCAGCCTTGATTGTAAGCTAAACAAACAAACAGACAACAACAAACCCAGCACCTAAAACCAGAAGCCTTGAAAGAATGAAGAAGGAATTGGGGGGCCACTCCATGTCTATTCCAGAAGGTCCAGAAGGGGTCTCCCTCTGGGGTCCTGGCCCCTAACCAGCTATGCGTAAACAACCCCAGTCACATTTATTGAAAGATTGTAAGTTTGTCTAAAAATACAAGAGAGGGAACTGAAACGTTTCAGAGAAGGCAGGGCTCAGGAGCAAGAAACAAAAAGAGGAAGGTAAAATTCTACTTACAAAAAAAGAGGAATGGAAATTGAATTTTCTTACAAAGAAAGTCCAGAAGCTTCCCCCTCTTCCCTGACTACTCCATCAAAAAAGGGGAAAAAATAGTCAATGGGAAACAGCTCTGAGAAAAATAAGTCTCTGCACCATTACAGTTGAGAATTCAAACAACCTGAACTGAAGAGTTGGGCAATTTCTTGACTAAAGGTGTGTTTGAACTGAAAGGGCTTTTCTTAAAAACATCCATCCCTCCCACCTCAGAGAAGGAACTGAGGCTGAGAAGCCTCTGATCTCTCCCAGGGTCACAGACCTAACTAACTAGGGTCAGAGACAGGCTGGAAAGTCATTTTCTGACATTGTCCTGTGCTCTTTTCTCTGGACACCCATAGCAATTTGATGTACTCATTGAACTGGAATCTCTCCCTTGACCTTTCCTCAGGACCAGGTTTACATCTAAGTCTGTGGTTCTCAGAGTCGGGTCCCCTGTCAGCAGCACTAGCATCACCTGAGAACTTGTCAGAAATGAACATTCTCAGCCCCAATCCAGACCTATGGAATCAGAAACTCTGGGAGTGGGGACCAGTCTCAACAAGCCCAATGGGAATTTCTGATGCATTAAAGTTTGAGAACCGCTGGTCCAAGAAATAAATCACTTTTATTCATTATAATAACATGCATAATAATGAACATGTACTTCACAATTTACAGAAGAGCTTTTAACATGCATTCTTTCTTATTTTGGTTTGGGGAGAGGTCGGCCTCTTAAAAATCTCTGCGACAACAGAAAGTTAGGTACTGACACACCTATTTTATGATCTCAAAGGTGAAGTTAAAGGAGGGTAAGTGGTGCTGAGATGGCTGGTCTAGAGAGGATAGGGCCAAAACTGCAAGGGAGTCCTCTGCCTTGAAAAATCAGCATAGTTGCCCCAAGGCACTCCTAGATAAAACTTACTACTTATCACTTTTAGATAAAATGGTGCCAACTACGGCCACATTGCAGAACATTCTCAGAAGCACAGAATGCTAGGTCAATTGTGTCATGGTACAGATGAGGAAATGATAATACTAAGTGCTCCCATTTTCTGAGGCCTCATATAGGATCCTGTCAGGTAGGAAGCAGAGTCTCAGAGAGACAACATTATCCACTCGGATCACCAGGTGGGCCTGGAAGAGCTGGCATCAGAATGTAGGTGTTTGTCTCTAGAGCCTGCCTGCCCACGTAGGCCACATGGATTGTACTTGGTCATCCAGAGAATTAGGGGGCAGCACTGGCCCCACACTCAATGCTCTCAACTGCATATACAGTGCCTTGTCTACCTACAGAAAACCTCTTCTCCCTAGACCAATGGCTTTCAAACATAACGTCCATCAGAAGAATCACCTGTGAGGCTGGTTTAAACACAGATTACTCCACCTCAAGAGCTTCTCATTGCATAGGCTGGAGTGGGGCCAATGGATCTGCACTTCTAACAAGCTCCCAGGTAATGCTGATGCTGCCAGTCTGTGGACCACACTTTGAGTAGAGAGGCTCTAGACACCCTAACTTGAAGAGTGATCAGGCTGATGCAGCAAATGAATAAGAACCAAAGTTCTGAGTCTAATATCTTCACTGCCAGTCCTAATCAGTAACGTACACACAATCCCATGCATTTTCCCTTTAGCTTCTCATCTACATCCATCCCTCCTTTCCCTTCCATTGCCTTCTGTCCAGTTACCTCACACCAGGTAACTCTCATAATGGCCTCTTAGCTCACCGATCAGTAGGTTTCTTTGGCCTCAATCCATACTGCCCACCTCCATCAGATTTACCTTGTCAGAGCACCAATTCATGTAAGGCCTAAAACTCCTGAACTTATAATTTAAGGTTTTCCATGACTTCCATGAGTCAACCTAACATTTTAGCTTTATCTCCAGCGACATGTCTTCACCACATACTTTGTCACTCTTTCACTCTCTGTAACTTTGTTTATGCCATCTCCTCTACTTGAAATGTTCTCCCTCACCATCTACCCAGATTTAAATTCTTCAGAGCTCATCTCAAATGACCTTCCTTTTATGAAGTCTTTCGTGGAAACCCCCAGCGGGAGGTTCTTCCTCCTCTGAGGTCTCCAAAACACAGAGGTCTACATTGGTGGCCATTATCTTATGTTGCCTTGTATTAAAATTTCTCCATCTTGCCACATTGTCATTCGCTTAAGGGCAGACACCTTATTATGCTTTATGCATCTTTGTATTTCATCAGCACAGTACCCAAAACACTTCTGGCACTCAGTCAGCATTTGATGAATGAACGTCTATGTTCTGTTTCTTGTCATATTTGTATATATTTCAAGTGAACCATCAGTTTCCCCTCATAGGGATCTAAAGAATAAATAATAAAGGTCAGTGCAAATTCATTAACAAACATTAAGGACAATTTATTGAAAAATTCTAAGGGCTAATCATTACACATTGCAGTGCTCATCTACCTGAAGCCAGCTAAATACTGGCCAAGTTAATTAGTCTAGAGGAAAAGGCAGTAAAATATAATGAAAAGCCCCCACAATCCCTAGAGTCCCAGGTAATAAACTGAGGCCATATGATAATATTTCATGAACAGTAAAAGTGCCTGACAGTAAAGCAAGAAATGAGAGAGAAGTCTGAATAACCCTTGTATCTGGCTACCACAAACTTCTGAGAATAATGGCCTTTCCTCCCTTCTGCCTTCCAAACCATAGGCAAATTCTTCTCACTGGAGACCTCTAACCATACAGAGAAGGGAAGCCATGTAAAGTCCATACAAGGAGAAGGATTCCGGAAAATGTAGTTTCTTGCTTCCCTTCTATATGCTCCTGATCCAAAGCCTTTACTATCTTATATTATACTTAAACTCCTTAACAAAGCATTATACAGTCTGGTTGCTTCTAACCCCGTAAACATTCACACACATTCTACCAGACTGACTGTGCTCTGGCCACACTGGCCTTCTTTCAGTTCCTTGACAACACTGATTTTTCATCTATGGCTTAGTAACTTCATCTTTGGTTTTGCTGTTTCTATTGTGAAGATATGGCAGTGGTTAAAAAAAAAAAAAAAGAAACAAAAGAAAAAGATATATATGACAAATCCCAGTTCTAAAACAAGCATCTTGGAACCAGAAGTGGAGCAGAAAACCAATGCGGTGAGTAGAGCTAAACCACGAGCCCAGGTCCAAAAGTGGGTGATGGCAGCCAGGAGTATGGCATCTGATGGGTAACAGGTACTAAAAAAATGCATGCTTGAGATGGAGACTGGAGCCAGGCTGAGTCTTAAAATCAAAGGCAGGATGAGTTTTTACAACTCCTGAATGAAGGCTGGCAGCTGTTGCCGCCCTTTCCCAGGTGCACAGCTTATACAGAGCAGCAGGCCTACGGAGGCAAGAGGACCCAGACATCACTTGGAAACTGGGCACGAACCACGTCACCTGCTGTTATAGCCCCAATATCCTCTCAGGGCAAGCACTCTGAACCAACGCATGAAGCCTGGTTCTGGCTTGGGGAACTAGACAAAGACAACCACAAAATAGCTGGATAGGGAGAGAGAAGCATAAAAGGAGGAAGAAGACCAAATGTTCTTTTATTCAAAATGAGACTACAAGTCAAAATTCCACAGTTTGGGGCTTCCCTGGTGGCGCAGTGGTTGAGAATCTGCCTGCTAATGCAGGGGACACGGGTTCGAGCCCTGGTCTGGGAAGATCCCACATGCCGCGGAGCAACTAGGCCCGTGAGCCACAACTACTGAGCCTGCGCGTCTGGAGCCTGTGCTCCGCAACAAGAGAGGCCGCGACAGTGAGAGGCCTGCGCACCGCGATGAAGAATGGCCCCCACTTGCCGCCACTAGAGAAAGCCCTCGCACAGAAACGAAGACCCAACATAGCAATCAATCAATCAATCAATCAATAAATCCTAAAAAAACAAAAAATTCCACAGTTTGTAAAGAAAGCAAATGGCAATTAACACACCCAATGCTCAAAGCTTAAAGTCAGAGGATTCTCTGTCTTAAGGGTCTCTTAAGTCAGAGGACAGGGTTCTACCATGCCTGATAGAAGGATGGGGGAGGAGGCAGAAATACATTCAAATGTCTGACTCTAATAGACTATTGGTTGCCTTCTAATAGCTCTTCTTTCACAGTAACCCTATCTTACTGAGTAACAAAATCCTGCACAAGGCAATTACAGCCAGTCAAAAGATGACTTTTCTCAGCTTCCCTTGCTACTAAGTATCACTGAATTTTGGCCAATGAGAAGTGAACAGAACTGTTGCAAAGAACTTCTGCAAATTAACCTTAAAAGCAAAGGGATGAGTTCCTATTTTTTTCTTCCTCACTTGCTCTTTTCTGCTGTCTGAATGTGGGCAAGATGGCTGGAGTCATTTTAGACCACCAGCTGACCTTGAGGATAGCAGTTCTGTACTAGAGATGGTGGGGTAGCAAAAACAGAGGTAATAATAAGCCTCGATATTGTTAAGATGGCAATATTCCCCAAACCGATCTACAGATTCAACTCAATCCCTATTAAATTCCAGCTGGTTTTTGCAGAAACTGACACACTGATCATAAAATTGATATGGAAATGCAAGGGACCCAGAATGGCCAAAACAATCTTGAAAAGAATAAACAAAGTTGGAAGATTCATACTTGCTGATTTCAAAACTTATTACAAAGCTACAGTAATCAAGACAGTGAGTTACTGGTATAAGAACAGACATATAGATCTATGGAATGGAATTGAGAGTCTAGAAATAAAACTTTTTGTTTATGGTCAATTGATTTTCAACAAGGGTGCCAAGATCATTCAGTGGGGGAAAGAATAGTCTTTGCAACAAATGCTGCTGGGGTAACTGAATAGCCACATGCAAAAGAATGAATCTGAGGCCCAACCTGCAGCCAACTGGGCTGTGGGTCCAGTGAGACTACTGATGCTCTGTTACCCACAGCTGTGCCAGCAATGTGACAGTTTACAAATCTCCCCTCAAAAAACAAATAAATTTGAATGCTTATCTCATACTATATGCAAAAATTAACCCAAACTAAATGTAACACCTAAAACTATATAACTCCTAGAAGAAAACAGGAGTAAATCTTCATGACCTTGGGTTAGGCAATGGCTTCTTAGATATGACACCAAAAGCACCAAGAACAAAAGAAAAAACAGATGAATTGGACTTCATCAAAATTAAAAGAACCTTTGTGCTGTATATGATACCACCAAGAAAGTGAAAAAACAACCCACAGAATGGGAGAAAATATTAGCACAAAATATATCTAATAAGAGACTTGTATCCAGAATACACAAAGAATGCTTACAACTCAATACTGAAAACATAAATAACCCAACCAAAGAGTAGGCCAAGGATATGAATAGATATTCCTCCAAAGAAGATAAAAAAATGGCCAATAAGCACATGAAAAGATGCTCAACATCATTATCTATTGGGGAAATGCAAATCACAACCACAATGTGATACCAATTCACACTTACCCGTGTGGTTATCATCAAAAACACAGATAACTATTGTTGGCAAGGATGTAGAGAAATTGAAACTCTAATACATTGCTGGTAGGAATGTAACATGTACAGCAGCAGCTTTGAAAACAGTGGCAGCTTCTCAAAAACTTAAACACAGAGTTGCTCTATGAGCTAGCCATCCAACTCCTAGGTACACATGCAAGGGAAATGAAAACATATGTCCACACAAAAACTTGTATACAAATGTTCATAACAGCTTTATTCATAATAGCCAAAAAGTGAAAACAACCCAAATATGTCAACTAATGAGTGGATAAATAAAACGTGGTTTATCTATACAATACTATTCAGCCACAAGAGGTATGAAGTACTGATACATACTACAACATGGATGAAGCTTGAAAACATTATGCTATGTGAAAGAAGCCAGTCATGAAAAACCACATATTGTATGATTCCATTCATATGAAATGTCCAGAAGAGACAAATTTATAGAAACAGAAGTAGAACAGTGTTTGCCTAGTTCTGGGCACGGCAGAGGGACAGGGAGTGGGAGAGCTGACGGAGAGTGACTGATAATGGGTACAGGGTTTCTTTTTGGAGTGATGAAAATATTTTAAAATTAGCTTATGGTGATGGTTGCACAACTGTGAATATACTAAAAAAAACATTAAATTTATACTTTAAATGGGTAGATTTTATGGTTTGTGAATTATATCTCAATAAAACTGTTTTTAAAAATCAGGGGAGGCGCTTCCCTGGTGGCGCAGTGGTTGAGAATCTGCCTGCTAATGCAGGGGACACGGGTCTGAGCCCTGGTCTGGGAAGATCCCACATGCCGCGGAGCAACTAGGCCCGTGAGCCACAACTACTGAGCCTGCGCGTCTGGAGCCTGTGCTCCGCAACAAGAGAGGCCGCGATAGTGAGAGGCCCGCGCACTAAGATGAAGAGTGGCCCCCACTTGCCGCAACTAGAGAAAGTCCTCGCATAGAAACGAAGACCCAACACAGCCAAAAAATAATTAATTAATTAATTAATTAATTTAAAAAATCAGGGGAAATGGACTATTCATTAATGACACAGTTAACTGATTAGTATACAGGAAAAAAATTAGATCCTTACTGCACACTATATACAAAAATAAATTTCAGGGACTTTCCTGGCAGTCCAGTGGTTAAGACTCTGTGCTGCCAACACAGGGGTTGCGGGTTCGATCCCTGGTCTGGGGAACTAAGATTCCACATGCCACGTGGCGTAAAGTTACGTAAAGTAAAAGTAAAGTAAAGTAAAATAAAATAAAATAAATTTCAGGTGAATCATACACCTAAATGTGAAAAGCAAAAATTTAATGCTTTTCGAAGATAAGCTTTATGACTTTAAGGTAGAAAAGGATTTTTCTGACAAGATACCAAAAAACACTACTCACCAAGAAATATTTTAGTAAGTTGCATTACAATAAAAACCTCTGTCCATCAAAAGACACCATGAATAAAATTAAAACAAACCACGAACTGTAAGAATATATTTGCCACTGATAATAAAAAACAAAAAGATTAGTATCCAGAACTTTACTAGTAATCTGGGAAATGCAAATAAAAACCACAGTGAAACACTACGGCCCATCAGACTGGCAAGTACATTTAAGTCTGATAACACCTGGTACTGAGCTGGCCCAACAATTCCATTCCTGGTCATGTTGCCTAGAGAATTCTGCTAAATATCCAAAGAGGGTTCATTGTTGCATTGCTTGAATAATGAAAAACTGAAATCAGTTAATATATCCAACAGCAGGAGAAGATTTTTTTAAATTGTGGTTTATTCATGCAATAGAATATTTCATGAATTAATTGGTGTTTTATTTCACCAAATGAAAACCTTCTGCACTAAGATCATTCCAACCATGGTCTGAATACTGAGTTTCTCTATTATGCACGAAAATTTAAAGTGAGCATATTCTTTGATCTCGTAACCTTACTTTTGGCAATTTGCCCGAAAGAGACAATTATACAAGTGAGATAAATCTTAAAATCATAAAGTAAGCTGCAGACAATACAAGCAGTATATCATTTTTTAATTTTAAAATGTATAAAACAATACTACATATATAGTAAAAATAAATAAATTATGCATGAGAATAATAATCACCCAATTCAGAACAGTGTTGACACTGGGAAGGGAAAGAGAGAGAAAGATAAATGGGGACTAGGGGAAGATAAAGTAATTTCAGTTGTAGCTCTAAATTTTTATTTTTTAAAAGCAGACTGAATATGGCAAAAAAAGATTTGTTAAATTTGGGCAGTAAGTACACAAGCTTTCTATCATTTTTTGAATATTTCTGTGTATTTAAAGTCCATTTAAAAAATAAGAACACACATGTAATTTTTCTTAACTAGCTCTTTTCTACTTTCTGGCCTTTACCAGTATGGCTCCCTCTGCCTGAATTCTTTATGCGGTGGTTGAGAGTGGGGGAAAGAGACTGCCTGGGCTTGAGTCCCATTGCTGAGTTGATTTAGGGAGATTCTTAACCTCTTAGTTCCTCAATTTCTCTTTTGAAAATTGGGTATAATAATAGCATTGACCTCATAGGGTTGTTACAAGGATTAAATGTGGCCAGTATATGTAAAGCACTATAACAGTGCCTACAAGTATTTAATAAATGTCTGCATTACCATCACCACAATCACCATCATTACTATCATCATCACCATCACCATCATCACCACCATCACTATTAACTGTCTTTGTCTAGTCAACTTCCATTTGTCCTTCATATTTTAGGTATCAGTTAAAATATTACTTTTCAAAGAAGTTTACCCTGACTCTACAATATAAATTAGATTTCATAGGACCTTGTCCTTTTCTGTCCATGCACTTATTAGGATTTATAGTTACATATTTATACGTGTTTTAATTTGTTTAACATCTCTCTACCATATTTGAACACAAAAGTTCTTGAGGGCCAAGGCTGGGTATGTTTTATTCACTTTTTTATATACATTGTCCAGTCTAGGCTGGGCAATGAACAATAACGGTATAGATTCTGACTACTTGTTACATGAATAAATATATGAATCATTTTATCATTTGACCAGTATGCAGCCATTGAAATTATGTTTATGAAGGATTTACAACACGGAAAAACTTTTGGCTTGCTTAGTGGAAAAACTAAAAGGTACAGAAGTATAAATATGATGACTACAATGCCAAATAACAAAAACAAACCTATAAATTGGGGAAAAATAGGGGAGATGTACATTCACTTTGTTGTGAAATCACCACCTTTATCTACTTCCAAAACATTTTCAACACCACCAAATAAAACCCTGTGCCCATTAAGTTGTTACTCCTAATTCTCCCCTCCTGCAGCCCCAGCCACCACCAATTTGTTTTCTGTCTCTATGGATTTACTTATCCTGGACATTCCATATAAATGAAGTCACACAATATAGGACTTGTTATGTCTGGTTTCCTTCACTTAGCATGATGCTAGTGAGGTCCATCTACATTGTAACATGTATCAGTACTTCATTCCTTTTATGGATAATTATATGTATAAGCCACAATTTATTTATCTATTCATCCTCTGATGAACATTTGGGTTGTTTCCACCTTTTGGTTACTGTAAATAGTGCTGCTATGAACATTCATGTACTAGCATTTGATTATGTTTTCATTTGCGGGGTGGGGTATATATCTAGGACTGGAATCACAGGGTCATATGATAATTCTATGTTTAGTTTGGTTTTTTTTAGGAATTGTCAAACTGCTTTCCAAATCTGATATGTATCATTACACATTCACAACAGAAACGTTAAGAGTTCCAATTTCTCCACATCCTCACCGACACATATTATTTCCTTAAAAAAAAAAAATTATAGCCATCTTAGTAGGTGTAAAGTGGTATCTCAGTGTAGTTTTGATTTGCATTTCCTTCATAACTAATGATATTGAGTACCTTTTCATGTGCTTGTTGAGCATGTGTATATCTTTGGAGAAATGTGTCTTCAAGTGCTTTGTCCATTTTTAAATTGGGTTGTTTGCCTCTTTGTTGTTGAGATGTAGGCACTTTTTATATTTTCTGGACACTAGACCCTTAACAGATACATGATTTGCAAATATTTTCTCTTTTTCTATAGGCTGTCTTTTCACTTTATTGGTAATGTCTTTTTGACACACAAACGTTTTAAATTTTGATGAAGTCCAATATATCTATTTTTTTCATTTGTTACTCTTGCTTTTGGTGTCATATCTAAGGTTTCATTCAAAATCAAAGGTCATAAAGATTTACTTCTATATTTTCTTCTAAGAATTTTATTGTTTTAGCTCTTATATTTACATTATTGATTCATTTGATTTAATTTTTATAAATGAAGAGCGGAAGAGGTCCAACTTCATTCTTTTGCATGTGGATATACAATTGTCCCAGCACCACTTGTTGAAGAGAATATTCTTTCTCCATTCCATGGTCTTGGCACCTTTGTTGAAAATCAGTTGGCAATAGGTGTAGAAGTTTATTTCTAGACTCTCAATTATAGTCCATTGATCTATATGTTTATTCTTATGCCAGGATAAACTGGCATAAATTACTGTAGCTTTGCAGTAAGTTATGAAATTGGGAAGGTGAAGTCCTCCAAAGTTGCTTTGTTGTTGCTGTTGCTGTTTTGACTGTTTTGACTATTCAGCGTCCCTTGCAATTTCATATGAATCTGAGGATCAGTTTTTCCATTTCTGCAAAATGCCACTGGAATTTTGACAGGGATTGCATTAAATCTTTAGATAGCTTTGGGCAATACTGCCATCTCAACAATTTAAGTCTTCCAATACATGGACATGTGCCGTCCTTCCATTTATTTAGATCTTCTTTAATTTCTTTCAACAGTGCTTTGTAGTTAGGGTGTACAAATCTCTCACCTCCTTAGTTACATTTATTCTTAGGTATTTTATTCTTTTTTATGCTATTATAAGTAGAACTGTTTTCTTAATTTCCTTTTCGGATTGTTCACTGCTGGTGTATAAAAACATAACTAATTTTGTGCACTGATTTTGTTTCCTAAAACTTTGTTAAATTTGTTTATTAGCCCTAGCAGGGTTTTTGTGAATTCTTCAGGGTTTTCTGTATATAAGATCATGTCATCTGTGAATAGAGATAGTTTTACTTCTTTCTTTCCAATTTGGATTACTTTTATTTCCTTTTCTTGCCTGATTGCTCTGGCTAGAACTTTCAGTATAGTGCTGAATAGCAGTGGTGAAAGTGGGTATTCTTGTCTTGTTTTTGACCTTAGAGGGAAAGCTTTTAGTCTTTTACCACTGAGTATGATACTACCTGTGAGGTTTCACATATACCCTTTAACACGTTGAGGAAGTTTCCTCATTATTTGTACTTTTTTGAGTGTTTTTGTTATGAAAGGGCGTTGGATTTTGTCAAATGCTTTTTCTGTGTTAATTGAGATGATATTTTTTTTCTCTCATTCTGTTAATGTTGTGTATTACACTGGTTGATTTTCTTTTATTGAACCATGCTTGCATTCTTTGGATAAATCCCAGTTGACAACAGAGAACAATCTTTTTAATGTGCTGTTGAATTCAGTTTGCTAGTATTTTGTTGTGAGTTTTGCATTTGTATTCATAAGGGATACTGACTTGCAGTTTCCTTGTGGTGTCTGTCTGGCTTTGCTATCACGGTAATACTGGTTTCACAGTATAAATTAGAAAATGTTCCCTCCTCTTCTATTTTTAGGAAGAGTTTGAGAAGGATTGATGTTAATTTTTCTTGAAACGTTTGGTAGAAATCACCAGTGAAGCCACCTGGTCCTGGATGTTTTCTGTTGGGAGGTTTTTGATTTCTGATTCAATCTCTTTATTTTTTAAAAGATCTTTTCAGATTTTCTATTTCTTCTTGAGTCAGTCTTGGGTAATTTATGTGTTTCTAGAAATTTTTCCATTTTACCTAGGTTATTTAATTTATTGGTGGACATTGCTCATAGTTTTCTCTTATAATCTTTTTTTATTTCTGTAAAGTTGGTAGTAATAAACACTTTCACCTGATTTTAGTTATTTGTATCTTTTCTTTTTAATCAGTGTTGCTAGAGGTTTGTCAACTTTGTTGATCTTTTCAAAGAACCAACTTTTGCTTTCAGCATGCCATATATATATATATATATATATATATATATATATATGGCATGCTGAAAGCATGGATGTGTATATATCTCCAACTAGCCCACACTTGATCAGGGTCTCTCTTACTATCTTCCATCACCTACTGCCCACCCAGCAACCCAGGATGAGGCCTCAGTCATGTCCTCCAATCAGAATCTGCCACGTCCAGCTTTACGGGTTTCTTCTCATGCCACTTGTGCCTGCAAAGAGCATTATCTGGGTTTCTTGCAGTTGGGTACAGCATAATGTCCTTCCCTGGGACACCTCAGAAGACAAAGGCAAATAGTAGATGATGTCAGAGGTAGGAGAGGAGTAGCTATGGCCCTTAATGCCATGTATGAAACCTCATTCTGTAGGTACTCGCCCCATCCTCCTCCTACTCACCATGCCTTGGGGTGGGGGGCAGGTAATGGTGGTGAGAGTGAATTCTAGCTTCTCATTCCCTAGAACCAGCCCCCAACCCACTGCTGTCATGTACTGAGAGGCAGCTAAAAATGCCTTCTAAGTACTCTGTTCTGACCCATCCCCAGCCAAGGCTTCCTCCCCAGAGCAGGCCACTTCTGAGGCATCTAGACTAAGATCTGATTCTAGTCACAGAGTAGTTGCAAGTATCTGGGCTACAGAAGAACACAGCATTATCTCCCTACTACACGGTTCAAGTGACATCACCTTAAGTCACTTGAGGGGCTTCACAGCAAGTGAATGTATTAAAGATTCTGACTTCACATCTATTTCCCCGAAGTTTATTTGGCCTGAAGGTATGGAAACATCCAATCTGCTACCCTTACACTCTTAAATTAATAAAGACTTAAATTACCATTTTTGATGACATTTTTATTTCTATTTTTCATCACATATTCTAGTCTGTTCTTGGTTCACTTGGAGATGGTAGTGAACTTGGAGAACGAAGGAGAAATTCATGTCTCGCCTCTGTCTGTTACTTGGCACTTTTCCTTTCCAAAAATCATGTGTAGTTTCTGGGCTTTCTGGCTGTGACTATATGCCCTGTTGTGCTGCTTTGTCACTTGGAACAAAAACAGTAGAAATAGTTTGCACAATTTTTATTATGAAGACATGACCAGAACATGTAGGAACATATAACTGTGCTTCTTCTATGGTTATTAGTCCAGATCATTGTTTTTAACCAAAACTGAAGATGTAAAATCCTAGAACTCACTGATCTATTTTAGTAGGTCACAGGAAGCAAACTATAGAAACCACAATCAACCAAAAGCATCGTTGTTGAAAAATCAGCAAGAGTTTATCTTCTAAAGGTGTCAACTGAACAAATCCAACTGACGATGTCAAGGGGGCATCCTCAAAGTTCCCTCAGGTTGCTGATAAACCTTTCCTATCTCCTTGCCCCAGCAGCATTCTCTCCAGCCATGCTTTTCCCCATGTTTTCATTTGGTTGAGTAATGCCATCCATGGAGGGGCAGAGAGGTTCTTGGAACACATCTAACTTTCAGCTTCAATGGTCTAACCCCCAACTCAGCTGCTGACCTTCAGAGTATGAATAAACAAGAATCTTAAACTTCTCATGCCCAGTGTTGGTCTGGTTCTTCCCTCTTCGTTCAGGGAGCATGAAATATTCTTTTTTTTTAATAAATGTATTTATTTATTTATTTATTTTTGGTTGCATTGGGTCTTCGTTGCTGCACATGCGCTTTCTCTAGTTGCAGCGAGCGGGGGCTACTCTTCATTACAGAGCACAGGCTCTAGGCACGTGGGCTCCGTAGTTATGGCTTGCGGGCTCTAGAGCACAGGCTCAGTCGTTGTGGTGCACACGCTTAGTTGCCCCATGGCATGTGGGATCTTCCCGGACCAGGGATAGAACCCGTGTCCCCTGCATTGGCAGGCGGACTCTTAACCACTGTGCCACCAGGGAAGTCCCAAACTATTTTTATTTCATTGGTTTACAGAAGAATTGAGCACCTCTTCATCGTTGGCCCAGGTCACCTTGAGATGACCACGGCCATGCCTTCTATGTGACCCTGCTTAGTCAGCAGTCACACTAGAGACAGGAGACTGGTGGTGTATTTTCCCCGAAGTCTGCTCAAAGGTCATACTCCTTTGCCAGACTGAGAATTTCAGAAACCATGAACCCAGTGCCAACAAGTAGATGTGGGGTTCTCAAGCTCAAGGAAAAGTATCTTTCCTAATTCTTTCCACGTGCATAAAGAATTCTAAGGTGTACTTACTTCAGTTTCCAGTTTTATGACTGTCTACGTGGACCATGTGAAAATAAAGTGACAAAAAAAATGTTTGACTCAATAGCTGTGTGGGTATTTGCCATTCTCCCCAGATTCACTGAGTCCTGGGAAGCTGACTTCTATGGGTTCCATCACCTAGACTCCCTGCTGCTCCCTCTTCTAGTTGGGTTCCATCACCAGGAAGCACCGGCAGGAGATCAGAGTGGGAGCAGGAAGTTAGGGTACTTTCTCATCCTGCTCTCCTGCCTGGCTTAACTTCTAGTAATGCCTGTCTCCTTCAATCTTCAGCTATCAACAGGGCTCAGGTGATACTGTTTTTTCTTTTGACTCTTAACAGCTCCCACTTTTGCTAGCATCTCTGGGCACCTCAACACCTCTGTTGGTCCTTTTAACCCCGCCAACCCCTCTGTACACATTCTCATCCTTATCGAGTCTTCAAAATCTCAGCTGAGTGTGTCTTCTGTTCCCTGCCCTAGAGATAAGACAAAGATTTGAATCCTGGCTCTACCACTAACTACCTCTACGAATTTCTCTGTTTATAAAATTACAGAGCTGGAATCAATGATGTCTTGTACGTAGACAGAAATGTAGAGTAGTCCTAATCAGCAACAGCAAAATTCCTGGGTCTTGACCTTCCCCATCCCAGACTGACTCAAAGGAACTAGCGGTGAGATGCTGGAATCAGGAGATTCCCTAAGTGGAAGTGGACCCAGTAACGCTGGGGTGAGTATCACCCATTTTGTTATTGAAACCTCAGAAAGACCCCTGGTCCCTGCCCAGAGACCGCATTAGGAGATAATTGGGGAACTTTCCCTGTTCCTGTTCAAGCAAGGAATTGCTTCTAAGGAATAACCTGAGGCCCTTTTGCTTAGCACGAAAAACAGGTCTTATGCAGGACACATGGTCACAACTTATTGAAATCTAGAAAGGACACCTGAACTCCCCTGTGTTTTATTGTTATTCACTACGATTTACTGAGAGCCTACTACACACCAGGCACTGTACTAGCTGCTTTACATTTATTTAAACCTCACAGACCCCAGAGGCCTTATTATTTGTTTCATAGCTAGGGAAATCAAAGCTTAGAAATTTGCCTAGCCTACAGCATGAGATCCTTCCTTCTATATGGCCTATCCTGGAAAATGTCCCATGTGCATTTGGGAAGAACACATATGCTATTGTTTGGTAGAGTTGTGTATATACATCCGTTAAATCTGGTTGGTTCATTGTGTTGTTCAAGTGCTCTATTTCCTTACTTCTATATGGTTGTTTTATCCATTACTGAAAGTGGGGTATTGAAGTTGCCGATGATTACTGTACAACTGTCTTTAGTTGTCAGTTTTGGTTTCATATATTTTGATGATCTGTCATTAGGTGTAAATGTTTATAATTGTTATATCTTCTTGCTGTATGGAACCTTTTATTAATATATAGTGTCCTTCTTCATTATCTCTTGCAAACTTTTTGGACTTAATGTCTATTTTGTCTGATATTAGCATAGCTACCTCTGCTCTCTTTTGGTTAAGATTTGCACGGAATATCCTTCACTGTCAATCTATTTTTGTCTTTGGATCTAAAGTCTCTTATTGACAGTGTATAGTTAGACCATGTTTTTGTTTTGTCAATTCATTCTATCATTCTCTATCTTTTGATTGGAGGGTTTAATCCACTTACATTTCAAGTAGTTACTGATAAGGAAGAACTTCATTCTGTCATTTTGCTATTTGTTTTCTATGTGCCTTATAGCTTTTTTGTCCTTCATTTCCTGCATTACTGTCTTTGTGATTAGTTGATTTTTTTTTGTAGTGGAATGTTTATATTGTTTTTTATTTTCTTTTGTATATGTTCTATAGCTATTTTCTTTGTGGGTACAATGAGGGTCATATTTAATCTCCCAAAGTTTTAATTTAAATATATAGCTTAACTTCAATAACATACAAAAACTCTTTTATCTGGGAATGTCCTAATTTCTCCCTCACTCTTGAAGGATGGTTTTGCCGGTTATAGGAAAAACATTTATCTTATTGAGAATCCCTTGTATGTGACAATTTGCTTCTCTCCTGCTGCTTTCAAGATCCTCTCTGTGTCTTTCCCTTTTGAAAGTCTGATTATAATGTGTCCTGGTGTGGGTTTGAATTTATCTTACTTGGAGTTCATTGAGCTTCTTGGATGTTTATATTAACGTTTTTCTTCAAATTTGGGAAGTTTTCAGATATTATTTCTTTAATTATTCTCTCTGCCCCGTTCTCTCTCTCTTTTCTCCTGGGACTCCCGCAAGTCCCTTAAGCTCTGCTCATTTTTCTTCAATCTTTTCTTTCTGTTCCTCAGACTCAACAACTTCCATTGTTCTATTTTCAAGTTTGTGATTCTTTCTCCTGCCTGTTCACATCTACCTTTGAATCCCTTTACTGAATTCTGCATTTCAGTTATTGTATTTTTCAGTTCCAGAATTTATTTTTGGCTTCCATTTTGGTTTTCTATCTCTTTATTGATATCTGCATTTTGATCATACATGGTTTTCTTGATTTTCTCTACATCTCCCTTTAAGTCTTTGAGAATCTTTAAATCTTTATCTAATAAATCTGCCATCACATCTTTTTCAGGAACAGTTTCTGTTGATTTATTTTTTCCCTTTGAAGGGACCATACTTTCCTGCTCGACATTTGAATCTAATAACATGATAATTCTGGAAATCAGATTCTCCCCCTTCTCCAGGGTTTTCTGCTTCTCTTATATAATTGTTTTTTGTTTGTTTGTTTTTGTTTTGATTGCTATAATCTCTCTCTGTGCTAAGCATCAGCCTAAAGTGTGAACTTAAGGTCTTCTCAGGAGGAGGTCGTTTCTGAGCCTGTGCTTTTCCCTGGGTATGTGTGGTCACTTTCTAATTTTCCCTGGAAATGCACCTGCTTTTGAAGGTCCCAGTCTTTAATGTGTGGCTTCCAAAAAAAGGAAAAAGAGAAAAATGAAAGGGAGAAAAATAAAGGGCATTGGCTCTTTAAATCCCCTGAAAGTCACTTCAGCCAGAGGGGTAGGGGCTTGCAACAATGGGGGGAAATGCAACAACAATGGCTGCCCTTCTCTTTGTCTGCACTTCTAACATTAGAAGTAGTCATCAGTGATCAGAGCACAGATCCCTGATATTTGGGGGACAGGGTTCAATTTGCACCCACCCTGGCTCCTGCAAGCTATGTGCAAGCTGCTCCAGGAACATGTGCACAGCTGCCTGCCAAGGTGCCTGGGGTGGGGGATGGGTGGCTGCTGCTACTGTGCTAAGAGCTGAAATTGGCCAAAGTTTACTGCAATTGGTCATCCAAGCCTTCCCCTAAAAGTTGCAGACCCTCAATAGACTCCAGAGTTCTTGGACTTCCTGGTGGCGCAGTGGTTAAGAATCCGCCTGCCAATGTAGGGGACACGGGTTCGAGCCCACAAGCCACGGAGCAACTAAGCCCGTGTGCCACAACTACTGAGCCTGTGCTCTAGAGCCCGTGAGCCACAACTACTAGAGCCCGTGAGCCACAACTACTGGAGCCCGTGAGCCACAACTACTGAAGCCCGCACGCCTAGAGCCTGTGCTCCGCAACAAGAGAAGCCACTGCAATGAGAAGCCCACGCACTGCAAGGAAGAGTGGCCCCCATTCCCCACAACTAGAGAAAGTCCGCCCACAGCAGCGAAGACCCAACCAAAAATAAATTAATTAATTAAAAAGAAAATAGACTCCAGAGTTCCAAAAGAGTTAGATCAGAGTAGAATTGTTGTCTAGGTGAGGAGAGGGATTGCTGGTACTTCCTACTCCACCATCTTCCGAGAATCTCAATGGTGTTTTCCTTTAGCAAAACTTCTTTCTGAGGAGTGGAACCTATAACAGCTAAGCACCTTCTTACTAAGGACATCTCTGACACAAGAGACCACTTAGCCTTCCCTTTTCATTAAGAAGCTGTATCTAAATAACATTTCTAACGAAGTCCCAAATCCTTGATGCCACTGAAATCAGTGCATATGGTCACACAAAACATAATTATATTTCCTCCACCATCACCAACAGCCCCCATTAGCATTTATCTTCTTGGGAAATGAAATTCTGATGTGCTCGCTTCATGCAAATTATTACTGGCAGAAGAGAGTGGAAGATTTCCAGATATAGAGACCCACAAGATAAAAAAGCCCAGAGCTGTTGGACCCAGGAGCAGACAGAGGGTGTGCCTAACTTACCCTCAAGGTTGCATAAGCAAGATTTCAAAATTAATTCTACTCTGGAGACTTCAACCTAGTATACAATGTTCCTGGCTGGAAAAGAAGAACTATATCATTCTGTTTTTCAAATCTTTACCATTACTTGCCCTTGTATCTCCGCCTTCTCTCTCTGCAGGAAACTTTATTTCCTACTTCTGCACACCAAGTTTCTACCTCCAGATCTGTTTGGTTCAGTTGCTGAGAAGCCTGACACACCAGTGCCACTTGGAAGAAGCCATCTACCGGTGAGTTGGGGGTGCTTTTTCTGTCACTTTATGAACCAAAGGCTCGAAGCACCTCAGTGCTAGAGATGCAGGGACTGGGAGCACCCTGGGGGTCTCCACAGCCCAGGAACTTGGGAGATGACCAAGACAGGAGAAACGGGTGGAGGGCAGCATCTGTACCAGGAATGTCAGAGAGACCCCAGTGGCAGTGAGGAAGCGCAAAGCGGAGACCCCCCTCAGGGCTCAGGTGGTAGGACAGAGTGGGCTAAAAGAAGACAATTAAGAAAGTAGGACAATCATGTTTCTCAACTACTGCTCCTCTCACTCTGCCCCTCCCAGCCGCCAAGGATTGTGAAGAACTGGAGCTTTCTACCTCAGATTTTCCCCCCTCTAGTCCATATATGTGACAGTCCAGGCCCTGTACCAAAATGCACCTCTTGCCTCAATTCAGAGGCTGAAGTGAGGGATTCACTTTTCTGGGAGGCAGCTTTTAACCAATTCTGGATGCTGTGTCTTGACACTTGAAAGTGACACATTAACCAGTGCCCTTCAGCTCCCTTGCTACGTGTCGGCTGTGGTAGGAGCTAGGTGTGTGTACTGGGGTGACATGGGAATAGGTAATAAAAAGGAGAAGGTGGCTGGCACTTGAGAGGCCAGGGCAGGTGAAGAGCAAAGCATAGGAAACACACGGTGGATGTGGCTGGGGCAGTTCACCCACAATCTGAATCACCAGAGTGAGGGTCTGGGCTGTACATTTCTGACTGACAGGCTTCCTGTGTGATACTGAAAGCCAGCATTTCAGAATCACTGATCCAGTCCACACTTTCCTGTACAGATGAGGAGACTAACCTACAGAACAGCCCAGAGGGCTTGCTGCAGCTAAAAGGCTGTGTGCAACGATCTCCAATATTTTAGTCTTTATAAGATCTCCCACTGGATTACCTGGGAGTCTAGTCCACAGGGTAGCCCTTTGTTTCTCAGAAGCTTGTAGCCTGCTAGTTCGCTGTTACTCACTTTTTCAATTGATATTTATTTAGCAGCTTCTATGTGCTAGGCTGGGTTCTAGGGCACCAAGATAGCTCATTGCAAAACAAATCTCTCTGCCCTCATGGAGCTTATCTTCTGGCGGAAATGTCTCTGGGTGTGTGTGTGCGCGCGTGTGTGTGTGTGTGTGTGTGTGTGTGTGTGTGCGCTTGTGTATGTATGGGCAGGGCACGCTTGTACGGGCAAGTGTGCATTTTAAGGCTAAAATGCCAAAGAAGTTCTGTTCAAGGCATGGAAGAATAACTAGAAAATCTGTTACTTGTTCTTCTACATTCCTCTCTGCTCTCAGAGCCTGAAGATGAAAACCCCTGAGGGCCTTTGAAATTGAATAGTCCAAGGTTCAAATTCCGGCTCGGCCATTACTTGCTTTGTGAGTTTGGGAAAAATCATTTAATCCACCCATGCTTCTATTTCTTCACTTGTAAGATGTATACTGATCTCACAAAACTGTTGCAAGGATTAAATTAATTAATGTATGCAAAGTATTTAGCATAGCACTTGGAGCTTAAGGAACACTCAATTAATTACTATAGTTTTAATTCTTTAGGTGGATACATTTTTTTCCCCAAGTTTGATCAGAGGTATTGTTTAGTTGCTGTTGATTTAAAGAATCTAGTTCAGTGCTGTGAAATTCAAAACCTGTAAAATGTATCAATCACAAGAGAAACTGAAGAATAAGGTATATACACAGATAAAAACAAAGTCACAGTCACTGCCAGGAAAAAATGAATATTCTTGAGAACCAATTCTAATGATGTTAGTTGTCACACTTATCACAAGTTTTGTGTATTTTGTCCGTGAACATTTATTGGTGCCTCCTTTAGCCAGGAGCCATCATAAGAGCTGAAGACAGAAACATGACCTAGTCCTTGCTCTCAAGGAGCACACAATGTGTAGAAGATAATGTGCTTATTTAGAGGCACACACAGTGTTATGAGATAAGAATGATTTGACAGAGGAGGTGGGCTGGGCTTCACGGAGAAGGGGAATTTGAGCAGGATGTATTGCAGGATGAATAGGAGCTCACTAGCCATTTTAAGCAGAGGGGCAAGCATGTGCAAAACCACTAAAGCCTGAAGGAAATGATGAGTCTGGGGGAAATGGAAAAAAGATGGGTATGGCTGGAGCACAGGATCTGGGATTTGAGAAGTCATTAGAGATGAAGCTGAGAAGAAGTGAGCTTAGAAAAGCCATGATGAGTAGTCTGGGCATTGCCTTTGAGGCCCCGCCACATACAAATCATGGGGCTACTCCAGTTTTAAACTGAGAAGGGCATGATCCAATTTCAGCTTCAGAGAAGACAGACTGAATGGGAGCATGGCTAAGAATACGGCATGAACAAATGAAAAAGCTCAGCAAAGCCATAAGTGATAAGTATAGGAGGCAAGAGAGTGGCAGTTGAAAGAGGTGCAGAGGGGATGACTCAGAGGTGTTTATGAGGGAGAATTCATAAGACTTAGTTATAATAATACAAAGGATTTCTCTGTATCAGATGCTGCACTACATCTTTGTTTCCATAGCAACTCAGCTTAGTTATTATTTTATACATGAAGAAACTGATAGTTGAAGAAGTAA
This sequence comes from Balaenoptera borealis, assembly GCF_965194805.1. Taxonomy (NCBI): domain Eukaryota; kingdom Metazoa; phylum Chordata; class Mammalia; order Artiodactyla; family Balaenopteridae; genus Balaenoptera; species Balaenoptera borealis. The sequence goes on along the minus strand of NC_138869.1, from coordinate 45,581,087 downwards.
TTAGCCCCGAATTACACAACTGTAGTTTGGAAGCAGGATTCAAATCTAGGTCTCTTTGGCTCCCAAGGCCTGGCTCCTAATCTTCTGAAGAAGAGGGGACCCAGGACAATGTCAAATCTTACTTCTTAAGTAATGGAGTAAATGACCAATAGCCAAGATAAGGAATCCACAAGTTGAAGCAACTTTCCAGGGGTGTTCAGTTTGGGGTGGGTTGAATTTGAGGTAGCTATATGATACCCACTTTGCTCTCTGCTGTATCTCCAGTGCCTAAAATAGAGTATGGCTCCTGGCAGGTGCTCAATAAATACTGGTTAAATGAATAAATCCATGGGGAGATATGCAGTCGGCAATGGAAAATTCAACTCTGAGGTGGGACTGGAAGGCAGAGCTTTGGGAAGCATTAGCCTATGGGAAACTTAGAACCTTGAGATTAGACAACACAATTCAGGAAGAACTTTGGAGCAAGGGTAAAGAGGTAAATGGTAAAGAAGTGGGAGCCAAGGATGGTGCCTGGGACTCTTACAGTGTGGGCAGAGGGAAGAGACACCAACAAAGAAAATGAAAAAGAAGTGGTGAGTCACTTTTTCTCCTGGAAGCCAAAAGTTTTTTTTGTTTGTTTGTTTTTTAGCCTTTTTTTTTTTTTGGCCTTGATATTCACCGTAATATCAAGATATTTTGATCTTAGTTCCCTGACCAGGGATCGAACCCATGCCCTCAACAGTGAAAGCATGGAGTCCTAACCACTGGACAGCCAGGGAATTCCCAAGCCAAAAGTTTTAAATGGAAGAAGTCAGCAGAAGGATCAAATGCTTGATGAAAACAAAACTGAAAGCCAGCGTGTTTAAAAATTGGGTTGTCATTGCAACCCTGGCAAGAGAAGTTTTCTGATGGAGACAGAAAGTTGAGAGAGATATCAGAACACTCTGGGTGGCAGGTAACAGAAAATGCAACTCATAGTGGCTCATTATGAGCATCCCCAGAAGCCCCCAGCGGAGTCCCCTTAAATACTATCATCCAGGAATGGGTCACAGGCCTTGTGCCACTGCAGAGGAGCTAGAGAAAGCAAGTGTCCAATATGGCCAGCCTTATCATGAGAGTCAGGCTCTCTGGGAAGGCCAAGGGTGTTGGGAAATGGCTGTGCGGAGATGACTGGTGTCTGCAACCAGGAATAAGGGGAAGTGATGAACTAGCACACACGCTTTCAAGGAGATGGCTGTGAAGCAAAGACAAAGCCTAGGACGTTACTTAAGTGGAGCAGGGACCTTGGTAAGATTGGGGATTGCAGCCGTTGTGTTGTGTGTCATCATCTAGTGCTCTTGTTTACAGGACAAAGGAAGATGGATGGCAATGATACGTTTCCCCAGTTCAGCCACGATGTGCTTTCCACATCTCATTCTCTGTTTACAATGAATATCAAGGGGAACGATGAAGAACCCACCACCAGTTATGACTATGATTACAGTGAGCCCTGCCAAAAGACCAATGTGGGACAAATTGAAGCCCGGCTTCTGCCCCCGCTCTACTCGCTGGTGTTCATCTTTGGTTTTGTGGGCAACTTGCTGGTCGTCCTCATCCTGATCAACTGCAAAAAGCTGAAAAGCATGACTGACATCTACCTGCTCAACTTGGCCATCTCTGACCTGCTGTTCCTCCTCACCATCCCATTCTGGGCTCACTATGCTGCAGACCAGTGGGTCTTTGGGAACGTGATGTGTAAATTTTTCACAGGGCTGTATCACATTGGTTATTTTGGTGGAATCTTCTTCATCATCCTCTTGACAATCGATAGGTACCTGGCTATTGTCCATGCTGTGTTTGCTTTAAAAGCCAGGACGGTCACCTTTGGGGTGGTGACAAGTGGGGTCACCTGGGTGGTGGCTGTGTTTGCCTCTCTCCCAGGAATCATCTTTATCAAATCCCAAGAAGAACATTCTGGTTATGCCTGCGCCCCTTATTTTCCACTAGGATGGAAGAATTTCCATACAATAATGAGAAGCATCTTGGGCCTGGTGCTGCCACTGCTTGTCATGATCGTCTGCTACTCGGGAATCCTAAAAACCCTGCTTCGGTGTCGCAACGAGAAGAAGAAGCACAAGGCCGTGAGGCTCATCTTCGTGATCATGATTGTCTACTTTCTCTTCTGGGCTCCCTACAACATCGTCCTTCTCCTAAGCACCTTCCAGGTATCCTTTGGCCTAAGTAACTGTAAGAACAGCAGTCAGCTGGACCAAGCAATGCAGGTGACCGAGACCCTGGGGCTGACGCACTGCTGCATCAACCCCATCATCTACGCCTTCGTCGGGGAGAAGTTCAGAAGGTATCTCTCTGTGTTTTTCCGAAAGCACATTGCCAAACACCTCTGCAAACAATGCCCAGTTTTCTACGGGGAGACAGGAGATCGAGTGAGTTCAACATACACCCCTTCCACTGGGGAGCAGGAAGTCTCGGCTGTTTTGTAGAGGAGTAGCAGTTGGCTTGTTATTTTCAAAGGGAGATAGCAAGCTATATATGAGGATAAGCCTCCAGGGTTTGTTGAAGAATAGAGGACTCTAAGTCTCTAAAACAAGTGCCCAGGAACCTCAGGGTTGTGTGAACCAAGACAGACTTGTGTCATTCCTTGTAGAGCCAACATGTGCTCAGGGAATATTCCAGAACAACTGTGGGCAGAGACCTGGACTCTCCAACGAGCTCATCGCAGTTCCTGGAAAATGTCACTTTGCCTTGTGCTTTTGCTCTTTCCCCCCTCGTCACCACTTTGCTCACTCTCTGATTCTATCAATCTCTTTAATCAGCTGGAGGTGGGGAAGAGAACGAGACAGGCACAGGTGAATGGAACAAGGGGGAGTGGGGTCAGGACCAAGGAGAAGGAGGAGGAAGTGTCAACAAGGCTGAGCCTGGACGAGGATGCAGGTAAGGGCTTCGCTCTCCCTTAGTGCCATCTCCTACTGTATTTAACTTTGGAGGCTTCCCCAGCTCATGGAGAGCTTAGGAACTGTAAGAACTTTCTGGAAGCTTTGGTTGGGTCCATGATCCCCCTTCTGCTAAGTGCATGACACATTTCTGCTTTATTATGCTTTAGCTATGACAACCACGCACCCTACATTTTAAATCTATTCAGTATCTTGCCCCATTGTTCATATGCTTCTTAGGCCTCATTCCCCTATACAAAAATTTACTAAAGGACTTCCCTGGTGGCGCAGTGGTTAAGAATCTGCCTGCCAATGCAGGAGACACGGGTTCAAGCCCTGGTCTGGGAAGATCCCACATGCCGCGGAGCAACTAAGCCCGTGCGCCACAACTACTGAGCCTGCGCTCTAGAGCCCGCGAGCCACAACTACTGAAGCCCGCGTGCCTAGAGCCTGTGCTCTGCAACAAGAGAAGCCACCGCGATGTGAAGCCCACACACTGCAACGAAGAGCAGCCCCCGCTCGCCGCAACTAGAGAAAGCCTGTGTGCAGCAACAAAGACCCAACGCAGCAATAATAAAATATAAAATGAATAAATAAATCTTTTTTAAAAATTTACTAAAGTGTTTGTTTATAAAAATATGCATAATCTTTAATGAGATGAAAAAATAAAAGCCCTCACTTGAAAACGGGAGGGTTGGAGGTCGTGATTATGAGAAAGGGGTAGGCACTAGTGAGTTCCTCCATCAGGAGTGGAGGGGCAAGCTCGCAGCAGGATGTGCAGGAATGTTTCCAGAATCAGCTAAGAGCAGAAGCCAGGAAGGATGCGTCAGAACCTTAATAGGCCTCGTGTCTCTGGATCTGATGGTGTCTGTTTCCTTGTGGCTCTTCCTGCTTTCCTGCTGCCGCTGCCCACCTGTCCCCCTGCAGCCTTTATCACATAACCCTGCCTGGAGGATTACCCTACTCCAAAAGCCGGTTTGTAGAGGTCCAGGAGAGTAGCTCTGGGGAGAATGTGAAGGAAACTGTGCAACAAGAACCCCCTGTTGGGCCCGGGAGAGGGAAGACAATCGGTGAGGATACTGGGGTGTGTGCTCAGAGCAGAGAAGGGGCCTGTCTTGGAAATCAAACACCGGCCTGTAACCTCAGGGTCTATTACCAGGCAGGGCAGGCCTAGATGAGGAAGACGCTAGATAGGGTGGAAAAAAATGTCTTCCAAATTACCTTCCAGCACCTCATTTTTGCATACAGGCGAAGAGTTCAGATATACACACATTTTTTTTAACGTAAAGTAAAAATTAAATAAAAGCTGAAAACTGCAACTTGCAATTGTGGTAAAGTATCATTTTAAGAGTTACTATTATGCCATGCCTAAAAATACTGTATTAGTCATAGAGACAATTCTGGTGTTGGTGGAGCACGTGGTATGTTTGGGAGACCACCGGTTCATAAATAAATGTTGATTAGGGAGCTGGAGGTCTCTGATCTGTGGATTTACTAGCTTACGGTGATGTAGCATCTAAATAATCTCAGTCGGATCACAGTACACACTCCACAACTGTCATCTCAACTGTGTCTTTATTCTCTCTGACTTGCTACCAAAAATCTTTTTTGCCTCATTAGGAAGTCTAGGAAGTCGTGGATTTAATCCTATTTGAATGCTTCATTCTTTGCCGGTGTCCTTATTGATGCTCAAACGGTCCCCTCCTTGGCCGGTGGGAACTTCTAATTCAAGCTGACTCCTAATCAAAGCTTTTAAATCCTATTTGTAAAGGAGAGGAATTGGAGAAGCTGACTTAAATAAGCAAAGATTTTCTTCTTGGCCGAGCTGAGTTAAGAATACAAATATATGTTAGCGCATTTCCTATCTGATGCAGGCAAGAAACACAAGGCTCCTGGAACCTGGCAACTGGGGAGCTGGAAGTTACTAAGGTTTTACTTTCTTGCCTCATGGCTAAAGAAGGTTTCAGAAAGATGTGTGTGTGTTGCCAGGGGCGGGGAGGGGGGTTGCTTCACCTGCAGATATTTATATTATCCTAGTGAATGCATTAAATTTTGTTTTGATGATGATGAAACATAAATATTGTTTTTAAAAACTGTGACTTGGAAAATGAATCAATACTCTAACTATATTGTTTTAAAAGAAAAACTGTCTGATTGCCAACTACCCTGTCCTTCTTCTCCCAAAACTGTGACAACCACCATTCTATTCTTTCCATCTATGAGTTTGATGATTTTAGATTCCTCATATAAGTGGAATTATGCAGTTCTTATCTTTCTGTGATTGACTTATTTCACTTAGCATCCTGTCCTCCAGGTACATCCATGTTGTTGCATATTGCAGGATTTCCCTCTTTTTTAAGGCGAAATAAGATTCCTTAGATGTACTAACCACATTTTCTTTATCCATTTATCAACATGCATAGAATTTCAGTTATACAGGATGAATAAGTTCTAAATATCTGTTTTACAACAATGTGCCTACAATACTGTATTGTACACTTAAAGATCTGTTAAAAGGGTAAATCTCATACTGTATTCCTACCACAATAAAAAAGTATTTAAACTGCCTGCTTTGTTATGCTGTGGTGCGACAGTCTTACGGTTCACAGCTTTTCACTCCCTCCCCCCCCACCCCCACCCCCCGTCATTACACATGCCAGTCCTTGCCGTGTGACTTGCAGCACGGCCTACAAGAGGGACCCCCCCCACCCACCCACCAAGCCACAGCCGGCTCAGCCAATAGAAAGTGAGCAGAACTGACAGTGTCGAGTGACTGGGTGGAGCCCCTGGCTCTCCCTGCTCAGCCACAGGAAGGCCCGTCCCAGAACACAAGTTCAGCCCAGGTGCCTGGTTGAGTGAGCCAGAAGACACAGAGAGCAGAGCCAGGGCCCCGGCCACACAGTGGCGCCAGAGCCAGGGCCCCGGCCATCCCTGCGGCCCCATGTCACAGCAGTAAGAGGTCCATGTTCGCTGTGGTACGCCCCTGACTCGTGGGGGTTGCCTGCTAAGAAGCGGAAAAGGTAACGGATGCGTACGGCAGCTGGTGCCCTCAGAAGTAAAATTTGGAAAAGTGTCTATTTGTTTTTCTATCATGGAATTCAATGTGACAAGCACACCTGAGGATCTACCGTGTGCCAGACTGACGCAGGTTCATAACGACGGATATGTTATTCCCATGCCCTTAGACCTCCTAGTCCAGGGATGGCTGATGGGGAGGCGCGGGGGAGAACAGAGTATTAATAATCACAATGCAGTGTGCAAAGCACAGAAACAGAGGTGCACGTGAAGTTTGTTGAGAGCCCCGAGGAGAAGGTGACTAACCCGTTGACAGTCCTGCATCACAGTTATAATAGCTACAGTAGGATCTTACTGCCACCAAAGAAACTGCCACTTGAAAGCTGCCAACCATCTCCATATCTAGCAGTGGAAGAAACCTTATTCTAGGGAGAATGTTCGAAGTGGGCTGAGTTAAGCAGATGTCAGGAAAGATGATCATTCCAGGGGATGGGTATCTTAAGACTTTTGGTGGAGCTGGGGCTTGACACAGTCCACCCCATGCCATCCTCTTCGATCTGTGGCAACTGGGGCAGTTTGAGCACTTTTTCAGAGAGGCCCTGCAGCCTCCTGGGAGTAAGCCATCAAGACCCTATCTTTCCACTTTCGCTTTTTCTCATTATTAAAATTTCCCTGGGAATTCCCTGGTGGCACAGTGGTTAAGACTCCGCGCTCCCAATGCAGCGGGCCTGGGTTCAATCCCTGGTCCAGGGACTAGATCTCACATGCATGCCACAACTAAGAGTTTGCATGCCCAACTAAGGAGCCTGCGAGCCGCAACTAAGGAGCCCTCGAGCTGCAACTAAGGAGCCCGCCTGCTGCAACTAAGACCTGATGCAACCAAATCAATATTAAAAAAAAAAAAAAAGTTTAAAATTTCCCTGACAAACTGAAATGGCCTCAGGTGAGATTAGCCAGCAGCAAAGGCCACCGAGGGCTGCCAAGAGGAAACGCAACACGAGCGAAGAGGTGTCTGGGCTGGTGAGCTGACCTCTACAAGGCAGCCCATGAATTCAGGGGAAGGCTGGCCCTGGGTGTGGTGAGTGACTGAGATTGGAAATTCCTCCAGACGCCACCTGTCTAGCGCCATGTTTATAACTTGACATCCTTGGGATATCCTTGCTGCCTCATGGCCACACCATCTCCACCATCACCTGTCTCCAATCTCCTCTTCCCTGCTCAGCTGGTTTGCTGCCCAGTGGATGCCCCACTCAGGAATGAGGCACTGGCCTCCCCTTCCTGCAAGCCCCCATTCCTCACATGGTTCTTTCAGAGGCCCCTCCTTTGGCTTTGGGGAGAGGAACCCCACCCTCCTTCCCATCAACCCCACCCACTTCTATAACCCTCTCCTGCCCAAACTTGTCTCCTTACACAGGATGGGGTGAGAAGGGTTGTCATGGTGACTAGGGGCACAGGGCTGATTCTGTCACTCTTAGTAAGCCCTGGGGGAGGTGTGTGATCCTAGGTGTCAGTGGTTTTTTTGTAGAACTGCCGGGTACTTAACACCTCTTTGCCCTCAGCCTCAGGCCATAGTTGCCAGCTCTGGGACAACAGGAAAAGTCCCACATATCCTGTTATGTAGAGAGCTGAACACATAGCTGCAGGTGTGACCTGACCCACTGAAGACCACAGCGGGTCTAGTATACACCTTAATCAGCGTCTTAGACTTCTGTTACTGCACATAAGGTTACATCAGCGCCATGTCTGGGCAGTGATCTGAAAGAAATACCCAAAATGCATAGAGCAGACGTCCCAGCAGAGTTAAGGGGTTTCCACCAGGTCTGGACATATCTAATAAAGCGATGAGGTGGACAGCCTGTAAGTGTCTACTTGGTTTGATGATGTGCACAGGGTGAGGGGGATGTGGTGCATGGGCTGGGAAAAGGGGCCATACTGGGGAGGGTCTAGTGAACAGACACAGTGGGAGTGGAGAGAACAGCATGGTGGCCTCCCAGCCCCGCTCACCACGAAGGGTGTCTGGGGTAGAAGGTGAAGGGGCGCTGGGAGTCATGGGACCCCAGCATCACTGCTGAGGCACATGAGTGCAAAATGTAACACTGGTTGCGGGGGGGGGGGGGAGGGATTCTTCCTACTTCTTCGAGGACCGTGGGGATTCTCTGGCTCTCCTGGTGAAGGGGGCTCTGGGGACACTGGGAGCTTCCTCCTTGGTGGAGATACCAGAGCACTGACAGCGACACTCAAAACATGCTGTCCATGTGAGTGAACCAGGGAAAGGGCTCAACCATCTATTAACAGAGCTCTGTCACATATAGTTACTGCATTCTGTTGAACGAAAGAAACCAGAAAGAGGACAGAGTCTGTGATGCCATTTATATGAAGTTAAAGAAGAGGCACATCTAATCCATGCACAGAAGTCAGAGTGGCCCCTGCCTCTGGGTGGGGTACAAGGGCACTTTCTGGGGTGACAAGGCTACTCGCTATCATCTGGCTACAGGGTGTATGCGTATCAAAACTGCACCAAGATGTACACCTAGGTCTAGTGCCCTTTGCTGCACGTAAGTTATACCTCAATAAAAATATCAATTAAAGAGCTGCATTTATAAAGAATTTTTAATAATATGAGGACATGCCTATACTGTAATCTTTAGCAAAAAAAAAAAAAAGCAGCATAAAGAATTGGAATGTGTGTGAGAACAATTAATCAGAAAGTATGCATGGGAAAAGGTGTGGATTAAAACACATCATGTGTTAAGAGGGACTGTTTTGAGATTGTGAGAATGTCTAATTTTTTCCGTACTTCCTATTTTTCTGTTTTTCCTAACTTGATACAATAAGCATGTGTTGGTTTTAGAATTAGACACCTGTTTTAAAAACGAAAGGGTTCATTTGCTATTTTTTCAGTCCATCTCACTGTTGACATTGACCTGGAGTCAGCGTGAGGCCCTGTCTGTTCGTGTGAGCTGCTGTGTGGCAGGGTTTCAGCTCATTGAGCTCATGCAGTTGGCCCTTTGAACCCAAGGAAGAGATTCAATGTCCTCCCCATCTTGTGGGTGAAGCTCTGAGTCCAGAGAGAGAAGCAGCCCTCGGAACTCGGGTGTAATGACTGAAAGTGGAGCAGCTACTGGAAGCCTGGCCAGCACCCCACAAGGAGGGCTGGGCATCAAGTCCAGAGTAGCAAACCAGTCAGAAGATCATTTCTCATGGAGAGTCTGAAGGCCATACATAACAGAACCAGAGCCCTGCAAACTGGGAAACTGGGAGGGCCAAGGTAAAAAAAGAAGCGGAGATGGCAAAACTAAGTCACAGCATGATAAACTGCTGGTTTACTGTTGCTATTGTATCCAGAGCAATGTTTCACTGATTAAATGCTGAAGACGTTCCCATGGGTCCTCCCTTCCTTGTGCATCCCTGGGATGAACCCCTACCCCAAGAGGTGACCTGAATGTCCCCCTAAAAGGGGGTCACACACCCTGCTAAGCTGTACTTCCTTGTTTCAGCCTGTGAATCCTCACCCTGTATTGCCCAAATGTGGTATTTTCCAAACCAACTCGGCCATGGAGTCATTTTGTATTTAAGGGGAGAGGTCCCTTGGGGCCCCCAAGTCTAGCACATCATTTCACAGAACGGGGAACTAGAAGCTCAGAGAGGGGAAGTATCTTGCCAAGGGCACACAGCGAGTCAGCAGCACAGTATGGGCAACTTCGAGCCTGCTCCACTACTCCACGCTGCCCTCTGGGGATGAGCGTGCCCTCAACTCCACAGCCATCCCGATGACAAGACCCACAGAACACAGGGCAAAGCCCCAGCTCCACATGGTGAAGTATCAATACAATACAAAGCAACCAATACCACACACAGAAAAGCAACATTTGTCTGGCAGCATCTGAGAGTTCTACCCAGTGTATTACCAGTGAACATAAGGCTTCTCTTCAACCAGCCAAAACTATATTCCCCATTTCCTGTGAAATTCTGTATTAATTTATCTGCTACACATTTTGTGAACGCTTTCTCAAGCATACTTTGTACGTCGCTGCTTAACTAGCCCACAGAGAGCCGGTACCTACAAAAGGCTCTACAACTCGTTCTGTCGTTTGATCTCAACCACAGATCTGTCGAGTAGGTTTGTGTTTGGGGCTTTTTTCCCCCCTTTTTACAGGTAAGAAAACTAAGGCCTGGAGAGTTTCAGTAACTTGTACAAATCAAGTAGTAAAGAGTGAAGCTGGCTGTTAAGTCCAGCCTCATGACTAGAGTCCAGTTCTCAATTGCTGCCTCTTGTATGAACTTGAACATCTTCTTCGTAACTCACTGTCCTGGTTGTGATTACCAGTTGCTGGGTCCTTCTGTGCTTTTCTGGCTTTTCCCACCAGTCATATCCTTCCATTCTGTAAGCACCAGCCATTAGCTTCTCCCTTTCAGCTTCTATTTTGCTGATACTAATATGCTCTAGACAAGGACCCCACAGGGAACCAATTTTTTTAGAATTTTATATAATAAATCTCTCTAAGAAAGGATCACTGAATGAGTAACTAAGAGTCTGATGTTTATTGAGTGTATATTATGTGCTAAATTCTGGACATGGATGCCTCATGTAATCCTCCCAACAAACCCATGAAGCAACTACCATTATTCAGCCCACTCCACAGATAAGAAAGCGGAGGGTAGGGCGAGGCTTCGAGCTCAGGCAACCTGACTGTAGAGGCCACTTCCACAGGTTTGGGGTCTCCTCAGATCACAAGCCAGTGCTTCTTATTCTGTGGCGGAGGAAACAGAAGCCCCCAGAGGGCACTCCTGTGGCTCGGGGCTGGCTCTCCACTATGTTCTTGGTTTTGTGGTCTACAATTAAGGTTTATAGATAAGTAACCAACCACCAAGGAAGCCTGGGGTGACTGCATATAATATTGAAATAGAATCTTGAACTTGACCCTATTCTTCTGCCATTTGTTGCCTGTTTCGTGTTGAAAAACCCTCACAGAAATTCCAGATAGACTGTATCCTTGGAGTGAGGAACTCTGCTGCCTACATCCCTGGCAGAATACAGGCATTCACAAATGCCTGCTGGCTTGGAGGGCTGCAAAACAGTGAATAGGGAGAGTGAAAATTCATAATGACATGCTCCCAAGACGCTTGATCTGGAGAAAGATGGGCAACATGTTTAGCTCACAGGTGAAGGTATAGTAAAAACCCTTAAGCAACCAGTTATTTTAGTCTGCAGAGGAAAACAGTATCGGGTGGTGAGCATATGTGTGTGAGTTGTGGTAGGCAAGGGGGGTGAGGGGAGAGCAGATAAAGGGGAGCACGGGGTTAAGGTGAGATGTTCCCTTCACTTCAAAGTTGGTTTCAGCTGGCTTTCATGGAAGACAAATGGCAAGGGGGTCAGAATCTCTCACCCTTTGAGCCTCCCCATTGACAAGCCCTGCAGTCTTAAGCCCTCCTAATCATCTGCTTCTTGGACAGCAGTTTCTTTCAGTAAAATAAGGGCTTTTGACTAGATGGACATGAATGTTCTTCTAGTTCTATTACCCTTCAATTCTTTCTGTTTTCTAACAGACTGTGTGGTTGGATGAACTGAGAACCAAAAAGAAACTGTGTAATCAGGGAAGCCCATGAATAAGCTTTCAGACCAGCTATCTATTTTCTAGTCTATTGCAAGCTCAATTTTTCTTTTTTTTAGAAAAAAGGACTGTTCTCTGATGATTTTCTGCACTGCCCCATACTTATTCATTAAAACTCCGCCCCCAATTCAGAAGAAACTGTGCATTTCCTACTTTTATGCTGTCTGTGTGTTTGATTTGCACAGCTCAGCTGGTCAGAGGAACTGAGACATCTGTCCCCCTGCGAGAATCTCTCCCGGTAAGTCACCTCTCAGTCACTTTGCCTATTACTTAGCTCAGCTTGTGTGATGAGTAAAAGCCTTTGCAGGAAACCATGGAAGATATCAGAAAAACACCAGGTGCTCACTGAACTATCTTAAAATATTATCTTTAAGTAAAAAGTTAGAATTCAGAATGGTTTCAGACTGTGATAACATCAAAGATACAAAACATGATTATGAATGAAAGACTTCAAAGGGAGCAATATTATTTTAAAAAGCCCTCACCTTTCATAAGAAAGGTTTTCCAGAGAGATGATGATTATCGGCCAAAACCTTGACAGAGACTATCTTCTGGTAAGGAGAACTAAAACCTCATCAGGACACCCTCTGAATATATGCCTAACCAGAAGCTGCGTCTAAGTCTTGTTCTTTTTTTTTTTTTTGGCCAAGAAAAGAAGGAAGCCTGAAAATTGTCCAAATTAATAGCAAGTTACAAATATCAAATGAAGTTTCACGGCATATTCAGTGTATGATTCTTTTTCTGGCTCAGAATTTAAAGGTGAGATTTTCTGTGTGCTTCTCTCAGCTGCCTAAACTGAGGTACCAGGAGCTTGAGACTCACAAGGACTAATTAGAGAAAACTCTCAATCAAGCAGTGGAACTTAAATAGACCAGGCAAGTCAGTGGGTTGTGAAGGGACTGAGCTAACCCAGGATGTATGATGGGAGATGAAACACTGTCCACTTGGCCGTTTCTTATGTATGTGTGGGAGCTCTTAATAATAGCAGCTCAGAAACTACAAACACAAACTTCAGAGAAAATGTGAGAATGGCAGTCTGGATTTCACAACTGGCTGCTGGTTCCTATGACCTTCTCAGGGGACTCGGGCATCAGCCTGTTTCATTTTGACTACACTGAGGCGCCAGGCTGACAGTCCTGTTTTTAGTTCTCTCACCAAAGAGTGAAAGAGAGGGGACCACGACGGATAAGAGTACAGGCTGCCTGCGCTCAAAATTAGTTGCTTCCTCACTGTGTGCCTTTGGCGAAGTTACTCAACTTCTCTGTGCTCTGAGGTCCTTATTTGCAAAACAGGGACAATAACCTGACCTGCCTCACTGGGTCACCTTGAGGATTAACTGAATGAATGGAAGTGAAGCTTGGAACAGTGTTTGGCAGGCAGAGCGCGGAACTGTTCATTACCACCAGCACGCTCGTAATGATGCTGTGTGTAAGCCAACTCCTGGGAATGGCAGCTTCAGAACAGATTGTAAGACAGTGTCGGACGGTGCCTGACCCGGTTTCTGGACATTGTTATCACAGCTTCATTCACTCCACGTGGCTATGCAACATCAGATTTTATTTGGTGAGATGATGCTCTCCATCTAGTAAGCAGAGAAGCAGGCAACAAACATCCCTTACTACAGAAGTTCACTGTTTGACCAAAAAAGGGACTTCAGTTAAATGTAGAAATCTAGGTATCAACTTTTAAAATCTATTGGTGTTTAAGATAGTTTGCATTCATGACGGACTGTTAAGGACATTCCAGGACTTTATAAAAGATCTCTTCTTTATTCACAGAGTCGAGCAAAATGGATTATCAAACATCAAGTCCCCTCTACGACACTGACTATGGGATGTCAGAGCCCTGCCAAAAAGTCAACGTGAGACAAACTGCAGCCCAGCTCCTGCCCCTGCTCTACTCGCTGGTGTTCATCTTTGGTTTTGTGGGTAACATTCTGGTCGTCCTCATCCTGATCAACTGCAAAAAGCTGAAGAGCATGACTGACATCTACCTGCTCAACTTGGCCATCTCTGACCTGCTTTTCATCATCACCATCCCGTTCTGGGCTCACTATGCTGCAGGCCAGTGGGACTTTGGAAATACAATGTGCCAGTTTTTCACGGGGTTCTATTTCATTGGCTTTTTCTCTGGAATCTTCTTCATCATTCTCTTGACAATTGATAGGTACCTGGCTATCGTCCATGCTGTGTTTGCTTTGAAAGCCAGGACAGTCACCTTTGGGGTGGTGACAAGTGGGGTCACCTGGGTGGTGGCTGTGTTCGCCTCTCTCCCAGGAACCATCTTTACCAAATCCCAAAAAGAGGGTTCTCGTTATACATGCAGCCCTCATTTTCCATCCAGTCAGTATCATTTCTGGAAGAATTTCCAAACTTTAAAGATAGTCATCTTGGGCCTGGTGCTGCCACTGCTTGTCATGATCGTCTGCTACTCGGGAATCCTAAAAACCCTGCTTCGGTGTCGCAACGAGAAGAAGAGGCACAAGGCCGTGAGGCTCATCTTTGCCGTCATGATTGTCTACTTTCTCTTCTGGGCTCCCTACAACATCGTCCTTCTTCTGAGCACCTTCCAGGAATTTTTTGGCCTGAATAACTGCAGTGACTCTAATAGGCTGGACCAAGCCATGCAGGTGGCAGAGACCCTGGGGATGACACACTGCTGCATCAACCCCATCATCTACGCCTTCGTCGGGGAGAAGTTCCGAAGCTATCTCTCACAGTTCTTCCGAAAGCACGTCGCCAGATGCTTCTGCAAAGGCTGTCCAGTCTTCCAGGGAGACGCTCCAGAGCGAGCGAGCTCTGTTTATACACGATCCACGGGCGAGCAGGAAATCTCTGCTGGCTTGTGATCTGACTCAGCTTTTATATGCAGACTAGGGGCGGGAGCGGTTCTTTTAAAGAGGAAGTTACTGTCATAGAGGGTCTAAGTTTCATCCATTTATTTGGCATCAGCTCTAAGTATATTAGATATTTCAAGCTCATCAGTTCTAGAAAGCCAAATCAAAACATGTGATGAAATAGCAACCTTCTCACCTCCCCTCCAAATACATCAATTTATTGGCAAACTCTCCCTTCACTGCAAAAGTTCAATATAAAAAAAAAAAAAAAAAAATCCTCAGAGAATTGCTAATTCCTGAGTTTGGTTACCTGAACGGGAATAACAAAATGAACTGAGGAAAGTATTGTACAGTTTATCGGTGTAGGGCAACATCCAGGTTGCAAATGTGCTTAAAATAGATCTTTCTTTTGCCATGGGGAGAAAAGACATGGCCGTGATCAGTTAAGAAATGACGACTTCCATGTGGGATCTCCCCTCCAAGGTGTGGTTAATAAGTTCCACAGACATTCACACCAGGGGAGCCCTGTGGCCTGCTGAGAGCTGGGAAGGCTTCTTCGCAGAGAAGGGATTGGAGGTGGATGGTCTGTTGGTGGAGAGGGAAGATGAGCTCCAGGCTGCAGGCACCGACCGCACTGGCAAAGCTTGGCTGTGGGGAGACGTGCGCTGGTTGGGGGAGCCCCAGGGGAGGAAGGATGAGGTGAGAGCATGAGGAACCTGGACAGCGCTGCTCATCAAAGTCCAAGAGCAGAGCAGGGAGCCCTTGCCAGTGTTGCACAAGGCTCATTCCACAGCCAAAGGATGGCCTGGAAAGGTGAGCATTCAGGGCAAGGAGACCAAAACAATCTGATCGAGTGAGGAGGCTCCACTTAGGTCGAGGCGCAGGAGATGGGAAGGAGGGGTGCATTCTCACAGCATTTAGGATGAGAGTCAGCAATAGTTGGGGCGGATTTGGCTTGGCGGTGAGGAGCAGAGAAGAGTCAGAGTGAACCCTTAGATTCCACGCGAGCATCAGAGATGCCCTAAAAGAGACACCAAGGAGGAGGAGGAGGTTTAGGTCAAAACAGGAGTTGGTGGAAGAGAAAGGGTCCAGTTCTGTGAGCTGAACACAGCCCTAGGCACACAGACCCTGGGCTGCCTATCACTGACTGCTCCTGCCCCCAGAGCAGTCCGTCCCATCCAGGCTTCAATCATGAGGCATCTCCAGGGGGCTTTGAAACACCAGATTTACGAATGCACAAGCCTGAAGTCCAGGAACACTTTTAGGTCAGATATGACATCTAGGTGAGGACTGATTACATAGTTAATGAAAACCCAGAGCTTTATAAGCACTGAGTAAAGAGGTCCCCAAGAGCTGCAGGAAGCCTGAATGACTGTTTCTGCCTGCCAGGCTCACCACTATTTATGGTTTTCCGGATTTAACTATCAATAGACAAAGGGAAGAAGGACACACTCATTTGGAAACAGGCTGCCTCAAGCTTCGTAAGCCACAAAACGTGCAATTTACTAACCTCTGCGTTTCAGGCTGAGTGTGGAGGCTTTAGATACATCTTCCAGACACCATCTCCAAACAAAGCATATCCAAACACTAAGAGACTTATTCATTTCAAAGGGAGAACTAAAATTTTTTTGCAGTTGCTACTTATGTTATTTTGTGTATGCCTAAGATTGTTTTGAATTCAGGGGCAGCTAAGACTATCGCTGTAAAGATTAGGTGGGAAAATGTAAAGGAGTGAGAATCCCTCAGGAGATTAAGGTGTCAAAATAAGAGGTTCTACTGATTTTTCTCCAGCTCTAAAATGTGAATCTTGAGGGTTGTGGCTGTCAATGGGAAGTGACTGGAAGGGCCTTTTCTTTTGCCCTTAAGGTTGCTGAGAGTGCATATATGACACATGACCCTCGCCTATGAGTCAATTCAAACATTCTGATATCTTTGTGTGTGTACATACGTATAAACATACATATATGTATATATACACATATACATATACATGTATATGACATTCTTACATATATAGAAAGTTACAAACTGCTTAGAAGAAAATATGTATCTAATAAAAACCCTGTAAAATAACTGATTGTATTCTTGTTTTTTCAGCCAAGTTTACATTTAGAAAATAGCACATAAAGTTGTGAGAGCAATTTGTGTAGCTGTTTTGGAAAATTTCATACACACACACAAACACACATATTGAGAATTATTTTTCTAATTATTTTTAAAAGTTGACCCTCTCCCTGGGTCAAATTGCCAGAATAATTTGTTTTTAAAGATGCTACTTGGGCTTTCCTGGTGGCGCAGTGGTTGAGAATCTGCCTGCCAATGCAGGGGACACTGGTTCGAGCCCTGGTCTGGGAAGATCCCACATGCCGCGGAGCAACTGGGCCCGTGAGCCACAACTACTGAGCCTGCGCGTCTGGAGCCTGTGCTCCGCAACAAGAGAGGCCGCGACAGTGAGAGGCCCGCGCACCGCGATGAAGAGTGGCCCCCGCTTGCCACAACTAGAGAAAGCCCTCGCACAGAAATGAAGACCTAACACAGCCAAAAATAAATTAATTAATTAATTAAAAGGGAAAAAAAAAAAAAAAACAATTACTAAAACTTTAAAAAAAAAATTTAAAAAAAGATGCTACTTCCCAGAGTGGTGATTCTGAACAACTGACCCTGAAAACTTTTAAATTTCAAATTTAATTCTACTACTCAAGCAAAAGAATTGACATATTTTTTAAAAAGAAGATCAATGTGTGATTCAGCATATGCCAGCTGTCTATGCTTGAAAATGAAGAAGACATAGAATATCATAACCTGGTCATTTATCTGTAGTCTTGAGTTACAGATGCATAATGCAGGAGGAAGAGGTTGGCGGCTGTAAAGATTACTTTTCTTTCATTTAAAATCTCTCCCCAAAACTTGGCTGTAATTTCAGCGATGGCAACGGTGCCCATGTGAACTTCTGTGCACGTGTCTCTCACCCTCAAGGAGGACAGGTGCTCCATGTGGAGGTGACCTGGCCGGGCACATTCACACTGGTTTTCCCCCTGCTGTCCTCTCCCCTTCCAGAGTGGACTCTAGAGTTGGCCAGCGTCCTACATGCAGGTCTGTGAAATGAGCAGCAGACAATGACAGCTTCTCCCTAACAAGACCTGAAAGACTTCCTTCCGTCTCATAGACTACAAGGAGGCATGAACCAAGGAAGGCTGGAAGGGGGCTGGGGTTAGAGCAGAGGGAAGGGCCAGGGAGAAGGGAGGCCTGCCCCATATGACAAAGGCAGCTACCATAGGGAGACAGGAAAGTGTCAGTTTTTATGGCTGATACACATGCACTTCTTATCCTCTTTCCCTCTGAAAAAATGAATCCAATGTTAACATGAAGAAAAAGCTACCCAACGTGTCTGCAGCCTTTCCAGGGTGCATACCCCATGCTCACTCCTCGTTTGCCTGGATCCTCCATGCCCCTTGCTCTGCAGGCCCCTCCACTGCCCACCTCTTCTCTGCCCATCCCTTAGATCAACAAACAAGTGTGAACTCGTTATGGCCTGCAGGTTCTGACTCCATTCACTGCCTCAACTCAGAGGCCCCATCAAGGAGGGGGTTTTGTATGTGCCATGGAGAAAGTCAAAGAAAAGGTAAACGTCCTTAGCAGGGAGCAATAATGTGCAAATTCATAAACTAGGATTCTGTTGACATCTATATTCCAAGGGTTCTCAGTAGAAGCAGCTATGACTAAACTAAGACGAACTGGCATTTCTACTGATTAAATTAATAAGTCATTTACTTTCTATCTGAAGGAAGGACAGATTCCCCAAGATGAACATCAACGTTCAGATGTTAATCCTTCTAATGAAGACATCAGACACCACTGAAGTGAGATGTGAGCCAGAGAACAAGTCCTGAACTTCCTAACTGCTCTGGCTTATAGTCTGATAACATATCTTTTACCTACAGTTCAGGGTTTGCGAAGAGCTCCTATAACCCTCAGGGGTGAGGGTGGACAGAAGAGGGAAAAAGAGGCATTTCCATAGCTCCTTTGCAATTAAACAAAATTCACTATAAAAGTCTTGCTTGGGGCTTCCCTGGTGGCGCAGTGGTTGAGAATCTGCCTGCCAATGCAGGGGACACGGGTTCGATCCCTGGTCTGGGAAGATCCCACATGCTGCGGAGCAGCTGGGCCCGTTGAGCCACAATTACTGAGCCTGCGCATCTGGAGCCTGTGCTCCGCAACAAGAGAGGCCGCGATAGTGAGAGGCCCGCGCACCGCAATGAAGAGTGGCCCCCGCCTGCCACAACTGGAGAAAGCCCTCGCACAGAAACGAAGACCCAACACAGCCATAAATAAATAAATAAATAAATTTAAGCTCTTCCCTCCTTTAAACTCTCAAAAAAAAAAAAAAAGTCTTGCTTGTATTTTTCCAAAATACTGTCAAACTTTAATATTTTACATTATGTATGTCATAATTGTGCCACATTTTCCATTTTCCTTAATTTGTTGTAAGCATATTTACAAGTCTTACTTATATTTGGCTCCATATTGTTACTACTTTGAGAATAAGTTCTGTGTCACTGTGAATCTGTCATGTTTCAGGAACTTATATTTGTCTCCTTTCTTAAAGTGGTTAACTAGTTTTTTAAAGCACACACTTAAACACCTTTTTCACATTAAATTCAATCGGAAGCCCTTCAAAGCTATTAAGAACCTTGGGCTATACTGCCCCCCTGTGGCCACTTAGTAAACCAACAGGGCGGCCAGCAGCCATCCTTGACCACAGAGAATGTAGACAGGGGGCATTTTTACACTCAGCCGTTTAATGTCTGTCTCTGCTGGCACCACTCCTGTTGTGGACAAGAAGTACTTCCACAGCAGCTCGGGGTGGATGATGCACAACTCATTCTTGTTATTTATGAAGAACAAGAGGAGCATCAGGGGAGGCCACACTGACGCCTGCAGGGAAGGTCCCAGCTGCCCAGGGCCAATCCCTACAGATCTGGCCAATCTCTGGGATTCTGATTTGATCAGTCTGCGATGCGGCCTGTGGTTTTGACTTTCAGAAATTCCCCGGGTGATTCTAGGTGTCACCAAGTTTGAAAACCACTTGCTTACAGCCCGTCGAACCGAAAGCAGGTTCAAGAGACGGCTGATGTCTGAGGAGGATGCTGCCCGGCCTGGAAGCGGGTGGCACGTGGGCCCGGTCGACTCTGGATTCAGATCCTCAATTCTCGTAACAGTGCATTGACTCTGTCTTCCCCCAAGCTGGTTTTAAAAGAGTGTAAATCTAGACTTAATTGGCAATATAAAATATCTGTATTTGAGGCTCCAAATATTTCGCTTTCATTTCTGGTTTTGGATTATGTTTTGACCCATCCATTCCAAATGAAAAGTAAATAAAAGTGGGATGTCTGGTGCCCATGCTGAGCTTGACGGCTTCATTTTCAACAGAGAGCAAGTCCATCATGTACAAAAGGTCTGTCTGAGATGGTTTACAAGTGAATATAGATTTTGCTTCTGTTGGCAAAAGAATTCTCCCCCCATTTCCTCCTCCCTCCAGTGAGCCCCACCTTTAACCATGACCAGTAAAAAGCATTATACCCGAAGAACCAGATAACTCTGGGAGTCCCTGTCAACCCTGGGTGAGGCAATAATTCTGAAGAGAAATCAACAGTTTTAAAACAGCAATTGTTCCTATTTAGTCTAAAATTCCTCTACCTGTGTTTCCTGCCACTTACCTAATATTCTTCAAAAATTCCTTTTAAGAAAATTATGACTTTTTCTAACATATAATCAAATCAGGGCTCTGTTGATTGGTTAACTCACTCCTTCATGCAGGGTACAAAGTAGACCCTGGTAGACAAAAGAGCAGGTATTTAAAAATCAGACTGGGACTTCCCTGGTGGTGCAATGGTTAAGACTCCACGTTCCCAATGCAGGGGGCCCGGGTTTGATCCATGGTCCAGGAACTAGATCCCACATGCATGCTGCAACTAAGAGTTCGCATGCCACAAGTAAGGAGCCCCCCTGCCGCAACTAAGGAGCCCACATGACGCAACTAGGAAGCCGGCGAGCCACAACTAAGGACCCTGCCTGCTGCAACTAAGACCCAATGCAACCAAATAAATAAATAAATAAATATTTAAGGAAAAAAAAAAAAATCAGACTGACTTGAGCTCCAGCCTTGAGACTGTGGGAGCTTGTGGAAGTGACTTAAAGACTCTGGATCTCAGATTCCTTTCCTGTAATTTGGGGTACTGTTAATATCCACCAGTGAATTATACTGGGATATAGTGTCTAGACCAGCACTGTCCAAGTAGGATTTTCTGTAATGATGGAAATGCTCTGTATCTGCATTGTCCAATACAGCTGCCACCAGACTAGTGCAAAAGGTGGCTAATGTGACTGTGGAACTAGGTTTTTTATTTTATTTTAATTAATTTAATTTTAATATGGCCAATGGCTATATCAATGGACAGTCCAAGTCTGGCATACAACAGATACTCGTAAATATCAGTAACACTTGAACTGGCATCAGGGATTCCTATGTTTAAATTCCTAGGCACATTACTAAATGTTTCTAAGCCTGTTTCCTCATCTGTAATATGTGGCTAATAATAACACCTACCTCACAGATTGGTTCAGAGGATTAAACAGAAATTGCACATTAATCGCTTAGAGCAGTACCTGGCGCACAGAAAGACCCTCTTGTAACTGTCGGCTGCTTTCCTAATAATGGCTGTTTGCTCTTTAAACTAGGGCCCCTCCCACCCCACACAGAATGCTCTTCAGCATGTTGGGTGATCCAGCTCACTTTCTGTAGTGGAAAAGAAGCACTGCAGACCTGAGAGGGCTCTTTGGGTGTGAAATCAAACACCATGGATTTACAGTAATAGATGGAAAGGGCCCCCCAACTTTATGGCATTGTGTTCAATCCATTCGACCTTATGGGTCTCCTTTGAAAAGCCTTTCAAGGGTAATTAACCTGATAATGTAATTCTGGCTGGATGCAGACCCTGTAGCTCAAAGCAAAATGGGAGATGGAGGTGTGGGTGGCAGGCCAACTCCCCTCCCCTGCCTCTGGGATTCTGACAGAAGCTTACACACAAGGAGAATCAAGAACTAGGTAAGTACTGAATATACAATGAGCTCTGGCAAAGTAACATGGGCAGATGTGGCTTAGGCAGGAAGGCAATGGGGTTTCTCACCACTGTCCTCCATCTAGATCTGGGACCTCACCCCCAGGTGAGCCCGGGGAAAGGGGAGCAATCAAGAGACCCTTGGCCCACTCTCCTCCCATGGAAGCTGGGACAGTCAGGGGTGGGAGAGTGATGGCAAGTGTCCCCGTCAGCCCTCCCCTGAGAGGGAGAGGGGACTTGGGCAGAGGCTCTGCCCTCCGTGGAGCAGGAGCAGAAGCAGAAACCTGGGGAAATGGGAAGTGAGGGAGGTCTCTCTAGTACCATCGGCTGTGCATTAACCGTCTGCAGCTCAACATTCATTCATTCATTCATTCAACAAACATCTGTGGAGGGCCTGCTACATGCGAGACAGCAACCATTCCACGAAAGGGAGTCTGTCCTCACGAGATTCGCTGTTAAGAGAGAAAGGCAGGCAAATAAACAAAGTGACCTGGTGTTTGAAGAGCGTGCTGTGAACGAGGTACAGGGAGGAGAGTGAGCTCTCCCAACCCGAGTACAGGGGCCCGGGGAAGGGAGCCTGCAGGAGGCAATGTGTACTTGAGCAAGGGCTGCTGAGAAGCTCCTTAGGTAGGTCATGGGAGAGGGAACAAGTGTGCAGAGGTGACCGAGAGCAAGGCACAGGCCAGGGGCCTCAAGTGGCACAGCCAATGAGATAGGTAGATGGATAGACAGACAGACTATGTGAGTGTGGGGGGAGTGGGCACTCCTCCCAAGGAAGGTCAGGAGTGGTGGCCAGTACAGAGAGGGCAGGACCAGGAAGTGTCCCCGCCAGGCTTCCCCTGGGCAAACCCTCTGCCCTGCCTTTGAGCAGAAGCAAAACACAAGGTGATGGGGAGCCGGGAGTCTCCCCAACATACTACCCAAGTGCATTAGCTATTTATGATTCCACATTCCCCAATTACTCATTAATTCAACATTTACTGAGTGCCTACTGTGTGAAATGTCTGTGTCCAGCTCTCAGGTGTGGATTCCTTTCTGCTGGCCACAGGAAACCCCTGACACCATTACACCCCATCAGCTATGCTTTTCAGAAAAAGTCTTCTGTCTGTAGGACAAAAGGAGAGACTCAGGGAAGGAGCAGGCGTCACAAACCAGAGGCGGTAGGGTGAGAAAAGCCAAGGATCACATGGGCCCCAGGGAAGGAGGTTTCCATGGAAGCAGAGTTATTTCCAGACATCTAAAGCTCTCTGCTTTTAGTGCCAGTGTTTTTATCATGGCCATTTTATAAGGAGAGCCTGTCTACCACCTTCTGCTTGTATCTACGCCTCCTTAAGTAGATTACACTGAACAGAATGTACTTATTCCTTACTGTCCAGCATCACTGTCCTGAGCGCAGGTCGTGGAGGGGTGGGGACATGTCTGCACCTGCAGACAAGGCCCCAGGCTCTCTGAATTCTTGGATCTGGTTTTGTAACTTCCCTGTCTCTCCTCTTGCTCTAGTTTGCAGGTGCCAAAGGGAATAATTTAAAAGTCTCCTTCCCATTCCTATCTCCAGTTCCCCAGTTTCCTATCCTAGAGGCAATGAAGTTACCAGATTCTTATCATTCAGGAGATATTTCCTGCATATATAAGCAAATTCTGCATCCTTATCTCCTACTTTTACACAAATGCTAGTACAATATACTACACCTTGGTTCTTTTCACTTTATGATCTTGGGCAACTTACTTAAGCTCTCTGTGCCTCACTTTCTCCATCTGTGAAATAGGGATAATACCAACCCCATAGATTGTTCTAAGGAGTAAATAAATATATTAACTGGCATATGGCAATATGTGACATGTATTAACTGTCCCATGACAGCCACTCAGAGAATTTTAGCTATTGTTGTTGTTTGCCATTCAGAAAGATTTTATTTGTATGCAAGTGAACTTACTTTTTCTTTGGATTCTGGGTTTTGTGGCATGTTCAGAAAAGCCTTTCCCACTCTGAGATTGCAAAAGACTCCGTGTTTTCTTGGTTTCATTTTTTTTTTTATAATTTTTACTGCTCTCTCTGGGATTTATCTTGGAGTATGGAGTGATCTAAGACACTTCCCCCCCGCCAGGGGGCACACAATCATCCCAAGACGATTTGTTAAATAATTTTCCTACTAACTTAAAGTGCCATCTCTCTAATATTTTAAATGTCCTTCAATGTCTGGCTCTACTTCTGTACTTTCAGTTAAATGACTGCACACTGGGGTGCCGTTTAACACGTTTCTCTGTGCCCTGTATTTTCTTCAAATTGGTTGTTACATCTGGAGGCCTCTTGAGCTGCAGGTGTGATTCCCTGGGGAGACACCTCATGGATGGGGTGAGCCCTTCCCTCGCTCCACACAGGGGGTGCACTGTCACCATTACTGTGATGTCAGTGTTGAGCACTGGGCTCGGGGCAATCATATCAGTTAGAGAGCCCCCCTGCCAGCCTCTGGTGGTCTTTCAAGGGCACTGCAGTGGACACAAATTAGAGAAGCCACCTGCCTACACTGAAGTCTGGGTGTATGATACCCAGGTGAGCCAGTCAGATCCTGCTCCCAGAGATGATGACCATGACTGGGCCCCAGAGCAGCAAGCAGTGACCTGGAGAGAGTACCAATAACTGCCCGGTGGGGGGTGCGGGGGGAGGCTGCCCCAACACAGAACTGCCCCAGGTCACATCTTTCCCAAGGCCAGATGCTTGGCGATTCCTCCTCTCCTGTGATCAACCCCAAGAATCTGCCAGCACTTCCCTTCATTGCTGGGTACGCCTGAGTGGCTCTCTTCTGTTGCACATAGGGCGCCTTCAGGAATACAGACAATACAGACGTAGAAGTCCCTGCTTCTCCCACACGTGCAGCAGAAGCACTTCTCCACACCACACTTTCCAGCGGCTCCCTTCTTTTTCCAGTTGAGTGGAAGGTTTCATCCACAGATGCACAGATATTTGTTCACCAGCTGTTGTGAACTGAACGTCTGTAACCACCACCACCCCCCTCCCATTCATTTGTTGAAATCCTAACCCCAATGTAACCCCAATGTGAAATCCTAACTCCAATGTATTTTGAGGTGAGGCCTTTGGGAGGTAATTAGGTCATGAGGGTGGAGCCCTCATGATTGGCATTAGTGCCCTTATAAAAGAGACAGGAGAGACATGAGAGACAGGAGAGCTTGCTCTTTCTCTGCTCTTCTCCGTGAGGATACAAGGAGAAGATGGACATCTGGAGGCTTTCACCAGGCTTTCACCAGACACCAGACCAGCTGGCACCTTGATCTTGGACTTCCCAGACTTCCCAGTGTGAGAAATAAATGCCTGTTGTTTAAGCCACCCCATCTACAGTGACTGGTTACAGCCAACCCAAGGTGACCAAGACATCAGGCATTTCGCTACTAAGTGTTTCTATCTATCTATCTATCTATCTATCTATCTATCTATTTTGGCTGTGCCGGGTCTTAGTTGCGGCACGCAGGCTCTCCGTTGCGGCATGCAGGCTCTTAGTTGTGGCACGCAGACTCTTAGTTGCAGCACACAGACTCCTTGGTTGCAGCATGTGAACTCTTAGTTGCAGCATGCATGCGGGATCTAGTTCCCCAACCAGGGACCGAACCCGGGCCCCCTGCATTAGGAGTGTGGAGCCTTACCCACTGGACCACCAGGGAAGACCCCAAAGTGTTTCTCTGTCCTTCTGGAAACTGCTTTTTTAAGGGATCTATATTAATTACAAAATAATATCACTTTTGGAAAGTGAACCCTTCTGCCCCTCTTAAAGTGCTGTCCCCCACCGCATAGTTTTCCTCCTCTATCAAAACCTCCTCTCCCATTTTTCACCCAGCACAGGGTAAATAACAGATTACAGTGGAAAAGTGTCACTAATTCGGGAGATTTGCATTTTAAGTTAATCATTTATATACCCAAAAATACTTATAGAGAAGCTAGTGTGCTGGTGCTAGGGTCACAATGGGGCGCAAGTTCCTGTGTTCACAGAATGATGTAAGAGTCTAGAGACAGGAGCCAGAGAAATAAACAGACAATTGTACAGCGTAGAGTGAGGCATGCTCCAGCACCGAGGAGGGCTTCCCAGCCCAGTGCTGGGCTGTCAGAGTTGGCCTCCTGGCAGTGATGATGGCTCAGCGAAAGCCTGAAAATCAAGGAGGGCCTTCTGACAACTCAGGGTTAAATCAGGCCCCATGCTCAGAAGCATGAATGAAACTGTTTTATAACCAGACATACTCTTCCTCATTCTGAGCTGCACTTGTTTCAGAACACAAAGTTCCATTCCATCCTTCCTAGCATGTTCAATCCAACTCCATGATTTTTCAGCTAAATTCAGGATGCATACAATTCATTTTCTGCCGGTGCTCCGTTGCCAAAAATTTTTCCCCTTTCCCCTGACTCCCATGGTTGATTCTTCTAGTGCAGTGGATCTCAACCAGGGGATGACTTTCCTCCAGGGGCCATCCAGCCACGTCTGGAGACATTCTGGTTGTTACAGCTCGGGAAGAGACTAAGGGTGCTGCTCAGCATCCTACAATCCCCCACAACAAAACTGTATCCACCCCAGCTGTCAGCAGTGCCACGCTGAGAACCCTCCTCCAGCCTCAGCAAGGAGGACCCTGGATCAGGCCCCGCACAGACTGCTGCAGCTGACTCCAGACTCACGGAACATTCTGGACACTCTGCATGGCCACAGGAGACTCAGGCACCCATTCCTGTCACTCCACCACTTCCACAGCCTTTCCACACCTGATGAGGCAGGACAAGCCCACAGTGGTCCCACCAAAGATGCTCTCAGCTTCCCTACAGCATGTGCAGACCTAGTGAGTGTGTGTTCCCTGTCCTCCCCAAGCCCCCTTGGCCAGGTGACCTTAGAACACAGCAGTTCCAGATTATCTTTCTCAGTGATCCAGTTTGTGTGCATATGGGGCTGGGGAGGAGGGGGCGATTATATGAGGAGAAATTACAAGGAAAAGTGTATATATGTGGGATGAATGGAAGAATGTCAATGCAAACAGTGTATGAGAAAACACAGAGGCACAGAGAAGAGGTGGCTTCAGGGAACAGATGGTGAGTGGTTTCATGACAGGGGAAAGTGAGAAGGGAGTGGAAAAAATTGGGACTGGAGGCTGGTGAGTAGAGGACAAATGAGTACGGGCCTCGCACACCCTGATAAAGGAGTGTAGACCAGTGGGGGAGGAGGGGGCTTTGAAGCCAGGGAGTAAATGCATACTTTGGACCCTGAATGGCCCTGGCGAGTGGCAGATGTGCTGGAAGAAGACCAGAAGGGAGGCAGGGA
This sequence comes from Balaenoptera borealis, assembly GCF_965194805.1. Lineage (NCBI taxonomy): Eukaryota > Metazoa > Chordata > Mammalia > Artiodactyla > Balaenopteridae > Balaenoptera > Balaenoptera borealis. The sequence continues at coordinate 45,554,288 of NC_138869.1, read as the reverse complement.
CCCTAGGCGGAGGTTTTGGCAGTGCTCTTTCTGGGACACAACGGGGCCTCTACCAAGGTAAAGAGCTCTGTGTGGAGAGAAATTAATGTATTTGAAAGCTATGAGGGAGAACCACTCATTAAGACTTGGATTTAGGGAGTAAGTGAGTGGCGGAGGTCAAGGCTTGGGCCCCAGCCCAAAGGGATGGAGAGCACTGGCTCCAGGATGTGGGATGATGGGTTCAATTTTTAGGACAGGTTGAGTGAGAAATCCTGGAGGACATTCAGGTGGCAGTGTCGAGAGACGCTGGATGTGCTGGCCTTGAACCCAGCAGAGCAAACGGGTGGAGATCCACATTTGGGGTCATAGGAAGTGAACACGGTGGGGGGTGGACAAGTGGCTCTAGACAGAACCCAGAGGAACACAGGCAGCAAAGGAGCCCGAGAGGAGGAGAAGGAGAAAGTGGGCAGGGCAAAGCCAACTGCGGAGGAAAGAGCTCTGGGAGGAACAGGAAATGTCAGTGATGTCTAATGCTGCCAAGCAAGATAAGAACGGAAAAAACACCTCCTGACCCTGTGATGCAATCAGAAAGGCACAATAACTTAGTAGCTCCTGCCTTGTCTCTTCCTGGACCAACTCATGGCAAAGGACCATAGAATCATATTTCCTCCTTCCCCCAGAAAAACATGATATTTGTCCCCAAGTTTTGGGCTCTCCTGAGGGGACAGGACTGGCCTTTGTGGTCTGAAGGTCCTGGTTTACTGGTAGAGGGAAGTGCCCTTTCCAGTGATCTTTCCAAAGAGTGTGGCTGAATCCTACGGGACAGGAAGGGACGGGACCATGGACTCTGAGGCAGAGACAGGAGCGACCTCAAACAGAGTCCTCGGAGGCCCCAGGGCCTGGAAGGAGACGGCTGCAGAGCCTCTGAGGAGACTCAAGGACCAGCCAGGGGGAGCACTCGGCAGGAGGGAGCACAGCCTGCAGTCTCCAAAACGTGAGGCTCACGTGGGCCTTGGCCCTTGGAGGGGCCCAGAGCAAGCAGCCAGGCTGAGGACCAAGGCAAACCCCGTCCTGCAATTAAAATCTGCCATGATTTAATTCTGTTAAAGGAACTATTTTTAAAGTGAGATGCTACTTAATTATCTTTTACCACTGTTTATAAGAAAAAAATTCTTATCTAATTAAGATACGGTTAGTATCCAATCAGTGACTGTCCAACACAACCGACCCTACGAGCTGGAGTGTGGCCAGTGAGGTGGGGAAGGAGAGGAGGAGAAGGGAATGTTGGGGGGGGGGGCAGGAGGGACGAGCCACTTCCTCTTGCACTCTTCTGTCCACACCCTGATGACAACGGTGAGTAGCCAAGGGAACGGTCAAGTGGAGTGAGTGGGCAGTGCGGCCTTGCTGTGCACATGACTCCTCCTCCGTACACCGTACACATGGGTTTCACGGTCTTACGACATGGTGGTGTTGAAAATTTCAGTTTCCATTTCTTGTCATTCAGGGTAAATGAAATGTACAGGAAACCAGAACCCTCAGCCTGTGCAGTGCTCTGCCCAGATGCCCACTTCAGTCCTGGGGATAGGGCTGCTGCCCCCCTCACTGGGAACCACCCTCAGCCACCAGGACCTGCCTGCCCATGGGGTGGTTGAGGCCGATGAGGCCGATGACTGGCTGATGTGGGACTGCAGAGGCCAGGGCCCTTCTCTCACTGTGGGATGGCGCTCAAGGACCACCTCAGAGTTCCACACAGGATGGGCTGAGACCGCACACTGTGCTGAGGTGTGTGCTGTACTCACATCGTGGTGGCCCCTCCCTCTGCCCGGTCCTGCCTCGCTCACTCCCTTACACGCGTGTCTCCTGGAAGCCGCCCCAACAGGACCTCCCCCCTGAGAGCTCTGGATTACCAGGAACGCAATCTAAGGTAGTCTGATTCTTGGTTTCAACTTTCTCTTCCACAGAAACTCAATCACAGATGCCAGTAAGTAATAAAATGTCTCTACCCTGAATTGTGTTACTTTCCCTTCCCTTGCTCCATCTCTTGACATCCAAGTAGATGGTCCCTCAAGGACCTGAAAAAAAAGACACTAGGAGGAAAAGGGAGGAGAGGGGAAGAGGCCTATGCACGCCTCATCTGGCTAACTCCCATTCAGACTTCGGGCTTAGAAGACTCCCACCCCGGGAAACCCTGCCTGATCCCTCTGGCTGGGCCAGGTGCCCCTGCTGACAGTTCCCACAGCTCCTGTGTTCTCTCCCAGTACAGCACACAACTCCCTGAATTATAACCAGGCATGCACCTGACCATCTCCCTCCGGAAAGTCAATGCCACGAGGGCAGAAAAGGGGTCTACTTTGCTCGCCATTTTCTCCAGGGACCTGGCAAAGTTCCTGGCACTTGGGAGATGTGTCCTGCAGGGTCCTGGCAGCAAACAAATGGCACACGCAAGTAGGGCAACTGAGGAAAGTTTGGTAAAAGGACTCTTTACAAAGATTTAGACAGGGCATGGGGAAACCACAGGACATAGTGCAGTACCCGATGCTAGTGAGAGCAGGCCGCCATTCCTGCTGCTAGGAACAAGGAGCACAGGGCAAGGGAGGGGGCAGGGGCTGCTGTCTGACAAAAGCTGCTCATAGGTCAAGAGACACATCAGCCCCACCGGGAAGGTGACCCCTGAGACCCACCAGCAAGGATCCAGGGAGCTAAATCCCTTGACCTCACTTTCCAATCTCCTGCCTAAAACTCCCCATTGGCCAAACGCAACTGCAACTCAGAGGACAGAAGAGTCTGCGATTACAAGTATAAGGCTCCCTGGACATAAATCAAGGTGGAGGAAAGTAGAGAGTAGACACCGAAGAGCAAAAGGAAGATTTATGAGACAGTAGACACTAAATACATGGGAAATGAATAAATGAATGATGTTTTTCAACAAATATGCATTGAAACACTACTCAGTGGATATTTATCATTCTGATCACTGTCTTCATGTAGACAAATCAAAGGCCGCACACATAAAAAGGCCACTAAGTGTAACTGCAACCTGTGGGCAGACAATAAGGCCTTAGGCTACGTGAGATGGGGATCTGGAACTGAGAAGTCCTGACATAAAGCTAGCGCTTGGGAAAAGGTGGACCAGAAGAAATTTGCCCAGAGGCAGATGACAATAAGTAAGCTTATCTGGTTTTGCCTAGGCTCTACGTGGTAGGGGGAAAATCTCTGAGAATCCAAAACCTGCACCTCATGAAAATCTGAGGTTCAATTTTACGATACCCTCAAAATTGGAGACCCCAAAACAGGCTAGGAAACCTCATCTCAGGCCATTGATATCTTAGTGCTCCTGGCTGAAACAAATGCAAAACTCCTCCGGAAGGGAGTGTTCCCACTTCAGGTCATATGAAAAAGCTGCTGCAGAGAAAATAATCCCCAATAAAGATGAACTCACATTGAGACTACAAAACACACAAGGAAATGGACCACCATGAGTGACAGCTGGCAGGCCTAACAACTATAGGATTAGAACTCTGACAGAGCTGATTAAATCATGATTTGATTAAAAGTATTTTTATAAGGAATCAAAATCCTAAAAAAGGAACAAACTATTATTACCAGAACCCACTCAGTGTATACAAAGGTATGCTCCACTCTAACAGAATCTGTCTTATTGCCCTAACTCAGCACACTGTCTTAGAGTATGAAAAATCCTAGAAACCCTTCTGGAATATGGGAGCTTTTACTCAGTAGGTGTTTCCCCTCTCTTTTCCTAGGGATACATACTCACCCTCTGAGTCCCCTTGTCTCCTAATTGAAGAGTACTGAAATAATTCTCAGGACTTAACGATTTCCCTTCTTTCTTCAGTACCATATCTGTAGTAGGATTAGGTTTAGGTACAGCTCAAATGTACCACATTTCAAAGTTGTAGTACAAGACTGTACCCTATTTCTTGTTCAGTCGCTACTGGCAAATTCTTAGAATTTTTGTTCAAACCATTTTTCAGTCATTTTACGAGGCAGTGGAGGAGGAAGAGTCCTTGACCCTACTTCACTCTGCCATCTTTACTAGAAAGCCCCACACTGATGTTTTTGAGATTCTACAGGGGTAAGCACTGCTTCAACTTGGGCAGCCCTAGATGTAGCTGTGTTTGTATGCTGACTTCAGAATTTTGTTGGTGGGGTTGGTGTTTACAGTTGGGCGGCAGGGAGATACCGGACACCTCGTTTATGGGGCATTTGCCCCAACTCAGCAAAGCAACTGATTACATTTCACCACACGATGTTGTTGGTGACCCTGGGAGACCAATCTCAGGGGAACGGTGGGGACAGAAGCCAGGCCGGAGGGGACTCAGTAGGGAGTAAACAACGTGAAGCAGCTGGACAACTAATGAAGGCTGCCTGGGAAGTGGGAGAGTAAGTAGTTAGAGCAATGTGTGAGGTTAAGGGTGGATTTACAGTCTTTATTTAAGGGAGATACCTGAGCATTTTAAAATTCTGGAGAATCCAATAGAGAAAGAGAGGCTGTAGCTAAAGCAAAACATGGAAACAACTAATGGAGGTTAGATAGAATGAGATCCAGAGTGCAGGAGGAGACGCCAGCCTTCAATATAAGAGGAGTAACTCTGTCCGTGGAAGAGGAAGAATGGAGAATTTGAAGCTGGGGACCAGGGAGGTGAGAGAGTTTGAAAAACGTAGAAGGTGAGCTCATCTCCTGAGCATAAATGTAGGTGATGGGAGTGGGCATTTGAAGAGACAGGAAGAGTTTTAAATTGCTCAAAGTAGCCAATGGAAAATGAGAGAAAGTGACAATTTGGGATATTCAGAAGAGTTACGAGGGAAACTAGAAAAATCTCTGGAAGCCAGTTGAGATGGGAGACCATAAATGAATGATGGATCTTGTCTTCATGGCTAAGTGGTTTTAACCAGCTATTCTCAGAAATACATTCTCAAAGAAAGAATGGCAGGGAGTAGTAGATTGATGGATTGATCTAAGGCTGGTGGTCAAGGGAACTCAGGGTACTGACCAGAGAATGACTATGTGATAGACTATTAGATCTCAGCTAGACTAGGGGGATGCAACCACACGAGGGGCTGAGGGGCTGAGGGGCTGAGAGGCAGAGGCTGGAGGGCTTGATGAAGAAGAACGACTGTTACAGAAGGAGCGAATGGACTGAGAGAGACCAAAGGAGTAGACGTTGTGATCATAAGAGTGAGCGATTTTATTGTGAAAGTCCAGTGGTGGATCAATTTAACAAACCTGAAATCTGACCATGAGTGTGGACGATAGTGGAGTGAAACTGAAGGCCAATGAGGCTGAGTAAATGAGCTGAAAGCCCTGGGCCCTGCATGGGGGTCAACATGGGCAATTAAGTCACCAGGATGATGGAGAAAACTGGGGTGAAGAGAAGCTCCTTATCCATGTACACTAGTCTTAATAAAAGAAGGGGGCAATCAGGCAGACAGTGGTAACGATGAGGTGGAATAGAGGGTAGTGGCTGGAGACCACAGTAGTCTCTTATATACGTACCTATTAGATCTTATTGCAGTAACGGTCACCAAGTGGCACTGGGGCCAGGGACGTCACCTTCTGATCCCCAAGGGTGAGGGGGGTGAGAGAGAGAAGGAACATCCTCAAGGGACAACAGATGGTAGGAACATTAGGAAGTGAGGTGAGGTGAGGGCAGAGGAGGCACAAAGGAGAATGGCAATGAGAAATGTAAGAAGGTGCCTGACCTGAGGCGCTGACTGAGGATGGTGGGGACGGGGGCACGATGACATCAAGTGGCCTTATGTGATCCAAAAAGACTGACCCCAGCAGACCACAGGTAGACGGTGGTTAAGAAGGTGAGAGAAGTATTAAGATGCTGCCGAACGTATCATTCTCCAGTAAGCAAAGGACTCAAGACTCTCTAGAGACTGATGTCTCCCTTCCAAGGCTGTGTTAGCCCAAGTTCTTCAAAATATAGACGCTAAGATGGGACGTGGCATAAAAGAAATGTATTAGAGGAAACGTCTCTGAGAGAGATTGCAAAGGGAGGTGGGAGAAGCTGGGAAAGCTGCCAGATCACAATGCAGGTCTGACCACAAGGGAAGGAGAGAAGGAGGAAGTGAGGTTAGGGAGAAGCACCAGTCCATCTCCCAGGAATGGGCCTGTCCCAGTGCCCCTAATAGGGCCATTGACTGGGAGCAGCCCGTGGCCGGCATGGCCTCAGCATGGATGCAAGGATGTATTTCAGAGTGAGGAAGTTGGGACCCTCAGTCAGTTATGCTCATTCCCATGGCCGCCACACAACACAGCAATATTTATATGTCTGAGGCAACATTTCTCGAAATACAGCCTGCAGAGTCCTTGGTCCATAAGTAACTGCATAAGAATTAAAAGGGGATTCCATGATCAAACAATTCTGGGAAATGCTGCATACTTTCTCTAGGATCCTAATGCTTATTAGCACTTGAAGAGTTCTGAGAAGCACTGTAGTAAAGAAACTTGCTTTATATTTTCAGTCCACCTATTTTTCAAACCTACTTGAGTGAAGTCCACCCCCCCTTTTTTTTTACACCTTTCAGCACAAAGCAGAATAAACCGGACATGAATTGAAGAAGGGTTTTTAAGGATATAGTTAACTACTTTTCTTCCAGCAAGTACATAAAAAAATCTGTATTTCAGGGTTGGTCATCAATACAATTGTTTTTTGGAAGTATCATTTCCCCCTTGCTGCCCTCCCAGGTAGCCCAGGTATTGAGAGGACTAAGCACTAAGGTGACATTTTAGGCTTAGCCAGGATGTGGGAGAAAATGTGGGGGCAGGATGAGACATTCTTAGAATCCCTAAAATTATAACATGTAGGTATGGGCCCCTTCAATCTACTGCTCAGTACCAAACAACGAATCCAGAGGAAAATTGTTTTCTAAGAGTAGGTTTTACACACTTTGCATTAAGAAGTAGTGTTATTCAGGGAGATCAGCTCAGTGCTTTGTGACCACATGGGGAGGGTGAGAGGGAGATGCAAGAGGGAGGAGATATGGGGATGTCTGTATATGTATAGCTGATTCACTTTGTTACACAGCAGAAACTAACACACCATTGTAAAGCAATTATACTTCAATAAAGATGTTAAAAAAAAAAGTAGTGCTATTTAAAAATTATAATAGCTGCTATTTGGGAATATCGTTATCATAGACTTTTTTCCTATACTTACCAAATTTTCTGTAATGTAGTATTTGCTAATAAAAATTAGTTAGACAGATAGATAATCTGAAAACACTGATATGTGATGAAGCCATTTTAAGGGATAGATAAATTATTTTAATTCTAAAGTTCTGAATACCCATTTCTCAATAACAAGGTAGACCTCTGAAAATGTCATCACGCTAGCATTCAGCATCCTAGCACCCCCCCATCCCTTCACTCAACTAATTTAATGTTGTATCTATCAATCAGCATCCAGTCAAAGACAGGAATCATACCAGTAATTTGACCAAAGAGCATTTCCTACAAAGAATTATTAACTAGTCAAAGGGGATTAACTGTCTAAGGGAGTAGGAAGCAGAGGTAGGAAGAGGCCTCTAGACTGAGGCAGAGCACCCGAGAAGGAACACACCTGGAAGAGGCCCTCCCTCCCAAGGCTGAGATTCAGACCTCTTACAGAGGGTGACTGCAACCCACTGGATGGTCAGGAAGTTTGCCGAGGTGAGGCCCTTGGGGGCTGGTGAGCAGGAAACTGCCTGCAGGGGTACCAGTGAGACCCACAGGAGGGTGGGCACCACTCGGTCTCCACACAGCACTGTCAGGTCATCCCAAGGAGCAAAAACAAACAAACAAACAATAACAAAATTCTGGAACCAGAATGAGAAGCCCCTGCCTCTTCCTGTGATTCTCAGAGCCTTCTACATCAGCTGGCAAAGGAGAAATGTTTATAGGGTTCAGCTGAAGGATCACAAAGCAAGGCAAGGAAGGGTGGGTTAGGAGCTGAAAGGCAATAAATTACTAATGGGTGCACCGCATCCTTTGCTTTTTTTTTTTACTGAGGGCCAATGTAACATGAAGAATATTTCTGCATCTCCTGTAAAATTATTAATAAAGTCATCGCCCAGTGTGTTTTCCAACCTCCCTAATATAAGAACTTAGTAACAAGAAAAAAATGAGATAATGAGTATAAATTATTGGACCTAATCATTTGCTGCTTCATCTTGTCACAGCTCATCTTGTCAGTACAGCTTTCTCTGACTATCCTACGTAAAATGTGAACCCCCAAACCACCCTGGCCCCTCCTAGCCTCCTTCCCTGCTTTGCTTTTCTCCACAGAACTTCTCTCCTACTACCCTACAATCTACTTACTTATTTTCTTTTTGTCTGTAATGTAAGTCCCATGAAGGTCAGGATGTTTGCCTACTGATGTGTCCCCAGCACCTGGAACAGTGCTGGGCACATGCCAGGCACTTTACAAACATTTGTTGAATAAATGAATTGAATAAATGCGTGATCTACATGTATGGGGGAATGAGAGTTATAACATGACAGTTTCCTAGACTGAAACTGGGATTGAACTTGAATAGACATTTTTCCAAAGACGACGTACAGATGGCCAACAGGCACATGAAAAGCTGCTCAACATCATTAATCATCAGAGAAATGCAAATCAAAACCACAATAAAATTATCATCACCTCACACCTGTCAGAATGGCTATCATCAAAAAGGCCACAAAAAACTAACGTTGGTGAGGATGTGGAGAAAAGGGAACCCTCCTACACTGTTGGTGGGAATGTAAATTGGTACAACCACTGTGGAAAAGAGTATGGAGGTTCCTCAAAAAACTAAAAATAAAACTTCATATGGCCCAGCAATTACACTCCTGGGTATATATCAGAACAAAATGAAACCACTAATATGAAAAGATATATGCCCTCCAATGTGCACAGCAGCATTATTTACATTAGCTAAGATGTGGAAGCAACCTAAGTGTCCATAAACAGATGAATGGATAAAGAAGATGTGGTGTGTACACATACAATGGAGTATTAGCCATAAAAATGAATAAAATTTTGCAATTTCCAACAACATGGATAGACCTAGAGAGTATTATGCTTAGTGAAATAAGTCAGAGAAAGACAAATACTATATCCTATCACAAATACTATATCACTTATATGTGGAATCTAAAAAATAAAACAAACTAATGAATATAACAAAATAGAAAGGTACACACGGATGTAGAGAACAAACTAGTGGTTACCAGTGGGGAGAGGAAAGGGGAGAAAGGGCAAGATAGGGGTAAAGGATTAAAAGATACAAACTATTATGTATAAAATAAACAAGCAACAAGGATATATTGTACAGCAAAGGGAAATATAGCCATTATTTTCTAATAACTTTAAATGGAGTGTAATCTATAAAAATACTGAATCACTATGTTATATACCTGAAACTAATATAATATTGTAAATCAACTATACTTTAATTTTTTAAAAAACTGGGATTTAATTATAGTAATAAAGAGGAACTCAGACGCTCAAAGGTAAGGTTTGTGAGCTACATGCCAAAGCCACAGCATGTGGTGAAGTTTCACCAATAATGATGACCCTATTACAGTTCCAGATATTAGAATGGTAAATAAAACTTTCCTCTTGCCTCAACTTCAGACCTTTAAACCATTCCTTCCTACCAATTTAGAATTTTCAAGAATCCCACAGTCTTAGAGATCTAATACACAGTACAGTGATTATAGACAACAAAACTGTATTATAAACATTAAAATTGCTAAGAGAATAGACCTTAATTGTTCCCACCACCAGAAAAGTTGATAATTTTGTTAGCTAACACTATCATGGCAATCATATTGCAATATAAATGTATCAAATCAATACGGTACACCTTAAACTTACACAATGTTATTTGTCAATTATATCTCAATTAAAAAAAAAAAAGAATCCCATGGTCTGGGTGTGGATAAGCAGAATGCTGGGAATCAAGCTGAAATAAAATAATTCAGAAAGTGAAGGCCACACAAATATCAGGAAGTTAGGGTGATCCTGAACTTACCAAACAGTGCCTTCTTTAGGAAACTTCAAATTTCACATGATTCTGTAACACAGATGAGGCACCTGCCTGCTGCCATTTTCCTCCACTTACCATATAATGCAGTGTGTATGTTCATGGGGTTTTTCAAGTTTCAAAGTTTGACTTGACCCTCAGCCCCCTGCCTGGGACTGACTAGTGAGTATCAGGCAATAAAGCACCACGAGCCACCATCACTTACTCCGTCAAAGTTCTGGGGGTACTGGCGTGGCTACAGATAGCCCAGCCGCAGGGGGCTGAGCCCCAGGAGGAAGGAGCAGGGCACGGTGGCCCTCACTCACTCACAGAAGCCATACTCGGGGGTGGTGGGCAAGCCTTGCTGGGAAACATTCACAGCCAGGTTCCCACCAGCACCAACCCCTCTCAAACCCTCCATACGGAGGAACATCATGAGTTTCTCTCTGAGTTAAATTTAATGCTCGATCACATATTTGTCCAGGCCCTTTTAATGTTTATTTTTCCTTTCCCTTAATAGTTTCCTCAGTTCTATTTCTATTTTGGCTGGTCCACATTCTGTACCGACTACCACCTCAAACATAGCTTTGGCATTAACAGATGTCGTTTAACCAGCGAAATGAACGCTAAGCCAACATGCAAGACTAGTCCTCAAATTAGGTCCATCACAGGTACAAAGAATTGATCCAGGAGAAGTTCATACAGATTTTCCAGTTATTTCAAGTTCTTTTTCTCAGTTTATCTTTCTTCCAAACTGCCCCCATCCCCTTCCTCCTCCCCACGCCCTCCTCCCACCACTCCAAATCTGGACTCTCAGCTTCCTTTCTCTCTGGCCTTAAACCTCACCCCACCCCAGCCTCAAAGAGGGGTTGAACTTGTTCCCCTCACATTCTCTGCACGTGACTTGATGGAGCCTCTGCATCCTCACCATGGAATTTTCCTGTGCTGGGCCCTCCTTCTAGGAGGAGGGTCAGCTCCTAACATCCTGCCTAACTCCTTGGTTCTCTCACATCAATTTCCCCCAGGCACTGGTACTGAGGCTCCGTCTCTGCACCACCCCCTTCCCAACTGACATCACTCTGTGGCTTCCACTGTCCCCAGAGCGGACCCTACTGGGGCCCCATTCCTCAGCCAAAGCACACAGCGTCTCTCAAAAGGGACAATGAAAACCCAAGCAGTGGTTCTCACTGCAAGTTCTTGAAGCCCCATATGCTAATGCTGATGAAATGCTACATGGGAGCGTCAGACCCCTGGGCCTGGACGCGCAGTCATCGTATGTGACACTTCTCTCCTCTGCTGCCAGCCACTACCTGCTCAGAGTTACACGTCAGAGCACTTTCCTATCCCTCCCTCAGTATCACTGAGAAGCAGCAGTAACTTAGTTCCCTTATCTAGGGCAGCCAGCAGGATGGCCACGGGGAAATCAAAGGCGGGGTACGGGGTGGGGGTGGAAGCAGCAGGAGAAAACAACTTCCCAGTTTCTCTTTGCAGCTTAAGAAACTCTCTGGGGGTCTGGGGGAGCTTTCAAGTTGCTTTATTTTGGTTAGTCCCTGAGATGTGTGACTGGTGGAACACAGCCACCAGGGGGATAAACAGTGGTTTCTCTTGCCCCTCAGGGTCAGTGGCCAGCTGTTCCGAAGGAAGCCAGCCTTTCAACTGGCCCAGACGGTTCCCACAGCAACTCGGATGGTAGGTCAGGAGGCCATACCCTCCCCGCCTAGGAACTCGGTCAGTGGTAAGTCTTCGATGTATTTAACCAGTTATGTCCATGTTAATGCTTAGGGTGGTTTCGCTTTTGCAAACATTTATTTATATCCTTCAAGAGAAGAACTCAGACCTCTCCGCCAGTCACAGGAAGCTGTTACGGGGGGTGAGTAAACTTTTTAAATGCACAGAAATTGTGACTGACACCAATTTTGTGAAACTAAACCCTGGTACTTGGTTCTCTTTAATTGTGTTTTTTCCTACATGGCTTCAGGTAGGCAAGTCTTGTTTCTACCAAGAGAATGAAGTTATATGAAGAAGGGTAATGCTTACTTTTGTCTGCCTGTGGTAGCTCGCATACTACTAAACACCTAAGTGCTTAATGAAGGGATGAATCATAGCAGCTGCTCTCAGGATACAGGGGCGTGTTAAAGAAATGTTTATTCTCAGTCTTCTGAGTTGAAGACCTGCTCTGGCTAAAATCAGACACCAGAAAAGGGCAAGTATGGCTGCCTGGGCTCTAGTCCTGTGTGCCGTTTCCTCCAGGACCGCACAGCTGTATGAAGGGAAAATCATCTTTCATTTCTCCACAGGGCAGCCTGAAGATGGCTAATTACACGTCCGCACCAGAGGACGATTATGATGTCCTCATAGAAGACAACCTGAGTGACAGCGACATGGAGCCATGCACCCCGTACGAGCCCAAGATGCTCTCAGCCCAGCTGGTGCCCTACCTCTACACCGCGGTGTTCACGGCTGGCCTCCTGGACAACATCTTGGTTGTGCTTATCGTGGTAAAATACAAAGGACTCAAGCAAGTGGAAAATATCTATTTCCTCAACTTGGCAATTTCTAACTTGTGTTTCTTGCTCACCCTGCCGTTCTGGGCTTACACGGCCTCACGTGAGGGGGTTCTTCGTGACCCCCTGTGCAAAATTCTCGTGGCACTCTACTCCATAGGCCTGTACAGTGAGGCATTTTTCAATGTCCTTCTGACTGTGCAAAGGTACCAGGAGTTTTTCCGCATGAGAAGGCTTTTCTCGGCCTGCAGGATGGTGGCTGGCAGCACCTTCACAAGTGCTCTGGCGTGGGTCACAGCCATTCTGGTCACTCTGCCTGAACTTGCTTTTTACAAACCTCAGATGGAAAGCCAGAAATACAAGTGCTTCTTTACCAGACCTCACTTCCTACCAGCTGATGAGACATTCTGGAAGCATTTTCTGACCTTAAAGATGAACATTTTGGGATTTCTTTTGCCCCTGTTTTTTTTCGTATTTTGCTACGTGCGAATGAGGAAAACGCTAAAGTGTGGCGTGAGGAACTGTGACCTTTTCAAGCTTGTTTTCACCATAATGGTTGTTTTCCTTCTGATGTGGGGACCCTACAATATTGCACTTTTCCTGTCTGCTTTCAACGAACACTTCTCCCTGCATGGCTGTGAGAGTAGTTACAACCTGAACAGAAGTATCCAGATCATGAAAATCATCGCCACCACCCACTGCTGCATCAACCCTCTCCTCTACGTGTTTCTCAACAAGGCATTTAGGAAACACCTCTGCCACCTTTGCCATCTGTGCAGTGACACTGCACCTCAACCCACTGAGGAACCTGCCCAAGGCACATCAAGGGAAGAATATCACCTTTCCACTTAAATGTAAACTAGCTCCTACCAAAGGCGGGATAAATAAACAATAATTTTTCCCTCATTGCATTGTTTTGTGCAATAGTTTTTACACATTTGTACATAAAATAGGCTCCAGGGGGCTTCCCTGGTGGCGCAGTGGTTGAGAATCTGCCTGCCAATGCAGGGGACACGGGTTCGAGCCCTGGTCTGGGAAGATCCCACATGCCACGGAGCAACTGGGCCCGTGAGCCACAATTGCTGAGCCTGCGCATCTGGAGCCTGTGCTCCGCAACAAGAGAGGCCGCGATGGTGAGAGGCCCGCGCACCGCGATGAAGAGTGGTCCCCACTTGCCGCAACTAGAGAAAGCCCTCGCACAGAAACGAAGACTCAACACAGTCATAAATAAATAAATAAAAGAACGTGAATTTCTTTAAAAAAAAAAAAGCAAACTGGGCTATTCATTTCAGTAACAGTCAAGTGGTCTTAGTTTGCATTCAATTAAAAAAAAAAAAAAATAGGCTCCAGGAAGAAAAGGGGGAGATGAAGAAACATTCACCAAGCGCTGAATTTGTCTCAGGCGCTGTGCTAGGTTCTTTTTTTTTTTTTTTTTTTTAATTTTATAGCTACTTTTATTTTTATTTATTTATTTTTTATTTTTGGCTGTGCTGGGTCTTCGGTTCGTGTGAGGGCCTTCTCCAGTTGCGGCAAGTGGGGGCCACTCTTCATCGCGGTGCGCGGGCCTCTCACCACCGCGGCCCCTCCCTTTGCGGGGCACAGGCTCCAGACGCGCAGGCTCAGCAGTTGTGGCTCACGGGCCCAGCCGCTCCGCGGCATGTGGGATCCTCCCAGACCAGGGCCCAAACCCGTGTGCCCTGCATTAGCAGGCAGATTCTCAACCACTGCGCCACCAGGGAAGCCCTGTGCTAGGTTCTTGACAAACGTGAGCTCCTCCGTGCCTCACTGATTGCTCATGGTGTAGGTGGAATTAGTCTCATTTCTCTGGGGGAGGAAATTGAGGCTCAGAAATTTGTCTGAGATCACACAGCTAGAGAGTGGCAAGGCTGGGACACAAACCCGGTGCCATTCACTCCAGAACCTATGCTTTGTCCAGCATGCCGAACTTCTAAAATTCAGGCAAGAAAACACATAAAGCAAATACGCACTTTTAAAACCAACTGGACCACATTCCAAATTAGAAGCAACCCATTCACACAAAAGTAATTTATCAGGCAAATTTTCTTTCAGGTAATTGAAAGAGATGGCTAGCTGGAGGCTCTGGATAAAAAGAGGAAAAGGGACTTGCTCTGTAGAAAGTTCTCTGGGTTTTCTTGGCTATTCGCCACACCCCCGAAGCCCCCAGATACCCCTGAGGCCCCCAGATACCCCCAACCTCTGAGCCTCCCAAGGTTTCTAGCACTTTCTGCTATTTAACAATAGCAAATGTACGATTATGTCTAGAAATGTTTAACACAAGGCATGTTTTGTCCTTTTCAGTGTAACGTACACCTCAGGCCTCACTGCCTGTGACTACAAAACGTCACAATAAGAGTTTGCCTGGGGCGATCCAGTGCCCATCTTCTGTTACATACCCCAAGGAGAGGTGACAGATGAAATACAGGATGCCCGTGGACCACAATCTCTCACCTCCATCACTGAGGAAGGAGGAGGAGGAGGTGGCACCTGGGGGAGACCCTGTAGGGAGCACAGTCTATACCAGTCACTGGCTCTTCCATGTCCTCACCAGGTGCTATGGATGAACTGTGTCCCGCAAAACATTCATATGTTGAAGCCCAAGCCCCAGTGAGATGGTATTTGGAAATGGGACCTTTGGAGGGTAATTAGATTTAGATGAGGCGGAGTCCTCAGGATGGGATTAGTGCCTTATAAGAAGAGACACCAGAGAACTTGCACTCTCTCTACACCATGTGAGGACACAGCAAGAAGGCAGCAATCTGCAAGCCAGGAAGAGAGCCTGCACCAGAAACCCCACCATGCCGGCACCTTGATCTTGGACTTCCCAGCCTCGAGTACTGTGAGAAATAAATTTCTGCTATTTAAGCCACCCAGTCTATGGTATTTTGTTGTAACAGCCTGAGCTGAGTAAGACAGGGCTCACCCTGAATGACATTAAATATCAAATAGAAACACCATCACAAGTCAAGAGCAAGACCTCAGCTGAAAGTACCCCAGCAGATATGAAAAGAGGAGAAGGAGAAGGGACAGAGATATCTTCTTCACACTCATACTCACCAGATATGAGTAGGTCTGGACTCTCCATTCACTTCTACCACATATGGGACAGAAACCTCAGGCAAAATGACATCGTTTTTGGATGTTTATAGACACAGTGATGAATTCACAGAAAAAACCCTTTCAGAATTTTCAGAATGAAAACATGGACCGTATAGAGAATGAACTCTTACAGTGACTGAGAGTGAAATGGTTATTGAAAATCAAAAGTTTGTGATGGCTGATCCAGCTACAATAGCCCACACACATAAGTAGTATATTTGGAACACTGATAATCCAGCAAGGTCTTCTTCCCCTGTCAGAAGAAGAAGACAGTTGTCCTAAAGATAAAAATGATTCATACTTGCACTATTTACAATAAAAGCAGCCCAAGTGCCTATCAAGTGCAAATCAGATGAATGGATACACACACACAATGGAATAATACTCAGCCATAAAGAAGAATGAAATCCTGACATTTGCAGAAACATGGATGGACTACAGAATATTATGCTACGTGAAATAAGTCAGACAGAGAAAGACATACTGTATGATATCACTTATATGTGGAATCTAGAAAATAACACAAATGAATGTACATGCAAAATAGAAAAAGACTCATGGATATAGAAAATAAACTTGTGTGGGTTTCCCTGGTGGCGCAGTGGTTAAGAATCCGCCTGCCAATGCAGGGGACACGGGTTCAATCCCTGGTCTGGGAAGATCCCACATGCTGCAGAGCAACAAAGCCCGTGTGCCATAACTACTGAGCCTGCGCTCTAGAGCCCGCGAGCCACAACTACTGAAGCCTGCGCGCCTTGAGCCCATGCTCCGCGACAAGAGAAGCCACCGCAATGAGAAGCCCGCGCACCGCAACGAAGAGTAGCTCCCGCTCACCAAAACTAGAGAAAGCCCACGCACAGCAACGAAGACCCAATGCAGCCAAAAATAAATAAATAAAATAAATAAATTTATTAAAAAAAAATACTGAATCACTATGCTATGGACTTGAAACTAATAATATTGTGAATCAACGATACTTCAATTTAAAAAATAACACATGCTTTTCCACTTTTCTACAAACTATTGCATTAGAAAACTAACAACCAGTAAAAAGCCCAAGAGAAGGTAGCTAGCATATTTAAGAAAATTTGACAGTGTTTCTGTTTTTGCCTATAAATTATTTTCTAATGCAAAAAAAAAGTTTCCTATCAGGTCAAGATAATTCTGTTTTGGGACATTTGAGAGAAAGACTGAAATCTCATGAGAAATCTCTGATTCATCTTAATTTATGTATTTGTGGGTACAAATGGAACAAATTTTAAAATGGTAAACGTGACTGATTTAGTAAATGAGAAAGCAATAAAACCTGAAGTTGAAAAAAAAATACAGGATGCCCAGTTAATTTTGAATTTCAGTTAAGCAACAAATAATCTTGCTTTTTTGTTTTTTACAAATGTGCTGTGGCCACATCATCCCAAGTTACCCTCCCTCCTAAGAGCTGCTCACCCTTCCCTGGTCTTAGGCTCCCACACCAAGCCTGAATTTCAATAGGACTTTATCCTTTACCAACTGCCTTCACAGACGTATTTGCACCACATAACAGTCCTTCAAAGAAAACTGACTATCATCAGCCTCATTTTACAAGTGTGGAAACTGAGGCTTAAATCTCACAGCTCTCAGGGGTCAGAATCTGGGCTTGACATTTTCTGATATCAAATCCCACGCTCTTTCCTCTCCTCCACCCAGTACTTCCTGGCTTGTCTACAGAACTTGGTTTATAGAGTGAGTTCCTGTATATTATTGCACCAGATTTTTCACAACAGTCCAAAGGATTGGGGGAAGGCAGATCCAAGGATTGCTGCTCCCCTAAGCCACCCATTTACAGACCCTGTGAAAAGCAAAGTTGGCCAAAGAACCATCTCTGGCACATCTAACAGAAGAAAATCTTTGATCTAAATTTCAGACTCTGAATCCTTTGATTTTTCCCTGTGGTGTGGCCTTTAGCTATGAGCGGGGCCATGAGTCACCACCCTGGAGTCCCCTGCCAGGCCTGCTCTGGGAGAGGGTAGGAAAGGGTGTCTCTCTCTTCCTGTGGGACCCAACACAGGCCATCTAGCCTCCCTGTGCCTCAGACAACTGGGAATAAGACAGCCCCCCTCACAGGGCTGCTGGCCAGGATGAGGGCTTAGTGAGCAGCACAGTGACTGGCCCACGGGACGCTGCCCACACACCACGTTTCCTCACACCCTCCACAGATGCTGCCTGCACCCTACTGGTGCTTGAATTTCAGTTGTGATGGGCCTCCTCGTCCCCACGTCAGCCTCCTGCAGCTGCTCCAGGTAAATGGCTATGTTGACAAAAGGATCTGGGGACATGTGGCTCAGCCCCAGCTTCTTTGTTTGAAGGAGTGGTGGGGAGGATCAGACCATCTCGCTTACATCACCTATGACAAAATGTGTTTTCCTCTGCCTTCAACCACGTGGTCAGCTCAACAATTTTTTTTTTGTTTTTTTTTAACATCTTTATTGCAATATAATTGCTTTACAATGGTGTGTTAGTTTCTGCTTTATAACAAAGTGAATCATCTGTACATATACATATATCAGCTCAACGGTCTTGCTATGAGTCTGTGGACAGCCATCCCACCAGAGCCCCCGCCCACACGCTCTTTCAGGCGTCCATCTTTGCAGAATACCTGCCACACACTTCCTGGGTGTGCACCCTGCTTGCTCACCATGGCTCAGGACCGTCCCCAGCTGCCCCGTGCAAACAGACGCGCCCTCCTCTGCAAAGCACACAACCGTCCCCAAGCTCACGCCGGTTCCAGCGGATGACTATCTGCATGCATACTCACTGTCTCCACTCTTTTGTCTCTGAAGGACTCCAAGGCAGAGTCTGTGGGATTCATCTCCAAATGGACTAGAGGAGACGTGACGTGGTGATGGATGAGGAGGTGGCCAAGAGAGAGACTCCAGCCAACACAGGTGCTGTTATTCCCCCAGAGAGGTGACACTCATGCCTGTGAGGAAAGGCAAGCAGGAGGAGTTGACTGCCAATGGGTAATGGGAGCACTTCCTTTAAAAAGAGGCTTAAAGACATTCCAGAGAAAATCGGAAAAATATGACTATAAACAAAATGTCAGATGACATACTTATCATTTTCAAGGGTGACAATAAAATTGCGATTATGTGGGAGAATGTCCCTATTCTTAGAGGATGCATGCTCAAGAATTTAGGAGTGAAATGTCGTAGTCACAACTCACATTCAAGTAATTTAATCACACACATACACACACCAGGTGCATACAAAAGCAGCAAGGAGGAAAACACATCAAAATGTTAACACCTGTCAACCCTACATGGAGGGTAAATTAATGTCCACTGAACCCTCTCTGACCCCCACTGCACAAACGGAAATGTTCATAAGACCAAGTTGAAGGGCAAAACTGACTTTGATTTTGTCTGGATAAAAACAAAGAAAAAAGACTGACCCCAAGTACAAATTTTAAAAGTCTCCTCTCTCCTGGTCCCTCATGACTGGGGTCAGACTCAATCTGTAGGAGAGTCGTAGAGAGAAAAAGCCCCAACCCCTCATTTTACTTACAAAGCTGAGCCCAGAGAAGGTAAAGGACTTATCCAAGGTCATACAGCCACACAGCAGCAGAGCTGCGACTTTGCTCTAGACGTCCTGCAGCACATGCCACTTCTTTCCCACTCAGGACTAACCTGTAATTATTTCTGGAGACAATGGCGGGCTAAATGATTCCGAATACGCTATGGCTAACAGCTGAGAAAAAAGTATGCAGACTCAGTCCGTTTCCCAACGACCTAAGTACACACGACGTTCCTCCTGACGTGATGTGATAGGAAGCTCCCAGCACCACAGGGTAGTGGCTCTTCCCTCAAAACTAAACGCGCACTGCTAGAGAAGCTGCCTGCGGGCGTACCTTGCAGCCCTCGTGCAACGCCACACTCCGCAAACGCACCGCGCAGGCGCAGGCAGCAGCTTGGACTCCTCCGCGAAACAGATAGTCCCGGCACCAGGGGCCGAGCGCCCGGGGTACCGCGGCGGACGTATAGCTGCTCCGGGGCAGCTCCAGGCCTCAGAACACCTGTTGCGTTGGAAGGAAGAGTCGTCCCCGTTGTACTTCGAGAGCACTTCCAGGAACTGGTCCTGCACATCCGACAGAGGCAGATCCCACCTTGCAAGAATGGATGAAAGGAGCCAGGGATGTTCCTACGCCAGGACAAAGAGCAGCAGCCAAGGGATGGGCGCATGCGCAAAGAGTAGCGTTTACTTTTTTTTTTAATAGTTGGAAAAAGTCAAAATAAGAATATTTCATGACACATGAAAATTATATGAAATTCGAACTTCAGTGTTGAATTTCAGAAACTTTATTTTCAATAAAATAAAGTTTTATTGGAACACGACCACACTCATTTATATATGTATTGCCAGTGGTTGCTTTTGCCCTACAATGGCTGAGTCCAGTGGTTGTGACAGAGATGGTCTGTGGCACTCTCATGGCTTCCCACTGCTGCTTGGTGCATTGTAAATTACAGCCAGTTATAATTCAATAGCATTTCAAGTACCAGACTGTGATGTTGTGATACAATAAGACATATACCTCCGGTCTTCAGCCCTGACTGATGGGGTGATAGGAGTGTCCTTTGTTATTCATAATACACCCTCTACCTGAGTTTCAGTCAGACCTGAGTGTATGCTGATGAGGTGACTCTTGGTGCTTCCCTAGATAGCTTCAGGATGGGAGCTTGTTCCCAGAACCAACCCTGTGATGAGAGGATTGGAACTTTCAGCTCTGCTTCCTGACTTCCAGGGATGGGAGGGTGGCTGGATAATCACCAATGGTCAATGACTTAGTCAATTGTGTCTATGTTACGAAACTTCCATACAAACCCTAAACTACAGGATTCAGAGAGCTTCTTGGTTAAGTGAACACATTCATGTACTGGAAGAGTGGCACACCCCAACTCCACGGGGACAGAAGCTCCTACGCTCTAGACCCTTCCAGACCTTAGCCTATGTACCTCTTCATCCGGCTATTCTTTTTCTATCTTTTATACCATCCTTTAATATAAATAGGTAACAATAAGTAAAGTGTTTCCGTGGGTTCTGTGAGCCATTATAGCAAATTATCAAACCTGAGAAGGGGGTCGTGGGATTCCCCAGTTTACAGCCAAGTTGGACAAAAGTATAGGTAACCTGGAAACCCACTACTTGTGATTGGCGTCTGAAGAAAGAGGGCAGTCTTGTGGGCCTGAGCCCTTAACCTTGGGGGTCTGTGTTAACTCCAAGTGGTTCGTGTCAGAATCGAACTGACTTGCAGGAAACCCAGTTGGTGTCCACAGAGAATTAGAGAATTGTTTGGTGTAGAAAACCCACACATATTTGGTGTCATAAGTGTTGTGAGTAGATAGACATAGAGAACAGACTTGTGGTTGCCAAGGGGGAGGGGAATGGGAGAGGGATGAATTGGGAGTTTGGGATTAGCAGATACAAACTATTATCTATAGAATGGATAAACAACAAGGTCCTACTGTATAGCACAGGGAACTATATTCAGTATCCTGTGATAAACCATAATGGAAAAGAATATGAAAAAGAATATATAACTGAATCACTTTGCTGTACAGCAGAAATTAACACAACATTGTAAATCAACTCTAGTTCAATATAAAAAATATAAGTGTTGTAAGTAGAGAGAACAGTTTATCTTTATACACATAGAGCCAAACCACATTTTTTTAAATTTTTATTACCAGTGCATATTCATCATGTTAAAACAAGCAAAGAAGAGAAAAGTGAATTTTGAATGTCACACTAATAAGACACTATGGATTGTGGATTATTTTGTTATCAAATTAGATGACAAAGCACTGTATTTATTATGCAATGAAACTATAGTTGTGCTAAAAGAATACAACATGTGTTGACATTTCCAGACTAAGCATTCATTGCACTATTCCAAACTCGTAGGGGAAAAAATGGTCAGGAAAATTAGAAATTTTAAAGTGAAATATTTCATCACAACAGAATTTCTTCAAGGGACTTCCCTGGAGGTCCCATGGTTAGGACTTGGCACTTTCACTGCCGTGGGCCTGGGTTCAATCTTTGGTGGGGGAACTGAGATCCCACAAGTTGTGCAGCACGGCAAAAAAAAAAAAAAAAAAAATCTTCAAAACAAAAAATGAAATAAGGCTGCAAGCAAAGTAACTTTCTAAATAGCTCATTTGTTAGCCAAGCAAGAAAAGCTATTTAACCATGCTGAGTTAATAAAATCATGTTTGATTGCAGCTGTAAACAAATGTGCCCAGAGAAAATTAACTTAAGACTTTAGCCTTTCACTGACAACTCTTGCTTAAAGAGCTGAAAACATTGGGAACAATATCAGTAGTCAACTAAGAAATAAGACAAATGATTTGGAGTGGCTTTCCTTGGCTTTTGATGAGTAAACAGATGTTACAGATGCTGTTAACTATTGTCTATTTGAGAAATCAGTGGTGAGTTTCAAGTGAGTAAAGAATTAGCCTCCAGGAATAGTCCACATGGGATAACTACAGGCAAGAATATTTTCCAGAAAATTGAGGAAACACTAATTCAGTACAATCTGAAGTGGAATCTGCTGAAATGTATTACAATTGGTGGTTGTTAAAATCTGTGTTGGGCAGGAAAAAAGCTTAGAGTGGGGACCGCGCAGAATGCAAGCTTTCCTTGAAGACTGTAAGGAACTTGAGGTCTGAGGAAGTAAAAGCAGGGACACCAAACACAGCCCCACACTCAATTCAGTGTCAGGGTGAAAGGATGCGGGACCAAAGACCCCCCTCATTGATGCTACGGCCGCCTGACTTGCTTTGGGCGATGAAATGATGGAAATGATATGGCCTCTCCTAGAAGGAAGCTTTAAGAGTTATTGTGTGTTGCCTCCATCTCTCTTTTATTTCCCCCTCTGTCTACAGGCCAATGTGCCCCAGGCAGGGGCTGCTGGTTCAGCCTGGGTCTCAGAATAAAGAGATGAACAACAGAGCCACTGATGACCCATGACAGGTATGACCGTGAGACAGAAACAAACCTTTGTTGTGTAAGACATTGACATAACTTAGCATGAGATAATGGATACAGTGATGTTAGATTTTGAAATTTTTATTTCAGCCAGAAAAGGGGATTTCATGGGCCTTTAATTTCACCTAAGTATCTTATTTATACAAGAAGGTTTATACAGTTCAAATATTATGTTTTATCTTGCTGGTATTATGACTAATATGGCTACACCATCAAATGTTGCTCCCTCAGTAAACTTCTAGTTTACTAGTGAGGCTGGACTACATATCTGGGCCATAATTCAAAGTAGCAAAAAAGGGAGTTTTCATTCTAGGATTATGGGACCGTAATTAATGTCCCGATCTTTCTTTCCTGACAGATTTCAGAGGCTTCTGCAGGCAGCAGCAGAACTGCCTATCTCATTTTTTTTAACATCTTCATTGGAGTATAACTGCTTTACAGTGTTGTGTTAGTTTCTGCTGTATAACAAAGTGAATCAGCTATACGTATACATATATCCCCATAGCCCCTCTCTCTTGCATCCTCTAGATGGTCACAAAGCACTGAGCTGATCTCCCTGTGCTATGCCTGCCTATCTCATTGATACTGGTCAATGCTGGCCATTCTTGTCTTCTCTGGGCCTTTGAAAGGGAAGATTCACCCTGGTTGATGCAGGTTTGCCTGTTGAGTCCAATGAGCCATTGGAAATACTAAAAACAGGAAAATGATCCTTTCTCAGGGAAGAGTTACTAATCTAAGGTAGGACCCCAATGGGCCCTGTTTACTGGTGGGAAGAGTCTGTGCATTAGCAGCTAAAACCCAGCCATTTGGTTCTCTCTTAATTCCCTTCCCTGGCATCAAGAGAGTGGGTCAGAATTGAAACTCTGCAGAAGAAAACTATGGGGAACACACTTAAAGGACAAAGCATGGACCTTCAAAAAGGCAGAAAAAGGAAGGAGGAGCAGCATGAAACCTGAGGAAACAGAACTTCAAGGAGCACATGTCCACAGGATCAGAGATAGTAAGGGGCTCAGGGAAAAGAGATGTGAACCCTACTAAGCTTGGCCATTTGGGAAGGTGGGGCTGACCTATTCCAGAACCGCTTCAAGGGAGTGAACAGGTTAGAATCAAACTACAGTGGGGTGAAGAGAGAATGACCCAAACACCCACCTGATTTGCTGAAGTGAAGGCAGCCCTCTTTGACCACGCTTTAAAGAGCTTGGCTGAGAAAAGTGGGAATAAACTGGTGACCAGAGGTTAACCGGAGGTTGAGGGCCAATAAGGCCAAGGGATAGATGTACAGTTGTCCCCTGTACCTCAGTATTTGCAGGGATTGGTTCCAGGACACCCTGTGGATGCCAAAATCCAAGGATGCTCCAGTCCCTTATATAAAATGGCATGGTATTTGCATATAACCTATGCATGTCCTCCCATATATTTTAAATCATCTCTGGACTACTTATCATACCTAATACAATGTAAATTGCAAATTCAAGTTTTGCTTTCTGGAACTTTCTGTAATTTGTTTTCAAATATTTTCAATCCTCAGTTGGTTGAATTCAAGGATGTGTAACCCATGGACATGGAGGGCCCACTCTATTCCACATTTTCCTATGTCTGTATTTGTACATTTACTACACCTGATGCTGTTTACTTAAAATAGCAAATACTCATAAATCTTCTTGATACCCAGCTTCTTCCACTAATCCCTTGATTCCTACTCTCTATTCCTTCCCCCGCCTTAGAAACACACACACACATGCACATACACACTCAAACACACACACACACACACACACACACACACAGACAACTATATGAGGGACCAACAGGTGTCCTTGAGGAAAAGAGTTGCTTGGCCTGACCTTAGACTCCAGACCATCAGGCACTAAGCCCAAAACTGCCGGAAAGAGTGGGAGTGGGACCGGGAATACAGGGAAGGAAAGGTTCCACTGGGCAGGTGTTTGGTCAGACACATGATTTCAGTATGAAATTCTAGAAAAGATGAATGGCACTTTATAGGGAATGAAAATCAACAGCATTTCTAATTTTATTTCTTGTTAAGATGATAGCAGGGATCTGTGAAAACTGATGAGCTCGGCAAAATCCGCCCTCAGGAAGGGAGAGGAAGGGAGAAGAAGGATCAGGGCTGGAAGCAGGGAGGGGCTGAGGCCCCCGGGGAGGCGGGGCAGCTTCTTTTCGGGTTTGACCTCGTCAGGAAGGCGCAGGCTTCCAGAAGCGCTGTGGGACACAGCAAAGCAGGAGATTCAGAAACTGATTCCTTTTTTTTTTTTTTTTTTTGAATCAATACATCAATCAAAGAGGACACTAAAACAAACTTTCCTCTGCCCTTCTCCCACCACTGTAGGTCAAGGCTTGCCATCCCCACATTTCCCCACTGTCCGTCCTGCTAAGAGCTACAGGACCCAAGGGAGCACACAAAAGCTCTGGTCCTTATCAAGCTGCGAGATTCCCTGCTCTGGCCTGAGTGACACAGCTGCCACCCACTTGTCTCCAGGTGAATCAGCTGTCACACTCTCAAGTTCACAAGGTATTGATGGTCCTCGAATTTGTTCTGGAATGTGAGCAATTGATCATCTTCATGCAAATCTGCTTGCAGTAATATCCACCTACTCATTCACTCATTCATCCGTGAATCCCTCCTGAGCACTGGCTTTGTGTGAGCCTCTGTGTTAAGTGCTGGGGATTCAACACAGACAGATAAGCCCTGCCCTCAAGGGGTGTACCATCTGTGCAATCCTGAGCGGGCTGCTCACAAGAGTAGCCCTGCAGCGCAATTTCTAAGTGTAGCCCTAGATCCACCTGCATCACAATTCCCTGAGATGTCCGTGGAAATAGCAGGGTTTCTCAACCTTGGCACTCTTGACATTTGGGGCTGGGGAATTCTTTGTTGCGAAGGCTGTTCTGTGCTCTGTTTAGTAGCACAGATGCCAAGAGCACCCCCTATATCATGAGAATTAAAAATACCTCCCGGCATGGCCAAATGCCTCAGGGGCAAAATCATCCCCGGTTGAGAACCACTGATATAGAGATTCTCAGCCCTTCCCCAACCCCTGGACCACCACACAACACCCACCAATGCCTCCAACTCCCCTGGTGAGGGACCAGGAATAGGAACCCAGATGACACCAGTGCACAGAGGAGGCAAAACTTGCCGAAACTCAAGAATCATTGCCTGGAGGCTTACAACACTCTGCTATGTCTTCTAAATGTTTTTAAAGAATTAAATTATTGTCAATACATTTTCCTGGCTAAAATGTTTTATTCTCTACGGTTAGTACTTACGGTAACTGCCTAGAAACCAGAATTTGTCATTTCTCAATATATATGTTTTTAAAGAGTTAAATTATTGTCAATACATTTTCCTGGCTAAAATGTTCTTTGAGAATTTGTATTCTCTACGGTTAGTACTTACGGTAACTGCCTAGAAACCAGAATTTGTCATTTCTCAATATATATGTATATATATGTATACCTCTGTGTGTAAGTATATACATACATATATATATTTACAGTCGCTATCAGCATTATAAAAATTTAGCATATTACTACTGCTTTATTTTATTCTCTAATTCTTTCACCTCATCAATGAGAGTGTAATTTCCCACAGTATAGAGACATTGTATTGCCTTAATGTTTTTATACCCGCTTCATCCCTAGAATGTTTGGCCCTCCAACCTTGACCTTCACCTGCGGTGGTTTCCCAGTGATGCTACCTATGTTCCACTTACGGGAGGTTGAGCATTTTTTCAGGTTAGCAATGGCCGTGACATACTCTGGTCCCAAATATTTTTCATATGTTGTTTTGCCTCCGAGTTTGGCCAGACACTCAGTGTTGTCATTGAACAGAAGGTTTTTGGTTTCAGACTGGAACAAGCAAAACTTGCCCGGGCAGTCTTTTCCATTTTTCCCAAACTGAGCCTGTGTCAAAAGGGCAGACAGTAAGAGAGCAGCGGAGGAAAACAGGAGAGGTTATGGATTCGGGGAGGCCAAGGGCATTTCTTCTGCACAGGATCAGCCATAGGAAAACCGTGGGGCAAAAGGAGCTAAGTTCTGGAATCACTCCACTGTCCTGGCTTAGTCTTCCCCTGCCCCATGTCCCCCTGCTCCACACCCCAGCCCAGTGCCCAGGCCCCTCACCACTTCTGATCTCACCTCCCGCCATCTTGCCTTTCTTTTTCATCTGTGGCCTCTTCCCTTAGAACCTCTTGTGTGTGACTAGGTGACAGCTGAGGATTTTGAGATCCATCCCCAAAGTAATCACCTCTAGCATTCTAATAGGCCAGCTCTCCCAGAGAGGCAGACTGCATTGGAAATCCTCTCTGCCACGGACCCGGTCATTGCCTTGGGCAGGTCACTTAGCCTCCCTTGGACATGGTTCCTCCTCCATGCCCAGGGCTCCCACGGAGGTGAGCTGCAAGAACCAAGCACCTGCATGGCAGCAGACCTCTTACCAGCACCTGTGAGTGTGCACAGTGGGGGCTCCATAAATGCTAGTTATTGTGCCTATTTTTACATTCTAGGGCCACTGTCTTTAACGCACATCTAGAAACGTGCCATTTTAATACAGAGCTGGATGTCCTAATAGAGAATCCCAGACTTCAAGGAAATTATAGGATTTCCTTCAAACCACTTCACGTGGATAGCCTTAAATCTATACAAGTTCTGGGTTTGTTGTTTTTAGAGATTACAAATGCAGGGGCCCGGTCTAGAACATCCCCAGTCGGCCCGGGCTCTGGAAACATCAGCAGAGCAAACCACTCTCTACCTGGCTATGGGAGGAAGGCTCAGTCGCCTCCCTCATTTGCCTGAAGAACAACAGGAGGCTCAAGGAGAGAAAGCATCTCCCAGCCAGGCAGTGAGCACACGTCCAGGGCCATGAGACTCAGGGCAGCCCCCCAGCGTGGAGCAAATACTCTCATCACCAGCTTCAAGCAGAGGGACAGGACAGAAAGGCTGGGGATGGGTGGATTCCCTGAGCTCTGTGATCGCCGCACCTAACAGGAGCCCCCTGCAGGAGGCCCTGGTGACCCATACCTGTTGGAGGAGCAGCACCTGTTCCACGTGTGCTGCCTTATCGCTCCGAGATACCACGGCATGATTTGGGGCCACAGCCAGGTGGCAGCTCTGAGCCTCTGTCACAGGCTTCCTGGTGCCATCGAGACACAGCAACCTAAAGTCCTCCCGATCCAATTTCCTAGCCCAGGCTGCAGTGTTCTCTCCTGGAGATATAAAGAAGGCAGCATCAGCCACGGCTGCCCCTCTGAGTCAAAGCATCCTTTCCGGGTGGCTGTGACCATCCACCGGCCTCTTGAAATGCACACAGTGGGGTTGCAGTGATGTGAAGGAGAGCAAATAAAGCTCCACAAGATACACAAACTTCAAACATATCAAGCATTAGTGCCATATCCTCACGATGGAGTATTACTCAGCAATGAAAAGGAGTCAAGTTCTGACACACGCTGCAACGTGGATGAACCTTGAAAACATTACGCTAAGTAAAAGAAGCCAGTCACAAAAGATCACATATCGTAGGATTCCATTTATGTGAAATGTCCTGAATACGCAAATCTATGGAGACAGAAAGTGAATTGATGGTTGCCAGCTCTGGGGGAGTGGGGAAGCGACTGATAATAGGTGCAGGGTTTCTTTAAGGGGTTTTGTGAATGTTCTAGAATTGGATTCTGTTGGCAGCTGCACAACTTTGAATGTGCTGGAGATCACTGAATCCCATTGAATCTACACTCTGAATGGGTGGATTTTGGAGTATGTAAATTGTATCTCCATAAAGCTGTTACATTTCTTTAAAAGAAAACCCTCCATGTATGCCATATTTTCCAGTGAGTTCCAGAAAAAGAATTGCTGGTTTGTGTTCAAGAAGAAATTGTTGGGACTTCCCTGGTGGTCCAGTGGGTAAGACTACCAGCTCCCAAGGCAGGGGGCCCGGGTTCGATCCCTGGTCAGGGAGCTAGATCCTGCATGCCGCAACGAAGATCCCATGTGCCGCAACTAAGAACTGGCTCAGCCAAATAAATAAATTAAATAAATAAGTATTTAAAAAAAAAAAAGAAGAAGAAGAAGAAATTGTTTCCTTTCATATTCCAATGCTCTTAGTGTAACCAGAGGAAGGATAGGAACGTCTATGGGTTTATCAAATATGCTTTCAGTCAATTCCGATAAAATACAGTTGTGAAATCCCAGAGAAGCTTAAAACTAAATTTGCCACCCATCTGATCCCTGGAGATCACTTAGATTCATGGTTCCTGAATTCGAAATGTAATTGTACACAGGTATGCCTGTGTGTGTGCAAATGTAGCTTTCGTGGTCAGGAGGCTGCTTCTCTCCTTTTGCCCTGTCCCCTCAAGAAAAGACTTCCTGCATTCTCTTGGCTTTGTCCATTCGATACTGAGATCACCCCAGATTTACATGTCTGGCCTCTATCGCTCTCCCCGGGGACTTGGAGGAGTGGCTCTGGCTGTGGCTGTCACTGAAGGGAAGAGGCAGAAAGTGGAAGCAGCCCCTTTGAGGGGGGAAGTGGCAAGCCCTCTGTGGGGGCGTGGAGGGCTAAGTGCAGCGGGTAAGGAGAGAGGTGCGGTTTGGAAGGCAGCACACCGCTGGGAGTCTTAAACTTGGTAATTAGTATTTTCACCAGAGGTCAGAAGAGAGAGTGACTATTCCTCTATTGGCTGGGGGATTTTACCTTCTATCATCTGCATCTGCCTATGATTTTGTCCTCATTAACCCCCAAGGAGTTTCCACACTGAGGGCTCACATGGGCTGAATAAACGCTCCTACTCCCTTGTTTAAAAGGGGAAATTTAACCTGCATACGTCCAAATTTTTTTTTCATGTATCATCCACATTCAGTTTCCGATAGGCTGAGACAGGAAGATGGTGTGCTTCTGTGGCTGACTAGACAAAGCCAGGGAGATAGTTGCCCCTGAGTATGGCTGGGGTGTGTGTGTGTGTGTGTGTGTGTGCGTGCGTGCGTGTGCGCGTGTGTGTGTGACAGAGGGAGAGAGAGAGAGGGAGAGAGGAAATTTGGTTTCAAAATCAATGTGACACCTATAGATGTTACTATGTTGCATACTGAGGTAAAGTATTTTAGAATTAATTTGATCCAAGTCTGGAAAAGATTATAATAATTTCCAATTGCAAATCTGAATAGTAATCTGTGTCGTGATGGCAAAGATTCTTCTTTGAAGGGGAAAGGGAAACATCTTTACCTACCGTTAGTATTCTCCAAGACAGTGACATCTTTCACAAATGCAACATCCCCAGCG
Source organism: Balaenoptera borealis (assembly GCF_965194805.1). Classification (NCBI taxonomy): domain Eukaryota; kingdom Metazoa; phylum Chordata; class Mammalia; order Artiodactyla; family Balaenopteridae; genus Balaenoptera; species Balaenoptera borealis. Next base: position 45,524,366 of record NC_138869.1, on the reverse strand, counting down.
TCCTCAGCCAGGCACCTAAAATGTTTCAGAGAATAAAAACATTGCCAGAGGGGCTTCCCTGGTGGTACAGTGGTTCAGAATCTGCCTGCCAATGCAGGGAACATGGGTTTGAGCCCTGGTCCGGGAAGATCCCATGTGCCGCGGAGCAACTAAGCCTGTGAGCCACAACTACTGAGCCTGCGCGCCTAAAGCCCATGCTCCGCAGCAAGAGAAGCCACCGCAATGAGAAGCCCGCACACCGCAACGAAGAGTAGCCCCCGCCTGCCGCAACTAGAGAAAGCCCGCGTGCAGCAACGAAGACCCAGCACAGCCAAAAAAAAAAAAAACATTGCCAGAGAAGAAAAACTATAAGCGTTTTCATAAATATTCATAATACACATTCCAAAAACTGAAACATGGAAGTAAACATAGAAAAGATAAAGGCAAATATTTCCAGGAACTTAGAGTTTAAAATGGTAGATTGAAGATATATGGGTACCTTCCCTCCTTCTAAAATTCCAATAAAATGACATGAATGAGATTTCTTTTAAAGCCATATATCTATGAGCCAGAGGAAGGCAAGAGGGAAAGAGAGAAGATAATAATGGCAACGTTTGGAAGTAGAGATCAAATGGGTGAGCAGTAATTGACCCAAAAGAGCAAAGAAAGCTGTGACATAAGTTGGAAGTGGGGGGCGCTCAGGAGAAAGCTGATGTGCACGGCAGAACTCCAGAAAGACTCAACAATTAGAAGTACTAGGCACCACTGAAAGTAGCTGAGAACAGCAGGACTAGATAGAGCCTATATACATGCAGTGTAAATATATATGCCCAATCCGATGAATTAAAAGAAGACCCACTGAAGAAATACCATTGTGAAGTTTCAGAACACTGGAGGGAGATCTAAAAATAATTTTTAGAACTATTTTTTATTTTATTTCTTTAAATCAAAAACTTTTCACAGAAATAGTTTTCAAAGCATTTTACATTGGACGAAACACAAAACTCATTTTTCCTAAAGAGTATTTTTCATTCATAGTTAAATCTCTGTAAATTCAGAGAGAAATATAAAACATATGTGTCTGATTTATTTACTCTTCACAAAATATTATTTCTGTAGACCTGTTTGTCTAAGACACCTCATGAGCCTTCTAAAGCTTCTCTCTCAGGATTAGGAAGCCAAAAATAAATTGTTGAAAACTCAAAAAAAAAAAATTCTTTTCAAGAAGAAAAAATGTCATATACAAAGAATCAGGGATCGAAAAATGGTACCAGATTTCTCAACAGAAACTCTAGCTTTAGAAGACAATGGATTAATGCTTTTAAATTTCTGAATTTGCTTGATTTTCTGTCTTTCTATGTTACATTCTGCATAATTTTTTTTCACATATTTCCACATCGCTACTTCTCTTTTTAGCTATGCTTAATCTGTTAAACTGGTCAATTATATAGCAAACTTCAGTTGCTGTAATTTTATTCCTTTCTAGAAGTTCTATTTATTCCTTTTTAAAAATACTAACCTGTTTATTCTGCTGTTTTTTGCTTCCAGCAACTTTTCCGCTGTGTGTTTGTTTCACATTGTTATAATTACTTTTTACTGTGTCCTGCTCATTGTTACCGATAGAGTACTTCTGAGCAGTATTTGAGGCTTAAACTGAAGATGCTGTCTTCCAGACAGATTCCTAAAGGGAGCGCTAGTCTGAGACCACTTTTTAAAAAATTATGAGTTGAGAATTTCTGGACCATCCTAGGGGACACAAGTTGGAGCTGCAAATCCATGCAAGAGCTGGCCCATGGTTTCAATTTTTCAGGGATGACATGTATTTTCCTCCCTGTTTTCCTCAGCATCCAGGCAACCTGAAGCCTCCTGGGAGTGGGGTGGAAGTTACTTCTGGTTCACTCCTACCTTAAAGGTGTATGTAACCTCTGAGTTCAAGTTTGTCAGAATAGCTACCCTCAGGACAAAGTGTCTCCACCTAGGTCTCCGAATTCCTATTCCCCTTAGATTTTAGTCTAATAATCCCTTGTCACTTTGTCATTCAATGCTCTTAAGAACATGGGTGTGGGGGCTTCCCTGGTGGCGCAGTGGTTGAGAATCTGCCTGCCAATGCAGGGGACACGGGTTCGAGCCCTGGTCTGGGAAGATCCCACATGCCGCGGAGCAACTAGGCCCGTGAGCCACAATTACTGAGCCTGCGCATCTGGAGCCTGTGCTCCGCAACAAGAGAGGCTGCGATAACGAGAGGCCCGCGCACTGCGATGAAGAGTGGCCCCCACTTGCCGCAACTAGAGAAAGCCCTCGCACAGAAACGAAGACCCAACACAGCCATAAATAAATAAATAAATAATTTTAAAAAAAAGAACACGGGTGTGTGTGCGCACACGTGTGTGTGTGTGTGTGTACTTAACCCAACATTTTTGCTTGTTTTTTGTGGGACAGTTGGTCAAAACAGTTAATGCTCCCAGTTCCCAGATATGCAAATCCTGTCAAAATTCCTAGGGAAATTGTTTTCCAGCCTGCACTTAGTTATCCAGCCAAACTATAAATCACTTCAAGGGTAGACTAAAGATGTTTTTAGACATGTAAATACTCAAAAAACAGAACTCCTATTCACCCTTTCTCAAGAACATGTGTTCTGCTGCAACAAAACTAAGAAAACTAAAGATGTGGGATCCAGGAAACAGGTCATTTAAGAGGAAGTAAAACAATGAAAAATCCCAGAATGATGCTTAAGGGGAATCCCCAGACCACAGATATGTAGGGGGCCTCGAGAGGCCCAATCCAGACTGGGGAGGAGGGTGGAGATCTTCAGGTGCAACATTCCCAGGTAAATGATGAACCTGGGACAGCATCCAGTCTGTTTGTGCATGGATTGCTAGATTTATGCTACTAGTAGAAGGTTTGGGGATGAATGAGTGATTTTTTAAAAGAAGTACAGAAAATTAAGCAAATTTTAAAAAGACACCGATCAACTCCAGAGTAAAGAAAAACTCTGTTCAATAAGGGAAATATAATCTTATTATGTCACATATTTAATACGAGACTAATATTTACATATTCATAATGAAGTAAGCACTAAATATGTCATACTCTTGTTGGATACTAAAAGGAGGTGAAGTTTGTGGTTATGGGTGGAAGAAGCACAGGAGCAGTACGAGAGGCTAGAACTTCTTCTTTCATAATGGAAAGTCAGCAGAAAATAGCTGACATTTAAAAATCAAGAACCAGCAATATATAAGGATGTTAGTTAGAAACACAGAGATAAATATGATTCTGGTTCCAGCTTTCGATTTGAGCAAAAGACAAAGCATTTCCTTCTGGTATAAATAGGAATACTAAAGTGTAGGTGTTTCCAGTGAAATAATACCTTACCATAGGTTTGAAAAAGAAAACCACATGGTTTTTTATCAGACATGTTGTCTATTCAATATTTCTGAGTAGAATCACAACTCTTCCATTTGCAAAACTTTAGCTCCTTAAAGATATTTTTGTACATTCATGAAATTTTTTTTTATAAGTCACTCAGAGTATAGCAAAAGCTACTTTTATATCATCCCATCACTGGAGAGAAGGCTACTGAATTTACATTAAAAAAATTCAAAGACCAGTTTGGGCAGTCATTCTCAGATACATGACGCCACCTGGTGGTGAAATATATTCTTGGAGAATACAGAAAAACGGATAGGGGAGAACTCTGCCCTTCAAACCCCTAATTGTACCACTGAGAAGTAACATCTGGATTATAAAATGAAGACTGTGGAAAGATACTGTGATTTACTAAGTGTTTATAATTGGTGAATTCTGAAAACTTATTTTTTGGTTTATTTTTCACTAGTGGAGAATAACACTGTGCTATTTTGCCATTTCTAAGGCCAAAATCAAAGAGAAAAGTAAAACGTGAAACATAACAATGACCTAGGTTGGGGTAGAGGGTAGTGCCTGTGAGAAAGAGAATTCTTCCCCATAAAACTGAATTGCAGAAAGGACTGATACCACAACCTCTCCCCACCTGATGCTGAGGATGAGGACACTGAGGCCCACTGAGGTTGACCTTGGCTCCAGGCCACAAGGGGGAGACCAGCAGAGCTGAGGTCAGACAGCCCCCGGGCCAGTCCCCACTCTTGGGGTGGTGGGCGCGATGGGAGGAGCCCTCCCCAGCCCGCCCATCAGCTGATCCCCAGGCTGCCTCTTGGCTCTGCTGTGATGGGCCACGTTGGGCCCCTTAGAAATGCAGTGCCAAGATGCTGGAGGATGAGGAACAAGGCCCTGCCCTGGTGAAGCCTGCCCACAGCACTCACCTGAAAGCCCCGGTGTAGCCATAGTACCTCTCTTTACTGTTGGGCACACACTTGTCCACGTTCTGGTCATCGCCAACACACAGTGCACAGAGACTGGATCTCGGGTCAGCCCCAGGGGCACAGCTTTTATCAAAGAATTCATCTGCAGAGAAGAAGCACGGGGAGTCAGCTCTTCCTACCTGAGTCAAGATAAGCGGTCTTTACCTAACAGGTGATGTGGCTTGGTTTCCATTCATCATACTGACCAAGGCAGATAGAACACAGTCATTATAACACACAGTAACAGGTTACCACCAACCCGGGCGCCATCAAGGTTCAGAAAAACTTGAGACTGTAGGTACTTGAGACAGGAAACCTGATTGGGGCTGGGGAAGAGAGTGTGTAATTGTACAAAGGGTCCCATCATCACAGCCTCGAGCTGGGGACTCAACTTGATGAATCTGATGGCCATCTCAGCAGAAGCTGCAAAATGTCCACTCCAGGATCTGATTTCCCCTTTTCCTCAATAATAGGAACCCTGCTTTTTACCTGGGCACCTGGTCCCTTAGAACAGAGACAAGCCTTACTCTGTGGCTAGTAAGCCACATGGCTAAGTATCGCCAGTGAAATATGAGCAGGAGTGTTGGGTGCCAGTGTCTTGACATCCTTAAAAGACAGTTGGCACATGTGTTTTGCCCCTTCTCCTTCCCTTCCTTCATTCTGCACATGGAATGCAGAAGTGGGAACTGGACCCCCAGATGTGACATGGGCCATGAGCGACCTTGAGCACGGAAGCCGCATATGTTTCAGAATAGCCAGATGTTTGAAACCTGGGCCCCTGACACCATGTGGTCGTCCTGCCAGCTCTGGACAATCCACCTCTGGACTTCACTCACGTGGGAGAGAAATAAACGTCTATTCACTTCTACTGGAGGTTTTCTGTCCTTGCAGCTGAACCTAATATGAACCAACCCACCACGTGATTTAACCCACATTAAGGAGTTAACATGGATTAATACGGATTAAAGAGAGAGGAAATAAAGGTGACAAGAAAGCCCTGCCCTGAAGAGCAAGTAGCACCCATTATCAGACTCGTGCAGCCCCTGCCACTGGAAGAACCACGCCACGTGCCAAGCTCTGGTTAGGGCTGGGAGTGTCCCACTGTGGTCCTGGCAGCTTGCCCACAACCTGGAGGCTGCCGTGGGGTCACAGAGAGCGACACCAGTGTGCACTGCTAGTGAGGAACAGAGCCACACTAGAGCCTGCCAAGCCAGGATCGCAGACCCATTCAAAATGCAGCAGGGCCCCACTCGAGCAGACGCCTGCCCGGGAGGTGGGCCACGACAAGAACACGGCACACAGCTCCACGCCACCAGGCCCACGGCAGGTAGGGCGTGGCTCACGTGTGGGGTGTGAGCACGGCGGGAGGGGAGACTGAGCCAAAAGCCTGGAGGTCTTACTCAGTTTCCTCTACAGCGTGGAGTAAGAAGTCAGTTCTGTTTAGTAACAGAAGTCACCTTTCATGAGGAAGGCAGATGGCTTTTCCCAAATTGAGAAGCCAGTGCCTGGGAGGAATTTAGATCCGGAGCTCCAGGAAGCAAAAAATGACTTTTGCACTTCTCAGGACCTGCATCCATTCTTAGGGTGCAGAGAAACAGACTGATCCTCCAGTTTTGCACCTTCGTGTGGGGCGGATGGGGTGTGGGAAGTGCTGTGTGGAGAAGCTGCAGAAGGCAGCCGCAGGGAGATCTTGCTTACACCAGAAAAGGCCTGTAAGCCACGGTCAGCCTGCAAGTCCCCACCCCTCCCCTCCCTGAGTTCTACAGAGGACCCCAGCCTGCCCCTCAGGATGGCCGACCCACGACTCCCTCAGGACTCCTACCAAATTTGCAGGAGCCTGTCTGGTTGGCGATCAGGCCCATGGGGATGTTCCAGCCTGCAGTCCTGTCCACGGCGGTGTGGCAGGACTTCTTGCCTCTCAGAGAATTCCACGTGAGCTCATCATTTGCCTTCTTGACAACTGCCACGGCAAGATACCCTTGGACAAGAGAAGAGCAAGTCTTAGCCTCCCAGGGCCTGGTCCATGGACTCTACTGCAGCTGTGTGCAGCCCAAGCCAACAAGGGTCAAGAAACATCACCAGGCAATGATTCCCCCAGATGACTGGCCACTGTCTGATAGACCAACAAACTTTAAGCTGCTGCTCTATGTTAAGATGAGATTGATCTGGGTTATGACATGAAATAGTAAGCTGATCCTTGAAGTGATAGCTGGGGACTGTCCTTGACCAGCCATATACTGTCCCTGAGTTATAAACTGGCAATTCATTCTATTTTAGATGTGGGCTACTAAAGCCACAAACACTGACCAGGAAGCATGACCCCAAGTGTGCATAAATCGCCAACTGCAACATGCAATATACCAACTGCATCAGGCCAGAGCAGTGATGGCCGCCGGAATAAGTGCTGTGTGGATGCAGGGGGTGTGTCCCCAAGGACCTCCCTGTGCTGAGAGAGGGTCAATGGGGTGCAGTCCTCCTCCTGAGAGCACGCACCTGGCAGACTCCGCTGCCGGCGAGTGCAGAGCTCTACCGAAGCTGAGGAAGCACCAGCTCTGGCAGGCAGGTGGGCTGGTGCATAGGGCAAGGGATTTAGCACAAGGGACCTGGTTCCAGGCCAGGATCTGCCACAGTATTCTCAATGGCTGTGAGTGAGATCCGGGACACTGTTTCCGTATCCATATGAGATGGGGGTGTAACACCCCACCTTCTCCGTGGTCAGGACAAAATGAGGAACTCTGATATTTCTCTGCCATGTATGAAGGTCCATAGAAACATAATTATAGTTACTCATCTCTGAATGATTTGCATCTGCAAAAGAACTTACAGCTTCTATGGCTGCATCTCTGTGAGGTTTTTTTAAGCTCCCACCACCTCCTCCTCCAGATACAAAAACTTACCCTTGACTCTGAAAGTGATCGATTCCAACTCACCTTCCGTTGGTCTGTGCACACAATCTGGGCCGTTGCTTTTGGAGGATTCTGAAAGAATAAAGACAAGCAAAATGTCGTTAAACACATGTTTTATTGTGTTCATATATTTTTCAAAGATACACACATATCAAAGAACATATACTGGCATGGTTTTGTGTATATGTGTTTTTAATATAAATAAATGGCATTGTATTATAGACTTCACTAAGTTTCCTCCTTTTTTTATTTTCAACCCAATACTGTGTTTTTAAGCTCTTTTTTTTTTTGGCTGTGCCATATGGCTTGCAGGATCTTAGTTCCCCGACCAGGGATCGAACCTGGGCCCCAACAGTGAAAGCACCGAGTCCTAACCCCACTGGACCGCCAGGGAATTCCCTAATTGAAGTATAGATGATTTACAGTGTTGTGCCAGTCTCTGCTGTACAGCGAAGTGACTCAGTTATATACATACCTGCATTTTTTTTTTTATATTCTTTTCCATTATGGTTTATCCCAGGAGACTGGATATAGTTCACTGTGCTATACAGCAGGGCCTTGTTGTTTATCCATTCTAAATGTAATAGTTTGCATCTACCAACCCCAAACTCCCAGTCCATCCCTCTCTGTCTCCCTCTCCCCCTTGGCAACCACACGTTTGATCTCTATGTCTGTGAGTCTGTTTTGTAGATAGGTTTATTTGTGCCATATTTTAGATTCCACATATAAGTGATATCATATGGTATTTGTCCCAATACTGTGTTTTTAAGTTCAAACTGCCTTACTGTCTGTAACTCACTGAGCTGAGTTAGGGCTCTTAAGTTCACTGCTTCCAATGTTGTCACTGACATCTTCATACACGTCTGGGGATGTACCCAGGGGTGGAACTGCTGAAACTAACATCTGGACAGTTCAATCACCACATAAACCAATCAACTATCTTTTTTGTTTAAGCCACATGGCAATGGGATTGTGTCATTTGTAACCGAAGTACTCCTACCTAATCCTCGCCCATTGGAGGTGAGGGGCACCTTGTCTCACCTGCCTGACCTCCTCTAGTTCCCTCTGGAGAGGTTAAGGATAAAGTAGCATTTCTTATGTCCCTTCAGCATGGGGAGATCCATGCTTTCAGACTCAGTAACTGGCTTCTCCTTGGGAAAAAGTCACATCACTCCCGTTTCATGTGATGGATAATGTGAATCTGTAGGTGATGTTTTATTGGAAAAGTATTTTTAATTGGTTTATAATATTATGTAAGTTTCATGCGTACAGCATTATATTTTGACTTCTATATACCTACCAAAAGTTTCGTTTCCATACATCACCTACAGCTGACGCCCTTTACCCCTTTCCCTCTCCCCCCACTCCCCTTTTCCCTCTGGTATCCACTACTCTATTCCCTGAATCTGTGTGTTTGTTTTTGTTTGATTTGGTTTGGTTTGTTCACTTATTTTTTTTAATATTCCACATAGGAGTGAAATCAGAAGGCATTTGTCTTTGCAGAATCAAGTCCAAAGAGAATGTCCCAGCAGTTCCATGCAGCAGAAATGCATATATGTGCTCACCAAACGACACGGACACAGATGTTCATAGCAACGCTATCCACAGCAGCCAACTGGAAATTACCCAAATGCTCATCCACAGTAGAATAAATAACTGCAGTGGAGTCACACAATAGAATACTACAAAACGAGGTATAATGCTGAGCAAAAGACATTTTTAAAAGCACATGCTGTGCAACTCCTTTTACATAGAGTTCAAAAACTGGCAGAACTGGCTTCCTGGTGGCACAGTGGTTGAGAATCTGCCTGCCAATGCAGGGGACACAGGTTCGAGCCCTGGTCTGGGAAGATCCCACATGCCGCAGAGCAACTAGGCCCATGAGCCACAGCTACTGAGCCTGCACGTCTGGAGCCTGTGCTCCGCAACAAAAGAGGCCGCAATAGTGAGAGGCCCGCGCATCGCGATGAAGAGTGGCCCCCGCTTGCCGCAACTAGAGAAAGGCCTCGCAAAGAAACGAAGACCCAACACAGCCAAAAATAAATAATAAATAAATAAATTAAAAAAAAAAAAATGGGCAGAACTGATCTGTGCCATTTGAAGTCAGGAGTCATTACCCTTGCTGGAGTAAGGGGGCTGGTGACAGGAGGACACAAGGGGACTTGTGGAACCTGCTGTGTCTTGCTCTGGGCACTAGCGCTTGGGGATGTACCACTTCGTGAAATGTCCTTGAGTTGTACACTTGTGTGCACTTTTCTGCATATATATTATACTTTACTAAAATCTTTTTAAAAATTAAAAAGAGGAAAGCAACCTGGGCTTTGTCAGTTCTCACTACAATAGGCTGTGTGGGTAACACAGCCCCTTTCATCTATTCTTTCCCCTGATTCTCCTGTTTGAACGTATCTGTCCATTTTAATGTCTCCACTTGGACCCACCGAGTGGGGTTACTCCTCTCTACCCCACTCCCGAAGCCCTGAGGGAATAAAAAAGAGAGGACTCTTCTCCACTTACTTTGGTTCTCTGCCAGGACAGGCACCAAACCACACTTGCCCGCAGTGTAGACATATCCTCCATCTAAGCTCAGGGCATCAGCTTCTCCTTTCTGCCAAGACAAAGCATATCTCCAGCATCACAGTGAGGCTGTTTCCTGTCCCGCCTGTCTTTACAGCTCTGAGAGAATAGCTGTCAGGTGCCCCAGTAAAGCAGCAAGGGTTGAACTGAGCACCCCATGGAAACGCCCTGTGCACTATTAATTCTCTACCAGCCCTACATGCCTTTCATGCTGTCGCTTCCATTGGAAAGACCCGGCACAGGTAGCCCGGTCCTCTGAACGAAATCCCTTTCTGCACTTGGAGCACTGTTGGATGCCCTCCTGGACCAGCCTCCCTCACTGAAGAGACAGAGGGGAACAGCTGGTCTTGTCTAGTCTCTGCTCATTAGCACTACACTCAAAGTGCTACACAGAAGCTATTCAGCAAGTGAGCAGAAACAATTAAATTCGCTCACCATCAGAATGAACGAGCCCACGCTCCAGAACTGGAACATGGATTCATCAAGATTGTAAAACTCCCTCTTTGACTAAGTAATAATTTTTTTACAACATTATTAAAGCTAATAGGAGATGTGGATAAAGATTTCTATTCAAGGCTGCACAGCACAGGGTTATTGATAACAACAAAATACGGAGACAAAGAAGAATAGGGTCATGACTAAACTGTGCCACACCATATAAAAGATATCCTGAAATCACTTTTTAAAGTGTTTTCAGAGAATGTGTCACGTGGGGAAATGGCCATGATACACTGTTAAGTGAAAAGGACTCAAACTACATAACTGGAACGACCCAGTACTGTTCCGAGCCTAAACTGAGATGAACCGAGAAATCCTGGAGTGGGAAGTTAGCAAAACTCTAACTGTGGTATCTCTGTGTGACGTCCCAGTGTTTTGTTTGTTTTTACATCACATCTTTCTATATTTTCCAAATTACCTGCATTCATCGCAACTTGTTCTTAAAATCAGGAGAGCGGAAAGCCCACAGTAAACAGATTGCAGACAGAAAGCTGTGCCTGTTCCCACACTGCGCAGGCGCGAGCAGACCCCGCCCCCGGGGCCGTAGCGCCTCTAAGGTCCGCCTCGCTTCAGACCAGATGCCTGTGACCTAGTCTCCTCGGAGCGCTGCCCCGCCCGCACCGCCCGCAGGCCCGCCGCTGGCCACCTACCAGCACCAGGGCGATGCAGTCGTCAGTGGTGGAGGCCGTGGCGCAGGCCACGCTCTGGCTGCTCTGGAGGCTCCACTGCTGGCACTTGCGCTGCTCCTCAGGTCCCACCGCGCACCACACGACCCGCGCGCGCCGCGCCTCCACCTCCGCTGCAGCTGCCCGGGGACATGGCGGTCGGCAGGGGCCCTGAGCCCAGCGAGGGACACCCAGGCCCGCTGACCTCCCTGGAGCGCGTGCTCCACTCAGAGCGCCCTTCCTGCCCCGACGCTCCCTGGGCGGGAGCTACTTCCTCCAGAGAAGAGTGGAATCAGACACCTGCGCCTCTTCCCATCCACGTGCTCCTCTGCCCCCTCCACTCTCAGCTCCCCAAACCCTTCTTCAGGCATAGCCCTCCTTGTGTCTCATTTCTGTTCCTTTGGAGGCTTCCCCAGCTTCTAATCCACCCTTCAAGCTTTAGTGTAATGAGAGAGATACCGAGATATTGCCTAATATCTCTGTCCTACGGGATAAAAGCTCCAGGACACAGAAACAGTGGCAGCCCCAAGAGGTGGCCTAGGGGACCTTGAGCCCTGTCCTGACTTCCCCTAAGGCAGGCAGTCGCCACCACTGACAACAGCGCAGCTTCCCAGTTCACCCAGACTCCATCTGAAGCCTCCAGTGGAGAAGGAGCCATGGCTGAGCTGGCCCAATGTGGTATCCCAGCCAAGTTCAGGGCCCAGGCACTGGGCCGTGTCCCACCAGGCCTCTGGATTTATCCCAGGAGGGGCCCTGGCTCTCTTGGTTCATGTTCATACTTCTCACTTCCTGGGAGGCAAACTGACTGTTCCGTCAGGGCTGAGGAGCCTGACGCACACAGAGGCCTGTGGCAGTATTATCAGGAGGCGGCACATTCCTTTGGAGACACTTTTCACCTGACTTGGTCCACAGAAGGTGGTCACACTCACATCAAACCTACCATGGTGAAGACCTCCAGTGGCTGGGAGATGGCCAAGTGACCACTACAGAGCAGGGCCAAGCTGCCCATGGGGTGGGGGTGAGGTGCTCCCCGAAGGCCTCACCCATGGCTCACCACCCACACCAGCCTGCCCTTGGGGCCTGCCTGGTCCTCACTCACTTGCCCTCAGGCCCTGCAATGCGGTGAGGTAGCGGAAGCCCAGGTACAGTCCAGAATCTATCTTTGAGGGGATCCTCAAAAACCCAAGGGCAGAGTCTTTGAACAGCAGGTCCTTCTGCCCACGAGGAGAGCCAAAGAGCTGGAACCCCTGTACACTGCTTTTTCCAAACTTCTCCTAATTAAGGGAAAAGAGAATTATGATGTCAGTGGTAAATAGGAAACAAAAACATGATGTTGAAAAAGAATATCTGGAACTTAGGGATGATTCTGAGAGGAGGAACCTTGGTTGACTTCCTCCCATAGAGGGACTCAAGCCATCCCTGTGACATAGCTCAGTTATGGCTTCATCTTTAAAAAGCTGCTGGGTTCCAAGCACCTTAGAGTCCTGAGAATATTGCATTGTCCTCCCCCTGCTTCTACTCCAGCCCATGAGACAGCGCCAGTCCGTAATGCTAGAAGGGGCTTCATTGTTCCTGCTGCGTGGAGTATGGCCTAGAGACAGGCAAGCCACTGCATCTGTGCAGTGAGGCTACAGAGGGCTTCTAGAGTGGCGGGAAGTTAGGGAAGGAAGGAAGGAAACCTCCCCACCACCAAATCCAAGCAGGTTGGGGGTACTCTGGGTGGGGATACCTGTGCCTTGCGGAGAAGCTTCCAGATCAAGTCCTCCTTGCCATCCACACTTCGAGCCACAACAGCATGAGAAGGGATCTGGGCTAGGTGGCACTCCTTGAATGCATCCACTGGCTTCCGAGTATTGTTTGGGCAGAGCAGCTCATACTGGTCCCTGTCAGCCTTCTCTGGCAGGTTCTCTAGGGAAAGAGGGAGGTGGAGGGGAGCCCAGATGAGGCAACCCCAGGCAGTAGCCATGAGCTGTAGTCCCCCTTCCCCCATAGAATTTCAGCTGGAGGAGACATCTTACACAGTTGACAAAACTGGGGATCAGAAAGGCAGTGGATTGCTCCAGAATATCCAGAAAGGTAAAGACAGTGCCCAAAAAGCATTAGGGGTAAGCCCATGTTCCTCTGATTGGATCATACAGGCCCTGGGGTTGCTGCAACTCCTGCCTGGCAAGCCAAGGAGGCTGAACCAGACCCATCTGTTTCCATGGCAACTCCACCTAGAAAAGGGTCACATGATGGAGACAAGCCCAGGGGGCCAGCCAGAGGCTGCTGCCTTACCCACATCTCTAGCAAGAATAAAAACAAGAAAAATTTTAAAGCAAGAAATACAGTTGAGCCACTTCTCAACACTTGGGTTTATCAAAAGAAGAGAAAATATTATTTTTATGAGTGAGTTCATCCCAATTTGGAACTGTTAATCTGTATCACATGTAAATTGCTTCAAAATACATAAAGTGACAGAAACTGACCCAAGTTGTTTTATGAGCTTAGTATAATCTTGATCTCAAAATCAGAGAAAGAAGTGCAGGAGGGAATAATTACAGACCTATTTTACTTATGAACATAAACACAAAAATCTAAAATAATTAGCTAACTCAATATAACAGAGTATTTTAAAACTAATAGATCAGGATTAAGGTTTATCAGTTTATTCCATTCACAAAAGAATGGCTGAATGTCAAAGAAGCTAAAGTAATTCATGACAAGAATGGGTTAAAGGAAAATCGTGAGACCATCTTAATCCTAATAGGTGCAGAAAAAGCATTTATATGTTCAACATCTATATGTGCTTTTTTTTTTTTTTTTAGTTTTGGAAAACTAGTAACATAGAGAACTTGGCAAAGGTATTAAACTTGATAAATGCCACTTATCAAAATATCTACAGCAAAATCATACTAAAAGAAGAAAATTTAAACAGTCACTTCAAAATCAGGAACAAGGCAAAGATGTCAGCTGTCACGTTGCCAACACAATATCAGACGACCTGGATTTCACAATTTACGAAAGAAATAAGAGATATAAACACTGGGAAAAAGACAAACTCTAATTTTTTAAAGATGAGGTACTCACCTACATAGAAAAGCCAGTGAAACCAAGAAAAAACTAATAAAACTAACAAGAGAGTCCAGCAAGGCAACACTACAAAAATCAAGTGTTACTCTCGTTAGCAATAATAAGACAGAAACTAATACAGAATATGATACTATAATAGCAACTAAAACCATTAAATAGCTGGTAATTAGCCTCATTAAACAATGCAGGAAGGAGTTCCCTGTGGGCCTAGGGGTTAGGATTCGGTGCTTTCACTGCGGTGGCCTGGGTTCAATCCCTGGTTGGAGAACTGAGATCCCGCAAGTCATGCTGCGCAGCCAAAATAAAACAGAAACAAAAACAAACAATGCAGGAGACCAAGAGAAAAATGTTAAGTTCTATAAGTTCTATTAAGGGACATAAAAAGAGGTGTGATCAAAAGGGAGAGATTTATCATGATCAGGGATTGGACAGTTTGACATAAATATGTCAATTTTTCATGAATCAATTTAAATTCAATACAATTCTACTTAAAGTATGATGTTTTTAGAAATTCAACAAAATAATTCTAAAATTTTAGTTAGAAAACAAATAGCAAAGTGTTGGGGGAAGGCGCTTGCGTGCACACTCTCTCCCCAGACCCCCACAAGCTATTAAGAACCACTACAAGCCAGAGTAATAAAAGCAGAAAAATACAAATAGACAAATGAAACAAAATAGCTCAGAAACTGATCCATGATTATAAACAAGCTTGATGTATAGGAGGCTCCACATATCAGCAGGAAAAGGGTGGAACTTTTTACAGCCGTTACTGTAAGGAAAATGGTCTCACTCTAAAGGGGAAAAATGCTGAAGCTAAATCCATACCTGATTTCCTAGGTAGAGTACGTATGAACAAACAAGTGTGTGTTAGGGAGGGGAGTCTATAAATCTTATTGTAGAAAATCTTTATGATTTGGAGGGAAGAGGGCATCTTTAAAAGTCCCCAAAACACAAACCAGCAGGGCAAAAGTAACCAATTTGACCTTATCAGTATCAAGGGCTTCTGTTCAACAAAGGTGCTACTGACAGATTTTTTGACTGAGAAAAGATTTTCCTAAAGTCTAGAACCAACAATGGCTGGATATCTAGAGAGAAGGAATGCCTAGCCTTGAATCAAAATTATGAAGAAACAGACATGAAAATCAAGAGGAAAATAGTCAAAGATCATAAAAGAAGAAAGGGAAGCCCAAACTACTAGCAAATATATTGAGATGATCAAACTCACTAGACGTCAGAGAAATGCAAAATAAACCAACAATGACATATCTATTGCTTTACAACCATAGATAATAAAATGTGATGTGTGTGGACTTCCCTGGTGGCGCAGTGGGTAAGAACCCGCTTGCCAGTGCAGGGGACACGGGTTTGATCCTTGGTCCGGGAAGATCCCATATGCCGCGGAGCAACTAAGCCCGTGCGCTTAGTTGCAACAACTACTGAGCCTGCGCTCTAGAGCCCGCGAGCCACAACTACTCAGCCCGCACACTGCAACTACTGAAGCCCACACGCGTAGAGCCCGTGCTCCACAACAAGAGAAGCCAACACGATGAGAAGCCCGGGCACCGCAACGAAGAGTAGCTCCCGCTTGCTGCAACTAGAGAACGCCCGCACGCATCGACGAAGACCCAGTGCAGCCAAAAAAAAAAAAAAGTGATGGGTGCCTTCCATGGAGCATTTCTCATCTATTAGAACCACTGAACCAGACAAGTACAACGACACGGATAAATCTCCAAAACAAAATGCTGAGTGGAAAACCTTGATCACATCATGATCGATAATGATCAGTAAAGCTTCTGTGAGCTTAGAATCCAGAAACACAAAGCAGCACTACACATTTTGCAAGACCACATATATCTCGGAGGACACGCGTCAAATACGTTGGCGTGGGCGTCTTTGAGGCGGAAGAGAAAGACAGCGGGCATGGGAGATTTGAAGAAAACTGATCGTTTAAAATATAAAATAACATAAAATAAGAGCTATGCTCTGTAGGGAACCTTGATGATCGTGTGCCAGGAAGTGAGGAGTCAAATTAGCTCACTACTTGGAATTACAATAAAATGAAATGAAATAAAATAAGGAAAGAAAAGGAAAGGAGGCAGTACCCGTGGCTCTTCCTCCTCTTACCAAACACTGTACTGTCTTTGACGAAAGCCACATCTCCAGCCCCATCTTGCAGACACCTGGGGGATGAGAAAGCCCCAGAAGGGTCAGCACAGAGCGGCCCTCCCCGACTTCTTCCTTATGCCTCCCTGTGGAACAGGTTCCTGGGGCTTGTCTTCTGTGGGCTCCTGATCTGTGGAGGGCAGGGCCTTCAGGCTTTGGGGCATCCCCACTGGGAAGGCTTCAGGGGTCACCTCCAGGTGAATTCTGAGGAAGAAGGGCTCAGGTGCTGGCCGGAGACCCCTGCTTTCTGCTTTAAGGGCTGAGAGGGCAAAACTTTGTCCTTCTATGTAAAAGAGTTTCGAGCCTCTACACCAGGGGGTAAAAGTAGTGTGTCCTTGGCCATGTAGCTTTTTTCTCCCAGGACTAAGTGGCAGATGTGCCCTGGCCAGCGGAGAAGCAAGGAGCCCTCCCTGCGCAAAACGCCTGAGTCCGAGAGGCAGATGGGGGAACAGGAGCAGCGTCAGTTGGGTGGGGGGTTTGCAGAGAGGGGATGAGGCCGGTCAGTCAGGCAGAGCCCACCGCCTCCTGGCTCCGGGACAGGGCAGGCTGTCCTGCCTGGCCAGGAGCCTGGGACTGGTCTTCTCATGACAAGACTCCTTCAGTCCCTCTGTGGTTATGGAGGGGACAGAGTCAGCAGGAGGAGCCCAGGACAACAGAGGGACAAAGCCCGATTCAGGGCTCTCTGGGGAGACAGAAGGGGCCGCTGGCCAGGTGGCTGTTCATGGGGCTGGTGCAGAGGTAAGAGGGCACATGTCGGGCCTGGGGGGCTAGAGGGGAAAGTGCACTGGGAAGGTGCACTGGGCACCCTCTTCGGACTCAGTTTCTCTGTCTGCACAGCAGTAGGACTGGACCTCCTCGATGGTCCCCACTAGCTGACTGAGCTCTGTTTGGGATCAGAGAAAGCGCTTCCTAGCCGGAGGACATGTGGGCCACTGGGGAGAAGAGGACAGTCTCACTCACTTGAAGGCACCAGAATAGCCAAAATACGGTTCCTGGGAGGAGCAGGCACATTTATTTCCCCCTGTCCCTGTGCACAGTTGACAGAGGTTGGGGTACTCTTTTCCATCCACGCAGGGAACACAGCTGGCAGAGAAGAATTTGGCCACAGCTGTGGAACAGAGAGAAATGAACCAGAGTGTGAGCCCACCGGGCCACAGCCAGTGGCACCCCCCAGTGCGCGCTCCCTCCACCCCTGCCTGGCAGCCTTTGCAAAGCTAGGAGCTCAGAGAGATGTACTTTGGCTGAGAACAGATTCACCTGCCACCTCCCAGGACTGCTGATGCGGGTAGACCTGCCCCTGCAGGTTTCACATCAGTTAACTTCACCGCTGCCTTGGAGTCATCCCACATGTTCACCTGGGCCATCCCGAAGGGGCTTGTGTATGTGCCACTGGAGTAGAGACCCCAGCCTGAGATCACCCCCAACCCCCCTCCCCCAGCCATCTTACCTTTCTGGAGGGGCTCAGGTGGCCCTGTCCAGTTCAAGAACGGGCGAAGTATCCCCATAGGGATGTTCCACCCGGCGGACCTGCCAAGGCCCGTGTGGCAGGACTTCCGGCCTTGTAGCTGGTTCAGCTGAAAGTTGCTGCTCTTCTTCACTACAGCCACGGCATAATACTGGGTTTGGGGCTCTGCTAAAGGGCAGAAAGAATCGAGAGCTCTTAGCCTGGACCGGAGGGAGAGAAACAGCCCACCCTGACCAAGCCCCCAGTGGGAAGGGGAATGTGTGCTGCCGTTTCATCTGGTCACCGCAGCCCAGAGCCTGCTCTGTTTCCCCGGTGGGTCAGCGACCGGCCCAAAGAGCCCAGGGACTCCGTTCCCTGTAAGTGTGATGCTGCCCGAGACACCACCTCTGTGCCTCATCCGCTCTGACTCCACGGAGCCCAGGGCCCAGGCCACCCCAACTTCTGGGTCCCCAGGGACAACTCACCCTTTTCCGTCCCATAGACCTCCGCCGCTACCGGCCGCAGTTTGTAGGGTTCCAGGCCTGCCTCAAACACCAAACCACCATCCAGGGTCACAGCATCTGCCTTTTTTGCCTGAAAGCAGAGGCCAGACCGGCTTCAGGAGAAAACCCGCCCTAAGCCACGCAAGTGAACTTCAGAAGGTCAGAAGTCTCCATGGCTGGAAGGCTCTTCCAAAGGGTCAGCTTTCAGTCACGTCCTCGCAGGTGCCATGAGAGCTGGCACAAGCCCAAGGCCCCTCTTCTTTGGGTAATGAGGCCCAGCGGAACTGCTTTAACTCCTGAGGCTGGCGGGTGGCCGCTTTTTCACGTGGCTTAGATCTCTCCGCGGATCGCAACCTTCGCGGTCATTTATATTAAAAGTTGTTCTAGATGCTTTCTCCCCTGTTTTTTGCTCTATATTTACTTCTTTTAAGTTCTTGTTTATTGAATAGAAATTTTAACTCTTAATATATCTTAAACTTATAATAATAAACCACGTTCATTCTCTTTGGCATGTTACTCCTCATATGCTTACCTATTTCTCATATTTGCAACCTGGTATAGATAATATTTTGCAGACTGTTTTATTCGTCTAAAACTGACTACATTTTCTTACCTCTGTAGTGCCTTTATTGATTTTATTGACTTCATGATATTTTATTATAAATGTGGCTGTTCCATAATTTATTACGCTAAATTTAAAAAATTCCCTCCAATGTTCACCACCTGGGTTCCTTCTAACTCTTTGCTGTTAAAACTGTACTTTTATGGACAGCTTTGTCCTCATAGCTTGTTTTTCCTTCTGATGACCTGTTGCCTTCGGATAGGCATCTGAGGGTGGGATCACCCAGACAATAGGCATTTTATCATCAAGGCCTTGGCTGTCATTGCCATTCTGCTTTCCAGCTGATTCCTTTCTGATTTGGAATGCCACTCACTATGAAGATCAATTTCACTATAGAATCACCAGTGGGACAGGGTTTCATTTTATTAAGGGTTATTATTTAGGAAATGCAAGTGCTAACAAATTGCTTAGATTTGTATTTCTCTTGATTATTAAGGGGAACATTTTCATTATGAACTCCATCTCCTCATATTGTTTTTCTTATATGATCCTATGTTTCTTACCAATTGACTTAGTTCTTTATAGAGTGTAAATAGCAGTCACTTGTCAGAGCTGTTGCATATTCCCTCTGGTGCTTTCAAATTTTTTGCTTATTCACAATTTCTGTGGCCATCCCAGTTTCCCTACACATGGTTCTCCACTTCAGAATGTTCATTTCTGCTTTCAAAATAGCATTGTGTCCTATGAGAGAGGATGGCTCCCAGCTTACAGGTGTCCAGGAAGAAGAACAGAGGGAGCAGGGAGAGCACATATTCTATTGCACTCGGATCCTGTCCCTTTCAGTCTGGTCCCACCCAACCTATGGCATGGACTTACTGCAATGGCCTGGATACATTCAAAGCGAGAGGTCCTCCTCACACAGGTGACAGAGGGAGTACCCAGTTTTTTCATCCTCCATTGCCATCGGTAGCATTTTAACCACTCTGGTTGTGATATGGCGCACCATCGAACATTTTTCTTAGGGACAGCCAGACACAGTCCTGGGAGAAAGAGGCCGAGGAGTGAGGGCTCCACCACTGCCCATGGAAGAGACCGCCTCACCCTCTCATGGAGTTGTCCTCCCCTTCCCTCTCCATTCTGTGGCTAAGTCAGGCCACTCTCCTCAAATGGAGGTGTCTTGCTAGCCTAATGACAACACCATGCTGGCCAGAGGGCTGTAATTCTCAACAACTTAGAGGAGACAATCTGGATTGTCTCTCTGGATTCTTTGCCCTCCTATGACTGACATACTTCCTACTCCCTGAAAAAAAAACAATGATGCTGCCTTCTATCAGTTTATGGAGTTTTTCCACCTGCTTTCTCCCCCTGGAACCTGGGAGGCAGGCAGGGAAGGGATTATCACTCCTGTGTTTCTGGTGTGGAATCTGACTCTTGAGGACACTGAGTGATAGCTGCTCAGCAGTGGCAACGTCCCACCTGGAATCTGGGTCTCTCTAGATTGTTGTGGCTACGGGCATCTCCCAGAGGGTGCCAAAGGAACAAAGGAAAATACACCGCACCCCTTGTCAGTAGCTGCAGTAGGTGTTGTCAGTTTGGGTCAGTTTGCCTGAGTTATCACCATTCACCACTGTGTCAGAGAGAGGACTCTTATGGGGGGATGGAAATGTTCTAAAACTGATTTACCGTGATGGTTGCACCACTTGGTAAAATTACTAAAAATCGTTAAATTGTACACGTTAAATAGGTGAATTTTATGATATGTAAAATATACCTCAGTAAAGCTGTTACCAAAAACAAAAACAAAACAAAAAACTCTTGGTTGCAAAAGCCACCTCCCCTTTAGGATGTGCTTTGGGGTGGACCATTCAGCCCTCTGCCACCTCCTATTCATGAGCCGTCCCCTGCGCAGTCAGACCCACCAGGGTATTGAGACACCCGCCAAGGGTGTGGCTGCCACACCCTTCCTCCACCAGCCATCAGCCCAGGGAAATCTCTGGGGGTGTGATCTATCCTTGGAAACCTTCCTGGAACTGTCCTGAAGTGAGAATTAGCCTTATCAGATTCAGCCATTTGTGACCCAATAGCATTTCCTGGATGCCCTCTGTATACACAGCACTGAGTGATATGCAGAGGAACGTGCAAGCAGACAGCACCAGCTCTCATCTCCCATCTGGAGAGGCAAAAGCCCAAAAAGAGGACGCTAAGTATGATGAATGTTCTAGAAGAGAACAAATACCAAGCCAGGAGTGATGTCCCCATGACCTCAGCCAATAATGGGGGGGCGGGGGGGCATTCCAAGAGGTGGGAACAATGGGCCACGTGCACAACGACGGTTGCAAGCACATTCTACGCAGGTCTTTACTCAGCCCTTCATGTGTTCTGTCTCCTTCAACCCTCCCAGCCCCTCTTTATTGTGAGTTTTGCCAATATCTGCATTTTCCAGGTGATGAAACAGTGGCTTGAACTAGTTATGTGGCTTGCCCACGGTTTCACAACTAATAAGTTAGGATCTAGGATTTGAACCTAGGCAGTCAGACACCAAACCCCCTGCCTATTTAGGCTAACTGGGTTAGAGACGGGCTGCCATGGAGATGGGGCTGGTAAAGTGTTTGGGGTCAGATCACGGAGAGCCTCCAGTGCTGGCCCAAGAAGGTCTTATTGGGAAGCAGTGGAGCAGTGACTCTGGGAGGGCAGGGACAGGTGGACTGAAGCCTGGGAACCAGGCAGAAAGGCATCGAGAATGGAGAACAGGGCAGAAATAAGGCGTTGGTGTCAAAAGTTAGCTTAGTAATAGATGGGACCTGTGGGTGAAGGGAGAGAGCCACACGAAGACCATGTCTCAAGCTGGGGGGAGGGCGTGAGCAGGGGCAGGAATGGGAACCTGGGGGAGAGCTTGTTTGCTCCCCTGGGAGGGGATGAACCAAGATACTAAAGCATCACTGAGAGGTTTTCTGAGACCCACAGCCCGCAGCCCCCCAAACCCCAGGGCTGGGTGCAGAACACGGCATTCTGCTCATCCCCTCCACAGCTCCCACCGGCCAGCTCTGAAGCTGTGTGTCCCTCTCAAGACAAAATGCTCCCTGAAGCAGGTCTGGGTCTGGCCCCTCCTGTATCCCCAGCCCTGCTCCTGATCTGTCTCAGCCACTCAGATGCTGCCCACCTGAGCCTCGATGGAACCTTCCTGAAAGTACAAATCCTCAGATTCCTTCTGTGCAGACATGCAGTGCCCCGGTCTCAAAGGCAGGGGCTGGGATGGAGTTACTCTCCCCACCCCACCCAGCCTTTGCCAGCCAGGACACCCAGGAGGAGCAGGGCAGGAATCCCCTAGGGCAGCTGCCACTCCTTCCGCTGGGTAGGACAAGGGATTCCGTGACACTTTGGGACATTGGCCACCATCCCGTGGACTGCAGGATTTAAACTGCAGACCTCTGTGGGGGCCAAGACAACCAAAGATTCAAGTGAAAATGGAACCCAGTGGTGCAACTCTGAGCCAGAATCCAGACCACCGCCCGTGACCACCTCTAGGAAAGCAAGGCTTCCTACCCCTCGGGCCTCTCCCAGGTGGCCCTGACCCTGTGCTGTGGGCCCAGCAGACCACGTGTCAGGGAGCAGAGGGGAAGTTGGTCCTGAGCGGTTGGTCCTGGCTAGGCCAATCCTGCCTTAGAGAAGAGAGAAATAACCAATACCCATGGGAAGGAATTTGGAGAAGGGGACCAGAAAAGATAGGGACAGGTTTGGGGGCATAAGCTCATTGCTATCCTTTAGCCACCCCTTTCCATCCAGGAAGCTCCCAGCCCAGCGTAGATGCCCTAGGACAGGAGGAGGCTGCACTGGGCTGCTGCGGGGGGGAGGGGGTGACGCCTGGGCTTTCACTCTGAGCCCCATGCACACACACTGCCTAGGTGCTGACGCCCTCGAGCCCTTACCGCTGCTGCCCTGGACCCTCCCCCTCCACTGCAGGAAGCCCTGCCCTCACATTTACATCACTAATGTCCGTCATAGGTGAGTGTCCTCGGAGCACCCCAGAAATTATTTCAGATACTTGGGTACAGAGCTAACAATTGTTTAGTCACTTCTATTTAGTCCCCTTCTAGTCCTGGCACATTAAAAACCAGAAACCGATCACTTCTCTCACACCCTCTGGCAGAAGGGTCCCATCAGCAGGGTCTGTGCCACCACCCCTGACCTTCTGCAGTGGGAGGCTTGCGTACACCTTTGCCTACCACAGAGCAGGTGGCCCCTGCCCCCTCCTCACAGCTGTGTGGGAAGAGGACTGGACCATTTTTAAATGAAACTAAGGTTCAGAAAGACTCTCTCTTGCCCAAGTTACATAGTCCTTGCAGGAGCTGGGATCCCATCTCCAGTCTCCTGTGTGTCTTGGGCAAGTCACTCACCCTCTCTGAGTCTCATTTTCCCCCCCCCCCCCATGTATACGCATGTAACAGTACTATGGGTAGGACAAAATGGGACACGGACCTGGAAGACCCTTCGGGGAGCTCTGCCAGCTCTAGGGAAAAGACCCCACCTGCTTCGCGGAGCCCTCCTCGGGCCCCTCCCCAGGCGAGTGGGCGGGAGCCGGCCCACTCCCGGGCTCCGCCCCCGCTGCAGGCGCTGGTGCCAACCTGGCGGTGCGCGGGACCGGGACGCGCATACTGAGGGGCCAGGGGACCCGGACGCCCACCCGGAGTGGCGTGCCCCCAGGTACCCGCACTCACCAAGGGCCCCAAGGGACAGCAGGGCGGGGAAGAAGAGCTTCATGTCTGGGCTCTTGAGGCGACTCCGGGGAACGAAGGCTCTGCCACCTGCGCTCGCTCTGCACCTGTTTATCCAGCGCTTGGTGACCTCACGAGGTTAGCCACGCCCTGTGGCCCAATAAGCGCCCCCCGCCTCCCCCCTCCCCCCTCCCCCCTCCCTAGGTCTACTAGTTCTTTGAAGGGAAGCACCAGCGGGGAGAGGACAGAGGAAGCCGGAATAGTGCCTGGGCTGGGTTTGGCACACCCGAGAGGATACCCAGCCCACACCCACCTCTCATGTCTGCCCTGGTGCTGCCTGGATTTGGGATGTTTTTCCTCTCCCACTAGTCTGCAGCCCCTGGGGAGTGGCAGCCCCTAAGTTTTGCCCTCCCTCTGGTCTCAGTGCTTCCTAGAGAGTGGGACACAGAGGAGCGGTCCTAAGGTGAATCTTTGTGGATCATCTTGACTGTACAGATGGTACCTAAAGTGCTCGGGAGCCAGTTAGGGCAGAAGGATACCCCTCCATCTGCACGCGGCAGCCAGCCCAGCGTTTGAAAGAGGACTCGCTGCCTGGCCCGAGGTCCGCAGCAGGCTGGCACAGCTAGCAGAGGTAACAGAGGCTGCCCATTGTCTGACCCAGGCTGCCCATGGGGCCCTCCTGGCCCTATTGAGACCACAATACAACTCCCAGAAAACAGAGCCAGAGGCCTCAGTGACCAACAGCTGTCTCCCGGTTCCCTCATTTACCGATGTAAAGGATATCCTACCACTTGTTTTGGTTTTGTTTTGTTTTGTGGCAGTATGAGATGGGAGATGGGAATCTCATTTGGATAAATGTTCTATTTTGTCCTCAGTACACAAGCTGACCCTATTTCAGGAAGCTGGT
Source organism: Balaenoptera borealis (assembly GCF_965194805.1). Classification (NCBI taxonomy): domain Eukaryota; kingdom Metazoa; phylum Chordata; class Mammalia; order Artiodactyla; family Balaenopteridae; genus Balaenoptera; species Balaenoptera borealis. Next base: position 45,500,044 of record NC_138869.1, on the reverse strand, counting down.
TTTAAATTCTAAAACTAGAATTCTGCTTCTACATCTTTTAAATACACTCCCCTGATGCACAACGGCTCACATACAGGGGTCTCCAGTGCAACCCTGCTTATCATTCACTGATTGCAAGCAAACTAAATGTCCATCACGGTGTGTGTGTGGGGGGGGTGTCACACAGAGCAGGGGTCCCCGACCCCCGGGCCGTGGACAAGTACTGGTCCGTAGCCTGTTAGGAACTGGGCCACATGGCAGGAGGTGAGCAGCGGGCAAGTGAGCAAAGCTTCATCTGCTGCTCCCCATCACTCCCCATTGCTCGCATTACCTCCTGAACAGTATCCCTGCACCAGCACCCCCCTGCCCTGTTCCATGAAAAAATTGTCTTCCACGAAACTGGTCCCTGGTGCCAAAAAGGTTGGGGACCGCTGACATAGAGCATGGTGCTGTGCCTACAGTGGGACACACTGGAGGCCCCAGAAAGAGCAGGCCACCCTGCATGTATTGGTGTGAACTTAGCTCCAGGAGATGCTAAGTGAAGAAGTCAGGTACTAACAATGAGGGAAATCGCAGGTCATCTAAACATTCCCTCTAGTGTTTAGTCTGGACAATATGTTATTCTGAAATCTGCTCGTCCTGAAAAGCTGGTCTTGATTCTTTGCTTAGACTACTTGGTACAAAAAGCATTTCTTGGAGCAGAGGGGCAAGACCTAGGGAGACAGCGCTGTTGAGAGTGGGCATGTGGCGAGTAGCACTTGGCCATGGAGAAGCAGAGCCAGCCCAAGTCTTTGAGGCCCTCAAGGAGGCTGTGGGGCCCTTCTGTCTTGGGTGTGGATCCTGCCAAGGCACGAGAGTGGTGTCTGACCAGGGATCCTGCTTGATGGGCACGAGAGTGGGGTCCAAGTTTCAGCACTAGAATCACCAGCCAGGCTTTGGGGTGACAGATCCAGGGTCTCTCATTGTTTGGAAATATAGTGTCGCAACATTAAAAGTTGCTTTCATCAATAATTGCAATAAGCTGTTTCAAAAATAATGAAGTAATACAAAATTGGCTAGTTCTCAGGAGCACTGAAACATCTTTTCACGTAAATTAGCAATTTGGCTTTGCCTTTCCATGATTATAAAAGAATCAAGAAATGTCACAACCCATGTCTGTATCTCCAAGTGCAAATTAGAAAAAGGATGTGCTGGGAGGTCAGAGGCCTCTAGATCCTCTTATGTCTGCTGGCAGGAACACAGAGAACCTGGGGCCAAAACCGAAAGGCTGAGCTTAAGGGCCGCCCAGGAGGCAGGACTGCGGGTAGGCAACAGGTCATGCTGTGTCTTCGGGGAATGGCCCAGCCTCAGGGCAGGGATGTGCTCAGCTGAACGTCTGTAGAGCAGCCCCCAGGCCATCTGCAGGGGAAGCTGATGAAGGGGGTGGGCCTGCCCAGAAGACAAAGTTCAACTGATCTGTTATCAACATTCATTCATTCACTCTTTCATGCCAGAACTGGTGGGTGCCATGAGGGACACAGAGAAGAGGGGTCCGTCCTTGCCCACAGGAGCTCATGGCACAACGGGGGACAGGGATAGGCACAGGCCACCTGGAAAGAGGCAAGGCAGCATAAACAGAGTGAGGGTGGAAGCCAAAGGAGGACTGACTGACCAGTTCCCATCATGAGGGTCCCAGAAGACTTTGAAGAAGAGCATTTGACCTGGGTACCTGAAGGAAAGGTAGGGTTTCTACAAAGAGAATTTCAGGTAGAGGAAATAGCCAAGTAAAGTCTCGGGAGCGTGGATTCGGTGACCTGGAGGAACAACAAAAAGTCGCTGCGGGCTTTCTGGCCTGGAACGCTTATTGAAGAAGGATTAACAAAGTCACCTCCTCCATCCTCAGCTCCACACAGGTGTCTCTGTGCCCCTGGACAGCTCTTCCTGCAGGTCCTGCAAGCACTACAGTCAATGCATCTAAAATGGAACTCCTCTGCTCCCTCCAGCCCTGCATCTCCACTCATATTTTCCTACCATTTTCCACCAAACCCACCAGACAAAGAGCCTCAGAGTCCTCCTCAAATCCTCTGGCCAGGTAGCCCTACATGTGTGCCGGGCACTTAATGATCAACATTGGTTGAATGGATGAGTGAATGAGTGAGGAGGAAGGACAGAGCAGGGCAAAAGATCCTGCTTGCAATCTGTCAGATCTGAAAGACAGTAAGAGCCTGGTCTGGCTATGCCGGTCGCCCAAGAGCCTGTGTGTCTGGAGTCATCAATTTACCCATTAATTCAACATCCATCTATGGGGCACCTCTGATGTGCCAGGAGCTGGGCCAGATCTTGAAAAGCCTGCAGGGAAGTAGGACGCAGGTTTCTAGATGCTGAGACGGTAGCATGGCATGAATATAAGGAATGCAAAGAAGGTGGATGTGGTACAAACCCGAGTGTAATGGCAGGAGCTGGCGTTTCACAGGCAGGCGAGGGAGGCTCTTCCCCAAGGACCCCACCCTCTCTCCACTCCCGAGATTCACACAGCGACCCTTTGCCGGGCCAAGCTAAGCCCTCCCCACAAATGGGCAGCAAACCCCACACCCTGCCCTCTATGGAGTCCTCCAGCTTCAACCCCCGAGAGAAGTGTTGGAAGGAAATGAGGGATCTGGGCAGAATCGGCTCCAGATGGAATAATGGAAAAAAGGAGTTCCCAAGACATCCAGTCACATGGGGGCTTCCAGGCTGGCTGACAGGAGACGAAGGCCTTGTTTCCTGCCCCTGCCAGTGGTGTGAGGTTACTGGCTTGGTAGAGAGCCACTTGTTAAATATTTAGGGATGTCGTGGTGGTTTGTTAAACCATTGGTAGCTTGGAATCAGTCATGGTGGGAATATTTACACCATGGAAATTAGCCATTTTTCCTTCCAAGAAATCATGTCATTTTTCCTTCCAAGAAAGCCAGTTTACAGCACACCTCTGCCTATGTTTGTCATTATTTGGAGGCATGTAGTGCCCGTGTGTGTGTGTGTGAGGGGGTGGGGGCATCCCAGGAGAGAGAAGATAATAATCCTTAGCGTTTAGATGGCACTTTCAACTCCGAACAGAGCTGTCAGTCACTTTGTGTCTCCTGTGACTCTAACAATAGCTCTCTGAGGTAAGAAAGTCACTGTTTCTGCTCTAAAAAGAGGGAAACTGACGGTTGCCTGTGGTCACGCAGTGAGTGAAATATGGAGACCAAATGACTAACCCCGAGTCTCCCGTTAGGCCCGCAGCCAGGCGCGCTCTTTTCCACTGGGCCCAGAACTCTCTGAGAGCGGCGGATACAGAGACTGGGGCCCAGGGATGGCCTCCGCTCTTGACCTCAGCGGCAGTATTGGACCCTCCTGTGGATCAGGCACTGTCCAGCCCCTTCACACATCAGCCATGGCCTCACAGAAGCACCGTGATGGCCTCATTAGACCTCATTCCAGACGAGGGGATTCAGGCACAGTAGCTCGTCCACCGTCATGCAGCTAGAAATCCGTCACTGGCCCCTGACTCCTGTCCCATGATCTCTTATTGGTTTGGTCAATCCTGTGCTGACCACCCTGAAGAGAGATCAGGAAGTAAGCAAGAATGAGCAAGAGATGGATGGAGAGCTCCCTGCTTTCCAGCCAGTGTGATGACCGTGATTTCTGGAGCAAGGCCTTCGCTGGAGCTGGGCCCTTGCATAGAGCCGAAGGTCCCCGAGAGTCTTTGGACACGTCTGTGGGGTTTGGGGTGCCATCAGGAGGGAGCTCAGCTGAAGCGCAGTGGCAGGAAAACCGTGCTTTTGTGAACTAATAGGTCTTATTGCCAATTGTTGCCCAATTTACAAAGAACCCACAGAGACAGAGTTTCTATCTCCATGCACAAACTTCTTCCTCTTCCTCCTCCTCACCTACCCCTCCTCACAGTCAGGACCCTCGCCCCGCGGGGACCCTCTCCTCCCAGGGCCAGGCCCTCCCAGGGCCAGCACCCGCAGACCTGCTGAGGGACACTCTTCCCAGCAGTCGAAGGGGCAGTGGAAACACCCCAGGTTGGCCCAATTGCAAGATTTCAGTCTTGCTGGTCAGGGTGGCACCCCGTGTCCTGGCAGAAATCCAATTCCATGAGCACCTAATCATCACATCACTGAGATGAGAATGGGCAGCAGGCCAGGCTCGGGGAGAGTTTTCCAGGAAGGTGTCAGAGAAGGGCAGCCTGGACGATGGGGGAGGCTGGCCCAGGGCCAGCCATGCAAATTTCTTCCCAGAAGGAATGAGGCCCCTTGCCCAGGAAAATGCCCAGGCGGGAAGCACCTGAGCCCTGGGGGCCCTTTTGCTGCCCCTGTCCTGGGGCCACATTCTGGGAGGGAGGGTTTCTGCCCAGTGGCCTTCAGCATCTCAGCTCAGCTGGCCGGAGGCCTCCATGTCTGCTGCCTGCACCCCACGAGGGAAGGTCAGATGGGCTTTCGCTGAGAAGGAGCTTGAGATGGGTACTTAGAGGAACAAGGAACCACCGTTTTCCTCCGTTTCCCTGGGTGAGGCCGGTGCTCCGTCTCTCCAGCTCCTCTGGGCCAGGAGTGCTCAGCCCCCAGACCACTGCTCCAAGCGGGCTTCCCTTCCTCATCCCTCCATTCACTTCTTCCCTGGACAGTCTGGCAGGCTGGAGGGCCCAGGGGAGATGTGGTTAGAAGCTCAGGAGGTGGGTTTGGACAACTGGGTTTCAACCTGCTCTACCCTAAACAGCCACCTGGACCTGGGCCAGTCTCTCAACCTTTCTAAGCCTCAGTTTCCCCAGGTGTAAAAAAGGGACACAAATAATACCCACCTCGTGAAGCGGGCAGAGTTCAAACCTGATGTTTGAGATGCACACACAGGCTCAGTACAGGCAAGCTATTGTCCATATTTGCAGACACTCATGAGCCCTCGCTGTGCGGGGCTCAGCTGGGCACAAGGGTACAAGGGGAGCAGAAGTGGCCGGGGTCACCTGGTCCAGCGGGAAGGGCTGTGTGTGCTGAGAGCCGCCTTCCAGTGTGTAGATTTACAGACAGAGGTGTCGCAGGGAGCTTTGACAGCAAAGGGAACAGCCCACCTGGGGTGGAGACAATGGCAGAGGTAGTTTTCCCACATGCCCCTCCTTATCACAGAACACATGGTTGCCCCAGGTGCCCCCATGTTCTAAAGTGTTCAGTCTTACCCTGTCCTGCTCTCCGGCCCCTTCTCCATATCTCTGTCTCTAATCCCGGCCTCCTCCCCTCTCCTTCTCACTTTCTGTCTCTCTCTCCTTGGCTTCTTTTTCCATCTCTAGCTCTGTCTCTCCCTCCCTCCTTCTTAAACATGTGTCTGCAGTTGTCCTGGGTGCCCCTCCTCTGGGAGCCTGCGCTGACCCTGACTCAGCCCCCTTCTACCACAGTCATTGCAATTACTGACCCATCTCCGGCACCCACAGCCCCCAGTGCTGAGCTCCAGGGGGAAGGGTCGGTGGCTGACCCATCTCTGGCCCAGGAAGAGCCTCACTGAGGGCTTGTTGACTGAGTGAGTTTAGAGAAAGCTGGGGTGAGAAGCCAAGAAACCCCCCGCACCAAATCCTTTGGTTACAATTCTAATTGATGGCACCCTTCTCATCCCCCAGGAGGTGGGAAGAAGCCCCAGCACAGTGTGGTGGGGGGTGGCTGCACCCATCTTTCCTCCTCCCTACCCTGTGCCCTGCAGAGGCCTCCCAGCAGGGGGGACATTCTGGTCCTGCCTCGGACCTTGGGAGGAAGAAGGAACATCAGAACTGAGTAGAACCCAAGACCTCATCTAATGGAACAGAGGAGGAGGAGCCCTGCACAAAAGCGCAGGAGAGTTGAGAAGTGCCCCCACCCTGTGCTGTGCAGCACCTGCCTGCCTGGTGTCCTGAGGAGGGTCGGTAAGAGCATGGCAGCAGGGAGTGGATGGGAAAGGCTGAAGAGGAGATTCCTCCATCAACCCCGGCATCCAGCACTCTCCTACAGGGAAGCTAGGACCTACTTCTACCAAAAGGCCTCTTTCCTCCCCACATCAGCTTCCAAAGACAAAATGAGAGGGCAGCAGGAGAGCACCAGGGAAATGCCAGTGATGAGCTGGGAGAACCATGGAGGCAGGGTTCCAGACACCCCCAAACCCTCCTGTGCCTCCCTTTCAAGGCCAGAGGTGTTTTCAACTTAGTGGGTTAGTTTGCAGTCAAAGCCTTGCTGGAATCTCCAGAGGGGTCCTTGGCAGCCTAGGGCCTCTCACTAGCACCTGCCAGGTGGGCCTTCCATGGGGACACGCCCCTTCCATTCCCTTCCCTTCCCTTCCTTCCCTTTCCTTCCCTCCCAGCTCTAGATTCTAGCCTCCTCGGTCCTCCTTCTATTCCTATGCATCTTCTATTCAGCTGCAACCATAAGTAAAAATAGCACAAACCCAGGGCCCTTCAGGAGGTGCTTGCCCGTGAGCTGTGGCATTTGTCCTACAAGTGTGTCTTATCCCGGAAATGACACTCTCCCAAGGTTGCTCAGCAGGCACTAGCCCAGGCTTCCCTCCGGGCATTCTGTCCACCCATCCTTAACCTCCTGTGTGTTCATATTGAGAGTGAGAGGAGGGGTAGGGGGGTAGCAGGATGCCTCCTTTTCTTGATCCACCAAGCCGATCTTGACCCTGAGCAAAATCTTCCTCCAGCGAGAATTAATTTCCAAAAATCCATTCAGGAAAAGACTCTTAAAGTTCAGCCACCTGGTTGGCCCTCTTGAAAAGAGAGCTGACCCCCTAGAGCTGTGGTGTTTTTGGGGGACTCTGAGGAATCTCAGGGGAGGGGGCTGGGGGACAGGAGAGCAAGGGCTCTGAACCAATAGCGGTGTTGCCCAATGTTGCCCCATTTGTAAAGGAAACTCAGCAATCAAGAGCTTCTCTGCTTGTCCTTCCTGCCCTTTCTCCTTGTGCCCACACCCCGCGCACCGGAACCCCTGCCCTTCCTTGTGGTCTTCTCTTCACTCCAGTCTGGTAGGGCTGGGCCCATGTTCTCAGTCTCTCTGGGTTGATACTTCTGTGTCTTTCTGATTCCCTTTCTCCTTCACCCACTATATGTGATCTAGGGCCCCAATGCACCCAGTCTTTCTTCACTCTGCCCTTATGTCCACATGTTCCTTTCTCTTCCATGGTCACAAGATGGCCCTGGGCTCCTGCTTGGGCTCCTGACCACTCCCTTGCCTCTCGGCTCCCCCACTGCAGTCTGTCCCCGAGGGAATCTTTCAGAACCACAGAGCTAACAGTGATTCCAAGTCATCTCCCCTTGCCCCACCCCCCACCGCCGCTACACTCTGTCCCTAAGGAATCTCATCCCCCTTCCCTCTTTGGATTAAACAACCCACTCTGTGCTGAAAACCCCCAGAAGTGTATTGCCCACCCAGATCTCATGCCTACTTGGAGGTGCGCTCAGCCGTGAACCAGACAACTCAGCCTGAAATCCCACCAGCACCCCAAAGCAGCACACCCAACTTCCGGTGCTGGACCAAGATTGAGTAGACACATCTCTCCCTGTTCCTCCTGCTAAGTACAGCTTAAACCCTGGAGATGATAGATATAGTGGTTTAAACAATATGAATGAATCATCTTAACGTTGTAAAGGTAGAGGTTCAAGTTATCCTCAGTGGGCTAAAGAACACCAGGCTGTGCTCCATCTGGAGACGCCAGAGGAGCCCACTTCCTGGCCTTTTCCATCTTCTAGAGGCCCACCGTATTCCTTGCATCTTGGCCCCACCTCACTCCCACTTCTGTTTCCATCATCATATCTCAGTCTCTCACACTGACTCTCCTGCCTCCTTCTTATAAAAACCCTTGTGGTTACATTGGGCCCACCAGGACAATCTCCCCATCCCAAGATCTGTAATTCAATCATATCTGCAAAGTCCCTTTTGCCACGTGAGGTAACATACTTATAGGTTCCAGGAATCAGGACATGTACATCTCTGGGGTCCATATTCAACCTAACAGGCCAGTATACTGTGATAAATTGTGTGTGTGAAGTAATACCTAGAGCAACCACTATGTAAACTATACAAAGAGATACACTCAAAAACACTATAGACAGGGACTTCCCTGGTGGTCCAGTTGTTAAGACTTCACCTTCCAATGCAGGGGGTGCGGGTTTGATCCCCAGTTGAGGAGCTAAGATCATGCATCCTCGCAGCCAAAAAACCAAAACATAAAACAGAAGCAATAATGTAACAAATTCAATAAAGACTTTAAAAATGGTCCATATCAAAAAAAAAAAAACCCAAAAAACACTATAGATAAATCAAAATGGAATTCTAAAAAATGTTTAAGTATCCCACAAGACAGTAGGTAAAAGAAAACAGTGAAAATGTAAAAATAGGGAAAACAAACAAAAATTAAAATAAAATGACAGACTTAACCCTAATATATCAATAATTATATCAACTATAAATAGTCTAACTATTCCAATTAAAAGACTGGGATTGGCAGAGTGTTTTAAAAAAACAACCCTGCATTGGCTGTCTACAAGAAACTCACTAAAATATATAACAACATATCTAGGTTGAAAGTAAAAGAATGGAAATATATATACCATGTAAATGTTAATTAAAAAGAAAGTAGGAGTGGCTGTATTAATATCAGATAAAGTCAAATTCAGAGCAAAGAAAATTATTAGGGGCAGCTTGGAATATTACATAATGGTAAGAGTCAACACACCAAGAGATCACAACAATCTTAAATGGGTATGCACCAAAAAACAGAGCTGATAGAACTAAAAGGAGAAATAGATAAATTTATAATTATAGTTGGAAGCATCAAACTCGTCTCTCAACAACTGGTAGAACAGGGAGACAGCAAATCAGCAAGGGTAAGGACCAATCCAACAACACCACCAACCAAGATCTGATCAACATTTATGGAACACTGCCCAACAACAGCAGAATACACATTCTCCTCAAGTGTCCACAGAACATTTACCAAGATAGAGCACATCCTGGGACATAAAACAAACTTCAACAAATTTAAAAGAATTTAAATCGTACAAAATGTGTTTGATCACAATTAAATCAAACTAGAAATCAAGAACAGAGATAGGAACACCTCCAAACACTCAGAAACTAAGCTTCGTGCTTCTAAATAATCAATGGGTCAAAGAGTCAGAAATGGGGAGCTTGAGTTCCTCCCAAAAGACAATGAAGTCATAACTTTGAATAAGAACCTAGGTAGTTTTAAAACCAGCAGCCAAGCCAACATTTTGAGAAACACAGGTGTTCAGATATGGGAGTGACACACACACAGAGACAGAAACAGAGAGAGAGAATGAGAACCCATTATTCTTTGCAGAAGCCCCCTGTGAAATGAGATCACTTTCTTCTGGCTCTCTCCTCCCCCACATCTCCCTTTTCCCCTCCCATACTGTCCTGCAAAGGGCTATTCTTGAATCCCATGGCTCTTTTGATCTGGCTATAGCCAACTGACTTAAATTGTGGATCACCTACTCAAGCTGGCCAAGGAGTCTTTTTTTAACTTTTTAAAAAATGACTGTCATACAGAAAAGTGTAAAAATGTAAGTGTACAGCTCAATAAATTATCCCGAAAAGAACACTTATGTAACCACCACTCAGGTCTAAAAAGAAAACATTGCCAATTTTCAGAAGCCTCTTTATACCTCCACTCAAACCAACACCCTCTCTCTGTCCCCAAAGTTAACTACTAGTCTAATTTTTAACACTATAGTTTACTTTTGCCTCTGAACTTTATGTAAATTGAATCATACAATATGTATTTTCTTGTATCTGATTCCTTTCATTGAACATTATGTTAGTGAGATCATCCTTTTTTTTCATTTTCTGATTTTTATTTTGTTTCCTAATAATTGCTAGTATTACAAATACAATCTATTTTTGGATATTATCCTTATATCCGGTAACCTCATTAAATTCACTTATTAATTCTAAGGCCCCACCTAGCGGCCTCAGTGGCTCATCTTGGCATTTTCTTTTTTTTTTTTTTTAATTTATTTTTATTTATTTATGGCTGTGTTGGGTCTTCGTTTCTGTGCAAGGGCTTTCTCTAGTTGTGGCAAGAGGGGGCCACTCTTCATCGCGGTGCGCGGGCCTCTCACTATCGCGGCCTCTCTTGTTGTGGAGCACAGGCTCCAGACGCGCAGGCTCAGTAATCGTGGCTCACGGGCCCAGTTGCTCCGCGGCATGTGGGATCTTCCCAGACCAGGGCTCGAACCCGTGTCCCCTGCATTGGCAGGCAGATTCTCAACCACTGCACCACCAGGGAAGCCCTCATCTTGACATTTTCTAATCCGTCTTCCAGTCAGCTGCCTCCTGACTCTTAGGTCCTACCTCTGCTCCTACCTCCAAAATTCTCTGGGCTACAAGGAAAGATTTCCCAGAGCCCATGTGGCCATGTGGCCACTTCCTCAAGAGCTGAGGGTCACTATGTTGGTGACTAAGGACAGGTGATGTGCTTTGCAGGGGCTGCAGAGAGTGCCACGGACTGAGGGGTGAGTCCAGGACTATCTTGTTCTGAACCATCATTCCCTAGTCATCGGGAATGGTTCACCTTGTTGAGGAAGCAGCAGCAGGATGCAACATGGATGCCAGATGGCCAAGATGAGGGTTTAAAGGCAGAAGATGATTCGTAGAATGAGGAACTGGTAGCAAAGCCTGGGGACCTGCTAGATGAAGCAGAGCCCGATGGCTATTTGCAAATGGAGTAAAGAGTCAGAGAAGTGAGCAATTTCCAGGATATTTGGAAATATTCTGGCTTGAGGTTGTTCCTATGAAATAACTTGAACAAAAAAAATCAGACACTCTCAGAGTTGAATGTTTCCTTTGATGCTATTTCACAAGTAGGGTCTCTAAGCCCAGAGGGGGCATGTGGCCTGCCCAGACTTGCCCAGGGAGGGCTAGGTAGAATCTGGTTTCCTGACTCCTTGCACTAGGGGAGGAGTGGGGTTCCTTTCAGTTAAAAACATCCTCACTGAGCATTTATTCTGGTCCAGGCACTTGTCAAGGGCTGTGTCACCAAAATGAACCAGATCTGGTCCCTGCCCCCAACGGCAACAGAAAAGTGAGCAGGCAGTTACCATGATGGGAGATGAGAATGTCCAGGAAAAGGCATGGAAGACCATCCCTGTGCTCAGTGCCCTATAAATGGGAGAGGGAGTCTGCATCCCACTTGTGGCAGCTCTGAAAGGGGCAGGCAAAGTCCCCACACACCCTCACTCTGGCATCTTCCAGCAACCTCCACAAGGTGGCCTTGCTGGAACCAAGTGACTGAGAGAGAGAGTATAGGGACCAGGAATTGTGGGGCCTTGTGGGTAACTGGAGGAACTTTCACTTTTACTCTGGGGAGGTAGGAGTCACTGCGGGGTGGGGGGCTAAAAATAGACTGAGAGGGAGCAGAGAGGCAATTGCTGAGGCTCAGCGATAATCAGGGACAGAGATGAGACAGCTTCTCCTGGGGTGCAGCAGCGGGGAAGTGGAAAGACAGGTTGAATTCTAGGCACATTTGATAGGTGGACACCATGGGATTTGCTTGCATTACCAGGGGATATGGGGTGTGAAGGTCAGGAGCGGAAGATGACGCCAAGGTGCTTGGCCTGAGAAGCTAAAGGATGGACTTCCATTAACTGAGATTTGGAAGACTGTGGATGGAACAGATTGGGAGGGGGTGGACCAGAAGTTCCATTCTGGACACCATCAGATTGACAGACCCCTGGACCTCCAGATGGATTGTGAGAGAGGAAGCTCCCTGACTCACCACCACTCAGAATGCACTGGTACTGCAGGAGTCAAATGCAGAGGTCTGGAGCTTTATTTAAAATTATTTTTGGGGCCATGGATCCATTTTCTCTCCAGGATAATGCTAATGTCTAATTACCCAAAACACTGTCCAACTCCAGGGCCTCATGAAACACTCTGTATCATGTTGATGGATCATTTTTACATGTTAGGAGCCTGGGACAACTTTCCTAATGGCCCCCTCAAGTCCCACTCTGACCCTTCTGCCCCTGCCCTACCCATGCCTGCAGCAGTGGAGTGCAGACAATCTCCCATTCAAGCCTTCAGCTTATCGGCACTGTTCCATGCATGTCGGTTCCTTCCTTGCACAGGGACCCAGAAGGGCTGAAGTGTTTCTCTGTATGGTCCATATCTAGCACAGAGCCTGGCTCTGCGAGTTCCATGACTAACACTGCTTTGTGATTGATTGTTGACCACTGCTTTGTGATTGATTGTTGGCTTATCCCTGAGCGAAAGGAAACATCTACCTTGGCTACAGGGAGAACAATGGGTACATTCACAAGCTTCAGAAGGGCTTGTGTGCATTTTTGGACAATGTTTATTCATCATTTTATGGGCCACTTTGTGTTGGCCACAGATTTCAGTGCACTAAAGAATTTACTGAGATCAGAGCTGAGCAGTCAGCCATAAGATGTGAGAATTATACCCATGAGAGAAGCCTTGAGAAGGAGCAGAGCTTTCTCACACTGGGCTTCTGCCCCAGGGACAGCCTAGTTCAGGCTTCCTTCCAGGTGGGCCATGGGGCTGATACATAAAGGACAGGAGACCCGGACGGTAGGGATACAGCTACCAGTGGAGCTGCCCCCAGCTCTGTGCCCTCTGCCACTGTTTATGGGAAGATACTCCAGCCATACTCCTTGCCCTGCAATGCTCACGGGCTATTCCTGCCCTGATGCCTGGTGCCTCCCCTCCTCACTCAAATTCTCAGAGCCAGCAAAGGGCAGCCCCCTCCAGGAAGCCGAGTAGCTGCATCTGCGTGACCTCTTCCTTCCTGCAGCCCACCTCCCTGCCCAGATCACACATCAGCAAGTGGCCCAATGGAAGTAGCATTTGCTTATGGAATCTTTCGTGGATAATTATCACCCAGCCTGTGTCAGCTTGTTTGCTCCGCCAAGGCCTCAGTTTCTAGGAAACTGCTGGTCCTGAGATAGGACTACAAAGTACAACTGAATTTTGTTTAAAACCCCACAAACAGACATATGAATGGGTACAACCCATTTGGAGGACCATTTGGCAGTATCAGCTAAAGCACAATAAGCCCCATGACCAGGGCTGGGCCGCTAAGTGCTTAATAACTGGTTCTGGGAGTGTAATTCCAGCATGACTATTGTTTGATGTATTTTTTCATGTTAAAGAGCAAGAAGAAAGAGAAACGACTAGATGCATGTCAGAAGTTCACTTATTTGTCGGTGATGTGAGCAATGTCTTTCCTGAATCAGATACATGATCGTTTTCCAGTCCTATATAATTGAAAAATATTTTCTCAGTTGTTTGTGCTATTTATGATGTTATAGCTACAGAGATGACACACTTATTAGTTTAATCTGCATTGTGGACACTTTCTCTATCACTTTCTTAAGTCTAACTCTAGACAATCAATAAAAAACAACAATCTATTAAGCCCTGATTTGTAGCATTTGCCAATTTCCAAGGTGACTGATTTCATACTGCCAACGTGGATGGACATCACTGAATCTGGAGTTGGGAAGAGATGAGTAATACCATGTTATACAGTGTTCCTGCCAAACGGGTACAATAGACATAAATAACATCGAGAACGACAGGAATGCAAGGGAAGAAAGGTCAGAGTGGGGCAAAATTCTTCAAGCTCCTGGCAATCTAACAGCTGGTTTTCATGAACTCAGACGAGCCAGCTCCTGCGCAGAGCTGCCTAAGTGTACACCTAATAGAACTGTGTGCACGCGAGCGCCAAAAGCACAAACAGGAATGTTCACAGGAGCATTACCCCTAACATTCAAAATGTCTCTTAGTGGCAGACAGGAAAAATAAATTATAAAGCAATAAGAATTGCTGCTACCCACTATAAGAGGGCTGAATCTCAAAAATACATTGCTGAGTGAAAGAGATCGGACACAAAGCTGTGTCTACCTTCGTGCATAGCTCTGACTGTGCTTATATAAAGCTCAAGAACAGGTCAGATGAGCCTATGATGTCACAAGATAGGAGAGTGGAAACTTTAGGCAGAAGGGGTGGGAAAGTGATCGGTGGGGGCAGGAGTGGGGCTTCAGGGTGCTGGTAATGCGGGGTTTTTTCTTGATTTGGGTGGTGATTACATGAGGGTGTTCATCTTGTGATAACTCACCAAGCTGTACATATATTAACCATGCACTTTTCTACACGTAGGTTGTACATCAATTAAACATTTATTTTTAAATGCCACCAGCATGAAGGCAAACGACTGCATCCCCCAAAGGGGATGTGTCAAAAATGCTGCGCTGGGAGGCCCTCTGGAACCTGCAGGGCAAATCTTTCCTTGATAAACGACCTCCTCTCTCCAATGTCAACCCTTGACAGTGGCTGAAGAGAGAAAGGGGAGGGGTGAGGAAGGGGATGGATATTTGTAAATGGACAAGAGTTGTGGTTACCCAAGTCACAGTGGGATGGTGTTTGAGCTGGGCCTGGGCTCAGGAGAAGGACGGAAGGGAGAGAAGGAGGGAGGGAGGGAGAGGAAAAGAAATGAGCATGGCTGGCAGACTCTGCCCAACACCTGAGCACAGTGGCAGGTGCTGTTCCGGACGCTGTGTGTGCACAACACATTGGATCCTGAGCCACCCCTGCGAGGTAGGTCCTGCCATCACTCTGCCCATCCCACAGATGGGGACACCAAGGTTCAGGGGCAAGGTGACACCAAAGCACCCTCTAGGCAGCCTCAGGCCCCAGGAGCTGTGCTCTCCTCACCCTGCCCCACCCCGTTACTCCCCTAGGAAACTTTGTGTCTCTGCTGGGAAGGCAGTGCCAAGAAGGGCCTGAATGTTCTGCCAATGTTCACCTCCCTCCCACACTGGCACTGAGCCTTCGTAATCTGGGGCCCCCAGCATGTTGCTGTTAATCAAAATTAGCTGTGGCTGATGAAGCAGGGACATCAAAGGGGCCCACAGGAGGAAAAAGGAAACAAATGAAAAATCGGGTCAAATATTCCCAGCAAATGATGACACCTCGAGCTCCACAATCTGTCTCATCTCTCGCCCCCCAGCCCCACCCACCTCGAGTCAAGCAGGGCAAGAACCTGCAGCCTTGGGGCAGAGAGGCCAAGTCTTCCATGCCCTTGGGGGCTGCTGAGCTAGCTCCAGACTGGTAAGGGTCTCCATGACCTCTGGGTCTGGCTCCAAGGCCATGCTTCCTCCCTGGCCAGCCTCCTGCTCTCCCAAGCCCCTGCCAGCCCCAGGAGGAGGAAGCCTTCTTCCTTTCCTTTTGTGGATTAAATTCTGGATCAAGTCAGACCTCAGTCCAACACTCAGCTGGATCGGGGACCAGGGAAGCTGGGAGAAGAAAGCTCAGGGGTGCAAGCTGGCTGAGCCAGAGGCAGGCAGCCCGGAAGGTGATGACAAGGCCTGCTGGCTGGGCCCCAGGCTTTGTTCTCCTGGGTTCCAGTTGTGCTCTGGCCCCAGACCAGCCATGAGGCCTGCAAGACACTGTCCACTGGGGCGGGAAGTAGAGCTCTCTGCTGGGGAGAAAGAGTGAGCAGGAATGGGGTGTGGGGCAAAGAAGGAGAACTGGTGGGAAGCAGGGAGCCCTGCAGGGCAGGATGTCCCCACAGTTCCTATGACAGCTGCTGGTGGCAATGGAGGACCACCCGCTTGCTTAATGTCAATCACCAAGCAGGGATGCCAAGGTCACAGGCTGAGGCCGGTGGGAGTGGGGTGGGGTTCTGAGGACCCACACGGCGCCTAAGGAGAGTAGGGGGCCTCCGCAGAGGAAAGAGACTGCAAGAGGTACCTGCCCCCTAGAAAGCCCTCAAGCCACACCCTTCCTGTGCCCAGCCCCTCCCTCTTTAGAGAACCCACTCATGCCGACAGGCTCCTTTGCTCCCACGGGTGTTGGCCATCACACCTGTGAAGTGGTTCTTCCTACGTCATCTCCCTCAAGCTTTTGGGTCAGGGTTCATTGCTGTGATGCTAGCCATTTGTGGTGCGTTAATTATCGCTACCATTGGCTAGGTGGGAACCAAGGCATCCCGGGCTCTCTTCCCCAGGGAGGCTGGGGCTGAGGCAGCGGTCTGAATTGAAGCTGGGAGGACTTCAGTGAGATACAACCAGAACTGCCACCCTTCATGCAAAGGGCTCAGGAAGGAACTTAGAAGAGAAAATGTCCTGGGGAAGCTTCCTTGGAATCTTTTAAGGCCTGTCACAGACAAGGAAGAGGGCTGGCCTGTCCTCTAGAAGTGAGAGAAGGAGTGAGCACAGGTGTTTGGGTTCTGTGAAGAGAGGCTGGGGCTACAAGGAGCAGCTGTGCTCCACTTCGGGGGAGTTCCTCTGCAGGGAAAGCCCACCCTCCTGTGGCCCCTCTGACAGACCCCCATCCCCACTCTCAGGCTGGGCAGGAACAAGGAAGCAGCCTGGTTTCCTGCTTTCTTACCCACAGCAGTGCTCTTTCACGCTGGGGGGGAGGAAAGCCCCAAGGGAGAAATGATGCCAAGGTTGGGAAGGGATGGCCTCAGATGGGCCAGGCACCTGGAACTTGGGGACGACATAGACCAGCCACACGATGAATGGCAGCCTTCAGCTTCCAACAGTGAACCTGGGCTACGGGAGAGGCATTTCTAATTCACCTCTTCGAACTTCAGTTTTCTCATCTCTAAAATGGGAGTAAAAAATCTCCCAGGGCTGTAGCAAGGATTCGATATTTATATTTTTTAAAAACCTTGGCACCGTGTCTGGCGCATTAGGGAAATGTTGGTTCCAGCTTTGGCTGTTGGGATCTGTTTCAGGTTGGTTCCCGCAACCTTTTGGCATGCCCCCATCCTTTTGTTTTTTTGAGAACCTCCTTATTTTCTGGCACCACAAGATGCTACAGGCTCATCTTGTATGTTCCCTGCCCCCGGCCTAGAATCAGCCATTTTACCAAGCCTGCCTTCCTTCCTTTTACTGGACAATGATAGTCAGAAATCAAAGCCTTAACACGGGGTATACTTGTTGCTACTGGGCTGTCTCAGCAGAGTGAGGTAATATAGGTAAAACTCATACACGTAAAGTACACAGATGTACTCACATTGTTTCTGTATCTAGCCAGCTGTGCACGTACTGAGCTGCATCCTGAGGTCTCCAGTCTAACCCAGTCAGGATTCACTCCAGCCTTCCTTCCTTGTGTGTCGGTAACTTTCCTCTCCTGCGGTATACACAACTTTCTATCATCCATTTACTTCTTTGTTCTACCCCCAGCACACCTGTGAAGCAATTCCGGAACTGCAGCCCTCCGGGAAACAAAGTTACCAATTAGAGTACGTTCTTCACAGCTCCTTTCACCTTTAGCCTTACAATTTCCAGGCAAAACACTGTTTTCTAAAGTGATTCAGATCAGCCCCTTTTCCCGCCAGCCACTTCAATGAGGTCATGTCATGCATTTGTATAAAGTTTGTGTCAATCATCAACTTACCACCTCCCAGCTCTGAATGCACCCTTCAGCATGTGCACTGAGCTGGAACTCCAGAGTGAGCGCGATGGTGAGCTTTCTCAGCAGAGGGCGCCGGAAGGACATTGCAGGAGAAAGGCGTCCTCCTGCCAGCTCCAGTGAGGGCCAGGGGAGGGCCGGGTGGGCGTGAGGACAGGCAGCCTGGGTCTGGTGATGACCTTTTCCAGAGCCCTCTCCATACAGAGCGGGGAGCCCCACGCAGCCTGCGTGGCCTCCTGTGCGCTGGCACCCGGACTTCCTCTCCAAGCCCAGGGTCACACATTGAGCTGCAGCCCCTGTGCAAGCCTCCACGTGGCTCAGGCACTCAGAAGGCCTCCTGGCCCCATGGCCCCCAGTGAACGTCTCTGCTATCCCTGGGCTGACCGCACCTTCTCCAAGGAGACCCGAAGCCCTTCCAAGTTTGTCCTCCCTTAAGGATTCTCCCTCAGCCCTAAGTTTCCTTATACCTTAGAGTTACTCTTGGATTATTTTAGTTTTTTATTGACTCTTCTGCTGCCCTAGGAGCACTCCCTCTGGGAGAGAAGGTTAGCCTCGGCCCCAGGGGAATGTGTCCTAATTTAATAAAGCAGCCCAATTATGACACCTTGGGACCAAGGGGATGAGAAATGCAGACTCAGGTTGGTGGCCCTACCCCTGGGCTGGTGGCAGGACAATCCCAAGTGTTGGTGAGGATTAGAGCAATTGAAACACTCATAAACTTTCAAAAAACTAGCTTATGTACCCAACTGTTGGGCTGCACCACACAAACCTACAAGGCCTGTGCCTGCCCCACTTCAAAACCAAAGAAAGAACCCGGAGTCAGCAACAGAGACGTCAGGGGTGTAATGGATAGGGGAGCTTACACGTCTGAAGCGAGGTCCTGGAGCGACACCCCACCGTGTGCGGTGGACGGGGAAAAGGATCATGGTGGCAGTCTTTGCTCCTCCTTCGCTCACTGGGAAGGGAAGATTACCAGTTACAGGGGAATTGATGTCAGGTGGGCTCATTAGTTACCAGGGAAACCAGCGGAGGGGCACGCCCGTCACCGCCCCTTTGATAAGAACAATCACCAGCTGGGGCGGGGGCAGGAGTTTAGGAAGGTCAGTCGTGTGTAAGATACAGGTGAAGCAGACACTGGTAGGGCAGGGGAGGTACAGAGAGCCATCTTGAGTGGCCCGACCATACACCAAAAAAAAGGCCTATAAAGGTGCATAAGAAGACATGTCTTAAGAATATGCATAGTCCCATTATTTGTAATAAGCAAACATTGGTGTGGATAAATACATTGCAATTTTCATTCAATGGAATATACACGATTAGGAATCAATAAATTATGGCGGCATGGCACAAGATGGATAAATCTCACATACATACTATGGGGGAAAAGAAATGTTAAAAGATAAACTGAGGCACATTAAAATTTTCAAGAGTTTGAGCATATATCAACTGGAATCAGGCAGCACCAAACTGAAGGTTGGCTGGCTATGCTCCACCGACAGGGGCTGGGGGAGGCTTTTCTAGAGAAGACACAGAAGCTAAACAAGGAGACCATCTGATTGGCTATAGCTTACCTGGTTGCCTAATTTGGGAAAGCCTAGTTGGCTATTTGTGATAGGTTGTTCTTAAGTTTCGTTTTCTCAGATTCCAGTGCGTTGATTCTGGCTGAGGTTTCAGTTTGCTTACAAAGACTACCGAGGCAGAAAAACCAACTCAGTCTAACGGACTCCTTGCTTAATTACCTTAACAGAAACAGGGGGCTGTGTTTAACATTTTAATAATAATTTTTATTTTTAAAAAAATGGTCATTTAAGTTTTCACTTTTTTTTGCACCATTAACAACAGAATTATGAAAAACTAAAACTCAAAACACAAAGATGCTCCAAGAGAAGACAAAGCGGCTGAGCAGTGAGGGTCCCTGCCCACGATGGGGGTCTCCATTTTCATGGCCAGAGCAGGCTGGGAGCTCTGCAGTCAGGTACCTCGGGCCTCAGAGCACCCCTGAGTACTGCACTGGCCTGTACACCTCATCCAGATGTCAGTAGGTGCCACTGAGCTGCCTCAACTGCTGTGCTGAGGAAGGCATTCATGTGGCCAGTCACTTGGTCTCACATTCCTTCTGGATTGTTCATTACATTAGCCCTGGCCCAGGCTCTGAATTTTAACTCACAGGGATAGTGAATTTCAGTCCATAAACAGATAATCAGTAATGAGAACTTTTATAATCTAGAGAGCAAGTTGTCTTAATGAGAAGTAAAAAATTCTCAGTTGAATGATAATAAAAACAGAAGTTCAAACGGAATTTTTAAAAGTCCCAAAGATGGAAAATTCTGTTCTTAGGAATTAATTACTGATTAGGAGACTGGTTAGGGTTTTATCAGTCTGAAGGAGGAACTAAATTGGTTTACAAAGCTTTTTTTTTTTTTTTTCTTCTTGCACTCAGCACAGGACAGGGACAGAGCAAAATGAAAGAAAAACCGTGGAAGACATTTGTATTAAAGTTGACTTAAAGAGCAATTTCCTTGGGGAATAAGATCCTAGAGGCTAAGGTGGTCAGATTTGAAAAAGAGACCTGTCCTGACCCAAATGCTCTTAAAGCTGAGACTCTGAAAGAGGGCATTCTTTTGGGATGGATAGATCAGGGATGATGACACGTCCCAGCAAGACCCAACAGAAAAAGAGGCAAATTATTAGAGAGAAAATGGAAATGATCCCGCAGAGTGGGAAACTGTGGACAGTTGCCCTGGAAAAACCCGACAGCAGCAATTGCAGGACCACGCCCATTCCTCCCTCACCCCACCCCCAGGCCCCGGATTGGGATTGTTCTACAGAGCGGCAACAGAATTTGGACAGAATTCATTTAACATTCATTCAAGTAATTCTTGAGCACCCAGGCACTCTCTGGGTGGATAAAAATTCCCTGCTCTCCTATTTCAAATTGGTTGTCTCCTAGAAACTAAGGCTATGTCAGGACGTGGTTTAAAAACAAACCCCCAAAAAGATAAATATAGAATGGTGAGAGGGAAAGAGTGTGGGAGGGGAGGTGAAGGGTGCTACCATATCTAGAGATTGAGGAAGGCCTCCCTACTGGGGTGACATTTGAGGGGAGACATGGAGGAAGTAACTGAGCGAGCCCTGCTCCAGCTTATCACGTTCACGGAGGAGTGAGGAGGCGGGCCTGGCCAGGGTGTGGCATCCGGATTGATTGATTGATTGATTGATTATTTATTTATTTATTTATTTATGTATTTTAATTTGGTTGCCCCGGGTCTTAATAAGGCAGGCGGGCTCCCTAGTTGTGGCTCAGGCGTCTGGATTTTAAAAAAAGCTCTTTGGCGACTCTGTAAAGGCTGATTTTTCAGAGAGAACACTAGGGGAAGAATATGAATCAAGGGGCTATCAAAATTGTCCGGCCAACAAATAATGAGAATCTTTTCTCATTATTCCAACAAATAACGAGGAAGCGGTAGCTGGTAGGGAAAAGAAGGAATGCACTATATGCTGCAGTTGCTTCCTGCTCCTTGTACCTGTTGGAAAAGCAGGCAGGTGGCCCCAACCCTCAGGACTGTTGGGAAATGCCAGGAGGCTTTAAACCCTTCTGTATTCATTTCTTCACTTACTACCACAAGCTGGGTGGCTTAAAACAATGAAAATTTATTATCTTACAGTTCTGGAGGCTGGAAATCTGAAATCAAGTTGTCAGCATTATGACTCATGTCTGAATGAAGCTCATCTAGCACACATGTTTTCTCCGTAGGGCACATCACAGCCTTTGCGCTCTTAGGAACTCAAGACACTACTTCAGCACTACACTTGGGGCCTCTTTAAACAACAGAATCACCAACAAAAAGCACAAAAATTCGAAAAACATGGCACAAATAGACCATGAAAAGGACACCTGTTTACAGCATGAGAGCTGATTCAAGAAGGCAGAGTGCTGTCTTGTTCCCTTTCAGCTGGGAGCATGTGCATTGGGTAACTCAAATTTTTCCCACTCTGTGCATGTCCCAAGCTTTCAGAGATGGTCTCCTCAGAGCAGCTGACCCAGGGCCCAGCCCAGGGTTCAGAAAGAGTATCAGGGAGTGTCTAGGCTGAGTCCTGACCCTGTTTGAAAGAGAATGGCTCCAGGCTTGGAAGCTGAGATGAATGTCCAGAGGGACCGGCCACAGCCATTCCCCATGAGGAAGGGACAGAATCCTGCTGTGCCCTGGCCAGCTGAGAGGCAGTGAGGCAAGCTCCTATTTATACACATGAATTTCCATTTCCGGAGTGGATGGGTCCCTGTGAGAGTTGAGGGTGTTCCAAATGAGGTCCTGGAAATTGTGTTTGTCAAGCTCTCCACATAAGAGACCAGCATCTATGGGCTCTTCTCTGTACCAGGCACACCTAGAATCCTTCCACATAAAAGGCACATTTCATCCTCCAAAAGCCTGAAGCCACTTGTTCACTGCCACACAGACCAAAGACCCCTGACTTCCAGTCCAGACTCTCCCCTGTACCCTCACCCTCTTCCTAAATCTTCTCCTAACCTGCCCTGAGGTTGAGAGTACGTGGGAGGAGCACAGAAAAAGAACTTGAAAGAGAGAAATTGATTAAGCGGGCTCCCCAAATCTGGTTAATTTGTGACCCGAGCCAAGTTAATATAGAGAAACAAAACTGGAGGGTGAGGAGGGCAGACTCAGATGGCCCAGGGTGGGCCTGCTGTTGAAGGAGCTGAACTCTGGTGCAGCAGCAGAGGGCGGGAGAGAGGTGGCTGTGAGGCTGCCAAATGCTGCCATGGCCAGCCCCTCCCCCTCCCCCTCTCTTCCTTTTCCTCCCCACCCACCCCTACTGCCTCCCTCCTTCCGGCTTCTGTCCCTTCCTTTTCCCTCTACGGCCCACTGCTCAGATTGCCAGTGCCTGACCCAGCTGGTGGATATGCCACCAGGCAGCCCTAGGGACTGGTTTCCCCAAAAGCAGGCTCTGTAAACCTTGCGGGAAGGAGGGACACCTCCGTCTCCCTCTCGTGTGATTGCTACCAGGATCTCTCCAGGTTTCCCTTCCCTTCCGCTTCCTCGTGTGGTCTCCACCGTAACCGAGCATCAGAAGCACTTGGGGAGCTTTTTAGAAACGCTGATGCCCAGATCAACTCAATGAGAACTTCTGGGGCTGGGACTAGTAGTGTCCCAGTGAGACACGAATATGAATACCCCGCTATCTTCTCTTCAGCCCCACGGAGCTTTCCCAGGCCTTGGCATACCCCACCCCTACCCCAGAAACCCAGAATTCTCTGGAAAAACAGGTTAAGTGATGTTACTCATGGTAGTTAGAGAGAAGACATTCAGCCTATGTTAATTTAATTGTGACAAACACTCTCACATTCTTTAATACTTGTGTTCAAATATTTCTATCATTTAAGCGCACAGAGTTTTCAAATTAGAATATTCTCACCAAAGCAAGCGGCTAAAGGTAATCTTTACGTGACCCAGAAACACTATCTGCGTATCTTTCAAGATCTCCTTACACAATTATTCTCAAAGGTGGTTTTAATGAAACAGAACTGGATATGACATTTTCACACAATATTTCACACCAGCTACAAAGTCAGACCGATCCTTTGTTTAAATATTCTCTGGTCACCACCTTATTATCTGAATGAGCTTTACGCTGCAGAAGAGTATTTGCATTTGTTCAACTGCAGGGGAAAAGGAGGAGGCCATTCTCCCCTTCAGGAGATCTCTTTCTCCAGCAGCAGTTAGGAGGCGGGCACAGGAATTTCTTTAGTTAACACCAGGCAGGCCCAGGGAGTGAACAGTGGAACATGTACTGAGCGGGCCCTAGAACCTGAAGGTGAGCAGGAGACATGGGAGGGAGGGAAGGTGGGTGCTCTGGGTGGGGTGGATCTGCGTACAAGGCAGGACGGTAGGGAGGGCAGGAGTGTTCAGAGGATGGCCCGGAGTGTGGGGCTGGGGTTTAGGGTGAAGGCGCGGATACGGCCTTGGGGGAGCATGAGCCTGGCGGGGCTAAGGCTGGTAGAAAGGCAGGGCTGGCCTGTGAGGGGTCTGAATGCCATGCTACACCCCCACGTAGGTGGGGGTTTCCGCCTCTGGAAAGACCTGCAGCTGCAGTGTGGAAAGTGGCTCAAGCAGCCCTGGAGGTGCCGGCAGGCCAGGACAGAGGCTGTTCTGCAGGCCTGGGCTGCGGTAGGAGCTGCCAGCCTGGAGGCCTCGCTGAGGGCAGGGCTTTCCTCGTGAGAGGTAGTGTCTCCCGCTTTAGCAGCCACCCTGGCGTCAGCCCCGCTCCTCTCTCCTTCCTCCTTCCCTAGGCTCTCCTGGAGGAAGTAGGCGATGGTGAAGCACCTCGGGGTGTGGCCATGGCCTCCCACCCACGTGGGGACTTTGTAGCCTCCTCTCCGGGGCATGGAAACTACAACAGCTTTGGTCTCCAATGGGTGGAAGAGTGAGCTTGGGAGTTGCCTTGGACAGCTTAGTGTCTGTGAAACACGGTCCCACAGAGACTTGGCGCAAGCAAGGAAGTAAAGAGCCAGAGCGAGGATGCAGGGAGGCAGGAATTTGAGCAAAAGGTCCCAGGACGGCCATGTCCTTCTTTACGTCTCTCCTCCCGGGTCGTGAGCACAGCAGCCCAATGGATAAGGATTTTCAAATGTTACTTCTAGAAAGGGAAACTGCAGCCTGTCTCCACCATCTATGGGGCTTCGGAGGTAAAAAGGTGTGTTCCCAGTTCAAGGTGGGCAAACAGCAGAGCCAAGCTGAGATCCACCCCTCCTGACACGGAGGCCGGGGCCCTCTCTTGGTAATATTTTGCTGGATGAAGCCATGCCTTCCGTGTCTTTCGAAATTCCCTGTGGAGCCTAGTGCTGTTCTCGGAACTTGGAGCCAGAATCAACTGACATTTGTCCTTGGGGCAAAGACGTGGTCCACGAGCCCAGTCCAGGGACATAAAGGGAGAGTGGGTCTGAACCCTTGCTCTCTAAAGTGGGAAACCTCATGTCCTGCTCCAGATCCGTCAGAGCGCGGGAGACACTGTCGCACCCAGCTCACGGGGACAGCGGCAATGCGTCAGGACATGGAGGTGTGGAAGCAGGTGTTCCAGGAATTAATCCGGGAGGTGAAACCATGGCACACATGGAAACTGACACTAGACAAAAGCCTTCTTCCTAACATCCTGAAGCCAGGGTGGACACAATACCAGCAGTGGACCTTCGCCAGGTGAGTAGGGAATGCGAGAGCAATATTCCAGAAAATTCTTCCTTATTTCTTACGGTGTACACTCGTTACTTGTCTTCTTCTGCTCATGCTTGTAAATTGAAGATTACAGGAAGCAAGGTGCCCTTGATCCAAGACGTTTTGGCTTCATTAAAAATGTTTCCTTATTACACTGAACCCCAAAACAATTGCAGGACTGGGCTAATGCCCAGATAGAGAGAAAACAGGCTGCGAGGGGCGAGGGTGAGAAGCAGTGAGGAAAAGAGAAGGGGAGGAATGGAGGCTATTTCCCTCAACTGCAGGAGAGTTGGATGAGCAGGACGCCGGGCTCATGCTCCCTGCGTTGGGAGACCTAGGGTCCAACACAGGGTCTGTGGGGAGAGGCCCTGTGTGCTGAGGAGAGCCGTCAGGGAGGGGCGGAGGACGAGGAGAGCTGAGCAACACTCAGCAGCCTTACCCCTCTCTACTCCAAGCTGATGGAGTCTTTTTAAAATAGGACCCTCAGAAGTCATCCAAAGTCTCACCCTCTCTTTTCCAGTTGGGAAAGCAGAGCCCCAGGGATTGGGGGTGGGAGGCTGGGACTCTATCCCAGGACTGGGGCCATGCTCATTGCCTGCCCACCGACCCCTCGCCGGGAGAGGGTCCGGGCAGAGGAAGCAGAGCTCTCTTCTCCTGGTGGCGCGTGGTTTTCCCAGGCCAAGAGCATGGGAGCAGAGTCTCAGCTCATTTTTCCCAGCTCTGGAGGCTGGAAGTCCAAGATCAAGGTGCCAGCTGCTCTTCTGAGCCACAGGCTTCTCACTGTGTCCTCACATGGCAGAAGGAGCTAGGGCGCTCTGCGGGGTCGCGATTATAAGGGAACTAATCCCATTCCCAAGGGCTCCACCCTCACAACCTAATCACCTCCCAAAGGCTCCACTTTCTAACACCATCACCTTCAGCGTTAGGATCCCAACATGGGAATGTGTGGGGGGACACAAACATTCAGACTACAGCACTTATCCACACCCCCTTGTATCTATTTTTGGATTTCAGTTCAGGGTTCTTGGGGCTGTTGCACTTGTAGCCTTTGACCCACTTAAATCTACATTTGAAGAAGCCTTGATTTGGGGTCAAGAGACTGGAGTTCCAGTCCTGCCTCTTCCACTCACTGGGTCTCTGGGCATGACAAGTTCCCAGCGTGTGCCCCATCTCTAAAATGATCACACCGGACTTCGAATTTGCCCAAGATTCCTTCTAGCTCTGATGGCTTGTGATTTGCTGTTTTCACGGCAGACACACCTGTGGGTCACAGAGCATGTTGGTGGCACAATGGAGATAGGAACAAGGGGCTCGGGATTTCTTCCCCACTAATCCATGACCCTGATCAAATCATGTTTCCGTGTGTCCCTCCGGCACGGCCCACAACTGGGCCGTACTGAGCCAAGCTGAGGGTCTTGTCTTCTTTCTCCACAGGTTCCAGTGCTCCTCATGCTCTCGAAATTGGGCCTCTGCCCAAGTTCAGGTCCTTTTCCACATGCACTGGAGTGAGGGGGAATCCAGGGGCCAGGTGAAGATGAGGGTCTTTGCCCAGAGATGTCAGAAGTGCTCCCAGCCTTCGTTTGAGGTTCCCGAGTTCACAGAAGAGAACATCTCTAGGATCCTGAACAACCTGGTGCTGCGAATTCTGAAGAAATGCTATAGAGAAGGATTTACGTTGGTGGAGATTCCTGTGATCAAGGAAATCTCTCTTGAAGGGCCACATGACAGTGACAATTGTGAGGCATGTCTGCAGGGCTTTTGCGTGCAGAGTGAGTCAGGTCTGGCCATGTGGTCACCAATATCCACATTACCTCCCACAATAAGCTCACCCGTCCTCGGGATCACCACCGAAATACCTTCTCCCACGAGGAGTAGCACCGGAGGGGATGCAGTGAAGAAAAAGAAGGTATTACCCAGACAGTCGTTTCCTGAGACCACACAGGCTGAGAGCCTCCCCACTTCCTGGAGCCCCGGAGCAAACACCAACCTCCAGGCAGAGAGAAGAGACCAGAACTCCTTCAACAATTGCACTTTCTATTCCCACACAGCCCAGCATACCAGGAGCTTAGGCATGAGCTGCAGCTGTCTCATCCTAATAATCATCATTGTAATTGTGGTGAAAACCACTATCTGAGCCTGGAAAGCATGATGTTGAGTTAAAAAAATCAGACACACAGTCATCTATTGTGTAATCCCATTGACGTAAAATATTCAGAATAGGTAAATCTAGAGACGGCAAGTAGATTTGTGGCTGCCAAACAAGGGACTGGGGGGAGAGAGGAAATGGAGAGCAACTATTTAATCTGTATGGGTTTTTTTGGGGGGGTGATGAAAATATTTTAGAGGTGATGGTTGCACAACACTGTGAATGCACCAAATGCCATTTATTTGTTCATTTTAAAATGGTTAATTTAATGTAAATTTCACCTCAATTTAAAAAAAAAAGAACGCTGCAATTTCATTCATTCTCTAGAGAACTGAGACTGAGGCGTTTATGGCTCACAGAACAGTTTGGAAATCTCATGAAACCCGGGGGCCCTCTCCCCAGACGATTTTGCACAGACCTTCTGATGTCAATCTGTGGAGGCGTTTGCCGTCCAAAGCATTAGTCTGAAAAGCCGGGTTCTAGAGCAGTGGTCTCCACCGAGGAGCTACACGCAGCTGAGGGCTGAGACAGGACCATCCGCCAAGGTGGGGAGATATCCTTACAACTCCATTTAATTTTTGTTTGTGCTTAACTATTTCTTGTCACATGTTTTATCATGTATGTTAAT
This sequence comes from Balaenoptera borealis, assembly GCF_965194805.1. Taxonomy (NCBI): domain Eukaryota; kingdom Metazoa; phylum Chordata; class Mammalia; order Artiodactyla; family Balaenopteridae; genus Balaenoptera; species Balaenoptera borealis. The sequence goes on along the minus strand of NC_138869.1, from coordinate 45,472,657 downwards.
ATATTAGTAGAATGGTATAGTGATATGATAAATAAATACACACCCATTTGGAGTGGGTGTTCAGTTTCTCATTGACAGGGTTGCAAAATCAAAAACATCGTTGCAGGGGGACCCTGTTCTGAAGGACCAAGGGTGGAAGTCTGTCCATGGATTCTCACCAGGATTCTGAAACCAAGTTGCTTTCTATACAAGTTTTCTGTTCTGATTAATGAGAATAATTTTAAGACTCATTCTCACATCTTTTTTTATCTAGAAATAGGAATCCTTCTGTATATGTAGCTAAAATGAAAGCAGTAGTCATTGACAGCAAATGCTCCTTTTCACTCGCCCTTGTCTCCTTCTCCATCTGCCTGCCTCTCTCATCAACGACAGTGGTTCCAGAAAGCACAGGGTTGGTCTGGCTGACCCCTAGCCTGCAGGCTGCTCCTGCTGGGACAGTCTCTAGAACTTTTTCATTTTGCAAAACTGAAACTCTGTAGCCATTAATCAACAACTCCCCTTTTCTCCCTCCCCCTAGGCCCTGCTAACTATCATTCTTCTTCCTGTTTGTATGAACCTGCCTACTTTAGATACCTCATACATGTGGAATTATATAGTGTTCGTCTTCTGGTAACTGGCTTATTTCACTTAGCATAATGTCCTCAAGGTTCATCCATGTTGTAGCATGTGACAGGATTTCCTTCCTTTTGGGGGCTGAATAATATTCCACTGTGTGTATGTACCACATTTTGTTTATCCAGTCATCCATTGAAAGACGCTTGGGTTGCTTCCACCTTTTGGCTGTTGTGAGTAGTGCTGTTGTGAACATGGGTGTACAAATATCTCTTTGAGACTCTGCTTGCAACTCTTTTGGCTATATACTCAGAAGTGGAATTGCAAGATCATATGGTAATTCTACTTTAATTTTTTGAGGAACTGCCATAATGTTTTCTACAGCAGCTGCACCATTTTACAGTCCCACCATAAGGATTCCAATTTCCTCACATTCTAACCAGCACTTATTTTCTGTTTTTTTAAATATAATAGTCATATCAATGGGTGTAAAGTGATATCTCATAGTGCCTTCGATTTGCATTTCTAGAAAATGCAATTTTTTATGATGTAAGTTTACACTTTCAAGGCAATATCAGAAATAATATTTGTACAACTCAGCACAGAGATAACTATTGGGAACACAACAGAAATGTGTAGCTAAATTCTTCACAGACTTGCTATTCATGTTCAAACGTTTGAGCATAGTCTACGTATCTGTATTAGGCAAACTCCAGGAACTTAAAATGTAATAGTGGGACAAGACAGAACAAACACATGCCTAAGAAACAAACATCTAAGAGAAAAGAGGGTGCCCCCCAGCAGCCCATAAATAGCTGGAAGCTGAGTAACCAGTGAGGTGGGGAAGGAATGCTGGGTCATTAATATAAAAAGGGGTTCTTAGTGGAAAGAAAATCATAAAATATTAAAGTGGGGATCAGCCTTAGAAATTGTCTTCTCCAACTCTATTTTTTGCAGGTGGGGAAAATGAGGCTCACCCAAAGTGAAGTGATTTTTCCCAGGATTATACAGTACATTTGTGAAAGAGCTGGCCTTGCAATCCTGGCTCCCTTAGTTCCAATGCTGACTATCAGTCCCTTCAGGAGGTTACAAAATATGTTCAGAAAGTCACAAAAATAAACATGCTCTAAGTGAGAACCAGGGACTTCCCCGGTGGTCCAGTGGCTAAGGCTCTGCACTGCCAATGCAGGCGGCCCAGGTTTGACCCCTGGTTAGGGAACTAGATCCCACATGCCGCAACTAAGAGTTCGCATGCTGCAACTAAAGATCCCACATGCCACAACGAAGATTGAAGATCCTGCGTGCTGCAACTAAGACCCAGTGCAGTTAAATAAATAAACAAATAAATAATTTTTTAAAAAATCAGTGATGGAATTAAAAAAAAAAAAAAAAGTGAGAACCAGATCTTGTTTTGGACTACTTCATTGCTCGTACCTGGGGTTACAGGAGCTACCTGGGGTTGACCAGTCACAACTGAAATTAGACTGTAGTGTAGCAGCTGATTACTAAAGACTGAAGTCCTAACCCCAGACAGTGTCCATCCTTCCCTCAAAGCCACAGCTCTACTGGTGCAAGCTCAGCCTTGGGTCCTCTTTGTCTCCCTGGTGAATTTCACAATCAAGGCAAGTTCATCTATTTAACATCATATCTTCTTTGGTCCCATTACCAGTGTTTAGCTGCTTTCTTTCCTAAGAATTATGAGTGGTGCTAAGGCCCAATACTCAACTATAATTTGCTTCATCTGTAATTTATATTACGCTGCAATAAAACGACATAAGCATCTCAATTTTTCATCCTGATGAAACAGCTAGAGAATCTAAACAGAGATATTTGAGCTGCCTATTAACACTGCAGTTTGGCATCATTTCAAGTTTTAAAGCTTAGATTTAATTTCCTAATTTTTAGAAATAAATCCAATATACATACCATAAAATAAGCATTTAAACCTACATACACCACAGAACGATAACTAAGAAAACATACAGATGACCAAAAGCACATGAAAAGATACTCAACGTCACTAATTATTAGAGAAATACAAATCAAAACTACAATGAGGTATCACCTCACCCCGGTCAGAATGGCCATCATCAAAAAGTCTACAAACAATAAATGCTGGAGAGGGCATGGAGAAAAGGGAACCATCCTACACTGTTGGGGGGAATGTAAATTGGTACAACCACTATGGAGAATAGTATGGAGGTTCCTTGAAAAACTAAAAATAGAACTACCATATGACCCAGCAATCCCACTCCTGGGCATATATCTGGAGTAAACCATACTTCAAAAAGATACATGCACCCCAATGTTCATTGCAGGACTATTTACAATAGCCAAGACATGGAAGCAACCTAAATGTCCATTGACAGAGGAATGGATAAAGATGTGGTACATATATACAATGGAATATTACTCAGTCATAAAAAAGAATGAAATAATGCCATTTGCAGCAACATGGATGGACCTAGAGATGATCATACTAAGAGTAGTAAGTCAGACAGAAAGACAAATATCACATGATATCACTCATATGTGGAATCTAATTTTTAAAAATGATACAAATGAACTTATTTACAAAACAGAAACTCACAGATTTCAAAAACAAACTTATGGTTACCAAAGGGGAAATGCTGTGGGAAGGGATAAATTAGGATCTTGAGATTAACATACACACACTATAAAATAGATAACCAACAAGGACCGACCATATAGTACAGGGAACTCTACTCAATATTCTGTAATAACCTATCTGGGTAAAGAATCTGAAAAAGAATGAATATATGTATATGTATAACTGAATCACTTTCCTGTACACCTGAAACTAAAACAACATTGTAAATTGACTATACTCCAATAAAAAAAAAAAAGATAACTAAAAGTATCTAAGTTTCCTTCCCACTCATAAAGGGAAAGACAGTAATTGACAGAAAGGGAAAGACAGTAAATGATTTCCGGAGATTACTGCTCACAATCATCATGAGTTACCCTAAACTGGTGTTTGGCAAGCATGCCAAATGGTCATTCTAGAAAGCTAGAGTCAAGAAATCTGGTGTAGGTCTTGCTATTAATTAAAATGCTCTACTCAATGATTTCACCTAAGTGTCTTTGCCCCTTAACTTCCAGCATATGAAAAATGGGTATAATAATAAGCTTTTGGAACCAGAACATTTTTCTCCTAAGAATTATATTTTCTTTCATTCATATTGCTTTAATGTTCATACATATATTCTACTATGCAAATTACTTTTCCAAATTATGAATCAGTCCATAGGCATCATGCAAAATGTTCAAATCTCTATTATTTCCACTAAGATGCTTATTCTACTTTAGAATCTTTCTGCGTTTTTACGTTAATATGAATAAAGTAAATAGTATTTCTACAAGCCTCATATTTAAAAAATATATTTCTTTGGGGATGTTATGTAACATGAAATAATTATATATCAATGTAGTACTTTTTCAGTTATTTTTATGTAACATCGAGATAAGGTTTTTGCACAAAAGACTGGTTTTATTGAAATAAATTTTACATGAGTTATGGACAGTCAATTTATGTGAAAGCCCTCATTTCCTCCCTTTTCAGATATATTTTCCATTTGGCTGTATGTAACATATACTGTAGCATGAAATAAAATTCCAAAATCATTCACGTAGTACAACTAATAAATCTGCATTATATTTGTAAAGTGTTATAAAGAAAAATACAATTGTTTGAGGTTCAGTTAAAGTGATTTCTCATTTTCCTACTCTTTCCATCTCTTAACCTACTTCTCAGAGTTTGTCTTTAAGTTGAAGCAGTACTCTACTGAAGCGTTACTATGTGGCTTTAGACTGTTCTGCCTGCTTTATGTCTGTTGAGGATAAAATATTTAGAGTTATGATTAAACCTATTAAGACAAAATATTGGGTGTCAGTATTAACCCCTCTGGGGGTAGACTGGTTCTTCAGGTAAGAAAATGAAAATCACTCTTCATTTCTAGACCAGATTAACTTCTGAAAAACCCAAATGGCTCGACCCTGTTGTACAATATGGTAGCTACATTTGGCTATTTAAATTTAAATGTAATTAAAAATTTAGTTCTTCAGTCACACCAGACACTGTTCAAGAGCTCAAGAAGCACATGCATCTGGTGGTTACTAAATTAGACAGCACAGATGCAGAACATTTCCTTCACTGCATAAAGTTCTACTGGACAGCACTGGGCTAGACCATATAGGAGTCGATTCATATATAAATATATGTGAAGATATGCATTTTTTCCGTCTTAGTCACAAAAGCTACTTGTTTAAACTTAGCTTCAACACATTCACAATCCTGTTTATTTTAGCCCAAGATAATAGAATAAAAATAGATATTTGTACAATTTCTCCAAATCCTACAATGTGATATCAAAGTTCAAAGCCCTGTAATGAATACCTTCTTTGCCAATGTAAACCCAGTCTCCTGAGCTCCCTCTGGACCGCAGCGTCTTGGCCACAGGCAGAGTTCTCCTGTGGTACCTGCAGGGAAGCCTTGCTAGGAACTCCTCATCAGTGTGGACTAGTCATTCCCACTACTTATATGGCCACCTTGGAGGACAGGTCCCTGGAGGCAAGGCCTCTGCTCTGTGCTCTGGCAGGCGCCCCAGGACCCCCAGGGGGCCCACTCAAGGCAGGCTGACCATCCATGCAGGCCACGCAAGGCCTCCCAGGACCCCCAAAGGGCCCACTCAAGGCAGGCTGACCACCCATGCAGGCCACGCAAGGCTTCCCAGGACCAGCCAGGCCCACACTTACTCCACTAGGGCCACCAGCACACCATCTAAGCCCCATGCCTGGACAGACAATCCAGCCCTTCTTTCTGCCTTCAAGGTCCAGATTATACCTAAAGTCTTTCCTAAAAGCCTACACTTGTAAAATATAACTTAAAACATGAAAATAGCCATTTGTATAAACCCAAGGAAAACTGTCCTCAGTAAAAGAAATAATGCATTAAAACTCTTTCAAAATAACAAAATAAAATAAAGTCTCATCTGACTAGTCCAGTATAAATATTCTTCTCACCATCCCTTTATCTTCAGATTCCTGAAAACAATGCAATCAACTTCAAAATTTGGTCTTTACGTGATAATTTTTAAAAAATAACACATTTTCTAAAATATTAAATGTGCATTATTCGGAAACAAGTGTATGCAAATGAACCTTTAAATATCAATTCTCCAGTCCACAGAGAGAGGTACTCACATATTTGAAATTTGAATATCATCTTTCCTAACAACTATGACCGTGGTTTCTAGACTTTGTCTTTAAGCACAAGCCATTATTCCTCTATGACATGACCCACAACAGGAAGATTTACAGCTCCACAGGTCAGGAAAATTCTGTAGTCTTCTGATGGATGGCATCAAAGCTGAAGGCTGAAAGATACTTTAGTGGTGTAGCTGGGAACAGATTCTGTAACAAAAAGAAAATATATACTCAACCATTCCCCATTTTATTATGAAGTGTAACTATGTCAAAACACAAATTATTGCCACTTCATACTTCAAGTATAGAGATAAATGCATTTATTACCACTAAGTCAACCACTGCAAATGTATAGTCTGGCGTTAGAGATATTTAGATCTAAGAAGAATACATTATTATTAACTCTCATTCTTTTGCAATCTTCCCAACCAACTCACACAGCTACATCAACATCTTGGAAACTGTATGATCCTAAAATAATAAAAGTTGACAAAACAGAAATAGATGGCCAAGGATTTGGGACTGGGGTGCCAGGTGGAAGGGAATACAGTTTACAAGAGAAGTTTGGGCTATTCCTAAATGAAGCACCATCTTATTAATAACCCTTTTATCATTCTTACTCTTCCCACTGGTTACTCCCCACTCTCTCTCTCTCTCTTCACAGCCAATTTTTGTCAAAGGATGGTCTATACCAATGGTTCTCAAGGTGTGTTTCTCAGACACAAGGCATCAGTATCACCTGGGAACTTGTTAGAAATGTACTTTCTCAGGCCCCACCCCAGACCTGATGACTCAAAAACTCTGAGAGTGGGGCCTGCAGCTGATGCTTATGTTCACTGAAGTGTGAGAACCAGCGAGGGGCTTCACTTCCTCATCATTCTTGAATCACATCAGGTTGGACGTCCATGTAGACTCACTAAATCTACTTTTGTTCCTTAGAGTGATGAACTCTCTAACTCAGACGTTAGTCTTATGGGGAAGGAGGAAAAAGAGAGAAGACAACATGATGAAGAAAAAAGAAACAAACTTAAAAAAATTCAGAGCATATGTCCAGCATAGGTTGAACTATTAGGAAATCACCGTTTTCGTCGGTCAAAACCAGCTGAATATTGGCAGTATCATTTAGTTCAACCTACTATGAATGTGTGAAGGATAGAATTATGATAATTATTTAGAAATAAATGAATGGAATCAAAATCTATCATCACTAAAGTTAACTTTGAAAATCAAATTATTTTATTGCTGGCCACATAGATCGAAAGATTAATACTTATTTTCTCTAATTTGTTCTTGCATTTTTACATAATAGCACTATAATACAATTATGAAGAAATGAATAAAATACAAGGTTTTTCACAAGAGGAAAGTTATATGACCCAAAGATAAATTTTGATAAATAAATGGTTCTGTTATTTCAGTTTCATGTTTAACATAAATTTCTAATTTATTTCATAATATTTCAGCATTCAAGATTAGGGATGGACAAACAGATTAGAGGTAACTGTATAGAAATTTTCTTAATCTAATTGAAAAACTTTTAATTTGCCAATAAATGGTATTTTTCATTAATGTCATGAGACAGCAGAGTATCTGAATGTGACCCATCATCTTCGGACACCTACTAAGGAGGGAGGAATAAGCTCACATGCATGTTTTCTGAGCGTGACTGATGGAACCTGCCCCCAGGTGCTTGTCTTCAAAGTTTTGGGGGCCAGGGCTACCTCCTCCCTAAACCCACAGGCGTGACATCTTTCTTTCAGGTCTGCACCCAGCTTATCAGAAAAAGAGACCTGAAAAATTAAGGGGTAACTTGCAGGCATCCACACCCAGAAAAGAGGTGGGGATTAGAAGAACAAAGGCTGATTTATGCCTTTTCCTGTGTCTAGATGTGACAGAAGGAAGGGGTTCTAAGGCTTCTGAAACACTTCAGAAATAGCCACTGGGGAAAACACTTCTGCCCTTTCCTGAGGTACTGTGACCGCCCTGTTTCTCTGTATCTTCACCACCCTATGGGAAACCAAAACTAAATGCATCTACTTACTAATCTGCCATCTTGTTTTTTCCTTTTGTGATTTTTACATAGGTGTACCTTGACTTATACGAGATGACTTTTTTTAAAGTTGAATTTAAATGGGTTTTGACACGGAATCTTTTCCCATTAACTAGAATACTGTTTTATTAATATCATTTCATTGAAAAGCCATGTAAGGTTAGTAACACAATCTTCACATTTTAAGTGCTTGTTTCCCAGCCTCTCTGTCACATGGTTGTAGATGTATTAAGCATGCTAATGCACTAGGAAATTTTCATTATTTAAGGAAAGGCAATGTGTCTTTTTTTTTTTTGGTAAGTAGAAAAATAATTTACAAATTATTTTTATTTATTGGTTATTGCCCCTAACCAATTAACTTTTTGTCAGTTTGACTTATAGCAATAAATGTGTTGCATGAGTGAATGGAATACTATACACTCATTTGAAATAATTTTGAATATAAGTAACCTACCTCTTTCTTTAAGATCTTCAATATAGGCTTTCATAAATTCTTTATCAAAATGTTGGCGATCTTGTTCACTTTCCATCGTTTCATTACCATCTTGACACTGGGTATTCTCAATAGGATTGTCCATAAGACTTACAAATCTATTCAAGAGAGTATGGAAAATATCACATTTTCACCTATGTATTTGTATTGCGCAAAAATCCTCTCAGAAGAAGTCAACCTTTGTGGCATTAAATCCTAAGTTCTCACTTCTTCTTAGAAGTCACAGCTAACCACATAATATGTGTCACCAGTGGAATTCTACTGTGCAATAATCCAACAGGATTATGGAGTCAGTTTACAGCAGAGACTGTACAGAGGCTTGATGGGGAAATGACAGTTACTTAGCCACAGACAGAGGACAGCGGGCAGGAAGCCATGAGGTGAACAATAACATTTAGTTTCCCTGTCATATATGATGTCTTACTATGTTTGTTTGATATTACTCCCAATTAGTGACATCAAACTCTAAAATGATGTGGCTCCTTTGAAAAGGACTCATAAAATCCCCACCCAGGAGGTATTTAAAAGATGGACTACTGCAACAAAAAAAGAAGCTAAAGGAGACATTCCAAAATGGCATTTGATCTAATTTCTTCACAATTTTGAAAGATTCAACAGCCACTGACCCATCCAGGCCAGCGGTGATGGGAGTGCTGAGTATCCGACCAGGGAGCCCTGGTGCCTTCAACCAGCAGGTAGCATTTGTCCAGAAATCCTCTGAGCTCTACCTCCCCATGCCATTGGCCAAAAACTTCAAAATCCTGTAAGAAGGCACCAGAACTTCTTGTTCTCAGAGTACGAGAACCATCTAATCTGGTTCCTGACACGGGCACCCAGGCTCCAGGTGCTTCTTGCTCTTCCTTTGTGTATGAATGGGTCTCTACTGGGCTCTCTGTCTACTCACTTTAAAGGTGTGGATGAGTCACAAAGGGCTGTCGGGAGCTCCACCAAGTGGTCCCCGCTGACGACTAACAAGGTGAGCTTCTTTAAGTTAAGCAAGGCAAAGGGAAGATAGGTCAGCTTGTTCTTATACAGGAGCAAGGTCTGCAGTTCTTGTAGCCTAAGAAGATGTAAAAGGGATTAGAACACAAGGACTTAGCCTCATAGCAAGAAAACCAAAGTGAATTATAAATAAATTCTAGTAGGAAATCCCTAGTGAGTTTATTTTTTTTAAGTGACTCATGAGAATAAACTGACTTTACAATTTAAATAAATAAAGTCATGCCGGGTGACATGATTTGGGTTTCTTTTTTAAGTTTTTACTGACTTAATTGACAGTTGAAGGCAGAGATATAGCAGCAGGATAAGCAAATTACACAATATACAGTAGATCAAGATGGAATTTAAAAAATCAATATATTCAAGTGTCTACTGCATTCCCAAGGGTTAACAGGTCATGGGAAAGAAATCATATTAGAGTTGGAGTGAGAATAAACAAATTTTGGCAACATATTTCCTTTCGTATGTCTTGAAAACACAGTTACTCTTCTCTCCTCATATTTTAACTTTAAAACAGGAATAAACCTGCAGAGTGAAAAGGAAATGAGAAAAATATGCTCCAAATATGTTTTACTCTGTTTTCCATTTTGCTCTAACTCAGTGCCTCCCTCTCTAGTTTTTTCTTTCATTCATTTGCAAAATTTTGACTGATCCCACAAAATATTTCACAAAGTTCCCCTTGTGTTTCAAACTAAAACAATTCCCACTTAGCCTCATAAACCAGGAAGCATCCATACACATCATATGTACCAGGAGTAAAGAAAGGTCATATGAGACGGCATTCGGGACCAAACCATTTTCGGTTCCTATGTCCCAATAGCTTACTTACGCTACTTTATAACAAAGACTGTGGATTCCAGGAGGCCAGAGAGTTTGTTTCATTTACCACCTTGAACCCAGCCCACTCTCTGGGCCTGCCTAGTAATATTGGTAGAATGAATGAATGAAGGAATCTTACATGATTTAGTATAATAGTTACTTTTTAAACAAGAAATAGTTGTAAGGATATAATTTGAAGACATTACTAAGCACATCAATCAAAGCAGTAAATGAAACTTATAAAAATTATCCTGATATCCCAAATAGAATAATATGTTTTGATTCCGTACATAATAAATTTACTTTTCTACTTCTGGGGAGGAAAGGAAAGTTAATGGTTCCATTCTACTGAGAACTAAAGTAAATTAAAGATGTGTTCAAACTATATATATACATATATATATATATATATCTGCACATACGTATACACACACACATATACATGTGTGCGTGTGTGTGTATATATATATATATATATGTGTATATACAGTTGACCTTTGAACAACACAGGTCTGAACTGTGCGGGTCCACTCATATGCAGATATGTTTCAGTAGTAAACATTACAGTACTGCATGGGTCCATGGTTGGTTGAATTCACAGATGCAGAGGAACCCCAAGTACGGAGGCTGACTAGAAATTACATGCAGGTTAACCACCTCGTTGTTCAAGGGTCAACTGTACATGTATATGTATGGTGCAGACTGGGAATTGTCTTATTCTATAAAGAATCAAACTGATTTCCTGGAAACAAGAAACTCTGGAAAATCAGTTGATCTCAGAGAACATTCACGTGTTATGCATGTTTAAAATGTTAGTGACTAATTCATATACCTCACCTTCAGAATGCAAGTAGCTACCTGTCTATGTCTTGTGGCAGGTCATTCAGGTTATTGTTGCTGATATCCAACCACTGCAAATTAGACATCCGCAGGACACAGATCGGGACACTGGAAAATTTGTTTGCTGAGATATCTATGAATGAAACTTGCTTCAAATTACTTAACTAGGAAGGAATAACAAAATATTCTAATTACTTTTTAAGAGTGGGAATTAAGTTCAACTAATAATTTTGAGATTGATGTCTCTTCCCAAAGGCATTTCTATGAACATATACAAACCAGATCAATATAGTATGTATGTTGAGCATCTACTAGGTGTCATTCACTGTGCTACACGCTGGGGCTGCTAGGATGAAAAGCACACAGTGGCTGCCCTTGAGGAGTTTATACTTTCATAAACAAGCAATGAAATTTTATGTAGTAAGAACTAGTGTGAAGTTTCCAATTTGCAATGTTCAATAACACAAAGAAAGAAGCGGTTAATCTGCCCAGCATCACAGTGAGGTGAGGGTCAGTGGTCAGGAAAGATTTCACAGAGAATGGAGTACTTGAATTGGGTCCTGAGGTTCCCTGACAGATGGAAATGTAGGGGAGGAAACTCCAGGTGGGGAACAGCATGTGCAAAGTCAGAGAAGACAGAAAGTGCAAGCCTCAAAGAGTAGGATGACCTGGGGAAGACTGTCTTAATGGGTTTTGGCAAATCTTCAGAAGACTCACATGTGAACCGGTAAAGTGATGTGGCAAATGATCAGAAATCTCCCCTGTTACTCTGAAGGGCGTGCCCAACAGGACTTACTCACGGAGTGGACATGGGGCATGGGAGCAAGAGAGGTCAAAGGTGAGTTGGCTTGCTTCCAGCCTGCGCATCTGAGAGAGGACTGGGCCTCTCTCTCAGATGGGGAGGACTGGGGAACGAGCAGCTTGTGTGGGGAATCCTGAGCCCTGGCTGTGCACCCTCACCGGGACCACTGCCCAGCATTTCCTGGGTGACATGGGTGCTAAGAGCGGAAGTGGCCTCTTCCTCCCACCCGGAAGTTTTCAGGAAGGGAGAAGAATACGCCTTCTAGGACTAGATAGAATCAGTGGCCATGGCCTTGTCAGAGCCTCACCAGCGATACTATTTTTAGCCTATTCACTACCAGCAGAATTTGTGAGATCCCTCTCTCTCTCTTCAAGCACAAGAACCTTGTTGAGTTTTATCTGGCAATAAAAACTGTTCACTTTCATATGTTCTGTTTTATCAGAAAAATAATTTAAAATCATTTCCCCAATGAATACAGACAAAAAGAAACTAATGGATACTTTTAAATTAATGGACTTCTCAAATCCTATCTGTAGAACTGCTTTAGTTATCTATAAGTTTTGTTACAAGTAATATACGTTTTTAAATTTTATCCCCTTTATTTATTTCCAACTGTTTTCAATTTATTCCTCCATTATGGATAAATAAATCGGGATCTGCATTACAGACAACAGGCATCATATATTAAATAGGCATTAAATAAAAATATATTGCATGAAAATAGGATTTTTTGCCTAGTTTTCCTTTGATAGCTTTTTTGAACTTAAATTCAGGTTGTGGCCGAGTGTAAGAACATTTTTAAAGACTTGATAATAGCTGGTTTAGGGTGATTAAAATGTCTGGAAAAGTGATATAAATAAAAATGAATTTCATCTTTTAAAATTCTTCCCCATGTTACAGACCATTCCATGTCATAAACCAAATAAAAGTAAATCATAGTACAAACATGTTTCTTTCTTACTTCAAAGGGGAGCTCAGTTAATTCTAGATTTCCAAAACAATCCAGTTTCTCTAGATTTTCACAGTCTCCCAGTTCTGGAGGAATGCTCTTCAGACGGTTGAAACGTACATTGAGTTCCTTCAGGTTCTTCAGACGACCTGTCATCAGAAAAAGAAAACATGCATGGTGTAGGTCCATTAAGGTCTTTTAAGGACAAAAAGCAAAACGAAGATGTAAAACATTTGTATAAATGATGGTGGGAAAGGCATTAAACATAATTCTGTGTTTGTTTTTTAAGCACTCTGATTGAATGTCTGCTCATCTTTTATCCTGAGCATTTTGGTCCTTGATCAGAGCATTTTTTGCTTATTCTTTATCTGTTTAACCCTTTGTGAAACTACAGGCTAGGTGAGTGTGGGGGATTTGTTCCCTATGTAGACTGGGTCAGGGCCCAGCACCCACAGAGCGCAAACCCCTTTGAAATCACATGATGAATGAAGTAACAGGCAATGGCTTTGAAATGGTCCAGTTCCTAGGAAGCACAGTGACCAGCTATGGCCTATCGGTGGACTCTAATGGGAAGTGAGCTAGGTACTGAAATACACACAAAGCTCTATGTACGTGCTAAATGACTCAAACAAGGAGTCATTGTTTATAGGCTGCATGTAATTCATTTATCTTTGGCTTCAGATTTGCATTTACTAATTATGATGTATCATGCTTCCTAAAGAATATGCTTTAAAAAAGCCCAAGTCCATTTCACAGGCAGGAAGTGAACACACTAAGAATATCAGGCAATAACTGGATTGATGGAGAAACATTGAATCCCAATTCTGTCTTGATTGAATAAATACATGACCAATTCCAAACCAGAAACTAGCACAAGAGTAATATTTAATATTCCAAAAATCATGTCATGTGTGTTCTAAGGCATTGAATACCTTAACATTCTTAACCTAATTTTAAAAATTAGAAAACCAAAATTATTGTTCCCTTTTGCAGAGCAGGCACTCAAAATACAAATTTCCTGCCATTTTATAAATGAGAAAGGGAAACATACAAAGACAGTATGTTGGAGGCAGGGCCACTTCTGAGTCAACTTTGGTGGTCTCACTGTTAGAAGATAATGGTGATGCTGTGGAAATCAGCGGCCCCTCTAACTTACCCACCTGGTATACACTGCAACCTCACGGTCAGCTATTGGTGTCAAAATAGCAGGATGGATATGGGGGCTAATAAAAAATAAGGAAAGACCGCTTTTCTGGGGAGGACTGGAGAGCATGTGATCAGACTAGTGATCGCCACAGCCCCAGCTTCTGTAAGACAGTGTATTGTACAATCCTTCTTTAAATAAGGAAAGTAGAAGATTGGCATAGATGGTGTGAATGTTCTAAGCTGTCTAGTTTCCAGACACGGGAGAGTAAACTTATCTATGAAAGAGTTACCTGATCTGGTTGATGGAGGCATTTGCATTAGGGACACGTTTATACCAACTGTACGTGCATTTGTTTATCATGAGGGGATGCAAAGAGAAGGTGAGGTAACTGGAGAGAAAGCTGTATATGAGCTCCTTCTAGCTAGCTCAAAGAAAAAGCGACTTTCCTAGCTCAAAGGAAAAGCAATAGCTTTAGAAAGTCTGTCTCAAATATAACATTTTAATAATGTATAGACACTAAGAAATTATATATGTTTGCATTCAAATTGTTGTTCTCCATGCCACTTATTTCCACAATGCCTGATCTCCTTATAGACACACTACTTTTTCTTTCTCAACATCCTGGTAAGAACTTGGCATTATTAATCTGAGATGGGCTCAGTTGTCTCCATCAGACATGGTGAACAGCATTATCTTCAAGCACCATGAGCTTGAGGTTCTGGAAAAAACAGTTTTTCGGTGTGACAAGGGTCCCACGTCACAAAAACTAAAATAAAACTTTTAAGGCACTGCTATGGTCTGAGAATTCGTATGTTGAAATCCTAATGCCCAAAGGTGATGTTGTTAGTAGGTGGGGTCTCTGGGAGGTAATCAGGTTTGGATAAAGTCATGAGGGTGGAGTCCCCACGATGGGATTCATGCTCTTGTAGAAAGATCCCACAGAGCTCCCTGGCCCCTTCCACCATGTGAGGATTCACCGAGAAGTCTGCAACCCAGAAAAAGGTCCTCAGCCCACCATGCTGGCACCCTGATCTCAGACTCCAGAACTGCGAGCAATAAATTTATTTTGTTTATGAACCACCCAGTCTGTGGTATTTTTTTTATAGCAGACTGATCGGACTAAGACAGGTGTCATAGCTCCAGCATGTTATATTTCTAAATAGCTAATGAGTCCATCCCTTCCTAGAATGTTCCAGGATCTTTTCCAACTGAAATGAAATCTCCCTACTTATAGCCCATTCTCCCAGGGCCCTCAGACCTAATTTCCAGTGAGGGGAATATAACCCAACTGAGGCACAATTTGTTGTCCAGAGGCTTCTTGTTTCTAGAGCCCAAGGAATACCTTAAGGAATTTACATACTTTAAGTTATTTGAGTAAACATTATTAAATGATTTCAACAATTAGCTATTTTAAACCCATTTAATGATACTTTCTCAGGAGTTCCACAAAGGATTTAAGAGGACCACCCACTGCCATGCTTAATTCCTTGATGTCAAATGTCAGAAATAATTGTCCTGATAATGAGAAAAAGAACACCCCATTTGGTGACCACTTTCCCCGCACACCCTCTGCTCAGCCAATGCTCAGTAGTTCTCTAAGACAGCACTGTAAGAGATCCAACTCTACCTCCTTTACAAAATACAGCCATTCAACAGAAAAGAGCTCAAAACTCTTCATTCCCATGGTCCTCTTTCTTGACTATCTCATCCTGTAGCTGAGTTTTTTTTAAAGTATTTGCCCAAGTTACTCAAAGTCAGACTAGAATCGTACCTTCAGAATCTCAGACCTAGTATCCAATTACTTAGTTTAAATTTAAAATATTTGAAGAACAAGTTAAATAAATCATGCCATAATCATCACTTAGCCATCACTTAGGGAGAATGACGAAAGTTTGGATATTCTAATATTGAAAAATAACATTTATGTAAAGACAACAATAGAGTGGTGGTGGGATGAATTGGGAGATTGGGATTGACATATATACACTCATATGTATAAAATAGATAACTAATAAGAACCTGCTGTATAAATAAATAAATTAAGGAAAATTTTTTAAAAACTTAAGAAATAGACAATGATGATGATGATGATGGAGGTGGCTAGCAAATGTTGTGGGTTTACCTGTTCTAAATGCTTTCTTTGTATTAACTATTTAATCCTTACAATAACCTTGTGAAGTAGGTACGATTATTATCCCCATTTTACAGATAGGGAGACTGAAAACCAGTGAGTGACCTGCCTAAGGTGACCTGCCAGTAAGTGAAAGACCCAGGCAGCCTGACCCTAGAGTCCACCCCCACCTTCATGGTATGATAAGGGGAAACAAGGCTTAGGCTGAAGAACATGCTGTAAGCCCTCGTATGTAAATATGTTTAGCGTGCGTATATTTTAGCATATGTGTATATAAATATTTTTAACATGCATATATATTTTAACACATATTTATAAATAGATATGGCTACAATGTAGATATCTAGAAGAACATGGGTTGTGTGTACAATTTTGATACCCAGGAAACCGTTAACGGTCCTTACTGAGAGAGTTGACTTTACATTTTATTTCTTTCTAGAATGTTTAATTATTTTGCCCTGCTCATGACTGAGGTTTATGGGGATGATATGTCTCCAAGAAGACTTGAGTGTCTTAGAAGAATCATAACAACTATATGCCCAGCACAACTATGTGCCTCACACACAAGACAAAGAGAAACAGTGATGATGATCGCTGTGGACTTCACTTACGGTAAAGCAAGTGAACAACAAAATGATTGAAAATAATAGAACCTTGATCAAATTAATACAGTAAGCTAAACTAAACTTATCAATGGACTAATATGTGGAAACAATATACTGTTATATTATGTTTACAATAAATATATTATTGCATGTTTATTTCTAAAACTAATATGTGGGAACAATATACTGTGTCTCATGTTTACAATAAATATATTATTGCATGTTTGCATTTCTAAAACTAAAAGGAAGAAAAAACAAAAAGTTTCTAAACACAGCACTGCTCACTCATGAGTCTTGTTTCTGAGAAACTGGCAGATGTCAGTACTGCTGAGTTACATAGGTGAGACCCTGGCATCAACACCCAGAGGGGACGCCACGAACCAGCAGCTCTGGGAACACCCAAAATAGCCCGGCCCAGCAACTTCCTGGGGCAGCAAGAGGAGGAAGAGTTCTTAGTATTGCCTGCTTCCCAGACAAGGGGCCTGAAGGCTCCAGCTAAGCAACATACCAATTTCAGCTGGAAGACAGGAGATTTGGTTTTTTGGCAGATCCAGAACCCTGATGGCTTGAAACAGCTCGATATACTTAGGAATGATCTGAATCAGGGTATTGCTTATGTGCCATTCTTTCAGGTGCGTCTGCTCCTTCAAGGAATCTGGGAGCTCCTGGAATAGAATGGATCCCATCGATCAGAACTAGCTCCTCCGTATGTCGCAGTTCAGAGGCAGGGCACACAAAGCCAAGGAAAATGTGCATTTATTTCAAAAACAAGAGGTGAGAGAGCATGGGTGAGAGCTTAACTGCCAGCTCTATAGCCATTCCAAAAAGAAAGCAAGATGCTGCCAATGTCATTAATTTCATACTAGCAGATTAGCCAAATTTCAAAAGGCCCATGAATTCATGATTCTATTAAAGTCAAATGCCGAGTGAATACTGACAACCAGGCTCCCACCCAAAGCCACACATGTATTATTTATTTACAACATATGGATTTAACATTTTCTAAAAATAAAATCTGGCCACGTCTTAGATTTTAAAATGTGTGCTGCATTTCCTTTCCTCTGTACTAACTGCTTTTCTTTTTTTTCAGCAGACATCTTTTTTTTTATTGAAGTATAGCTAATTTACAATGTTGTGTTAGTTTCAGGTGTATGGCAAAGTGATTCAGTTATACATATATACACAAAAGAATATATATATATTCTTTTTCATATTCCTTTCCATTATAGTTTATTATAAGATATTTAATGTAGTTCCCTGTGCTATACAGTAGGACCTTGTTGTTTATCTATTTTATTTATAGTAGTTTGTATCCAGTAGACATCTTTTGAGCCATGTTATATCCAGGCAGACATCATGTTTGGCACTAGAGATACAAGAAGGAATCAGGCAGCTCTGAAACTAATCGCTTTTTAAAATATTTGATCAACACCCAACACCTGCTATGCCAAATTTCTAAATGTTTTTATGAGTCTTTAACAGGGAAAGAGCCCAGAAGGACAGTGTGGAGACCTGGAGGCCGAGCCATGTTCTAGGGGCACCCCCTCCCTGGGCCCTCACTTCTGAAGTGACAGAGAGGGACTCGGCCGTATCCAGGGCCTCCCCTGGATCTAGTGTTCTGGGATAAAATTGTAAAGGTGTTGAGAAGTGCTTAAGGCTTTAGAGGGGGCTATTTGTCCAGTTGAAGAAATTCAGTTCACAGGATTACGAGCCCCCACTGCACTGAGGTGTACTGAGCACTGAGAGACACGCATGTCCCCTGACCTCATGGAGCTGACCACAGCACATCATCAGCAAAGCGGGGCAGGAATGTACAGGGGAGAAGTCGGGTGGGGTGGAGGTAGCAATCAGAAGGTCCACAGTGACCCTTGCTTGGTACCTGGTGCTTGTAATGGGCTTTAGGATCATTGCTATTGGATATGTGGATTAAGCTTTTAACTTGCAAAAGTACTTTCACCTTAAATATGCTTTCACGTAACAGTACCATAAGATAGGCAGAGTGGGCATGATTAAGGCCCACTTAAAAGAGGGACACTGAAACCCAAAGGCATTTAAATGCGTCACTTAGAGTAAGGACAGGCTACATAGTTTCAGGAACTAGTACAAAATGAAAATGCAGGCCCTTTCTAAAAATTAAGAATTTCAAGATGGTGACAGCAGAGCATTAAATCAAGCACAGGGCCCCTCCCAGCATAGGTCCCTGTGTGACTGCCCCCAGCACCTGGGCCTGGCAAACCCATCTCGGCACCTCCTGGTCCTGATCTGAATGCAACCCACACCAGATCAGATGGTTTCCTCCTGCCGCTGAGACAAGATGACGAGCTGGGGCATCAGGGAGCTGACCCTAGGTAATAAAAACACTCTCTCTTTTGAAGCTTCAATTATCAAGTGTCTCATAAATAACTTCTCTCATATTCCTCTTCCAATAATGGCATACTTGGAAAGGCTATTATGCCTTCTAAAATTATATCCATAACTATTTTTAATAACATGGGAAAATCTTAAGATAGCGTGTTAAATAAAAATAAAAGGAACAGGGTAAAGATGGCAGATTGAACACAACACATACACTTTTGCTCCTCTCTAAAATTCCATGAAAGATGACAGTAAAGGAATTATTTTTTGAAGATATAAACCTTACAGAGGGCAAAGAGAAAGAGAAGGGAGGCAGCAACAGGAAAATGTTGGTAGCTGGAAAACTGGAAGATGGTAACCCATCTCCCTTGATCTGCTCAATCTTAGACCAGCAGCAGCAGGAACAATGAGACACAACCTGAACTTCTCACCAGAGGCCCCCGAGGCTCAGGAAGTGGAAGAGCTGGGCATGTCTGGAGGTGAGAGTGGAAGGCAGGGCTAAAAGAAGGAGGTCAAGTTCAAAGTCTAGGACCAGATCTCTGCCCCCGCCCATCATGTCACAGAACTACTGCCCCTGTAGAAGACTGAGGCTTATCCACTGGAGGGATTAAACAGAGTGTCTGGATTGGGGACCATCAGGTACATCTAGGGAGGGAGGCAGCAACCACAGGATGAGTGATGGATGCTGAGACTTCCCCACCCAGCCCTCCTCTCTGTCCAGAGCACTGGCTGCCGGGCCTCTCCCTGCCTGCAGGATGTGAGAGGATCCTCTCTGTGGGCACCCACCAGCTGCAGACAAATCATAAATATGCACTCCTGGGGCGGGGGGTGGGGGGAACGTGCTGGAGACATGGGGCTCTATAGCAACGCCCTCCAAAAACGAAGCCCTTACCTGACACACACTTGGAGCTTCCAGTTTCTCAGTGCTCCCGACACCCCGTGTCTCCAGACCTCCCAGAGAGCCCCAACATGCCAGACCAACACAAACACCCCAGAAGAAAAAGGAGACTCTGAAAGATGGAAACTTCCTCCAAAAAAATCTATCAATCCCAAGATAAGTAAGAACAGCCCCCATGAAATGAAAACAGGACAAAATTTTTAAAGGAAAATTTAAGACTCATCCATAAAAGTAGAAATGTAAAGCCACATTACAGGACTCATTCATTCACAAAACAAACAGACAGCTCTTGGAAATTAAAAACTTGACAGTAGAAGTGAAATTTTCTATTGAAAAGTTGTTCAGTAAAATTAGAGAAATCTCCCTGAAAGAGCAGAGCCCAGGGCCTGGGGGCTTCCAGCTCACAAAGAATGCTTGACTCCCAACACCTCCATCCTAATCGGGTACCCAAGTCATAGGTCACAGCCCCACAGCCGCTCCAGGGAACCCCAGGGGAGCTCTCCCCACCCAGTTCCCAAGGCCCCAGAAGCTCCACCGCCCTGTCCACCTCTTGCTGACCTCCTGCAGGGGCCAGACCTGTTGCCTGGTGCGATGTTAGAGGCCAGAACTCCCTCGCTGCCGTGAGCACTCTAAGACAGCGAACATCCTTTAATGGAGCTTGTCACTCCTTAAGTAGAGGCAAGACTGAAACACAAATCTCTCTGGGGAAGGAGAACAGCAACTGAAATTCATACTAATGAATGCCTGAGGCCCCAGAGTCTTGCCTTCAGTGGGTACCCATGAGGATAGGGTACCAGCTCAGGGAACCGAATGCAGGGGACAAGAAGGCTGTAAGTAATGAAGCCAACATCCACATAGTTCACCCTGGGGTCTCCCTAGCCTGCTGACTCATAACCCTCTTCCTATCCCCCCGACCACACTAGGCACTCACTAAATGCCCTTTAAAGTGGTTTTCCAAAGGTGCTGTGAGCCGAGAGGACTCAACAGGTTCCCCAAGCGGGCTGGGATCGTGCTTGACCATGGCACACGAGAATGATTTACCAGTGGTATTTAATTAGAAATCCAGACAGGCCCTCCCTCTTGCCCCAGAAAAGGCAGTATCCATGTATCCACTGATCTCAATGATGCGGATGCAGGAGAAAGACCACCAAAGAGGTTTCAGTCACAGCCTCTCCCAGTTTTATAGGGCTGTGTCGCTAACAAGACAGTGTCACAGAATATCCGCTCGTTTAATCCTCACAACAGCCCTCAGAGGGGGTCAAGGCAAGCATTAGCACCACTGAACAGAGAAGGGGATAAAATGTATACAAATGGAGCAAACAGCCTCAGGTCACACGGCCAATAAAGGGCCACCCAAATTATATGGTCTCCCAGTCCAGAGTCCTTTCAGCCACAAAATGGTGGGATAAAAAGAGATAGAGGGGGCTTCCCTTCCCTGGCGGCGCAGTGGTTGAGAATCTGCCTGCCAATGCAGGGGACACGGGTTCGAGCCCTGGTCTGGGAAGATCCCACATGCCGCGGAGCAACTAGGCCCGTGAGCCACAATTACTGAGCCTGCGCGTCTGGAGCCTGTGCTCCACAACAAGAGAGGCCGCGATAATGAGAGGCCCGCGCACTGCAATGAAGAGTGGCCCCCACTTGCCGCAGCTAGAGAAAGCCCTCGCACAGAAGCGAAGACCCAACACAGCCATAAATAAATTAATTAAAAAAAAAAAAAAAAAAAGAGATGGAGGGCAGGTCCCAGACAACTCTGTCCCACTGAACGGAAGATAGCCCGAGCTCATTTGTGCCGCCACTCAGCGCACACATACCATGTGCTGCTTCAACCAAGAAACATCAGACCACAGGCAGCCCTGAGATGCCTCTCCAAGCCAGCAGCAACGTGGGGGAGTGGGAGCACGAAGCACCTGTACACACCTGAGGAAAGAAAGAGGGGACATCTTTGTCCTGGCCTCAGAAACTGAGAGGAAAACTGGCTAAAGGGTCTGCGAAATTCCTTCGCGGCTCTACACTCTGTGACAAGTCAGCAAAGTCACCGCCCACGGAGGGGTGTTAGGCAAAGTCAAGCGCTCAGAGCATTAAAAAAAAAAAAAAAAAGGCAAGGAGTTATTTTTAATGGGCGGGGAGGGGTGGCGAGGAGGCGGCAGAATCGAGCGGGGGTTTTTTTGTTTTTTTGTTTTTTTATTTGGCTGCAGCCCGCGGCTTGGCGGAATCTTAGCTCCCCAACCAGGGATTGAACCCGCGTCCTCGGCAATGGAAGCGCGGAGTCCCAACCCCTGGACCGCCAGGGAATTCCCAGAATCAAGCATTGTAAAGGCTGTGCCATCCTAAGGAGCCGCTGGGGTCCCAGTCCCTCGCAGCGTCGTCGTAAAGATCCAAAGGGATCCCGCTGCTCTTTTCAAGACTGCACAGTCTTTCACCGCGGAAAAGACGCGAGAACCCGGTTCAGAGCCGGCAATGGCTCCTCCGCATCCAGGGGGAAGCTCTCTAAAGAACAGCAACAGCGCGCACTGGGCCAGGGTCAACGGCCTGAGCTCAGCCTAGCAGCAGACGTCGGCCGCAGCGCTGCAAAGAGCCTCGGCGTGCTGTAGGGACCGAAACGCATGGACTCACCTTCCAGTGCTCCCCCGTAAGTTCAAACACAAACTCACTGCTCCGTTTGTCTCTCTCCTTGGAAACTGCACTCTGCTTTGCGAGGGAGTTCCTTTCAATCTTGTCCAGAAGCCTCACGCTGGTGTCTATGAAGCCATTCTTGCAGTACACAGCCTGGGGGATGCCCTTCCTTCTGCACTCGGCCACGAAGCTCCACTCCTCCTTTATCCTAAAACGGGCAGCAGAGGTCTCCGTTATCTCCTGGGGAATCGCCATCACCTGCCTGGAGAAGTCAGGTGGGCCACCTGGGCGCAAGGGCAGTCCTTCTCATCACCTGCAGTTTCCCAGCAGGAGACAAGCCCTCCCCTCCACTTCCGCCCCCTCTCCCGCCCCTCCTTTCTTGTTTCCTCTGCTGTGGTGGATATGGGGTGCGGGGGAATCTTAAACCCTCAGAGTTGTAAAGTATTAGCAAATCTGACTTTAAAAGTAGAGGAGGTGAGTTAACATGGCTAAAATTTCTACCAAAATTACCTATGCCTTTGATTAATTACAATATCCCTTGATATTATGAGGTGACACCCAAATTTTTTAAAAATGCAAGGCCACAGGAATCTGATGATCTTTCAGGAGCATATGGATAGAAATATACAGGCAGCCCCAGTTTATAAAATTCGACTTTAGAAGGTCATCCATCACCCACCTTGGGAAACTTCACTCCTGTAGATGAACCTGTTATTCATAAGCTCCAGTTCCAATCTGACACTGGAGCTGGCCCAGGACTCCTCAGCCTCCCCATCACTCCCAGCACCTTCTTGTTGCTACTTCTCTGACACATTATTTTATAGTTGTCTTATCCCCCCACCTTGGTCATAAGCTCCATCATGATGGACCACGTCTTGCTGCCCTCCAGATGCTCACTCAGTCATTAGAACAGTGTTTTGCACCTGGGGGCCTTTCTCCATGTAGAGATTTGATATCTGCTTGGAGACTTTAACAGGTTAACATTCTATGTGGTACAAAAACAAGGTTTGTTGTGGTTTTCCTTCAAATCTATCACACAGAGACATTGTCTCAAAATAAGGTAGCCTGCCTTGGATAGGAACTTGGTGCATTCCACACTCAGGAAGGCATCTGGGCCCTACTCAGCCCAACTCAGGGACTTGGTGACAGGCAGGATCCCAGGCTTCTAAAAGAGGGCTCTTTTAGAAACAGGCTGCAGATGCTGCCCTGGTCTCTACAGGGCCTGAAGCAATACAAATGCTGAATAAAACAAAACAAAACAAAACAAAAAACCCTGTAGTAGAGGGTCAGTCCTAGTACGGAAACTCTCAGGTGGTACCTGAAGGAAAAGTGCACTAGAATCACAGTGGCTCTGTTGTCTCAGGAAAGCCCAGGAGCCAAGTGGTCAGGACAGGCAGGAACAGAGGAAAGAGTCTGGGGCAGAAACATCTTTGAGGACTGGGCATGTGGAAAGTCCTGGCCTGGACTACCAGGCACTGTCAATTGTAAGAATAAATGTAAGGCTGAAAAAAGCAAGAGACTGGTGGATATCCTTTTTCTGGAATACTGGAGACTTGGTGGATTTTATCTGATCCTATAGGGGTATGCACCTTTGTCGTTGACTAAGCTATTTTACAACTCGGCAGAGATTGAAGTTAACTTGTAGAAAATTGATAGCAATACAAATCATTCTTGTCTACAGACATTCTTGTCTCTTGGTGTTAAATACATCTATATGCTGATGACGTGCAATTATATATCTCCAGCCAAGACGTTCTCAATGAATCCAGCCTCTTTGCCTCCCAACATCTCCACCTGAATATCTAAAAGGCATCCCCCAAATTTACATGTTCCAACCCAAACTCCTGATCTTCACCTGCAAAACTTGCTTCTTCCTCCATCTTAGAAAAAGCCTGCCAGTTGCTCTGGTCAAAAAGCTCAGGGTCATCTTTGACTCTGTGCTTCCTTTCATATCTCACATCAAATCCATCAACAAATAGGGTCATTTCTACCAGAATCTGACCATTTCTCACCACCTTCACTGCTCCCATCCTGGTCCAAGTCACCAGCATCTTCATGTAGGCACCACTCTTGCCTCCCTACAGTCTAAACTCATCCAGCATTTTGAGTGAGCTTGTGACAGTGTCAGTCACACCATGTCATGCCTCTGCCCATACCTCTCATTGGTTTCTCATTTCACCCAATAAAAGCAAATGTCTCACTATGGCCTACAAGGTCCTGCGGATCTGTGCACTCCCCCTTGCCTGTCTGACCTCATCCACTACTGCACCCTCACTTACTTTTTCTGGCCCAGTCACTCTAGCCTCCTGGTTCTTCCCTGAACCACCCAGGCAAACCACTGCCTCAGGGTATTTGCACTTGCTGTTCCGTCTACCTGGAGTTCTTGATCCCAGATTTCTGCAGGGCTGGTTCCCCAGCACTATGTGCAAATGTTTCCCCCTTAATCAGACTTTTTGCTATTCAGAAACCACTTCAGGTATCAGTGGAGTTTCGTGCTTGCCATTCATCTAGGAGAACAGGAGCACTTGAAAAAAACCATCTTGCTGATGGCATTGGCTAGCACAGCTACTACCCTACCCAGGTCCTAGTCACAGGTTGCTGAGCTGGGGAAAAGCACTGGGTAATCAACTACCTGGGGCTTCAGGATCTACATATGAAGTCTACAAATAATGTAATAAAACAGATAAATTTTAAAATACCAGCACATGGAGAAATAGGAATTTAATACCAGGAGAAAGTGCTGGAAGAGTTAGAAGTGAGCTCCTCTGGGAAATACTAGCAGGGAATTGGGGTGATTTGCTTTTCATTATTAGCTCTTCTGTGTAATTTAAATATTTTTAATACCATGTGATAAAAATAAGTTTAAATATCTACCTGTAGCTCTAGCTCTGACTGTAGCAGTCAGGGATACAGGGCAGACCCTAGATCCAAGACACTGATTGAAATAATAAAAGAAATCCTCCCAGAATTTTCACAACCAGCAGCACAGCCACAGTGAGTTCTTGTATTCAATGAGCACTTTTCAGATTAATGTCTCTAACTTTTCTTTCTTCATTTCTTAGACTGAACCTGAAGGTAGAGTCTGACAAGGTAATGAAATGATACCGGTTAAGCCCTCCCCAACACATCTTTCCTATATCACAAATTACAAATTGATGTAACTATTTCACATATCTTGGTACAGCCAACGTAAGTGGAGGGAAAAAGGAAATTAGATGCGCTACTTAAAAAATAGTTAAATCCCAAATCTTTTTTGGATTTCTGTTTTAAATGTTTGATGTCTTAGTCCCTTTGAAACCTAGAGAAAGTCACAATGAGAATATAAACTATTTTTACAATTCCATTCTCTTCCTTGAGAGTAATTAACATAAATAAAATGTCATTGTCTTTATACTTTATCGCTCATATAATTGAATAATGGTCCCCTTAAGTCAATTTTAGTAGTATTTCAAATACAAGATAAACATACAAAACAATGCCATTAGAGCTCTATTAATTAAATCAGTAAGTGTGCAAATAAAATACTCTTTCCTTAGGAAATGAGCCCACAATCTTAGTCTAGATGGCAAATAGCCTCACTGGATGAAAAATTCCTCACTTAGAGCCTAACGAAAGCATCTCTATCTCTCCATCTAAATGACTGAGTTTCATTCAAGTAGAGTGATGTTCTCTACTCATAACTTTTAAGTGTTGGTATATACCTCATGGAACAAATACAGTATTACAAAATGAAATACCATGAAGTGAGGTAACAGAACAAGCTAAAGGGTTTTGCCTGGTTTAGTACATTTAAATTAACCAGATTACTGCCTTTTATACAAAGCAGTCATCAGTACATTAACTTTCAGGACTTCCCTGGTGGTCCAATGGTTAAGACTCCGTGCTCCCAATGCAGGGGCCCAGGTTCGATCCCTGGTCAGGGAACTAGATCCCACATGCATGCTTCAACTAAGAGTTCACATGCCACAACTAAGGAGCCCACCTGCCACAACTAAGACCCAGTGCAACCGAATAAATAAATTAATTAAAAAATATATATATATATGTATATATTAACTTTCCCACAGGCAACAAATTTTGAGAAACTAAAGGGTAACCTTCAAATAGTCCTAACAACAACAGTATAAATCATATTATGAAACTTCAAAAATACCTGCCAGAAAAAGGTAAATTCACTACATTCATTTTTGCAGGTCCTGGGAAATTAATGCTTCTTCCTGAACATCACATTCCTCCAGCCACCCTCCCAGTTCCTCCTCACCACCCAGCCAATTTGGTGGCTGTTTTTCTTATCTTGAGCTAGAAAATCCTAACAAATTCCCAAGAAGTTTTCTGTCTTAGGTTAAGATAAGGCACAGCACAAGCCCCATGGCACTGAGCCTAATGCAGGACCAACCCTGTGTACATGAGACGTGTGAATGTGGACACAAAGCCATTTGGCACCACGATGGAAGACAGAGATCAAGAGTCAAACGCGACTGCAAAGTGGCTTCCAGGGCACGGTTCTCAGACCGAAGCTCTTGCAGGTGGCTGCTGTTCCCAGAACCCACAGGGGGTTACCTCAGCTACAGACATCTCCATAAACCTCCCAGGGCTTGGGTCCCCATTCAGCAAGTTGTCCCACCCTAGAGTAACCCCAGATGCTGGGGGTGGGAGGAAGCTGGAGCAGGGCTGAGAACCACTTCGGGCTCATAGGGCCTTGGGACCTGTGTAATTCATGCTCATGTAGATCCCTAAGATCCTCTGCCATGGGTGTTGCCTGGTCTGAGGGTTCCAATTCTTAAATTTAAGATTCATGTCATATTGGATAATCTCATATTAGTGGCAAGTGAAAAGACAGGCCAGCTATCTATGATTACAGCATTATATCGGGGGAAAGGTTTGGCCAAATCCTCCATTTACCAGCCCTGTCATTTTGGGCAAGTTACTTAGGTCCTAACTTCGTCTTCAGACTGGGGATAATTATAACCACCTGGAACAGCTGTAATGCTTACAGCAGCAGCTTAATTATCAAGCATGATCAGAATAGGTATTTGTTTGATCGAAATAGTTCATAGAAGTGGAGAACCAAGAGTAAAGAGACATTCATACCCTACACATTTTGTTTTTAACCTAAAGCATAGACATATGTCACAATTTGCCAATTTGATGTAGGGTCATGGACCGCCTTTGAAAATGGGTCTGCCAATTAGAATCCCACTCTGCCTTTCTTGTATAAACCACACCCATAACGCATCATCCAAGACTTCCAGTTTGGGTTTCCTCACAGGGCATAAAAATTACAGACGTGCAAAGCCACCTGAATGTGCAACCTTTCTAGCTCATTGTACTTTTATCCGTCTTGTACAGTGTTAATTCAATTGGGTGGTTCGTACTGATCACACACATAGTTTTTCCGAAGCCCTCAACCTAGTTTTCACATACACAGTAACTCTCTTTTACTCATACTTCATGAGTGTATGACAGTAGTCAAACCACATCATTCCAATCCAAGTAAAAATTGCATCAACACAATGAATCTTATCTAATGTTCAGCTCAACGGGCGAGAGCTGAGTGCAGGACATAGAGCAGCCTCATGTGGTCACATGGGTGGATGGCATCAGCCTGCTGAGGGCAGCTGGCGGTCTTTCAGAATTTCCTGTAGAGGAATTTGTCATGTCATTGCTGTCTTTTCCATGCCTAGCACAGTACCTGGAATGTATGTGGGTCCTTATAGCTATGAGTATTACTGTTATAGGAATCGAATGTCCATTGTAGGCAACAGCGTGAAGACTCTGAAGTCCAATGAGCAAGTGTCACGGACAGGAAGAAATCTCGGAGGAAAGGCATCCCCCTCCACAACACAAATGCAGCCTGTCTTATTCGCTAAAGAGCTACAGAGCAAGTACAGAGAACACATACTTTTCCAATGCGCTTTTCTCGAGCCTTTCTGCCTCCTGCTTCTGCCAGGCTTTGTGCTTCTTGACACGAGTTTCCCACAAGGCTCTGATGACAGAAATGTCGAATACGACCACTTTAGGCCCCATTTTAAGAGCATGAAATTACCTATTTAAAAAAAAAATTATATATATATGTATATATATATATATGTCAGCTTCATACACACACAGAAGAAAATAGTTTTAACTTGAACTTTAAAATAAAATATGAGTGAATCAATTTCATCAATAATGATGAAATGCCTTGTTTCTTCCAGGATGGCAGTTGCTAATGTTCTTAGGGTCTGAGAGTACTCTTGTTTGTAAGTCAAAATTCAGCGCTCAACTGGGGTCCTCTCCTCTAGAATGTCACACATGTCTCTCTACCCCTCAGCTGACACGTGGGTTCCCAAAGCCCCCTGGGCATTCCTCAAGCTTTGTGGTTCCACATTCTATTGAATTTACTGGCATCTGATCTTCTCAGTAGGTTGTAACATACTCAGAGGTAAGTTTGATGAGTTAATTAGAAGATACACACACACACACACACACACACACACACCAGTTATCTGAGTCTAAACACCAGTCACCATTAAGTGCACCAAGCATTGTACCAAACCCCACTGAGCACTTTTCCTCCTGGGACTGACCACACAGCCTGGGCACTAGTCCTGTAGGTTTCCCCTGCAACATAAACCCTCAGAGCTGCTGATCTCTGTTTATGTGGTTTCTCAAACACAAGGAAAGTCAGACTCAGGTACATCTTGGTCATCACCTCTTAGTGAGAACTAGCACAGTGTCTGGCACATAGTGGACCCTCCATTAATATTTGTTGAAAGACTAAGTGAGTAAATGAATCAATGAAAGTGAATAAAAGATTTGCATCCAGGTTGCTTCACTCTCAGCCCACTCAGTGAACTTTCTCTCTTCTCTTTATTTTCCCACCTCATATTTACTATTTGTTTTAAGTCATTATTTGCTCACTGCAAAAAAAAAAATTATCAGGACATAAAAGTGCATTTCAACATTCATTCCACTAAGCTATGCTTATCTCCCTTATCGAAGTAAAATAAGTTTCTTTATATTGTTTTAAACTTCCCCTACCTACAGCATCAAAATCTGGCTAAATCCATTTCCTGATGTCCACAAATACACAGAGTGTCAGTTGGCAAACAGTAAGGCTATTGAATATTCTCTGTTCCAATTCCAGACACTTCTAAATAGCAGTCAGTGGGGATACAAAACCAAATATTTAAATCTTCTGACTCGTTTGTGCTCTCCACAAATGGCTTGCCAATATGAGTGGCAGAACTGGCTTATGTTTATGCAGCTGAACATTTGAGGTCAATAAGTTTAGTCTGAAGAGCTGAAAACACTGACCCCAGTTGATTTCCCTCTTTCCTTTAATTTCTGACATCTGGGACTGTCTTTTGTCTCCCTTAAAACTCTTTTACCTAAAGGAGATTTTTGACAAAGATGCAAATGGTGCAAGTTTTGTGTGGACATAAGTTTTCAATTCTCTTGGGTAAATACATATGAGTAGAATTGGGGGTCATATGTTAATTCTATGTTTAACCTTTTCAGGAACTGCCAGACTGTTTTACAAAGCAGCTGCACCATTTTACATTCTCACCTGCAGTGTATGAGGGTTCCAGTACCTCCATATCCCTGCTGACACTTGTTATTATCTCTCTTTGTATTGTAGCCATCCCAGTGAGTGTGAAGATTGTCTTTTTTTAGCATTTCCCTGATAGCTAATGATGTTGAGCATCTTTTTATGTGCTTTATGTGTTAAGCATCTTCTTATGTGTATACCTTCTTGGGGGAAATGTCTATTCAGATTCTTTGCCCATTTTTTAATTGGGCTATTTGTCTTTTTAGTGTTGAGTTGTAATAGTTCTTTATATAGTCTAGATACTGGTCCTTTGCCAGATATATGATTTGCAAAAATTTCTTCCTATCTTGTGAGCTGTCTTTTCACTTTCTTGATTCCATCCTTTTACTTTTAACCTAAATATATGGTTATAATCTATATGAGATTTTATAGACAGAATCTTGTTGATTCATTTATTTAACTCACTTGGACAATTTCTGTCTTTTAATTGGTATTGTTAGGCAATTTACATTTAGTACAATTAAGGATATATTTAGATTCAGGTCTACCATTTTACTATTCATTTTCTGTTGGAGCCCTCTTTTGTTTTCCTCTTTTATATTTTCCTGCCTTCTTTTGTGTTATCTGAACATTTTTTACTATTCCATCTTATTTTCCCTATTGTGTTTTTGACTATGTTTCTTTGTCATTTCTTTTTCATGGTTGCCCTAGGGAGTATAAAATACATGCTTAACTTATCGTGGTCTACTTAGAAACAGTATTTTAACCACTTCAAGTGAGATATAGAAAGCTTATTACCTGGGCTTCCCTGGTGGCACAGTGGTTGAGAGCCCGCCTACCAATACAGGGGATGTGGGTTCGAGCCCTGGTCCGGGAAGATCCCACATGCCGCGGAGCAACTAAGCCTGTGCGCCACAACTACTGAGCCTGCGTGCTACAGTTACTGAAGCCCGCATGCCTAGAGCCCGTGCTCTGCAACAAGAGAAGCCACCGCAGTGAGAGGCCCGCGCACCGCAAAGAAGAGTAGCCCCCACTCGCCGTAACTAGAAAAAGCCCACGAGCAGCAACGAAGACCCAACTCAGCCAAAAATAAATAAATAAAATAAATAAATTTATTAAAATAAAAAAGAAACCTATTGCCATATAGGTCCCCTTATGCTCTCACCTTTATGTTGTAGTTGTCCTATGTATTATATCAGTGTTAGATTTCTTGGCTTCAGATCATCAAACTTGTTTCAAAGAACTCATGAGGAGGAAGCTAGCCTGTCATATCTACCCTGATATTTACCATATCTGTTGTTCTTCCTTCATTCCTATTGTTCCAAGTTCCCCTCTGGTATCATTTGCTTTCTGTCTAAAAAACTTCCCTTAACAATTCTTTTAAAGGAGATCTGCTGGCAGATTCTCCATTTTCCTTCTGAAGGAGGGCAGGAGGCCCACAGAGCAAATGGGCCACACAAGCCTCTGTTTTCTGCGTCAAGAGAGCTGCAGAAAGTTATTGCTAGCCAAGGCTGCCAGGTTGCAAAGGGACCATATTCTGTGCCCATGACTGGGGCAGGCTCCAGTAGATGTCCCACAATGCTGATCCTCCCCTGGGAAAGGCAGGAAACCTCTTCCTACTACACTGTCACTCCAGTGTCCTTTACTGAGAAAGGTTAACAATGGTGTTCACTTCAAAGGACAAATACTTAAAGGAATTCCATTATATATCACAGAATACACACATTGAAGAGTGCATTCCAAGTTGAGAGGCAATAAGTTGATAACTAACACAGTAAGTGATCAATTTGGTTGGGTTCAGACCTCACATTCCAACCTGCCCTCGGAGGTTGTGATTCCCACGTCAGATCAGTCTTCTGACTTTGCAGTGCTCTTCAGCTGTTCTGTGGGCGCCACCTAGTGGCCATCTGGGACAGGGGTTCTAACAGACTGCCAACGCTGGTGAGGGTCAGATCCATGCAGGTGCAGCTCGGGAATGAGCCCAGGAGCTCATAAGCAACCTTTTGGGGTTGTTCTCCAGAGCTTCTCCCTCTCGGTGATCTCTCTGGTCCTTCTAGGTTCCTGGGGCTTGCTTTTCAGTCCTCTGGCCAGAGACCTGGTGCTTTAGCTACCCTGCTTTGCTGTGCATGTCCTACAACTGCACTGTGTTGGGCCAAACAGTGGGAGGACAGTGCAAGGAAAAAAGCAATGAGAGTTTCCTCCACCCTCTGGGGACCACAGCTCCTCTGCTCAGAAAGGAAGGATCCCTTATCCCAAAGTCTGGGTGACTGAGGTCCTCCACTACCAACCTTCTCCCCATTGCCCCTCACTGCTGCTACTACTACACAATCCTACGGGGGCCTAAGGCATTAGAGGGTGGAGAAAAGAAAAAGAAAAAAGACAGGGATTTACCCCCACTCTCTGAGCATTAGGAGGCTGTTTTCACTCCTGGAACAAAATTAGGTGCTTTGTGCTCAATTCTGGGTTTCAGGCTGCCTTGAGTCCAGGCTGGGGAATACTGGAGGGGAAAAATGGGAAACAGACCACAGGTTCTGTTCTACTTTGAATTAGGGTGTCCTTCCCTTCTTCTCTTGCAACTGCTTACTTTTCAGGGTCTTCACATTGCTGTTCTGTGTAATAAGCCCAGGTTTTATAGCTACATTTAGTGGGAGAGACAAGGTGAAGTGTGCCTACTCCATCTCATCCCAAACCATAAATCTCTGCATTTAATTTTTCTTTTACCACTTTCCTTACTCTGTTACCTTCAGCTCAGGAGCACCTAAGCTGCAAAGGTCTTAAGGCTTTGACTTTTGACATAAAAGCCTCCATAAAGCAATGCCAAGCATCAGCCTGAGAACAAGAGATTAAAGACTTTAGCCATTAATGGAGAAAATTTTTTTAAAGAGAAAGAATTAAGCAGCCTAGCTCCTTTGAGGAAATCTCTGCATATAATCCAAGTCTACACATAAAAGCAAACCAAAAAGCCAAAGTACAATGAACTGCTTTTGAACAGTGTGGACAGTCAGTCATCCAAGAGTACCTGAAGCTGGAAGACCCACCTGCTGTCCAGGGTGTGTGTGTTCTAGATCAGCCAGTCATGGCTCTGATTCTTTTGTGGAGTTTCCTTTATTTTCTTAGGCCAATAAATCCTTGAAAAGTAACCAGATCTGTACATTAATATGTACATTAATTTCTATGCATTAATTTAGAGAAATATAATTCAAGTCCCTACATTAGAGAAATGGTCTATTCTTGATGCCTTTATGTTCTATTTTTAAATATTTGTAAACCAACATTAGTCTCAGTATTTTGGTGGAAAAGAGTCTATCCTGTCTGTCATCTAACCACATTCACTATTTTCTCTGTGTTTTTGCCAAGCAGAGAAAGAGGTACTATCCTTCAACTAAGGGGGTTTTGAAAGTGCTAGGATTTAAATCAGGGTTTTGCCTATCAGAGGTTCTGTTTACAAATGTGTGTAATGAAAACTAGAGACTCTAAGGATGGTAAGTGATGACCATGTATGGTGGGGATCTACACTGTAACCTCCAGAGATCCTGCGAAGCTAAGAAATACCAGCTCCTAAATCCCAGGTCCAGCCCAGCTGCTGGCATCCTGTGCAGGACAGGGCTGAGTCCAGGCCTCCCTGGACAACTGGAAAGGATGGACCTTAACCCAGGAGGTAGTAGCCCCATGGGCGGGTGCTGAGATTGGGAAAGTGGTTTTATGACAAGAGCCCGTGAGTCATTCCATCCAGGAAAAAAAGCCCCTTTGGGGAACAGAGAGGAGGCAGATTCAGGGACAGATGCAGATGCCAGTCACTTAGCAGCTTGGGGGAAGGAGAGTCCCCTGGCAAATTCACAAAGCTAATCTCTTCTTCATAGCATGAACTCCATTCAACCCAGTCTTTCAGGCAATTACATAAGATGTAATTTTCTAAGCATTAACTTTCTGCAGAGCTATAGAAATATCACCATGGTATGCTATACCAAAGCAGAAGAGAGGAAAATTACCCTCTCCAGGATCCAGTCTGGAAGCCCTCAACACAAATAAAACAATAACCTGTCAGAGAAAATGTTTACAACCAAGGAGACGTTTCTGAGACAGCAAAAGAACGCAGAGCTTTAGCCTGGGCCTGCACTGAACTTGACAGCAAAGATGCATGGTTCCAGGACTCTCATTCCAGTTCTTTGCTAGAGATCTGGCTTCCCATGGTGAGCGCAGAATCACGAGAACAAGCCTCCCTAGATTTGGCTGCACTGTCCACAGCCACAGAGCATCTTCCAGAGAAGAAAACACTTGGGACTATGAGAAAGGAGGGAACTGCGGTGTCCCTCACTGCAACAGAAAAGACACTGGCACAGAGTGTGGTCAGGTTCATTCCCCTCCAGTGCCGAGTGTTTCAGGCTCTGAATGAAATGTCAACAATCAGAGACTCACAAAGGTTAGATTCACAGAGGAAAAAAAAATTTTTTTTCCTGGAAAAACTGTTTGCTTTATTGCAAGGGTCAGCAAACTTTTTTATTAAAGGGCAAGATAGTAAGTATTTTATGTAAGTACAATACTTACATAACAAAAGAGCAAACGCTTGGCCTCCCTGCTTGCCTGGGATGGGCCTGCCTGAGCACTGACCTTGCGTCCACGCTTCTGCCCAGTTGCCACCTACTGGAGACATTCTCAGGATAAGAGCGACTGGCCCAAGAGGGAAAGGCCTGGCAGGCCATGAGCGTGGAGCAGGCGAGGGGGGACCTGCTACAGTCAGCTTCGCTCTCTGCCCCAGTGACACCCAGGTGCCTGTGC
Source organism: Balaenoptera borealis (assembly GCF_965194805.1). Taxonomy (NCBI): domain Eukaryota; kingdom Metazoa; phylum Chordata; class Mammalia; order Artiodactyla; family Balaenopteridae; genus Balaenoptera; species Balaenoptera borealis. Next base: position 45,437,868 of record NC_138869.1, on the reverse strand, counting down.
GTCCTCTCCTCCCACTCACCTCAAGTTGGGCAGCTGGTAAGTCACCAGCTCTTGCACAGAGATTCGACTGCTTGGTGCCTGGCAGTTGCCAACAGTGGAGTCTCCAATATGTGAATGGCAACCAGCGCGGGCCTTGGGCAGCAGTGAGATACAGCTGGCCAGGTAGACAGGTGCCGAGAGTCTGGGGGAATGGGGACGGAGGGGGTTACTCCAGTTTGGTCTCCATGGCTCACAGTGCTAGCCTGCTCTGGCAGTGCCAGGCCTGAGGGTGATCATTTGCTGATCCCAGCTTTCGTGAACAATAAATGGCAGCAGCTTTCATTCCCCCAAGGTGCTAAGTGAGTGGCACCTGCATCTGTCCCTGAATCTGCCTCTTCTCTGCTCCCAAAAATGCCTTTTTTTCCTGGAAAAAAAGCTTTGGTGGATGTGATGGCTTTAAATTATATGCACAAATTCTTTGACATTCTTCCCTCTAAAAAGGTAGAGCTTAATTCCTCTCTCCTTGAGCTTGGGCTGGACTTAGTGACTCACTTCTAATGAATATAATGTGGTGAAAGTGATGGTGTGTGACTTCTGAGACTCAGTCCCATAAGGTATTGCTCTCTCTGTCGGATTACTCACTCTGGGGAAAGCCAGCCACCATGTCCTGAGGATGCTTAAGCAGCTCTATGGGGAAGCTTCCTGTGGAGAAACTGAGGCCTCCTGCCAACAGCCATGTGGGTGGACGCTGTCTTAACAGCAGATCATAAAGCCCCAGTCAAGCCTTCAGATGACTGTAGCCCTGGCCAAAATCTAGACCTCATGAAAGACCCTGAGCCAGAACCTGAGCCAGAAACCAGGTTTCTGACCCTTAGAAGCTGTGGGATAACAAATGTTTATCATTTGAAGATGTTAAGTGCTGGGGTAATTTTTATGCAGCACTAAATAACTAATAAAGTGAACAGTAAAATAAGAGGCACTTATAAAAATCAGTCTTAATTTACAGTGACATCTGGTGTCTATATACAGCTGCTTCCTTCACATACCCACTTGGATATCTCACGCATATCTCAAAAGAAACACGATTCCCTCCAAACTTACTCATTTAGAATCTATCCATCCCTGTCTGCCTTAATTTCCCATCTCGACAATGACTCCATATTTATCTGGAGGTCACTCCTTTATGCTTTCTGTTTCCTCACCCTGACCACCCAATATATGGACATGCACACATACACACACATACACACACACACACACACTCATTCACACATCCAATTTATTCTGTAGGGGCATGTGTTTCTCACCACCAATTACTGCCACATCTGGCCTCAGTTGTGCAAAAGCCTCTCAGCTGGTCTCCTGACTTCCCACTCACCCACATCCAATCCATTTGCTACACGACGGTGAGCATCACCATCACCAAAGAGAACTAGATCATGCTGCCACCTGGCCCAAGTCCTCCAGAGACTTCCCTTTGGAATGAGAGGGAGATCCCAGCTCCTCACAGGGCCCAGTAAGACGCTGGCACGACCTGCCCTCAGCCAGCCCCTCCCACTCACCCCCACTGCTCTCCTCCTCCGAGCCCGTCCACCACCTGCTTCCTCCCACCTCAGACCCTGCAAACGCTGCTCCCTCTGCCTAGACGGTCCCCCCATTCACACGACTCCCCCCACCCCGACACCCCTGAACTCAGCTTCTGCATTCCCTCCTCAGCGTGGCCTCCCCTGACTCTTCATCTAAGGTAGAGCCTCCTGCTGTTCTCTCTCTCAGACTGCTGCTTACTTACTTCACAGCACATAATACAAGTTGAATCATCTGACCATTTGTTTAATTTTACTTTATCTGTCCATGGACGGAACCAGGGTTTACTGACGGGAGCAACCACCTGAGGGGCCCCAGACTTGGGCTCAGAGCCTGGCCCCTCAAGTCAGCCACCGACACTAGGTCACGCAGTAACAGACGCCAGGCTCCCACTTCTGAACCTCAACCCAGAAACCCTGGGTATGGAGCCAGTTTATTACTTGGTGTGTATTTCTGTTCTTTGATTCCCAGGAACCCTAAATAACTGACATTTGGGGACACTCATTAAATGCAGAAAGATGAATGTCCTTGCCTCTGAGCTCTCAATTTGGAGGGGCGAACAGATGTTTAAAGGGATACATTTCAGTGCAGCGTGTGGATTCGACAACAGAGACTGAAGGAGCTGCTGTGCGAGCCAGAAGAGGAGAGATGTCCTCCAGTGCGTGATGGGGGGTGGGAGTAGGGGGTCAGGGAGAGTCCTGCAGGGACTGTGAGGAAGGCGAAAGGACCACTCTTCCGGGTTTGGTCAAATAGTTTTCCATGCTCCCTCCCCAAGCCAGGTATATCAGAATCACTTTACAGAACCATCTGCGATCCTGAGCCAGAGGGCATGACTGGAAAAACACGTCCTTTGGCAGCGGAACACTAGTCTCCACTTAGAATCATATGCCAGGGTTCCAGGTGGGAGGGGGGACTTTCTGGTCACCTAGTCCTCTCACTTCTTGTCAAATGACAGGCTGGGCTGGAAGAGGGCGGGGGTGGGGTACAGGGCTTATATCTCAGAGAATTTGACATGTGAAGGCTCTGGGAGAGTCTGGGAAGAGACTCAACAAAGTCCACAATACAGGTGCCAAGCCATCCTTGATACTCCCTCTGTGAGGCTGGGAGGGGGACAGCAGCAGAGGGGGAGAGGGGAGAAGGGCATGGAGCTGGTGCCAGGGGGGTCACCTGGACCAGCCATGGGGAGAGAGGCCTGGCTCCCCTCCTCCCCACCTGCCCCTTAGAGCCCCCCAGATCCCTCTTCCCTTTGGACTGACCAGCTCCAGGCCTTCCACAGCATTTTCCAGGTGTATCCACCAGGTGCAGAAGACACCTATCATCAGCCTTGCTGGATCCAAGGGAATGACTGTAACCAATGGGAACTTCTGGTGACACTAAGGTACAGTGGAGGCAATAACATGACAGACCAGGGGCTTTAATGGCCCACAAATTCCTTTCTATCCTCACATAAGGCCACTGCCTGGACCCCAGAGGTGGAATGCAGAGTGAGTTTTCTGATAGAAACAGTGGGGGAAATAGAGGGTAAGTATTCAGGTGAGGTCAGTCACAGTAGTCACAATATTTCAGCCAAATTCTAAATTAAATTACATTTTATGTCACCTGATCAGAGTTCCCCTGGGGACACCCATTATTTTACGGTAATTTGTTAAACTAGAAAATCTGGCCAAGGGAGGCAGAGGCTCCAGACAGGATCAAGAGGACAATCTCAGGGCTGGAGTCCTGCCTCCCCCGCCGACTGCTGCATGTCCCTGAGATGGCGACCTAACCTCTCTGAAACTCGGTGCTCTCATCCGGACGCCGTGTGACAGCAGCACTGAGCTCATAGGATTAGTGGGAGGATCACGCGTCATAATTTGTGTCACGTGCTTAAGACAGTACCTGGCACCTAGTAAACCTCAAAAAATGTCAGTTATTTAAAGAAAAAAAAAAAAGAAATTAAGACAGACCTTGTTCCCAGTTATATATAAGAACAAAAGGTGCATGAGCATCTGGGGATTTTTCTCTATCAGGTATGGTTACAGAGGTTCTTTGGGACAACACCCAGCTCCTAAGTTATGGGAGAGGATTTGGTCCATCAGAAGAGCCGCCACGCAGTGGTTAAGAATCCACCTGCCAATGCAGGGGACATGGGTTCGAGCCCTGGTCCGGGAAGATCCCGCCTGCCGCAGAGCAACTAAGTCCGTGCGCCACAATTCCTGAGCCTGCGCTCTAGAGCCCACGTGCCACAACTACTGAAGCCTGCCCGCCTAGAGCCCGTGCTCTGCAACAAAGAGAAGCCACCGCAATGAGAAGCCCGTGCACAGCAAAAGAGAGTAGCCCCTGCTCGCGGCAACTAGAGAAAGCCCGTGCGCAGCAACGAAGACCCAACACAGCCAAAAATAAATAAATAAATAAATATATATATATAAAAATATATATAAATATATAATATATAATAATATATTAATATTATTATATTAATAATATATTATTATTATATAAAATATATATTTATATAAAAATAAATATATATATGTTATAAATATATACATAATATATATTTATATATATTTATATATATATATAAAAGAAGAGCCACCAGCACAGTCAAACTGCTTACAAAACTAGACAATTCTCTTCCGGGTTTCCAATCACTTTCCCACCCTCACCCCCACGCCTCTCCTGGAGGACAGACTTCCCCGGCCAGATGTCAATCATCCCTTTCAGGGCACTGAGGAAGCACAAACAAGTTGATTTATCACCCCTGGACAGCACTGTGGACCAGAAAGTTTTGAGCTCAGCCTTGGGAACAAGGGTGGTGCTGGGAGTAACCCACTAACAGGAGCCGGAGTGTGGAGACCCGGCCACAGCAGCAGCCCGGCTACCTAGACCTGCCCGCTCACAGGCTCTCCTTCCCCATTCAATTCCAGGCCCTGCATAATCCTCAATCCGTGTTCGTTTGGGAGGTTCACCCCTGTCAAGCCTCAGCACAGCAGGGACAGACATAAACAAGGAAGCGCTGTCCCCCGCCCCCTCCACAGGTGCCCCATGCCCCTACCCTCGCCTTCCTCACAATCCCCCAGTTTCAGGAGCAGCCGCGCACTCACCCCCCACGCCCACCTACCCGTGAATGGGCTGCAGCCCTGAGCCCCTGCCGCTGCCTGCCGAGTGGAATCCGAACCTGTTTACTCCGCAGCAGTGACACACCGGGGCCAGAAGCGCTCCAACTGCCCCAGCTTCCCGGCCTGTGCGCTAATGCGCTATGTTTGTAAGATGATAATATGATCTGTAGGACATGTGCTGATAAACTATCTATCTATTCTATGTGACTCAGCCCAGCATGAGTCAAAACACACTTGGGCGGGGAGGGCTTGTCACAGCGTAAACGATGTGCCGGCCAATCTGAGCCATATAACCCGGGATTATCTGCACCTCCCTGCAGATGGCGGGGGGCCTTTCAACATTGGACATCCTGAAGTGTGCTAAAAAAAAAAAACAGGTCAGAGAAGGCAAAGGGTGCCATATTCTTAGCCCGCTAAGCTGGAAACCAAACTGAAAGCAGGATGAGAAAGCCATATGACCAAGGAAATGTAATTTTTTTTTTCAGAATTTGAAGCAGATGTCCAAGGTCTTGATTTCATCCTTACATTTTTTTCTTAATTTAATTTAAGAAATTAATTTCCTAAAACATATGTGAGTTTAGGTTCTCTTTAGAGATTTTACTATTTTGGCAAATATGTTTTCCTGATATCCAACAGTGGGACAATATGACAGTTAATAAGCAGCAATCGTGCCTACACAACCCCTTGGTGCCCCTTCACGGCAACAGTTCCTCATACACCTTCACCCCAAAACAGAAAAACACCTTTTGTCTAATATATACATAATAACTCTAATTACAAAATAGTTTGATTTCTGAAGGACTATTTTCTATAATGGAACATTTTCTGTTTGTTGACATTTTAATTAAATTACCATTTTTAATTGTATACTAAGTTAGTGGGGCTCAAATAAATCTTTGTGACTATATTGAATTATACCTCTAAAATGTTAGCTGTGCTTTTTATTACTTAGGATAGAATTTTCATATTATATTCCTCTTTTGATAAATAACGTAAGTTACCTATTTAGTAATTAATGTTTAGTTTGCATTTTGTTTTCTTTTTTCTTCTGGTATCCTGAACTAAACAATATAAATTGAAAAAGCAGTTTCAGTTCAGATTCTACTTGAATACTATTTCAATTTATAAGAGAAACATTCAAAAGCTTAATCATATTTAAGTGGAAAAAATTTTTTCCAACAAATGCATTCAGAATACAATGGGATTGGGCTTCCCTGGTGGTGCAGTGGTTAAGAATCCACCTGCCAATACAGGGCACACAGGTTCGAGCCCTGGTTCGGGAAGATCCCACATGCCGTGGAGCAACTAGGCCCGTGCGCCACAACTACTGAGCCTGCACTCTAGAGCCCGCAAGCCACAACTACTGAGCCCGTAAGCCACAACTACTGAAGCCCACGTGCCTAGAGCCCATGCTCTGCAACAAGAGAAGCCAATGCAACGAGAAGCCCGCGCACCACAACGAAGAGTAGCCCCCACTCGCCGCAAATAGAGAAAGCCTGCGCGCAGCAACAAAGACCCAACACAGCCAAAAATAAATAAATAAAAATAAAATTAAAAAAAAAATACAACGGGATGCCTTTATGATGCTGATTGGAGGAACAGGCCATTGTATAGTGCAGACTCCTCAGACTATAATGATGTGCACTCAACAGGATTGAGAAATTTAGCAAATGAAAATAATTTTCAGTTACATTTGAATTTCAGATAAATAACAAATAATTTTTTAATATGTGTCTCAAATACATGAGTCATACCAAAAAATTATTTGTTGTTTCTCTGAAATTTAAATATAAGTGAGTGTCCTGTATTTTACATGGCAACCCCCCACCCAAACCACCCAGGACCTTACTAAAATGCTGAGTCTGATTCAAGAGGCCAGAGAAGGGCTGAGAGTCTGTATCTCTAACAAGTTCCAGGTGATGTGGAAGCTGCTGGTCCAGAGACCATATTGTGAGTGGCAAAGATCTAGAATTAGCATAGTCTGGTGCAGTGATACCCAGGACTGGCTTCTCACTGGCATGGCCTGGATGGACCCCTCTGCCCATCAGAAGTTCTGACTCAGTAAGTCTGGGACAGGGGTCCAGGGGTTGATATTTTCAGCATGCTCCACAGGAGTTGTTGTTTCTGATTCACAGGCAGGGATGTGAACCAGGAAATATTTTAAAATACGAAAGGTACTATGTTCATGCAAGGAATTGTTATTATTGCATTAAACTCACCCTGTGCAGATTGTTGTATCGCTGGGCTAAGTGTGTCCAGAAAGACCTTCCAGTTTCTGAGCTCCCAAGGGGCAGCAGATAGGATTGTGCCCTGCGGTCTTCACATCCCAGTGTCCCCTTACAGCTGGAAGCAGCCCAACTCCTAACAGCCTTATTATTACCAACCCTGGCCACTTTCTCAGAGCTCAACACTTTTTTGTGCAATTCAGCTCCAGCTGGGCTTGTAAACTCATGAAACGCAGTCCAAAGACCACAGCTCCAGCTTCTCCATGGGGAGGTGTATATGTTTGCCTCACATCCAAAGGGGTTCCACACACAAGCTCACCCAGATACCCACAGGGGACTGAATGCTTTCTCACAGCCACTCTGAGTCTAGGATTCCTGTTGGAACATTGAGTCACACGCACCACGAAGCTTTCTTCCAAGTAAATACCTGGTCTCATCAGACCGTTGCCCCTGATTCATGACATAATTATAGAAGAATGAAAAACCCAAACTTTTATAAACTGCTTCATCCTACTTCAGTGACCATTACTAAATGTCTCCCACTGAAGTGGGAGCAAGTGGTAAGGGCTCCTGACTCACCACTTCACATTTGCTGGCTAAAAATCCTGAGCACAGCACCCTGGGTTCAGGAAGGCTGCGCTGGTTATTGAATTCGGGTGATCTATTGATTATTAAGCCAATTTTTCAAAATTATTTTGTCCAACTTTCTAATTGTTTTCTGCAGGTCTGAATTACCTATTCTATCATTACTGAAAGTGGAAACTACAATCATAAAAATAATTTAAAGAAATCTCTCATACCTACTTATTTTCCTTCAGTAGGGATTCATTTATTAATTTACCAAATATTTATTAAGTGCCTACTATGTTCCTAGAAGTATGTTTGGTATTAAATATTTGATAGTGAATTAAACAAGGAAGGATCTTGCCCTTTTGAAAGTCACAATTTGTTGGAAGAGGGTCCTCTAAACAAACATTTAAATATCCAACTGTAAACTGTGGATAATGCTATGAATCAAAAACACTGGGTGTTATGAAAAAGAGAATAATGGAATAGTCAGTGATGATCTGATCTCTTGTGTTGGTCAGAGTTCTCGGCTTGTAAAATTTCTGGGAGACACAGAAAGAAGATGGCCATATGCAAGCCAAGGAGAGAGGCCTAAGAAGAAATCAAATCTGGTGATACCTTGATCTTGGACTTCTAGTCTCCAGAACTGTGAGAAAATAAATTTCTGTTGTTTAAGTCATTCAGTCTGTGGTATTTGTTATGTCAACCCTAGCTGACTAATAATAAGTAAATTTCCTAAGTGTATTGGATACAAGATCAATATAAAAATCAGCACCACGAAAATGGAAGTAAAAGATACCATTTACTTTAACATTAAAAGAATAAATATTTAGGAATAACCCAACAAAACTGTACAACACCTCTATACATAAAACTATAAAAAGTTATTAAAAGAAATTAAACAGCACCTAAACAAATCTTCATGGATTGGAAGACTCAATATGATACAGATAGTAATTCTAAAGGAATGCACTCTAATCACAAAATCCTGGCAGAATTTTTTGGAAATTTAGAAAATGGTTTAAAAATTATATGGAAATTTAAAGGTCAAGAATAGCTGATATAACCTTAAATATGAAGAACAATGGGAGAGGACTGATTACCATGCCAAATAGCAAGGACTTTTATAAAGTATAAAGCTACAGTACTGAAGACAGAATGGTATTAATGTAAGAAAAGACAGACAGAATAAGGCATTAAAAAAGAAAAAACCACCTCAGCCACACAAACACATGAACAATTGATTCCTGATGAAATAGCATGATAGATCAGTATTATAGGAATGATCTTTTCAATAAGTGGTGCTGAATCTTTGTATAGATTCAATGCAATGGAATACTATACAACAATGAATATGAACAAACTTCTACAAACAACATGGATGACTTTCACCAACACAATGTTGAGCAAAAAGAAGCAGACATACATGTACACTGATGATTATAAAAAGGTCAAAACCGTGGAAAACCAACCTATGGGATTAGAAATTAGAAATGTAAAAGCTTTGGGTAAGAGGGACTGGGCAGTGGTTGTGAAGAAGCAGGAGGTGAACTTCTGGGGTTCTAGTAATATTCTTTTTCTTGACCTGGATCGTGGTTCCATGGTACTGACTTTGGAAAAATTCACTAACCTGTAACCCTAACTATTTGTACACTTTTATGAAAGCACAATATACTTCACTAAAAAAGTTTTAAAGTGTTTGTATTTGTTTTATATTGCTGTAACAAATTCTCACAAACTTAGTGGCTTAATAGAACATCATTTATTATCTCACAGTTCCCATAGGTTTCCAGCGTGGGGTGCACTTCAAAGGGCCCAGGGTCATTTGCATACAGGAAATCTTCTCCCTGGAGCACCTTAACCCATCTCTGACACAGCTTGGGTTTTGCACTTTGGCCTCCCTCCACTTGCATTTCATCCATTTCAAAACCATTAAGAGCTGTGAAGAATGCCTGAATGCAATCAGATACAAAATCCACTTAAGAAGCACTTTAAAATGAGATCCTCCAGGTCTTGTGAAACCAAGTGGGACCCCAGCTTGCCTTCCCAAGTCTCACTCCAAGAAGTCTGTCTGCCCATCCATTTGTCTGTCAGGGGCCACTGACCTTGACGTGGTCAGCAGCCATCAGGAAGTGACTGCTCCTTCCCCATCAACAGTTTTTTGATAACACTAAAATGGCACTTGGCATAGATTACTGGGCTCATTTTATCTAGCGGGAAGGGGAAAGGGAACAGGACCCCAATGTTGGAGATCGCTGTCTCCCCCAATATGCCCAGCACATATAGCTGGTCAGTGAATATTTGTCGAATTAGATTGGAAGGAAAAAAATTTTGGTGAGAATTCTAAACTACAGTCATGTCTACAAGTCTAAATCAGAATCCCCTACCCTAACACGGTTTCCAGTAAATACATCAGGACTATCTCGTCTTGTATATGGTGAAGTCTCTTGAATAAGTTGCCCAGAATTTGGCACTGCTTGGAGTACTTAGGATTGACTTTTTTTTCCCTTCACTGTTGCGGGGAGGGAGTATTCTTTGTTGTATTTCCTGGCTCAGGCTAGGAGGCGCAATTTGTTTTCCTTTGGAGCTTCTCAAAGACCTAGTCCACGCCCGCTCCACCTTCCCTTTTAGAAAGTAAGGCTGAAACGTAACGCTGAGTCAGCCACAAATGTGGCAGATGGAATAAGATTTAGCCAAAAGGAAACCAGCACAGGCAGACACTGCACTAGAGGCTGGGGAAGCGAGATTTCCAGAAGACCAGGTTTCTGGATCTCCTAGTCTGAGGGATAAGGCATAGGGGGAGGGGCTGGTGAAAGACAAGAAAACCAGCAATTTACCACAGTGTTGACAAAATGAGGGAAACTCCAGTTCAAGTTCCCTCTAAGAACCACCTGCCAGTCCCTAGAAAAAGAAATACAAGCATCCAATAAATGTAACAGTGCAAATCCAAACAACAACAGGATACTACCTTCACATATAGAATTGGCAAAAATTAAGATGCTTCCTGCAGCCAGCTGGTAAGGACCTGGAGGATCTGTGGGGAAGGGAGCAGGGAGGGACAGGAGACCGGTGCTGCCTTCTTGGAAAATAATTTGGAAATGTCCACCCTTTAACCAAGCAATTCCAGTGCCAGAAGTTTATCGGCTAGATATATTCCCAAGCAATCACCAGGATATACATATAAGGGAGTTCACTGCAGAACACAGAAACACACCAAGTGATTCCTGATAAGATAGTTTATGATATGTCTACATAGAAATTCATATGATATAGTCCCCACCCCCTGCACACACATACACAAATGGAGCCCCCTCTTAAGCCCTTCTCTGTCCCTCTTACCCAATTTCTGTAACAGTATAGCTCTAAAATGGCTCGTTTGAGCAGTCTTCCCTACTGAGATTGAAGATTTTTGAGAGCAAGAATGTATTCTTCTAAAACCCACACAGAGGTCTGTAGCAAATACAGAATAGGTTTCCAGCCGCACAACACAGAATAGGGTTTGTTAACTGGTGAAAACAGAAAGCCATTTACTTGATGAACGGGCGAGGGCTCCACTTCTGACAGAGTGTTACTTGAGTTTTATCAGAAGCTGTTGGGCGCTGAGCTTGGTGGGATAAGAGGCCCCGCATTCCTCAGCTGGAGAAATTCCCCAGCCTGGCTTGCCGCTCTCCCCCATCCTCTGGCCTGAGGGGACAATGACAGGAGCAAGACACAACATGTCCCTAGGAACCCTATGATAAAAGTAGGCTTTGACCTTAAAACCGCCTCATTGTGCTACAGAAATGGCTGCTCTGTTTATTAACTATTCAGTTGGGGTTTAATTCTAAATGGTCTCGACCACTGAAATGTTCGAATTGGCTTTCTAAAACTATCCTACCTCCAAATGTGTTTTCTTCCTTGAATTTGAGACACACACTGGAAGTTTCTCTTTTGATTACGATGTTTTTTGGTTTCGACTATTCTTGGTTGGTTGGATGGTTTTAAGGCAAATTCTTACTTGTATATTTTAAACACACACAACTCTGTCTCTCTTGCCCCAGTGTTTAACACAGGACAGCTCAGAGTTGTCGAAGCCAAGTTCGTGTGCCCAATGCATGTTTCGGTCTGTTTGGCCCCTTTGTGCGTTGGCACACAAACTTGGGTTTGACAACAAGAGGGCAATACCGAACCGTCCTGAGACCAAGACCATTTGTTTGTCAGTGCCCTCCATAAGGGAGGAGGTGGGCTGCCGGTGACTGGAGAACCCGCATTCCAGGGTCTCCCATCCCCAGGCCCTGCGTGGGTCTCTAACACAGTACTCACTGGCCAGATGCTGGGTGGCATCTGTCAGTCAGCAGTGACTGAGCAGAGGTGTCCAGTGGCCGTCCTAGAGTCACCAATCAACTCCCCACCCAGAGACAGCCGCACAACTACCATCACTGATTATCGTCCTTTATCCCCCCACTATGCGGTGGGGTCACCTCTCACCACTGTGTCCCCAGAGCCCAGCCCTTGACCGGTAACATAGTAGACTCATTAAATACTTGTTGAATGAACAGTCTGCAGGCCGCCAGCCGGATAGCAAATGTCTGGCCACTCAGGCACCTCTGCCTTCCCCTCTCCCTCATCTTCTTCCTAACTCAAAAGTTTGCCCAGATTCTGTCTAGTGCATACACTTGCCTTTCTTTGCCCTCTGTGCCCGTGGGGAATGCAGATCTTTTCAGTGAGTTCCAGTCTTTGGATACACAGAGATTCTGTGTGGGCTGCAGGCTGAACACACCAGCCATGCAGACTCAGGGCCTTGGTTCCCTCCTGAAAGTGGGGAGGTGATTTCCAGGGATCCTAATTCAAGTTCTAAAAGTTCCACAAGAGCCCCTTTAAATAAGGAAGTGTCAATGCAGGGGTGGTGTCCTGCTGCCAGTTCTGCCACAGACCTGCCCAGCCTCTGTGGAAAAAGACATCTAAGTCCACAGACGGGATTCTTTGTTTCATCCATAAAATGAGACTAATATTGCCAATGCTGTTATCTACTTAGCACACCGGATTGTTGAGGACTGTGAAGCACAAAGTGCACTAAGAATGTACTGTACTTTCTTTAAGCCTCCGTGCAACTCCTGGGGTTGGGTGATTAGCTTTCTCCTCTGCACTGGCCTTCGCCATATCCAGCTTCTAGAGCTTCAGGCCAAGTTCCCCATTCTCTCTGAATTTCAGCGTGACACTTGAAGCTTTTTAACAAGTTGAAAGGCCACACAGGGAGTTGAAGCACAGCAGGAATTAGTGAGCTGCTGTGGAGTAAAAATGCCACCAGCTATAAGTAAATGGGCTGCATCGCATCCCACCATTGCTTTGATGGGGACCTACCTCCCACTAAAAATAATTTAAAGTTTAATTCTCCCAAGATGCAGGTGTAGAAGCAAATAACGGCTCTTCTTTAGCACCTGTGGACCTGTTGCCTTCACAGAGGTAGACACTGATGCTGAAATGGCTTCAGATGCTGCTGCCAATTCGTTTTGCCACGGTGTAAATCCAATGGACAGAGATGGGTGACAAGAGAACTGAAACAGGAGGGAAGGGGGCAGGGCACAACCCTTCAAGAATAACACAGTGGTCGAGAAAAGCTGGAGACGACAAAAACTGGTTAGATAAAGATGCAGATGTAGAGAATGGACTTGAGGTCACGGGGAGGGGGAAGGGTAAGCTGGGACGAAGTGAGAGAGTGGCATGGACTCTCTCTACATACACTACCAAATGTAAAATAGATAGCTAGTGGGAAGCAGCTGCAGAACACAGGGAGACTAGCTTGGTGCTTTGTGACCACCTAGAGGGGTGGGATAGGGAGGGTGGGAGGGAGACGCAAGAGGGAGGGGATATGGGGATATAAGTATACGTATAGCTGATTCACTTTGTTTTACAGCAGAAACTAACACAACATTGTAAAGCAATTATACTCCAATAAAGATGTTAAAAAAAAAAACAAAACTGGTTAGAGCCGACCAGGCCCACGATGGCAGAAGATATGACTCCCGGTAGACCTTGAGCTCATTATGCACTCATTGTAAACATTAGCATATGCTAAATGACACACCCACAGGCGCCATGACAGTTCCAAGGCTGACCATAAAAGGCCAAAATGTGGGCGGTGGCCCAACTCCTGGAAATCCCTGCCTCTTCCCCACTCGTTAGCCTGTGAAATTACCCAGCCCATAAAAACTAACCAACCCATATTTCGGGGCCCTCTCGCCTTTTGAAATGGACTGCATTCTGCCTATGGAATGTGTATCTCTGCTTTCACTTTACTGTGGTTCACTCTTGAATTCCTTCCTGCTCAAAGCCAAGCACCCTCACTTGGTGGCCCATCCCGAGACCTGGGACATGACCATCCTTTCTAGCTCCGTTTTCCTGCAACCTCTTTACATTAATAAGTCTACTTCTTACCTATCACTTTGCCTCTCGCTGAATTCCTTCTGCGCTAAGACATAAAGAACCTGAGCTTCATTAAGTCCTGAGACAAGTTGTGCCATTTCAGCACCAGATAAAAGCTTCACACTTGTGTGCCTGGCAATATTATGTAAACACTGGGCTTTTACTTTAGAAATTAGGAGTGAATGATATTGAGAAACTACTTATGATTTTGGACATATTTAATAACGAACTAAATGATCTGGAGCACTCAGATGTTAGGTCAGAGTGCTACCAAACCCAGGCTCCGTGGCTCGTTGCTCAAGAGTCCAGTACTGAAAGACAAGTGTAGGGTAAAAGGAAAGATAGCCTTATTGAGGAAGCCAGCAACCCTGGGGAGATGGTAGACTTATGTCACAAAGACCTAAACCCCCAGGTTTTGCTCGGGAAAAGAGGGAAAGGGGTTACGTGCAGGGGAGGGGTCAGTCTTCTATTTTCAGAGATGATTGTCTCCATCACGCGGTTCCAAGTAGTCGTCAGGTCTCGCTTGTGGTTGGAACATTATCTGACCCATAAATCTTTGGTCACTTAGTCCTGGAGAATAAGGAACAAGGGTGAAGCCTATAGAAAAACTAATCCTCAATCTCGATACACATCAACAGCTTTCTCCATCAGCAGCAAGCTAAGCTAAGCTAATGGTAGAAGTCAGGCATAGTAATAATTAAGAAATATATTGGGGGGAACCCCCTGCCAGTCCAGTGGTTAGGACTACATGCTTCCACTGTTGGGGTCATGGGTTTGATCCCTGGTCGGGGAACTAAGATCCCACCAGCCTTGTGGTGTGGCAAAAAAAAGAGAAAGAAATAGATTTGGAACAATGCTGAGTTGCTGACAGTTCTTAGTTACAGTCTCATCTCCTCAGTTACAATCCCCACTGCCAGATTTTCCTTCCATGTCTAGGGAAAAGGGGTGAAGACGTCTTCTGTAACTTCAAGCTGAGCATGGGCGACGAAGGATTCTTAGAGTGGAAGGATCTGACATGGTGTAAGAAATATTCTTTGGTTCCCTTAAGTGCCTGTTGAGATTCCAAAAGAGGCATCTCATTACTAACGTTTTAAGTAACTGTTTTGCAAAGAGTTGGCGTGCCAATTATGATCCCTTGACTAGAAGATAAAATCCCAACTTAAGGATTCCTTCAAGCATTGACCTAATCCCAGAGGGAATCCAAGAAAATAGGTTCATAAACCAATCCCATCCACCTTGAAATAGGGGAGTATGGTGGGCTAAGATCTGTTGGAGCCAGGTAGCCTGTTGTGTCAGCATCATCTTGATTGTTTTAAGCACAGTTAATCTTCAACTCCAGGGTCAGCTTTTTCCCATTCTCTTGAGGCCAGTTCTTGGAATTGTGCTAGCCATAGATTCAGTGCTGCTCAAGACGGAGCAGCTTACGTCACGGCTACAGTCTGGTCATCATCATGCAGTTAGCTTTTACCCTCTGGTGGCAGTTATAGTATCTGCAACACAGCTCAGGAATGTGCATCAGACACGGTGTCCTTCAGGGAGGAACTGAAGATTCTGTGACTCTATTGTCCTAATCATTAACTGCTTGAGCCTGCTCCTTTGTGACTCAACAGGAGACAAGGGATATGGAGGGGCTTTTTGTACCTGGGAAGGCCCCTCAGGGTCCTGCTTGGTTTCAAGAGGCCATGGGCTAAGTGACATGCCTCTCCAGCAGCAGCGTCTGGGGCTTCAGGGAACCACCAAAAAAATGCTTATAGGGTAACAGGGGACACAGCTGAATCTGGGGTTAATTCCCATGTTGTTGGGGGCAGGGCGGAGAAGGGATGGAAGAGGCCACACTGTGGGCGCTGGAAGACTGTTAAAATGCAGTGAAACCCAGTGGCAAGGCTGAAATGGCCTCCCAGGCCGGACTGCCATGTTTCCAGAACTTTTTCCTAGAGCAGGCCTGGCACCCCGATGTGCAGGCCACCAAGAAGGCACGGGCCCTGGACGCACACTCGCACCTCCCTGCCCGCCTCCCCTCGCCCCACACCCCACCCCTGGCGCCGGCTCCGCTTCCTTCCAGTTTCGCTTGCAAATTCAGGTGCTCCTGGAATTTACACCCACTCACTCCTGAGAGGGAAGGAACCCCCTCCTGACCCTGAACTTCTATTTGGACTACCTGCTTCCTCGCCTTTCCCTCCCACCCGCTGAGACACACCCTTCTCGACCACCTGAGTCCGCCTGGGGCGGAGCACGGGCTCAACACACCTTTCTTGGAAAACCAAAGATGAAAGCAAATTTCGGGAAATAAAACTTTTCAATAAAATATCAAACGCCTTGGGAGAACCATACATGGTGTTCAGGTTTTCCCGATTACAGCAATAGTTTCCACCACTCCTCCAACTTGGAATCACCACCCCGATAAGAGTAATTGGTTTGCTCTTTTTTTTTTTTTTTTTTTCTTTCTTTCTTTCTTTCAAAGAGTAAATCTGATCTTTTTAACTCGAAACTAATGATAGAGACATTAGGGCTAATTAACAACTGTTTTACAAGAATGGCCTTTTCCATTCTTTGTTTGGCCGCTTCACCGCCTCTCACCTCCACCCCCGAGTGTTTAAGCATTGTAATGCGAATGGACCTCCGCCTCCCCGCCCACCAGAGGGCTGTCCCCGCCACCCAGGGGCATGTGGCTGAGGAAGGAGAATCTCCCTGAAGGTTTTAGTCAAAGCGTTTATTAGGACCGACCTGTCTGAGGAGGAACACCCCAGTTTCTTCCGACATCCTGGCTCCTGCTTCTGAGACCTTCTGGGGAGACCATATTTCTCATCTGGGATATTTTTCTCTTTAAATGCCCATTTTCACTTCAAGAAATTAACATTTTCCTTTGGGTGTTTTGGCAATGACTGCGAATTAAAAACAGGCTAATATCTTTTTCTTTCTAAATTGTTAGGAGCCATGGACCAAAGAAAGATGGAACGCTTTTCTTTCAGGTATGAACCAATCTTGAGTGTGAGCTTTTGATTACTAGTTTCCCAGCTTAGGAAACATGTCCTACACCTCTCTGTTGTTTGATTTCATCTCGTTCAAACCTTAAAGAGCTGCCAACAGTGCTGCTGTTTTTCCAAAAGACCTGGAACTTAAGGTTGCATCCACCTTTGCTATTGGCTTTTAACATCTTCAAACAGGTTATTGGCTCTGCCTCTGAAATGACTAGTGTTTTCCTACTCTTTTGTTAGAAAAGGTCAATATTACAACGAAATTAAGAAACTGCTTCTGAGAAGGTTAAAGGTATAGGCAGGTTTTCAATATTTGGGAACCGTTAAGAATAATGGGAAATTTTTTTAAACCTTGAATATCTTTTAAATGACTGGTTTAAATGAAATAGTTTGTAAAATGTGATTCATAAATTACATAGAATGTCATCCAGGCATTTAAAATTCCTATATGAAGACTATGTGCAGGAGAAAAAACATACGTGAAATAGAAGATAAAAGATTTATACCTACTTAAAATTATGTGCATATGAGGACAGAGCCTAAGAAGTAATAATACATGTTGGAAAGAGTTGGAGATTAGGTGGGCTTTAATCTCATCATCTTTCTTTGTGTTGTTACATGAATTAGTCAGCCATTTTAAAAGAAAGGAAAAGAAAAAAAGGAAAGTGGTGCTCTACAATTTCTCCCTAGTGGTCTGTGGTCCTGTGATGAGAAGACCCAGGTGTTAACTCAAAGGGATTTTATTTGCTTTGTTTTGCTAATGGAGGTCTGATATCCTCTTCCTAGTGTGATTTTGATCCTGGCCTTTTCCAGAGCATTTGAACTGGGATTAGTCACTGGTAAGAGACTTTGTTTTTTTGATCACTAGCAATTTTCACGTGGCCTGAAATACAGATGCAAGGAGTTAATTTTGTCATTCAGGATTGGGCCACTGTGAACTTGCCCGTCCGTCACAGGGAGACCTGGCCTTCAGAGACGATGGCCTTCAGTCCCGGGAGGAGCCTGCAATTCGTCATCGGCCTTCCCAGTTTGTACCATCCACGGGAATCCAGAACAGTAAGACGTACCTGCCTTAGATCTACAGTGCGGTATTGCTATCCTGGTCCTTCACATGTTTCCTGAGTATCTTTTAGACCCTCCTTCACCTAAGAGAGTGGGCACCTGATTCTGGAGCTGGGCAGATGAATAGTTGGACTGGTTTTGATTCTGGGGGCCAGACAGGCATTGTGTACTTCACCTCCGCAGAATGCAGTTTCCCTCACCTGATCCCACTTCATGCTGGGGACTCCAGGTACCACCACTGGCTTATGCGTGAAAAAAGATTTCTCTGATCAAAAGCACAGGTAGCCAAAGGAACACTAAAAAGGAGAGTCTTATTCTGTGAGGTTTACAATGTTTATAGACATCTGTCAACACTTTGGGGAGATTAAGTCCTTACCGCCATATTAACCTTGGCTTATGGGAACTCAGCTTTTCAATCCTTCCACCCTCTCAGCCACCTTTTCTTACATTTCAGGTAAGGAGCTAAACAGAACCTGCTGTCTGAATGGGGGAACCTGCATGCTGGGGTCCTTTTGTGCCTGCCCTCCCTCTTTCTATGGACGGAACTGTGAGCATGACATGCGCAAACAGTAAGCCACTGAAAGGGGCTGGGGGTGGAGAGGAGAGGGAAGGAGAGGTGGGGATTTAAACTCCGCATGTCCGTTCATCCTCAGGAACTGTGGGTCTGTGCTCCATGACACCTGGCTGCCCAGGAAGTGCTCCATGTGTAAATGCTGGCACGGCCAGCTCCGCTGCTTTCCTCAGCCATTCCTACCTGGTTGTGGTAAGCGGAGGGTTGCCTCTTTTGCCCTCTCAGGTTAGTTAGTTGCCTGTGGACACTTAATTAACAGGGTCTCTGCTCTTACCTCATGGCTTGCTGAAGACTGGCAGCCAAAGTTCTGCTTGTAAAAGCATCGAGGACTCCAGATGGGATGGTCGCCCTGGTGTCCTTGATATTTACTTCCTCAATATGTAGCCAGTCGTGCTGCCTTTCAGGTGGAGAGTTATTTCAAGTCTATCTGACGTTCTACAGTATGTGAAATTCTATAGAGGCAAATAAACAAGAAAAGACTTGGCCTCTTAAACACGAAGAGACACTCTCTGGCGTTCCTTTCTTTGGGCAGGGAGACCCAGACAGGCTCTAGGGGGGCAGCTCAGTTAGTGCCCACCCCACAGCAGGGTTGGGGGCACCCAACTCCAATTATTGCCCTTAAATTCCACCAGAGGAATTGACCCCACTCTCCTTTCTTAGGAACTTCTTCAGGGATCCTAAAAGGCCCCTCTAGGGCGCCCCCTGGTGATTGGTCTCATAACTCTTTCACCTCATTGATTTTTACTGATTTGAGGAAAACAATGACAAGGGCAGGGACCTAGAAGAGAACAAGAGGAGAGGGTTTGCTCCCTACCCCAACCTGAGCCAGATTTCTAGGGCCAACTCAGTTCAGAGGCCTCTCCTACTTCTGACCCTGCAGATGTCAGAAATTGAAAATGTTCAACAAATTGAAAATGAAAACAAATGCTTCACTGAGTACAAGATGGGACCCCAATCCAGGCAGGGATTGTCTTTTCCTTTTGCCTTGGGTATCAGGCCCAGGATAGGCGACTGGAAGGTGTGGGTGGAATGGCTGGATAGGTGGGGACCATATTTTCTCCCTGCAACTCGGGACGCAAAATGTGCTGTCTCCTTAGCATCAGAGCCTAACCAAGTTCTGCCACACGCCAGCAATTATAGGCGTCACCGGCTGGGATAGGTTACCAGGTGGGAGAGCATGTATCCAGGGAAGATCAAGTTAACAGTCTGTCAAAATATTTTCTTGGGGGAGTCTAATCGCACATAATCGGTACTATTGATCCCATAAGCACATTGTACTCATCAAATCTTGGGCCCTAACTGCTTTTGGGTTTGTGTAGATGTGCCACGTGTGTGGGCAACAGGATGAAGTGCCAGAGGGATTTCCTTTAATGACCAAGTGTCCCTACCTTCCAGATGGCCATGTGATGGATGAGCACCTCACAGCTTCCGGGACTCCAGAATTAACACTGTCTGCATGTGCTCTTATGCTACCTGGCATCTGCCTTGCTATACAAAGTTATTATTAACCCACATTTGTGTGCAGCATTTGCCATGCAGGTTTCATGACCTTTAAAGGCTGTCTCTCCAATGTCCCAACTGAGAGATGATCATTTGTTAGTAGCCTTGAAATGGTGACTAGATTTCCCTATGGTCCCTAACATTTCCTTAAAGTACCAACTACTTTCCTCTTCCCTGCCCTCTCCAAAACACTACTTTAAAAAAAAAAAAAATGCCATATCTTGTTCCCAAGTCCTGTGTTTCTTGATACATGTAACTCTACCAGGGCTTATTAATAGTTTCCTTTAAACAATTGAATTCTATCTTCAGATTATTAAAGGTTACTCCCAATGTGGAACTGAGCATAAAGCATTGAATAGAGTTGTGATCAGAATCAATTAAGATAGTATCTTAAGGGCTTCCCTGGTGGCGCAGTGGTTAAGAATCTGCCTGCCAATGCAGGCGACACGGGTTCAAGCCCTGGTCCTGGAAGATCCCACATGCCGCAGAGCAACTAAGCCTGTGCGCCACAACTACTGAGCCCAGGTGCCACAACTACTGAAGTCCGCGCGCCTAGAGCCCGGGCTCTGCAACAAGAGAAGCCACCTCAATGAGAGGCCCGCGCACCGCAACGAAGACCCAATGCAGCCAAAAATAAACAAAATAAAATAAATTAATTTTTAAAAAAGATAGTATCTTGAAAAGGAAAGGAAAGGAAGCATTTGTAAGGGGAGCAAAGGAGAAGGGAGGGGGCAGACATCAGAGGTGAGAGACAGGATGCTGGAGTAATGGAAATGTGTGTGTATCACTGGGAGACTAGGTAGAAAAGTGGGAGCAAATGAGAGATTTGAGAAAATAAAATGCATTACTTGATTGATCAGATGGGTACAGAGAAGCAGATTAAAAAGCTAAGCTGAAGGGCAAGTTTCTATCATCAGTAGGAAGCTGTATAAGACAAGGACACCTGTTTTCTCAAGGATTTGGAAAGAGAATAAAGTTTCCTTGAAAAAAAATTATATCTAAATTCCCTCAATGTATTAAGAGTGCTTAATACCTTATGATTTCTCCATACTATGCAATTATTTTAACAGTGGTAAAAGAGAAAATGTTCACAATATATTTAGTTGTAAGCCAGGTGATAAAACTATACATTGTAAAGCCCATTTTAAAAATATGTATCTGATGTATCTGGTCTGCCCAGTAAAAGTGGGAAGTACATTGACCAATGTGTGAACTGTGGTTATTTCTAGGTGGTGGGATTTTTCCTCTGCACTTCTCTGTTTTCCACGGTGAGGGCGTATTTTTGTTTTCATATGGAACGAGATGACTACAACAGGCTTAAAACTGAGGAAACTGGAAGAGCCAAGAGCTCAGAGTGGTGCCCAGTTTTGTTTCTGGCTTTAGTGTGTGTGTTCTGCTGTGAGGGACAAGATTTGGTTCCGTTATTTATGTACTGCTGGATCCACAATTCATGTTTTTCCAAATTAATGCCCTGCAGATGGAAAATTCCAAATGAGTGGAATTTTTTTTTCAATGTCCAGTGACAGAAGGTGAAAATGGGATAGGCAGAGAAGCAGTGAGGGATACCCCAGAGAGCTCAGAGCGTGAGGGTGGGCCGCCCAGTGGGGAGGGCTGTTCTGTCCACTTACTGGCAGTGGGGCCCAGTTTCCCAGTTTGAACCGGGTTAGTCCCTACACCACAGTGTTGTTAGAATGAAGTGAACAAAATAAAACACTAGCACAAAAAGTTTCTCAACAAATGTCACATTTCTTCTCTTTCTACCTTCCTATTTACCACAAAGTAGTGTAAAACATTTTTTAGCCCAGAAATGGAACAATTTTTTTTAAAACTTCAGAGTATTGAAAGAAGGCTTCTCATTTGCATGCAACTACTGTAATCCCTAACCACACTGTGGGCAAGGCTGGACCGTGTTTTGCAAAGTTGGGCATTCACACTCTACCTTATACGGGCCACATCACCTGTGCTTAATTTTTTTCTTTACATCAACTCATTTGTGTATTGCAGTAAAATATACATAACATAAAACTTATCGTTTCAACCATTTTTAAGTATAAAGTTCAGTGGCATTACGTACATTCACATTGTTGGGCAACCATCACCACCATCCATTTCCACAACTTTTTCACCTTTTCGAACTGAAACTCATTAAACACTAACTCCCCATTCCTCCTCCCCACAACCCCTGGCAACCACTAGTCTACTTTCTGTGTCCATGAATTTATTCTAGCCACTTCACATAAGTAGAGTCATATATATCCTTTTGCGACTGGTATATTTCACTTAGCATACTGTCTTCAGGTTCATCCATGTTGTAGCATGTGTCAGAACTTCATTCCTTTTAAAGGCTAAATAATATTCCATTGTATGTATATGCCACATTTTGTTATCCATCCATTAATGGCATTTGGGTTGTTTCCACCTTTTGGCTATTGTAAATAATGCGCTATGAACATTGGTGTATAAATATCTCTTCCAGTCATTGCTTTCAGTTCTTTGATCTATATACTCACAAGTGGAATTGTTGGATCAAATGGTAATTCTATGTTTTAATTTTGTGAAGAACCACCATACCATTTCTCATAACAGCTGCACCATTTTGCATTCCCACCAGCAGTGCCCAAGTCTTCCAATTTCCCCACTCATCCTCACCAACACTCACTGCTTTCTGGGCTTTGCTTTTATTCTTTCAAAACAGCTATCATAGTGGGTGTAGAGTAGTATCTTACATGGTTTTGATTTGCATTTCCCTAATGACTGGTGATGTTGAACATCTATCCACTTAAGTGCTTTTTACTCATCCCAAACAATAGCATTTGTGAAGCCCTGGATAATTTACACCAGTCTTAAAATTAAAAAAAATAATAATCAATAATAATAACGTTCACCTGTGTGCCATCTAAAATCATGAACCAGAGGTACACTTTGGGAAATGGTGTGCAAGGGGATGCAAAAGACTCTAGATTCTACCCTCAAAAGCCTTACAGACTTCTCAAAGCAAAGTGTCCACATGGGAACCAATAAAGACACACCTGGGTCCACACAGACTGGAAAGCATTTTGGCCTTTGACCCTGTTACTCCATGTGGGTGGACTTGCCCTGGGTCACTCAAATCACTGTTGCTGACCTAGAGGCCTGACATCAGAGAAGGGTTTATTGCACAAGGACTCAACCTTAACCTTGGAATACGACCACCTTTAAAATACCATCTTTAGAAAGAATTTTTAATGACATGAAATGTATAAAACACAACGTCAGGTGAGAAAGGCAGGGCACAGTGTGACCTTAACCAGAATTCTTAAAAGGTAGGAAACATGGAAATACTGAAGTGGTCATTTCCAAGTTGGGGGACTATGAGTAACTTTTCATCCTATTTTCTAAACTATCTACAATTGCATATAATTGATTTTATAACTGGGAAATCAAGGTTTTGTAAAGAGGAAAGGCAAGCGTTCTTTATGATGTTTGTATTTGTGAGGTTACAAATAATCCTAGTGAGGTCCATGGAGGTGTTCATGGGAGAGTGAGGCAGTTAGCCAGGGACAACTATGAAATTACAAGGAAAGAAAATCAACTTCAAGATGAATGGCTAGATGGAGAAGAGTTGTCTCTTTTTCAGTGAAAATGATGACAGAATTATGCTATGATGATGTCAATAAATAAAAGGAAACAGTGTAGGGGAAAATGGTTGCTCTGGGATGAGTCTTAGGTTCCCAGGAAGCTGCGCTGTTGGTGTGCAGGAGGGGATTCCTGGGGGAGCTCCCGGGAGTAACACTTGAAGGGAGAAGGGAGCTGCCTCCGGGAAGGAGAAGTTAATTGCGATGTTGCAGCACAGCAGCGATGCTACGTGTAACGGAGGCCTCGGCTGATGCCATGGGAGCTCCAGGGCTGGTTGACCCTTCAGAGCCATTCCCAGGTGAAGCAAGGGGCTGGGCCTTTGGACTCCTGAGTCAACAAGTCAGTATGGAGGTTCCTCAAAAAACTAAAAATAGAGTTGCCATATGATCCAGCAATCCCACTCCTGGGCATATATCCTGAGCAAACCATACTTCAAAAAGATACACGCACCCCTATGTTCATAGCAGCACTATTTACAATAGCCAAGACATGGAAACAACCTAAATGTCCATCGACAGATGAATGGATAAAGAAGATGTGGTACATATACACAACAGAATACTACTCATAAAAAAAGAACAGGGCTTCCCTGGTGGTGCAGTGGTTGAGAGTCTGCCTGCCAATGCGGGGGACACAGGTTCAAGCCCTGGTCTGGGAAGATCCCACATGCCACGGAGCAACTAGGCCCATGAGCCACAACTACTGAGCCTGCGCGTCCGGAGCTTGTGCTCCGCAACAAGAGAGGCCGCGACAGTGAGCGGCCTGCGCACCGTGATGAAAAGTGGCCCCCGCTCGCAGCAACTAGAGAAAGCCCTTGCACAGAAATGAAGACCCAACACAGCCAAAAATAAAAATAAATTAATTAATTAATTAAAAAAAAACAAACAGAACAATGCCATTTGCAGCAACATGGATGGACCTAGAGATGATCATATTAAGTGAAGTAAGTCAGAAAGAGAAAGACAAACACCATATGATCTCATTTATATGGAATTTAAAATATGACACGAACTTTCTTATCTACAAAACAGAAACAGGCTCACAGATGTAGAGAATAGACTTGTGGTTGCCAAGGGGGCAGGGTGGGGGCGGGATGGATTGGGAGTTGGGATTAGCAGATGCAAACTATTATATATAGAATGGATAAACAAGAAGGTCTTACTGTACAGCACAGGGAACTATATTCAATATCCTGTAATAATCCATAATGGAAAAGAAAAAAAAAATGTAACACCCACCTTGGCAGAGATAGAGCTGTGCCTGTATAATACAAGTATCTTGCATGAGGGGTGGTGGTGAACACAATCTGCGCCTCCACCCTTCCTCCCCCTCCCACTTTTCCTATCTCCCCACCCCCACTCCAACTACTGTGGGGAAAGGACCACTCTGTGAGCTGAATCCCCCCACAGGTCTCTCATAGATCCCATAATACTCCAACACCCTGATTTGTTTTCATGTCTGTCTCCCCAACTGGTCTGTCAGCATCCTCAGCCCCTGGGTGCCAACCTCCAGGGACTCTAGAGCTGGTCTGTGGATGCTGTAGATGGAGGAGGGAGGACAGGAGAGGGAGGGAGGGAGAAGGAGGAGGGAGGGAAGGAGGGAAGAAGAAGGGGAGGAAGGCAGGAAGGGAGCTGGTTCCTTATCTTCTTGTTTCTCATTAATGGCTGTGTTAAAGACAATTAACACTTCTTGAGACCATCTCCTACATCCCCACATAGAGGGAAGATGATAAAGAGAGGAAGAAGAAGGCAGCCTGCTGTTTGACAAAACTGTCATCAGCATGGTCTGGGGCTCCTTCAGAGAAGAGGGTCCTCTCCAGTTCTGGTTGCTTCCAGGAGCCTCGGCATCTCCCAGCAGACTTGGGCAACTTTACCCACTATGTCAACTCTGAGAAAGGAAGGAAGGAAGGAAGGAAGGAAGGAAGGAAGGAAGAAAGAAAGAAAGAAAGAAAGAAAGAAAGAAAGAAAGAAAGAAAGGAAGGAAGGAAGGAAAGGAAGGAAGGAAGGAAGGAAGAAAGAAAGAGTGAGAGAGAGAGAGCGAGGGAGGGATGGAGGGAGGGAGGGAGGGAGGGAGAGAGAGAGAGAGAGAGAAAGAAAGAAAGAAAGAAAGAGAAATGAAAGCAGAAGAGGGAGCTCACAAATCTTCTCCTAAGTGATACAGCACTTCTAAGCCACACAATTATGTCTTATGCTCAATGTGTGATGTAAACGAACCCATCACAGATTAGTCCCAGTTGCACAGGGAACCCTCCATGCACTAGGAATCAAAAGACAAGGGAGAGGGCTTCCCTGGTGGTGCAGTGGTTGAGAATCTGCCTGCCAATGCAGGGGACACGGGTTCGAGCCCTGGTCTGGGAAGATCCCGTTGCCGCGGAGCAACTAGGCCCGTGAGCCACAACTACTGAGCCCGCGCATCTGGAGCCTGTGCTCCGCAACAAGAGAGGCTGCGATAGTGAGAGGCCCGCGCACTGCGATGGAGTGGCCCCCACTCGCCACAACTAGAGAAAGCCCTCGCACAGAAATGAAGACCCAACACAGCCAAAAATAAAATAAAATTAATTAATTAATTAAAAAAAAAAAGACAAGGGAGAGATTATCTATTGTAATTCCAAATCACTCTGGTCTGTTTTTATTTGGAAAAAGAAAAAAAAAAAGCCGTGATAAATCATGTAATCAACGTCAATCAGAAAAACTGACATTATTATAGGATTTACCAGACTAGCCCATCAAAATAAAATCCATGTGCTATGAAAAGAAAATCAAATCTTGTTTGGTATTGTGAAAAGTAAGATGTTCATTTTTCTGTAGTACTTGGACATTTGGATAAAGGGTGTTTCCCCCTCTAAAGTGTGTCCCGGTTGTACAAATGCATCAGTTATAAACAGAAATGTCGACAGTCCCACCAGATAAAAGATGGTTAGATCCTTTGCATAAGACCCTTGCCTTGAAGCTTCGGCTCTCTCTCCACTCACAGCTGCTGAGTCTTGGCTCCATCTCTGTCAGCACAGGCACAGCCTAGCCAAGGGTCAGTGTCGTCCCCAAGTCCAAGACTCCTCCGTCTCTGGGCAGGGGAAGGAGGAGGGAAGTCCACAGAGGGAGATAAGACTAATTGCTTTGTAACTCCATGAGCCCCTAAAAGCCCCAAGTGAGAAGCATCAGGCGATTGCAACGGGTGATGTGCCCTCCAGCCTGGCAAATGCATGGAAGCTTACTCTTTTCTCTGCAAGAGTCACTCAGAGCAGCTCTTTGGAGCTAGTTCTGAATTCAGCTGTGCCTCATCTCACTTCTTAGGAGAGGGAATAACAGCTGCCAGGTGTGAACTGGTCTGCAGGGCAAGCAAGCACACCTAGTGTGCAGAGTTGGAGAGACTGCACCTTCTCCCCATATGGCCATGTTACCAGTCCCCAGCCTCCTTCCAACTTGAAACTGCTAGGTGGGCAGACCTGACTGATGTTCTTTGAGATGGATGTGGTCCTCCCCTTGGCGTCTGTCAATCACTGGGGCAGGTGCTCACACTGGGAAGCAAGTTGTTCCAACCGCCCATTGAAAAATGGCCAAAAGGAGGTTCAGAGCCATAGGTAGCTCAACAGATACATACATACACCCATTCAAGTGTGCTCCTGGAGATCATGTAGCGGCTCGGATAATTTTTTTGAAGGGCCAGTTTCCCCTTTGGACCTGGAAGAAATCAAGTGAACCCTTTCCTGGCACACAGGGAGAAAAGCCTCCTTCTTGGGTGGGGCCTCTGCTGGGAAGAGGAGGAGTGGTGAGAAAGAAGGGCCTTTAAACAGGATGGAGGAGAGCAGGAAACCGCAGACACACCTTTTCAGGCTGCCAAGAGCTGGCCATCCAAACCTTGGTCTTTTTCCCAACACAGTGGGTTTGGACTCTGACAGCCTAGAAGCAAGTCTCAGCCCCGCCCATTGCCAGCAAGTCACCTTAAAGGCCTGCGCCTCCACGTGCTGTGGGCAGAATGAGGGCCCGGGCAGTCTGTTCATCGTTGTCCCCGTGGTACTGGTGCCAGCACGTAAGTGGTGCTCAAGAAATGTTTTGGAAGGGAGTGGGGGAGGTCCTACCACCATGCTTCCCAGTAATCACCTCTCTTCCTGTAAGTCTCTTCCAAATATTTCCCCTGGGCTGCCTTGCTGCAGCGTGTGCTAAACACTCCTCGCCAAACCACAGGGCAGTGCTGAGCACGTGGCCTGGTTCTAAAGCAATGGCTTTAGAAAGTAGGCAGATTAAAGGGGGGAAAGTGGCGGGGGGGTGGTGGTGGGATGAACTGGGAGATTGGGATTGACATATATACACTAATATGTATAAAATGGGTAACTAATAAGAACCTGCTGTATAAAAAAATAAATAAAATAAAATTCAAAAAAAAAGAAAGTAGGCAGATTAGGTTCTCATTTTAATTGGATTAAGAGGGTTGTATCCCTTTCTACTTTCCTTCCTTTTGTTTATTTATTCTTCTGCAGTTGTTTTGGCAAAACATTTGAGTTCAACCCCCACAGAGCAGTGCTGAGTAACTTGAGTTCACACCTCAGGGCAACTCATTCAGCTCCCAGTGCCCTTCTGCTCCGCTACTGAGCTGGACACGTGGCGTGGCAGGAGGTGGCCAGGCTCACCCAAGCTTTCTGTGCCCTGCCTCCACCTCGGGAGATATTTGGATTAAAATCCAATAGCTGATTTCCCTGAATATGTCAGGGGTAGCTCACTCTTTGTTGCTCTTGCCTGAAAACAATGTTTGCACCTGCCCAAGGTGGTGGCCCCAGCAGGTAGAGGGGTTCATCCTTCCCCAAGGTGAGGGCAAAGACCAGGCCCACCTCCTGGCTCCCAGGCTGGAGGCAGGAGGAACAGCAGCTGCCTGGGACTCCACTCTCTGCCCCAGCTGGTCTCTTCTGACCCACCAGGATAGCAGCCCTGTGTCCCGGAGCCTGAAAGCCCAGCCATTCCCTCCCTGAACTCAGCACCCCAACTGTGGGCTCCCCCACTTTGACGTGAATGGGGGTCCCCTCAATGAGGGCTCACCCTCACCATTTGGGGCCCCACTGAGAGGTTTTCTTTTCAGAGACCCCTGGCCTCTCTAAGGTCACCCCTCCCGACACCTTCCATCACAAGGTCTTTCTCATCCTAGTGTTGGTTCATTGTCGTCATACTTACTTGTGTGTTGTCTGTGTTGCTCCACAAGGACAGGGATTTGAGATCCATGAGGCTGAGATCTCTTGTGATTTGTTCACTGCTGTATCTAGAAAAATGCTTAGCACATAGTAATGTAACCAAGCAGGACCCTATGGGGCCTTCCTGGTACAGACCCCCCCCCTCCATGTCCTCCACCTGCCTCTTGTTTGTAGTAAAACTTTAGGCTCCCAGGCCTTCCCCGAGTTCCAAAGAATAAATTTAATCAGAGAAGTGAGAAAATGCAGAAACAAAGGAAAACAGTCAAGCAAGACAAAATAATAATAGTTTAGCCATTAAACAGTCAGGGAACTTTAGTTCCTTCTCAAGGGCTATAGATAGTATTCTAAGCCATGTCCTTTGAGCTGTTTTGCAGACATTGAAAACCTCACCAGGGGGAAGAAGTTAACTCTATGCTGACTACCAGCACATAGACCCTAGACCTATAGGAACCAGAAGGTTGATGATGTTGACTCCCAATTACCTCACCACCAACCAATCAGAAGAATGTCCATGAGCTGACTACACACCCCTCAACCCTCTCCCTCACTCTGTCTTTAAAAACCTTTCCCTGAAAGCCTTTGGGGAGTTTGGGTTTTTTAAGCACTAGCTGCCTAGACTCCTTGTTTGGCACCCTGCAATAAACGTTGCACTTTCCTTCATCACAAACCAGTGTCAGTAGATTGGCTTTACCGTGCAAGGGCAAGTGGACCCAAGTTTAGTTCGGTAACAGTAGGTGACAAACAAATCATTGAAAGAGTAAGTGAAGGAGCCCTGTCCCATATTGTTATCTTGAAAGGTTTTGTGTTTGGGGCTCTTACTTCTTTAATCAGGGTTTCAGCTGTTTATTCAGCTACCTTATAAAACAGTGTTAGGCCCCACCAGAGCCCTCAGCCAGCTGAAGGGGCAAGGCAGGTGGCCTAAGGTCACACTCAGAGTCACACGTTACCTTTCCTCCAGCTGCTGTCATGACAACGGTACAGCAGTGACTGAGCATCCACCAAGTCCCCTGGGACCCAGGAGAGGCCTGGACCAGGCACAGGTGAGGAGTAAGGAAGTTGGCCAGATCCTGAGCTCGCCTGGCCTCCAGGGCTCGGTACCGCCCACTGCTTCTGAGCTGAGTGGCTCAAGGTAACTGCCGGAGCTGCTGCTGTCACCTGCAGAGGGAAGATGAGATGTGCCCAGCAGGGAAAGTGCCTGGGGTTGCCATCGGTCATCGGTAAACCAGCTGTCCTTGTCTTTATCTTCATTGCACATAAAACCAGTCTTTATTAGGCAAATGCCATGGATAAAATGTGTGGTATCACAAATATATAACCAGGCGTACAGCCAAGGAGGCATTCGGTCACCAAGGGGCCAGGCAGTGGTGACTGATCAGAGTTTCGAGTCTGTACTGCCTTGTATGGAAACTTTCTTAACAAGGCAAACCACCTCTAGAAACTCTGAACAATGATGGGTTCGCTGTGGAGAAAACCCAGTGGCTCCATGACCATGGGCAGACATTAATTCTCTAGATCTCACTTTCCTTGTGTCTATACTGTGGATGATACCAATATCCACGACTGAAGGATTATTGTGAGGATGACGTGAGAGCAAGAGCAGGCAGGGGCCCCGCTAGACTGAGTCCTGCACCCAGTAAGGACACAATGCCTCATTCAGAGTCAGGACTCAGGACAGTGCAGGGCAGGGACTTCATGCCCAGCAATGCCCAGGATCCGCCTCCAATGCAAGAGACATGGGGGTGGGAGGAAGTGACTCAAAACCTAAAACCAGTTCACGACCGCTCTGTCCCTCCCTGGCCATGAGGCCCCGGGGCACATCACATCACTTCTCAATCTCTTACCAGTGAGTTGAGACCAGCTGACACACGGGCTCCAAAATCTCTGTGGCTCTGACTTTTTGCGTTTCTCAAAGCATTTGGAACTAAGTGCAAGATGGTTTCTGACTTGTCGCCCAAGAGCCCAAAGCCAACGCCAAGTGACCCCAAGTGACCTTCACAGACCCCTTTCTGCCTTCTCCCCAAGTTCCTGAACCTGACAAGCTTTCTCACTGCTTCCCAAGGCTTTTTTTTCTTTCTGTTTCCTTCCTGACTTCTTCGGCTGCTCAACTTTCCTACTTGATGTGCTTTTCCCAAACTCTCATGTTAGCACCTTCATGGCCCCAACTCCTCTCATTGGAGTTTTCCATCCACATTACACTTTTCCCCCTTCTTTTTCAGAGTGCGATCGAGATGCTGTTCTCACCCTCGAGATCCTGTTTCAGCTCTTCGACTGCTCCTCTCTTGAAGCGCCTGGTGTTTGGACCACATTCTAGGCGTCTCTAGTTCGTGCCGACTCCTTTAAGATGTGCCGTAAAATATGAACTAGAAGGGGATCAGCTGGCAAGTGGGTTTTGCGGTTTCCTTTTCCTTCTGTGGTCTGTAGTTCTCCCAGTCAGCTTTCTGTAGGTTTGCTGAACATGGCCTGGCAAACTGGGACCTGTGCTGGAGGACCAGAAGGAGCACCCTGGGGGTGAGGACCAGGGGCTGCTGTCCTAGCAGTGAGGTCCTGGAGCAAGTCAGTCCAGCCCCGCAGGCCCCTCCAGGTCCCCCAGGGTCACCAAGGCCCCTCTGGGCAGCAGATAGTTTTTCTCCTGTCAGGGAGAGACACGGTCTGACCAGCTTGGACTTTGCCCCACACCCAGAGGAGAGGCAAGCCCCCTCCCCCATGGCTTCTGGTCAACTGCCTTCACCTGGAAGTTTAGAGAATGAAGCCCAGATCCACTCCGTTCCCTGTGCATCTCAGGAGAACATGATGCCCAGATAGCCTTCAAGGTAGCGGTGTTACCCAAAAAAAGTGCAGAGAGGACAAGGAAGGCAGGACAAACATGTGTGTCACCATCTTCCCAGAATCCAGGGCTGCCGTCTGTATTCTTCAGGGCAAACTGACCACCCACCTACCTCACCACCCTGGTGTCTTGCCCAGACTGCACAGTGAGACTGGTCTCTTCATTCTCTGGGGCAGGTGAGGCCCAGGTACCTGAGGAAGTCCTGGTTTGCTCCTCCTCTAGGCCTTGCAATGTGATGGGAGATAAAGACAAATTATTTAAGTTCCTAACACCCTCTCTCCCCAGATATTTTAAGGTAGAACTTCATAGACTAACTAATGAGAGTGTTCTTCATTTATTTATTCTTAGGGTCAGGCCTTTCTTTATGTGCCTGTTGCATTTTTCCTACTTCCTTTCTTTTTTAAAATTACCAAAAAACTTGTGCCTGCCCAACACTATTTGCAGTGCACGGTTGTACGCGAGGCAGGACGTGCAAGGCAGAGCGGGGAGGCTTCTGCAAGCTGTATGGACTCTACTCCTAGTGGATTGGGTTTGCAGAGTGCTTTCACCACTTCCCCTGACGTGTTGCTGCGGCAAACCCCGAGGAAGGGACCGTGGAAATAGGACAGGTGGTGCTCCTACCGCAGGTGAGCCCGACCCTCTGTTCACACACCACAGGGGCCTCTGCAGCTCTGTGAATCCACAGTTCCCGGAGCTGGATTGAACCCCTGCCCAGGCTTCATCTGCCCAGTCCTGAGCCCACCCAACAAGTCACCAAACTGTGGCCCCTGATGGCTGGTGTGGGATCTACACTGGGTTGGCCCCCTGCCCCCATCTCAGCATAGAGGGTACTGGGCGTGTTCAGGGAGAGACCCAGAGGCGCTGGGATTCTGTGAAGCTGAGCGCAGCGAGGGTAAGGTGCATGGGCTTAAACACCCCCTCCCTACCCTGGGGCTCTCCTGACACATCTAACCATCCTTACCCTGCACACAGGACAGAGGCTCCTGGAATTTTTATCTTTTGTGGGGTGTTTGGTTGGTTTCCAGCTCTTCACTGTCTCTGCAAAGATCATCCTTATGCCTGTATATTTGTACACTTGTGTAATTGCCTTAGTGGAATTGTAAAAGTTGGACACGAACTACCAAATTATCCTTAAAAATATTTTTTTGATTATAAAAGTAGGCCTTCTTATAAGTCTGTGGTGAAAATAAGTTCCTAGAGCCTTTGTTAGGACAACCTGGTGGGATTGCCCCCAATTTACGTGGGCTACACTTTGAATTTATCCCCCCCCAAAAGAATTGCACATGTACGTATAAAATTCTAGGAATAACCTAAATGCTTATAAATAAGGGAACAATTAAACAGGTATCGTGTATCCATAACAAGGTATATGGTACATCTTAACATGTACCGGTTAAAAAGACATCATGAATCTATATGCATAGACTTGGAAAGAACTTAAGGGTAAAACATGTGTGTATAACATTGCACTTATATTTAAAAAGCCACATGTCTTATTTCTACATATATTTGTACATATACCTAGAAAAAGGACCAGGAGACACATCAAATTCAGGAGTGGTTGTACCTGAAAAGGAAAGCGGGATTGAGTTGGGGCAAAAGGATGTGGTGGTGAAGGGGGGCATTCATGTCTAATTCTAGGTATCTCTGTGTTCTTTCAACATTTTATACCAACACAACAAAACAAAAAACAAAAAAAGCATGCATATATTACTTATTATAAAAATAAAGCAACTCATTAACCCTAATAAATTGATGTAATAGTATGTTTTTAAGCTTACTTTTCCACCAAATGACTCTGAAAGTGCCTGTTTTCCCACATCATCTCAACATTGGGCATCAGCCCTTTTAATCTTCAGCAAATACTTAGTCTAATATTACATTATTATTGTCATTAGCATTGTTTGAAAATGAGGCTGAACGTCTTTTTGTGTGTTTATTGACTACCCGTATTTCTCCTTCATGTCCTTTGCCTAATTTTGTATTAGATTATCTCTTAAGGATTTACATTAACCTTCTGTCTGTGTATATATAGCCTCCAGGCCTGTGCTGCTTTTCTATTGGCTTTTTATCCCCACAATGCAGTGTAATGAAACAAATACTACTCATTGGGGCAATTCATTTAACCCCTCTGGTTCTTAGTGTTCTCATAATTGCTTCTAATACTCATCCATCTATTGTGGGCTTACTCTGCTAGGAACTTTGCTAGAAAACTTGTACACACATGATCCCATTTGATGCTTTCAACGATAGTGTTGGGTAACTATTATTACCTCTATTTCACAGAAAAAGAAACTGAAACTCAGAGAGGGTGACTAACCTGCCCAAGACCACACAGCTGGTAGGTGAAGATAGATTCCAACACTGATTCCACATTCTAGGCCCTTAAATCCCATACTACATTATAACTCTTCATCCCCAGCCCCATCTCATCCCAAACATGTGGGCTTGGATCAAAGTAAATCTACTGTTATTGATTTTCTTTAAGCTAAAAACATTTAGTAGGGGGAAAAATAAAACATGCTCACTATATGCAAAGCATTGTCCTAGGTGCCTGGGGCAAACACACCAGGACACACAAGACATAACCACCACAGACCATGGTGCCCGTAGCCTGGGGTGTGAAGAGACAACTACACAAAGGGAAAAAGCACAGAGCAGGAGGTGCTGAGTATGGAGCAACTGGAAATAGTCAAGTTCACCATTCAAATCTGAAACAATAGTATTATCGCTCTGTGGGGTATAAAGCCCCATTTTATGCAGCAGGTCACATCTCATCACTACAGTGAGCAGACCATTGACAGGAAATCCTGGAGAGCACACGGTCCTGACTGTGGGTGGAGGGAGGGCCTCAGGTCCAACTGCTGGCATCACCACTGTGCAGAGGCAGCCCTGGCTGGGTGCTGGCTCACGGATCACCAGCTGCACTCCTGACAGAGGGCATCAGCAGGCCGCTCCCCGCACACAGGTTCTCACTCACCCACATCCTGGGCGGGGAGTGGAGGAGGAGTTCCATCACACTGTTACCAGCCCGACCCCCTCTCCATGCTGCCAGCCTAGGGGCTTTTTAAATATAAGCTGATTTAGCATCAGCTCTCTAGCTGCTGCTCTGTGGGCCGCCTCCACCTTTCCCGAGCTGTACCCTTGAAACAGTAAGGACGTGCTTGGCAAGAGGTGCCTGGACTCAGCAGCCTCATTTTTAGTGTCTGGAAAGACCTCATAAAATCCTTGCCCAAAATAATCTTCCCCATGCCACTGCCAGAAAATCTTCCCCTACACTCATTTTTCTTTAGAGGATGACAGGGAAGACTGGCGAAAATGCTGGTGTAATCCAGGCAGCTCACTCACTGGCACCCCCTCCCTGCCAAGTAAGAACAGCTTCTCTGAAGGTGATGGAGTATGGATCAGATTCATAAAGGGGTGGAAAAGGTCAGGCCAAGAGAGACACAAGCCCAGGCCCTGTCAATTTCACAACTCTTATCTTCTGCAAGGCATGTTTCTAAATGAGGTTCTTAAAGGTAAACCTCCAGGGGGACAGATAAATGCATCACAAAGCGAGCCCGTGGTCCTGACCACATGAAGGCATTTGAAGCCTCAGAGGGAAACTTCTGTCAGCATTTGCCATGGATGTCTCTTAGAGAAATTCCAGTTCCCGGCTCTGTATCAGTTGGCGTCTGCTGTGCGCAAGGGTCTTGGAAAATCACTGACCTATGGGTCAGTGATTGTCAAGTCCTGTTCTGCTTCTGCCCAGGCTGCCTGGCACTCAGGGGCCGGCTCACAAACATTATCCTCCTTCACCAGAGGAGCGGCATCGTTTAGGTCACTTCCCAAGCTCATCTTACGCCTTTTGTCATCTTTGCCGCACTTCTTATCACTTCTCCTCACCCTTGTTGATAACTCATTAGACAATGTGATTGAAAGCACTTTGTAAATTAAAAAATATCCTACAAAACCAGTATTAAACGCTTAGCTATGCAGGATCACAATCATGACTCAGGGCTCCTGACCGCTCCACTAGGTCAAGTGGAGCCTGGAAGTAAGGAATCAGGCCTGGGAAAGGAATTGCTGAGAGAAGATAGAGGGAGATGAAAGATGTTCAGCTGCTTCCTATTTAACAACCCATGGGTCCTGGTGAAGGAGCACAGGTTTAAGGTTAAAGCCACCCAGAGATGGCAGAGTCAGGGACAGAGCCCTGCAGTAGACTCCTAACACAACCTCCAGACTTCTCTTGGATTTGGCCCAGCCATACAGAGACCTCTTTGCTTATGGTGACCATATTTCACAAACTGGAAAAAGGACAGATCATAATCTTTAAGTAGCATCATCCTCAAGGGATAATAGGCTGGAATATTTGCAGTCAGGACTTTCCTCAAGATGCTGTGTGGGAAAGTCATCATACCTTTGTAATCTTGGCCATGTGCACCCCTTTTAACTGTCTGTGCTTGGTGGTATGGTCTTTGGGCTGTACACTCATCAGAGTTTCTTGTTTCCCATTCAATGCTCGGCCACATCTTAACGGAGATTGCACAGCTAATGAAGATGAGCTGTCAGGAATCACTTGGAATAAACTGGATTCCAGAACCCACAGTGTTAGAATCCAAGCCCTCACTTTCTGTTGATCAAACCCCAACAATCCCACTCTATTTGGACATTTATTTGGTCATCTGTTTTTTTAATTGACCACATTGGCTAGAGTCATTTTCTATTTAAGTAACAAAGATTTAACTTTGAATCCCCTACCCTCCTCCCTATGAAGATGCCCAGGGATGTTGACATGTCTTAGTCAAGTATGGCTCAAATGACACAATGTTAATCGTGTTTTATAAGGCTAGTTACTATTTATATTCTGTGTGCCTAATATATGGGCCAATTTCAACCAGATACAAACATACCAGCTTTAAGAGCACCTGCAGGCTTTGAGGTCAGACTGCCATAGGTTTGAGCCTCAGCTCTGCCACTTACAGCTGTGGGATCATGGTCATGTTGTTCAGTCTTTCCCAGACTCAGTTTTCATGTCTATAAAACAGGGACAAGAACCTCATGTGAGGACAGTCAGTGAAGAACCACAATATAACATCAAATGCTTCACAATATAACATACATAAATATTAGTTTCATCTTCCCCTACCCTCTCTCATAGAAAATTAGTCTCCTCTACTTAAATTCAAACATTCTATCTTCTTACTAATTTTACATTCCTTCCAAATAGTAAACAACGGGATAACTAATATGTCATATGTAAAGCATTGTGAGCTTTTGCAGGGAATGGAACTCACTCCATGGAGCATTAGGAAGAGAGACCATCATTACGTTAACAGGAAAGTTCGGGGCTACCAGCCCTGGGAAGGCCTTTCCTGGTCCAGTCAGCTTAACCCAGAAAAGCAGCCAAATAAGGGCTAGAAACATCATGCAACCGACATAAATACTTCCAGTGTTGCAAAACCCAGGTTAGTAAGAGGTTGGGATCAGCTAAAGAAATGTGTTGGCTCTCCACTTTCTGCCTTATTGACCTTGAACTTGCCTGTAAAAGGCCTAACATTGTTGAGGGGCAGTACTTGCAGCTCAGCGTTGAATGAAAGCACCTTCCTCTAACGAGGGGCTTCTTAGAGCCCCATTGCAAATGACAGAGATGGCCCTTCCTGGGGGCTCTGCCACTTCCTCAGTCTGGGCTGCAAGTGTGTTTCCTGCCAGCCCTCTTCTGACCAATGACTCATAACTTCTTTGCTTCCACTCAGCCTCCAAGCTTAGTAAAGCAGCCCCCTTCCTTATACATGGGGTGTCTCACAAAGTCTCATTTGTGAACCTGATGGCTGGACCAGGTCCCCACGTGCCTGGAGCTGAATGACTCTTGATGTTTAGGGTTCCTGGTGTGCAGCCTGGTCTCTCTAACTGGGTTTCCCTTGGACTGTTTGGCGGGAGGGTTTTTTAAGCTGGGTTGTTATCTCCTGCAGGAGAGGCATGTTTTCATGCTATTTATTTCGCTCTCTCCCTGCCCATCCCCACCACATCTAATGACACAGTTCTCAGAGCCAAGACTATATGCTGCACAGAATGCAAACATCTCAAGATTCAGTTGGGCCCTGGCAACCCCTGGAATTCTCCTTCACCATTCTGGGACAACCCGTCTCAAAAACGGAATCAGTACAAATCCCTTGTTTCCAAGAAAGGAGAAAGACTGTGTACGATGATAGCGGAAGCAAAAACATCTCCATCTATCAGGGTCTCCTCTGGGACAAGAGCTATGTGAGGAGCAAAGCAGCTGCATTTTCCAAATGCTCTGCCTGGTGGCAGAGTCTTCTCCTAGGGACTGTGGCCTCTGCTTCTCTCCTGTCCTCCAAGGACTGCTTCAGCCGCACGGCTCTTGCAGTTGCCCTACTAGGTCAGGCCAAGTTCAAGGAGGGAGTTGTTCAGACCCTCAACTCAGAAAATGTCCCATTTCCACTGTATTGGGCTGTCTTAGGAATAAATGCAACTAGAAACCAACCAAGCAGCATCAGGCTCTGCAGCGTCCCCACGACTCGCTTCAGAAAGCCTGAAACCTGGGTGCTGAGAGGGCTCGGAAGCTGTGACTCTTCCACTGCAAGCACGCCCAGCACCCAGGTCTTGGTGCATCAACACCTTTCTCCAGAAAAGGAGCCAGGGCTGCAAAGAGAAATGGCTGATTCCAGTGCAGGGGCAGGAAAGGTACAAGATGAGCCAAAAAGTAAGGAGGTCCTCAAAGAAGGATGGGGACATGTCAAAAGACACAGAAGCCAGCTTGAAGAGGCTCCCCCTGGCCAAATCTGCAACAATCTGGGCATCAAAGTTTTAAATGGTAGTATGGATTATAATCCATTGAATAAAATAATAATCTGTGAATCCATACTGACGATATATAGACAGACCAATAGACTGAGAGATAGTTGAGAAGAGCAAACTCTACTGTAAAATGCCAACTAATACATGTAGAAGGAAAGATGGTATTAGAAAATTACAGTTGCAACCATTATAATAAAAAATGTTTCAGGCAGGAGTCATCAGTGGGTGCTAAAACTGAAGGCTGAAAGTTTGATGAGCAACAGGATATTTACAGTCTCCTACTTGTTCCCCACAAAATACTTATTAATTAAGGGAGAAATAATAACTTTACAGTGGATAAAACTGTCAGACACTATGTTAATCAATGATCAACAGAGACACCACCAACATAGAAACAAATGGCTATCTGTGCGTCCTGCTAGGGTGCCCTGAGCAGGAAACATCACTCCAGTGATACTTATGCCAAAAACCCATAATCTGATTCTAACGATGACAGGAGAGCAAACAAAACCAAGTTGAAGGGTATTCTACAAAATACTGACGTATAGAATTAAAAACTGTCAGTGTGACGAAAGACCCAAATAAATAAATTAATTAAAAGGTTGAGGAAGTGTTCCAGATTAATGGAGATGTGACAAGTGAATGCAGTATACACACGATCTGGGATTGGATTCCAAATTGCTATCAGTTGCATTGAGAAAATCTGAAAAACATTTGTAGGTAAGATAATAATTTTATATTTCCTCATTTTGACCACTATATGGTGGTTA
The DNA here is from genome assembly GCF_965194805.1 of Balaenoptera borealis. NCBI lineage: Eukaryota > Metazoa > Chordata > Mammalia > Artiodactyla > Balaenopteridae > Balaenoptera > Balaenoptera borealis. The sequence goes on along the minus strand of NC_138869.1, from coordinate 45,398,719 downwards.
TATAAGTGAACGTCCTTGTTCTTAGGAAATACACACTGAAGTATGAAGTATTTAAGAGTAAAGGGGCAGGATGTCTGCAAGTCACTTTTAAACAGTTCAGAAAGGAGATGATGTATGGATGGATGGATGGATGGATGGATAGAGATGATAGGTATAGAGAGAGAGACAGATGCAGGAAATGCTACAGCAAATGTGGCAAAATGAACATTTGGTTAATCTTGGTGATGATATGGAATTCTCTGTACTATTCTTACAAAGTTTCTGTTAAGTGTGAAATTATTTTAAAACAAAAAGTTTTTAAAAAAACAAAGCAAAACATGACAAGTGAAAAGGAAGATACTAAAAAAATATATGCAGGATGGGAATATAAAGTGGTACAGCCACTCCAGAAAGTAGTTTGGCAGTTTCCTAAAAACCTAAACATGTACTTACCATATGACCCAGCAATTGAACTCTTTTTTTTTTTTTTTTTTTTATTATTTATTTATTTTTGGCTGTGTTGGGTCTTCGTTTCTGTGCAAGGGCTTTCTCTAGTTGCGGCAAGCGGGGGCCACTCTTCATCGCGATGCGCAGGCCTCTCACTATCGTGGCCTCTCTTGTTGCGGAGCACAGGCTCCAGACGCGCAGGCTCAGTAGTTGTGGCTCACGGGCCTAGTTGCTCCACGGCATGTGGGATCTTCCCAGACCAGGGCTCGAACCCGTGTCCCCTGCATTAGCAGGCAGATTCTCAACCACTGCGCCACCAGGGAAGCCCAGCAATTGAACTCTTGGGTATTTATTCCAGAAAAAGAAAATTTCTGTTCATAAAAAGCCTGTACACAGATGTTCATAGAAGCTTTGTGTATAACAGCCCCAAACTGGAAAGCACCAAAACATCCTTCAATAGGTAAATAATTAAAGAAGCTGATGCAGTCACATCATGGAGTACTACTCAGCAAAGGAACAAACTATTGATACACACAACAGTTTAAATGGATCTCAAGGAAATCAGGCTGAGTGCAGAAAGTCAATGTCAAAAATTTACACACTGCATGATTTCCATTTATATAGCATTATCAAAATGACAAAATTGTAGAGATGAAGAACAAATTAGTGGTTGCCAGAGGTTGTGGGTGGAGGGAAGGAAGGAAGTGGCTGTGAGTATAAAAGGACAACACAAGGGATCCTTACGATGGAACAAGTCTGTATCTTGACTGTGATGGTGGACACATAATCTGCACATATGATAAAACTGCACAGAGCTACACACACACACACACACACACACACACATGCACACACACAAGTGCGTGTGAAATGGGTGAAACTTGAAGAAGCTGTGTGGATGGTACCAATGACAGTTTCCTGGTTTTGCTATTGTACTATAGTTATGCAACATGCTAACTCTGGGGGAAACTGGGTGAAGGATGTGCAGTACCACCCCGTGCATTTCTTTGCAACTCTCTGTGAATCTATAATTATTCCAAAATAAAAAGTTCAAACCAAGAAAACAGCAAGCCCCCGACAGAGCTTGTATGGGCTGCCCTGTTGACACTGCCATGGCCTCTGCTCCCAAGAGATGTCCCTTGGGGAGTCTGGCCTGTGTGGTGTCCTTTCTTCTCACTTTATCTGGCAGCCCCACAGCTTTGCATGAAGTCTCAACCCCCTTCACTGTGTAACTTATCGCTGGGGAACAGATGATGGAAGCACAGGGCAGAGACCCAGAGAAATCTGGGTATGACCTTTAACAATACTGGAGCTCACGTTGGATTAAGGGCTTTGAAGTCAGGCTGCTTGGGTTCAAACCCCAATCTGTCTCTTACTATCCATACGGCCTCAGATAAGATGCTTACCCTTTTGTGCCACAGTTTTCTTATCTATGAAGTGGGAGTGATGATAGTCCCTGATCATAGGTATATGATGTATATCATACTGTGTTTCTACCTATAAATCTTAGAACAGTACCAGACACCTAGAAAGAGTTAATAAATGTTAGTTGTTATTTATAATACAAATAAAAACAATTGTTTACCATTATTATATCTCTCTACAGGTTTAATCATTCCTATTTTACAATGAAGAAGCTGGGACTTAGCAAAACTAATTAGCTAGTGTGGGTTGACTAGTGACAGAGCTGAGATCCAAATCCAGAGCCTCCAAGTGCATGCCCTTTCCAATACGTCTGTCTGAGTCAGTGTGTGTGGAAGCCTTACCAGAAAGAGGAGGAGGGGAAAAATTCAGAAAGCAGAGAAAAGGAGAAAGAATAGATTATATTCTAGGAAGAAAGATGTGAAAGAACATCTCAACTGACTTAGACTATAAAGGAAATTTACGTTCCCACTTATTATGAGTTCCTAAGGTAGGGAGCCTCTAGGGTTGGTGAATTCAGTGGCTCAGCAATGTCATGGATCATATGGGTCTATCTTTCGACTCTGTGCTGTCAATTCAAATTTCAGTCAAATTAGGAAAATCATAAATGTTTGTCCTTTGGAGTAAACAAATTATAGAGGCTGTGAAATTCCATGCCAGGGCATTAAGTAGGTTTTCAGATCACTTGTGAGCACAGAGGAAATAGAAACATTTCAGAAGCTTAGTTTGATAAGTTTTTTCTTAAAGGACTTGCTAATGGCTTCACTAAAATTTGAGGAAGCTCATGTAACCAAAAAGGTTTTCCCAGCATATAACATGTCTGTAAAGAACAACAACAACAAAACTTTCAAGTTAATCTTTCACCTATTAAATATTGTTCCACTGTGGATTTCTCTTAAAGAGGAAAAGGGTATTAAAAACTTACAGTAGAAATATTTTACTAGCTTTTTTATCCTATCCTCTCTGTTTGCATATAACATGTATCAAGAGAAAAACACTAAAAGCAAAATGGGTATTTTTACTTTACATATAATCCAGTGATATCAGCGTTGCTCTTGCTATCATATTGAATAGGTGATGCTTTGAGGGGTTGCTTCCCACTCTACCTCCCTCTTTCCCCGATGAGAAAACCTCCACTGCACTATCTGGTTCTGCTGCGCCATGAGGCATTCATATTCGGAGAGAAAAGGCTTATTAAAACACCTCTGCAGATTCAACATCAGCAATTCCACTTGCTTCACTGCCCTCAGATTTTGCAGTGGAGGTTTGAGCTTTGACACTGAAACTCATGTAACTAAGTTATAAGCATGCTTCCTAGTAGCCTAGCAGGGTTTGATGATGACCTGACTGTTCTCAGACAGGGACCATCCCAGATGTTTAACCCAAGAACACAACAAGCTCCTTGAAATAGCTTGAAGGCCCCTTTCAACTGAAAAGCCCTTCTCGGTTTAATGCCTTTGCTGGAAGATGGTCATGGGTGTCCAGTTCTTGCTCTTGCTGGGGGACAACTAAGCAAACTGTGAAATGTTATCACCAAGCTCCCCGAGTGGATTAGCAGCTCCAAAGGGCAACACACATCTCTAAGTCATCCTGTAAAGTGACCCCAAAGTGTGACTTGTCACACCATCCTGGGCTCATTTACCCTCTGAAGGGCAGAGGGCCGTTTTGCCTGATGCACAGCAGGTTTAAGCTCACGGATAATCCAGAGAATGTTCTGAACAATAACTGTGGTTCCAGCCAAGTCATGGTCCCTGCAGGGTCTGCCAGGGCAGAAGCTCGCCTGCCCTTGGGTGGGCAGGGGGAACAGGCAATGGGAGCTATTTTTCAACAGGAAGCAGGTCACCATGTCCCTGGAATGAGACCTCTGTGATTCTGCTACTAATTTGGTGCCTGTAACCTTGAAAGGCTGAGGCATTTCTGAAACACCTCCACTCGGCATATAAAGGGTTGAGGCCCTGAGGTTTCAGGACAGGCCGTGGACTTTGCAAACTCTAGAGCTGCAATACTCACCCTCCTTGACACTGTATCAAGACAGCAGCAGATTCATCTCAAAGGTAAAGGATTTTGAACTTGAGTGTGCCAGGGATGGAAGTTCATCTTGAACTTCTTGGGGGAAGCAAATGGATAGACTCCTTGTAACCCTGTCTTTTTCAGCCACTGGGGTTCATCTTTCCCTCTGAACGCTCACCTTGCATCTGCTTGGGAATGACTTAGAAATCTTAATGGGGCTTTTCCATATCTAATTTATATATTTAAGTGATGCATTCAAAACAAGCTAAACTCTGTGAGAGCGCCAGAAATCAGTGCCAGTGTTCATTTAACACGGCACTGATAAGATGAAATCTTGTAAATGAAAACAGTGCGTATGGAGGGAGAGATGCTGAAACCCCCAGAGGAACCAACATCCTCAAGGAATGTTCAGATAGAGACTCTCAACCACAGTCGGCTCCTCAGAAGACTGATGCTTAAGAGGATGTGCTAAATTCTGGTCTTTGTAATTCTGAAGCAGAGCTTCTTGAACTTTCCTATGCACGTGAATCATCTAGGGATCAGGTTAAAATGCAAATTTTGATTCAGATTTTGGTCTTGATAAACTCTGCATTCATAACAACTCCTAGGTGACGCAGGTGCTGCTGGCCCATGCGACAACTGAGAAGCAGGGTTCAGTGGTGTTTCAGGGATGGTAAATAATCTTTAGACTTTGCAATGACTGAAATCTTATCAAATAGCAAAAAGTCAAAAATATTTCCGCTCTGTTTTTAAATTTTGATTTTTATATTAACATAGAGCAAAATGACTCTTTTGTGTGTTCTCAGTTCTAAGAATTTACCACACATTCAGCTCTGTGTAACCACCATCACAATCAGGATACAGAACAATTACATCACCCCTTCCCCCCACCCCACCAGTTTCCTTATGCTATGGCTTTGCATTTATACTCTCCCCCTACCTCTAACCCCAGGCAATTATTATAGCCTTGTCTTTTTGAGAATGTCATATAAATGGAATCATAGAGGGTATAGAGTCTACTGAGATTGGCTTCTTCCACTCAGCATGAATGCCTTTGAGGTTCATCTAAGTTATTGAAAGTAGCAACAGTTTGTTCCTTTTTATTACTGCACAGTATTCCATTCTATGGATGTTCAACAGTTATTCACACATTCAATGACTATTGGTTGTCTCCACATTTTGGCAATGACAGATAGAACTGTGTGTGGGTGTTTAGGTTTTTGCTAGAACGTAAGTTTGCATTTCTCTAAGCTAAATAACTAGCAACGGGATTGCTGGGTCATATGGTGGGAATATGTTTAACTTTATAAGTTATAACATATGAGAGTTCCAATTGCTCCATACCTCTCCTCTCTAGCACTTGATATTGTCAATACATAAATTTTTATTTTGGCCATTCTTATAAGGATGTAGCAGTATCTCTGCACTTTCCATTTAATTTGTATTTCCCTAGTGGCTAATGATGTTCAACATCTTTTAACATGCTTAATTGATATCTGTGCATCCTCTTTGGTGAAGTGTCTGCTAAAGTGTTTTGCCCATCTTTTAACTGGGTTGCTTGCTTTCAAATTGTTGAGTTTTGAAAGTTCTTCATATATTCTGGACACAAATCCTTTATCATATACATGATTTGCAAATATTTTTTTCTCAGTTTGTATCTTGTCTTTTCATTCCTTTTGGAGAGCAAAGTTTTCTAATTTTGGTGAAGCCTAATTTATTAATTTTTCTTTCATGAAGTGTGCTTTTTGTCATGTCTAAGAATTCTTTGCCTAGCCTCAAGCCACAAAAAAAATTTCTCTTATATTTTCTCTTAAAAGTTTTATAGCTTTACATTTTATATTTGATCTATAATCCATTTGAGTTAATTTTTATATAAGGTGTGGGGTTTAGGGGGGTTTTGGTTTGGGTTGTTTTTTTTTTTTTGCATATTGGTATCTTATTGTTCCAACACTATTTGCTGGGACATATCTCTGTTGTGTCTTTCTTTTTTTTGCCGATATCACACATCTTCATTATTGTAGTTTTATAGTAAGACTTAAAATCAGGTAGTGTAATTCCTTCAACTTCATTCTTCATTTTCAAAAGGGCTTTAGTTACTCTAGTCCTTTTGCCTTTCCATAAGTTTTATAATCAGTTTGTCTTCATCTATTTTTAAAAATCCAATTTGGATTTTTATTAGAACTGCAATAAATCTATAGATTAATTTCGGGAGAACTGATATCTCTGCTACGTTGTCTTCCAATCCATTAACATGATATGTCTCTGCATTTATTTAAGTTTTCTTTTATGTCATTCATCAGCATTTTGCAGTTTTTAGCAACCATATTTTGCACACGTTTTGTTAGATTTATATCTAAGTATTTAACTTGGGGGGAGTTATTGTAAATGGTATTGTCTTTTTAATTTCAATTTCCAATTGTCCATTGGTAGCATATACTAATTTCCATGTATTAAACTCATATCCTGCATCTTCGCTAAACTCACTTACTAGTTCCAGGAATTTATTTTTTGTGATTTGCTTCATGGGCACTTGGAAAGAATCTGTATTCTGTCGTCACTGGGTAGAGATCTACCAACTACACTTAGATCTAGGAGGCTGCTGCTGCTGCTGAATTTTTCTATATTGGTGATTTTTCTCTCTACTAAGTTCTGCTGTTTGGGATCAGATCCACACATGTGCAGCCCACAGGCCAGCCTAGGCGCTCATGAGCAATTTTTAAGGATACCCACCTCCATGGTATCCCTGGTAGTTTCCAATTCCCTGGACTCCCCTTTTTCAATCCTCTGGCCAGAAACTTAGGGCTTTAGTTACCTGCTCTGCTGTGCACTTCTGGTGGCTGCACCCACACCTGGGTCATGTGCTGAGAGGACAGAGAGAGAGAGAGAAAAGCAGCGAGGGTCTGCTCCATCCAGTAGGACCACAGCTCCTCCTATCAGAGCAGGTGGGTTTTGCGTCTCTGCAGGCCCTGCTGCTGGTCAGTTCCATTGCTGCTGCCAAGCTCCCTCGCCTTGGAATATCCTGGAGACCCGCAAGAATGGGGAAAAGGAAAACTAGTGATTTCCCTCATTCTCTGAGCATCAGGAGTCTCCTTTCTTCCTAGAATCAGAGGACTGCTTGGAGCTCTCTCTGTCCACGTTCCCACTTCTGAGTTTCCTGTTGACTTGAGTCTAAACTGGGGATACCAGGATAAAAACAGAAAACTTAGCGCCATTCAATGGTAATTGGAATTCTGGCCTTCTTCTCCAATCCACCTGCTACCGTTTACGTCTTGGAGTCCACAAGCAGTTGCACTGAGTATTCTGTCCAGGCTTTGGAGCTGGTTCTTTGGAGAGACGGGTAGAGTGTGCCTTCCTCCATTTTATCTGGAACTGGAACCCTATTTCAAACCATGATCTTTATGAAGCTTTTTGAAATGTTGTTAAAAAAAAAAAAAAGAACCATGAAATAGTTGCTCTTATGAGGTGTTGGGTATGCAAGAAGTGCATTGGTGGCACACACAGTCGGCTGGGATGCAGTGAGCCACACTAGCCGAGAGTCACAGGAATAATTGATACGTCAAAATTCTTCTTAAAATAACGCTCACATTCCTCAATTTGGGTTTAATACTCTGAGTGACCAGAGACTTAGGAGATTAAATGGTTGGCACAGCAATTAGCGCTCACAATGGACAAATGTGCCTTTGTTTCAGTTGACTCACTAACATCATTTGGCACTTTGTGCAGCACAAATGCCTCACAGATGGTGACAAGTTCAACACACTTTGTTTAACTGAATTCTGTGAAGGTGTTACACACTGTCGCTCTCTTTAAGCACTCATTAATTTTGTGAAGTAAAGTTCATAATTGTCATTGAAGTTATGGCTTTTCTGGGTTGGTGGTGATTGACTGGAAGGAATACTATTGATTCTCTTGAGAGGAGTGCAGTCTGGTGGATGGTATTCTTGGCTGAGCAGATACAGACGAATAGAGCCATTTATTTATCAAGGACAATCACCTGTGTTTCCAAAAGGCTTTCCAACTATTGATATCTTCCTCATCACATTTCTGCAAGGTGGAGTAGTTGTCCACATTTTAGAAGCCAGAAAACCAAAACACAAATGCTCCCAGAAACATGTATTACCCGTGAAGGAGTGGGCTAAACCCTAACAATGAGATGCTGGGTCTCCCAGGAGGTTAGAGCTGGGGAGCTTGGATGAATCTCCAGTCCAAAGACAGAAGACAATTTTTCTCTACGCTTATTTTATTTTATTTTTTAAATATTTATTTTATTTTATTTCTTTTATTTTTGCTGTGCCGGGTCTTAGTTGCAGCACACAGGATCTTTTTGTTGCAGCATGAGGACTTCTTAGTTGCAGCATGCATGCAGGATCTAGTTCCCCGACCAGGGATCGAACCCAGGTCCCCTGCATTGGGAGCACGGAGTCTTACCCACTGGACCACCAGGGAAGTCCCTTCCTACGTTTATTTAGGCATAACTTGTGTGTAATAAAATCCACCTGCTTTAGATGTACAGTTTGCTAAGTTTTGGCAATTGTATACAGTTGTTTAACCATCATGAGAAGCAAGATACAGAACATTTCCACAAGCTTAAAAGGCTCCCCAGGCCCCTTTGCAGTCAGTCCCCTCCCTCACCTCGACCCCAGGCCACCCCATCTGCTTCTGTCACTCTGGTTCTGCGGCGCTCCCACCACAGGCCTCTGCACAGTCCACTTCCTGCACCCTGGGTGCTCCTACCCACTCATCCTGCGTGTCCCTGCCCCGAGGAAGCACCCCGAAGCCCTCAGACCAGGCCAGGTGACTCCAGGGTGCCCCTCACTGGCCCCACAGACTTTCCCTCAATGCCTGAAGCACTGCCACAGGGATCACTGCCACTTCCAGGCCAGCTCTTCAGGATAAAGATAACTTGGAGACGGGGTGGGGGGGGCATTTATTCAATTCAACAAATATTTATTGAGCACCAGTACATGCTTTAATATATTTAAATAAAACATAGGATAATCACATTTCCTAAAAGCTCTGGGGGCTTACTGCAAGGTCAGTTGGATCTCTGCTCTTTTGCCAGGAAAGTATGAGATCACTGAGCACTTCCAGGGGATAAGAAAGTCACTTTCCTCCTCCCTAGGGGACAGTTGGGGGCAGTGGATGGGGCCTGGGCCCTGAGTATGACAGCTGCCCCACTTACCAGCTGTATGACCTCGATAAAGCCAAATTGCTACTCAACTTTCTTACCTGCAGAATAGTGCTTACCTTGCAAGATGGCTGTTGCTGTGACCTCCCTATGCTCAGCCCTCACTACCTCAGTGTCCCTGGGGCCAGCTCTGACCCAGACGTGACCATCGCATAAGAGGACAGGATCAAAGACCGAGTTCTCACCTTGGCTGCACATTAGAATCACAGGGGGTGCTTTTAAAAATCCTGACACCCAGGCCACATCCCAGGCTGATGAAATCAGACTCCCTGGGGACTGGCATTTGTTTTTTGTAAAGCTCCCCAAGTGATTCCAAGGTCAGCCAAGGTCAACAGACACTGATCCAGAAAGAAAAGAGAAGAGAAGTAGAATTATTTCATGTCTATAGAAAGAAAGTTGGGGGAGGTTGTGATAATTACTTATTGTTAATTATTACACTATGTCCTATACAGTTTGAGGTTTTAGAACTACAAAAGTTATATTTATTCAGAACTTTATAAACTGTGAAACAATTGAATATTCATGATCAAATTTAATCTTCAGAGAAATTTTAAAGATGAGGAGTCTGAGGCCTGGAGAACTTATTGTCAAACAGAAGGTGCATCAAGTTAATGGGCAAATAGGTCTGCAGTGAATGTCTGGCTTCAAACCCCTCTCCGCTTCCACCCTGCCCTTGTCAGTCCCTCTGGGAGAGCTGTGATCCAGACCTTCATGCTGATTCCAGACCCAGGTGTCCAGACGCCCCTTCAGTACTTCCCCTTGGATGTTAGCACCCAGGCAACTCAAACTCTGTCCAGCACTGCTCAAGGTCACTCTGCACGGCCCTCCTCCTCTGGTTTCCCATCTTTGCACAGGCACAGCCAGTGCAGCTCCACTGACATCCCTCACCTTTTTTTACCACATGGCGCTGACCACCTCCAGAATGCCTTCATTACCCTTGCCTCTACCACCTGGTCATAGCTCCTCCCTGGACATTTCCAGTAGCCCACTAACTCCTTTCCCCGCACCCACTCTCCCCCTCCAGCCCCTGCTTTTGACCTGTCTGCTAGACCAACCAAGGTCTAGGAGTTGGGCAGGGGTTTCTTCGTGTAAAAAAGTGAGCATTTTTGAGTATCTGATATGTATGATTTCACACACAAGCGTGTGCACACACACAGGCACGCACAAACCTCAAAGCTGCTTGCTCGGTTGTGTCAGATGTTGGGACCATTTTCTGTGACAAACCTCTTTAGTAAAGGGCTTGAAAACATTCAGAAGTGTGAAGGCTGCCTTCTGCCAGTTACAGTTGTGGGACCACAAGCAAATTCTATCACTCCTCAAATGTCTCACCTATAAAATGAGGAAGGGAATGTTGACTCATGGGGATGTGGTGATAACTAAAGGCACAAAATGCCTGTCACACACTACTTGCTGATAAAAAGCTGAGGGGCCGTTCATCTGTAAGGAGGAAGGAAGGACAGAGGTATTTGCTAGGTGCCTGTGACACGCCAGGCTCCAGCAGGGAGCTTCTGTCTTCACATCCCTGGATCCTGTCAACAAACCAGTGTATCCCCTCATGAGGTTCTGTGCCTGACCTGGGTCTCCCTCAGGTAAATAGCAGGGTCTGTACCTTCCAGAGTCCAAGAGAACGTGTTCTACGGGGGTTCGACTGATATTTTCTTTTTCAGGTGATGAACAATCAGTACGTCCGCCGGGAGGTCTTCTGCCGGAACACCTGTCACGAGCTCAAACGCTTCTGGGAAAGAGAAATTGGCAAACAGACTTATTACCGAGAATCAGAAGAGCATCGCCTGGGAAGAAGTGCACTGGGAAAGTATGTGGCTTGTCTATTTTTTATTATTGATAATTAATTTTTAAAAATAGACTTTAATTTTTAGGGCAGCTTTAGGTTCACAGAAGAACTGAGCAGAAAGTAGAGAGCTTTCATACACCCCCTCCCTGCCATACACAGCCTCCCCTACCAGCAACATGCCCCACCAGAGAGGTGCATCTGTTACAATCCATGAACCCACATGGACACATCATACCCACCCTTACTTGTCTGTTTTTTAAAAACAAAATTGATTTCCCCAGAAAAATGTCAGATGGGCATCCTAAAGGACATAATTATTTTGATTTTCCATGCATATGGTCCTGTCACCATCTATGGTTATGGGCAGTAATTTTAAAAATTCTTTAGGACTTCCCCAGTGACTCCGTGTTTCCACTGCAGGGGGTGCAGGTTCAATCCCTGGTGGGGGAACTGAGATCCCACATGCCGCGTGACAGCAATAAATAAATAAATAAATAAATCAATAAATCAATAAATAAATAAATAAATATAAATTCTTCTAAGCTAACAAATGTACACTCTAGTTCTTATCTGTATAAACAGAAAAATCTCTCCTCTCTGTCACCATTTCTAGTGTGTGAGGGTTACACTAAATTTGGGGAGCAGATCAGCAGATGTATCCGTGAAGAGCAATCAAGCAAAGGAGACAATGACCAATTAATTCTCAGTGCTCGTTTGGGTAAAGACACAGGATGTCCTGCGTGTTCTAGGAGGAGGGCCAATGGGCTCTCAGCCCTCTGGTGTGCATCCCTGTTCTAGCCAAGCAAGTCGAGTGGAGAGCAGTAACTCACGTGAGCAGACCAGGGTTGCTGTCTCTGGAAACAGTGGCACCTCACCACCCTCACACATACTGCCTCTTGATGACTGCAGGGGGTCACCCACAGGACACAGGGAAGGACAGGCCGGGTCGTCTACCCCCTCATAGGGAACAGCTCAGCTACTGTCTGTTCACTAAGACCACAGCTAGTGTGTGGCCAGTTGCTGGTGGGGCAGGTGTGTGCTGGCCCAATGGCAGGGCCCATGACCCCATACTGTCAGTCCATGGTTGCTGGGCTGAGAACATGCGTGAACTCACAAGAGTTAAATTCACTGTTACCTTCCAAAACCCCGTCCTGAGCCCTAGAGGTGAACCCAGCCACTTCCACATGCAGAGACCTGCTCAGCCATATTCCTGGCCACAGGCAAGAAAAAGCAGACTGTCCTACCTGCTGAGGCGTTGTGTTAGGGCATCTTGTCCAGGGATTCTCAGAGAAGCTGAGTCAGGTGGCCAGTCATCTGGGGAGTCCCTGCCATCTTCCTCCCCCGAGGCCAGGCCACTCAGCATGCTGCACACCAGAGGCCACACTGAGGCCTGTGCCACGTGTGTGTCCCCCGGGGCAGTACACAGAAGGCCTCAGGTGGAGTGAAGCTGACCTGCGGAAGATGCAAAAACCTTGTCTCTAAGCAAGGAGTAAACCAAGGGGTGAATAAAATAGGCTCTGAAACAAACTGTGGTTTATTAAAACATTAAAATATATGTGTGCAGGATCTCTCCATGCACATAAAAAAGACTGCAGGAAAGACACTTTCTGGTTGGTGGGGTCGCAAGACTCTAACTTCTTATTTATCCTTCTCCTGCCTCTTCTAATCTGAACCTGGGTAGTCTGGCTCCAGAGGGTCTCTGCTCCTCACCACTACTCCATGTTGTCCCTTCATAAATTGTAGAAGACAGTTCTGGTTCATTAGGTTGTTCTGAGGCTTGAATAAGAAAATGTGCCTAGAGACTTCCCTGATGGTCCACTGGTTAAGACTTTGCCTTCCAATGCAGGGGGTGCGGGTTTGATCCCTGGTCCGGGAGCTAAGATCCCACATGCCTCGTGCCCAAAAAACCAAAACATAAAACAAAACCAATATTGTAACAAATTCAATAAAGACTTTAAAAATGGTCCACATCAAAAAAATCTTAAAAAAAAAAAAAAAGAAAATGTGCCTAAAGCACCCAGCATGGGGCAGGGCCCAAGGTCAGGGCTCACAAATGTCAGGCCCCCTGCCTCCTCCACACTCCCACTTAATCCAGGATTGAGTATAGCAGCAGCAAGATGCTAAAGGAAGAGCCCTCCGGATGAGTAGCAAGTCTCCCTGTGCCTCAGTTTCCTCCTTGTTATTTTTATCATAGAGAAACAAACACTGACAGAAGAGGGATGTTGGGGAGTTACTGCCTTTAATTAGTGGGGAGCAGTAGGTTGATAGTGTTGTTCAACTATATCCTTACTGATTTCTTGTGTTTTACTGATGGTTGAAATATCGGTACTGAAGATTTGCAGATTTGTCTATTTCTCCTTACAGATCTATCACATTTTGTTTCATGTATTTTGAAACTCTATATTAGGTACATAAATGTTGAGGATTATTATATACTCTTGATGAATCAAACCTTTTATTACAAAACAACCCTCTTTCTCTTTGGTAATATTCTTTGCTATGAACTCTACCTTGTCTGTTGTTAATATAACCACTCCAGCCTTCGTTGATTAGGGTTAAGATGGGATATTTTTCCATCTTTTTACTTTTAACCTATTTGTGTCTTCATATTTAAAATGAGTTTCTTATAGGCAACATATATTTGGATATTTTTTAATGCAATCTGTCAACCTTTGCATTTCAATTGGATTACTTATGTCATTAACATTAATTGGTATGACTGGGTTTAAATCTACCATCTTGTTATTTGTCACCCATTTCTCTCAACAGTTATTTATTCCCTTTCTTTTTCTGCCTACTTTTGAATTAAATATTTTTTATGATTCCATTTTATCTCCTCTTTTGGCTTTTTAACTATATCTCTGTGTGTTATTTTAGTGGTTGCTTTAACATTTACATATACATCTTTAACTTATCACTGTCTACGTTCAAGCGATACATTATTTCCTGTAGAGGGTAAGAACCTTACAATCATATAGTCCCATCTCTCCGCTCCTGGTCTTTGTGTTATTATACAAAGTACAATTTGACTTCCACATATGTTATAAACGCCATATTACATCATTAACAGTTTTGCTTTGAACTGATTATCTTTTTTTTTGGCTGTACCGTGCAGCTTGAGGGATCCTAGTTCACTGACCAGGGATAGAACTCGTGCCCCCTGCAGTGGGAGCACAGAGTCCCAACCACTGGACCGCCAGGGAACTCCCATGAACCACTGACTATCTTTTAAAGAGATTTAAATAGTAAGAAGAAAAAAGTATTAATACGCACACACACAGATGTCTTTCCAGGTGCTCTTCATTTCACTGTGCAGATTTCCATGTGGTGTCATTTTTCCATCTGCTTGAAGGACTTCCTTTAACATGTCATATGTGACAGTCTGCTGGTAGTGAATTCTTCCAGTTTTTGCATATCTGAAAACAACTTTATCTCACCTCTGTTTTTGAAAGGTAGCTTTGCTGGGTAAATAATTCTAGATTTAAGGTTTTTTTCCCCCTCCTGTACTTTAAAGATATTGCACTTTCAAGGGAAATTTCAGAGAATTAAGACTAGAATAGTGCTCAAACAGAAGTGAGAGTTCAAATATGTATATATTTAAATTTGCAAGTCTTCTGCACACTTTTTAAAAACCTGAACACATGCATGCACACACATGCATACACAGAAACCTTCAGAATAAAAAGGAAGGAAGCTTCCCTGAACCAAAAGCCATGGAGATGAATACTCCGTTTGTGTATATTTTGTTTCTATTTTCAGGCTCAGAGAAGAATGGAAGCAGAAACTGGAAACAAAGCTGAGACTACAGAAGAATTCAGATGAGACAGAAAAGCGGGCCAATGTTGGCCAAGAGCTTCACTGACACAAGAGGATACAAAGCACGGAGGTCACTCTGCCAGGACAAGCCAGTGCAAATCCCTGAGTCCCTTTGCTACACCATACAGATCCCATACTATTGTTTCCCCCACCTGTAAATCCTGTGGGGATTTACCTGTGAATCCTTCCCCACTGCTGAGTGGGGATTATTAGCCAAGGCAGTCCTCTCTGCATGGGGACCAGAATATTATCCCCAACACGTCTAAAGACGAGATTATCTAACAGCAAAGCTCCATGCAGCATACTTTATTTCCATATAATTATCTTCTAATTTTGAAATCCCGATATTTGAAATTCTAAGCACATGAGGGGGGATGATTTTCACGGTCATACTTTAAACATCGCACATTAGTTTTGCTCCACATTTCTCCTAGGAAACAGCACCATGTAATCCTTTCTCTTGTTTTCTCTTTATGAGAAGAGAAATGCACCTATCTGCAGAAATAAAAATATTGTAACTAGTCATTAAAATAAGGTTTGCAAATTAACTGATCTAATATTATTTTTCTCCACATGAATTTAATAGGCTTATTCAAAAACATGTTTACGTAGAACCATTCAATAAGATCGGGATAATTTTAATAAAACTTGGTTGCCATGCCATCACTGGTATACGCGCTCTTCATTTTGTTGCTTTCTTTTAAATCTCCACATGCTGGCACTGGTTGGCTCTCTGTCAGCTCAGCTAAAGTATATCTGGCCACCCCAACAAAGTGCTTGTCACGTAGATTCTGGACTTTGAAATATCATTGTCACTGCTCAGCAATCTCTCAGGTCCCCATACAGGGTTGCTGCTTCTAAAAGTGCAAACTGTAACTAGGCCTGGTGCAACATTTCCCAACCAGGGCAAAGGAGCAGAGAGATACATGCTGTAAAGTACTTGATGGTTGTAGGCAGTGCCTGCAAAGCCTTACATATTCAAGGGGCAGTGTTACCAGGAGACACAGAGAGCAAGGCAGAGGCAATTCTGAACAGAGCAAGTGTGGTGTTCCAGTCCTCTAAATGCCCTGATGTGCCCTAAGGTGCTTCCATCCACATCCCCAGGGAGCCCAGATGGGAGCCACCAGGAGGCAAGAAGAGTTGGGGGAGCATTTCCTCAGGTTCCACACTTATATGATCCAGGAAACAGGGCTTAGAGCCCTCCTTCCTGCTATGGTCTCTCATTCAACCTGGGATTCAATTCAACTAATAAACCATGAATCCCAGCTGGGTTCATTTGAGATTGATGAAAGAGGAATTTTTGTTGGGTATAAGAGGGAAATAGGAATTAAATAGAAGGAGAAGAAAAGACAGAGCTTTCAGGCTGAGAGGCTCTCAGAAGAAAAGGCCTACCATCATGAACTGCAAAACGCTGCTGCTGGAATCTAAATGCAGTCAAATGAGGCAGATAATGCCTGTGAAGATTCGTTGTGCATTAATTCATTCACCGCATACCTGGCACTGTGCTGTATGACCAAATACAGCAGAGTAAACCAGAAGTGATGACTCTGGAGGCTACAGTCTAGGGAAGATGGCAAAAAAGCCAAGGCAATAAGTGTGAGGGACTAAATAGCACTGGGAGCCACAGCAGGCAAAGGTGCCCACCTGATATGGGGACCCATTCTGGTCTAGGGAGGGCTTCTTAAGAACAGGGTAGTTAAACCCAAGTAAGCATGATCCAGTGAAGGCAAGATTCAGGGTTCAGGTCCTGGGTGCCTTGAGGGAATACATTTAGCTAAGCTAGAATGGGAGTGAGGAGAAGGTGTAGCAAGAGCTGAATCTGCAGAAATCAGCATTCAGGGCCTTGCTGGCTGAGAGTATGAGCTTTTCCCAAGGGCACAGGAAGCCACTGTAGGGTGTTGGCCAGGGGAGAGCCACAGTGGCCATGGTTCAGGATGATTACTTTGCACAGAAAGATGGGAGGACAAAGGTGGGAAGGCCAGCCAGGAGGTTCTGCAGATGCCTCCCAAGAGGTAAGAAGGCCCACAGAAGAAGAAGGTCCTCAGTGCCCTGGCAGCAGGGACTGGGGGGGAAAGAGACAGGGAGAGAAGCATGAGTGCCTTTTCTCACAATACTAGAGGCCTGAGGTCAAAGATCAAAGTGGCAGCATGGTCGGTTTCTGGTGAGAGCTCTTTCCTGTCTTGTAGATGGCCGCTTCTCACTGTGTCCTCACATGGCATGAGGAGAGACAGAGAGAAAGGGAGAGAGGGAGAGGGGGAGAGAGGGACAGAGAGAACAAGCTCTCTGGCATCTCTTCTTATAAGGACACTAATCCCATCACAAGGGCCCCACCTGCATGACCTTATCTAACCCTAATTACCCCCCAAAGGCCTCATTTCCAAATACCATCACATGAAGGGTTAGGGCTTCAGCATATAAATTTGGGGCAGGGTAGGGTTTGAGGGGCAGGGAGGACACAATTCAGTCCATAGCAGAACGGGATGCTTTCAAACTATGTATCAAGTCCTGGACACATCCCATTTATAAAATTGACCAGGCTCAAACAGCAAAAACTTTGAGAGCTGAACTATGGTGTGGAATACCATAGGTTTCAAACTGGCCTCTGGGTAGCACACAAGCAACAGACCACAAAAGCAAAGGCTTTGAAAAGTAATTGACATTTAAAGTGTAGCCCACGAAAGTGGGGCAGGACATGCGTTCTTAACATAAACAGATTGACTGCCTACTAAAATAGATACATAAAAAGGAGAGTCTCCTAGCCTTGTACTCAAAATGTCCAGGATACAGTCCAAAATGACTCATACCAAAAGCCAAGAAAATCTCAACTCAAATGAGAAAGGATAATCAACAGACACTTAGTACTGAGATGACACAGGGGTTGAAATTATATGACAAGGATTTTAAAGCAGTTATATAAATGCTTCAACAAGCAACTACAAGCACTCTTTAAGCAAACAGAAAAAGTAAAAATATCAGCAAAGAAACAAAAGATATAAAGAAAAATCGAATGGAACTTCTAGAAATGAATGCTACAATAACCAAAGTAAACAAACAGACAACAAAAATAACACTGGATGAGCTCAACAGCAAAATGGAAAATACAGAAAAAAGGATCAGTGAAGTTTCAGATAGTTAATAAAATTATCTAATTTGAATGAGAAAGAGAAAATAGTTTTCTTTAAAAAAAAAAGAAGAAAGAGGGTCAGGACCTGTGGGACAATAAGAGAAGATCTTAAATTTGTGTCACTGGAGTCCCAAAAGAAGAGGATGTCCACTTTCACCACTTCTATTCAACATAGTACTGGACGTCTAGCCAGAGCAATTAGACAAGAAAAAGAAAATAAAAGGTTTATCTCTGTTCACAGGTGACATGATCTTATATACAGATAACCCTAAAGATTACATACACATACAAAAGAAACTGTTAGAACTAATAACAAGTGAATTCAGAAAAGTTGCAGGATATAAAATAAACACACAAAACAAAACGTATTAGTTGCATTTCTAATACACCAACAATGAAATATCTGAAAAAGATTATGAAAAAAATTCCATTTGTAATAGCATCAAAAAGAATAAAATACTTAGGAATTAACCAAAGAGGCAAAAGACTTGTACACTGAAAACTACAAAACACTGCTGAAGGAAATTAAAGAAGATGCAAGTAAATGGAAAGACATCCCATGTTTACGGATTGGAAAATTTAATATTGTTAAGATGTCAATACCACCCATAGCAATCTACAGATTCAATGCAATCCTATCAAAATCCCAATGGTGATTTTTACAGAAATAGAAAAACCTGCCCTAAAATTCACATGGAATCTCAAGGAACTCCAAATAACCAAAACAATCTTGGAAAAGAAGAAGAAAGTTGGAGTTCTCATACTTGCTGATTTCAAAACTTTCTACAAAGCTAAAATAATCAAAACAATGTGGTGCTGGACACATAGGCCAATGGAATAGAATAGAGAGCCAAGAAATAAACTCTTGCATATGTGGTCAGATGATTTTCAACAAGGGTGGGAAGACCATTCAATAGGGAAAGGACAGTCTTTTCAGCAAATGGTGCTGGGAAAACTGGATACCCACATGGAAAAGAATGAAGTTGGACACATACCTTATACCATTTACAAAAATAAACTCAAAATGGATCAAAGACCTAAACATAAGGGCTAAAACTATAAAAATCTTAGAAGAAAACAGGGGGAAACTTTATGACATTGAATTTGACAATGATTTCTTGGATTTGACTTGGATATCCTAACAAATAAAAATAGATAAATTGGACTACATCAAAATTAAAAACTTCTCTACATCAAAGGACACAATCGACAGAGTGAAAAGGCAACCCATGTGATGGGAGAAATCATTTACAAATCATATATCTGATAAGGGATTCATAACTAGAACATATACAGAACTCCTAGAATTCAACAAAAAATAAACAACTTAATTCAAAAATGGGTAATGGATTTGAGTAGACATATTTAAGTAGAAATTCAATAGAAATCTCCAAAGAAAATATGCAAGTGGCCAATAAGCATGTGAAAATGTGCTCAACGTCATTAATCATTAGGGAAATGCAAATCAAAATTACAATGAGATACCACCTCACACCCATAAGATGGCTACTATCAAAAAAAACAGAAAATAAGAAGTGTTGGGGGGCTTCCCTGGTGGCGCAGTGGTTGAGAATCTGCCTGCCAATGCAGGGGACACAGGTTCGAGCCCTGGTCTGGGAAGATCCCACATGCCGCGGAGCAACTAGGCCCGTGAGCCACAATTACTGAGCCTGCGCGTCTGGAGCCTGTGCTCCACAACAAGAGAGGCCGCAATAATGAGAGGCCCGCGCACCGCGATGAAGAGTGGCCCCCACTTGCCACAAATAGAGAAAGCCCTCGCACAGAAACAAAGACCCAACACAGCCATAAATAAATAAATAAATAAATAAAATAAACCCAAAGTTAAAAAAAAAAAAAAAAAGTAAGCTGAAATATTAAAAAAAAAAAAAGAAGAAGTGTTGGTGAGGATGTGGAGAAATTGAAAGCCTGTGCACTATTAGTGGGAATGTAAAATGGTGCAATTGTTGTGGAAAATATATATCAGTTCCTCAGAAAATTAAACATAGAATTATCATATGATCCAGCAATTCCACTTCTGTGTATACACCCAAAAACTGAAAGCAGGATCTTGAAGTGATGTTTGTACACTTATGTTCATAGCAGCATTATTCACAATAGCCAAAAGGTGGAAGCAACCCAAGTATCCATCAATGAATGAATGGATAAGCAAAATGTGGTATATCCATACAATGGAACACGATGGAGCCTTAAAAAGGAAGGGATGTCTAACACATGCTACAATATGGATAAATCTTGAGGACACTAGGCTAAGTGGAATAAGCCAGTCATGAAGGAACAAATACTGTATGATTCCCACCAGGCCTACATGGAATGGGGAAGGATCAGTTTCTCAAATAAAAAGTGAAGAGTGTACTGAGTAGAAAATAATTAGTCCCCATAGATCCAAGGGGACCATGACCAAATGGCAAACACCCACAGGACCTCAACAGACCTCCTGTTGGAACCCAGTCACGCTTCCACCCTTAAATGTTCTGAGCAGTGTCTGAGCTAAACTCAGAGGAGAAGTTTCTTTCTGGCTATTCCTCTCCAGATCTGTGGTCCCCACAACAGCCATGCTTGTACCACAAAATCCTGTCCTGACTCGGGTTCAGAAGAGAGAATGGCACAGATCCAGTGGACATTTCCCCAGGGTGGGGTGGGGTGGGGCCAAGGAAGAATCCATTTCCTTCCGAGCATCTGAACTAATAGCATGGAGATCTGAGAGCTCCAGGGGCCACCACTGCCCTCAGACTGGAAAGTCTAACTGCTAGGAAATGAGAGGGAAGTAGACACCTGGTGAAAAACATATGGGTGACAAAAGCGCCCTCCATGGTTCTTGGCAGCCTTCCACTCCCACTTCTGGTCCTTCTCAGGGTCTGGCCACTTTCCCAACTTGGGCTCCACGAGGTACTGCTGCATTTGTATAATAAATTCCCTTACTGGGGCTTCCTTCAGGGCACAGTGGTTGGGAATCTGCCTGCCAGTGCAGGGGACACGGGTTCGAGCCCTGGTCCGGGAAGATTCCACATGCCGCGGAGCAACTAAGCCCATGCGCCACAACTACTGAGCCTGCGCTCTAGAGACCACGAGCCACAACTACTGAAGCCCGCGCGCCTAGAGCCCATGCTCCACAACAAGAGAAGCCACGGCAATGAGAAGCCTGGGCACTGCAACAAAGAGTAGCCCCGCTCGCCACAACTTGAGAAAGCCAGCATGTAGCAATGAAGACCCAACGCAGCCAAAAATAAATAAATAAATAAGGGAATTTATTTACTTATTTTTTAAAGTTTTAAATAATTTATTTAAAAGTTTTAAAATAGTTTACTTAAAAATTTTTTTATAAATTTATTTATTTAAAAAATTTTAAATACATTTATTTTTTAAAATTTTAGATAGATTTATTTATTTATTTATATTTGGCTGCTTTGAGTCTTCATTGCTACACACGGGCTTTCTCTAGTTGCAGAGAGCGGAGGCTACTCTGCTGCGGTGCACGGGCTTCTCATTGCAGTGGCTTCTCTTGTTTCTGGGCTCTAGGCATGTGGGCTTCAGTAGTTGTGGCATGCAGGCTCAGTAGTTGTGCTGCATGGGCTTAGTTGCTCCAAGGCATGTGGGATCTTCCCGGACCAGGGCTCAAACCCGTGTCCCCTGCACTGGCAGGCGGATTCCCAACCACTGCACCACCAGAGATAAATTCCCTTTTTTAAGCTGCCTGCACATTTCTCTTATTCACAAAGAAGGTTACAAATAATATGGATTAAAAGGAGATTTCAGAGTCTGCATCAGGGAATGGGGTTGTTCTTTAGAGACAGGGCCTCCCACATCACCTGTAAAGTCTGCTAGGACCTGAGGCCCCAGATGTGAGCAATGCTCTAGAATGCCAAGTTACGCCTCTAGGGGAAAGCATCAGTCTGAGAAGTTAGGTACTGGGTTACTTACTGGGAGGAGAGCACCCAGAATCCACTCAACTCAAGGACTAAATTCTGCAAAAAAACCACTCCCAGGGCTTCCCTGATGGCGCAGTTGTTGAGAATCTGCCTGCCAATGCAGGGGACACGGGTTCGAGCCCTGGTCTGGGAAGATCCCACATGCCACGGAGCAACTAGGCCCGTGAGCCACAACTACTGAGCCTGCGCGTCTGGAGCCTGTGCTCTGCAACAAGAGAGGCCACGATAGTGAGAGGCCCGCGCACCGCGATGAAGAGTGGTCCTCGCTTGCCGCAACTAGAGAAAGCCCTCGCAGAGAAACGAAGACCCAACACAGCCAAAAATAAATAAATAAATAAAGTTAAAAAAAAAAATTAAAAAAAACAAAACAAAACAAAAAAAAACACTCCCAGTTCTATCTCAAGGGCAGCCTAATAACCTGGGCTCTCCGGAGCAGTCCCGATTTCAAATGTGCTGCCAATATCTGATCCCGTGTCACCATTTTTGGTGAAGAAATGTGGTCATCATAAATATACTCCAACAGGAGTCCAAGAATTTTTCAAAGACATCTCTCTTAGATTCTCTTTGCTCAGCAAGTTAAGTACTGTGCACTCACTGGATAAAGGATTTAGTGACCAGGAAGCTACTGGATGGGGAAGCACATATTCCACAGGGACCAGGGAGCTGGTGCTGTTTGTTTTGCAGCCACAAAGCACCTACTGTGCTGGGCTAACTTTCCATGTAACATATTAACTATACAGAAAGAGAATTCAACTGTGCATAATTCTAGCTAGGTAACCTTAGTCAAGTTATTTAAAATGTGAGCTTCAGTTTCCTCATCTTTATAATACAGTTAATAATTACCTTCCTCATAAGTAAAATACAGTGCCTGACACATAGTAAGTTATGGTAGGCAAATAGATGGTGCAAATGGTGGTGTAAAACAACTGAATAGATTGCTAAGCTTCTAAGAATGATAATTTCTAGAATTACAAATGGGCTTCAAGTGAGTGCACTTAAAGGCTGTTCCTACATTTAAAATTTCAAGATCAAAGCATTCCTTCTTCTAAGATTTTTCCAGAAGGCTTCTCCATACCCACCCCCACCTTCCACCACCCCCCAATCTCATTATCTCCATAAATGTTGCCCCATTCACCCTGTTACTCAGATTAAAACCTAGTCACCCCGTCTCCTCTCTTTCTCTTAAACCTTCCTTCTAAGCCATTCACAAATCCTGCCAGTTCTACCTTCAAAATTCACAAGGTTTAGAATCAGACCACTACACCCTAGTTCAAGGGTGACAGTAATTTTAACACAATTAAAATTTATCGTCTTTATACTGCTTAATTTATAAGAGAAGGTCAGAGTCTCCCACCCTCCCCAAGGTCACCTCCTCCAGGCAGTTGCTGCCCCCTTTCCATGAACGATGGCTCACTCAGGGTGGGTACAAGGGAGTTCGGTTGATGGGTCGTAGGTCACTCAGAAAGCTTGGTGGAAGTGGTACTTTTTAAATGGAGTGTGAAACATAGAAGGAATTCTATTCCCAGGTCACTGCTCAGATATTCCGGAGCACTACCTCCTCAGGACTTTTTAGATACTGTAAAAGTGGCTATCTTAGGACCCTCTGTTCTGATGTCTATCTGGTCTTCTAAATGGGGGATAGAGACTTGGTAGAAATCTTGGCTGATTCCATGCTGGTCTCCACCCAGCCGAGAGAATGACGAATTCATGGTCAAGGAGGTGATGAGTGGGAAGAAGAGGTTTTGGACTTGGAGATCCCATTTCCAAGGGGAGAGGTTTTATGGGTGTGCTGGCAGGTGAAACAGTCTGTGAATGTCTCATCTCCGAGTATTAAAAAGGGATGTCTCTCCTTGGAAATACCCAAGTGTTACTGACTGGGTGGGGCTCTATCCTATTCCCAGGCTGAATATGTCCTGAAGAAATTTTTATTGATTGGTGTGTTTTAGTTTAGTGTTTTTGTAAAGCACATGAATACAAGCAGAATGAAATTCTTCTTTTAGGATTGATCATAAGATCAACTTGTCATGTCCACCTATACGGATGTAACTCATCATTTTTAAAACTCCAATGGAATTCTCTTCTAGGAAAAACATGTGATTTTGGAACCTTGTTTAGTCCTTGAAAATAACAGATGTATGACATAGGATTAGTTTGTTCAAGGTCAAAAAAGAGCCTTAGGGGATGAATCAGGGCTTGAAGCTCAGCTCTCAATCCATTCTTCCCCAGGGGCTTGGTGTCCTCTCAGAGATCTGAATAGTCCTAGTTGTTGTTCCTTGGAAATGAGCAGACACTGCTTCCTTTTCTCTAATCTATGGAAAGGTCACCAGGATAATGCATCCACTAGGCTGGAGACCAGCTTTGGGAGAACTTGAGAAAGGCAACGGGAGAAGACCATGAAAGGAAGGTTCCAGCTACACAGTCTGGCTATGGGAAAGGGTGAGATAAATTAGGGCCAGGAAGACCCAGGACCCACCTCAGGGGACTCAGAGGCTGAATATGATGGCAGAAACCTTGGCATCTGGTATAGTCCTAGGATCTGGAACAACACTCATAATATGTTATGAGACACAAAACTTATCTGTTGGATGAATGAATGGAGGGTTTGCACAAGCACACTGCTCTATGAGAAACTCCTCAACAATACCCCATTCACAGCAGGGCAGAGGAGACTGAACAGTTGTCACCCCAGGCTTATTTCCTCCCCCTTTTAGCAGAGAACTAGCTCAGCTTGTCTGAATTAGTCCACATAAAACAGGCTGATGTCAGTGGCTAAGCTTCAGAGGCTTCTTTTTACAAGGGCACTTCCTGACCAGGAAGATTTCATAATTTCATAATTGTCCAAGTGTTTCCATTCGGCCTATAAAATGAAGGGCATTACAGGGGTGTGGTACTTCTGGAACCTTCTCACATGTGTCCAGTCCAGCTGTGCCAGGCCTGAGCCCACCTCTGGGTGTGCTCTGTGGCTTCTCTGCTGGTAGTTTCTCCCCCTAATAAACATTAATTGTATATGTATGCCCTGAGTTGCTTTACTGATGGGTGGTCCCTGCCCCTTGTTCATGACAGTGGCCCCATTCAGATCCTCCCAGCCCCAGAAGGCTATCTTGGAGAACAGCTCCAGAGTCTACAGAAGACTTGGGACAAGAAGAGGGAGGGATACAAAGAAGGCAGAGAACGAGCCGAGGGAAGTAAAACCCACAAACGAGAGAGACAGAATAGTTTTTTGGAAAGAATCATGCAAAGGGTTTAGAAGAATTTATTCCTGATCTGATACATCTGACTGACAGGCCAGCCAAATGCATTTTGTTTGATTCACACAGCAGTTAATTAAGCCAACTGTGAACAGGACCTCAAGCTGCAGGATGAAACTCTCCTACAGTATTGACTCAACCATGTACCCCAGGGTCCAGGATCCCACCAGCTGAACAAATCCCACCAACCATGACAGATCTGTACTCTAGAAAGCCAGGTGGCTTCCCCCTTAAGTCTCTGTATTGACCTTTCCTCTTGGCCCAAGGCATTAATCTAGGTGGGCAGGGTGTATTAGCGATTGCAGACCCCACTTGCTCCTGTAAGGAGGAAGCCTAGGGAGATTCTGTCATCCATAACAACCTGGCCTGTGAGCTGAGGCTGCCCTGAATGCCTTCCAGAGCCGAGGTGGTGTCGCTGGTCACTTCAGCTGAAATCAGGGACAAATTTTCACACCACCTTTTCTAATTGGATGATTCCCATTGCGGGGAAAATGCCCTCAGGGTGCACATACATAGTGAGTCTGAGAAAACAATGGTAGCCTCATTTTGAAGAGCTCTTGGCAGTTGTCTGAGGGCTACAGGAGCCACTGGTGGCGTTTCTTTAAGCACTCAAAGGTCTCTTATGACACCCCCAAGATACAAGTCACCTATGGGCCTGATAGGATGGAGACAGGTGTCTGTATCCAACAGAACCATGAAAGATTAAGTCTTTCCCTTCTCTGAGTTTCCCCAGCATACTTAGAGAGGTGTGTATAGCCTTTGATCCCTCTTGGGGAAAGGGAGACCTCTGCCCCGCCCCTAAGAATCTTTCTCCTTAAAGGAGCTTCAGTGAGGACAGAGGGGGATGGAGGGATCAATATCATGTCTCACTGAAATGCAAATCAAAACTACAATGAGTCATCACCTCACAACAGTTAGAATGGGCATCATCAGAAAATCTACAAACAATAAATGCTGGAGAGGGTGTGGAGAAAAGGGAACCCTCTTACGGCTGTTGGTGGGAATGTAAATTGATACAGCCACTACAGAGAACAGTATGGAGGGTCCTTAAAAAAATAAAAATAGAATTACCATATGACCCAGCAGAGAAAACCATAATTCAAAAAGACACATGCACCCCAATGTTCATTGCAGCACCCCAATGTTCATTGCAGCACTATTTACAATAGCCAGGTCAAGGAATCAATCTAAATGTCCATCAACAGATGAATGGATAAAGAAGATGTGGTACATATATACAGCGGAATATCACTCGCCATAAAAAGGAACGAAATTGGGTCATTTATAGAGACGTGGATGGACCTAGAGACTGTCATACAGAGTGAAGTAAGTCAGAAAGAGAAAAACAAATATCGTATATTAAAGCATATTTGTGGAATCTAGAAAAATGGTACAGATGAACCAGTTTGCAAGGCAGAAAGAAAAATGGTACAGATGAACCAGTTTGCAAGGCAGAACCAGTTTGCAAGGTAGGGAACAAACGTATGGACACCAAGGGGGGAAAAGGGGGACAGGATGAATTGGGAGATTGGGATTAATTTATATACACTAATATGCATAAAATAGAGAAATAATGAGAACCTGCTATATAGCACAGGGAACGCCACTTTGCTGTACAGTAGAAACTAACACAACATTGTAAAACAACTATACCCCACTTAAAAAAAAAAAAAAAGCATGTCTCATTGATTTACTCCTGGTTTGCTGGTTTCCTGTGGTGGCAATCTTGGTGCTTTATTAACATTATTTTTGTAGACTTTTAAATTCTATCCTGTATTTTCTGATGGATTCTTGGATGAAAGACTCAAGTAACATACACTGATTATCAAGTGCATAATTTATAAGCAGAAATTTAGTTGTATAATATGTAAGAGACACAAAGGACTTGAAGCAGTGTAGGTAGACAGACATAAAATAAGTTAATAAAAGTGAGCCTGTCTTATTATGTCAGTTTATGACAGATAACATTAAAACCTGGAATAACTGTGTGCCTACTTTTAAAGGAATTTTGTGTTATTTTAACTCAGTGCTTAAATTTGGGGCTCTGGAATGAATTAACAATTTTCCACTGAAATTAAACTTAATTATGCTTTTAACTTAGGAGAATTTGCCCCAAATGATGTTTATGGTTTTTTTCCTCTTCTGATCTTTATGTTATAAGCATTTTCAAATTTAAAGTATAATGAATATGCATATATATGTGATCAAAATTTTAACTGCTAACATTTTGCCATGTTTGCTTCACTTATTACTGTTCTGCAAATGTTTTTGAGAATAAATTACAGATATATTGAAATTTCACTCCTTAGGTTTCTCTGAAAACTTCTCTGAAAATATGACATTTTCCTATATAACTAGTACAAAATTATCACACCTAACAAAACCAACAGTCATTCCTTAAACTTATCTAATAATCAGTAAAAACGTGTTTCTCAAGAATAAATTACTCACCTAAAGTGGGGAAACATTGTAATCCGGGATATAACCTGAAGATATAATATTTATATCTCTAAGAATCTATAATAGTTTTCCTGTGAAAAGAAACAAAATAGCTCCCTTACACATAGGAAATGATAAGTGACAGAAATTTTCATTTTGTCCAAAAAACCTTTAGACAGCATCAATGGAAAATTGTAAATTTCACTGCTATTGTCTGAATGTGCATCAGGATGGACAATATGTCCAAAGTTCCCAAAGGGGACTCTTTTTCTTAGGAATTAGTAAGAGTCCGTGAACTGGAGACACTGCACATCTTTTCTCTTCTCGTCAGATACACACCAGTGTGTGAGGTGCCCAGACCATCAGTACTCAAACCCAAATCAAAACCACTGTCTCCCAAAGAAAGTGACTTCCCTACCTTATCAAGACCCACTGAGGATGGCTCTGGCCTGCACTGCTCTATGCTTCTCTGTTCTCACAGCTGTGGTCCTTGGGGTCTCTGGGAAGCACAGAGACACTCCCATGATCAAGGCCAACAACCAACCCACAGCTACATCCTGCTCACCTCCTTCTTCCTGGGTTCCCTCTGTTTCTTACTCTCCATTGGCCTTCCCAACACAGGCATTTGCATACCTCAGCAAACAACATTTGCATTTGTGTTTACTGTGGCTATTTCCACTGTTTTGGGTAAAATCATTACTGTGGTTTTGGCTTTCAAAACAAAGGGAAAAGGATGAGGCAGTGGTTGATATCAGGCGCACCTGACTCTGTCCTTCCTATCTGTGCCCTGATCCAAGTCACTATCTAGAACCAGATTGGGACTCTCTCCTCCTTTCATTGAAATGAACACACACTCTGGCCCTACACACATCACTGGTTGCATTAAGGGCTCTGTCACTGCCTTCTACTGTGTCCTGGGGTACATGGGATCCTTGACCCTGGGGAGCACTGCTGTGGCTCTCCAGGCCAGGAATCTACCTGACACCTTCAACGAAGTCAAGTTCAAGCATGCTGGTGTTCTGCAGTGTCTGGGTCACATCCTTCTCTGTCTATCACAGCACCACGGTGGCCATGGAGATCTTTTCCATCTCGGCCTCCAGGGCAGGACTACTAGGCTGAATCTTTGCCCCTAAGTGCTACATTAGTCTTCTGCTGAGTCCTGATAAGAACATCTTGCAAGGGATAAGGAGTAAAACAGGTCCTAGAGCCAATAAGCATTCCAAAGATTTAACTCATGGCTCTCAAATAGATGAGTAACAGACACATGAAAATGAATCACCATTTTTATAGAGACAGCGAATCAAAGCCAAATTTATAATTTCTCTTTCTCAATTAACAAAGGTTTTTTTTTTTCTATGTGCTCTAGTAATACCAGGGGCACAGCCATGCTCAGTCAACAGTTCCTGAAACTTCAAGGTCATCTTGGATATTCTGCTCACCAACATTAAATCTATTGTCTATTTACATGTACAAGAACTTCATTTTACCCTCCACTTCTTGAATGAATTTTCTAGCTTATGCACTGATAGTTGGTACAGTCTACCAGGTGGTCTGCTATTTTAACTTGGTCCCCAAAACCATTAGGCAGCATCAACAGGAGTTCATGCTCATACTTAAATAAAATGATCTTTCGCATACTAATTTGGGGACTTATTCTGCTATCTCTTCTTCTAATATATTTAGTTTTATTTTTACCTTTTAACTATTCAGTTTATCTGGTGCTTGTTTTTGTGGTCTGTGGAGGAAGCTACACCATCTCTTTTTACGAGAGAGAACTGGAGGGCATGTGGTTTGTTACCTACCCTGAGTGAGTTGGGTCTACGTGACCAGAAGGGCCTAAAGTGAAAGACTGAAGAGGGTTTGGGGCCAAAAGTCCCAACTCTGGGGAGGCCCTACATGATGACAGGGTACTTTATAAGTTGAAGATGTCACAAGCAAGGAGGGAATAGAATCTTAGCTTCCTGGGAGCCTGGGAATCCTGTGGGGTCTGTGCCATCCAGGGGCCAGTTATAGGACACACAAGATTAGAGACACACAGAGGCTCATCAGAGGGAAGAATTTCCTGCACGTCAGAGCCACTCAGCATGAGAGATAGAGGTAGGAGAGATGGGATCTGCCCTGAGCTCACACTGCCCACCATCTGGAGTGACAGGAACATGCAGGACGTGAGGGAGTTGGAGGGAGTCTCTGAATTAGCCCAGGGCAGGGAGGATGAAACCTCACCAGTTATATTAACAAAGAGAATTTAATATAGGAGCATTAACCAGTTATGTGTTTTTTATTGCTGCGAGAGCAAATTATCACAAATTTTGTCACTTAAAACAACACAAATGCATTCTCTTTCAGTTCTGTAGGTTAGAAATCCAACACGGCTCTCACTGGGCTGTGTTCCTTTCTGGAAGCTCTAGGAGAGAATCCATTTCTTTGCCTTTCCCAGTTTCTAGAGGCTCTCACATTCCCGTGCTCCACCCCTGCATCTCCCGGGCCATTCCTCAGTGGTCACATCTCCCTCTGATTCTCTTCTGTCTCCCTCCTCAACTTCTAAGGACCCACATAATTAGATTGAACCCACCCAGATAACCCAGGATCAGCTCCCCGTCGCAAGGTCCTCAACTTAACCACATTTACAAAGTTCCTTCTGCCATATAAGGTGACCTATTCTCAGCTTCCAGGGATTAGGTTGTGGACATCTTCGGAGGACAATTATTCTGCCTACCACACCCAGCAACTGAAGAACTAAAAAGGCAAAAAAAAAGAATGCTCAGTTATATAAAGCAGCTTCCTCTCCCTAGGGCTGGAGGAAGAAATGGGGGAGGCTAAAGATATGAAAACATAGAAACTTGGAAGACGGGCCCTATGGGGAAGGAACCCAGAACTCTGAGAAGGGGGTGCCTCCCTCGGGCATCAAGAAAAGAACTGCCGTCCCTCACAAGGTGGAGGAACCTATGTTTCTGATACAGACGCTATCACTGTGTGCTGGATTTGTAACTCCAGTCAGAAGGTTGTCTTAACAGGGAAAAAAGCCACACTCCACGGGGCTGTGGCCCTATATGCTCCTGATGAGATCTCTGGCCGCTCCTCTCCAGGCAAGGATAGTGCTTTAGGCTGTTCTTTTTAGGTTACAAAGGTGCCGTTTCAGCCAACACTGGCCCTACCATGTGCTTGAAACTAACCTGTGTTGTTTCATTTGGTGGACATTCCACACACCCAGGTAGCTGACCCTGCTGAATAATGCCTTGTGGAAACAGAGGTTTTAGGATGAGAACTACTTCTCCTTACTGTGAGGGATGCTGCCATTGGGGAAAGGCCACAGTTAGGACAGTGACATTGGGACTGGTGCCCAATAGGTGCCCTCCAGGCTCCCCGGCCCAGCCACGTGGTGGCAGTAAAGCAGTTTAGAAGACAAGGGTGGACGGGGAAGGAGATCACCACACACCAACTAAAGAGCTGTGGACGCAGAAGTGCTTAAAGAAAGCAACCAGCAGGCTATACAGACTGCCTCCCACTCAGGCCAATTTGTCCTAAAGAGCCTTTCCAATGACAGTGTGGGGGACTGAGATATGCAACCTGAAGCCTGGGGCAGAAGGAAGTTGACACGCAGCAAAGGCGACCCCTGGTGTTTTGAGTGGCAGTTGCCTGACAGTCACGGCTCAGCATACCCCATGTGAGGGCCAATTAACTTGGCTTCTAACTGGGCATAGGTGGACAATGAGAGACCAGCTCCCCTGTGTTGCTCCTCCCCGGCACATCTGTTATGGGATAAAGTGGGCCCTGCCCAGCAAGCACCTGTTATTAAATGAAACTGGTACATCCAAGAAAGGAGTAAACCAGCCATCAACGGACTCTCTCACCTGCGTGAATGGGTGACCCTCAGACGTGGGGTCTTCAGTACACCAAGGTCCCAGAGGATGCCTGGGCCTGATGCACAGTCAGACCAGTTATATTAAACAGTCCACTGTGGCTGGGCAGCCACAGGAAAAAGCCAAAGCATGCAGAAAGGAAAAAACTCTGCCCGTGGACAGAGATGCAGACTGGTGCTTGTCCTGGAAGACACCCCCTGAACACATCTTGTTACATTTTCACCAACTTGCAGCCAGTAGCCAATGGACATCAGTGTAGCACCTGACAACCGAACAACCTGGATCAAATCCCAGCCCCTTAGGGACAAACACTGTGGCAGCAGACTGCACAGGACCCATACACTCTGTCCATGACCCATGGAAAAGGATGCTTTGGCAATGAACATCAGTGGAACTGACATGCTGACCAATTCTGCATCACACAGGTAAAGACCACAGCCACCTGGATACATCATCACAAAGGGCATGGCAATCAAGCCATAGATCAAAGCCTGGCAATGCCAGCACCTGAGGCCAAGGAGGCCTGGCTAATGTGCCTGACTGGCAGCTCCACCAGCAAGTGACAAAGAGAACTCTGGGGTGCACGGTCCAGTGCACTAGACCCGGCCAGTCCTGGCAAATAGAATCTAGAAATCCTTTACCCTTGTCCCAGGAGTACCACTGGGTGTTGACTACAGTGATACCCTTTCTGGGTACAACACAACAATTCCCACTTGCAGAGCAAACGCAGGCCATAGCATTTGAGAACTCCTAAATGTGCTGCTACATATTTGAACTCCCTGAACACATCTAGTCAGACAGTGATGCCAGTCTCATGGTCATGAGTGCCAACAGCAGACAACTATCTGGCACTCATGGGACCTTTCATGTAATGCGCCTTCTCCCGCTTCCCTTTTCCCCTCCTGTGCCCACCTTCGGCTCTGCTCTGCCACCCACAGGTCCCGTAGCCTGGTTTCCTGAAGGCAGTAGTGATGGTCTGGGATGAGGTTGCCAAAACATTCTGAGATGACAAGCCTGGGGCTTCCCTTACCTCATGCCTATGCTTGCTGGATCAGGCAATTGTGGACATTGCTGATAACGAGCATGAGTATGAGATGACAACTCCTAAGGTGGTCCTGCCAGCATGGCCACCACGTTCTGGGATGCCACATAGGAATCTCCCAGGCATGAATCCAGCCAGAGTAAGAAATGGCGAGGACTTCTAAAAGGGTAAAGTCCCGGTGCTGCAGGGACAGGTCATACATATACTGACCTTGCAGCCGTGAAAGGACAGCTGCTCCGCTGGTGGGGAAGGAGCACCTCGGACTCCCGAAGGTCAGAGACATTGGGGAGGGGGGCGTTAGCGACTTGGCTCTCACCTGCAGGACACCTGGACCAGCCTGTCGTCTCAGAATGCTTTGGCAACCTCGTCCCAGACCATCACCACTGCCTTCGATCTAAGTCCTGGACACCCACTCTCGGGACACTCTAAACTGAGGACTATTGACTCGGGAGGCAGGATGGCCTCCACCAAAATGACAAAATAAGATTAATTTTCTAGTTGCTGATATGATCTCCCTCAACGTCATCTTATTACTGCTGGTGCCCTGTGGTCTCCCTCTACTGTCAGAACAAAACAAGAACAAAACCAAACTTCTCTTGTGTGCTTCCTCCAGACCACAGCTAGTGCTCTAAACTGAACTAATTGCTGGATCTGTCACCCCCAACCTGGTCCTGCTGATGGGACCACCTCCCCCTCTCCTGGTCTCTTGCCAGCCCCCCTTGGATCTGAGGGGTCAGGCCTCATCCAGGGGCACATGCAGAGGTGGCTTTGGGAAAGACTTGCCCATCTCGAGGAACCTCCTGTGCATGTGGGGAGAGGGGAGGTGGCCCCGACTCCTGGGCTCCAGCTCACCCCCCAGGTGGAGCTTGGGCTCTGGTGTGAGGCTGTCTGGGTTCAGTTCCCATCCTGACCTAGCCGCTCAGTCCTGTGTTTCTCCAGGAGCAGAACATATGTTCCTCCGCTCCAGGTCTCCTCCTCCTTCCTAGATGGCAGAACAATAGTGCCTAGCAGCAACCTTCCTTACACACAGCGCAGAGGACCCAGTTAGGGGAAGGACTTGGCCGAGGTCATGGACAGGTCAAGGCCTTGGCAGCCTGGTCCCCATCCCTGGTTCTTGCTCACAGTGAGATAAAAGCCAGAGCTCACTTCTGCACAACTCTTGACCAAGCCAACCAGGAAAGCCCTGACCTGCACTAGGACCCTGAGCTGACCTGAACCTGACCTTGACTCTCACTCTTTCAATCCTAACCCCTAACCCTAACCTGACACTGACCCTGACTCTGACCTTGACCCTAACCCTGAACTTATCCCTTCCCCAGTGCCCACAGGAGGGCAGTCCCTGCCATTTGCTGACCCCACAGTAAGACAGCCATCCCTCTGGGAGCCCCAACAGCTGAGGCCATGTGGCCCTCACTCAGGTCCCTGCTCGGGTTACACAGCATTGCTCTGACTGCTCTCTCACCCCCCACCTCAACTCCTTCCAGCCTTCTCTGGGGCTGCAGTGGGCAAGGGGCTGCCCAGACTGTGCACTAGCTCCCAGCACCCTCAGGGGTGGTCTGAATAAACAGAGACTTGGTCAGAACTCGGATCCGGTTCCCCCTTCTCTCGGCCAAGCAAGTACAGTGAGCTGTGTGCCTGGTGAACTGGGGGGAAGCAGGCACCCACCAGTCACACACCAGTAACGTGATGAGGCCGGGGAAGGGGCCCTGGAGAAGGGCTGGGGAGCGGGGAGACTCCTGCCCTGGGACACGGGGCTTCATGAGAGCTGGGCCTGCGAGGATGGAGCAGCCTGCGACCCAGTGGGACTGGAGGAGGACATTTCTGGGGGACAGAACAAGGAGGGGCAGGAGCTGGAGAGCAGGAGGTGGCAGCTGATAGGTTTGACTGCTGAAGGGAAGTAAAGGGTGGGGGGGAAGTAGGGGTTGAGAGGTTGCATGAGAGACTGCATGCAGGACCAGGGCTGCAGTGGGGGAGAAAAGTGGGGGGTTGGGGCGTGTGACTCAGACACATCTGCTCACTGAGAGGCCATTTAATAACTCTCAGGTGTCTCTGTCTTTCTCAGCCCCAAGTCCAGGCCCTTGAGGGCAGGGCCAGTGTAGCTTTTTGTAGCCTGTCAGAATGCCGTCAGTGAAAAGCATCTCCCTTGGCCTCTCTCCTCTCAGGCCCTGGTGATCATGAAGTCCTGATTGAGATTGATTGTGAAGAATTTTACCACTTCCTCACGATCACTGCTGAAAGCAGAATCCTCATCCTGAAGAAGAGATGGGGACCAGAAGGACGGAGGACAGAGGCTGCTTTTGACGTCAGCTGGATCACCCGAGGCGCGAGAGTTCCTGGTTCCCAACCAGACTCACAGAGTGGACACCAGTGCTCTCACTGCAGCGAAGGGGCTCCTGCAGCAGCCGGGGGAGGCCATCACTGGAGCGGGGACTCGCCTGCCCGCAGGTGGCCATCTCCATCAGCCTCCCCAGGCACCCACACGGCAGGTGGTTACCTGGCTCCAGGTGTCTCTTCTGTAAATGAAGAACTGACCTCAGTTGTCAATTCACTCACTGTCTAATTCGAAGGCCCCTGCTGGCTCTATGGCTGTGCTGAAAGGGTCTGACACAGCAGCCCGAGCTGCCCTGGGAATCTCCTGAAACCCTGTCCAGGGGCCCCAATTCAGGAGGTGTTAGGGAGGCCCAGCAAGAGGATGGGTGAAAGGTCCTGGTGAATCTGCACTGCGGTGAGCGTGCACTGATCCTGATGGAGCCGGGGAGTGTGCGGTGCTCTCTGGAGTGAGGCTGCAGCATCGCACCAACTCAGGGCTGCCCTTGGGCAAGGCTGTTGTCACTTGTTAAGGGACAAGAACTACCTGACAACTCCTGGAGAGTTGCCATAGTCCTGGGTGAGGTGCATGCCCACGGCATCCTGGATATCCTTACCCTTCCTCAGTTCAACCCTCTTCCAGGGACTCTGCGGGGACACCACAGGAGTGTCTGGCAAAACCAGAGCCCAGGACCTTTCTCCATTCAAGCTGCCACATTTGGCGGAACAAGCCAGGGAAAGCTCACCCCCGCTCCTTCCTCTGGAGGCGGCAGTGCATGGAGGCAGCTGAGTCTCTCCACTCAATGCCCCACAGTATCTCTGAGGGTCCTTGGATCGCCCCCTGCTAAATCCTTGGGGATTCGGCCTTGGGCCCAGGCTTTCTTGGAGCCTCCCTCAGGGTTCTTTTTATGGAAGGCACACCCAGAGCCAAGATGTGTGACCCAATTTGCTGACAGTCCAAGGCATGGGCCCGGCAGCTGGGGCCAGCTTGTCCTCCAGGGCTACGCCCCTGCATAAACCCACCCTCTCCCCATGCTTTGCCCTTGGACCACTTCAGAACACAGTCACCCTGCCTACTGTCACACATCTCCTGTTAGGGCAGGGGGAGCCCCTGCAGGCCACCTGGCCCAAACTCCTCCATGTGGGGAGGAGAAACTGAGGCCCGGCAGGGATGAAGCTGCCCCGAGACCCAGTTCTGTGTTTCTTGGTTCCACACTAGAACCACTATTTAAATAAACTCCTCCCCTCCCAAAGGCTAAGGAGCTCCCAATGCCTCCCTCCCCAACTCCTGTTGGGGTCCTGAGCCAGAGGTGCTTATCGGTCAGGGCATAGGCCAACCTCATGCCTCCGTTGTCCCTCCTGCACGCAGGCCCACAGAGGTCATAGGTGTGTAATTCCCTTGGCACCTGCTGGCAGTGAGGCAAGCAAGGTGAGTTTCCTCCCCTGCCCCCAGCCTGCTCCAGCACGGCCATGATATGCGGACTGTAGTTCAGAGACCTCCAAGCCCACACTCTCAATTGCATACCCAGCAAGGGGAAGGGCCTTGCCAGAGGCCACCCAGCAGGTCAGGGTGGAGCTGGAGCTGTTCCTGCCTTGCAGCCCTGAGAGGCCAGCTCTGCCCTGGGGCAGTCGGGAAGAAGGCAGGTCCACAGGAGACAACTCATGGGAAAAAAGCCCAATAAACGGAGCCATCACTAGCAGCTTGGAGCCTCTGACCAGGAGAGGAGAAATGGAATGACACAACCCAAGACACAAGAACTTCAGTTACAGCCCAACAGACCAAAGTCAGACTTACGGAAGGATGCCAGAAGTCAGCAAGATGGATGGAAGGCCCTTTACAGACCATGTAGTCCACCATTTTACAGATGGCAACACTGAAGCCCAGAGAGGCTCAATAACTTGGAGGCAAGGATGAGGCAAGGAGAAGCCAGGGGCTCCTTGTCCCCAGTCCATGAGCTGCTGCAGGTCAAAAAGGTCACCCGAGGCTGGCCTAGAGAGTGGCAGGGGGCAGGGGAGGGGAAACCACCAGCTCTGGGGCCACACCCATCGCCCTCACCCTCCTCCCAGTCAGGACAGCAGCAGCATCTCCCTGCAAGAAATTAAACGCTCATCTCCTCCAAGAGCCACCTCCAGGGCTCATCCTGCCTTCTGTCCTGTGGGCCACAAGGGCCAGACTGGGCCATGCTCACTCCACGGGAATTCCACGGTGGCCCCTCTCAGCTCTGCGGTTTGTCCAGGAGAAGCTGAGCTACCACGGTTCCCTGGAGTTCTAGCGGCTGGGCAAGCGATGCAGCCTCATGTCCTCCTTCTGGATGTGCTCGTAACAGGACTGGCGGGAGAGAGGCGAGGCTGAAGCCAGCTGGCCTGCCTGCTTCAGCCACATGCACAGGCTCTAGGGCCTGACACTGGGGTGCACCCACCTCCCGGGCCTGGACCACTGTGTCTCCAACTCAGCCCTCAGCCACAGTCTGCAAGGAAATGGGCCCTTCCCTCTCCTATTGTGCTCAGGGGTGCAGCCGGGAACACACTCAGCCCTGGGGATCCGAGGGCCGGGATGCACTGTGCCCACCTCCCCCCACCCAGCCCTTTTAACAAGGGCAAGAGCAGTGGCTCTGTGAGGACCCTTCCCATGGAGACACACAGAAGCTGTGAATTTGAGCTCATCCCCGTGATGGTGTCTGGGGTGAAAGGGGTCTGCCCCAGTGGCCAGGGCATTTCTGCCTGGGCCCGCCGCCTCTGTCCCTCACCTCCAGGGCCGTGAGCAGGAAGTCATACAGGCCTCCTGTGTGGATAGGGGCCATCATATCACGGATCAGGTGGATCTCGGCTCCCAGGTGCTGGATTCTGGAGAACCACCGCCACCACAACGAGAGGGAAAAGGGGACCTATCAGGGACAGGCACCGAGCGGCCGGGAAGGAGCTCTGGCCTGGGTGGCTGGACACCTGGGGTGTGGTCCCTGCTCTGAGTTTGGCACCCACAGGACCCTGGGTGGGCCTCTCTGGGCCTCAGCTTCCCCATGTGTACCAAGAAAGGCTGTGTCCATAAACCCCCATGTTCAAAGACTTTGGAGTATGTCTTGGTTGGGGGTGGGCAGGGTGGGAAGGGAAGCTCCGGCAGCCCACCCCCAGCTGGGGCTCACTGGGCACGCGACACCACGTAGATGAGCAGCGACAGCAGGTCGTCCATGGGCAGTTTGTGCTCCTGGCCGAGCAACCGCGACACAGTGGCCTCAATTTCCCCATATGTCCTCTCCAGCACCTCCAGCTTCTCCCGGGGGTCCACCGTGGTGCTGCATCAGGGTAGCTAGCTCCAGATCAAGGCCCTCAGGTTCAGTCCCAACCAGGGGCCCCAACACTCCTGCCACCCACGCCCACCCTCCCTGGGCTGTGGACTCACATCATCTTCTGCAGACATTCCGTGGCTGACAGGAAGCACTTGTCTCTGACCAGGGAGTATCTCTGCGTGGTTGGGGGAGTGGGTTAGATGAGGCCGCAGCCCCCCAGCTCTGTCACCTCCTCTTTCCCAGGGTCAGGGCTGGCCCCCGAGCCCCTCACCACCCACCCCTTCCCCATCACTGGCTTCACAACAGCTCTGCCCAGAGGGTTGAGTGACCCAGGGCAAGTCACAGATCCACTGTAAGCCTCAGTTTACTCAACTGTAAAGTGGGGTAAATGGACTCCAGGAGGCTGGGAGGATCAAAATGGAAAAAGAAGATAAACATCATAACAGCCAATGGTCACTGGGTGCCACCCAGTTCTATGTCAATGGCTCTTGAGTCCTAGGGCTTGCTGAAACACCAACTCCAAGTTCACTCCCTGAGTCTCTGACTCAGTAGGTCTGGGATGGGTCCAAGAATCTGCTTTTCTAACAGGCTCCCAGACGATGCTGATGTTGCCAATCCAGCAAACACAATTTGAGAACCAATGCCCCTTGTGTTCTGGCCCACATCTCCCGACAACAATCACATGAGGTAGTACTAGTACTGCATCAGGGACTACTTCTACAGATGGGAAAACTGAGGCACGGAGATCAAGTATCTCACCCAAGGTCGTACAGCCAGTAAAAGGGTGGAACCTATGCTTGAACCTGGTCACTGTGGCTGTACACTCACCCACATGGGAAATCAGAACAGTGCAGAAAGCCTGCCATCTCCTCCCTCACCCGCTTCTGCAGCTTCTGACCAGTGACCATGAGGCAGAGAGCTGCTCGGAAGCCTGGGCAAACCTGGGGGCCCAGCTCAGGATCAGGCCTCCCTCTCCTGGGCAGGTAATGGGCCCACACTCTCACCTGATTGGTCGTCAGCGTGAGGTCCTTGAGGGGCCACAGGTGCCTGAAATTAAAGCAAGATGGGAAGCTTTGCCAGGACCAGGGTGCGGGGTCTGAGGTCAGAGGGCAAATTCCCTGCATCTCCATGTCCCCCAGGAGGGCTGAGCAGGGGAAAGGGGCAGGGGATGCACAATGGCATCTGGGAACGCTTGTGTGAAGCCCAGGCAAGAGGAGGGCAGGAGGGATTCCCTGAGGGGCAGCCCTCCATGCAGCCCCAAAACACGAGTGGGACTGGGACACAATGAGGAGACAGACGGGCAGTGCTGCAGGCCAGGGAACCCTCCTGGGCAAAGTCCTGGGGGTCAGGCCAGAGAGCTCAGTGGTGCAAACTGCTCCAGGGGTTCAGTGAGCTGGCCCAGGCTGGTGGGAAGTAGGGATGCCACACAAGGCAAGTAGAGCCAATGGAGCAGGGAGGCCAGCATGGAGGAGGCGGCACTGAGGCAGCAGGAGGGGTGGGGAGGACGGACACTTGCAAAGCCATGGACAACCAGGTCTCTGGGCTGGTGCCTGGTCAGATACAGGAAACATTCACCACATCGGAAGGGGAAACAAGGTTTTTTGGCAGGAGGGGGAATGGGAAGCGCCATCACCTTGAGACAAAGGGGACCAGGTGTGGGAGGAGAGAGTGTGTTCATGCCCTCAACACTGGTAGTATCAATGGATCAAAGGGGCATGGAGGAGAAAGAATATTTTGATGACTGAGGGGAGAAGGGAGGCCCTGACCTACTTCTGGAACAGTCCTCGGTTTCCCCTTGAGGATCTCCCCTCTCCCACTCTCAGTCCAAGAGCTGGGAGCAGGCGACCTTGCCCCAGCCCCAGTGGTAGATATTGAGGCCAGCCTGGCCAATCTGGGCCGCAGCCAGCATTCAGGGGCACATTCAAGACCCCAGCCAAGCCAGGGAGGAACTTCAGAGGCTCTGCTGGAGCTGTTGGGAAGGAGACACCAGCTCCCTGTGGGGCCTGAGCTGGGAGAATATAAACCTCGAGTGGCTGGTGCCATATTTGTCACCATACGGGGGAGCCAGAGACAGCCCAACAGAGAAAGAGAGAAGTTGCTTCCTTTATCATGCAGCTGACCACCCAGATCCAGCCACACCTGAATCCAGCCACACCTTAGAACTTCATGGGTACACAAGCCAATTAACCTCCCCGCTTTTTTGCTGAAGACAATTTGGGTTTGTACCCTCTGCTACACAATAACTCTGGCAAACGTGGCGTGGTAGGGAGGCTTACTTCTGTACGTCCAGGAACTCAAGCAGCTTGGTGTCGGGGAAGAGGCTAAGGTTGGCAATGCCCTGGCTGTAGAGGCTGTCCTCCCTCTCATGAAGAAGCAGGTAGAGCGTGAAGAGCTCCGAGTAGAAGCTGGGCAGGACAAGGGGTAGCACCAACCTGTGCACATGCAGTTCCCTGAGTGAGAGCCACCAGGACAGGTCAGGGTCAGCAGGGTGGGCGTGGGGATCTATTTGAGCTGCCCCTCAAAGAGCCCACAGAACTCCTCGTCCCACCACAGTGTTCCTGCCTCCAGCCTCCTCCATCCCGGAGAAAACCCTTCCCAGCCTGTTCTCAGTCATTTCACAACCAATTGTCATCTGTGACTACCTCACGCTCTCAGTTGACTTTGAGAACCAATATGGCAGCTGAGGCAGAATTTTGATCCCCATTTGATTGAAAGCAAAACCAGGGCCCTGATAGATGAGTGACCTGCAGCAAAGCTCTCAGCAGCCATTCCAAGCTAGTCCAGTTCTGCCTCCTAGTTTTCTGTGCTTCCTAGGACTCAGGGGGAAGTTCTCCCTAATGTCTAACCCCATTGCCCATGCCTCCTGCAATGCAGTAACAGAAAGACCTCTCTGATCAGGATCTCTGGGCCTGGAATCTGAAGGCAAATTGTAAGGTTTGGTCTCGGGGGACTGGGGAGACAGATTTAGTGACCCACTTAATTCCTGCTCTGTGTGACCTCAGGCTCAGCCCCTGCCAGGCCTCAGTTTCCACATCTGTGCACAGGGAGAAGGAGGTGCCTGAGGCAGCTGCTCACCCGCCATACACCCAAGAGATGAGGGTGGGATAACATGTTTAGAACAAAGATGCATTTGATGCACTGTGGCAGTGCCCCTCCCCAGGTTGCTCAAGGAAGAGAGGTCATGGATCATTCTGATTCTTGAATGGTCAATGAACAATATTTGGTCAACAGCATGAACCCCTAACATTTCCCAAGAAATACCCTTTTCCCCCGAGGGAGGGCCCAGGAGCAAAGGTATAAGGACTCCCAGGACCCGAGCTTGGCTGCACCAGGGCAGAGAACCCCACAGACCTAATGGGGGCAGTCACCTTGTCTCTGCATCTTCATCTTCCTCTGGGGCTTGGCCCTTGCACTGTAAGGCAACCTGCAGCAGACCCCTGCAAACCAAAAGGAGGGGTGGCGTGGCTGCCATCTCCCACAGGATGGGAGTCACCAAAGGCCAGGCAGGTGGGCTCCGCCCCCATGGAGCCTGAGGCCTGCAGAGCCCAGCGGCCCAAACCCCAGCAGTGAGGTTGGGAGTACGGGATGTCCGCCTGAGTGTCCTGGAACCCTACGACAGAACTAACTGCAGCATCTAAGGTTTCAGTTTATAGTGTTTGAAGAGGTCACAGCTCAGCCGGGACAGGACAGGAGATGGTGTCTGAGCCCAGGTCAGGCTCAGCTTGCAGTGGGGTTAGAGTTCTCCTGGGGTCAGGGCTAGCCCAGGGCCTGGCTGGGGCTTGGACTCTGGCTGCAGTCAGGCCTTGCTATCACCTCCCCACCCTCTAACCCCTATGCTCACCAGCTGCATATTAACCAACCCACCCTGTTTCTCTCTCGATCCAGACCCAAGGCAAAGGCACCCTTCCTACCCAGGGTACCAGGCAGAGCTGATGCTTGGAAAGGGCAGAGCTCCCCCCACCCCCCCGCCCTGGGGTCACAGGGCAGTGGTTGTCCCCATGTGCCACCAAGCTCACCTGTAGGCGGCCCAGAGTTCCTGGGCGTGCTGCTTCACCTCCTCCTGCGCCAGCCCCTGCAGGTGCTTGTTGGCCCCAATGCCTGAGTATGTGGCCTGGAAGGTCAGCATCAGAGTCCGGAGCAGCTTTCCCAGGGGATGCAGAGAGTTGTTCAGGGCCTGGGCAGGTGCAAAGGCAACAAAGAGATACTCAGCACCGTGGGCTGGAGCACAGCATGCCCACGCAAGACCCCACTTCTTAGATGGGAGCACCGAGGCCCTCTCAGCAAGGGCCCACAGGCAGGCCTGTCCCCTCTGGTCAGCACCCTCCCCTGGAGCCCTTACCTTCCTGAGGCACTGCTGCAGGGCCTCGGGCGCCCGGTGCTGCAGCAGCTCCTCCAGGATGTCCTCCATTCTGCCTGCGTGGTCCTCAGGGTGGGTCCTGGGGCACCACACACACACACACGTCTCTCACCCACGCCCAGGCCTGCCCTCTCTGGGAAGCCTTCCTCCCCTGGCCCACTCAGAGCCCCACTGACCCCAACACTGAGCTCTGGATGCCCTATGGGTGCACACGCCCACGCATGCCTGGGCCTCACCTCTCGCAGCACAGGTACTCCTGGGACTTGCGCAGCTCCCTTGAGCTCTGCACGTGGAAGCCCAGCAGGGCCTCCCGCAGGTCTCCAGGGCAGCCAGCTTGAACAAAGTCCTGGAAGGGGCCATAGACGCCCTGCCAGCGGTTCTCCACGGGGAAGACGCCCAGGCCCAGCTGCCTGCGATGGAGGCAGTGGGAGACATGGATAGGGATGGAGCCATGCTGGGCAGGACCCTGTCCAGCCCTTGGAGAGGTGGGGATATCCAGCCTGGCCCAGAGTCAGGGCCCAGAGTCAGGGCCCAGGTTGGGTGGATGGAGTGGGGGATGCAGAGCGGCCTGACCTCCAAGGCTCCAGGAGGAGAAACGGGAGGCAGAGAAGGGTCAGAGAGAATCTACTCCGTGGTAGAGAAAAGAGACAGGGGCACACAGAGCACTGGAAAAGAAACAGAAAGATCTGGAGAGCTGAAGGCCAAGTCCAGAGAGTGGGGTCTCGGCCTAGAGAGACCAGGGCCCAAATCCCAGGATTCCCCCGCCACGGGACCCCGCTCTCCCTCCTACCACACCTGGGTCCTTCCTGAGCTTGATCCTGTCTCAGCCAATAGGCCTAGGGGTCTGGCCATGTGTGTGTCTGGTGCAGTGTCTAATGGAGGAGCACTGCTCTCCCATGTCACGCTCACAGATTTTCCTACACCTGCACCCAACCTGGGCTCACACCCCTAGGGTTTGCCATCCACTTTTAGCTCCTGCTATCAGGGAAAAGAAACATGCAGGGACAATGTGTCAAGTAATCAACATGTGAAATGCTGGCTGGCACCATTAGAACCACCACCCATACCTCAACAGACATAGTAAGAGTCACCACCTGAACAAGGAAGTTTTCCAAGGAAGTTTTCCAAGGAAGAACTCTGTCCCCATAGGGAAGAAGTCCATCCCCTTCTCAAATACCCCATGATAGGGACAGTGATTCCACTTAGTAAGTTTCCTTCTTTACCCTGGCTGCCAGGGAACTCAGAGCCAGGCTAATGCTTGATTATAAGGCTTATCTGCACCTCCCTTTCTTGTAAGCTCAACTCACACTTTAATTTTCTATCTTATTCTTGTTTGTTTTGTTTCATAAACTGTCTTGTACCCTTCCTACAAAAAAAGCAGGGTCTAAGCAAAGCCTACACATAGTATTTTTCTCCAGTTTTGTGGCATGTGGAGTTACCGTCACATAGCCCTTAATTCCAAGAGTCTCTGACA
This sequence comes from Balaenoptera borealis, assembly GCF_965194805.1. Taxonomy (NCBI): domain Eukaryota; kingdom Metazoa; phylum Chordata; class Mammalia; order Artiodactyla; family Balaenopteridae; genus Balaenoptera; species Balaenoptera borealis. Next base: position 45,354,983 of record NC_138869.1, on the reverse strand, counting down.
AGGGTTATGTGACCTGAGCTCTCTGAACTCTCCAAAGAGCTAAGAGGAGGTACAGAAAAGCCGTTCTAATGAGACCTGAGTCTTTAGGGTAGAAACACAGATACACACAGACACACCCCCCAGAAAGGCTTCAGAATACACAGGCCAGACGGTCAGTCTCTCACCTCTTGCGGGTACTGCCTGGATCTGGAGGGAGGGCAGCTGTGTCCAGCACACCCTGGGTATGCAGTCCTCTCCCTGCCCCACTGCCAAAAGAGCCCTCCAGGGTGAAGCCATTAGGGAAGGTGACCTTGCCCTGGAAGCCGGGAGACAGATGCAGGGATGTCTGTCCAGCTGCCCTTCCATCCCATCATGACAGGCCTCATGCCTGTCCATCCTGGGTCACAGAGGCTAGAAACTGATGGATGGCCTTCCCACCATCCATTCAATCTGCCCCACCCCAAGGGGCTCATAATCCTCCACCCCTGCAGGAGCCCCTGACTGTGCCCACCACCAAGGGGCTCATCTCTGAGGCAGGAAACGGCGAGGGAGACAGAGAAGGGACTCACGGGTCAGAGTGGGGAGGACCACCACTGGGTCCAGAAGTAGGCAGAGGCCTAGGGAGGACATGAGGTATCACCAGCCTTGAGGAGGGGCAATTCCTTGCTGCATGGGACTGTCCCATTCACAGCATTCCTAGTCTCCATCCATTAGATGCCATAGTACCCTCCAGTCAAACAGCCCCCACATTTCCAAAGGCCCCAGCAGGGATACAACTGCCTTCTGCGAGGTCAGCTCAGGCAGAAACATACTGAAGGACAACGCCTCCAGGGGCACCTGTCCAAGGCACTGATGGTGGTGGTGGAGGGGGTGGATCCCTATCTTGGGGGCCAGGAGGGGACACAGCCAGGAGACCACCAGCACCCTCTGCACCCAAGGCAAGCCTACCTATCCCCTGTTGACTCACACCCGATCAAATCACACCTCCGCAGCAGGGAATGATCGCTGCACCCACCCCCTAGATGTAGTGGAAATGGGAGAGGCCCTCCCTTACCTGCTCCACCTACCCTCAGCCCTGGATCCAAGCAGGGAGATTATAGACCCCAGCCAAGGTCTCAGCAGGGAGTGGAGTAGGGTCTCAGTGGCTCTCACCTTCCCCACGAGGGTCAGGTCCCTGGTGAAGGTGCCCTCATACAAGGAGTCGTCTTCAGAGAGAAGGATCCCTGGGCCCTAGGGAAGGAAGCGGGGAGGGTAGGAGCAGTGGGTTAGGAAGGGCCAGAAGACTGGCGGTGGGGAGGGGAGGTGGGCAGTGACCCATGGGCAGAAGGGTCCTGAGCCTTGCCATACCTCCCAGGACTGTGCCTAGGTGGGATGCCAGCCCCTGGCCTGCTGAGCACTGAGCACAAGGCCCATGGACCTCGACCCTGGGTTACCCTGATCGACACCCTGGGACCTGGCTCCTCCCCTCCAGCAGCCTCTCTCAAGAAGCCTCCTGGGGGACCCTTCCTTCCCACCTACAGCTCAGGAAGTACTGGGCTTTTCCTGAACCATCCCCACTTCCCTGTCACTGACCCCGGGGACAGCGGAGCTGAACAGGCTCCTGTGCTGCATCAGCTGCCAGGAAGCTCAGAACCAAATGGGATACAATTTGTGTTCTACTTATTCCTGAATCTATTTTATGTGCCTATTCTTACCTTTTCTTCCTCCTTCAATCCTTTCCAGGACAAAGTATAGATAAACAAACAAGCCACAATATCAATAACAGCCATCAGGCCAGAGCTTCACTATGTGCCAAGCACCTGGCAGGGTGTGGGTGAGGCAGAAGGTGAGGGCTATGCCCGGGCGCGGGAGACCTAGGCTTGAGCTTCAGTTCTGATACTCAACAGGATGCGACATTGGGCAGGTTCTCTGACCTCTCCAAGCCTCATGTTTGTCACTTTTACACTAGGGACAATAACATGACCCCAGGGCTACTGGGAGGATCCCACGAGATCATGTTGGGAGGCTTAGCCCAGAGCTAGACACCCAGTTAGGGGTCTATAAACATGGGTAGTAGAAGCTGCTGGCATCCTCATTACTGTGCACTTCATTGTTGCTATTTTACTGAGTCATTATGATAAGTAGTTCACCTGAGCTGCTGATGGGAAAACTGAGGCTGGGAGGGGAAGGGACTTGGCCAAGGCCAGGGTAGGTGGGTGGCAGAACTGGATTCCTGCCCAGGTTCTGGCTCCCTCCAGCACGTCGGAACCCCGCTTCCTGCCCCATCCACCACTGACCAGTCTCAGTTCAGCTTTGGAGCCCCCAGAGCAGGGAAAGGGTAGCTCAGGACGCACGTGGGTCACTGCACTCACCACCATCTTGTCTGCCTGGAAGGTCCCCTGGTAGCAGACACCTGCCTGGGTGACCATGACCCCTGGGCCATGGCGTTGGTCAGCCTGCCACATGCCAATATAGCGCTCACCCCTGGGGGAGGAAAGAGTAGGGCCAGAGTTGGATCAGAATTGTTCCCATGTACCTTCTGTGTGTTCTGCTGGCATGGGACCGGGGTGGGGGGCAGGGGTCAGATAAGGAGCAATGACATGGCCTGAATCCACTCAAGTCAGACATAGGGCAGGTGAGGTCAGGACCTGCAAGAGGAATGAGGGTGGAGGAGGAAGGGAGCCTGCCTGGGGGAGGGCATCCTGGCAGGCTTCCCGGGAGAGGTGGCAGGAAGGACAGATGGAGTAAGGGTGCCATTTAACATATGCAAAGCCATTGAGGTAGTAGTGTACGATAGATACGTGGGGACGTTCAGCGGTCTAGAAGGCTGGGGGGTACACAGGTGGCATGGCAGGCATGAGGTCAGAGGAGCAGGCAAGGCCTCAAATGTCAGGCCAAGGACACTGGGCTCTGTCTCAGCCCAGAGAGCCTGGAAGGGCTGTGATCCTTTGATAGGACCAGATCAGGGGGTCAGAAACTCCTCTCTGAAAGCGCAGGGAGGGGCCAGAGTGGGGGGGCTCCTGCAGTCAAGGTCAGGGTCCCTCATCCTGAGCCTCAGCAACAACCGAGGGAGTGGAAAGAAAGTGAGGGGCTTCAGAGAGACTCTGGGGGACAGATAGAATGGACCCAGTGATGACAGGGAACCCGTGCCCTGAGGCATTTGGTCTGTGAGGGCCCTCTCTGCCCCTCAATCCTGTTGCAGGGCTGCAGAGCACTCACCTGTCGCCGTCCTCCTCGATGCCATAGCCACTCCTCTGGCCCCTCTCCCAGTGGCCCGTGTACCTGCAGGGCTGAGGGGTCTGCGGGGTGCTCTCAAGGACCCCAAATCCATGCCGCAGGCCTTCCTGAAAGTAGCCCTTGTACACCTCGCTGGTGCTGTACCTGGGGAGGGTCACCAATGGCTGGCCCTGCCTCCCAGAGGACGAGCCTGTCCCACGAGCCTGTCCTGCCATCAGGCCAAGGGTCACTTACTCACAGATGCCATAGCCGCACATGCTGCCTTCCCGCCAGTGGCACTTGTAACAGTCAAACTTATCCTCGGAGGCCTGGGGCACCAGGCGGATGCCAAAGCTGTCAGTGTGGGTGGGCAGGGAGGGAAGTCAGCACTGGGGCCACAGCCCTGGCCCAAGACACCTGTCACACCCTCTCCATGCCCAGGAGTGTCCCTGCTCTTCCAAGGGGGCTTCTCAGACAATGGGGAGAATCTGAGAGGTGCTGAGCCCCATCTTGCTCCCAAGAGCCCCTCAGGACACCTCATCTCCACCCCAACCCCCATGCACCCTGGGAGGGCCTTCTGGCCCTGGACCACTCCCTCCATGACCTGCCCCCCTCCTCAGGCCTAGTTTCCCCTTTAGGACAATGAGTGGAGCTGGGCCACGTGGCCTCCAAGTTTCTGCTTGAGGTTTGGGAATTTAGGATGGGGCCAGGCTGGTGACAGTGGAGAGGGGTGGAAACCACTCCCTGCTTGCCCACCACACAGTCCCGTGTCAGCCCCAGCCTTACCCGTGCTCCAGGCCCTGGCAGAAATCCCCCACATGATTCCGCCCGTCTGGCCACTTCAGGGTTCCCCTGGAACACAGTCGAGGTCCACGGGCATCAGGTCCATGGGCACCAGACCCACCAGACCTTCAACACACACAAGACCCCCAGCCAGCCTCCACCGCAGACTCTCTCCAAGGCCTCGATCCCCCTTGGACTGGACTCTCTGCCCCAACTCAGCCTTCTTCTCCAAGCTTTATGACCCCACATGGGCTCTCAGCCCTTCTCTACTCCTGGCACAATGGCCCCAGCAGCCTCACAAAGTGCGCTCCACACCCAGCAGGGAGAGCTCTGGAAGCATCTAGGTTGCCTTTTTCCCTTGACCAACAGGAAGCTCAGAGCTAACCTTCAAGCTCAAGCCAAATGCTAGTCAGTGGGGTTTCTACCATCCTTGTCTCCTCTTCTGACACAGCACTGCTTTTTCTGTGTTTTTGTTCATAAGCTTCCTCAAGCCCTTTCTGGAAGCAGGCAGGGTATCAGAAATGAGTGGAATGCTTGCAAGCGTAACCTTGGCGAGTCCTTTCTGCTTTCTGGGCCTTGGTTTCGCCAGCTGTAGCACAAGTTGGGGCCATGTTCTTCAAAAGTCTATCTGACTGTGGGGACGTGTCGACCCGCAACTGAGGCCAGGCTCACCCTAGAACCTGCCCTGAGGCCTGAGGAAAGTCATGCCAGTCTCTGGGCCTCAGCTTCTGCACCTATAAAGGGGGTGATAACACTCCCCCAGAGCATTCCTGTAAGGACTGAGGAAGACAGAATGTCTGCAAAACATTTCTACCATCACCAGACAATGCTATGTAGACACGAAAGTTTTCTTCCACCCGCCTGAGAACAGAATGGTAACCGTGGGCCCTGCAGGTCGGCTTCCTGATGTCTCCCCCACGCTCGGTAGCCTCACTGCCATCAAGACTGTATCTGGCACAAACCTACAATGGGCCAGGTCCTGTCCAAGAGGACTTAAGAGAGACTCTGGGGGACAAACAGAATTCACCACAGGGGGTAAGAGCCTTTGGTTCATGCCCCGAGGCAATTAGGCCCATATGGGTCCTGTCTGCCCCTCAGACTCCCAGGAGGATCCCTGCCTGGCTTGGCCCAGAGCCTCGGTCACTCACTTGCCATGGGGCCTGCCCCAGTACCACTCGCCCTCATAGGTGGCCTGGTTGAAGTGGCCCTCCGCACGGAAGGTGTATGCTCCACAGCGGCAGGTGGGGGGTTCAGAAGGCTCCAGGCCCGCCCCCAGCACCGGGAAGTCCTTCTTCCCACGCAAGGTCTGGCACACAGCCTGGGTAACCTTCCACTGCCAGGCCACCTGCGGGGGGACAGGGAAACATAGGACAGGCCACTGCTGCTGGAGGCAGCCCCTCTAGGAAGCCTCCTGGGGCAGCATCAGGTATCACCCTACCCACACCCCACTCTTATCACTTGCGGGGACCTCCAATGGCTCCCGCGCTGCTCCCTGGGGCCTAATCCAGACCTGAGATAATTGTTTGCAGCTTCGGGCCTGCCCAGAGAAGCCAAACAGAACCTTCGAACAGGCCCCAACTCTGGCTTCACAGAGAAAAACACCTGTTCTCTTCAGCATTCTGATGCCTGAGCCCAGGCTGACCCCTGACTCACTCTGACCATGACTCCAGAGGCTTGACATTCCCAATGAGCCTCCAGGGTTGTATACCTGTGCCCTCCCCTTACCCTCCTGTCACCTTCCCTCACTCCCCTGACCCCACTCCCCGAATTCACAGTCCGCCCACACTCACCCGGCCCTGCGGGTCCTTGGAGCAAAAGGAGAACTCTTCCTCAGGCGTGAGGAGGTGAAACATGCACCTAGACAGATGGAGCTGATGAGTAGGCCCCAGCTCTGTCCAGGAGGGTGCTGAGGGAGGGCCCAAGTCAGAGCCCTGGGGTGGGCAGGTTACATGGGGTAGAGGGAGGGAAGGCCTGGGGTGTCATTGGATGGGGGTGCTCACCCGTCCTGCCCAGGTTCCACCCACACCAGCTTCAGATCAAAGGTGTAGACACTGTGGCCCTGGAAGAAGATGGGGCACAGGTGGGCAAGATGCTCACCTATCCTCTGGTCTGGCCTTGCTCCCAAGCAGCAGCTCGCTGGCACATCGCTGGGTGTCCCCAGCACGCTCAGTGCGGCACGCCCAGCACTGAGTCCCACACCACCCCTGCCCGTTCCCCATCTCCAGGGCAGCTCCTCCACCTCCCTTCCCACCCGAGGGCCTGGCCAGAAACCCAGGATCAGCCTCCTGCACTCCCGACATTCTGCTCCATCAGGGCCACCGGAGTGGTCTTCTGGAAATGCGTGGATCTTGTTAGCCCCTGCTGGAAACCTCTCTAAGGTCCCTACGGCTGAGCCTGACACCTGAGACCACACAGACCACTCCCCTCCACTGCCCGGGCCTCCTCCGTTTGCCACAAACTCTCCTCAGCCTGAACCTTTGCATGTGCTGTTCCTTCTACTTGGAATGTCATCCCTGCTCTGAGAGCCAGACCAAACCTCCCTTCCTCTGGAAGATTTTGTGGAGTGACCTTACACCTGGCAACAGACACAGGTGGAAGCGGTACCAGGCCCAGGCCTGAAGGGGAGGAGGAGTGTGCCAGACATGGGCCAGGACAAGAAAGGGTCCAGCACAGACAACAGGACGTGCCAAGGTCCAGAGATGGGAAAGGGCTCAGCACTTTTTAGTGACAGTATCTCTTCAGTGTACCTGGAGCACAGAGGGTGAAATCGGGAGTGGAGGGAAACTCAAACTGAATCAAAACCCCAAAACCAGGCTTCAGGAGACACAAGTTTGGATGGGCAAGGAGCATCCCTTCTAGGCCTCAGCCTCCCTATCTGCAGGGGAGTTCCAGGCTGACACTCTAGGGGGATAGAGAAGACAGTGCTCTGGCTATCACAAGGGCAATACAAGTTCAGGGGGAACTAGGCACAGCCAAGGTTATGGGCCACATAACAAATCCCAAACCCTAGTACTGGCTCCCTCCTGACTTCTGTAATGCCGAGAGCCCGGGCACTGCTGCTACATGGAACTCTTCTCTAGAAGCCTTGCATGTGCCCTGAATGGTTCATGCAGCCCTCCTCAGCCACTATGGGCCACCTATGACCATTGTCTGAGGTTCCTCTCCTATGGGAGGAAGAGAACTAGGAGTTGTCTGCCATCTGCTGAAGGACAAACTGACAACTGTCCCATTTTACAGATAAGGAAACTGAGGTGAAGACATTTAACAGGGATGCCAGCTGTGGAGAGTTGAGACTGGAAGAGCCCTTCTCCATAGCCCACACTCCTTCAGGGATGGCTCCACCTGCTGCCCCCACCCTAGCACTCTGCCTTTCTGTCCCCATCACCTCCCCAGGCCCAAGTTCTCGCTCCCAGCCACATGTCTCTTTCCTACTCCTTTTTTCAACCAGCTCCCAGACCCCCACTGTGACCCCAAGACCTCTGGCCAGCCCCACCCTACCTGTAGCAGGACAAGGGCATCATCAAAGAGCAGCACACGCTCTGCCCTCAGTGGGGTGACCGTCACAGGTATGTCCTGGCTGTCTTGCAAGAGTCGGTGAGCGGGGGTACAGAGCACATCCTGGCGAGGCGAGGAGGGAGGTGCAAGGCTCAGGGACCTCTGTCCTGGATGCTGCCGGCCACTCCACTGCCCGCCTCTGCCCCAGGCACCTCCCCCCAACACTCTGAGCATCTCCTGGAGGCTCCCAGGTCAGTGATGGGCACTGGGGCTCCAAGGTGGCGGGGGGGGGGTTCATTCCTGGCTATACCCAGCAGGACAGCACAACTTCTCTTGAAGCCTTATTTTGTCCTCCTCCACCCCATCTCAGGCCACGGCCCCAGCCAAGCCTCCATCAACTCTCACCCAGGGTTCTACAATCCCTGCCTCTCTCTGGCAATTTTTGTCCCCTTCACTTGTCCTCCTAATTCTCTGCACTGGGCCCCAAGCCTGTCACGCCCTGTCAGAGCACAGGGGAGTTTCCTTCCTGCAGGGGCAATACAGGCAGTGACTCGGGGGTGCAATCATTCAGTGACATCCCAGGAGAGAGGGTCGGTTCTGCTGACCACTCTTCCCCAGAGCCAGAAGCTCACATCCCAGCCCAGGAGGTGCTCAGCAAATGGGTGAGGATGGCTGGACAGGGGAACGTCACAGACACCTGCTTTAGCCACTGCCCCCCACCCAGGTGGGGAAGCTGAGGCATGGAGAATGCAGCAGCAGGCAGCTCAAGCTACCCAACGGGCCCCTGCCGGACGGCAACCCCTTCCCTCACTGCCCCTCAGGCCTCAAACTCACCCTCAGCCGGCTGCTCAGAGTGTGCCAGAGGGCCTGTGTGGCCATGGCCTGGTCCAGCTCCTGCCTCATGAAGGACTGCAAGTTCCCAAAGACTGTGGCTGCGTGCACCAACAGCTCCCGGGCGGGGTGACGCTGTAGGGGGACAGAGCAGCCGGGGCGGGGTATTATCAGAATCCTCTCACACCCTGTGATGACTGCCCCAGCCCTGGCCTGGCCCCAGCTGGCCAGGAGGGCTGGGTCTAAGTCTAAGCTTTCCCTTTTCTCCCTGCCGGCCCCTCCTCTGGTAGTAGGAGGACGCTTCCAGGGGATTTAGGACCATTCGATGACTCCCCCAGCTGGGGCTGGGCCATGTGTCCTCACACCCAGTACATGATTCTACATCTGTTCTCCGGGTCTCTGCTGGCTCCACCAGGGCAGGGCCATGTACCTCAGATACCCCAGGGCAAGGACATGTCCCTTCAAACCCCCCAGAACAAGACCATGTCCCCAAGGCGTGGCCAGGTCCTTCTCAAACCAGGGTTCCTGAGTAGGCAGGTTCCCTGAGCCAGAGGCCCGTTTCTCCCGTCCCTCAGCTTCCCCACGGGAGACAGGCCTGATAACCAGCAACTCCCCGTCACCCCTGCTACCTACCTCCCCAACACTGTCCCCGAGGCTCAGCAGGAGGAGCACGTACTGCTGCACATGATGGGTGAGTGGCTGGCGGAGGGCCTGGACCAGCGCTGTGCCCACCGAGCCCTCTGAGTTCATGCCCGACAGGAGCTGCCGCAGCGCCTTCCGTTGGCCCTGCCAGTACTCTCTGAGTGGAGGGAGGGCCACACACCCCTTCACTCTCCCCTCCTCCGTTCCCGCACCTGCCACCATTGCCCCCTTGCCCTGGCTAATCCCCCAGATCCCAGGACCAGTCCCAGACCCCAAACCTCTCTCCCATCAGAAAAACAGTGGCTGAGTGACCCTCTTGGAGATTTGGTAGCAGTATCTCAGAGATTAAAGCCCACCCTGAGTAGCAATTAGGAATGCTTCCCCGCCCCTGGGTCACCCCCGCTAGTTGGTATATGGATTCTGCTCACAGCCTCACTAGGCTTCCCTCCCTCTCTTCAGTGTGGATCAGCGTGTAATTGCTAGAGCCAGGATTGCTCAGGATGAGTCCTGGGCCGTGACACTCACTGCTCTGGGGACGTGGCTTCCCCAAGCCCTCCCTCCCAGACACCACCAACTCAGAGGCCCACTGCAGCACTCCGTGCTCACCTCCTCCTCTTTACTGCCTTCTGAAAGGCCTGCACTGCCACACAGCTTGTGTAGGACTCGAGGTACCTGTAGGCAGCACAGGGGACACCCAGCAAGCCCAACCCTCAGCTCCAGACCCAAGCCCCTGCCCTTTTGGTGTCCCCAGATCCCACCCACTGAGTGGCTGCAGCCCTGAGGGCCTGGCTCTGGGCACTGGTGACCTTGAGTCTTAACTGACCCAACTAGACAATTCTAACTCAAAGTCTCTTTTCCCTGGGAGGCCACCAGGCTCAGATCTGGGGTGCATGAGCCTGCCACCAGGCTAACACCCAAACCCAGGGCTGAACCCAAACCTTTGCCGAAGCCCTGACCCAGGTGAGTCCCAGTGCCAGCCCCAGCCCCGCCTCGGCTATCTTACTCCAGGTGGACCTGCAGGACACGGTCAGCGCTGTGCAGCAGCAGCAGGGATTCCAGACTGATGGAGTCCGGGTGGCGCAGCCTCTTCTGCAATGAGTGCAGGCTTTCCTCCGTCACCTCCCACAGCTGCTGGGAGCTCCTGTGCAGCTGCTGCAGGAGCTGTAGGCACTCTCTGCCCCAGGGATCTGAGGGCTCTGGAGTTGGGGCAGGAGCACAAGCACACTGTGAGGGGAACAGGGCCGCTCCACCTTCCAGGGAGCACGCAGAGGCCCTGGGTGGTCACCCGACGGGCAGCAGCACCCCTGGCCCTGGAGCTGCAGCTAGGGTCCCACATCCCTGGGGTCCTTGGGACAGAACTGGAAGCCCCTGTGCCCCCTTGAGCTCAGCAAGGGATGGGCAGGCTACAGCAGTGGGCAGCACGCTTGTGGATTCAACAGGGGCACGTGTGCACCTCCTCACTAAACAGGGACAGCACTGATGACCTAGGGCCACCAAGTACAAGAATTCCCCCTGAGTTTCAGAGCTTCCTCAGGTCCAGAATGTGGAGTCCATAGGGTTCTGTAGTCTCCTGCCATTCACAGATGCACCAACAGAGCCCCCAAGAGGAAGGCACCTGCCCAAGGTCATTTCGCAAACCGGGCATCCTGCCTTCCAGTCATGCCCTGGGTGAAAGCAAGATGAGAATTCAGGCAGAGAATCCAGGCCTGTGCCCTGGGAGAGATGGAACATCGCCTCCGTTCACAGCAGGTCTGGGCTAGAATGAGGTTCACAGCCTGGTTCCCTGGGGTCCCTTTGAGAAGGAAGCAGCCAGCAACTGGGGGTGAGGGCCCTGGACCCATCCGAAGACACCCACACCAAATGTCACCGCTCCCATCTGCAGCTGAGAAAGCTGTAGTCAGAAGGTCCAACAAGGGAGGACTCCTGTCCCTAGGACGGTTCCTGCATCCCCCACCCTCCCCTCAACTCACCGGCCTCCAGAAGGGGCTGGAGGACACAGCTGTTGATGCGTGCGAGTGTGGCTGAGAAGACCTCCTCCAGCCGCAGCAGGGCTGCCTCCTCAGGGCTGCACATGGCCAGGGTGCCAGACTCAGGGCCTGAGAACCAAGCACAGATTAGAGCGAATAGCAGCCATGGGAGCAGGGTGCCCTCTCAGGCCATATGCCCAAAAGCAAGGCCCATGACCACCCTACCTCAGAACTGAGCAAGGAGCCCAGGTCACCCCGAAGGGGAGTTTCTGAACTGGCCAGTGACCCCTGCTCATGCTCCACTTGGGCCCAGCTGAGGGGAGCCCGAAGGAGTGGGAGAGAGGGCTCAGAACTGCCAAGGGAAGCATCTATTTTTTACCCAAAAGGCAGATGCTCCTTAAGCCCTCTGGCCTGCTCATTCCTCTGCTCAAACACCCACCATGGCTCCCAAGGGCTCAGAGTAACAGCTAGTAGTGCTCCGACCTAGCCCTCTCTCCACTGACTCTCTGGAAACAAGGACATACTCTCGGAGGAGCACAGCCTTTATCTCAAGGCCATGGCTCAGGACCCCCTGTCACCCAATAGGGCTATGTAGGAGAGGTCTGGGGGAAGTGGGAAATTTCCTGCTGGAGCCATGAAGGATGGGCAAGAAATAAAGAGGCAGAGAGGAGGACAAGGCATGCAGGTGGGGGAACCATGAGAGCAAAGGCTCATGGGCATGAAGGCCCAGGCTCTGCAGGTGGCCCACCAAGAGCTGCCTAAGTGGCTAACAGAGGAGCCATGGAGGGCCTCAGAGTGGGGGAGTGATGGGATTCAAAGTCAGACTTGGGGACACGGACTTGGTGACAGTTGCAGAGGAGATGATTCCAAGCCATGAGAGGGTGAGGTGAGTGTGGGCAGGAGCCAGACCCTTCATGCCCCCCTGCAACCTGCAGGACAGGTTCTACTCCAGACATGGGGGCCATGGGGGTGGGCAGGTCTTTGGACCTCCTGCCCTGGACAGCGGGACCCTCCAAGAAAGCAGGATCACCTGAGAACGCAGCCTCCTGACTGGAGGGAGGGGGAGCAAGGGGCCTGGGTTCAAACCCACCCCCATAGCCAGGTTGCATCCTCCAATCAGACACAGCCCTCTCCTACCAGACCTGGCAAAGGAGGTCATCTGCCCAGATTACGTGACTGTACATCTCAGGGTTGAGAATTAGAGTCTTTTAACCCCAGACCCTCAGACTCAGCCTCTCTCCGACTCTGACACTCTGAGGCTCTGAGTTGGTTGATCTGGGTGGGGCTGTAGACATAATATGAGGCGATACAGACAGACCCAAAGGACCAAATGGGAAGGGGTCTCATCCCTCCCCACCCAACCCCAAAGACACCAAAGGGCATTCCAGGCCCCTGCCAGAGCCTACAATTCCCAGGGAATTGGCTCTGGGGCAGAGTGAGATGAGTGCCTCAGAACTCTGGCCAAGGGCCCAGGCCCAGGCATTCCTGCCCCACCTTTCCTGCTGTTGTTGCTTCAGGAGGGCGAGGCCTTGGGAGGGAGAAGCAGGAAGGAGAAATGGCTGGACACCCAACTGCAGGCTTCTCTTTCTGCTGGCCCCCTGCAGCAGCCCCAGCCCCCTGTGGAGGACTGGGGGAGGGTTGCTCCAAGTCAGCTCAGACATACCAGGACAACACAGCCAAGGAGTCAGGGGTACAGCAAGTGCGGTCTGGGCCCATCTGACCCTCACCCATATCTCCAGAAACTGGTGGAATGGAAAGACCCTTTGGGAAGTGACCTTTCCACCCTCAGCTGGCACTCTGTCGGGGTCTGAGCTGAGAGGTGAGGACACTAGCTAAAGGTGGAGGGGGGAGGGTGCAGCCAGGATGGGAGGTACAGACTAGGAACCAGATCAGGGTGAGCTGGGGACCTGCAGCAGATAACCCACTGTTGGGAGGCCTTGCACATCAGATCCCCGACACTTACCTGGGGCCCACCCCAACCAATGCCACACCCAGGGCGCTCCTCTCCCCCTTCGGCTTCCTCTCCTTGCCCCCATGGGGCTGGCAGAAGATCCCCTACCCTGGACCCATGGCTCACACCTCAGCAGCTCCCACAGGACCCCCTTCTGACCTCTGCCCAGCTATTCGGACCTGGCCATGCCCCAGCTTATCCAGAGCCCTGCTCTTCTCTGGGCTTCAATCACCTCCTCTGTGAAATGGAGGTCTGACTAAATCACAGCTTTTCAAACTATTTTAGGCCTCCCTAGAAAGGATAAACCGGTGGAGGGGAGCTCCTCTGGGTATGGGGACCTGCTCTTCAGTCTCCCTTATCTCTCAGTGCAGCCTGGGGCCCCTGAGGATGTCTTACCGACACAAACTGGCAACACTACTCTGGGACCCTTCCAGGTCTGTGGCCCCAAAAGGATCTCTAACCCTAGGAAACCGAGTCACACTGCCCAGAGGAAAGGCCAGAGGTTAAGCATGGCTGGTGAGACGGTGGGTGGGGAGAAGACTGCAGTTGAGGCTAGACATCTGGTCTGGTGGTCCCGAGAGCCTCTGCTCCCAGGCTAGGGAGTTCTGGGGCTTCATCCCGAAGGCAACGAGGAGAGTGTGAGGGCAGGGGCCAGGCCAGGCATGAGTGTGCCTGAGTGTGTACACTGGCGAGGGAGGAGGAAGAGGTGCTGAACCTAACACCCCAGGGACCCGGCAGGAGTCTCCCCTTTCAAACCCCAGTCCCACCTCCAACCCACTCCTCTCTGGTTAAGGGCATGGCCTCCTTACCCTCTCACTCCATCCAGCTCTAAGGTTCCTTAGTAGTAGACTGCACATGATGTACATATGGGGAAACTGAGGCCCAGAAAGCAATGGGAGGGCCCAGAGGCACTAACTGTAGAGCATGTACAGGGCTCAGACCCAGGCCTCTGGCTCCCAGTCCCACCAAGCTCACCTGAAAGGCTGGGCGACTCACCTTAGGGCACACAGCAAGTACCTAGGCTTCCCAGGCAGCCTTCAGGTTCACCACGGGGCGGGGTGAAGACAGACTGGCTAGTCTTGGCGTGTCCAGGTGAGTCAGCTGCCAGTCCCCGTGGCAATCTAACCAGCAACCAGACCTGCTCTCTCTCTCCCTCTCTCTCTCTTGCATTCTTGGCCTCTGTCCATGCTGGGTCCCTCTCTCCCTTGCCTCCTCCAAGGCCTGGCCCCTCAGGTCCCTGGGCCACACCCTGTCATGGTACTCACTCTGTTATTTCCTGGTCTGGACAGGCAAGGAAGTGCTGCTTGCTGTGGAGGCTTTTTCCTGGGCTGCCTTGTAATCCCCTTGATCATCCAGCAAACTCAGGGGTAGGCAGAGGAGGGAGGAGCTGCCCAAGGGAGGAGGCGCGGAACTGTCACAGCTGACGGGTCCCAGCCTCCACCTGGGCCCCTCCCCCCACCCTCCCCCCGCACCCCTCCTCTGCCCTTCCGTGGCTCCAGGCTTCTTGTCCTAGACCCCACCCCCCACCTTCCCAATCTCTCTGGTCGCTTTTTTCACAGCTTTCCTTCCTCTTCCTGGCCAGGCACATGCAGTCACTGGAATTTCCCAAACATGGGATCCAGTTCCCACCACCAGGCATTTGCCCATGCCGTTCTCACTGCAAGCAACACTAGCCGGCGTCACCTCCTCCTGGCAGTCTCTCAGGCTGGGTGAGGCCCCGTGGGGTCGCCCCACAGCCCAGGCCAAGCCCCTGGGCACTGCCCACGTGTTTGTCTGCCCTCGTGTCAGGCACGGGCCCAGGGAGGCTGTCCCGTGGTGACAGGGTGACCAAGGGGCAGGGAGGACGAAGCTGAACCCCGCTGGGAGGGAGGGGCCTTCGGACAAACTCGGACGGCCCGGGTGTGAGCGCTGCCGGGGACCGAGGAGTCGTGGAGGGCCGGCGCGCGGCGGCCCGAGGGGGCGCGGAGACTAAAGTCCCACCTGGAGCGAGGAGGGGCGGGGAGCAGCAGGGCTCTACCCCAGACGCGCGATCTCCAACCATCCCTTACCTGTGCGGCGCGGAGGCGCACGCCGGGAAAACCGCCGCGGTTGCTCTCTCGCGGACGCCCGCCCCACGTCGGCCCCGCCCCCGAAGGCCCCGCCCCCGAAGGCCACTCCACCCCAACCCCGCGTCCCCGCTTCGCCTCCCGGTACCGCTCCGAGTCGAGGGCGGGGGCCTGCCTGGAAGGAGGCGGGGTTTGGCGTCCATTCTCCCCCGCGCACTAGGGCTCTCCTGCGGTCTTAGTCTGCTGTCTTCCGGGGTCTGAAGTCTCCTGGGACGCAGTGGGGAGTGGGAGAAGGAGGAGAGGAGGTGGGAGCTTGACCCGCCCCCCGCTCCCCCCAACACACACACGCACACGCTCTTGCTCACGCCCAGGAGAGCCGGGGTGTGTCTAGGAAGCAGTCTTGGTTTCCTCGTCCCGGCGGGGTCTTTTACAACCCCCCTCCCCTCCCCTCCCCCCCGCCCCCATTCTGACTCCCTGCGGGCCTAGGTGCAGCCCGGTGACCTTCCTCCGCCCGCACCAGTCACAGGGGCCGGCACAAGAGGAGCACCAGGTGGGTTCATGAAACCTGTGGCCGAGAGTAGGGTAAACCGAGGCTGCCCCCGGTGGGCAGGGCGTCCGTGGCCAGCGGCCACTCCTGAGTAACCTTGGGAAAGTCCCCTGCCCGCACTCCTGAGTCTCAGCATGGTCCGGTAGAGCGTGAAGCCAGCGGTTGTCTGCGCGCCAGGGCCTGCGACCTTGGAAAAGGTGGTGGGAAGCCTTGTTCCAGCGGACATCCCGGCAGGGGGAGGGCGCACGGTTCAAGCCTGTAACAAAGGAGTCTGCTGTCTGCCTCCGGTTCTCCATTCACTTACCGAGGCACGCGGATTCCAGGGAATGACCCACGTCACTGCCCCTTTCACAGCTGACAACACTGAGGCCGAGAGGCCCCATCCAGAGACAGGCAGTGGAAATGCAGAAAGGATGGCCCACCAATGCTCTACTCAAGTCTGAGCTGGTGGGAGGCATGCCCCGTCCTGCCAGGCTGAAGAGAGATCCCCAGTGGAGTGGAGTACATGGCGGGTTGCAAGCGCTCCTTCACAGATGAGCAGGGTCTTGGCGGGTTTGTGAGTGGCCTGGCACATTGCGGTGGGCAGGCAAGAGGTCTCTGGGGCTTGGAAGGAAGGGCCAAGGGCTGAAGAGTGGCCATAGCCACATGTGGAGACAGCAAGGTGATCCAGGAGCGTATGGTCCCACCACTTGGCAACAAACAGGGCAGGCAGGCCAGGCCCTGAGCAGGAGGGATCTAATCTTATGCTGGGTGTCTCTGGGCCAGCCCTTCCCCCTCTCTGGGCCTCAGTTTCCTTATCTGTACCTGTAGCTGAGGGAAGGCAGTGCTGCCTAGGCTCAAGCAGGAAGAGAAGCGCCTTGTTGACTTCCTCCCCAGAGCCTAGATTTCCTGTTCAGCCACATCTAGGGGAATTGGAAGGCTGGGGGCTGGTCTTCCCTCACTCATTCCCCACTCACTGGGTAGCGTCACAGCCATTGCCAAGCCCAGTTTTACACCTGATAAATGGGGCAAGACCTGCCCAGCCTCTCTCCCAGCGTTGTTGGTAATTTGTAGTGCCCGGTAGTGCCCAAAAGACAGCCTCCACTTGGTCCACCTGCCCTTGTCCCCCTGCAGTACAGCCCAGGGCCCTTACCCAACCCCACCACAGATGTGCACACACCCACCTGCACCTCTCCTACACCCCCTGCACACATACATGACTCCACAGTCACAGGAATGTGGTGGTGTGTACACTTACCTGTGTCACACGGACGCATCTGCTATTGACCCACTGGCAGGGCCTCCATATCGCATAACTTGGGTGGCAGCTCTGTACATGTGCACATGTGTGCAGACTCACACACTGCTCCATGGAACGCGCACTGAGAGACCCAGGCATGCAGAGAGGCCAGTGCAGAGTGCGTGTGTATTCCCACGTACTCGAGCGCCCTGGGACATAAACGCATGCCGATGAACACACAGGTCTCACCCAGGCCCAGCTCAGCCCCAGAGCTATTCTGGGCCAGGCCCGAGGCCAACAAGGTCAGAGACTGCCAGCTCCCAACAGGCCCCAGCCACTGTGTCACAGGCCTAGGCCACCCAGCCCCCACCCCCAGCCCAGGCTGAGTCCAAGATCCACTGGATCTCAGCCTGGCTCTGTGACTAGGCGGATCCTTGCTCCCTACCCCCTGCTTCCCCAGAGCTGAACCTTGAGCTCTGAGGTTTCAGGCTCCAGAAGAGAATGTCCACAGGGTCCCCTGGCCCCTGCCAAATGACTCTGCCCACAGCTTCCAACCCAGAGGCCCTGGAGGCTGGACTGGATCCCTACAGGAAACCCATAGGAGCTAAAAATAATACACAAGGGACAAACAGGATTCTGCAGGCCAGCATTCATGCCACGATGCATGGAGGGAACACTATCTTCCAGGGAAGCCAGGCTGGAGAGCGTGGGGGTCCAGAGCTCTGCCACCCCAGACCTGATGGGCCCAACAGGGAGTGGGGTGCAGGAATATATGGGGACCCTCATAAGAAGTAGAAACAGTACTGGACAGTGAGCAGAGCTATGGGTTAGGAGCTGAAAACTGAGTTTGAGGCCCCAGTTCCTGAGTGACCTTAGGTAGGACACAACCCCTCTCTGGGCCTCGATTCTTTGCAAGTAAACAGGGGGGAGGAATAAAAAGGTGGAGTGAAGTAAGTCAGAAAGAGAAAAACAAATACAGTATGCTAACACATGTATATGGAATCTAACAACAACAAAAAAAAGGTCATGAAGAACCTAGTGGCAAGATGGGAATAAAGACACAAACCTACTAGAGAATGGACTTGAGGATATGGGGAGGGGGAAGGGTAAGATGTGACAAAGAGAGAGAGTGGCATGGAAATATATACACTACCAAACGTAAAATAGATAGCTAGTGGGAAGCAACCGCATAGCACAGGGAGATCAGCTCTGTGCTTTGTGACCACCTAGAGGGGTGGGATAGGGAGGGTGGGAGGGAGGGAGATGCAAGAGGGAAGAGATATGGGAACATATGTATATGTATAACTGATTCACTTTGTTATAAAGCAGAAACTAACACAGCATTGTAAAGCAATTATACTCCAATAAAGATGTTTAAAAAAAAAAAAAGGTGGAAAAGGCTTTAGCTTTCAGGATGTCCCTCTCACTATGGTGTTTAACACTAGAAAACTGGAAACACGCAAATATTCGAGAATAAGGAATTGATTGAACAAAGTATAGTTGGGTCCTATACAATGTAATTTCACACTGCCTTTAACAACAGTGACAGCAATAATCATAACGACTTGCATTTACTGAAGGCTTGTAATGTGCAGGTGCCATGATACTGTAGTTATACTCATTTTACAGATGAGGGATTGAAGCTTGGAGAGGTTCAGTAGCCCACTGAGAGCTCACTGCTGTCAATATGACCATGACCCATAAGTCTTCATTTTCAGCTTTAATAACTTCAGAAGTTATAAAGTATAAAACTACAAATTTACAAGAAACATAATTTGAAAGTTTCATTCCTTATATTTTCTTTATGCTAATTTCATCGTGAATTTTGGATAACTTTAATTCTTTTCTGTCAAGTTTTGCCATCTTCAAAGGGCAAAAAAGGAAATTTAAATAATTAAACTTCCAAATGGTGTCTCTTGTAAGTGTGTAGCTTTATACTTCTGAGGTTATTAAAGCTTAAAACTGCACTAAGCCTTTTGGGCCATCTTGTTATTTTAAGTCAGTTTGACTCCAAAGCCTGCATGACAGTATTGACACTGTGTTTGGGGGATGTGGGGATCTAGGATGGGTTTCTAGGAAAAAGCTCTGGGAAAAAGGTATATGATAAATGGCATACGGTGAGATTTCAGCTGTGTTCAACAGCCTGCCGAGAGGTAAAGCCCACTTGGAGCAGAGGCCATATCAGGGGACACTGGGGACACACATGATTGTATTCCCTTTCAGATTTCTTCACTGGGCTTTCCCTACCTTTTGGATGGAAAGAAGCAATGACACCCTCCCCTCCTGGGCTGAGCTGTCCCATCAAGGAGAGCCAGCTTGTACTCATCACTCCCATAATCGTTAGACCATATAATCCTCCCATCAGCCCTGTGATGAGAGTCTTGCCCTCTCCATTCCATAGATGAGGACATCAAAGCAGAGAGGAGTAATGGTTTACTCAAGGCCACTGTCAGGCTCACTAACCTCAGCCCAGTCCAGCCAAGGCTTCTCTGACCCCATTGTCCCAAGGGTGACCTCCCTGGCTGGTCAGTGTGGCTTTCATAACAGATGGCCTGAAGAAATGGTGGGCAGAGAGCTGCAGCAAGTGATTTGGGCTTCAGTGAAATTCTTGTTTGCCTGACGAGGGCAAGCCTGGGGAGGGTGGGGTGGCCCAGCCCAGCCCACCCAGTCCCCAGACTTTGCCACCCACTGTCAAGGGTCTTCTCGATGGGCCAGCTGTCCTTTGCCAGTGGTTTTCTCATTTTCCTGCCTGCCCTGTCATCTAGCCCTGACGCCTGTAGGTATCCGCAGCTGGCCCTCTCCTCTCTGCTGCAGCCTGCCTTGGTCCTTGCCCATCTATGGCACCGCCAGGCAGGAGCCGCAAAAGACTCTGGATCTACAGGGTCCCCAGTTCTGAGGGCAGGCCCAAGGCCCAAAGCACCCCAGCCTGCACAGGTCTCCACTGGTGCCCTTGGTGATGAGGAATGCAGGGGTCCAACACCTGGGCTGCTTCTCAGATTAATAATAATGGAAGGAAGGAAGGAAAGGAGAGAGGGGGGAGGATGGATCAGAGGAGTCTCCCTATCGCAGCCCTCCCCACTCCTCTTCCTAAGCCCTCCCCAGGTCTCCACAGCTCCTCCGAGCCTCCCTCCCTCAATCCCTGGGTTGTCAAGGCTCACTCTGAGGTCAGGACCAGAGTGCAGTGTGGGCCAGGTTCAGTGTGAGGTCAGGGTCATGGCTCAGACTGGAGTGAGAGTCAGAGCTCAGGCTGGGGAAGAGGCTGAGGATCAATCAGAAGCAGAACATGGTCCTCCAGCCCTTCCAGGGGGAGCCCACCCTGTCCTGTGGGGTCACAGATGCTGGCTCCTTCAGGAACCTTCCATCACACCCGCAGCTGGCTCCTCTGACCAAGGCATCCCCTGTTCCCCCTCTCCCTCCCCCCTGCTCTGGTGTCCAGAGTGACCAGAGCTGCCTCTGGGCAGGAAGCCAGCCCAGAAAGCCCAGGACATCCCCGAGCACCTGTCACCATGGCAACCTGCCTGCCATGCCATTCCCAACCCCCCCAATCTGGGTCCAGTACAGTTTTTCAAATTCAGAACGTCAGAATGGGAAGGGCCTCCTAGATCAGCAGATTCCAGCCCCTCCCTTTTGTCCCAAATGAATAAACTGAGGCCGAAGTGGGGAAGGGAAGGTGGGACCTGTTGTTCAAGGACCTGACCCCAGCCTGTCCTCCCTCCCACCCACTCCCGGCCCTATGTCGGTCAGGGTAGGGGAGTGCGGAGTCTGATCTCCGGAGAGGGGCGGGCCCTCCACCCAGAGTGGTGTGGGAGCGGGCAGCACAGGAACCAGACACCGACAATGAATAAATGATGCCCACTCGCAGCCTGCCTTCGACCAGATCGCCACCGCCGAGCGCCGGCTGGCCAGGGGGCAGTCACCGAGCCAAGGCGGCCCGGCCGGCATCCCTCGGCTCCCCTGACCTGCTGCCGAGCTGTGCGGAGCGCCGAAGATGGCGGGGCAGCGGCTAGGCGCGGGGCCGCTCTGGGCGCTGGGCGGCGGCGCCGCCCTGGGGGTTTGCCTCGCGGGGGTCGCCGGGCAGCTGGTGGAGGTGAGGCGGGGCGGCGCGGAGGGGCTCGGGGTGGCTGTCACCCTCCAGGCAGAGGGTTGGGGGGCGCCTTTCTGCAGGAGCTGGTTTTTCCCTTCCTCTTGCCCTAGAGGTCCTGACTTAATGGGGAGACACAGCTCTATCCCAAGTGCTTCCAGGCTGTGGAGGAGACCCAGCCCCCAATCTTAGTGTCCTTGGTCGGATGGGAGGGCACAGCCTCTGATTTCAGGAACATTATTCTGATGGGGGAGACTCACTCTGACCTTAGGGATTCCCGGTCTGATTGGAGATACAGCCGGGCATCAGCGAGTGTCTGATGGGGGACGCTCAGCCCCTATATTCTAATCTTTGGTCTAGTGAGGTCGAAGGTGGTGGGTGGGAGGCAGGAGGGTGAGGACACCCTTCCTAGAGCAGCCATGTGTTGAGTTAGACTCCATGCTGCACACTAGGCCCTGGAGGGGAGGGGCAAGCAGGGCAGGGCCCAAGGACTCAGGGTCTTACTTGGTCCTGGTGATAACTGGGAGCTAGCAAACGTTTCTGAGCTGGCAAGAGCCATGAGTCCTGGTTTGGAAGGAGAATAAATCAGAAGAGGGCACATAGTTGGGAGAACGGTTAGTTGCTGCTCAGATAGCCCAGGAAGAGGTGAAGAGGACGGCTGGGGGGTTGGCCAGGAGCCTGGCTGGGGCCAGGGAGGGAAGAGTGGGGGCCATCTGCAGCCTCCTTGGCTGGCCCCTCTGTACCCCATTCCTGCTGAGCCAGGAAGGGGAGTCAAAGAGGCTGACCAGACCCAAAATTCTGGAGCATGAGGCCGGAGGGAGAAGGCCCAAGAGGCAGGACAAGGGAGGAGTAGGGTCGGAGCCTTGTAGGCAGTGGCAGAGTGCAGACAGCAGGGAAACAGAAGTGTAAGAGACAGCCAAGCGCCCAGGAGAGCCCTCAAGGGGCAGGTGCTGGGGGACAAGATGGGGGAGGGAGGACAGGGCCTTATCCTTGGGGTCTGAGGGGACACAGCCCTGAACTGGTGGGTCTGAGGTACATGGAGACAGAGCCCTGCATCCCCTGTTCCTGCTGCTGACCAGGGGGTGTGATCAGAAGGCTGGGCTGGAGTCAGATGTCAGCTCTAGTGTCCCTGTAAGGGGAGCCAGGCTGGCTTGAGCCCCATGGAGTGTACTTGGTCCCCTCACCAGCTGCCCTGAGGCCTCAGGCACAGAAACTGAGCTGGTCTGGGTGTAGGAGAAGCCTAAGCGTGGGGGTCAACTCACTTCTGAGCCAAGGATTCTTCCCTCAGCCCCCAGGAAAGCATCTTCTCCCAGCCCATCAAGGGAAACTGCATTTCAAGTCCATCTGCCTGCCATCTGCCTACAGCCTGAAGGAGGGCCTGGCTGAGTCCAGGCGATCCAGGGAAGCACCAGAAAGATGAGCAGGGCTGGGGTCCATGGCACCACCCCCCCACCCACAGGCATCACCCTCCATCAGCCTGTGAGGTTCTGATGGAGGCCAGGCCTCCAAGCTTGAGTTCAGACCCCTAGCAGTGCCCACAAGGAGATGCCCGACTGTTACCTGTTTCCCTCTACCCAAGACCCCTATCAGGGTGTCTTGAACAAAGCTGAAACAAGAATGTGTAAGAAGTGAGCTCTTGGCTGCCCAGGCTCTGAATCTGAGATCTTTACCGTGGCCCTCAGAATCTTCCAGTTATACAACCCAACTGGGCCAACACACTGAGCCTTAGTTTCAGGGAACCCTGCCACTGCCCAGACCTTGGCCCTGACTCTACAGATGGGTGCCAAATCACATGCATGTGTATCCAACCGCACGTGCCCTATACCCACAGTGCCCAGCCCTAACCCCATATGTGTGCTCCAACCCCACACACATGTGCCAGACCCCACATACATGTGTCTGAGCCCGCAAATGGGTCCAGGCCCCTGGGATGATGCTGAGGAAGGATATCTTGTCAGTTTTACCACTCAGGTTGTGTAGAGAGCTTCCCAGAGACCGCTGGAACCATCCCACTCAAGTTAACAGATGGAGAAACCGAGGCCTAGAGAAAAGAAGTCTCCTACCCCAGTTTGCCTTGGTTAAGAGAAAAGAGCCGGGAATCATGTACCACTCCTGGGCACACAGATCCTCTGGGTTACCTGGGACAGGTTGCTGATCCTCTCCAAGTGTCCCCAATACATGCTGAAGGGTGGTGTCCATTAGATGAAGAAGTACCTGGCTTTTGGTAGGTGCCCCATCCATGCTTATGGACCAGAGGAAAGACTGGACAGATGGTTGAGCTGTAGGTTGCTTTTCCTTCCCAGAGAGCTGGAAGAGACTCCTCATGTCTGTCCTTATTTGGTTAATCAGGGGACAAGGCACTGCACAGATGCCCCAGGATCCCCTCTCCCTCCAAGTACTAACCCCCGTCCACACACCTCAGCCAAACTTGGTGACAGAGATAGGTTCATATCCCTCTCAGCCCCACAGGTCAGGGATAGGTCTTGCTCCCACCCACCAGAGCAGGGCCATGTCCCCTCAGACCCCCCAGGACAGGGTGGTGTCCTACTGGGAAAGTGGGAAGTGGTGCGCTGTGCTCTGCTCACGATTGCTCCAGCCATGCTTACAGCTTTTGGCCTCCAGGTGTCGCTACTGCATTTCAGACAAATTATCTAGACCCATTTTGTGAGGATTCTGGCCTAGCCTTCTGGTCAGAGGCGGTGACTCAGGTAGGACAGGTGACTGCTGAGGCCACCTGGTGGGAGTCCTGGTCAAATAACAGAGTCACGGGGCCCTGACTCCAGTTCCACACCCCACCCCACACTGGAGGTACATGTGAGCAAAGTCCCACAGGACAGGACTCGCCTTGTCTCTGGCCTTGGTCCTGAGACCCCATCTGCCTGTGTGGAGGAGCCCAGGGCTGGAGCAGGAGGAGAGAAGGGTCCTTGAATCTGATTGGGACAAGCCATCCACCTTTGCCCCTTGGGCTTTGGTTTCCTCAAGCATCAACCACCCTTGCACTCCAAGTTCCCAGATCCATGGTTCTGGGGCTCTACCCTCTTCTCGTTCTAAATCTGGAACTTCCCAAGGTCTGAGGCATTGTTTATGAATGTCTAAGACACTTGATTCTAGGAGATTCTGAAATGTTTGGACTGAGTGAGTGCTTGCTGAGACCTGGGCCTCTCTCGGCCCCGTCCCAGTCCCTGGCCTCTGCCTGGCTCATTCCACTCTCTCCTGACCCACAGCCCAGCACGGCCCCACCCAAGCCCAAGCCGCCCCCGCTGACCAAGGAGACGGTGGTGTTCTGGGATATGCGCCTGTGGCACGTGGTGGGCATCTTCTCGCTCTTCGTGTTGTCCATCAGTGAGTAGCTGCTCCCCCCATCACCGCCCCCTGCCACTGCCACAACACAGCGGGAGCACGGCACCGCCTCACGACCCCCCCTACCCCCCCCGCTCCACCCCCAGGGGCTCAGAGCAGCAATTCCGGGCAGTGCAGGCAGGCCAGGCGCCCACAGGAGGCCCGTTGTGGTTTCTGGCACCTTCTGATCCACACAAAGTCCCTGTGGAGGGCTGACAGGCCGGTGGTGACCTGAAGTATTCTGCCCGACCGGGGATGCAGCCACATGGCAATTATGGTAATTACAGGGGACTCCACTGAACCAGGACGAAGACGTGTCATTTTTCCCTATCGTTGGCCTCCTCATGCTTTTTCTGCCGTTTGGCCAGCTTAAAACACCCACACCCAGGGGCCCCAGCATAGGCCACCCTTGGCTGCAGCTCAGCCCAAAGGCTCCCCAGACGCCCAGCAAATGTGGCTCCCAGGCTGCAAACCCTGCATTGTCAAATACCATTTCCCTGGAATGACTCACACCCACCTCAGTCAAAAGCAGAAGACCCCTTCCTCTCTTGGACCTGGGAGTTGCTTGATGCGAAGTCGCAGCAGAAGCCGGTTTGGCATGCTCCCTTCAGTTGTCCTTCCAGAGTTGGGGTCTGGAGTTGGGGAAAAGGGGGCCGAGAAACGCCGACTGGATGGCAGAGGCCGCCAGGGTACAAAGCAGAGTCTGACAGAGGTTCCTACAGGCCAAAGGGAGGAGTGGGGCACAGGCAGTAAAGAGAAGGAAAGCACACTCTTCCAGCAAAGGGTTCATGGAGGAGGGGTCCTCCAAGCTGTAGATCGGTAGGATGGATGAGTGGTTTTGTGTTAGGCAGCTGGAAAGGCGTTACAGGCAGAGGTACAGTGTGGGCAGAGGTGCAAGGAAATGGCCTTCACACAGGTCTCAGATAACCCCTATAAGACGTTTACTGAGTGCACCCGGGTCAGGGGCTAAAGGAGCATTTAAGTTCTAGCTGGAGTTATCCTGGGGGCAGGGTTGATCACAAGGGCCCATCCAGATGCGGGGGCTCCAGGGGAGACAAGGACCTCTAATTTGCATGTGCTTCTCTTGGCACCAGAAGTGCCCTTCCACCCCCACCCCCCATGTCTTCCCGGCTGGAGTGGGAGCAAGATCTGAGCAAGAGGCTGCATTTTGTTCCTAGCCAAGGCCAATGATCAGTCAGGCTTCTGAGTGGAGGCCCCACAGAAAAACAGGTGTGGCTGCAGCCCCAGCTCAGGTGTCCAGAGAGGGGAATAACCCCCAGTACCAAGAGGCAGGGTTGGGGGAGGTATCTGCCCTGCAGGGGCCACAGGAGCAATCCAGGGTACAGGTCCAAGGAGCAGCTCTGGGGCACCGCAAGAAGCAGGGATGAGGGCACCATGGGGCCTCAAGACACACAATGGTTTCTCCAGGGCTCTGCTTGGCCCTAGATGGTAGAAGTACCTGGGGCCACATAGGGAAGTTGCAGTTTCAGGCCCAAAAAGGCACTTGGACCTCAACCACACAGACTGACTTCTACTCCTAAACCCATTTCCTAGAGAAAGGTAAGGGATAGTCCCAAAGGCCTCTGAGCAACAGGTTAGCATTTGTTACCCTCTATGCAGGGCTCTAGGGAGTAGGGAAATCCATCTCCTGGGGAGGAAACATCTTTCCCACTTCCCTGTCTGCTTGGGCCTAGGTGGTACAGCTGTTTGTGGAGCGTCACCCCCAGAACCTTGTGGAGAGAGCTGGAGTTGGATAGGGTACCTCTTCGGGGTCCCCTCCAGCCTGGGGACCCCTATCCCAAGCCCCTGCCTGGGCCTGGAACTCGATCCAAGGAACTTTGTTCCTCTCCTCTTTGAAGAGACGCAAACAGGCCAGGCTGGGTGGGGCAGGCCTGGAGTGAGGAGCGGTGCTTGAGTCCTGCTCTGACTGCCAAAAGCTGTGGCTGAGCTCCCTTTAAAGCCCAGGCCTCCAGCCTTTGCAGAGAGCATGGGCATGGTCCTGAGGAGGCACCTGGTGGGGTAGCTGGAAAAGGTGGTCCAAGCCAGTAGGGTGGAGGTCCAACATTGGACCTCTGGCATACAGGGGTCTGGAGAGGACCAGAACCCAGTTCTTTGGGTAAGAAAGGCAGACCTACTGCTGGGACCCTTGCACAACTAACCCCCCACCATGTGTTCCTGGATGCTGTTGACACCCCATCCATTTATTCAGGAGTCCAGTCCTGTCCTCAGCCACAAAGGCTTTGAAACCATCTCATTCATTTGTTTTCTTTCATTCTGTGAGTCTGGGGGAGATTCAGTGGGACCACAACATTGGCTGAAGGGGTTGCACAAGATGACCCCAAGGGGTGCTCCAGCCCAGGCCACATGGGTCTGATCTATCTTCCCCAAAATAGGCCTGACTTGTCCTGCCTGGCCCTCCTGCCCCTAGGAGTCTGTCAGGAAGTTATGTCTGGTCATCTGATTTATAATAGGAAGCAGCTCCATCCCCTCCCCTGAGGCTGGGGCCAAGGTGGTCAGACTGTAGGGGCCTTAGAAAAATAAACTCAGTCCAGCCGGGTCCTGGCAGCCCTGCCCTGCCCATCCCTAGACAGGC
This sequence comes from Balaenoptera borealis, assembly GCF_965194805.1. Lineage (NCBI taxonomy): Eukaryota > Metazoa > Chordata > Mammalia > Artiodactyla > Balaenopteridae > Balaenoptera > Balaenoptera borealis. The sequence continues at coordinate 45,328,316 of NC_138869.1, read as the reverse complement.
CAGCTCCATGCCTTGGCCCAGCTTGCGTGGGCACAGCTGCCCTGAGCCAGAAAACCACTCCTGGAATAACTCTGTCTGAGGTGAAGGCCCCGGGGCAAGGTCTGTGCCCTCTTTCAGGCTCTCACAGCCAGGAGCAGCCCTGGCTTGTCCTCAGGGAGGTTGAGGAGGATGCAGCCATGTCCCCCAGGGTCTGAGGTGCTCTCAGGAGCCTGGGGAGGAAAAACTAGGATGCACAGGAGCCCAGAGGCCTGGGTTAGAAGCACAGGACACCCTCCAGGAGGCTGCAGCTTGAGTCATGGTCTAGCCCACTGCCTGCCCTCCAGGACCTCTCAGTCTAGTCAGAAAGACCCCCCAGAACCAGGATTGGTAACACAATATACGGGGCCAGGGCAAAATGAAATTGTGAGCCCCTCTGTTCAAAAATTATTAAGAATTTCAAGAAAGTGACAGCAGAATAACAAATCAAGCACAAGGCCCTCCTGAAAGTGGGCCTACTATGTGAAGCCAGCCCAGCTCAGGAAAGATATTCTGAAAATCCCAGAGCCCACAGGGGTTTTGTCAAAATGTGGAGCCTTCTGAGAGGGTCTCTTGGGTAGGACACACATACGTAGATGGAGACAGGCCTGAAACTTGGGAACCACTCCTGGGGTGTCTGAGCTCTGGCCCTTGCCAAGCCTGCTCTGTCCTCCCCGTAGTTATCACTCTTTGCTGTGTCTTCAACTGCCGCGTGCCACGGACCCGGAAGGAGATTGAAGCCCGGTACCTACAGCGAAAGGCAGCCAAGATGTACACGGACAAACTAGAGACTGTGCCACCCCTCAATGAGCTCACAGAAATCCCTGGAGGTGAGCAGGCCTGGCCCCCAGCCCCGCCACCCTCTGACTCTGCCAAGCTGGCCAGTTCCTCGATCCTGCCACCCAGAGTTGCCCTATTGCTCCCCTCCACCTGGTTCAGGGAGGGGACCCAGCCCTGTTTCTGGAGACCAGAGCAAAGAAATGGGTCAGAGTGAGGCAGGGAGAACAAGGAGCTATTCTGCAGGTAGGAGAGGTTTGGAAGGAAGAAGGCATGAAGGGCTGGACTGGGAGGCTCTAGTGCAGGCCCTAGGACCCTGACTCACTCCTGTTGCACCCTTTTTCCTCTGCTCCACAGAGGATAAGAAGAAGAAGAAGAAGAAGGACAGTGTGGATACAGTGGCCATCAAAGTAGAGGAGGATGAGAAGAATGAGGCCAAGAAGAAGAAAGAAGAGAAATGAGGAGAGCTTCCTGGAGGTGGAGGCTGGGGCTAGCCGGCCCTGGGGCTCATAGTCCTGGCCAGAGTCCAGACATCTTAGACTCCAGGCTCATACATGGACCATAGAGGTTGCAGAACACCCTCTCCCTGCTCAGAGGGGGTTGCTGAGGCCCCGGACCCTGTCCTAGAGCCTACTGGGGCAAGGATATGACTGCACCAGGTGTGCTGCCTCCCAGCCTGGATTCCACTCTTTTCACCCCATCCACGTGGCCGCTCAGCAGAGGTGGTCTTGGATCACTGTCCCTCTGTAGATCCAAAGTGGCCTCTACCCACCCAGACATGCCTCTGTCCCCTCTTCTGCCAGGAACAGCAGTGGCTAAAGGGGTAATGGGATGTGGGTTTCCTTCTGGAAGGGGATGGCTGACCTGGATGGGCTAGATGTGAGGCCCCATCAGGCTGGCCATGAGGAGGGAGAGGGTCACTGGGGGAAGCAGGGGCAGCAGAAGGTTCTCGGACTTAGCTGGATAGCAGCTCTGGTGGTGAGGGGGCTGCCCCAAGCCTGGCAGGGGTTCTGGCCCAGGGCAGTGAGCAGAGGGAGACCAGAAGCAGAACCCCCAGCATAGCAGATACCGAGCTCTAAGCAATGGATACACTTGTCTTACACGCTGTGATGCAGCTGAGGCTGCTGGAGGGCCTAGCATGAGGCCCATGGGCTCAGGGCTAGGGGCTGCAGGGGTGCAGAAGGCTGAGGCCAGTGGGCCAGAGAGAGAAGGGCCCCATCTTGGGAATCCAGGGAAAATTTGAGAAGCCAAGGGGGACTTCGGGTTTTTCTGCTGGGTTTTTCTGCTGGCCTTTTCTAGGCTCAGCTGTGGTAGCAGGTGTCAGGGCCCCAGGAGATCACCGCAGGGGGCAGTTAGGGATTGAGGCAGCAACCAGCCTTCCACCTGCTGAATGTAACAGCACAGAGCTTCCTCTTCCACTCTTAACTACGGTGCCTAAAAGAAGCACTGCTAGCCAGAAGGTGAAGGCTCAAACTTGACCTGGGGACTGAATCCTTGGGGAGGGGAGATGCAGAGAGGGGTTTCTAGATGGCAGCGAACATCAACTGAGGTACTCAGACCTTGGCCTGGAGACTAAGGAGACACCGGAGATTTCCGAGGCAGGGGGAGCTGCTGGCAAAGCTCACGCTGCCTCTGCAGCCTGCAGAGATTTGTAAATAAAGCTGAGTGCCTTCTCATACCCAAGTGACCTGAGATGACCCCTCAGGATGCCCCATCCCTGGAGCATTTACGTGGAGGGTGGTGCAGTGATCAGTGATAGGTGGTGTAGGCCAGGCTGACGTTCCCTCTCCTGACTTTTCTCCCAGCCTGAATGCGGATGAGCTGGAGGGAGAGGTGGTGGCCAAGAGGCAGCGGGTCAGCTGCAGCCAGTGGGGCTTAGCCCTGAGGCAGGGCATCAGGACCAGGGAGGAAGCTACCTGCTCTCCACTTGCCTCTGCTCCACACCCTGGGTTTCAATAAGTGGGTGCTTGGGACACAGAGGAGTCAAACCTGGATTCTGATCTGGACCTGGACCATTATTACACGAGAAGAGGGAACCAGGCTGACATGGGGGAAGGAGCATGGGGTCTTAGAGCCATGAGGGGGCAGAGAGATTACAGAAGGCCCTGCTGTGGAAGCTGAGTACTCACTGCGCCACCAAGTGGGAACCCTGACTCTGCCCTTGGGCTCCAGCCTATGGGCTTCTCATACATATGGCTGTGGCAAAGATCATTCTGCTCATACAAGCCAGAGCCCTCCTGTTGGCTGGGCAGCAGAAGCCCAGAGGAGCAGGGACCACTATAAGTCAGAGAAGCAGCTGGTAATGCCTGGGGTAAGTCCAGGCCCGGGCTACATCTGCCCTGCCAGCTGCCTCCCTGACCTCTGGCCTGGGCCTCCACTAGCCCTTTATGGACAGGCTGGTGGGAATGGTGGGGATAATATCTGATCCCAGTGGGCATCTGCCCCAGTCTCCAGACAGCGGACAGGGCTGGAAGGTCAAAGTCCACTACAGTGCTTCAGGGCAATAACAGGATATGTTCTAGCCACTGGCCAGAAGATGGGCCAAAGTCAAGGAGAACACACTTACCTCCCCGGCCCAGACAGAGCTGCACCCTTATGCCCAGCCTCACATTGTGTCCTGGCAGCCCCAGCTTCAGCCTGACCCTCCATCATCTGACCCCAATATCTAGGCCCTCCATCAGCGGACCCCAATATCATCCCTACACACTCCCTCCACCTTCTGTGGGAGCCACCCTGAACCTTTGGATGGAGGCGGATCCTGGGGCTCTGTACTTTTCAGTATAAACTGCCCGGAGTCACCCATCCCACCCCTGTCTGGTTCTCTCATCTCCCACTGGAGCAGGCCGAGGAAGGAGGAAGCATGGGGAAGAGAAACATTTAATTGAGCACCTAGTCTCTGCCCTGCCATGTGGGGCTGTGAGAGCTGCACCCATAGCATTCTAGGCACAGAGGGTGAGGAGGGGCCTGGGCAAGGGAGGGTGCACCCAGAGACAACGGCACGAGTATCAGAGGACAGCAAGGAGGTTGAGGGGCAGCAGGAGTGCCAGGAGCAGGGCCCTGGATGGGGCTGGCAGAGTCTGCCCGTTGAGGCGTTCCCACTGCTGGTAGGAGGAGATGTGTAGGTAGATGGGCAGGGCCTTGCTCTTCTTGCAGCCTGGGCCCCAGCTCACCATTCCCACCAGGTACCATATGCTCTCCACAGGACAGGCCAAGGGCTCACCACTTATCTCCTGTGGGGAGGGGTGGGGGAAACAAAAAAGGAGGCCAGATGTGGTCCAAGGGAGACTTAATCCAGCTCAGGAAGAAGCAGGGTGCCCTCACATCAGACCTTCCCTGCAGCCCCCGAGTGTCACATAGCTGAGGGGTGCCCTTGAGGTCCTGACCCAGGAGACCTTCCTCAAAGGGCTCCACCTCCCATCTCTCTCTTGCCAGTTCTCCATCCCCCATCACTTTAACACCCACCCTCCATCTTCCCACTACCTCCCATTCTTCTCCCTCATCTCCAACCTCCATCCCCACTCCCCATCTCTCTCACCCCAACCTTCATCTCTTTCCTCCCAATCTCCATTCTTCATCAAATCTCCCCTCCCCCATCTTCCTATCTTCCCCCTCAGTCACCCCTGCTCATCCCCATCCCCTTCCCCACCTCCCCGCAGGTCCTGCCTTCCCTGTGCCCCCAGCCCCATTCCTGGCCAGGTGCCCTTGGAGGCAAGTGAGCAAGGGGGAGAGATGCTCACATAGCAAAACTGTTCCTGTTGATGTCCTTTGCACAAATCATCTGGGAGTTGATGATCTGAATCAGAGAGGGGATTTTGGAGAACCTGTGGTAGACGCTTTCACACTCCGTGCTGTTCAGGATAGTGACTTCCTTCTCCTGGATGGTCCTGAACTGGGGCCACACACCTGTGGGACAGGGTCCCCCATTCAGGCTTGGCGGTTTCGCTCCTGCCCACTGCCGCCAGCCTTGTGTCCATCCTCCCTTTGTTCTTCGCCACTCCTCCAGCCTCTTCTCCTTGCCACACAGCAGCTCTGGAGATCTCTCCAGGCTTAGGCCACCCACCACTCCAGCTGATGCTTCCCAAGGGCCCCTTGACATAGAGACCTTGGGAGCAGGCTACCCATGATCTGGCCTTGTTGGACCTCGTCTCACATCCTGCAGAATACTATCCATTGAGTCCATTCTGATCTCAGCATCTTGGCTCTTGTGTTCCTTCTATCCCCAAAGCCTACCAGGCCCATCTAAGGTCCAAATCCTGCCTTTTCTTCAAGCTTTCCCCAAAGGCCTCTTCCTTCTCTAAGCTTCCCTAGACTCCCCTCCGTGGGTCCCGGGCACTCTTTACTCCCCTCCCCGCTCTCTCAATTGTATCTCTGTCCCTAGTCTGAGCTCCTAGGGGACAGGTGACTTCCAACCATTCCCAGCCATTCCTCAGATAGGCCATGGCAGGCAAGACAAAAAGCCACCCCACCCCAGGCTGGAGACCCTGTGGGTGCTTTCAGGCAAGCTGACTCTATGAGGCCACAGGGAAGGGTGCCTCTCTTGTGGGAAAGGGATAGGGGTTCCCTGAAGGAAATGGACATTCTTGGGGCTCATAAGGAAATGGTCCCTTGGACGGCCCTGGGACAACACTCCTGCTCTTTGGGCTCCTAAATTGGGATGATGAGGGATTGAGGGTCACTCCTGGGGGAGGGAGCCATGAGTGGACCCTCAGTGACTCCCACCTTCTGGGTGCAGATTGCCCTTAGCCAGCCACATGGGATCTTCTGGGGAGCCTTTTACAGACACAGAACCCTGCTCCTCTCACCTTGGCTGTTCTGCTTCAAGACATGGATGCCCTGGGATTGTGTGCAGACAGCAAGATACTACTCTGTGCCCCCTCTACCTTCAAGGAAGTCCTATTTACAACCCTGGCCTGGGCCTGAGGGTTCAAGGGCAATCTGGGTCCCCTAAGGCCTAAATGGCCATGATACATTCACTGTTGAGACCCTCAAAGGGAAAGAGACCTCAGAGATGAGAGCCCGACGGGGGTGGGGATGGGGTCCCTGGGGGAGGTGTCTCAGAAATATCTGCCCATGGTAGACCCTGGCCTGCACCCAGGTCCTCTCCCACAACACCCACCCTGCTGTGGGGAGGCTCCGACTTACCATCAACCCTGGGGAGTCCCCAGCCTGTCACAGTGCAGAGGGCGTGGTCCTTTAGCATATAGTCCAAGCCAGGCAGGCAGATGGGCCAGACATACTTGTTGTACTTGAGTGGCCGCTTAAGCTTAAGGAGGGCAATGTCATTGGCCCGGCCAACCCAGGACCAGTACCGATGGGACCAATAATGGCTGTTCACGATGACCTGCTGTGCCAGGACGTCGACAGTAGACTTGGATAGCTGGTCAACCCATGGACTCCCCACCCGCACTGAATAGGTAACACCACTCCTAGGGGAACAGCGAGGAGAGTCCTCCATCAGCTCCAAGAACCCTATGCCAGCCTGCACCCCCTACCCTCCACCACACTGTTGCACCCTGAGCAAATCCTGGTAGGCCACCCACCTGCTTCAAGCCCCAGAGCCCACTCCTCGCAACAGATGTGAATGGGGCCCTGCACACACATTGTGTGGTCCAGTCCTCACAACAACCCTTCCTTTTATGGAGAGGGAAAATGGGGCTCAAGTGACTGACTCAGGTTACACAGCTAAGAAGTGTGGAGCTGGGACGTGGACCCAGTTTTCTCTGGTTCCAAACTCTGGACTCTGTCCAGCATCCCATGCTGGGCCCTGGAAGTGACAGAGACCTTGTGCAATCAGCCCTGCCTTGCCCTCCAGCCTCCTTTCTCAGCGTGTCCCTTAGGCTTGGAGCTCGCTTCTCCGCTGGTCAGCCCTCATGGCCAGATGTGACCCTCAGGCCGCTCCCTGGCCCCAGAACATGGGCATGCCCACTCTCTCATGCCCACACTGACCAGACTCCCCTGTGAGCATCTATCTTCTTGTCTGTCTTCCCCAGCAACCTGAGAGGAGTGGTGCAGCCCTTTTCTGCCCCCAGTGCCCAGGCCAGGCCTGGCTTCAAAGACTGGCAAGGCTGTTGGTTGAATGAAGGAAGGAATGAGTAAGTGAAACAAAGGGTGTGGAGCAGAAGAATTAGGACATTCTTTCTGCAGATAGGAGGAAGGAGGCCTAGACAGTGGCTGCAAGCCTCCGTTTCCTATCTATGGAATGACTGTACAGGACTGGAGGGGGCCAGGTGAGGGGAGGAAACCCCCAGCTCCCAGGAAGGAATCTGCAGGACTCATCCCCCACCTGCTCAGAGCTAGGGTGAGGTGGGGCTAGGACTACGGTGTCTGCCGCTGATGGGCCAGCTGGCAAGATGACTGGGGCCCTGGTGGCTCCAATGACTTTCCACTCATCCATCTAGGCCCCGACTCACTGGATCATGCAGTGGGCCACGGTCAGCACCCACTCGGAGGCAATGAGGGTGCCTGCACAGATATGTGTGCCATTGGCCTGCACACTGACCATCCATGGCCACCACCGAGCCATGGCCTCCGGATCCCTGAGGGTGGGGTCCCGCTCATAGGAGAAGCCACAGGCTAAGGAGGAAAATGAAAGGAGCTTGATAACGAATGGGCCCTTCCAGCCACATCCCACAGCACCTCTCCCTCCTCCCTCCCCTCAGCCTGATCTCCCACCTCTCTAGCTGGCCTGCACCCATCCAATGATTCTCCTTCTTCACTGGTCATCACATAATGATGTTGTTCACATGAGGACTGGGGTCTCCAGCCTCAGAAGGGCCTCAGCACTCCCCAGGTATCCCTCTCTCTGGTCCCACAGCTTAGGCCCCAGGGCGTTCCCAGCTGACCAGCCTGGTGCGCCACTAGCTCCTTTGTCCTGGTCAAGCAGACCTCAGCTCTGGCCAGGCCCTTCACAAACCCATCTGTGTTTCCATCTGGTTCCCTTACTTCAGCCAAGGAAGACCCCTCCCCCTCCTCTAGGATCCTTCTCCTGTGATTCAGTGAGAGAAAGGCAGGTGACCTAAGAGAAAAATGGGCAGTGTGCATGAAGACATACATCTGAGGACGAAACCCCAATAGCAAACGAACGCAGAAGCTCTTCAGACCCAGTAGTCCTCAGGGAAGTGTGGACTTAAATCACAGTGAGGTTCTACTCACCACCACCTGCCAGGCAAAACTAAATGTCCCTGATACCAAGTGTTGGTGAGGAGCATGGCCCCAGACTGCTCACTCACTGCTGGAGGGAGGGTCAATGGGTGCAACCACTTTGGAAAAGCTTTCATGTAAAAAGTTCTTTAAACTGAAGATGCACATATCCAACACCACAGCAGTCCCGCTCCTACGTGTTCCAAATGGATTAGAGGATTGTGAGATCAATGTAAGTGGGCTGTCACCAGCGGCTGTAAGGGCTAACACAGAAGAGGGAATAGCGGCATGCACAGCAGGGTGCAGCTGGGTACTGTGTGTGACTTTCTGTGACAGTTAAATTCTGTGCACTCAGTTCCAGGATGAGAAGTATTTCTTATGTGGGTCTTACTTCAACATGCTTGGAAGCCACTGCTGAAGAGAATGCCTTGTGGGTGTGCCCCGAGACACACAAGGGAAGGCTCCCTGAAAGCCATGCTGGAGACCCCCAAAGGCCTTGGCTGGGAGCCTGGATCAGGGACCGGGCCGGATGGAGAGGCGCTGTCCCCATAGACCGTTCAGGGAGGCAGGACGTGAGCACACCCCAGGCTCCCCCCACCTTCCTTGCCTCCTACCTCAACAGCATGGGAGGCCTGGCCCACAATAGGTGCTCAATAAGCACTGGTAAAAGGAAGGTCCCCTCTCACTCTCCGTGCCCCTTCTTCCGCTGTCCCTTAAGGTCCTCAAGGATGCTTGGGCACCCTCCTCCCGCGTGGAGGCCACAGTACTCACGGGGAAGGAACTCATCCTCGTCGGCTTTAGAAGCAGAGTACTGCAGGGTCCTGGGCGGCTGGCTAGTGGCGGCCTGCCGGGGGAAGCGACGTCCGCCTGAGGGACAGGTGGCACTGGGGGCACAGGGGGCGCCAAGGTCGGCAGGGGCACCCGTGGACAGTGCCCCCTGCACTTCGCCAGCGCCCAAGCAACCTGTGGAAGGACGCAGAGGATCAGAGGTGGAGGCCAGGCCTGTGGGAGGAGGGGCGGGGGCGGGGCTCACCCGAGGGCTGCAGCAGCAGTAACAGCAGTAGCATCAGCAGGAGCCCGGCGTGGGCAAGGGCGGACGTCCGGGGGCGCGGGGGGCTGTGCCTGCCGGCCGGCGCCCCACACCAGAACTCCATCCCCGAAAAGCAGCGAGTAAGCCGCGGTGCTCCTCTCGCGACACCGCTCCCGGGGCTCGCCCCACGACGGCGCCCCCCATTGGCAGCCAGCGGCAGCTTCTGCGGTGTGGTGGGCGCGGGCGCTCCCGGCCCCGTCCGCGCGGCGCCCCTCAGTGGCCCCCTGCGGTGGTGCTCCTGGTGTCCCGGCCGCCCTGTGTCTGGCTTGCTGGTGCTCAGGACTGCCTGGCTTCTGGCCACGCCTCTGCCCTCCTGGGACCCCGTGTCTCCCAGTCGGCCTGGCCAAGCAGTTTCCTGGAGTCCCTTAACCTCACCTCGGCCGGTTCTTGCACCTCCTCCTCCGGCAGCCCACTTCCACCCCTACCCGGTGAGATGAAGGCCCAACCCCTGGGGCTGGCATCCGGGATTTCCAAGCGGTTCCACCTGCCCTCCAGCCTGGTAATTACGGTGGGGCCTTGCCCCAGGGCACTGAAATTAAGCAGATTGAAATGTTTTCAATAATAATTTTTCAAGAGTGCATAATTTTAAGCATTGTCGCCATTCAGCAAATTTCCTTCCCTTACAGATCCATCTGCTTAGAAAGATGACACAGGTGAGGTTTCCATAAACAGAGAAAGAGGGATAGTAACCATTGGGCCCTTCTGGGAGCAGAAGGCCACTTGGTATGTTGGAATTTGGGGAACACTTTGATGACTCAGTGACACAGATGGATAATACAATTAAAAAGTAGTCTGGGGAAATACTATGAGAAGCTTTCGTTCAAAGCTGTTGGAAAATTCTAGCCTAATAAATGATAAGGTGAAAGTTAAATCAAGCCAGGACAATCTAACATTTGCCAGGTCCTGCTGTCTTGGGAGAGACAATAGGGCTGGCCATTCAGTACTCCAATCTCCAGCAAACCACACCTACTACACTCTGGAGCCCGAGGGCAAGGGTAGCTGGCCACTGTGAACCTGAGGCCTACCAGGTCTGAGGGGCCCCCATGCTACCTTCCACAAGGGTGGCAGAGCTCTGCCCTCTCAGTCTGGCTAGCTTGCGCCTGTCCTTCCTCTTCAGAGTATGATGGAGGTCACTAAGGCAGCTCAGGAGCTCAGGGTGCAGTCACCTCACACAATCACCTAAGCAGGCACTCTGCCTTGCCCCTCCCTGCCCCCCATCATCACCTATCCCTGCCAGGGAGGGAGGAGGAACCAGTCAGGTTCTGTAGACTCCTAGGGTGATATGAGGGCTTGGGAGAGACCCACATGTTCTGGAACCAGGTCCACAAGTGCAGGTCTGGTCATTGTGAGTTTCTTGGGAAGAGGCCAACCCTCACAGTAAGGCCTGAGGGAAAACTGTTGGGTCAGAGACCCAGGAGAGGGTCATGGGGACCTGGGGATTGCTGGAGTGCTGGGATGACTAAGCAGGGAGTGAGATCACAAAGTCCAGCTCCATATTTGGCAGAAGAGGAAACTGTAGCCTAGAAGACGGGAACATGATGAGCACAAGTACAAGGAGGACTATCAGGGAGGCTCCCCTTGAGAGGACAGCCAGGCCTCTTGGGGGTGGCGAGGCTTTGAAGGGTCTGGCTATAATCAAGAAGAAAGATGATGACGTCAGTGACACAAAGTTCAAGAGCATCTTCATTGAACGATTGAAAAAACAGTGGCTCTGGGACCCTCTCCCAGAGTACTCTGCCCTGATGTCCTGTGCTCCTCCAGTCTCCACTTCTCCTGAGGACAGACAGAGGGGAGGAAGAAGTGGCCTCCGGGAGGGACTGCCCTGGAAACATCACTCACAGGAGCCACAGGGAGCCCAAGGAAACCAGCAGAATGTAGCCAGTGAGGAAGACCAGGCTCAGGAAGTCTGGCCTGGCCCTACTGACGAACCTCATGTCACTGATCTGTTTCTTGATCCAGTCGGTGAAGTAGGAGGTGCTGGTGTAGATGCCCGGGAAGCGGTGCCGGCTGCAGCTAAAGCTCCAGCTCAGCACCCCCATCCGAATCCAGGTGTGGTTCACTTGGCAGACAAGGGAACTGCCAGAGTTACCCTGTGGAGGGGAGGAAGGGAGACATAAAGGAGGCAGCAGGAAGGCCTCCCTGCAAGTCCTGGACAAAAAACTTGCACCTTCCCGGGCCATATCCTTAGCACGAGCTGTGTTAGGCCCATGCTGTCCCTGATATCGAGGCATGGCTATGAACCTGCTCTGTGACATGGAAGCATTGCACTGGGGCCCAAGCTCAGGATCACAATGGCCTCTCTCTGCATTCCCCTGCTAACTCTCTGACCATAACTAGCAGTCCCCTCCTCTGCCTTCTCTTTAAATCGTGGTGGGCCTCCAAGGTGTTGCCCTTGACTTTCTTCTTTCCTACAATACTGCTTACAGAATGAGCCATTTGAAATGCAAACCTGCCCCCTCTCTTTTTGTGCAAAGCAGGTGCATGTATAAGAATAATGTTTACAACAGCATACATCAAAAGGTAGTAGCTGTTATTTCTGCTGATGGTGGGTTTATGATTTTCTTAAAACTTTCTTACATTCCTCTGTATTGTTGAAAAGTTTTATAAATCTGAAAAACAGCTCATGCTCTCCCTCCCTCCCCCACATATATGTATATTTTTAAATGTAGTGTAAACCAAGATTTATAAGACATAATCTAATGAAGAGTGCATAAGACATGTAAGGAAAAAATAATAAAACTATACTTAAGAACACAAAAGAAGACCTACATTAATGTACAGATATACCGTTGTTCTTAGATGAGGCAACTTAAAACAATGTAAAAAAGTCAGTTCTCAACATTTGGCTTCCTACAGTATGGAAGACTAGATCCCCTTTCCCACCTTGCTGAAGATAACTAAACATGTGAGATTTTAAATGCATGGGTGTGCTGGCAAGAAAATAAAGACTCCTCAGAGTGCAAAACCCAAGGGAGGGCTGAAACACAGAGAGCCATCAGCAAAGCCCAGAAGATGACTTTTGCCCCAAGGCCATAGGCCAAACCCAGTGAAACTGAGCTTTGGTTTTCACAGCCTCATTCGTGGGTACAGAAGACAAAAGGCAAAACCCAGGGCCTGCCCAAGGAGGGGAGCCTAAGAGGAAACCTCCTGCAAAAAACTATACCTCCCAGAAAGGACCACACCTTCCGAGTGAAGTTAAACTAGGAACACCTGCCCTCATGTGAACTTGCAACTTGAATTCACACTGTCTGGGTGGTTAAAAAAACTTGAGCCAAGAACGTCGTTTAAAGAGGTCCTGGGTTGGTTTTATGTCCAGGTATCTGGCAGAAGCAAATATAGATTCTGACTGAAGGAACCCACCTTCAAGCCATGCTTCAGCGAACTCCCACAAAAAAACACTCTAAAGAACATGTCCTCACTCTTAAAACATCACCCTGCACACAGGGAAGCTGAGGCACCAAGAGCAAATGCCAGCCAGCAGAAAAAAACAAAAGCAGCATCAGAGCCTTCATGGTTTGAGATTCAGAAATCATCACGTGGAAGCCTCAAAGTTTCTGGTAATGCACTATTTTATAGGCTTGGTGCTGAGGGTGTGGGTGTTGGTTGTGTTATTCTTTATTCTCCATACACATTTTATAAATATTCTTTTATCTGTATTCAATAGAGAGTAAACGAGTCAAAAATTATAACAATGTCAGTTCTCTTTATGTTGACCTCTAAAGTTCAAGCGATTCCAAATAAAATGCCAGCAGGATTTTTTCAGGACCTTGACAATCGGATTTTAGAATTGATATTGAAGGATAATAGTCCATGAATTCTATGACAGGTTTGAGAAAAAAAGAGCAAATTGGAGAGGCTGGGGACTGGAGAAATATCTAAACAGGGTTAGATATATTTCAAAGCTATAATTATAGAAACCACGGTACTAGCATAGAAACAGAAAAATAGACCAATGGGGCAATGGAGAGCCAGCCAGATGCCTGCAGGTGGAGGAAACTTGGCACATGCTCCAGAAAGTGTCATGACTGTGAGAAAGGAGGTCTCTGTTGTAGAGTGTGGAGAAACTGATGGAGAAAAATGAAGTTGGACCCTATCATAACAAAACTCCAGAGGAAATAAAACTCTAAATGTGAAAAGTTAGAAAGATAAAGCTAATTAAAAATGTAGGGCCATGACTTTATGACTTGGGATGAAGCACATGTTTTAAAATAAAACCCCACAAACCTGAAGAGGGCAAATGTGTTAGGCTTAATTATATCAAAGTTAAGACCATCTGTTCAATGAAAGACACCAAATCTCATTGAAGATAGATGATGAATTAAGATAGGGCATTTTCTCTGTCTAAAACCAACTAGAGGTCAATTTTAGCATATCTAAGGAAACCCTGAAAATTAACAAGCAGAGAAAAAGAGTTGAGGGAGACTTGAAGGTTTCCATGTCTAGGCTGACCCAGTTGTCAGCTCCCAGTGTCCAGACCCCCATGCTCCAGAGGAGGGAGATGGAGTAGGGCTTGGTGAAGTTTAAATCAAATTGACTTTTATTTATTTATTTATTTATTTGGTTGTGTTGGGTCTTTGTTGCTGCACGTGGGCTTTCTCTAGTTGCCGCGAGCAGGGGCCATGCTTCACTGTGGTGCCTGGGCTTCTTATTGAGGTAGCTTCTCTTGTTGCAGAGCACCGGCTCTAGGTGCGCGGGCTTCAGTAGTTGTGGCACGCAGGCTCAGCAGTTTTGGCTCACAGGCTCTAGAGCGCAGGCTCAGTAGTTGTGGCGCACGGGCTTAGTTGCTCCGCGGTATGTGGGATCTTCCTGGAGCAGGGCTTGAACCCGTGTCCCCTGCATTGGCAGGTGGATTCTTAACCACTGTGCCACCAGGGAAGTTCCAATCAAATTGATTTTTAAATTGAGACTTATAATAGACAAGGTATTTAATAACTGAAAGTAACTGAAAATTATGGGCTCTGCCCAAAATGATGTTTGGAGAAGGGAGGAAGATTTGACACAGGGCATATGGGGGCAATGACTGGAAAGAATAAAACTATTTAATGTGGATTCTCGAACAAATTGAGATTCCTCAACAAACAAATACAGGAGGGGACTGTAGCACAATATCATTTATGCAAAGTAAAATATACGTATAGCAACACTATGCATTTTTCAAAGATACAGACGTCTTTAAAGACATGTATTAAACAGATTTCAGTAGGGGCCTTTTGTGGAGACAGAAAATGGAAGATGAAGGGGAAAATCAAGCCAGTGATAGTCAAGCTAGTGATAGAGATATGGTTGACTGGACTCTGGCAATCCAGAGAAAAAGAGAACTCAGAGGGAGAGAGAGAGAAAATAGAAGAGAGAGAGAAAGATCTTGTATGTGGACATTCTCTTACCACAGTGAAATTAAGCCAGAATCCAGTAACAAAATGTGAACCACCCCCATCAAAGAAAAAAAAATTAACTTTCAAAAATGTTAAAATGAAAACAGAATTAAAATCTACAGTTAGAGTGTAGAAAGATAAGAAGGCCATACATTGCAAAGCCCATGGGATGTGGGCCTGAATTTCACACAGAAGAGTCTTAGTCTAAATACTTTAATACCAAACAAGAGAGAACGAAAATAAATTATTTATTATCATCATCAATTATTTATCACTGCATATTCAGCTGAAGACACTTGAAAAGGAATTAATAAAGACAAAAAGCAGATGTCATGCATTAGAAAGCAAAAAAATCATAGACTTGAGGAATAAAATCAATAAACTGTACTTAAAAAACAACAACAAAATAAATATCTTGTAAGTTCTACCAAGAAAAACTCAAAGAGAAGGAAAATTCAAATACTTTGTGGTATAAGTAGAAAAGAGACTAGAATCAGATCCAGGGAAAATACACTTCCTAGTATCTGAAGATTATTTATAACTTTCTCTTTATGGATTTAAAATCTGGATGAAATGAATAATTTCTAAGAAAATCCAATAATCATGGACAAAACAACTTAAAATATTGCTCAAGAACTACCCCTTCAAAGGAAAACAGGCCTATGTGGTTTCGCAAGCAACTTCTATCCAGCATTCAAGGAGCAGATAATTTATGTTATTTCAAATGTTCCAGAACATAGACTGTGCTTTCAAGTGAAGCATAGTCGTGATTCTGTAACTTGACAAAGGGGGTGCCTTCCTCAACACACCTTCAGTGGAGCCCAGCCTCACTGGAGGAAGACAAAACAAAACGCAAAGGCTGCGTGGATGGTATCTCATAGGACTGCTGTTTCAGGGCCAGTACCTTTCCTGGGCCATGCACCAGCACTATCCTGTGCCTGGCCCAGAGCCCAGCACGGGGTGTCTTGTTGGATGAACAAATAAATTAAACGTATTCTAAAAAAAGATATTATAAATCTGAATCCAACAGATGAATGAAACCAAAGTGCACCATGACCAGGGAGGGCTAATCCTGGAAGGCAGGGTAAATGGACATGAAGAATCTGTTCACGGAACCGACTCAGCATCCTGAGTCAGAGTGTAGAGTCATCGTGATAGCTGCAGAAAACACATTTTATGAAGCATAGCATTCATTCCTGAAATAAAATGCCACAGTGAAACAAAGGAATGGCTCTCTCCTCGACAGATGATATGCCATGTTAGCAACATGCTTCATGATGAAGTGTGGGAAGGACTTCCAGGAAGGTCAGCAACAAGAAAAAGCTACAATTCCAGGTTGCTTTTGGGGAGCAGTACCCAAAATAATGAAAAAAGTAAAAATCATGAAAATGAAAGAGGCAAAATCATCACTAATTGTAGCTCATATGGGCATAGACCTGGAAAGCCCAAGAGAGTCAACTAAAAACTCTTGGATATAATAGAAGGGTTCAGTGAGCTGAACTCCCAGATGTTTTCAACAAGATGAGTCTGGGGGATGGAAATGAGGCAAGTGAAAAGGAAGGAAGGCTCTTGTCCTGCTGAGGAGGAAGCAGTAGACATTGATTAACTCTAGGTGTTAAGTCAACTTTAAATACGTGTGTGGAAAATATCTGTAGTAGAATGACGTTGAGCTATGACAACTTTTAAACCACTACAGGGGAAAAGTGGAGTGGAAAAAAAAAATCAAACCAATACATAAAGTAAGGGGATAAAAAGAAACATTCTTCTTGGTAAATGGATTAAAGGAAAGCCTCCCACATGTGTTGAAAAATATAGCACTGAGCATTATACTGTTTATAAGAGACATACCTAAAACAAGATAGCACAGTGTCTCCTGGAAGACAGAGCAATTGTTCTGGAATATGATTCTTGACATTGCAATAAACAAGAAAAAGAAGTAAGAGGCATACATATTGAAAAGTAGGAGACAAATTTACCATTGTTTGCAGATGGTATGTCTCAAAATTAAAGAGAATCCATTATATCCACTATATCCAGGAATTTTGCTTATTACAAAGTAAATACACAAAAAATCAATATATAATACAAACAGAAAATACACTGAAAAAAACATTTTATATTACAATAGAGATGTAATATAAAATATCTAGGAATAAAGTTAAGAAGCAGCATGAAGTAATTATATGGAGAAAGCTATATAAACTCCTGCTCTAGGGACACAAATAAAATAGAGCAAAATAGAGTCTATTTTCCCTAAATCAAACTATCAGTTTCTACCAAAATCACCACATGATTTTCCTTTTAATATTATACTGAGATTGTTCAAAAGAAAATGGGAAAAAAACCCAAACACATGGAGACTAAACAACATGCTACTAAAAAACCAATGGGTCGGGCTTTCCTGGTGGCACAGTGGTTAAGAATCTGCCTGCCAATGCAGGGGATACAGGTTCCAGCCCTGGTTGGGGACGATCCCACATGCCACGAAGCAACTAAGCCCGTGCGCCACAACTACTGAAGCCCACACGCCTAGAGCCTGTGCTCCGCAACAAGAGAAGCCACTGCAATGAGAACCCCATGCACTGCAGTGAAGAGTAGCCCCCGCTCGCCACAACTAGAGAAAGCCCGCACACAGCAACAGAGACCCAATGCAGTAAAAAATAAATTAATTAATTTTAAAAAAATGGGTCAACAATGAAATCAAAGAAGAAATCAGAAAATACCTTGAGACAAAGATTGTTCAATTAGAATGACATGGGAGAAGAGCAAGGTAAATTCTTTAAAAGAAGAATAATGAAGGAGGACTTGCCTTACCACATACAAAAAGGAATTATAAAGCTACAATAATTTAAAAAGAGTGGTGGTGGCATACGAATGAGACTACAAAGGGCAGAAATACACAAAAATAAGATGGGAATGTATGATATAATAAAGAGGGCATTTCTAATTCATTGCCAAAAAAAAGTATTCAATAAAAATTATTGACATAACTGGCTACATTTGGAGAAAAATAAAACTGGTTTCCTCTCTCACCCTTCTAGATGAATCAAAATTAAAATATTTAAAGAAAAGAATTAAGAACATGTATGAGTAAAGAATTTTATAATCTCAGAGTGGGAAAGATATTTCTAAGCACAGCACAGAAACTACAATCATTAAGGTAAATAACGATAAATATGAACATATGAAAATTTTAATAATTAACTCTATGGGAAGAAATCCACACCAAAAAAAGGTAAATCATGGACAAGTAGGGTAAAATATTGTAAAGCATTTCACAAAGGGTTAAAACTTCTGGTTCCTAAAGTTTTTTTTTTAACTTTTTATTTTGAAATAATTTAAGACTTACAGAAAAGATACAAGTATAATATTTTTACCCAGACTCACTAATTTAATGTTTAACCATATTTGTTTTATCTTCTCTCTCTCTCCATAAGTATGTGTGTGTGTATACACCTATACTTATGAACCACTTAAAATTAAGTTGAAAAAGACATGATGTTCCTTTACCAATTACCACAGCATATAATATCTACAGTTTTTACAAATCAATAAAAAGAAAAGTAGTTTAACAGAAAAACATGAGCAAAGGACAGGGAAAAGTGTAAATGGTACATTGAACACAACAGGCATCTTCATTGGAACCCCCTTTGTCCCTTTAAAATGTATTTAAGGGGTGAGTTCTTTCCCTGATCCTGGGTAAAAACTGGGCAGAGTCAGAACGTTTTGCTCACTGTGATTAATGTAATCATAATCAGTATGATTACGCGGTCACATAAACATCTCAGTTCAGAAATCAGAATATCCATAGCCACGCAATAATCACAAAGCTAGACTTGATTTAAAGTCAAACTTCTCAATAGATAACTAATTAGGACCACTGTATAGCACAGGGAACTCTACTCAATACTCTGTAATGGCCTATATGGGAAAAGAATCTAAAAAAGAGTGGAGATATAGATATAGATATATAGATATAGATAACTGATTCACTTTGCTGTATACCTGAGACCAACACAACATTATAAATCAACTATATTCCAATTCAGCCCCATTTACTTCAGCACTCCCCTCCTTTGGGGCAAAAGCCCCAGTGAGGGGAGAAGGTAAAACACACTTAAAGGGAACAGAGCTGGCTCAAGCCCGACCTCAGAGTTTCCGCTCTAGCAACGTGGGAGCAGACTCCACCCCTGACAGGGCGGCCACAGCCAGGGAGCAGAGAGGAAGTCCCACCTCACACCCTGTGCAGGCTCTAGCTCCTCCATCACCAGCCACACCCTCTATCAAAGTGATAGTGGCCAGCACACCATGAGGAAAGACGTGGTTGGCATCCGCATCAAATCCGGCCCACACACCAAAGACACTGGGCACACACAGTCTATGTAGGGACACTCCCACATAAAAACACCACTTCAAGACCACAATAGATAACTGTTTCACCTAAATTCACAGAAACAGAGAAAGTTAAGTAAAATGAAAAGAAAGAGGAACTACTCCCAGCTGAAAGAGCAAAAGAAAACCCTTGAAAAAACAAATAATGAAACAGATAATCAGTCTACCAGACGCTGACTTCAAAAAGTTGCTAATACCCGCGTGTCACAACTACTGAAGCCCGCATGCCTAGAGCCCATGCTCGGCAACAAGAGAAGCCACCGCAATGAGAAGCCCGCGCACCACAACGAAGAGTAGCCCCTGCTCACCGCAACTAGAGAAAGCCTGTGTGCAGCAACGAAGACCCAACGCAGCCAAAAATAAATAAATTAAATAAATAAATTTATTTAAAAAAAAGAAAAGGAGGAAATTTCAAAAAAAGTTGCTAATAAAAATGTTAAGTGAATTAAGAAAGAGTATCAATATAAACATAGATGCTTTTTAACAAGGAACTAGAAACTATAAAGAAGACCTAATCAAAAGTAGATAATTCAATTTCTGAGATAAAAAGCACTCTAGAAGCAATGAATAGCCAACTAAATGACAAAGAAGAACATATAAGAGATCTGGAAGACTAATGGAAATCACCCAATCAGAACAGCAGACAGACAAATGGAAAAAAAAAAAAGAAAGCAAAATATGAGATCTATGGGATAATATAAAATGTGCCAACATATGCATAATAGGGGTTCTGGAAGGAGAAGGGAGAGAGAAGGGGATTGAAAATGTATTTGAAGAAATTATGACTGAAAACTTCCTAAGCCTAAAGGAGGAAACAGATATCAAGGTACAGAAAGAACAGAGGGTCCCAAACAAGATGAATCCAAACAGACCCACACCAAGACATATCATAGTTAAAATGTCAAAAGTTAAAGATAAAGAGAGACTCCTAAAAGCAGCAAGAGAAAAACAGAGTCATGTACAAGGGAACCCCCATAAAGTTATCAACTGATTTCTCCACAAAAACTTTGCAGACCAGAAGGGAGTGACATGATATACTCAAACTCATGAAAAGGAAAAACCTGAACCTAGGATACTCTACCCAACAAAATTATAATTTAGAACAGAAAGAGAGAGAAATAATTTCTCAGACAAGCAAAACTAAAAGAATTCAGCAATACCAAACCTAACCTAAAAGAAATGTTGAAGGATATTCTCTAAATTGAAAAGAAGAAAGAATCTGTAGGAAAGGGAAAATCCCAATAGGAAAAACAAATATATAGTAAGGATTGAAGATAACTTAAGTAAGCCAGTACATAGAATAAAAAAACAAAAAATATTGTAAAAGCAACTATAACTACAATAAACAGTAAAGGGATAAGCATGAAGATATAAAATATGACATCAAAAACCCAAAATCTGGAGGAGGGGAGTAAAAAATGTAGATCTTTTAGAATGTATTTGAACTTGAATGACTTCAGTTTAAAGCAAATAGGTATAATTATGGGTCAATATACATAAACCCCATGGTAACCACAAATCAAAAACCTACCTATTGTAGGTTTTGTATACACAAAAACCAAAAAGAAAGGACCTCAAGAATACTATAAAAGAAAATAATCAAACCACAATGGGAAAAACAAAAAGAAGAGGAAAGGAAAAAATAAGAACCACAGAAACACTGGAAAGCAAGGAATAAAATGGCAATAAGTACATACCTGTCAATAATTACTTTAAATGTCAATGGACTAAATCCTCTGATCAAAAGACATAGGGTGACTGGATACAAACAAAACAAAACAAGACCCTTCATTATGTTGCCTACAAGGGACTCACTTCAGGGCAAAAGACACACACAGACTAAAAGTGAGGGGATAGAAAAAGATATTTCATGCAAATGTAAATGACAAGAAGGTGGGGGTAGCAATACTCATATCAGACAAAATCGACATTAAAACAAAGACCATAATGAAAGACAAAGAAGCATATTATATAATGATAAAGGGATCAATACAAGAAGAGGATATTACACTTGTTAACATATACACTCAATACAGGAGCAACTAAATATATAAAGCAAATACTAACAGACATAAAGGGAGAAATTAACAATAATACAATAATAGTAGGAGACTTTAACACCCTACTGACCTCAATGGACAGATCATCCAGAAAGAAAAACAGTAAGGCAACAGAGTTCATAAGTGACACCAATGACCAGTTGGACTTAATTGATATCTATAGGACACTACATCCAAAAAAGAAAAAAAAAAACGTAGAATACACACTCTTTTCAAGTGGGCATGAAATGTTCTCCAGGTTAGATCACACACTAGGTCACAAAACCAGCCTCAACAAATTTAACAGAATAGAAATTATGTCAAGCATCTTTCTGACCACAATGATATAAAACTAGGAATCAACTACAGAAAGAAAAATAGGAAAAGAACAAACATGTGGAGACTAAACAACATGCTACTAAAAAACCAATGGGTCAATGATGAAATCAATGAGGAAATCAGAAAATACCTCAAGACAAATGAAAATGAAAACACAACTTTCCAAAATCTTCAGGATGTAGCAAAAGAGTTCTAAGAGGGAAGTTTATAGTGATACAGACCTTCCTCAAGAAAAAAAGAAAAATCTCAAAAAAACAACCTAACCTACCACCTAAAAGAATTAGGAAAAAAAAAACAAAGAAAGCCCAAAGTCGGCAGAAGGAAGGAAATCATAAAGACCAGACAGGAAATAAGTAAAATAGAGATTTAAAAAAAAATATATATATATATATATAGATAGATATATATATATAAAAGAATGATGAAACCAAGAGCTGGTTTTTTGAAAAGATAAACAAAATTGATAAACCTTTATCCAGGCTCACGAAGAAGAAAAGAGGACCCAAATAAACAAAATAAGAAAGAAAGAGGAGAAATAACAACCAATATCACAGAGATACAAAAAATCCTAAGAGAATACTATGAACAGTTATATGCTAACAAATTGGACAATACAGAGGAAATGGACAAATTTCTAGAAACATATAGCCTGCCAAGAATGAGTCAAGAAGAAACAGACAATTTGAACAGACTGATCACTACAAGTGAAATAGAATCTGTAAAACAAATAAACAAACAAACTCCCTGCAAACACAAGTCCAGGTCTGGACAGTTTCACTGGGGAATTCTACCAAGCATAGGAAGAACAGGTTACACCTATCCTTCTCAAACTATTCCAAAAAAGTGAAGAGGATACTCCCAAATTCATTCTATGAGGCCACCATTACCCTGATACCAAAGCCAGAAAAAGACACTACCAAAAAAGAAAATTACACACCAATATCTTTGATGAATATAGACGCAAACATCCTCAACAAAATATTAGCAAACTGAATCCAACAATACATAAAAACGATCATACACCACGATCAACTTGGATTTATTCCAGGGTCCCACGGATGGTTTAACATACACAAATCAATCAATGTGATACACCACATTAACAAAAGGAAAGACAAAAACCACATGATCATCTCAGTAGACACAGAAAAAGCCTTTGATAAAATTCAACATCCATTCATGATAAAAACCCTCATCAAAGTGGGTATCTCAACAACACATGGGAACATATCTCAACATAATAAAGTCCATTTATAACAAACCCAGGGCCAACATAATATTCAACAGTGAAAAGCTGAAAGCCTTCCTCCTAAATTCAGAAACAAGACAAGGATGCCCACTCTTGTCACTGCTATTTAACATAGTATTGGAAGTCCTAGCCACAGCAATCAGACAAGAAAAATAAATAAAAGGTATCCAAATTGAAAGGGGAGAGGTAAAACTGTCACATTTGCAGATGACATGATACTCTCTATAGAGAACCCTAAAGTTTCCATCCAAAACTATTAGAACTAATAAATGAATTCAGTAAGTTTGCAGGATACAAGTTTAATATACAGAAATTTGTTGCATTTTTATACTCTAATAATGAAATACCTGAAAGAGAAAGTTTCAAAAAATCCTGTTTAAAATAGTGTCAAAAAAAACTAGGGATAATCTTAACCAAGGAGGGGAAAGACCTATACACTGAGAACTATAAAACATTAATGAAGGAAACTGAAGAAGACTGAAAGAAATGCAAAGATATCCTGTGTTATTAGATTTCAAAATTAATATTATTAAGGTGGCCATACTACTCAAAGCAATCTACAGATTTAATGCACTCCCTATAAAAATACCCAGGAAATTTTTCACAGAACTAGAATAAATAATCCTAAAACTTATATGGAACCACAAAAGATATCAAATTGCCAAAGCAATCCTGAGAAAAAAGAACAAAACTGGAGATATAACTCTCCCAGACTTCAGACTATACTACAAAGCTACAGTAATCAAAACAGCATGGTATTGGCACAAAAATGGACACAGAGATCAATGGAACAGAAATAGAGCCCACAGAGAAACCCACAAACCTACAGTCAATCTATGACAAAGGAGGTAAGAATATACAATGGAGAAAACACATTCTCTTCAACAAGTGGTACTGAGAAAACTGGACAGCCACATGTAAAACAATGAAGTTAGAACATTCCCTCACATCATATATAAGAATAAATTCAAAATGATTTAAAGACCTAAATGTAAGACATGAAACCATAAAACTCCTCAAAGAGAACATAGGTGAAACACTCTTTGACATAAATCACAGCAATTTTTTTCTTGGATCAGTCTCCTAAGGCAAAAGAAATAAAAGCAAAAATAAACAAATGGAACCTTACTAAACTTAAAAACTTTTACACAGCAAAGGAAACCTTGACAAAACAAAGAGACAACCTATGGAATGGGAGAAAATACTTGCAAATGATGGGACTGACAAAGGGTTAATATCCAAAATATACAAAGAGCTCATACAACTCAATATCACAAAAACAAATAATCCAATCAAAATGGGCAGAAGACCTGAATAGGCATTTTTCCAAAGAAGACAGGCCAACAGGCACATGAAGAGATGCTCAACACTGCTAATTATTAGAGAAACACAAATCAAAACCACAATGAGGTACCACCTCACACCTGTCAGCAAGGTTATCATCAAAAAATCTACGAATAACAAATGTTAGAGAGGATGTGGATAAAAGGGAACCCTTGTACACTGTTGGTCGGAATGTGAATTGGTGCAGCCATTATGGAAAATAGTATGGAGATTCCTTAAGAAACTAAAAATAGAGCTACCATATAATCCAGTAATTCCACTCCTGGGTATATACATTGAAAAAACAAAAACACTAATTTAAAAATATACATGCATCCCCAATATTCATAGCAGCACTACTTACAATAGCCAAGACATGGAAGCAACCCAAGTACCCATCCACAGACAATTGGCTTAAAAAGATGTGATATATATATATATATATATATATATATATATTACAATGGAATATAACTCAGTCATAAAAAGAATGAAATACTGCCATCTCCAACATGGATGAACCTAGAGAATATTATGCTTACTGAAATAAGTCAGGTAAAGACAAATACTGCATGATATCACTTATATGTGGAATCTAAAAAATAATGCAAATGAATGTATACACAAAACAGAAACAGAGTCACGGATATAGAAAACAATCTTGTGGCTACCAAAGGGAAGAGGGAAGCAGTGAGGGACAAATTAGGTGTATGGGATTAACAGATACAAACTACTATTCAATATATATAAAATAAATAGGCAACAAGGATATATTGTAGAGCACAGAGAATTATATTCATTATCTTGTAATAACCTATAATGGAATATAATCTGCAAAAACACTGAATCACTATGCTATACACCTGAAACTAACACAATAAATCAACTATACTTCAGTTTTAAAAACCACAAGAAATACTTGTCTTAAAAATGAAAAAAAAATTTTTGAAGGTGTCCAACTCAAGAAATTATCCCCTGTATATATAGAAATTTGATTTATGAGAGAAGTGGTGACAGCCAGTACAGGAAATGGTTTTTTCAGTGAATGACACTGGGACAATTTGTAGTCCATATGCAAAATAAATAAAAATAGACCCCTAAATTACACCGTTCACAAAATGAATGCACATGGATTCAAGACCCAAATGTGGAAACCAAAATTCCCAAACTTTTAGGAAAAAGAGAACATAGGAAAATGTCCTTATAACCTCAGGAAAATGAAGGGTTTCTTAAATAAGCATAAACTAAAAAGGAAAAAAAGGATATATGTTTGATTGAAATAAAATCTAAACTGCTAACACAACATTATGTCAACTATACTCCAATAAAAAAAATTTTTTTTAAATCTAAATTGCCGTTGAGCAAAGGAGAGTATATACAAAATGATCAAAAAGAAAGAAAATATTTGCAATATACACGATGAACATAAAATCAGTATCCAAAATATAAAAATATAATAAAAAGAAAATGACAAACAACAGAAAAATGTGTAAACTATCTGAACAAGTGATTCACAGAAAAAGAATTATGAATGGTGAATAAACATATGAAAGGATGCACAGTTGCACTAGTAACTGGGACAGGTACATGCAACCGCAATGGGATACTATTTCTCTAGTTCTCATCCTCAGAATGGAAAACATTTTACAGTCTGACCAGTACCAAAAGTTGGCAAGGATATGGAACAATGGAATTCTCAAACACTGCTGTAAGACTATAGATTAATACAATCACTTTGGAAAATAATTTGGCAATGACTATTAAAGATGAAAGTATGCACAGCCTATGACCCATCAGTTCCTTGCAGGATGCACCATACTGAGAAATTCTGGAACATGTAAATAGGGAGATGTGTGTAAGAATATTCAGAGCAGCAGAGTATGCGATATGAAAAAATTAGAAGCTACCTCAATCTTTATAAACAAGAGAATGCATAAACTGTGGACTATTCACAAAAGAGTATATTGTAGATAGAGCTGTTAATTAATGAATTACAGAGGCAGGTATCAATATGGATAAATCTCAAAAACAATGTTGACTAGAAGATGCAAGCAGCAGAAGCTTGCTTACAGAATGATGCCATTTATGCTAAACTCGTTCTGCCAGAATCTGGCCCAGATCTGGGCATGTGACTGATGTTCAGAAGCGCTCAAATAACGTGAGAAGTACTGCCATTATTAACCATAACTGTGGACAGGAGTGAAAAGTATTTTCACCCTTATTTTACAGATTGGGAAACTGAAGCCCAGGGAAAGGAGATTTTCATAAGGTCTCCCAGTGCCATGTGGAAAGGAATGCATGACCACTGAAAGTCTTCTTGCCCAGGTCTAGACACTGTGCACCTGACAGGTGTCCATGCCCCACTGTAAGCTGGCACAAATCATGTCATTACTGATTAACTTCTTCTGGCCCTTCAAGAAGAGGAACTTGTACTGTTGATTGCAGATCTCGTTGTTTACAATCTTGACAGCTACCTCCTGAAGACCGTAGGAGGGCTGTGGGGTCTCTGAAGAGAGAGAGATCCTGCCTCGTCATCCCTTCAGCTCTTTGGCACATCTCCATCTTGGAGCTATCCAGATTGGTAATGTGGGAGGCAGGGCCATTTCCTGGGATAGTGATGTATAAAGGCCCCAAACCACAATCTGACTTTTGAAAAAGCCCGAGCTCATTAAAAAGTCTCCCGAGGGGCTCAGACCAACATCCAGGCACTGAATGAAGCCAAGGAGAGATTACCCCAGTAATTCACGTTCCATGAGGGTGAATGGCTGGGCACTTCTTCATGGCTACCTGCCAATGTGGCAAGACCTTAGAGCCCAGAGTGAGCCACCCCCTGGAGGGAAGGACCCCATAAAGGCTCCTCAATTCTAGGACCTCAGAATGACACCAACAGGGGACAGGAATTATTGGTGCTCAAGATAACAAGTGGGTACAATGGCTACCCAATGCCTAGGTACCCCCCTGAGACCACAGTCCTTGTGCCACCTGCAGACAGGAAATCCCATTAATAGCCAAAGATTAATTTCCTTCCAGGCTGCAAGGTGAGAGTTTGACATTCGAGTTAACTTAACTTTGGGAACTGAGGTCCGTACACGTCATGAGTGTCTTTTACACCAGGGCACTGTGTATATCCTCCTATCAACAGAGTTCAGGGCAATGTGCAGCACGTGTAGGTGCTCAGGAAATATTTGCTGATGGAGTGAATGAGTGAATAAAGGAATGGATGAAGGAGCCCATGGTGGAGTTATGTTCTGAAGAGGCAGGTGTCTTGGGACCTCGGCCTGCCTTCACTTACCTTGAGTATACGTTTGTCCCCACCCAATCATCCAGCACATGGATCCAAGAGATGGCTTGAGTTTAGGGTTAGGTAGACAGTCAGGCTGGATGAGGGGGGACCAGGAGACAGAGTTCCTGAGCTTCAGGAGGGCAATATCCTGGACATGAGCTTGGTGAAATCCTCATGAATCACGATGCAAGTGACTGAGAGTTCGGTGCCATTTTCTGAGAGGCGTTGAATTCCCATCTTCACAGAGTATGATCTGGGGTCCTTGGATCTGCAGGGTCACGGGTAGGAGGCAGATCACCAGCAGTGGGGTCAAACATGGAATGGTTGGAGAGACACAGGCTGAGCACAGGGCTACCCAGCCAGGCCCCGACTCCCGGATCCCCAGATTCAGCAGGGGCTCCCAGGCCAGAAAGCAAAGCCCCTGAGACTGGCTGGCCACCCTGACTGACCTCTGAAAGCAGTGCGCAGCTGTAAGGACCCACTAGTGGTGGATGAGGGAGCCGCTGCAGTTGTTCGTGCCCAGGAATAAGATGCTCATTTGCCATGGCCATTTGCCTACCTCTACTAGCTTCCCCTTCAGGTTCTTGCAGGAGATGTTAGTCTGACCACAGGCCTGGAACCAGGACCCTTAGGAAAAGGGTAGAGAGGAGGCCATGACAGCCCCATGCAGACTCTCAGGCAGCAAAGGGCAGCCCTCAGACTTCCAGCCGTCACAAGCAGCCACTGCCACATGCACGTGTGGGGAGGGGCTTTTCTCACCACCCCCAAAGTGGCAACCAAAGGCCCAGAGGCAGCAGGAGCCCCATGTTATAAAGAGAGCCTCCAAACAACGGGGACCAGACAACCCCTCCAGGGCTTCTTACAAGCCATCAGCCCAGGATTCGTCCCTTCTCCCTTGTTTACACAAGTGAAGGAGAAGAGAGAATCATCAGAGGGGTGAGTGTCAGTAAGCGCTAAGTGATGGGGCACAATGAGCAGGGCTGTTGGTCAGTTGTAGCCAGAAAGCAATGGACAGTGATGTCACATTGTACAACTCCAGGGCCTGCCTCCATAGACCACCAGCCCTGGAGGTGCGCTCTCTGCGACCATACCAGGAAATGAGTAGAGATGCTTGTCAATTTCCTCCTTGCCCCTCACTGGCCCCAAAAGCAGGAGTGGGAGCAGTGGGGGCTGCATTGAACTGGATAGGAGATTGAGATTCTGAACTGGACCACCTTGGACTGGTATTTAATAACTGAACATCACTGAGGACAGGAAAGAGAGAAATTCTACAGCAAAGGTTGGAGACCAAGATTAAAGACAAATTAAAAGGTTCCTTATGTATAGCCTGGTGTAAAGTTTGGGCTGGCCAAGAAGCTGTCATAGGTGGTCACGGACCTCCTCATACAGGCAAAGTTGGACATGTGTTTACACTGTCTCAAGCAGACGTGGTTCCAGAAAGTGTTTCCCTCAGCAGTTCAGCGTGCAGTGCCAACCAGAGCTTCAGGGACTCAGCAGCAGCAAGCAAGGCTCGTCCTTGCCTGGGAATGGGGGCGGGGGGCGAAGGGGGGGGGGGCGGGGGCGCGTTCCGTGGTGGTGGTGTAGAAGGTACAACAATCAACAGACCAGGCTAATAATCTATTGCGGCTCATACACATTAGCAGAAACATCTACTGGGCCCTGCCTCATAGCAGTCCCTCAGAGGGTCCCAAACCATTGATGTTTGGTCTTGTTCCACCATGTCCCAGGGCTCCTGGTACTGCTATCAGATGTGGATGGCTGGTTCCCTTGCCACACACTCCCATGGCTGGTCACCTTCACCCTCAACCAGTGGCTCCCCACAGGGATCCACAGGCACCTGCACAAGCCCCAACATCTCCATGGAGTTTTGTCTGCCTTGCCCTCTCATTGCTCCATTCTTGCCCATGTTTCTGTCCAATGGCTTGCTGTCTTATTTTCTGTCTCCCCCAAGGGGGAGCCACATTTCCAGCCCTTCTCATATACTGTGGTGGGTTTATGGCTACCTCGTTTCAGATTACAGCCTGCTCCAATGGAGACTTTGGGAGGAAAGAGAGGGCTTCCAAAGCCTTGCCCTTGCCTCTCTCACAGAGCTTAGGCTCTGGGACCCAGGGTCCCACAGAATGAACTTCGCCACTTAAAAAGTGACAGCTCTAAGAGGTAGGGTTGGGCTTTGCTTCTGTGCTCCACACCCTCAGTGGGTTCCTCAGTTTCAGAGAACAGCACTCCTCAGAACTCACGTCCAGGACAACGTTGACTCTGATCTCCTTCCCCCAAACCTTATACAAGACGTGCAGGATTCAGCCTGGAGATGCCAGCACCAGATGCCAGCACCAAGAACAGCAACTGAATCTGGAGGGAGCCATAATGGATTAATTTGGGGGCATGAGGTGTTGCGGATCAAGCTTGTCATAGACACAGTGATACCATTCCACGCACGGGGGACACTCAGTGGCTCAAACAGATTCCACTGCAGACCACCTCTACCCCTTCTTGGAGTTCTAGAGTCCAAGCACTCCCACTCACAAGCTGTATTCCGATGTCACCCCGTGCACTCACACGTGGCAATGGGAATGCGTGTCTTGGCTCATGACCTCCGTCCCTACAAGGTCCCAGACCCTCACCCCACATCATCACAGGCACAGCAGTTAGCTACAAGGAGCAGTGCACATCCTCACCACCCCCAGACGTCACAGATGCCTGAAGACAGCACAGAGTAGGAAAGCGCTCATTCATTCACTCACTCACTCAAGGAACTGGTCTGGGAAGGGGAGTCACACAGTGAAGGAAAAGGACAAATTCCCTAAGTTGGGGAACACATCCCTACTAACAGATGCCACGCCAGCAAATTTTCTGCCTAGGGCAGAATGGACAGCTGGCAGGTAACCTGAATCAGGGCTGCCACCACAAGATTACATGTGGTCAGGTAGGGTGGGAGCCCAGAGACCTTGTCACATGGGGTCCCACACTTTTTACCCCCGAAGAGTCTACTGAAAACTGGTATTGAATCCTGACGCCACAAGCACTTAGTTCTCTGGGCCTCAGGTTCCTATTGTGAAATGGGGATATTGGTAAAGCCCACTTCAAGGGGTGTTGAGATATAAGCCATGTGAATGATGCTTTATGCGGGATGAGCAGTCACCCACATATCATATCGCCCTCATCACAAGTCCCAGTTCTCTGAGATTGTGCCTCCCAAATCCATTCCATGGATATTAGTTTTTTTTCCATTTTTAATAAGGCTCTTTCCTCGTGTTCATGGTCACTGGCAAACAGGAACTGCCTCGACACTGTCTGGGCCCCCAGGTTTGGCACACCATGCAGTGTGACGAGGAGATGCCCATCAGGAACAAATGGAGGCCACGCAGGCATGAGGACAGTGGATATAGGCACCCAGGCAAACAAAGCCCTCCTGCCTCTCTCCCATGTTCCCAAAGCCCTACCTTCAACATAGAGATTATTCTCAGCCCTGGCAGAAGGAAATGGAGATGTGAGGCCCTGAAGATCTCCCTGCCCACATGCCATGGCAAGCAACTGCACGGCCCTCACTGGTCCTCATAATGGGACTTAGAGGCAGGGTGGGGCAGGGCATCTCTACTGTGTGAGAATTTTAGAACTCATGGTTTGTTTATGCAGGGCAGCAGGGAGTGAGCCTCTGCCCCAGGGTTGGGGGCTCACCCAGCTGGGGCAGCAGCAGGAGGCTAAGCAGACAATGTGGTCTGGGTCATGGCCTGCCAGAGCCATGATGTGATGCTGCTGCCAGACACCTCTCTGGAATGGTGCTGCTGATGCCTTGCCCTGAGCCTGTGACAGCATGTGCTGTCTGGCCCGAGACAGTGCCTCCTGGGCTCAGCCTTGGCCTTGACGGGGACCCTGTATCCCTAACCCTAAGTCTGTCATAGCGCCAGGTATCTGGCTTGTGACAGTGCCTAGTGCCTGGCCTGTGAGGCACTCCCAGTGCCCAGTTCAAGTTCCTTTATGAAGCCCTTCTCATGGCTCCCCTGGAGGTATGGAAACTGAGGCTCTGAGAGGGGGACGGCTAGTTCCTGCTGTGATTGATTGAGCTGGAACTGAAGTTTTCCTTTTTCCCACTCTGCATTTTTAAGAGAACAGCTCATGGGTAGAGGCCAGGTGTTTTGGGCCTGGGAGGTGAATTCCTGAGAGGAAGCCGCTTGCAAGCGTGGGTCTTCATGAATCAGCAGAATAAATGACATTTTGGGACCCCTCCCCACCACTCCATTGAAGTCCTCACCCCAAGAATCCCATGAGGGACTGTCCAGGAGGACGGCTCACTCCTGCTCCACCCCGTTGCCAGTGTTGTCAAGATCGTGGGTAATGAGATTGATGCTCATTACACTGCTAGAGGAGATGGACTGGGGCCAGCACTGTGGAAAACTTTGGAATCGTTTAGCAAAGCAGAAAATGTGCCTACCTCACAACCTGCAGTTCCACTCCTGGTTGTGAGCCCTAGAAACATCATGCACGTATGCAGGAGGAAAGACACGTGAGACTGTTGGCAGCAGCACTGTTGGGTAGAGCCCCAACTAGAAACTACCCAGCTGCCATCAAAGGCAGGATGAATGCACGGAATACTCGAGCAATGAGAACGGACCACTACATGTAGCGACATGGGAATCTCATAAAACATATTGCTGAGTGAAAGAATTCAGACAGCAAATGGTACATACTGCATGAAATTCAAAAACAGGCAACACAAACTATTTTTAGGGATACATGGTAGAAAATCAGATTTCCTACAATCAGATTTCCTCTGGGGGAAAGAGGGAGAAAGAGGGAGGGAGAGAGAGAATAAAGAAAATCCAGAGAAGTAAAATTCTCTCTACTCTTCTGCCTTTGTGGAAAGTAATGCTTTACGGGGGAATGATCAACCAATAAAACCAAGATAATTGAATAAAGACCAAGCATATCCGTTATCACTGCCAATGTGAATACAAAGAAAAACCTCTACTTTTACAAGTCAGAGATTCTTATATTGGGTAGAAAAAAATCCACTCACATGTTACTCAATAGAGACTCACCTAAAACAAAGTGATATGAAGCAGTTGAAAGTAAAAGATGGGCAAAAATATATTAAGTATATGTAAGCAAAAATAGAAATGACAATATTAATCTCTAAAGATGTAATTCAGGACAAAAGCTTTAAACAGAAAAATAAAATTACTCTCTGTTGAAAAAAGATAAAAATTATAATGACTATGTAACATTAAAGTTCTGTTCATCAGTAACAACATCAAACAGTGATACACGAGAAATGGAAAAACCTCACTTGCAGTGGGAGAGTGTTCTCCAGCTTTGTCTATCTTTGAAGGATTGAACATCTATAAAAATCAACTGCACACCAGACTACTAAGAAAACCACAATAACTTCCCTAAAAGTGGAACTAGTTTGAGCCACATTTTTTACCATGATGCAATGAAACAAGGATTTAATAAGAATGAGTAAGTGAAATAAAACAAATGACTTGAAAATTTTAAAAATAAAGTTGGGGGC
The DNA here is from genome assembly GCF_965194805.1 of Balaenoptera borealis. NCBI lineage: Eukaryota > Metazoa > Chordata > Mammalia > Artiodactyla > Balaenopteridae > Balaenoptera > Balaenoptera borealis. The sequence goes on along the minus strand of NC_138869.1, from coordinate 45,295,788 downwards.
TTCCCTGGTGGCGCAGTGGTTGAGAATCTGCCTGCCAATGCAGGGGACACGGGTTCGAGCCCTGGTCTGGGAAGATCCCACATGCCGCGGAGCAACTGGGCCCGTGAGCCACAATTACTGAGCCTGCGCATCTGGAGCCTGTGCTCCGCAACAAGAGAGGCCGCAATAGTGAGAGGCCCACGCACCGCGTTGAAGAGTGGCCCCCGCTTGCCACAACTGGAGAAAGCCCTCGCACAGAAACGAAGACCCAACACAGTCATAAATAAATAAAAATTTTAAAAAATAAATAAAGTTGGTTAACTTATTTCAAGGAAATAAAAACATTCTATAAACTATTTAGAAAATACTAATAATTAGAGCAATACATTAAAAAAACATTTTGAGTGTGTTCAAGGCAAATCTATAACCTTAAAGGTATTTATTATTGAATAACAAAGAATGAAAATAAATGAATTAAATGTTCAAAGCAAGAAACTGTAAAAGGTACAAAATAACCCCAAGGAAAATCTGTAAGAAACATGTACAAAATATAAAATTATATCCTAATCAATTATTACAGCAGAGTTAGGAATGAACTCGATGATCTGGATCTTTGTAAAAAGAAATAATATTAAATAGGACAACGGGCATATTTTACACTGATGGGGTATAACCCATCAAGATGGTACAGCAGGCATGAACCTTGTACTCCCAACAACACAGCTTTCAAACACAAAGCAAGAACTGTTAGAACTGCAGGAAGAAATAGACAAACTCTGAATTCTCATGATAAACTTCTCAGAAATCAACAGATTTATAGATATAAAATATTTGAAGTGTTGAGAGGATTTGAATAACACAATCAACAAGCCTGATCCAGTCAATTATAGCTAGAACTTTGTTTCAAAACACACATTTTACTTCAAACGCACATGAAATATTCAATAAAACTGACCAAATACTAGGCACAAAGAAAACCTCAATACATTCCAGAATGTGGAAATAATTAAATCCATATTGATATAATTTTTAATAGAGAAAAAGGAGAAGCCCCTATCCCTCCCCCAAACTATCCGTCAGGAGATTAAATAACACCCATATAGTACTCTTGGGTTAAGTAAGAAATACAGTGTGAAATAAAAAACAATATAGAAATGAATGGCAGTGAGGTCAGTACATATAAAATCCTGTGAAATACGGCCAAAGTGAGACTCACAGGAAATTTTATGGAATTAGTGAAAATATTAGAAATGAAAAAAGTCTATTATAATGAACTAAGCATACTACTCAAGAAGTTAGAAAAAGAACAATAAAGTAAATCTCCCCAAAGGAGAAGATTGAATTACTAAAGCTAAAAGAACTTTCATGAAATAAACAAAAAGAAGCATATTTGATCACTAAAATCAAAAGGTAGTTTGTACCATTTAGGAGTTGACAAGAGAAACTTCCACTCAAACAGGCTTAAAATTTCTGTCTCCTCTCTTCAGTGATGGTGGCTTCATTCTGAGTTGATCCCCTTATTGAAAAATGGTTGCCAACATCCTTCTGCTTCCTCACCCACATTAAGAGAGACAGTATGGGGACTTCCCTGGTGGTGCAGTGGTTAAGAATCCGCCTGCCAATGCAGGGGACACGGGTTCGAGCCCTGGTCCAGGAAGATTCCCACATGCCGCGGAGCAACTAAGCCCGTGTGCCACAACTACTGAGCCTGTGTGCCTAGAGTCCATGCTCTGCAACAAGAGGAGCCACCACAATGAGAAGCCCGCGCACCACAAGGAAGAGTAGCCCCCACTCACCACAACTAGAGAAAGCCCGCGTGCAGCAACGAGGACCCAACGCAGCCAAAAATAAATAAATAAATAAAAATTAAAAAGAAAAAAAGAGAGAGACAGTATGCATTTCTCTCCTCTAACCATACCTTATGCTTATTGGGATAACCTAACTGGGGTCAGGTGGCTGGGCACTGGACTATGCTAATTAGATCAAGCCAATGAGCCACCCACTTGGGAGCTGGGAGTGTGACAGCTTCTTCCTGAAGATGATGAGCAACATGGCAGACAGTGTGTACTAATGACTTGGACCTGTAGTAATATGAGGGAAGGATGGATACCATAAAGCTAACCAATAACAGTACACCAGGTGTTTTTTTGGAAAATACCTATGAAATAGACAAAAATTTGGCAATTTTAATCTTTAATAATTAAGAAAAGTGAAAGAGTACACATGTAAATAATATTAAAAATAGGAAAGGAGCCATAGGTTCAAGTTTTACGTATCAGTTTAAAATTTTAAAATCTAAGCTAAATTGATTTATTTTACTAAAATTAATGCAAAAAGAGGTGGGAAACCCAACTAAGCCAATAACTATGAAAAAATTTTTTTAAATAGTCAAAGATTTGTCCCCTAAAAGAGGCATCAGGCCCAATAAGTTTTACGTGCACAATCTACCAAACGTAAGGAACAGATAATGCTGGTGTTATATAAACTGCTCTAGGGCACAGGAAAAGACTAGAAAACTCCTCAACATGTTTTAAGATGCTAGCATAGCAATGGCACCAAGGGTGGAACAGAAAGGAAAATTGTAGGCCAATCCAATATTGGAACAAAAATTCTAAACAAAATGGTAGAAATTTAATCCAGAGTGTATTACAGGATTTACCTAAGAAACCTACCAGAGATCTAGTCATGTGTTTCACTAAGTAAACAAATTAAATAAGAATAATCATCTTAACAGTTCACAACTGTGTCACCTGGGCCCAAAACCGTGCCTGACACAGAGGAAATTCCAAGTATCTGGGGAATGAATGAAAGAATGAAGTCAGGGTCAGCACATGTACCCTCACCATTATTGCTACTATTTCATATTGTGCTGGAGTCTCCAGCAATGAGATAGCAAAAGAAATAAACGGTGTGACTTTCAAAAAGTACAAGAGGGAGCTGTCACCATTTTAGGTGATGTGATTACCCCAAAATAAGCCAAGAGAATCAACTGAAAAACTACTGAATTTAATACACAGTTTTGCAAGACGACCAGGAATCAAGATCACTGCTTTTTTAAAATCCATCAACAGCTTTAAAATACCTAATATGCAGAATTAGAAAAAGTGTAATGGGAAAAGATACCACCCATAACAGACATAATCAAAATTTGTAAACTACTTAGAAATAAACTCAATGGTTTTCCAGACATCCATGAATAGAAGAGCTGAATGAATGGAGACATATACCATATTCCTGGTTAGGAACTCTACACTGTAAAAGTGACAGTTCTCCCCAAATTATTCTGTGTATTTAATTTCAGTTCAAATACCAATAACATTTTTAATGAAAACCGACAAACTGATTCTAAAGTTTATATGGAAGGCAAACTTTGTAGATTAGGCAATTTTTTTTTTAAAAGAAGAGGAGAGTTTTTTTCTACCATTTAACAAAACATAACATGAAGCTGATTGAAACAGAACAGCACTAGCCCAGGGACAGACAAACAGATTAGTGGGAAATAATAAAGGTTTCAAAAACATACCCACAAATATATTAGGATTTCGTTATTATAAATGTGGACATTCAAATCAGCAGGAAAAGGATGGACTCTACAAGAAATAATGTCAACCGAGTTGGTTCTCCAGTTGAAAACAGAGTTAGCGCCTGACTCACACTATACATAACAGAAATTTCAAAAGGATTACAGTTACACATAAAAAATAAATTTATCAAAATATTAAAAGAAATATGTGGGGCTTCCCTGGTGGCGCAGTGGTTGAGAATCTGCCTGCCAATGCAGGGGACACGGGTTCGAGCCCTGGTCTGGGAAGATCCCACATGCGGCGGAGCAGCTGGGCCCGTGAGCCTCAATTACTGAGCCTGCGCGTCTGGAGCCTGTGCTCCGCAACAAGAGAGGCCGCGATGATGAGAGGCCCGCACACCGCGATGAAGAGTGGTCCCCACTTGCCACAACTAGAGAAAGCCCTCGCACAGAAACGAAGACCCAACACAGTCATAAATAAATAAATAAATAAATAAAAGAACGTGAATTTCTTTAAAAAAAAAAAAGAAATATGTGAAGATAGTTTTATCATCTGGAGGTGGAGAAGGCCAAGTTAAGCAAGCCACAAAGTCTATAAAGAAAGTAAACACTGACTTCATTCAATAATAATTTTTAAAGTCTTTACAGGAAAATTACCCATATATTCCACATATTTGTAAAAGATAAGTGGCAACAACTGGAGAAAATATTTGTAAAATAATTGACAAAAGCTTAATATTCAGAAAAGATAAAGACCTTCCATGAGAAAAAGATAAACAAGCTAATTTCTAAAATAAGCATATGAACGGAGGATTTACTAGTGAAAAGGTATACCATTTTTCAATAAACACATGAAAAGATATTTTTCCAATCAAGAAAATGCAAATTAAAACAGCAATGATATAACTTTCTACCACTGGATGGGAAAAATTTTTGAAGATTAATAATATCCAATTTTAGCAAAAAGGAGAAGCGTTCATTCTTGTATACTGCAGGTGTGAATGTATACTGGTTCAGCTTTTGGGAGGAGTAAATTATATTCATCCAAAATTACTAAATTCGTGTTTCCTGTGATGGTCCTCCCCTGAGTCCACTCCTAGGAAGACCGCGGAAGAAATGCTTCAGACTGTGTTCTCCCCCACCCCACCCCCGAGCACGCAGGAATATGCTCATGGCAGCACTGCCACAATGCTGACAAGTCAGAAACAGCCTAAAACCTGGTGCTGGTTAAATAACATACATTACATCCACACGGTACACATGCAATAATGTAAAATTATGAATAGCTCTAGTTACTGACATAGGTTTTCAAGGCATATAGCTTTTTCTAAAATGTAGGTTATTAATAATACATATACAAGATTCTATTTATTTAAAAACCATAAAGATATTTTACTTAAGGATGCTAACAATGATTACTTCTGGGGAGGGGAGCAGCATTGGTGGTGGGGGTGAATGAGCAAGGGAGACTCTTTCATGTATTTCTGAATTTTTTTGGTAAATCACAACAAAAATTCAGACATTGTTTTTAATTTTTAAAAAATGTAGGAGGGGAACTTTTGAAATCAGGTTTTTTTTTTAATGCCATTTTTTTAAAAAAAGAAAGCTGATTTTGGAGCATGATATGTGGGTCCTTCCTACTGTCACCTACAGTGCATGTCGCAACTGCTCTCTTACAGCACACCCACTTTACAGTTGAGGAAACTGATGCCTCAGGCCCAGGACCTTTCCCAACGCCCCAGCACAAGTGATATAGCAAAAACCATCAGTCCCCACTCTGGGGAGCCTCCTGGCAGAATTAGTTCCAGGAGGCCTTACCCACGCACCAACCCCCAACTCCCAGGGCCACCCAGAAAAGAGAACAGAGCCAGCTCATGTTTGCACAGATTTAATCCCTGCTATCCTGGTCCCCAATTCCAAAGCCCTTCTAGGCCACACTTCCCTTCTCCTGGTCACTCAAGGCCTAGTCATCTACCACATCCCTTCCCACTAGGAGGCCAAAACAGGACCCAGTCTCCCAGGGGGTCACTCTTTCCCCACCTTGACCCTTGTTGAATACAGACCCATGACCTTGGTCTAACCTTGATCTGGCCCCATTCGGCAAAGGCAAAGCACGGAGAAGAAAGGAGAAGGGAGATCAGGGGCCCATCTGGGGCTGCAGCAGCCAGGACAGGAGTAGGAGCCAGGAGGAGGTGCAGGGGACTGAGAGAACTCCATTGCTTATTTGCTTCTTGATCCATTTGCTGTATTTGGTGATATGGGTGTACACACCTGGATTACGTACTTGGGCGCAGGCCTTTTCCCAGGACAACACCCCAGCAAGAATCCATCTGCCCTCGACTTCACAAGCCAACGGACCCCCAGAGTCCCCCTAGGCAAAGAGAGAGGAGTGACGGAGGCTCTGGACCCAGCTGGGACCCAAGGGATTGGGGGACCCAGAATGCCCACCCTCTGAGTTCTGCTTGGAAGCTTCTTTCATTCCTTGAGGATCTCACTACCTGGAGTCCTCCTTCATTCCTCAGTTGGGGATCCCATCCCAGAATATCAGGCAAAATCAAAGTCACGGGGAAGGAAGATGGGAGCAGAGCACTACCTGATGATGACAAACAGCGAGGCCAAGCAAACCTCTCCCTGGGGAAATGCCCCCCACCTGGAGTCATCCCAACCGAAGGAGAGCTGCCAGAACCTCCCAGAAACTTACATAGCACAAGTTTTCTCCATAATTGGTGGCACAGATCATGTCCCCCAGGACAAGCGGGACAACGCGGGGGATGAGGGACTTCTTGCGGTAAATCCGGTCACACATCTTGTTGTCCATAATAAACACCTCGGCCTCCCGCAACTCTGGGGTCAGCGTGGAGTTGGCTGTGGAGGAGTCCAGTGGGGTGAGAACTGACTCCTCACTCTACTCAGCCCTGCCTATTCCCAGGGTCTTGTCACCTCCATCCTCAAGACTCAGCCACACCCCTTCACACCTCCATGCCCTCCTTCACTTGGCCCTTCCCCCTGTGGTGTGGACCACGTTTGGCAAGCACCTTGCCCTCTAAGGCTCTATTTCAGGATCCCTTTCTCTGGGAATCTTTTGCTCCTGAACCAAGCAGGCTACAATCCAAGTTTCAATGCAACCACTCAGAAATTGAGACCCCAACCCCATGCTGCTTCTCTCCAGCCTCTGAGCTCTATACTGGCTGTGCCCTCTGCCACCTGATTGACATTTGCTCTTCCTTCAGGCATCTCAGGCAGACTCTCTGCCAGAGCTCATCCCAGATCCCTCCCGACTTGCTCTCAAGATCACCTGAAAAAGTCTTTGCCTCTTTCCTTGTTAATCTGTGCTTCCACCCATACTCAGTTATGAGATCCCTAGAGGCAGGGCATGCATTACCAGTGACAAGGGTTTGGCGTGTGGCAGATGCCTGAACATCTAAGTTTGTCAGGTGAACAAATAAGTGAGTGAGTGAATTTATGAATACCTGACTCTGAGCTTCCGTAAGAGGCAAATGATCAGGATTTCCTAGGCCTAAATGAAGTGCCCATAGCAAATGCAATGGTGTAAACCATGGCAACGGTTCCCATGTGAGGAGCAATCCTAACACATCCAAAGAACCAGGGGCCAGAGGTAACAGCCACAAGCTTCCTGAGAGGCACCATGAGAGGGCTCAGCAGGAGAGGCCCCAGAGGAGGAAAGGAGTGTACCCTCTGGGGTACCACACGTCACCCCCGACCCCATCCTCCTCACCTGAGAAGCGCTGTTTAACCTGGCCCCAGCCGGTCACCCAGCACTGCGTCCCAACCTTCAGGTTGTAGCTGGGCTCCGGGAGGCAGATGGGCTGCACGTACTTGCTGACGACAACAGGAGTGTGAAGCTGGAGGAGGGCAACATCACCCGTGATGAAGTTCCGGCCCCAGTACTTGGGGTGCATAATGATGTCCCTCACAGGGATCGAGAGGGCCCTTGTGGAGTCCGTGGGCTTCAGCTTGGAGGTGCCGAGAATCACTGAATACTCTTTTGTGCTACAGGAGACACAGAGCCCCACCTGGTAGATGTCAGGTTCTCAAGCAACACTATGCTCCTACCTCCGCTAAGGACGTTCCTCTTAGCAGAAGTCCTGCCTGATTTGCCCTGCTCACTCCATCTTGCTCATCCGGCCAGGGGGCCCTCGGAGTCAGAGATATGACTGCCTCCTCATTCATCAGTCAAGCTGATTCAAGTGGCCTGGTCTATGTGCTGTGTATTTGAGTGTGCAGCTATTAGCATGCACGCATGTTCTAATGTGTGTGAGGGGTGGGGTGTATACGGGGTGTATGCTGTTGCCCTGGTCAGGATATAGTCTTTGTTGCTTGGGGCTCCTGCCCCAGCTCAGTCCCTGGCCCTGTGAGGTCATGAGCATGACTCTTCCCTGTTCTGGACATCCCTTCCCACTCCCCCCCACCTCCCCCACTGCCACATTGTTTCATAGAGGAAATAAGGAGTCTAGGCTGGGCCCGCTGCAGCCCTGGGTCTCCATGGGCCACACTCACCCTTGGATGCAGTGGGCAGCAGTCACCACCCAGTCGAGATCAATGAGGGCCCCTCCACACACGTGCTCATTTTCCACTCGGAGGCTCACCTCCCAGGGCCAATAGCGGGTCACGTCCAAATTCTTCGGCCACCAGGGTTTGCCACAAGCTTCAGGAACAAGCGTGACAGGGAGATACAGTGGCCGCATAGAGGAGGATAAGAATGACTGTGACCAAGATGCCCTCCAGGGTAATCTGCATGAGGCTGTAAACTTGGGAACTTGCTTCCATTTCAAAGAAGGGGAGACTGAAGGTAAGAGAAGAGCAGTGGCCTGCCCAAAGGCATTGAGCTGGACAGAAAATGACAATGCCAGCAATAAAAAGCATCAAGACAGAAACACAGAGACATGACAGGAGGAGGAGAGAGATACTGAGACACACAGGGAGCAAGCAGCACAGAACCTCAAAACAAGGGAGAAGCATAGAAGGAGCCCCAGGACAGGAAATGTATTTTCTTGTGTCAGGGTAAGTCCCTAAGCCACGTTCCTGAAAGGCTATAAAGCTTTCTGCATCTCTTAGATGCAAAAGGCCTCTGTCCCCACACTACTCAGAGTCAAGAAAAGCTCCAGACTTCTATGTCAGAAGTCTTTACATAGACCATTCAAGAAAAAGTCCCAGCATGGAGCCAATAGAGGCCTCCCACTCTGTGTAACAGCTTACACACTATCAGTTTGCAAGTAGTTCCAACAATCAAGTTGTATGACTGCATGAATATGAACACAGATGCAGAAATTGTAAATAAAATATTAGCTAATATTATATTTTTTAAAATAATGCACCATGATCATGTAGAGATCGTCCTGGGGTACAAGGGTGGTCCCACAATGGAAGCGCTCTCTGTGTATTCCCCACATAAACAGTTCTTTTTCTCTAAAAGAACTGTGCTTTTCTCAATAGACGCAGAAAAAGGCATTTGAAAAATTCAACACAGATTTACGACTAAAAAACAAAACACTCTTATTTAGCAAACTAGGAACAGAAAGAAAATCCTTATTTATACAAGTTATATGCCACAAACCTACAGCAAACATCATGTAACATTAAGAAACGGGCCAAAAAAATTACACTTTCTGAAGCCAGGAATAATGATACTTTGTGGGAGGAGGACAAAGGAAGTAACTGGGAGGACATAAGGGAGCTTCTGGGTGCTGGTACTGCTCTGCTTTCTGACCTGGGTGGAGACTGCACAGGTGCGTTCACTGTGTGATAATTTCTTGAGCTGGACACATAATTTGTGCACTTTTTTTGTGTATGTATATAATACTTCAGTAACTGACTTTTAAAATCAATAATATTTCTCTATGCCAACCAACCTGAGTATAGCACAACTATATTCAAAATAAGATACAGTTTATAGCTAAAAATTATAAAATACCCTGGAATTAAAGTATCCAACACTAAGCAAGATTTTTGCAGTAATACATGTTAAACTCTAATAAAGGACACTGAAAATGACTGGCATAAATGGAGAAAGATCCATTGCTTTTAAATAGAATAACTAAATATTTCAGATGTAATTTTTCCCAAAATTAATCTATAAAGTCACTTACCCAGTTAGAATTTTTAAGAAATTTGATAAACTTACTCTAAAATTGAAATAGAAAAACAAAGGTCCATAAATAGTTCCATCTTTGACAGAGCAAAGAAGGGACACTTGTCCTAGCAGATAGTAAGGCACACATCAAAGCCATAGTGACAAAAACAGTGTGGTATTGACAAGGACAGACAAGTGGACCAAAAAAAAAGGAATAGAGAGCTTGAGACTGTTTCAGAGAATACAGGAACTTAATGTAAATAAAGGAGCCACCACAATCAGTGAGTAAAGGATGGATTGTTGAGTAGATGGTGCTGGGAAAACTAGCTCACTATAAAAGAAATAAGAAAAACAAAACTGGATTCCTCTCTAGTAGTACTTGAAGACCTAAACGTGAAAGGTAAAACCGTAAAGTTAACAGCCAACCATGTGGCATGGGATGGGAAAGGCCTCTTTAAACAAAACCTCAAACCACAATCCATAAAGCTTTAAACTGATTAACTTGATTACATCAAAATCAAGGATTTTTGACCCCAGGAACAAAGTTAACAGTCAGATGACAGATTAGGAGGTAATATTTGCAATATCTAAAATCAATACAAGACTTTTATTAGGAATATACAAGGAACTCTAGGAAATCAACAAGAAAAAAGAATAGACAATATGCAAAGGATAAAGACAGTCAATTTGTTAGAAGAGGAAACTCAAGAAGCCAACAGCACATTGAGACATGCTCAAACTCATTAGTAATGAGAAAAATGTCAGTTAAACTAAGAAGTCACTTTTTTGTCTATTAGATAGGTAAAAAATGTAAAAGCTGGATCATGCCAAGGGGTGGGTGGTCTGTAGCAATATATACACCTTCACAAACTGCTGATAGGAATGCAGAGGGCTGACTCAATTGGAATATGGACAAATATAGATTAAAATATGCTATCAATGTAAATTTTTGAAACTGATAACTTGTACTGTGGCTATCTAAGAGAATATTCTTAGAAAACACACACCAGAGTATTTAGAGATAAAGAGCCATGCTGTATGTTACCCTCAACTGATTCTGAAAAAAATTTTGTGTGTGTGCGTGTTCCTTGTACTATTCTTGCAGTCTTTTTTGTAAGTTTAAAATTATTTCCACATAAAATGTTTTTTTAAATGGGACTGAATGAAAAGAGGAGGAAACAGAAAGAGATCTAGAGAACATATTATTTGCGTAAGTTAGAAATACATGCACACGAAACCACAATATGTATTTTTACAAAAACACAAACAGAACGATACACATCAAATATACAAGAAAGGCTGGGAGAAGGGTGAAGAGGGGGAATAGGGGTGGGGCATGGACACAAGCAGAAATAACTTACTCAACCAAACTATCCATAACAAATCAGGGTGCATCTGTGACAAAGGAAGCCCGTGAACAAGCAGGAGCAACCCAACCCTCCACCCTTGAGGTCTAAGGAAAAAGACAGGAAGACCCCAGAAGAGCCAGGCTCTGCAGACACTGCCACAGGGCCCAAAAGGCTCCATTTGCAAATAAACAGTTTAGAGCTCAAAATGTTTGTGTGTGGAAAAGGGTCTGCATCAGCTTCCTGGACATGTTCCCTGATGGGATGCAGCCCGGGTTGAACTTGAAGAGGTTCTGCATTCCCATAGGAGGCCCAAATACTCTTTTAATGTGCACTGTTGAGTCTGTACGTCCTGAACAGCACAGGCTGTTCTTTAGAAGGCAGGCCCTTTAGACTGAATTTCTGCTTCCTATAGACCTAGAAACACTATCTCTGTGACCCTCTTCAGAACATACCCTCCCAGGATCCAAGGTTTTCTTGAAGCAGGGGCTCATCTTACCCACCTGGTTTGGTGTTGTCTCCTTTGTAACCTGGAAGAGAAAGCGGGACAGAGATGAACTAAGAGGTTGTCACAGGATGAGAGTGAAGAGGTGCATTCTTCATTAATTAGTTAATTTATTCATTCACCAAATATTTCCTCACCTCCCACTCTGTTCCCAGCCTGGAGCCCAAGGCCGGGGGGCTGGGGGCAGGGAGCGGGGGTGTACAGAGGTGTATCAGACAGACACATCCTGTATTTGCCCTTGAGGAGCAGGTTGCCCAGCAGAGGAGACATAAGTAAACACACAATCACCCATGTGCGATCAATGCGGGGACAAGGCCACAGGTGTCAGGTAAGCCCAGAAAAGCGGTGGACAGGGAGGTTTCTAGAAAGAGGGGTTATTGTGCCAGATCTTAAAGATGAGAAGGTAAAACAGAAATGAAAAGTGACAACGACATTCTTTATGAAAGAAACACCATGGTGTAAGCTGGAGACTCCAGAGGATAAAGGGCAAGGCCCATGATGGCAAGAAATGATGCCAGGGGAAGAAAGTCAGGGGTCAATCACAAGTGCCTTCATAAGCCAGGCCAAGAAGCCTGAGTGAGACTCTCTGGGAGGAGGGAGGCCAGTGGAGGTGTGACATGGTCAGACTTGTATTGTGAAGGCAGTATGGAGAATAGATAAGAAGGTAACAAGACTGAAGGCAGTAAGATCCCACCATAGGCTCTGCAGAACCCAGGCAAGAAATGAGGGCTGAATGAAGAAGTGGCAGTGAGAACAGACTTGGTGAGCTGGATGTGGGACTGAGGGAGAATGGTGAGTCTAGGATGACCCCCCCCCCCCAGTTTCTGATTTTAGAGAAGAGTGACTACTATCCACGGAGTAAGAGAACCCAGCTTATAGGAAGAAGAGGGCCTCAACTTCGGAACCCAAGGAGTTGAGATGGTTCTAGGTCATCCAGGTACAGATGTCCAGTAGGTGGCTGCACATCCATGCACGTTGTTTTGTGAGGCAGCATCACATACATGGCAGCTCAATGCCCAGCGCAACTGAGTTCACCCAGGGAGCAGTGAAGAAGGAACCCAGACAGCATCTTAGGGAACACCAATACGTCAGGGGTGAACAGGGCATGGGTGGCCTGGGAGGGACACAGAAGGGCAAGGGAGTCACCCTGAGGTAGAGGAGAATTAGGAGGCATGGCCTGAGAGAAGCCAAGGGACTAGAGAAAATGAAAAAAGAGGGAGGAGCAGAAAGGTTAGGGACGGTAGGGCAGAGACACGCCAGGAATGGGCTAAGGGTTAAGTGAGAAGTGAGGAAGCACCTGAAGGAAACATGAAGTGAAAACTTATTTTGAGAAATGTGGCAGTGAGGGGAAGAGATAAGGTGAAGAAACACAGCAAATAGAAAGGGAGAGGATAAAGATCTATGAGAGCGCAGAGCAGGGGTGAGCAGGCTGACCCTCAACAGGAGGCCTGTCTCTGATTCCTAAGGAAAGGGGAGAGGGTGGCACTGAGTCGTCAGGTTTGGAGGGGCCCCCGGGGCTGAGGGAGTCAAGGGGACAGCACCTGAGGGCACGCGTTCCCTGAGGGAAGGAAGCCGCTGCTAGTGAGGCACCCTCGGTAGGAGCAGAGGGTCTGGGAAGCAAGTGAGGTGAGGAACATTCCTTTAAGGGTTTGGAGACCACGAGTTTGGCCCGGACCGCCTGCCTGGAGCGGGGTCTCCAGCAGTGCCCTGCTGCGTGGGAAGATGAGCGAGGCTGGGCTGGGGGTGTAGAGCGTGAGGGGCCTGAGGATGCCGTCAAGAGGGTGGTTCAGGTCTCAGCCGCGACATCCACGCCTCCAAGAGGAAACGCAGGGGTGCCCCCCGCACCACAAGGCCCCAGGAGGCTACAGGGCTGGCGGGTCTGAGGGCGGAAGCTGAGAGCGCGGGAGTCTGGGATCCCCGGGACCGCCCTGGGAGATGCCCGGAGGGGTAGCAGAGAAGGGGCTGCGGGTGGGCGCCGCGGGGCCTGTCCCGGCCTCGAGTGCGGGTTGCGGGGGGGGGGGGTGGCGGTGTCGGGGAAGAAGGACCCAGAACGGGAGCGGCGCAGAGCAGGCGCCGCCTCACCGGAGTTCAACAGCAGCAGCACCAGGAGGCGGCAGCTCAGGCCCGAGGGCCTCGAGGCTGCAGGCCCAGCGCTGAGGCAGGACAACGACGCGGCCATGAGGCCCCTGAGGCGTCCGCTAGCGGCAGCAAGTACGGCTCGCACGAGCCCCGGACGCCGCGACTACGTCTCCCGCACATGACGCACGTGACGCAGCCCCGGCACGTGACAGCCCCTCCGGCACGTGATGACGTCACGGACCCATGATGGTGCCCCTGGAACGTTGAACGTTCCTCTGCACTTACCCCACCTCGTGCAGGTTCCTTGAAGATGACTGCAGAGCCCTGGGCCTGTCATTGCCTCCGCGGTGGCCAGTCCCGTGGAAGTACCCCCAAGTGCCTTAAGTGGGTGACTGTCCCCCAAAACCTGGCCGGTGAAGGCACATCCAAATCCCTGGACTGGTGTTGGCACCTTGTCGCCCAGCCTCTGATCATAACCTTGTTTCCCTGGGCTTCCTGCATTGGAGAGCTTCATAATTTATATTGACTTGAGAATCTGAAAAGGTGTAGAAAGCACAAGAAAAGAACAGTAAGGCTAGGGAATCAGGGAGGATGTCTTTACAAAAGTGACATTTAAGCTGGACCTAAGATGAACAGAGAGTCTTGGGGGAGACCTCAAAGGAAAGGCATTTATCCTCTTCCACAAACCGTCAGTGGGATGGTGGAAACTGAAAGAAATGGTGGCGAATACCACCATTTCTTGGGCTTTCACAGGGTGTTTTTGTAGAAGAATGTGGTCTTTGGATCTGCTCAGCGTGTCCAAGATTGGGAGATGACTACCAAGATTCCTGCTGCTCCTGTCCAGTGTGGGGGATCCAGCTCTGGGGACCACATTCCCCACCCTAGCATCTAAAGGGGTCCAGATGATGAGCTGCACCAATAGGAGGTGAGGAGAGGTTACAGATGCCACTTCCATGCCAAGGCAGTAGAGAGGAGGTTCACTTCTCTACTTGTGTTAATGCAGAGCAATGGTTCTCAAAGTGTGGTCTGCAGAGCAGCAGCAGCAGCACCTGGGAACTTGTTAGAGATGTACATTCACAGGACCCACCCCAGACTTATAGGATTGAAAACTCTGGGAGTAGAATCAGTGATCTGTAGTTTAACAAGCTCTCTCCGGGGAATTCTGAGGTAGGTAAGCATGAACCACAGGGTTGAGTGGAGCTATAAGATGGAGAAAAGCCACCTGCTGATCAAGAACACCTGATAGGGGTGATATAGGAACAAGAAGTTAAATTTATTTTGTTAACCCATAAATACTCAGTGGCTTCTTTTTTAAAAATTTATTTTATTGAAGTATAGTTGATTTACAATGTTGTGTTAATTTCTACAGTACAGCAAAGTGATTCAGTTATATAGGTATAGATATTCTTTTTCATATTCTTTTCCATTATGGTTTATCACAGAATATTGAATATAGTTCCCTGTGCTATACAATAGGACTTTATTGTTTATCCATTCTATATATAATAGTTTGCATCTGCGAATCCCAAACTCCCAATCCTTCCCTCCCCGCTCCCCACCGGGACAACCACAAGTCTGTTCTGTATGTCTGTGAGCCTGTTTCTGTTTCATAGATAAGTTCATTTGTGTCATATTTTAGATTCCACATATAAGTGATATCATATGGTACTTGTCTTTCTCTTTCTGACTTACTTCACTTAGTATGATAATCTCTAGGTCCATCCATGTTGCTGCAAATGGCATTGTTCCATTCTTTTTTATGGCTGAGTGGTATTCCTTTATATATATGTACCACATCTTCTTTATCCCTTCACCTGTCAATGGATATTTAGGTTGTTTCCGTGTCTTGGCTATTGTGAATAGTGCTGCTCTTAACATAGGGGTGCATGTATCTTTTTTTTTTTGGCTGCATTGGGTCTTCATTGCTGCACGCAGGCTTTCTCTAGTTGCAGCGAGCGGGGGCTACACTTCGTTGCAGTGTGCGGGCTTCTCATTGTGGTCGCTTGTCTTGTTGCGGAGCACAGGTCTAGGCGCGCAGGCTTCAGTAGTTGTGGCACGCTGGCTCAGTAGTTGTGGCTCACGGGCTCTAGAGCACAGGCTCAGTAGTTGCAGCGCACGGGTTTAGTTGCTGCATGGCACATGGGATCTTTCCGGACCAGGGATCGAACCCATGTCCCCTGCAATGGCAGGCGGATTCTTAACCACTGTGCCACCAGGGAAGTCCGCATGTATCTTTTTGAATTGTAGTTTTGTCCAGATATATGTCCAGAAGTGGGACTGCTGAATGATATGGTAACTCTATTTTTAGCTTTTTGAGGAATCTCCATACTGTTTTCCATAGTGGCTGCACCAATTTACATTCCCACCAACAGTGTAGGAGGGTTCCCTTTTCTCTACAGCCTCTCCAGCATTTATTTGTAGATTTTTTGATGATGGCCATTCTGGCTGATGTGAGGTGATACCTCATTGTAGTTCTGATTTGCATTTCTATACTAATTAGCGATGTTGAGCATCTTTTCATATGCCTATTGGCCATCTGTATGTCTTCTTTGGAGAAATGTCTATTTAGGTCTTCTGCCCATTTTTCGATTGGGTTGTTTGTTTTTTTGCTGTTGAGTTGTATGAGCTGTTTGTATATTTTGGTAATTAAGCCCTTGTCAGTCACATCATTTCCAAATATATTCTCCCAGTCAGTAGGTTCTCTTTTCCTTTCGTTTATGTTTTCCTTTGCTGTACAAAAGCTTGTAAATTTGATTAGGTCCCATTTGTTTATTTTTGTTTTTATTTCTATTGCCTTGGGAGACTGACCTAAGTAAAAGTTGGTATGATTTATGTCAGAAAGTTTTGCCTATGTTCTCTTCTAGGAGTTTTATGGTGTCATGTCTTATTTTAAGTCTTTAAGCCATATTTTTAAAGATTTATTTATTATTTTATTTATTTATTTTTGGCTGCATCGGGTCTTAGTTGCGGTACATGGGATCTTTGTTGAGGTATGCGGCATCTTTCGCAGTGGCACGTGGGCTTCTCTCTAGTTGTGGCGCATGGGTTTTTCTTATCTCTAGTTGTGGCACACAGGCTCCAGGGCACGTGGGCTCTGTAGTTGTGTGTGGGTTCCAGAGTGCATAGGCTCTGTAGTTTGTGGCACACAGGCTCTCTAGTTGAAGCACGCAAGCTTGGTAGTTGTGGCGCAAGGGCTTAGTTGCCCCACTGCCTGTGGGATCTTAGTTCCCTGACCAGGGATCGAACCCACGTCTCCTGCATTGGAAGGCAGATTCTTTACACTGGACCACCAGGGAAGTCCCCTTTAAGCCATTTTGAGTTTATTTTTGTGTATAGTGTGAGGGTGTGTTCTAACTTCATTGATTTACATGCGGCTGTCCAACTTTCCCAACACCACCTGCTGAAGAGACTGTCTCTTTCCCATTGTATATTCTTGCCTCTTTTGTCAAAGAATAATTGACCATACATGTGTGGGTTTGTTTCTGGGCTCTCTATACTGTTCCATTGATCCATATGTCTTTTTTTTGTGCCCCTACCACGCTGTTTTGATTTTCAGTGGCTTCTTAAAGCAGCTGGCTTGATACTTATTAACAGACTGTATTTCATGTAAGTTCCAAGTCTCTCAACCCCAGCCTTCCTTGGGCAACACATGAGACAGACTGCACTCTGAAGCCCAGGGATATCTGGGAGCTGAAACGCTGACCCCTGGAAGGGCAGGTGACAGGAGATTGAGAGGGAATTAATCACCAGCAAGACACAGAGACTCTGGGACACTCTGTCCTGGAAAAATGGTAAAGAGCCAGTACCTAATATAGGGAATCTCTCTTATAATCCTCCCTGTGGAAATGCAGATCTTTGGTAACAGTGGAGGTGAGCAGCAAGTAGAAGCAGGGAAGGAGGAATAATATTGCTCATGCCCTAATTTTACTTACTCCTAGTTCCAGTCTATCTTGATTCTCTACTCTGAGCTATAAAGGCTATGAAATTAGGCTACAAAGCTCCCCGCAGACATGCTGATGACTATAACAGGAGTACAGGGAGCAGGACCCAGCTGGCTAAAACCATCCTTAGACTCACAAATGAGCAGGTTTAGACTCACCTCTCCCTCTAGGGCTTAATAAGAACCATGAATAGTTTCTAAGGCAAATGAGAAAATAGTTTTCTACAGAGCATGTTATATGCAACCCCACAGTCCCAAGGAGAGCAGAGCATAAGAACACAAAAGAACAAACCAAACATTTATTCAGTTGACATCAGAAATCTCCATACTCCATAACTGCCTCAACACAACTTGGGGTGAGCCTGGATGTGGCCACTGGAGTACTGGGAAGGGGGTTCCTAGACTGAGTTGCCCCAGGAGGGCTTGTGTGGCAGACGCTGGACACTCACAGATGTATCCGCTCGGGGCAGCAGGGGACCTTCTCCCAACCCAGACAACTGAGTCAGATGTGGACATGGTGATGCCTCCTCACTCTCTCCCAACAATCACCAAGCGGACTGGTTTGATAAAGTGTCAGGTCTAATGCTGTTTCACCGGTGATGATGTCTCTTCTTTGCTAGGTGTTCTCCAGATATGGTGAAGCATAATGAAGCATCACCTGGCAAGTCGCTGGCCATCCAGTTGGGATGGTTTCACCCACTCCTTTCCAGCATGTAGAGCACAGTCACGGTGTAGGTGTGGATGAGGCAGGTTCCTTCAGCACCAGGCTGGAAAACTTCCAGGGTTTCTTTCTTGCTGCCACTCTCTGTCATGTGGATCTCCACAGGGTCAGTGAATCCCAAACAGGTTTGAGAAAAGTGCATTGAGTAGGAGTGGAAGGTCAGATGCACGGCTAGTGTGAGACTCAGAAACAGGAGGGAGTGTGGGCCAGGGTGATCACGGGGTCACCAGGATGCCCAGAGGCAGCATCAGACACAGCGGTAGGATAAAGAGCCCTGCTGAGCCACAACAGGACACCTTAATGATGTGCTCAATGACCCAGTCTTTGTAGTAACTAACTTCTGTATAAACTGCAGGCAATTCTGTGTGACCACAGTGAACACCCCAGCTCACAATCCCCACCTGGACCCATGAGTCATTAAGTTGACAGACCAGGGGACCCCCAGAATCTCCTTGGAGAAAAAGAAGAAACAAACACAGGAATGGAAGGGGATCATCATCAGAGCAGGCTGATTGCTAGCCAGGCACTGGGGAGATAGGCACCTAGGTCCTTTCCCAGGTACCCACCAGGCCCAGGTTTCTGTGAATGAGATTTGAGAGTTGGAAACTTTAACATCATCTGAGAAATACTACTCCTTCCCAGGTGCTCAGGGACCCACAGGAGCTATAAAGCCAGTAAGCCCTGTACATCAGTCCTGCCAGTATATACTCAAATTCTCTTTCAGTGACCCTAATCCTTCACTGCCTGACCCCTCCCCATGACCCTCTCCAAACCTCCCAACACCCAGCAACTAAAGGGGCATCCCCTGGCACTGTGAGCAGCTTCCAGAGCCCCTCTCCAACTCTAAGGTCAGAGTCAATTCCAACTAGTCAGTCCTAGGCCTCCACAGCTGTAAAATACTTTGAAATTCATTTCTGCATGGGGACTCAAAGTCATCACATCTACCCTGAAATCTCTCCCTGCCCCTAAACCCACATATCCAATAACATCCTCTCACCAGTTCCCCCTCTCTCCAAACACAACCAGTCATGCTAAACCCCACCTCACACACGCTGCACATCCTTTCCCAAAACTGCTCTGGAGGCCCCCACCAACCAGCTCAGACAGAAACTCAGAGTCCTCCTCAAGCCCTCCCTCACCCGCACCCTCACATGCAGTCAGTCGATGACTCAACCTCAGACACAACCCCTTCACCCGCCCCACCAGCCCAGGTCCTGCCTGGGGCTCAACACCATTGCCTACACGGTGGAAAACAAACTCCTGCCTATAGTCCCGCATGGACAGGAATGAGAAACATAGCACAGCATTGCAGGCCACACATATTCTGATTCCAATCACCTTCTCTGGCCATATTTGCCACCTCATTGCTCCAGACCTGAAACACATTCCCTAAACATGACACGTTCTTCAGAACTCTGAGCCTCTGTACTTGCTGTTCCCTCTCCCAACAGTGATGTTCTCCTCTTTCCAAGACTCCAAATACTCATCCTCTAAGACCTGGCTCAGATGCCCCCTGCTCAGAAAGGCTGCTTGGTGCAAAGGGGAGACTGTGGGCCCAGGCACTCCCAGGGGGACCTTGAACTTACGTCTTTTAGGGACCACATCTGTATAATAATATGTATAATTATGTGGCAGGGTTGTGAGCTGGGTAACTGAGCTAATGTGGGTGAATGCTCACACTGGCACGGTAAGTCGCCATAGAAGGAACTCAATTATAGGAACTTACATTATTATCGTCATCACCCCCAACTTCACCACACCCTGGCAGCACGCCCAGGATGCGAGGGCTGCTCCCTATTGGAGGAACAGGCCCGGCCAGCTCAGGGGCGTCCTGAGGGGTTCTCCCCTGAATCTCCTTAATTAAAGCCTGAAAGAGGAGGTGGCAAATAACCCAGGCTTTGCCACTGGGGAATGAGGAAACTTTGAAGGGACAACCTTATGGCAGAGGTGGCCAGGGACCCATGAACTCACCTTGCAGGGACTTTTAATCTTTTCGTGATAGCCACAGATCATCTCTCTACCAACTACTTGGCGATGGACTCCTAACTGTGTCTGTATCTTCTGATTACATTTCTTGTGGTGAAGAATGATTTCCTCAGTCTCCTGAAGAACACGTGGCAGTGACATGGCTACAGAGAGACAATTCAGAAGTAAAAGGATTGCATGAGCAGAATAGAACAGGGGCCCCCAGATCCCATTCTGGGTCTTTTTATTTTTTTAACTTTTGTTTGTTTGTTGGCCACACCACGCAGCATGCGGGATCTTAGTTCCCCAACCAGGGATCGAACCCGCGCCCCAGTGCAGTGGATGTGCGGAGTCTTAACCACTGGACCACCAAGGAAGTCCTGTATTCTGGGTCTTGATCAGCGCATTCACACTCTGTTGCCCCCTTAGAGAAAGGAAGGACAGTGGGTATTGTCCCATTTGACAAAGAAGGACCTGAGGCCAAATGCTGACATGGGGAACAGAGGAGGTAAGAAGCAAAGCCAAGTCAAAAGGAGGAACATATCAGGACAGAAAGAGGCAAGGCCTTACCAGCCTGATACAAAAGCAAGTGTCTGTCACTCCGAGTATCAACAGTAACAGTGACAGGTGCCTGTACAGGGAAGGGTCACAAACTCCAGGACAGGTAGTGCCCAAAGGTACCCAACCAGCCTCTTCCCACACAGGGGGCCTTACAGACTCACCAACAGGCCTGCTCTGGCTAAACCTACATCCCAGGTACAAGAAGCTCCCTGCCCCCTGCCAGGTACTTCCAGAGAAGGACAGCTCTGACTGGCAGACAGCACATCACCCTGGAGCTGAAATCCACCCTGGAGAGAACCCATAATACCTGGGCCCAAGCCCCCGGGTCCTAACATAACAATAGAAATCCCTACTGCACTTCCATCACTCCCAGGCAGCATCCTCTCCACCTTCTCCCTTGCCCACC
This sequence comes from Balaenoptera borealis, assembly GCF_965194805.1. Taxonomy (NCBI): domain Eukaryota; kingdom Metazoa; phylum Chordata; class Mammalia; order Artiodactyla; family Balaenopteridae; genus Balaenoptera; species Balaenoptera borealis. The sequence continues at coordinate 45,274,672 of NC_138869.1, read as the reverse complement.
TGTTAGAGAATCAGCCTCCCTGTCCCTCCCTTCAGCCTGCAGCCCAACCCCAGAGCACCAGGCTGCCCCCCTCAGATCCTGCCTGCCAGTCTCACCGAATTCTAAAGTTCGGCCCCATCCAATCGCCCAGCACTGTGTCCCAGCTTTCACTTCAAACTTCTTTTCAGGGAGGCACACTGGCTGGATGTAGGAAGAATAATTCAGAGTCTGCCAGTTGAAGAAGGGCAATGTCATTAGTGATAAGGCTTGCATTAAAATCCCTATGCCAAATGATGTCCTGAACTGGAACGACCACTGCACTTAGGCAATCCGAATATAAAAATGTGTTTCCCATCTTCACTGTAAGGTCCTTATAGCTATGGGAAGACAACATGCACCTCAGAGAGATGCTGGAGGGTCTACACTCCCCTCCACCCCTTCCAGGTTCTTCCCAGCCTGTTCCCATCTCCTACAACAGCCATCAGCCGTTTTCTCCCTCTAAACCACATCCCCTCCACAGACCCCTAACCACTCGAGCTAGTGCTTCTCCAAGTGAGGTCCCAGGACCACCAGAGCAGTACCTGGGACCTTGGTAGAAATGCAAAACTCATGTTTCATTCATAGTGAGCACAAACCAGGGGCTTTGGCTTTGTTTTAAGGTGAGGAAAGGAAAGCTCAGGTAGGGAAACAGGCCGACCAGCAGCCCAATCCCACCACCCCAAATTCTCACCCTTTTACACAGTGAGCTGCAATCAGCACCCACGGTGGGGAAATGAGGGAACCTCAACATTTCTGGACATTTCTGATCTGCAGGCTCACCGGCCAGGGCCACTTTCTCTCTGGGGCTGCCATTCCATCAACTATCCTCATAATCTGATGGTCACATGCTCCTTGGCTCAGTAAAAAGAGGACTGGAGGTGAAGCTGCTGCCTCCCTTCCACTACTTCCGCCACCTCCACCTCCTCCACCTCCACCACCGCCACCTCCTCCTCCTCCAACTACACCTCCACCACCTCCTCCTCCTCCAGCTACACCTCCACCACCTCCTCCTCCTCCAGCTACACCTCCACCACCTCCTCCTCCTCCAGCTACACCTCCACCACCTCCTCCTCCTCCAGCTACACCTCCCCCACCTCCTCCTCCTCCAGCTACACCTCCCCCACCTCCTCCTCCTCCAGCTACACCTCCACCACCTCCTCCTCCTCCAGCTACACCTCCACCACCTCCTCCTCCTCCAGCTACACCTCCACCACCTCCTCCTCCTCCAGCTACACCTCCACCACCTCCTCCTCCTCCAGCTACACCTCCACCACCTCCTCCTCCTCCAGCTACACCTCCCCCACCTCCTCCTCCTCCAGCTACACCTCCCCCACCTCCTCCTCCTCCAGCTACACCTCCCCCACCTCCTCCTCCTCCAGCTACACCTCCCCCACCTCCTCCTCCTCCAGCTACACCTCCCCCACCTCCTCCTCCTCCAGCTACACCTCCACCACCTCCTCCTCCTCCAGCTACACCTCCCCCACCTCCTCCTCCTCCAGCTACACCTCCACCACCTCCTCCTCCTCCAACTACACCTCCACCACCGCCACCTCCTCCTCCTCCAACTACACCTCCACCACCTCCTCCTCCTCCAACTACACCTCCACCACCTCCTCCTCCTCCACCTCCACCTCCACAACCTCCTCCTCCTCCAGCTACACCTCCACCACCTCCTCCTCCTCCAGCTACACCTCCACCACCTCCTCCTCCTCCAACTACACCTCCACCACGTCTTCCTCCACCTCCACCTCCACACCCTCCTCCTCCTCCTCCACAACCACCTCCTCTACCAGTACCTACAACTCCTACACCTCCACCTCCTCCTCCTCCACACCCTCCACCACCTCCACCTCCACGTCCTCCACCACCTCCACTAGCCCCATGTACACCACCTCCACCCTGCCCCAGGGCAGAGCCAGGTTTACTCTCAATTCCACCAGGATAGTCTGACCCTTCAACCCCCCAGCCAGGCCGTGTTCCCCACTGGATCCCAGGCGGGCCTGTACAGTCCCGTACAGAAGCAGTACCTTGAGGAGGCAAGCATCCAAATACAGGGTCCTGTAATGATTTCAAAGTGTCTCCCACTGGGGGTGTGGGCGGCACAGGTGACACAGTGGGTACTGGAATCTTCAGGGATTTTAGGTGTCCTGAAGCTGAGGGGGCCTCCTGGATTGCCGGGCTCAGTGCAGAATCCTCCTTGGGTCCATCACCCTCACCTGGATAAGATGAAAGAACAATGAAAAGAGGAGCTGACTGGAGTGCACCCCCCACATCACTGGCCTTTTCCCATCGCACCCTACTCACCCTCAAACCCCACCTTCCATCCCCCAAGACCCACCTGCCAAACCCCATTACCCACAACCACCCCCAGACAAGCAGCCCAGCCCAGCCTTCTCTCTTTCCTGCTTGCCTGGGCCTCACTGAGCAGAGGCTGAAGGACCAGGAGCCAGACCAGGAGGCCCAGGGATCGGCCGCCGCTGCGGGGGACACCCGGGGACGCCATGGCACCTCTGGTCGCTTCTGTGCTCTGCGGCGCCCCCTCGCGGCAGCTCCGCGCCTGCCCTCCTGTTGGCAGGAACACTGGGCCAGGGACGAATCCCAAAGCTGCTCCTCCAAGATCTTCATCTCATGCATATTCAACCAAACCTATTCTAGGTCATGTTCTTAAGGCCCTTGAACATGTAAGTAATTTCTCCACTTTGTAGTAGAGATAGTCTGGATTATATACCTCAGCGTGATCTAATCACTGGAGCCCTTAAAAAATATATATATAAATAAAAGAAAAAGAAAAAGAAATGCAATCCGCCCAATGAAAGATAAAAGAAAAACAAAGGAAAGTATGGTAAATAGAAAATACAGGACAAAACGGCAGTAGCATCTGCAATAAGCCCGAATGAGTTGAATATACCAAACAACATAAGGACTTTCATGTTGGAGGAAAAGGCAAAGTCCAGAAATAGACTCTCTGAAGAGACAAATTTACAACAGAGAGATACAGATACGTGGGAAATAAAGGAATATAAAGTGAAATGCCAGGTCACACTGGTGCAAAAATAAAGCTAGGATTGCAATTTGGTTATTAAATCATAGCATTTAAAGCAAAGATTGTATAAGGGACAGAAGGAGTTAGATACAGTAAGAAGAAGACATGAAGGAGAAAATGCAATGACAAGCCTTTAAAGGTAAAGCAAAGAGGACCAATTTATGGGAAACTGGAGCTTCTGATATGCTCTTCTTAGGAAGCTGACAACTTACGTAGGCAAAATTAAGCAAAAATATAGTCTATTTGACTCTCACACCTTATCATCTACACCTAACAGCACTATGATGAATTTTACAACTACCAACAGAAAACACTCATTGAACACACAGGGAACTTTCAGAATCAAGGCCCTAAGGAAAACCAGTATCTCAAGTAATCAATGTGATACACATTCTGTTCATGAGCCGCACATCAATAACATTAAAATCAACTTTTGGAACTAACCTGGTGGCGCAGTGGTTAAGACTCCGCCTGCCAATGCAGGGGACATGGGTTCGAGCCCTGGTCCAGGAAGATCCCACATGCCGCAGAGCAACTAAACCCGTGCACCACAACTGCTGAGCCTGCACTCTAGAGCCCATGAGCCACAACTTCTGAGCCCACAAGCAACTACTGAGCCACAGCTACTGAAGCCTGTCTGCCTAGAGCCCATGCTCTGCAAGAAGAGAAGCCGCCGCAATGAGAAGCCCATGCAACGCAAAGAAGACCCAACGCGGCCATAAATAAATAAATAAATTTATTTAAAAAAAAGAACAACTTTTTAAAAATCCCATTTTTCTGAAACAAAGCCAAAACCCTAAACAATGGTCCTCCTTTAAAAAGGAAATCACGTGACTTCCCTGGTGGTGCAGTGGTTAAGACTTCACCATCCAATGCATGGGGTGCGGCTTTGATCCCTGGTCAGAGAGCTAAGATCCCACATGCTTTGCAGCCAAGAAACCAAAACATAAAACATAAGCAATATTGTAACAAATTCAATAAAGACTTTAAAAATGGTCCACATCAAAAAAATCTTTAAAAAAAAGGAAATCATGAGGGAAATATGACTTTTTAGAGATCAATGCCAATGAAAGCACTACCTATGAAATTGTATGTGAGACAGCCATAGTAGTCCCAGAAAGTAATTTATACCTTTGACTATATCAGAAAATAAAGAAAACTGATAACAAATGAGTTCAACTCAAAATGTGGAAAAGATAATGGAGTAAACTCAATGAAAGAGCTTGGGAGAAAGGAGGAAATAATGGGAAACATGAGCAGGAATCAATAAAGTAGAGAAAGATCAGAGAGAGGATTGACATAATCTGAATTGTGGTCTTTGAAAAGTTTCATAAGAGACATTTTAGGAAGACTGAATAAAATGCTACAAGAGAAAAACCAAATTACAGAATGAAAAAAGGGAAGCAACTTAAAGATATGACAGAATTTTTAAATTTTTTTTTTAAGATTTTTTGATGTGGACCATTTTTAAAGTCTTTATTGAATTTGTTACAATACTGCTCCTGTTTTATGTTTTGGCTTTTTGGCCACGAGGCATGGGGGATATTAGCCCCACGACCAGGGATGGAATCCACACCGCCTGCATTGGAAGGCAAAGTCTTAACCACTGGACCACCAGGGAAGTCCCTCAGGCTTTTTTTTTTAATTCTTAAAGAATCCTATTAACTGCATATGCTGACTTCTCCTATGACCAAGATAGACTAATAGGCATTGCCCTTCCTACCTGAAACAACCAAAACTGACAAAAGTATGAAACAACACTTTTGAAGACACTGGACACCAGGCCACAAAGGACAAACTGCTGATTGACTGAGTGAGCCCTACTTTTGCCTCTGTTTACTGCCTGAGAGGGTTTCGAGGCTGCAGTGCAGAGAGAGAGGGCAGAACCCAGCAGGCTCCCTGAGGCGAGCAGGTGAAGCTGAGAGGCTGTGCACACAAAGGCAGCTTTGCAGACAATACAGGAGTGGGGAGTTACACAGAGAGAGAACTCCAGAGATCAGTGGAGGTGCCCCCTTGAGTGCTGGACTGAGCACTGATCAGTACATGTACGTGAAGAAGCTACCTGAATGAATACTATCAAACATTTAGAGAAGAGCTAACACCTAACCTTCTCAAACTCTTCCAAAATAGAGCAGAGGGAGGAACACTCCTGAACTCATTCTATGAGGCCACCATCACCCTGATACCGCAGCCAAAGATGTCACAAAGAAAGAAAACTACAGGCCAATATTACTGATGAACATAGATGTAAAAAACCTCAACAAAACACTACCAAACAGAATCCAACAGCATATTAAAAGGACCATACACCATGATCAAGTGGGCTTTATCCCAGGAATGCAAGGATTCTTCAATATACACAAATCAATCAATGTGATAAACCATATTAACAAATTCAAGGAGAAAAACCATATGATCATCTCAATAGATGCAGAAAAAGCTTTTGAAAAACTTCAACACCCATTTATGATAAAAAACCCTCCAGAAAGTAGGCATAGAGGGAACTTACCTCAACATAATAAAGGCCATATATGACAAACCCACAGCCAACATCATTCTCAATGGTGAAAAACTGAAACCATTTCCTATAAGACCAGGAGCAAGACAAGGTTGTCCACTCCCACCACTATTACTCAACATAGTTTTGGAAGTTTTAGCCACAGCAATCAGAGAAGAAAAAGAAATAAAAGGAATCCAAATCAGAAAAGAAGTAAAGCTGTCACTGTTTGCAGATGACATGATACTATACATAGAGAATCCTAGAGATGCTGCCAGAAAACTACTACAGCTAATCAATGAATTTGGTAAACTAGCAGGATACAAAATTAATGCACAGAAATCTCTTGCATTCCTATACACTAATGATGAAAAATCTGAAAGAGAAATTAAGGAAACACTCCCATTTACCATTGCAAGAAAAAGAATAAAATACCTAGGAATAAACCTACCTAAGGAGACAAAAGACCTGTATGCAGAAAACTATAAAACACTGATGAAATAAATTAAAGATGATACAAACAGATGGAGAGCTATACCAAGTTCTTGGATTGGAAGAATCAACATTGTGAAAATGACTATACTACCCAAAGCAATCTACAGATTCAATGCAATCACTATCAAACTACCAATGGCATTTTTCACAGAACTAGAACAAAAAATTTTACAATTTGTATGGAAACACAAAAGACCCTGAATAGCCAAAGAAATCTTGAGAAAGAAAAATGGAGCTGGAGGAATCAGGCTCCCTGACTGCAGACTATACTACAAAGCTACAGTAATCAAGACAGTATGGGGACTTCCCTGGTGGCGCAGTGGTTAAGAATCCGCCTGCCAATGCAGGGGACACGGGTTCGAGCCCTGGTCTGGGAAGATTCCACATGCCGCGGAGCAGCTAAGCCCGCGAGCCACAACTACTGAGCCCACATGCCACAACTACTGAAGACCGCGCGCCTAGAGCCCGTGCTCCACAACAAGAGAAGCCACCGCAACGAGAAGCCCATGCACAGCAACAAAGAGTAGCCCCCACTCGCCGCAACTAGAGAAAGCCCATGCACAGCAATGAAGACCCAATGCAGCCAAAAATAAATAAGTTAAATAAATAAATTTTTTTTAAAAAGAGAATGTATAAAAAAAGAAAAAGAGACAGTATGGTACTGACACAAAAACAGAAATATAGATCAATGGAACAGGATAGAAAGCCCAGAGATAAACCCATGCACATATGGTCACCTTATCTTTGATAAAGGAGGCAAGAATATACAATGGAGAAAGGACAGCCTCTTCAATAAGTGGTGCTGGGAAAACTGGACAGCTACATGTAAAAGAATGAAATTAGAACACTTCTTAACATCATACACAAAAATAAACTCAAAATGGATTAAAGCCCTAAATGTAAGGCCAGACACTATAAAACTCTTAGAGGAAAACATAGGCAGAACACTCTATCACATAAATCACAGCAAGATCCTTTTTGACCCACCTCCTAGAGAAATGGAAATAAAAACAAAAATTAACAAATGGGACCTAATGAAACTTAAAAGCTTTTGCACAGCAAAGGAAACCATAAACAAGACGAAAAGACAACCCTCAGAATGGGAGAAAATATTTGCAAATGAAGCAACTGACAAAGGATTAATCTCCAAAATATACAAGCAGCTCATGCAGCTCAATATCAAAAAAGCAAACAACCCAATCCAAAAATGGGCAGAAGACCTAAATAGACATTTTTCCAAAGAAGACACACAGATGGCAACAAACACATGAAAGGCTGCTCAACATCACTAATCATTAGAGAAATGCAAATCAAGGACAGGAATAAAGATGCAGACGTAGAGAATGGACTTGAGGACACAGGGAGGGAGAAGGGTAAGCTGGGACGAAGTGAGATAGTAGCACTGACATATATACACTACCGAATGTAAAATACATAGCTAGTGGGAAGCAGCTGCATCACACAGGGAGATCGGCTCAGTGCTTTGTGACCACCTAGAGCAGTGGGATAGGGAGGGTGGGAGGGAGACGCAAGAGGGAGGGGATATGGGGATATATGCATACATATAGCTGATTCACTTTGTTATACAGCAGAAACTAACACAACATTGTAAAGCAATTATACTCCAATAAAGATGTTAAAAAAAAAAGAAGAATCAGATACCTGAAGTCAGAGAAACAACCTCTTGAAAGGATTAGAGTAACATAGCCTGGTGGCCACAGGGGACCAGGAATAGTGCCTGTTCCCATCAGCCAGACTGGAAAAACTCAAGATTCACAGAACACTCTGTAGTGTATTAGGAAAGGTCTTGCCTCAGTGACAGGGAATAGTAGTCCCTAGACTGAGCATCACTCCAGTCCTGTCAAGAAATATAAAAACAAGACTTGAGAATATCAGTTTCCAAGTAATTTAACTGCATCCCAAAATGAAGCCCAAGAATATTTCTAGGAAAATATCAAACATCAGGTAAAGGTCACAATGTATGGTATCTAATCACTAATAACCACCATTCAAGAAGCATGAAAATACAACCCAAAAAGGGAATAATCAATCAATCACAATTAACCCAGAACTGACACAAATGTTAAATGCACAGGCAAGAATAGTAAAACAGCCATTAGAACTGTAGTCATACATACACACTCAAACATTAAGTAGACATACTGAAGATGTAAAAGGACCCCAATCAAACTCTAGATATGAAAACTACCATGTGTGAGATGAGAAACATACACTGATGATGGGATTAACACTATAATAAACATTTAGAAGAAGTGATTAGGAAACTCAAAGACATGACAATTTTTTTTTAAAAAATCCAAAATGAAATACAGGTAAGAGAGCGTAAAGAAACAGAGCATTGTGAGCTGGAGCCTAATGTATGTGTCACTGGACTTCCAAAGTGTTGCATGGCAGAAGGGACAAAAATATTTAGAGAAATAATGGCAAATATTTTCCAAATTTGATAAAAACTGTAACTCCAGAAACCCAATAAGCTCAATGAACACCAAACAAAGAAACATGAAGAAAATGAGACCAAAGTATAAGGTAATCAAATTGCTCAAAACCAACGAAAATGTAAGAGGAGAAAGATAAAAACGACAGGACATTTCTCAGTAGGAACAAGGCAAGCAATGTTCTCAGCTGAGGTCAGAGAAGATGTTGCTGTGCCTTATCGTTTCAGCTCTCATATTGTAAACAGATGTCCTATTCCCAGTCTATTCAGTGCCATATTTTTGCACTTCTGTGCTTTTTGTTGGTGATTTCACTGCTTAAAAAGTCCCCACGCGGGCTTCCCTGGTGGCGCAGTGGTTGAGAATCTGCCTGCCAATGCAGGGGACGCGGGTTCGAGCCCTGGTCTGGGAAGATCCCACATGCCGCGGAGCAACTCGGCCCGTGAGCCACAATTACTGAGCCTGCGCGTCTGGAGCCTGTGCTCGGCAACGAGAGGCCGAGATAGTGAGAGGCCCGCGCACCGCGATGAAGAGTGGCCCCCGCTTGCCACAACTAGAGAAAGTCCTCGCACAGAAACGAAGACCCAACAAAGCCATACATACATACATACATACATACATACATAAAAAGAATGTAAGCAGACAAGAATAGCATTAAAAATATATATATATATTTAAAAAAAAAAAAAAAAAAGTCCCCACGCATATTGCTGGCGTGCTGTCTAGCGCTCCTGAGGACTCCAGCCTGGGATGTGCATTGCAGAGAAAACAGATGGGTTAGGTCTGCTTCATACAGGCATGAATTACACTGCTGTTGGCCATGAGTTCAATGATACTGAATCAACAGAGTACATCAAATAAGGTGTTTTTAACCAAAAAGAAACATAAAATAAGGTTCCATATTGATCACTTGATGAAAATGTTGTGATCAGAGGTTCCCAGGAGTCTAATCCTGCATTTCCCTGAGAAGCAACTGTTCGGTGTCAGCTAATCAGTGCTCAGAGCTACTTCATAGAACATATCAACCACAAGAAACCCTGGTGATTTTGGCCACCAGGTCTTAGGGTGGTTTGTCACACAGCAATAGGTAACAAACACTTACTGAAAGTCAGATTGTCTTACCTTGGCCAGGCCAAGTGTCATAGATTGGTTCCCTGGAAACAGACTCTGAGAGAGACCTGTATGCAAGGGTTGAGGAGTGCTCTTGGGAGGATTCACACCTGGCAGGGAGCATGTGAGGCAGAACTTGGCAATGGGAGAAGCTGAGCTGCCATGCAGTTGCAACTGCGGTCTCAGCTGATCCTAAAGAAGCCCTTCCAAGTTGCCCCAAAAGGAGGCAAAGAGGCTGGGCCTTCCTATCCCTGCTTGCCAGTCATTTACTGTGGGCTACTCCCTGTGAAGGGGTGTCATCTTGAGTGAATCTGTTTCTGCAGCTGAGTTTTTGCGAGCGAGGCAGCTGTGAGTCGGTATTCACAGATGCTGGGGAATAGGTGTGACTCTTCTGCAAGTGGGATTTAGCAGAAATGCCACACTTCACTACAGGGTACCTGTACCAATCAGCTCCTGAGTCCTTTTGACATGAACCTAGTTATCTGGAGAACTTCCTCACCATCTGGTGTGACAGGAAATTTCAGGCTGAATTTATACATTTCCTGGCCCACACCTGGACATTTCTCAAGCCATTTCTCCAAGAAGCCCTGGTTTCTTTGGGTGGAAAATCATATTTCAAACCACAATTTGGGCATTAGAAACTCACATCGGTATGCCTCACTACTCCTTATGACTTGAAACCCCCAGCGTTTTTTGTTGGGTTTTGTGTCCTTGTCCTTTGAAGTCCAATATTTTTACTAGAACGCACTGCCTGCCTCTCAATCTCCTCCTCTCCCTGTGTTACCTAGCTCTTTCAGAGGGTGGTTCTACCCAGCCACCAAGCCCCTCACCAAAGGGTCATCCTAATGACCACTTCTTCCCTCCCACCTGAGCTCCACATCTTTATGGCCACAGCCCAGTGCCTCATTCACAAAAAGTACTCCATAAATATTTGCCGGAAAGGATAAAAATGGCTACCATTCAGTTGGAGGTTGCTGTTCTGGTTTCTGAGAGGCCATGCCTGACTTTTCTGGGAGCCAGAGGCTAATTCTCAATATCTAAGCTGCTTGAACTCAAATCCTTTCCCCCACCACAAAAAGCACATTCAAATATCAGCACACCAAAGTGCACCCAGGCTAGGACCATAAACTTCCCAAAGCTTGGGACTTCTCCTACAGCAGGGGCTGTAACACTTGCTTCCCAGGTGGGATTTTCCCTCCTTGACAAATCAACCTGGAAAGTAAAAGGGGGACAGAGCAATGAGCTGAGAGGGCCCTGAGAGAAAGGAGTAAGGTGACAGAGGAGATGTGAGTATTCACTTTTCCATTCATTCACTCATTCACCAAATATTTCCTGAAATCTTGCTCTATCCCAAACCTGGAGCTGGAGGGGGGAAGGTAGAGAATGATGACACAGAGTCTCTTAACCTTGAGTACAAAATGTCACCCAGTGGAAACAAGAGACAGGAACCGGCCCAGGACCAACAGAGTCAGGGGGGCCCAGAAGAAAGCACATTACACAGGCCAGGGTAGGCCACAGGAGATGCTCTGGGGAGGACTCAATGCTGATACTGAGTCTTGATCAGTGAAGAGGAAGAGAAAGGGAAATGAGAAGCCATACTGACATTCTCAGCAAGAGAACATCACAGAAAAGAACAAGGTAGCTTGTTCTGAAAGAAAGCTGCACGTGAGAGTGGTATGTAGCCAAACTCCAGCCTACAAGTCTGCCCAACTGTGCATTTCTGTAAAAGGACGGTACTAGACTTTACTAGGATTAACTATAACCAGCTGGGGTGTGAAAAGCAGAGTGTCCCGCCCCAGCCTCCCTCAGGCAGCAGGTGGGACTATCACACGTGGCTCTCTGAGGTCCACTGATATCTGGAAGCCTGAACACTGACCAGGGAAGGATGGGTGGGCAGGAGGCAGAGGCTGGGGGAAGATCAGCAGCCAGTCCAGGTGACTATGGGACACTAGGTCTACTGATAGGGACAAAGAAGCTAAACACACACAAACACACACACACACACACACACACACACACACACACACACACACACACAGCCAGGCCCTTCCTCCTACCCTCCCCTGTGGGACCTCAGCTCTTTGAGCTCAAAGTGTCTTCACACCAAGCCCATGGGGTCTCCTCCAGGCACTCCTCTTATGGGGCAGCACGAGAGGTACGAGGCTGTGTGAGTGGGCCATGCCCCAGTCTCCGCCCTCTTGCTCCCCTGTTCTTGTCTACAGAGGCTGCCAGACTCAACTGCAATGCCCCCAGTTATAGCGATGCTGACACCTACAACAGGAGCACAGGCCGCTGGACCCACTGCCTGAGACATCCATCAGACTTCTATCCAGGTAGTCAGGCTCCTCATCTCACACTTTCTGGAGTAATGGAATCCATGCAAGCTCCCTCAGCTAAGTGGGAAACTAGTTCTCTAGAGTATGTTATGTGCAGCCCCACAACCGCCAGGAGAGCAGAGCTTCAGAACACACAAGAGACTCTCCAAGCATTTATTCAGTTGACATCTGAAATCTCCACACTCCTTAATGCCTCAACACAACATGGGGTGAGCCTGGATGTGGCCGCTGGAGCACTGGGAAAGGGGTTCCTAGACTGAGTTGCCCCAGGAGGGCTTGTGTGGCAGACGCTGGACATTCACAGATGGATCTGCACTGGGGAGCCGGGGACCTTCTCCCAACCCAGACAACTGAGTCAGATGTGGACATGGTGATGCCTCCTCACTCTCTCCCAACAATCACCAAGCGGACTGGTTTGATAAAGTGTCAGGTCTAACGCTGTTTCACCGGTGATGATGTCCCTTCTTTGCTAGATGTTCTCCAAGATGTGGATGAAGCATCATGAAGCGTCACCTGGCAGGTCGCTGGCCATCCAGCTGGGATGGTTTCACCCACTTCTTCCCGGCAGGCAGAGCACAGCCAAGGTGTAGGTGTGGATGAGGCAGGTTCCTGGAGCACCAGGCTGGGAAACGTCCAGGGTTCCTTTCTTGCTGCCACTCTCTGTCATGTGGATCTCCACAGGGTCAGTGGATCCCAAACGAAATTGAGGAAAGGGCATTGAGTAGAAGTGGGAGGTCAGAGGCAGGGCTAGTGTGAGACTCAGAAACAGGAGGGGGTGGGGGCCAGGGTGATCACGGGGTCGGCAGGATGCCCAGAGGCAGCACCAGACACAGCGTTAGGCTGAAGTAGCCTGCTGAGTCTATATGACAAGCCTGACTCATTTTAGCAACGACCCAATCCTTGTAGAAACTCACTTCTGTAAAAACTCCTGGATACCCTCTGCGACCACAGCCAATGCCCCAGCTCACTATCCCCACCTGGACCCATGAGTCATTAAGTTGACAGACCAGGGGACCCCCAGAATCTCCCTAGAGAAAGAGAAAGAAACAAACACAGTGATGGAAGAGGATCAACATCATAACAGGCTCACTGCACTGCAAGACGCTGGGAAACTGGCATGCATGGGGCTCCCCAGGCTCCACCAGCCCTAGGTTTCCATGAATCTGAGATGTGAGAGTTAAAAAAATTTTACAAACAAAATTTGTATATGTCATCAATAAATTGTATACAAAAAACTGAATATTCTCAAAGAAAATGTACGTACTCTGAGATATGAATAATGAATAAAGTCCTTACTTGTATACATTTCCTGTCACTTGACTTGTATTATTGGTATTTCATGCCTGAATCTCCCCTCCTCCCCTGTTTCCCTCTAGGCAGCATCAGATCCTCTCTACTGAAGGATCAGGTCAGGCCAGCCTGGCAGAGCCTTGGTGGCTTGTCCCCTTTAATCCTCTTAACTTGAAGATAGGTGAATGGAGGTGTTGCCAGATAACGTAGGTCCTACTGCCTGTGGATGAGGAACATCTGGGAGGACAACTAAAATGCAGAGGCAACAAAGGGCCCATGAACTGACCTGGCAGGCATCCTTTCCTGTGGGGCTGGTACCACAGATAGCCCCCTTCTTGACCATGTCAAATCGACTTTCCATCTTTTCTTTGAGCACCTCATTACATCTCTCATAGCGAAGAATGCTTAGCTCAGCCTCCTGAAGCAGTAGTGTAGATGCTTGTGATGGTTCTGTAGAGGCAATTTAGGAGTAGGTGGATCTGCCTAGTGGGACAAGACAGGAGCCCCTGGTACCCACTCTGGGTCTCAATACAGTGTGTTCACATACAGATGCCCTCTTAGGGCAGTGGATATTGTCCCCATTTGACACCAGAGGAAATGAGGCCCAGAGTTGACATGGTGAGAGGAAGGGGTAAGAATCAAAACCAAGACAGGTAAAGAAGAACAGATCAGGACAGGAAGAGGCAACCTGAGAAGTCAAAACCAAGTGTCTGTCACTCTGAGTATCATTAGTAATAGTGACAGGTGTCCTGTACATCAGAAAGTATCTTTAGTTTAGAGCGGGATCAGATTCTCAGACACGTAATGCCCCAAAGGTATCAAATCCAGTCTCGCCCCAGGGATAGGAGGCCCCACAGTTTCATCCAGAGGAGTTCTCTGGCCTCTTCTCACTCACAGGAAGCTCCCTAACCACCAAGGCAGGTACTTTCAGTTTGGGACAGCTCAGATTAGCAGACAGATCAACACCTTCTGAGTTTAAATCCACCCTAGAGAGAACCCACTTTGCCTGTCACTCAAGCCCCCAGGTCCTGACATACTAATAAAAATTTGTAAAACCATCAAATTACTCCCACCAGCATCTTCTCCACCCTCCTCCCTTACCCACTTGCTAGAAAATTGCCTCCCTGTCTCTCCCTTTATCTTGTAGGCCAACACCAGGGCACCAGGCAGCCCCTTCCCTGGCCCGAGTTTGCTGCCATCTTGCTTCACAGTCTCACCTCTTTCATCTAGTTTTCCCCAGCCAGTCACCCAGCACTCTGTACCAGCTTGGACCATGAAAGCCTTTTCAGGGAGGCACACAGGTTGGATGTTCGAGGAGAAATTCACAGGGAAGGCAAGCAGAGCAAGGGCAATGTCATTTTCCACTGTTCCAACAGGATTAAAATATCTGTGGATAACGATGTCTCGGACTGGGACCTTGATTGCCATTCTGGAGGTATGCATCAAGCGTATGTCTCCCATCTTCACTGTGTATTCCACATGGCTGCAGAGAGATCTTCGAGGCTCTACACTCCCCTTCCACATCTTCTAGGTTCTTCCCAGCCTGGTCCTATCTCCAAAGCCACTTATCAGTCACCTCCCTCCCTCCCGACCACATCCCTTCCTGGACCCCTGGCCACTCTATCCAGTGATTCTCAACGTTTGGTCCCCAGATGAGCAGCATCAACATTACCTGGGAACCTGTCAGAGATGCAAATTCTCAGGTCCCACTCCTGACCTAATGAATCAGAAACTCTGGGGTTGGGGACAGGCAATTATTGTTTTAACAAGCTCTGCGGGTGTTCCCATGCTCATTAAAGTTTGAGACCACTGAGCTAGCCAAATTGGCCAGCTACAATCTATTCCCCTTAAATATTCCCTCTGCAAGTTTTTGCCCACAAACTGTTTCCCAACTTGCATCTCTCCCCGCTTCTTGCCACTTGGCTCGAAGGCTAATCAGCACAGGGTTAAAAAAAAGTAGTTTTGAACTTGATTTTGCATTTTGACTTTCCAGGCTACCAAGGGCCCTAACATCATCTACTTCTGACTGTAGCCTGAAGATCTATAGTCAGGGACTGTGACCCCCTTTTTCAGATGAGAAAGAGGAAGCTCAGGAAGAGGTCAGGACTGGCTCCAGGTCACACAGCCTGACCAGGAGCCCAAGCCTGGAACCCCGAAAACTCACCCAAATATGCAGTGGGCCGCGGTCAGCACCCACCAACTGGCAATGAGGGAGCCTCCGCATATGTGTTTATCATTGATCTGCAGGCTGACTTGCCAAGGCCACTTCCTCTCTGGGGCCGGCCTTCCGCCAACTACCCTTGAAGTACGATGGCCACACACTAGAGCAGGTCAATGAAGGGAGAGGACTGAAAGTAAAGCCGCTGACGCCACCATGACCAGAGCCAGATAATCCTCAGAAGTCTCAGAACCCTCAGAGCAATGCCATGTCCCCTCTGACCCCCAGGGCAGGTCTGTATCCCCTAAGACTCCTCAGAGAATGGTCATGTCCTCTCAGATCTCAAGGACAGGGTTGGGTCCACTCAGACCCCCCCAGAGAAAACTCGTGTCCCCCCTGAGAGCCTTCTCCCCCATGGCAGGGGCCCACGCCCCTCAGACCAGGCCGGTTCTCTGCCGCAGGGCTTGGCCCGGAAACATCACCTGAAGGAAAGAGCTGTGGTCGTTTGGTCCCTCCTGGTGCTGGTGTATGTGTAGGTGTCAGAGCCTTGTAGGAATCAGAGTCACCTAAGGTAAACGCCACCAAATCGGGGGCTACCGCAGTCATACGGGATTCCGAGGCCCCCAAAGTTCCCGGAAGCCCTCGAGGAGGCAGCTTCCACGGGCGTGCCCTGGCGTCCTCGCGGCCGCCCCCCGAGGTGGGTGGAGAGCCTGAGGTCAGTGCCGCCCAGCCCTGCGCCCCCTCCCCGCCCGCCCGGGCCTCACTGAGCCGAGGTTGAAGGACTAGAAGCCAGACCAGGAGGCCCAGGGATCCGCCGCCGCTGCGGAGGACGCCCGGAGACGCCATGGCACCTCTGGTCGCCTCCGCGCTCTGCGGCGCCCCCTCGCGGCGGCTCCGCGCTTGCCCTCCTGTTGGCGGGAAACAGGGCTGGGCGGGGGAAACCGGTGCCGCGCGCCTGTGGGGTCATCTGAGGTTCAGGGCCTGGGCCGGGCGGGGCCTCGGAGTCGTGACTCAGGCGACTCCTTTCTCTTCCCAGCTCTGCGTGGACTCATTAACGGTGTGCCTCCCAGGCGCTCAGCGTCCCCTGGCCTAGGTCGCTGGCCACAGAGAGCGGCAGCCGCGCCACCGCCGCACAGAGATGTACCCCGAACTCCCTGTCGGGCTGCATCAGGCCTTTACCGGCGTTTCCCTCCCCTTCTTGTTGCCAGTAAAAATTTAAATTCCTCAATATAAATGTTGCGCTGAACGTTACTAACCACTGAGTTAGAAATGATACCGATATCTTTTTAAAAATCAACATCCACGTGAAAAGAGCCATTAGTGGAATGCAAATTAAAACCACAGTGAAATATCACCACACATCTAACAGACTAGCTAAAATTTTAAAATAATGACAACACCAATACTGACACGGATGCAGAGATATTGGATCACTCATACACCGTGGTAAGAATATAAAATATTACAGCCACTTTGGAAAACGGATCAACAGTTTCTTATAAAACAAAACATACAATTACTATATGACTCAGTAATTGTACTCCTGGGCATTTATCCCAGAGAAATCAAGATTTATGTACACACACACACACAAACACACACACACACACACACAGATACTTTTACAAATGTTTACAGTGGCTAAATTCATGATAGCCAACATTTGGAAACAACCTTGTAGTAGACAGAATAATGGCTTCCCAAAGAAATCCACATTCTGATCCCTGGAACCTGTGAATATATTACCTTGCATCGCAAAAAAGAATGTGATAAAATTTTTTAATCTTGAGAAAAGGAGACTAACCTAGATGACATACATAAAAGTGGCCACAATGTTTTGCAGTTCCTCCGTCAAGAGGCAAAGTCAGACTGCGATATAAGCAGCCGTGTCACTTGGTCTGTATGACCTGGCAAATCCTATGGTGCTAGAGTTTGCTGTGGTGAATTAAAATGCTGTAAGGAGTCTGCTCTGTCCTAACTAGAGAGTCACAGTATAGATCCCTACGGTTCTGGAGCACGACCATACTCTCTGCTGCAAAGAAACTGTATAACCTTTGAAAAGCAACTCCTGACACACTACTGAATCCTAAAAGGAAACTAAATGCCAGACCATGGGACATTAAATGACTAAGAGACCAGCACCTCCTATCATAAGATGGAAATTTAGCCAAATTCACTAAGTCGTAAACTCAGTTGGAAAAAGCAATTCATGACTCACTGGAAGTGATACGTTTGGGATTGGATCATGGCAGTCTTGAAGACACAAGTAAGTTGTGCAGAGAAAAGGCCTAGACCCCCATGTCACTTATTTGTATTGAATTGAAACAGTTCTCCATCAGTTCACACCCATAGCCTGATAGGGTGTATCCTATGACCAACGGATGAAAGAAGAAAAAACCTGGGCCTGGTTCACAGATGGGCTCAAAATCTTGGTGCCAGCTTAAAGTAGACTACTGTTGCACTAGAACCCCATTCAGGGGTTATATATACACATATATATTCTATATATAGCTAGCATTGCCTGCCTATAATGTCTTTGCTGACACCACTATCAGTGGACTCATGGAAGGTCTGACTTACCATCATGGAATCCTGAGTAACATCACCTTAGACATAGGGACCTGCTTTTTGGTCAGGAAGGTGCAAAGTAGGTACATGATTAAAAGACCCACCGGAACTATCATGAACTTCATTATACAGAAGCTAGAGGCTTTATCACATATGGGAATGGCCTCTGTATTAGTTTTCTCTGCTTTGTAACAAATAATCACAAATTCAGTGGCTTAAAAAAAAAACAGACGTTTATTATCTCTCAGTTCCTGTGGGCCAGGAGTCCAGGTACAGCTTACCTGGGTCTTCTGTAAGGCTGCAATCAAGGTGTCAGCCAGGGCTGGGTTCTCATCCACCAGGAGACTCGACTAGAGAAGAGTTTGCTTCCAAGCTCAATCAGTTGTTGCCTGAATTCATTTCCTTTGGCTGTAGGACTCATGGCAGCTTGCTTCTTCAAAGCTAGCAAGGAGAGGAAGACACATAGAGTGAGTCTTCCAGCTAGACAGAGTCTTACATATTGTAGCATAATGACAAGGGTGACATCCCACTCCTGGAATCAATCAGTCCAGATTCACTTTTCAAATGTCCTTGATGGAGAAGCAAAAATTATTAATTTTATTAAGTATTGACACTTTAATCCACATTTAAGATTTTGTGTAATGAAATGACAATTATGCACAAAGCACTACTGCTGTATAAAGAAGTAGGATTGTTAACTCAAGCAAGCTGTACAATTGTTTGAGTTGTTAGCTGAATTAGCTGCTTTTATCATGGGACATCATTTTTACTTAAAAAGAGTGACTAATAAACTGCTATTATTTAGACGCATATTTGGCAGACATATTCTCAAAAATAAAGTTAGAGTCTGCAACTTTAAAGAAAACAACTGACGGTACTTGCTGCAATGATAAAATTTGAGCTTAGAGGTGAAAATTTGAATTTTGGAAAATTTATATTTGCTACCATGAGCTCAACAGCTTTCCAATAATTAAATACTTTTCTGACAACAGTAGTGGTAATATGAGTGAATGTGATTTTTTGATATTGTGTAATGAAATGTGTGAACATTTGGAAACTCTGCATAACTAAGTGAACCAATATTTTTCAATGATTTACAAAATTATGCATAGCTTCAAAAGATCCATTTGGAGTGAAAGGTAGACCAATGGATTTTAATGTAATAAGTACAAAAAGTTCAAAAAGTTTTATACTCCACATTGCAAAAAACTACCACTTGTCAAGTTTTGGTGTATTATAAAATGATTTTTTAAAATCCTCAATTATTTGAAAAGTTTATTAAAATACTCCTCCCTTTTCCAGCTGTATATCTATGTGAGACTGGGTTTTTTTCATATACTTCAACCAGAACAATAAGTTTTGGAAGAGAATGATAACCCAGCTGTCTTCTGTTAAGTGTGCCTTTACTCTAGGGTTACCTCAGCCTTAATACTAAGGTGTGAGCCTTGCAGGGTCTCTACTGATAACCTGAGTAGACAGTGAAGTCCCTCCCCTCTGGATGGATGAAACTGGAATGTTTCCTAGTGCCTTGTGGGCTCTGAGGCTGGTTCACCTTATAGTTCCCTGGCAGGTGTTCTTTGTTCTTTTGCCTAGCCTCCTGGAAATTTAACCTACGTGTGTACAGATCAGTATTCAGCCAAAGACTAAAGGGGATTGTTCTACAGGGTTCTGGAGTTCTTTCTCTGCATATCTCCATCCTATCCAGCAGGGATTGGCAAACTTTCTCTGTAAAGAGACAGATAGTAAATATTTTAGGTTTTGCAGGTCACACATGGACTCTGCCACATATTCTTTTTTTAAAACTCTTTAAAAGTGTGTAAATCATTCTTAGGTCAGTACAAAAACAGGCTATGTCTGGAACTGGCCCACAAACCATAGTTTTCCAACACTTCTCTACAGTATTCTGACCTGCAAACTCCAGATACCTAGCCTTCCGGAACTCCAATCTCTTGTCTCCTTAACTTCGTGGTATCATCATGTTCTGTTTGGGTTTCTCTCCCTGTGCCATCTGAAAATTGCCCTGCTTAGGAATCCAGGACAGTTACAGGGTTTGTCTCACTTGTTTCCTTCTCTCCAGGATCACTGTGCTATGCTGCCTATTGTCCTGATGTCTGAAAAATCATTTCTTTTACTCCATCTAGTTTTCTAGTTGTTTATAATGGGAAATCAAATTCCACACTGGATATTCCTTCATTGCCCTACAATATAACTTTGAGTTTCTTTTTTTAAATAGATAACAGAAAGCTTAGACTGATCTCTAGGTCTCTTGGTGTCCTGAAACGTTCACCTCAGTTTTTTGTTTTTTTTAAAAAATGCTTAATTCAAAGCCTGGAGTTAGCCCAGGTTTTGACAAATTCCTAAAATATCTGGTAATGGAGCTGGAATCTGACTCCTTGGTGACTCCCTTCTCTTCCTATCTTGCTTGCTCTGGGAATCCTGACTTCTTAGAGAGGCAGTCACTTAGAAATGTAGGTAAGGAAAAAGGTTGGAGAGTTTGGGAGTCTTCGTCCTTTCCTTCTCATTACCACTCTGGCTACTTAAGACATAAGTGCTTGGTAGTTTGAGTTGAAAATTCTCTCTGCTTTGCAACTGGAAACCTGCAGGGAGGTAAAAAGTGTTGGAAAAGTTAAGGCAGCTTTTAAAGCTCATCCTGTTGTTGACCTATGGGAGGAATCTTAAAGGCCATTGAATGAAGACACAGCGCCTGCATCAAAGAAGACACAAAGGACTAATGTGTGGAGAGGGACAGTTCCCCACCAGCATTAAGAAAGTCCTAAATTGTTCTCCTAACTGGGAATATTGCTTACCAGTCTCAATTGAGAGAGGTACCTCATTGGGCCTTTAAAGTGATCAAGAATTCTGATCTGAAAGGAGAAACTATTAAATACCTGCTGAGAATGTTAGATATAGGAGGGGTAAGAGTGTAGATGAGAGAAATGCTAACTCTTAACAATTCCAGTCTTTCAAAAAAGTAGAACAACTGATTTTCTATATATACTCATGGTATATTTTCACTTTTGATTATGAGTCCTCTGTTTCAATGTGTGTCTTTTGAATTACCTGTGTCTTCTGAGTTATGACCTTCGATGTCAACGATTCATGTGTAAATATGTTCATTTGTATTTTTTAGTTTATAATGCCAATTTTCAAAGTAGTTTTACCAAATTACACTCCCACTATCAGTGTGACTCTTTCTATTATCCCCATTCTTCTCAACAGTTATTCCCACAGTTATTAGCTTTTCCCACATGATGGGCACAAAATTATATCTTGTTATGGTTTTAATTTGCATTTCCCTGAAGTTGAGTATATTTTCATATCTTTACTTGTCATTTGTGCCTTCTTTCTATAAAATGTTTGTTCATAACATCTACTCAATTTTACATTTGAGCTGCTTTTAAAGTATTTTTTGTTCAGTTTTTTTATGTATACTAATCCTTTGTTGGTAATGTGTGTTTCAAATATCATTTCACAATCATGATTTGTCTTTTCACTTTATTGTACTCTTTCAGGTCTGGCTTCTTTCACTCAACATAATGTTTTTGAATTCATTCATGTTCCTGTGTATAACAGCAGTTTATTCTTTTTAATTGCCAAGTAGTATTTCAGTGGCTATCATTTATCTGCTGACAGACATTTGAGTTGTTTCCAGATTCAAGCTATTATGAATAAAGATGCTATGAACATTCATATATAAGTCTTTGAGTAGCCATTGTTGCTACTTTCTTCCAGTCTGTGGCTTTCATTTTCATTTTCTTAACAGTGTCTTTCAAAGAACAGAAGATTTTCATTTTGATAAAATCCAATCTTTTTTTTTTTCTTGTATGGTTCATGCTTTTTGCATCCTATATAAAGAATCTTTGCCTACTCAAGGGTCACGAAGATTTTTCTTTTAAGTTTTTTACATTTAGTTCTATAATCCATTTTGAGTTATTTTTTCTACATAATGCAAGGTAAGGATTGAGTCACTTTATTTTATTTTATTTTTGTATAGGAATGTCCCATCGTTCCAGCATCATTTACTAAAAAGACTATCCTATCTCCAGTTGAATTATCTTGGCACCTTTGTTAAAATCAACTGGCCATATACATGTGGATCTATTTCTGGACTCTCTATCCTGTTCCACTGATCTATATGTCTGCCCTTATGCCAATACCACACTGTCTTGATTGCTATACCTTTATACTAAGTCTTGACATCCAGTAGTTCTTTATTTCAGTTATTCTAGGTCCTTTGCTTTTCCATATATATTTTAGAATCAGCTGGTCAAGTTTTACAAAAAAAGCTCCAGCTTGAAAAACATGAACAAATTTGGAGGTATAACACTACCAAATTTCAAGACTAACTACAAAGCTATAGTAACTAGGACACTGTGAAGTTGACATAAGAATATACAAATAGATAAGGAACTGAATAGAGTCCAGAAATAGATGCACATATATACTGCCAATTAATTTTTACCAAAGTAGCAATGCAAATCAATGTGAAAATAAATGTATTTTCAACAAATGGTACTGGAACTGGATAAACATTAAAGATAGAGAAAATTACACCTTGTTCCCTATCTCACTCTGTGCCCCAAAATCTGTAGGCCATAGACCTAAATGTAAAAGCTAAAATTATAAGGCTCATAGGAGAAAAAATAGAAGAAAAATTTTTGCAACCTCAAGTTAAAAAGTGAAAAAAGCATGTCACAGACTTAGGACTCTAACCAGAGTACATGAAGACTACTTACAACCCAGCAATAAAAAGACAAGCATCTTGATTTAAAATGAACAAAAGAATTGAAAAGATGATTCACAAAAGAAGATATACATATGAGCATTAGTATATGAAAAGGGGCTCAATACCATTAGTTACAGGGAAATGCAAAATTAAAACCTCAGTGAGATACCATTTCATACCTATTAGAACTGGGAATCCTCATCAACTACCGATGAGGACGTGGATCAAGCAGAAGTCTCATTTATTGCTAGTAGGAGTATAAAATGGTACAACTAATTTGGAAAACTTTGGAAATTTCTAATAAAGTTAACCATACATCTATTCTATGAACCAGCAGTTCCACTCCTAGGTTTATTCCCAATAGAAGCAAAAGCATATAGGCATAATAAGTCCTGTACTAGAATGTTTATCAGCAACTTTATTCATAATAACCCCAAACTAGAAACAACCCAAATGTCCATCAACAGGAGAATAAACAAACTGTGGAAAATTCACATAATGGGTAACTATTCTACAATAAAAAGGAATGAACTGATGATACACATGACAACATGGATGAATCTCAAAAACAATACGTGGAATTCGATGAAGGCAGTCAAAAGGTACAAACTTCCAGTTATAAGATAAATAAGTGAGCTTCCCTGGTGGTGCAGTGGTTAAGAATCCACCTGCCAATGCAGGGGACACCGGTTCGAGCCCTGGTCCGGGAAGATCCCACATGCCGTGGAGCAACTAAGCCCATGTGCCACAACTACTGAGCCTGCACTCTAGAGCCCACAAGCCACAACTCCTGAACCCGCATGCCACAACTACTGAAGCTCACGTGCCTAGAGCCCATGCTCCACGACAAGAGAAGCCACCGCAATGAGAAGACTGCATACCTCAACGAAGAGGAGCCCCCGCTCGCCACAACTAGAGAAAGCCCGCGCGCAGCAACGAAGACCCAACACAGCCAAAATAAATAAATAAATGAATAAAATAAATAAATTTTTGAAAAAAGATAAATAAGTACTAGGGATGTGATGTACAACATGATACGTATAATTAACACTGTTGTATGCTATATATGAAAGTTGTTAAGAGAGCTAATCGTAAGAGTTCTCACAAAGAAAACTATTTTGCTATTTCTTTAATTTTGTGTCTATATGAGATGATGGATGTTCACTAAACTTACTGTGGTAATCATTTCATGATGTATATATGTCAGATCATTATGCTGTATTCCTTAAACTTATATGGTGCTATATGTCAATTATATCTCAATAAAACTGGAAGAAAAAAGAAGACAAAAACTTCCCCTACCTATGTGGAAGGTAGAACCAAAAGAACACTTACTGTATGATTCCATTAATGTGAGATGCGATAACCTGCAAATCTAATCTGACAGTAAACAGAACAAAGGTTGCCTCTGGGAGGGGATGATAGAAGGGAATATAAGGGAACATCCTGGACTGATGGAAATGTTCTCTATCGTGATTTGGGTGATGTTAGCGTGGGTATACATTTGTTAAAACTCATAAAATTGTACAGTGCAATGTGTGCATTGTACTATGAATAAATTATACCTCAATAAAGAAAATAATATAAAAATGCATTGAGATAATACATTCATTCATCAACATAAACTTTTAACCTTACCAATTTTTAAATATGAATAGAGAAGGAAGCAATGGCATACAGCAAAGTAGGAATAAAGGAGAATTTAGTCTAAATAAGAAATGACTTTAAAAACTTATATTCCTAACAATCCAGAAATAAAGCTCCAGATAATATCAACTGAATTAGTTAGATTAAGGTTTTTCTGTGAGCAAGTGAGACTGAAGATGATGGTGGCTTAATTAAAAGAGAAGTTTATTTCTCTCTTGCATAAAGAGCTGTGATGGCAGCCCTATAAATTCCAAGGAGTCAAGTTCCTTCTGAATTTCTGTTCCATACCCTTAACATGTTCCTCATGTCCCAAGATAGCTGCTCAAGCTCCAACCACCATGTATACATTCTAGCCAGGAAAGAAGAAAGTGATGAAGGGCTTGTTCTCCTTTTAAGGATATTTTCCAAAATTCATACCCAACATTTCTGTTTATACTTTATTGGCCAGAACTTATTGCCAAACTTAGATACATGGGAAGGTTGAAAATATACTCTTTATTCTGATCCACTATATGCCCAGAAGGAAAGGGATGAAAGGTGCCACAAGAGAGGATTATCAAGCTTTACCCCAGTCCACTTTTTTATTCACCTAACTATTCACTTGCACCTCTTCCCATATGCAAAATGCACTAATCCTCTCCTAAAAGAAGGCAACCTCAAACTTTCACGAAAGAAATCAAGGAAAAGTGAAGTGCTCTGCATCATGACAGAGAGCTAATTTGGGACCATATGGTAATGAAGGAAATGAGCCAGCACAGACACAGTAAGCACCCCAACCTGTCCCCTCCCTGAGTCTCAGTGCCGTTCTCCATAGCCTGGCCAAGGCAGTCTGGTGCTCAAGACTATTTACCAAGAAGGGGAGCGGCAGAAACACACAGAAAAAGGGCTTGATGTTTGGGCCCAATGCCCTGACCCCTCTCTTGCTTCCAGTCTCTCTCACTTCCTCCTTCCCAGATGCATTGGCTAGCAAACTCATCCACAAAGTTCCCTGCAGAGATGCTAATGGCTATGAGGAACACAGCAGCAGAACCCAACTGCTAAAGCCATCTGTCAACTCACATCACATCACATCACTCCAGGGTTTAAAAAGTATCACAAACACTTTCCTAAGCTAAATGTAAGTTCTCTTCAGTGATCCCAGACCAGCAGAGATGCAGAACACACACACGACTCTTCAAACATTTATTCAGTTGACATCAGAAATCTCTGCACTCCTTGACGCCTCCACACAACTTGGGGTGAGCCTGGATGTGGCCGCTGGAGCACCGGGAAGGGGGTTCCAAGACTGAGTTGCCCCAGGGGGGCTTGTGTGGCAGAGGCTGAACACTCAGATGCATCCGCACTGGGCAGCAGGGGACCTTCTCCCAACTCAGACAACTGAGTCAGATGTGGACATGGTGATGCCTCCTCACTCTCTCCCAACAATCACCAAGCAGACTGGTTTGATAAAGTGTCAGGTCTAATGCTGTTTCACCGGTGATGATGTCCCTTCTTTGCTAGATGTTCTCCAAGATGTGGATGAAGCATCATAAAGCATCACCTGGCAGGTCGCTGGCCATCCAGCTGGGATGGTTTCACCCACTTCTTCCCAGCAGGCAGAGCACAGCCAAGGTGTAGGTGTGGATGAGGCAGGTTCCTGGATCACCAGGCCAGGAAACTTCCAGGGTTCCTTTCCTGCTGCCACTCTCTGTCATGTGGATCTCCACAGGGTCAGTGGATCCCAAAAGAAATTGAGGAAAGGGCATTGAGTAGAAGTGGGAGGTCAGAGGCAGGGCTAGTGTGAGACTCAGAAACAGGAGGGGGTGTGGGCCAGGGTGATCACAGGGTCACCAGGATGCCCAGAGGCAACACCAGACACACCAGTAGAATGAGGAGCACCACTGGATACAAAGAGGTAGCCTGGTTCACCACTGCAACTAGCCACTTAGTGTAGAAGGCAGTATCTGTATAAACTCCAGGTGAAACTTTACGACCACAGCTGACACCCCAGCTCACAATCCCTATCTGGACGCATGTGGTATTATATTGACAGAATCTCCCTGGAAAAAGAGAAAGAAACAAACCACAGGAATGGAAGAGCACCCACTTCAGGGCAGGCTGATTGCACTGCAAGGCGCTGAAAGACAGGCACCTGTGGGCCTTCCCCAGACATCTCCCAGGCCCAGATTTCTTGATTTTGAGAACTGAGAACTGAAGAGTCAATTGGAAAAATTTAGTAGCCTCTGAGGATATTATGCCTGGTCATTTCCTATACCACAGTGGTTGTTAAACACTTTGAATACCACCTTTGCATGGAGCCTCCTAAATCCTTACACCTAGCCTAAAGTTTCTCTAGAGCTCCTGACCATATAACCAGCTCCCTCCATATTCTAAGCTACACTCTCAGACATCCCACATAGTCACCCCAGCTCACGCAAACAATGCACATCCTTTGCTAAAACTGATCTGGTGGTCCCCCATCTACCAGCTCAGTCAGAAACTCAGAGTCGGGCTTCCCTGGTGGCACAGTGGTTAAGAATCTGCCTGCTAATGCAGGGGACATGGGTTCGAGCCCTGGTCCGGGAAGATCCCACGTGCCACGGAGCAACTAAGCCCGTGCACCACAACTACTGAGCCTGCGCTCTGGAGCCCGTGCTCCGCAACAAGAGAAGCCACCGCAATAAGAAGCCCGTGCACCTCAACAAAGAGTAGCCCCTGCTCGCCGCAACTAGAGAAAGCCCGCACGCAGCAACGAAGACCCAATGCAGCCAAAAATAAATAATAAATAAATATTTAAAAAAAAAAAAAAAGAAACTCAGAGTCCTCCTCAAGCCCTCCCTCACCCGCACCCTCACATGCAGTCAGTCACCAAGAACTGATGACACAACCCCTTCACCCATCCCACCAGCCCAGGTCCTGCCTGGGGCTCAACACCATTGCCTACACGGTGGAAAACAAACTCCTGGCCTACAGTCCTGCATGGACAGGAACGAGAAACATAGCACAGCGTTGCAGACCACACGCAGTCTGATTCCAATCCCCTTCTCTGGCCATATTTGCCACCTCATTGCTCCAGACCTGAAACACATTCCCTAAACATGACACGTTCTTCAGAACTCTGAGCCTCTGTACTTGCTGTTCCCTCTCCCAACAGTGATGTTCTCCTCTTTCCAAGACTCCAAATACTCATCCTCTAAGACCTGGCTCAGATGCCCCCTGCTCAGAAAGGCTGCTTGGTGCAAAGGGGAGACTGTGGGCCCAGGCACTCCCAGGGGGACCTTGAACTTACGTCTTTTAGGGACCACATCTGTATAATAATATGTATAATTATGTGGCAGGGTTGTGAGCTGGGTAACTGAGCTAATGTGGGTGAATGCTCACACTGGCACGGTAAGTCGCCATAGAAGGAACTCAATTATAGGAACTTACATTATTATCGTCATCACCCCCAACTTCACCACACCCTGGCAGCACGCCCAGGATGCGAGGGCTGCTCCCTATTGAAGGAACAGGCCCGGCCAGCTCAGGGGCGTCCTGAGGGGTTCTCCCCTGAATCTCCTTAATTAAAGCCTGAAAGAGGAGGTGGCAAATAACCCAGGCCCTGCCACTGGGGAATGAGGAAATTTTGAGGCGACAACCTCAATGTGGAGGTGGCAAGAGACCCATGAACTTACCTGACAAGAATCCTTTCCTATACTATTATAGCCACAGATCATTCCTTCCAGTACTACATCCTTATCTGTTGGCATAGCCTTCTGGACCATCCCATTACATTCTTCATAGTAGATGATACATTGGTCCATCTCCCGGAGAAAGACTGAGACAAATGGGCCACCTACAAGCAAAGAAACTCAGCAGTGGGTAGATCTGCACAGGTGGACAGTAAGCCCCCAAACACCTTGAATCCCCCTTGAAGAAGGCAGCACAGAGGATATTGTCCCCATTTGACAAAGGAGGAAACTGAAGCCCAAAGTTGACATGGGGAGAAGAGAAGGTAGGAACCAAAACCAGGACAAGAGAAGGAAGAACAGATCAGGATGGGAAGAGGCGAGGCCTTACCAGCCTGAGAAATGATAACCAAGCATCTGTCACTCTGCGCATCAACAGTAATAATGAAAGGTGTCCGGTGCATCAGCAAAGTGTCTTTACTTTAAAGCAGAATCACAGACTCTCAGACAGGTACTGCCCAAAGGAACAATCCAGCCTCCTCCCAGAGATAGGAGGCCCTATAGCCTCACCAACTGGGGTCCTCGGGCTCTGCCAACAGTCCCAAGGACAGGAAAGTCCCTAGGCACCAAGACAGGTACTTCCAGCGAGGGACGGCTCTGCCTGGCAGACGGCTCATGACCCCCTGAGCAGAAATCCACCCTGGAGAGAACTCCAGAGCATCTGGCTCTGTCCCCAGGGAACCTAAAAATGCCCCCAAACCAGCCAGGCACAGTTCCCCACAAATCTGCAGGAGATTTCACCCGTGTATTTCTTCTTCTCCTGGGCAGCTCTAGTTCCCAGGACTGGTGCCTTGCTTAAATGGCTGCCATCAAATATTTGTGTGGCAACAAAAGACCTCAACCAATTTCTGGGCTCAAGCCAATTGGGAACCACTAGCCTGGCTGCCTCCTAACCCACCTGCCAGGTGGTGTGCTTCCCTACCCCTCCCTTTAGTGTTGTTGCCTACTCCAGGGATAAGGCTGCCTCCCTCTGCCCAAGGTTACTTCCTGCCTCACAGTCTCACCGAATTCTTGTTGCTTGCCCCATCCAGTCACCCAGCACCTGGTCCCAGCTTCCACCTGGAAAGTCTTCTCAGGGATGCATATAGGCTGGATGACCCCAGTGAAATTTACAGGGTAGAAGAGCCGGAGAAGAGCAAGGTCATATTTAACGGTTCCACGTGTTGAGAACTGAGGGTGAACAACGACTCGGCTGATCGGAACCACCAACCCTGAGATTTCACCATAGACACTCCGATCTCCCATCATGACACTGTAGCGGTAACAGCTGTGGGAAGAGGACATGTCCCTCGTAGAGACCCTGGGAAGCATCCCTTGTGCCTTTCCACACATATCAGCTGTTTCCCAATCTGGCCCCAACCTCTCTCACCACTCTCGCTACGACCATATCAGCAAAAAACCCTCCTAATGACTCTCAAAATTGGTTGGCTCGCCCAAACAATTGGTTTTGTTCACCAAACTAGTATTCCTAGTAACAAGACTACCAGTGCAGAATCCCTCCCATTTTTATTGTGTGTGCTTTGGTTTGGGTTGGGTTTTTATCAACTTGCAGGGCAGCAGAAACTAGTGGGTATCTGAGAAGGGCAGGACTGACTCCAGAACTCTCACATCTCCACTTGTCATTACTCACCTTAAAATACAGTGGGCTGCAGTCAGCACCCACTAAGCTGTGATGAGGGAACCTCCGCACATGTCTGCCACTGACCCTCAAGCTCACCTGCGAGGGCCACTTCCCTTCTTTCGCTCTGATTTCCTCCCACGATTTTCAGGAACACTTGGCTACATGATGGGGTGAGGACAGGGTAGCAAGGAGAACCTCAAAAAAACAGGCCCTGTCTCCCAGGAGCCCCTCAGACAGCCGAGAAGGCCATGTCCTCCTAGGCTCCAGGGCAGCGCTTCCAAGTCCGCAGGCCATGGACCCACAGATGAAGCGCGTCTCCCTCAGGCTCCACAGCAGGGCTGCGCTAATTCAGACCCCGATCCCCTCAAACTCCCAGGGAGCACCGGCTCCCATCCTGGCGCCTCAGCCTGCCCCTCCAGAAGGCCAATGCGAACAGTCACCTGACCTAAACTCCACCAACTTGGGGGCTCCCAGGGCCTCCCTGACCCCCTCCAGGGCTTGGCTGGTCCGCCGTGGGGTCCTCGAGGCCACCTCCCAAGAGGGGTGAAGTGGGCGAGGGAGTCGCTGACCTGCCCGCCGGGGCCTCCCTGAGCCAGCGCTGAAGGAGGAGGAGCCAGACCAGGAGGCTGCGGGGGCCGCCCGGGGACGCCATGGGCTCGGCGACGGCCTCGGCGCTCTGCGTGCCCCTGCCCACGAAGCCTCCTGCCTGAGAGTGCAGGGTCGCGCTCTCAGATCCTCACGCCAGACTGTGTCCAGCCAGAACGCTGCCCAGGCCCGAGGGGTGAGGGTACATCTGAGGAGACTGTCCTTGCTAGGGACCTTCCAATTTAACGTCGGCTCTAAAAGGCGGGTGCTTTCGGACGCTCCTGCCCTTCTTGGTGTGGTACCTGGCCTGGAGCCGGTGAGGGTGGGCAGTCTGGGAACTAGCTGAGGAGCCTTAATTCTCCATAACGGTTCCTCAAGGCAGGGCCTCATTCACCAGACCTAGATTTGGGGGGAGGGGGACTACAGATGAAGTGGGTGTGGGTTGGACAAAGGAGCTGGCTGCTATGCAACTTCAGTTGCGGGGATCCCTGTAAAAATGAGCCACCACCAAAGATACCCGCAGGTCAACCCATTCTTATTAGCTCTATGTCCCTGATGTCTATTTGTCTTTGTTGCTTAAGTGCTTCTACCAGGCCTCTGCCTCTCTGGGTTTCATCATCCCTGTTGAAGTCCGGGGAGAAAACAACAATAACAACTTTTGAGTTGCAGTACTTTTCCCCAGCCAAAAGAGGACAGCCAGTTACAGTGTTTTTCGAGGATATGGGTGTTCGCCTCACAATTTATTTTTCAATGTCTTGATGAAGGGGTTATTCTCTAAAGCCCTCTCTCTTTGCATTCCTTTCTCCACATTAGGCCAAGGAATTTCTGACATTTCAATTTCCTTTAGCGTGGTCCACTACTGCGTTCAGGTTTAAAACAACACAGTAAACATGTAGAATCATTCCCACCTGCCTGAACCAGCAAACTGAATTCCAAATTTCTAGCAAGTGTACTGTTGATAAATTTGGGACCAAGACTTCCCAATCAAGAATCCTTTGAATCCCGTCCTATATATATATACCCCTTGTTCCTTCCAATGTAGATCAGCAAAATCTTGCACTTCTTTTTGTAAGGAAGCCTCCTACCCCTGGATTATACTTTGCACCTGTCCTAGAGCATGCTGGGATCTTACTCTAGTTATTAGGTCTAGAGGCAGTGAAGACTGGGGTGGTTCAGGCAGAGAATTGGTATGCCCTTATAATGTAATTTACTCACATGAAGTCATTACAGTGTCTCTAAGGTGGAGAGGACCAGCCTTATCAAATGGGAGGAGGCGCTGTTTCTGTTAGCAAGAGTGGTTCAACGTGGCTGGGGGTAAGGGTGTCCTAAGTCTATCCAAATGTATTCCCATGTAAATTTTCAGGGTCTCACTCCCAATCAATGCCCTAACTTTTTTGTAAGAGTTCTGATGAAGCTCTTAATTCAATTTATGTTGAAATTCAGCGAGCCAAAAGATCAGATACTACATCTTATTATCAACTACATCAACCCTGCAGTTATAAGGCATATGAAAATATTTTAGGGAAGTCATGGAAGTTTTTAAACTGAGAAGTTAAAATTGTAAGCCTTAACTACAGTTCAGTCTTTGGAGAGGTAAGCAGGAATCACTACGGGAAAGGTATGAAGTCTGGCCTGGGTCCTTCTATTTTGTTTCCTCTCCCCCTGTGCTGCCAAAGAAGAAGGAGAAGGAGGAAAAGAAGGAGAAGGAGGATAAGAAGGAGGAAGAGGAGGAGATGCTGCCTTATGCAACTAGGGGAAGGGCATAAAACTGTAATTTTCAGGACACAGTTTAAAGCCTACTGTAGCTGGGTGAAGAGAACATAAAATAACCTCTATCCCTGGGGGAGGAGCAGGAAACTCTCCTGGACCAGACTTATAGAGATCTCCTATACTGCGAGAGGGTCAAGGTCACTGAGAAGGCCTCTTCTCTGAGAGCCAAGAATATAGCACCTGCCTAAGAGGGAGGCTGAATCAGGACAACAAAGAATGCCCCACCTCCTCCCTCCGCTAGCAAGTGTCCAGGAACAAGTAACAGCAGTCTATTGCTAGAAGAGAGAGTAAAAGCATGGAGAGACATCTTCTGTGAGACACAGGCACAAAGAGAGGACAGACAGGTGAGAGTGGAGAAGACACTGAGAAAAACTCTCCAGCAAATCAGCTACCACTCTAAGCAAAAAGTAACACTAGAAGAGTTTGAAGCCTGCTGCATATTGAGGGTAACCATAGCAACAACAAAAATCAGAGACAATCAGGACACAATTATCTCAACACTCCCCACTAAAGAAAAGACATGCCCATTTCTGGACATAAATAGTATTGCTTAAGTCTCTACTATTCTACACAAGATGGCCAACTTTCAACCAAAAATGACAAGACACACAATAAAACAAACAAACAAACAAAAAATAAATAACACTCTTTCAAGAGACAAACCAATCAACAGAACTAGAGTAAGATATAACATGGATTTTGGAACTATCACACAGGGAATTTTAAATGCTATGATGAATATATTTGAAGGCTTTAGTTCAGAGGTCCATAAACATTTTCTATAAAGGGCCAGATAGCAAATATTTTAGAATTTGCCAACCATAAAATAAAATTAAGGATATTATGTAGATTTTCTTATAAGAAGGAACCATTTCCTCAAAAACAGTAATAATACGAATTGGATACAATATTTTATAATATAAATCTACTAATGAGAAGATTGAAATTTTGGAGAGGGGAGGAATAACATTTTATTTAATTGGGGTTCAAAGGTAGCATTCTCTATCATCAAAATCAATTGTAAATGTTCTGTTAATGGTGAACTGTAATGATATTGGGTTGGCCAGAACTTTTTGGCCAACCCTATATTTTATGCTTTTCGTTTTTTTTTTTTTTTTTGGCTGCGTCAGGTCTTAGTTGTAGCACACGGGATCTTTGTTGAGGCATGCAGGATCTTTTCATTACCCAACGCGTTCTGCTCAGGCTTTCTAGTTGCAGCGGGCAGACCTCTCTGGTTGTGGCGTGCGGGTTTTTTCTCTCTCTAGTTGTGGCGCGCAGGCTCCAGGGCACGTGGGCTCTGTAGTTTACTGCACACAGGCTCTAGTTGAGGCGCACGAGCTCAGCAGCTGTGGCACGCAGGCTTAGTTGCCCCGCGGCATGTGGGATCTTAGTTCCCAGACCAGGGATTGAACCCACGTCCCCTGCATTGGAAGCCAGGTTCTTTACCACTGGACCACCAGGGAAGTCCCTATGCTTTTCATCTTTAAGAGTGTCTTTTCATGCAGATAGGTGCCATCATCAAATGCTGCTATTAATCTATGAACATATGGCTTTGAGCAAAAAAAAATCTTCACTTGGAAGGCATTTATTGAGTTTTTTTGGATTTTTCTCTTGATATGTGCCTTTTATCCTGTCATTACATTGCAAATTAATCACTTCATTGAAGTTTAGGTGGAAGCTCCTCAACTGCAATGTTAAGTGGATTTTTGAAATATGTAAATCTCCTTTGCACTTGCATTAAGGTCCAAAAACTGCTTCTCGAACTGTAGCAGAAAGCTCAGAAAATATATCTACTGCAAATGTGTGTGGAAATGCATGTCTTGCTCCTTGTTTTAACTTTGGACAGCACAGGGACTTTTTTAAAGTAGCTTGATATAACTTGTGATTCAAAAAACATTACTTATCATCAAAGTGATTTTACCATAGTATAGACAGCAACAGAAAACTAATAAAGGATGGGAGATACTGTTATAAGGCCCTTGCACTACC
Organism: Balaenoptera borealis; assembly: GCF_965194805.1. Classification (NCBI taxonomy): domain Eukaryota; kingdom Metazoa; phylum Chordata; class Mammalia; order Artiodactyla; family Balaenopteridae; genus Balaenoptera; species Balaenoptera borealis. Next base: position 45,240,659 of record NC_138869.1, on the reverse strand, counting down.
TAAAATACTAATCCTGTTATTTGAAGAAAGAGGACAATTAACTAAAGATATTCACTGTAAACTCAAGGGAAATTAGAGAAAAGTTAAATAACTATAATAAGTAAGACAACAGTAAGGATAAAATAGAATCATAAAAAATACTCCATTAATTTAAAGAAAAGCAGAGAGGAAAAGAGAAACAAGAGATGGGACAAATAGAAAACAACTAGCAAGATGGTAGATTTTAATCCAACAATAACAATACTTACACCAAAGGTAAATGAATCTATTAGATGAATTAGCGATTCTATTAATTCACGTTCATGTTGTATTATATGAATTAAGACAGACTGTCAGACAGGATTTTTTTTAAAAAGCACAACTATTTACCCACATTAAATATAGACAGGTTATGGGGGAAAGTATAGAATATGATATATGATGCAAACACTAATCAAAAGAAGAAATGGCTAGATTACTATCAGGCAAAGTCAACACCAGAACAAAGAATATTGTCAGGGATAAATAAAGACATTAATTGCATAATGATAAACAAAATCCTAAATATGTTAGGATTCTAAATGGAGCTAACAACAGATCCTCAAAATTTACAGAGCAAGGGGAAAAAGACATTCTAACCACAATTAGAATTTGGAACTTTAACATGTCTTTCATAATTGATAGAACAAGTATACAGAGAGCTACTAAGTATACATAAGATCTGTAAAACACTATCAATGAATTAGACCTAACTGACATTTATAGAATACTATATTCTAGCAACAACAGAATATACCTTTTTTTGAGTGTACATGGAACATACACCAAAATAGAGCATATTATGGGGCCATTAAACAAATGGTAGCAAATTTGAAAGAATTAAAATTGTACAGAATATGTCTTCAAATTATAACAGTATTAAACTAGAAACCAATAATAGAAAAATATCTTGAAAATTGCCAAATGTTTGGACAGATTTTAAAACTTTTATTTTGGACTTCCAGAATAGCTGCATGAGGAACTCGGTTGATTCTCTCTCCAGAGAGAAAGCTATTTAGCTGGTGAAAATTATTTTTTTAAAAATAACTATTTAGGGCTTCCCTGGTGGCGCAGTGGTTAAGAATCCGCCTGCCAATGCAGGGGACACGGGTTCGAGCCCTGGTCTGGGAAGATCCCACATGCCGCGGAGCAACTAGGCCCGTGAGCCACAACTACTGAGCCTGCGCGTCTGGAGCCTGTGCTCCGCAACAAAAGAGGCCGCGATAGTGAGAGGCCCACGCACCGCGATGAGGAGTGGCCCCCACTTGCCACAACTGGAGAAAGCCCTAGCACAGAAACGAAGACCCAACACAGCCAAAAATAAATAAATAAAATAAAAGAATTTAAAAAAAAATAACTATTTAAGTTCTATGGAAATTGTCCTAAGGGCATACAGAAAATTGAGAAATATTTATGCAAGAAAATCTAAAAATTCTTGGTAAGAACCAAGATTTCTTGGCGAGAGTCTGTGGTATTTGAGCCACGACCAGCTCCCATCCCTACTCCTTAGCTTCATATTATGGAACTCTGTTCTGGGCAAGTGGCCAAGACAATGGGGTCTCCCTCTCCCCCAGCTATGGTTTCACCCCAGGAGAAGCAGATAGCTGGTGTCTTTCATTCTCCCGAGACCATTTTTGCAGAAGATCTGTTCTAGAAGGCATGACCAAGAGGACTAGAGCTTCCTTCCCTCACTTAGCCCCTACTCATAGAGCAGAAGCTCTACCCCAGGCACAGCAGGCTAAGAATCCTGGGTCTTCAATTGTCCCATCCCAGCTCACTCATAGAGCAGAGGTTCCATGGGAAGGGCAAGTGAGATACCAACTCTCTCCCCATTGCCCACTAATAGAACAGGAGTTTCATTCCAGGAGAAACAGGCTGCCATTCCCATCCCTAGCTCTGGTACAATAGCACAAACATTCTGCCCAGGAGGATAGGCAGGCTGAAAGAAATACTCTGCAACTCTGCTTGAAATAGCTGAATCTATTTGGAACAGAGGGTGGAGAAATTCATGCCTAATGGAGTTGTTAAGAACAACAGAGATCTTCCTGGTAAGCAGTTAAGAGAGGGTCAGTAGCTCCATGATACTAGCAACAAAAAGTGAAACAGCAGACTAACCAGTTTAACAGAGAAAACCAGTGAAAGAAGCAGCCAAGAAGAGTTCTCCTGGGATCACACTCATCCCCAGGGGTCTAAACCACTGTGCATGCACTAGGCTACACCAACTCAGGAACAATAAGAGCAGGAAGTAGAGCAAATTTAAATGTATTTCCCAAACCAAACACAGATCAGCAAAGTGCAGAAACCTTGCTAGTGCAGTGGATTTAAGCACAACCTCTGACCAAATACTAGCTGCACAATAAGCTTCTCTGACCCAGGGGCAACTCCTAATAAGCCCAGCTTAAAAATAAAATCACACTCATCCTTAGTAGGCTGAGAGACGGTGCACATACCCAAGCCTGTGTCTTTTCAAGAATGAATGGATAGGGAATTTCCAAGTTTCTAGTCATTGGATGAACATGTGGTGGCGGAGGGGGGAGTAAATTCCCTAAACGGTGAAAGCCGTCTCCAAGACATGCACACATTACCAAAGACAGTGAAAATAAAACTGACCAAAGGGGCTTACACACAACTACTGATCAATTGAGTAGCTAGCTTACAGTGATCCAGGAGTTAACCCTAGGAAGCCAGGCTAAAATATAAAAATAAGGAAAAAACCTAAGCAGGGATATCAGAGGCTGCAAATTGAGGGGGAAATAGACTTCACCAAATTATCTCACACAAGTACTAAGCAAATAGACAAATGATCACCACAAATCCTGGGTGGGCAGGAATCAGTATCCGATTTGCTATACTATATTACCTATGACGTTTGCTTTTCAATGAAAAAATTACAAGACATGCAAAGTGATGAAAAAAAATTATTTTTAAGGCAGGACCAGAAAAATTTTAAACATAAAATTCTCTCTCTGGAGGAGATTAACCAAGATGGCGGAGTAGAAGGACGTGCTCTCACTCCCTCTTGCGAGAGCACCAGAATCACAACTGGCTGCTGGACAATCATCGACAGGAAGACACTGGAACTCACCAAAGAGGATACCCCACGTCCAAGGACAGAGGAGAAGCCGCAGTGAGACGGTAGGAGGGGCGCAATCAGAGTACAATCAAATCCCATAACTGGTGGGTGGGTGACTCACAGACTGGAGAACACTTATACCACAGAAGTCCACCCACTGGAGTGAAGCTTCTGAGCCCCACGTCAGGCTTCCCAACCTGGGGGTCCGGCAACGGGAGGAGGAATTCCTAGAGAATCAGACTTTGAAGCCTAGTGGAAATTGATTGCAGGACTTTCACAGGACTGGGGGAAACAGAGACCCCGCTCTTGGAGGGCACACACAAAGTAGTGTGCGCATCGGGACCCAGGGGAAGGAGCAGTGACCCTGGGGGAGACTGAACCAGACCTACCTGCTGGTGTTGGGGGGTCTCCTGCAGAGGCGGGAGGTGGCTCTGTTTCACCGTGGGGACAAGGACACTGGCAGCGGAGGTTCTGGGAAGTGCTCCTTGGCATGAGCCCTCCCAGAGTCTGCCATTAACCCCATCAAAGAGCCCAGGTAGGCTCCAGTGTTGAGTTGCCTCAGGCAAAACAACCAACAGGGAGGGAACCCAGCCCCACCCATCAACAGTCAAGTGGACTAAAGTGTTACGGAGCTCTGTCCGCCACAGCAACAGTCAGCTCTACCCACCAACAGAGCCTCCCATCAAACCTCTTAGATAGCCTCAACCACCAGAGGGCAGACAGCAGAAGCAAGAAGAACTCCAATCCTGCAGCCTGTGGACCAAAACCCACAGTTACAGAAAGATAGACAAGATGAAACGGCAGAGGGCTATATATCAGATGAAGGAACAAGAAAAAAACCCAGAAAAACAACTAAATGAAGTGGAGATAGGCAACCTTCCAGAAAAAGAATTCAGAATAATGATAGTGAAGATGATCCAGGACCTCGGAATAAGAATGGAGGCAAAGATTGAGAAGATGCAAGAAATGATTAACAAAGACCTAGAAGAATTAAACAACAAACAAACAGAGATGACCAATACAATAACTGAAATGAAAACTACACTAGAAGGAATCAATAGCAGAATAACTGAGGCAGAAGAACGGATAAGTGACCTGGAAGACAGAATGGTGGAATTCACTGCTGCGGAACAGACTAAAGAAAAAAGAATGAAAAGAAATGAAGACAGCCTAAGAGACCTCTGGGACAACATTAAACGCAACAACATTCGCATTATAGGGGTCCCAGAAGGAGAAGAGAGAGAGAAAGGACCAGAGAAAATATTTGAAGAGATTATAGTCGAAAACTTCCCTAACATGGGAAAGGAAATAGCCACCCAAGTCCAGGAAGTGCAGAGAGTCCCATACAGGATAAACCCAAGGAGAAACACGCCGAGACACATAGTAATCAAAATGGCAAAAATTAAAGACAAAGAAAAATTATTGAAAGCAGCAAGGGAAAAACGACAAATAACATACAAGGGAACTCCCATAAGGTTAACAGCTGATTTCTCAGCAGAAACTCTACAAGCCAGAAGGGAGTGGCATGATATACTTAAAGTGATGAAAGGGAAGAACCTACAACCAAGATTACTCTACCCGGCAAGGATCTCATTTAGATTTGATGGAGAAATCAAAAGCTTTACAGACAAGCAAAAGCTAAGAGAATTCAGCACCACCAAACCAGCTCTACAACAAATGCTAAAGGAACTTCTCTAAGTGGGAAACACAAGAGAAGAAAAGGACCTACAAAAACAAACCCAAAACAATTAAGAAAATGGTCATAGGAACATACATATCGATAATTACCTTAAATGTGAATGGATTAAATGCTCCAACCAAAAGACACAGGCTTGCTGAATGGATACAAAAACAAGACCCATATATATGCTGTCTACAAGAGACCCACTTTAGACCTAGGGACACATACAGACTGAAAGTGAGGGGATGGAAAAAGATATTCCATGCAAATGGAAATCAAAAGAAAGCTGGAGTAGCTATACTCATTATCAGATAAAATAGACTTTAAAGTAAAGAATGTTACAAGAGACAAAGAAGGACACTACATAATGATCAAGGGATCAATCCAAGAAGAAGATATAACAATTATAAATATATATGCACCCAACATAGGAGCACCTCAATACATAAGGCAACTGCTAACAGCCATAAAAGAGGAAATTGACAGTAACACAATAATAGTGGGGGACTTTAACACCTCACTTACACCAATGGACAGATCATCCAAAATGAAAATAAATAAGGAAACAGAAGCTTTAAATGACACAATAGACCAGATAGATTTAATTGATATTTATAGGACATTCCATCCAAAAACAGCAGATTACACGTTCTTCTCAAGTGCGCACGGAACATTCTCCAGGATAGATCACATCTTGGGTCACAAATCAAGCCTCAGTAAATTTAAGAAAATTGAAATCATATCAAGCATCTTTTCTGACCACAATGCTATGAGATTAGAAATGAATTACAGGGAAAAAAACGTAAAAAAGACAAACACATGGAGGCTAAACAATACGTTACTAAATAACCAAGAGATCACTGAAGAAATCACAGAAGAAATCAAAAAATACCTAGAGACAAATGACAATGAAAACACGACAACCCAAAACCTATGGGATGCAGCAAAAGCAGTTCTAAGAGGGAAGTTTATAGCTATACAAGCCTACCTAAAGAAACAAGAAAAATCTCAAGTAAACAATCTAACCTTACACCTAAAGAAACTAGAGAAAGAAGAACAAACAAAACCCAAAGTTAGCAGAAGGAAAGAAATCATAAAGATCAGAGCAGAAATAAATGAAATAGAAACAAAGAAAACAATAGCAAAGATCAATAAAACTAAAAGCTGGTTCTTTGAGAAGATAAACAAAATCGATAAGCCATTAGCCAGACTCATCAAGAAAAAGAGGGAGAGGACTCAAATCAATAAAATCAGAAATGAAAAAGGAGAAGTTACAACAGACACTGCAGAAATACAAAGCATCCTAAGAGACTACTACAAGCAACTTTATGCCAATAAAATGGACAACCTGGAAGAAATGGACAAATTCTTAGAAAGGTATAACCTTCCAAGACTGAACCAGGAAGAAACAGAAAATATGAACAGACCAATCACAAGCAATGAAATTGAAACTGTGATTAAAAATCTTCCAACAAACAAAAGTCCAGGACCAGATGGCTTCACAGGTGAATTCTATCAAACATTTAGAGAAGAGCTAACACCTATCCTTCTCAAACTCTTCCAAAAAATTGCAGAGGAAGGAAAACTCACAAACTCATTCTATGAGGCCACCATCACCCTGATACCAAAACCGGACAAAGACACTACAAAGAAAGAAAATTACAGACCGATATCACTGATGAATATAGATGCAAAAATCCTCAACAAAATACTAGCAAACAGAATCCAACAACACATTAAAAGGATCATACACCACGATCAAGTGGGATTTATCCCAGGGATGCAAGGATTCTTCAATATATGCAAATCAATCAATGTGATACACCATATTAACAAACTGAAGAAGAAAAACCATATGATCATCTCAATAGATGCAGAAAAAGCTTTTGACAAAATTCAACACCCATTTATGATAAAAACTCTCCAGAAAGTGGGCATAGAGGGAACCTACCTCAACATAATAAAGGCCATATATGACAAACCCACAGCAAACATCATTCTCAATGGTGAAAAACTGAAAGCATTTCCTCTAAGATCAGGAACGAGACAAGGATGTCCACTCTCACCACTATTATTCAACATAGTTCTGGAAGTCTTAGCCACGGCAATCAGAGAAGAAAAAGAAATAAAAGGAATACAAATTGGAAAAGAAGAAGTAAAACTGTCACTGTTTGCGGATGACATGATATTATACATAGAGAATCCTAAAACTGCCACCAGAAAACTGCTAGAGCTAATTAATGAATATGGTAAAGTTGCAGGATACAAAATGAATGCACAGAAATCTCTTGCATTCCTATACACTAATGATGAAAAATCTGAAAGAGAAATTATGGAAACACTCCCATTTACCATTGCAACAAAAAGAATAAAATACCTAGGAATAAACCTACCTAGGGAGACAAAAGACCTGTATGCAGAAAACTATAAGACACTGATGAAAGAAATTAAAGATGATACCAACAGATGGAGAGATATACCATGTTCTTGGATTGGAAGAATCAACATTGTGAAAATGACTATACTACCCAAAGCAATCTACAGATTCAATGTAATCCCTATCAAATTACCAATGGCATTTTTTACGGAACTAGAACAAATCATCTTAAAATTTGTATGGAGACACAAAAGACCCCGAATAGCCAAAGCAGTCTTGAGGCAAAAAAACGGAGCTGGAGGAATCAGACTCCCTGACTTCAGACTATACTACAAAGCTACAGTAATCAAGACAATATGGTACTGGCACAAAAACAGAAACACAGATCAATGGAACAAGATAGAAAGCCCAGAGATTAACCCACGCACCTATGGTCAACTAATCTATGACAAAGGAGGCAAAGATATACAATGGAGAAAAGACAGTCTCTTCAATAAGTGGTGCTGGGAAAACTGGACAGCTACATGTAAAAGAATGAAATTAGAATACTCCCTAACACCATACACAAAAATAAACTCAAAATGGATTCGAGACCTAAATGTAAGACTGGACACTATAAAACTCTTAGAGGAAAACATAGGAAGAACACTCTTTGACATAAATCACAGCAAGATCTTTTTTGATCCACCTCCTAGAGTAATGGAAATAAAAACAAAAATAAACAAATGGGACCTAATGAAACTTCAAAGCTTTTGCACAGCAAAGGAAACCATAAACAAGACGAAAAGGCAACCCTCAGAATGGGAGAAAATATTTGCAAACGAATCAACGGACAAAGGATTAATCTCCAAAATATATAAACAGCTCATTCAGCTCAATAGTAAAGAAACAAACAACCCAATCCAAAAATGGGCAGAAGACCTAAATAGACATTTCTCCAAAGAAGACATACAGACGGCCACGAAGCACATGAAAAGATGCTCAACATCACTAATTATTAGAGAAATGCAAATCAAAACTACAATGAGGTATCACCTCACACCAGTTAGAATGGGCATCATCAGAAAATCTACAAACAACAAATGCTGGAGAGGGTGTGGAGAAAAGGGAACCCTCTTGCACTGTTGGTGGGAATGTAAATTGATACAGCCACTATGGAGAACAATATGGAGGTTCCTTAAAAAACTAAAAATAGAATTACCATATGACCCAGCAATCCCACTACTGGGCATATACCCAGAGAAAACCGTAATTCAAAAAGACACATGCACCCGAATGTTCATTGCAGCACTATTTACAATAGCCAGGTCATGGAAGCAACCTAAATGCCCATCAACAGACGAATGGATAAAGATGTGGTACATATATACAATGGAATATTACTCAGCCATAAAAAGGAACGAAATTGAGTCATTTGTTGAGACGTGGATGGATCTAGAGACTGTCATACAGAGTGAAGTAAGTCAGAAAGAGAAAAACAAATATCGTATATTAACGCATGTATGTGGAACCTAGAAAAATGGTACAGATGAGCCAGTTTGCAGGGCAGAGTTGAGACACAGATGTAGAGAACAGACATATGGACACCAAGGGGGGAAAACTGCGGTGGGGTGGGTATGGTGTTGTGCTGAATTGGGCGATTGGGATTGACATGTATACACTGATGTGTATAAAATTGATGCCTAATAAGAACCTGCAGTATAAAAAAAGAACAAACAAAACAACTAATACTAAACTTTCATTGGGTTATTTGTATGGAAATATGTTAATATAAATGTTTCAGACATTACATGAAATTTCTAAAAATCTTATATGTTCTGGTATAATGTTATAAGTCATAATCCTAGTTATTACCTTAAAATGTATATCTCAGAAATAACTAATTTTCTTGTCAACTGCATTATTATGAACTTTCATCAAATTTTTAACTGTGGTCATTTTTAAGTCTTTTGTCATTTACAGACAGTTCTGGGTGTACTCTGATGCTTTTGCAAATATGTTCCTATAAAAGGGTTTCATCTTTAAGAAATTCATGGAAAAGACTCTGACAAGTACAGGTTTCTGGTAACTGACTGTACTGCTGAACTGAATGAATAAGCATTTTCAGAACTCTAATGAAAAACTGATGAACTCATAAAAGTGCTAACAAAAGATCAAGATGAAAAAAAAAATTAATTACATGGGACTGAGTGAACTGATGAGGATGAGGATAATTTTTGTGACTTTCTGTCTGAATTAAAAAAAAAAAAATCCAACAAGGACTCAGAGGCAAAGAATATACAAATCAATTTTCACTGCAAAGTAAAGGAGCTGTTACAGTGGAGGATTACTGGACTGAATGTCAATATTATGACATAGTATGAGTGTGTTTCATGTTTGGTAATTGCAATCATTGTTGCTTTTGTTGTGGTCATCCATGTACAATGCTTGGTGTCAGTCTATTTATCTCTTGTAAAAATAAAATACACTGTGTGTGTGTGAAAAAAAAAAAAATTCTCTCTCTGCCTGTTTGAGCCACTAGCCCCTCCCCTTTAGTGTGCATTGTGCATCTGCATTATACACTAACTAGCTCCCCTCAGAAGACACAGGAATGCCTACTCGCCAAAAGAAAACCAGTTTCCTCCTGGCACCAGAAGGTAACTCCTTAGGAGATAACATTCCTTTCTCAATCCTGTAAGGGCTCACAATAACCCACTACTCACCTTGGTGAACTATGTAAACTGTCAATATGGGACTTTGATGCATAAAACTTTGTCTCAAAATCTTATATAACTGTGCTTTGATCTCTAACAGGCAGAACAGTCCTCAGAACTTTTTTTTTTTTTAATTTATGTATTTTATTTATTTATTTTTGGCTGTGTTGGGTCTTTGTTGCTGCACGTGGGCTTTCTCTAGTTGCGGAGAGCGGGGGCTACTCTTCTTCGAGCGGGGGCTACTCTTCTTTGCGGTGCGCGGGCTTCTCATTGCAGTGGCTTCTCTTGTTGCGGAGCACAGGCTCTAGACACGCGGGCTTCAGTAGTTGTGGCTCCCGGGCTCTAGAGCACAGGCTCAGTAGTTGTGGCGCATGGGCTTAGTTGCTCCGTGGCATGTGGGATCTTCCCCGACCAGGGCTTGAACCCATGTCCTCTGCATTGGCAGGCAGATTCTTAACCACTGCGCCACCAGGGAAGTCCCCTCAGAACTTTCTGAAAAACTGTCTCCCAGGTTATAATCCTCAGGCTGGCTCAAATAAAATTTTCTACTTCGTTCTTAGATTGACTACTGATTAATTTTTTGTCAGCAAAAGATACAGGAAAGTTTAACCAATACATAGGAAAAGAAGCAGATAAGAGAAACTTAACTTATGGGGTCTTCGAGGGGCCCCATGTGTTGGACATAGTAGACAAAGACTTCAAAATAGTTATTTTACACATGTTCAAAGAAGAAAAAGAAACACACACACATACATACACATACATGTCATCTCAATTGAGGCAATAAGCATTTGGCAAAATTTAACACCCTTTCATGATCAAAAAAAAAAAATCAATAAACTAGGAGCAAAAAGAAACTTCCTCAATATGATGAAGGCCATATATGAAAAACCCACAATGAATATCATACTTAATGGCAAAAGACTAAAAGCTTTTCCCTAAGATCAGGAACTAGACAAGGATGCTCACTTTCACCACTTCTACTCAGCACTGTACTGAAAGTTCTAGCTAGCCAATTAGGCAAAATGATCTTATATATATAGAAAACCCCAAAGATTCCACAAAAAAACCCTGTTAGAGATAATAAATGAATTCAGAAAAGTTGCAGGATACAAAATTAACATGCAAATATTTGTTGCATTTCTATGCACTAACAGTGAACAATCAAAAAGGAAATTAAGCCGAAAATTAACCAGAAATCAATGACAGACTTAAATGTAAAACCAAAAACTATAAAACTCCTAGAAAAAACTATAAGGGAAAATTTGTGTAACCTTGAAGTAGGCAAATATATCTTAAATAAGACATAAAAACAAGTGATAGAAGAAAAAATTGATAAATTGGACTTCATCAAAATTTTAAAATTTTGCTCTTTGAAAACTACCGTTAAAAGAATGAAAATTCAAGGTAAAGATTGAAAGAAAATATTTGCGATACATCTATGACAAAATATTTGTATCTAGAACATATAAAGAACACTTACAGCTCTGTAAGAAGACAAATGGCCCAGTAAAAACTGAACAAAAGCCAAACACTGGGAAAAAAAAAAAACAATGACCACTGACAGGTAACTGGATAAACAAAATATGACATCTATACACATCAAAAGTTAACTAATTAATTAATTAACTAACTCCTGATACATACAAATGTATGGGTAAATCTCAAAATCATTATGTTGAGTGAAGGAAGTCAGACCCATACAGAATTATTCCATTTATATAAAAATTCATATAAAATTCCAGAAAATGTAGACCAATCTATAGTGACAGGAGGTAGAGCAGTGGTTGTCTTGGGCCAGGGGCAGAAGGAAGAATGAACTGTGAAGGGACACAAGGGCACTTTTACAGGGGATGGAATTGTTCTGTATCTTGATTATTGTTGTGGCTTTACAAAAATATGTATCTCTCAAAACTAGTCAAATACGTGCAATTTATTTCATTTAAATTATACCTCACTAAAATTGATTTTTAAAAATAAATAAAAATAAAATTGGGATAAAAAGGGAAATTAAGAAAACAATCCCGGGACTTCCCTGGTGGCACAGTGGTTGAGAATCCACCTGCCAATGCAGGGCACACAGTTTGGAGCCCTGGTCCAGGAAGATCCCACATGCCGCAGAGCAACTAAGCCTGTGCGCCACAACTACGGAGCCTGTGCTCTAAAGCCCGTGAGCCACAACTACTGAGCCCGTGTGCCACAACTACTGAAGCCCGCGCACCTAGAGCCCATGCTCCGCAACAAGAGAAGCCACCACAATGAGAAGCCCACGCGCTGCAATGAAGAGTAGCCCCCGCTCACCACAACTAGAGAAAGCCCGCGCGCAACAACGAAGACCCAACACAGCCAAAAATAAATTAACTAATTAATTAGTAATTAAAAAAATTAATAGCTTTTGTGCTGCAAAAAACACTATCAGTAGAGTGAAAGATAATCCACAGAATGGGAGAAAATATTTGCAATTCATATATCTGATATGGGATTGATATCCAGAGCATATAAAGAACTCCTACACTCAACAACAAAAACCCAATTTAAAAATGGACATAGAGGGCTTCCCTGGTGGCGCAGTGGTTGAGAATCTGCCTGCCAATGCAGGGGATACGGGTTCGAGCCCTGGTCTGGGAAGATCCCACATGCCACGGAGCAACTAAGCCCGTGTGCCACAACTACTGAACCTGCGCGTCTGGAGCCTGTGCTCCGCAACAAGAGAGGCCGCGATAGTGAGAGGCCCGCGCACCGCGATGAAGAGTGGCCCCCACTTGCCACAACTAGAGAAAGCCCTCGCACAGAAACGAAGACCCAACACAGCCATAAATAAATAAATAAATAAATAAATAAAACAGAGCTAGAATCTTTAAAAAAAAAAAGACATAGAAATTGAATAGACATTTCTCCAAAGAAGATACAAAAATGTCCAGTAAGCACATGAAAAGATAACCAACATCACTAACATTAGGAAAATACAAATCAAAACCACAATATGATACTACTTCACACCCATTATGATGTCTAAAAATAAACAATCCAAAATCAACAACACAGAAAATAACAAGTGTTGGTAAGGATGTGAAGAGATTGAAACCCTGTGCATTATGGAGAGGAGAGAGGAAGGAAGTAAGGGGAGAGAGTAGGGAGACAAGCAGAAGGGGAGTGGAGGTAGGTAAAGAAAGGAAGAAACTGAGCTATATATAGGCAGGAAGACCAAAATGCATCATTTGTGGAAGATATAATTGCTTTCTAAAACAAAGCCAAACAAACCAACTGAAAAATTAATAAAACTATAAGAGAATAAACTAAGAGGGCTGGGGAAAAGATCAATATACAAAATCAATAACTTTCTACCCTGAAGCAATAATAAATTAGAAAATGTAATAGAAAAAAAAAGATATTCCATTAAAGATAGCCACACACACTTCTTAAAAAAATACCTAGGAATTGGCACAAGACCTTGCACCAATCTGCCTGGGTTCCTCTGACCCTTTCTTATCACTCTCCTCCTCACTCACAGGGCTCCAACCCTGCTGGCCTCCTTGATGTGCCTCACTAGCTCCTGCCTCCCGGCCTTTCAACTGGCTGTTCCCTCTGCCCCCAGATGTCCACACAGCTCATTTCCTCACCTGGTGGGTCTATACCAGGATCAGTAAACTTTTTCTGTAAAGGGCCAAATAGTAAATATCTTAGGCTTTGTGGACCAAGAGACAAAATCAAGATTATACAGGTACTTATATAACAAGAGAGAAAATGAATTTCCATCAATGTTTATTGATGAAATTCAAAATATAATTAGGAGAACTGAGTACTGGTTTTGGGGGGTTTTTTTGTTGTTATTTTGGTTTTGGTTTTGGTTTGGGGTAATACAGGTCTACTAAGAAGAATGGAATTCTTTTAGGGGGATAACATCAAAATTAGTGTTCCCTATCTTGGAAATGATTGCAAATGCTCTTCTGTAAAAACTATTCTCAGCTAAGAGGTGGTGAGCCAGACTTGGTCTGTACTCAAATGTCACCTCCCCATTGAGGCTCTCCCAGGACACCCTCTCAAAAAGTGTACCCCCCTACTCTGCCCTCTTGATCCCCCTTATCCTCTAATTTTCTCTGTAGCACTTCTCACAATCGGAAATACTATACATTTTACTCACATATACATGAGCTGTCTTCCCCTTCCACGTGTAAACTTTCTTCGGACAGGGTTTTTGTATGTCTTGTCACTGCTGGATTCCCAGCACCTGGAACATGGCTGGCACACAGTAGGCACTCAACAAACATCTGCTGAATGAATGAACAAATGAATAAAATTCTAGTGAAAAGAGAATGAGTTAATACCTGTAAGTGCTCAGAGCATTGCCTGGCACACGCTTTGCTCAAAAAGTATTACTCACTGTTACTGTTGTTCCTTTGAGGAGGGGCCCCAAGCATCTGGAAAGTGCAAGCTCCAGAGCAAACAAATCTTCCAGCCACCAGATATGTCCAACGCACACCTATCTGCCTGCTACAACTCCTCTCCCTGTCTCCCTGCTCCCCCTGTGGCTCCTGGCCTCTGTCCCTCCACTGGACCCTGTGTCCTCCTCTGGCTTTCTGTCTTTGTCCCTCGGTTACAGATGGGGCTTCAGGACCAGTTCCCAAGGGCCGTCACCCCCTACGGTGCCTCCAGCAGAGTCTCCACTCACTACCAGAGATGCCTTGGACCCAACTGTCTGGTTCCACTCTCCATTCTGTCCCCCACCCCACCCCTTCATTGCCTAAGTATTCTGCCCGCCCCCTGGGTCTTAGCCTGACTAACTGCACCTCACTCAGCGCCTCCTCCTCTGGAAAGCCTTTCCTGACACCCTTCCCTGACTCCAGGTGTCCCAAGCCCCCTACGCTGACCCTTCATTGAACACTGTCATTCTGCCAGGACATCTGTGCTGCCCTGGCTATCTCCCCGGAGGCCCTTCCTCTAGCTCCCCAACTCTGCCCCAGGAAGACCAAGGCCTGATTCCTGGCCCCTTAGCTCCCGAGAGACCCCTCCTCCAGCCCTCTGGAAATTACTTGTTCCTGGGGTCCATCTGCTCTCCCTTGCTGGTCCCCTCTCAAATCCCACAATGACCTCATCCTACAGTGGAGGAAATGAGAGGTGAGAGGTTAAGCAGTTTACCAGGACCATACAACGAGGCAGGAGGAAAGCGGGACCCTAGGCATGGCTGAGGAGGAGGGGCGCTGGAAGCACTGGCCTGGGATGCACAACATTGCAGACAGACAGAGGGACAGATTTTTGGATGAGCCAGCAGCTGAGCTGGGACTGGAAACCAGAGCTCCTCCTCTCTGCCCGACTTCTCTGCAAGGGCAGGCATCAGGGGCTCACCCTGAGGCGGCTCCCGCCCCCTGGCCCACAGCCAGCCGTCATCCCCGTGAGGTCAGCCACCGGGCCGCGATTTCGGGGAAATACCAGCTGCTTATTAAAAACAGGCGGTGGTCAGGCCCCTGCTGCTTTCCCAGTAGAAACTAGGCTGTTTGTTCCAAGAGGAGCAAGAGTGGGCAGGGCCTAGTCAGGGCCGCGCGGGGGCCTGAGTTGCAGTACCTGGTGGAGGGTCCGGGCTGGCCCGAGTAACTGGGGGTGGAGTGGGGTGGAATCCCATGTTTTGGCGAGGGCAGCCGGTGAGGGGACCGCCACCCAGCACGTGGCCGCTGAGCCGCCCACAGGGGTCGTGGGCTGGGACCTGGAAACCGCGCGGGACAGGCAGGACAGCCTTCGCAGCAGCACGCCCCCGGCTCCGAACTCAGGCAGCGGGGAGAACCGGAGGAAAAGCGGGCGGGTGAGCTAAGCCCCGCCCCTTCCGGAGGCAGCCCCACCCCGTCCCCCGGGTGCCTGCACCGCCGGGAGCAGCTGAGCCCTGCAGGGGGTGCCAGAGGGCCGTCCTCAGCGCTGCCGGCTCGGGCCGCGGGGCATCTGGAGCGCGTTAGACCTGGGCGGCCGGAGGCGGCGTGAGCTCATCCCGGCCGGCCCACTGCGGTTTCTAGGCGCGGCGGAGGGAGCAGAACACAGAAGCGCCGCGCCGCGGCCCCAGGGGAGCGCGGCGGGAGCACAGCTCCTCCCGGGACGTGGGTGTGAGTCGGAGCGGCGACAGTGTGTGTGTGTCACTGGCGCGTCGCCCAGGGAGGGCGGGCCCTGGGAGCCGGCTGCCAGCGTGCGTCGCTGTGTGTCACTGTGTGTCGTGGCTTGTGAGGGTGTGTGTGTCCCCGTGGGGGAGACACTGCGTGTGATAAGTTGCAAACATCACAGCACATACTTCTCATTTTACAGGCAAGAAGGCTGAGTGCAGGGGAGGGAGAGGGCCGGCTGGGTGGCACAGGCCCGGGACTCCAGGCGTCCCGCCCCTCAGCCTGTGTCTCTGTGTGTGTGTACAGAAGGTGCGAGCCGGCCCATCGTGTTCCACAGTGCCGGGCGGCGGGTGTGGGTGTCCGCCTTCCCTCCCGCATTAAACATCCTCTTCCTGGTCACTACCGCACCACCACCCACCCCCATGCCTGCAGGACCTCGACACTGGTCTCCTTCAGGAAGCAGGGAGAGACCCCTTCACACCAGGGCCCTGGTGAACAGTGACACACACCTGGGTACAGACTCGCACATGGAGCACACACCGGCACACATATGAGACACCCTCCTGTTGGTGGGACTCTGAGCTGGGAGAGCCAACAGGCAGGTTGCAAAGTGGTGACAGGGTTTGGAAAGGCCTCTTGGTGCAATGCCCCCATCCCTGCCAGGGAAAGGGAGCAGGAGGGACTAGAGGTCACTGAACCCTGCATCTTGGGGGCTCCAGCTCCCTGCAATGGGCCCTGAGGCTACTGCACAAGATGTGAAGGGCCCCAGGACTACAAGACTCCCAGGGCCAGGAGTCAGGGTGGGGACACTGTGGGCAACACCAGACACAGAGTGGGGAGCTGGGGCTGCAGCAGGTACCTCTGAGCATCCAGGGCTCCCCCAACCCAGAAGGCTGCTCCTTAACTCGGGCCCTCACCTCAGGGACCTACTCTCCCAGCTTTGGTTAATCGTAGCCCCAGCTGTGCTGGAGACCTCAAGGAGGTGGCCCAGCACCCGTCAGCCTTCCTGGCTGGGCTCGCAGCATTGTCATGCCTGCATCCTCCTCCCTTCACCCCACAGCTGGGCAGAGGCTCTGAGACAAAGACCCTGCCTGCAGGATGGGGCACAGGAGTCGATCGCCCTCCTCACCAGCTATTGCTCCCCAGGCCCAGAGCACACATTTGCAGGGGGTTGGTGATGCTGGGCTTGCTAGGAACTCTAGGCCTCTGTAACCCCTCTGTGTTCCCACCTGTGAAACAGAGAGGACACCTGCCCTAGCTAGACCTCCACAGGGAATGTAAAGTCTAAAGGGATGTGCATCTACTGTAGCCACAAGGGTCCTCAGCTCCCAAGACACTGGGGCAAGCTGGGTGAGGGATTTTTTTTAACTGGAATGACTCTGGTTTGCATAACCAGAGCTTCCAAATTACTTAGCAAAACATGTTTGCTTTTTAATTAACATGTGCTTGAAAAACAATGGTTTTAATTAAAGTGGGTGGGGGAGAGAAGGGATGGTGGGGGAGAATATTTCAAGCTCCAGGGCCCTGGTCAGACTTCTTAAAAATAAAATGGGAGACTTGCCCCAAGCTGGCAGAGGCTGGGAGGCCAGGATCCTCGGGGAGCCTTAGGAACATACCTACCTGTCTCCACTCCTCTACAGCTCCCTTGCTGAGAATTTACCCTTTTGCTGACAGTTTAATTACTCACTTACCCACTGTTCCCTGGGCCCCTCTGGAAAGGAGTGGGTTTTTTTAGAAAGCAGTCTTGGGGAGTAGATGAATGGGGGTCCACCAGACAGAAGGAAGAGTATGAGTGAAGTAAGAGAGTGTGGACCTTGTTGGGGGAACATTAAGTTTACTGGGGAGGGAGAGAGAGGAGGTGGGGGAAGGTGACCCATAATAAAGCCAGATCCCCCAGACTGGTGGACTGGAAAGGTAGAGCTGGACCCAGAGCCACTGATGTCCAAGCCCCGGCGAAGGGGGCAGGGGTAGTACTGAGCTGGGGCCAGGAACATAGGGGTGGAAGGCGGGTGAGGCCACAGGGGACAGAGGGATTGGCAGAGGAAGGGGAAGGGCTGTGGAGACTGGAGACAAGAGGTGGCTTGGGGCCTGGGGGCTTGCTGGTCAGATGCTGATGGGCTCTGTGGATTTGATCAGTCCAGCAGGGGGCAGCGTTGACCCCACCATCCTGCTGGCAGGAGATACCTACCCAGTGGGTACTCAGTAAATGCTTGAAGAAGGGAGAGAATGAGGAGATGATCCATCCAAATCAGCCACACCATCTCCCCTTTCTGACCTTTCAAGGCCAGCACGGGGGTGCAGCCTGGGATCAGAGGTCAGCATGGAGGTGGGACAGGATGACCACCCCCTCACCCATGCAGACAAAGGGAGATTGAGAGGAAGCTTCTGGGGAGTGAGAGCACCCCCAGGGGTCAGGTTAGGTGACCTCAAACCCCCAGCTCCCAGTGGCCCCATCCAGGACCCTGTTTCTCATTAGGAGCCTTCTGGCCTCCTCCAGCCAGCACCCCGACATGAAACATGCCTCCCTGTACTTAATTCATTACGTGCAGGGTGGGAGGCCCAGCAGGCGGGGGTTATTTTTCCCCTGAGCTCAGACATTCCTTGCTTTATTATTCTCCACGTTTCAAAGCAGCTGTCGCCTCCACCGACCGCCCCCAGCCCGAAGCTCAGAGTCCAGAAGGGGCCTCTCCAGGGCTCAGAACACCAGAGGTTCCCACCTCTGGTGGGAGCTCAGAACACCTCCAGCCCGCACCAGAGGGAAACTGAGGCCCAGAGAAGAAGCCCCAGGGCAACCTGCAGGGACCTCTCTCTCCCATAACACTGCCTTCCTTGCCCAGAAACACCCCCTCCCGGCCACCTTCCACACAGGTGACCTCAGGGCCCTCTACGCTGCAGAGCCAGCCCTTGCCTTCCAGCTCCAGGAGCAGGTGCTGGGATAGTTCTCAGGACCCTAAAAAACTGAGTGCCGGGCCTTCCCTGGTGGCGCAGTGGATAAGACTCTGTGCTCCCAATGCAGGGGGCCCATGTTTGATCCCTGGTCGGGGAACTAGATCCCACATGTATGCCGCAACTAAGTCCTCATTCTGCAACTAAAAAAAAAAAAAAAGATCCCTCATGCTGCAACGAAGATTCTGCATGCAGCAAGTAAGACCTGCAAGAAAGGAAGGAAGGAAGGGAGGGAAGAAGGGAGAAAGAAACACTGGGGTGCTTTAAAAAAAAAAAAGATTTCTATTAAAAAAAAAACAAAAACACCCCTGAACCCCGACTGGGTCGGCAGCCTTACAGAGGGCAAGGCCCATCCCGGAACAAGGGATCAACCTAGAAAACAGCAGGGCTGGGTCAGCCTAGTGGATCGCAGAGGGTTCAGGTGGGGGGAAAAACAGTTCTAAGGACCCAGTTTCTGAGGACTAGAGACACCTGGACAGATTTTGGCCCTACGTCAGAGAGCTGCCTGCCTGGCCAAACTGCCTCAACAGGGGGTGAGCTCCCTGTTTCTGGGGGTGTTCAAGCAAGCAGCAGCTCATCAGTCTTACACAGGTATCTGAGGCCCCTTCCTGTCCAACTTTGAGGTCAGAGTCGGGCTGGCAGGCACAGTACCCACTCCAGGTGAACGGAATTAGGGGCCCCTCCCTGTTCACTCAGGTCGGAAGTCACAGGCACGACACAAGGACAGGAGACCTGGGAGCTGGGCCAGGGCCAGAGTAGGACCCGGCCAAAGCATTTTCTTTGTGAGTTCACTACAAGGTCCTGGCACCTGGGGAAGTGCTGGGAGCACAATAGATGTGTGATCACTGTGTACTGATGAGTTAAATGGGCCCTACTAGAGTTAGGGGAGGAAGGCAGCCTGCAGGGTTCAGGGCCTCCACCTAGGAGAGGGACTCTGACCACAGGGGAAACTGAGGCAGGAGCCCAGGCGGGGCAGGCAACCTGGCCATGCTGGGGAATGAATTTCAAGGTCACTCTTGGCACTGTGTAACCATTTTGCCCCTGCTGACCCTATAGCCAGGCCTGTCCACCCTGAGTATGGGGCTTGACGGCTGGATCCTCAGGTGCCCAGGAGGGTAGGAATCACTCTGTGATGTGGCCCTGGAGCCACAGCAAGCCTGGGGGCCCAGGGCCTGCCCACACCTCCAGCTCTAATCTCCAGACCAACCCCAGGGACCCCCTTACTACAAGGAAGGCACCCTCTGGGGGATGGACTACACAGAACCTGAGCCCCTGAGAGAGGGAGCAGCTTGCTACTAGCTGGCCCGAGCTGTCTCCACCTAGAGCTGTGGGATCTGTGTGTGTTACCCTCTTGGGGGCCCCCAGCCCAGGCTGTGCAGAGGAACCCCCTGATACTCCTGGGATGTGCCCAGCTTCCCTTCTTATCCCTCAGCTCTGAGCATGGTTTCTCTTCACAAAAGCTAGAAGCCATTCAGTGTTTGCCTTCCTGCCCAGCAGCCACCGTCCCACACCGTGTGCTGCAGCAAGGAATGAAAGGTCACTGCCACTGGCTTCCCACCAGAGGTGCACACAGGTATGGGTATCCAGCGATCTGGGGACACCTGGAATCTCAGGGTCCCAGACACTCCAACGAAGGGAGCTGAGGCATCTTCACTCATGTGCCCCACCCCCAAGCTCATCTGCACTGCCCCTGCCACGTCTCCACTCACCACTCCATCCCAGCTGGTAGGGCCAGGCCCCTGTTAGTCATCACAGTGGAGCACAGTCGGCACCTGATTCAGACGAGCCTTGAGCCTGGAAAGGACCTGCCCCATTCAAGGGTCTCTATCCAGGGATATGGGGAGATTTTCACTGCAACAAACTGTGCAATTGCCTCAAAACTTAAAAATGGACTTGTAAGGTCTTATTTTGCCAAGTAAAGAAATGGAAAACAACTGCCACCAGCTATCATCACCATTGTTTTATGAACAAAATAATATTCTTAAGGCAAAAAAAAAAAGGCAGGATGCAGTCCCTGAAGAAAAACAGCCAGGCCTTGAAGATGCATAAATTGAGCTTCATGGAAAACATGTAACATGGGCCTTATTCTTCTCCCATGAAAATTGTCTTGGATATTGTCACACGTTGGGCCCTGGAGCCTGAGGACACCCAAGTGCTTCCAGTCTCCAGCAGAGCAAGAATCCCTTCTGCAGCCTTCCTGACTGGAATTGGTTCCCCTCTGCTTGCACACCCCTTGGGACAAGGTGCTCACTGTCTCACCCAGTTAGCTTGGGAGCTAGGGATGGCATTCTAAGCACCTTTAAGTGGCTTCCAAGCAAGCCTACTCTGGGAGAGACGGAAAGAGATGAAGAAGGGCGTGAGATGGACAAGGTACTGATGGGAGGGAAGACAGACCTCCAGACCCAGGGCATAGGAGTGGTGGGGAAAAGGGGTGCTCGTGTTCAACTGGACCAAAGTATAAAAATTAGGAAGTTGGCAAAGATCTGAGACTTCCCAGGGAGCACTATCTACCCCATCTCTGGAGTTCCAGAGTCTTCCACTGCCTCACTCCATTCCCCAGCCCTCCAGAAAGGCTCTGACACACCCATTCTCATTCTCACCAAGACCTCAGTAGATATGCAAGGTACCCAGACCCACAGGCCGAAGAAGAGATTGGAGACTGGAAGAAAATGGTGGAACCTCAGGTGTCCACAGCCAGGCTGGGGAGGAGTGGCAGGCAGGTGCCCTTCCCAGCTCTGACCTTCTAGGCCCTTCCCCATCCAAGGGGCCCTGGGCCCTGGTTGCTGACACTAGAGGGGCCTGTTGGGCGGGCGACCCTGGGGAGCCTCGTGTACACACTCACACGCACTATACGTTCCAGCTGTGCTCTGTCAGCGTTTGGGCAAACCAGCATTGTGTGGCTTTGGGAGGGCAGGAACAAATAACCCCCAAACTTGGGCAAGGGCGGGCCTGGGGCTGGTTGGAAGGGGAACCCCGGGGAGGCTCTTCTGTGCTGGGTCACTGGGTTCAAGGTCTAGGGTTTTCCTGCTGTTCCCTGAGGTACTTGGGTTCCCTGGGGTGTGGCTGGCCCTGTACCCAGGCAGGCTCGCCCTAGCCCCCTCCCCTAAACCCTCCTTACCACCCAAGGCCTCAGAAACAGCAGCAGAGCACTCCGGCCTGGCACCCCCACAAGAACCACTTACGCAGCGTGAGGGCTGCCTCACACCACTGCCCAGTTTTTGTTGCCCCTCTTCCTCCCTCCCACCTCATCTTCACAGCCCCTCTGATTTTGTGCACGCCACTGCTTAGACCCGTTTAGTCTACCCGCCCCTCCCCACATTCTCTTAAGATCTTTATCCGCTGTCTGTCTGTCAGCCCCTGTGCCACTGAGCGCTTTGAGCCCTCGAGTCCAGGACCTCATCCCTACAGTTTGATTTCCTTCCTTCTTGTGACCTGGTTAAGAATTTCCTCCAATACTTGATTTCTTCAAGACCCTGCCTGACTTCATTCTGCCTCGACTTGAATTTCTGGCCTTCTTGTCCCCCCACTCAGTGCTACCTAGTCCGTGTCCCAGTGGTGACCCCAGGATCCCTGCAGATGGCATCTGGAGAGAAGATGCAGGCTGTGGCAGGGAGCCGTGCAGACATCAGAGCAGAGGAGGGATGGTTGGTCCTGGGGTCCTGAGGTTGAACTCTGCCCTTGGCCCCCTAGCCCCCTGACTGCCCCCACTGACCCTCTGGTTCAGCCTGGACCAAGACTGGAGAGGTAAATATTCCTGCCACCTTACAGAGACCTCAGAGATGAGGCCTCGGGCCAGATGGGGGAAGTAAGGCATAGAGAGACCCCAGACCAGACTCCAGCCTTATGGGGCACATGACCTGGCACCTGAGGCCTGGAGGGGACCAGGCTGACACGAGGGCAAACCCTTTGCCACATCCACCCCTTTCCACCGGCCGCAGGGACATAGGCTGGACCACCCTGCTTGAGGGGGGGAGCTGGGACCAGTGTTTATGCAACTGTGGGGAGGCCACAGCCCGGCTGGCAGTGCTGCCCGCCCAACACAAGCGCTGACTCAGCAGAGCCCCCCAGCACGTACACACTCAGACATGCACACTAACAGACACAGACACACACACAGAGGTAAACATACATGTGCATGTGCACAGACAAATGGGCACCTGCATTCGCTGGTATACACACACAGACACACACTCACAGACACAAGTACACAGGCAAACTTGTGCATGTGTGCACACACAGACACAGGGACACACAGAAATGCACACACATTTCACCCAGCCAAGGTAGGTGGGAGGCTCCTGAGTGAGGAGAAGCCTCACCCCTGCAGCTGAGTTCTACCCTCTAGGCCCCTCCACTCTGACACTCACACCCACAGCCAGTGACCAGAGCCCACACGTGGTCAGCACAGCCACATATAACAGGCAAAATGCCCCAGAGTGGCATCACGACCATGACTGGGACAGAGACACATTCTAAGTGGAGTAGAGCCCCAACAAGGGGGACCAAACAGCCCCAGGCAGAGCTCAACAGACACAACAGCCCCAGCTCTGCCCGCACCAGCCCCCCACGGCCTGCCCACTCTCAGTCCACACTTGAAGACTGGCGGGTGGGAGCTGCAGGGGGTCTCGGGGGATGTGTGGGATACTCCCTTCCACTGCCAGGCCAAGCCGAGTAGGGTGGTAGCTCCCAGGAACTAGGGGAGCCTGCAAGAAGGAGGGTGTGTTTGGGGGAGGGCTGGGGGCACTGCAGGACCATTCTGGAAACCAGAGGCGGGGGCAGGCTTTCTTGCGAGAGCAGGACACATACTCCCTGGGATCCCAGACACATGGAAACTTGGAGGCACGACCACTTCTTGCCTGGGGATGGCTGAGAACAGGTGTGATCCCTGCCTACAGGACTCAGCCAAGGGTGGAAAGAAAAAGCTGGGACCACTCAGTCCCATGTGGGCCCTGGAGACTTTTGAAGGGGCGCTCAGCTGTTCCTGGGCTTGGTGTCCAAGAGCAAGGTGGCTGGGCAGGCAGGAGCTGGGGCCTGCCCAGAAGGATATTGGCCAGTTTCTCTGCCCTGACTGGGGCCAAAGGGAGACACTGCTCTCCTCTTTGGGGGTCCACGGCCACCAATTGGCCAGAGAGGCTAGCCAGAGTCCAGCAAAGTCAAACATGCACAAGCAGACACCCCCACTAGCAGAGGCCACCGCAGCAAGTCCACTAGTGCCTCCATTCCCTGCCCTACCAGCCAGCCAGACTGTGCACCATGAAAGGGCAGACCACGGTCCCTCACTCCCACCCCACACCAGATCTGGGGCTGGAGTGGACTGTGTTTAGATAAGGAAAGGAAGAAGAAAGCCTCAAAATCTGCCCAAAATGTTGCTGAGAGTGTTTTAAAAAATGACCCGGAATCTGATCACTTCTCACCATTTCCACTGGACCACGCATGCATCTTCTTCTCTCCCCTGGACCCTCCTACCTGAGGTCCCTGCTTCCGCTCATGTGCCCCAGTCTATTCTCCACATAGCCGCCAGAGTGATGCTGATGAAACATCTCCCCAGAGCACACACCAAAGCCCTTCCCACGGCCCAAAGACACTCCATCACATCCTGTCGCCTCCCCACCGCACTCTCTGCTCCCGTCTCTGCTGGAATGTTTTCCCTCTGATGCCCTCATGGCTCCCTGGAGCAGATACTGAAGTATTGCCCCACACAAATGTCCCAGCCTGCCTCTGGGGCCCTGCCCTAACCAGCGAAGGTGGGAGCTGGTAGATAAATAGTCTGGTTTCCTCATGCCCTCAGTGAGACAACACCACCATCTCCTGGAGGTCCCCAGTGGGGCTGAGCCCCCGTTGCCCACAGGGTCTTCTGCTCCCATGAACCCTAAGGACCTCCTTCCCTGCCCAGCTGCTCTCCCGTGCTCCCTGGGGCCACCTCCCAGGGACACTACTTACATTCAGGTCCTTGTCTCAGCTCTGGTTCTGGGGAAGTCCAGCCTAAGGCACTCCATCTCACCTCTCTTTTTTGTGTTTCTTATCTTTAACAACGATTCCCCATTCCTCCCTCCCCCCAAGCCCCAGCAACCACCCTTCTACTCTCTGCCTCTATGAATTTGACCACTCTAGGAACCTCGTTTGAGTGGAATCATATTGCATTTGTCCTTCTGTGTCTGGCTTATTTCACTTAGCATAATATCCTCAAAGTTCATCCATGTTGTACCATGTGTCAGAATTTCCTTCCTTTTTAAGTCAGAATAATATTCCATTGTATGTATAGACCACATTTTGTTTATCCATTCATCTGTTGATGGCCACTTGGGTTGTTTCCACCTTTCAGCTATTGTGCATAATGCTGCTGTGAACATGAGTTTACAAATATCTCTTCAAGTCCCAGCTTTCAATTCTTTTGGATATATACTCAGAAGTGGAATTTCTGGGTCATATGGTAATTATGTTTTTAATTTTTTGAGGACTTTCCATACTTTTTCCACAGCAACTGCACCATTTTACATTCCCACCCACAGTGCCCAAGGGATCCAATTTCTCTACCTTCTCACCAACCCTTGTTATTTTCTGTTTTCTGGATAATAACCACCCTAATGGGTGTGAAGTGGTATCTCATCATGGTTTCGATTTGCATTTCCCTAATTAGTGACGTTGAGCATCTTTCACGTGCTTATTGGCCATTTGTCTATCTTCTTTAAAGAAATGTCTATTCAAGTCCTTTGCCCATTTTTGAATTGGGTTGTTCATTTTGTTGTTGTTGTAGTTGCATTGTAGGAACCTTTATATATTCAGGATATTATCTCTCCTCTTTTCAATTTTTGCCCAGCCATTGCCTTCTCAGATACTCACTGATCTCATTATTTAACATGTCATTTGCCTCCCAACACACACACACACACACACAGCACACAGACTGCACAGCCCCTCCCCTACTTTGGGTCCCTCCCCAGCCTTTATCACTGGTTGACACACTTTATGGCTTTGGTGATTTGTCAGCTTTGTATGAGTGCCACAAGGGTGAAGGGTTTGGCCGCTTCCTCCACTGCAGTGTTCCCAGGGCCTAAAGAGTCTGGCACACAGTAGGTGCTCCATAAATGCTGAGAGGATGAAAGGAAGGGAAACAGACTCCTGCATACACACTCACAGCCCCTCACAGACTCTCACATACACTGCTGCCACTCCCACACATACGTGCACACATACTCTCACACTCACGGTCGTGCCATGCTCGCCGCACCACGCAAACACCCTGAGGCAGCCTGATCCGTGCAAGCCTCAAACCCGCTCTCACACACCCACACACTCATCTCACAAGCAGATGCATTCACATCCAAATGCACCCTAGCGGGGCTGCCCTGACCTCCTGAGTCCTCCTGGCCTGCAAGCAGTTTCCTACCCTGCGTGGCCTGCTCCACACTCTGGGCCCTTGATTTCTCCACAACCCTTATCTCTAGGGCCCCCAAGCCTCTCTGCAGGGCATTGCTCTTCCTCCCCTTCAAACCGGAGTGGATGACCTCCTCCAGGAAGCCTCCCCTCACCCTCCCCACTGGGCTCCGAAAGGAGGGGAGGCCCTGGCCCAGGAGCAGGGTGTGACAGTGGGGCTGGCATTTGCAAGGGTGTGTGCATCTCCTCCTGTCATTGTAGGGGTAGTGCACTTGTCTTCTGATGAGAAGCCCAGGGCTGAGAAACCACTGGTGGACCCCGGATTCTCGCCCTCTGGCCTAGAGCCACACCACAGGCTGAGAGCCTCGACTTCCCACCAGAGTCAGGCAGGGGTCTAAGGCCTCTTTGGCTCTGACAGCCTGGGGACTGTGAGTCAGGCAAAGCCATTCTCTGCTCTGGGCCTCAGTTTCCCCACCTGTGACATGGGTGGCTCTGGGCCAGTGCCCTGCAGTTCCCTGATTGCTGGTTGTGGAGTGAGACAGCTCAGACATAGCTCTCAGGCACCCAGTGGCATCCCTGTGCTAGAGGCCAGAGCATGGCTACTGTCTCCAGAAGTGGGGTGGGGCACCCAGTCCTCGTCCAGCTCAGCCCAGTGTCCTGGTGGGCAGGCTCGGAGGGTTTGGCACACCAGATGGGACAGTTTTGATGCGGTGAGCAAGGAGGCAAGATTTCAAAGTGATTCCTCTCGTTTTATCCAGGGCTCACTGTGTGTGAGATTTTTATAAAAGTCAACCAAAGGGCCACAGAGAAGAAAGAAGGAAGGAAGGAAGAAGAGAAAGAAGGGAGGAAGGAAGCAAGGAAGGGAGGAGGGAGGAAAGAAAGAAGGAAAGAAGCCATTTATTCATGAGGCCCAAGGGGTGGGGACAGAGCTGCAGTCACAGGCAAGTGCAGCCTGATGGGGGGAGATGACAGCCCCGCAGAGCTGTGCAGAGAGAGCCTGTGCAGGAGTCTCGATGTGCTCCCCTCCGTCCCACAGACTCCAGGCCACTGGTGTCAGCAACTCGAGTGGAAGATGAGCTGTCCCCAGCACGGCCTCCCCCGGGCTCCCTGAGAGCAAAGGTGGTCACAGGTTACAGTGGAGGGGGGCAAGCAAGGCTGCGGGATGTCAGCTGAGAACTGGAATTGGTGGAGTTGGGGAGGTGGCAACAGGGGATCTGGATGACAGAGGCAGGAGGGCGACAATAGGGCTGAAATCAGCAGAGTTGGCAAAGGGAGGGTGGCAGGTCTCACCTGGGGCAAGAGGTTCAGCTGGACATGATGTGCTTGACAAATGCTGAAAAGAAGGAAAGAGTGAGCAGCAGGGGTTCGACCCTGGGTAGCCAAAGGTGGGGACCTGGGATCCTAATGCCCTGCTCCCGCCAGCAGACTCCCTGCCCTGCTGAGTTTACCTTTGTAGTTGATGCAGCCATTGGAGTCCTCTTGCCCAGCCATCAACTTCTCCACCTCATCTTCTGTCAGCCTCTCACCTGGCAGGAGTGGAAAGCTGAGTCAGCACTGTTGAGGTGTGAAGGGTGGGGGGCCCCCTGAGCCCCTCTGGATGGTGGGTGTGCCTCTCCAGTATTCCCGCACCTCATATTGGTACACACAAGGCCTGGGCTGTCACCCCTATTTCTGAAACCAGAAGAATCAGTGACAAGTCAAAAAGGGCAAGGCCTGGGGTGCAGGCCTGGCACTCCCTCCGAGCCTGGGCTCTGTCCGTAACAGTGCCATCTTGTTGTTCAGGTCACCAGCACATACTGTCCCCTGTCCTCAATAGGCTGGCGGGACTCCCTCCATCAGGAGTAGGCCAGGTCCCCCATCTCCCTGGAAGCAGTCCCTCGGGGCAGCCGTTCAAGGCTAGAGGAAGGACGCATACGATAGAGCTGGGGACCTTAGGGGATGACCATGGAGGGGACCAAGAGACACCACCACTGTTCCCCAGACAAGTCTGGCACTTTCCCGCCTCTGTGCTTTTGTATGCGTTGTGTTGGTTCCCCCACTGGAATGACCACTGCAGTTTCCCTCACACCTCCTAGCCCCCGGCCACACACACACACACACACACACACACACACACACACAAAACCCCAGAGACCAGCACAGGACTGAGCACACAGTAGGCACTCAGTAAATGTTTGGTGCAGGAAAAGTTCACTTTGCGCAGACACAATTGGTGCTCAATGAACATTTGCTGTAGGAAAACTTCTCTCTGAGAAAGGAACGCTCCTGCCAGCCAGGCACCTGACGGTGGGGGTCAAGATGCCCAAGAGGCAGGCACAGTACCTCCTTGGCTCTGGAATTTGACCTTGAGGCAATGAACACAAGGACTGGATTGATCGCCCTGGATGTACCGCCCTGCCCCACCCTGTCCCCAGAGCTGTTCCTATCCCCCTCCAGTTCTGTGAGCTGCGCCAGCTGGCTTTCTTTACTCCCCACCTAAATTTCTAAATTCCCCACATTTCTGTCGCCTGCCGTCGAGGCACCTTGACTGCATCACCCTCCATTTCACAAGTGAGAAACAGGCCCGGTGGGTGACAGAGTGCTTTCTCCCGGATGCCCCAGGAAGGAGAGAGTTGGGTGGGGAAGAGGCTGCCCTCACCCAGCGTGGCCAGCACGTGGCGGAGCTCGGCGCCCATGACCGTGCCATTGCCCTCCTTGTCGAAGACCCGCAACCCCTCCACAAAGTCCTCGTAGGTGCCCGTGTCCTTGTTCTTGGAGATGTGCTGAAGCATGGGCAGGAACGTGTCAAAGTCCATCATCTTGGAGTTAAGCTCTGTGGAGAGATGGCCCAAGCATCAGGCTCTGAGGGGCACATGGGCATCCCGCCCCTGTGTCTGACAATGAGGAGCTACTGCCCTCACCCAGCTCCCAATGCGCTCTACACCAGTTTGTCATGTACAAAGCACTCCACCATCACAAGGCACTTTACGGTCAACTGAGAAATGCATTATTTACATTGTCCTTTGCTGTTCACAAGGACAGTGGCACGACAGTGGGCTCTGACTAGCACCTCTGCTCTTCTTTGGGGGAACAGTTCTCGCTAGCGTCTCTCTATTTTTCTTATCAACCCCGCTCTCCCCACACCTGTGATTGGTCGAGAGCAGCTGGACCGATCAGAGACCTTCTCTGGGACTTCTGTACCTGTGGCGAGGGCTTGGGTCTCACTCCTCCTTGGGGCAAAGCAGGCAACCCTCTCTGGCCGTGGTGGTGAGGGAAGCTGGCCCTGCCCCACAGAGAGATGCCCAGGAGGCCAGGAAGGACAGGGAGAGCATATGGGACGCTGAGGCCAGGCACACCCTGACCTGCCCTCACACCTGCCACTGAAGCTAGTTTGCGCTGTTGTCAGTCCCCTACGACCAGGAGGCCTGGCAAACAGGCATGGGGCCAGATGGTATAGGAACCATCACTGCTCATCACCTTGTCAGCATTACCTGAGACTGGCCTCCAGGTCCTCCTCCAGACAATGGGAGGATGTTAGGAGAATGCACAGCAGGGGAGTTCCCGTGTTGTCCCACCAGTGATGGCAGCCCACCCGGGTGGTCTCCCCCAGGACTGGCACTAATGGGGACATCTCAGGCTGGGCGTACCAACCTTCCTGCTTTGGCTTCCCTAGGACCCGGAGCACCTCGGCCTGTGTAGGGTTCTGGCCCAGCGCCCGCAGGACATCCCCACACTGCCCGTACGTGATCTTCATCTCACACTTGGGTGTGCGGTCGTACAGCGTGAAGGCTTCCTTGAACTCTGCCGGGAGAGGGCGTGAGCTGCGGACACTTCTAGAGTCAGCCCCCCCGACTCGCCCCACACTGCAGGGGAGGACTCTCAGCCTGGGGGACCCGGGCCCCAACCCTGCAGCCCCTGGCTCAAGACCCCCACTCACCTTCAATCTGCTCCGGTGTAAACTCGATCTGAAAGGAGACCCCCAAAGATTCTGAGTGTCTGGTTCAGAGGACGGGGCCAGGCCTCCTCCTGGGCCCTCCGTGTCCAGACCGGGCCTCAACCCCTCAGCTGCCCCAACCCGTCCACATTCCAGGATTCCAGCTTCCACTGCCCAGGACCTCCTGCAGTCCACCTTTACTCCCTCCTGCCTCCTTACCCCTCCCCACATCCCACCTGAGGACCTTGGGTCTGCATGTGCCCTGACCCTGACACCAGGTAGGCCTCATCAGGGGAAGTGGTGAGGAGGGAGGCCTGGTGCCCTGAATCCCCAGCCCAGGGTGGGCCTTACCTGAGGCCCCTGGTCCTGGACAGACGTGCCTGAAGCACAGACTGGCTTTGCCAGCTCTGCCAGGCCTGGGGCCCAGTGGGCAGGACTGTCCACATAAGTGAGATGGGAGGCCTCATCTCACCAGGGTCGGGGCAGGAGGTGGCAGGAGGAGCAAAGGCGAGGGGGCAGGCCAGAGAGCCCTGTCAACATGAGAACATATTTGCAGGAGGGGGTGTGTGTGCGATGTGCATGTGCGTTCACACACCTGTGTGTGCATCTGTTTGCATGTGTCTGCCCCCCACAGAGCCCTCAAGGCTGGGCACTGTCACTCACGTGGTCCTGCCTACGCCTGAGTCTTACACAGTCCCATCCATAAGCGCAGGGCAGCCCCCAGCATGGCACAGCAGGGGGCCAGGGCCCAGCGGTTGAGTGTTTGCTGAGGCCACATCAGGGCCACCTGAGGTCAGGAGGCCTCCTGGGACCCAGTTTCCCCCTCCTCACTCGGATGCCAGGTCTATTTTTATCACTGCAGTCACTCGCCCCAAGGTCAAGGTCGCACAAGGGAAAGGAGCTTGGGGGAGGGGGACTCGACTGGCGCCTCTCCCACTGCTGCTGCCTCAGAGTCCCCTCCACCAACCTCCGTAGTGCACACCAGTGCAGAGGGGGATCCCGCCCCTGACACCCTGCTGGGTTGCCCCTCCCAACCCTCTGGCTTAACCCTGTGTTGGGAAGATCAAGTTGTTGTTCCTGGCCCCCCCGAGAGCTCTCTCCACCAAGAAGCCTGCTGAGACTATGGGCCCTGGGCCCCTGGCACAGCTTTCTGCAGGGGTCACAGGAGAGGCCTCACTAGTTCCTCTGCTCAGAGGGGAGTCTGTGTAGCCTCAGATCCGGTGAGACCACACAATGCCACCTTGGGCCCTAGGGTTGTCTGACCCTCACCAGGGGGCCTGTGGGACACAAACCTGGGGTCAGGATGGTCAGGAGTCAGAGTCAACTCCAGGGAGCACTTGCCATGAGTGGTTCCCAACAGCCTGTGAGGAGGACTTATTGTCCCATTTTACAGCTGAGGAAACCAAGCCTTAGAGCAGTGATGGGAATGGAGCAGAGTTGGGATTTGAACCCGTGTATTGAGGGACAAGGTAGGTGCCTCCAGGAAGGGCTCAGGAATGGAGATGGATCTGTGCAGATGGGCTGCAGGTCTTGCTGGGGACCGTGAAGGACTGGGAGGGCTCCATGGGGCCCCTCAGCCAGCAGCCAGGGCAGCAGTGGCCAGTGGCCAGCCAAGAACAGGCAACAGGCAGGACACGAGTACGTGCCACTACGCAGATGCCGCAGGTGGGAGTCATGGCTCATTCTCCAGGTTTAGACTCTAAGAAAGGCTTTCAAGCCAAGCCAGGGAAGGGCTCCTGGGGCCACTGGTCACAGTTCCAAGACCAGCTTCCTCAATGACCTACCCAGACTGGCTCAGTATCGCCAGCTCAAAGCTGAGGCCCCAGCAGCTCTGGGGCTCAGGGACCTTGGCAGGGGTGAGTGTGACCCAGCCTGGGCAGGAGCCCTGCTTCCCCGTACTCCCCACCCTGTCCACCCTGGGGAACTTGGTGTGGACTTAAGACCCCACAGCTGGACAAGAAAGATCCCTGCCTGGCTGTGGGGGTGAGGGGCACAGGCAGGTCCAGGATTCCCCAAGGATGTGAGGTCCAGGGAAAAGGACAAGGGAGAGTCAGTTTCCAACCAGCAAAAAAGATAGTCCCTTCAGCAGCACTGGGGGAGTCCTGCCTGATGTCTGACCACCATCCCTCTTGCTGCAGCCCTCCTGATGCCTGAAGCTTCCAGCTTCAGTTCAGTACTCACTTTCTGGAGCCTGGTCTTCCACGGGTTAGATCCACTCTGGGATTCACTTACCTACCCTGCCCTTCCCACCGAAACCCAGCTCCCACACCCACCTTGACCTTGGAGGCATCGAACTCAGGTTCTTTGGGGGGCTCTGGTACAGGTGCGGGTGCGGGTGCAGGTGTGGGAGCTGGAGCTGCCTTGGCGGCTGCCTTGGCCTCATCCTTCTTGGGCTCTGGCTTTTTGGGAGCCATGGAGGTTGTAAGCAGAGAGGGACGTGGAGAGAAGGAAGCAGAGAGCCGGGTAGGTGAGCCTCCCGTAACCGGCCTTTATGCTGCCTGGACACCTCATGACCCCAGCCCCACCCCTGCAGGGCACAATGGGGACAGGGCCATAAAAGGACATTGGCTAGGCTCAGGGGCTATTTTGGGGCCTGGGGGGGCATTGTTCAGGCTCAGGAATGGGTGGGGGAGAGGGAGGGCTCTCCATTCCTCCCAATCACCTGTTGGGGGGAGAGCGGGGGAGGGGAGGACAGAGGTCACTGCTCAGCCCACACACACACCCTCAAAAGCACACGCACACACGCAGGGGCCCTAATGCCCCTCAGCAGGTCAATAAACTGAAAGGGTGCAGAAGGTGGCACCGAGCATGTGTTGTGTGTTGTGTTGGGGGCAGGAGGACTGGGATTACCTAAGGGCACCCCTTGAGTTAAACTTCCCATCTGTGCATCGAATTCCCATGTGTCTGTGCCTGTGTGTCTACACGGAGGGGGAGAGGGAGGTCTGCGTGTGTCCGTGTGTGTTGTCTCCGTTTGGCTGGGTGTTTGTATGCAGAGGGGGTCTCTGTGTATCTATGGGGGGAGGGTCTGTGTCCATGTGGGGGATGACCCCCCCGGGTCCGCGGGTGTTGCTTCTGTGTGTTTGTGTCTGGGTGTTTATCGTGCCTGCGTGTCTGGTCGTGGCTCGCAGGCAGCTGCAGCCCATCTCTGGGAACACCCTAAATGGCAGTAGGATGGGGTCTGCTCCCTCGAGGGCGGTCACCCAGCCTAGCTCAACAGCCAGGCAGCCTCCACAGCCTCCCGCATCAGCATCTGCCTGACCCTGAGTTTCTTGGTTTCACCTTCACTTCCTATCGCCCCTCTTCCACAGCTTCCCGCGACCCACTTCCCCCACACACCCCAGGGCCTGCTCCCCGCCAGACCCTTGCACACACTGTACCCTCTGCCCTTGCCCCTCTGCTTGGCGCCTTCAAGGCTCGTCCGCACTGCACCCTCCTCCAGGAAGCTGTTTCCACTGCCCCATGTTGCCCTCTGCTGACACTTCTGGTGGGGTCCTGAGAGGGTCTGCCTCTCTGAAGGACCCCAGGGCACTGGGAGAGGTTTGCCTCCCGGGTGCCCAGCCTAGGGTACGCCCCCCCCCTAGTTCCTACCCACAATGCCACCCCAGATGGCAGTGACAGAGGGCAGCCTGGCTGGTCTACCATTTCAGGAGTTGGGGGGAGGAGGGAAGGCTGAGGTGGCATAAGGCCCTTCCAGACACAGAACTCGGAGAGTGGGGACATCTTGCAAACACATTGACCTCCATTTCTTGCCCAGTGTCTGTGCCGGGGGGTGGAAAGGAGGTGTTCCCTGTTATTTTTAAATGCCTGGAGCCTTTGATAGAAACTTCAGAGGCATTGCCCCCCCTCCTGGCCCCTGGGGATTTCCCAGGTGTAGGGAGGCACTGGGGGTGGAGCCTGAGGGGAAGATTCACTTGGGCCTCTACCTGGATGCCCCCAACGTCCCCCTGCTGAGCCCAGGTCCCTCTCATCCTGTCACTCAGCCTCATGGTGAGGGGAACAGCAGTCCAGGGATAGGGCTGGGTCCCCTCCTAGCTGGAACACAGGACATTCCTCCCCTCATCTGGAGGGCAGAACACCCCACATCTGGAAATCTGACAACATCCGGCGCTGGGGGAGAGGCAAGTTTTTCACTTTTCTTCCAGATGTTTGGCAAGACTATTAAGAAAGAAAGGGGTGGAGGAGGGTCCTCAGAGACCAGCCAGAAATACCACAAGAGGAGAAGACAGACAGAGGGGGGGACACACAGAGAGAGACCTCTGGGTGGCCCCATCACCCAGACCTGCTGACCCTCAGGACAACTGACTCTGGACCCCCTCGAGGGCTCCCACCAGCCACAGGCACAGCCAACAAGACACCACCCAATCCCCTTTCACTCATCATGGGGGAAACCGAGACCCAGAGCCTTGGACATACGCAGGGGCGCCCAGAACCCCGATCTCACTGATGCATCCACACACAATTGCCATCCCTTGGAAACCACTCAGCATCAGTGGGAACAGGAGTAGATGGGTGACATGGGCCTCCTGAGGCTTGGTTCCCAGGTGTGCAGACTCATGCAGCCTGCTAGAGCCACACAGAGCCACCTTCCTCTGCCTGGTGAGGGGATGTCTTGGTCCTCTTCCCTCGAGCACAGGGCAGATATGGTCCTATAGTGGGGACGCCGTGTACAGAGCCATCCTCCACTCCCTCCCCAGGGCTCAGATGGGCCTTTGACTGTCTGAGCTCTGGCTCCTGGGAGCAGCAGTGCCCTAGGCTCAGCCCACAGGGCCACTCTCAACCCGTAACTAATGCCCAGACCCCAGCAGGGACTCTGCAGGGATCACCCCCCTTGACTGCCAGCAACATGCCTGTCGAAGACAGGAGGAAATTAAGGGGTGGGCAGGTGGGCAGGCAGGTGAACAGGAGAGGGGACTTAGTGACAGGGAGAGGCAGGCACTGGGTAGCAAAGACGAGCCACAGAAGGCTTGGCACTCACCTCTCTCTCCCAGGTCCCAGCCTGGGCTCCGTGCCCCTTAGGAATGACAGCCCAGCAGACAAGATCCTGGCAGAGCCTGGGGAGAGAGACAGGGGTCTGGATCCCTCTTCTTTGACTCCCCCAGCTCCAGTGTCTGAGTTGTGG
Source organism: Balaenoptera borealis (assembly GCF_965194805.1). Lineage (NCBI taxonomy): Eukaryota > Metazoa > Chordata > Mammalia > Artiodactyla > Balaenopteridae > Balaenoptera > Balaenoptera borealis. Next base: position 45,205,385 of record NC_138869.1, on the reverse strand, counting down.
CCCAGTCTGATGCAGACAGCATATCCCAGAGCCCTCTCTGGGGGCAGCCACCTTACCTCCCCCTCCCCCAGCTGAGGAAACTGTGGGCCCTGACTTCTGAGGAGCCCATGAACAGAGACAGGAGACCCCTGGCCACATTGGCCTCCTTCTTTGTTCTTTCCAGCCCCCATGCCTTTGCACAGGCTTTCCTCCCTCTGGTGCCCTTGTTTGGGACCCTGGCCATGGCTTGTTCCTTGTCACCTCTGGGTCTCAGTGAGATGTCATCTCCTCCAAGAAGCCTCCTCAGACTACCCTGGACCTGCTCCCTCTGCCCTGCCTCTCAGCTGGACTCCCCATCCCTGCGCACCCTAAAATGAGCTGTTTCCCTGTTATCTTGTCTCTTATGTGTGTCCCCCCTCCCATGAATGTCAACTGGCATAGGAGGAGTTTTTGGTCTTCCATGGCTGTATATCCGTAGGGTCTAGAACAGAGCCTGGTACACAGTAGGCACTCCATAAATGTCAGATGAGCAAATGTCCCAAACATCTCACAGGGGGACTGGAACCCTTTGCCGAACCCCATCTCTGGAGTAAGGCAAGGGGAGATTTGCTGATTGACTGACAGTACTTGTGTCTGCCAGGGGCACCCCGGACAGCGATGCAGCCATTGCTGCCCCTCAGCCCACCTGCCGCCCCCCTCCACGCAGGCCTGCTCTTCATGCCACTCCCCATCCATTGCTAAGACTCCTCTCAAGAGCCTGAAGTGGTAGGGACGACCGGATGATATAGGCAGTGACTTGACCATGATGCAGCCAGCAGGGGGCGTAAAAGGGATAGGAACTGGTCTTTGGATCCTGAACCCAAACCCCAGAAACCAGGATCCCAACCCAGATCTCAGACTCCAAATCTGGAACCTGGAACGCCAAACCCAGACCACAGACTCAGGCCTCAGAATCCGAACCCCAAACTTAGCTCCTGGAACTCAGAGCCCAGGACCAGATTCCGCTCTGGGGACACAGACTCCAAAACCTAGGATGCCAAAGCCAGACCTTCAACCCAGACTCCAAACCCTAGACAGCAGGCCCAGGACCCAAGACTCTAAACCCAGAATCCAGATCCAGGACTCAAGACCCAGGGCCCAGGACCCAGGACTCTAAACCCAGACTCCAGGCCCGTAAACCCAAACCTAGACCCCAGACCCTGGACCCAGGACAGGGGCTGCTGGTTTTCCAAAGGGGCACTGCCTCCTGCCCTGTGTAGACAAGGGTGGAGCAGGGGAGGGGCTAGCTCTTGGCTAACAGCAGGGGTGAGTGCTTGGCAGACCTTCCTGCTAGTGTTCAGAGGGGCATGAGGAATGTCCCTCATCCTGTCAGAGCCAATTTGGGGAACTCAGAATATGGCAGCCACATGGAGGGAATGGTGGGGAGTGAGGAGAGGGATGGATAGGTGAGGCCTGGCTATCCCCTGGGCCCAGGAACCAAAGTCAGGGAAGGAGGGTCAGGCTCCCCATGTGCCCTTGTCCCCCTGGCTGCAGGCTCCGCAGACTGCCCTGGCCCGTCCAGGACCGCCCCTCCTGGCCCACGGCCTTTGGGCTGGGACGCAGGCCCAAACTTCCCGGAGGAGTCAAGAACGCGTCCTGGGCCAGACCCAGAGCCTTAGAAGTAGGTCAAATGTTGTTGTGCAGCAGGTCCTGGGGACCCCATCTGGGCATGGGCAGGCCCACGGGCTGCAGCTCACCCACCAGGGCACACGCGTGTATTCACATAGATGTGGACTCACCACTACACGCCCATAAATACAGACCCTACACAGGGCCGCTAGTTCCTGCCCAACTGCTCAGATGAGGGGACTGAAGCCCCAAGAGGGGCAGGAGCTGCCCAGCAACTCTGGATAGAGGCGGCACGAGGCAGCCACGAGGACCCAGAGAAGGAGAGGAATTTCTGCACCATCCCACGCCCCTGGAGCCTTGGGTGAAAGTCTGACTCCAAGGAGGACTTCCCAGCAGGGCTGCTCTGCCACCAACAGGATGTGGCCTGCTTCCCGGAGGCACAGCCCCAGGCCTTGAAAGATGGGAAGGAGTGGCCAAGGGGGAGGCAGGAGACTTCATATGCTCTTGTGACCCAGGCCGGTCCTGGCTCCTTTTGTCCTCAGTTTCCCCATCTGTACAATGGCCATGGGTGGGGCAAAGTGATCCTGAGTTCGAAAGACAGTCACTGCCCCTGAGCAGTCATGAGCCCATCCTCGCCACCCCCATGCCACACACAGACAACTCTGTCCTCAGCAGGCCAAACACACCCCCCAGGCCCCTCCTTCTGCCCACTGTGCTGACAGGGACCAGATGCTCCAACCTTGTGGTTCTGGGGGTGGGGGTGGCAGGGCCCAGCGGGCTGGCAGACGAGCCCTGGGTTTGGCCCAGGGACCTATAATCAGCTCCTGCCCCTCTGATCCCGGCCCAGGACTGACGCTTGGGGCTGTGGTGTCCTGGCCGGCTGTGGCCACGGCCGCTATATTTGGGAGCCCAATTGAGGATGAGGGAGGGGTGGGCAGGCAGGAGCCTCCAGGGACCAGTGTCTCATGGGGGACAGGGTGGGGGACCCTGTTGGCCAGGCTTGTTCCCTTATGGAAAGAGGGCACAGCCTTGACTTCAGGGGCCCAATCTGAGGGGCGTGCTCTGCTCTCAGGGGCCCAGCCTGGGGGTCATCATCCCTGCCCTCAATGGCTGGTCTAAGGAGGTGGATTGAAAGTCTGAGTGCATGAGAAAGCAGAGGGGGGTGCTGACAAGATGAATGGGAGTGGGAAAAAGGCTCCCAAAGGGCGAGGTCTGTGGCAGAGGGGTCTGAGATGCGAGGGATAGGAGGAGGGTGTGCCAACATGCTACGCAAAGGGATGGAGAAAACAAAGGCCCGAAGCTGGGGTCCAAGGGAAGGGAGTGAGGTGCAGCCCTAGCCCTGGCTTCCCGGTTCTGCCTGCTGGTCTAGCTTCTAGAGGGGCCCAGCCCCTCCCCCAGCATGGCCTGAGGCCTCTCTGAACTGCCCTGGACATTCCCCGCCGTTGGGCCAAACCCTGTACTCTCCCACCAGCAGTTTCCCAAAGAGCAAATATTTATTGTCCTTGGAAGAAAAAAAAGAGTCCCCTTTTAGGATTAGGGTATGGGAGCTGCTACTGAGGCTTGCAGGGGTTCAGCAGCGGCCTGAGATGACCAGAAACCCCACCTAGAGGCTGAAGGCAGAGGAAGGAGGGTGAGCTGGCCTCAGAGGAGAGGGGCTGTGGCTGCCCCAGGCTGTTGGGCGGGGGCTCTGCCCAGATCTCCATCTCCCCAAGATTTCCCCAGAATAGGTCTGAGGGTGTACAGACTCTGTCCCCACGACATGAGGTATGAACGTGTGTGTGAGCGGGTAGATGTGTGCAGTCTGTGTGTGTTCAGATGCATCACTGTGGGCAGGAGGATGGGAACACATGTGTGATCCTGTGGGCGTGTGTCATCTTATGTGTTCACGTGTGTCACACGAGGCTGTGACCACATGTGTGTAGGAGCACGCCTGGGCACTCCTGGCTCTGTGTGCGCGTCCATCTGGGAGCTTGTTCATCTGTTGGCATGGGGCGGGGTAGGGGCATGTGGACACAACCTCTGTTGAATGGCCAATTCAGTCAAAAATGCAAGTAAATTTAGCAGGGGAAAAAAAAACCCTGTCAGTCAGACGAGGAGTCTGAATTGGGTGGTTGTTTGACTGGATGGACCGACTGTCTCAGGCAAACAGTTCGCACTGGCTGGGAGGAGGAACCAGCTCCCCTGGGCCATCATGGAGAAACTGGAGACGGGGACCCCAACTACGGCAGAGACCGAGACACAGAGACCAAGACAGAGACAGAGGTGGGGACAGATTCAGAAACAGGGGAGGGAGAGTTGTTGAGGTGGACCAGAGACAAAGGGAGCAGGATGGAGCTTCCCAGAGCCTACAGACAATGCATGTGCACACAGCCCTCTGGCCCCCAGTCCCAGCTGCAAGCCGGGTTGAAGGCAGATTCATTCTTTCCTCTCACTCACCCTCAAGCAGCCCAAGGTGGACCAGAAGGGGGCGCCAGACTGGGATGCAGGAAGGGAGGGTGGGATGGGCAGCTATGACAAGGAGACAGTGACAGGAATGAAGGCAGTGCAGGGGACCGGGATGGCGGTGGTGGAAGTGAAGGCAGGAGGTGATGGTAGTGATGGCAGCAGAAGAGGGAATGGTAGCTGGGAGAGCCTCCCTCCCTGTCCCCTTGCAGACCACACCTAGCTGTGGAGGCGCCACAGACCCAGGGCTGTCCCCAGCCCACCCCACCGAGCACCAGCTGTGTCCTTGCCTCCAGTGGCCACACAAACACCCTCTGTGGCTCAGGGTGTGGAGCTGCATTGCAAATGACCCAAGCCCCCAGCCAGGAATAGTTAGGGTCAATTCCCGTACCTGCCTGTGTGGATATTTATATATCTGCCCGCCCACCTGGTGTATTCATGTCTAAAGTACGACACACACGTGCACACTCACACACACACACACTCACTCACAGGATACCCCATTCAGGCTAACCCGCCCCCGGTGTGTGTCTGTGTCTGTCTGAAGATGCCTACTGGTCCCTGGACGCCCCTCACGTCACCTGGTCCCTTTCTACCAATACGGGGACCAACAGGAATCACACTGAAGAGTGTATGTGCACCCATGCACACACACATACTCACGCACTCACAGTCACTCAGGAACCCCACCTACGGGTGCTTGGACCCAGAGCAGGCACACTCCTATGCACACATCTTTAAACACAAACCCTCACACTCTATAGATGCCTTTGTGCGCACACACCTTCATACACAGGTGCACGTGCACTTTGCCCACACATTCCCTTTGCGTGCATACGTACACACATTCACATGCCTCTGCATACACACACCCCTAACACATCACACCTTCAAGTTCACGGTATAGGAAGAGCTCTGGGTGGGAATTAGGAGTGCTGGGAAGGAGGAGAGAGGCTGAGGGCAATAGAAATCAGGGGACCATGGCAGGCCTGCCTGGTGAGGTGTGGGTAGGTGGCAGTGTGAGTGCACGTGTGTGTGTGAGTTTGAACGTGTGTGTCCAGTATTTTGGAACCTTTCCACTGCCTCCTCTCCAAATCCCCTGGAGGGCCATCCCCACCCCCACCCTGCTCACAGAAGGAAATAGAGGCCAGAGCAGAGCAGCTGGGCCTGGGGAGGTCAGCGTCCCCAAGTTTGGGGCTTGCAAGCCTTAGCATCTGTGTTGTTCTTGGAACACCCAGGCCAGATAAGGACTGGGGTCAGAGCTCGGCTCTCGTGGGAAAGGACTCTCTGGAAGGCTCCCGACCCATTCCTTTCCCAGATGTTGGACCCCAGAGCAGGCAGCAGGAGGGCAAAGGGGATGGCTGGGGGACAGGTAGGGCCCCATCACGCTGGGCTGGAGAACTGGAGGGGGTCCACAGCAGATTCAGATTCACAGATGCCCAGGAATGTGCAGTGACCCCTCAAACCAGCCCAAGGACCTCCAATTGTCAGGCCTGGAGCGGACAGAAAGGGATGATACCAGATACCCTACTCTCTGCAAAATCTGGACTTGGGACCCTCTGCTCCAAGGAGCCTCATTAGGTTCTGGAGCCAGGGCTAATGGTCAGAGACTCTGTGTCTGAGAAGTCTGCAGCCTAGCTGGATGGAGAGGCTGTTTTGAGGAGATGGATGGAGTGCTAGGCGACATCAAAGCACCATGTCCCATCCAAAGCAAATCCAGGTATTGGTCCTGGGATTGGTTATTGGGGCCAGCAGGGGACCCAGTTCTGGTCCTGTCCCCATCACTGACTCCTAGAGACTCTTGCTCTCTGGAGACCTCAGTGTTCACACCTGTACAATGGAGTGGGGTTTTAGGTCAGCTCAGCAGACACACAGGCCCCCCAGCACAGTCAGTTTGGGGCATCTTCGGACCTGAGTCTCCTCCTTCCCCCACTTGCACCAACCTTTGTCCCCTGCCCAGGTCTCAGTGCCTCGGAGAAGGCTGGAGCTTCTTTGCTGGAGCTTAGAGCTTAGAGTCAAGTCAATAAGGGAACAATCGGCTGGAATTCCACATGAATACAGGGCTCTCCAAGGCTACAGATAATCGAGGAGGGACTGGGGGATTCCTGTGTCCCCTGGGAGCCTTGCCTGACGGCAAGCCCCACCCCACTGAAGAGGGGCCCTGTCTTCAGGAGTCCTGGTCCGAGGGGATATGCAGGAACCTCTCTGGTAGGTGTAGCAGGCCCCTCCCCCAGCCCATCCCCCACCTAGCCTGCCTGCAGCTCCCTGCCTGACCTATAATCACTGTAGATGCAGTTTGGGGTCAGGAACCATGAAGAGGAACCATTGACTGCATCAGTCAAGAGCCCTCACCACCTTCACACTCCCCCTGCCTGGCCCTGGGGTCCCCCCAAACCCATCATCCCACTGAGAGCAGAGGCCACAGGTTCAGATGGGCTGGCCTGGGCTGGAGCACTGGGGTGGGCCCTCCCTGCAGCCCCAGGCCTCCCAAACTTCAGTCTCCCATCTAGGAGTTGGGCTCCAGTCCTGCCAGCTTGACCCTTGGGCTGCTCCCTGATTTGCTAAGAACTTTCCAATCCATCAGGTTTAATCTCCTAAGGCTCCCTGGAGAAGAACTTTCTGACAACGCATGACAAGAGACTTGTCCAGAGGCCAGAGGAGGGTCTTTCTGAGATCCTGGGATTCCCTCCCTCCTCTTGGGGAAACTGAGGCTCAGAAGAGGCTGTCTCCATAGCAACTGAGAGATAAGAGGGGCAAGGGGCGGGGAGAGTATTTGAAGTCTAAAGCTCCAGCCACTAATTCTCCCCTCCTGCAGAGACGTGGGACAAGATGATGCTTTTTTTTCTACCATGAAAGACTCAGCAGGACCACAGAGATGACCCAGTCCCTGCCCTCAGGGCTCGCAGTCTATCAAGAGAGAGGCAAGAATCAAGAATCCAAGGTCTTACTCTGCTGGGGGCTCAGAAGCAGATCCAGGAAGACCTAGGAGAAAAGGGGACATTTGAAGGGTATATGAGACACCCCCCAAGCCAAGAAGGGGAGGGCAAGTCAGACAGTGAGAAGCAGGGGTAGAGACTCACTAGGGTTCAGGCAATGGGAACCCCAGGGCAGTGGTGCCTGCAGGGAAGTGGCTCCCAGAAGTGGAGCCTCCAAGTCTCTGAGCCCAGCCCTGCACACAATAAGTTCTCAAGCGTTTGGGGAGTAAGTGATCTGATCCAGGGGGGTCACAGGAAGGCGTCTGAGCAAAGGAGGGGCTCCATCAGGTCTGACCTTCCAGAACACTTTTCTTTCTCTCTCATCCCTCTCCTCTCTCTGCTAGGTCATCACGTCTTTGCCTCCGTCTGCCCCCAAATAGCCCTCTGTGATCATGCTTAAATTGGAAAATATATGTGGAGCAGTAAGTGGGAGGGGCGGAGGTGGCCACTCTTCCGTCAGGGACTCAGCTCTGCTCCCTGGGCCAGGAATGGCTTCCAGAGCCTGCTGTGGGGCGAAGGGTGTTGCAGAGGGGTGGCGTACGCTAGTTGGCCCAGAAGTCAGCACTCCTGTTCCCCGCCTCTGCATGCCCACACCAGCTCAGGAAGGCAGGGAAGGAAAGGGGTGCAGTGGAGGTGGGGGGAGGCTAAACCACCAGTCTCCCTATGGAGAGAGCATGACTGAGTCCATAGTCGCCGGGGCTTCTGCTTCCCACCTGCGAAGCGGGGCTTGAGGTTTTCATTCACTCCTGAAGAGGCAGAGGGGCCCCGGAGATGGAGCAGCGGCCCAGGACAGGTAGGAGCTGGGTGTGTGACTTCGAGCTGCCTCTCGTCCTTGCTGGGCCCAGCTGGTGACCAGTGCCCCCTCCAGCTCCGGGGAGGTCTCTGAGATAGGCATAGTCATTCTTCTGTTACCCTGGAACCTCCTCCAAGGTGGCGACTCACCTGTCTCCATCGGGGGCCCTTCAGCCTCTTCCACAGCCTGAGAGGGCCCTGGGTGTTGGGAAGGGCTGGGGACCTGGTCTGGATGAGCTGGGTGACCTCTAGCATGCCATTGCCCCTCGCTGAACATCGTTCTCCCACACAGTTTTATAAACTTCCCCAAAGTACTTCCCCTTCTGGCCAGTTCAGCCACGTCCATGGCGCCTCTGGGCCAGGCTCTGTGCCGGCTGTCGGACAGCCAGGCAGACACAGCCCTGGTCCCAGCCCGAGATGTTCCCAGTGTCATTGTCAGTTCATTGCTTAGCTCAGCTAGCGTGCCCTGAGGCATTCAGGGTGAGAGGAAACTGAGGCCCAGAGAGATGGCCCAGCAGTCCCCAGATGGCCCAGTCTGAACCAGGACCACCCACATAGATGGTCCCTCCAGACCAAGCAGGACCCAGTGTCAAGAACTAAGGGTCTCCCACCCAAGGTCTCCCCACCACCGCCCCCAGGCAAGACCCAGTGTCTGAGCTAACCCCCTTCCCACTGCCTCCTCCTTCCTGGCCCCCTCATCCTTTCAAACCGCAGGGCCCATCCGGCCTCTGGAAAGCGTGCCCAGGACCTCGGTGATATTTTGAGTTTAAGAAAACTTTGCAGTCGGCAGGAGCTCTTAAAGGTTATAAATAGCAGCAGCAGGAGCCCATGCCGGGAGAGGCGGAAACACGTGTCAAACACACATGGGAGGTGGTATTCCAAGGCACAGACCCCCTCCTCACCACCACTAGGGACTCACCAGGCTTCAGGGGATTTTACAACCACTGGAGTGGGAAGTCACACCCCACCTGGAAGGTGTCTGGGAAAGGAGACTCTGCTCTTGCCCCCAGCCAGGGTCCCTGAGCGGTTGGCCAGGTTGCCCCGGGCACATGGGGGCGCTGTTGAAAGGGGTCTGGGGTGGGAGGTCTTGCTCCTACCCTCTCCCTCTCTGCGCAACACGGGAACCCCGGGGGCTGAGAGGAGTTTTGGACTGCGTCCCCTCTAACCCCGGTCAGCATAAGCCCAGGGTGAAGAAGGAATTATTCCAAGGTCACACAGGAGCTGGGTAGGATTCAGACCCCCAACCCACAGTTCTTTTCACCAAATGCTGCTGCTGCATCCCTTCCATTTTGAGGGACCACAGGACAACACCTTACCCCACCTGATTAAGTGCAGCTGGAGGACTGTGTGGAGGGGCCCCTGATACGCGTCATCCCCTCCTGACCTGGGGGTGAGCAGACCCTAGGGCCTCATCTCTCAACAGCCCATCCAGTCCCCACGTTTCCACTTCTGATGAAGATCTGCCTTTGAACAGATGAGGAAGGGAGCGCTGGAGAGGGCAAGGGATTCCCCCCACCCCAGAGGGCTGCACACCCATGCCCACCTTGCCAGGGTGTGGCTTGTGGACAACCCAAGGCCAGGTGTGGGGTCTTCACAAGGAATTCAGCTCTGGTTTGGGCCACTGCAGTCTCAGGTTTGCCTTGAAGGCCATACGCTTTGGGGACATGCTCTCAGGAGCCTGGTCTGAGGGAACACAGACATGAAGACCCCCTCGATTTTCCCGACTGCTCCACAGTAGGCATAGGCAGGAACCGTTACTCCGCAAAGACTGGGAAGCCAAGGTGTGTCTGAGTTCCCCATGGCCATCCCTAGTCCTGCCTCACTCGTGCCCCACCTGCTGCCCATGGCCCCCCGCAGGTCTGGGGGCAGCAGCCAGGCCTGGCGTCCAGGCGCTCTGAACCTCAGGGAGCCCCGAAGGGTTTATGGGGCTCCTAATGAATGGGCCTGTTGAGCTCAGAGGGGGCCGGGCCCGAGTAAACACGACTGGGTCTGAGCTGCCATTCTCCCCCTGCCTCCTTCTTCAGGACCCAGGACGAAAATACGACTTCCTGTCCCTGGAGCTGAGGGTTAGACTCGCCCCTCAGAGCCCTGGGCTGGGGCCCACAGGAGGAGCACAGCCTGGCCTGCACGGGCAGCCCCCCAAGGTTGCGGGGGAGACGGGACCTCAGGTTTTCAGAGTCACAGGTCTGCATCCAGGACCCGAGTGCTTGGGCACTTTATGGGGCCCCTTCAAACCCTGAACTGTCCATCTGTTAATGACAGACTGGGAAACTGAGGCCATGAATAGGAAGGGGATCCACAGGTCAGGACAGAACAGGCACTGAGCCCCAGCCTCTTGCTTCTCTGGCCAGTGAGGATGGGAGCAGCTGGAAGAGCAGGGGGCGTGTGTGGGCTCAGAGGAGGGAGAGGCTCCGTGGGGGGAGGCGCAGGGCAGTGGGAAGCTTTACAGAGGGCAAAGGAGGTCTTCCCCCTTGGACACGGCTGCCCACTGACCTGTAAAGCTGAAGTCTGCCCCCCCTCCATTGGCCCTGGTCACAGAATGGGTCCTACGTGCCCTGGGATACCCCTTGGAGCCAGACACTTGGGAGTAGCCCAGGCCAGGGGCAGGAGCCCTGTTAAGTGCTATTTGTCATAGTCTCGCTATATGGCCCTGGCCAGCCCAGTCTACTCTCTAAGCCTCATTTTCCCTACCTGAAGGCCAGGTATTGGCAAGTTCCCTGCCCCTCTTTCCAGCTTGTGAAGTAGAAAGTACTTTGGAAACTATAAAGAGTGCTACCCTCCCCAGGAGCCTGGGAGACCTGGGGAGAGGTCGCCCCTGAGTGCGGGGGCCCTAGGAACATGCCCCAGCCACTGGGTGGTTCCAGGCCAGCCGCCTCACATGCTAAGCACTGGGGGCTGTGGCTGGAATGTGTGGACAGGCAGCTGCCACGTGAATCATTACACCTCATCAGGCTGAGCCTGGGACTTCCAGACTCAAACCAGCTCAGACTGGGCTCTGGCAGAAGGGCAGCCTCCAACTAGGATCTCCGGGCCCTGAGGTGAGGTTCCAGGATCTTGCATGGTCTCTTCCTCACCATCTGTCCACGTCCTCACCCTTAGCGTCCAGGTCCAGCACTGGTTCTGCTACAGCTCATTCTGCAGAAAAATAGAGAGAGGTCATCCTGTCTACAATCCCCTGCCTCTGTGACCTCTAACTACGTAAGCAGGCCCTGAGTCTGGGGGGAACCGGGGTAGGGGGGCAGCCAGTCAGGGCTTCCTGGCTGGTTAAACACCAGGAGCCCATGTTCCAGTAAGTAAAGAGTCTGACAGAGAGAGGGTGGCTATGGGGCTGCAGGGATCAGGACAAGGGCTGGGTGGACGAGGGTCCCCATCTCTCCTAGCTGGGGGACACCGGGTGCTCAGTGCTTGGAGGGGAAGCCTTCTCAGCCTCAGTTTTCCCGCTTGTGACCTGGGTTTGAACTACCCTCATCCACCATCTGATTGCTCCAGGTGCCCAACACTTGAATGAAGTCACTCATAGGGGCTGTGCTCATACCTCGTGGTGGCCTGAAATTTCTGAGATGTGGAAAAGGCTGGAAGGGGCAGGCAGGGACACAGGAACAGAGAGAAGGAGAGCTAATCAGAGAAAGTCTTGGCAGGGCAAGGAGAGGACCACTAAGGTACACATACACCTGAGGGACTGAACGGGCATGGGCACCTGGCAGGCAAGCCCATGGACAGTGGCGGGGAGGGCCCAGCCCAGGGCACCTGAACACTGGTACACTTGGACCTGCCTCTGCTTCCTGACCAGGGGTCTGGGACAAAGTCCTAGGCTGGTGCAGGGTTTGGTAAAAAATAATTAATTTTTCTCTTCAAGTGAAAGCTCTGACTCAGGCCTTTTCCTGTCCCGAACAGCAACATCCTTGCTTAGGTCTGAACCACAGAAGCTGCTCAGGGCTATCCACAGCCTCCCCATGGCCAATCTGAGTCTACTCTGTGGCTCTAGGTCCCATTTGGAACGTCCTGTGGGCTCCAGGTGAGTGGGGTTCAGGGGAGCCCTGAGACCTGAGTGTAGCTGGAAGGGGTGAGGCTGGGGCACCCAGTTGGGTTAGTGTGTGTGTACCTGTGCTTGTAGGGCAGACAACGTATGCCCACTAGGAGATATCTATGGATCTGGTGCTACCGCAGCAGGGGCTTGTGACCATGTGATCAGAAGGGACAGGAATCCCACACTCCCAGCCGCCTGTCCCGGGAGTGCTCCCTGCCTGGGACAGGGCAGTCTGGCCCCCTGTGTCCCCAGCTTCCCGCCATTCACCTTCCTGAGAAGTGAGAAAGCCAGGCTTCCTGCTGCAAGGGGAGGGGGCTGCTTGACCAGCTGTCTGGGAGCCTCCAGTGACTCATCCGGGTGGGGGGTGATTATGAGCAGCCGAAATGGCTGTAAAAGTGGCACCTAGGTTCACTTATGGCCTGGCCATCCCCTCCCCTACCAGCCCCTTGTCTTGAAAAGCTTCCAGAGGGGCTTGGGAACCTGGAAAGAGGTCTGGGATTGAAGCTTGGTGGGGGCTCAGCCTGGGGTCAGGGTTCAACCAGGGGTTAGAGATCAGACAAGGAAAGGACTCAACCTGGGGGTAAAGCTAACTCTGGGATCAGGGCTGAGATTGGGATTCAGGCTGACTTTGGGGCTAGGGCTGAGGGAACGAAGGGTCGGGGTCTATGGGCTAATTTTACCAGATAGCTTCCAGGCTCGGGCAAGGGATTTTCTGAGGGAGTGAGGCCAGGCTGCAGGTCTCAGAGAGCCTCTGTTTTTCCTGTTTGAGTCTGGTGCCCACCCAGGCCCCAGGGTCTGTGTACCTTGGCCAGAGCCCTACTCATGGTGGCCGTGGCGGCAGCAGAGGCCTGTCAGCCTAGGGCTGCTGAAACAGAGTGCAGTCCCTGCTCCAGTTCTGAGCGCCAGTGACAGCCTTGGCTCCTCCTCCTAGGCCCCAGCCTGGGGATCAAAGAGGGGAGTCCCCACAGGGACTCACTCCCACTCCCCACCCCCAACCAGAACTTTCTAAACGCCATTGAAACTGACCTGAAACTGACCAGAAACTGACCCTGGGGCCCTGGGGCTTGCCTGTCAAAAAGGGTGGGCTGTGCTCTGCCAGGCACTGGGGTGCTACCAGTTAATGTGTGACACCCCCACCCCCATAGTGGCACTTTAACCAGAGGCCTGGGGGTGATTTAGGGGGTCAGTGGCCCCGCCCACAGTGGTGGAATGTCCAGCAGGAGACTCTGGAGTGAGGCACATGAATTATGGCTAGGGAAACACCCTTAAGGGGCCCAGAGCCCATGATCCCTCTGTGCAGCCCTATCCACAGCCCACCCTGGTCCTCCCAAGCACAGGGTATTGTTTGTTTCTCAATCTCAAGCTTGCTGGTGTCAGATCTGAGAAGGACTTCCTCCATCAACTCCTAGTTTCACCTCTCAGTACCTCCAGTCCCTCCATGAATGTTCTTTTCCTATCATCAAGGGGTGTGGGTCATCAAATCATAAAACTTGGAATCGAATTGCTTAGAAACAGAGACATAAAGCTTCTTTGAAGAACCATGAGTGTTCTTTAGGTGCCTGCTCTGGGCACCTGAGCCTCTGTCCCTGTTCCCAAAGAGCCCACACACCATAGGGAGCAGTCTCCAAACCACAGCCACCCCTCCCCCAATAATGGAAGAGATGGAGACACAAGGAGAGAGGGATGTCCTTTACACCAGGCAAAGAAGTATGATCCTGGCTGAGGAAACTACAAAGGCAAAGGCAGCGCAGTGAACACAGAAAGAAGACCAGGAGTCTAGTCAACGGTGCCTGTTGGGGAGAGTCACCTTTGTAGGAAACTGCCTCAAACAGCAGTCTAAACACCAGGACAAGAAACTTGAGGGTAGTGGGGCATGGAAGAGAGTATGACCATAGAAATGTATGGAGAAGACCCTTGTGAGTACAGTCTGGGAGATGGGTGGGTTTGAGCAGGAGGAGGGGGTGGGTTGCCAGGAAAGTTGGCTGCAGTTGGACTCCAGTGGCCTTAGGGCTTGGGCTTGGGCACTCATTCACTTTGAAAAGAGGGGTCATCCCTGAGACAGGGGGCCGGTTTGAGGGCTCTGAGGAGCTCAATTTCCACAGGCTGAGCCTGGGGAGCCCCCAGAGTCCATGGGTCTCTCAGAAACCCAAAGAGATACCCATCCTCAGAGGCACTGAAACAGTAAAGTTAAAAGTGCCCTTTGAATCAGCTGGTCAGCTCCCCATTTTACAGATGAGGAAACTGAGGCTCAGACAGCAGGAGAGTCGTCGTGTCCAGGATACCCAATTGGTAAGTGGGTGAGCTGGGGTTGCCACTTAGCCCGGATATTTCCTATGGCCCTGACAGTCGCATTAGCTTCCTCCTGACCATCCTTAAAGCCCTTTGCTCCAGGCATCCCCAGGCCCTCCCTGCACCTCAGCTTCCCCACCTGATACTTAGAGGTCGTAGGCTTGGGGTCCGAGGTCCTCTCCTCTGAGCACTCCTGCATCCCCCTCCCCCCCACCCCCGGGCGGGAGCACATAAGCCCCGCCCCCATCTGGCCTCTGCCCCCAAAGTCTCCTCCCGCCCTTTTCGCAAGTTGAGGGTCCCCAGTGGGCCAGAGCCGGCCAAGAGCTTTTGGGGGTGTGAAGGAGTGGGAGAGGGAGGTGGAACCCCACGGTGGGGGTCCCGGCTGAGCCCTAGGTCTTGCGGCCTCTAGCCGCCCGGGGTGGAGTCAGGGGCGGAGCTAGAGAGGCCGGGCCGGCGTCTGGATGGGTAGAGACTCGGAGAGACCCGGACCCGGGAGAGACTGGGGAGGGAGAGAGAGGGACGTGAGCCCAGAGACGCGGGCAGGGACGGGGGCGGGTCTGGGGCACAGCAGACCGACCCACTCGGGAGATTCCTGAGGCTGGGGGTCCAGGCGAGGGCGGGGCGGGCAGGAGGGCGGTGGCGGAGCCAGGCTCTGGGGCTGGCGGCAGAGCAGCCTCCCCGGGGATCCCGGTCCAGCCTGAGCGGGAGTCCCGCGGGCGGACAGACAGCGCTGCGGCCGGGGGCGCGCGGGGTACCTTCAGTGAAGAGGGCCTGCTTCGCGGCTGAGGGCCCCTATTCACCGGCCGGGGCCGGACGATCAGAAAAAATAACGTCTGTGCCTTCCCGGAGAGGAAAATGAAGCGGCGGGAGCGGCTCGGGCCACGTTCCCGGGCCCCGATGTCAGAGCTCCCCGGGCCCCGTCCCCTCCACACTCACATCCCGCAGCTGTGCGACCCCGGGCCGCGGCCTCCAGAGAAATGTCCCGGGGCAGGGGGCGGCGGGCTCCGCTCTGCCGCTCCACACCGCGTCGGAGAAGACGGAGGGGGGGCGGGGGCGGGAGAGGCCCAGGGAGGGCGCGGGGGAGGGAAGAGGCGCCCGGGCCGCTGGGGGGATGGGGAGCGGCAGACGCCGAGGCGAGGGACGCGCGCGGCGGGCGGCGGCTCCAAGAGGCGGCCGGGCGGGGGGCGCTGGAGGCCAGGCCGGCCAGGGGGGAATCCCAAGAGCTCCATGAAGTCTCCCCGGGGCCGCGGAAGCGGCGCTGTCCTGGGGAGGCTGTCGGGGGATCCCCGACACCCATGGCTAGGCGGGGGCCGCGGCGGCGCGCTCGGAGTAAGTCGGGGTTGGGGGCCAGCGGCGAGGGGAGGGGGCTGGAGTTGGGTAGGGTGACTCCGGGCCTGACCAGGGCGGGCGGGCTGGTTTGTCTCAGTGTCAGTCAGCGGCGCCTCTTCGGAGCCCCGTGGAGCCGCCAGCCCCGCGCCGCTCGGCTCCGTGGCTTTTTTGGAAACTTGCAAATGTTTTCGTAGAGAGAACAGGGGGAGGGGAGGGAGGGAGCGAGGGAGTGACCGAAACGGAGCTCGGGGCTGCTGGAAGAACGGAGGCCAAGGCCGGGGGAGCTAGAGACGGACTGACAGACAGGCAGAGAGACCGGGCGTCCCGGCCGCAGGCGCGCTCTAGCGGCGCGGGCGCAGGCGGGGCTCCGGCCGAGGATGGGGAGGGAGTGCCGGAGGCGGACGCGGACGGGATGAGGACCAGAGGGGGCCGAGGGGCAAAGAGCTGGCGGCCCGATCGCCGAAGGGCTCAGTGTCTTTGCAAAGTTGGGATCGAGTACCCAAGCTGCACGCCCGGAGCTGCGCAAAACGCGTTCCCCCGCCCCGCCCCCCTACTTGCGCTAGCCGCGGAGCTAAAAATAACAGCCCGTTCGCCCCCTGCAGACCGCGACCCCAACCCCTCCCCCGACCCCTCCCCCACTGGGCGTGGGGCAAAGCCACAGCTCCCAGTTCCCCAAAAGAAAAAAAAAAAAGAAAAGAAAAGAAAAGGCGGCGCGGGGGGAGAGGGGGGCGGGGGGCGGGGGGCGGGCCGGGGGCGGGGGGCCCGGCCATATGGATGTGATTTCTCCTCTCCGAGGCAGACGGGCAGCTCCGCAGCTCTCGGCGCCCGCCCGCCGCCCGCCCGGCCCCCGGCTGCCTCCCTTCCTCCCTCCCTCTCTCTCCTTTGCGCTCGCTCCCTAGCCCTCAGCGCATGGGCCCCGCGCCGGGCCCCGGGGCCTCGGGCCGCCGGGCCTCCGGGGTCCCCTAGGCCCTGGCGTGGGCGGGGCAGCCCGGCCTGACGCAGCTCTGTACCCCCCCACCACCACCACCAGGGCCGGCGGCGGCGGCTGCCCCGAGGGACGGGGCCCTAGGCGGTGGCGATGGGGACCGCCCGGATCGCGCCCGGCCTGGCGCTCCTGCTGTGCTGCCCAGTGCTCAGCTCCGCATACGTGCTGGTAAGTCCCCCGCTCGAAGTCCAGGACAGGCTTCGGGCTTGCTCTGGGGTCCCTGGGCGGGGGCTGGGGGTGGGGGGAAGGTGTCCAGGGCTCAGAGGCTTGAGTTCCCCCAGTAACCTGAACTTTGGGTGGGGGTCCCCTCTGGCCTGGGATCCTCGGTGCCTGCTGTCTCTGGGGTGTCTGGACTCTGGGTTCCAGATGCCTAAGATTTCCTTATTTCTGAAGACTGGGTTGGGGTCCCAGGTCTGGAAATCTGTGGTTAGGGATCTCCTATCTTCTGCTTCTCTGAGCATCACTGCTCTGTGTCTCCCTGGAAGATGACAGTGTGATCTAGCAGAAGATTAGGCTTTGGCCCTGATGTAGGGTCACACAGACTTTGCTCTGGGGTCCTCTGTTTTCTGCAAGTTTTGTTTGCAATCTGGGACACAGGGCTGTGGGTCTGAGGTCAGGGGGTAGGATTTAAGGACCCCTCAAGCTCTCACCTTCGCATGCACACACACATGCGTGCACTCATGCCCAGCTTCACCCAGACTGGAAGATGTCTGCCCAGGGAGACGGGTATGGTGTGGCATGGAGGAGGGATGGAGCTCCCCTGAAGGAGACTGGCCTCACAGAACACTCCCACAGGAGAAACATGCTCCGGTGAGTGAGGAGACCCACATTTGTACCCTCCTGAGAGCAGAGGCCAAGAGGGGACCAGAGAGAGAAGAAGCGACAGATAAGGTTAGAGAGAGAGAAGAGAGAGACAGAGACAAAGAAGATGGGGGTGAGAGCTCCCCAGAGCAGGAGGAGTAGATAGACCAAGAATAGCAAAGAAAAATAGGGAGAGACTGACAGAGGCCAAGAGCTGGAGACAAAGAGCCGAGTACCCTCCTCAGACTGGGCCAGGGTCTGGGGACCATTTCCTGGGGAGTCAGTCAGATCCCACAGCAGCCCTGTCCTGGGGGATCAGCCATTGCTGAGGAGACTGTCTGCCTGTGTCTGACTTCAAGGCCCCCGCTGCCTCCCCCTCACCTCCCAGGTGCGGCTATTTGCCATCTAGAGACACAGGCAGGCAGCCTTCCCCTGACCAGCTCCCTATCCAGGCGGAGCCCCAGGCAGAAAGGCAGGAGCTCTTGGATTCCTCCAGCTCTGCCAATGCCTGTGTAACCTTGGGCTATCCTTCTTCACGCCTCAGTTTCCCTATCTGTAAAAAGACACCAAGAAAGAAACATTTGCCTAAGAATCCCTTGATCTGAGGCTCTCCTCTCCTCTGCTGGCCTCAGTACACCCCATTCACTGTGGTCCATGCCTACACAGCATGGCACCCCACAGCCAGAGACATCGCCCCATACAAGGATTTGTTGATAAGGAAACTGAGGTTCAGAGACGATCAGCACCCTGTGCAGGGGTGCTTCGAACACTGGTGAATGCCAGGGCCCAGAGCCATTTCCCCAGCGTCCCCTCGGGCCAGGCTCACCTTTCCCAGGGCCCCTTCCAGGGTGTGTGAGCATAGCCGCTGTGCAGAGCCAGCCAGTGTGGTCTGTGTGCACACATGTGTGCAAGTGACTGTAGAGGAATAGACAGGGTGATGGGCGTGGGTGACCTGTGAGTATATCTGTGTGTCCGAGCAGGGCTCTGTGGGACTCAGCATGGTATTCTCTGGGTCTGCGTAAGTGCAAGTGTCTGAGACCTTGTGTGAGCTCACGTATGTCTGAGGCTGTGGTCTGCACATGACTTGTAGGAGCATGGTTATGCATGTGTGTGTGTGTTTGTGATCACATGTGCATCCAGGTCTATTGTTTTCTTGTTTTTATTTAATAAATGCTTCTGTAGTGCTGTCTGCTTGCCAGAAACTGTTCTAAGCACTTCACAATATTAGCTAGTTTAATCTTTCCAACAACCCTCTGAGAAAGGTTCTGTTATTGTCCCCTTTAACTGACCTTCACACAACTGATATGACCATTATTTGTTGCATGTCAACCAGTGCCAAGCCCTGTGCCTCTATGAGGGACCCACACTGATTTCCAGGGAAGCTGAGGCACGTGCAGAGAATTTGCCCAGCTTAGCCCTGGCCCAAGGCTGAGGGTAGGAAAGGAGGAGGGATGCCAGGGCTGGGTCTGCCCTGGGACCTTGTTGGGACATCTATGGCTGGACACTCAGGCCGTGAGTGCAATGAACCTCCCGTGGCTCCGGGGATAGAGGATATGGCCTGAGGGTCACCCAACACCCTGTAGGCCCCCTGGCCTCAGCTGGAGCCAGCAAGAAACTGAGAGTCTGCCAGCTCCCTCTCCTAAACCCAGGGGATACTGCTTCTACCCTCAGCTGATAGACCCTGTCACCAAACCTATGTGCTGCCTGCCCAGCTGGCCCCAGGACCAGGCTCACATCTTCCTCCATGAGGGACCCCATGGTTGGAGGAAAAAAAAGTGTCCCACTGGGAGGACACTGGCTGTGGCCAGACTTAGCTGGTCCGTCTTGTGCCTTACAGAAAAGAGTAGCTGTGAGGTTGGGAGTCAGGTGGGGTGAAGTTTGGAGGAAGGGATGGGCCCACAGATTGTGAGTGGGAGGTAAGGGGTGGTCTTATCCTTGGGGATGCCTCATCCTAAGGACACCCTCAGCATGCACGCTTGTGAAGGAGAAACTGCAGTAGGAGAGGCTGAAGGTCAGCGTTGTGGGGTTGGGAGGCTTAGAGTGTAGAGATATGACCTCAGGGTCAGACTCAGGAGAGATTGTGGTAGGTGGGACCCAGGGAACCATTCTCAGCAGGCTCCAAGGGCAGCTCAGCCAAGGGGCTCACTTTTAAAGACAGGAAGGAACAAACACGTATTGAACAGTGGCCGTCCCCCGATTCTGACCTAGAAACGGTCACAAATATTTTCTCATTCCATCTGTTCATCCACCCATTTTATGGGAAAGGGCCCTGAGGGTCACACAGTGAGTCTGTGGCAGAGGTGGGATTTGAACCCAAGTCTTCAGACTCCTGCACTGAGCTTCTTCCTCCAAAGCAGGGTGAGAGCTTGTGCTGGCAGGAGATCCCTATGTCCCACTCAGGTTTTCTTTTTCTTCCTTTTCTTTCTTTTTTTTTTTTTTAAGTAGAATCCTTTGGTTATTTTACTTTTATTTTCTTATTTTAATTTCATAACTAATACTTGAATATGTTCTTTCTTATAAAAGAGTCAAGTAATACAGATTAAACAGAAGTTATCCTTGATTACTCCCAAACCCATTCCCCATTCTAGAGAAAACAATTTTAAACAGTGTGGGTGGGGGATGTCCTCCCAGATCTTTTTCTGTATATTTCCAAACAGGTACCTTTTTGTATACATATAAAGTAGATAGTTTTATTCTATCATTTGCTGTTTGTTTGTTTTTATAAATTTATTTATTTTATTTATTTATTATCTTTGGCTGCATTGGGTTCGTTGCTGTGCACAGGCTTCAGTAGTTGTGGCTCGCGGGCTCTAGAGCGCAGGCTCAGTAGTTGTGGCTTGTGGGCTCTAGAGCGAGGGCTCAGTAGTTGTGGCACACAGGCTTAGTTGCTCCGTGGCATGTGGGATCTTCCCCGACCAGGGCTCGAACCCATGTCCCCTGATTGGCAGGCGGATTCCTAACCACTGCGCCACCAGGGAAGCCCCTGTATTTGTTTTTTAGTAAATGATAGCAGTTTGTATATAGGGCTCTGCCATATGCATTTTTCTACTTAAAGGTGTGTCTTGGAGATCTTCATGTCAGTAAACATAAATCTATCTTTTTAAATGCTGCATAGTGTTCCAAAACCTGAGATTCATTAAGCAGTCCCTAGGAATGTACATTTAGATAGTTTCATGTGTGTTTGTATGAGTGTGTGTGTGTGTGTGTATGAGAGAGAGAGAGAGATTCCAGACGGTGGCAGGGAAGCTCCTTGAAGTGCCCTCTCATGTCCTCGTGTAACCATTTCCCTGTAGCATATTTCTAGATTCTGTCATTGCTGGGTCTGAGAACATGCATATTTTTTATTGTAATAGATATGGCCAAACTGCCCTCTAAAAAGCCTGTGCGGGTTTATACTCAACACTAGGAATGACGGAGGAGGTCTCTTCCCCACACCCTCTGTCTCACAGGGTAGCCTGAAGATTCTTTTCCTCACCTTTGCCATGGTGTCTCTTGCCATTTTAATTTGCCAATTACCAGTGAGCTTTTGGACTTTTACATTGGCTTAGTGTCCATCTTCTAAGAGCTTGCTCAGAGCCATTACCCATCTTTCTATGGGTTATTTGTCTTTTTCGTATTGATTCGTCGAAGCTTTTTATATCACCTGCCCTTAAACACCTCCACCCTCCACCCCCAGCTCTGGGAGTTGCCTGAGGACAGGGCAGGAGGAGGGGGGCTGAGCCCTCCCGGGAACTTGGGTTTTCTTCGGAATGTTGTAATGAGGCATCAAGAGGCCTCCCCCAGATTCCTGTTGTGGGCCTTCTGGGGACACTCCCTGGTCCGGCCACCACATCAGGAAGGCAGCTCTTTCAGAGAGCCCCCGGAAAAAGAAAGGGTGGAGTGGGGGGTTTGCAGATGCCTGAAATTGTCTGCAAAGTATAGTGTGACTGGGAGGAGGTGCAAAGTTTTGCTCAGATTCTCAAAGACATCAGAAACCTCCAAACCTTTCAGAACCCCAACTCTGGGACCTGCCTTGTGCAGAGGTGAGACCTGGTAGGATTCTCTTCTGCTGACCAGGTTATGGTTAGGTTAGGTCATACCATCCTTCTGGGCCTTGGTCCCCAAGCCCAGGTAGAGGCCACTTATGAAGATCCACAGAGTCCTAGCAGCCAACTCTGCCATCCCAGGCTCCATCCCACTGCCTGCCCTGAATGCCTCCACGCTGGCCAGGATGAGAGGCGTCACAGTGCCTCCCCCCAGCCCCTCCCAGCCCCGAACACAGGCAGCCTGTTCAGGAAGGCCAGGCGAAGGGGAGGAAAAGTCAGCACTTGTCAGCCGTGGCGTGGTGGGGCAGGAGTGTCCCCGGCAAGGAACCCGTCCCAGCCTGCTCAGGCCAGCCAGCCAGCCAGAAGGCAGCAAGGGCAGGGAGCAGTCCCTAGCCAGCTGGCATGGGAGACATCAAGGGGTGCCAGCACAGGTCCCAGTAGTGGAACCTGGAGAAGAGGGGCAGGAAGGCCAGGAGGTCACGAGGGGGTCTCCCGTTAGCCAGGGTTTTCTCCTTCTGGCTTTTCTGAAGGTACAAACTCTCCTTCCTCCTAATACGAGGGTGCAACTGTCCTCTGCCCAGTTAGAGATGAGCACAAGCTGCCGTCACCAACGCCATCACCACCTGATCACCTCTACGTCTACCTCCATTCCTGAATTACCTTTGTGGAAGCTGCCTTAGGTGCTCTGCAAAGAGGCTCTTGCTTGACACAGTGAAAGATACAATCCAGAAGAACTCTGTGGCAAACTGGTATTGAGGCTGGCACTAGAGGATCCATGTGGCGGGGTGCTTCCTCCTTTCTTTCCCTTCCTCTGGGGTTGCTGCTTCAGTATCAAGCAGACCTTAGCTCCATTCCTGGCCCTCTTCTTTCTAACTGTACTCTCGCCTCAGTGGCCTCATTTGTAAGATGGGGATGCTGAAGGAGATGTGGTTAAAGCTCCAGGGGCAATGGCTGGTGCCAACATGTAGAGGGGCTCTCATGGGGTGGGAGACACTGGTCACATCCAGGGATGAATGTTGGTAGATCTGCTTTCTCCGGAGGTGACCAAGAAGCCAGCAGCTGCCTTCCCCTGGGGGAGCAGGCCGACCCCAGTCAGAGCGATGGATGAGATGACCCAAGAGGGCATCCTGAGGCTGACACCATGTGGTAGAAGGAGCCTTTTTCCCAGAGACAGAGGTGTCAGCAGCTGAAGAAGGATCCCTTGTATTTCCTCCTTTGTTTTGCCCGGAGGAGGAGAATGTAGGCATGTCTGGGATCACAGACAGCAAGTGTGTGGAATTTGGCAGTTAGGAGAGGAACTGAGAGGAGTGGCCCTCATTTGGTCAGTGGCACGAAACTGACTCTCCACCACCACTGTCACCATCACACCTCCACCACCATCACTAGCCTTGACATTGCCCCACTCACTGTCTTCACCTCCACCCCCACTGCCACCATCACTGCCATCCGCAGCTCCAACACCATTCTCAGTGGGGTCTCCCTGGGAGCTGAGTTAGAAGGAGCTGCTTGCCCCCTGGCGGGAGGGGTACTGAGCAGATGGCTTTTCTCTTCCTTTGAGCTTCTGAACTCAGGAAATGAGAAACACATCCGGGCTTCTTGACCACACATTACTTTCTCCCTGAGACAGCAGCTTCTATGTTTGTAGATAACATACTGGCTTCCAGCCCCCATCTCACCCTGCCTGTAGCCCCACAAATACCAGCCCTAGGCTCCCAGGCCACTTCTCTCCCTGCATATTCACAAACTGCAGATCATGCACATGTGTGTACACAGGAAGGTTCCATGTTAGAGGGTTGGACATGGGGAGAGTGCTACAGCCAAGCCCTACAATGGTTAGGTCAGGGGAAGTCAGCCCTAACCCAAGACCATAGGAGGGGTGTGGGAGGAAAAGGGGTTTGGGGCACCTGGCACCAGGGCTAGGTGACCCTATCAGTGGTGGGTATGGACTAACTGACCCTTGGCCATGACCCAGCTCCAGGTCCCTCAGTCCTCATCCGTGAGACCCGAGATGCACAGACTCTCTGGATCTAAAATGATACAAGTCTGAGTGAGTCCTCCTTACCAGGAGCTAGGCCAGGAAGAACTGAACTCTGCAGGGGGAAAAGGGCTGGTCGGGGAGGGCGCAGCGGATGGAGTGTCCAGGCCAGGAGGAGAATCAGAGCTATCAGCATTTTCTGCATCACTCCATTAGAAAAGACCTCACTCAGGGCAGAGGCAGAGGAGGGGCCCTCCTGCCCCTTAAGCCCAAGTATGGGGGTCTGGCAGTGACCCTGAATCTTAGTGTGAGTCCAGGGTGGATCGAGAAATGCAGGGAGTTATTGGGGTGTCCTTTCACCCCAAAAGCTTGTCAGGCACACCTCACCTGCAGGCCCTCCTGTACTCCCTGCTCCCAATCCTCCTTGGAGTCCCACCACCCACCTGCCCCTCACTGTGGGCCCCTGGTCTCAGTCATCTACTCAGACAGTCTCCCCCTGCCTGTCTGGGTCCTGAGCCCGGGGGCACCCATGTGCCCTGCAGCACGGTGGCCCATAGCCGGAGGCGGGGAGCCATGACTTGGTGCTGCTGCTGACCCAGTGGTAATAATAGCAACCAGCTTTTTGTGGGCCCCACCCCTGCCCAAGCTTTTCATACAGGACCTCATTTAACCCTCACAACAGCCCTATTATTATCCTGATTTTACACGTGGGAGACTGAGGCACAAGGGTTAAACAGCTTTGCCAAAGATACAAAGCCAGTCAGTGGTGGAGGCAGGATTCAAGTTCCGGTGCTGGTGGCAGAATCTCCTTAGATGAGGAGAGGGTGCAGCTGGAGGGAGAGGTGATGGACGAACTCCAGGCAGGCGAGCTGTGCTCTAAAGCAAGTGGGGATGCTCTTGCTGTAGAGCTGCCCTCCACTCCTTGGGAAAGTGCTTTCTTGGCTCCTTGGCTTGAATTCTTCTTGCTGCAGTGGCAGTTCTGCCATGATTGGGTGACAGAGAAATGGGTCATACAGTCCAGGGGGGCCAGAGATGGTGCCACCGTCCCTGTGGGTGAAGGAGTCTGGGGGCTATCTGGTGCCTGAAGCACATACCTTCCCCTCTCCTGGGCATTCCCAGACCCGCCAGGAAATGAGACTCCAGAAAAGAGGATGTGCCTCCTCTTGGCCATAGAGTGCAGCAGCAGCAGTAGATGGCGGCTGAACAGATGCCTTGGGCCTGTGAGAGGGTGTGTGGGTCAGTTCCTGGTCGTCACCCAGCTGCACACCTGTCTGTTTGTCAGTCTGCCAAATGGGCAGTTTTCAACCCATGGCTGCCTGCCTTTAGTCTAGGCCATCAGCCGTAACCCTCAGTGGGTCACATCAGTGGGCTAGTCTGTCTATCAGGAGGGCTGGTGTGCCAGACTTTGGGGACTGGTGGAAGCCTGTCAGCCACCCAGGAGCTTTTCCTCAGCTGGAAAAAATCTGGTGATTATCCGTTCATCTTGAAAGAGACGAAGGTGGGCAGAAGGAGAAGGGGTGGTGGGGAAGGGGGCATGCTGAGGGAGTAAGGATAAGATGATAGGAAAGGTGGTACTGACAGTGGTTATGGGGCTGGTGGCAGTGATGGTGCTGATGTTGCCTTTGGTGGTAATGGTGCTGGTGGGGACGGTGATGGCAATGCTGGTGGTAACACTGGAGGTGGTGGTGATGGTCACGGTGGTAATTGTGCTGGTGGAAATAGCACTGGTGGTGGTGATGGTAATGACGTTCTACCAGTTGTGATGGTGATGATGGTGGGTATACCGATGGTAATAGTAGTTAGTGCTCATGGTGGTAACGGTGCTGCTGCCACTGCTGGTGGTATCGGTGGTATTGGCGGTGGGCGGCGTGGTTGTGTTGGTGGTGTTGGTCGTGGTGGTGATGGTGGTGGTGGTTACTGACAGAGGTACTAGTTGCAATAATGGAAATGGAGGTGAAAGGGTGCTGTAGTGGGGGTGGGATGGGCAGGGCAGCTACACAGGGATCAGACCCCTCAGCAGCTTGGATCCCCAATGCCAGAGGCACAAAGAGAACTTCAGGTTAGTCTTGGAGCCCCCTGGATTAGGGAAAGCCCGAGTTGTCCTCCCTCAAGCCCCATCTCCCCAGCGCTACTTCTGCCCCAGCCTGCTCAGCCTTAGCTGCGGGTGGGGGAAGTTAGAGGAGCTGTAGGGGCCAGCAGCAAGCACGTGGGAATCTCTCCAGCCCTTCCTGGGCATTGGGTCCAGCTGAGATCTGAGGGTCCAATTCAGACGCCAGTGATCCGCGAAAGCACGGACACCCACAGACATGCAGGCTAATGAGCAACCGTATCACACACTCGCAGACACACACACGCGGACCTTTGCCCAGAAACATAGGTACACATGCATGTTCACAGACACCTCAGGCTCACGTCCCAAATGTGCATGCTGGACGATCCCCACGTGAGAATATACAGAGACAGGGGCACACACGAGTGCACACACCAGCCAGACAGTGTTTGTGCGCGGCCACTCAAGGCTGTGCCGCCACTCACACGCGCACACGCAAAGACGCGCACGCGCCTCTGCTAAGTGAAACCAGCAGAACCCAAGCCCAGCCGAGCCAACTGGAGACTCCTTGGCCCTAGAAGCCCTTGCTGCTGCCACCGAGAGACTCGGTCAATTAACTTCTCCCTGCAGCGTGCTCCCTGACCCTCCCGGCCGGCCGGCCGCCCCCGCATGCTGGGGCCCGCCCCTTCCCCCCACCTCCACCTCCCTCCCCTGCCTCCTCTGGGCTCTCCCACCCTCCAAAGCTCCGCTCAGACTGAAGGGACCCGGCCCTGACAGGGGATGTCTGAGGGGATGCAGCTCTGCCTGTTGAAGGTCTAAGGGAACCAGGCTCTGTCCTGGGGGTCTGCGGGGACACGGCCCTGACTTGGGGGTGAAGGTGGGGTCTGAGGGCATGCATTAACCTCTTGTGGGTCCCACTCATGGGAGTGGCTGGGCTTGGGCACACTGAGTTGTTCCCAGGGCAGGATGCTGCCTTTACCCTCTGACTTCCTTCCAACCCTAAGTCAGGGAAACAGAGGCTCAGGGTGAGTCCCATCTCACCCCCACCTCCATGATGTTCCTGCTCTCTTCCTTAAAATGATGCCAGTGAACCCTCGTGGGTGGCAGCCAGTATCCAGGGTGTACGTGCTGGAAGGAAAGAAAGGAAGGACATTCCAGGCAGAGGGAACAGCAGGAGCAAAGGCCTGTCCACATCATCAGAACACAGGGTCTACTTGGATGTAGGGAAACTTCCAGATAAGCAATGGATGTGGGTGACTCCCACCCACAGCCTGCACAGGAGTGCCCCGCCCAACCCAGACCACTTGCCAGCAATTTCTCCATCCTCTCCCTCTTGGGACCTCAAGGGTGGGAGGAGCTGAGGCACTCTCCATTCACGGGGAAAGCACTGACTGGGGAGAGGGCCAGGATGGAAATTGGTGACTCCCAAGGTCCCGAGGGCACTAGGACTTGAAGGAATCCAGGCCCCGTTTGTTTCCCCAGAGTTCACCACCCCTTATCCACCCCCTCTCCACCCAGGTCCCCAATAGACAGCCAGGATCCTGTGAGGATCCACCCTGGGACATTCCATCCCTTTCCCACGTACCCCTGGGGAACAGACTGGACAGAGAATATCAGTGGCTGCAGCCTATGGGGTTACTATCGGGCAAGCAGGGGACAGCACCCCTCCCCCTTTTCTCCCTATGGTGGGGCAGGCCCTTCCCCTTGAAGCCGAGGCTTCCCTTCTGTACAATGGAGCTACATAAGGCAGATTTCCCGCATTCTTTGGAAAGGGGGGGAATCCCTCAAGGAGGTTGGGATAGTTGTGGAGTCTGCTGCTCTGCTGGTAAGTCCTGCCTGCAATCTGACCTTCGGCTTGGTAGGTGGATGCAGATGACGTCATGACCAAAGAGGAGCAGATCTTCTTGCTGCACCGTGCCCAGGCCCAATGTGAGAAGCGGCTCAAAGAAGTCCTGCAGAGGCCAGGTGGGGGCGGGGCCAAAGGAGGAGGGTCTGGGGGCAAGGTCAGGAGACAGAGGGGCCAGAGGAAGGTGGGAGCCCAGGATGCAGAACCAAGTGGCACCAAGGGAGGGTAGGTCCAGGTAAAGTGGGCCAGGCCAAAGTGAGGACCAAAAATGGGGTGAGTCAGGTGAGATTAAAGTCAACAGGCTCAGAGATGCACTGAGCCTCCCCACCCAGGGTGGGGATAGGAGGTTATGGAGGCAACTACTGTCTGAATCACCTCGAACTGGCTTAGATCTAGTCAGGCACGCCAGGATCAGGAGCACTGACTAGGGCTCCAGACCCCGCTGGAGTGGGCTGGGACAGCTTTCTGCAGGAGGAGGAGGTATCCAGTGCAGGTCCAGAAGGAAGAATAGGTCTTTGAAACAGGCCCCCTGGGCAAAGGGCAAGGCAGAGGTGTCCAGGGTCAGGAGAATGGGGCTGGCAGGGGAGGAGAATAGAGGGATACGGATGGGCTTCTATGTCAGTCACACTCACTGTCCAGTAAAGGGTTCTTGATGGGGAAGGAAGGCTTCCTTCTACCAACACAGCATCTCCATGGGACCCCTGCCACGGTGAAGCTGGGAGGGGCACTCACCTGACCTCACATCTCCTGCCCCAGTCTCAAGCTGGTCTCTTCCTTGAGTCCATTTCCTGGAAGTGGAAATGGAGCTTCATTAGCAACCATCCAGGCCTCTGACTTCTGTCTGATTAATCTCAACCTGGAAGAGGCCCAGACCCCACCTGACTGGCAGGCAAGAGCAGCTTCCTCCCCTGAGCTGGCCCCCAGACTGCTGGGAGAGGACGCTGATGCACACCCAGGACGCAAGCACACAGTGACATACCCTGGAGCCCACAGACTTTGCGCCCATTCACAGGGACTCACATGGTCTCTGCAGTCACAGCCCTGCCCACATTGGCCCCACCAGTGGCTCCCTGATCCTCTGCCCCAGTCACATCAGGGTCTGGGGGGCTCCTGAACCCAGCCGTCTTTCTGGTTGTGGAAGCATGGAGGCACCTCCCTCTGCCCTCTCTTTGTTCCCGATGGAGGCCTTCCCTTCCCACTCTACCTCATCCTGCTACCCCCACCCTACTGATGCCCCAGGGCGCAGGCAGGAAAATGGGCACAGCCATTCTATCCCAGCCCAGGGTGTCTGCACTCAGCTTCTCATTGTGGCCACAAACCCCGACATGGGAGGGCCAGGGGGCCCTGGCTTGGGCTGTAGCTGAAGGTTAGATAATGAGGAAGACTTTCAGCAAGGAAGAGAGACCTCAGGCATCTCTCCAGTGGAGGGAAAGGCCAGGCCCCATCTCAGATGGGGAGTCTCCAGGGTCCCTTGTGGAAGCTGTGAACCCCTTACTCGGGTATCCTAGGGCAGGGGATGGGGTAGGTGGGCTCATCTGTCCTCCCTTGACAACTGCACACTCTTGCTTTTGTCTTTCGCACCACCAGCTTCTCGACCTACACAGCGCTCTGGCCGGCTTCATTTTCACTGTTTCACCTCTGTTGACATCACCACTACTGTCTACTTTTGCCATGCGCCCCCTGGTGGGGCCTTCGCCTCCTGCGTGGGCTTTGGCTATGACTCCTGGGTCAGACATTTCTGCCCAGATTTACCGCTCAACCCACTCACTAGTTGATCCCACACCTGAATTGTGTTCGTTACCATTTGAACCCCTTGTTTACAGTCTCCATGCCGACTGATTACTTCTGCACCTGGCGAGCACTTTACAGTTTGTAAAGCACGTCCCTACCTGTCATCAGCCTAGGTGTCAGCAGGGCAGGGGACAACCCCCATTGTACAAAGGGGGAGTCTGAGGCAGGAGGGTACCCTGGGTCTTCTGCTGTAGTGCTGTCGACAGCCATAACTGCCCTAATTTCTCCAGCTGACATAATGGAATCAGACAAAGGATGGGCATCTGCATCCACATCAGGGAAGCCCAAGAAAGAGAAGGCATCTGGGAAGCTCTACCCTGAGTCTGAGGAGGACAAGGAGGTGTCCGCTGGCAGCAGGCATCGAGGTACGTCTGTGCTTCCATACATCCATCTGAGACCGACTCGGACCCACTTGCCCCACTGCTCTACAGCCTTCATGTGAGCTCATGCTCCTCGGCTCTTGTAGAAGGGGAGGTGCTAGGAGGAGACTCAGCCGAGGGGGCAGAGTGTGGAGGGGGCAGGCAAGCTGGATGGACTAGGGCCCCCAGGAAATGTGGGCAGAGAACTTGACCCCACACCTCAGGGGTGGACCCAGGGCTGTGGCCCCTCCCATGGAGAGAGATGACAGAGAACCCTGGAGACAGAGGGGCAGGGAGAGGCTGGGAGAGACCCAGAGACAAAGAGAGGCAGGAAGAGACAGAGAGGGGACCAGGAGGCACACACTGGGACTGGGACTCAGGGTGTCAGAGGAGGGTGCATCAAGACACATAGTGGGGTTGGCCATAGAGACAGAGCAGGACAGAAGGGCGGCTGTGAAGGGGTGGGGCCAGACAGTGGGACAAGGAGGGCAGAAGAGAAGAGAGGGAGGGAGATGCGGGCTGCATTGTCCCTCAGGGAGGTAAGGAGAGACAAACGCAGAGCCCAGGCTGCAGCCACAGGGCCAGTTTGAACCGGCTGGGTGGGCAGGAGATTCCAGATGGGCCACATCTGGGAGGCTGTGGTCACCCTGTGGCTCCCCAGGGATCAGAGGGAATTGTGGGCCTGGCCAGGCGGGGCTGGGAATATGGTGCCCAGGACAGAGAGCCTTTCACCAAGCTGGGGTGGGTCTAGCTATCAAGGCAACCTTCCAGGGTGGCTGGAGAGTCCTGTGGTTGGAGCCCTGCAGGGGGAAAGAAGGGAGCTGGGGGTGAAAAGTGGAAGATTCAGAGGCTGGAGACTCTCCAAGGTCACTTAGCATCTCTGCTGTGAGGCTGGAGCCCCAAAGTGGGATGTGTCGCCCTGACTTGAATCCCACAGTTAGCACTTAGATTTGGGGGATTATATGTACCCCCACGAGTGGTCACCAGAGTCTCATAGCAGGTGCTCAGGGCGGGTCTTGGATAGTGGTGGAAGTGCATATCAATCCCAATTTCCCAATGAAGAAACTGAAGTGCAAAGAGGGTAGACACCTGCATGAGGTGGGCAGCTCTTCAGGAGTCCAGCTGGCACTGGAAACTAGACCTTCTTCCTCTAGTCCATGGTCCCTGGGCAAGGAGCACATAGGAAACATTCTCAGCTGAGGGACAGTTAGTCTGGGAACTTGCTCTTCTTTAGGGACACCTGGAAGGTGGAACCAAGAACAGAGAGAAAAGAGAGAGGTCTGGCTAGGGGCTGAGCACCAGAGGAGGGCAGGGCCCTGGGCTGTATGACCTTGGCAAATCACTCGCCTCTCTTGGCCTCCGCCAGCCAATCTAGAAAATAGGACCATTACCAGCACCTGCATAGAGGGTCTGTAGGGAATTCTATGAGGCCAGGTGGGTGCAGGGCACAGTAGGGAGTAAGGGCTCAATACATTCTCTCCAGAATGCTCCAGGCCTGAGTTCTCCAGTCTTGGGGCACACCTATCCCTGAGGGAGCCAGAGACCACAGGTGTGTTTATTCCTCTGGGTCACTAACCATGGATCTGACTGATGTCCCCCACCTTTTCTATCTATCTCTGTGGTCACAGGGCACCCTTGCCTGCCAGAGTGGGACCACATCCTGTGCTGGCCGCTGGGGGCACCAGGTGAGGTGGTGGCCATGCCCTGTCCTGACTACATTTATGACTTCAATCATAAAGGTAAGGCAGGCTGGAGTAGGGTGGGGACCACAGGGATGTCAGGACTTGGAGCTCAGGGCTTCAGTGATTCCAGACCTCTCTGCCTGCCCTAACCCTCCCACGGACCTGCAGGCCACGCCTACCGTCGCTGTGACCGTAATGGCAGCTGGGAGCTGGTGCCAGGGCACAACCGGACATGGGCCAACTACAGCGAGTGCGTCAAGTTCCTGACCAATGAGACTCGTGAACGGGTGCGAGGATTCCTCCTCCCTAACCTGACCCGTATAAGGCCACCCCACTCCACTGTTGACCCCTGAACCTAGTCCTGACTCCTCCAGCAACCTTAAAGTGGCCTCTGACCCTTAACCTGATGCTCACCCCAGTCCCAGGGCTCTGACAGTAACTCCCCACCTGCACAGGAGGTGTTTGACCGCCTGGGCATGATCTACACCGTGGGCTACTCCGTCTCGCTGGCCTCTCTCACCGTGGCTGTCCTCATCCTGGCCTACTTTAGGTGGGCGGAGCGAGGAGTGGGGCGGGGGTCTGGGGTGGGGAGGGGACGTGGTCGGGGAGGGGTCGAGTTGGGGGGCGGTGGGCGTGGCCAAGGGCGTGGTTGGACGGGGCGGAGGCATGATGTCTCTCTTCCCCTCACTGTAACCCTACACACCAAGCCCGGCCTCGTGCCCTCCCGCTGCGCGTCCCCGTGCCCCCACCCACGGTGTTGTCGCGCGCTCCGCAGGAGGCTGCACTGCACACGCAACTACATCCACATGCACCTGTTCCTGTCCTTCATGCTTCGCGCCGTGAGCATCTTCGTCAAGGACGCGGTGCTCTACTCCGGCGCCACGCTTGATGAGGCTGAGCGCCTCACGGAGGAAGAGCTGCGCGCCATCGCCCAGGCACCGCCGCCGCCCGCCGCCGCCGCCGGCTACGTGAGTGCCCCCTCCGGCGGCCCGCGCCCGCCCGGGGCCCCTCGCCACCAATGGCTTCGCGGGAGCCCCACCCACCCTGCGGCGCCTCTGCCCTCGCCCCCGCCTGTCTCCTGCAGCCACGCGCTTCAGGCCACTCACACACACCTCTCTGCGTCCATTGCACCTCTCAGCCCTGCTTCCAGGCCCTGTTGCCCAGAGCTTTGTGAGTGTTCCCCCTCCCGGCGCTTTCATCAACACTCCTGCCTCGGCCCAGGACCCCCAGTCACCCCACCTCTTCACCTTGATCCCCCACCCCCGTCGTCAGTGCCCTCCTGCCTGGGCAACATCGCCTCCACACACACCCCTCAGCCCCTGCCCTCGGTAGAGCCTGTCCCTTCCTCACCAGCTTGACTAGCACCTGTCGTATCTTACCAGCACCCCCTCCCACTGCCCATCCCTCAGCCCAGCCCAGCCCTCCCCAGATGCAGGCCCTGCTTTGTGGCTAACACCAGCTGGTCTCCTAGGTGGGCTGCCGGGTGACTGTGACCTTCTTCCTTTACTTCCTGGCTACCAACTACTACTGGATTCTGGTGGAGGGGCTGTACCTGCACAGTCTCATCTTCATGGCCTTCTTCTCAGAGAAGAAGTACCTCTGGGGCTTCACGATCTTCGGCTGGGGTACGCAGGCACGCAGGCAGTGAGGCGCAAGCAGGGTGGGACCATGGGCGGCAGGGTCAGAGAGTGCCACTGAGGGGAAGGCACCCATACAGCGTATCCTGTGCCGGATGTGGGGCAGCAGGTGGTGAGCCTTCTGTGACTGACTGCCCCCCCGCAAGCTCAGGGAACAGGGGTTGGCCAAGGGTTAGGGTTCACTTGGGGTTGTCTCAGCCTGGAGTTGGGGCTCACCTGGAGGCAGGTTCACCCGGGGTTGAGGCTCAGCCCAGGAGAGGGAAGGGGGGACTCTCAGGTCAGGATTCCACTCAGGATCAGAGTGGATCTTGGGTCAGAGGTCAACCTGGGGCTGGAGTTGGAAAGCAGCTATTCTCACCACTGTATCACCACTGCTGGGGCTGGAGTTGGGATCTGGAACCCTCCCTCCACCCTGAGCCCCACTTCTCCACCAGTCCCCATGCTGCGTGGAGCTGTCCATGCTTCTGCCACCCTGCCCACAGGGTCCATGGCCCAGAACTGCAGGCCCTGGCTCTAGCATCATCTAGGCTTCAGCAGCTCCTCTGCAGAATGGGTTGCTGGGGTTCTGCACTCCTCCCCCCACGGGCTGTGGGATCGAGTTACCAATAATTGTCCATTATTGTTGGCAGCTCCAGAGCTTGGCCAGGCTCCGGGGCAACTGGCCAGACTGCAGAGGGGTAGGCGGGGTGGCTGGAGCCCTCCCTGCACTCAGCACCTAGAGGCCCTCACATCAACAACCATAGCCTCCCTGCCCCTTGGTGGACACTCTGACCTTGACCTCATCCGTGGCAAGCCCCAGAGTTGCAGGCTGATGTGGGCTCTGGGGCTAGAGGGTATCAGTGTGGGCGGGAAGCACACAGATAGGGGAACACAGAGAACTTTGTGGCACAGGAATGTCACAGCTCTTTTCCTTGCATAAACCCAGCTCATGCCCTGCCCTTCCCAAGGGTACCCTGGGCCTAGAATGAAGTGTGTGGGGGCAGAGGGTGGGGATTTGGGCTCCTTCCTAGAGGCAAAACTCACTCAGAGGTACCATGTACCATCTGAGTTGGCTTGGGCCTGGGCACACTGAGATTTCCCTGTAGCCCTTTATCCAGCCTGGAACAACAGCACACCCTATCCAGCCTCATCCATGGGGCTAGGACTTTTTAAAGGGTGGCAGTGCTGGAATAGAAAACCCGTGATGATAAGCTCCCTCCCTCACAGGGAACCCCCAGCCCAGAGCAGCACCCTTTAGGGGAGGGGAGGGCAGAGTGGACTGGGTGTGGATAAATTAGTGACACCTTATTCACCAAGTGCCCAGCAGGAATGCATGTGTGGTACAAGATGCAGAACCAAGATGAGGGCAGAGGGCTGAACAGGGTCCTGAGGGCTGGAGCCCTGAGGGGAGGCTGTGTGGACAGCAGGGCAGCACATGCAAGAGTAGGGCTCTGTCACCAATTAGCCCATGTGCCCAGGGCGAGGGGGGTCAGGGACAATGGTGGGCTAAGCTGGGGGTCACCAGGGATGAGGGGAATGGGACTGGCAAGGTGGTCTGAGGAGAGAGACATCATGGACAGTCCCTCACACACTGTCTCCCTCTCTGCCCACAGGTCTGCCCGCCATCTTCGTGGCTGTGTGGGTCAGTGTGAGAGCCACCCTGGCAAACACCGGGTAGGTCCAGGTGGAGAAGTGGGCAGGAGGCTCTGACACAGGCCAGAAACACCCCTGCTACCTTCTTTCTCTGTAGAGCATATGAGGGGCACCTCCTGTACTCTGGCCCTGAGTGGCCCAGTTTCAGGAGTTTTCAGTTCATCTTCAAGCTGGGTACCCGCTCAGGGTCAGCGGAGGCTACTTCAAAAGGGACCTCTGAGGATGGCCTCAGGCCTGGCCATATATGACACTCCCCTGTCCTGTGCTCTTGGTGGGGTTGGGGGACAGCTCATGTCAGAGCAGACCAGCTCTGGAGCCTCCCTCTGGGAAGGCTCAGGTTGGGAACGGCAGCAGGTGGGGACTGATGCCTCAACCTCCCCCAGGTGCTGGGACTTGAGCTCCGGGAACAAGAAGTGGATCATCCAGGTGCCCATCCTGGCCTCCATTGTGGTAAGCAGGGGTGGCCACAGAGCTGGGTCGGGGTATGGACCATGGGTCCCAGTGACCATCCCCTGACAGGGACCTATAGAGGCTTCCCTGGACCCCAGGGTTGGAGCCACAAGGCCCAAGAAGCAGCTGATCCCCACCCCAGTCCACATGGGGAAACCAAGGGCCTAAGGAGCCACCTGGAGACACAGTGGCAGAGCAGAGCCTGAGCAGGGTCATGGGTCCCAGAGTCCTTGCCCCTCTCTGCTAGGGTGCGGCCTCGAGACACAGCCCTCCCTCACTCCCACAGCTCAACTTCATCCTCTTCATCAACATCGTCCGGGTCCTCGCCACCAAGCTGCGGGAGACAAACGCTGGCCGGTGTGACACGCGGCAGCAGTACCGGTGAGCCACACCCACCATGCCCAGGCTCCTCAGAGTTCAGGGGTCATCCAACCCCAGCACCATGTACAAAAGCAGACAGAGGCTCCAAGAATGAGCCTGTCTCAAGGAAGGACTCAGCTCCTGACTCCCTGGCTGGCCCTGCCAGCAGCGATGGGATCTTGCCTGGCTTCTGGGGGCACCCCCAAAGCCAGGCTGGGCCTCTTGGTGCTAGGCCCTGCACTAGAGCTGGGGTCTGTGAGGGCAGGACAAACCCAGACTTCTCTTCAGAGAGCTGGTCGCAGGGAGTCTGAGAGACAGGTGGGCAGTGGGTGGCCTTGAGAAGGCAGAAACTTGACTGAAACCTGAGGAGGGACCTTGGGACACCGAGGTAAGGCCACGGGGGAGTGGGGGAGTGCCTGCAGAGGGACCAGCAGGTGCAAAGGGCCCTGGGACAGGGCGACATAACTTATGGTCCACTCTGGGACACCTCAGAATCAAGGGGCCCTGTTAACACTTTGCTGAGAAAACAAAGTGCCATTGGCTCAGGTGAACTGGGCTCCCCCACTGGCTGCCAGAGCCTCGGGCCTTTTAGTGGCTTTTGGAGCCTGGGGTTGGCAGGTCGGGGTACACAGCACCTGTTGAGGGGGAAGTGGCTCCACCCTGACGCCCCTGCCCCGCTGGCCCAGGAAGCTGCTCAAATCCACACTGGTGCTCATGCCGCTCTTTGGCGTCCACTACATCGTCTTCATGGCCACGCCATACACCGAGGTCTCAGGGACACTCTGGCAAGTCCAGATGCACTACGAGATGCTCTTCAACTCCTTCCAGGTGCGCAGCCCTGTCTGAGGGTGAGGGGTGGGTGAGGTTGGGGAGGCTGCTTCCACCCTCTCCAGATGCAGCTCTGGGCCCTGACCCAGTACCCTCTCTCCACAGGGATTTTTTGTCGCCATCATATACTGTTTCTGCAACGGCGAGGTAAGCGGTGGGCCATGCTGGGGCTAGGCAGGAAGGACGTAGAAGTGCCGGGGGAGGGTGGGTGGAATTCCCTGGTGGTCCGGTGGTTAGGACTCCGTGCTTCCATTGCAGGGGTCCTGGGTTCGATCCCTGGTCGGGGAACTAGGATCCCACAAGCCGCACGGCGCAGCCAAAAATAAAAAAAAAATTTTAAATTAAAAAATGTAAAAGAAGTGCCAGGGGGTTGCCGAGTCCTGTCCCTTCATTCTTCTGCCTGGTTCTTACTCTGTTCCTCCAAGAACATCCCTGAGGACGTTCTGAAGGCAGAGAGAAGTCTTTCCAGATGATTCAGGCTGAGGATGCACTAGGATTTGTGGGCAAAGCCAAGTGTCTTCCCAACCCCATGGTTGAATCGTCTGTCATCCGGATTGAACACTCATCCACCCTTGGGGTCATTTGAGCTTTCTAGATTCTGGGTGTGTCAACTGCCTGCAGCCAGGCACCATGTTCTGAGAATGACGGGATTCTTCTTGGCCTTGAAATTTTCCAGCAATAGCCTGTGCCTCTGTTTACATTCAGTGCTGAGTGTTGCAGGGGCAGGGATGGGGGCACCGCTGGGGTTGGGGACATGTGGCAGAGGGGTTAGGGGCACACCTGACCACCCACCCTCCTCCTGCCATCCCAGGTACAGGCTGAGATCAAGAAATCCTGGAGCCGCTGGACATTGGCACTGGACTTCAAGCGCAAGGCACGCAGCGGGAGCAGCAGCTACAGCTACGGTCCAATGGTGTCTCACACAAGTGTGACCAACGTAGGGCCCCGCACGGGACTTGGCCTGCCCCTCAGCCCCCGCCTGCTGCCTGCTGCCACAGCCAATGGCCACCCCCAGCTGCCCAGCCACACCAAGCCAGGGTCCCCAGCCCTTCAGACCACACCACCTGCCGTGGCCGCTCCTAAGGACGATGGGTTCCTCAACGGCTCCTGCTCGGGGCTGGATGAGGAGGCCTCTGCACCGGAGAGGCCACCTGTCCTATTGCAGGAGGAATGGGAGACAGTCATGTGATTGGGGACCCGAGGGTTGGACCTGTGGACATAAGGGTTGACAAGCGGACCAAGAGGCAGGTTGTTGGACAGTTGCCCACTCAGGGCTGGGGCTGGGAGGACAAAACAGGAAAAAAAAAAAAAAAAAAAGGAAAAGGAAGCAGTGTGTGGCTTCCTGTGGTCTGAACTGGGCACTTATTCCAGGAGGGGAGGAGCTGGGAGCCATGGGGGTGTTCTTGGTCTTACCTCAGGAGGAGGTCTAGGAACCATGGGCCAGTCCCTGGGGGGTCGGGACCCAGCCCGGCAGAAAGGGCCTGAGAGAGGCCCCTGTCTAAGCCTAGAGAAGCTCAAGTTTGCTGGGTCATCAGCACCCCAGTGGACCCAGGC
Organism: Balaenoptera borealis; assembly: GCF_965194805.1. Lineage (NCBI taxonomy): Eukaryota > Metazoa > Chordata > Mammalia > Artiodactyla > Balaenopteridae > Balaenoptera > Balaenoptera borealis. The sequence continues at coordinate 45,167,969 of NC_138869.1, read as the reverse complement.
AGGAGGAGGGCCCCAGCCTTTCCCTGTCTCCAGTTGTCACCTCGGCTGCTCCCTGCACTTGTACCCAGGCTCCATGGGCACCCAAGCTGGCTTTGGCCCAGGCTTCTCCAGGCCATCTCTCCTCCTGCTGGCCCCCAGTCACTGTCACCCAGGGCTGACAGCAGATCCCTTGGGTCCCTGGCCACACCCCCAAGCCTTGGGCCCTGCTACAGGCCCCTTCCTGCCTGTCTAGTGGCCACGCTATGCCCTTTGGAGGCTGGGGCCCTCAGGGAACCCTCCAAACGTGATCCCCAGCCCCTACCCTGGACCTGACACACCTCTAGCAACCAGACAGAGGGTGCAGGGGCAGTGCCAAGGCCATCGGGTGAGAAGTGGGCTGGGGTCTCTGCTCTGGCTAAGGAACTGTGGGGGAGCCAGGGACATGAGGGCAGAGGCTGGCTGGGGTGGGTGTCTGCAAGGCGCAGCACATCCACCACTGTGGATCCAAGGCGGTCACTAGCATCCCCACCCGACATCCACCCACCACATTACTTGCCCCCTCAGCCCCTGCCCACCACAGTCTTGGACTCTAGAATGGCACAGGCCCGCCTCGGCCTGACACTCTGAGAACTGAGCCAACTGCCTCTCCACTCCATGTTCCTGCTCAGACCTGAAGATGGCCCTGCCTCTGGGCCTATGCACAAGCTGGTACCCCTGCCTGGCCCTTCCTTCCTCTCATCTCCAGCTCCAACCCTTGTTCTTCTCCATGGACTCAGCACCTGGGGAGTGCTCCCTGCCTCCAACTCCCTTCCAGCTCCCCACCCCACACGGAGGGCTAGGAGAGGGGTCATGAGGCCAGGACCACAGACTCAGTTGGTGGGTGCTGTAGGCATACTCAGAGGCCTCAGGTCCTGCCCGCCTGCCCTTGTAGATGGTGGGCAAGGCAAACAGCTATCCAAAGGCCTGGTGCACCCATGGAGCTCTCTGTGGCACCACCTGCTTGGAATGGTGTGAGAGAGGCACAGGGCAGGACCTGAAGCCCACTGAGCCACCAGGCTGAGCATCAAGGGTTCCTGTGAATGCTGAGAGCCACTGGAAGTTCTAGAGGGAGAGCAACAAGGTGTGAGCAACATGCTCCAATGTAGAGGCCCGAGAAGGTTACACAGAGGTCAGGGGTGAGGTAGCCTTGCAGGGGCTGGTGGCCGGGTGGGGGGATGGGGATAGGGGTGGGAAGTACTGTTCTGGAAGCGTCCTAGATGAGGTACTGACTGGGGGAAGGAGACCTAAGCAGGACAGACCCCCCCCCATTCCCCCCGCCGGGCCCCAGGGGAGTCTGATGCCCCTCTCCAGGGCTTAAGCCATGGGACCTCCAGATCACTGGGCCTTCAGGGCAACTCATCCCACCCACCCCACAGGCAGAGTCACTGAGGCCCCCAGCTGGCTGGGCCTCAGGGCCCCATCTTCCAGCCCAGACTCCTCCTCAGGAGGCTTCTGAAGTAGAGTCCACAGACCTACTCACCCTGAAACACTCATACTGGCCACCTCTAGGACAGAGCTATGTCTTCCTTTCAGACTGGGTGCCCCCCCTGGGCAGAGTGGAGCCTCTCCTCTCAAATTGGATTTCCTCTAGAACATGGTTTAGCCTCTTCCCACAGACTGAGGACCTCTTCCACCCCATGACAGGGCTGTGTTTACTCCTCAGACTGGATACCCCCAGGACAGAGCTGTGTTCATCCTTCAGACTGTGCACCCCCCAGAACAGCACTATGGTCACCCCTCACACAGACCGGGCACCCCCCAGAACAAGGTTATACTCACTCCTCAGACTTGTTACCAACTTCCCTTTAGATGAACCCCCAAGACAGGGCTGTGCTTTCCCTTTGAACTAAATGCCCCCAAGACATGCCGGGTACCCCCCTCAGGTTTGGTGATCCCAAGCAGGGCAAGGTTCCCCCATATCCACTTGGATACCTCCTGCCCAAGGGCTGGCCCTCCTTCCTCAGGATTTTTGCACCCAGGACAAGGCCAGGCCTCCCCCTTTAGACTGGGCTGGATGTCCAGGATAGGACTGGACCTCTTACATCAGTCTAAGCTCCTAGTCCAGGACAAGGTCTCCTCCCTTAGACCTGGAGCTCCTGGGCCAGGGCCAGCCCCCCCCCCGCCACTCAGAGAGACCCTGAGCCCCACCTGGGCCATCCAGGTGTTGGCAGAGGAAGTGGGAGCCCTCAGAGGGCCTGGCAGGCAGTCAGGACCCTGTTTGCCTTGAACAGGGGCTAAAGCCAGGTGGTCATTTCTCCCTTCAAGGCCTCACAGCTCAGCCAAGCCGCAGGGAACACGTAAACACCAGCCGAGTTGGGCAGCAGGCAGGCAGGGAGGAGGAGACCAAAAGACCCTGACTCATCAGCCTCCTTGGCCACGGTGTCTGGACACCTCATGGTGCAGCTCCAGACTCCAAGTCAGGCCAGTAAGACGAGCTCCAGCTCCCACCTGTCTTGGGCATGAAGACAGGCCCAGCCTTTTCTGGCCTGTCTCCCCCCAGCCCAGGCTGAGAGAGGGATCTCTGAAGACCCATGGGAGGAACGTACCCTGCTGGGGGCTCCTAGAACATAGGCCAGGCTTCAAGAGGAAGCTTCAGCTCAGAGCAGGATCTAGAGGGTCCAGGGTCATCGAAGAGAGGCCTCTAACGACCCACAACATGCAAGCCTGTGGAGAAGGAAAGACTAAGTGGGGCCCATGTGTCAGCGGAGAGGGAGCAGGCTTTGACAGTCCACTCCCATTACCGCTCAACCTGGGGCGGTGGTAGGACAGAGAACAGAATGAGGAGAAACGGGACTGAGTTCCCTGGAAGATGAAAGGGACGTGACCCAGTCCAGCGGTCTGATGAGAGCCTTGTTCAGACCGTTTGTGAGGGAAAATGGACCTTCCTTGGGGGAAGAAGGGGACATGACCATGCTCTGAGGGCACATAAGCGGACATAGACCTGCCGAGGTTGTCCGAAGGGACACAGCCCTGCTCTGAGGGTGGGTGAGGAGACAGAACTTCCATGGGGGTCTGAGGGGACACAGCTCTGCTCTGAGGGCATGTGAAGGGACATTGGACCTCCTGACGGGGTCTCAGGGGACACAGTTCTGCTCCGAGGGCACCTGAGGGGACGAGACTTGCCCTGTGTGGTCTGAGGAGACACAATCCTTTCCTGAGGGCACGTGAGGGGATATGGACCTTCTGTGGGGGCCTGAAGGGACACAGCTCTGCTCCAAGGGCGCATGAGGGGACATGGACCTTCCATCGTAATCTGAGGGGACTCAGCTTTGCTCTGAGGGTGCGTGAGGGGACAAGACCTGCCCTGTGTGGTCTGAGAAGAAACCATCCTTCCCTGAGGGTACGTGAGGGGACATGGACCCTCCGTGGGGCTCTCAGGGGACACAGCTCTGTTCCAAGGGCATGTAAGGGGACATTGAACCACCTAAGGGGATCAGAGGGGACACAGCTTCACTCCAAGGGCGTGTGAGGGGACTCTGGACCTCCTGTGGGGGTCTGTGGGGACACAGCTCTACTCCAAGGGCGCATGAGGGGACACTGAAAGTCCTGAGGTGGGGTGAGGGGACATAGCTCGGCTCTGATGGTGTGTGAGGGGACATTGAACTGCCCGAGGGGATCTGAAGGGAAACACTCTGCCCTGAGGGCCTTAGAGGGGACATTGAACTTTCTGAGGGGGTCTGAGGGGACACAGCTCTGCTCCGAGGGCACGTGAGGGGACATGGACCTTCTGTGGGGCTCTCAGGGGACAAAGATCTCCTCCAAGGGCATGTAAGGGGACATTGAACCACCTAAGGGGATCAAAGGGGACACAGCTTCACTCCGAGGGCATGTGAGGGGACTCTGGACCTCCTTAGTGGGTCTGAGGGGACACAGCTCTGCTCTGTTGGTGTGTGAGGGGACATGAACCTCCCGAGGTGTCTGATGGGACACAGCTCTGCTCCAAGGGCACGTGAGGGGACCATGAACAACCTGAGTGGGTCTGAAGGGACACAGCTCTGCTCTGAAGGTGTGTTAGCAGAAATTGAACTTCCTGAGGGGGTCTTAAGGGACACAGCTCTGTTCCGAGGTTGTCTGAGGGGACACTGGACCTCCTGAGGGGACATAGCTCTGCTCCGAGGGCGTGTGAGGGGACATTGAACCTCCTGAGTGGGTCTGAGGGGACAAGCTCTGCTCTGTGTGTGAGGGGACATGAACCTCCCGAGGGGGCCTGAGGGGACAGCTGTGCCAGAGGGCAAGTGAGGGGACATGGACTTTTCGAGGGGGTCTGAGGAGACACAGCTCTGCTCCAAGGGCACGTGAGGGGACAAGACCTGCCCTGTGTGGTCTGAAGAGACACAATCCTTCCCTGAGGGCACGTGAGGGAATATGGACCCTCCGTGGGGGTCTCAGGGGACACAGCTCTGCTCCAAGGGAGCGTGAGGGGACATTGAACAACCCGAGGAGTCTGAGGGGAAACAGCTCTGCTCTGAGGGCACGTGAGGGGACATTGGGCCTCCTGAGGGGGTTTCAGGGACACATCTCTGCTCCGAGGGCACCTGAGGGGACACTGAATCTCCTGAGGGGGTCTCAGGGGACACAGCTCTGCTCCAAGGGTGAGAGGACATGGACCTTCTTTGGGGGTCTAGGGGACTCAGCACTGCTCCAAGGGCGCATGAGGGGACAAGACCTGTCCTGTGTGGTCTGAGGAGACACAATCCTTCCCTGAGCACATGAGGGGACACTGGACCTTCCATGGGGGTGTGTGGGGACACACTCTGCTCCTAGGGCGCATGAAGTGACATTGAACATCCTGAGGGGTTCTGAGGGGACACACCGTGCTCTGGGGGTGTTTGAGGGGACACTGAACTTCCTCACAGGGTCTGAGGGGACACACTCTGCTCCGAGGGCGTGTGAGGGGGCATTGAATCTCCTGAGGGGGTCTGAAGGGATACAGCTTTGTTCTGAGGGCGCCTCAGGGTACACTGGACCTCCTGAGGGGTTGAGGGGACACAGCTCTGCCCCGAGGGCATGTGAGGTGACACTGGACCTCCTGAGTGGGTCTGAGGGGACACTGCTCTGCTCCGAGGGCATGTGAGGGGACATGGACCTTCCGTGGGAATGATGGGCCACAGCTCTGCTCCGTGGGCGCGTGAGGGGACACTGAACCTCCTGAGTGGTCTGCGGGGACACAGCTCTGGTCTGTTGGTGTGTGAGGGGACACGAACCTCCCTAGGGGGTTTGAGGGGACACAGCTCAGCTCCGAGGACATGTGAGGGGAGATGGACCTTCCGAGAGGGTCTGAGGGGAAACATCTCTGCTCCAAGGGCACGTGAGGCGACAAGACCTGCCCTGTGTGGTCTGAGGACACACAATCTTTCTCTGAGGGCACGTGAGGGGACACTGGACCTCCTGAGGGGGTCTCAGGGGACACAGCTCTGCTCCGAGGGCGTGTGAGGAGACAAGACCTGCCCTGTGTGGCCTGAAGAGACACAATCCTTCCCTGAGGGCACCTGAAGGGACATCGACCTTCCGTGGGGGTCTGAGGGGACATAGCTCTGCTCCGAGGGCGCAAGAGGGGACAAGACTTGCCTTGTGTGGTCTGAGGAGACACAATCCTTCCCTGAGGGCACGTGAGGGACATGGACCTCCACGGGGAGTCTGAGGGGACTCAGCTCTGCTCCAACGGCGCGTGACGGGCAAGACCTGCCCTGTGTGGTGTGAAGAGACACCATCCTTCCCTGAGGGCACATGAAGGGACATGGAGCCGTTGGGGTGGGAACACTGAGGGGACACAGCCCTACACTGAGGGTGCTTGTGGGCATGGACTTCCTGAGGGGCTCTGAGGGGAAAAAGCAGCGCTCTGAGGGTGCTTGATGGGGCACAGACCTTCTGTGGGGGTCAGCAGGGACACAGCTCTGCTCCGAGGGCACAAGAAGTGACCTGCCCCTGCCCCAGGGGGTCTGAGGGATACAGTTTTGCTCCTAGGGGGTGTGAGGGGTCATGGGCCTGCCGGGGGGGCGGGGGCGGTGGTCTGAGGGGATGCAGTCCTGCTCTGAGGGTACTTGAGGGGACATGGACCATCCATCCATCAGGGGTTCTAACAGGGTCCTGGCTCTGCCTTCATTTTTAGAAGTGAGGTCTGGCTGTGGGGACCCGGTCAGAGGGTGCTGGGTCAGTGGCTCTCATTGAGCACTGGGGCACATAGGCTGGACTGTGTTCAGCTATAACCCTGTTGTCTCCTCAGCCAGCTCCAGAATGATCCCCGCCTGAGGCTCCCATGGCCAACTGAAACAAGCCTTGCCTGGGGCAGAAGAGCCTCCTCTTGGGCAGCGTAGGGGACTCTAGAGCTAGACAGGGGTCTGGGCCCTGGCTGGCTTCCCGTGTTTGCTGTGTGATCCAGGGCAAGCTGCCTTCCCTCTCTGAGCCTCAGCTTCACTTCTGAGGTCGGGCTCCTGTCTAGGTCTCTTGGCCTGTGTGGTCTCAGTACCCCGACCTGCTCCCTGGTGGGCCCCCAGGCTAGCTTTTGGCTGCCTGGACAAGGACTTTATCTTTCCCTTGGGCAGACTTGGGGCCCTCAGCACTGAAGGCCAGGACATCCCCAGGTGAGAGGCTCCCTCCTTCTTCGGCATCCCGGTCATGCAGGCAGTGGGGGCCAAGAGGGTGGGTGTGGATTCTGTGCACCTCCTCCTCATCCAAAGGCTGGGGGTCAGGAAAGGGGCCAGGGTCTGGGAGGCAGAAAGTTGTATCCCAGGCCTAAAACCATCCCTTCAGGCCTCAGCCTTCCATCTGTGCGTGAAGGAAGGGGAGGTGGGGCCCGTCGTGTGCCTGAATTAATTATGCCCCCGCCACCTGCAGCATCTGTTTTAGGGGGGTAGAGAGGAGAGTTTCAACGCCCCCAAAGGCTTCCTGACTGGAAGGCCTGATGGTTCTCAGTCCCAGTTCTCAGACTGCAGGGTGGGGACACGGCCAGCGGTTCTGGTAGGGGACTCTGTTGATGGGCAGCCCCATGGGGCTCCTGTTGGCTTTGCTTCCCAATGGTGAGGAGGAGGGGACGAGGCCAGACTGGGAGGACGGGGTACTGGGCATGGGACGCTGGGCTTGTGACCCCTGCAAGCTCCCTTCTCAGAGCTTCAGTACCTGTGGCTCCGGACGCCCAGGCCCTGGTGCACGAGGCCCTCCACCTGCTCCTCTCCACTCCCCACGCTGTGCTCTCCAGTCAGCCCTCCTTGGGGGCCTCTGCCCCAGCACCCTTTTCCTGCTGCAGCATGAGTCAGGGGACAGCCTTGGTGTGAACCACGTCCTGGCCCTGCCCAGAGGCGAAACTGTCAGGCTACCTGCCCCCAACAAGCTCACCCCCACCCGTGAGATAGAGAGGTGTGTTGTGTGTCTGTTGTTATCTGTATGTGTTTGTATATGTGCTTATTTGCATTTGCGTGTGTTTGTCTACGTGTTTGTTTGTATATGTGCCTAGTTATATGTATCTGTTGTGTCTACTTGTACTGTCAGTTTGTAGTTCTAGTTGTATCCTGTGTCTGTGTTTGTAGATGTGCTCATGTTTGTAATATGTATCTGTGTGTCCATCTGCATGTGTGTCTTTTGGTGTGTCTGTGTGCGTGACTGTATTGTGTGTGTAACAATGTGTCTGTTTGTATTTATTGGTATGTCTGTGTATATGTGTGTGTTTATTTGTGTGTGTGTGTCTGTGTGGACCCGTGGTCTGAGAACGCCGCCTGTGGGTGGAATTTGGCCCAGAGACATGTTTGGTTTGGCCCTCATAGTATTTTCAACATCTTGAGCCAACATTTAAAAATCAGGATATTTCACATAAAAATTCAGCTTTTCGGTTTCTTTTAAAAATTCAGAAGCCCTGGCAGCCTCGGGCCTGCGTTCCCATGAGGCCACTCTCCTCCAGAGCCGCTCAGGGGCTGCCTCGTCCTCCTACCCTCCACAGCCTCACCACTTTTCTCGCCCAGCAGCACCTTGAGGATGACCGAGTTTGTGATCCCTAAGTCTGGTTGCCAGGGAGTGTGTGCACGAGTGTATGGGATGAGGTCGTGTGTGTGTATGTAGGGGGGAGGGTGTGTGAGTGTATGTGTGTGTGCATAAATCCATTTTGCAATGGGGAGCGTGTACACGTGAGTGCGTGTGTGCATATGAGGTCAATCTGTGTCAGTGGGCTGAGCACACGTGTGAATGTGTGCGTGTGTGCATTAGGCAAATGTGAGTGTGTGGGGGACATGTGAGTGCCTGCATGTGTGTAGGGCATCTGTGCGTGTGGAGGTTTAGGCGTGTGAATGCATGCGTTTGCAGGTGTGTGTGCATGGGGTTCGCGTGGACATATTTGTGGCCATGTGGAGTGTGTGAGCCACTGCGGTCTGAGTATGCTCTGCACAGGAGCTTCTTTTGGCCTTTGAGGGGGAATCGGATTCCAGGCTTCTGGCTGGGCCACCTTGTGGGATTTATTTCTTTCTCAGTGCCAACCGGAGGCCTGAGTAATGGGAACATTTTAAGAAAACCAGTAAATACATAGAGAAAGGGCAGGCTGGCTGGGAAACAGGCTGGACACCCCTGCCCAGCCCACAGCTGCCAGAGGCCCTGAGTCCAGGCCTAAGGCAGGGAGGGAAGCAGCCCTAGAACCCAGCATGCTCAACCACTGTGCTCTATGGATACCCACTTCTGCCCATCCAGTGGGTGAGTCCCCTACACTACCTGGATGGCCCCTGGATCTAGGCATCTTCACAGCTTGGCTCTGAGCAACAGATGCTCAGGACAGGCCCAGGGGATGCCATGTCAGACCTGGCCCAGGGGCTAAGGGGACCTGACCCTCCAGGTGGGGCCCCTTTCCCAGCCAGGCTACAGTGGGTCCACATCCCTGAGTATTCTGTCCACACACGTCTCACACATACGTAGACCCTCCCTCGGGAGGGATGAGGCTGCCTGTGACCTGGCAGGGTTGGTGCTCCCCACAGGGTTGGGAGGGTACGCAATACACTCCACTTGGAGCCCACACACCCGAAAGCGCCTGGTGCCTGGAACCTGGGGAAGGCTGGTGTCGGGGGGCGGAGTGGAGGGTTCTGTTGCTCCCCAGGACATGGCCACCACTGTCCTGGGTTTCGGGCTGACTGAGCCCCCACTCTCGGGATCACCTCTGATATCAGCCCCTTAAATGACATAGGTCCCACGGGAAAGGATGGGGTGCTTCCTCTGGTGGGGTGAGGTTCCTTACAGAAGATCCACTTCAGCAGCGGGAAAAGCAGGCTATGCTGACCCACACTCCCCTGCAGGGGCCCTGGGTCAGTGTCTTCTGCTGCCCCCCAGTGGCCGTGTGAGGGCAACGGGGGAAATAAAGGCTACACGGAGATTCTTATCCATAAAGGTCTGCTGGCTGAATAGAATCGCTGGGCTCTTGGCCCTAGATCCCCACCACTCACTACACCCCACCGTGATGCCCAGTGAGATGGTTTGGGGAAAGCGAAGTCTTTTAGACTGGTCTGAGGGAAGGAACGTGGCTCCTAGCACAGATCCCGAGACCACTTGGAAGGTCAGCTCCTGGAGAGCAGGGCAACATCAGGTTTACAGCTGCATCCTTAGCCCCTGGAACAGTGTCCAGCACAAGGTAGATACTCAGGAAACAGGATGAATTAATGCCTGAATCGCCAGCTTCTGTAAGGGTGCTGCAGCAGGCCCCAGATGCAGCTCAGAGCCCCATGGAGAGGTCACCTGAAGGTAAGCAGGAGTCTCGCACACTGAAGCCCAGAGGTGGGGAAGAGCAGCATGAAACCCCAACAGGGGACTTGGCCTGGACGATGCCTGGGGCTTGAAGATGCACAGGTAGAGTCCAAGGGACTTGATTTGCCCAAACTGGTCACCTTCACACAATTCACCTGCAGCCCACTGGGCTAGACAGAATTTTCCCTTGTAACTTTAGGGGCTGTGCCTCTCTGTGACCATGTCTGCCATTCCTCACCATGTTACAGGCCCTATACCAGCCCGGATGTCCACCTGGCCTCTAGGGTCCTGTCCCTGCAATCCCAGGTATGACTTCCTCCCAGCCCTTGTGCTGCCTCCCCTCTTACCCAGAGGCATCAAGCATGAGTCTCTGGGCCAGCAGGCCCTGTACTCCTGTCCTCTGCTTGGCAAAGGGGTATCCATGCTGTTGCCGAACATTTCAAGCTTGACACCTCTCCTGAGATGACCCAGAGGCCAGCTGTCCTCAAGGATTTCAAGCAGGAGGAGGGGCCTGGAGTGTTGGGAGGTCAGGGCTGTCCTGGAGGAGTGCATGGTGAGCCGGGTAGCAGTGGGCACACCAGGGCTCCATCCACAGAGCTGGGCACTGCCACTTGGCCCATTTCTTCAGCCCTATGACAAAGGGGCTGCTGGGGCCTGAGAGTCTGTTGCCGGGGCCTGTCCCTCCAATCAAGAGTACTTTATTATTCTAGGTAGGAGTCCTTTATCAGATATGGGGTTTGCAAGTATTTTCTTAGTCAGTAGCTTTTCTCTTCATCCTTTTAACAGGGTCTTTGTTGGAGCAAAAGCTTTTCATTTTGGTTATCAAATTTGCCCATTTTTTTCCTTATGAGTTGTGCTTTCTCATGTCTAAGAACGCTCTTCACCAAGCTCTAGGTCCTGAAGGTTTTCTCCTATAATCCACTTTAATTTTTGTATAAGGTCTGAAGTATAGGTTGGGGTTCCTTTTTGGGGCCTTTGGATGGATATCCAATCACTCCAGCACAATTTACTGAAGACTATCCTTCCTCCATTGAGCTCATTTTGCACCTTTGCCAAAAATTAGTGAGCCGTACCTATGTGGGGCTACTTCTGAGTTCTCTGTATTCTTCCATTGATCTATGTGCCTACTTTTCCACCAATACCACCATCTTGATTACTGTAGCTGTATAATAAGTCTTGAAATGGGTAGATTGATTCCTCCTGCTTTATTCTTCTAGTTAAAAATTGTTTAAGCTGTTCAAGTTCTTGTAACTTTCCTGATACATTTTAGAATAATCTTGTCTATATATAAAAATCTTATTGAGATTTTGATATGAATTGCATTAAACCTGTGTATCAATTCTCCAGTAAAACCACCTGAGCTTGAAGATTTCTTTTTCAGGGGTTTAAAAATTATGAATTCAATATCCTTAATAGTGACAGAGCTATGGAAATTATCTTTTTCATTTTGGGTGAGTTATGGCAGTTTGCACTTTTCAAGGAATTGGTCCATTTCATCAACTTGTCAAAATGTGGGTAGCTATTTACAGTACCCCTTTATTGTCCTTTTGATGTCCATGGGGTCTATAGTGATAGCCTTATTTCATTCCTAATATGCCTAATGTGTGTATCCTCTTGCTTTTTTTTTCTTTTTATTTATTTTCGGCTGCTTTGGGTCTTAGTGGCTGCACGTGGGCTTTCTCTAGTTGTGGTGAGCAGGGGCTACTCTTCATTGCGGTGCGCGGGCTTCTCATTGCAGTGGCTTCTCTTGTTGCGGAGCACGGGCTCTAGGCGTGTGGGCTTCAGTAGTTGTGGCAAGTGGGCTCAGTAGTTGTGGCTCGAGGGCTCTAGAGCGCTGGCTCCGTAGTTGTGGCACATGGGCTTAGTTGCTCCGTAGCATGTGGGATCTTCCCGGACCAGGGATTGAACCCATGTGCCCTGCATTGGCAGGAGGATTCTTAACCACTGCACCACCAGGGAAGTCCCTGTCTCCTCTTTCTTCGTCAGTCTTTATTTCTTATTAGTCAATTACTGATTTCTGCAATGTTTACCAGTTTCTTTGCTCACCACTTCTTCCTGCATCCTGTGGCAGGCACTGCTGGCTGCCTTCCCGGTACTCTTTCTACCCTTCTTCCTTTCTCATGGAACCTCAATTTCAATCATGGTGGCAATGTGCCCAGCTTAAAATACCCTTACTCCCCACATGTCTGCAGTTAGGGTTGGATCTGACACAGTAATGGCTGATCAGATGTGAAGGCAAGGAAGGGGGACTGGGCTTGAAGCCATGGTTTCTTCAGCTGGCTTGCCCTTTGCCCTTCCCCCTCCTGCCTGTAGCTCGAACCTGGGAGGTCGGGGGCGGGGGGGGGGGAGGCTCCCAAGAGAGCTAAGGACGGCAGCTGAGGACACAGAAGGGACTCACGTCCTTGGTGGTCTCAAGAAGTCACTGTACCACCTTAGACATAACACAAGAAAAAAACCCTCCTCGTTTAAAATCCTGTAGGTGAGCATCTGCCAAATGCCGTCCTGATTCCCATATCCTTCTCCCTGCGCCCACCGTGCTCCTCCTGCTATGGAGCGTCCTTTAGTAGTTCTTTCAGCAAAGATCAGTGCAGAGTAGACACTTAGTGTCATAAGCCTGAAAATGTCTGTCTTGCCCTTATTATTTATTATTGAGCAGACTGACGTTTATGTTTCCTCAGCACTTAGGAAAAATTTGTCTTCTACTGTCTACCATTGATGAAAAGTGGAACTCATTCATTAGTAGGCAATCCTTTCCGTTGTTGTTTTTTTTTTTTTCCTCCTGTAGCTTGCTGGATTTTCCTCTTTCCCCACAATGTTCTAATCTTGACCATTGTAGTGAAACTGCAGATGTGGCCATTAAAAAAATTCCACTTCATACTTATCGAGTAATTTAGGTTGTGAATTCTGGAAATTTCTTTTAAAAGTGTGTGAAATACAGTATATACAACCAAAAACAATGTATAAAATGAATGGATAGAGAATAAAATGAATTCCCAAAACTTAAGCCAAGATAAAGAACATTATCAACACCTCAAAGGGCCCCTTCCCAGAGTTAACCACAAGCCTGATGATGAGGATCATTGCCTTGCTCTTCTGCGCCGACTTTACCACCCGTGTGTGTATCCTTACAGAGTATATTGTTCTACTCTGCCTGTGTTGGAACATCACACAAATGGCTTATACTTCTTTTCTTCCGTGACTTGCTTCTTCTTTTTTTTTTTTTAATTTATTTATTTATTTTTGGCTGCGTTGGGTCTCTGTTGCTGTGTGCGGGCTTTCTCTAGTTGTGGCGAGTGGGGTCTACTCTTCGTTGCGGTGCGCGGGCATCTCACTGCGGCGGCTTCTCTTGTTGCGGAGCGTGGGCTCTAGGCGCGCGGGCTTCAGTAGTTGTGGTACGTGGGCTCAGCAGTTGTGGCTCGCGGGCTCTAGAGCGCAGGCTCAGTAGTTGTGGTGCACGGGCTTAGTTGCTCCGTGGCATGTGGTATCTTCTGGGACCAGGGCTCGAACCCGTGTCCCCTGCATTGGCAGGTGGATTCTTAACCACTGCACCACTAGGGAAGTCTGACTTGCTTCTTTTGAGATGTATCCACAATCTTACACGGGGCTATAGCTCATTTCCTTGCTATAGAGTATTCCACTGTCAGAACCATAACTCATTGTGTTTTACTGTGTGTTATTGTGTGTATGTGTGCTATTATGAACATTGCTCCTGTTAGGGTTCCTGTCCCTGTCTGCTGGTATTCCTGTGCAACAGTGCTCTAGGACACTAATAGTGGACTTGCTGGTCACCGGCTGTGCACCAGTTCAACTTTTTCAAAAGTGGTCTTACCAACCAGCACTCCCACATGTGGCAGGTGGGAGGCCTGCTGCTCCACAGCACACCAGGGTAGCTAGTAACCCTTCTGTCTGAAAAGTCTCCCTTGTCTGGCATCACCCCAGCTACCTGAGCTTCCTTCTGTCGATTTTGAGCATGACAGACCTTTTCTAATCCCTTTCAATCTGTTTGAAAGACTGGGTTTAGGTTTCTTTTTCTAAATGACATCAGACTGAGTTTGTTTGTTTGTTTGTTTGTTTGTTTATTTATTTATTTATTTATTCATTCATTCATTCATTCATTTATTTATTTATTTATTTATGGCCGTGTTGGGTCTTCGTTTCTGTGCGAGGGCTTTCTCTAGTTGTGGCAAGCAGGGGCCACTCTTCATCGCGGTGCGCGGGCCTCTCACTATCACGGCCTCACCTGTTGCAGAGCACAGGCTCCAGACGCTCAGGCTCAGTAGTTGTGGCTCACGGGCCCAGTTGCTCCGCGGCATGTGGGATCTTCCCAGACCAGGGCTCGAACCCGCGTCCCCTCCATTGGCAGGCAGATTCTCAGCCACTGCGCCACCAGGGAAGCCCAGACCGAGTTTTTTTAAAAAAAAGCGAACAGGTACATTAATAGTAATTAATGACATATTTGGATTTATTTGTCCCACCTTTTTCTCTCTTTGCCTTCTTTTGGATAATTTATTTTTTTTTCTTAACTTCTTTGGAAGAGGTACACTCTAGGGATTTCCCTGGCGGTCCAGTGGTTAATACTCTGCGCTCCCAACGCAGGGGGCACGGGTTTGATCCCTGGTCAGGGAACTAAGATCCCGCATGCTGCATGGTGAAGAAAAAAAAAAAAAAAAAAAAAGAAGGGGTACATTCTATCACTCATATTTCTATTCTTAGGGTTATCCTAGAAATGTCAGCCTGTCTGTATACCAGAGCCTTTGCTCTCTTCCTGAGTGAGCTTGGTAGATGACTGTAATTCCAATCACCTCTCACCTTAGGACTTACTATTATTGTTGTTATGTACTCTAAGTAGCTCTTGCTTTACTTTTACTTCGCAACACATATTTGTTTTATAAGGTTAATGTCTACTTAAATTTACACTTTCTTTCTCTTCATTCCTTCTTACATCTCAGATTTTCCATCTGGGATTGTGACCCTTCAGTCTGAAGACATTCATTCAAAAAAAGACATTCAGTTTTTTTTTTAAGGAGAATGTTTATTTCTTTTTTAAAAAAACAGCTTTATTGAGATATAATATATACCTCATACAATTCACCCATTTAAAGGTACAATTCAATGGCTTTTAGCATATTCACAGACTTGTACAACCATCACCATAATCCATTTTAGAATATTTTCATTACCTCAAGATAGATTTTTTAAAAAAGTCTGCTGGTGACAAAACCTCTGATTTTGTTTGTCTAAAAATATTTTGTACTGGTAACATATTTTCTCTGGGTATAGAATTTCAAGTTGACAATTACCTTTTGTCCAGTTAACACTGATGCCAGATGGTACCATTCCAGTTAACACCGGCTGTGTTTGAGACATTTGCTGTGGGCTTGATCTTTGAAAGATAATATAATCTTCTGTAATTTTAAGATTGTTTCTTGGTCTTTTTATTCTGACAATTTATTCCAATGTGTCCAGGTATGTACTGGTTTTAAAATACATCCACAAATTCTTAGACTCCACCTCGAGGTGGAATCTAATTCTTCTCCCTTTGAGTGTGGGCTGGACGCAGTGACTTGCTTCTAACAAATAGACTGTGGCATAATATCAGTTCCAAGACCTGGTCATAAAAGACCCTAAAGCTTCCTGCTGCTTTCTCTCTGGGATCGCTCATTCTGGGGAAAGCCAGCTGCTACCACATGTGAACACTCATGCAAGTCCTATGGAGAGGTCCACGTGGCAAGAACTGTGTGTGCGTAATGCTTCTCTAAGCATTCCTGTGAGCCCTGGGAGTGGAAACGGTCCTGAAGCAGATCCTCCAGCCCCAGTCGAGCCTTGCGATGCCTGCTCCCCTGGAGGACATCTTGACGGCTACTTCAAAGAGATCCCAAGCTAGAACTACTCAGCTAAGCCACTCTTGAATTCCTGATCCACAGAAACTGTCAGATAATAATGATTTGTTGTTTTAAGCCACAGAGATTTGGGGTAATTCGTATGCAGCAATTTATAATTAATACGAAGTGTGAAAAAAACTTGAGGCAAACTTGCTTATTGAGCTGTAATGAACATACAAAAAGTACACAAAACATATATGTACAGCTCAATGAATATTCGTAAAGTGAACGTACCTAATGAATCACCACCCATAACAAGAGATAGAACATTTGACTGCAGATGTCTTTTGGTTGCCCAGCTTGAGAATTGTTGACCTCGAATCTGTGGACTGGTGATTTTGAAAAGTTCAGTCATTTAAAAAAAAAATGACCTTTGCCCCATTTTTGCCTTTTTTCTCCCCCTGGAACTCCAACCACATGTTGGATCTTCTCACTCTATCCTTCATATCTCTTAGCCTCTTGTTTTACATTACTGACCTGTTTATCGCGCTGGCTGCATTCTGGATAACCTCTTCAGATCTAGCTTCCTATTCACAAATTGTCTCTTTGGCTCTAATTCACAGATACAAGGTTTTAAATTGCTATAATAATTTTTACTTCTAGAGCATCACTTTGGTTCTTCTGCAAATCTATTCTGGTTTTCAAGCTTCTCTTTTAGTTCTTAAATAATTTTTAAACATTGAAATTAACTGACTGATAATTCTAATGTCTGAAGTCTTTGCAACTCTCATGCTACCATGTTCTTTCTGATGTCCTTTGCTCTGAGTGCTTTGTTGCCTAGTATATCTGGTGAACTTTTCTGTACGCTATTCCTCTTTCTTGGAACTTTATTGGTGGGGATTCTTTGAGGACTAAGATGAATAAAGATTCATTCAGGTCAGATCTGCATTTCCTTCTATCAAGTGTCTGAGACCACCACATTCTGGGACCACTGTAAATCTTGGCCTGAGGCTTCTCATGTGCAAACCCACATGAGGGAGGGCTGCCTCAGTTCTCAAGGGAGACTTTATTCTACTCCAGTAATTGGCAGGGTTCAAGTTCCCCTTGGGATGCCAAGAGTACAGACTGATTATTAGTTCACAGAGGGTGCTGCCCTTTGGGGCCCCACCAGGCATTGAGGGCCTCCAAAACCAAGGCTCGATTTCACCTGGCTTGTCAAATACCTTCAGGGCAAAGGTCAGGCTTCAGCATTCGGCCGCTTCTCTTACCTTTTGGCCTGAGTATTCCTTACTTTCTTGCCAGATCATTAATGCATTTAAAAACCATTTGTCAATATTTATTTACCTAGTATTTTAAGCTGTTTTCCGAGGGAAGATCAGTTCAGGCAACCATCCTACCAAGAAGCCAGAAACAGAAGTGATTGCTACTCCTTCTTCAAGTACCTTTTTTCTCCAGTTTTCTTTTCCCGAACGAATTCCTATCAGCTAAAGGACAGCTACCAGTATGTCAGGGTTCTCAACCTATCCCCTCTCTCTCCTTCTTTCTCTCTCTCTGCCACCTTTTGGATCTTCAACTTTACTTCCAATTTATTAATCCCTTCTTTGACTATAAGTTATCATTTAGCTCTTCCAGTGAGTTTCTTATTTTAATAAACATTCTTGGGCTTCCCTGGTGGCTCAGCAGTTAAGAATCCACCTGCCAATGCAGGGGACACGGGTTCGAGCCCTGGTCCGGGAAGATCCCACAAGCCGTGGAGCAACTAAGCCCGTACGCCACAACTACTGAGCCTGTGCTATAGAGCCCGCAAACCACAACTACTGAGCCCGCGTGCCACAACTACTGAAGCCCATGCACACTAGGGCCTGTGCCTCGCAACAAGAGAAGCCACCGCACTGAGAAGCACATGCACCGCAACGAAGAGTAGCCCCCGCTCTCTGCAACGAGAGAAAGCCCGCACACAGCAACGAAGACCGTACGCAGCCAAAAATAAATAAATTTTAAAAAATAAATAAACAATCTTTATTTCCAAGATTTCTGATCAGTTGTTTCTTATACCAAATCCCTGTTCTTGAGTTGTGTGTGGGAGGGGGGTCAGTCCCTCTTTGATCTCCCTGGTAATAAAACAAATGCTCATTTTAAAGCCTGTTAGGATGTTATCGTTATACTTTCTTCAAGTAGAAATTCTCCCACTTGTTGGGCTGCTGGCCATTCTTTACGGCACTGGATTTTCTCATGCATTTTATAATTTTTGAGTGTCCCTCATGGGTGATAGTTTTTGCTTTTCTCTCTCCCTGCAGGGCTGTTGTTCTGTAAGGGCACACAGGGCTGTAAATGCAGACGCGAACTTTTCATTAACTCTCTGGGCTCTCATACAGTGGGGATATCCTTACTCTGGTGCTGAGTGGGAGCCTAGCTGCCAGTCACAGGTGTCTGAGTCCTACACTGCCACAGACAAACATCCTGCTTCCAACTGCAATCCCAGGAGGCAGGGGCATCTTTTCACCCTTTATTCCTAGGAAGGGAAGCCCAGCTCTAGACCCCGGCTATGCAGAGGGAGCCTGGCTCCAGTCCTGACACCTGTGGGGCACGTCTGATCCCTGTCCCTTGTGGGAATCAGTCCTGGCCTTGTCCCACTGCTCACCGCAGCAGCCAGCCACCTACCGCTTCAGCCCTTACTCATAGCTGCCAGTTTCTGCTCCCTTCCCAAGAATTACCTTCTTAGAGGAGTTGCATAATTTTAAGTTAAACCACTTACTTTACTGTATGAGTGACAGTCTGTGTGCACACACTCCCTCCACCTCTACCGCCCGAGTCCTCAGCACCGTCTACCAGAGCTGGGCCATTGTGTTCCTAGAAGCTGGCACGGAGGGAGGAACACACTGGGATGACTCAGGGCAGGGGCGGGAGGCTCAAGGGGAAACCATGAAGGAAACTTAAGAGTGTGATCATCCTGGAGGAGATGAAACTCTAAATGGTCACAGGTACCTGGAGTCAGACTTGTGGCCAGCCGGTCATTCTGGAGAGTCAGCTCCACGGAGGAGGCTCACGGTCCTGAAACCAGGACCTTGGGGACCCAGGGTCCAAGACCACCCCCGAAACCCAAGCTACAATACCCCAGTCTTTAGCAGAATGGGCCACCCTCCCCCATACGGGCACCCTGTGCCAGGGAAGCCAGCGTCTAGCTCTGGCCGGTGAAGTGGGGAGACAGGCTGCTGGGGTTGTGGGTGGAATGTGAACGAGCAGTGCCAGGGGCCCCAAATCTGTAGTGGCCCAGAGTCGAGGCTTTGCCAAGGCACAGCTCACCCCCTTCATGGGCCCAGTCGCTTCCTTCTCACTGCAAGGGGGTCCACAGAGGACCAGAGTGGGAGCCTCTCCAAGGTATCCCAAAAACTACTATAAGGCCTATCTCTGTCACCCAAGGATTTTGAGATGATCACCGCTGACCAAGGACTGGACCAGAACCTGGGCCCAGAAGATCAGGCCTGGGCCTTCCCCACCCCTCCAGCCTCAACATGTTCAGCCCAACACAGGGCTTACTCATATTAAACATCACTTCTGCAGCTGCCCTGTCTTGGGGCCCAAACCCAGAGTATCCCAAATATTCAGGAGGTTTCTGCCATACACAGGGGTCTGCTTGTTTCTATTTCCAGACATTAAAAAAATTCAAAATAACATATATATGTAGAGATACAGCAAGCCCACAGAGTTGTTGCTGGCTCTGCCCCAACTCAGCACGGTGGGGACCACTCAGGAGACAAGGAGCCGACCTCACAGCATGGGGAGGGGTGGGGTTCAGACTGCTAGGCAGGGAGTCACTGTTCTGAGGCCAAACTGGAGGTGACGGCAAGCCCAGCCCCTACCCTTGCCCAAGACCATCCTCCTATAGGACAGGCCTGAAAGGTGGGCGGTGAGGGGATAGGGCATGCCTCAGTCGGAGTCACCAGCCTCTTGTTCGGTGGTGGTAGCCGCCACTGCAGAGGCCAGGTTGTCCTCCTGGCCCTTCAGCCTCTCACCTGGAAGGGTGTCAGATAGGAGGAGTGGAGAGGGGCCGTGTGCTTGCGCCACCACCCAGAGGGCCGGGAACCCTGCCTTACCAGGCCCCGCACTTACGGATCAGCTCGGCGATGGCCCTCTGGGTCCGCTTTTCTAGCTTCTCCAGCTTCTTGGCTACGTCTCTCTTGAGGTCCCTGGAGCAGGGAGGTGGGAGGAGGCCGGAGGCTGAAGGCTGGCCTGGTGTGGCCTTGGGGCCTTCCCCTCCCACAGCCCCTCCGGCATCAGGAATCACACTCGGGTGCCTGAGGCCAGGATGCTCCTCCCTCTCTCTTTCTGTGTCCTCCAAAACCCAGCATCAGCCACCCCTGCCCGTCCCAGTGAGGCAGGGACTAGCACCACAGACCCACCCAACACAGGGGCCCGAGTCAAGGTGTACAGGGTAGATGGTTCTTAGGGTCCTCTCTTTGTCTGTTCCCCTTGGTCTCCATCAGCCAGTGACTTGCCCTGGCCCGCTGGGGGTCCTGCTCCTCCTTCGACCACACGTTCACCCTCACCACCAGGAGCTTCCAGAAGTGCACACACGGCCTATTCCCCCTGGCTCTGGGTTTCCAAGGACACACGCCCCATGCTTTTGTTTCATCAAATTAGAACACCTTCAGCTAGTGCCGTACTTGACACAGAATTGCAAGTGAGAGGGAAATGGCTGGTACCTCTGGCCCAAGGTAAAGTGAACACACGGCCCTCTCTCACCATCTTTCTCTGCCCAGTCACAGGGGCACCAGGAAGGATGAGCATCCCCATTTCACAGCAGAGGGAGCTGAGGCCAAAGGGAAACAGGCTAGCTGGTGGCAGAACTGGGGCAGAAACCTTCATCTGCCCTTCCCACCGTCTTGCCTCTACCCTATGGCTCCCTGCGGGCAACGGTCAGCCTTGTTCAAATGGAGCTCTCTGAGGTGGGGCGGGCCCTCATCCTTTCAGAAGGGACTTTTGAAGGGGACTGCTGAGCCCCCGCTGCCCGAGCCCCTCCCCACCCTTAGGTGTCATTCCCCGTCATGTCCCTCTCATTCTCCACTTACGTCCTTCTCGGCACTTACTTCAGACAGTAATAATCTCCTGTAGCTGTATGTCTACACTGCCTGCCTCCCGTTGCGAGGCTGGGAAAGGCCCAGCCAGAGCCTATGCCTAGCACCAAGAGTGTCCCAGTCAGTCTGCACTGGTCCTACATGGGCAACACTCACCAATCAGGCTTCCGGGGTGCGAGGTTGGCCAGGTCCTGGGGAGGGAGGAGACACATGTCAGGGCTGGAAGGGCTTAGCCCCAAGGGAAGTAGAAGACAGGGGACAGAGGTAGGAAAAGGGGAGAAAAGGGAGGAGGAAGGAGGGGACTGAGGGGAAACAGGGAGGTAGAAAGGGAATAAAGAAGTGACGAGAAGGAAGGATGTGTGAAGAGAGCAGGTGGGAAGGAGAAAAGGACCCACAGAAGGAGCAAGGGAGGACGGCGACACCCCCAGGCACTCACCACTTCCTCAATGATGGGCTCTGGCTTGGCGGCCTCCAGCTGCTCCTTCACCTTCTCTTCCACTAGAGGGCGCAAGACAACAACAGAGGCAGGTCGGAAAGGAGCCACCACTCTCCCAGATACGGCAAACTGCAGGCAAACTGCA
This sequence comes from Balaenoptera borealis, assembly GCF_965194805.1. NCBI lineage: Eukaryota > Metazoa > Chordata > Mammalia > Artiodactyla > Balaenopteridae > Balaenoptera > Balaenoptera borealis. The sequence continues at coordinate 45,146,765 of NC_138869.1, read as the reverse complement.
GCCGCAGGTCCCTGGGAGAGTCTGGGATTTCTTGCCCCGGCTCTCCCCTTGGCCCCTAACTACCTAGAGGTGAGATCCTGCAAAGGCAGCTCTGGAGGAAGGGCTTGGGTTTCTCAGGATGAAGGCAATCCGGGGATGAAGGAGGGCCAGCAGGCGGCAGGCAGCCAGCTAGAGTAGACGGAGCCCAGACCTCTAGCCAGGAAGCATGGGTGCTTCTCTTAGTCCCAGGATCCCCAGCTGGGAAATGAGACAGTTGCCTGGATATATCCAAAGTATGGTTTTGGGAAGGGCCTTGAGGACTGGCTTTTCCCATACCCTCCTGGGGCTCCTGGGCTCTGAGGATGTACCCTGGGGATGGCCAGGGCACAGGTGGCTTTTCTTCCCATCCCACTCTTAGATCTGTGCTCCCAAGACCAGGGGGGCAGCCACCTCGAGGAGTCCTGCCCACGTGTACCTCCCGGCTCCACCCAGCTGCCAACAGCACAACGGGCCTCTGGGTGGCCTGACTAGGAGGGCCCTGCTCCTGTGGGGACAGATGTCAAGAACAACAAATTTGGGCTCCACGGGCTTCCTCTAACCCCCCTCACCGTTGTCCTGGGTCTCCTCATGGCCCCTCTGCCCTGCCTCACCTCCCTCCAGACACAGGTGCTGACCCTGAGACATGGGACCAGTTCCCCGTCCCTGTCCTCTGTCCTGCCTTACTCTCCCCACCATGCCACTGCCTCACCATGGCGAGGCCCAATCCATGAAGCAGATCACCTGGGAAGTGTGTGAATCTCAGGGCCGAAGGAGATGGGGAGGCAGACTGGAGTGTGGCTGAATGGGCAACACTTTACTCTTTTATAAGATAAATGTATCTATTAATTTATTACTCATATAATTAAAAATTGATAAAAACAAAGAATAAAAAACATGGCCAGGGATCTGCAATGATAAGAAGCACCCCAGCATCTCCAGCGTGGATGGCTCTGGACAGGCTGCAGCTGGCCAGATGCTCCGGCTGCTGTGCTGCTCCCCACACCGTGGTGTGACTGGGCAGCCTCTGGGCCAGGCCCTTCATCCCACCAGTGAGAACACCTCTGCCCATCCTCTGTGCTCTGGCACTGCCACGCCCCAAGCTGGGTGGGTGTCTGCCTGCCCACTACTCTCCAAGGACCTGGATGGTCAGCCCCTCTTCAGCGTCTCTCACTCTGACCCTCCAAGGGCCCACAGCACCCATCACCCTGCCCCTGCTGTCCAAGGGCCCCAGGGCCACTTCCACTTCTCAGCCCAGAGAGGTCCTCTGAGGGGATGTGGCCTCTTCCCTCACAGGTCCCTGGAAGGCCTCCTAGGCAGGGCGTGAGCAGGGCAGAGCAGGCACAACAGGCCGCTTCAGTGCCCAGACTGCTTCTAGTTGCGCATCTGCCACGAGATGGTGACGGAGGGTCCTGGAGGCCCAACTTCCAGCCCTGGCACTGTCAGTTATTCTCCAAGAGAGGGTGACACCTGCCAAGGTGGAGGCAACCAACAGTGCCATGGAGCAGAGGTGGAGACGCAGCCCACCTACCTGCGATTGGCTTGGCCTGGGGCACCCTTCTCCTCTTCAGGTCCTCATCCTCTGGGACATAGTTCCGCAGCCTGAGTTCCCTAAAGGGCAGAGAGAACAAGCAGAGAGAAAGTAAGGTATAACACGGTCTCATTCACCTTATACACTTGCAGGTTGGCATGTGATGAAGCCATAGGAGCTGGCTACTTCCTGACTCTCCTCTGGTCTCTCTGGAGATGATCTGGGGAAGGGAGACAGCGCAGGAACAGAAGCTTCGTTGTGACAGGCTCCCTTCTCTGAGCCCCAGCCTCCTCATCTTCCAGTTAGCAGCCGGGCTGGGCGCTCTCCCAAAGCCCCACCTGCACAGTAGGTTCTCATCAAGAGCTGGGGTTGGGGTGCATAGAGAGCATTCACTGGATGTCTCTCCAGCATTATCTCCATTTGACAGTTACGGGAACTGGGGGTCAAAGAGACTGCACCATTTTTATAGGGTCCTACAGCAGTGGTCGCAGCATCTGAGACAAGGCAAGGTGGGACTCCAAGCCAGGGCCAGAGTTACTCCTAAAAGAGAAAGCCAGTGGTCACCCACTGGTTCCCCAAGCCCCACCTGCTCCTCAGAGCCTTCATGCCCTGGAGCCTCAGCTACTGGTGGCAAGGGTCTGGTGTGCTGGGAGTGGCCAGCAAGGGCTGAGGGAACAGGCACGACAGTGTGCAAGGCTGGGAAAGCCACAACGCACCTGGACAGCCACGAGAAGTTCCCATACCTCACCCCCGCGAGGGGGTTTTAAAATCTACCAGAGCAGATCCCACGACCTCTATGAAGCGGGAGCGGCCACAAGGAGCCAGAATGGCACACTGGGATTGACCAGCGACCGTGGCGTTGTTTTCCTCTCATCGCAGTCTCCTCGGGCAGGGCTGGCAGTACCGAGTGCTCACTGGAGGCCTCCCTGGCTCAGCAGCTCATCAAACCCCGACTCCCACACACAGCAGCCTGCCCGCAGCACGGGCCCTTGGCTAACTCCACAGGGTGGCAAAGAGAGAGTTCCTGGGGGCTGCTGCTTAATAAAGGCAAGACAGAGACACTGGGACAGACCATCTGGGCCCTGGGAGAGGCAGCAGTGGCCTCCCCAACCTGTTAGCCAGATGGGACCGGGATGTGGGTCCTCTTTCTTCCCCACTACCTCTTCTGAGCCCTCTCAGGACTGCTGGCGCCTCAGAAGTCCTGGGAACATTTTCCCAACAGGAGGCCTCCTGTGGTCTGTCATCTACGGAACCCTCTGTCTGTGCCAGGGAAATGTGTGGCTGATTTCTCCAGCCCCTGGGCCTAATGCCAGGTCACTAAGGCACTGGGAGAGAAAGTGGGGCATGATAGGTACATTGACTTTCGTTTATAACAGGGTGGGGAGAAAAGCGGAAGAGAAACTGGGTGTGGGAAGAAAACTGTGGGGATTAGTGAGAATAAAAAAAAACTGTCACTCTCAGAAACTGGCTCCAGGGTCTTGTAGGAAATCAGGGAGAGGAGAGTCTGGTGGCAGCTGTACCCAGAGCTCACAGCAGTAACAACAAGCACCCACACCTCCAGCACCCCCTGCTGCCCAGGCTTCAGAAGACTAGCCGGAATGAGGGCGGACACAGCAGGAGACAGGGAGGGGCCAGAAGCAACAGGAAAGAGCAGCAGCCACCCCCAGCACCCCCGCAGCCCCGCCGGCCACTGTCCCCTGTTCTCCCCTAGAGCTGAGCACTGGTCAAGCAGTCAAGAACACCTGGGTCTCAGTCACTGTGGAATTGCCCCATTCTGGGCTCCGATTTTCACATCTGTAAACAAGAAGGCTATGCTGGGTGTGTCGAGCTCTGTCAAGCTAGGTTCAAGTCCTTTCCTGGTTCAGTCTGTTGAGGGATAATGAAGAGACTGACCCTCACTAACGTCCAATTAACTGCTCCTCCCACCCCACCCCCATTACCACCAAATGGCAAAAGTCTCTGGAGAGGTCATGGGGCACTGGGTTCTGCTCTGGGGCCTGGCCTTTCTAACAAAGGAACAAGGTTTAATTCCCTCCTTCTGCAAACTTAAAAAAATCTGTGTGTTGGTGAATTACCACGGCAACAAGGACCTGAGGGGCTGCAATCACAGAAAGAAGGGAAGTGCAACAAGGTGAGCCTGGCTTTGGGCATTACTTTCCCCTTAAAGCATTTGTGTTTTTACAAGCAGAAGCTGAAAAGCCGAGAGACCAAGCAGAGCTTCCTGCAATCTCATGAGGCTGAAGAGACAAAAATTTGTGTTCAGTGAGAGGAAGCCTCTTCATCAGTCCTGAAAGGGTAGGTCAGGGTATCCATGCCTGCCAAAAGCTGGAATAAACTCCTTCTGGGGGAAAATAAACTATTCAAAATCCCAAATTATCTCTGGAATTTTTCATATGCAATATCCAGAATTCAACCAAAGCCAAGAGAAAAAAATAAAGGTAACAGAAATACACTCACAGGAGATCTAGATACTGGAATATAATATCAGAAATGAAATGTAAGTTAATTGAAATTATTAAAAGTTCAGGAAGGTATACCACAAGATCAAGAATTTTAGCAGAGATATCTGAATTTCGGAAACTGTAAAAATCAATCAAATGGAAATTCTACAAGTGAAAATAGAATCAAAATTAATAAATCAATAAATGGGTTCAACAGCAGTGTGGATACTGCTAAAGAAAGGATTAGTGAACTGTAAGATAAGCCAGAAAATATCCAGGCTGAGGGACAGAAGTAAAAAGTTGAAAAATACAGAAAATAACTTAAGAAACATATGGAACATGATGAAAAGATCTAACATACATGTAATTAGAGTCCCAAAAACAATATTTAAAGAGATAATGAGTAAAAAATTTACAGAATTAATTAAAAACACCAAGCCATAGATTAAAGAAACTCTATGAACTCCAAAGAAAAGCATAACTAGGCAAATCACTGTCAAACTACTTAACACCAAAGACAAATTCTTAAATTAGACAAAGACACCCAAATTTCAAAGGAGAAACTGAAAATGACAGCTGATTTTTCAACAGAAGCCATGAAAATCGTAAGACAATGGAGAGATACATGGGAAGGGCCGAAAGTAAATAAAATGCCACACCAGAATTATAAAGCTAGGTTAAACAGCTTTCAAAGGAAGACTTTTCCAGATAAAGAAAAGTTGGGAAAATTAGTCATCAGAGGATCTGTTCTTTAAGAAATACTAAAGGGAATGCTTTAGACTGAAGGAAAATGATCTCATATGGAAGCATGGAACTCAGGAAGGAATGAAATGCATTCCTTGAAAAGCATGAAAGAGTAAATATGTGGGTAAATTTAAATGAATATTGACTGTATAAAACAGTAATAATGACTTGTGGGATTTCAAATATAGCAACAACAGTACACAAGACAGGAAGAGAGGCAAATGGCCTTAAAGTGTTCTGAGGTCGTGGCACTGTATGGGAAATGGTAAAATGTGACTTGTTATGACTTTGATAAGTTAAGGATGTATGTTGTATCCCTGTGGAAACCACTAAAAGGGAAAAGAGTATATTATTAGCAAGATAACAGGAAGGAAATGGAAAGATTAAAAACAAAAAATCCAAAAGAAGACGAGACTTGAGACACAACAGGAAAGCCAAGAAACAAACGGTAAGACAAGAGGGTCACGAGGTGGGCCCAAGCTGCCGTCCTGGGGGCTTCCCCCTTCAGTGACTGGAACTGCCACAGCTCTTGGAGACTGGGTGGGATGTGACTGCACTCATCGGCAGGCACTGGCATCTGGAATTCACCCTTCTGGAGGCCACTAGAGCCAAACGCTGGTTCTGCTATCCCCATTTTAGAACGAGGAAGCTGCTCGGGGGAGAGGGTACAAGAGCCTTGGCCTTCCAACAGTGTGACCTGGGTTCAAATCCAGCTTTGAAGCTTTTGAGACAGGATGGAAAGGGTCATGCTTTCGTTGGCTTCCATATGGAAATCAAAGGTATCATTTCTCATGAGGCTGTAGGTGACACAGACTGTGGACATCAACACTGCACAGAGTGGTGTCCTGCAGAGCAAAGGTCAAATCGCCCAGGAGTGCTACCTTCCCACTCCACACTGCTGCCCCAAACCCTGAGAGCTCTCTAACTGCTAGGATGGGAATATGGCAGACTGTCCCAAAATGGGACGGTCAACCCTCCAAAGTCCAGAGAGTAACCCTTGAATGCCGGTGGGAACGAGCAGCCCAGAAGACACACGCATGGCCTCCCAAGCCTTCTCAAAATACTGCCCAAGCAGATCGAAAGTGGTCCTCGTGTGGCCCACAGGGTGGCAGGGACGCGCCTGTTTCTGCACATTGCACATCAAGTGGCAGGGCTGGCCAGGACATACCCCAGCAGTTGAGGCCCAGCCAAAGAACAGCCTACTACCTGCCTCTCCAGTATGTCTGATCTCCATGAACTTGGCAGCATTGTTACTAGTAAGTCCAGGAGCCTGGCTTCTTATCTTACTGCTTATCTCTACAGCCCTTTCTGCTCAGCACTGGGTGTGAAATCGACCTGGACTGAAATCTTCTGGATAAGGGAAGAAGACAGATTCCAACTGCATGGGCTCTTCCTATGCCTGAGGCAATGCCCAAACACTGAGGAAATGTGAGCCATCCCCAGCTCTCCAGGAGCCAAAGGCAGAGATGGTGGAGAGAGCCAGGCCAGAGGAGAACCAGGAGCCTTTCAGACTCCCCCGGTCTAAGGCTGCAAAACAGGAGAGTCCTGTGCTAAGGTGCTCTGGAGGACACAGACATTAAGAGATCCCTCCTGGAGCTAACCCTCTCCTAGCGGGGAGAGTGCATCATGCAAACCCTGGTTATGTGCCCTTTGGCCCATATGAACAACAGAACGCCACATGACCAAAGGGACAAGGAAGATGCTTTTTATGAACTTTTGTGTAATGAATGTCAAGATGTACTGTCAAATGGACATGAGCGAGGTGAGAAACAGTAGTATGGCAGTATAGTGTGCTATCACGTGTGTAAAAACAAGCATGTGTATGGGGGGGGATATATCAGAATATTTGAATATCTGTGCACAGTTCACCTCTGAAAGGAGCCAAGCAGCTGGCCCTCAAGGTGGTCTTGCAACTAGGAGGCTGGGAGTAAAGGAAGATTTTTTTCCCCTGTGTGTCTTTTAACAACTTTTGCATTATGAACCATGAATCCTTTACATACTCAAAAAATAAAATAAAATATATATAAAATACATAAAGATACACCCAGATATTACACGGATCATTATATAACCACTGAAAATAATGTCTGCAAAGGATTGTTCTGAACATATAACAGAAATTTAACAGATAGAAAACAACAACCAAACGTTGACAATGAGGGACTTCCCTGGTGGCACAGTGGTTAAGAATCCACCTGCCAGGGCAGGGGACATGGGTTCGAGCCCTGGTCTGGGAAGATCCCACATGCTGCGGAGCAACTAAGCCCGTGCGCCACAACTACTGAACCTGTGCTCTAGAGCCCGTGAGCCACGACTACTGGGCCCATGTGCCACACCTAGTGAAGCCCGCACGCCTAGAGCCTGTGCTCCGCAATGAAGAGAAGCCACCGCGATGAGAAGCCGCGCACCACAACGAGGAGTAGCCCCCACTCGCTGCAGCTAGAGAAAGCCTGCACGCAGCAACAAAGACCCAATGCAGCCAAAAATAAAATTAATTAATTAATTTTTTAAAAAGTTGACAATGATTATCTAAGAGTGATTTTTCACTTGGTTATTTTGAATGTGCCAAGCACTAGTTAAGTCAGGCCCCTGCCCAGCTGGAGCTGCCATCACATCTGAGCCGCGTGGTCTGCACCCACTCTCACCCAAGACTCTACAGAGCCCAGCCCAGCTTCTCTAAATTTACAGGCTGAGGGGCTTCCCTGGTGGCACAGTGGTTGGGAATCCGCCTGCCAATGCAGGGGACATGGGTTCAAGCCCTGGTCCGGGAAGATCCCACATGCTGCAGAGCAACTAAGCCCGTGCACCACAACTACTGAGCCTGCGCTCTAGAGCCCACGAGCCACAACTACTGGGCCCACATGCGCCTAGAGCCTGTGCTCCGCAACAAGAGAAGCCACCGCAATGAGAAGCCCGCGCACCGCAACGAAGAGTAGCCCCCACTTGCCACAATCAGAGAAAAGCCCGTACGCCGCAACGAAGACCCAACGCAGCCACAAACAATAAATACATAAAATAAAATAAATAAATTTTTAAATAAATAAATAAATAAACTTACAGGCTTAGCTTTGCCCCCAATCCACCTGAAAATGCATAGCTGCTGGGCACTTAAAGAAGTAGAAACAGCTGATATGCCAAAACTCAAGGACTGAAAAATTAATTATGGCACTCTCAAAGAAATACAAGGCAGCCATTGAGAATTTTATAGAAGCATATTTATCAAAAGATGATCAAGATATGGTATGTGAAAAAGGTTACAAAACAGAAGGATATTCACAGATACAGGCTAATAGGATTTACTAAATTTCCGACAATTGAAAACATCTTTAAGTACTTTCAATACCAATTTAAATTTAAAAAGAGGCGTGGAGTAAAGGTTTATGGCAGCTAAGCTGAATCCCAAAGGGCCCACAAGATGAGAACTGAAGTGGCCACACTGGCTGTCGGGGCCCAGGCGGCGGCGGGGCCCGGAGCCTGCACAGTTCACTGCCCCCCACTCTCCTGGGGCCCGATCTATCCCTCAGACCACTCTGGGGGCCGCCCTGGGCTGCAGAATGCCGGCTGCAGGCTGCGCAAGAGAAACACTCTCTCTCCACCGCATAGCTGTCGGCAGCCCTGATGCCCGCCCCTCCAGCCCCAGCCAAGAGGACACATGGGACAAAGGCCGCAGCACTAAGAGTGAAGGCGGTGCAACGGAACCAGGCCTGGCCTGCCTGGGAGCTCGCACGCAGAGGACGGGAAGGGCTCCGTGTCCCCATCTGTGACACGACAGCTGGATGAGCTCAGCTGTTCTCCACCCTGCCTGCACACCAGACAGGGATGGTGGAGGGGTCCCAGTGTCGCTCCCCTCCCTCTCAGCTGGGAGATCTTAGACGAGTCACTTCACTTGTGTGAACTGTGGTTTCCTCACCTCACGGTGGACCACAACCTTCCCCCAGAACAGGTTTAATGAGAAGGGCTTTCGAGGCACTGGAGATCACAACATACAAGATGAAGACTGTTTTCCATGTAGAAAGGCCCCAGCCGTGCTCCCACTCTCCCCCTACATGAAGGGAAGCACCTGGCCCGGTCACACATCGAGTCGGCTTCCCACGACACCACATTCCTTACACCAGTTCTCTCTTGATTCACTCTTCCACATTCCTGCGCCTAGTCCCGAGCAACAGGATCAGGAAAAACAGGGCGGCCGCAGGTCTCTGTGCTGCTGCCTCAGCACGAGTCATGGAGCCACAGCCCAGCCCCTCTATCCAGGGCCGGGACATTCCGGCCTGGAGCGGGAGTGAGGTAACTCAGCAAGTGGGGGCAGCGGCCACTCTGAGCATTACCGCGAGAGCAGAGCAATGTCTGCCGAATCAAGCTGACGTCATGGGTCTGCAAGCACACCCTGGTGCAAAGCTACCATCCTGGGGACCCAACCGGCAGGTGAGAGAAGGCCTGGCATTTGCCAGCCTAAAGGGCTTGGGCACTGGGACAAGGCTGGGCCGGGCCTCAGCTGGGGTGGGACCTTTCTCCACATGGAGTTGGAGAACCGGTTTTCCATCCCTGAGGAAGGAAGGTTCGTGGCCTAGTTCCTTCTCTGGTACGTGACGCTCACCCAGGGTGTCCCTGAATGGTGACGGCTCTGGCTGGGTGCAGACCTCAATCCTAAGCCAAGGGGAGGTGACGGCTGTGGGAGCTGAGGGTTTGGGGCTTGCTTGTTCAGGCACTTAAGACACGCTCCCCCGCTCCATGCCCAACAGAGTGTGCAACACCGGCCCTCTCCTCCCACCTGGCAGGGTGGCCACGACTGTTGGCCACAAACCCCACCCTAGACATACCTCCACGGCATACACCAGCCAATCTGCCATCAGGAGAAGTGACTGAGGGCTTACAAAAAACAACAGCAACTGACATAAATGCCCCTTTTTGTGGCCAGGTTTCCAGGGCTGCCGTATCACATCTTATCTAGGCAGCAAGCAGGGGGCTGTGTTAGAGATGAGTCATGGGCGCCCCTGCAGTTAACCATGAGGGAAGGTTGGCTGGGAGAGGGCAAATCCAGACCAGAGGAGAAGCAGGGGTCCTTCTGGGGGTGGGAACTTGTCTTTCCTTCCCACAGAGCCTGGCCTACGCTAGTCGACCTTTGGAGGACTGACTCCCACTCAACGGGGATTTGGTTGTAGGGGAATGCGGTAGGATTTACCCTGAAGAGAGTAATAAAAAAATAAAAAATTTTTAAAGGAATTCTGATCCATACATTCCATGCAATACCAATCAAAACTCCAGCAAACTTTTATTTATTTATTTTTTATTTTATTCTTTTTTGTATTCGTTTATCTTTACTTTTAATAAGTAGGCAACAATACAAACACGTACACTTGAATGATGCCTACGTTCTGAAATTTTAAGAGGAACTGACATGAGACAGTCCATCCCTTCCACACTCCTTGAAATACCCATGCACGGGGCCACTAAGGAATGGGTTAGGATGAAGGCAGGGGCACCGTCTCCGGAAAGCCACCCCTTCCTCTCCTGGTTTCCACAACATATCATTGACCTCCTCTGTCACTCTTTACTCTCAGTCACCTTTAGCAAGCTTTTAAAATAGATATTAACAAGCTGATTCTAAAATTTATAAGGAAAGCCAAAGGAACTAAAACAGCCATGACTCTAAAAAGGTCTCCTTGGACAGATGGGTAGGAGCACGGGCAGAGAGGAACGTGGGTGATTCCCCAGCATGGCTGGTGAGGGGTGAGGTCCTGGGGTGCCTGCCTCCAATCCTGCTGGATTTTCCCATTTTCTCAGCCACAACCCCTGGCCCCGCACTGTATCTGGTTAGACAACTGAATCTGCAAAATGACCCAAGGCTCCAGCCAGTAATCAAAAACCTAAGAACAAACCAGAAGAAAACCAAAGGGTCTCTCAGCAGTTACCACAGAATGGGGGAAATTGTGCAGGCACCCACCCCCAAGCCCCCAAGTCTGCAGTCACTCGGCAAAAGAGCTATGACCTGGCCTTCGTCTCTGTCACCAGAGAGGGCCGCATGCTGCGCTGGGGGGGCCAAGGCCCAACAAGACACCACAGAGCCCAGTGCTAGGGTGACAAGGGTCCCTGCACCACCACTGGGCATCACCAGCCTCTCAGCACAGAGCTGTCGCCTTCTGTGATAACAAGTGAGATGGCAAGGACCCTGCAGGGCTGCTGTGAGGAAGGCGTGAACACACTTTGTAAAGTGTTAAGTCACACATGCACAGACACACACGAGCCCCTGTGGACTTGAAAAACCCCTATCTCATCTGAGATCAGCTCCTGAATAAGAAGGCAGAGATGAGGGGCCTGCATCTGGGGAGGGTTCCACTCACACTGGTGAAGGAAACAGCAGGCTGTGGCATCAGGAAGGCCTGCTTCCGAGTGCTGGTCCAGCCTCCTCTGGGGAGCAGCCCTCCCCACCTGCTGCACCCCCTCAAAGCACAGCCCACCGAGATAAGCTTTCTCAGGGCATCAAGATCTACTCCCCCAAGTGAGCAGGCGCCCAGGCTGCTGCCTCAGACAGAGCTTTACACACCAGGGAGAGTCTGGACCTGATTCTGCAGGTGCTGTAGAACCATGTCACCCAAAGTGTTTTAGGACAAGAGTGAGGGGACATAATATGAGGGTCTGGAATAAAAGGCTGGTGGCTAAGAGTCAGAAAGCCAGTGGGGGAAAGGGTGCAAAGAAGGTTCCAACTGTAAGACTGTCCTGTCTGAACAAGGCAGCCATGAGGTGGAGAGGAAGGAATGGGGTAGAGACTGAATGCAGAGTTGGGAGGATGTGGAAGCCAACAGGTACTGGAGGAGAGCGCAGGGCAGAGAGCTGCGTGTGGGGCATTACCTGTGCTTCTCGCCTTCCTCCTCCCCTTCTCTGAGCTGCTTGGTCTTTGGCTCCCCATCTTCCTTGTCCTGCAAAGGAAGGGAGAAAACCAGCTGCTCAAATGAACACTCCTCCTTCCAGGAGCCAGACAGCCTGGCCAGGACCAGCTTGGCATTCCAGCCTCTAAGCGGGGCACATGCCTGCTGCAACCGACAGGGCACAACGCTGGAGCCACGATTCCCACCCCTCAACTCCCTCAGCAGAATTTAAAACCCATGACCCTGGGCTTCCCTGGTGGCGCAGTGGTTGAGAATCCGCCTGCCAATGCAGGGGACACGGGTTCGAGCCCTGGTCTGGGAAGATCCCACATGCCGCGGAGCAACTAAGCCTGTGTGCCACAACTACTAAGCCCACGAGCCACAACTGCTGAAGCCCACGCGCCACAACTACTGAGCCCACGTGCCTAGAGCCCGTGCTCTGCAACAAGAGAAGCCACCGCAATGAGAAGCCCGCGCACCACAACGAAGAGTAGCCCCCACTTGCTGCAACTAGAGAAAGCCTGTGCGCAGCAAAGAAGACCCAACGCAGCCAAAAATAAATAAACTAAATAAATTAAAAAAACAAAACAAAACAAAACAAAACCCATGATCCCAGCCCAGGCCCAGACCAGGGTGGCCCTCAGACAACACTAGCAGGAAGAGCTGGAAGGTCTTAGGTGGTGAGAGATGATGCTGGTCAGTGCCGCAGAGGGCCCATGCTGGCAAGTCACCAGCCACCCTCATGCATCGGGAAAGATGGGGCAAAGAGCAGTCACCAGCAACGAGAGCAGCACAAAAGCTCAGGTCTCCTGACCGCCACCCCCCGCCTTCCAGGCCAGAGGCCTCTCCAGAAACACCTATTTGGTTCCCTTTAGGAGCAGCATAACTCAAATTAGGACCAGCTTGTAACAAGTTCACTCCTGCAACGTATTCAGGGGCACAGAGGGAAGGGGAATTAGTTTGCAGTTTCCATGGGAAAAATTTCTACATCTGGTTATCTTCCTCTTCCTCCCTTCCCCACCTCTTTGTAAGTCCAGAGAAGCCATGTTCATCTCAACCCTGACAGAGTATGCTTGCTCTCCAGGTGCGCCGAGGGCCCAGCAGAAGGACACCCCAATGCTGCTTCCACCTGCAGCAGGAAACACCTTCCTGGGCTTTCTTCCTTACCATGTGACCACTGCAGTTGGATCAGACCTGCCTGCAGACAAACGAACATGGAGGGCGTGCACTGGGTGTGCTCTCGCATGCGCCCACGCCCCCAGTGTCTGTCCTGAGAGAATCTGGGACAGAGCCCTGCCTGGGGTCTCCCTGCGTGCCAGGGCTGGCCCTCCAGAGGGGATCAATGTGCCCCTGATAACTGGCCATGACCTGCCTTTGACTTGCTGGAGTTTGTTCCGAGGAGACATTTGGAAGCCCCTGCCATGGGGGACCTGCTGCAATGGAGAAAAGAACGTATAAATTATAAGTAAAATAGCTGCTTGTACCACCTCTCCTAGAGGTTTGTTTATGTCACTGACAACGGCCTCCCCGAGAGTGGCATTCGCATTATGAGTCACTTCCTGCCAGTGTTCGTCGTGGAGACCCTGGAAACCACCAGACTGCGCCATTCGTTGGCCACACACCTACGGGCAAGGAGACCACCCAAACCAGGCTTGGAGTCCTGGACCAGAGAAAGGTTTCCGTGATGTGAATAGAGCAAGATGTTCCCCTGGCTCTCTCAACCCAGGGCAGCTCAGTCTCCTGGGGATGAGGCAGCAGGAACGACAACAGCTACATGAGTGAGGTCAACATGGGTCTGTGGGGTGGGTAGGGGGCTTCCTACCTTCCTACTAAGGGGTGGGCAGAATTTGGGTGTTACAGGATGGGGAGAGAGGAGCAGGAAGGGCACTCCCAGAGGAGAGCAAGCTTGAGCAAAGGCGGGGTGTGGTCTGAAGAACACACAGGTGGTTGGAGCAGCAGTCAGGGCACAGGTGAATGCAGGTAAGGTTGTCAAGGGGTGGGGCCGATCACAGAGGGCTCTGGCCAGTGTTCTAGGGCAACGGGAGCAGAGCTGCTGGAGGAAGGACCAGAGGCCTTTCCCAAGAGCCTGCTGACAGGCTGGGCAGGGAGGCCCTGGGGCAGAAGCATTTGTTTGGTGATGGCCAAAGAGATAAGGGGAGCAGGCGTACAAACGCTCAACTGAGAAACAAGTTAAGGCTCCCCACGTGGCTCCCAGGCTGCATGCACCTCTCCCTGACAAATGCTAGTGATCACATTAAGCCAGAAGCCAGGACATGGGAAACTAAAAGCTCCTTCCTAATTGCCAGGCAGTGGACTCCCTGATGGCCAGAGGTCCTGCAGCAGGGGAAGAAGGTGGCAGACACCTCCCCTTGGTGAGAAAGGACAGAGGTGGAAGAGCAGCAAAGGCTCAGCTTTCCCCCGAAGTGGGCTGATGGGCAAGCCCACAGGAAGGCTTCTTTCCATGAGGGCCCTGTTAACCTGGGCCAGCTGGAGGTAGAGGTTGGGGACCGTGGAAACAGCCTTTGGGAGCGACTCCTTTGCAAACACCATGCCCGTTCACAGCCCCTGAGCAAGGGCAAACTCAGCGGCACAGCTGCCACCACCCTCCTGGGGTCCCGGAGACACTCAAGTGTCTCGGCAAAGGCCAAGTTATTCATTAATAAATGAGAAAACACTCAATGATCTAAATGACATTTTAAAAACATGCCCCGCAGTCTGGTGGGCCATGCAGACTGCTGAGGTTAAGGAAGACCCCAGCCTGGGATGCTGTGCAAGAGCAGGGGCTCAAGAATGGTACCCATATGTGCATGGAGCGGGAGCCAGTAAACAAATGAACAGGCCACGTAAGTGCCGGGATGAGGCGCGCTCCAGGCTGCCCACTCAAAGGCAACTCAGGTAGCACGGTGAGCATCTTTGAGCAGGGAAATGGCTTTGGGGCAACCCTGGCCTAGGTCACAAGGCAGGACTTGCACTGCCTGGGACAGTGGTAGGAGGCACTGACCAGTTTCATGGCCCACCCAGCCTGAGAGACTCGAAGGCCCTCAGAACTGGAGGGCTCACAGGACCACCGCCTTCCGAGTCCTCAATTCAACCCATGGGGGAAGCTGGCAAATGACCGCCACGGAAAGGAAAGATTTTCCCAAGGTCACAGAATCTGTCAGTGGTAGCTGGGGTTCTGGACCAAGGTCCTCCTGAACTCTTGCATTCTTGCCAAGGAGACGGGAGAGGCTCTTAGTTTCTAAAACCAGCTCTGAACCCAGTCACCTCTCGCATGCTCCCCTCACAGTTCAGATTTGGCCACGTGCATTCAGACCAGTCACAGCCAGCCTGGGCCTAGGTCTAAGCCCTGGAGGACACCCACGGGAGTGCAGGCAGGGCCCGAGGTACACAGCATCCCAGGGAATCTAGAGACATCTCACCCACCCCCAGACCCTTAAATGTAACTCGTCGCCTAGCCCTGCCTACACACACCCTTCCCCAATCTCCCGCCTTTCTCCCTCCTTCCAACCCCATGTTCTATCCCACCCCCATAGGTCCCCACCACAGCCAAGCCCATAGCTATTCCCCCCACCCTTGCCTGCCACCAGCTACCCCCTACACTCTGGAGAACACAGCAGCCTGCTGCACCCTCCTCCTCCTCTTTCTAATCCATCTCCCCTACATCTCTCTCCACCTTATCCATCCACATGGACGGAGGGTGTCCTCTGCTCAAAGCTCTCATTGGTCCCCATACCCTCAGGAACAGCATTCTCCTCAAGGTGCAGCCTCTCAAGGCCTCAGCACTCTCCCTGTAGCCCATCCATACTGGCCTCGTCCAGAATACCCTGACACCGGACCCTCTGTCCCAAATCCTGATCTGTCCATTCTGATCACCCCTAACAAAGCCCACCCTCTGGCCAGTTCTGGACTCCAGCTCAAAGGCTACCTCCTCAAGGCAGCCTTCTGAGGTTCCCAGGCAACGGGCTCCGTCACTCCTCTGGGCCCAAGACACAGGCCTGTGGTCATTCCTACTCATAATCAGGCCTCTGTGTCCCTTCCTCAAGTCCCTCTCAGTGTGGGGACATCTCCTAGAGCTGGCATAGCCGTGAGCCTGGACTACATCACCTTCATTAACTCTGTGCTAACTTAACTACTACTCTCTCCACCAACTCCAGAAGAGCCCAATTCTTAGAACACTGGTGGCTGGAGGGCAGGAAAGCCAAGGCCTGGACTGGGGTCCTCCCCACAGCCCGCTTGCCTGTTACTGAAGGTACCCCACATTTCTGACCCCAGCCCAGGTTTCCACACGTAGGCCCTGCCCCTGCTCTCACCTCCCTCAGAGCCCACAGGAGGAAGGGGCCTCTGAGGCAGGACTTCAGGGGCTCTCAAAAACAGCCCTGCTCCAAACAGAGCCTGACCGACCTGTTTCATAATGTTTG
Organism: Balaenoptera borealis; assembly: GCF_965194805.1. Taxonomy (NCBI): domain Eukaryota; kingdom Metazoa; phylum Chordata; class Mammalia; order Artiodactyla; family Balaenopteridae; genus Balaenoptera; species Balaenoptera borealis. The sequence continues at coordinate 45,130,753 of NC_138869.1, read as the reverse complement.
AAATCCTTTTGCCAGGAACAACACTTTTACAAATAAAATTAGCATTGTGCAAGATCGGTGTTATTTCTTCTTTAAATATATGACAAGACTTCATCTTGGCCTGAAGTTTTCTTTGTGTGGTTTTAGGTATGGGGCTCATTAGATTTTCTATTTCCTCCTCAGTCAGTCTTATTATATTGTGTCTTTCAAGGAATATCCATTCATACTGAATTTACTTGCATAAAGTCGTTTATAATAGTCCCTTATTATCCTTTTTTTTTTTAAATTTATTTTATTTATTTATTTTTGGCTGCGTTGGGTCTTCGTTGCTGTGCGCAGGCTTTCTCTAGCTGCGGTGAGCAGGGGCTACTCTTCATTGCGGTGCGCGGGCTTCTCATTGTGGTGGCTTCTCTTGTTGCGGAGCACGGGCTCTAGGGGCACGGGCTTCAGTAGTTGTGGCACATGGGCTCAGGAGTTGTGGCTCGTGGGCTCTAGAGCACAGGCTCAGTAGTTGTGGCACACGGGCTTAGTTGCTCCACGGCATGTGGGATCTTCCCGGACCAGGGCTCGAACCTATGTCCCCTGCATTGGCAGGTGGATTCTTTTTTTTTTTTTTTTTTTTAATAAGTTTATTTATTTATTTATATTTATTTTTGGCTGTGTTGGGTCTTCGTTTCTGTGCGAGGGCTTTCTCTAGTTGCGGCAAGCGGGGGCCACTCTTCATCGCAGTGCGTGGGCCTCTCACTATGGCGGCCTCTCGTTGCGGAGCATGGGCTCCAGACGCGCAGGCTCAGTAGTTGTGGCTCACGGGCCTAGTTGCTCCGTGGCATGTGGGATCTTCCCAGACCAGGGCTCGAACCCGTGTCCCCTGCATTGGCAGGCAGATTCTTAACCACTGCGCCACCAGGGAAGCCCCTGGCAGGTGGATTCTTAACCACTGCACCACCAGGGAAGCCCCCCTTATTATCCTTTTAATGTCTGTAGGATCTGTGGTGATATCCACCGATACTGATAATTTGTGTTTTTTCTCTTTCCTTATTAGACCAGCTGAAGATTTATCAATTTTGGGACATGTCCAGACTTGGTGTTTTTTGTTTTGTTTGTTTTTTAAATTTTTTGGCCACGCCACGCGGCATGCAGGATCTTAGTTCCCCGACCAGGGATTGAATCCATGCCCCCAGCAGTGGAAGTGCGGAGTCCTAACCACTGGAATTCCCAAGACTTGGTGTTTTAACTCTGTGTTTGCTCCTCAGTCCCCTCTCAGAAGGAGCCCTCACTAGCTGAATGCACCTGCCTCTGGATGGTATACACAATGGGGGGTGGGGAGATCACTCCATACTTGCTGCCTGAACGTAGGGCGACTACCAGAAGTAGCTCAATTAACCATCAGAAATGTAGAAAAGCAGGGGGAGAAGGGAGGCTGCTGCACCTCCTCCTGCTGACCTCCCCACCCAGGCAAAGACAAGGGTCCCTCTTCCCTAGTACCCCTGGACCCCTCTGTGTGCTGGGTCTGCCTTAGGCACAAGGATAAAGGAAACAAGAACCCTGCCCACAAAGAGCTCAAGGAGCAGGTTTAGACAATGGTAACTGTGCCAAGAGTGAGGAGGAAAGCTTCATTCAATGTTTTGTATACTTGCAGAATCGGCAAGGAATAGGTGTTGTCAGGGAAGGAGGTAACCCCTCAACTCAACTCTAAATGCCAAATGGGGACTTGCCAAGTGGCTAAAGAAGGCAGAACACTCCTGGGAATGGTAATTGCCTGGCAGACATGAGAGCAGAGCAAGGGCACTGTTAAGACCTGCAGGGCAGACCCAGGTGGCTGGCTCACCCAAGACTGAGGGGGTCAGGAGTAGAGGGGGGCTGGCAGGGTCTTCCTCCAGTGCTCTGGGTGGGCCGAGGCTGATGCTCGGAAAGGCACTTTGGCAGCCTGGAGAGTGGGTGGTGGGAGGAGACGGAGACTAGAAGCTAGGTGAGATGCTCCACTCCCAGCCTGGACCTGTCCCTACCTGTTCTTTGTGCATATGCGCTGGGGAGGGCGGTTAAGAGTAACTGAGGGCCGGGTGGGTGCCATCAGGGGCAGATGTGCTGAGGCAGGGGTGCTTGCTTTGAGGGGACAAGGAACAAGCCCCTCCCTCATCTGAAGAGGAGCTGCTGCCTGGGGCTCTCCCTTCCAGAAGAAAAAGAGGGAGGCAGGAAAGGGTTAACAGAGAGACACTTCAACTTCTGGGCTAGGTTCCTCCCACCATGAGACCATTACTGAAGCAGCTGGAGAGCCAACAGAAACTCACAGGTACAGAAACACTTTCCAGTGCCCAGGCAAACATGCCTCATTAGCTCTGAGTATGCCAGGGGTACTGTCCATGGAAACAGCCCTTCTGTTCAACAATCAAGAGAACAGGCTCCAAACCCTAGTTCCCTAAGAAGAGGTGAAACTGGCCCCGGTTTGAGCCTTTCCAGTTCCAACTTGGCCCAGGGTGGGGAAAAGTCAAAGAGACATGGGCACAGATGCCAGGAAGTGGGGAGCAGGAAAGCACTGACAATGCTGAGGGCAAACCTGGCAGGTTTCACAGTATCACCCTGTTGCCCATCCTCAGAGCCAGGGCAGCCCCATGTGGGGCAAAGGGACCTCCTGTCGGGTGCAGCTGCAGCGGGAGCTGTGCTCCAAGGGCACTTAGGGGGTAGGGCAGTCACCCAGAGTCTGACTCACCCTGAACATGCAATGATAAGCCCTGGGCCGAACACCACCACGCCTGGGCACAGAAATTGCATGGCTCTCTACTGCCCAGAGACCGGGGAAGGGGGTGGGGAGGGGAGGTTCCAACAGGCAGCTTGGGCGGCAGGGCGCCTAACTCTGGGCCCTGGCACTCAGTTTGCTGCTACGATGACCTGGCCGGTATGCCCACTGCCCGCCCAGTAGGCAGAGAGATCCTTGAAGGCAGATGCTTGTCTTACCCACCTGTACCCGTGGGCCTGACACCGCCTACAGCAGGCACAGCACAGTGGTTGAGCTCATGGGCTCTGGGTGGGAATGTGTCTGGCAAGCCCGGCTCAATTTCACCTTGCTGTGTGACCTTGGGCAAGCCATTTAACCTGTCTGGCCTGGGTTTCCCCATGTATGAAAACCAGGACTATCATACCAACATCATGGCACTATTACAAGAAAGAAATGACCAGGGAGGAAGGAGGAAGGCCTGCGGCTTGGGTAACAAGACAGCAGACCCTGAGGGGCAGGGAGAATCGGGCCAGGGCAAGAAGGGAAGGGCTGCAGAGAAGCCACGAGGCCACAGGGCCAGACTGCTGGCACCTGCAGAGGTCACGGGAAGTCTTCACTTTCATTGTTTTCACCAGGCTTTCTCTGCAATCCCGAGATGGGCAGTATTATAACATCTGCTCCACGAAGACGTCAGAAGACATGTCAGACAATCTGTGCAGGGGGAACAGGTCTTCTGATTCCCCGTTCAGTGCTTCACCAAGGATCAGAGAGTTCAGAAGGGGAGGGTGGGGACTAACGGCCCAGAGCTGAGAGCCACTGCTCTCCTGTGGGTGTGGACATTCCCTAAAGGCTTGTGAGCGGAGAGAACAAAGCGCAGGGAGTTGAGGGCTGGGAGAACAGAAAGGGAGCGGGAGATAAGGACTGCAGATAAGAGCCGGAACTAGGTCAGTGGCGATGGGATAGAACAAGGGGGTGCCTGAATGCTGCGAGGGGACAGGGAGAAGTCAGGGACGACTGAGGTCCTGACGATGACTCACTGGGAGAATGAAGGCGCCTTTAACAAAAAAGGTGGCAGTGCTTAGGGGACAAAGAGAAAGGGTGCGGCAGCTTTCAGGATGACCAGGGTTGAGGCTTAATGCCTGGAGTCTGGCAAGGGCCAGTGCGGACAAAGGCTGAGGTTCCAGTGCCTGTCAAGGTGTCCGCAGCAGCAGAAAATGGGCCCACTCCTCAGCAGAGGCAGGGCTGGCCCCACCACTGATACCCCATCCCGAGGCCCAGGCAACGGCATGCAGGCCAACACATGGCCTCGCCCCAGATGACTGCTGACGTCCTGCGTGTGGCAGGCTAGTGTGGGGAGGTGACCCCAAGCCAAGTCGGGTCCTATTCTTGCCACAAGTGCAACTGGGGAACCAGTAGTGCTCGAAGGGGGTGGCAGATAACCCCTCCAGCAGACTATTAGTCAACAAATATTGACTGGCTCCCTCCTGCTAGGTACTCCACACTGGCCGAGGAGAAAAAAAGAACAAGTAGGCACCTAGTGTTCACAGACCAGGGTGTGGACTCAGCCTGGGTCCGTGGACAGGATTCCAGAGGTCCATGATCAGACACACACACAGGCCAGGTGTGCAAAGGCTCATTTTTCTGGAGTAAGAATCCACAGCTCTTCAGATTCTCAAGGGGGTGATGACCCAGAGGAGGAAAGGGAAGGTGACAACAGCATGGTGGGGAAGGAGGTTCTTTGGGTGGCACTTGAGGTATCTGGGGAGGCTCTCCAAAGGAAGTACAGTACCACCTGTCTTGCATTTTACTTTTATTTTTATCTTTTTAAATTAATTAATTAATTAATTTTTGGTTGCGTTGGGTCTTCATTGCTGCACGCAGGCTTTCTGTAGCTGCGGCAAGCGGGGGCTACTCTTCATTGCGGTGCGGGGGCTTCTCATTGTGGTGGCTTCTCTTGTTGCGGAGCATGGGCTCTAGGTGTGCGGGCTTCAGTAGCTGTGGCACATGGGCTTCAGCAGTTGTGGCTCGCGGGCTCTAGAGCGCAGGCTCAGTAGTTGTGGCGCACGGGCTTAGTTGCTCCGTGGCATGTGGGATCTTCCCGGACCAGGGCCTGAACCTGTGTCCCCTGCATTGGCAGGTGGATTCTTAACCACTGTGCCACCAGGGAAGCCCTCTGTCTTGCATTTTAAAGGCTGAGTGGAAAGAGGGGCTGGGGGATGGGCAGCAGAGGGAACAGCTATCACTGTGAGTGTGCAGAGGCTTGCTAGGGCCCTTCCCCTGCTCCCACATCCCCTGCAGGAAAGCCTTTGGAAGGTCACACTGAGGGCAGAGCAAAGACCAGTCCCCTCCTTTCCTTCATACACAGTCAGCCTGGACCAGTTCCTTTGGGCAGCCAGGCAAGACTCCCAACTCCCGTCCAGACACCTGTAGGGGGCACTGTGGTTTGCAGGAAGCCGGGCAGCAGGACTGGACAGGCCGGACAGTAGGAAAATCACTCTCCACTGCTTACCAATGGTGAGACCGTGGGCACCTGCAGGACCTCTCCGAGGCTCTTGCTCCCTCCCCTGTTAAAGTGGGGCTGGTGCTATGTCACAGGGTGTTTGAGGATTAAACAAGCTAACTTGGGGTCCACCATCTGGTGCAGGACCCCCCATGACACCCATTATGGGAAACAACCTGCTGGCATCCTGGGGTGTTCCGAGTCCTGCCATCCATCAGCAGTGAGCCTGACTCTTGCTGCATCCTCCTGGGGAACCAGATGTTCCCTCTCCTTCCCCCGCCACCACCTACTTGCCTGACCCCTCAATATCCTTTTCTGATAGTGCTTCTTTATTTTCTGCCAAGTTTCTGTAAATGACAAAATTTAATTTTTAAAATTGAGACTCAAATTAAGAACGACCTGTCTGATTCCTTCAGGGGCCCCAGGCTGGAAGAGCAGACACCACATCTGTGAGGCTTCCCTACAGAAACCTTGTTCTGCACCCACCACAAAACTCCACGGCAGCTGAAAGACGGTTGGTAGGTTGCAGCACTTTCCCCTAGCTGTGCGGGCTGAAGGTTACACCCCTTTTTTAGCAGAGGGCATTCTTCCCAGGCAGGCCTTCTAATGATAACTGTCCCAGACATTTGATTTTACCTGGATTTGCCTACAAGAGATTTTGTTTGTCACCTGTCTTCCTGCCTAGATTCAAGCTTCAAGAGGCCTGCCTATCACTGTTCCCCAGCACCTGGCACATGACAGCAGGGAAACAATAGCCAATGAATGAATTGACAAGTTGGGGGGAGGCAGGATGCACATGTTAACTCCCCCGCTTACAGATGAGGTTCTCCTCCCCAAGTTGGTTGTCTGAGCCTCCAAACAGCGCCCATGCCTCAGGCATCACTAGGCTTGTGATGTCGGACCCTACACTCTTTCCGTCAGTTTGAGGAGACAGACAACTGGAAGCCCACTTCCCTGCCTCTACACACACAGTTCCTTTTACCCTCACATCTGCTTGTTCACCCCTAAGCTGTCTGTTCTATCCTCCCCTCTGACAATTACCCGCGCCTCTGCTTCTTTCCCGGAGAATAAGGGCAAAAATCTCAACCGTGCCCACTCCCTAAGAGAGTGGTAAGAATCAAATCTGACTAGGTTCCACAAAATTAGAAGACTTTCCAATAAAAGGTGAGCTCTGGGGAGGGCTGGACCCAATTGTTATTCAACTCTGTTCTACTGTATTTCCTACAACAGCCGTTATAACAGTATGCCAGGCAATTTATTCAATTAACTGAAATAACATTTTCATTAATCAGCATAAAAATTTAATAAGGACAATACCGCTTTCTCCTTTCACAGATAAAACTGGAGGCCCAATGTTGTTACTATTAAGTAACCCACCCAGAGTCACACTGCTTGGGGTTGCCAGCGCCCAAAGGGTAGCGTGGGCCCCATGCCTAGGTGGCTCCCCCACAAAGCCCAGCCCTCTGCTCTGATCCTACTCCCACCCGCCTCAAATACGCAGGTGGTCTCACTGGCATCTAATGGCACTCAGCATCACATCACAGGGCTGATATCTCTTCCTGGTGACATTTCAGAGAGACATGACCAAACCATCAGGAGCCCCAGATACAGACATTTCTGGGCCAGGAACTCCAATCCCAGGAAAGCACCAAAGGAGACAAAAGAGCAATGTATGTAGAGGTATTCACAGTTGTGTTTCTCGTAACAGGCAGAAGTGGAGCCAGGAGGTAGATGTGACCTGCCGGACACAGTGAGGCAGGCCAGCTGCTCACTGAAGTAGCAACCTGATGGGCACCACCGTGAGACAGAATAGGACTATGAGGGGTGTGGAGCCCACACACGTAACCATGAGTGAAACCACGGCAACACCTGACGCAGAAGGGTCACAGACTTCACAGGCTCACACAGCAAGACTGTGGGCAGTGCTTCTTCCGTTTCCTTTAATTCTGTTGTCAAAATGACTTAATAACAAAATGATTTAAAAACAAGAGTGACACGAGGAACCCAGCTGCCTGTGGCTCACTGCTTGACTGTACTCACACCATAAACAGACTCTCCTGACCTTCACCTGGCTCAACAGGAAAGCAGGAAACCATGGGTGGCCCTCAGGCCCAACACAGCCCAGTCAATGTTTAATGACCTTTCTCCAGCTTAGAAAAAAAAAAAGCAAAAACTAAAAACCCAGCATTGCTGGGGAAGAGGAGGACAGACTGAGGCCTGCACACACCAGCGTCCCTGTGCACCCAGGGACAGGCCCCGCAGTCACACTACAGGCCGAGGGGCATCCAATCAGGCCAAACATCTCCTGCTGAATAATCAGCGTGAAAAGTTCAGTTAAGAAATTAACTGATGGCGAACGATGAGGTTACCTCCCCTACCCTCACCCTGCCCCACCATTTCCCTTTTGTGGAAGGAGGGGGAAAACGTCTCCCCCGCCACAAAGCAGAACTCACAACCACCAGGACTTCCTCACCATGCTAGACTCACAGCTGAAACAAGAGCAAGAGAATCCCAATGGCAAATGATAAGGTCCCTGAAGCTCCCCTGCCCTGGTACGGGACAGCCTCACGTGGCACTGTGGGGGGAGTTGGCCTGGAGCCCCCTCCCTATCGCCTCACAGGGGACAGCCAGAGTCACCAGGCACGGGGAATGGGGGGCCCAGACGATCAGTTGTGGGGAATGGAAGAGCCACCCAGAAGCTCAGGTCCTGAGGACATGCCGCTGGTGTCTGACCCTCTTCAGATCCACCGGCTGAAGAGCAAACAGGCCTCCCCCTTGCACCTGAACTCTGGCTGGTAGGCGGGATTCTGAGGCGGAGTCCCAAAGGGAGGTCCCAGGGAGCCTCTCTCCTGTGTGTTCACCACCCCTGGATCCAGTGGAAGCAGCAAGCAAGGGCCTGAAAACCCCAGTGAGTGGCCCCTGAAATGACACCCTTCCACACCCCCCCACACACACCTAAGCACACATGCCTGTTCACAAGGATGCTGGGTGCCCCCAAGCGGTTCCCCAACAGCCACCAACAGGACAACATCAGGGCTCCTGTTACCCACATCACACGGCTGGCTTATTAAAAGCCTGTGACCGCCTAACATGAGCAGCTCTTCTCCACATGGACAGGTGTCAAAGCAACCCCAGTCCATGCCTGAACAACAGATTTGGAAACTTAACTGTCTTAGTAGACGTCACACACAGTGAAGTTGATCTTGCTGACATGGCTGCTGCCTGCAGACGTTTAAATAAGCCCCTGAACTCCTCCCAAAGGGCAGGTCTGCTTTTCCTTCAGAAAAACCTCAGCCCAGCCAACTCCAAAGTCCATGTGCCTGCCACACTGCTTCATTTCTTCATTCGAATGTTTACAGAGTGCCTCTGGGTCTTGTCATCTGGCAGACAAAAAGGTGACTAAGACGTGACTGCTGTCCTCAGGGACTTGAGGGGCAGGTGAAAGGGGAAGCAGACAGGTGAACGGAGAGTCCCCACACAGCGAGGCCGTGAATTCCTGGGTGCTAGGGGAATGCAGAGTGACTAACAGCTGAGGGGAAGACGAAACCTCAGCTCACCTGGAGGAACACTCAAGGCAGAGCGGGCATGGCAGGGAGCGCCGGAGTTACTGGAAGGAGTGGGTGTACTGAGGCTGGGCCTTGTGTCCATGGAGAGGGCAGAGACCCCCAAGGTGCACCTGGAGGAAGGACCCAGCATGGGAAGGCCTGCCCCATGGGCTACAGACTTTATCCCATGAGCACTGAGAAGCCAACGAAAGGACAGGCAAGGAGGTGGCAAATATGTGCTGAGAGTGTTATTTATAAAGAACATTCAGAAAGGGCCAGAAAGGAAAGTGCAGGGCTCACTGGTTGAGGCCACTGGAAAAACAAGCCACATATGGGTTCAAAAAGCCACCTGCTTACCCCCCAAGGATGGCAGATGGCAGCTGCCTCTGAGTCTGTCTGGAGGGACAGCCCCTTCCAGCTGCACGGTGCCATGCTGTGCTCGCAAAGCTGCCCACACTTCACTCAGGCACACAGGGCCTCTCGTCCCCACAATTACCCTGGGATCAGGCGTTATCATCCCGCCCAAACGACGAGGTTCGGAACAACTACGGAACTTACTCAACGGTTCACAGCTAATAAAAGACAGGTCAGCATTTAAACTGAAGTTTCTGATTGCATCATGCTTCCAAAACTCAAATAAATAGCCTCAAGGCTTGGGTGTGCTTTCTGCACAGTAGCCAGAGAAGTGTGACCATGTCCATTACCAAGTGAGAAAAGTAACAAAACCATAAACTGTTAGGGCTGCAAAGACCTCAGATATCATCCGGTACAACATGAACTAGATCCAGTGGCCCAGGGAGGGTGTTAGAAATCAAACTGACCAAATCAGAATCTTCCAGGGTAAGACCCAGGAATCAATGTTTCAAGAGCCTGCCCACTCCCAGGTCATGATTCTACCACATGGCCCGATTGAGGAGCTTCTGAGTCAGACCACATCCCTCCTCTCAAAGAGGCTGACCCACCGGAGGAAGTGACCTGTACGATGCCACCCCAAGCTGCCTGAGTGCCTACTGTGGCCACCAGGGTGGGTGGGCTCTGGATCAGAGCAGGCAGGATGAGAAGAAACACAGAAATCTCTCATACAACATAGACATCCTGAGGGCCACAAGAGACCCAAGTAAAGTACAGGACAAGAAGGGCAAGAGCTAGGGCTAACTAGACCTCAGGTCTCTGGACTTCAATTTGACTGGTATGTTGTCTATTTTACCATGTTGCCTGGAGCCATGGAGGAAGGTGACTGGAACTTCAATTCCCAAGTCATTCTATGGGCTGCCCAATGCCCACACCCCTCCCTCACTTGGGAAGGCTCCACGTGGAGCCTCGAGGGAGGAAGAGCCAGCTGCAGGCTATAAAGTGCCCCCCACTCACTGTCCCAGCTGTGGGGAGGCGCCAGCAGCACAGACTTCTCTCTGGCGGCACTGGTAGCAGAGCAAGCTGCAGTGTCTAGTACTTGAGAGCGAGCCATTTTCCTGTGAAATGCTGGGCTTCTTTCTGACTGCAAACCTCCAAGGTAGGCTCTCTCTTTTTTCAAAAATGAACAAACAAACCAGTCAGAATAGATTTCTGTTGCTTGCAACTAAGTACCCTAGCTTCACGTGACCACTTACAGCAATAGCCTAACAATAATTATGGGCATCACTTTAAGCATTCCAAGTTTCTTAAATTCCCTGACTCATCTGATCCACAGGGAGACCCTGGATGCAAGCAAGGCAAAGGTTCTGATGCCTAGCTTGCAAATGGAGAAGCTGGGCTCAGGGTGTAAAGTGTTCTGTGGACTTGGTCCCAGCATTCCCCCAAGTCCAACACAAAGGCCAGTGGGTGATGCAGGCAAGCCAAGGCGCTCACCTGGCCTGGGGTTCCTCTCACCATCCTTCCATCCCAAGCTGGAGCTGAGCTTGAAATGTGCAGGGTCCCAACACTGGCACCCCAGTTCAAAAAGCAAATTCTTTACAAGTCAATTCCCAGGCAAGTCAGCAGTTTACAGAGCAACAAAGTGCGCTGAAGCTCCTAGGAGACTAGAAGCTATTTTAACCTCTGATCAGCTGCTTCTCAGTGTCACAGTCTGAGAAGTAAAGGTAAGACAGCTGTCTCCTCGCTGGTGTGATCTCCAAGTGATAAAATCCTAATTAAACCAAATTTAAACTACAAGCCAGAATTGGCACATTTATTTGTTGCGGAAAATATCGCTTAAACAAGGTCTTTCGGTCTTCACCTACACATATTTCCTCTGGAAGCAAAGCCTTTTTTTCTTTTTAACCATGTGCTGGGCTGAAAGGTTGAGAAGGCAGAACCCCACAAGGAAGCTGTGCTGTGGGACTACGCTGAGTTCTTGAGCTTCTCAGAGCTGCACTCTCCAAAACTGCAGAGGGGCATTAAATGAGGGAGCGTATGTGATGTGTGCAGCTCTGTGCTGTGGCTGCACCGAGAAGCCCTCTATCAGTAGGCGCCAACACGGTGATGACTGACAGTGGGGCCGGACGCTCTCACCTGCACCCTCCGGCCTCTCACCTGAGGCCCCGAAATTCTACCGCCCAAGTGAGGCCTGCACCCCCACCCCATCCCTGAAAGGGGTCATATGACAGATCCCCACACGCATGCCTCTCCCCTCCCCTCACTTCATCTAGAGGAGGACCGAACCCTTGCCCTTGAGCTGACCTCAGTTTAGAAGGGCAGATCCATCACGTGTGCAGAGGACATGAGTCCAGGTCAGAAAAGCTAGCCACAGTGGGCGGGTGAATGGGGCAGGAGCTTCTCCCTAAAGTCAGACACCTCCACACGTGCCTGTTCTGCTCCTGCCCCTCGCCTTCTCCCAGGCCTCCAGACTGCCCTCCACTCAATCCCTCCACAAGTGTTTTCTCAGCACCTCCGCTGGGTCAGTTATGCTGCCTGGGGCACAAAGCCAACCAATAAGACACAGTGGGGAAAGCAATTCACACTGGGCTCGGGACTCCCTCCTCCATGCAGCCCACACCCTGCTGCAAGCCCTCCCTCCAGGAGGCTCACAGCCCTCTCGGACACCCCTCCCGCCCCTCCGCAATGCACAGCAGTACGCAGTATTATAACTGGTGTGCGCGGGTCTGTCGCCCCACTGGGCCCAGCCTCACTGACATCGGTCCCCAAGCTCTTCACAAGCCCAGCACACAGCCGGCGCTCCTCAGTAAGAGTAAGGACAGCGGTTACACAAGGGCTTGGAAACTTACGCCTCGCCCCAAAGAGCCCAGGCCTCAAGCCCCACTCTCTAAGGAGTCATGGACTCCTGGACCCAGGGCAGGAAAGTCCTGCTCTCACCAAAGGACTGCCTCTCCCAGCTATCAAACACACAGGTGCTTCTTCTTTAGGATTCAAACTGCCCTGCCCGAACTGGAGTGCAGTGCGGCCCTGCCCGAACTGGAGTGCGGCCCTGCCCTGAACACAGGGTGTGGGGGGAGAGGGAGTGCCATCCTTGAAAGGACAAATGTTTTCTGCTCCAGCCACTCACATTTTCTCTAGACAGAGCAGCTCTTGAGAGCCCTGAATCAAAACAGCCCTGGAGTGTGGATTTTACTCGCCACGGGGCCTCATTACCACAGCAACTGTTTTTCCTCTTGGAATTCTTTCAAGAGTACAAGCTGTTGCTTCCCTCAAAAACAAAACCGGGGAGAAGCCAGGGCACCAAGGAGTTAAGGGAGGGCCCTGAAAGAAGGAGGGCCAGACGTGACCAAGCCACAGCAAGCTCTGCCTTGGGGTCTCCCAGATCTCTGCAATGGCTTAGCAACTAGAAATGGCGAGTCCCTCCCAGCTGTTTAGGGTTGTATGTGTTGGGGGGTGGGGAGGAGACAGTGTTGAGGGTGTGGGGTGTGGTTCATGTGTGTGTTTTGGGGAGTTATGGGATGTGTAGAGGTGTGGGATGGAGGTACTGAGGGTTGAGAATGCAGGGGGAGTGGGTGTAGTCTGGCGGGTTGCTGTGTGGGGTACGTGGGGAGGGGCTGGGGAAGTGTGAGGAGGTGTGGGATAAGATGAGGTAAGGGAGTGAGCGGGGGTTGGAGGGTGTGGGGGGGATACTGTTGTGTGTGTGTGTGTGTGTGTGTGTGTGTGTACGTGCTGGAGGTGGGTTGGGGGTACGTGAGGGGGATGTGGGGAATTATGTGGGTGTGGGTTGGGGGGAGGTGTTCTTCAGTATACCAAGATGAAACACGGGACATATCTTCCCCTGAAACAAGAACACAGGGTTGAGGTGGGGGTTGCTTCCCTGGTGGCGCCATGGTTAAGAATCCGCCTGCCGATGCAGGGGACACGGGTTCGAGCCCTGGTCCTGGAAGAGCCCACATGCCACGGAGCACCTAAGCCTGTGACCCACAACTACTGAAGCCCGCGCGCCTAGAGCCCGTGTTCCACAACAAGGGAAGCCACCGCAATGAGAAGCCCACACACCGCAACGAAGAGTAGCCCCCACTCGCCACAACTAGAGAAAGACAGAGCATAGCAGTGAAGACCCAATGCAGCCAAAAATAAATAAGTTAAAAAAAAAAAACCAAAAACGAACACGGCGGAAAGTCGGGGAGGGATAAATGGGGAGATTGGGATTGACAAATACATATTAATATATATAAAATAGGTAAGTAAGAAGGACCTACTGTATAGCACAGGGAACTCTACTCAATACTCTGTAATGGCCTACCTGGGAAAAGAATCTAACAAAGAGTGGACACATGTATATGTATAACTGATTCACTTTGCTGTACACCTGAAACTAACACATCATTGTAAATCAATTATACTCCAATAAAAATTTGAAAAATAATAACAAAGAAAACAAATTGCATTTCAATCCTGTATTACAATATTTAGTACTATGGAGCAACCACATCCCGGTCCAAGTGTTAGCAGGAGTGAATTTAAAACATACAGCCCGAGTTTGAAACAGCTCACCTAGAAGCAATTGTTCGAGGCAACTCATATTTCTAGTCAGAACACCCCAGTCAGTTGGTCCAGAACGTGGAGAGAGTGGATGGCAAGTCCAAGCAGCTTTGGGGAGCCAGGCTCAGCAGGTCCCTGCCCTCTGTGTGAGTCCGTGGTCTGGTGCACAAAGCCAAGGGGCTCAGAGTCATGGGACATAGAACACCCAAGACAACTGCCAATGCCATGAAATATCTAAATGCTTTGTTAAAATAAGTTTGAGTTGTCCCTGCCCCAAGGAGCTGCCTGTCTACTGAGGGGCTGGCGTGAACTGGGACTCAGTAACATTCAAAAAAAAAAAAAAATTAGTTACTACTATTATTATTATAGTAACTACAACTATTATCAAGATGTGGGAGGTTAGCAGTATGGCTTATCAAGGACCCTGCATGCCAACCATTCACAAGGAAACAGTCTTCTTTCTAAAAAAACAAATGCCAAATAATAAGTAGTGCTGAGTCACTGATATCCATATGGGGGAAAAGTCTTGACCTCTACCTCACACCATGTAAAAATAAATAAATTCCAGATGGACTGGCAATCTAAAGGTGACAGGTAAAACAGTAAAACTTCTAGAATATAACATAAGAGAATATCATCATGACTCAGAGTATGCAACCATTTTCTTAAATAGGCCATAGAAGGTATTAGGGGGAAAAATTGATAAACTGGCCTACATTAAATGAAGAACTTCTGTTCATCAAAGAATGTAATTAAAAGCAAGAAAAGTGAAGGCCCAGAGGCGGGAGAAGAGACAGTTGCGGCACACATATAGAACAAAGGACTCACCCAGGACTGGAATAAAGAACTCCTAAAAATCAATAGGAAAAAGTATCAGGCAATCCAATAAAAGGCCTGAACAGGTACTTCATATAAACATATGAAAAGATACAGAACTCTATTAGTTAGGAAGAAAATGCAAATTTAAACCACAAAAGTGCTAGAGAGAACTCTCATATACACTGCTGGTGGGAGTGTAAAATGGTACAGGCGTTTTGGAAAACTGTTAGGCGGTATCTACCCTATATATGCCCTATGACCTAGCAATTCTACTCCCAGGCATACACCCAGCAGACATATGTACATAGATTCACCAAGACATGCACAAGATTGGGTATAGCAGCATAATCCATAATAGCCCCACCCTGAAAATCTAGAGTGGAATGGATAAAATGCAGTGTATTCAAACAATGGAATACTGTACAGCAACAAGAATGAAGTAATGCCACACTCAATAAAATAGCCCACACACATAATGGTGAATGAAAGAAGCCAGATACAAGAGTATGTGCTGTATGATTCCATTTACATAAGGTTCAAAAGTAAGAAAAGCCAAACTCTGGTGTTAAAAGTCCCAAGGGATTGACTACTCTTGAGATGTAAGCACCTTGGGGGGGCAGGAGGGGCATTCTGGAATGCTGCCACGTTTCTTGATCTGAGTTACTGATTACATGGGTGTATTCACTTAGTGAAAATAACGGAGCTGATTTGTGTACTTTTCTTTATGTATAATATACTTCGATTAAGAGTTTTAAAACAAATTTTTAGTGCCATTTCATTGTTGTTAAAACAGAAAAACTGACATCCATTTAGAAACCAAAAATAAATCATTAAAACCTAAAGCGGGGGCTAATTCTGTCTAGATGACAGTAAGAAGTACGTTCTCCAAAGAGAAGAATATCTCGGGGCCCCCAAGCACACCAAGAAGACAGCTACCTGGACACCAAGAGGAAAGCACACTCCCTCACACCCTCCTGACTCTAGGAGACAAGCGAATACAACTGAGGGATTCACCAACAAGGTCACACAAATTCTTCTGTTGCAAAAGCTAACAGAAAGATTACACACCAGCTTGAATTTCAAGATTCCTTTGCTTTCCAATTCCTGTCCCCCATCAGTGGGGCCTTGAGAACACCTGGTTACATCTTGTAATGCCACAGAAGTCACCCAAAAGGGAAACTGAGGCTTGAATAACTGTGTCAGTGCAGTGGAGGAGCAAGAAAGAGGGATCTTGTCTTCTGGCTTCCTGTCCAGGGTCCCTTCTGCTACATGAGGCTGCCTCAGCCACTGCAGGTGAGCTAAAACCGTAAAGGAGCCAGAACAGCTGTGCATCTACCTCGGGAAGCCCTACCCTCCCGGGGAAACTTAGAAAGAGGTTCACCCATTGCCCAGCTCAGTAGCTTCTCCCCACGATAGCAGAGCAAGCTGAGGGAAGGTCTCGTTCTCTTCCCTGCAGCCCATGGCAAAGCCCCTCCCTGCACAGCTCCAAGGGGGAGGCTGCACCAGTTCCACCCCATCGGGACGGCTCCATGGGACTCAGCCATGAGGTGGTGGGCTCCTCTGTGCCCATCTCCAGGGGGGCGGTCCTGTGTGACATTGTACAGCCCCTGACCCTCTCTGGGTCTCCACTGTCACATCTGTAAAGTAAAGGGGTCCTCACTGGGGGTAGAACAAGAGTACAGCAAAAAGAATAAACGCACATACACACTTCTCATTTCTCAACACCTTTCTGCACCCACCACCTCACTTCATCTTCATCCTGGGGGGCTGGGGTTACCGTGGCCCTCTTCCGGCTGAAGAAGTGTAAGCTCAGAACACGAGGAGATTTACCTATCGGTCTCAGAGTTAGCAGAGTAGCAGGCAAGGTGGCAAATGCAATCTGCCTAGGCAACCCTGGTGCAGGGACCCTCAGAGAAGCCACCAGCCTGACTCAGAGGCAGCACTCAGTTCAAATGGAGGCAGCCCTCGGGGCCTGCCCACCCACAGGGATGGGTAAGGGCAAAAGAGAAGGAAGCAGGAAGGCCGCCTGCTCCACAACACTGGGCCAGCCCAGAGAGCCAAGCCACAGGGGCACTGCCTCAGCCTGCACTACCTCTCCTGAGAGACCAGTGAGTCTTACAGCTGGGGTCCAGTGAGGCCTTGCTACAGTGGAAAGGAGGCCCAATTCACAGTGAGGCTGTGGTTGCCATGCTGCACCTCTATCCAGCCGGCCTGGACCCCACTGGCACCCTCCCCTCCCACACACACTTCCCTGAAACAGCTGGACCAAGCTCGCCTGCCACCTTGTCCTGCCCAAAGCCATCCCAGTACTCACCTGGCTTCCCTCAGCCCCACTGCCCCCTCCCTCTAAGTTTCCTCCGCCGACTCCTCTGAAACGCCCGCAGGGCGAGCCTCAGGGCACTGATGGTGCCCCCAGTTCTCCCCCTTTGCTGTCTAAGCTCTGAACCCAGGGGCCCTCATCTAGCCCCACAGCTTCAAATCCCACTACACAAGCACCTCTCAACAATCCAGATGCCCGCCTGCCAGTCTCTCCCCACTTAGATGTCTAATAGTCATCTCAGGCCTAAAGTGACCTAAACTGGACTCCTGATTTCCCCTTCAAGACCACTGTCCCCTGGACTTATCTCAGGAACAGGTCCCGCCATCCACTCAGCTCACTCACCCGACAGCCCATCTGTCAGGACGTCCCGGAACCCTGTCGGAGGGCCACTGCCTCACACCTGGGCTAATGCAGCAGCCTCCTACCGCCACACACTGTCAGGGCAGGGCACTGGTGCTCAGGCCTCCAGTGGCTCCCCATCACCCTCAGAGGGAGGTCCAGCCCCTGGGGCCCCAGCCTCCCATGGCCTCTCTACTCTCATGCCCACCCTACGCCCCCAACCTTTGACCCTACTCCTGCCACACAGGGATTCTTTCTGCCCCTGAAACAAGCCAAGCTCCACCTAGCTCGGAAGGCTCTTCCCTACATCTTGGCATCCCATCCCTCCCACCCCCACCCCTCACTCCTACCCCCTCTATCTCAAACCTCCCACTCAGAGAGATCTTCCCAACCGAAGGCGGCTGTGCAGCACACGCACGCACACACACACCCCCACCCCCATCCTAGCCCTCACAAGTTCCTGACGTTATCTTCCCTGTTTACGTGTACTTTACTAACCACCCACTCCTCCCATGGAAGCCCCTGGAGGCAGGGAGGCAGTCTTATTCACAGGCTAGATCCCCAGGGCCTGGCACACAGCTGGTGCTCAATAATACTTGTTTGGTGGCTGGCTGCAGAGTTCCTGCAGTCAGAAAGGGCAGCTAATGCTCCAGGGAAAGAAGATGTTCTACTTCCTTTTGTCAAGGGAGAATGTCAGGGGAGTGATCAGAGATTTCC
The DNA here is from genome assembly GCF_965194805.1 of Balaenoptera borealis. Classification (NCBI taxonomy): domain Eukaryota; kingdom Metazoa; phylum Chordata; class Mammalia; order Artiodactyla; family Balaenopteridae; genus Balaenoptera; species Balaenoptera borealis. Next base: position 45,112,925 of record NC_138869.1, on the reverse strand, counting down.
AGAAAAATGCTGTACCAGAATCATCTGGGGAACTTTAAAAATGCTTTGATTCTAAGATCCTGACAGGAGGTTTGGGATGGGGCCAGAGAAGAGATTGCAAATTGTCTCCCCAGGTGATCCTGATGCACTGGTAGGTCTGAGGACCTCTGACTGAACCAACATCTTTATTTTACAAATGAACAAGTCACGGCCCTCCAAGGGGATGACTGAATCCAAAGTTTCAACACTGGTTCATCAACAGGTATCTGTGTTGGGAGCCCAAACCTCCCACCCACAAGGTTCTCTCTCTCACTGGCTCTAAGACCTTAGGGTCTGAGCAGAGGTGGGGAAGAGAAGGTCAGTCCTTAAGATGAATGGGAACTGCACACCTCGTCAAGGTTGCAGCTCTGCAAATCCACTTTGTTAATCTAACATCTTGCACTAAAAATGAATTCCACCTTCAAGGAATTAGGGCTAGGCTGAGTAAAGCCAGGGTACCAGGAGGATGTCCTCTTTGCTTCCATCGGAAACACAGCGGGCTCCACCCACTGTCACTCAGCAGAGAGGGCTGGAGGACCACTTGACTTCCCTGCTTCCAAGAGGGCAGAGGATAAAGGACAGACACCCATGTTTATAAAAGGCCCATGGGCAAGATCTTGAGCTGGACACTTCTTGGACCTCTTTCTCTGTGCTCCTAGCTACTGAAGAGGTCAGAAGCCATGTCTAGGATAGGGAGGCTCAGAGTTTTGAAGATCTGCTTCTATCCCAAAGATGTGATGAATGGAGCTGAGATTTGAACCACATTACCTGGCTCCAAAGCAGATGCTCCCCGCTAAGCCAGGCAGCTCCCACCAGGCAGCCTGATGGCAGTTTCTGTGTGTGATGGGAAGGAGGCCCCTTCCTGGGGGCCGCTTGTTCCCAAGCACCTTGGGTTGAGGAGTGGAGAGGGATACAGGGCCAGGGCCTAAGGGACCATCCAGGATTGGCAACACGGCAAAGCACTGGCACAAGAGGTCCCTTCAGCCTCAGGTTTCCTTGTCTATTAAACAGGGAGAAACCAACACCTACCTCAAAGGGCTGCTTTGGGGACTGAACAAGTCACGAGATCCTGTCACAAACGGCCGTGTAAATGTTGTGACTGCCAACCTGCAAAAGGCTCTCAACCCAAGAGGCAGTCACCTCCTCAAGTGACTTAGCAATCAGGCTGTTGGGCATGGGGTGTGGCCACGTGGGGTGGGGACAGAGACAACTTCCTGAGAGGTGATCAGGACGTGGACAAGTCAGACTCCCCCCAGCTCACTGGGCTCTCCTCCACCGCCCCCCTCACTGCCCTACTCTGCCCCCTCCCCACTTGCTAGCCCTTCCCTCCAGCTCCCTCTTCTGCCCCCATCCGGCCAGGACCTTCCCCGGCGCACCAAAGTCAGAAAGTTTCAACGTGCTCCCCTTTGCCTTGGCACTGCTCCCACTCTCCACATGCACATTCCTTGAGTGTGAAGATCACAACTGTACCGCTGAATGGTCAGCATTTAACTGCACTGGGTGCACACACAGAAGGTCAGGGATACGCATGTGCTGGAGACACCAGCCACGCAGACTGACAACTTCAAAGCCCTCTGCCCCAACTCTAGGCCTCCCAAGACCTGGCTCTGTGGTGCAATGTATAGCACATTGGACTTTAGGCCCCCCAGGCTGATCTGATGGTCCCCTGGGTTTCCACCTGCCCTCTCCCTCTTAGCTCTCAATAAATGGGAGTTAGGTAGAGACATGGTCTCTTATGAGATGGACCAGAGGAAGCAAGTCCTCCAGAGATGCACTATCCTATAAGACAGCCATAAGTCAAGTGTAGCTGTTCAAATGTAAACTATTTAAAATGGAATAAAATTAATGTCCTGTTAGCCACATTTCAAGGGCTCAAGAGCCACATGTGGCTTGTGGCTATGGTACTGGACAGCACAGATTATATGTAGAACACTGAACAGTGCTGCTCTGGTCTCTAGAGCCAGGTGAAAAACAGGAACTGCTGTTGAACCTGAAAGCTGACAGCCAGACCTTGGCCCTGAGATCACATCCAACCCCTGAGGGGCTGGCCAGGCTGACAACCAGTCTCCCTGTCTCAGGGCAGAAAGAGACAGCCTAATACAGGCCAAATGTCAGTAGAGCCAACAGCCAAGGGGCAAGTGTTTGTGCCAAGTGAATCACCTTCAGAAGCCACCATTTGGCTGCTGAGAAAGAGGTGAGAAAAGAAAGTGGCCTCAGAGTGCTCTGCTGGATGGCATGGTAGAGAGATGCCACAGAACTTCACCTACAGCCTTGAACTATTCACCTACTCACCCAGCTTGGAACTTCTGGATGAGCATCAAGAAATGAGGTTCAAATACTGCAATACAGAAATATGTGCCCTGGCAAGCTGGCCGCCCTTGCAGCTGCAAGCCCTGGCTCCTGCAGAACTTGGCCACCAAAGCACCCAGCAGCACTTTCAGACCTCATCCCTGCCCCAATCCCTGCCAACTGCTTGCTGTCAAACCCTCTGGAGCATCCCCCACTCTCCCTTCTGTGCCCCTGGATGTTCCCATCTCTGAACTGCTCCCATGGAACATTCCTCTCCAGCTTCTTTAATACTCCCTTCCCAGTCCCATCCACCACAACTCAGCCCATGTTCCACTCTGCCTTCCCATGAAGCCTCCCCGGACCCAGCTTGGCTTTCCCAGGAAATGAACCCCAGGAGCACAGTCGAACATCGTATGTGGTCTTTCCACCTGTCAACCTGGGTTGGCTGACCTACAGGATGCTGCTACAAGCAGGGTTGTCCCTGCATAAAAGCCCCCTCTAGCAGGGGGTCTTGCTTGGGCTGGAATCCAGGAGAGTCACTTATGTTCCATAACCTTGGGCACCTGAACCTCTTCTTGTCTTGCCCCCTCTCAAATCAGTTGCATCAGGTGGGCTAGCAAGGAAGCACTTTGTAAAACTGCTAAGCTGCACAACCATGATGGAGCTTTACTGCTGAATAATACACAGAAACTTCATGACTATAATTTTGAGTCCATCTGTCACAATCTCAGGACTGATTCCTCCACACTACACTAAATTATAAGTTTATAGTCTTGTGGTGGTGGGGGGGGGAAGGAAGATAACACCATGAGGAACATCAACCTCATGCCCGAAACCCTGACGCCTCCAGCAAAACCATGTGCACAGAAGGTATCAATGAAGGACCTGCACAGAGTCTAGGGGGCCAGCAGGGAGCCACCCCATGGGGCAGACAGGCACTCTCCATCAACAGGGGCGGCTGAGGCAGCGCTCGACCCTGGAGTCTGTCCCACAGAGGCCTCATCCTAACATCAGAAGACTGAACTAAAAGTGGGGCACCACTTCCTCCCTGAGAGAGGAGACCACTTGCTTCCTATCTGCCGGCAGTAGGCAGGCCATACTTCCTCCCCACTCCCAGGTCCCACAAGAAATGACTGTGGACTGAAAAACTCAGACTTTAGACCCTTGACTGTCTTTTTCCCAGGCATCTACCCCAAAAGTAACGTCACTCAAGAACTGTGGAGATTACGTATGACGCTAAAAACACAGGTAACAAAAGGTAAGAAAAGATAATTTGGACTTTATCAAGATTTTAAAAACTTTCGTGCATCAAAAGACACTACCAAGAGAGTGAAAAGACAACCCACAGAATGGGAGAAAATATTTGCAAATCCCATACCTGATAATGGTTTACTATCCAGCGTATATAAAAAAACAACAACTAAACAACAGAAAGACAAGCCACCCAATTAAAAAATGGGCAAAGGACATGAGTAGATATTTCACCAGAGAACATATACAAATGGCAAATAAGCACATAAAAAGATGCTCAACAGCAATAATCATTAGAGAAATGCACATCAAAACCACAATAGTGGACTTCCCTGGTGGCGCAGTGGTTAAGAATCTGCCTGCCAATGTAGGGGACATGGGTTCGATCCCTGGTCCGGGAAGATCCCACATGCTACGGAGCAACTAAGCCTGTGCGCCACAACTACTGAGCCCGCATGCCACAACTACTGAGCCTGTGTGCCACAACTACTGAAGCCCGCATGCCTAGAGCCCGTGCTCCGCAACAAGAAAAGCTACCACAATGAGAAGCCCATGCACCGCAATGAAGAGTAGCCCCCGCTCACCGCAACTAGAGAAAGCCCACACACAGCAACGAAGACCCAAAGCAGCCAAAAAATAAATAAATAAATAAAATTAAAAAAACAAAAAACAAAAAACATGACAGTGAGATACGAATAGTGAGATACCACTTCACGCCTACTAGGAGAGCTATAATTATATTTTTTAAAGGAAAATCACAAGTGTTGGCAAGTATGTAGAGAAATTGGAACCCTCATGCATTGCGGGTAGTAGTGGAAAATGGTACAGCTGCTCTGGCAAATGGTTTGGCAGTTTCTCAAAAAGTTAAACACAGAATTATAAGCAATTCCACTCCTTAGGTATATATCCAAAAGAACTGAAAACACGGACTCAAACAAATACTTATACACCAAAAAGTACACCAATACACCAATGACAGCATTAGTCACAACTGCCAAAAGGTGTGCATCAACAGATGACTGGATAAACAAAATGTGGTATGTACGTATAATGGAATATTATTCAGCCTTAAAAAGGAATGAAACCCTGTTACATACTAGAATGGATGAACCTTGAAAACTTTTGCTAAGTGAAATAAGCCAAACACAAAACAACAAATACTGCAAGATTCCATTTACATGAGGTATTTACATCAGGCAAATTCAGAGAGACAGAAAGTAGGTTAGAGGCTACAAGGGGCCAGGGTAAGAGAGGAATAGGGAGTTATTGCTTAATGAGTGCAGAGTTTCTGTTTAGAGTGATGAAAACATTTTAGAAATAGTGGTGACGGTTGCACAACATTGTGAATATACTTAATGCCAATGAAAAATGGTTAAATGGCAAATTTTATGTCATACAGATTTTACCACAATAAAAAAAATACCAAAAAAAAAAAAGAACCGTGGCAAATAAGGCTACACCCATCCTTGTCAGTGGGAAGAAGGGCCAGAATCAGGACTAATTGGGATCTTAATCAGTAGGGATTAAGGCATGTACATACGGGCAGCTTGGACTTAGGGCCTATACTCTTTTTTTTTTTTTCTTACTTTATTTTAAAATTTATTTATTTATTTATTTATTTTTGGCCACACCATGTGTCATACAGAATCTTAGTTCCCCAGCCAGGCATCAAACCTGTGCCCCCTGCAGTGGAAGCGTGGATTCTTAACCACTGGACTGCTAGGGAAGTCCTGGGTCTATACTCTTTTTCCACTATTGTTTTTTGGGGATGTAATTCATAAAACCTCAAGGAATCAGAAATTATATAGGAAAGCTTCTCAACTTGCCCCCACCCTGCCTCTGAGAAACCAGTCCAAGTCAGTGCATAAAGAGAGCCACCACCTGTTCTCATCATCCCTCCTAACCCCAGCACTCAACTGGGATACCTCCTCCTTATGTGACAAATAAAACCGCCACCCATTTATTGGCCTTAGTGCTGCCACCTATAAACTAGCCCTCCTTCTTCCTTCTTCTCAAGGCTGTCATCAAGACCAGATAAGATAAGCCAGGCAGGCGGTATCATTAGCCATGTTAAATCTGAAAACACTGTTGCCTTTAATAAAGAAATTCAACTGCTAGAGCTACAGAGTAAAATAGGAGCACCCTGTACTCCCCATCTCTCTTTCCTTCTTTCCTTTTCTTCATAACACCATCTCCGTCTAACACTAGATACATTTTGCTTGACCATCTGTGCCCCCAGCTAAATGAAAGCTGCTTGGGGCACAGACTTCTGTGTGCTTTGTTCACTGTGGTACCTCCAGTGCCTGAATGACTGGTGCACAGTAGGTGCTCAGTACACCTCTGTTGAAGGAATGGATTACTAGCTCTAATGACCCATTTTGAAACAAACCAAACAACATTTCATCACCTACTGCTAATGCACCATTGACACCACTGCATGGAAACCGAAGAGTCAACTAAAAATTCTAACTTCACTTTCTAAGCAGGAAAAGGACTGTACGAGTGGAAAAATCAGGGGCTCCTAGATACGCATGCCAAGAAAGGAAAAAGCTTCCAATGGAATCAAAATTGTGGCTTCACAGTAACTCTTGTTTCTTAAAATGAATGCAAGGAAACTCCAAAGGCCAGTGAGCTCTCAATTCCAAGAGGAAAGTCATGTGATTTCCAAATGCACATTTTTCAGAAATGAGTTCACAGCCATGAGCTTTCTGAAGTCAGAACTGTGAAGATTAAACCAATTAAAGTAGTAATCAGTATGCCAACAAACTGGATAACCTAGATGAAATGGACAAATTCCTAGAAACACACGATGTAACTAAACTGACTCATGAAGAAATAAAAAATTTGAATAGACCTATAATTAAAAAGACGACTGAATAAGTAACCAAAAACCTCCCAGCAAAGAAAAGCCCAGGGCCAGATGGCTTTAGTGGTGAATTCCACCAAACACTTAAAGAGTTAACACCAAACCTTCTAAAACTCTTCGAAAAAAATGAAGAGAAGGAAATACTTCCTAAATCATTCTAGAAGATCAGCACTACCCTGATAGCAAAGCCAAACTACAGATCAATATCCCTTATGAATACTGTTGCAAAAATCTTTAACAAAATACTAGCAAACTGAATTTAGCAACATATTAAAAGGTTTACACACCATGGCTAAGTGGAATTTACTCGTGAAATGCAAGGACGGTTCAACTTACAAAATTAATCAACATAATACAATAATAAAATATAGGAAAAAAACCACACGGTCATCTCAATTGATTAAGAAAAAGCATTTGATGAAATCCAATTCCCCTTCATGATAAAAACACTCAACACTAGAAATAGAAGGAAACTTCCTCAACATGATAAAGACCATATATGAAAAACCCATAGTGAACATCACACTCAACAGTGAAAGACTGAATACTCTTTCCCTAAGGCCAGGAACAAAACAAGATGCCTGCTTTCAACACTTCTATTCAATATGGTACTGAAAGTTCCAGCCAGAGCAATTAGGCAAGAAAATAAATAAAAGTCATCCAAATTGAAAGAGAAGTAAAATTATCTCTGTTCAATAATGACATGATCTTATATGCAGAAAACCCTAAAGAGTCCACCAAAAAAACAAAACAAAAACAAAAAACAAAACAAAAAAAACAAAAACAAAACCAAAAAAACCCTGTTAGGATAAATAATTTCAGCAAAGCTCCAGGATACAAAATCAATGAACAAAAATCAGCAGTATTTCTATATGCTGGCAATCAACAATCTGAAAAGGAAATTAAGAAAACAATCCCATTTACAACAACACTAAAAAGAATGAAATACTTTGGAATACATTTACCAAGGAGGCTAAAGACTTGTACAATGTAAATTAAAGAGTATTGTTGGGCTTCCCTGGTGGCGCAGTGGTTGAGAATCTGCCTGCCAATGCAGGGGACACGGGTTCGAGCCCTGGTCTGGGAAGATCCCACGTGCCGCGGAGCAGCTGGGCCCGTGAGCCACAATTACTGAGCTTGCGCGTCTGGAGCCGGTGCTCTGCAACAAGAGAGGCCGCGATAGTGAGAGGCCCGCGCACCGCAATGAAGAGTGGCCCCCGCTGGCCGCAACTAGAGAAAGCCCTCGCACAGCAACGAAGACCCAACACAGCCATAAATAAATAAATAAAACAAATACTTAAAAAAAAATAGTATTGTTGAGAGAAATTAAAGACTTAAATAAACATAAAGACATCCCATGCTCATGAATTGGAAGACAATATTGTTAGGATCACAATACTAGCCAAAATGATCTACAGATTCAGTGCAATCCCTATCAAAATCTCAACGGTGTTTTTTGCACAAATAGAAAAATCTATCCTCAAATTCATATGGAATCTCAAGGAATCCCAAACAGCCAAAACAATCTTGAAAGAGAACTAAGTTGGAGGACTCACTCTTCCTGATTTCAAAACTTACTACAAAGCTACAGTAATCAAAACAATGTGATACTGGCATAAGGACAGACATACAGAGCAATGGGACAGAATAGAGAGACTAGAAACAAACCCTTGCATATATGGTTAAATGATTTTCAACAGGGGTACAAAGAACATTCAATAGAGAAAGGACAGTCTTTTCAACAAGTGGTACTGGGAAAGCTGGATCTTCACATACAAAAGAATGTACCGGATCCTTATGTTATACCATATGCAAATACTAACTTAGAACGGATCAAAGACCTAAATGTAGGAGCTAAAACTATAAAACTCTTAGAAGAAAACACAGGGGAAAGCTTCATGATCTTGGATTTGATGATGCTTTATTAGGTATGATACCAAAAGCAGGATCAACAATAGAAAAAGATAAACTGAACTTCATTAAAATTTAGAACTTTGTGCATCAAAGGACATTATCAGCAAAGTAAAAAGACAACCCTGGGAATGGGAGAAAATATTGGCAAATCACCCATCTGATAAGGGGATAATATCCAGAATACATTAAAACTCCTACAATTCAACAACCACCAAAACCCAATTTAAAAATGGGCAAAGGATCGAATAGACATTTCTCCAAAGAAGATACACAAATGGCCATAGGCACATGAGAAGATGCTCAATATCACTACTCATCAAGGAACTGCAAATCAAAACTACAACCACAATTAGGATGTGTATAACCAACAAAACATAAAAAAAAAAGTGTTGGCAAGGGTGTGGAGAAACTGGAACCCTTGTGCATTGCTGGTGGGAATGTAAAATGATGTGGCAGCTACAGAAAACATGGCGGTTCCTCAAAAAGTTAAACACAAAATTACTGTATGATCCCAAAATTCCACTTCTGGATATATACACAAAAGAACTGAAAACAGGGACTCAAACAGATATTTGTATACCCACTACTTACAATAGCCAAAAGCTAGAAGCAACCCAAATGCCCACTAACAGATAAATGGATAAACAAAATGTGGTATATACAAACAATGGAATATTATTCAGCCTTAAAAAGGAATGAAATTCTGACACATGCTGCAACATGGCTGAACCCTGACAACATTATGCTGAATGAATAAGCCAGTCACAGAGAGACAAGTAGTATATGATTCTCTTATATGAGAAACCTAGAGTAGTCAAATTCAACGAGACAGAAAGAATGGTGGTTGCCAGGAACTGGGGAGAGAGGGGAAAGGGGAGTTATTGTTTAATGGGTACAGAGTTTCCATTTGGGATGATAAAAAGTTCTGGAAATAGTGGTATAATTATATAACATTGTGAATATCCTTAATGTCACTGATTTGTACACTTAAAATGGTAAATTTTATGTTATGTATATTCTACAATTTTTTTAAAAGTAAAGGAAAAAAAATAGGTCCATATTTTCAGCGCATTGAGAGAATCCCTCTTAAAAGGCCAGTTTTCCTGATAGCCTGGGGCATCCTTCCCATTGTAAGGGGGCCTGAGGATGCCATTTTGTCCTTTGTATTTTGCCCTCAAACCCAATTCCATAATCTGGACCCTAAATCCAAGGAAACAGCTCGGGTTGACTAGCTACTGTTTGAAAGGCTGAGGTCTTGAGCATCCCTAGGCCAGGCAGTTTGCAGGGATAACTGTCTGACAGAGCCGACAAATTGCCAACAAAAACAGAAGCCAATCCCGCTGGCTTTCACTTTCTATTACTTCCCCTTACACTTTCTCGCAGAACACCAGACAGCCATGCAGAAAGGAAACGGGCCAAACCAACCTGCCTGATTTTTTTTAGTTGGAAAATGGAGTCCCTGTTTCCCCCCGTTCCTTGCAGGTCTAGATATTTAATATCCTTTGTATTTTGTACAGTTGAGGACAAAGTTTTTGCCCACCCCAAAACAGCAGAACGAACAACGTCCATCCTCTGTACTCTATATACTCTCTACGGCTCTTGCATACAGATAATCTAACAGATTATCCTGTTAGATCTCAAAATAACCCAGTGAGAATGAATGTTTAGGGGTTGTTATCCTCCGCTGGAGACATGAAGAAACCAGAGCTCATGCGATGAAGCAGTTAGTCCCAAATCCTACAACCCCAAGTGACAGGACCAGGATTCGCACAGAAGTAGTGAACTTCAGAGTTCTCCTTCCTCTCGATTACTTCGGAAAGAACAACGAAGTAGAAATGGAATCAGACCATTTTGGTGTCAAAAAAGACCAAGGAAAAATGTTTCCAAGTTTGGCAACTAATAGGACTAGGAGGTCCATCCCCAAAGAAGAGCCTGGTAAAAAACTAAGCGCCCGCCTCTTTCCCTTAGGTCTACCCTAACCCAGACATGGATCTTTCCTTCTGGTTTTTTGTACTCAACGATCCAGCCGGGCGCCCAGAGCAGTCCCGTACTGCCCTGCCCAAGGCGCTCTGGCACACAGGGGAGAGTCTGCCAGACTTGCGGAATTTCACCACGATGGGAGGCCGGCTGGTCACGGGAAAACGAAAGATTCAGCGTGCTCAGACACGAACAAATCACGCCTAAACCAACGAGCATATGAAACTAAAACTGGCCCTGTAAATCCACACGGGAAACACCGGACAGGAGCCAAAGGGCCTACGGCGCGTCGACCACTGCCCTACCATACCAACGCACGCGCGACAGCACTAGCAGAAGCATAGTACCGCTCCCGCAGACCCAGACTTCGGCTGGCGCCGACGCCGTGCGCATGCTCCAGCAGCGCGCATGCGCGTCCCCGGCAGTTGCCTTTTCCCAGTAGTCCCCTGCCCTCTCGCCCCGATCCCGGATCCAAACGCTGGGTACCTCAGCCACGGCCCTCACTCTGCATTCCTCACCTTGCGCCCGGTTTTCTCCCGTAGGGCCTTCAGCCGTTCCTTTCGCCGCAGCGCCTCTTCCTCTAACCGGCCCACACCGGCCGCAGCAGCCGCCATCTTGCCCGCAGACATCCCCCCGCCCCCACTCTTCTCTTGTCCCGCAGCGCGCAGGCCCAAGGTGTTAGACGAACCCCTCACGGCCAATCCAGGGACGAGAATGGGAGAGCAGGAAGTCCTGAAAGCCAACCAATGCTGAGTTGCTACAGGAGGACCCGCCCTCTTCCTCCCCCACAAAACATCTAGCTTGTCGGGGGTCGGCAGAGAAGGCTCTAAGGCTCGATTCGTCCAATGCCAATCAGGGAAAAAGCGGCAAGAGGAACCAGACCTGAGTGAAGGAGGATAGAGCGCGTCAATCGCTCTGGTTTTACCTAAGCGCCAACCATGCTGGGCACTTGGAATGCGCTGCCCCATCTTTGTCCACTTGTCCTGATTCTTAAAGACTCGAATGCCTTCAAGAAGCCTTCCCTCACTCTCTACTCCGACCCCAGCCTAAGAGGTCTGCCTCTCCTTTCCTCTTAAGCTATCAGTGGCTTCCTGGATGCACTTGTTCATGGGCCTCTGGGCCCTTCTCTGTCCACTCTCAGCTCAGACAAAACCTAAGCAGAGCAGGGCTTGGCTGAATGGCCATTTTCCTCTGGGTTCATGGATGATCCCCTCCCACCTCCAACCCCCCGCCCCCCCCCCCGGGGTGGCAAAGTACCCAGGGTCAGACTACCTAACCTGGAGAAGAGCAAACCCCAACTTGGGCCCAGTGGGCCCTAAGGGACCACCCTGAGCTTAGTTCCTGAGAACTAAGCTGAGAGTTGGTTTGGCCTCCGCCAATAGGTGCACTGCTTCCCAGCAGGAGCTGCCAGGGTACCCCTTCCCAAGTTAATTAGCATGCCCTGACAACTGAGAGACCACTTTGGCTGAAGTCAGTATCTTCTGACAGCCTATCCAGGTCCCCAGAGCCACACCTCCTCCCACCTGGGGAGAGTGACTTGTCTCTCAGCAAAGCTGTTCCCTGCTTGCCGCCTCCCTTCCCACGCTGACAGCAGGTGGACACCCACTCCTTGCTTCCCAGTTCCCTTCAGAGACCCCCAGTGCCACCGACCCCTGTCCAGATGGCCCCCACAAACGACCCTCATGACCTCTGTAACTTGGGCCTTTTGGTGCCTTCTGCCCTGCATCGGGTGGGGTGCCCTGCTGGGGCCTGGTATGCAGGTAGTACCCAATATGCATGTAATAAGTGTTCAGGAAATGTCAGAAGTAGGATGGATGGGGCAGAAGAAAAGGCCAGAGTGGAGGAGATGCCCAAGAAGCCAGGAGGACAGAACAGGATGGGTATGAGGACAGAGTCTGTCTCTTCTTGGCCACCCAAGGTCTAGGGGGCGCCAGGCTGGTCAATTCCTCCAATTGATGGTAACTCTCTGGGTCCCACAAACTTTCCCCTCAGCCCCAACAAAGGGCCTCACCCCTGCCCAACATCATGGGCCCTCCTCACCTCCCAGGGCGGGTAGGGGGAGGTGGGGGAAGAGGCCCAGGGTTGATGGTGGCAGTGGTTCTGGAAAGTCAGGCCTCTGTCCCTGTCCATACTGCCCAGTTGGTCCTCATTTGGCCCATTTGGGCCCCAGTTTCTCTGCCTGTTAAACAGAAGCATGAGGTACCCTTTAGCCTTTAACCTCTTGAAGTTAAAGAAAAAAAATGTGAATCAAGTGCTGAGCCCTGGAGTGGAGGGTGCCTCCATTTGGAGTATCTAGGCAGGCTTCCTGGAGGAGGGGATCCAGGCGAGGCGAGGAGTACCTAAATCTTCCAGGGATCTGCCCAACAGATGGAGGGAACTGCTTCCCCAGAGTTATTTCAGGCTTGTCTTGCTGTTTTCCCCCTCCCGCCCCCGCCCCGCCCCGCCCTCCTGCCACACTGTCCTGCTCCACTAACAACAGGATTAAAAAAGTGACACTTCGGTCTCCCCATAAGCGTTTATACCAACTCCTGGCACGTGGTAAACTCTACAAGTGGTCGTCACCGTTGTTGTCCTCGTTAGATATTGAAGGACCCTGCCCATCTGCACGCAACCCGCAGCCCCTTCCCCCAATCCCGCGAGCCTGTCCCTTCCACGAATGGTGGCCATTCCAGCCAGGTGGGCTGCGTCCCGGTTAGATCTAGACGTAGGGCGAATCTGGAATCCCTGACCCCGACCCTAGTCCGGGTGGCTCAGATTGGCCTTTCCGGAGGGAGCGGATTGCGGGGGGCGGGGCTGCTGGGCGCCCTCCGGTGCCGCCCTGACCTCAGGCTCCTCCTTCTGTCGGGCTCCCCGCCCTTTGCACGGTCCCGGGATAGGCGGGGCGGCGGTGGCGGCTACAGAAGCGCAGGAAGCCGGGCGGCGGCCGACCGGGAGGAGGAGGAGCGCCACGGCGGCCAGTACTACTTCCCTCAGTAGTACCGCGCCGCTCCGCCCTGGAGTGACGCCCTCCGCCCATGGGCCTGGCCGAGGGCAACCGGCGGGCGGCGCGGAGGAGGCGGCGGCGGCGGCGGCAGGTGGCGTGCAGCAGGGTCGGAGCCTGGTCGGGCCATGGCCGCCTCGGAGCGGCTCTACGAGTTGTGGCTACTCTACTACGCGCAGGTGAGCCCGCCCTGCCCCGCGCCCGCCGTGCCCACAGCTCCGCGCGCCCAGCGTCTGCTGCACCTGCGCCCGGCGCCACCTGGGCCGTGTATACGCACGCGCCGGGCGTGCTCGGGCTCCGCACGCACGTGTGCGCCCCCGGCCGGCTGGTGCCTCTGGCACTTATAGCTGGGGGTCGGCCCTCGCGGGCGCGCACCTCACAGGAGCCTCTTGGGTGGGGACAGTGCAGCCTCGGTTGTCCCTGAGGAGAGGGGCCTGGACCAAGACAGGGCACTTACCCCTTTTACAGATGGGGATACTGAGGCCCGGGAAAAAAAAAAAAGGCTGGCCGGGTCGGAAGGGGCGAGAGCCTTACTTTGCATCTAGGCTTGCCCTTCCTGTGGGCGCAGCCCAGTTGGGTGGTCATGGCCTACGGGTCTGAGTGGGCTGGGGGGCTTCAGGCATGCAAGGGAGGCGTCTCTACTTCGGTCTGACTTGAGTCAACTCCTCAGATACCCTGCGGCGAACTGCCGGTGGTGAGCTCCTCCTTGACCCCAGGTGGCCCCACCCCAACCCCCGGGGGGCAGGGTGTGGATTACGGGGGAGGGGGGTGTCCAGCCCAAAGAAAAGATTCGCCTTGGATGCTGGGGATGAAAATGGGGAATGCGGGTGAGATGGGAGGGATGTTTGAAAGGGATGGAGGGAGGCCATTTTCTCCTGAGCTCCCCGTCCTTCCTCAGAGACTACCTCAAGTGGCCTCAGAAGATGAAGGGAGCAACTCTGACCCAGGTGTACCCCAAACTGTGTCTCGCACATACAGGCCCCCACTCTCCTTCTGTATTCACAGCAAGGAGAGAACCCAGGGTAACGACCCCCCTCCCCTTCACCCAGCACCAGCCTTCCTCCCTGCACCTGCCTGGCATCATACTCCTGGCTCAGGTGTGCCTTGGGCACAATGCACTATTGTGTGCCCCTGATCTCGTCACTAGGGGGAAGTTCATGCTCAAATCAGCCGGCCCTCTGAAGAGGCTAGCCAACTGTCTCCCAGGACTGCAGGCCAGGACTTGGGCCCCAGGGATCAGGAGTCCAGGCCATAAGGGCCATAGCTTCTTTAGCCCACTTCGGTGGTGCGAAGTCCAGGCACCCGGCAAGAGGCAGTGCATGGAGTAGAGTCTGTCTTTGGTGTGACCCAGGGCATGCTCTTTACACCCCTGAGCCTCTGCTTCCATATCTGTAAATTTGGCACAGTCCTGGCCTCGGGTGGCCTGGACTGTGCAGAGGGATAGCCAGTATGGCTGGTCCAGGCCAGAGAAGTTCCCTGCTTCCCTGCCCCACTGGATCCCCTCACCCCAGCTTCTCTGTCTCCATCTCCAAAGGTTGGTCCTTGTGAAGGAGCAAAAGATTTGGGAGGAAACCTGCCCCTGGCCCTCATGCTTCTGATTGCCCCCATGGTCATGGGCAGGTTCTTGGTTTTCAGTTTCTTCAGCTGTGACCAGGCAAAGGGGTGCTTGAACAAGGTGATGAGTCTGAGGGATGTTAATCAAGCTTCTGATTGTCTCCGTGGTCGTGGGCAGGTTCTTGGTCTTCAGTTTCTTCACCTGTGATCAGGCGACGGGGGGCTTGAACGAGGTGACGAGTCGGAGGGTTGTTAATGGTGGGTCTTCAGGCTGGGTGGCATGCTGCTGGGGAAGGGTGTCTTGGCAGTTTCCCAGGATTGTACCTCCGACGTGGTTACCTCCTGCTGCCCCTTCTAGCTGAGCTCTGCAAGTGGTCAGTCCCTCACAGGTGTTTAGCATTCATCTGTGCTGAGTCCCTTCTCCCCTTCCAGCTCCTCACCTCACAGGGCAGGTGTGGAGCACAGGCTAGCTGGTTGTAGCCTTAGAAGCCTGGGCAGGCAGGGTACAGCCCGGGGCCAGGCAAACAAATCCAGGATATGAGTGTGAACCCAGGAGCCGGGAGGGGCCAGGTTTCCTGGGGGAGAGGAAGCTCCAGCCAGCCTCCCAGCACTGCCTTCCTGCCGGCTTGGTCCTGCCTCTGCTCCCGGAACGTGGTCTCCACCCTCTGTACTGAGCTCCCAGGGAGTGGTGGCTGTGCTACTTTGAGCCCTGCCAGGGACCTATTGTGTGTGTGCTTGGGGGAGAGGGGAAGATAAGGTAAAGGGGTCGAACTGAGAGAGGGTATTAAGAGGCCCCTGAAATGGCCAGCTACCCAGCCAGTAAGCTCCCCCAATACTTTCGCCCCTCCCTTCAACAGTGAGAGCTGACATCAGCTGGCAAACCTGTTTCCCCAGTTGTGGGTCTAGGCCTGCCCTGGGAGCGCCCCTGTTTCTGCCCTTCCTTTCCCCTCACAGACCCCAGGTTCAGGCCTGCTCACCCCCTACCTCTTGGGGCCACGAGTGGGCGAGGGGGCTGTGGGTGGCTACTGAAGGAGGAAGGAGGGCCAGAGTGCACCCTGGACATCACTCAGTCTGAGCCCCTCAGAGCCTTAGTGGGGAAACCAAGGCAGGGTCGTACCAAGGTCGTCGGACAGGTTTGGGGCGGAGTCTGGCAGAGCTCTGGCCCAGCCTCCATCCTGTGTTCCTTTACCCAGGAAAGGTCTAGTCCAGTGGGCGGGAAGACTCAGGTGGGCCTGCACCATGGGACGGCACAAGCTGTTTCCTCTGCCTGGAGCCTTCTCCCTCCTGTCTGAGGAGGCCTTCCCCGCCTGTTCCCGCAGCCCAAGCTGGACCTCAGCCCAGGCGTGTCCCCACTTGAACCCTCATTGTGCTTGCTACTCTGCGGTTTCCCCACGCCTCACATTTAGTAGGTGCTCCTTGGGTATTAGCTGGATGTCTGGGTGACTGATCAGGGATGTCTTACCAGAGGACTGCGTTTGGGCCTGGAGGGCTGAGCGCACAGGAACAGGAGGAGCAAGCACACGGCAGTGGGAACTATGAGAGGCAAGTTCGTTGGATGGGTGGGGGCACATCCAGAGGACTCAACCCAGCAGGGCTTCCCCAGTGAGGGCTTAGGAGGTGGGGGAGAGGATAAGGGGACTGGGGCAGCACCCAGTAGGCTAGCAGTTGGGTGGCCTGTAAAGGTTATGCAAACTATGCAGATGAGTGGCCCTCTTTCAGGCCGGAGCAGTAGTGTTGCTCAGTAGCCCTCCAGTGAAAGGGAGCATTGGGGAGCATGAAAGCTGAGGGGCACTTAGGGTCCCCAAAGTCAGGACAGGACAAACATTCAGGGTACAGGTGGGGAGCCTAGGCTGAACTCTCTGCTTATGCCATTGAGGACTCAGGGTTCCAGGAAGGTCGGGTCAGAGCCTGAGCTGACCTTGCTCTGCCCGCCCCTCCCTGGTCCCTCACCCCTGACTGATGAGCTCTACTGCCTCATGGAAACCTAGTCAGGCCCTCTGCTCCCTCCGAGACCTTAGCTGGGTCATATTTCTTCCTGTGCCTCAGTTTACCATCTTGAAATGGGAAAAAAGGACCTCCTTGGTGCTTGACCCCCCCCCAACCCTCTTCCATACCTTAAAGGGGCAACCAGGGCTTCCTCCTACCTGCCTTTATTACTGAGGCAACTGAAGACGGAGGGACTGAGGTGATGGGGAGAGTAGCACAGAGTCCAGGGTTGGGGGAGGGGCTGGTAAGCCCTGGAGTTTTTATGGCAACTGGGGAGCTGATGTGGAAGTGTGGGGTCACCGTGGAAACAGGTCAGTTACTATGGGGACCCTGAAAGGAAATTCCTGTTTTCCAAAGTGATAGGACAAGGGGAAGGTTAAAACCTGAGGGATGTTATGGAGACCAGAAGGTCCATGCCTTTCAAGACCCCCTCCCCAGGTAAGGGGGAGAGACTGGCCCAGCCACCTAGGCACTTGGACCACTAGCCTCAGTTGTCCTTGCCTCTGGCAAAGTCCCCATCTTCCTGCTTCGTTCCTTGGCCCGAGGCCCTCCAAGTCTGACCTCCAGTCGTCCTGGTGTAGCCAAAAGCCACCTTCAGCTTGACGTTGCCATCCCCCTCCTAATGCTGAGTGGGGAGACCCCCACACATGAAGGAGGTCATCCTGGTCAGGCCCCACCCCACCCTATCCCATTTCTGCTTGCCTGTTCCAGGAGATGGGGTGCTCACTACCACCTAGGCAGCTCTGACTGGGAAGAGTCACCACTATGGAGCTTCAGTCTTTTCTCCCTACCCTACTTCTAGCGCTAACCTGGGGTCCATGAAGATCCTCCCATTCCACCTGCCTGGGACAGCCAGCTGGGGAGTGGCCCATGGGACCTTGGCTCTGCCAGTGAACCAAGGTCTGCCACTCATCTGTCACTCATGGAGGTGGGTGGGGAGAAGATGAGTGTTGCCCTGGAATGCCAAGGGCTTGGGAAGGCAGAGCCCCTGAATATGGGAGTGGAGCTCCCATTCACCTTACCACATGCTGGTGGGTGTGGTTGGAGAGCCTTTACCTGTTAAGCAAAGAGATGGTTTTAAAGAGGCAGCTGAAACAGAGAGATTAATCGTTTGTTTTGTTTTTTTTGTTTTTATTTTATATCAGAATGTAGTTGATTTACAATTTGTGTTAGTTTCAGTTGTACAGCAGTGATTTAGTTATACATATATCTATTCTTTTTCAGATTGTTTTCTCATATAGATTATTACAGAGTATTGAGTAGAGTTCCCTGTGCTATACAGTAGGTCCTTATTGATTATCTATTTTATATATAGTAGCGTGTATATGTTTTTTTTTGTTGTTGTTGTTTTTCTTATAAATTTATTTATTTATTTATTTATTTATGGCTGTGTTGGGTCTTTGTTTCTGTGCGAGGGCTTTCTCTAGTTGTGGCAAGCAGGGGCCACTCTTCATCGCTGTGCGTGGGCCTCTCACTGTCACGGCCTCTCTTGTTGCGGAGCACAGGCTCCAGACACGCAGGCTCAGTAGTTGTGGCTCACGGGCCCAGTCGCTCCGCGGCATGTGGGATCTTCCCAGACCAGGGCTCGAACCCGTGTCCCCTGCATTGGCAGGCGGATTCTCAACCACTGCACCACCAGGGAAGCCCCAGTAGCGTGTATATGTTAATCCCAATGTCCTAATTTATCCCTCCCCCGCACCTTTCCCCTTTGGTAACCATAAATTTGTTTTCTAAATCTGTGAGTCTGTTTCTGTTTTGTAAATAAGTTCATTTGTATCATTTTTAGATTCCACATATAAGTGATAACATATGGTATTTGTTGTTCTCTGACTTAGTATGATCATCTCTAGGTCCATCGATGTTGCCGCAAATGGCATTATTTCATTCTTTTTATGGCTGAGTAATATTCCACTGTGTATATGTACCACATCTTTATGCATTCATCTGTTGATGGACATTTAGGTTGCTTCCATGTCTTGGCTATTGTAAATAGTGCTGTTCATGATACATGAACATTGGGGTGCATGTATCTTTTCAAAGTATGGTTTTTTCCGGATATACGTCCAGGAGTGGGATTGCTGGACCACATGGTAGCTCTATTTTTAGTTTTTTAAGGAACCTCCATACTGTTCTCCATAGTGGGCGTACCAATTTACATTCCCACCGACAATGTACGACGGTTCCCTTTTGAGAGATTAATATTTAGTAAGCTACCAAGTGTAAGAATCAGGTCTGGACTCCAGAACCCTTGCCCTCAACCACATTCAATTTGGCATCCCCGGCCTCTGAAGTACCAGACAGGGCTGCCTCTTGGGGAAGGTGCTGGCTCTGATGGAGGTACATTTAAGCAGAGGAAACACGGAGAGCAAAGCACATGCAGACTTGTGGCGGTGGGGACAGTGAGTAATATCCAGTGGGGCGGCCAGTGAATATGGCATGTGAGGCTGGAGATGAGGTGGGCACTACCCGTGGGGGGGCTTCGGATGTCGGGGGGAGGCTGTGGATGTGCCCTGGGCCTGTGGCAGGGTGGCTGACCGGCTGCTCAGACAGTAGTGGTAACTGACGGGTACTGGGGGCGCTGGGTACTGTTTAAGGAACTTTGGGGATGGGGGATTCGGAGCAAGATCTGGTCCCTGAGACACAGGGCAAGCCAGGCCTGATTACAGGCTCGGGGTAAGGCACGCAGGTCTCAGGCAGCACCGAGTCAGGAGCTCAGTGGTCCCTGTCCCTCTGAAAGACAGTCCCACCCACCCATCCACGCCTCAGCCGCCTGCCCTCAGCCCTCCCGGGTTACCTCAGAGTTCTGAGGAAGTGGCAGTTCCATGCTCACCCAGGACCTAACCAACCCGTGGGAGCTCCCCTCCTCCAGCACTGAGTGTCCTCAGGGCTGGTTGGGCATAGACTGGGGTCCCTACAGGGGTGACTCTGAGATCCCCATACCCACAGCTTTCTCCCCTGCTGCAAGGCCCTGGGAGGAGTGTGACTGCTCCTGACCTGCCTTCATGGGAGGGGCAGGGTTGGGACCCTGGCCTGTCGGGTTGGGGTGGGGACTGGGCTGGCCCACCGATGTTCCTGTTCAGAGCTGGAAAGGGAAGGAGGAGCCAGCGAGGCAGAGCTCTGAGAGGAGCGTGGGGATCCTGAGCAGCCCAGCCACCTCTCGCCGGCTCTGGAGCCTTCGGCATGCAGCACTGCCTCCATGCTCGAGGTCCCTGCTCTGCCCTGTCTCCCAGCCCCGGTGCCTGGAGGGACTCCCTCACGCCCCAGCACTGCAGCCTCAAGCCACCGGGCCCAGGTCAGAGCCAGGCCGAGGCTTCCCGGGGAGAAGAGGTGAGACCCCCAGAGTCAAGACCGGCAGTTACCCCTACCCCTGCCTACTACTGTGCTTTAGAGACCCCTCCTGCCCCTCCAGAACCCACAAAGGCTGCTGCCTTGATTGCCTCAGACCTGAACCCAGCCCAGCCTGGACCTGCTGGAAGTTTGCAGGACTGGACAGGCTGAGGGTGTGGTTCTAGGGACAGAAAAGCAGGGGTGTGCAGAGTTTGAGGGGCCCGTCAGGTCTGGGAGGGCCGATCCAGGTGATGGCCATGAGGAGGGTGGGAGTTTCCTGCTTAAGTACCAAAAGCCCAAGTCTCAGATGGCAGTGGGGCATGGGGAGATCAGAGGCCTGCACAGGAGAATGTGAATCACAGATGTGGAAGGGCAGAGAGGCTGGAGAAGCAGTCCCTGGTTGGACTAGGGGCCCAGAATGCCTGGCTTAGCAATTAAGCCTTTTATCTTTGGGTCAGGGAGGGAGGACATGGTCAAATGTGGGCTTACAGGTGCTCAGCAGAGCTGCAGTGGGCAAGAAGGACTCAGGTTTTGGGTGGGAGAGACTGTGGCTTGACTGGGGGTGGTTTGGGGCTAGAAGAAGGGAGGATGGTATTGGGACAATTTTGAAGGTAAGGAGGGATGTGTGGGGTCGTTGAGGCAGGGTCGTGGGTCATGTGGTCAGCTTGGGCTGAGTGGCTCTAGCCACCATGAGTGATCCTGGCCTAGAACAAAGGTTCAGCTGCAACTTGCTAGTGGATGAGGCATCCCCTCTGGGGCCCCCCGTTTTCCCATTTGCAGTGGGAAGAGTTCAAAAGAAATGGTCTAAGAGCCCTGGCCTGCTCTGGTGTTTTCAGGGTTGGGCATGTTGGTGTCCTTGCTGGTTTGTGGAGAGGAGAGGTATAGACAGAGGTAGGTGAGCAGGGAGGCTGCCAGCGGCAGAGGGTGGAGAGGTCGCCAAAGGTAACTGACAGGCAAAACGTCACAGTGGTGTGGGCCTGCACCTTGGTGGCCCCAGCCCCTCTCTGAATTGCCTGGGCCTTGGCCCTGTGACAAAATGTACAAGGAAGGTGTCCAACCACAGGGTGGAGGGCTGCTTTGTCTAGGTTTTTTGGGGGCCTGGCCCAGTCTGCTGGGGTCAGGCCCCTTCCCTGGGGCCCATTCAGCCCTGGCCCTGTGGTCTGGGGCCCACAGGTGGCAAAAAATTAGCCGTCCATGCAAAGGTAGTTCTGGAGGTCCTTGATGTGAGGTCCGTGGCACCTGGGGAGCAGTCTCAGGGTGTTGTCTGTGATGTGTCCCTTGCCCCTACATGTTCAGTATGGTACCTGTCCTTCCCCCCTGCCCCTGGGAAAGAAAATTGCCTTCTGGGCCCTGCTGGTTAGGGTGGGTGCTCCAGATAGGGCTGGTGTGGAAGGAGAGAAGGAGGAGGGATGGAAGGAGGAGCTCAGGTCCAGGCCACCACCCACTCCATGCCTTGGGAGGGGCTTAGAGGTTAGAACAGATTAGGGCTAGTCCAGGGCTTACCTGTGTCCCTGGAGCAAAGAGACCAGCAGGGCCAGATGGGGAGCCTGGACGCGGGAGGAGGGTGGGGCAGAGGTATGGATGAGTCCTTCAACATCATTGCCTGGGCCTGAGGCCTTAGACCCAGGTCAGGGAGCTGTGGGTGCCTTGAATGAAGGGCACTATAGTAGCAGGGACCACAACCTGTCCCTGGATAGGCTTGCCCTGACTCCTATCCCGGAGTTCTCCTGGACGTCTTGCCTGTAGAACTAGTTTCTGTCCACAAGCTCCACCCAGGGCAATGTGACCCCCACCCCTCTGTGCTGCAGGCCCCACCCCCGGTGCTAGGCTGGGTCCTTCACAGCTTCTCTTGCTGGGCCCTGGGTGCCCCAGGCCCTCCCACATCCCTGCGGTCTGCCGGGAGGAAGCGGCCCCCTTCCCCCACCGTGACTTTGCGCTTCCTGCCCCGGGGGCCAGGGTGGGAGGGGACGTTTCCCGTTCACACCAAAGTTTCCCTGGCTAGTGGCGCCCAAACTTGGGCTCAGCCGCAGTCCCTCTTACCCATGGAACCAGCTCTGGGGCCTGGGGTCCAGGTAACCAGCCAGGGTGTGGGCGGAGGTTCCCAGGGTGAGGCAGGGCATTTTGCCTGTACAGGTGGGGGATGTGTGTGTGCGTGGGTCTGCTTGGTCGATGGTGCACATGCAGCCTGGGATATACAGTCAAGGAAGGTTTCCTGGGGGTGGTGGCTGCTGAGTTGGGAGAAGGTGGCAGGCGAGAGCCCAGCCCGTAGCTTTGGGTTCAGGGAGGCTGGTGAGTGGGAGACCTTTAGCCCCAGCACCCCTGTGGGCCACAGCCATGCCCTAGGCATGTATACACTTAAGTCCCTCCCCTGCCTGTGTCAGGCTTGCCTGGGTCCCCAGGGGTTCAGGAAGTGGGAGAGGAGACTGGGAGGCTGAGAAAAGCAGATGGGGGCCCTGAGAGAGTGGTCAATATGTAAGGCAGTCCTCTGATGCTGACCTTCCACTTCCTGTCCTCCTCCCCCACCCATCCCTCCCTTTCTCCACCCCCACTGCTCTGCCTTCAATCTCTGTGTACCCCCATTCACTTTCCACCTCTGTCCACATCCCCTTGTCCCTCCCCTGTCCACTGCGCCCCTTCTGCCCCCACCACTGTTCCCCCGAACTCCTTTGCCTGCAGAAGGACCTGGGCTATCTGCAGCAGTGGCTGAAGGCCTTTGTGGGTACCTTCGAGAAGAGCATCTCACTGTCCTCTCTGGAGCCACGCAGGTGAGGCTGGAGCTACATGGAGGGTGGGAGACTGAGGGGTGCTCGGCACCTAGTGACCCCGCTCCCTGCAGGCCGGAGGAGGCAGGTGCGGAGGTGCCGCTGCTACCTCGGGATGCGCTGCACGTGCTGGCCGAGCAGCTAGACGAGGGGGACCTGGAGCAAGTCCTGCTGCTGCTCAAGCTCTTCGTCATCCTCTGCAGGTGGGTCCCTGTTGTCTTCTCCACGGTGAGAGAATGTGCACTTCTGGGCCGGGGTGGGGGCTGGCTTGTCACCGGGACCTCTCCCATCATTCACTTCCCAGGAACCCGGAGAATGTAGAGGCAGGCTGGGGCCAGGTGCTGGTGCCCCGGGTGCTGGCATTGCTGACCCGCTTGGTGGCCAAGGTGAGGTTGGCAGGTGGTAGGGGTTGGCCACCCCTGGGGGTTGACAGGTGGTAGCCACGGCCCAGCTAACCCCCCTTCACCCTCTCTTCATGCCTACAGCTGAAAGAACCCCCACCACCGGAGAAGGGCCGTGAGTCCCAGCTGGAAAACGTAGCCCTGCATGCCCTGCTCCTCTGTGAGGGCCTCTTCGACCCCTACCAGACCTGGCGGCGCCAGCACAGTGGGTGAGAGGCGGCCCGCAGGCAGAGGACCCAGAGGAGGCCCGGGACAGGATGGGGGTGGCCACAGGATGGGGGTGGCCGCACTGGCTAAGGTGCGGAGGTGGGAGGGGCCGGTGTGCAGGCTGCTATGGGGAGGATGACGCAGGAGGAGTGAAGTACTGGCCTCACCTCGGCCCCTGCCCACCCTGTCCCCACCTGCCAGGGAAGTCATCAGCTCCAAGGAGAAGAGCAAGTACAAGTTCCCTCCTGCGGCTTTGCCCTGTGGATTCAGCACCTTCTTCCGAGGTCAGGCCCCACCCCTGGCCTGCCTGGCCCCGCCCCCAAACATGAGCCCCGTCCTTTGGTTCCCCATTGCATATGCAGGATAGGACCCACTTGTGGCTGCACTCAGGGCTGGGAGAACCATGGGAATTTGAGTGGGCTTCCAAAGGCAAGTAGGAGTTTAGGGGCAGAGAGGAGAGGAAGGGCATGTCTGCACAAAATGAGTAATTTCTTTTCGGGGGGAGTCGATTTCCCTTCCCCCTTCTCTCCTGTCTCTTGGGACCCCCCCCATTGCTTGTACCCCACTCTGATCTGGACCATCTTAAAACTCCCTGGTCCAGTCTCTTTGTCCCTGTAGCTCCACCCAGTCTCCTCTCCTCCACAAGACAGTGTCTACATTAGGTGTCTCCCCTTCCTGCTCCCATACTCCCAGGGAAGCTGACCCCCCAGAACATCTCTGGCCACCTGTTCTCCCTGGGCACCTTCTGCTCCTGAGTGTCCTCTCTCCTCTCATTGGAGGACACTGGACAGGATTTCAGATGGGCTCATGGCAGGATGCTGTCTGGACAGGGACAGGCCAGGTTTGGGAAGGTGGTGGCCTAGGAAATATCTCAGTGTTTCTGGGATGCACCAGGGAGCTGCGGGCCTGGGTTTGGAACGGGAGCAACAGCTCCAAGAGGGAAGATGCCCCTGGGAAGCTCCCTGCCTCTGTTCTCCCACAGCCTGAGTACTCTTCTTAAAACACACTGGATTTTGTTTCCCCTACTGTAAATTCCTCAGTGGGGGCCTGACACCCTCAGAATCCAATCCTCTCCACAGCCTTCCTTTCCAGCCCTGTTTGCTCTCTGCTCTCCGCTCTCCAGCAATGGTCCTGTCCTCTCATTCCTAGAATCCAACTAGTTATCCCACCTTTGGTCTTTGCCCATACTGTTTCCTTTCCCTTCCCAGGCCAACTGCATTATCAGGCCTCACCTTGAAAGCCCTGTCCCACGGGAGGCCCCCCACCGCATCCCACTGATATCAAGGCAGCTCTGCATTCCCCCCCTCCAACGCCCACACACTCATGTGACCCAGGGCTGGTTCTTTCTGCTCTCTGGGTTTCAGTTCGTGTCCTGGCATCCTGTCCAGCTTTACTGGAGCAGGGCCAGGTGGGCCTCCCAGATATGACGCTGTGAAAGCCCCTAGAAGTCCCCAGTGGGGGTGTAGGGGGATGGTGTGTGGAGCATCTGTATGGTAGATATGGCAGGGTCCCCAGAGCCGGTCACGGGATGCTCCAACCATCACAGGGCAGAGGGACCAGGAGACTTGCATCTAAGAAACTAAACCCTGGGTTGCCATGGGGAAGTGCATGGGGGGTGCTCACCCTGGGGTCCTCATTTTGGGGCTTAAGGTTCCAGGGAGCTGGCTAGGCTCTCAGGGCAGGGCCATACCCCCTACAAGCTCCCCAATGAAGGGCTGTGTCCTCCTCAGACCTCCTAGCATAGAGTCATGACATTTTAGACTCCCAGCACAGAACCTGGTCTTCTCCCTCAGATTGGGCCTCCCAGCCCTGTTCCTTGACCCAGCCCCCCACTGCCACCCCAGGGCACCCACCTCTTGTGTGGTCCCCTGGACCCCCAGCCCTGTAAGCTTTGTGACATTGTCTTGCTCCCCACCCCCATCCAGAGAGCCTGCAGGATGCGGATCACTTGCCTCCTGTGCTCCTGCTGCGTCTCATCCACCTCTTTGGTGCTGTCCTTGCAGGAGGGAAGGTAGGCTGGGAGGAGCCTGGGAGCCCGAGGGTGGCTGTCTCAGGGTCTCTCTGCTGGGTGAGCCCTTTGCCCATTGCCCGTCTCTGCCCACACCTGCAGGAGAACGGGCAGAAGGCTGTGAGCGCTGGCACTGTTCAGGGCCTGCTGAACGTGGTGCGGGGCTGGGGCCACGGGCCAGCCCAGGACCCCCGCCTAGTGCCGCTGGCACTGGAGGCACTGGTGGGTGCGGTACACGTCCTGCACGCCAGCCGCACACCCCCCCGGGGGCCAGAGCTCCGAGCCCTGCTTGAGGGCTACTTCCATGTCCTTAATGCCGACTGGCCGGCCGGGCCAAGCCTGGACCCCGAAGAGGCCCTCATCACCCTACGGGTCAGCATGCTCGGTGGGTATAGCCTCTTGGGCTCTTGGGGAGGTGGCACTAGCAAGGGAAGGCCCTAGTGATGATGGAAACGCTAGCCTGGGCAGCATGGGAAGAAGGTTTAAGGCTGACCAGAGGCGCTGCTGAGACAGGCTTGGGCAGGGCTGATCCTTGACCTCTCCACAGACGCCATCCCCATGATGCTGGCATGTGAGGACCGGCCAGTGCTGCAGGCCACCTTCCTCAGCAACAATTGCTTTGAACACCTTATTCGCCTCATCCAGAACAGCAAGGTGGGCGGGGCCCAGGCCGGGGTGGGGGGCCTGGACCCCAGAGGCTGGGGGCACCACGTGTGGATGCCGAGCTGCTGATGAGCAAACTTGGGCTGGTGGGATGGCTTGCACGATGGCTTGCACTTCAGTGGGAGGGCCTGGGGCTCAGGATGGCTCTGGACCCCACGTGAAGAGGGTGTTGTAGAAGGACGGGAGCTGCCCTGGCCCCTTGTTTCCCTTTTCCCCAACCCCAGACGTAGGGGCAGGAGGAAGGCTCAGCTGTTTTGGATGCAGTGCCTATCCCTGCCCACTTATCTGCCCCCGGCTCTGTCCCTCTGGGCAGGGTATGGGTGGCTCAGCTCCCCTCCTCTTCCCTAGTGCCTGGTGGGGCGCTCGGCCTGGGGCTCAGGGCGCATCCTTCCCTATGGGGTGGAGCCCTGGCAACTGCTCCAGGTCCTGCTCTAATCCCACCCTTCCCCCATCTTCTCTCTCCTCTGCCTCCTCCACTTTGTGCCTCCCCCCCGACAGCTGTACCTGCAGGCCCGGGCGCCCCCTGAGGGGGACAGTGACCTGGCTACCTGGTTACTGACCGAGCCCGATGTCCAGAAGGTACCACCCTGGGGCTGACCAGCTCAGGCACCCACGTCCCTGGGCACCCACCCCCCGGCGCTCCCTCTTTGAGCCTTTCTGCACTGTGCAGGGGGAACGAGCAGATACATGCCAGGCCTGGTATAGCCTAGCGACGGGGCTGGGTCCCCCATGCTGTCTCACCTACCTTCCAAATCCCAATCCTAGGAAATGGCGCAGTTGTGATCTGTTCCCTGGCTTGTATTAGTCTTGGGAGCTGGGGTTTGGCTATGCCAACCTGGAAGGAACCTTCGATACTCAACCACCCCACCCCCATTGCACAGAAGGGGAAACAAGAGGCCAGATACTCAGGGATTTGGCTGTGGTCACTCACAGAGAAAGAGGTCCCCCACATGGGGCCACTTCTTTGCTTGGATCCTTGCACCTGCCTTAAGCAGGTCACTGGGAGTTCCCTATCCTCTCATGCCCTCATGACGTGCTCCCTGCCTCACCTTGCATGGGGGCTGTAGGAGGCTGCGGGGTGTCAGGGGCTCTGCATGGGGCACCCTCTCTCTGGTGGCTCAACAACTGGGCCCCCACCTCCAGAGCCCCGCCCTGGCTTTGTCCTCATGAAGCAGCCCTGTGTGTCTATTGCACTTGGCTGTTTTCTGAGAACCTGCATGTCCATTCATCTACAAAGCAGGCAAGGCCAGTGAGACCCCTGCTTTTTACAGATGAGGAAACTGAGGCCTGGAGGAGGGAAAAGATCGCCTGAGGTCCCTTGCGGAGTCAGGCAGAGCTGGGACCAAGGGCCCCATGGAGCCAAAATACAGCCTGGCACCTGCTGACAGACTCTCCAAGCCCTCCTGACCTCTCAGCCCCTTGGTAGGGCAGGGTAAAGGAGTAGCATACCTCTGGCTGTTGGGTTCAGCCAGGGTGAGCCTCAGTATCCCCACCTGGATCTAGGGGAAAGGGGCAGGGTAGGACTTAAAGGTCTCGAAGGTTCTTCTGGTTCTAACATCCTGTGATTGATTGTCCCTAAATTCCCCAACCCCCTGTCAATCATCATGGGTGATGGGGCACTTGCCAGCCTGCCTGCACATGTGTTTAGCTTGGGTGGGGATGGGTGGAGACCGGGGCCCATAAACCCACCGGACAGTAGAGGGCAGAGGGCTGTGGCCAAAGGGTTCACTGGTGATCTGTCCCTGTATCCCAGTGAGGCCCTTCCCAGCCTTGGTTTCTTCCCTGGCTTCTCTGTCAGAGTGGGCCTTGCCAAGCTGCTCAGAGAGGGCCCCAAGGTCAGGGTGAGGGTCATGGCAGTTTGGGCAAAGGTAGAGGGCGTGGTGGCTTCTGTTCTAGCACTATGTGGCCCAGACAGGGTTGCCACACTCCCAGGGCCCCAAGGTCAGGGTGAGGGTCATGGCAGTTTGGGCAAAGGTAGAGGGCCTGGTGGCTTCTGTTCTAGCACTATATGGCCCAGACAGGGTTGCCACACTCACAGGGCCCCAAGCCAACTCAGCTACTTGCCTTGGGGCATCTGTTCCTGTCCCTGCACCCGTTTTACTGCAGGGTGCCGCCAGCTGCGACGTCCTGGCACCTGCCTCTCCTGACTGCCCCTCCCCACCCCAAGGTACTGGACCAGGACACAGACGCCATTGCAGTCCACGTAGTCAGAGTGTTGACCTGCATCATGAGTGGCTCCCCCTCCGCCAAGGTGAGGATGCTGCGGTCCTGCTGTAGTCGGGGTGTGGGATGGGAGTTAAATTGACCAGTTGTCTCTAGAACAGGCCTGGCTGATGGCTGTCAGAGCAAGTGAGCTGGGGAGGTGACCATCCTGCCCTCTGGGGTACGGCTCAGTCCCCTGGGCGAGCATGGTCATTAGTGAGTCCTGGGAGCTGGCTGTCCTGGCTCAGAGCTGGAGGGCGGAAGGATGCTTGTGGCTGACCACCATCTGCAGCCTTCCGAGGTAGACCTGTTCCTCTGCCAGCACTGTGACCCAGAGGCAGAGCCAGGCAAGGGGGCCCTGAAAGGTGATGCCTCTTCCAGGGTTCCCGTGGGGTGGTGTGAGTACGCCCTGGGGCCCACATACACACTCTTTTCCCACGCATCCCTGCACAGGAGGTGTTTAAGGAGCGCATCGGCTACCCTCACCTGCAAGAGGTTCTGCAGAGTCACGGTCCCCCCACCCATCGACTGTTGCAAGAGCTGCTCAACATGGTGAGGGCAAGGGCTTGGGGGCAGGGTCCCAAGGGCAGCCAGGACTGAGTCAGGGCTACCACAGAAGGTGAGCTCTCCTCCACCTTAGGGGACCATGTTGACTGTGTGTGACCTGGGGCCTGACCCTGTGTGTCAGGGTCACTGGGGTGAGGATTCTGAGCTGCATGGGGCCCAGAAGCTGCTGCATGTTAGCAAGCCCCAGGATGATTCTAGGAATAGGCAGTTGGGGTTTAGGCCCAGCCAGACCGAAAGCCAAGGGTTATTGTTGGTAGCGATGGTTGTCTGAGCACCTCTGGCTTTCCTGAGCCTCAAACACAACCTGTGAGCTGGATGGGGTAGCACACGTTGTGTTCCCATGCTGTAGGCAAGTAAACTGAGACAGGAAGTCCCACTGTTGGTAGGGTGGCCTGTTCCATGCCAGTTGCCCGGGAACTATCACATTCTCTCCACCCGCAGGCTGTGGAGGGCAACCACAGCACGTGTCCGCCACCACCAATCCGCAATGAGCAGCCGGTGCTGGTGCTAATGCGGTGGCTGCCAGCACTGCCCACAGCTGAGCTGCGGCTCTTCCTAGCACAGCGCCTCTGGTGGCTCTGTGACAGCTGCCCTGCCAGCCGTGCCACGTGTGTCCAGGCCGGTCTGGTGGGCTGCTTGTTGGAGACGCTCAGCGAGGGGGTAGCCCTGGGGGCCCGCTGCCAGGAGCAGCTGCTGGCGCTGCTGCAAGCACTGGGCCACGTGTCACTAAGGCCCTTGGAGCTGCGTCGCTTGCTTCGTCCCCCGCCAGGGCTGGACTCAGGGCCGGGTGGAGCTGAGGCTGGGGATGCCCGACACGCAGGTGCCATCATCCGCGCGCTCTCAGGCATGGCCCGGCACCGGGGCCCGGCACGAGCCCTGTGCTACTTTGACCTCACGCCCAGCATGGCGGGTATCATGGTACCCCCCGTGCAGCGATGGCCAGGACCTGGCTTCACCTTCCATGCCTGGCTGTGTCTGCACCCCACGGCTGTAACACCTGCCCCGGCCCCCACCCGGCCGCTCCAGCGAAAGCAACTGTACAGGTGGGTGACTGCTAGGGACCAGGGCGCGGTGCCAGGGTGAGCAGGAGAGCCAGTGGGCATAACTGGCTTGGCCTGCCCCCAGCTTCTTCACCAGCAGCGGCTCAGGGTTTGAAGCCTTCTTCACGGCGGCTGGGACCCTGGTGGTGGCCGTGTGCACCCGGAAAGAGTACTTGACCATGAGCTTGCCTGAAGTGTCCTTTGCCGACTCTGCCTGGGTGAGCCTCCGTCCTCATGTGGCCCAGGGAGGTGGAGGGGACACCACGTCCCAACCTGTGACCTGATGTTGTGGCTTCTGTTCTAGCACTGTGTGGCCATTGTCCATGTGCCCGGGCGCCGGCCCTTCAGCCAGAACCTGGTGCATGTCTACAAAGACGGCCATCTGGTGAAGACGGCACCCCTTCGCTGCCCCTCCCTTAGTGAGGTGTGCCAGGCAGGGTTTGGGGAGGCTTGGGCAGCTGGGGGCACTTCGACAGGGTGGGGCCTGGAGCCCCGTGTCCCCCCTCCCCCACCCTACAGGCCTCAGCCTCTGGGGCCTGTGCAGCCTTGGGGGTCACCGAGGAACTGGATGCAGGTGGAACCCCAGGCTCTGCTGTGACCTGACCACTCCCCCAACCCTGGCCCCGCAGCCTTTCTCCTCCTGCTGTATCGGCTCTGCTGGGCACCGCACAACGACCACCACCACGGGCCTGCCTGTGCCACCCGTCCCCGCTGCCCTGGCTCACACTCACCCCTCCCTCACCCGCTCCCTGTCAGTCCCGGCCACCACAGGGCTTGGCTGGGGGTCCGGGCTGGTGGCCCCCCTGCAGGAGGGCAGCATCAGCTCCACCCTCGCAGGCACACAGGACACTCGGTGGGGCAGCCCCACATCCCTGGAGGGCGAGCTGGGGGCTGTGGCCATCTTCCATGAAGCCCTGCAGGCGGCAGCCCTGCGGGTCCTGTGCACCCTGGGTATGCAGCGCCGTCCCCGTGCCCTGCCCCAGCCCCTACCGCGTTGCCCCAGGACCCAACTGGTTGGGTCTCAACAAGTGCCCAGGCCAGAAACGAGGGGTTCGGCGGGGGGAAGGTGTCCCTGCGGGGGGTCTGTCCTCTGATCAGGCAGAGGAGAGGCAGGCTGTGGGTGGGGTTTGGCCAGAAGCCCAGCCAGGTCTGAAGCCCCCCTGCCCACCCCCTAGGGCCCAATGAGACAGCACCCTTCAAGCCTGAGGGTGAACTGCATGAACTTGGCACCAAGCTGCTCCTCCATTACTCACCTCAGGTATTGGGGGAGTGGGCAGTTGGCTTAATCCCGCTCCCTCTCCCTGCCTCCCACCCTCTGTCTCCCGCCACCTCCTCCACTGAACCTTGCTGCCTGCTCACCCCCTGTCCCCAGGCCTGTAAGAACAACATCTGCCTGGACCTGTCCCCTGGCCACGGGCTGGATGGCCGCCTGACAGGCCACAGGGTGGAGACGTGGGACGTGAAGGTGTGTGCTCACGTGAGCAGTGTGTGCAGGAAGCATGAGCATGGGCACATGTGTACAGGGTGGGCTGGGGAGTGGCACTGTGCCCTGGGAGGTCTTGAGGAGACCCAGATTTCCAGGCTGGAGGGTCTGCTGGGATGGAGTGGGGCAGGAGATGGCTGGGTGCTGCCCTCTCATGGTGGCCCCCACCCGCAGGATGTGGTGAATTGCGTGGGAGGCATGGGTGCCCTGCTGCCCCTGCTGGAACGAGTGGCTACACAGCCCCAAGAAGCCGAGGCAGGTCCAGCAGAAACACATGACCTTGTGGGGCCTGAACTGACCTCTGGCCACAACACCACCCAGGGACTGCTTCTCCCACTAGGCAAGTCCTCAGGTAAGTGTCCCTGGTTCCTGAACTGGGGGGAGGAGATCTTGGCATGGTCGGGGGGCTGGACTGCTTGAGGTCTCTGTGGCCACTGGCAGGCCTTTGACGTACATCTGTTCCCTTCCTGGTGGCGGTAGAGGAGCGAATGGAGAGGAATGCAGTGGCTGCCTTTCTGCTGATGCTGCGGAACTTCCTACAGGGCCACGCTGTGAACCAGGAGAGCCTGGTGCAGTGCCAGGGGCCTGCCATCATTGGGGCCCTCCTGCGCAAGGTGGGGCCTGTTGGGGCAGGCGGGGAGGGGACTGCCCTGTCTGACTAAGGGGACTGATTGGAGGGACCAAGAAGGGGAGCCTGACGCCATCAGTCAGGAAGGGCCTCCTGGGAGAGATGGCATTTGAGCAGGGCCTTGAAAGGCCGGGCAGGGTTTGGCTAACAGGGTCTGGGGGAAGTAGCAGCACAGCAGGGCACCTGCACAGCAGGCTGGGAGCTTGCACTTCAGAGGTGGCAGGGAGCCACCGAAGCGTTTTGAGCAGACAGGATGCTTGTGTCCATCTGCCTGTGCAGGGCAGGGTGGAAACTGGGAGGCCTGAGAGTGGGCGGGCAGGGCCTGATATCTCACCCCAGCTCCTCTACCCTCCCCCAGGTCCCCAGCTGGGCCATGGACATGAATGTGCTCATGTCTGCCCAGCTTCTGATGGAGCAGGTGGCAGCCGAGGGCAGTGGGCCCCTCCTGTACCTGCTCTACCAGCATTTGCTCTTCAACTTTCACCTCTGGACCCTTAGCGACTTTGCTGTGCGCCTGGGTAGGTGTGGGGACTTGGGTGAGGGGATGCCGCCAGGCAGGATGTTGGTGGAGGTTCTGAGAAGCTATAGCCCTGTGGGTGATCTGAGGGGACATATCTGCCCTGAGGCGTCTGAGGGGACCATGACCCTCTCCTGGTGGGGGGTGGAGGTGGGCAGGGAGGTCTGGCAGGGGCATGACCGCTGTCTTGGAGGATGGAAGGGACCCGGCTCAGCCAGGTAGCCTGAGCCCTCTGCCGCTTCCCACTTAGGCCACATCCAGTACGTGTCTAGCATAGTCCGTGAGCATAGACAGAAGCTGCGGAAGAAGTACGGGGTCCAGTTCATCCTCGATGCTCTGCGCGCTCACTACAGGTGAGGCTGGTGGGGGCAGATGGGGTGGGGTGCTGACACTGCAGCTTCTGGCCTTGGGGGCAGGTCTGTTCAGTCCCCCAGCTCACCTTCCCTCTTGCCCTGTTCTCCCCTCCATGCCCCTGTGTTCTCCTGGCCCTGGGTGCATGTTTCTGCTGGGACCTGCCCAGCCTACAGCGGGAGCGCCCCCTAGCGGCTGATGACCTGCGCACAGTGCAGACTTCACTGCTGGGCCTGGCGCGGGAGTTTCTGGTGCGGAGCTCTTCCACTGATGACCTGCAGGTGGTGCTGAACTTTCTGGCGGCTGCGGGTGATGATGGCCAGGTAGGCTGGAGGTTGGCGAGGGTGAGGCTAGGGGGAGGGGTGGAGTGTGGACCACGTTCAGGGTTGGGGGGTGGCCGGCTCAGTGTGAGACTTTGTATCCCCAGGTGCTGGGTGCGCTGGACCTGCTGCTGGCACTGCTGCAGGGCTCCCCAGCACAGGAGTCTTTGGCTGTCTTCCTGCTGGAGCCAGGGAACCTTGAGGTGCTGCTGGCACTGCTGGTGCGGCCAAGGCCCATGCCCTTGCTGCCCGACCGAGTCTGCAAGGTACACTCAGCTCACTCCTGACCCTGGCATCCTAATTCACGGGGGCCCCCGCCTGAGTCCAGAGAGGTGTAGAAGGCCTTAGGCTGGTGGGTGAAGCTGCCTTTGCAGGCCTCTCTTGGAGCCACACACCTGCGTGGTGACTCACCCTCCTACAGTAACTCTTTCCCCATGATGATGACCCCCTACCCTCTACGACCCCTACACAGATCCTGCGCAGACTGCAGCAGAATGAGCGCTTACCTGAGCGCAGCCGCCAGCGGCTCCGGCTACGAGAGTGTGGCCTCCAGGGTCTCGTTGCCTGCCTTCCAGAGGGGGCCGTTTCCCCCCAGCTCTGCCAGGGCCTCTTCAAGCTGTTCCTGGGGGCAGGTACAACCTGGTTGGGGCCAAGAGGCAGGCCAGGTAGAGGGGTGATGTGGATCCAGGAACCAGGGCAGGTGGGGATAGGGAAGGTGTTGGTACCAAGGGACCAAGGCTGAGCCAGCAGAGGAGCACAGTCTCCCTCTGGGGTCAGTCCCTCAGGCCTTTTCTGGCCATTTTCCCAGATTGCCTGAACCTCTCAGATCTATTGGCTGTGGTGCAGCTGTCCCTCCAGGCTGACCTCAGCATCCGCTTAGACATCTGTCGTCAGGTGAGTGGGAAGTGAAAGCTTTGTTGGGGGTTGGGAGGGGCTTCTACCCTGAGGACTTTGCCTGTGACAAGGGGTCTCTGGAGGCCTCCCATGCAAAGGCCCCAGGAGGAGGGGCTGGGGCAGGCTGTCGGATGAGTCCCTCACTTGCTGTGCCCTGGCCCGGCAGCTCTTCCACCTCATCTACGGACAGCCAGACGTAGTGCGGCTGCTGGCCCAACAGGCCGGCTGGCAGGATGTGCTGACCCGGCTGTTTGTCCTGGAAGCCGTCACAGCTGGCAGTCCCCTGCCGTTTACCCCCGAGCCACCCACCTCCCCGGAGCCAGCCTTACACAAGCCACCCACTGAGTCACCTGAGCCTTCGGACGTCTTCCTGCCCGCAGAGGTCCCCTGCCCTGACCCTGACGCCTTTTACCAGGCTCTTTCCCCATTCTCTGCACCCTTTGAGCTGGGCATGGAACGGGCCAGTGTGAGTTCAGGCAATACTGCTGGCGGTGGCAGTGGCAGTGGGACTCTCACTCCAGCCAGCCAGCCTGGCACACCTTCCCCGCTGGATGGGCCCCGGTCCTTCCCTATTGCCCAGGGCCGCCACAGCTCCAGTCTCTCCAATGTGCTGGAGGATGGCAGCCTGCCAGAGCCCACCATCAGTGGGGATGACACCTCTAATACAAGCAACCCTCAGGTGAGGCGGGCCCACCGTCTACCACTGTACGGCACCAAGGGAGGGCACCTCTGGGACACAGGGCAGGCAGCGTAGCTTTTCCAAAGGTGTTGCCCTGTTTGACATCAGGGCTACAACTGCCATTCGGGTCTGGCGCTGCCGCCTCGTAGCTTTTATCTGCGGTGTGTTCCCTGGGGGGTGGGGGGTATTCTGGAACAGGGCAAGTCATGCTGAGACAGAGTTGGGGGCACTAACCAGGCTTCAGAAGGCCCTTGAGAGCCTGTGAGGCAGGGACTTCACAGGGCCCGTGGGCAGCATTGCTCTAAGGGTCCTGCCTTATGCTTCTGGATCTGGGGATGGGCGTCTGCTTATTCTATGGCATTCTTCCAGAGAATTCTAGGACAGTCCTTGAGGCCTGTGAGGACTGTGAGGTAACCGTGTGAACTGCCTCATCTCCCCTTAGGAGTCCTGGAATCCCAGGATCCTCCCTGGAACTCGGGCAGTGGCTGAGGCCCACACCATCTGTTTAGGCCTTTAGCACCAGCCTGGCTCGGCTGTTGGTCAAAGGCTTGGCTTCCTGCTGTCCCTACTAGTGGGTGGGTGGACGTGCTGAACAGGGATGGTAGTGGGGCAGTGATTGCCTCCCTCCACAGCCTGCACCCCACACACCCACTGTGTCCGCAGCAAACCTGTGAGGAGGAGCTTTGTAACCTGCTCACCAATGTGCTGTTCTCGGTGACTTGGCGGGGAGTGGATGGCAGTGACGAGGCTGCCTGGCGGGAGCGCGGCCAGGTCTTCTCCGTGCTCACCCAGCTGGGGGCCTCGGCCACACTTGTGCGCCCACCAGACTGCATCAAGCGCAGGTGAGGGGGTGACTCAGGAGGGGGAAGAGCCTCGGGGAAACCTGGGGCCAAGAAGGCGGTCAGGTAGACACCTGGGTCCCTCGCCCCCCTCCAGCCTCCTGGAGATGATGCTGGAGTCAGCCCTGACCGACATCAAAGAGGCCCCCCTTGGGGTCCTAGCCAGCCTCACCCAGCAGGCGCTTTGGCTGCTGCGCCTGCTGCAGGACTTCCTGTGTGCCGAGGGCCACGGTAACCAGGAGCTGTGGAGTGAGAAGGTATGACAGCTCAGAGGGGCACGTGCTCAATGTTCTCACGCACCTGAGGGCATCTGGTCTGGGAGGTGGATGAGTACACGTGTGCCGTCATGGGTGCATCAGCTCCCGGTATCTGTGAGCGTAGGTTTATCTGTATGTACACACCCTCCCTGGCCTCCAGCCCAAACCTTACCTTGCTCTTGCCCCATGGGCTTTTGGCCTCCTCTGGTGATGGCCGCCTGGAATATATGGTGTGTGGCAGCTCTTTGAAGGTGTGTGCAGCCTGCTTGATCGCCTGGGGGCCTGGCTGCACCTGGCCAATGGCACAGCAGATCTCCGAGAGATGGCACAGATCGGCCTGCGCCTTGTGCTTGGCTACATTCTGCTGGAGGACCCACAGGTGAGCACAGGGTGGGTGTGAGGGGAGGGTGTGTGGTGGGTATAGGGAACTCCGGGAGTAGCTGGTGACACCTCCACCCCTTCGGTCCACAGCTGCACGCCCAGGCCTATGTGAAGCTGCACGCACTGCTGCAGACTGCAGTGCCCATGCGCCGGGAGGAGGCTTGCTATGTGCTCTCCAAGCTGGAGGCGGTGCTGGCGCGGGCGCTGAACACCCCACCCTCAGAGACCCCCACCGGGGACGGGGAGCCCCCATCTGCAGCTGCTGCTGCAGAGCGCTGCTCGTGGCTGGTACCGCTGGTGCGCACACTGCTGAACCGTGCCTACGGGCCACTGGGGCTGCAGTGGGGGCTGCCTTCCCTGCCTCCCACCAACGGCAGCCCCACCTTCTTCGAGGACTTCCAGGCCTTTTGTGCCACCCCCGAATGGCGTCACTTCATCGACAAGCAGGTGCCTGGAGCTGGGGGCACGGGCAGAGAAGTGGGAGCTGGGGACCCACGTCGAGCACCGGTCTCCTCTCCCTGTCCCATGTTCCAGGTGCAGCCCACCATGTCGCAGTTCGAAATGGACACCTACGCTAAGAGCCACGACCTCATGTCAGGCTTCTGGAATGCCTGCTACGACATGCTCATGAGCAGTGGGCAGCGGCGCCAGCGGGAGCGGGCACGCGGTCGTCGGGCCTTCCAGGTGTGCGACCCGAGGCAGGGGGCGGGGAGCTGCTCCACACGTGGGCCCAGAGGACGGCTGATGGGATGGAGTGGAGAAACAGGGACAGCACATGAAGCAGCCAGCGGGACTCACCCATTCCTCCACCTACCCACCCCCCCACTCCTCAGGAGCTGGTGCTGGAACCTGCACAGCGGCGGGCGCGCTTGGAGGGGCTGCGGTACACAGCGGCCCTGAAGCAGCAGGCAGCGCAGCACTCAACCGCCCTGCTGCACTGGGGGGCGCTGTGGCGTCAGCTCTCTAGCCCCTGTGGGGCCTGGGCCCTGAGGTGGGCGGGGCTCGGGGTGGAGTCCGGGTGGGGTGGGGCTTGGGAGGGAGGAGCCAGGGGGGTGCCTTTGCGGGTGAAGCCTGGGAGGAAGCCAGAGGTCTACAGCCTTCTGCCCGCCTGCCCATGACCATCACTGGGGACATATCTGTAGGGACCCGCCTACCCCCCGGTGGAAGCTCTCCAGTGCCGAGACATACTCGCGCATGCGTCTGAAGCTGGTGCCCAACCATCACTTCAACCCTCACCTGGAAGCCAGTGCCCTACGTGACAACCTGGGTGAGAGGGTGTGCTGAGCTGGGTCCACCCAACCTCGTGCGCCCTGTCTTGTCTGTCTCTGGCTGAGCACCCTTGGGCCTATTGCAGGTGAGGCCCCCCTGACACCCACAGAGGAGGCCTCACTGCCTCTAGCAGTGACCAAAGAGGCCAAAGTCAGCAGCCTACCCGAGGAGCTGCAGGAAGACCAGCTGGGTGAGGATGAGCTGGCTGCGCTGGAGACCGCGTGAGTGGGGCTGGGAAAGAGCTGCTTGATGGGGGCAACGGGTCTGCTCCAGTGTGTGCTGGCCGGCAGTGGGATTGACTCCGGAGTCTATTTCCCCTCCTGCTGAAAGGGATGGTCCAAAATCAGGTGGGGGTATTGGGCAGAGCTATAACAGGATGGATAGTTGCTCTTTCATGGCTCGGCACCCCAGAGCAGGACTGAGAAACACAAACCAGACTAGGATGGGGGCCCATGGGAGCAGGCAGGGGCTGAGTGAGGGAAGCTGGGGACGGGGGTTGGTGTCCTGGCAAGACATTCAGAGGCCCAGGTTTCGGGGCGGGGACTGCGGTCGGTCTGGACCCTGGGCAGCTCCTCCTCCTCCTCTGGGAGTCATGAGCTGTGTACCTCATGACTTGGTGACACTCTGAGAGTGTGGTCCTTGGGCTTGTCAGAAAGGGGATCCCAGAGTCTGGTGCCTAAAGTGGGTGCTGGCCCCCAGGTTGGAGGCCGCAGAACTGGATGAGCAGCACGAGAAGCTGGTGCTGTCAGCTGAGTGCCAGCTGGTCACAGTGGTGGCTGTGGTCCCAGGGCTGCTGGAGGTCACCACACAGCACGTGTATTTCTACGACGGCAGCGCCGAGCGTGTGGAAACCGAGGAGGGTGTGTTCTGATGGAACGGGTCGGAGGGACAGCAGGGCTGGCTGGGGTCCGGTGGGGCCAGGGCGAGTGACTCCTGCGCTCGCTGTCCGTCCCCACAGGCATTGGCCATGACTTCCGGCGCCCACTGGCCCAGCTCCGCGAGGTCCACCTGCGGCGTTTCAACCTGCGCCGTTCGGCGCTTGAGCTCTTCTTCATTGATCAGGCCAACTACTTCCTCAACTTCCCCTGCAAGATGGGTGGGGCCACGGCCTCATCTCCGTGCCAGGCCCCCAGGCCCCAACCCTGCCCCATCCCGCCCCACACCCAGGTACGGAACCAGGTGTACTCGTGGCTCCTGCGCCTGCGACCCCCTACCCAAGGCTACCTGAGCAGCCGCTCCCCCCAGGAGATGCTGCGCGCCTCAGGCCTTACCCAGGTGAGAGCCCTGGAGTGTGAGGATCGGGTGAGGTCAGGGCCCTGTGGTTGGGAAGAGGGCTGGCAGCCCAGCTGGCTCATCTCTTGCCCCTGCCCCTCAGAAATGGGTACAGCGTGAGATCTCCAACTTCGAGTACCTGATGCAGCTCAACACCATAGCGGGGCGGACCTACAATGACTTGTCTCAGTACCCTGTGGTGAGGGCCTGCTCCCCACCTCCCCCACTCCTCTGGTCTGCCAGCCCTGGTTCACCCAAGTGTGGGTACTGATGGTGGGCCGAGCCCTGAGCTTGGTCCTGGGCGGGTGCTGCCTGAGGCCTGGCCTCTGTTCTCCCTGAAGGGAATCCTGTCCCAGACAGTCCCTCCTGCTCCCCTGCAGCGCCTCCACGTGGTGCGTCCCCACCTGTGGGCTCCGCGCGTCTTCTTGAGGGTGAGGGTGAGGGCAGGGCAGGTAGGCCATCAGGACCCTCATGCAGCTCCTGCCCGGGTGGGCGGCCAGTTCCCCTGGGTCCTACAGGACTACGTGTCCCCAACGTTGGACCTCAGCAACCCAGTCGTCTTCCGGGACCTGTCCAAGCCCATCGGTGTGGTGAATCCCAAGCACGCCCAGCTTGTGAGAGAGAAGTGAGTGCCTGAGCAAGGCTGGGCTCGGGGGTTGGGATGGACAAGAGGAGGGCTTCTGCTGCATCCCCCCAACTGTGGCTCTAGGTATGAGAGCTTCGAGGACCCAGCGGGCACCATTGACAAATTCCACTATGGCACCCACTATTCCAACGCAGCAGGCGTGATGCACTACCTCATCCGTGTGGAACCCTTCACCTCCCTGCACGTCCAGCTGCAGAGTGGCCGGTGCGGAGGGGCAGGCAGATGGGGCGGGGCAGGGCAGGGTGGATGAAGGGAAGAGGCGGGCCTTCCAGGCATCCTGGACCCTCTGGCTCCCTGCTTTCCTGCGGCCACACCTTCTCCCCCGCTGTCTCCCTTCTCTCCACCTCACTTTGGCCCGTGCCCCTCCCCAGCTTTGACTGCTCTGACCGGCAGTTCCACTCAGTGGCAGCAGCCTGGCAGGCCCGCCTGGAGAGCCCAGCCGACGTGAAGGAGCTCATCCCAGAGTTCTTCTACTTCCCTGATTTCCTGGAGAACCAGAACGGTAGGAGCTGGCGTGGGGGCGGGAGGTGTGGGGATGGAGAGCACAGGTTGGGGCGGGTGGCCAGGGAGCAGGTGAAGATGGCGCAGACAGACAGCTGACCCAGTCTTCTGTGCCAGGCTTTGACCTGGGCTGCCTGCAGCTGACCAACGAGAAGGTAGGTGACGTGGTGCTGCCCCCCTGGGCCAGCTCTCCTGAGGACTTCATCCAGCAGCACCGCCGGGCTCTGGTGAGATGAGCACACGCAGACAGGCGGGCAGCCAGGGTTGGTGGGGGGGCTCAGCCGTTCCTGGACTGACTGCCTCCTCCCCGCCCCCAGGAGTCAGAATATGTGTCCACCCACCTGCACGAGTGGATCGACCTCATCTTTGGCTACAAGCAGCGGGGGCCAGCTGCAGAGGAGGCCCTCAATGTCTTCTATTATTGCACCTATGAGGGTGAGCAGCGTCCTGGACTCAAGTGGGAGCCGGGGCACAGAGGAGGGATGAATGCGGTGGGCACAGAGGGAGTCCTGACTGGCCTGCCCTTCCTGTCTGATGCTCAGGGGCCGTGGACC
The DNA here is from genome assembly GCF_965194805.1 of Balaenoptera borealis. Taxonomy (NCBI): domain Eukaryota; kingdom Metazoa; phylum Chordata; class Mammalia; order Artiodactyla; family Balaenopteridae; genus Balaenoptera; species Balaenoptera borealis. The sequence goes on along the minus strand of NC_138869.1, from coordinate 45,072,322 downwards.
TGGACCAAGTAGCAGATGAGCGGGAACGGAAGGCTCTGGAGGGCATTATCAGCAACTTCGGGCAGACTCCCTGTCAGCTGCTGAAGGTAAGGCCAGCTTGGAAGACAGTGGTCAGGGATGCCCTGGCCACAGTCCTGACCGGCCACTTGCCCACAGGAGCCACATCCGGCTCGGCTTTCAGCTGAGGAAGCAGCCCAACGCCTTGCACGTCTGGACACTAACTCACCTAGCATCTTCCAGCACCTGGACCAGCTCAAGGCCTTCTTTGCAGAGGTGAGAGGAGGCAGGGTCTCAACTTCCTACTTTGTGAAATTCGTTTAATCCCACTGTCCTTACCAACCTCTTGGGGCAGATGGAAAACCTAAATCAAGGTCACTGATACTAAGACATCTTAGAAAAAGAGGTAAACATCAGAGGAGATGGGAGTGCGGGTGGGATGCCTTCTTCGTGAGGAAGAGTCAGGACAAGGTGTTGACTCACCTGACCATCCTTAGGGAGACCAGAAGGAGGGAGTCCGGCCTTAGATACTCTACCTCACTTTCCTGTCTGCATCCCAGAATGCCCCCAAGTCTGACGTGTTTAGGCTCTTCTCTCCTCCTGCTAGCAGGCTCAGAGCCGTGGAGTAATGGGTTGGGATGACCAAAGTTGAAACCAAGCTTGACACCCTGGAAGGATCTTCCTTGTCCATCTGGTTTCTCACTCACTTTCTGAGATGCCCTGAAGGCACACTGGTCTCTGATGCCTATTTCTCTGAGGGACCTCTGTCTGTATGATGCCTAGCCTGTGACCCCTGGGGGCTGAGGGCCAGGGACTGAGTCGTGTTCCAGGGAGCAGGTAGTGTAGTGAGGGCCCTAGCTGGCTGCTTAGGCACAGCTAGCCTTGCTCCGCCCCCTGCAGGTCATCAGTGATGGCGTGCCCCTAGTGCTGGCCCTGGTTCCCCACCGGCAGCCCCACTCCTTCATCACCCAGGGCTCTGCAGACCTGTTGGTAAGTGCACTGGGCCGGGCCCCACCTCAGCTCCAACCCCTTTCTGACTCTGCCCCAAACCCACCTCTGTCCCCTCTTGCCTGCAGGTGACCGTGAGTGCCAGTGGGCTGCTGGGCACCCACAGCTGGTTGCCCTATGACCGTAACATAAGCAATTACTTCAGCTTCAGCAAAGACCCCACTGTGGGCAACCCGAAGTAAGACAGAGGGCTGTGGGCAGGGGTGGGCTTTAAATACCCTGCACCCCAAGTCACCTCCCTACCCAAACAGAATGCGGGCCAGCTGCAGGCTCTGGCCAAGATTTCTGAGGGCCTGGCCTCACCTGTGGTCCTCCTCACTGGGTCAGGATGCAGCGATTGCTGAGTGGCCCTTGGGTGCCAGGCGGTGGCGTGAGTGGGCAAGCCCTGGCAGCAGCCCCAGATGGAAAGCTGGTGTTCAGTGGTGGCCATTGGGATGGCAGCCTGCGAGTGACTGCACTACCCCGGGGCAAGCTGTTGAACCAGCTCAGCTGCCACCTCGGTAGGTGCAGTCTTGGAGCTAGGGGTGTGCAGGTGGGAGTAGGGTTCCAAGGCTGGCCAGGGAGGGGGTAACCACTCTGTTTTGCTGGTACCCTCTCCTCCCCTCCCCTCCCCTTCCCTTCCCTCTCCATTCAGATGTAGTAACCTGCCTTGCACTGGACACCTGTGGCATCTACCTCATCTCAGGCTCCCGGGACACCACATGCATGGTGTGGCGGCTCCTGCAGCAGGTATGCTGGGTGGCAGCCCTCCGGGGCCCCCATAGTCCGGATCTGCAGTCCATCTGCCCCTCAGTGGGCCTCTCCAGTCCTGCTCTGCTCTCTTCTCCTTCCCTCTGCTACCATGAGCAAGTCTGGGGCTCCACAGCCCTCCAGCTCTCTGGCTTTGGACAAGACCTTCACTTTTCTGAGCTTTAGCCTTCTCACTCACTCAGGGGCCAAGGTAGTGGGAGGCCCCAGTCCTGAGCCAGCTCTGTTGTTCCCCACAGGGTGGTCTCTCGGTGGGGCTGGCATCAAAGCCTGTGCAGGTCCTATACGGGCATGAGGCTGCAGTGAGCTGTGTGGCCATCAGCACTGAACTTGACATGGCGGTGTCTGGATCCGAGGTGTGTGTGTATGCCTGTGTCCAGGGGAGGCTGTTTGCTGGGCACTGCCCCTGGAGCTCACACACCCCTGCCTAGCACCCTAAGCTGCCTTCCTGCAGGATGGAACTGTGATCATCCACACTGTACGCCGTGGCCAGTTTGTGGCCGCACTAAGGCCCCCAGGAGCCACGTTGCCTGGACCTGTGTCCCACCTGGCACTGGGGTCTGAGGGCCAGATCCTGGTGCAGAGCTCAGCACGGGAGCGTCTGGGGGCCCAGGTACGGGAAAGGGGCGCCCAGCCAAGATAGGGGTGGTTGGGATTCTGTCCTTGCTGACACCTCCTGCTTCCTCCAGGTCACCTACTCCTTGCACCTGTACTCGGTGAATGGGAGGTTGCGGGCTTCACTGCCCTTGGTAGAGCAGCCCACAGCCCTCGCGGTGACGGAGGACTTTGTTTTGCTGGGCACAGCCCAGTGTGCCCTGCACATCCTCCATTTGAACAAGTGAGCCCCACTGTTTATGGGTTTGTGATCCCTCAGGGTGGTGGTCATTGGCAGAGGACACTAGGAGGTGCCCCCGTGGACCCACATCCCCTTTACATGTCTGTGGACACATTCTTCAAGGCCTGTCACCTGTCCTCCCATCCCCCAGTGGGGAGATCTTGCCCTGGGCCTCCCTTAGCCACACACTCGTGGGAGGTCCCTTTCTGTGTCAGGATTTTAATCGAGTCATCCTTCAAAGGACTGGGAGGTAGATGGGAGAATGGAGAGACACCTATCTGCTGGATCAAAGCTTCCTTGTAGTTGCGAGTTCGTATATATCCCCTCCCTCCCTCCCTCCAGACTGCTGCCGGCCGCGCCTCCTCTGCCCATGAAGGTGCCCATCCGCAGCGTGGCTGTGACCAAGGAGCGCAGCCACGTGCTCGTGGGCCTGGAAGACGGCAAGCTTATCGTGGTGGGCGCAGGGCAGCCCTCTGAGGTGAGGATGAGGGCAGGGAGGGCCTCGAACGGGGTGGGGAAGCGACGGTCCTGGCTGACCCCAGCCTGCTCCTGCTCCTACCAGGTGCGCAGCAGCCAGTTTGCGCGGAAGCTGTGGCGGTCTTCCCGGCGCATCTCCCAGGTGTCCTCTGGGGAGACAGAGTACAACCCTGGAGAGGCGCGCTGACAGCCTGCCCTGCCCCGCCCCGCCGCGCAGCTCCGCCCCCAGCGGGCTTCGCCCCGGGAGGGCCCCGCCCAGGAGTCCAAGGACAGGGCGACATCCAGCCCACACTCTGGCAGGGGGTGGGCGGGGCCCCACCTCTGCCCAGCTCAGGGATTGGTGGACGATGTCACCCCAGGAAGTCCCGCCCCTCGCCGGCAGAGGGGCCGCCCGGAGTCCCAGCGCTGGCCTCGGCAGCCGCACAGCACTTTTTGCACAGTCTGGGGTGGGGAGCCCAGGTTCCCAAGCCCCCGTCCTGGCAGAGCACAGGGGCCGGGCCGTGGCCTTAATCCTAAGGGCGGCCCCCCGCTCGCATCTCAGCAATAAACCTGGACTAGTTTTGTAGCTGTTCCGCCTCCAAGCATGTGTGCACGCGCGGCGTCTCAACCCTCCCTGGCCACAGTCCCGGGCTAGTGTCCCCCTGGTCCATGAGCACCTGCGGCGACCCGTCCTCTCCCCAACCACACCGCCCCTGTCCCTAGGGGCTCCGGCCGCAGTTTCTCCGGCAGCTGCACGCTCAGTCCCCCTTCGGGCTCACCTCCACGCATGTGTGCGTTCCTGGGCCGGGCGGGGCAAGACCGTGGGCGGCCCCGCCCCCTCGGTGTCCAGCCCTCCTCCTGTCCACGCTTTAGTCTCGGGCGGGTAAGAACCTAGTTTCCCCAGGGACTCCACTCTGTCTTCCCGGCCGGCCCAAGGCCTGGAGGCCCCGTCCCGCCCGGCTGAGCAGATCCTGGGACCCGCGGAGGGTCGGCCCCCACAGGTCAGGAGCGGGTTGGGGACAGAGCTTCGGGTCTTTCTGGACGGAGGGAGCCGAGGCTGCCTCTCTGCCCCCAACTTCCAGACCCGAAATCCTGTGCGGTTGTGGTGCCAGCTTCTGGGTTGGATTGCCTGTGGGAAGTCGGGGTAGTGTGGGCGTGTAGGGTGTTGCTGTGTGTGCGTGTGTGCGTATTCTGTGGGCCTTGAGATGGGTGCGTGTGGGAGTTGGTAGAGGCTCCAATCCCACAGCTCGGGGTGGGTCGGACACAAGGCCTGGCTGTCTCCGCGAGCGTTAGTCACAAGCTCACACGCCAACCCGGATCCAGAAAGGGCCCCTTATGTGGTAAGTGACACAAATGTACATACACATCTTTCAGGTGGCAAGGGTCACCACAGCCTCCGTGCCAGACCCACTTGCCGACTGTGTGCTTTGCCATATACATGGGCCTCTGGCCTTGTGGAGGGAAGTGAGTTTGGAGTGCCTGGGTTGGACCAGGTTGGATGTGGATGTGGGGGAATTGGAGGACCTTCCCCCAGGTCTCATCTCTATCCCTTTTCCAGGCAAAATCCCCTCCTCTGCCCAGACCAGGGTCTCTTCCCCAGGCCTCAGGAGGTAGGTCCCAGCAGGATCAGCCTTGTAAGTACAGATGGGTCCTGGATTGAGTGTTCTTCAGGTTTCTGGCCTCCAGGTCCTTTCCAAATTCCCAGATGAGAAAGGACCAGGGGGGCCTCTGGGCCCACATGCCCTCTGCCCTTGCTGAACCCACCAAGGAACCCTCCTGTCCAGCCCCTGAGCAGGAGGTGAGGGCTGGACACTGACCCTAGAGGCAGGAGTGGGAGCTTAGTCACTCCAGGGACTATGCTCTTGCTGAGAACTCTGGAAAGCCTCCTATCAGCAAGTCTCCACCTGGCTCTGGCTTAGATGGGGATAGGAGTCTCCCTGTGCCACCCCTGGACTCAGACCAGGGGTTTGCCATGGTCTTTGAGACAGGGTGGTTTCCAGTGTGCCCTTTTCCATCCAGAGCTGCAATATGGTCTCCTCCAGCTTTGGCCAGCTGGAGCCAGCAATATCACTTCCACCCCATTTGACCTGGAGGAAACTGGTCCAGATTGGTGACTGGGGAGATTGAGGGGGGAGGTACCCAGCCCTGGAATGAATCAGGATGAAGTGAGCCAGGAAAGGGGGACAGACTACCCCAAGGGACTCCTGACGTCAGGCTTGAGGAATTTCCCCCATGTCCCTATACACAGCCCCTTCTGGACTCAGAGAAGTCTCCCAGCTCCTTTTTCTGAGTGCTGCCCATGACATTCCAACCCCTTCTCTAAGAGATGCAGCCACTGGGAGCACTGCTAGCTGGCAGAACCATGCTTCACAACTCCAGCCACAGGGAAGGCATGGTCCATGTGAGTAAGTACTTCTTTTTTTTAAATATCTTTATCTTTTTTTTTAAAAAATTATTTATTTATTTTATTTATGGCTGTGTTGGGTCCTCGCCTCTGTGCGAGGGCCCCCTCCAGTTGCAGCAAGCGGGGACCACTCTCCATCGTGGTGCGCGGGCCCCTCACTATCGCGGCCTCTCCTGTTGTGGAGCTCAGGCTCCAGACGCGCAGGCTCAGCAATTGTGGCTCACGGGCCTAGCCGCTCCGCGGCACGCGGGATCCTCCCAGACTAGGGCTCGAACCCGTGTCCCCTGCATTGGCAGGCAGATTCCCAACCACTGCGCCACCAGGGAAGCCCGTAAGTACTTCTTGATCCAGATTTTGGGCACTGAGAGGGTAGGATGAGAGGTATCCATGGGCCCCTGGCCTTGCAGGCCACACACAAGTCCAGTCACAGGCTCTGGAGTCCCTGTTTCTTGTGCCCTGCCTGCACTGGATTGGGGGACAACTGGCCTGCAGGCAGAAGTTAGCAGCAGCATTTACTTGCCTTCCGGGTCAGTTTTATTTTGCAAAAATCTACAAGGTCTCCTGTGCACAGAGGCTCCCACGGGGACCAAAATGAATCAGTGTGCTCTCACAGTCCAGAGTTGGTGGGGGAGACAGGACACACAGTTCAGTGCCATAGTAGGCAGAGGAGATGCACCAGGAGCCAGAAAAGGGAGACTGGGAGAGATCAGGAAAGACTTCCCAGAGTAGGAGATTTCCTGCCAGTTTGTCAGATGGCAAAGGTAGACCAGCAAGAGCAGACGTCTGGAAGCCCGGAGAAGGTACATCCGGGAAGGGCTAGGTGTTCAAGCGTGGCAAGCCAAGGGGAGGCTGTGGGAGATGAGGGTGGGGAATGAACCAGTCAGCTTTTGACGCCACGGTATGAACTTTTGACTCTACACAGTAGGGACTATGATTTCCAGTCTTTTTAGCAGCAAAGTCTACGTCTGCTGCCTCCTTGCCTCTGTCCTTGTCTGTCCTTTCCTCCACAGATAAGACCCGGAGGGAGCAGGACAGGGACAGGGAAGGGGTGGGGGCAGGGGGAGCCCTGGCCCCGGTACCTCCTCCCCATTCCCCCCTGAGCTTCCAGGGGCCTTGGGCAGCAATATTCCTGTCTACTGTGCCCTCCTGGCCTCCGTGGTCCTCGGTCTGCTTGCCTACGTGGCCTTCAAGTGGTAGGTGGTCTGGGCATTGCCCTCTGGTAACCTCCCTCCCCATCTGGGCTCCCAACCAGCTCCCTCTCTGTCTCAGTGAAGGCTGGAGCAGGCTGGCAGTTTCCCCCTGCTCCCCACAGCTGGTGCTCACGTAAACAAAGACAGCAGCTGGCCAAAGCTCGGACTGCAGAGCTGGGGGCCTTCAACAGGGACCAGATGCATGGGGATAGCAGTGTCTTCCAGGACTCTCCGAGCAGCCTGGAGCCCTGTGTCCCCAGCCAGGGTGAGCCCCTTTCCCCAAACTGTAGTCCTTCAGACCTACCTAGCTCTGCCCCACCGCAAAGCCTGCCTAACCCTCACGTGTCCCTCATGTCTCCCATCCCAGGGCCACATCCTGAACTTGGCTGCCGGCTTTACCTCCATCTCCCTCGGCAGCAGCAGGAGGAAGTGGAACAGCTCCTGGAGGCGTCGGGTGAACCTGACAAAGGCTGGCGGGGCCTGGCGGGCCACCTGGGCTACCAGGCTGAGGCAGTGGAGACCATGGCTCAGAGCCAGGTGCCAGCCTACACCCTGCTGAGGTACTGGGCTGTCCAAGAAGGCAGCGGTGCCACCCTCAGGGTGCTAGCAGATGCGCTGGCTGTCCTGGGCCGTGAAGATGTGGTCCGGGCCCTGGGCCCACTGGCTGAGGACTGCTCCGTGGTGTGACGCTTCAGAGCCTAGCCTCTCAGGGAACCTGCTCTGGTGCTCCCACCACCCCCAGCTCATACACCTTCCCTTTCACAGGCTTCCTGGCATTGGTGACCTCGGCCTGCTGTTCTGGGGGGACAGGGAAGATCCAGGCACCACTCACCTCCCCTCGCCCTACACTCCTCCAGGACAGGGACCAGGATGTCACGGGGAGGGGTTGATAGTGAGGAGCAGTCCTGCCCTCCTGATCCCCATTCCACCTCCCCTTACTTAGCCTCAACTGTTTTTTCTACTTTTGTATCCCATATTAAAGGCAACTTCGGACTATTGTCCTGGCTCTGTCTGGTTCCGTGGGCCTGTGAGACAGTTGGGTAGCTATGTGGCAGAGGCCCAGAAAAAGGATGGGATCCCTAGAAGGTGGGAGGAGCCCCTGAGTTGGCAGGCAGTGTGTGCCCGCAGATTTGTGAGCTCTGGGGGCAGAGTGTATGTAGTTCACATCCTGCATCTGCCATTCACTGGCTGAACTGTGTTAGGAAGCATTTTACCTTTTTGAACTTCAGCTTCCTTAACTGGAGAACAATAAATAGACTGGCACATTCAGAAGCCTCCCACCAAGACTCTCAGGCTTTGGGTTTGAGACCATTTTCCTGACTTGTGCTGTGACTAGCCTCAAGGGCTAGAAGCCTGCCCCACCCCTAGGCAGAAAGCAAGAGGCAGTTCAGAGGCAAAGTGAACTGCCTCTGAACTGGTCCTGGGAAGCTAGTTACCAAGGGCCTCAGGTCATCTCTAGGTGAGGAAAAGGAAGAAAGTGTTCTTTCAAGACCCATACTCCAGACTCGGAAGAGGGAGGTCCAAACATGCTTCCACACAAGCCAAGGACAGGCAGGTCATCCCACCTACCTGAGGGGCTGTTGAGGACAGGGCAGCTGCAGCCAGACCACCTGCACCCCTCGCATATGCCCACCCTGAATGGAGGAGCAGACAGGTCAGTTACTGTGCCTTTGGAGGCGGTTGCTACAGCAGACAGGCCCTGCCTAGGAAGAAACAATGGCTGCCATCCTGGTATCCATCAATCAGGATCAGGGTGCTTAAGAAGCACAGTCACCTAAACTCAGGAGACTTGGGTCCAGTCATGATCCAGGGGCCCGGGTTACAGCCTGTCCCCTAGCTGAGATGTGACCTGCATTGGCTGTTGTGTGAGTACCAAACTCATCAGACTGCTGCTATTCCTATGCCTCAGAGTTTACCAGGGCTGCTTAACCCTGTAAATCTTATGCTTAAAATCAGGGCAGGTTTGGAGCCACCATCATCCGGAGATGAAAGCAGGAAAGGCTTGGTGTTTGGTCAGCTATAAACAGGCCAAAGCACTGGAGACATCACACCTACTTTGGCAGGGAGTTGGCCAGAGGGCTATCAAGGATTAGATCGGCAATGAGGGTGAAATCCTGCATTGAGAGGAATGAACAGGTCCTGGATTAGCCGGTAACTCTCTTCACCACCGAGGGGATTTGAGCCTAAAGGTTTCAAGGGGTGTGTGTTTCAAGATCTTCCCCTCACAAACTCCAGAGGAGGTAAAATAACTGAGAATTCCTCTGCAAAGAGGTCCTTTCTGAAACTTGACAGCTCTCTGGTCACCACCCTTTAATGAAAGGCTGCCTAGATTTCCTTGGAAAATCTGAAACCTGGACCCTCAGGTAAAACCATGAGTTTGACTTGGTTGCCAGCAGCAGTGCATATGGCTGCACCTCTGCATGGGAGACCTACCCAAAAGAGAAACACTTTCTTTTAATGTGCTCAAGCACATTAGTTGAAACATTTTCTTTACAATGTTAAGGGGAGGACTTCCCTGGTGGTGCAGTGGTTAAGAATACGCCTGCCAATGCAGGGGACACAAGTTCAAGCCTCAAGCCCTGGTCCGGTAAGATCCCACATGCCGCAGAGCAACTAAGCCCGTGCACCACAACTACTGAGCCTGTGCTCTAGAGCCTGCGAGCCACAACTACTGAGCTTGCACGCCGAGAGCCCATGCTCCGCAACAAGAGAAGCCACTGCAGTGAGAAGCCCGCGCACTGTAACAAAGAGTAGTCCCTGCTCCCCACTAGAGAAAGCCCGCGCACAGCAACAAAGACCCAACACAGCCTAAAAATAAAAATGTGCTATCAACATTTCAAATGTTTAAAAATAAATAAAATAAAATGTTAAGGGGGTTAAATTAAGGTCCCTCCATTTGATATAATAATGTGCTTGAGTTAAACAGTTTAAGGCTGCAGTACCATGGGAAAATACTTTGGCTACATTGTTAAATAGCATGTCTAATGATAGGTCTTTAAAATAGGTGTTTTTCTCCTCTTTTCACAATTTCTTTAATACAAGGATATGAGATGAGTTACTGAGCCTCTCTGAACCTCAGTCTCCTCATCCGAACAGTGCCAATTCCTGTGCCTCCAGGTTGTGAGGATCAAAGGAGCACAACCTGAGCTCTAAGTGCCCAGCAGGCAGTGACTGTTCCAACTGCTGCCCACCCCACCCAATATCTGGCAGGCCACAGCCTCTTCCCCAAGGGCATTGCTGCAATGAGCAAAATCACCCCAGTGAGGAAGGGATGGTAACCAGTCTGCAAAGATGGGCTGGGTCCCAGGCTGGCCTGAAACCTTTGGCCCTTCTCACTGCCCAGACAACTGGTCCATCAAGGATGGGGTGTGTCTCCACTGAGCTGTGTCCTCCAGAAGATGTCCGCTCTCATTACCTGAGCACTGTACCCCTTTATCGGGGTACTCCCTCTAGGATCCAAGCCCAGTGTCAGGAGGCATGGTGGGGAGTCAGGGAACCCAAACGTCAAATGAGCATTCCTGTGGGCTCTGGGAACTCAAGTCTCTGGAGAGAAGAGGTTCATTCCCTTTCACCAGCCAAAAGGTACAAAGGGAAAGACAAGTGCCTTTCTCTGGACTGGTTTATTAACCAAAGTAAAGAAGCCCAGCGCCAGAGAGGTCGCAGGTCCACTTCCTTTGCTCAGGAATGCACGTGTAAGATGCCTACCTCAGTCACAGTGGGACCTGTGGGGAAGACCTGGGATAAACTCCAATCTCAAGGATTAATTTTGGACTTCACACACCTATGGCCACCACCTCTTTTCTCTCTCTGTGCCAACACTATATACAAACATGCTTGACTAGCTTTTAGGGAACACACGTGCCAAGTTCTTTAATTGATTTTATTTTTTACATAAAAAGTTCAGTAAAAATTGGATAAAGTAAAGTGATTTTAAGCAGTAAATCAATCTTATCAACATAGCATAAGGCTGGCCGAAACCACAAGGCAGCCTGCTCTGGAATATTTACATGATAACAAATTAAACCTTGCAGGAGAACTTAAACCATCCTTACAAAGTCTTCTGTGATCCTAGCACGTAGAGGCTTAAAAGCAAAACAAAAACCAAAAACCAGGAAAAAACAAATTATTTTCAATATATTCACATATACATTAAAATATAATACAGATCGTCAGGGTAAGGGGTTGTGGGTGGGGATGCGCATGAGTCTGTGCGCTGACAGCACCGCCAAGGAGGAGACCCAGGCTTGAGAGTGGGGTCAGGCCTGGCCAGGGTCTCAGAAGGGAAGTCTCAAGGGCCTAAACCCTTGCCTCAGATGGCCTCTACCAACAGCTCACAACCAGGGACCGCTTGTAGATGGAGCTCATTTTTGTGGCTTTCAGTTGAAATCTGCAGGTTTGAATTCCCCAGGGTGATGTGTCATCAGTAGCACAGCCCTGACAGTGGGGTGGGGAGAGAGGGCCCACGGGATTTCTTCTCCCCAGAGTCTCTCCTACCAGCTTGCCCGTCCTCCCACCCTGGCCCTGAAGGTCACTCTAATTCAGTGTCCTCTTTGGGTTTGTAAACAGCCCCAAACTTCTGCATGTACTTCTTAATGTACTCCTTGGTTTTGTGTTTCACATTCTCATTGCACTCCAGGTCCTCGGGGTTCTTACAGTACTTCAGCTCCTTATTCATAACGCCGTGAGTCAGCTGTCCAGGACACAGGAAGAGAGATCACAGCCACCAATCAGAGTGGAAATGATTTGAGAGGGGAAGGCCAGTCTGCTGCCTCGGGCCCCTTCTCACAAAGACTGGGAGGTGAACTGGAGGGGGAGGTTGGGGCAGGCTGGTGCTGGGATCACCAGAAAGGGGAAGCTCAGCTCTCAGAGAACCGCTACCATCAAGTAGGGTACCCTCTCTTCCCAAACCTTCCCCCTCTGTTCCTGGGTCTCCAGCCTGGGCATATGTCAAGGAAAACCCACTTTTTATGATGAAAGGGGCCTTCTTAGAAGGCATAGTTTGCCCAGAACGTTGTCAGACCACAAGCAGGGGGGAATACCTTGCGAGCTAGGTGTTTGAAATCTTCAGTTGTGGTAATTCTTCCCACTTTGCAGTCAGGTTTCCGGTAAGGGTTCAGGCACTGGACGATGAACTGGGACATCTGCAGGTACGGGGAGAAGAGCACACTGCTCAATAGTCCAGAGAAGGCAAGAAAGTTGTACTGAGGAAATACTTAGAATAGGCAGTAAGCAGAGCCAGCCAATCCTTCCCTTTCCCTCACTCATGCTAGCTGGTGTGGACAGAAGAATGCTAGTATGCCAGTGGGATATAAGAGAAAAGAATCCTGGGTCAGCCTCAAGAGGGAAAGGGCTCCCTTGGATGGACTTAGCAAGCCTCACTTGCAGATGGAGGGACAGAGCAGCAGGACTCCATGCTGAATCTCACAGCAGCCCCAGATTTCAGCTAACAAATCTCATGTTCTTGGCATAAAGAGACTGTAGCTAAATTCTCTGGCCCCTGGAGGCAGGGCAGAGAGGGCCTTTCTGTGCTACCGGGAGGCTCAGTGACTCCAGGAAATGCAGGCATTTTGTTACTGAAGGCTACTTAGATTCTGTAAGTGTTGTACTTCATTTGATTCATACTACATCAATGTGAAGCAGAGGGACACATGATATGACAGCTGGTTGGAGAACATCTGGGGTAAGACCCTTTTCAATACGCAAATTCCCATGTCCTCCTGAGCTATCTCTGTAGTGTCTGTCCTACCCAGTGGCTCTCAAAAGAGATCCAGGCACAGGATTTCTGCAAGTATTTGTGGCGCTAAGCCACAAAGTTGACCCCAGGGGAAAAAGGGAGTGAGGAGGTCAGTGATAGCCACTTCACCAGGGAGCACCATGAACAGGGTCTACCCATCCCTGGAAGTCAGTGAGTTTTCAGACATTCAAAGAACAAGGCTATATCACAAGGTAGGCACTAAATAAACAGCTGCTAGTTGGCTGGGCTGAAATGCCAATAATCACAAAGCGACAGTGAGAAACTTAAGTTTTAACCCTAGAGAAGGCTTTTACTCAAAATTTTTCTGTGGTCTCCTGCTTCCATACTCTCTCCCTTCAATCCATTTCCCCAAATAAAATAGGGGATTTCATTATTCCCAGCTTAAAATCCTGCAATACTCCCTGCAACTCATAGTACAAAGCAGCACAATACTGTGCAGCCTCATCTTCCAACACCCCTCACGTACCGGGTGCTACAGCCCACAGATTCCCTGAAAGGGATGACGCCTTCTTCTGCCTCTGTACACTCTACTGCCTGAATTACATCCCTCCTGATCTATCTGGCTAATTCCTACCCCTGATTCAAGAGGCCTTCCTGACACCCTGAACAGAGACCTCCAAGCCCTATCGTGGCACCTTCCTCACACAGCTGCCATTACTTTTTTTTTTTTTTTTTTAATGCCATTACTTATTTACAGGTCTACTTCCTCCAAGAGACAGACTATGAGCCCCTTCAGTGAACAAAGACTGGAGTTTAGAATCTGGATGCCCTGAGGCAGAAAAGGTTAGTGTCTTGAGAGCTGTACTGCACTTCCAGCAGCATAAAGAGGAGCTGCTTTCTCCCAGTCACTTGAGGATTAGGCAGCCACCAATGAGATATCACAGAAAAAGAAATGGACTTGGAGCCAGAGGCCCGAGTTCAAGTCTTCTGTCCAGAGCTTGCCTTCTCTGAACCTCAAGAGCTCCTCCACCAGCATAAGAGGAATGACAATTCCGGTCTTGCCTACCTCACGCGCTGTTGTGGGGATAAAATGATATAATGGATATGAAAGTGCTTATTATCCCACTGTAAAGGACCATACCAATATGTCATCACATAACAACTACACAGTCCAATCACAGAAGCAAGGGAACACCCAAAGGCAGGGCCACCTAGTACTACAAACAGCTGTGCACACTTAGGATGAGAAAGAAAGAGTCTCAGTTTAAGCCTTCAGAACTTAGTGTCCACATCCCACCAAACCTTACCTCTTTTCTGAATACTTCTTTGCTTTTCTTAGCCAGCTCACTGGAGGTGTCTGCTTCTGCTGTCTTAGGCTTTTTTGAGGTCTAGAAATGGAAAACACCACAGTGTGGGAATGAGAGGTCAGGTCAGTGATGCCCTGCTCTTCCAGAACCTCCCTTCTTTCCCGCAATTGGGATGCCTGACTCTTGGTATTAGAATCTTAAAGGGACATGGCCTGGAGTCAACTTAGCTGCTGTTACCACTCTCACTTCATGTTTAAATCTTGTCATCTGGCACTGGCCTCGCTCCTATAAACCAAGTTCTAATTCTCTACCCTAAGTGAAAGCTACATCCTTGATGTAGCTAAACATTTGTTTCAGGGTCACCTTCTCTGCAGAGAAATGTGCTGTGTGATTTGGACCACTCAGGTCCCTGTTCTGAGCTGCAGTATCCCACACTGTCAAGAGAGGCCAAGTCTCAACGGGCTCCACCTCTCCTGTCTCTGACATTCTAGGACTCCTGGACAAAGGCAAAATGCTTTAGCCACACAACCATGGTCCAAATACCATGCTCCTCATCCAAGTCCCCTAGACTGTAGGAGACAGTCTCAGCATGCAAGAGAGGCTCCTTAAAGGTTGGTATCCTCGGTTCAGGAATGGAAAGACTAAAGAGGTATCAAGGTGTTGCGGGGGAGGAGATGAGGGTCATGCAAGTCAGTGAACAGATGAGTAGATCCTAAGACAGAAGATACTCTGTCCCAAGATGCTAAGATGATGACAAACCTAGGAATGCTCCCTTCCAGCACTGCAAGGGGGCGGCTGCCAGTCCCCCTGCCCCCCGCCTGATTAGGCACTGCTGAGAGGTGAGGGGCCAGCAGCCCTGGCATTCAGAGCACCTGCCATCAAGGCCATCTCCCCATACCTTTGCTCACCACCAGTCATCAAGCCCCTTCCTAGTAAATGTACTTTTCCATGGAAAAGATTATGAGCATTCCCCTTTGAATGCAACTCACTTCAGATGGATGTAGAAGCAGTTGGCATTACAGGTACTTCATTTTTTTGCTAGCTGCTTAGAGCACAAAATTATTTCAACCTACCCCCACTTCTGATTCCTCTCTTTCCAGAAACAGTATGAAGGTGCTGGTGATGAAGGGACTGTTCAACTCCCTCTGCTCCGGACTGGCTCCAGAGAAAGGTGGCACTCCCCTGGCTTTTGGGCTTCTATACATCAGCTTTCCCTGACTTGTTATAAAAGCTTTGCGTATTTTCTACTTTTCTACTTTCTTTCTGTGGCTGTGGGAGCAGGAAAGGGAGGGCAGGGTAGAAAGAACATACAGATTCTACCTCTGGTTTTAGGAAACAAAACGCAAATAACTCTGTTTTCAAAGGTTTTGCTTTGATATTTTGTGGTTATTTTTTCTAGCAGTAGAGCGTGGGTGTGCTTCACAATAAGACCTCATGTAGCAAGGGATCAAGAATTGCCTGAATAAGCCAAGGTAATTTCAACACACCCTCAGCTGCTGTCTTGTGGATCTCAGAAATGAGTAGCAGCAGCAATGAGTACAGAAAGCCCCTTAAGGTATAACAATGATCTCAAGGCTCTGGCTCCTATAGAAGAGGCCAGGCTCTCAGTGAGGGCACTGTGTAAACAGGAATGTTCTGCTTCGCTCTGAATGGGGTATGTGTTCAGAAAGCTAAATAATTCCAGTGCATTTCTAATTTAATCTCTGATGTGGTGAGGTTGTAGGGCTTTAAAAACACACAATCCCCTGAGCTCTCTCTAGGAGCTTTCCTGGTCCAGAAGAAGTTGAGGTATCAGAAACACTACACATGATTCAACCTAAATTCTGCAACACATGAACCTGTACACACCAGTTAAAAGGTTAAGAAAGAAAGATCCTTGAAAATAATAAAAACTCAGTATATTCTGTTTTGAAGTTGCTGCCACCGTTGGTAACAAAAAGAGCAAAATAATTTCAGTTTGGTTCTAGATCAGGAACTATATACCACACCTTAGTTTGTCAAATGAGGCATGGGAGAGGGCGTGCAGGAAGTGAGAGGACAGGAACAAATCATCTCTATGACACTTTCAAGAAACTGGCAGGCCATGCCTTGCCTCTTCCATATCCACTTGTTTGCTTAGCCCCAAATGATGCCTCTCAGATGCCTTTGCATGCATCTTCAACATCTCCATCCTTAGTTCCTCACTTTGCCTAAACTATTAAAATAGTCTTCAATCTGATCTCCAATGCTACCAATCTCACCTTTTCAAATGGGCCTGTTTCACTCAAGGGACACATATTTGATTGCCTGTCTTGCTGCTTTAAAAGCATTCACTGGCTTTTAAGCATACAATAATCACATTGGTAGGACACCAAGATCTTAGACAATTTAAATCTGACCTACTTTTCCATATTTTTGTCTTGCTCACTACCTACCCCATATGTATCCAAATTCCCACCATAACCAAATTATTTTTATTGTTCCCTATATAGGCTCTGTCTTGTACTGACTTTATACCTTTGCAAAAACGGCTTTATTTGCCCAGAATCCTCTTTCTTGCTCACCTTAGCTATAGGTAAAATCATGTTTTCTGTGACATATCACTAGTGCATTTTCTTAGACCATTAATCACTGTGTTCCCATAGCATTCTGTACATACTTCTACTACAGCAATTATCCCGTTGTGTTCTTGGTTTATAGATGTGGTTTTTTCCTTAGATTGAACTTCATGAAGATTAGTACTCAGATTTATTTCTCTTTCTATCTGTAATACCTTACACAAGGCCTGTGAATTAATGAGAATTTACAATGTTACAGTCTTCATCTCCAAGGGCTTTAAAATCTAAATGAAGGCCCTAAAGACGGAAAAAAAAAAAATGGGAGCAGAAGGAATAAACACATAACCCACAGGCATCCTTCTCCTGTCTGAGATGCTAGCTAGGTGAATACAGTAGTAAACTGGTTAGGAAGGTTAGATCCAAATAAGTCCCTGGCTATCCAAGTCAGACTAGGTCCTAATGATAGGGACAATGGTCTAGAAAGAAATCCAAAGACTGACACCTCAAGCCTTCAACTTGTGCATCATGGCAAGGTTGGTTGGAATATCAAAACTCATTTGTTCCTTCATAAACTATCAAAGGGTTAATAACAAAATAGATGACTTCATTTATATTTTCTCATTAGAAATACAAGAAAAGGTAAAGCTGACAAGCCAGAGACAAAAGCCTAAGAAGCTAAGAGAGTGAATGAACATCCAGATAGTTTTTTTACTGGAAGAACATGACAGTTACGGGGTTTTTTCCCTTAGGTACCTGTCCCTATAAAAACTCTCCCACAGAAACTTCATACACTGCCGGTAGAAATGTACAATGATATAGCAACTTTAGAAAACAGTTTGACAGTTTCTTAAAAAGTTAGACATAGACTGTCTAACTTTGATCCAGCAATTCCACTCCTAGGTATCTACCCAAGAGAACTGAAAATGTATATCCAAAGATTTGTACACAATTGTTCATATACCATTATTCATAACAGCCAAAGAGTGGAAACAACCCTAATGTCCATCAACTGGTGAATGGATAAATAAAATGTGGCACATCTAACAATCGGATATTATTCAATGCTAAAAAGAAATCAGCTACCAAGCCATGAAAAGGCATGGAAGAACCTTAAATGTATATTGCTAGGTGAATGAAGCAAATCTGAAAAGGCTACAAGTCCAAATATGTGACATTCTATAAAAGGCAAAACTGGAGACAGTATAAAAGATCAGAGGTTGTCAGGGATAGGGATGGGGATGGGGGGAGGCGGGGAGAGAGGACGAGATGAATAGGGGGAGCACAGAGGATTTTCAATGCAGTGAAACTATTCTGTAGACGATAATGGTGGATACATGCCATTACACATTTGTCAAAACCCACAGAATGTACAATACCAAGAACACTAATGCGAACTACAGACTTTGAGTGATAATAATGTAGATTCACTGATTGCAATAAATGTACCATACTCTGGAAGGCTGTTGATAGTGGAGGACGCTACGCATGTGTGATGACAGGGGGTGTATGGAAACTCTGTACTTTCTGCTCAAATTTAAAGGGAACCTAAAACTGTCTGAAAATAAAATATATTAAGAAAAAGAGGTATATAAGGACCTTTTCAGACAAAAATGAGAGAGCTCATCACAATTAGACTTGAAATACTCAAAATATTAAAGGAAATTCTTCAGACTGGGACTTCCCTGGTGGTCCAGTGGTTAAGAATCCGCCTTCCAATGAAGGAGACACAGGTTCGATCCCTGGTCAGGGAACTAAGATCCCACATGCCACGGGGCAACTAAACCTGCACACTGCAACCACTGAGCCCACGTGCCATAACTAGAGAGAAGCCCGTGCACTGCAACAAAGAGCCCACACACCTCAACGGAAGATTCCCACATGCCGCAACTAAGACCTGACGCAGCCAAATAAATAAATTTTTTAAAAAGTGGATAGAATTTATAAAAAAAAAAAAAAAGGAAATTCTTCAGACTAAAGGAATGCTAAATATAATGCTGAAGAAAGAAAAACATTTCCCCCAAAGTGAATAAAATATAAAAGGAGGTATGGATTTGTTTCCACTTTCTTTCTCCCATTCCTTCCTTCCCTCTTCCACCTCTTTCCACTGACTTAACTAGTTAAGTGTCTCTTATTTTCAAAATTAAATACTATTCAAATCTTAGAGCATAGATATATTGTCTTTGATTTCATTCAAGACACCACATCCTTGGAGACAGTGAGTCCTGTTCCAAGTGGAAAAGGATAAAAATTTTTAATTCAAGCATTGAGAGTCACACTGATTTACATGACCTCTAATCCTGATTACTCTCTTGTTAGAAGGAGAGATGAGGAATAAGCTATTTCGCTTTACTCTAGAATAGTATTTCCAGAGTAAAATATCTCAGTTTCAAATCTTAAAAAAAGGGGGGGCCCAGTTATACTTTTTTGGTGAGGTTTTAATGCAACTAGTTTAACTTCTTTCCAGACCCACCAATCCCAAAATGGCAGGACATTAAAGCAGACTAAGAAAGACTGCAGTTAAACAGAAAAAACACATTTAAAAGAAACATAACATTAAGAAGAATGCTGTAATCTACAGGGAAAGAGCTAAGATATATTAAAGGAAGTTATAATGGAATAAGAATACTATGATTATATTTGTATGTTTAAAATGAAAAGAAAGAAAAACACCTGTGTGTGTTTTCCATAAAGGTCTGGAAGAACATACAACAAAGCAAGGTTTTGCAACTTTGGCACTACTGACATTTGGGCCAGTTCTTTGTTGTGGGGGATTATCCTGTGCACTCTAAGATGTTTAGTGGCTTCTCCGGCCTCCGTACACACTAGAAGCTAGTAGCATCTCCACAGCTGTAACAACCAAAAATGTCTCTAAATATTATCAAAAGTCTCCTGAGGAGCAAAACTGCTCTTGGTTGAGAACCTGTGCACTAAAAAGTTAACAGTATTTATCTCCGGAGAGGGAAGTATGATGAAAGGGGAGCAACTAAATAGAAATTAAGGGCTTTTATTTTTTGTTCTATATACCGTACTTCTGTATTGTTTGCAAGTCCTACCACCTCCAAGCATTTTTTTATATGCGTAATTCTCCAGAACAATAAGAAAAATAGAATTCCAAGATAACGTGGCTACTGACTCTACAAAATGACAAGACAAAGAATCCCAAATGATCAGGAAACATATCTGTAAGCCACACTCACCTTCATGGGATTTTCATCATATGTTGGGGTTCCCAGGTCCATCTCAGCTTCATGCTCAAGGCTGGCATCATCTCCTGGGCTTTCCCAAGTAGGAGGATCCCACTGAGTCTGCCTAGAAGAAGGTAAGAACAGCCATGCTGTCATGGCCAGAAAACAGAGAACTCTGGCATAGGTATCTCTGCTCATGTATACATAATATACAACATGCAATGAAACACAGAACAAGTCATCTCCATAAGACAGAGACATTCTTCCCAGCAGCAATGGTTCTATCCCAGAGACATACATTGTTTTTAGCCCACTGTATTTCTGTAGCCAATGCTGTGGCAACATTTGCTGGGTATCAAAGACAACAGTAAAACCAAACATCTTTGTCTCTCACCTGACTATCAATGTCCTGAAAACAGGATTCAGCCAAGTCTAAGGAAAGTACATGGAGTAGGTGCCTGCCTATGCCACCCCTCTGCAGGTGATCAATCATGACCGTACCTAGCATGTACCCGGAGCAAAATAAAATAAATCACAACACCCTCCTCACAATCCTTGATCATGTGAGAAAACTGTTTCTTGCCTTAGGAGTCTTCTTGTTTGTAGTTTTGCCCCTCTGGCTTGATGACTTACAGCATGGAAAAGATGTACAGGTTAAAAACTTGTGCCCTCTGCTAAAAATATTTTCAGCTGGCTACAAAAAAAGAGCTCAATCACGTTAACTCGTTGCATGTTTTTTTTTTTGGCCACGCCGCGTAGCTCTTGGGGAAATTAGTTCCCGACCAGGGAATTCCCTCATTGCATGTTTATGGCTGTTTTGAAAGTTAGCAGGCAAAGGTGGTTTTGTTTTTGTTTTTGTTTTTTTTTTAAGCTAGATCTGTGAAGTAACATGTGGAAGTAAGGAAATTCTATTCGGGAGTCAGAAGTCAGCTGTCACAGGAAATGCTCTAAGGGGAATCACTTAAAACGTGAAAAGCCTCCAAGAAGCTAGCGACGTATCTGACAGGTCTATCCTGCCATTAGTCTTGTGCTTTCCTACCACAGCAATCTTTAGTTAGCAACATTAAAGGCATTTGATGTAAATCAGTTTTGCAGATGATTATGAAAATAGGTTTATCTCTGACCGATAGAACTAATTATAAAATGGGCTCAAGATTTCTATTGTAATCAAAGAACCACAAGCAGCTGTGGGTTTTATTATGGGAATTAAACAGAGCAGGAGGTATTAATGCTCTTAGGTGCTACTTAAGGAAAACCTAGAAAAAAAGATGGAAAAATTACACACATAAATAAGAAATACAATTTTTTTTTTTTTGAAAAGTGATAGTCCATTAAAAAGCTTGCTTTGGTATTGAAAAAACAAAGTTCTGGTAAAATTTGCAGACACTGGTTTTTAAAGTCACAACACTTTCAGTCAGCAGCATAACAAAGGCTTGTTTTTTTGTTTTTTTTGGCTGCACTGGATCTTCATTGCTGCGCGTGGGCTTTCTCTAGTTGCAGCAAGCGGGCTTCTCATTGCAGTGGCTTCTCTTGTTGTGGAGCACAGGCTCTAGGCATGCAGGATTCAGTAGTTGCAGCACGCGGGCCCTAGAGCTCGCAGGCCTCAGTAGTTGTGGCGTGTGGGCTCATTAGTTGTGGTGTGCGGGCTCTAGAGTGCAGGCTCAGTAGTTGTGGCGCACGGGCTTAGTTGCTCCGCGGCATGGGGGATCTTCCCGGACCAGGGATTAAACCCATGTCCCCTGCACTGGCAGGGGGATTCTTAACCACTGTGCCACCAGGGAAGTCCCAAGGGCTTGTTTTATAAAGGTATTTTTATGGGAGTAATGAAGACCTTTCTAAGTAGAATACATAAAGGGAAAATATCTGACTGCATGAAATTTTTAACTTCTTCATGTCACAAGACATTACAAACAAAAACATTTGCAATATTCTTGATAAAGAGATTAACAATGCTGAGAGAAAATGGGTAGATGCCCCAAACAAACAATTCACAAAAGATACAAATAGCCAATAATCTAATGAAGACGTTCCATCTCAAAAATAAAAGAATTGAAAATAAAAATAAGATTTCTCATCTACTATTTTACATGAGTTAAAGAACCTACATGAAGAAAAAGGCACTTTTGTGTACCTTTTGTGGGAGTCTAAATAGGTACGATTTTTTTTTTTAATGGTAAGCTGACAATACTTACCAACTTAAAATGTGTATCTCTTTTGATCAAATATTTTGCCTCTAAGAATCTGCCTGAAGAAGGCAGTAAGATTAGTATTAGTGTCTGTAAGGATGTCCAGGTTTAGAGTTATATATAAAATAGTGAAAATCCATCAATCAGGGTGGGTTAAACAAAATTTGGTATAGCCATACAGAAGAGCAGGGGTTAGGCAAACTTCTTCTATAAAGGATCAGAGAGTAAATACCCTTGACCTTGTGGACCAAATGATCTCTGTCACAACTAGTCTACTGTCATTGGAGTATGAAAGTAGCCATCAACAATTCCTAAATAAATGGGTGTGGCTGTGTTCCAAAAAAACTTTATTTACCAAAACAAGTAGCCCATGGACATAGTTTGCTGAGCCCTGCAACAAATATGCAAGTATTAAAAATAATGTAATTTTTCATTAATTGATACAGAAAGTTCTATAAATAGATTGGTAAACAAAGCAGATGACAAAATATGCACCCCAATAACTCACATTATATACCAATGCATACATACACACACAGAAAACACATATATTCACATTATATACCAATGAATACATACATACACACACAAAAAACACATATATTCACATAAAGCTATCTGCCTAAAATATATTTTTTTAATTCTAAGAAAAAGATAAATCAGGTTTTTTATATAAATTGCAGGAGTCATCAAACTATGGCTCACGAACCAAATAAAGTTTTATTGGAACAGAGACATACCCATTCATTTATGTATTGTCTATGGCTGCTTACACAACAATAGAAGAACTGAACAGTTGTGACAAAGAATGTTTGGCAAGCAAAGCCTAAAATATTTATTATCTGGCCTTTTACAGAAAAGGTTTGCCCATGACCCCTGATTATCTACAATGTTAGATTAAGTCATTACCATTTTCTAAAAAAATTCCTTAGTTCCCCTGGTGGCACAGTGGTTGGGACTCCGCGCTCCCAACGCAGGGGGCCCCAGTTCAATCCCTGGTTAGGGAACCAGATCCCACATGCTGCAACTAAGAGTTCACATGCCTCAACTAAGGAGGCCGCCTGCTGCAACTAAGACCTGGCACAACCAAATAAATAAATAAAATAAAATAAATTCCTTAGTTTTCTCCAAGAGTCTTGCAGATTAAAAACACCAGAACATACCTAAAAAGGACCAAAGTCTAACATATGTCATAACATTTATGATGGGATTCTGGAAAACCAGCAGCCCTCAGGCACAGTTAACAGCTAATAAAGAGTCTATAACCATAAAACTCCCCTTACAGTGGCAGCTTCTTTGACCAACTGAAAGCTGATTTGGGGGTGCTCAGACAGCAATTCTTACCTTGTGATCACATGGTAGTAGTAAATCTTCCCTTCTGGGTCTCGGGCTGTCTTCCAGTTGGGAGGTAAGACAATGGTTTTTGGTTTGGGAGGAGATGGGGGTGGTAAATCCAGGAGATTATTTGTCACAACCATTTCAGGCTAAAAAGACACACAAGTTCTTGATCAGTGACATTTCTTTTAATCTGGCTGAAAAGGACAAAAATAGTCTACTTAAGCAGTATGTAAAAACACACATCTACCTCTTCTTTTAAAAAAAGATAAAAAGTAAAGGTACAATCTGGGAAATGATCAGAGACAGTGTATACGAAGAGCTTTAGGGATCTATCAGAAAATTCACAGCAGGCTCCAAGTTCACCATCCAATACACCATATTTTAAAATATTCAGCAGCTCATTATCTAGAACAATATTTTTCAACCTTAAAAAAAACCAATGCTAAATGGCATATAACCAACTCCAAGATACCAATTAGCTGAATGGGCTTTAGATAGAAGCAAATATGATAGAATGTTAACATTTATCCATTATATATTTTTTGTATGTTTGAAACCTCATATTTATATTTTAAAAATATAGAAATGGGTGAACAGCTTTTTGTTTTTTAGTTTAATTGAAAAAATTTTTTCAAATAAATAGCTTTTAAAAATTTAATGCCACATTTTGAAAAACATAAAAACTTCATAATCACTGTTATAAACTGAATTGTGCTTCCCCCAAATTCATATGAAGCCCTAACCCCCAATGTGATTGTATTTGAAGACAGCACCTTTAAATAGGTAATTAAGGTTTAAATGAGGTCACGAGAGTGTGGCCCTAACGCAGCAGGACTGGTGTCCTTGTAAGAAGTGGAAGAGGCATCAGGGAATGGGCGCAGAGAAAAGACCAGGTGAGGGCACAGTGAGAAAGCAGCCATCTGCAAAACAGGAGCAGCCTCAGGAGACAGCAAACCTGCTGACACCTTGATTTTAGACCTGCAGGCTCCGAGACTATGAAAAAATGAATTTGTTAGTTAAGCTACGTAGTCTGTGGTATTTTGTTAAAGCAGCTCTAGTAAATTGATGATATAATCACGATAAGGATATATACCCTTAATTGTTCATTCTATGTAAGCCAGTTAATAAAGAAAAAAATTTCCAACTTTACCCTTGCTTGAGCAGTTAAAGAGGAACCTGAGATCCCAGGCTCAGATAAAACATGGCCACTTTTAAGAAAACCTAAGTCTCCGAGCATGGCTGCTTTGTGAATACCCCCCAAGCCTTACTTCACAGAGCTGCTTTTTGTTGGCCCCACTTAAGTTCCACTTCCTCCATTCCTGTAGTCCTCTATCTAGCCTATAAGGTGATCTCTTTTCCCTAAGCTTTCGTGTCACTTAAGAATATTCCAAATTATTCAATATCTACTAGATTACCAATCCTTCTCCAATTTGGGAATAATTTTTTCCCCTCCTCAAATTCTATCTGCATATTTCATGACACTAAACGTTGACTACTTTTAGTATTATTCATTGTGATCCTCATCTCTCTTACTGGAATGTCAGCTTTTAAGCACAGGAATGGAATCTTACGTTTGTTTTCAAAATGCCTAGAAGGACCCAATTCATAGCAAGCCCTCAAATACCTGCCATACACACTGTCTTATTTCTAAGTGTTTCACATGTAGTCTTTTTACTCCATCTCCACCAACTGCCCTACTTATCGAAAGCCACCATCACTCACCAGAATGCAACAAGAGCCTTCTCTGGAATTGTCAGTATTCTAAACTGCTAATTTGGTCATGTTTAGTTTCTCAACTGCTTCTAGTGCCAGCTCCTATTTCCCATTTCATCTAAAAACAGCATTTCATCAAGATTTCATCATATCCTTCTACATATGTTGCAGAATACCAAAAGCTTCTTTCAATATATATTGTACAACATGTAAAGTGAACTATATCATTCAATTTTATATCTCTAGTCCTCAGTACAGTATCATAGTCTAGTTCTCCATAAAAAATGATGGAGCTAGTCTAGAAAACTATTACTTGAGAAATTCATAGCAAAGTATAAGAATACAAGATCAATCAGTTTAAATTACAAATAAAAAGGATCCTAAGGGCAAAGTACACATAAATGAACATAGCTGTAAGTTCCACAGAATTTTTTTTAATTGACAAAACTGTGGAGTAGTGCTCCCTCAGGGTACACAGGCACTTGAGTGAAACTGGCGACTACAAAAATTTTTATAAAAAACAAACAAACAAAAAAGGAGTAAAAAAAACCCCTAACTAAACCAAACAAAAAGTAATCTTTCTAAAGATAAGGTAGGTAGCCAAGGAGAGTTTTAGCAACCAAAATATTTCTTACTGGCTGTAAGGGCTGAGGCTGCCCTGGTGCAACTATTGTAGTCACGGCTGTGGCTGGCTGTACCACCACTCCTTGTGGGTGAGCTGTGAAAATCTGTTGTCCCTGGATGTACTGAAGACTTGGCTGGGCATAACTCTAAAAGATAAAATGAAGAAATTCACAATTTATAGTTTTCTAGCTCTTAATAAGCAGTATCTGACTTTGAAGTTGACAAATCTTATTGGAAGATACATCCATTAATTTTTTTTTAACTTTCAATGTGAATATTTTACTACAAATGTGTAAAACAATCTTTTACTTCAAACTCTTTTTTTCTTTTTTGAATAATTCCCTAAGTCATTTACTTACTTTGATTTTACTTTATCATAAAAAGTTAGAAAACTTTTTTGAGGCGGAGGCAGGGATGGGGGTGGGGTGGAGTACTCATGAAACCTGTCCAATTGTTTGGCTTCAATGAGACTTGAATAACAACTGAAGTGCTACTCCTAGGATATCTGAGAAAGAGCTCCACACAATGCTCTTTACCGAGAGCATTTTAACTACCAATTCCTAATAACAGCTTGTTTTGACCAGAAAAGGTCAAAAGGAGTGATCCACAGTAGAGGAAGTTGAAGGTGATCAAATTTTAAACTAGTTTTCTAGCTTTTTGTAGGTTTCTATAAGAAAGACAGCAGAATTCAATGTATCTAAAATCCTTATGACACACTGATTTATATACATAGTGCTTTATCAAGCAGAAAAGCCCTTTGGCATATATTATCTCACTCAATCCTGACCACCATCAGAGGTGGGTGTATCTCCCACACCTGGAGTTATACAACAAATAAGTACCATGGCTAGCTAGGACTTAAACCTACTCTGAAATTACGATAGAAAAACTGTTTAAAGAAGTGACAAGAAGTCCTGAAAACAACCTTGTTTTGTTAAAAGGTGATGACTACCAAGGAGCTGAACAGATACGTATTTAAGGACAGATTTTTTTTTTTAAATATTTATTTATTTATTTAATTTATTTTTTGGCTGCACTGGGTCTTCGTTGCTGTGCGCAGGCTTTCTCTAGTTGCAGCGAGCAGGGGCTACTCTCCGTTGTGGTGCGTGAGCTTCTCATTGCAGTGGCTTCTCTTGTTGCGGAGCACAAGCTCTAGAGCGCAGGCTCAGTAGTTGTGGTGCACGGGCTTAGTTGCTCCGCAGCATGTGGGATCTTCCCGGACCAGGGCTCGAACCCATGTCCCCTGCATTGGCAGGCGGACTCTTAACCACTGCGCCACCAGGGAAGTCCCTTAAGGACAGATTTTGACCCTATAAACTGAGATTCTATCAGGTAAAATGATTCAGAAGTATTAATTGATAAGTACTCAAAATACAAAATATAATCAAAATATAATTATTCCAAATGATACCAGTAAAGACCCAAGGAGTCTGAATAGGTAAATATAGCTGCCCAGCAGATTTCTGGATGAATAATTACTGAGAAGACACACAGAAAGAGGAAGAATACAATACATGATTCAGTATTGCAAACAGCTTAATCTACACATATCATAAACCAGATTCAATGCTAACTGTCAAAGCAGAACTGTCAGAATAGTATCACGAAGCTGAGAGAAAAATGTATACCTTAGAAATATTTTCATCTCTAGGTATTTGGATACAAGATGGGAAATATGTGCAACATCAAAAATTTTGTAGAAATTTATCTCC
This sequence comes from Balaenoptera borealis, assembly GCF_965194805.1. Lineage (NCBI taxonomy): Eukaryota > Metazoa > Chordata > Mammalia > Artiodactyla > Balaenopteridae > Balaenoptera > Balaenoptera borealis. The sequence goes on along the minus strand of NC_138869.1, from coordinate 45,045,388 downwards.
TCACCTAACTCCTGTCCCAAAGCCTGAAATTTGATTAAATCCAGAACACTTTTCAACACTGACATATAACCAGACAATACTGAATCAGAAGTCAGTACCAAAGAAGTATTAGCAACAAAGATGACCAAATACTGCTTAACAAATTAAAAAGCATACTCTAAAGATAAAATATAAATAATTCTTAAAGTTCTACTTTAACTTTGATAAAATAAACCATAAAACAAAACATCTAACCGGGCTCTATTCTATGATCACCAATTTATCTGGAAAGTTAAGTTTCCAAGGAAGTTTCTAAGGGCCAACGCCCAGAAGGAAGCATCCTCAAGAGGCAAGTTACTGTGCATGTAGGAGGTCAACACATATGTGCTGGTAACCCTGATTCTGAGTAGAAACAGTTTCTGGGAGGCTGAAGAGGACAGATGGATAAATTGGAATTTTCCCAACCCACTAAGCCAAACACCAGATACTGTAACGAATCCCAAATTTAATTTCTTTCTGACCCACTCTCCTAATCTAATCGATTGGCAAATTCTGTTGGCTCTGAATTTTTTATATATGTATGTACATGTGTATGTGTATCTGTACGTATGAGTTTATATATATGTGTGTGTATGTATATATATATATAAAAATACATAAAAATAAAATCTGATCATTTCTTACATCTCTCCTTCTACTATTCCAGTATAAGTGGCCATATTCTCTTGCCTAGATTATTCAACAGTCTTTTAACTGATCTCCCTACTTCTGCCCTTGACTCCCACAATCTCTTCACCCAGAGCAATCAGAGTGATTCTCTTTAAAATACGTCAAATCATGCCAGTCTGCTGTAACTGCTCCAGTGGATTTTCACATTATTTACACTAACAGCCCAAATCCTCACAAAGCCCTGACCATCTTGTTCCTACCCAAGGCCTTGACCTCATTTCCTACTACAGGTATACCTCAGAGATATTGTGGGTTCAGTTTCAGAACATGCAATAAAGTGAATATTGCAATAAAAAGTGAATCACATGAATATTTTGGTTTCCCAGCACATATAAAAGTTATGCTTCACTATACTGTACTCTATTAAGTGTGCAGTAACATTAGGTCTAAAAAACAATGTACATACCTTAATTTAAAAATGCTTTACTGCTTAAAAATGCTGACCATCCTCTGAGCCTTCAGAGAGTCATGATCTGTCTGCTGGTGGAGGGTCTGGCCTCGATGTTGATGGCTGCTGACTGGGTGGCTGTGGCAATTTCTTAAAATAAGACAATGAAGCTTTTGCCACATTGACTGACTCTTCCTTTCACCATTTCTCTAGAGTATGTGATGCTACTTGATAGCATTTTACCCACAGTAGAACTGCTTTCAAAATTGGAGTCAATCTTCTTAAACTTGCCTCTGCTTTATCAACTAAATATATGTAATATTCTAAATCCTCTGATATCATTTCAACAGTCTTCACAGCCTCCTTACCAGGCGTAGATTCCATCTCAAGAAACTACTTTCTTTTTTGCTCACCTGTAAGAAGTAACTCTTCATCCATTCAAGTTTTATCATGAGACTGCAGCAGTTCAGTCACATCTTCAGGCTCTGCTTCTAATTTTAGTTCACTTGCTATTTCTACCACATCTGCAATTACTTCCACCACTGAAGTCTTCAACCCCTCCAAGTTATCAATTAGAGTTGGAATCAACTATATCTTCTGGATAACTTGCTGCAGTTTCTACATGAGCACTTGCTGCTTCACCTTGCACTTTAATGTTGCAGAGATGGCTTCTTTCCTCCAACCTCATGAACCAACCTCTGCTAAGCTTCAAACTTTTCTTCTGCAGCTTCCTCCCCCATCTCAGCCTTCATAGAACTGAAGAGAGTTAGGGAACTGGTTCTGGATTAGGCTTTGGCTTAAGGGAATGTTGTGGCTGGTATGATCTTCTATCCAGACCACTAAAACTTTCTTCATATATATCAGCAATAAGGCTGATAAGACTATTTTGCTTTCTTATCAATTTCCTTCAAGAACTTTTCCTTTGCATTCACAATTTGGTTAACTGGCACAAGAGGCCGAGCTTTTGGCCTATCTCAGCTTTCAACCTGCTTTCCTCACTAAACGTCATCATTTCTAGGTTTTGATTTAAAGTGAGAGATGTACGACTCTTCCTTTCACTTGATATTTAGAGGCCATCGCAGAGTTATTAATTGGCCTAATTTTAATATTATTTTGTCTCAGGGAGTAGGGAAGCCCAAGGAGAGGGAGAGAGATCGGAAAATGGCCAGTCGGCAGAGCAGGCAGAACACAACATTTACCGATTAAGCTCGCTGGCTTATATGGGCTCAGTTCATGACACCCCAAAACAATTACAATAGTAATGTCAAAGATCACTGATCACAGCTCACCGTAACAAATATAATAATAATGAAAAAGTCTGAAATAGTGCAAAAATTATCAATTTGTGACACAGAGACATGAAGTAAGCAAATGCTGTTGGAAAAATGGTGCCAACAGACTTAATTTGACACAGGGTTGCCACAAACCTTCAATGTGTAAAAAATGCAGTATCTGCAAAGCACAATAAAATGAGGTGTGCCTGTACTGTCACCTTAACTCATTTAGAAAAGGAAGGGCTTCACAATTATATCACACATTTTGAATGACAAACATTTCATATCCTGATTTTGAAAAAAAAAATTTAAAAGCTAGATCAAAATACTAATTTTGAGAACAACTGTCAACAGGATGAAACATGTTATCTTCAGAGTGATCTAGAGGTTAAACACCCAAATCTAAAATAGAAAAATGCTAATATTTTGGAGGGTAAAATTTCTTTGACCCTCAGTGAAACTACATTCATGAAGAATTTATCTGACAAGATCACAGTTGTGTAAGGCTTATCATGGAGACACTCTAAAGGATTCAATTAATGTGTAGTAAAGCTGTGGTTTCTTTAGCATGAAAAGTCTGGCTACAAATGCTGGTTGTGAGATAACTTCTAAACTGAAATGGCATTACCCAGCTTGATCATTCCCTGTATTTACTAGATATGGCTCCAGACAAATTTTATGTTTCTAAAATGCAAAGATATATTTAAAGGATAACAATTTATCAACAGGAAGGAATGTTACACATACTGAAAATAATTCCCAAAGGAAATGCGAAAAACATCTTAACAATATCACTGCAAAACAAAAACAGAAACCACAAAAAACAAAACCTAAACAAACAAAAACCAAAAACACCCAAAATTGCAACATTCATTTGGAGATATAGTGTTTGAAACTCAAACTGTCAAAAAGTAGAGGGAAAATAAGGAAGTCTGTTGGAGATTGGCTCTACCTACAAGGGACTTGAAATTACACAAAAGCTAATTTCTCAAACATAAATCCAGTCTAGAAATATCTTTAAAATGTGACTTCTAATGGGAATTTTAAGAGAGGGTCCAATATGTTATAGAGGGGAAAACATAACTGTTCTGCTCCCACTTCTAAAGGGAAAAAAACAGCTATTACTTTATATCTGAGTCACTTCACTTATGTGAACAATTTATAGTGTAAGCACTCAATTTTTTGAGATGTAATTTAGTGTAACTTTTTAAGAATAGGTCACTCTAATGTCACAAGACCACTATAAAGCACATGGCCTCAGTTAAAACTGAGCTTTTATGTCTAATAAGCAGCTGTGGCAAAAAATTAAAGTCACCTTCTGATAACACATCTGCTCCAAATTTCAAAGATACTGCATATGTACACACACTCACAAATTTATATTATACCATATCACATACTACTTCACTGTCAAGGTTATTATACCTTATTATAGGTTATTATACCTCAGCTCATGTTGGTATGGTTGATATTTGATTTGAACAACACAGGCCTCAACATAGACCAGATATATGAGCCAGACACCAGATAGATGACCTTGATCAGCTGTAATTCACAGCCCACTAATGTCAATACTCTCAGTATTAAGGTAACTAAGAACTATAATTAAACCTTCAAGGTATATGGTGCTTTAAATTTATCATTACTAATATCCATTATCTCATACAAACCTCAACCACTCTGAGGCATTCTGCTCATTTAATAAATGAGAAAACTAAAACTGAAGAATCTAAGTGCCTGTCTCCAGGACACACAGTAAGTGACAGACTAGGACTTAAAATACACACGCTAACAACATGCTCTATGCTTCTCATTACCCAGAGTTGAACATCATCTCTGATTAACTAATCTCATAAAGAAGGGAAGGATAGTCTGAACCATCTTAGTCCATTTATCAACTACTCTTGCACACGAAAAGCAGATTAGGGAGTCAATAAATGACTCCTTGGTAGGAACAGACTGAAAACTTGAAATAAAATTGTAATACTTGAGTCTTAAGGCTATGACTAAACCCTAGAGAAATCTTTTACTCACTGGGATGGAAAAAATTAATTCTATTTTAAAAGAACAACCATAAGATCACTGAGCTCTCTACTAAAGAGTCTTTAATTCTGTAGGAGGCAGAATTATGCATAACAAACACCACCACCAACAACAATAAAAAGCTACTAAGAAAATTGATAGCCAATAACCAATAATGCCCATTTTCTTACCTGCTGTATTTAGCCCTATAACATTAGTTTTAAGCCAAACATGAAAGGAAAAACACACACACAAAAAACTAAGTATAAGAATGTTCAGTGCAGTATTATTTATAATTATGAAAAAGAACTTTCAATTTAAACAACTACCCCAGGAAAATGGATAAACAGTGACCTTATAAGCAAATGTGGTATTATACAGACGTTAAAATGTGTATGTGTATGTATGCATATATATATATATACACACACACATAAAAATACAGAGTAATTTGGAAAAATGGTTAAGAATCACGTTACACAGAAAAACATGGGATAAAAAAACTTCCAAGTCTTCAAAATTAAAAATTCATAAAATATATAAACATGTGGTTAAAGAGATCATAAAAAGTGAAGGCAGTTAATACAGTTAAGGTTTTCAGAATTAAAGCAGGACACTGTCACGGCCTTTTGAACAAATTTTGATACAGCTTCATAACAAAAATACGAACAGAAGTAAAAATTACTTCTGTTACTTCAATACTAAGTAATGTGTACAGGAAACATCTCTGGGAGTTTCCGCCATCCACAATAATTCACCTTTAAGGGGTGACGAGGAATGATGGGAGAGACATAGGAATGTGGTGAAGACGATGCCTTAAAGAGTCTTTTTTTTTTTAATGTATTGGTTTTATAAAAAAGAAAAGAAATTTGATTAAAAACCACAAAAATACACTTCAAAAGTTATTCTCTCTCTCTCGCTGATCACTTGCTTTTGGGGAAGCCAGCTGGCATGTTGTAAGCAGCGCTACTGAGAGTGGTAAGGAACCAAGGACAGCTAACAACCATGTGAGTGAGCTTGAAAGTAAACCTTACATCCCCTGTCTAATCTTCAGATGACTACAACCCTGCTTAATAGCTTGACTATAATTTCATGACTCTGAGCCAGAACCACCCAGCCAAACTGCTTCTGAATTTCTGACCCACAGAAACTATGAGATAATAATTACTTACTGTTTTAAACTGCTAAGTAATTTGTGACACAACAGATAACTAGTATATATAAAATTAGCCAATATGTAAAAGTGGTCAATGGCAGGACTTCCCCCTCACATCAGATTTAACATCCCATAAACAGACAGTAAAACAGACAAGAGAATTTCCAAAATTAGTTACCTGTACAATTGGTGGAGTTGTCTGTGAATAGGGTGATGTCACACCATAGACAGTTGGACAAGCCTGTCCTTGATAATATATGGTTGCTTGAGACTGTGCAGGAGAGTACTGCTGCTGTACACTCACGGACTGTTGGTTTGAATCCCAAACACCATAATTCTGTCCCTGGACTGGGCCTGGGGCTGGCACTGGCAAGACGGTGACACTGGAGTCTTGGTGTACCACACCATCACTTTGGGCCACATACTGTGAACTGGAAACTTCCACAGGGGCTGCCACATGTGGCACCACTGGCACAGGTGGAGGGGCAGCAAGGGGTTCTGTAGAATGTCCCACCAAGGGCTGAGAATGATCATAAGCAGCAGGAGAACACACAGGATCCATGCTGGGTGTGGGGAGGAGCACCTTTCCAGCATTAGGATTGCTGGGATCCACATAGGCCTGCATGGGATAACCTGGTGGGTAGCCAGCAAAGGGGTGATGAGGGGCATTGTAGCCAAGAGAGTCATAGGGCAGTGGAGATGTCATTCCCAGGTTCTGCATCTGCTGCTGTTGTTTTTGAGCCTCCCGCTGAGCTACCTCCTGCTCAAACAACTTTCGACGCTCCTCTGTAGAAAGTTTATTGCGATCTTTAATTCGTACTTTCTTTTTAGAAGTTGGTGTATCATATCTAGAAAGAAAACAATTAGAGCACCACAAAAAGTTTTTCCCTAAATCAGAGACATAACCAAAGCACTAATAAATGTTATGTCACTCGATACTAAACCATTAACCACACCAACTCCAATTTGGCACTGGTTGAAAATCATACTCAAAAGTACTTAAGGAGTTTTGCAGATAGGAGAGAACCTCAAGGAAATAGACACTTAGATGAAAATAATAACTTTATCCTTATCCTCAGCTTCTAGAACTTCAAATTAAAGATACATGTAGTATCCTAAATAGATTCTTCTTTATAGTTAAGTTCTGTAGTTCTGTAACTACAAATTCTGAAATTAAAACAAAAACCCAAATACACTAATAAAAGCTACAGAATTTGATGTATGTCTGACCACACCCATTAATATCAACAGGTTAGTTAAGTGAAAGATAAGCATGTACACATAAAAGTATGGGGAGTTATATTCACATACTCTTCTTTGTGCAGTACCAAGTATAATATCATATTGCTAAACCTAATACCCTGTGATAGTTTTGACAACTATCCCCAGTAAGCCCCCAAGAAACCATCAGCTCTAACATTCACAAGAGAACTGAGGACTTAAAAGATTCTTTTGTGAAGTCTATGGATTGAATCGAACTTTTGAGAAAGGCTCTTGGCAAAAATGAAAAATGACAACTAATTTCAAGATGTTTCATTGCAAAGAAACATCTAATAACAGATTCCTGGATAAGGGTACAACATTTATCCAAACAACAAAAAATATATGGTCTAAAAACCTCTTAGTTGAAAACATCCTTTAAAGTGTTAGTGGGGTGGTAGTACCCTTAGCTGCCTGGCAGAAACAAATGCAAACAGTCTATAGAAGAGAGCACCTTAAATCCAGGCCTCAATGAATTCCTACAGATTAAGTTCTAAGGAACAGGAGTTCATTAGAAAATAAAATTAATCTTGTCATTTGTGACAACATGGATGGACCTAGAGGGTATTATGCTGAGAAAAATAAGACAAAGAAAGATAAATACTGTATGATTTCACTTGTATGTGGAATCTAAAAAACAAAACAAATGAACAAACAAAACAAACAGTTACAGATACAGAGAACAAACAGCTGGTTGCCAGAGGGGAGAGGGGAAGAAAGAAACAGGTGAGAGAGATTAAGAGGTACAAAAATTCAGTTGCAAAATAAATGAATCACACGGTATGAAATGTACAGTATGGGGAATATAGTAAAAAACTATGTAATATCTTTGAAAGGTGACATACCGTAACTAGACTTATTACGGTGATCATTTTGGTATAGAGATATCAAATTACTATGCTGTGTAACTGTGTAACAGGAACTAACAGTGCTGTAGGTCGATTATACTTCAAAAAAATTCACAGAAACAAACTCATAGAAGATAAACATGTACTAGGGATATAATGTACCACATGATACATATATAATGAACACTGCTGTATGTTCTATATGAAAGTTAAGAGAGTAAATCCTAAGACTTCTCATCACAAGGAAAGGTATTTTCCCCTATTTCTATAATTTTGTATCTACATGAGATGATGGATGTTCACTAAACTTACTGTGATGATCATTTCATGATGTAAGTCAAATCATATGCTTAACATCTTAAACCTATACTGTGCTGTATGTCAATTATATCTCACTGAAAGCAAAAAAAAAAGTATATAATTATAAAATTATAAAATACCCCCCCCCCACCCCACACACACACAAGTGAGAGGAAGAGACACACAAAGACTGCTGATACTGGAATTATCACACACAAAATATTAGAGATGTTTAATATGTTTAATAAGATAAAAGAGGCTATTAAAAATATGCCTAAGGAACAGGACCATAAAATACTATCAGGCAGATTTGAATAAGAACCCCATGAAGCATCTAGAAAGGAAAAAGAATGAAAATTAAAACTCAATTATCATATAAAATTGAAATTGCACATACCTGGCAAAATTCTACTTAAATATCCAAGAGAAACTTTTGCACATGTACACCAAAATAAGATAACAGCACCATACATAACAGAAAAAGCTTTATAACAAAACATTATACAGTAATAAAAATGAATAAACTGACACTGTTATGAATAAATCTTAGTAAATAAATATCAAGTCAAAACAAAGTACTGTCAAATTAAATGCAAAATAATAGCCTTTTCATACAGTTAAAACTAACATATTTTTAAGAGATATATATTAGATGACATAAAACTATATTTTAAAAAAGGCAGGCCAGGGTATAATGAACACAGAATCCAACAGATACTACTTGTTATCACAAGTAGTAAAGACAGGGGACGGTACAGAAATAAGTGACATAGCAAGATTTATATAATTGTTAAGATCCTGACTTTTGTGCTGGGACCTCCAGGGCTCATTACATTATAATAAATGTATGGAGAAAAGGTCCATGGATAGAAATAAATGTCATGAACCAAGAAATAACCTAATATTCAATTCAATTCAGTGCCCATAAGAGCCATGGTATGGTTAAGCAAGAGATTAGATCTGAAGAGAATTAGTAACTTGGAAGATGATCTTCAAATTTAAAAAGTTCGATGAATTTCAACCAGGTTGAAAAAAAAAGAAATCCTCATATAAACACAGGGTAGCGATAATGCAGAACACCAAATACAAAGATAACTTCTTAAAAGCAGGTCAAGAGAAAAGCCAGGTTACTTAACAAAGAATAGCAACCAACAAGTTTCATAAAATCAATAAGGAAAGTCAGAAGAATGAAGAATAACAGCTTCAAAGTGTTGAGAAAAACTGTCAACCCAAAAGAACTTCCTTTCAAAAATGAGAATAAATGTTCACATAAAGACTTGTTCATAGCCAGTAGTATTCACAATAGTCATCTGGAAACAATCCAAACGCCTATCAACTAATGAATTTATAAACAAACTATAGTATACCTATACAATGGACTACTAAGCACTAAAAAAGAACTGAGACACATAATAACATGGATGGATACCTCAAATATAATATGCTAAGTGAAAGAAGACAGAATATATTTTATAGTATATGATACCATATATATGACATTGTGGAAAAGACAAAACCAAGTCAGAAAGGAGATCAGTGGTGGCCAGGGACTAGGAGTAGAAGAAGGGGACGCACTACAAAGGGGTAAGAGATAATTTCATGAGGTGATGAAATGTTCTATTGGGTTGGCCCAAAAGTTCGTTTGGATTTTTCTGTAAGATGTTATGGAAGAACCCGAATGAACTTTCGGGCCAACCCAATATATAACCTCTGTGGTTGTAGTTACATAACTGTATGCATCTGACAAAACTCAATGAGCAATACACTTAAAATCATGAATTTTACTGTAAGCAATTTATACTTGCTGGTTAAATAAAGCTGATTTTTAAAATTGAGCGTGAGCAATGCAAACAAAATATGAAAAAGACTTTTTAGACAAAAACTGAAATATTATGAAGAGAAACTCACTAAAAGAAACCATTTAGGGACTTCCCTGGTGGCGCAGTGGTTAAGAATCTGCCTGCCAATGCAGGGGACACGGGTTCGATCCCTGGTCTGGGAAGATCCCACATGCCAGGGAGCAACTAAGCCCAAGCACCACAACTACTGAGCCTGAGCTTTAGAGCCTGCAAGCCACAACTACTGAAGCCCACGCACCTAGAGCTGGTGCTCCTCAACAAGAGAAGCCACCTCAATGAGAAGCCCGCACACCGCAACGAAGAGTAGCCCCCTCTTGCCGCAACTAGAGAAAGCCCGCATACAGCAACGAAGACCCAACGTAGCCAAAAATAAATAAATAAACAATTTTAAAAAAAGAAACCATTTAAAGGGGTCTGAGATAAGAAAGAAAAGAAACTAGTAAATGTAAACAAACTAAAAAAAATCAGTTGGTCTACATAAAAAAATTAACAATAACTGATGGGAGGAGGGAGAAGGAATTATAATACTGGACAATAATACCATGTAAATTGGGAAGGCTGAATGGTCAGAGTTATTCAGGATATTGGTTAGCTTTAAATTTTATTAAATTGAAACAACCAGTTAAAGAATTAAAGAATTGTCACAAAAGATAAAAAAACAAAAACAAAAACACCCAATCAGCTATAAGCTATTTATTAGACACAGAAAAGTTGAAAGTAAAAGGAAGGAAGAGCCTTCCTGGGACAGGCCTTCCCCCATATCCTATGCTTTAGCTCCTCTCTGAAGTACCTAGACAACAGTATTTGATGCACATTTCCTGAGCTGTTTTACAGATGTGAAAACCCCCACCAAATGGAAGATGTTAACTACTTAAAGACCAGGAGCACATAGCCCCAGGCCTCCTTAAGCCTAAGGACTGATAATATTAACCCCTGTGACACCACCCTGTTACCTCACCATCAGCCAATCACAGAACAGTGCACAAGCTGATCACTTACCCTGTGACCCCCCTCCCTCACCTGGCTTTTAAAAATGCTTTGCGGAAACCCTTCAGGGAGCTTGGGGTTTTTTTTAGAGCATGAGCCACCCATCTTCTTGCATGGCCCTGTGATAAACCTTTCCCTGCTCCAAAAAATAAAAAATAAAATAAAATAAAAGGAAGAAAGATATACCAGTTAAATCCTACTAAAAGGAAGATAAGCATATTTCTATGAATATCAAACAAAAGAGACTATAAAGCAAGCTTCAATAAAATTCTAAGAACTGTTATCATACAGATCAATTAATGACAAATTGAAAATTTAACAAAAAGAAGTTTAAACACATTGCATATCCTAATAGTATTTAGAACTAGATTATGATGAAGCTGCATTAACAAGAGTAGTTCAAGCAGTCTTACAGTTCTTAAACACTTCTATTAGAAGAGAATAATTAATGAGCTAAGAATCCCAACTGTTCCAGTTAAGAAATTAAAAAAACAATATAACAAGCCTAAAAAAGTGGAAGGAAACAAAATATGAGTAGAAATCAATTACCAAGATAAAAAATGCTATCATTCTGTGATTTGCATTGGAGGTATTGCTAGCAAAGTAACATGAACAAGGCATAAGAACTAGAAAGGAAAGCCAAAACAAATTCATATGATATGGACTGTTGACAATGACAAATAAAGGAGACAGTGGGGCAAAAAAAAATCCTATACTCTTGAAATTAATACAAGTTTTGTATGGTTAACAAACATAGGATCAATATACAAAGGTGAATTGCATATCGAAACACCAAAACCAAAATGAATATGTAACAGAAGTTAGGGTTTTCAGAAATAAATACACCAAAAGATACTCAAGTTTTTCTGGAGAAAACTATAAACAAAGACATTAATGAAAAACTTTATCTTCATTAAAAGTATTAAAGAAGACCTAACTAAACAGAGAATATTCAAATACTCAAAGCAGATTCTAAGGAAGAATAAATCTGAGAAAAGACAGGGCATCCCAGAAGATCAAGTAGGGATTTGCCCTACTTGCTATCAAGACTTAAATATAAGATAGTCATAGGAGCCCAGAAACAGATCCTCCCATATGTGAAAACCTGTTGGAAAGAGGCAGCACTGCAGATCAGTGGGGAAAGGAGGGGCTTTCAAGTAGTAAATGATGCTGGGACAACTGGGTGTTCACTTAGAAAAAAATGAAACCAGATTCCTACCTTAAAATATATACAAAAATTAATTCCCAATGGATTAAGGACTTAAATCTTGCTAAAAAAAGAAAAAGTGTATACACACACACACACACACAAAGTCATCTCAAGAATTGGGAAGAATTTCTGAAAACACTGTAAACACTAACCATAAAGGAAACATACAATATATATGATATATTCAATTACACCACAATTAATAAATTCTGTGTATTGAAAGATACAGAAAGAGTCAAAACACAAGTCATAAACTGGGAAAAAATACTTGCAGAATTATATTTAGAATATAAAAAAAGAACCCCTAGAGCTTAAAAAGACAAAATTTAATGAACACCACATATAAAATGACACTTCACAGAAGAGTAAACAGAAATGGTCAATAAACATATGGCAAAATGTTCAATCTATTTAGTAATTAGAGGAATGTAAATTAAAATCATGATGAATTACTATTATATACCCAGAGAACCCAAAATTAAAAATTCTGACAACTGCATTACATGACTGCTATATCTCAATTTTTTTTGAAGTATATTTAATTTAAAAAGAACTTCTCGGGAACAAATGTTTTCTAGTACCCAGCAGGTGATTATGTGGCCTGTTTTTCTAACAGCAACACAAGACAGCCTCTGACACAGGGATCAAACAACATTTTGAACTGGTATGGTGTAAGATTCACTAGAAAACATAGGGTTATCTCCCATCAACCCCCATTCCCCTTTAAAGAACAAATCTCTGGCTCCTCAAATAGCATTTAAACGTTATGAAGTAGAAGCCATTCGAGTACCAAAAATCTATTAGTCTTCACAGCTATTATTACTGTCAAAAGAGGCTCTCAGTAGTTATAAGTAGAGTTTCCTTTTATACTCACTCACAAAAGAATACATTTATTACAAAAGCACTTGTTGCCCCAAATCAGAAGTGTATCACTTGGGTACTTTTTGACTTGCTCAGAAAAGAGAGTAACTCACATAGGCCACTTACCTGTCATCTGGCCTTTTTGTTCCCCGCTCATAGGCAGAAGAAGGTGGTGAGAGGGAGCCCCTTCGTTTCCTTTTCTCTTTATTTTGAGTTTGTTTGTCTGGGTCTCTCTCTCTTGACCTGTTAGGAGTCTTTGGGGCAACTGTTTGATCTCTGAAGCCAACAGCATCCCTTCCTCGTTCGGTTACTAAGGGAAAAGGGTTTTTTAAAAAATTTACTTGGTAGATTTTTCTCCATCATGATAGTATACCAACTGTATAATAAAATTTCTATCCAACAAACAGATCTATGGACTCCTCCTTCATATACCCAGTCCCGAATGTGGACGAGACACAAGGTCTTATATGCTTGTGTGCTCTACTTCCTAAAAGTCTCTTCCATGAATGCCCTTTTCTACCTTTTTCCACCAAAGTCTCAGTCCAAGCTTTCATCATTTCTAACAAGTTCTGTGGAACACATGCATGCAAGATGTTCCTGATACCTTTAGTAAGGCAGTCTGCTTGTCAGTTCAAAATGTAAAAGCCTTCCACTGCCCTTATAACTCTGCATATTTACAATTGGTAGAAAAACAGCCTGGCATGCTAAACATAAAAACCTCAATAGAAAAATCCCTTTAATTAAAAAAAAAAATTAGACAACTTTTTATGAACTACAATTTCAAAAGAAAAATATTTCAAACACAGGTGAATCAGGTGGTAACTCAGGAAGTTATCAAAACCAGAGAGCTACATCTTCAAAAAAAGAACGCCAGCTTCCTATTCAAAGATGGAAGCTGGGGGCTTCCCTGGTGGCGCAGTGGTTAAGAATCCGCCTGCCAATGCAAGGGACACGGGTTTGAGCCCTGGTCCAGGAGGATCCCACATGCCGCGGAGCAACTAAGCCCGTGCACCACAACTACTGAGCCTGCGCTCTAGAACTCGCAAGCCACAACTACTGAAGCCTGTGTACCTAGAGCCTGTGCTCCGCAACAAGAGAAGCCACCGCAGTGAGAAGCCCGCGCACTGCAATGAAGAGTAGCCCCTGCTCGCCACAACTAGAGAAAGCCCGTGCGCAGCAACAAAGACCCAACGCAGCCAAAAATAAAATTAAAAAAAAAAAAAAAAAAAGATGGAAGCTAACCTTCTTCACTCAGTCTCTTTACCTAGAATGGTTCTCACCCAGTTCCATTGCCATTGCTCCCAAAAGCTGCCCTAAGTACTACTTTTCACTGATCACACTACCTAGTCTTTCATTTTCCTAAGTAGTCTAGATCCCACCAATGAACATTTCAATATAAATTGACTGGTATTATATGCTGTTGCTTTGTGTGTGTTAGTACTGCTACCTACTAATCATATTGCTCTCTTCATAAGGAGAGAATTTCTTTTTTTTTTAAAGTGTTTTTATAGCTACTTTATTTATTTATTTTTGGCTGTGTTGGGTCTTCGGTTCGTGCGAGGGCTTTCTCTAGTTGTGGCAAGCGGGGGCCACTCTTCATCGCGGTGCAGGGACCGCTCTTCATCGCGGTGCGCGGGCCTTTCACTATCGCGGCCCCTCCCGTTGCGGGGCACAGGCTCCAGACGCGCAGGCTCAGTAGTTGTGGCTCACGGGCCCAGCTGCTCCATGGCATGTGGGATCTTCCCAGACCAGGGCTCGAACCCGTGTCCCCTGCATTAGCAGGCAGATTCTCAACCACTGCGCCACCAGGGAAGCCCAAGGAGAGAATTTCTTATAAAATATCTCTCATAGCGCAAAGCGGATTCTCAATAAACATTGTTTTTTCTTTTCTCATCTCAGAAAAATGTGCTATCAGTTGTTTTTTCCCCAGCAGTAGGATTAGGTTTACATATACCATTCTCACAGTTCTTTTAGCTGGCCAAAAACTCCATTTATTTACAAAAAAGTTACTAATCTACAGCCATGTATGAGTATTTGTCAGTGAGAAGCTAACAGAACTAACTCATCTAATACCACATGCTGGCAGAAAATACTATACAATTAAAACAACTGTTCAGCTCAGAAGGTATTAGCACAACATCCTTTTGTGAAGTATTATTATCTAGTTTCATCTGGATCTGCCCATGACTACTCTATTTCCTCCCTCAAACCCAGGTTCCTTACCCTGGTGTTAATTTCCTTAAAATGTGGCTATTTCTTCACTATATACTGGTAAAACAAGAAAAGGAATCATACCAACAGTACATTCTGACTCTGCATCTTAGAATATGTGAGGCAAAGAAATCATCTTATATATTCAGGCTGATTTTCTCATATTTTAAAACGAGGATAAAGCTAGACTGCAGGGCTTCCTTGGTGGCGCAGTGGTTGAGAATCTGCCTGCCAATGCAGGGGGCACGGGTTCGAGCCCTGGCCCGGGAAGATCCCACATGCCGTGGAGCAACTAGGCCCGTGAGCCACAACTACTGAGCCTGTGCGTCTGGAGCCTGTGCTCCGCAACAAGAGAGGCCGTGACAGTGAGAAGCCTGCGCACCGCGATGAAGAGTGGCCCCCGCTTGCCGCAACTAGAGAAAGCCCTCGCACAGAAACGAAGACCCAACACAGCCAAAAATAAGTAAATTAATTAATTAATTAAAAAATAAAAATAAAAAATAAAAAAAAGAAACTGCCAGTGTTTAAAACAAACAAAACCCTCTGCCTTTATTTAAAAAAAAAAAAAAAAAAAAAGCTAGACTGCATATTTCCCAAAGTATTTCACAATCCTTATGAATTTTAAAAGTTCTAAGCTTTTTTTTTTTTTTAAAGTACAAAGGAAGGCACTTTTTTTTTTAAATCTATTTATTTATTTATTTATTTATTTATTTATTTATTTATTTATTTATTCATGGCTGTGTTGGGTCTTCGTTTCTGTGTGAGGGCTTTCTCTAGTTGTGGCAAGTGGGGACCACTCTTCATCGCGGTGCGCGGGCCTCTCACTATCGCGGCCTCTCTTGTTGCGGAGCACAAGCTCCAGATGCGCAGGCTCAGTAATTGTGGCTCACGGGCCTAGTTGCTCCGTGGCATGTGGGATCTTCCCACACCAGGGCTCGAACCCGTGTCCCCTGCATTGGCAGGCAGACTCTCAACCACTGCGCCACCAGGGAAGCCCAAAAGTTCTAAGCTTTTTAACTGCTTGACATTGAGGAGTAACATAGGAAGTCAGGTTTGCATTATAAGCATTTCTCTAATCTAAAAGCCTGAGACTGAGATGGAGGCGGGGGTTCCCCACATGTGAGGATGAGACTGAAGTTGGCACACAAAAGGCTGCTCCCTGAAAAGATTATAACTGTCCACTACAGACCATGTCCTGCTTCTCTCAGAGGGCCATACCAGACTAGATATTTACAAAATAATGGTGGCAGGGTGGGGTGGGGGGACCTTCATAGGTATTGAAACTTTGCTTGTCTTGCTAATGTTTTCAACTCAGTGGGCCCAGAGAAGCTAGCCTCTGATGATCAACTCTATAGTGGTGTTGCTGATATTGCCAACCAGTACTACTCAACCCAGCTTTCTTTCTTATGGGAAGAATTCTTTGTAGCCCTAAGTAGGATGTCTGGCTATGAAGAGACTAAACCAGTAGAACTAAAAATATCCAAAAGATACAAAAGTGATGTAAAGGATACTTTACAGGGCTTTAACCAATAAGATTATTTAACCAATAAGATTTAAGATTACAAAAAGTTCTTCATGCCAAAAATAAAGAAAAAGACCAAAAACATGATCACACTGGCTCCTTTACTCTATTTATATTGGGTCACTGCTGGAGGGGCACAAGAGACTAACAAGAGCCATCATAATTTATACCATTGCTTTAATCTCTAAAGTATGTTGGAAACATAGCTAAGTGGTAAAGCCCAGAAACCATACTGCAATGGTTTCCCTATTATCTGTTCTGTAATAATGATTCTTAACCTTGTGAGGGGTCACTGATTCCTTGAGAATCTGATGAAAGTTTTGAATTTTCCCCAGTAAAATGAATGTATACCAAGGATTTTGCATATAAACATCTACAGGTAAAAACTTACACACACCTAAGGAGTATAGGTTTAAGAATGTCTGCTCTAGAGGAAGAAATGAATGGAAGAAAAGCTACTAAAAGGCCATGACTTCAAGGAAAGAAACAACACAGGGAGTATAAAGGGACATCTCCTTTGACAAAAATTCACTAAGAATAAAAATGCACAGATCCACCTCCTAGAGCAATGGAAATAAAAATAAAAATTAACAAATGGGACCTAATTCAACTTAAAAGCTTTTGCACAGCAAAGGAAACTACAAACAAGACAAAAAGACAACCCTCAGAATGGGAGAAAGTATTTGCAAACGAAGTGATAGACAAGGGATTAATCTCCAAAATATACAAACAGCTTGTGCAGCTCAGTATCAAAAAAACAAACAACCCAAACAAAACATGGGTGGAAAATCTAAATAGACATTTCTCCAGAGAAGACATACAGATGGCCAAAAAGCACATGAAAAGATGCTCAACATCACTAATTATGAGAAAAATGGAAATCAAAACTACAATGAGGTATCACCTTACACTGGTCAGAATCGCCATCGTCAAAAAAATGTACAAACAATAAATGCTGCAGAGGGTGTGGAGAAAAGGGAACCCTGCTACACTGTTGGTGGAAATGTAAACTGGTATAGCCCCTATGGAGAACAGTACTATGGAGGTTCCTTAAAAAACTAAAAATAGAGCTACCATATGATCCAGCAATCCCACTCATGGGCATATATCTGGAGACAACCGTAATTCGAAAAGATACTTGCACCCCAATGTTCACTGCAGTACTATTTACAAGAGCCAGGACAGGGAAGCAACCTAAATGTCCACCAACAGAGGAATGGATAAAGAAGATATGGTACATATATACAATGGAATATTACTCAGCCATAAAAAAGAATGAAATAATGCCATTTGCAGTAACATGATGGACCTAGAGTTTGTCATACTGAGTGAAGTTAAGTCAGAGAAAGACAAATATCATATGATATCACTTATGTGTGGAATCTAAAAAAATGGTACAAATGAACTTATTTGCAAAACAGAGAGAAAGTCACATATGTAGAAAATAAACTTATGGTTACCAGGGGGGAAGGTGGGGAAGGATAAATTGAGAAATTGGGATTGACATATACACACTACTATACATAAAATAGATAACTAGTAAGGACCTACTGTATAGCACAGGGAACTCTACTCAATGCTCTGTAATGGCCTATACGTGAAAAGAATCTAAAAAAGAGTGGATATATGTATATGTATAACTGATTCACTCTGCAGTACACCTGAAACTAACACAACATTGTAAATCAACTATACTCCAATAAAATTTTTTTAAAAACCCATGTTTTCAAACTTATACCAAATATTTCATTTACCTAATGACACATTATCTGGTTTCAAAAACAAAATAAAGTTCTTATCAGTTACATCTGCATATTTCTAAAAGAATATTTGTAAAGCCATATGCACAAAGTATCTCTGAATACCTACTTGTGCTCTCCTTTTCAGTTTGACTTTTCTTTGGAATTCGATATACCTCCTGCAAAAAATAAACCAAAAGAAGAGTTATCAGTGTGGAATGAAAGTGGTGATTGCTTTGAAGCTGAGTGATTTCACATGGCAACAAAGAAATGGGGAGGAACAATCTGGTATTTAATTTTTCTCCGAAATGTTACTTATGTTTGGCTTTAAATAAAAATAGAGCATGGTCCCTTAAAAAACAAGTAAAAACATATAGCACAAATACATATTTATTTCTAAACGTCTACCAGGCTTGTATGACCTCATTAGCCAAGTAGCAGACTAAGTAACTAAGACATTTTATTTCTGGCAGGAATACACCTCCTGATGATCTTAATTTCTATATGCCTTCTGCATATAAAATGAAGTCATCTATAGTTCCTTTACTGAGAGTATTCATATGAACAAGTCAAACATCTCACTTGCCATCCCTACTTAAGGGGAGAAAAGGTTAGTAATAACTCAGCTATATAAACACACTTCAGAAAAATTACATGTGTAAAGACAATTCCTGCTATTCAGCGTATTTTTCTATAAATCAAAATCAACTTGGCTAATTGCCAAATGTAATCTACTTTTATACTGCTGTTATTTTAAAAAAGGAAAGTTTTAGATCATTGTTGCTCTTCAAATACTATCTAATACTTTATCAAAATTGTTCTTGAGAAATATAAACTATGTTTTTAAGCCTTGAGGTACCTTTTCTTGCTGTATGAATCTAAAGCCTAGCAACAATTCTGTTCCCTGACAATCTCTCACTGTTCTAAGTCCATCAAGTAGCTCTTGGGCACATACTTCCTTATCCAGTCACCTTGTTAAGTGGGCAAATGGCAAACCCACACATTCTCAATGGTACATCATACAAAACCCTTCCTTCAGAGTAATCTCATAATATTGACCACACCTATATGACCTGGTAATCCCATTTTATAGGAATTGTACTCCAAGAAAAATCTTTCCACACGATTTTTGGTTCTAGCAGCATTTGTGGAAAACGAAATAACCCACATGTCACACAACTGAGGAAAGTTCAAGATGTAATATTCAGCTGCCATTAAAAATGCCAATGTGGACTTTACAGACGCAGGGCAATCTGTATGAATGCATTATCTTATTTGAATTTCAAAACAACACTATGAGGTTGTTATCTCCATTTTACAAATGGGAAAACTTACTTAAAAAGCTCAGCAACCTGCCCAAGGTTATGATGCACTTTTATCATCTGTACCAGATGACACAGTGGCATTATTCTGGGAAGAAGTACCATTTTTGGGGATTTATCCACAAATGTAGGTAACATCCACCATCCCCCTAGCCTTTTCTAAGTAGAACTTCCACTGCAGCTGGGATTCTCAATTCTGGCTGCAGAATTAAACCACTCCAGGCAACTTTTATAGATATACTATCCAAAACAAATTGAATCTAAAATTCTGGGAATGGGTCCCAGGCATCTGTATTTTTTAGAAGTTCCCCAGATGATTCTGATGTCCAGAGAAAGTGGGCATCACTGAACTACTGGCTTCTCTTAACAGCCCTCACTCATTCCTTCCTCACAAGGGAGAATCTGAGAGAAAGAACTATGTATGTCTGTCCTCAGCTCAGAGCCATCTGGGCTCTTTCTCCTCTTGGGCTGCTTCTGCCTGTAGAGAGGATACATTCCAATCTATTCCTCTGAGGGATGCCTGGAGTTGTCTAATTCAATGTCTACCTGTGGGTATGAATCAGGGATAAAGAGAGGAAGGACTTAACACTTTTAGCTCTGACTTCTCTATCCACCTCTTGGAGGGGTTAACAAACTCGGGAAAAAGAACACCACTTATCAGCACCTACCCACATTATAGGGAAAAACAGGTATTCTGCTAATTTTAAAAGTTTGAAAATGACTGTTGCATTAGGTACTCTGTAAACCTAGGCACTCCAAAAGAGTTCATTCATGAAGGGTGCTCAGAACAGATGTATCGAGGGATATCTGAGTCAACTAAGAATTACACAATTTTAACTTATTTAGTTTCTTTTGCAGAAGGTCTCAGCATTACAAGTATTTATTACAAACATTTATAGCAATTTATTACAGACCTCAAGTTTGGGACCCATTCTATGGTGGCGGTTAATATACCAGAGGAAATGCTTCTCAAAGATACATTCTTAATTCCATTCAAAAGTTTAGAGCAACTGCTAACTAGAAAATGTATTCTGATCACTAAGTTGTACACATGAAACTAATATTGTATGTCAAACATACTTCAATTTAAAAAAAAGGATTCAGGGACTTCCCTGGTGGTCCAATGGGTAAGACTCTGTGCTCCCAATGCAGGGGGCCCGGGTTCGATCCCTGGTTGGGGAACTAGAGCCTGCATGCATGCCGCAACTAAGAAGTTCGCACGCCACAATGAAGATCCAGTGCAGCCAAAATAAATAAGTAAATAAATAAATAATTTAAAAAAATTTTTTAAGTATTCTGATGTTCACAAAATGGCTGATTACTACTGATTAGTGACCAAGAGCTACTGACTATTAGAGTATGCCTAACACTATGGGGAAGTTCTATCAACATGCACCCAAGCACTTGGAATTACTAACTTCCTCCTCTTCATACTGTCAAAGTTGTATACAAAATTTAAGCTGGAAACTAAGATTATCTACTTTGAGGCCCTGAAATGCAACAGAATTTTTCCAAAGTCCCACAGCAACAAAAAGTAAGAAGGAAGCAGCACTATAAAGATTACTGTAACATTTCTTAGGATCATTCTGTCTTGTGAATAAATAGCAATAGTGTTAGCCTACATGATATGAAAATCTGTTTGGAATAATGTCACACCCGCATGGCACAGAATCCACTGCTGAAAATGCTATCTGAGTTGCCTTCATTCACACTAATCCTTTATCTAAATGGGAGATTAAAAAAATAAAATTAGAGGATAAGAGTTAGAAGTCCTACATCTCCTAACAGGTAGCCAGAAAGCAGGGAGAGAAAAAACTGAGGGTAAGAAAATATTTTTAAAAAAAAAGAAAATTTTTTAGAACTGAAAGACATATTAAGTCACCAGATAGAGAGTACTCAGAGCACCTCCCACAACAAAGGAGTCAAAATGGTATCAAAATAGCAACACTGTAAGCTGGAAAATGATGCAATGACATCTTGAACATTTTGAAGGAAAATTTATTTCCAAATGGTAATTATATGATTTGCCAAACAAGAATAGAATAAAGGTATTTTTCAGAGTTATAAGGTCTCAAAATTTTGTCTACCAGAAGAGAATGTTAAAGACACTCCAATGTGGAGGGTCTAAAACTCAAGATTCTAGATGGTGTGAAATACATCTCATAAACTGTCTACAGTGTACATTGTACCATACTAGGTACAATAATTTATAAGACCTAACAATAATTCCTGACAGAGTGATGGAAAATCTTTCGAAGGTTACTGTAAATGAATTATCCAGCATTTAGATGATATAGGCATAGATTAATAAATATATGCATATAAATTCGACAACGGGGCATTCAAAATAGATCAAGTGTCCAAGCTCTACTTCTGTGCAAATAACTAGGCGGTCGTGGCTATTTAAAATAACACCTGCAAAAGATCTGAAGATGTCATTCTAACCTGTCATAATTTCAAAAAAAGTTGTCTTCCAACAATACTGTCCCTAACTGAAAAGTTTAGTTATCTAGAAAGTATTTTTAAAGCAACTGTTATAATTAGCAATAGAAATTTTTTAAATTACAAAAGGGGTATATGTTTTGACTATGGGTTACTTGAAAAATGATGAAGATGTTAACAGAAATGTACACCAAAGATGAAGAATTAGCTTATAAAACAAGATTATGAGTTTGAGTATGAAAGGCAAGTGGAGGAGAGAGCCAAGAGAAGCCTGAAGGGACTTCCCTGGTGGTGCAGTGGTTAAAGAGTCCAACTGCCAATTCAGGGGACACCGGTTCAAGCCCTGGTCCGGGAAGACCCCACATGACGCAGAGCAACTAAGCCCGTGTGCACAACTACTGAGCCTGCGCTCTAGAGCCCACAAGCCACAAGTACTGAGGCCATGTGTCACAACTAGTGAAGCCCGTGCGCCTAGAGCCCGTGCTCTGCAACAAGAGAAGCCACCGCAATGGGAAGCCCGCACACTGTAACAAAGAGTAGTCCCTGCTCACCACAACTAGACAAAGCCCATGCACAGCAACAAAGACCCAATGCAGCCAAAAATAAATAAGTAAACAAATTTATTAAAAAAAAAAAAAGAGAGAGAGAAAGCCGAAAATACAGACCTAAAATTCAGGAAATAGGCTAAAGCAAGAGATCCACAATTTGGGAAAACCTTAAGAAAACAATCGATATACTGTGTTACTGTCAGAGATGGCCAAGAAAGAAGGTACATAGAGAAAAACAAGCTGACTTGAAGGAAAATGAAATTAAAACGTGGAAAGTCTTTATACCTGAATCATATCGTAAGTTTTCCATTTCTTAATAAACACCTGCCAGCAATCCCACTTCTGGGTATGTATCCAAACAAAATGAAAAGCAGATCTCAAAGAGATGCCTGACTCCCATGTTCACTGCAGCATTATTCACAGTAGCCAAAATACAGAAACAACCTAAGTGTCCATCAAGAGATGAATGGATAGAGAAGCTATGGCATATGTATACAATGGGTATCATTCAATCAGTAGAAAGAAGGGCACCTTGCCATTTGTGACATGGATAGACCCTGAGGATATTATGCTAAATGAAATAAGACAGAGAAAGACAAACACTGTACAATATCACTTATTATATGTAATCCAAAATAGCTGAACTCATAGAAACAGAGACTAAAACAGGGGTGAAGGGAGGTAGAGTAACAAACTTGGTCAAAAAGTTACAAACTTCCAATTATAAAATGAGTAAGGGGCTTCCCTGGTGGCGCAGTGGTTGAGAATCTACCTGCCAATGCAGGGGACACGGGTTCGAGCCCTGGTCTGGGAAGATCCCGTTGCCGCGGAGCAACTAGGCCCGTGAGCCACAACTACTGAGCCTGCGCGTCTGGAGCCTGTGCTCCGCAACAAGAGAGGCCGCGATAGTGAGAGGCCCGCGCACCGCGATGAAGAGTGGCCCCCGCTTGCCGCAACTAGAGAAAGCCCTCGCACAGAAACGAAAACCCAACAGAGCCAAAAATAAATAAATAAATAAATAAAAAGATGAGTAAGTTCCGGGGATCTAATGTACAGCATAGTGATACAGTTAATAATACTATATTATATACTTGAAAGTTGCCAAGAGAATAGATCTTTAATATTCTCCCCGAAAAAAAGAAATGGTAATAATGCAGGTGTTAGCTAACACTATGGTGGTAACCAGTTTGCAATATATATGTGTATCAAATCAACACGTGTACACGTTAAACTTACACAATGTTAAATGTCAGTTATATCACAATAAAGCTGGGGAGAAAAGAAAGGAATGTAGATACTAACACAAAGCACCATTTTAACTCAAGAAATATTATACAGCTATGAGTTCGATGTTTTTGTCTTTATTGTATGTGAATCATGATTCCCCAAAAGCAGTTAGATTATATTTAAAGTACAGTAAATAGATTCTGAGTAAATGGATTCTCTTATGGAAAAAAAAGTTTACTTTTAATTATACGGTTTTTATACTACCCATTTTTAGTTAAAAAAACAAACAACACTTGAAAAAGTTACCTACTGCTAATAGGTCACACTAAATGGGTCTAAACTGGGATGTTTTCTTCCAACAGTCTCAAAAAGTACTCATTGGAAGTTTGCTGGCAAAGTACTCCAGCACATTTTTAACACATCTCAAATGATATAGAATAGACTCAAATAGAATAGACTCAAATAGAATAGACTGTAGAAAAAAACAGGATTAAAACCAAATTACAAAACAATACTTTTTCTGGGAAGTGTAAAAATTTAACACTGATGTAGACTGTTCTTTAGCTAAACAAGACTTTGAGAACAAAATAATTTACAATGAGAGTATAATTTTTTACCTTTTATTATATACAGATCAGATTATATATTCTGTAATAACAGATTTACTTTTTACAACTAAGACTATTTTTCCTTGCTATTAGCAAGTACAGATAAAATTGTGTAGTGTATGTGTCAAACAAATCTTTATTCCTAAATGACATCAAGACTAAGAACAAAAAAGAGAAAGAGACTCTGAGCAAGGTGCCATTTTTACAGCTGGAAGAGGAGATAAAAAGCAGCAGGAAGGGACAAAAAGAAAATGTGAAAGCAAAGTTATGCGATATGGAGGCTAGAAGTTAAAGTGCCAACTTCAGGTAAAAGGAATTCTAGGAGAGAAGGAACTTTTTTGAGAAATAATGAAGATGAGTTTTCCAGAATTAAAGAAACATAAAATACCTTTGATTAAAAAGGCAAAGAGCATCAAATAAGAAACAAAAAGACTATGACCTAGCAATTCTGCATCTGCGTTTATCCATCCGTCCCCCGCCCAATTTCATACTGGCTCATATAACTATATGTAGAAAATGATATCCATACAATGGAGTATTATTCAGCTATAAAGTGTAATTAACTACTGATACATAGTACAACATGGATAAAGCCTGAAAACACTATGCTAAGTAAAAGCAGCCAGACACAAAAAGCCACAGATTTCATGATTCCATTTATCCTCATTATTCAGAGATTCTGTATCTGCAAATTCACCAACTCACTAACATTTATTTGTAATCCCAAAATCAATACATGAGACAAAACTTCACCAACTCTTCCCCCCAAAAGATGAGTCAATTGTTGGTATTTTTTG
This sequence comes from Balaenoptera borealis, assembly GCF_965194805.1. Lineage (NCBI taxonomy): Eukaryota > Metazoa > Chordata > Mammalia > Artiodactyla > Balaenopteridae > Balaenoptera > Balaenoptera borealis. Next base: position 45,020,099 of record NC_138869.1, on the reverse strand, counting down.
GTACACTTTTTCCAAATAATTAACTGATAACATGATGCAACATTCTTTTCCCAAGAGTATCTCAGAAATCTTTTCATTACTTTTTCTGAAAATGCTTCTAGTACACTAGTGGTCTTATATATTTCCTTTCCAACTTCTTCAACATTATTTTTACTGACTTTATGAAATCAGTGCATTTTTATTTAATAGGTCTGCCAACTTTTATAACAGTGAGACTTTGGCTGAAAAAGAAAATAACCCATTGGACAACGATACATGCTGATGTTAACTGAGAAGGGACGTTTGAATAAGAATTTTTTTAAGTGTTCAGTTCACTAATGTTTTTTGTCATAATTTTTGTCTCTCTAAGCAATTTTGAAACTGTGAAGATACTGAGAATACCATATACGTGTGAATATGTATATATGAATGTTTATGTATTTAGTTACATGTGAGAGAGAAGCTTCTCCAAGATAACTGAACGCATTAGATTTTTTAAAACCCCACTTTAAAAAAATCCTTTTTCCCAGGATTTTCAGGTATTTGTCAAGTTTCAGGGTTAGAAGCAAAGAAACCAAATATTTACGTGAATTTACTGAACACTGAAAATCTAGAAAAAGAGATAAGAACTTAGAAAAATAAAATGATAATAAATAAATAAGCTCAGGAATTCCCTGGCAGTCCAGTGGTTAAGACTTGGCACTTTCACTACCATGCCCTGGGTTCAATCCCTGGTGGGGGAACTAAGATCTCGCAAGCTATGCGGTGCAGCCAAAAAATGACAACAGAAAAAACTAAGCTCATTTGGTTCCCATTGAAACCATATGGCTTACAGACAAATCATCTTGGAAAATACATGGTTAAATCAATTCTGTTAGTCATTTAGGCTAAGGATATTAAAACACTTACATCTGGGTAGTATCAGACTGTAAAGAAACCTGATTCACAATTCCACACACCAGTGCAGGGGTCAGCAAACTACACCCTAAAGTCTGACCTGCAGCCTGGTTCTTTAAGTGCCCCTTCAACCCCAGCTAAGAATGGTTTTTTGTATTTTTAAAGAGAGGGAGAAAAGGGGAGGGAAGAAGAAAAAGAAGAAAGGGGAAGAAAAAGGCAGAAAGAAGGGAAGAAGAAGGGAGGAGGAGACTGAGGCCTTACAGTCACATTTTAAATTTAAGTATTTTAATATTTACTATCTGACCTTTTACAGAAAAAAATTGCCAACCCTTGATCTAGAGAAATAAAAGCACATCTTTGGGTAATATATGACTGTCATGGAACCTGATTCATAATTCTATATACTAGCATAAAGATTTTAAAAATCTATTTTCTTGATTAACAACAACAAAATTAAAAAAATGAACATACAACATATAACTTCAATGTCTATGGCCCTATACCACTCTAAGGTTAAGAAGAAAAAAAAGAAAAAGAAAGAAAGAAATTACTGGGCAAATACTGATATGTAAATACCCTAGGCTCCTTTTCCCTCAGCATAATTCTGTGAAACGCTTTCAGTGGTAAAGGTTCTATAACCTGGATTTAGCTTCCTTTAATAGAAGGAAGAACTGTACCTCGATCATCATACCCCTGTAAAGTGTTAAGAGTCTATGATTTTATCTCATAAATTGTATTACAAAAAGTGGGAGCAGGGGTATCTCCATTAGGTCACAGACGTCCTGAGATTTGACTGGAAAAATAACTTAGAAGATAATACCCATGTCTGGAAGTTTTATAAAATCACACACGAGAGGGGTGGAGGAAGGGAGAGTAAGGGGAAAAGGGAGTAGAATAATTTTATTTATTCTTTTAAACCCCTGAAGAAACACTCTAACTTCAGACAGCTGGGCTCCCAACAAACAAAAGATAATAAGATCCAATTTCAGTTTTCAGCCACTCAGAAAAATGGGCAAAGGATATGGACATAGTTCTTACAATAGGAAATATAAACGTAAATATATTCAATACTTCATGCATAAGAGAAATGCAAATTAAAACTATAACAATATTCCATTTTTGCCTATCAGTCTGACCAACATAAAGTTAGACAACACCTGTGTTCGCCAGGGTGTAGTGAAACAGGCACTCCTACACATAAACATTGCTGATGAGAGTTAAACTGGTACAACTATGAAGAGAGATTTGACAGTACCTATCAAAATTACAAATAACACAGACTATGACTCAGATACACAACTTTTAGTAATTTATCCAACACGTATATCCCACATATGTGAACATGTTCAAAAAGTTACTTGCTGCTAAGCTAAAGAAAGGAATCAACCTAAATGGCCGAAATAGAAGACTGATTAATATATGATTATGATAAACTGATTATGGTATATTTATACAATAAAATACTAGGCAGTTATGAAAAATAAATTCTTCATAAACTGGTATGAAATAATCTTTACAATATATTAAGTAAAAGGGAGCTAAACAGTGGTGCCAGATTTGTAAAAAAGGCAAAATATATACACATAATATGCACAAATTCTCTCCAGAACGCTCACAACAAACTAGTTGTATTGGTTGCCTCCAGGGAACAGGACACGGGGCAGGGTCAGGAGTGAAATGTTGCCTTTTGCAGTATGCCTTTTGAATTTTGTCGTGTGCAGGAATGGTCTATTTTAAAAATTAAAAGAAAAGATAACATGCCTCAGAAGCAGCCCTAGACACAGTACCAAAAGACTTCTGTGCATTGTGACTGCATTCAAGGTAAAGAATGAGGGGCTGTAAAGTCTCAGGCAGAGGCCTAAGGAACATGGGGAGTCCCAAGGCAACTTCTAAATGCTGCTATTTAGCAGTACCATACCTTAAAAAGCTTTCCTAGTTCACTGACATTCAGTTTATTTTTTATTTTTATTTTTAAAGGAAGGCATCCAGGGTGCTGGTAATATTCCATTTCTCTCTCTCTTTTTAAATAAATTTATTTATTTATTTTTGGCTGCATTGGGTCTTCATTGCTGTGCCCAGGCTTTCTCTAGTTGCAGCAAGTGGGGGCTACTTTTCGTCGTGGTGCACGGGCTTCTCATTGCAGTGGCTTCCCTCATTGCGGAGCACGGGCTCCAGGTGCGTGGGCTTCAGAAGTTGTGGCACGCGGGCTCAGTAGTTATGGCCTGAGGGCTCCAGAGTGCAGGCTCAGTAGTTGTGGCGCACGGGCTTCGTTGTTCCACAGCAAGTGGGATCTTCCCAGACCAGGGCTCGAACCCGTCTCCCCTGCATTTGTGGGTAGATTCTTAACCACTGCGCTACCAGGGAAGTCCCTGCCATTCAGTTTAAACTTGTCCCCCCAACTTCCTCCTTCTCTAGCCTTACCCACCTTGACTCTAATTCAAAAAATCTACCTTAACAACACTCGGTTTTATTCAACACGCATCTAAAATGTGCCGAGCTTCCACTAGTACTGAAGCACAAGGTGAACACCTGACACATGTGCCTGCTTTCAAGGCCTCCCCAGCCCAGTAGTAAAACGTGTGTGTAGAAAAATTAAAGTTTTATGCTGGTAAGTAATCACTGAAGAATAATCAAGGTCATGATGATTAAATGTTTCTCAAATTTCAGATTTCTGTTTTCTAGGCAAGTTAATTCCAAATCTAAGATTTTCTTTTACACTTTCAAATTTACCTCCTCTATAGTTTTTCTAATTAAAACTTAAAAATCACCACAGCTCTCCAAGAGACTTCACTGAAGTTATATGTTGCACTAATCAATACAACACTGCAGCTAAGACCATCCAGAAAACACTTTTTGGACCACAATTTGTTCTTTTCCCAACCCACATATATACACACCCCTGTTTGAGAAACTGCTCATATTTATGGACCCTTGCCCCAGAAAACCCCACAGTTTTACGTATGATTTCAGGCGTTCTGAAAATCCCTTGAAATTCAATCATGGATCACAGGTTGATCTCTGCAGCATTAAGGAAAAAAAGATACTTGAACAAAACACTAAAATGATAATTTCTATGATTTAAGAATGAATTTGAACTTATTACAGTTATTAAAACAGAAACAGATTGAGAGAAGTCTGAAAAGTATTCAGCAAAGATACATAATTGCATGAACTGTCTAGCAAGGACGTAGCAATCACTATTTGCTGGATCAGAAAAAGGAATGGAAAGAACATAGGATTAAAATCAGAAGATAATTTTCAGCTATGTCACTTAAAGTTAAGTTACAAACTCATGGGCCTGTTTGTTTCCCTTTTACAGTTGATAAAAACACCACCACTTACTTTACAGGGTTGTAAAGATTACATGACACTCATTCAAGTATTTTCTGACCACCTATCAAATAAAATATACACATTATGGATTCAAGAAGAATCGGGACTTCCCTGGTGGTCCAGTGGTTAAGACTCCGTGCTTATACTGCAAGGGGCGTGGGTTCGGTCCCTGGTCAGGGAAGACGCCACATGCCATGGTGTACAGCCAAAAAATTAAATTTAAATTAAAAAAAAAAATAGCAGCAGTGTGGTACCATGGAAAAAGAAGGACCTTCTTCACTTCATCATTCAAATATTTATGAAGTGCCAAAGTACAAAGTACGCTCTCACAATGCCCTGGGGAGACTCAAGTGACCAAGACAGACACAGTCTCTGCCTCTGCACAATGTACAATTATGAAATGTTACCTGCTATGATTGGAAAGGATGTTATGGGAGCATATAGAAAAGGGAGAATACTCTGTCTTGGAGGAACAGGAATGGTTTTCAGGGGAAAGGATGAAACTTAAATGAGAAGAGACATCTAAACAAAAGAAACTCTTCTCAGAAACAAGTCAATGAGTGTGTGTGTGTGAACATTAGTAGCACTGTCCCTCTGGTAGGCCAGAAACTCTTGAGGTGAAAATGCATACATAAATAAGGACCAGATTATGCCATGGTATGCAAGCCTTGTTAAGAAAAATGGATTTAACTTAACAATGTAATGAGGAACCGTTTAAAAGTTTTAAATAGGACTTTGACATGAACAGATGTATATTTCCAAAAAGATCACTCTGGATACTGAATGTAGCACAGATTGTAGGGGGCACAGAGTAGTCATTCACTATTATTAAGTGGTAACTTATTACAACCATTATTAAAAATATACCATGATTAAAAGTAACTCTTACTACCAATGATTAAGGAATGGTCTCTGCCCTTGAAGATCTCATGGTCCTGTGAGGAGAAACAAGCATCTAAGCAAGTAATTTTAATAACCTGTTAAGACTGCTACCACTGTATAGAAATACAGAAAAAGGAATGATGGATTAGAAAACCATCATTTGTTAACAATCATAGCTGTACAAGATTCAGGCAAATTCACTGGATGGATAAATTTCACAAAAAAGAGTATTTATTATTTCCAAAGGTGCTCCTATATTATACTCTTTAATTATAAAGGGGAAAATAGTAACTTTACATTGGAGAAACCTGGCAGACACCAACTTAACCAAGTGACTGAAGTTGACAATGCCAGTAATGGGATAAACGAACATTCCAAACAGAACTTCAGACAAACCCAAATTGAGGAATATTCTAAAAACTTTTAAAATATTCAAAAATGTGAAGTTTATAAAAGCCAAAGACTGAGGAACTAACTATTCCAGATTAAAGGATACTAAAGAGATACAACTCAATGTAACGCTTGATCTCAGGTTAGATTCTGGATCAGAAATTTTCTTTTTTCTACAGAGGACATTATGTGCACAAGTGGCAAAATCTGAATGAAGTCTGTTTAACAGATTAATAGTATTGTGTCACTGTAATTTTCTGATTTCGATAAGTACACTGAAGTCATAAAGAAGAATGTCCTTGTTTTTAGGAAATACACACTAAAATATCTAGGCGCAGTGGGCATGATATCTATAACTTATTCTTTAAAAGTTAAAAAGAAATTAAGAGAAAATGTTAAGGTAAATTTGGTAAAATGTTAACACTGGGGAATCTGGATGAAGGGTTTAGAGGAATTTTTACTGTTTTTAACATACATCTGTCACTGGATGTGTATCACATGAAGAATACATAAAGAACAGTATTCTTGCAGTTTTCCTGTAAGTCTGAAATTACATCAAAATCAAAAGTTAAGAACATTAAGAAGAAAAATTTATATATTTTCATTATGGTTATATATAAAACTAGATTATACCAACTTATCTGTACTCAAAAAGTCTCTTAAGTTTCTGACTAACTTGATCATGGTCCTGAGGGAAGAACAACATTCCTTACAGGTGTCTTCTAGCCCAGTAATTCTATAATGTATTTACTCTCCCACTTCTCAGATAGTCCTATATCCAAATCACTTCAAGTAACTTTTCCTAAACAGTCAAGACTTTTTTTTTTAAAAAGTAACTTCATGGGGTATGGAAACATGGTCATTATGTCTTTAGGGGAAATAGAATTAAGAGCTCACCCAAAAGAATAAAGTGTCAAAATGACTTCATTCAAAATCAGAATGTTTAGAGCAGCCAGGTTCTGTACTTTATCATTTAGATGAGGTGTTGGCAAACCTTTTCAGTAAAGGACAAAGCAATAAATATTTTAGGCTTTGTTGGCCATCCAGTCTGATGCAACTACTCAACTCTACCAGTACAGTGCAAAAGCAGTCACAGACGTATGTAAATGAATGAACTTGGCTGGGCTCCCAAAACTCCATTTACGAAAAAAGGCAGCGGGGCAGATTAGGCCAATCCATAATTTAGATGAAAGTATTATCTGATAATAAAGAAACCAGGCTACTAGGAAGTTTTAGACCATGTTTGCCTTTTATCAAATGAGATTCTTATTACAAAAATTCAATGTAGTTGTACCTAAAATAGTGCTCTTTGGAGGCAATTCTGTATGTTAAACAAAAGGATAAGTAATACTGATCCTTTTGAAGACAGAATAATGTCTACTAAGGATTTTGAAATTTATTACAGAAATTCAGGGCACATCATTTCATTTTGAAATGTTGCATAGCAGATTTCACATATTAGTTAGGAACTGAAATTCCAAGCAGTGACTCAAAACTTGTTTTATTTTTTTTGACCACGCGGCTTTTGGGATCTTAGTGCCCCGACCAGGGATTGAACCCAGGCCCCCAGCAGTGGAAGCACAGAGTCCTAACCACTGGACCGCCAGGGAGTTCCCCCAGACTCAAAACTTTTCAGTTGAGTAACTCTCTGAATTATTTAAAACTTCTGTAGAGAGTTCAATGCTTAACTTTCTAGGAAAATAATATGTTTAATTAAAGATAATATCTGGAGAATAAAGATGAAAAAGATAATAAGGATGGTTCTTAAGAAAAGTCCAACTTATCACATGTACAAAATGTCCCTAAATCATCTAATCCAGATGTAACTATAACTACTCAGACTTCACTATAAGGAGACACACATCCTGTAACCTAAATGTTTATAAGAGAGGCTCTGGAATCACTAGCCATCACAATCTCTCAGCTGTTTAATTGCAACTGAAACTGCCAAATTCACGAGAACCTTACCTCTTCTTCTCATGATCCAAATGAAGATTTTCCAGTCAAGTTTATAATTAATCATCACTTATAAACAGCTGTTTTGCCCTGTGAAGTCTCGGGTATATTTTCAGCATGAGGGGTGATGTACAGTAATTCCTTTTACAAACAGAAATATATGCACATGTCCCTGCTGAAAATGTAGCCCAGTTAATTTGCATGTGAAAATGAATACATGATCATGTGTAGCAATGTGCTAAGTGATGTTTCTTGTTGAGGTCTACTTTAGGAGTCAAAAATGTGTAAGCCTTGTAGAGCCAAGGCAGTGGTCCTGTGTATAGAGGTATAGAAAAAGTAGCTCACTTAATCCTTTCTCGCCAGGAGTCGGGATTTTCCCAGAACGACATCCATTGTCGGCAATGGACGCACCAAAATAACGCCGGTGCCAGTGAGTTAACCACCTCTGTCCTCTTTTCACCTATTATATTTTTCATGCATCATCCAACTTCCCAACCATCTTCCTGTTTTCTTCACAGAATGCACGCTAGGTTCTTGTTTTTCTTCAGCACGAAGTTGAAAATGGAGTTGAGAAAAGGAGACACATGGTCAGCTGGTGATGTTAACAAGCTCCTTGCTGCCCTGAGAAGCTAGATGGAAATGGTTCAAGTTACAAGGGGGATCATCATCAGATCTGGGAGGACAAAGAGTAATTCATGAAGCTTCATTCCCTTCCCTCCCACCCGCTTTCATTTACTGATGATCCCTATAGTCTGCCTTCACAGCAAAATCAAGATTAAGAAATCTGAAGCAACCTCTTTCAGTTCTTCACTCCATCCAGTATGTAGAAAGGACAAGTGGAACACATGTCCAGCAATGTTACAGTGGCCCGGGAAGGTCAGGGAAGCTTGGAGTGGCTAACATAACCACAATCTTAGATCAATGCTTTTTAGTATAATCTTGAAATTAACACCAGCAACTAACACATGCTTGGTAACAGGTGCTTAATAAAGGTTGGTTGAATAACACATTTTCTTTTCTGCCAACGTCTACTTGAACACACAGGTGGAATTCAGACAGAAGTAGTTAACTCTTTCAATGCCGGGAATAGGATGGATATATAGTAATCACATCAAGTCGTTTCTCTAAAACATGTTCAAATTATGGGTTCCCTAGCTGAAGTATATTTTTTAAGGACAACTATAACCGGTTTTGAAATTAGAACCATGGTGAATGTTAATTAGAATGATAGATGAATTAAGAACCCCAGCACCAATGCATAACAAAACATCACAGTTCAGGCAAGCAAAAACATTTCTCAGTAATGCAATTCTAGATGGGTAATGATTCCAGAGCAAACTATAAAGTTTGAGGAAGGAGGATTTTATTTAATAACTTCCTTGATGCTAAGAACTGGGATAAATCCAAAATATGAAGGTTAAGAAGAATATATTTTAGGTACAAATAAAATTTTAAACCTCAAGTCAAGAGGATCATCAGTCTACATAGTACTGTGCAACTACTTCGATCTTTCAGATAGGAGTGAAGAGGACAAGCAAGGGAAGAAATAATTTTGTAGGACTCAAAAACATTTAAGTCTGGAGTGTGAGTTTAAAGTACCAGTTATATCTAATTGAGTTAAGGATATCCCAGAGAATAATTTATATCATTACAATTATAATTAAAAAAAACTACCATACAGAGAAACAAAAACATTTACTTATTGCAGATTTTAAGAAGAGACAGGTTTTTAAGAAATTAAGATGATTATGTCTTTTTTTTTTTTTTTTTCTGTATTACATCAACCAGAGCCTTCTCAGGCAAAAGTGAACTACTAGGTCTACAACCCCCCTCTCTATAAAACTATGTCTGTAAGGTCTTTTCTACCTTCACCTGAGTGCTTGTCTCCATTTCCACCTTCCTTACTGAGCCAATCATAGTACAGGCTCTACTAGCAGTCTCCAAACACAAGAGGGACTTCGTCCAGGGACTCCTGTGACCTCACAAAGCAGGCCTTAAATAAAGGTTCACACAAATGACTGTCTCAGCAGCTCTTTCAATTAATTGCAACTCCAGTTCCTGCGTTCACATGTTGTATCATAAACAGATTTACTCTGAATCTTTCCTTTTATATTTATAAAAAGGTCAGATTTCAAATAATAAGGCTGAGTTTATGCTGAACTGTAGGTGATCAAAGAGTAGCATGAGTAAGAGCTCAAATGGGTAAATGAGAGCTGAAACCACACCATACTTAAAGACGGGTCTCAACACAGTAAATTACAAATGCAAAAATAAGCACAGTGCACAACCAACCAACTACTCATTCTGCTAAGTGTAAGGATAGTTCCCTATGGGTCAAATGGTAGGATATAATGGGTGAGCTTTCTGGTCATAATTGGGAACAGAGAAGACTCAGGTGTCCATTTTGCTGCAACTCTGTATTCTTGGTTTATCTGGTTGCTTCACCTCTGGCGCCAGAAAGGAGGAACAGAAAAACAGAGGCTAGGTAGTAACCTGTTCCCACAGGGTCCTCAAGACCTGGATCCCAGGATCCCACTTACAATCAGAATTTGGCACATCTCTCCTAGGCTCATCCTGTTACTCACTTCTGTGTTTATCCAAGACCCAGACTGGGTTCTCTGCAAAGAAAACCCTGCACATCATGCTATATACTTTAACAAGTGATTATGCAAGTATTAGATGTAAGGGTTCCAGAACTCTGTATTTTTCCTCTCGATGACATCTTCTGGCCAGAGAAATAGGCATTTAAAAGCAGGCCTATTTCAGAAACAATAATAAAACTGAATATGAACTAGCTCCATATAATGTTGTTTTACTGGAACAGATATTTATGTTCAATAGTTTGTTTTTGTTTTTTTTTTGTCATGAGACATTCCACCAAGCTAACAAGCATGATTCTATAGCTTTATATGTTCAATCATTTTTGATGAGAAGTTGCAAAATTACCTTAGCTTCCAATTAATTTTATTTTTAATTAATTTCTAGTTAATCCAATAAATTAATTTCCAATTATTTTAAACATTCATTTTTTTCTTACAGACTTAAATGTAGAATCCATGTTTGTTACTCAAAGGATTTTTGTTTTTAATGTAAAGACCACTTGAATGACTGAATTTACTGTTGTGATATACTTTTGTAAGCAAGGAAAAGGGGGATGTTTGTATATTAGTTTGGCTGGTATCTCTGGCCAAGGTTTAAAAGACATTATTTATTTATAAAGACATTTATAATTAGCTGACAGAGAGATAGTATTCCATTTTTCAAAAATACATATAGCTAGAAAAGTAGGTAATTCGACTGAAGGTTTATAGAACTCTAAACCTGGGTAATTCAGGTTAAAATGAACAGAAATGTTTTCTTACCTTTAGGTCTTTCCAACTGTCCAGGAGCTTGGTGGCCAAATCACTTATATCTACTGTTTTATCTGGCTGTTCCTGGCTCCTCTCACTCTCCACATCAGATACACCCTCCTCTTCATCTTGGGATGGTGTTTCCTCAGCAATAGGTTCATCTAGTTTTGTGCCATTGCTCTCTTTAGGCTCTATTTCAGTGTCAGCCTCTGGTTCACATGTGGGTAGCTTACTGGCCTCCACAGCAATTTCATTATCAACTTTAGATTCAGGCAGCTGTTGTGTGAGTAGCTGTTGTGACTGTAACTCTTCCTCTTCTTCTACAGGGACGTTTTCTAACTGGTCAAGGTCCTCTTTGCCATCCTTGCCTTCTAACTCGCTGGTAGCATCAGAGATCGCACTGTCCATGCTATTTTCACTTATAATTTTAAGTCTGCGAAACATTAGCTTCTTGGGGGTGTCTGTGTCAGCTTCTATGCTCAGCTTGGTGGAAGGATCAGGTGTGTTGAGCGGTGTGTGAGCACGTGACGTATTCTCGCTAGAATACCCATCTCCTTCACTCAGCTGAGGGACAGCAGTCTTGGTTTGAGACCAACGTTGAATAATAGGAAGTACTTTGCTTTCCTCCAACATATTTTTAGTAGGAATGGGTAAATGTTCCAAAGTCTTTATAATCTGATTAAACATAATTTAAAAAAAACAAACATCACTTTGTACAGTTGACTTTTCAAGCCTCTCCATGGGACTCAGATCAATTCTGCAAAAGCAGTGGTTTTTTTACTGTCTTATTAAATTAAGACCTAAATCTTGTAACCACAGACGGATTTAAATGTCATAATATTACTTTCCTCTAGTATGGAAGGAAAAGTGTTTGATTTTTTATTTTTTTGGCTGCACCACGAGGCATGTGGGATCTTAGTTCCCCAACCAGGGATCAAACCCGTGCCCCCTGCAGCGGAAGCTCAGTCTCAACCACTGGACCACCAGCGAAGTCCCAGAAAAGTGTTTTAATAAGCCTGACCAGCAAGAATAAAATGTGGAGCAGGTGACTGCTCACACACCAAATAGGACTAATTTAATTAATATTCTCCACCAGTAGTTCTCAAACCCAGGTAGATTTTTTAAAAATATAAACAATACTGGACCTCATCCTGGGTATGTTTTTCTAAAAAGTTTCCCAAGTGACTGTGATAAAGGCTTGGGAACTAAGCAACAATATATATTTAAATGTCTTGCATACAAACAAAAAATGCAGATATTACTTAACCTCCTTAGCCTTTGACAAACAGCTGTCTAGCAAAGAGAGACACTCTCTTCATTCCGAGATAACCACCCCCACCCCACACTCTGAAATCCAAGAATTTCTTCCAAAGTACTCCCCCAATGTAGTTCTACAGAAACCCCAAGGCTTCCCCAACTCCTACTTATTGCTGAGTCTCCTGGGAGAAGGATGGAGGCAAGAGAATCACTCATTTGCCCACTCACGTTTTTGTTTTTAGAAGTATATTATTAAATGACTTTGGGATTATATTAGCACTTATGATTAAAAAGAACTACATTTAAATCAAGTTAGAAAATATTGTGTATTTCATGGGACGGTATAAATATAACAATTCCACTAACAACATTGTCAGTGAACATCTATTTAGATCTTTTAAAACAATTTACTCCTCAAAATGTTCTTACTCTTGTCATCCAGAATTCAGCTCTTCATAATTTTTTAGAACCCCAGAATTTAAGTTCCATATGGTTTCCTATCTTTTTAAAACTATGGTTTTAGCAACACACTGGATCTTTCACTTAACTATGATACTAGTATATCTTGCTCTTGCAGTTCCCAACTATGTAGTACTAAGCTTTAAAAGATACCATAGGGAAAACCACTGGGCAAACTCACTTCCAGCAAGGTGTATGTAAAGTTACAGTTATAGGAATGATATTGGGATGATAAAATGATGTAATTATTTAATATGAGTAGTAAATATAGTGCTAAATTCATTATCACTGATATTATCACAATACCCTCAACCTAAATAATAAATATAGTGGTCTTAAGAAACAAGCAGGTCAGCTGAATGTGAACTGACCTCTTCCTGAAGCTTCTGGTTACTTTCCCGGCCATCACCTAGTTCTGCCATCCAGATCCACAACAAAGACAGCCCATGACGTTCCAGAAAGGACTTCAGGCAAGACTGCGAATGTGTGTTCTTCCATGGGGGAAGCGAAGCAGGATGCAGGGTATTGGGGGGTGGGAGGAGGGAGACACATAATACCAGAGAGAGTGTTAAAGAGGGCCCACAGAGAGGACTAAACAGTTCATTTATATTCACAAAGAAACCTAGAAATTCTATTTTGATTAATCTACTAGAACTGTGCAATTAATGAATGCTTTAAAGTGAGAGATTATAATCTTTTTTGATACTTAAAATGTCAACCTGGACTTTACTAAAGTTCAAATTTTGAAGGACTAAGAAAAAAATTATATTCACCATTTTTACTGAAAAAGCTAAACCTATAAAAAAATTTAAAAATCTTTTCTTATTATCCAACTTCTTGTGGAATATTTAATAAACTGGAGTAAATATGATTACTGTTAAAATTCCTTGCTTTGAGATCCTGTGGTAAAAATGGCCTTGCCATGCTAATAATCAAGTGGCGGTGGGGAGAGACCCTCTATCAAGTGTCATGAATTGTTACACACACAAAAAAAATTCCACCATGTTCTTTGACTAGAGAGAAGACACACAATATCTACTAATAGATTAAATAATGCTGAACTCTTAAGACATTTTTAAGAGTACAAGTTTTCAAAGTCATATAGAACTCACATATCCATTTTAAAAACGAGTAACTCTTCTCATATCAGAATTATTCCTTTTCCATTCATCATTCTGGATTGTAGTTTAAATGTCCCACCTCAAGTTCAGAAATAAAAAATAAATTAATATCAAAGTGTTCACCTGTATGAGCTTGAGACAGGTAAGTTTCTGTTCCAAAGTTTCAATTCTAACCATTAGCCGGGATAAGCTGAGCACCTGGTTTTTATCAGAGAGACCCTCACCATTCTCCATCAGGGCTTCTAGCTCTCCATCCACCTGCCACAGCAAGGAAAAATATCTGGTTATAGACAACAACAACAACAACAACAAAACCCCCCCTAATCTAAGAATCAAACAATCTGAAAAGATGCTCGACCTCACCAGTAATAAGGAAAACTAAGACCACAGTAAGAAACCATATTACACTCACTATAAGAAGTCTGATAAAATCAAGTCTAGGCAAAGATGTGGGTCAAAACAAACTTTTGTACACTGCTAATGAAAATATAAATTGGTATGATCAATTTGAAAAGCATTTCATTCAATCATCAAATATTTACCAAGCACTTATACATCAAGTATAGTTCTAGGTGCTAAAGACATTGCAATGAAGCAAAACAAAAAAATCTGCCTTTATGGGAGGAAGAAAAATTATATTAAGTGAGAAGTATGTCAGGGAAAAAAAAAAGTATGTCAGAAAAAATAAAGCATTGAAATAAAGCTTGAAAAATAAAATATTTGTATCCCCTATGCCTAGCCACTGTACACCTAAGAATAAACCCTAGAGAAACTTCTGCACATGTGTACTCTGAGAATCAGAAGAATGTTCATTGAACAGCCATTCATAAGAGCAAAAAACTGCCAACAACCCAAATGCCTGTGGCCAGGCTGGATAAACCGGCATGTTCACATAATGGCATATACCACAATGAAAGGAATCAAGTGCAGCCAAATGCAACAAAAATTATCAATCTTAGCAAACATAATGTTATGTAAAAAAACTAAAGTTCCAGAATACTGCATGCTGTATGAATCCGTTTCTCTGCACCTCAAAAACAGATTTTTTATAGATACATACCTGAAAAGTCTATTTTAAAATGGCAAGGGGGACTTCCCTGATGACGCAGTGGTTAAGAATCCGCGTGCCAATGCAGGGGACACCGGTTCGATCCCTGAGCCGGGAAGATCCCACATGCCGCAGAGCAACTAAGCCCGTGGCCACAACTACTGAGCCTGCGCTCCAGAGCCGAAGAGCCACAACTACTGAGCTCACACGCTACAACTACTGAAGTCTGCACACCTAGAGCCCGTGCTCCGCCAACAAGAGAAGCCACCACAATGAGAAGCCCGCATACCACAATGAAGATTAGACCCCGCTCACCGCAACTAGAGAAAGCCCGCGCACAGCAACGAAGACCCAATGCAGCCATAAATAAATAAATAAATAAATAAATAAATAAATGATTTTTTATTCATTTGTTTGTTTGTTTTTAAAAAAGGGCAAGGGAGGTAAGACACAAAATTCAAAATGGTGGTATCCTCCAGGAGCTATAAGCAGAGAGAAGGAAGCAGAGAAGTGCTCACAAGCACATATAAAGTATAATTATAGTCTTTATAACTTACATAAATTCTTTGTTCCAAAGATATTAAATAATAGAGAACAACAGCAACAAAAAACAAGGTTCCAAAGGTTGTTTTCTAGCTGTGTTGCAGCAGTTATAAAAGATATAAAGACACCCTCACAGAACTTACTATCGGGGAGATAAAATTAACTCATATGAAAACGAACAATGAAGCATTAACTACAAATGTTAATGTTTAAAAACCTAAGAGGTCTAAGATGAAGGGAGTGCTTAAAATGAGAGTCACCAGAAATGAATTCACCAAAGTGGGGTTAGAAATAGGTAAGATAAATACAAGAGGAGGGAGGAAGCAGAAGGAAAAGTCTGAACAACCGGAAATGGAAAATTAGGACAGTGCATACTATGCTCAGCCTGGCTGGAGTGTATAAGGTGCAGTGAGGAATGGAGAAAAATCTTATCAAAAAGAAGGCTGGTGTTAGAACATCTCAGATGTACTATAAAAGAATCTGGATTTGATGAGACTAAGTAAGAGAGCTCTATTACTGAATCCCAAAAAGGGAATAATATGATCAAAATGGAATTTGAGAATAATTAGTCTGACAATAACAGGATGAAATCTAGACAAGATAGAGATTGAAGGAGAAGAGATATAACGATAGCATTAAATCAACTTGACATGAAATGATAAAAGTACAGAATGAGCTGATAATAAATTAGAGAAAAGCAAACCTAAAAGAAAAAATCTTGAAATTTTCTGTTACTTAACTGGCTAAGTGTCTCACTTAATATAATTTTAGGCAAGGCATTGAAACATTTCTATTTCATATTATATCCCAAAACTCTTTTATTAGGGTATATAGAACAAAAATAAATGAGAAAATATAAAATGCTGCCTGCAAGAAGTTGAAGATACATAAACTCATTTTTTCCTTCTAAAAAGTACATTTGAGGCTCATCCTTTTTCGTTTCCAGTATTATTTCTTAGGTTTTGAATAGATTAAATACATGAACAGAAAAGCCAATTTATAGTTAAATCTTAATGTAAAACAATTTCCTTAAAGATGTTTTTTTCCTTGCATATCCTAAATGTAAAAATTTCCTGTGTCCCAAATTCCAGAGGATTAGCATAGGAAAGACCAAGGGCTTTAAAATACTACTTTCCCTCTCAAATACAAGAATCTTGCTTTTGACAGTTTTGAGATGCAAATATTCACTAAGCTTATATTTCCTTTTGGGGTTATTTCCTTTTCATAATTAGGCATGTAATCTTTAAAGTTAAAACTGAGTTGTTACTTTCATTCATCAATAAACTGAGTAGATATTACTGTATAAAAGGCACTACTGGGATATAAAAAAGTAGCATTCTTAAGGAAATAAACAGTAAAAATGTAGAAGTATAAATAACAAAATTTTGCAAACAAAATACAGAAGGTGAACAACCTTTGAACATTCCTACTATAATGATAAGCTTAATGGTTGTATTACATAAAAGTAAGCATGCCAATCCTAGTGGTGATATGATACAGCTTCCATAATTTTGGGTACTCAAGTGAACAATCAATTGTGGAATTAATAACTTTTAGGACATCTGCAGGGGAGGAAGCCAGGAGATGACTGACATTGATTGCTTTCATTAAATTTACTAAAAGTATTTATTTTTCATTTATGGGTCACCACCTTCGAAAAAGGATTTGTGGTAAGTACAAGGAGGATTAGGATGTATTTTAATAAATTACTGATAAATGAAAATTTATATGTATATAGACAATTCTACAGCACTTAAAAATTTATTCTGTTAATTACCTAATCAGTCCAAGAAAAATGTTTATTCTTTATTTTGGGGTATGAACCGTCTTTAATGGGTCTAAAGCACCATTGTTAATACATTCTGATAAATATAACATACATATAGAAACAATTAGTAAATAAACAGGTTTAATAAACAAACAGTTGAGCAATATCCATGGCAACCAACACTCAGGTAAAAGGGCAGGGTGGGGGGATGGGGAGGATACTGTCAGTGTTCCTGAAGTGCTCCACGTGCCCCTTCCTTGTTATAATACCTTCTCTTCTTAACTCTAGAGATAATGTCTCCTTACTTTTTAGGAAATAGTTCTGATTTTTAAAATAAGTTTACTACATATATTATAAATCCCTAAATATTATAATTTTGTCTGTTTTTAATCTTTATGTAAATGAAATCACACTGGACAAAAAATCTTTGTGCCATGGTTCTTTTTCAATCAACTTTACATTTTAAGCAATCATTTTTGCATGCAACCATAAGTTTCTTTATTTTTGTGACTAGTTTTTCATCATATATTATAATTTATTCATACTAATGTTAATGGGTACTTGAGTTGTTTCTACTTTTTCTAATGTAAGCAATGCTGCTGTGATTCCTGATGTGCATTTTAAACAAGTCTCTCTCTGGTTATAGACCTAGGAGTGCAACTGCTGGCTCATATAGTATACATACATTCACCTTTAGTAAATAACACCAAAGTGTTTTCAAAAGTGATTGTATCCATTTACACCTCCACCACCAGTGTATGAGATCTACTGTTCCTGTGTATCATCTGACTTAATTTTTATCAATGTGGTCAGTATGCAAATAACATCTGATAGTAGTTTTAATTTGCACTCCCCTGATTACTAATGAGGTTGAACACCTTTCCACATGTTTACTGGCTATCTAGATTACTAAAGTGTCTATGGAAGTTGCTTATTTTTCTTTTGGGGCTATTTTTTTCTTATTGATTAGACAGAGCTCTCTATATATTCCAGATACTAGGATTTGTTTGTTATCTGCTGAAAGCAACTATTTCCTTTCTTATGTGGCTTTTCACCCTCTTTATTGTGTAAATTAGTTACTGTTAATTTGTTTCACAAACTCAAAAGAGATTAAGGTAAATTTCAGACTATTCCCTGTTTATAATTTACAAACTACAAATAACATCAGATAATAGTAGGGATTTATTATACCTCCATCAACTAAGTATTTAATTAAGTACCTAGTTTGTGACATACCCAAAGAAGACAATCACCTGTCCTGGAAGAGCTTACAGTTTTAAGTGGATAAACTGTATGTACATAGCTTCAATCATAAGAGCAAGGAATAAGAAATGTTCACCAATCAAAGGTTAATATGGGGGGACAGATGCAGACTACAGTGCCATTAAAATATTCTTGTTAATAGTTAAAATATGCAAAACTATATTTTAAACTGCTGCTATCTTTTCCTTTCCATGGCATCCCCTACCCAAAAGAATTCCAAAAACTAACACTTGGGAATTTCTTTCTTTCCTTTTTTTTTTTGGCTGTACCACGCAGTTTGCGGGATCTTAGTTCCCCGACCAGGGATGGAACCCAGGGCTATGGCAGTGAAAGCACCGAGTTCCCTGCCAGGGAACTCCCTAACACTTGGGAACTTCAAGAGGTGCTACTTTTGTGATTCTATTCAACTGTACCTGACCAGAACTCAGAATCTAAGCATCCAGCCGCAATTTCAGTAGGAGACCAATCCAATTAAAACTAAAGTGGAGTTAAACTCTTCATTACAGTCAAGGACAAACGACCCTTCTAGGAACCCAGATTCACTCTGGGTCATTCCTCTATCAGGGTAAAGTTTCATACAAAACATCCCTGTTCCGGAACAGCTTCAAATTCACATCTGGAGGGCTTCACTGGTGGCGCAGTGGTTAACAGTCCGCCTGCTAATGCAGGGGAAATGGGTTCGAGCCCTGGTCCGGGAAGATCCCACATGCCATGGAGCAACAAAGCCCGTGCGCCACAACTACTGAGCCTGCGCTCGAGAGCCAGCGAGCCACGACTACTGAAGCCTGCACGCCTAGAGCCTGTGCTCTGCAACGAGAAGCCACTGCAATGAGAAGCCCACGTACCGCAACAAAGGGAAAGCCCGTGTGCAGCAACGAAGACCCAAAGCAGCCAAAAATAAATAAATTAATAAATTAAAATAAAAATTCACATCTGGAGCAACCCATGACTTCAGCCCACCAACTGACTAGATTCACTTTACATCTAATTTAGTCTACAATACCATAAAATACTGATATGAACACACTATTACCAGAATAAAAACAAGCAAGCAAAAACCAGGAATATCTACATCTTGGTCCCTTGGGGTTGTTCCTGAATCTTATCAGGAAAGTAGAAAGCCATCTGATATTGTTATGATGGCAGTATAAAACCACCCAGGAAACCATCACACTACAATAACACTCCCCACCAATAATGCAGTTTTTAATGTAAGTTCTGAAAACAGAAAATAGCCAAAGGGAAGCTTTTATGGAGATTTTAGCTTAGGTCAACATGTTTAATGACTACTTTGTGGTTGCTCTGATAAACTATCAATTACATGAAACAAGAGTTAAAAATAAAAGTAATCTTGATGAAGTTTAAAGAAAAATTCCCTGTAATAGTCAGGTCCAAAAGCTAATAGGCTATGACCCAGTGACCCCACTTCCATGGATATACCTTAAAGAAACATGTACAGAAGAGACATGTGCAAAGACATTAAGAGCAAAGGATTGGAAACACAAGTGTTCATCAGTAGGAATATATGTAAATAAACTGTTATATGATGAAAACCTTTACAGCAGTTAAAAATGTACATATATATACATATACATACACCAACATGGAAGAGTAAAAAACAAATTGTAGGGGTTTCCCTGGTGGCGCAGTGGTTAAGAATCCGCCTGCCAGTGCAGGGGACACGGGTTCATCCCTCGTCCAGGAAGATCCCACATGCCGCGGAGCAACTAAGCCTGCGAGCCACAACTACTGAGCCTGCGCTCTGGAGCCTGTGAGCCACAACTACTGAAGCCCACACGCCTAGAGCCCGTGCTCCGCAACAAGAGAAGCCACTGCAATGAGAAGCCCACACACCGCAATGAAGAGTAGCCCCCGCTCACCGCAACTAGAGAAAGCCCACGTGCAGCAACGAAGACCCAACACAGCCAAAAAAATAAATAAAATAAAAATTTAAAAAAAATTGTAGAAATATATATATATATATATATATATATATATATATATATCATTTCTAAAACTCTACACAAAGGAACTCAATACGGTTAAAAGCAAAGAAAAGAGCTAGACTAGCTCTTTCCCATCGCTTATTGGGTGACCTTGTAACCTCTGTGCTTTAGTGTTCTCATCTGTAAAAGAAGGAAAATCCTTGTACCTAACCTAAAAGGGTTTATTGTGAGAATTAAATGAGTTAATGTGTCAGGCGCTTAGAAGAGTGCTTAGCACACAGTTACAATATATATGCTCTCTAAAAAATAGAGCTGAAGCAACAATACTCTAAAGAGCATTTGTTCATCTTGGGTGGTAGAAGCATGGGTGTTTCTTGTAAACTTTCCCTTTTTGCATTTTTTAAATGACCCTTTTTTTGACCCTTTTTTTTTTTTGAATTTTTAAATGGCCCTTTCTAATGCTTCCTGCTATCTAAGTCTTCTTATAGAATTCAGATTCTCAATAACTAATTCTCTCCAATTAATTTGGGTTTACTGACATCACCTTTTAAGTATTATATTTTTATCCCTTTCCTGACTTATGTTTTCTATCTGCTCAACTAAATAGTAAGACTACTGTCATTTATAATTCTTAACATAAGTATGGGTTCCTGAAAAGCCTAGGAATGAGCTAACTGCAAAAGACTCACAGGTGGATTTGCTGGTTAACACCTCTGGCCCCCTGGCTCCTTCTGGCCCTCCACTAAGATTCATAGGTCTGGGGATAGGCCCAAAAATGTGCATTTTTACAATGGACCCTGCCAAGTGGTTCTGAGGTGGAGAAACACTGCTCTGACAAAGGGATCCTCAGAAAAAGCGGAGGCGTGGGGGAATTTTTAAAAACGACACAAAATTCTTGTCCCAGTTAAGAGCTCCTGTAGTAGCAAGATACCACTCACCTCCAGTTGTGACTCAGGTGAACTGGGATAGAAGAAAGGCTATCAACCACTGTTCTAATGGATTAAATACAAGGACCATCTGAGACTATCCCTTTCTCACTCTTGGGTTGCCTGTTACCTCTCAAAACTCACCTTACGCTCCAAGGAGGATTTTTAGAGATTTTAAGAACACGTGCAAACAAAAGACAAAACAATATTAAAAGATTAGGAATGTAGATCAGACTTATGTGAGTCAACAGATAAACATGTTACTTATACATAAGATTAGGAGGTTTTTTTTTTTTTGAAATTCACGTTCTTTTATTTATTTATTTATTTATTTATGACTGTGTTGGGTCTTAGTTTCTGTGTGAGGGCTTTCTCTAGTTGTGGCAAGTGGGGACCACTCTTCATCGCGTTGCGCGGGCCTCTCACCATCGCGGCCTCTCTTGTTGCGGAGCACAGGCTCCAGACGCACAGGCTCAGTAATTGTGGCTCACGGGCCCAGTTGCTCCGTGGCATGTGGGATCTTCCCAGACCAGGGCTCGAACCCGTGTCCCCTGCATTGGCAGGCGGATTCTCAACCACTGCGCCACCAGGGAAGCCCCAAGATTAGGAGTTTTACAGGCTCTCAAAAACTATTAGCCTGTCTGGGGGGCTTCCCTGGTGGTGCAGTGGTTGAGACTCTGCCTGCCAATGCA
Organism: Balaenoptera borealis; assembly: GCF_965194805.1. Lineage (NCBI taxonomy): Eukaryota > Metazoa > Chordata > Mammalia > Artiodactyla > Balaenopteridae > Balaenoptera > Balaenoptera borealis. The sequence continues at coordinate 44,998,289 of NC_138869.1, read as the reverse complement.
GGGGACACAGGTTCGTGCCCTGATCTGGGAAGATCCCACATGCCGCAGAGCAACTAAGCCCGTGAGCCACAACTACTGAGCCTGCGCGTCTGGAGCTTGTGCTCCGCAACAAGAGAGGCCGCGACAGTGAGAGGCCCGCGCACCGTGATGAAGAGTGGCCCCCGCTCGCTGCAACTAGAGAAAGCCCTCACACAGAAACGAAGACCCAACACAGCCAAAAATAAATAATAAATAAATAAATAAAAATTAAAAAAAAAAAAAAACAAACTATTAGCCTGTCTGTTTTCAAGATGACTTCAATAGTTCTCAGTATCCAAGTCTCATCTCCATGAAACAAAAATAGCAATCGTACTTCCTTTCCATGATTATCTCATTTGACCCTGAATTTCTCTGGTTGTAGTTTGACTTTTCAAAGTTCAATTAGGAAAGCTACCTCCCTTCTTAAAATGCACATGGTGACAGTTGAAAGAAGAATGGAACACTTACCGAATCCTTCTTCCGAGATCGTTCTTTCTTCATTTTCCCTCCTGCTGCTCTGATGCTGACTCTGTTCTCTCCTCCCAGGTAACCCCGACAATTAGCCGACCCACAGAAACATTTCTGCGCTTCTTTCCTGTTCGAGGAGCATAGGAAAGATGCCAATTATGTGAAAGTAAACCATAAAAAATGTTGATAGTATAGCAATTACATACAGGAGAAGAGTCAATCCAGCTTAAAGGAAAAAAACAGTTTTTTTAAGAGACACCAACAAACCTGATACTAGCTAATGGAAATGCCTGAAAATTGCTCTTAAAAATAAGTCATTCTTTATTAGCTAGACAAAACTAGCCAAGAAATTAATAAGTAATTTCTCCATTTATGAGAGTTTCTACTAATGTATGAAAATAAGAGATCATATATACCTGTTGGGGCTAAGAACAAAATTGCTTAAATAGATCAACACCTATAACTTATATGTAAATATTTAACTGACACACAGAACAAAATGTATTATTATGAACAGATATATAGATATAAAATGCATAATTAGTAAAGGACACTTAGAAGGAAACAAGTGGTTATTAAAAGTTATCATTACATAAGGATGAGACACTACTAATAAATATAATAATAAATATAAATAAATGTAATAAATAAATGTAACCATGGAGTCAAGGTAAAGTGGAGGAAAGAATACTGGCCTAAGTCTACAGCCCTGGGTATAAACCACCTCTGCCATTTATTTACTCTGCAACCAGAGCTACCCAAGGAAAACACGAAGGACTATTCCAAAAGTAAACTGATAGATTTAGTATATTACAGTAGCAATCAGAGGCACAAAATTTCCAGTTTCCTTTCTTTCAAAGAGGACAGTACAAATACAAGAGGAAAAAAAAAATAATGGAGGCCTACATGGAACCTGGTCAACCCCAGAATACTTGACCATTGCCTAGATCCATTAGTTCATGAGGTGTTGCAAAATGGTGATACCATTACTGGCTTCATTTATTAGCTAAAATAACCTCTATAAAGAATTTCCTCTCACCAACGGCTTGGTTTAATCAAAAATTCACTTGGGAAAGGAAGGATAAATCCTTGATTTTTTTCTTCTTTTAATTTTTAAACTAGTGGTTACTCGTAGGGAGAGGGAAAGGGGAAGGGGAAAAAGAGGGATAGGGGATTAAGAGATGTAACTATTATGCATAAAATAAATAAGCTACTAGGATGTACTGTACAATAGAGGGAATATAGCCAGTGTTTTGTAGTAACTATAGATGGAATATAACCTTAAAAATTGTGATTCACTATGTTGTATACCTGTAACTTATGTAATATTGCACATCAACTGTACTTCAATTAAAAAAAAAACAAAAACTAGTTTCCAAAATCATGAATTGGTTCCTTTCAATTATGACTAATGCGCTTTTATTTTTAAAATGTCATTAAAACTCATGGATTTTACGTAGTGTGTTTCAAACCACTTGCCATTATTATTCTTAATGATGCATAAGTGTTAATAAGAACTCTCCCACTTTTGGTAAGTGAGATTCTATTCAAGCTACCTCCGAAGTCCCTTTGACATGACCCTCCTAATCTTTTATAACTGGTTTTCTGGTATGAGGAGATTATCCAGAGTTATCTTGTTCAATACCTGTCCCAAAGTTGACACCAGACATTTCTCCGAGGAACCCTGTTCCTTTTAGTGCGGTTTTATTAAAACCACAATATAAATGCTAGGGGTATTCAGTGCTATTGCATCAGTTACTGGTTGTGGTAGAACTAGGTAACAAATTATTTTTCAGAGTACAATATGGTATAGATGAGACATGATAAAGTCATGAACTGATAACTGACAGATGAATTATGGCCACACAGGGATTCATTATATTGTTCTCTTTATACCATGTCAACACCCTGTTGACATTTCTGTAATAAAAAGTTTTAAAATTACATTAGAAACATAATTATATAAATAAGGCAGCATGAAGTTCAGAGAAGGAACATGTAGTTCCAGTACAATATCCCTTAATGGCCTGAAGTGTCATACAGAAGGAAAATACACAGAACTAAAAGAGAACACTATAGATAAGAACTGACAGTACATATAACTTCTTAGTAATTCACATCTAAGTTTTAGATTTCTATATCTGAACAGTCTATTTCTCCATCAGAAGCAGCAAAACAGAATGGAATCAATACTCACCCATATCTTTGGAACTGATAGTCAAATGTTAACTCTGAGCCTGAAGGAACCAGTTTGGTGGTAAAAAACCCAACTCTCAGTTGTCCGTTCACAGTCCACTGAGATGTTGTTTTTAAAAGAAAAGAAATTAGTAACTGGTTAATCTATGTGTGTGTGTGTTTTTTTTTTTTTTTAAAAAGATCATCATCATCTGCCTTAATTATGCATGTGCCTCTTTAGATAATAAAGGCTTTTCCAAATAGCTAACAGGGAAACTAAAAAAAAAAAAAAAAACAGAAAAAACTTAAGTATCACTCTTATTTAATGAGCTACCAGATGAATATCATCTATAATTTAACTCTAATAAAAGTAACTGCTACTTTAACTTATCTTAATACACATTTCCACATGGTAAAGATTCACTTGTAGTAAAAATAGGCAAATATGGGATGCTTGGTGTCACTGAGTACCAGGCGAATTTGTATTACCTTATGTTGAAAGTAACTAAGATAAGATGGGGCGTGGAAAAAGGGAAACAACAATGCCAGAAGTTTAATTTCATGAAGCAGTGGACATAATGCTGAGTGTACAGAAAGGGAAGGGAAGCATCAGAACAGATACATAAAACTCAAAAATTAAAATGGGGGTAAATACACAGGGATTGGACCTTGTAGTTCCAGAATATGTAAGATGTAAGATGACTGGGAAGCTCCTGTCCAGACCATTTGAACCCCTACTGATGAAAAACCCAGACTTAAAGAGGTGAAGAGAAGCAGTAGAGGTGGAGTCTCACAGCTAGACATGTGGCCACCAGCTGCAGGCAAAACTAGAACCAGAACTTAATTAGGTTAAATAATTTCACACTGGGTTCTCCTATTCGTTATATGTTTTGGCTCTTGGAAGAGCTGTATCTAAGATCTATTAGTACAGAGATCAAAGGGCAAAAAATATCCAAGAGTCAAAACTATTCAATATGAGAGGAAATCACTGATATATTTTTCTAGGGCGTGGGTCCATAGCTTTCTTAACCTAAAAAAGAACCAATATTCTAATGTGCATATATATGCTTTTTTTTTTAACTCTAAGCTTAAAACACAAATTAGACGGTACCAAGATCATTACCTCAAAATGTTACATCGAATTCGGTAAATGGATTTATCAAGTGTCAACTATGTGCCAGGCACAAGGACATAAAGATAACCAAGACCCAAAGTCTGGCCTTTGTTGAGGAGGAGAAGTATATCCACATGCATACCATATATCGTCTCTCTCATCTGTGGCCATTCAGCCCCTTATAAATGTTATTAAAACCACCAAATTTGGCACCTGGATAAGACTGATATAAAATCTGAATATAATAGTACACACTGGACTTCATCAAAATTAAAGTTTAGTTTTTCATTTCAGCACCTTAAACAATATCTAAAATTTATGGGCAGAGATGTGACAATTAAATGCAACTGGAGTTCCTGGATTGGATCCTAGACTAGAAAAATGACAGATGGCAAAACTTGAATAAGGTCTTTAGACGAGTTAGTAGTTAACAGTATTTCCTGGATTGGGTAATTGTATTATGGTTATGTTCAATGTAAACATTTGCAGAAGCTAGTGAAGGATAATATATAGGAACTCTGTACTATTTCAGCACTATTTATTATTTTATACATCTAAACTTACTTCAAAATAAATTTTAACAGAGTAAGAAAAAAAATCATTAAAATGATTAAAAAATAATATCCATGGGTACCTTTGGTATAGAATCTAAAATTAATAGTCAGAACAGCAGTCCTGAACAAATATCCCAAACTCTAAATCTACCTCAACTTACTTTTTGAGTCTCACAGTTTGGTTCACAGCTGTGATTCATGAACCGGGAGCAATTTCCTTTCTGAGTGGCATCTATTATCTAGGGAAAAGGATAATTTAACAGTTAAAAATGAGACCTTAAAACATATGTGCATTTTGCAAAGGCAAGGCATCCGGCAAATTTAAGACCCTTATCCCTAATCCCCCGTTCCTTTAGAGAACTCTCTCATATTACTTTACACATCAAAGTGACAAATATCCGGGGCTTCCCTGGTGGCGCAGTGGTTGAGAATCTGCCTGCCAATGCAGGGGACACGGGTTCGAGCCCTGGTCTGGGAAGATCCCACATGCCACAGAGCAACTAGGCCCATGAGCCACAACTACTGAGCCTGCGCGTCTGGAGCCTGTGCTCCGCAACAAGAGAGGCCGCGATAGTGAGAGGCCCGCGCACCGCAATGAAGAGTGGCCCCCGCTTGCCGCAACTGGAGAAAGCCCTCACACAGAAACGAAGACCCAACACAGCCAAAAATAAATAAATAAATAAAGGAGTTTCTTTAAAAAAAAATAGTGACAAATATCCAACTTCTTCCTCAGAAAGATCTCTAACTATCAACATTTTACCTAGGGGGCAAAATTATCTCCATATATATCAATGTCTCATTTTCTTTTAGCTATTTCTTACATCCTATTATATTCCAATCTTACTTCCTGTGTTTAAAACTTCATTTTCAAATGCATGCGATACCACAGTGCAGTAGCTCTCAAACTTGAGTATGTATCTGAATCCACTGGAGAGCTTGTTAAAACTCTTGCTGAGCCCACCCTCAGAGTGAGATTCAACAGGTCCTAGGATGGGTCCCTACAACTTGCACTTCCAGATTGAACATAGAGGCAGACATGAGAATCTAGCTAAATTCTAGTAAGCCAGACATTAAAGAGATTTGTAAATGGTACTCCTCACTAAAAAAAAAAACTTTTTGGAAAATGCTTAATTTTCACAAAAGCATATGTTATTTGTGTCAACATCATAGGCTTATTGTCACTTTTAAATGGTTTAATAAAAAAATATTTTCAACTTCTCAGCTTTCATCTTTAATATAAATATTGATAAATATAATCCACATAAACAAAAGCTCTTTGGGGGCCATCAATAATTTTTAAGAATTGTAGTATGAAGCATGTATGTTTACATTTACATATACATGTAAATACCCCCCTCTCCCTCATCCTTTTTGTAAGCAAATAGAAAAAAACTATCCACACTGTTCAGCTCCTTATTTTGGTCACTTAATATATTTTAGAGATCAGTCCATATCAATGACCCCTTTCAAACTCAAGAACTTCCAGATCTGTTTCAAAACAAACACATTCATGCCACTTACCTCATCATTCTTCAGGGCCATGAAATAGTAGTGGATGTTTTTGTTTCGTGCATACTCCTTTACCCGGGCTTTAAACTCTTTATGATCAAGTACCTCTCCACAATATTCCAGGACAAAGGTGTTCCTGGCAAAAGAAAAACAGCATTTCCTGCCTAGGAGATATACGGAAAACACATACATCCATGCAAAAATAATGCATTTTAAAAACTATTGTAAAGTGGACAGATTTGCTGTTACACAAGATGTAATTAAAATATATGTAAAGTGCCTAGCAACTAATCGAGGTTAATTTTCTCCTTCCTAATACTTTGCAAAGAATGTTGACTCTAAGAAGCTTTTATAATTTACACTTATAACAAAACGCATATCCTTGCTCTCAATAGATATTAAAACGAACTTCCGAGTCTGGTTTACATTATCATGAAAACAATGATTCACAACTGAGAAACAGTTATGAAGAAATCAGAAGCAGTGAAAAATTAGAGGCTTTATGTCCTAAGAAAAAAGAAGGCAACTTAAATACAGCAGCCCTTCTACTTAACTACCTTTACTCTCAAAGGTCTCTAATGATGTTAAAGGTCAAATATACCTTTTCTCTGACTGCATTCTCTGTGAGTTTTCTCTAGCATTTATCAACAATCATGATTAAGCTCTCTCCTTGGCTTCTTTCAGTTACCTTCTACCTTTGATTGTTCTTTCATGGTTATTTACCTATTTCTTCTCTATTGAAGATATTCTCAGTCTCTTCCCTCTCCCTTTATTTTATAAAAGCTCATTCTCACCAATGACTTCAAGTATTACCTCCATGTAAACAAATGCTTCTCTACAGTTTACTCCCAAGTTCTGACCTGAAATGACCTACCTGGAAGTCTTGTCTTACCCTTTCAAAATAAACATGCCCTGGAATTCCCTGGCTGTCCAGTGGTTAGGACTCGGCACTTTCATTGCTGGGGCCTGGGTTCATTCCCTGGTCGGGGAACTAAGATCCCACAAGATGCACAGAGAGAAAATAAACAAATGTGCCCTAACACTAACCAAAGAGATTTTTTAAATGTAAAAATGTAAATCATTTGTATTTGTTATGATATACTGACATAATCAGTATACTTCTCCTTTTTTTCTTTTTTTTTGGCCACGCTAAAAAAATGCTATGTTTAACGCTTTCTTTAAGAAGCCAGAAACAAAAAGCCACATTTGTATTTCATATAAATATCTAGAATAAGGTAAATCCATAGAGATGGCAGATTTAGAGGTTGCCAAGGGCTGGGAAGAGGGGGCAATAGGGAGAATCTGCTTAATGGGTAAGGGGTTTCCTTTTGGGGTGATAAAAATTTTTGGAACTAGACAGAGGTGATAGCTGCCCAATATTATGAATACTAAATGCCACTGAATTGTGCACTTTAAAAAGGCTAATAATATATTGTGTGAATTTTACTCCACCCCTCCCCCACCCCGCAAAAAACCAAAGTCCCATTTGGTATCCAATAACATTAAGTCAACCTAGACAGCACTGCCTTCCATTCCTATAGCCTAAAACTTGAGGGTTTTGGTAGGAATTTGCTTATTTTTTTGGTGGCGTCTGTCATGGTATTTTAACAGTAACTAGCAGCTTTGCTCCAAATACCTCCTCCTCATACCGTGCACATCTGACAGTATGCCCTTCTTAAGTGGGAATACTCTACCAGTGAACACCTAAATAGCTTAGAGTTAAAAATTTATAAAATTGGTATTACCATCAGCACATGGAAGTACATGAGTGAAGGTGTGGGAATCCTGGAAACATTAAGTCCTAGTATATTTTACCAAAGCAGGGTTCTTTGTGGGTAGTTGAGGAAAGCTAAAGAGCTTCAGGAAATTTTAACCTGCTATGTGAACCAGTCACGCATTCTCTCCTCTCTTCTCCCAATCTCCTTCCCCGTAACAGACACGGACTCCTGAGCCATCAAATAGTCTCTGTTGCATACAACAAGAATTTACGTTAAAGTTGAAGCTATGTTAGTGCAGACTCTGCCAAGAGGCAGTGTCCATTACTACCCCTGTAAGAGAGGGTTATGTCCAAACTGGAGTTCCTTTAAAAAAATTTTAAAAAGACTCTCCAAAAGAAAAGCCTGGCTGGCTTGAGTAGAATAAAAGAAAGCATACCTGAAAACCTGCATCTAGACCAGAGTTAGTGATTTTAGAAATGCACCAGACTGCCTTGGGGAGTACTGAGTTCAGTGTTGTTAACAGTGTTCAAGGGAAGCTTAGTCTACTATTTATTTAAAATATTATAAAGGATCCAATGAATTTGGATATGAAACATACTGAGATGATTCTGAGATACTTGTTTCAAAGAAACAATTTAAAAATGGTTATAAACCAAAATACTTTCATAATACTTTGCAGAAAAGGGAAATATATGAGGTTCCTACTATCTACTTTTTTATATAATAAAACGTGGGTTTTTTCTGGTTGGTTCTCAAAAGGATAAGTGACATGAATATCATTTCCTATTTTCACAATAAAAACCAAATGATTTGGCTTTCAAAAGATACATGAGGTTCCTGTCAGAAAACTAAATTACCTGGTGGTGGTGGTGGTTATTATTATTAGGTTATTTGCTACCTGGTTGCTTTGAATCCCCACAATAAAAAGACTAAAACCCCTCACCCCATCCCAATTCCCATTCAAGTGTAGCCATATGCTAAGGATTCTGAAACAATAGTTGTCCCTGAGTCACTAGAATCAGCAACTGTTTTATTTTCTTCCTTTATTCCTTTGATGTATTTTTTAAAATTCTTCAATCATAAACACATGTAATCTGTATATACTTAACTTTAAAGAAAAAGGTACTCAACTTTCATGAGAATACTTAAATATGCTAAATGTAAGAAAATTAGTGGCTAAAGGAAATACCGAATATGGTAGAAAATAAAACTGAACCTTTTATTGCATTACATATAAAAGTTACATGACTTTAGAAGGCAACATTTATTCATTCAAAAATGTTTAATGAGTGTCTATCAAGTATGCTTTAATTCTCTATCTCAATATCCTCAGACACTCTCCACTACTCTTATCCCAACTAAACTTTATATAGATTCAACTTTATAGATTCTGTCCTAACTCCTTTTTATAGAGTTTCATAGGGATTCTGGGGATCTACAGCAAACACTTGGTAATTACTTGGAATTAAAGGTAACATAACTATCAGACAAAGAAGGACCGGCCTAGTTCAAATATCACAAGGGACAAACTGCTCTCTCATATATAGACAGGAGAGATTTCTATTTAATTTCCTAAAAGAAGTGAATTTAAAACGAACAAACTAGCTACCAAGTGGTCATTCTGCACAATAATCATTATTAAACTTCAGTGTAATAGGCAAATTATTTTCCTAAAAAGTATCTAACCAACTTCAACAACACAAATGAAGTGAAAGGCGATTAAAACATAACTTACGAAGGAAGGTCTTTAGCAGCTCTCAAGCCCCAGCCTTTCTTTTCTGTGAGTATGACTTCCACATCTGCATGCTGTTTTCTTTGAAACCGTCTATTGGAACAATAATCCCCATTTGGACACCGAGAAGAACTGAAATGAGAAAAGGAGAAAATTAATTCTTCAAAGCAGTAAAAGAACCAAAAACACGTTCACTAGAATGTTATGTAAATATATCCATATCTTTATGGCATAATCAGCATACGTGTGGTAAACCTCCAAGTGAGCCTTCCTCAATAATTCTTTCCATCATGAAGGGATTCCTTAAAATTGAGTGTCTACATTGTTAAACAGATGATGCCCGAAATACAGTCTTGTCAACTGGTCATTACCCCTCTCTGACTGTCTAAGATACATTTCCAGGCTGCATGTAAGTCTGCAGTACTCTGACAACTATGCAGAGCTAACTTATTTTCAATCAGTGCACCTTCTCTTATATTCCACTCCAATCATCACTAATTTCATCTTTTGAATGTAGCTAACTACTTGAGCTACATTTAAGAGAAACCAAAGTCGTCATTAAACATATCTTTGTTCACAGTAAGCACAATATAAACTGGCAAGGCTCTTCCCTCATGGATCTTAGAATAAAACTAAAATCAAAAATTTACTGAATTCTTAATATTCCAAAGCTGACAGATACAAAGGCTTTTAATACTGAGTAAGGCTACAATAAAAATTACCAATTATTTCCAATATATTATTATTTATTGCCAAACCAGTAGTAGTAAGCAACATTTTTACAGATGTCCAAAGGATAAGGGATTCACTCTGGAGAGAAGCAGTGAAGGAAAGCTTTCCGGAAGGAGTAGGATTAAAGCAGAATCTCTAATGACACATAGGATATGGACACATAAGGAAAACAAGAGGTACAATGACAGTGCCCACCTGTGTGCAGAAATAGGAAACAAGGCCTACTTGAGAAAAGGGGAATAAAATAGCTAAGGATAACTGATAAGAAAGGTGGGTTGCTGGAAGATGAAAAGGCAGGTTGTTGATGTACTATGAAGGGCTCTCAATACCAAGGTTACATTTGAACCTAATCTTGAGAACCACTAAAAGTTTTGAGCGTGGGAATAACAAGAAAAAAGAATTTCTGTACTTCATATCTGTTCAACAAGGTTGGCAGGAAAAACCAGAAGAATGCAGAGACCAGGGCAAACAATGTCAAATTAGGAGAATACTGTTCTTATGTCTTCTCTTCTTTTTTAATTAATTAATTAATTAATTAATTAGGCTGCGTTGGGTCTTTGTTGCTGTGCGTGGGCTTTCTCTGGTTGTGGCGAGCGGCGGCTACTCTTAGTTGCAGTGTGCAGGCTTCTCATTGTGGTGGCTTCTCGTTGCGGAGCATGGGCTCTAGGCTCACAGGCTTCAGTAGTTGTGGCACACGGGCTCAGTAGTTGTGGCTCGTGGGCTCTAGAGCGCGGGCTCAGTAGTTGTGGCTCGTGGGCTCTAGAGCGCAGGCTCAGTAGTTGTGGCGCACGGGCTTAGTTGCTCCGTGGCATGTGGGATCTTCCCAGACCAGGGCTCAAACCTGTGTCCCCTGCATTGGCAGGCGGATTCTTAACCACTGTGCCACCAGGGAAATCCCTCTTCTCTTCTTATATGTTTACTGTCATCTCTACTTTTAGTTTACATTTAAAAATACCAAAAATGCTTTCTCTTTTTTATTTTTTGAGGTATATGTTTTATTTTTGTAACACTATTACATAAGCAAAACCAAAAACTGAGTTTAAAAAAAAAAAAACTTCATTAACACTAAAAATAAGGTGCCTATACTATAAATCACCTTAATATTCTTTCCATGTTAAAAATGATACAATTTTCAATCGGACTGGTTTTTTTTTTAAAAATCACATTTTTTTAATGTAAAGGTATTTACTGTTTATATGAAAAATATGGAAGCAAATGTCTATCAATAGAAGATTAATAATTATGGGTTAACTATGAATAGAATACATAATGTAGTCAAGAGAAAGATTTAGATAGGCCTAAATATGTAGCTCTGAATAGGTCTCCAAAACATATTTAATTAAAAGTGTGGGGACTTCCCTGGTGGCACAGTGGTTAAGAATCCACCTGCCAATGCAGGGGACACGCGTTCGAGCCCTGGTCCGGGAGGATCCCACATGCCGCGGAGCAACTTGGCCCATGTGCCACAACTAGTGAGCCTGCGCTCTAGAGCCCACGAGCCACAGCTACTGAGGCCCACGTGCCTAGAGCCCGTGCTCCGCAACAAGAGCAGCTACCACGATGAGGGGCCTGTGCACCGCAATGAGTAGTGGCCCCCGCTCGCCACAACTAGGGAAAGCCCGCGCGCAGCAACGAAGTCCCAACGCAGCCAAAAATACATTAAAAAAAAAAATTACTAAAAAAAAGAAAAGTGTGTGTGGCAGGTGAGGGCAAACAAAGTTTCAAAAAGTACATATAGTAAGGATTTCATTTCTACACATAAAAAGAGGAAATGTCTACCCATGCTGGTATAGGCATAAAAATTATCTGGAAAGACTACAAATAGAGGGATTGAGGCTTGGGGGAGCAAGACATTTTACTTTAAGCACTTTTGAAATGTTAGGGTTTTAGCTTATTTTATAGTAAAAGCTAAAAAATACCAACATTTACCTCTCAGGACGTGAACCTTACAAGAGATAAAAGGAGACTGGGTAAAAATTACTATTACTATGTTAGCATTAGGGCTACTTTACAGAGCACTTACAACATGTACTATAATCTAACGCACAATGCAAGGGAAATTTGCCTCCTTATAAACACTATTACACATTGGAGATTTCATTGCTCAGAAATACTCAACAATAGGTAGAAGGAGAAAAGTTAAATTTACTCCTAATAATTCTTCTTAAAATTTAGAGACATTTAATAGAATAGTTGAGCAAAAGAAGAACATTCTAATTTACTTACCATTCAATCATGAGGAGACGATTAAGACAATCTTCCCCACATGCTATTTCACCTTGAGCTCTTTCATCTTTAGAAAGAGGTGTACACTCACACTGCATTCGCTTAATATCCCGATGGGATTTATTCTTCTTTCTATTGGGTAAAATTTTATTAAAATTGGTTAAATAAATGTCCTGGCAATGATACAACATACACAATCAAAAATGTGCTAAATCTCACTAGTTTCCCATTTAATGATTCTGGTTAAGTCAATCATTCAGAGAGAAGAAAACATCTAACCACTAAGCATTTATGAGACTGAAAACACTAAGAATTGTATTGCAAAACAGGTGAGAGAGACAACCTCAGCCTTGGCAAATGGGAAGCTGGGATAAGTGCAAATCTATCATTTTGGACTCAGTCCTTATTTCCTAGTCCTTGTCATCTAAACCTTGAATTCTGAGCAGTTTCAAATGTTAATAGTCATATTTGGCTCCACAGAAAAATAGGAAAACTCATGAATATCAAATAATAACACAGCTGATTAATTAAAGTTAGGTTTAAGAATCAGTCCTCATGGACTTCCCTGCAGTCCAGTGGTTAAGGCTCCACGATTCCACTGCAGGGGGCGAGAGATCAATCCCTGGTCGGGGAACTAGGATCCCGCATGCAGTGGAGCAGCCCAAAAAAAAAAGAATCAGTCCTCATGGATATACAAATAATAGTTGAGATACAAGGCTAAGGAAGAAAAGGAGTTGCTTTAGAAAGAAAAAGGAGTTTTTAATTAAGAATTTAACTCAATCAAATCCTTTAGAGAATCCTTCAGCAACATCACTTTTGTACAAATCCTGTTTAAAAGAAAACTGAATGATATAAAAAAAAAAAAAAAAAGAATGACGTATATATTATTATAGAATAGCATTACTACAGAGGACTAAACTTTCTCAGTGTAGATTTGGGGGAGAAGATAAACTGTTCGAAATTGACTGGGTTCATAAAAACCTAAGCCAGAGTTCGCAAAGCAAAAGTGAAAATGTGATTATTTTTGTTGAACTCAACTCTGGCCTTTTTGTTGAACTCAATTTTTTGATCTTTGTCAAAAAAGGAAAAAAAAAATTCAAGGACAGACGAATAAGATCCCCTTCTTAAGATTAGGGAACTATGACTTACTCTTCAGCTATTAGACAAGTGAAGAACACAGCTGCTCTAAGTGACTGTCTTAATCTCCTAACTAATCTGCTTTCACCTCCAACATATGTTCTCTACTACAGTCCCAGTTTTATAAAGTACCTAGTGTGTCATGATAGTTTCCACGAAGTCTGAGTAACAAGAATGATTCATCTGGATCAATTAAAGATATAATTCATTAATGAGCATAAGAATATGCTTAGCCTGAATAAAGATGACTAAAGATAAACAAATTATCTTTTTACAAGTACTTAAGAGCTATGTATAAAAACAGTAGCTTTATTTTGTATTGTTCCAAAAGGCCAGATGAGGACTACCGGGCACAGATTTCGTTCAGGTAAGCCTATTTTCACTAGACATAAGAATGCACACACTATTTTACAATAATTTGTCTTCTTAGTGGCTTCTATAAATGCCCAGCTTATATCAAGCACTTTAAAACGCCTCTCACCAACCAATTATGTATATAAAACTCACTGAATAAAATCCAGAGGGTTGGGTTGATTAATTTTATTTCTGTTCTTTCACAAAGATAATGTAAGTTGCATCACTCTACTCACAAAATTCTTACGGAGTACCACTTAAAATATTCAATATTTTGAAGTTAAACCTAATTTACAACTAGTTATAAATGAATGTAATTGTAAGAGGCCCGTTTTATCCTTAAAAAACAAAAAAAGTGTTTTTGTTTTTGCTTTTTAAATAGGAAAAACTTCTGATGGGTCTAACTTTAAGATGAAGTCTTTTACCTTATCCACAGTGGAAAATGTCTTCATTTTAAAAAATTCTGAATGCTTAAAGGGATGATGGCTAAGTTGATTCTCAACTAGAGGAGAAATTTCCAAAAGGAGGTAGGTGGTTAGGAGACTATAAATTTTTTTTTAAAGGCATATTCAACATATATTTACATTGGGAAAACAAGATTATCGAAGAGAGGTGAAAGAAAGTCGACTGAGAATCTGTGCTCTAGAGGAATTTGTTTTTATTATCCTAGTCTCATTATACCTTGTTTCATGTTAGGGATTTCACCATTTAAAACTTAAAAACTTGTTATGCTACTGCCACGTTTAATCTACTAGCAACAGATTTTGAAACATGACAAAAGAAAACTATATTCTAATCTAGTTCCAGCTTGTAAAGTACCTAAAGATATTTTTCAAAAATGTTCAGAATGGTGCTCGCTTCTGTAGCATATATACTAAAATTGGAACGATACAGAGAAAATTAGCATGGCCCCTGCGCAAGGACGACACGCAAATTCGTGAAGGGTTCCATATTTTTAAAAAGAAACGAAGTTGAGTTATTTCTAGTGACGTGGATGGACCTAGAGACTGTCATACAGAGTGAAGTAAGTCAGAAAGAGAAAAACAAATACTGTATGCTAACACATATATGTGGGATCTAAAAAAAAAAAAAAGGTTCTGAAGAACCTCGGGGCAGGACAGGAATAAAAACGCAGACATAGAGAATGGACTTGAGGACACGGGGAGGGGGAAGGGTAAGCTGGGACAAAGTGAGAGAGTGGCATGGACATATATACACTACCAAATGTAAAACAGATAGCTAGTGGGAAGCAGCTGCATAGCACAGGGAGGTCAGCTCGGTGCTTTGTGTCCACCTAGAGGGGTGGGATAGGGAGAGTGGGAGGGAGACGTAAGAGGGAGGGGATATGGGGATATATGTATCTGTATAGCTGATTCACTTTGTTATACAGCAGAAACTAACACACCATTGTAAAGCAATTATACTCCAATAAAGATGTTAAAAAAAATGTTCAGAATGAAGTAAGGAAAAAAAAATCCAACGTAACTTTTTTCTTCTCTAAAGGCAGACTATTTTGCTGGAGTTTTGTTTCACTTTCTGCCACAGTTTCACATGTAAAAGAAATTTAAGAAAAACTGGGCTGGTCTATATACTTTTTTTAATGTACTTCTAGAACCAAAGAGGTAATGGGACCAAAAAAAAAAAAATTTAGACATCCCCTTCCTGGGGGGGGGGTGGGAAATAGGGAGACTGCACACCACCAAATCTAAATAGGTAAATACACTTTTTAAATTTTTTAAGTTACATTTTATCACACAACCATATTTCATACAATCGAGCTCATATATTCTGAACTTCTGAAAGTTAATTTTTTTCCTACAAAAAGAGGTTAATACTTGTCCAACAAGTATTAATTTGGCTTACCTTTCTGTTAAATAAACATTTTCTTCAATCAGATCAAAGTAACAAGGCATCTTCCCTTGCTTGGCACATTCCTTCCACCGCTGTGGGTCCCTGAAGTCCTCCATGACACACGAAGGCCCAACCAATGCTGAGCCTAGATGCACTGCTGTCTCTCCCTGCTCTACCTCCACTCTAACTTTCTTTCTGTCCTGAAGCTCACCATCACTTTCAGAATCACTCTCCAATTCCTGTCTCCTTTTTTTAAGAGGCCCTCTATCTTTCATATCATTTTTTTCTAAGTTTTTCGAAAGATCTTTCTTCTCATTCACAGCTAAAGAGTCCTTAATGGAATTGCTGCTTATTTCAGGTGCTTGCACTGACCCCTTGTCCTTCTGAAGGGACAGAAAAAATTTACTGGACTGGCTTGAGAAGTGAGATCCTCCACGTTGATCCCAATTCTCCTCCTCTTCACGGTCATCTGTTAAGGAATCTGGTACCTGCCCTTGAATTCGATCATACACAACCCCAGTTCCAGGCGGTCTACCTGCTGATCTTGGATCCCAGTAGCCATTGCCTTGCCAGTAATTACGTGTCCCACTATACTGTTCTGCACTTTGCTGATACTTGTGTCCACCATAGGCTCCATAGCTGCTGTCAGGTTGCTGATATGTGGTAGTAGGCTTTTCTTGTTGAGAGACGTCCCACCCTAGATTTCTGAGCTCTTCTGATGAACGGAAACCATCCGCTCGGGAGATCTCACAAGAAGAAAAATCTGACTCTGTTTTTCCCAGTCTACTATCTGCCCTGTTAGGGAAAGTGGTCTGTTGCCGAGACTTACTTGAGACATCTTCAAAATCATCAGAAGAATAAACTGGCAGCTCTTCTTGCTGCCTAGAAGTTATTTTGGCTTTCACTGTTTCCTCAGAATTTGGATGACCTAGAGGGTCAGATTTTATGTCTGTATGACTTGTACTATCAACCCCATCACTCTGAGGATGAGCAATTTCAGACAGGTGATTATCTATCTGTTTTCGGCTGGGCTGTATAAAAGAAATTTCTGAATTCTTCTCTGTTGCTTTATGAAAGAAGAACTTCTCAGTTTGAGGACAGGCTTTACTTGCTATACTCTCAAATTTTTCC
The DNA here is from genome assembly GCF_965194805.1 of Balaenoptera borealis. Lineage (NCBI taxonomy): Eukaryota > Metazoa > Chordata > Mammalia > Artiodactyla > Balaenopteridae > Balaenoptera > Balaenoptera borealis. Next base: position 44,981,570 of record NC_138869.1, on the reverse strand, counting down.
TCATATGAATGCCTCCTTGGCTCCAATCGCTCATCTTCCCAGTGGTCAGAATAGTGTCTGTAACTTTGACTGCTCCGAGAAGAACAAGGACTTGTTTCTTCCATGGGCAAAGTAGAATTCTTTGGCACAACCACAACAGACTGAAGACGGTTTCTTGGAATACTGCTATCATCAGAATCTGTATCTTCTGAATCACTTTCATCACTTGAACTTTCGGAAGAACCAGAATAATCTTCATGGACAGTAGATACAATCTCTGAGGCATGACCACTACTGTCACATTTTAAGGTGTATGTTACACCATCACTGTCCTCCATGATTAAATTCAAATCACAAGAAGAAAATACAACTTCTGAATCATCAGAAGTATGTGCATGTCCTCTTCCACCTTCTTCATCTAAAGAGATTTCTGGTCTTCCTCTTCTATCAGGCAGTATGGAATTCCCTTCTTCTTGAGCCTCTTGCACACATTTCCCAGATAGTCCATTATTATGCCTGTTTTCCCAGGAAGCAAATCCTCTTCCTGAATCAGGGAGGCCACTACCTACTTCTAGTATTTCTTTCTCTGCATGCTTTAAAAACTCTGAGCTTTTACTCTTCAGCACAGCATCCAAAACTGGAGATGTATTCTCTCCACATTGCAAGAGAGTTAAACTGTCTACTTTTATTCCTGGTGGAAGACTCTGAAGAGATGAAGCAATACATGAGCTCCCTGTAGGTTGATATAAATCATCAAAATGATTAACAGAAGCTGAACTAGTACTACCAACACTCTGCTTATATTCTCCACATGCAAATTTTGAGTGCTGATCTGTCAGACTTCCATTATCACATATAACTGTTTTTGATTTCAAATGCACATTCATAAAGCTATTTGAAGAAATCTTCATTACTAAAGGCTCAGTATTTTCAGCTCCGGAATGACACAAAGAAGGGCGGTTGTCGTTTGAAGTACAGTATATATCTGAATCTTTGGTTTTACAGCAAGAAACTCTCACATCAACTGGTTCTTTAACTATTGTTTTGGAATAATCTATAGTCATAACTGGCAAAGATATGAGTTGATCCTGGTGTGGCGACACCGGAGGTTCTGTTTCTCTAAATGGGCTTTCTGACTTACTGTGCTGCATGCGAGTATCATCCAAGTCTTTTTCTTTACATCTATTAATATTTTGAAATCCATTTGATGAAAGCATGCACGTTTTGACCAAAGGGGATACCTCTGATCCAGTCACACTATCATCAGAAGACATCAAAACAGTGTCACGTTTAGAAGTGCAAAATGTTGCCAAATCAGATTCTGCCCCAGGAGATCCGTTTATATTAAATTCTGTGGGACAGTAACTTCTTAATTGATCATTCTTCACTTTACATAAAGAGTGTAATTCCTTAATACTGTCATGGCTATCATGTCCTATAAATTCAGACTTAAAAACAGGTGATTCATCTAGCTTTTTAAAAGTAGGTGAATCATTTAATCGATTTGATGGAGATGGAGACCCAATCTTCTCTCTTTCAGGAACTTTACTAATCATTCTTAATTCACTACCTTTTGAACAAGGAGTCTGTAAACTACAAGAATGAGACTGTTTGATTTCCTCATTCAATTCTGTACAACAGAAAGAATTTTTAAATTTATCAGACTTGGGTACAGGTTTTGAAGGGGCAGATTTATAACGGGAAGCACTGTTATCGTGCTTGGAATATGATGACCCCCGTCGGAATCCCAGTTCATTAGTGGGAGAACAACATCTTTTTATTGCTTCATTTTCTGAAGTCCTTTTGGATTCTCTTTCTAATTTTGAAGAATACTTTCCTCTTTTCTCCGTCTCTAAGTAAGAGGACTCAGTTTTACAGTCTCGATCAGATTTAGAATAGGAGGAGGATGTCCTTAGGTCTCTGTAAGAGGAGGAATGAGATGAGGTGCGCCTTGAGTAGGTCTTCTTATACTCGTCTTCTGAGTCAGAACTTTCTCTTGCCCTGTTATCTGTATATGGCCGAGAATAGCGTGCCCTCTCTCGATAAGGGGAACTCCTATGGTAGCGACGATCAGAGTCATAATAATGGGATCGTTCTGACCGAGAATAGGATGAACTAGTTCTAGAACCTCTGTCAGATCTAGAACGAGACCTGCTCCGCCTTCGCTCTCTCTCTGATCTACAGCGAGAAGATATATAACGAGTATCTCTTTCAAGTTTTGAGTAGCTAAAATATTTATCATCTCTCTCTGTTTTAGATCGTGAAGATTTCCCTAAATCCTCACTTTTTAAAGTTGCTAAGCTCTTTTTTGAATCTCTTTCTTTTTCAGTGTTGGCTGAAAATTTTAAATCATGTGATCTTTGACTTGAGGAAGTCCGTACAGAATCTTCATCAGATTCTGAACCAAGAAAGGTGCCTTCAGATTGTGAGGATTTCTTCTTAGAACCTGTTTTTTTAGAGCCCAGACTACTCTTAGAACTATCTGGAATTTCTTCTTCCTTCCCAATATGGGAATCTTCTTTTTGTGAAGGAATATCTGCTTGCTCATTCAAATTGTGAGTTATGTGTTCTTCTGAACTATTAGATACAGGGTCCTGCTTAGTGTCCACTTCTGATGATTCTGGTACAACTGTAACTGGTGGTTCCTTCAACACTCTAGCAGCTACATCTACTGGTGCTGTCATCAGAACTGTCACTGGTGTGTGTGGCAAGGCCACTGGCTCTGTTACTGGTGCTGGTAATGAGGGTGTTGTGGCTTGGGGAGGTGGAGGTGGTGGAGGTGGAGACGAGGGTGGCGAGTCTACAGTTGTTGATTCTGCTATGACTGCTGGTAATGGTACTATGGGAGGAGATGGAGATGCCACTGCTGTGGTAGAAGTCAGCAGTGGCCTGGATGTTACATGAAGCAGATGTTTCTTAAAATGGATTTTGCCCAATTCTACCCTTGATTTTGGTGGGGAAGATTCTTCTGTAGTAGATAATGTATCTCCAATGTCCATTTTAATTTTAGGGGTCGAGTCTACTTGAAGAGGTACAACTGGGGAATTTGGAGTATCATTTTGCTTTTCACTGCCAAGTGCCGTCAGAAACCTGTTCTGCAAAGTTTTCTTTGTAAGGCTGAAGCTGAATGACACCTTCTGTCGTCCCTGTTCCTCCAAATTAACTTTTGTCTTGGTGCCTTTGGGCAAAAACCGACTAGAAGCAACACCTTTGAACATTGGTCCTTTGATGAAACCTGTTTTCTGCACATTTTCAATCTTTGCCTATAAATAAACAAAAAAAGCAGTTACTACTACAATAAAGTTACTTTCAAATGGCTAGCATCACAGTTTAAAATGTCAGGGAAATGAAAAGTCCTTTTTAATGACAAACAGCATGAATTTCATTAAGCTGTATATGCATTTTTAAAAACTCTTTATTATAGAAATTTTCAAACATATCCACAAGTACAGAGAATAGTTTAATAAACCTCTAAGTACACATCCTCAGTTTCAACAATTATCCATATTTTTCCATTCTTATCTTAAAGAATTTTATCCAGTTTTATAACTATTTTCCAGGCAGAATTTTTAACGAGAATTTAAAAAATAATCTGATGTGTATTTCAAGATACACTACAAGAGGACATGTGGATAGAGAGCAATAGCTAACATCTCAGTAATGAAAATACTTTGTTCTTGTGTCCTATCTGAGAAGAAACATCAGAAGTCATTATAACCAGTGGTCTTCTGGTATCACATAGAATCACTTGGGTACTTGGTAGAAATATAGATCTGTGACAAAACTCCAGGAAATAACAATTCAATAGCTCTAAGGTGAATAAGAAAGTTTATTTTGTTTTGTTTTTTGAGAACAAGCATCTCAGGCAATTCTGAGGGATTTCCTAGATTTGGGAAACCAGTGGTATAGAGCAGTCTCCCATCTCACTCATTTCACAGATGAGGTAACCAAATGGGGACCAGGTCTTTCTGCCTTCCTGGAAATTACTCTGTCCTGGCACACTACTACTGCATCTGCCTGGGCCCCACACACCCAGGCCATGCTGATTTACAGTCTGATCCTACCGTGAGTGACAACTACAAAGTATACATCTAAGAAGACTTCACCCTTCATTATTTGCCAAACCACCAAAGGAACTGATGGGTGTTAGAAGTTAAAGGCATAACCTCGGTTGTAGACAGAACAGCAGAAAAGTCTATAGCAACAAACTCAAGCCTAAATTAAAGATAGTACACTTGCCATCCACAACATTTTTCTAACTGACATTCTTTAATCAACCCTGACTATTTAAGAGAACAGTTTTCCACTTCAACATGGTAAAATCTGAGATCAGCTTTCAAAATTATACAGTTACCATTCAAGTGGGAAAGTAAATGTTTTCACATGCATTATCACAGAGCAGTGGTCTTCAAATACTTTTAAAGAAAGAAAATTCACTTTTCAAATTGAATCTTACATGGAAGCTCAATGCATAAAAACAGGTAAAAAGCTGTCTCCAAAGTTGCCAGCTTCCTTTACCTTGACTAAAGCTCTTGAAGCTCCAAAGTCTAAAAACCATTTTCTTGAAATATACAACATCCCTCACTGGAATGAATTACTATAGATCCAAAAACAAAACTAAGCAAAAACTATTACTTCATTTCACATTCAAAATGATAGCTAAATTTTGAATGTTTTCAAGCTCATAATCGCTGAATACCTAATTAAATTATACTTACCTCATTTTCTTCTTCTCTATTGTCATCCAGCCAAGAAAGCATGCAAAAGAATAAAAAGAAATCATAAATACTTAAAACCGATTGAAATGTAAGTTGTTTTTTATTAAAACTTAGGATACCTACAACCTCCAAGTATATTCTATATAGGCTGTCCGTTCCTTCATAGCCTTAGTTACATTTAGCATAGCAAAAATTTAATGAAGATAGTGTCATGCACTGTGCTAGGTGATGGAGAGAAAAGGTGAATAAAGCAGAGTCCCTGCCCTCAAGAAGCTCTTACAATTTCCTGTAAATACAAAATATAATTTTGTTATAAAAGTAATTCCAACATAATGGAGTAAATACAAGGATAGAAATATGCACAAATGTAACAGCAATGAGGAAGATAAGCAACTCAGTTTAGTGGAAGGATAGGAATGCAAAGAATCCTTCCTAAATGAAAAATTAGTTTTTGAAGAATGTATTTGAAGGGAGATCCTAAACGAAGGAAGATCCCAGGCAAAGATATAGAGATTAAAACACAGAACAATATGAGCAAGGAAACTATAAAATAATGTTATCTGAGTATAAAGCATAAGGCAGAAAGAAGCCAATAATTAGCCAAAGTAGGGAGCAGTGGCCAGGTCCAGAGGCCAGGTCTCTTACGATGAGAAACATTTTATCTTATGAATTAGTGGTTCTCAACCTGTTCTGGTATCCATTCAGCAGTCCCTTTGCTGAATGCAAGGTTTACACTTTACATCAGAGCATGTGGCTTTCTGAGCTCACAGTTATATTCTAACAAAGATAACCACACTATGTCCTGACTGAGGAATCAAAAGCTAAAAGTCTGGTGTATACCAGTGCACTGAAGCACACTGGGGGAAGAGAAGATACAAAAGGGTTTTAGGCTATAACAGCCAGATTTGTATTTTAAGCCAGTGTCTCTGCAGGCTATGTGGCAAGACTGGAGTACAATAATCTGTTTTAAATGCCCCTTAAAAGAAATGTACTAAAAATCTTTTTCCTAAATGTAGGCTTTACTCCACTGTAATTCAGTCCATTCACCAGAGTCCATGGTAGCCATACAAAACAAAGTAATGAAGGGGAAACAAAGTTGGTAATACGTGGATGAGATCTAAAGCAGTGCCAGGGTTAAACACTTTTTTCTACTCTAAAACCACAAAGACTACAGAGATGTGACCTTACAACTGCTGTATTTCATCAATTCTATGATATACATTTTTCCCATATATAACATCTCTACACAATGCATCATACTATCAATAACATCACAGTCTAATTGGCAGAGTTTTTTCCTTTCTTAGTGATTAAAAAAAATAATTGTGTCTCACAATACGGCATACTAGATTCGATTTAAATTAGTACCATGTGACATTTTTTTTAAAGAACAGAAAAGGAACCTGGAGATGTCCAAGCATTTGGAATGTCATTCATATTTGTACTCCTCTTTTCAGTGGATGTTTTTGAAAAAACATTCATGGTTGTCTTCACGGTATCCATACACACAAAGTGCTGGAAATACTGAGGTTACCAGAATGCTTTCCTAAGTCTCAGCACTTATACTTTGGATAAACAAGTGAAAAGAATTCTGACAAGCTGTAATCAAAGTGATCACATAATCAAAGGGCTAAAGAAACATTATAAATGTGGGACTTGTGTCGGCATGTGAGGGGAAGAAATAGAGTTTCAATTCAGAAATCAGAAAACTGCTTGACAAAGATAGCAAGGCATTTCCCATAACTTGATAATATTTTTTAAATTTATAATAAAAAGGGGACTTCCCTGGTGGTCCAGTGGTTAAGACTCCACGCTCCCAATGCAGGGGGCCTGGGTTTGATCCCTAGTCAGGGAACTAGATCCTGCATGCCGCAATGAAGACCCTGCATGCCACAACAAAGACCCAGTGCAGCCAAATAAATAAATAAATATTTTTAAAAATAAATTTATAATAAAAACAATATAAGCACATACAAAAAACTGGGGGGAAAACATCAAATTTTTCTCATCTTAAAATCATTTCATGTTAATAGAAATCAGATTACACACAAGCAAAAAGAAAAGTCCACAATCCAACCCATCCAGAGACAACTGCTGTAAACACCTTGGTATATAGAGCCTTCTAACACTTCTTTTGTGTGTGGGGAGGGCGTTAAAACAGAGATTTTTGTTTTTCTTTTTGAGTATAGTAATCATACCATACAAGCCATTCTGTATCTTGCTTCCCCCTCTCATTGTAAATACAGCAGGTGAGCAAACGAGGTGTTTAGATCAAAGAAAAAAAATGGAATCACTACAACAGATGGAGGAGGGAATGATCTTGAGAGAAGGGGATATAGATGAGTAAAGACATAGTTAAGTTTCAAAATAAAGCAAGAATATTCCTTTTGGCCTGTATTTCTCTCTGACATCATTAGTTGAAAGTTAGGGGCAGGGACAAGGTAAAAGACTTGAAAAAATTCAAGTGTGGGGAACAAAAATGGAAGCAGACTATAATCTTCAATGTTGCTGTCCCAAGTTGGACATTACTAATTTATAATCGGAGTCACTGGCACACTTATGTTACTTCCCCTTGCAGCATTAGGCTATCTAGAAGCAATGAGGAGAAACAACTGATGAGTTACTCTATCAAGTTGGGTGGGACAAGAGAGGTAGAAGAAGGCAAGGGGCTGAGAGAATTGAAGGCATTCCCAAGAATGATCCACAGATAATAGAATAGGGAGTAAAATCTGAAGGAAGCTGATAAACTGAAGGAACAGGGTAGGGACAAGATAGCAGCAGCTTCAAAGAGTAGATTTGGTGGAAACCAGAAAGAGAAGTAGAAGGGTGTGGTGAAGGAATTGGATATTATGGTCAGACTAATATTTCAGAGTTGGAGTACCCTTCAGGAGATAATACCTAGGTGTGGCCAGGTGAGTAGACTGCCACAGCAATAAGAGGACAAGCCCTTTTTGAAGATATTAATGAAATTGTGAGGCCATATTTAATAGCAAGAATCAGCCACAAATGTTTCTAATAAAAGAACACTTGCGGGGACTTCCCTGGTGGCGCAGTGGTTAAGAATCCGCCTGCCAATGCAGGGGACACGGGTTCAATCTCGGGTCGAGGAAGATCCCACATGCAATGGAGCGACTATGCCCATGCGCCACAACTACTGAGCCTGCGCTCTAGAGCCCGCGAGCCACAACTACTGAAGCCCACGTGCCTAGAGACCGTGCTCCGCAACAAGAGAAGCCACCACAATGAGAAGCCCACACACCGCAATGAAGAGTAGCCCCCGCTTGCCGCAACTAGAGAAAGCCCGCGTGCAGCAACAAAGACCCAACACAGCCAAAAATAAAAAATAAATAAATAAATTTATTTTTTAAAAAAAAGAAGAACACTTGCTTTGGTAAATAATATAATGTCAAGAGCAAAGAATAGGGTTTTTGAAGGAAAGTTGCTGGAACAAGGGTTGGAAGCCACAGGTAAGAGTACTGAGCCTCCTGTGCCCCTGCCATAAAAAATGAGGCATGCGAAAACAGGCATTTAAGTCTCCAGCATGGGACTGTGCTAGAGTGCCTTATTTCTTCTTTTGAAAAGCTACTACAGAAGAAAAACCAGAAGAATACCGCCAGTTTTCTGTCAAAAACGTACAGTATGCAGATCTGCAGCTTACTGAAGAACTATAAAGAATTCTGATTAATCCATGTCAACGCAGAGACAAATCTCTATTAGGTCACAGGACACATGTGGGAAAAAACTTAATTAAGAGTTTTAGTCATAGCAATCTCAAAGAACCAAAGAATGACATGATTATTCAAATCAATCAACCAACCAACTTCTCAGGCTAGAACATAAGAAGTAAAGTTTCCAAAGGGAGGCCTGGTATAATGAGAGATATTTGGCCATATCAACAATATTCATAAGTATAAACAAGTTGGACAGTAAGGGAATCTATTCTAGATACCATGTTACACAGGAAATGGTTACAGTTAAAACGGAAGTATTTTTATTTACTGTGGAAAAAAGACATTTAAAATGTCTTTAAAAAGCAGTGGTCCCTAACCTTTTGGGTACCAGGGACCAGTTTCGTGGAAGACAATTTTTCCACGGACTGGGGTGCAGGTTGTGGGGGGGGTGGTTCATGCAGTAATGCGAGCAATGGGGAGCAGCAGATGGAGCTTTGCTCGCTGGCCCACCGCTCACCTCCTGCTGTGTAGCCCGGTTCCTAACAAGCTGTGGACCGCTATCGGCCCTTGGCCCAGGCGTTGGGGACCCCTGATTTACAGAACTTTAGTGATTTATTTCAAAATATCAAAAAACTTCCAAGATAAAATAGTATTACTTTGCTCAATTCCAAAACTTGGACCTGTGACCAAGAGAAGTATAGAATGACAGATTTTACCTCATTTTAATTTAGAAAATTTTAGTTTTTTTCTCTATTTGAAAAAGTAACACATGTACGGAGGGGAAAACTTTATAATACAAAAAGATATACAACTAAAATTAGATCTCTCTACGTAGTGGCAACTATTGTTAAGTTTTGTACATCCTTCTAAAAATTGTGTGCATATATGAGCAAATACATTACTTTTAAAGGAGAAAAGACATACAGAAATGGAAACATACCTTTCTCTACCTTTTCTCCACTTAAAGCCCTGGATATAATTACATATCAACATATTTAGATACAGCTTCAGTTGTAGTTCTACCGGCATAATAGCTTTTCATAAGTCATTGGTATTTTCTTTTTTCTGGGAAGTGCTTTTTCAGGTCCTTTGTCAATCGATTACCTATTGAGCTGTTAGTCTTTCTTACTGCTTTATAAAAACAAAATGTGAGGAAGCTGCAACTGGAATGTATCACTGTACAGGGTACTTAAGTTTCCTTGTCCTCAGAAATGTTTAAGAAGAATCTGGATGAGAACTTACCTAAGATCAGACAGAATTCCTAACCTAGATATAAGGCTACAAAAGTGAGGTCCTAGAAGGTCTCAATCCGGGCCTTCAGTTTATTAAATTTCCTGAACCACAAATCAGGAACAGCATTTTATTTTGATTTTAATAAGTAAAGACTTTAAAGAGTCACTCCTACTTAATCTTTAAAGATTTCTTACTAAAATTCAAATATTCCTCAAATATAATACTTAAAGCCAGTGTTTCTCACATCTGAGTGATGTAGGGGCCTTTTTTTTTTTCCTAGTAAGTTTGAATGTGTATGAATTTTTTATTCAGAGCAGTAGATTTTTACAAAATACTGTCTTTTAGATTCTGTATTGAACATTCACCCTGAGGACTTTGGTCTACTGAATGAAAGCTTTAGTCCCTCTAATAGAATTACAATGCATACGCCAAATAAAAATCATTAAGGGAGAATCTCAGAAGTCCATACTCTTTTTTTTGTTTTCATATACATATATCTATTCTTTTTCAGATTCTTTTCCCATATAGGTATTACAGAGTACTGAGTAGAGTTCCCTGTGCTATACAGGTCCTTGTTGATTATCTATTGTATACATGTGTTAATCCCAACCTCCCTTATCCCTCCCCCCCACCTTTTCCCTTTGGTAACCATAAGTTTGTCTTCTAAATCTAAATTTATTTTACATTTGACCCTTGAACAACATGGGGGGTTGGCACCCCAACCCCCGCACAGTTAAAAATCTGCATATAATTCTAGTTTATATGTTTATGAACATAAACTGTATGCTTATGTTTATTTTATAATCCTCCGTATCTATGGTTCTGCACCTGCGGATTCAATCAACTGCAGATCATGTAGTGTCCATTTACTGATAAAAATCCGTGTGTAAGTGGACTTGCGCAGTTCAAACCCATGTTGTTCAGGGTCAACTGTACTTGAAAATTACCACTGAAAGGTAATGGTAGTTTTCAGGTGAAATAAATTTTAAAACTTAAAAATAATTGTTAAGGTCTGTAGGTTAGAAAATAGTATTAATGTTACTTTCTTGAAATTGAGTTGTACAGTGATTATATGAGAATGACCTTGTTTTTAGGAAATACACGTTGGAAGACACAGGGATTAAAAGGCATCATGTCTGCAACTTTCAAACATTTCAGAAAAAAAGAAGTAATTGTGTGTGTGTGTGTGTGTGTGTGTGTATAAAAAGAGAAAGGTAAGTGGGAAAATGTTCACATTTGGGGGCTCTAGATGAAGGGTATATTAGAAATCCCTATTGTTTTTGAAACCATTCTGTAAGTCTGAAATTATTTCAAAAATTAAAAATTATTTTTTTGGGACTGCCCTGGTGGCGCAGTAGTTGAGAGTCTGCCTGCCAATGCAGGGGACACGGGTTCGAGCCCTGGTCTGGGAAGATCCCACATGCCGCGGAGCGACTAGGCCCGTGAGCCACAATTGCTGAGCCTGCGCTCCGCAACAAGAGAGGCCGCGATGATGAGAGGCCCGCGCACCGCGATGAAGAGTGGCCCCCGCTTGCCGCAACTGGAGAAAGCCCTCGCACAGAAACGAAGACCCAACACAGCCAATAAATAAATAAATAAATAAATAAATTAATTAATTAATTAAAAAAAAAAAAAAAAGAATCCACCTGCCAATGCAAGGGACATGGGCTCGATCCCTGGTCTGGGAAGATCCCACATGCCACGGAGCAAATAAGCCCATGTGCCACAACTACTGAGCCTGCGCTCTAGAGCCCACGAGCCACAACTACTGAGCCCGTGTGCCACAACTACTGAAGCCCACATGCCTAGAGCCCATGCCCCGCAACAAGAGAAGGCTCCGCAATGAGAAGCCCGCGCACAACAAGGAAGAGCAGCCCCCGCTCGACACAACTAGAGAAAGTTCGCGCACAGCAACGAAGACCCAACACAAAATAAATAAATAATGGATTTTTTAAAAAGTATTTTTTCAACCTAAGATAAAATATAAAAAACCATTAAATACCCTCACAGACTCCTTCACCCCTTAAGAATGTGTTAAGAAAAAAAAATACTAATGGACTCTTGGAGATCCTAGAGCCTCAGCTGGAGAAGCACTACCTGAAGAAACACTACTTGAAATCTTTCTAAATTCATACTCTGGTAGGCACTGATTAGAATAAGCTACATAAAAACTAGAACTTATAATAAATAGAGTATAAAATTGCAGAGATAGTATTGTGAAGAGGTGAAAACTCAGAGCTAAGACAGGAGAACTGGTTGATAACAAAAGGAAGGATGCCAACAATGACAAAACCGAAAATTAGTATTTCATAACATTGCTTATAACACATCCTAGCCCAGAGGTTCACTTCGAGTAGTACTCTGAGCTCTCTAGAAGAAAACTGGTTTGCTGTATATACCCCGGCCCAAGAGCCACGCAGAAATACTGGCAAAGAACCCTACTCAAGTACCAAATGATTATCCCCAACATTAAGGAAGAAATGGAATTTCACAGCTCCAGCCACCCAATTTGTTTCCCTTTTAAGATTTCTAAATCTTTGACCTGCTCCCCAACAGGTACAAATGAAAATATCTGTCATGGAAAAAAAAAGTTGGAATGAATACACTGAAGTCATGCATGTTTTGACACTTATGCATTAAGGCACTTACAGTGTCATACATTCAACACTTAAAATGTCTCAGATCCTCAATGATATGAAAAAGTACATACAGGATAAAGTCTTCATAAGTAAAACTTTTACCACAAAAGATCACATCTACCTAGTTCTCTGCTTGGCCTATGGTCATACACGTTTGCAAACCTCTTCCAAACAAAATGAGTTCATCCTTCTACAGACTAAAGTTTTGATACAGAGTAGGTGTCCTAGCTAACTACCACGAGTTAGCTAGGCTTAAAGGAAATGTGGAAACTGCATCAGAACATATCTTTCCATAGCACACAACCACACTGATGGATTGACCAATGACTTATTTTAGAAAAGCAACACTGTTAATTGTTAAGTATCAGTACACATCTCAATCACAAGGCTATTTGTTCAACAATTATTTAAGGATCTACCCCACTGAAGGAGGCAATATTAGTTCTATAAAGGCAAGATGTCAAGTTCACAATCCTTACCCCATCAGGATTTTCACACTCTACTGAAGTAATATGGCATAGAGGTATACCAAATAACCATGATACAAGGTAATAAATAATTATTGCCATAAATGAAATGGCTAATAAGGGGCTTTCTTATTAATTTTTCTTTTTTCAGTTCAACTTAGACTCACTTTCTGATTCTCCTTTAGTATTTATTACTTTGCTTATAAGGATGTCAGTGCAACAGAGCAAAAAGATCAAACTTTGATACCTACGTTGGAATCCTTTCTCTACATTTACTAACTCTATGATTTGTGCCATTCAATTCCCTTTCTCACCCTCCTAGATGCCTACTTCACACATCCCCCTACCCCAAATCTCAGTCACCACCATCTCCCTGACCACTCTCAACTGATACCACCACTTTGCTCAGTGTCCTATTTCTTGCCTTCTCAAGGACTTTCATTTCCTAATTAATTCCCTCTCCTCTATCATCAGTCTCTGTCTCTCTCCATTCTCATTAGTCAAACAGATTTTTATATGTCTTACCTTAAAAAAAGAGGGGGGGCAGGGGCAGGGATACATCACTAGTGACCAACATCTTAAGGCCAATGGCAATTTCTTCCCTAGGCTTTCACAGACCGCATTCTCCTGTTTTTCCACCTACCCTCACTGGCTACTCCTATTAATCTTATCTGTTGGCGTCTTCCTATTCAGATGTCCTCACGTTGGGAGTGTCCCAAAACCTGATCCCTACTTGGCCTTTCTTCTCTTCTCCATCTACTTTTTTCCCTCCTACCTCATCTCATCCAAATTCATGGCTTTAAGTGTCATCTATATAGACTGTTGACTTCCACATCTCCAAACCAAACCCTTTGCACTTATTTACCTAAATGCTCACTGGACATTTCTCCTTGGATGTCTCATTTACCCCAAATGTAACATGGTCAAAATGGAACTAATGATGATAACCCCATACACCAATTAAGATGATTGTTATAGACACATATTATGAATTTTATGTTAACAGCCAAGTGGTCTTTCAAAAACATAAATCATATGGCACATACCTGCTCACTCTCTCTGACCTTAGCTCTTTTCAGTCCCTCCTCCTCATTCCCTAGCTTCTAGCCACGTTAGCCTTCTTTCCATTCCTCAAACATTCCTGAAGGTTCTCTTTTAGAATACAATTCACCCTAGATCTCTGACAGATTACTTCTCAATCGTAAGATGACATCCCAAATGTTATCCCCTCTGAGATTCCCCCATCATTCTATCTTATAGTGCCTTACTTCATTCCTGGCCTTTATCAATATGAGGTATTTTTTCCCTTTGTTTTGTTTTAATGTAGTGCCTGTTTCCTCCCACCAGAATACAAACTGCTTTAGGGCAGGGATTGGGTTTATCTTGTTCACAGGTGCATTTAAGTGCCAAAAAACCCCGAACATAGAAAGTACTCAGTAAAATTTGGCTGACATCACACTCACTTTCCTATCTAGCTAGGTTTGCTTTACACTACTCCTCACTAAAAATTTCAAAAGTTAAGATGGTCTCTTCTAAGTTCAAACACAGATCAGTCTTGACTTCAATAATTTTGCAAACTGTTCTTCATTCAACCATCTTCCCTCTCTCTCAGCGTCCACACACACATTATCAGCTTCCATACTCATCTTAGTCCTCTCAGTCACTTTCATTCACTTGACAATTATCTGAGTGCCTACTATGTGCTCGGCACTGTACTGCCTTTTCCTATGCCTTTCTTTAACACTCCAGACGCTACTAATAAACTCGACTCCTACATCATATACTTTGCAGAATGACAATCACACACATAGCCTTGACTTGCATTTATTGTTCCTGCCTTCCTAAATAGAGTTTAAGTTACAAAGAGACAAAGGCAACATCTTGTCCTTACTGTATAATCTCCCCTGGGTTTACCAGTCCCATTCCTAGCATAAATTCTCATTACTTTTTTTTTTTTTTTTATGAGAGATATTATTCAGTAAGATTTCTTTCTCTCTCTCTCTCTCTCTCTCTCTCTCTCTCTCTCTGGCTGTGTTGGGTCTTCATTTCTGTGCGAGGGCCTTCTCTAGTTGCGGCAAGCGGGGGCCACTCCTCATCGCGGTGCGCGGGCCTCTCACCATTGTGGCCTCTCTTGTTTCGGAGCACAGGCTCCAGACACGCAGGCTCAGCAGTTGTGGCTCACGGGCCCAGCCGCTCCGCGGCATGTGTAATCCTCCCAGACCAGGGCTCGAACCTGTGTCCCCTGCATTAGCAGGCAGACTCCCAACCACTGCGCCACCAGGGAAGCCTCTCATTACTTTTTTTTTTTTAGAGCTTTTTAAATTTTATTGATTGATTGATTGATTGATAGCTGTGTTGGGTCTTCGTTTCCATGCAAGGGCTTTCTCTAGTTGCGGCGAGCGGGGGCCACTCTTCATCACAGTGCGCAGGCTTCTCACTGTTGCGGCCTCTCTTGTTGCAGAGCACAAGCTCCAGAAGCGCAGGCTCAGTAGTTGTGGCTCACGGGCCTAGTTGCTCCATGGCATGTGGGATCTTCCCAGACCAGGGCTCGAACCCATGTCCCCTGCACTGGCAGGCAGATTCCCAACCACTGCGCCACCAGGGAAGCCCCCTCATTACTTTCTGAATCAAAGAAATTTCTTAACAATAATACCAGGTTTTAGCTTTCTCATTTCAAGCAATTCTCAAAGGAAAAGAGGGAAATACCTCAAAACTGACCTGTGGAAAAAAACAAGCCATACAGGCCATAAATTAATTTATAACATTTGCCATACTCTCATCCAAGAAATAGGACGAATGAGGACAACTGAATTAAAACACTGATGAGAAATATATGTGATTTATGTGGACAAAAAAGTCATGAATACCACTGCTTTTTATCAAAGGCCTGGAAACTTTAGGCAAAGCACTTTGGAATGAATATGCTAACATGAACTGGTGCCAATGGACTTGATAAACACAAGCACTATTTCTCACTTGCCCTAAAGTCCACATCTTCAACTAGCATAGTACCTCAAACATAGAGTTTCAACTGGTAGAGGTTCATGTACACAGATTAAATCTAGAAAAAAATTAATAAAAACAAATGTTAGTAAAATTACAGCATTTACACGGCAGGAATATTCTCACAGTATGTCATCTGATCAAAGCTATCTCTGATTATATAAATGTAAGTCAAAACAGCACTTCTCTCCCCCATGTCATACTCATCAACTACTCTTATACCCCCAAATAGTTGCAACTTTAATGCGGAGTGTCTATATAGACAGTAAGTAAAGCTATTTTCTTTAAACAAGAAATCACTTTGTAAACAAACACAGCTGATCTCGAATGTATCACTGTACAGTTCCTGGTCAGTGAGGAAAGGCAAGAATATGATCCCGAATGTTAACAATTGTATACACCTGAAATCTGTTTCTAAATCTGTCTTCCAAATCAGCTTGCAGGAACACTTGAATGAAGTGAATTATGTTCTCCTGTTAAAGCAATTTGTTCTCCAAAACCCATAATTAGGCTGCATGGGGATCTAATTTGAACATTTTAGGGCTTGTTACATACAAATGAGTTTCACTACTTTTATTCATTACTTTGAGTTAAATCTCTCAAATTATCTGTTTTATTTTCCTCACTAGCAAATTGTGGGAGAGGGGATATCCATTACCAAATAACCTTCAAAACACAGAATGCATAAATGCTGAAATTCAGTTTTACTACTAGTCAATAAATCACAGAAAGAGCTGAAGGTAGTTCTCAGTAACCTCATTACATTATGTATACTACTGTCTTACAGCCCCATTATTAGACCACCATCACCATTATAAGTAGCTAATAGAATATTTTCCATTTTTCAGGTACTTCGTTAAACGCTTTACATACATCTAGCTCATTTGATTCTCAAACCTAAGAAGGGTATACTACCTATTTGTATTCCCACTTTTACAAATGAAGAAACCTACAGTTATAGCTGGCAAAGTGGCAGAGCCAAGTATCCAGGCTGTTTGACTGCAGAGCCCTTGCTCTTTAAGTCAAATATTTATTAGCTATTATACAAAATTGGGAGAAAAAGGGTAAAAAGTTTCAGAGAAATGTATTTTGATTCAGTGTAATAGTAAATGTATCTGCCTAACAACAGAAGGGGCTGTATCATGAAATAAAGAGTAACAGAAGTGTTCAAACTAGAGTCCTGATGATCATGTGTCTGTGTTTCAGGGCAATCAAACAGATGGTGAGTAATAGTTGTACTTTATAGCAGAATTCTAGCTAATAAATGCAACAATCATCAATGGTAACAAAACCCAGTAGATGAAAGTTTGAAGAACTTTGTAATGAATGGATCAGAGTGACTACACCAGAATCCACTGATTAATTCTGACATCACTAAAAGTAAGACAACAGGGTATGTGCCCCCCACATATGATGCAATAGGTAACTGATAAACTACTGGCAGTCGTGGGGGTGAGGGGTCTGATGTAACTACCAGTCTCAAAAAAATATATAGCAAACATATAAGGAGACTATCACAGATTAAGAGAGATTTGAAATCTAGTAATCACATAATGGGACTTCCCTGGTGGTCCAGTGGTTAAGAATCCACCTTCCAAAGCAGGGACGTTTGATCCCTGGTCAGGGAACTCGGATCCCATATGCCGCAGGGCAGCTGGGCCCTTGCGCCACAACTACCGAGCCAGCGCTCTATGGAGCCCATGCGCCACAACTAGAGAGAAGCCTGTGCGCTACAATGAAAGATCCTGCATGCAGCAACGAAGATGCTGTGTGCCACAACTAAGACCTGATGCAGCCAAATAAATAAATAAATATTTTTTAAAATTCTTTTAAAAAATTACTTAACTATTTAGACCCTAATTTTTTTTAAAAAAATGAACAGGGATGGTGTACTAAATAACATTAAGTATTTCCTGCCAATTGCATTAGATATGATAATGGCATTGTGGTTATTTTTAAAGCCTCTCTTATTTCTATATATTAAAGTATGAAATGAGAGAATATCTGGCATGCTTTAAAATATTCCAGTAACAACAACAAAAAAGTAGGGGACAGATGAAACCAGAATGGCAAAACGTTAATAACTGTTGAAGCTGGATGAGTACACTGGGCAGGGGCAAGGGGTATTCATTATACCGTTCTCTCTTGTATGAATGTTTGAAATTTTCCATAATAAAAAATTTTAAATGTTTAATTGCAATATGAAAGAGGATAACAAATCTCCAAACAAGTAAACAACAGGAGACCATGTGTGCACATGCAGCAAGCAGAGAAGTGTGCTGGCAAAAGATATGTATTCCTGTTACCATCCAATCACCCACCTACCCACAATCAGGGCCCATCTACCTGGTTGTGGCTAAGCATTAATCCCTTGACCCAAGCAAAAGTAATCACCAGGATTCACCCATCTGATTTAGCATTTATCTCTATGGTTGTAAGAATTTAACTCCCCAACAATAACACCCCCCCCAAAAAAAATCATAAACACGTAACCACAGTAAACATTATGCTATGATGGGAAGTATTTTCCATAAGTTAACTTTTGCCAAATAACATCAATACACAGTTCTACTTTAGAGTCATTTTTTAAAAATATTTATTTATTTGGCTGCTCCAGGTCCTAGTTGCGGCATGTGGGATCTGTAGTTGCAGCACGCGAACTCTTAGATGCAGCAGGTGGGACCTAGTTCCCTGACCAGGGATCGAACCTGGGCCCCCTGCATTGGGAGCGTGGAACCTT
The DNA here is from genome assembly GCF_965194805.1 of Balaenoptera borealis. Taxonomy (NCBI): domain Eukaryota; kingdom Metazoa; phylum Chordata; class Mammalia; order Artiodactyla; family Balaenopteridae; genus Balaenoptera; species Balaenoptera borealis. Next base: position 44,963,120 of record NC_138869.1, on the reverse strand, counting down.
AGCCACTGGACCACCAGGGAAGTCCCTACTTTAGAGTCATTTTATTTGAAGAGACTCAAGGTGAGAAACTTTTAAAAAAAAAACCAAAAAAACAAAAAAACTCAACAATGGTAAATATAAAACTGTCTTGTGTGTGGGAAGGAGAATATTAATATTCTGAATATTTGAACCCATTTTCCACCCATTTGCCAATCTCTTTGGATAAGGCACCACTGTGCTAAATTTTCATTTCGTGTGAAAATTATCTTTTGAGTTCTCAAGGTAAACCTAAGAACAATAGAGTATTTTGTACATCATTTTGCAAATGAGAAGTCTGGATGCAATTTCCACTTCCAGATACCAAATTCCAGATATATACTATATTATAATAATAATGTATAACGATAATAAAGCTAGCTATTCCATAAAATAGAATTTTATCAGAACTTCTATACCATAGATTTTTTGTTTTGTTTTGTATCTCAAATTTCAAGTTATACTATATTACAATTTAGAAAACACAGTTCATCTACAGCCCTAGCCGTCAAGTCCCTAGCCACTTTAAAATATTCCAGCCATCACAGAGGGGCAGTAAGTGACATAAACAACTCACCGTAAGAGGTCAAATCTTATGCTCTATGACAAAGAAATACTGCAAGTTGACAAGGCAGATGCACACCTCACAGAGAAACAACAAAGGGTAAAATAAAATGATAAAAGGACTATGACAGGACTATGACTTAGAATTAACAACAGTAACTAATACCATACCCAGAAGTTGAACTAGGCAGCTGGTTTTCATGCCTACCATCTACACCGATGAGAGCACTGAAAATCAAAGCTGACACTATGTAAACACTGTAACTAGTACACGGTTCAGCCAAAGTTTTCTGTTCTAGCGCCTTCTGTCCAGAAGGCATGCTCCATTCAATTCCTCTTCTCCCCCATTACATGTTTTCAAAACACCTGATGAGGAGGCATAACAGAATAATATATAAGAGCAAAACCTTGAAAAGTCTGTCAAACTGGATTTGAAAACCAACTCTAATACTTTTTAACACTTTTTAACCTAAGATGCTAAGAGAAATGGTGGCCAAACAGATTATCTATAAAACTGAGATAGTAGTACTGTAATTACTTCAAAGGTAATGAGCAGAGAATATCTATTTAAAATCCTCCATACAGAAAATATCTGCAAACAATGCAACGGACAAGGGGCTAATATTCAAAACATACAAACAGCTTATACAACTCAATATCAGAAACAACCCACCCAATCAAAATATGGGCAGAAGACCTAAATACAGACATTTCCCCCAAAAAAGACATACAGATGGCTAACAGGTACATGAAAAGATGCTCAACACTGTTAATTATTAGAGAAATGCAAATCAAAAGCACAATAAGGTATCACTTCAAACGGGGCAAAATACCCATCATCAAAAAGTCTACAAACAATGCTAGAGAGGATGTAGATAAAAGGGAACCCTTATACACTGTTGGTGGGAATGTAACTTGGTGCAGCCACTATGGAAAACAGTATGGAGGTTCCTTAAAAAACTAAAAATAGAACTACAGTATGATCCAGCAATTCCACTCCTGAGCATATATCCAGAAAAAATGAAAACTCTAATTCGAAAAGATACATATTCACCAATGTTCATAGCAGCACTATTTACAATACCTAAGACGTGGAAGCAACCCAAGTGCCCATCAACAGACAACTGGTTTAAGACGATGGGATATACACATACAGTGGAGTATTACTGAGCCATAAAAAAGAATGAAATATTGCCACTTTTAGCAATGTGGATGGACCTAAAGAATATTATGCTTAGTGAAATAAATCGGACAAAGACAAATACTACATGATATCACTTATATGTACAATCTAAAAAATAATACAAATGAATCTTTATACAAAACAGAAAGAGACTCACAGACACAGAAAACAGATTTATGGTTACCAAGGTGGGGAGGGGACAAATGAGGAGTACAGGATTAACAGATACAAACTACTATACATAAAATAGATAAGCAACAGGGATTTACTATAGAGCACAGGGAATTACACCCAGTATTTTGTAATATAACCTGTAATGGAATATAATCTGCAAAAAAACCAAATCACTATGCTGTACACCTGAAACTAACACAATACTGTAAATCAACTACACTTCAGTTAAAAAAATAAAAAGTGAAACCCTCCATAGAGCGCCTGCCACATAGTGCTCAACAAATAAGCACTGTGAGCTATCTGAATTACGTATTTGAAAGATTCTCTAACAATAGTCTTCACTACTAGAAAATAAGCATGGGGCTTCCCTGGTGGTTCAGTGGTTAGGAATCCGCCTGCCAATGCAGGAGACACGGGTTCGGGCCCTGGTCCGGGAAGATCCCACATGCTACGGAGCAACTAAGCCCATGCGCCACAACTACTGAGCCTGCGCTCCAGAGCCCGCGAGCCACAACTACTGAACCCGCATGCCACAACTACTGAAGCCCATGCACCTAGAGCCCGTGCTCCACAACAGGAGAAGCCACCGCAATGAGAAGCCCACGCACCACAATAAAGAGTAGCCCCTGCTCGCCACAACTAGAGAAAAGCCCGGGCGCAGCAACAAAGACCCAACACAGCCAAAAAATAAATAAATAAAATAAATAAATTTATTTTTTTTAAAAAAAAGAAAAGAAGCATGAATAGTAAGGTCCTTGTTCGTATTTATGTCTCCAGGTACTGGCACTGATATGCACAGTAGATCATTTCAAATAAATGAGGAGTAGAGAAGTGGAGGTAAGAGATGAAAGGTAGGAACAGATTGAAGAGAATGGTAAAAAAATATAGAGAAGCCAAGAGGAGCAGGGAGTTAACACTTAACTGTGGTGTTCAAACAATGCCAACTGGCTCCGTTTGTCATATATCCATAACTACAGAAATTGAGACTAGAGTCTGGAAACTACTGTTATAGCAATATAACCTTGACCAGTGATCAGTAGGCTCATGTTTTTTCAAGTTTTTAATTTGAAATAATTACAGACTGACAGGAAGTTGCAAAAACAGTACAGTCTCTGTACTCTTCACTGAGCTCCCTCCAATGGTGATATCTTATATAGCTATAGTCCAAAACAAAACCAGCTAATTGACATTGGTACATTACTTTTAACCAAATTAGACCTTATCTGGTTTTCACCATTCTTAACCTGCATTCATATTCGTTTGTGTGAGTAGTTCTACACAATTTTATTTCATGTATAGACTCATGTAACCACTATCACAATCAAGATACATAACTGTTCCATCAGTGACACTGTATTCTGAATATCTAAATTTTAAACTTCATTTTTGTAGGAATTCATATTTATTATGTTTTAAAAGTATCAGTCCATGACAGACTGGAAAAAAACAGAAACAAAAACCCTGGTCTTGGGCTTCCCTGGTGGCGCAGTGGTTAAGAATCTGCCTGCCAATGCAGGGGACGTGGGTTCAAGCCCTGGTCCGGGAAGATCCCACATGCTACGGAGCAATGAAGCCCATGCGCCACAGCTACTGAGCCTGCGCTCTAGAGCCCACGAGCCACAACTATGGAAGCCCGCGTGCCTAGAGCCCATGCTCCGCAACAAGAAAAGCCACCGCAATGAGAAGCCCGCGCATGGCAACGAAGATAGCCCCCGCTCACCACAACTAGAGAAAGCCCGCGCGCAGCAACGAACAACCAACGCAGCCAAAAATAAATAAATTTTTAAAAAAACCAAAAACCCTGGTCTTTCACCACAGATAGTTTGAGAAACACTAACTAAACCAGAACATGCACGAGTTAGCTTTATTCTATTTGGAACCCCTTACTTTCTAAATAATTGATAACTGCGCGCCTAGAGCCTGTGCTCCAAAACAAGAGAAGCCACCGCAATAAGAAAGTAAGTATTTATTTTTCTATTTTGGGGTAGTAGACAATGCTAAGTTGAAGCATATACAGAAAGTCTCCACTTTCTATATGTTAGGGTTTAACTGCTAATAAAGTTCTATTCTTCACTCCTTTCACTCCTATCGTACCCAACAGACCAAGGAAAACAGAAAGCTAGGCTTTCACTTTAAAACAATGCCTCCAGAACAGTGCAATGTGTGGGGATTAAATAGACCTTATGACCTGAAAAAACAAAACCAAACAAAAAGGTTCCCAGAAGCTTCACAGTGCTCATCCAAAAATCTTCTTTTGGATTTCTTTTTTCCTTCCCAGATTCCTGAAAATACACTACAATCATTTTTTACCTGGGGCTTTGAGAAATTTTCAATATGTTTAGACCACATGCCATTTATTAAGACATTTTCTTCCAGCTTCTAGCCCACACTTTGCACACTCTAGTTTGTTAAAGTATGATTAGGACCCTATAAACTACATTTCTCCTTTGATAGTAATAGCAGGTGCTAGAGGAAGAATCAAAGGCTGGAAGAATATGAGGGAATATATATGCTCCTTCTTATTGGTCACAGTTCCTATGTGTATGGACTCATTAATGCATTTCATCCTGGCGTCGATTCCAGTTTCTACCTTTTTCCCAAAATCCCAGACCAGCCTGACTGCAATTCCTCACACACAAGCACCAGTTGTCCAATATCCCTCCTTTGGAAATTTCAGCTCCAAGAGGGGCCCTACTCCAAGCTTCTGGGTTCTGGTAACCACACCCTCTTCCCTTTTTTCTCCCAGCCCTAGGGCAAGTAGCTACTTCTGCCTTTCTGTTACCTCAGTGTCCCCTTTTCATTTTCTTAGTTCTCCAAAAACGCTTTTAACCAATTCCTTACGTTAAATTCTGTTCTCCTGACAGTATGAGAACAACATGAAAGTTTAAAACTCTTTCCTTGAAAGCTTATCATAAAAGAGAAACATAAAATACAAGTAATTATTCCAACCTGTGATATCATCACTCTAATGCCAAGTTGGGGCTTCTTACCAAGCCACTCTAAAAGCATGAAACTGGGGACTTCCCTGGTGGCACAGTGGTTAAGAATCCGCCTGCCAATGCAGGGGACACGGGTTCGAGCCCTGGTCTGGGAAGATCCCACATGCCGCGGAGCAACGAAGTCCGGGCACCACAACTACTGAGCCTGAGCTCTAGAGCCCGTGAGCCACAACTACTGAGCCCACGTGCCACAACTACTGAAGCCCGCACGCCTAGAGCCCGTGCTCTGCAACAAGAGAAGCCACCGCAATGAGAAGCCCACGCACCACAATAAAGAGTAGCCCTTGCTCGCTGCAACTAGAGAGCTCCTGCGTGCAGCAACAAAAAGACCCAATGCAGCCAAAAATAAATGAATAAACAAGTAAATTTTTAAAAATAAATAAATAACAAAATAAAAGCATGAAACTGGGATGGGTCATGCTTTCTGGAAAACGTAACACATTCAAAAACTGTACATAAGCAGTCGTGAAAATGAGACACTCAATATATGATTGTTCATTAGTGCTCTGGAGCAAGTGTATGCAAATTTTTTATAGAGAGACAAAAAGTAAGTATTTTAGGCTTTGCAGGCCCTGCAGTCTCTGTCACAACTACTCAACTCCCAACATTTTTTTGTGAAAACAGCCATAGACAGGGACTTCACTGGTGGTCCAGTGGTTAAGACTTCGCCTTCCAATGCAGGGGGTACGGGTTTGATCCCCGGTTGGGGAGCTAAGATCTCACATGCCTCCCTGGCCAAAAACCAAAACATAAAACAGAAGCAATATTGTAACAAATTCAATAAAGACAAGAAAGAGAGAGAAAGAGAGGAAGGAAGGAAGGGAGGGAGAGAGGGAGGGAGGGATGGAGGGAGGGCGGGCGGGAGGGGCCACAGACTGCTGTGAATGAGCGAGCATAGCTGTGTTCCAATAACACTTTATTTATGGACATAGAAATTACAACTTCATATCATTTTAACATGTCACAAAATACTATTCTATTGATTTTTTTAACCATCTAAAAATATAAAATCATTCTTAGTTCACAGGCTGTACGAAAACATGCAGGCAGGCTGGATTTGGCCCAGTGGCCTGTTTGCCAACCCCGTTCTAGATTGTGCCTCTTACAAAATCAAAGTATTATGTTCACTGATGGACTAAAAAAAAAATTACTCTAGCAAACCTAGGTTTAAACTATAACTAACCTGAAATGTTAATGAAACAGACAAAACAATGTTACTTATCCTCCTCAAACTTTCTTTAAATGAAGACTAAAGATAAGAAAATTTACTAACAGGGAAATTTCAAAGTATGATGCAGGTTCAATTTAAATATTTGCCAAACTTGTGTACCTTCTTTCTACCTCTACAGCACCATAAAATAAGCACTGGTTTTAAAATTAACCTTGAATAATGTAAATTTCTAAATCAGAGATTAATTGAATTAGGGTCTTAATGATGTTCAACTGAGAAGAACTTAGGTAAAAGTAATAATGGTCCCCATTTCCCAAACAATTCTTAAGTAGAAAAAACATCTACAGACATTAGCAAGTTACATTCAAGTTTCTTATTTCAAAGTAACCATGATTGTATAGTCTCTGTTAATCTGCAACTACTTTGATTCCTTAGTATTAGCAATGAGGAACGTCTCTTTGGCATCTTATGCTCCCACAAATATGTTCATTATTGCTACTTATGAACTGTGTCCATCTGTCCAAAAACTATGAGTTGAAGTCCTAACAGCACCCTTGAACTAGGACTACCTCAAGGCCTGGACACAGTATGCACTGATAAGACAAAAAAAAAAAAAAAAAAAGTAGCACAAGCAGCAGTGCAGTAGTATGCATGACACGAGAAAGGCATAAAAACAAACATTACACCTCTCAACAAAAGGCAAGTTCTCTACATGTGTACCTCTCCTGGTTTTCCTTAATATATGGAAAGACAACAAACCAAGGCTTGAGTTTCATATGGGATTAAAAGTTCCTAGAAGCTCATTTCCAATGCAGATTTCAGACTAAAGGCACTTGGCCAAAGGGGCAGACCTGGATGACCCACATATCCAGTGTACCTTTTGCTGAAATGATGTCCAGGCCTCTAATCCTCTAGAATACATATCTGCAAAGTCAGACGAAAGAACCAACTCAACTAGGGAATCACCTGCACCTTCCAAATTGAACTATTATAAGCACCTCAAAACTAATCCAGAAGACCTCCAGGAAAACAACTCAGAATACAGAAATCCAGCTGATTATGAATGGCAGCTATTCCAAATATTTCTTAATACCGTTAAAAAGATAGTCTTTGACAAATCGGTAAATGAAGAGACCTTTGCTCAAGTTGTGGTACTGCCATTAAACTAGTGAGCATAGCGTGAACTTCTTTGGGCCTCCTTTTCCTTCCTTATTCTGTAAAATGAGAGGCACTAGCTCCCATGCCCTTTAAAATCACAGCCATGGAGCATAAAGACTTAAATATAAGACATAACACCATAAAATTCCTAGAAGAGAAGGTAAGCAAAACATTCTGACATAAATCCTAGCAATGTTTTCTTAAGTCAGTCTCCCAAGGCAATAGAAATAAAAGCAAAAATAAACAAATGGGACCTAATCAAACTTCTAAGCTTTTGCACAGCAAAGGAAACCATAAACAAAAAGACAACCTACAGACTGGGAGAAAATATTTGCAAATATACAAACAGGTCCTACAACTCAATAACAAAAAAAAAACAACCCAATCAAAAAATGGGCAGAAGACCTAACTAGACTTTTCTCCAAAGAAGCCATACTGATGGCCAAAAGCCACATGAAAAGATGCTCAACACTGCTAATTATTAGAGAAATCCAAATCAAAACTACAATGAAGTACCACCTCACACCAGTCAGAATGGCCATCATTAAAAAGTCCACTAATAAGGGCTTCCCTGGTGGCTCAGTGGTTGGGAGTCCGCCTGCCAATGCAGGGGACACGGGTTCAAGCCCTCGTCTGGGAGGATCCCACAGGCCGCGGAGCGGCTGGTCTCGTGAGCCATAATTACTGAGCCTGCGCGTCTGGAGCCTGTGCTCCCCAACAAGAGAGGCCGCGACAGTGAGAGGCCCGCGCACCGCGATGAAGAGTGGCCCCCGCTTGCCGCAACTGGAGAAAGCCCTCGCACAGAAACGAAGACCCAACACAGCCATAAATAAGTAAATAAAAATTAAAAAAAAAAAAAAAAGATATCTTATTAAAAAAAAAAAAAAAAAAAAAAGAATCTGCCTGCCAATGGAGGGGACACAGGTTGGAGCCCTGGTCCAGGAAGATCCCACATGCCGCGGAGCAACTAAGCCCATGTGCTACAACTACTGAGCCTGCGCTCTGGAGCCCGCGAGCCACAGGCACTTAAGCCCGTGCGCCTAGAGCCTGTGCTCTGCAACAAGAGAAAGCACCGCAATGAGAAGCCCGCGCACCGCAATAGAGTAGCCCTTGCCCACCGCCAACTAGAGAAAGCCCACACGCAGCAAAAAATAAATTAATTAAATAAATAAAACTTAAAAAGTCTACAAATAACAAATGCTGGAGAGGTTGTGGAGAAAAGGGAACCCTCCTACACAGTTGGTGGGAATGTAAATTGGTGCAGCCACTGTGGAAAACAGTATGGAGGTTCCTCAAAAAGCTAAAAATAGAGTTGCCATATGATCCAGCAATCCCAATCCTTGGCATATATCCAGACAAAACTATAATTCAAAAAGATATATGCACCCCTACATTCACAACAGCACTATTCACAGTGGCCAAGACACAGAAACCACCTAAATGTCCATCGACAGAGAAATGAATAAAGAAGATATGATACATATATACAATGGAATACTACTCAGCCATAAAAAAGAATGAAATAATGCCATTCGTAACAACATGGATGGACCTAGAGACTATCATACTAAGTGAAGTAAGTCAGAAAGAGAAAGGCAAATACCATATAATATCACTTATATATGGAATCTAAAATATGGCACAAATGAACTTATCTACAAAACAGAAACAGACTCACAGACATAAAGATCAGATTTGTGGTTGCCAAGGGGGAGTGGGGGAGGGAGAGGGGTGGACTGGGAGTTTGGGGTTGGTAGATGCAAACTATTACATTTAGAATGGATAAATAACAAGGTCCTAGGCACAGGGAACTATATCCAATCTCCTGGGATAAACCATAATGGAAAACAATATAAAAAAGAGAACATCTATATGTGTATAACTGAGTCACTTTGCTATACAGCAAAGATTGGCACAACATTGTAAATCAACTATACTTCAATAAAAAATTTTAAAAAAAGAAAATTATAGAGCTAAGCAATTACGCTTTTTAAAAAAAGCATCAACTATCCTACAGAACAAAAGCCTCAATTTTTAGAGTACCAAGTTTTCTACCATTTTTCAATGTCACAGCTTTATGGTATATCTAAAAACACCCCTTGATTTATCACTGCATTTGTAGCTTCCTCACTTCCTTTTGGCCCCTAATATTCATAATGAGATAAATGAAACTATTGATCTGAAGGATTTGAATAAAAGACAAACAAGAGTAAAGCACACGGGCCTAGTTTAAATAGGTTATCCATTCCGGAAAATACACAAGTATAAAACAACTAAAAAGACTGGGGCGGGGGGGATGTAACAAAGCACACTACACTGTCCCACCAAAGGCAGTTGTCATAATCTCTCTCAGACCACCACCATGAGATCTCTAATTTTCATTAGTTTGTCTCCACCAGGATCAACAGAAGAAGGCTAAAAAGTGTCTTGAGCACCAATCACTCTCATCAGCTCAACACATACCACTCAGTACCCTGACCTCCTCTCTCCTAATCTAATAGTTATTTAAGACGGTCTTTCAATGTCAGTTATTATTAATGCTGCTATTCACTCTATGAGAAAAACAGAATAATGATAGTAATGAAGAATCAGGTCAACTCAAACATTTACCAATACTAAGCACATACTACTATGTTCCCAGCTGCTAGTTACTGGGATTCCTCCATTTAAAAGAATAAGTCTCTAAAACATATTTATCATGGTCCTTGGATTTTCTGGTACATAGGACTACAAAATCCCTTAGGTCCTAGCAACAGAACCAACAAGTCTAGATCATGCAAGAGAATGGATGAATGCTAAAACAGACAGGCTCCAATGAAATATTAGTCTTTCTTGATGCTATCAGTAACCACCCAAAGTATCTTAAAAGTTGGAGAATTATAAAAATACACATGTATACAAATACATCTTTTAAAATATTTATATGGAAAAAATAATAATAATGAAAATACTTAAGCAATGAGTACATTTCACAAAAGCACATAGCTAACAAATTTTGCAGCTAACATATGCACAGCTGAAAAAAATGTCCTATCATAGGTTCCAACTCCTGCTCCAATTTCGTATCCTCTGACACTATCATTATCTTGTCTAGTAATAAAGAAAAGGAGTCAAAGAAAGGTGAGCACCAAGTATTTTTTGGTAGTCTCACTGTCTCTCTATAATACACATGAGCATTCTATAACTGGGGAAATACTTGTTTTATACTCAACTACCACTGTTTCAATTTGTTACTATTTAGTTATTAATTCGTCAAACTGCTGTTAATCTGCCAAGAAAACTCCGTACTATATTTTTCATAATTTATACAATTGGTTTCCAAAATAATAATACACCCATAACAGATTTTTTAATTTTTTAATGGATACAGTAAACTTAAGCTTAAATAAGATACCTATGATGGTGACCTTGAGGAAAACTTCAGTAGTACATTTTCACCTATTTCTAACAAAATGTTTTATTGTACCTCAACAAAATTCAACTGTTTACTATAGATAATCCTTAACCAAATTTTCAGCACAGAAGCAGTACCATAAAATGTGTTTTAGAGTTGATATAGATACTAGAATTGAGAAATTAATGGAAGAGTTATATATTTAACCAGGCAATTTTAGAAAGTTTGTGTGTGTGCTCAGGTTCAGAAAAATGGACTTCCAAAAAAAGGTTTTTGCATCCATCTATACAATTTATGAAAAATGTTAGCTCTAATTTACATTCATACAAAATTCATAAAAATTTTAAACATGGCATCTTCTGCCTACTAAAGTAGAGCATATATAATTAACAACTATTCACCAAGAAGCAAAATATCACACACAAGACTCAAAATACAAGTTAGTCCATGAGTCTCCAAAGAGCTAATCATGAAGCAAATACTGGTGATTACTACACAGCCCTCCCCAAAGAGAGTCTAACTGTACTTGGCAGGAAGTGGGCAGCAGGAAGAGCTACAGTCAGAAACCACCACTTGCTCCAGGTTCTTACAAGCTCACAGCAGTGCTCCCAGTAAGCAGACCTGGTAGAAGCCTGCCAGCACGATCAAATTCCTATCAATACCCACACCATTTTAAGGATATTTTCACTTGTGAGATGTTAGCATCAGACAGAAAAGGCATTCTAAAATAAAAAGCATCTTTAGGAATTCACACCAACTTTAAACCTCCAGCTAAATGACCAAAGTATTTGCTCAGTTGGAAAAGATACTGAAATAACCATTGAGCTTGATTTAAAAAAAAAAAACTACCAAATTATGGCTTCCCTGGTGGCGCAGTGGTTGAGAGTCTGCCTGCCAATGCAGGGGACACGGGTTTGAGTCCTGGTCTGGGAGGATCCCCCATACCACGGAGCAGCTGGGCCCGTGAGCCACAATTACTGAGCCTGCGTGTCTGGAGCCTGTGCCCCGCAATAAGAGAGGCCGCGACAGTGAGAGGCCCGCGCACCGCGATGAAGAGTGGCCCCCGCCTGCCACAACTAGAGAAAGCCCTCGCACAGAAACGAAGACCCAACACAGCCATAAATAAATTAATTTTAAAAAAAAAATCTACCAAATTAAACATAAAGGACATTATACATTAATTCTAAAGCTAAGGGACTCAAATACAACACCTGATTAGTGTATGGTTAACCAAGAATGACAAAAATTGCCTCTCATTTGAATCCATGAAAGTACACTTCCAAATATAATTCCCATTATGAAAAAAAGCAAACCTATTGAATTTTCAGTTGGCTAGTTTGTTGGCAAGCTTCAAATCAACCATTTTCAAGAGACTATACTTAAACACCTTGAGTTTTTTTTTTTTAAGGAATTCCTTTTATTTTTATTATTTATTTATTTGTTTATTTATTTTAGCTGTGTTGGGTCTTCGTTTCTGTGCAAGGGCTTTCTCTAGTTGCGGCAAGCGGGGGCCCCTCGTCATTGCGGTGCGCGGGCCTCTCATTATCGCGGCCTCTCTTGTTGCGGAGCACAGGCTCCAGACGCGCAGGCTCAGTAGTTGTGGCTCACGGGCCCAGCTGCTCCGCGGTATGTGGGATCCTCCCAGACCAGGACTCGAACCCGTGTCCCCTGCATTGGCAGGCAGACTCTCAACCACTGTGCCACCAGGGAAGCCCACACCTTGAGTTTTTAAAATAAGCAACCAATTAATCAAAGGGCAGGAATAAAAGCTATTTAATACATCAGCACCAGACAGGACAAACAGAAATAAGTATGGACAAAAAAATAAAATTTTAAAAAAGAAAAGAGAGAAATATAGGAATCAAACTCTAAAGAGAATCGCAAAACACCATCATACACTACCTGATATACTTGGAAGGAGACATTTTCCACACAGCACATATCCTAAGGCCCTTTTTTTTTTTTTTTTTTTTATTAAAATTTTTTTTTTTTAATTTATTTATTTATTTTATTTATTTATTTTGGCTGCGTTGGGTCTTCATTGCTGCGCGCAGGCTTTCTCTAGTTGCAGCGAGTAGGGGCTATTTTTCGTTGTGGTGCGCAGGCTTCTCATTGTCGTGGCTTCTCTTGTTGCAGAGCATGGGCTCTAGGCACGTGGGCTTCATTAGTTGTGGCGCTCAGGCTCAGTAGTTGTGGCTTGCAGGCTCTAGAGCGCAGGCTCAGTACTTGTGGCACACAGGCTTAGTTGCTCCGCGGCATGTGGGATCTTCCCGGACCAGGGATTGAACCCGTGTCCCCTGCATTGGCAGGCGGATTCTCAACCACTGTGTCACCAGGGAAGCCCCTAAGGCCCTTTTAAACTCCTTAACATGGTAAGAAAACAAAGCAACTTAACACAGTACATTCACAGTATAGAATATTCCCTGTTAAAAAAAGATAAGCACATCTTATATGTAAATGCAAGCATGTAGATGATACTATATGTGTAGTAGACAAAAACAAAAGGTCTGGAAAGGAATACACTAAATTGTCAGTAGTGGTTACCTCTTGGATGCGGGATTTGAAGAGATGGAGCCAGAAGGAGATGCTAAAGGTGGATTTTTACTTTTTCCTCTATAAACATCTGTATTATCTTACCCTTTTGCAATAAGCAATTATTGTTTTGGTAATTAAAAAAAGAAACCATTTCAGGGCTTCCCTGGTGGTCCAGTGGTTAAGACTCTGCACTTCCATGCAGGGGGCACAGGTTTGAACCCTGGTCAGGGAACTAAGATCCAGCATGACGCTCGGCGAGGCCAAAAAAATAAATAAATAAAAATAAAAAAAGAAATCATTTCAAATCTATTACCAGACGTTGTTATTGTTTTCAAAATATCACACTGATGGTTAGTACAAAGAGATAATAGTAGTAAAGTACCTTCAAACCTTGAATTTAAAGCTCTATCCTCAGAATAAAGAAGACTAAGAGACACGACAATTAAATCCAATGTGTAATCCCAGACTGAAAAAAGAGGACACTATTGGGATAATAGGCACACTTTAAATATGAACATATATCAGGTGTATTATTATAAATGTTAAATTGCCTGAATTTAATTACTGCACATTGGTTATCTGAGAGAATGCTTATTCTTAGGTAGTACCATGAACTATTCAGTGGTGAAGGGTGATGGTGCCTACACCTTACTCTCAAATGGTTCAGCCAAAAATAAACAAACACAGGTATATATGTTTTTATATAGAAAGATAAAGCAAATGTAGTGAAATTTCAACTACTGGTCAATCTAGGTGAAAATACGGGAGTTCACTATACTATTCTTAAAACTTCCCTGCAAGTCTGAATTTTTTTTCAAAATAAAAGATTCCTTCCCCCTAGAGAGTGGATCTCTCTCAGAAAGGAAAAGGAAGAATCCTAAACCTGACTTTCAGTTACTCTAGGTGTAAATGTTTCAGTTTCTAATATGAAACGTCTCTCAGGGTCTTACAATAGTAGCCCTTAGTGCATTACAAAATAAGGTGCTCTATAGTATCCTGGAAGAATTAACAGAAATGATGAAGCTAGTCAACTTTTGATTCTAGCATATGACTATTATAGCTTCTCTGAAAAAACTGACAATGCTCATAGAACAACACTAAGTATCAGGGTTAAGAAAAATTATTATAAATATCTGTTAAAGAGTAAATCATAATGCATTTCAATTTAAAGGGGACTAGATTAAATCAATTAATCACTACAGTGAAAAGTGGCAGCGAAAATGTGAAACACAAAAGTCCCACTAACACTAGAAAAGTATGATTGATAGATATGGCTTGGCAGCTTGAACATTTCTTAGGAAAACACAACTGTATCAACTGTTGCTTGATACCTTTCTAAAGACATAGAGTGTCAGTAGAAGTTTGGTGGGCCTGAAATCTAGATAAGGCAAGAGCAAAGAGGGACATGAATTCTGGAGAGGTATACTCTATCCTAAGTACTAGGATAGTTCCACCAGGCTTTCTGTGATTACCAGGAAAGCCTCCAAGTAATATTTTGGCCTCCCATGTACCTACCGAAGACTGTACCCTGGCCTGTAGAACATACCTCAATCACTACAGAGCTATTTCTCTCTTATAAAATAACAAAAACTGAATTATGTACTGGCTGCAAAGCTACTAAAGGTCCAGACCATATGTGGAATCTGGTGATCACGTTATTCTTTCAGTTGGCTTCCTATGGCATCTCTATCCCCATTGTAACTTAGATGAATTATGAGAATTTTATGAGAACACAACTATCTTCACTGCTTTATATTTTATTTGACATGCCGAAGTATTTTTTCCCAGTTAATAAACTTTATTTTTGCCAAATTCACCATGCTTTTCGTATCATGGTGCCTTGTAAAGTACTGTTCTTTCTAGCTGCATCTTTCCATCCAATACTAATAATAAAAGAGTTAACACTGTCCTAATTCTTAAATCCTCATAAAACCCTTTGTAGAAAATACTGTTATGATCCTGACTTTACATATAAGGACACTAAGGCACAGAGTCATTACAAAATTTGCCCAGGTTCATAATGCTATTAAGTAAAAGAGGTGAGATTCTAAACCAGGAATTAGGATCCAGAGCTCAAGGGTTTAACATTTTTTGTGCCTTGGACCATTCTGCAGTCTGATGAAGCCTGCAAATTCCTTCTCAGCTTAGTATTTTTAAATATATGAAATAAACAAAGGAGACCAATTACCTTGGGGACAAAAAACCCAAATGTATGATATAGTAGTATATATATGCTTCTCAACAATCTAGTGGTGGATCTCCTATTTACTATAATTTCTATGTAATGATGAACATAAATAATACTTTGAGATATCTACAATAATCACAATATAATATCTGTGATTTGTACTAGTAGTAAAATCACAGGTACTGTTAATTGTACTGTAGTTTGCTGTTTACATTAATAATTAAAAGGAATGCTAACTTCTAGTTAGAGGTTAGTGAAGAGGTAATTTTCCCCCTAAGTTTATGGATGCCATCCATGTTAACACTGCCCACTATATCAATCCTCTTAACACTGCAGTTTAAAAGGACCAATCCTGGGTCCTTCTCTCTTTCTACGCTGGATCTCTTGGTGGTCTCATCCAGTCTTGTGGCTTTGAATACTACTTAAGTTGATGACTACAAAGTTTATCTCTAGTCCAGACCCTTCCTCTAAATTCCAGACTTGGATATCAATTCAACCAGAATGTGTAACAGGCATCTCAAACCTACCACGTCTAAAACTGAACTCCTAATCTATTCCCCAAACCTGCTCTTCTCACGGTCATCCCTATCTTAGTTGATGGCAACCCCATCTTTCTCACTGCTCAGACCAAAACTCTTGGAATCATCCTTGACTCCTCTCTTACGTGCCACATCTGATCTATCAACAAATCGTACTGGTTTGATCTTCAAAATATATCCAGAATTCAACCATTTCTATCTCCTGTTACTGCCCTGATACAAGTCACCAGCATCTCCCTCCTAGATTTCTAGCTTCCTTACAATTATAAGTCTCCCTGCCTCTACTGTTGTTCCCCCCTGCAAACTGAGTGATCCTTCAGAAGCTGAAAGCAGATCATGTCACTCCTTGGTTGAAAACTCCAGGCAAAGTCCTTATAAAGCCTCTACCAAGCCCTGTGAAATCTGTACCCCACCCCAACATAATGTACTATTACTTTTTTGTTCATTCCATCCTAGCCATACTGAGCAGAACTCACTAGGTCAGCCTCAGCACCTTGGAACAAACTATTCCCTCTACTTGGAAAGCTTTCTCCCCAGACGTTAACCAGGCTAACTTCCTCCTTTTTAAGTCTTTGCCTAAATATCACTCTCAAGAAGGCTCACCCAGTTCACCTCATTTTAAATTTTATTTAATTTATTTATTTATTTATTTATGGCCGTGTTGGGTCTTTGTTTCTGTGCGAGGGCTTTCTCTAGTTGCGGCAAGTGGGGGCCACTCTTCATCGTGGTGCGCGGGCCTCTCACTATCGTGGCCTCTCTTGTTGCGGAGCACAGGCTCCAGACGCGCAGGCTCAGTAGTTGTGGCACACGGGCTTCGTTGCTCCGCGGCATGTGGGATCCTCCCAGACCAGGGCTTGAACCCGTGTCCCCTGCATTGGCAGGCAGACTCTCAACCACTACGCCACCAGGGAAGCCCCACCTCATTTTAAATTTCAACATCTACCCCAGAAATTCTGAATCCCCCTTACCGTGCTCCATTTTCCAAAGCACTTACCTTTGAACATTCCATTATTATTTATTGTTTTTCACCCTGCACTAGGAGGGGTGCCCACACTAGCAAAACTGTTTTGTACACCACTCACCTCTAGTATGCCTATGTTTGGCACAAAGTAAACATGCATATATTAAAAAAACAGCACTTCTATCATTGTAAAGTACTTGCCTGTGTCTCTCATTAGAAGAATTCCTTGAAGACTCTGACTGGATCTAATTTGTAGTCCCCTCAACACCTGGCCTGGGGCCTGCCCAACAGCAGACACCTAAAACACTGATACTCAGGTGATTACAGCCACTTTCACCTGAAACACAATCCTATATGCCACAGGAAAAGCCAGGTCTTACAGCTGTGTCTGATTAAATACTCGGTAGAAGGCAAACACAGAACATCAGGTTCCAACTGTTACTTCAATCAAACTGGGTTTAAGTTTCATGCTTCATTTCTTCACGTGTCTAAGAAGCATTTCAAACTATCTGAAGTCTATAAAGGTCACTTGGTCATTCCTTCCCCCCAGCCATGGCACCACCTCTCTAGCCCACATAATCTTTTCATGCTTGACTTAAAATCCTCTTAAGTGTTCCTTGATGACCCCAGCTAGAAGCACTTACCCGTGCCATGCTCTGGGCCAAGTGCTTTCCATATGTTATTCTCATTTGATTCTCCCAAAAGCCCTATGAGGTTGCTTCCATTATGACACCTATTTCAAAGATGAGAAAACTCAAACTTGGCGAGATCAAGTCACTTGTTCAAGGTTCAACGAGTGTTCAAACACAGGTCTGCCTGACTCTGAAATCCAAGTTCTTTAACCCTCCACTATACTGCTTTTCTCTCTCCAATATTACAAACCCTAACTAGTTTATACATACTACCTCATAGGATTTGTTGTCACTTCACTTATCTAGGCTTCAATTCCGGCATCTGTAAAACAGGGGATATCGTTCAGGATGCCTCCTATCAAGAGCCCTTCCAATTCTTACAGTATTATGAAATAAAACATTTTATAATCCTTTACATACTCCAAGTAGGTTAATACACACACATACACACATGTATTTTAGCACTTAGTCACTTAGAAATTAGAAATCTCCACTGCCAAAAAGCAGTGAAAATAAAAACTCCAAGACCTTATATAAAAAAATAAAACATTCTTGATTCCTCTCCACATTCACATCTATCAGAGATGCACTTCTAAGTCCATTTTCCCACGTAGTATGAAAAATTGTTTTCCCCCAAGAAGTGTAAGAATGTGATACTTAAAGCTTCTGGACTTCACCAAACAACCTGGTAAAAGGAACTGAAAGCAGCCACTTAGCCCATTCAGGAGCTAGCATGTTATTTTAGACAGGACAAGTGCTCAATAAGCGTTTATTGGATCATGATACAGAATTTTTTGTTGTTGTTGAGGTTTTCCAAGTCTCAAACCAAAAGCCTATAAAGAGCCACACCAAAACTAAGGTAAAATGTGTCAAAAGAGCATATCTCTTGGAATCATTCTGGCCATAAAAGTGAATTTCATTTGAAATCCCTATCAACTGTTAAGTTTGAAATGAGTCATATTCGTAGGTCTACACTTAACCAACACCAGCAAATGGAGTTTAAGGATAGCTTTTTAAAACAATACTCTTGTGAGGATGCAGAGAAAGAAGTGAATCCAGGCTCTGGAGTGGAAGCTCTCTTGAGATATCAGATACAGTAGCAGACGCAGCCCACAACAGAAATGTAAAAATGTCCTAGGCTGAAAACATACTATTGGGCAAAACGATATTTCGGTTTTCTAGAACACTGTCTGTTTATAGAATCCTCAAACGATTCTTGCTTTTTAACAGAGTCTTCAAAAGGAGTAGAAAGTCATCCGTTCAGGGTAAGAGGTTGCTGCTACCAAGGAAGTAGAGTGTCCGAAAGTGTGCAAATCTCAGAATCTAGTAGAGAACGTATGCCGCTGCGGACGCTTTCACCTCCGGGCGGAAAAACAAACCCGGTGTCACCTCAACATTGGGGCCACTCAAACCTCGCCACCATTACAAAACCGAAATGCCAAAGGTGCAGAATATGAAGCCGGAAGCACTACCAGGCCAGGATCGAGTTCCAGGAGAAAAAAATCAAAACCGAGAGTGCAGCGCGGGGCCCTCGGCCGCCTTGGGCCGAGAGACGCACGCTAGGCCCTTCCGGTCGGAGCCGCCGTCGCCGGTAGGCCAGGCGACGGGCCAGACTTTCACCCGAGCCCGGGGATTCGCGGCCTACCCTCGCCAGTGCCCTCTCGCCGAGTCTGGCACCGGCTGCTCCTCAGACTCGGCCCCTTCGTCTGTAGCGCGGCCCGCGTAGGCCGCGAGGAGCCGGAGGAGACCGCCGAGCCTCGGGCCGGCCGGGTCGGTGCAGACGCGGCGGTGGCGGCAGAGGCCGCGCCGCCCCTCCCCCACCGGCCCGGCCCAACCGCCGCTGCGACGCGAGTAGCGGCGCCAACGCCGGGCCCAACCGCCGGCCCGCGGCGGCCTGGACAAGGGGCCGGTGGCGGCGGCGCGGGACTGCTCCCCACGCCGCCTGCGCGAGTCCACCGCAGGCCCGTTACTCCCCGCGCCACAACCCGTCAGGACGCGCCGCCCTCGGCTTGCGCTGAGGCGGCCGAGGGCAGCGGGAAGCCGCTGAGCTGATACTTACTCAGGGGTCGGGTGCTCGGGGTCGTAGAAATCCCCCATCTTCGGAGGCGGCTGCGGCGGCAGCTGCTTCATCGGGAGCGGCTGGAGACGGCGACGCGAGCCCCCTCCCCGCGGCAGGGCGACGGGAGGGAGGGGAGGGGAGGAGGCCGCTGGTCCGACCGCGGCGGCGGCGGCGGCGGCGGCAGGGGCGGCCCGCGTCGCTTGCTCGCTCGCTCGCTCCCTCCCTCCGGCGCCCGCCCGCCGCTCTCTCCCCCACACACTCACACGGGGAGCGACGCTTACCCCGCCTCCCCTCTTCAGCACAGGCCCGGCCCCTTAAAGAGACACGCACCCGCCGCTAGTCCGCCGCCAGTCGGCGCGCCGACAGCTGCCGGTTGTCCTCAGGCCGGAGCGGGAGGAGCGGGAGGAGCGGGAGGGGCTGTGCGCAGCCCGCGGACCCGGCCCGACTTCGCCAGCGACTTCCTGGAACAATAAGCCCCAGGCCTGAGCGCCGTTGGCCCGCCCCGGGCCGAGAGCCGCTGCGCCGCGAACCCTCCCTCGGGCCCGCTTGGCGGCGGGGCGCTGAGGCGTGACCCGGCGCGCCCCGGCGTTGTTTGCCGGCGACGACGGGGAAACAGCCCGAACCCGCCGGCACACTAGCCTGCCTGCTCCGCCGCTCTCGAAGACCTGCCCTCCCGGAGCGCCGGAGTCCGCAGCGGCGCCGAGGGCCCCTCCCCCGGGCCTGCGGGCTCTGAGGTAAGGCGGTCGCCGCTTCTCCCGTGCCTCTCGCCCCTCTCTCCTTTATTTTTCCTCGCTTTTTCTCCCTGTTGCCTCTTCATCTCGTCCCCTCAGCAAGTACGTAAGCGGAGCTAGGCTGGGGATTCGCCCTAAAGCCGAGCTCTGGGGACGCCCCTTCCTACCTCCCGCCCCCGCTGGGTCGGCTGGGCCCCGTCCGCCCGTCGCCGGGCTGCGTTCCACCACCCACACCTCCACCTGGAGCTGTACGTATTCTGCCCCCACCCCAGCATCTGGGAGCTGCGGATCCCGTCTTCTGCGTGGTTCTTAAAGGCCTTGGAGGAAATATCTTTTAAGAAAAGTTTATTAATCACTTTCCTGCAAAAACGACATGGTAAGATGAAGTAGGACAACTTGAAAGGGTTGTGAGTCTGTTATTTTTGGAAGGAGAAACAAGAGTACATAAAGCCATTAGCTAAACTCTAAGGGAGGTTCATAAGATCAGATTTTTTGTGGTTGTTTTTTTTTTTTTTCCACTGTAATTTTGAATCGGATTTTACCAGCAAACAATTGGATGGAGGTATGTGTTATGGACTGAACGTGTACTCCACCCCACAAATTTATATGTGAAATTCTGTCCCCCAATATAATAGTATTAGAAGGTGGGACGTTTGGGAGGTGATTAGGTCATGAGAGTGGAGCCTGCATGAATAATGGGATTAGTGCCCTTATAAAAGTCCGTTGAGCTCTCTCCTTGTCTGCCCTGAGGATACAAGGAGAAAACAGTGTGCAACCCAGAAGAAGGTCCTCCTCACCAGAACTCAGCCGTTCTGGCACTCTGATCTCCAACTATCAGCCTCCAAAACTGTGAGAAATAAATTTCTGTAGTTTATAGCCACCCAGTCTATGGTATTCCGTTTTAGCAACCGACAGTATAAGAGACTAGACATCCTTTACTAACTCTTTTTTATATCGTGTGTGTGTGTGTGTAAACACATATATGTATGTTGTCACTGTCTGTTAGTGCTTTATCATCATTGTTTCTCACTTGGGGATTATTTTGGCTTTTTTGTTGGTTTTTAGGCATGTCATGCAGGTCCAGAGCCTGTCTGACTCCCTTGGTTCAAGTCTCCCATGGCCACTTCTTTACAAACTATGAATATTACTTAATTTATCTGCTTTTTCTCATTGTAAGATGAGAATATTAATGTGGACAGGACCTCACTGTTTTAAGGATCCAATGAGATAATATTTGTAAAGCTTTAAACCTTCAACAAATAACAAGCACTCACTCAGACGTTATAGTACAGTGGTTAAGAGCTGCGAGGCATTGTATACCAGCCCACCACTTTCTAACTTTGTGACATTAGGCATGGTTACTTTTCATACTTCCAGTGCCTCATCTGTAAAATAGAGGCATTATCCACTGCACAGAGTGTTGTGATTATTGAACTAAATTGTATAAAACATGCTTGCACAATACCTCTCATTAAGTGTTATGTTTTAGGCTTTGAAAGAATAGATTGGAGCCCTGTGCCTTAGATGCCACATAGGCCATTGGGAGCCACTTGACATTGGACAGACAGGAAAGGACTACTTTTTTTTTTTTTTTAATGTATTTTTTTAAACGCATTGTTTACTTTGTTTATTTATTTATTTATTTTTGGCTGTGTTGGGTCTTCGTCTCTGTGCGAGGGCTTTCTCTAGTTGTGGCAAGCGGGGGCCACTCTTCATCGCGGTGCGCGGGCCTCTCACTATCGCGGGCCTCTCTTGTTGCGGAGCACAGGCTCCAGACGCGCAGGCTCAGTAATTGTGGCTCACGGGCCTAGCTGCTCCGTGGCATGTGGGATCTTCCCAGACCAGGGCTCGAACCCGTGTGCCCTGCATTGGCAGGCAGACTCTCAACCACTGCGCCACCAGGGAAGCCCAGGACTACTTTAATTATAGGTGGATGTGGCTAAAATAATTTAAGTATGAGGTGATAAGGACCTAAACTGAGGTGAATGAGAAAAAAGCAGTCAGTTACAAGTATCCTGTTTCCTAAATAACAAAGTAAGTAGTTCTCTTGCAGGAGGTGCAGCTGGTCTTGATAATACCTGGTCTTAAGATAACATTAGTCTGGTTAGAACCCAATAAGCATGCCAGACTATGGGATTCAGTGGGAAATACTAAGCCCCAAACATAAATAAATGAACCGAGTTTTTACAGGCAAGATTGTTGGAAGATTGAGTACTATTTAATGGCCTCATCTGTCACTGTACTAGGAGTTCTCTGTACACGTATTTTAAATTCAAAGAGAAGGCATCCTTGGAACACGTACTTGGGCCTGGCCTCTTGATCAAAACTGTGGGATAATTTGGTCTTTAGCCTATAATTGACTATCTCCTACTTTCTTACATAAAACCTTTTACAAATATGTTTGAAGGAAAAATGTCAAAAGTCTTACAGTAAAACATATTATAAAAGGCATTCTATTCTTAGAGTGCTAAAACCATAGAAATTTTCATAATTGCTCCTGCCATTACTGTTCCTGTAGGCCCAGAGCACCCCCATCTCAGGGGGACCCAAACATAGCCAGTAGTGACCCTGAAACAAAGTTGACTAGGACATCTCTTCCCTTAGGGGAGATGGAAGGACAAACATCAGATATTGCCCACAGTTATGCTCCTGGTACCTGGATGGGAAAAGAAAAAATATAATTGAGGTGAAGGAGAGAGCACCAGTTGATTGCTTGAGCACATTCTTCAAAACTACTATGTGTAAACAAAATTTTTCAGGTCATATGTTGACAAGACAGTTCTTAGGACTGATAAAACACAGAAGCAATAATATCAAGACACCGAGGTAGTCTGAGGTACCGCTGGGTGGTGCCTCTTTTCAGTGTGCCCAAGTCAGAGCTCTGCTGGCTTCAAATGGGAACCTGGCTAAGGCTCTAGGAGAGAGAGAGAGAAAAGGTTGTTAACCCCTCGAACCTACAGCTGGGGCTGAGTGGGGAAGCTGCCCCTACCTACTTACCCTTGCCTCTTCCTGTCCCATTCTTCCCTCACCAAATCCTTCGCTGACCTAAGGATTGTCAGAAGACTGTATTCCTCAAGAAATGCCAACATGGGAAGGGCATGCAAGCCCCAGGCCTTCAGTCCTACAACTCCCCAGAGTTCCTGGATTTGCCAAGAGGGGACAGGGTTGACAGTGGCAACAAAGTCAATGTGGGCAGCGTGAGAAGGACAGTGTGAGCAGGGCAGTGTGGGAAACCATATCTCTACCCATGTGCTCCCACAAACACCGTCACGTTCGCAGAATTAGGCCCATTCTTAATGGCCATAGCCTATGGTTAATAATGGTCTGCCCATGTATAAAAGGTTGAATTTAATATCAGAGAGGCAGTTTGGGAGTATACATGAATGATATACAGAAGGCTGGGTTATATCAAGATCAAATGTTTGAGAGTTGAAGCTTGCCAGTACAAGGTTTATGAAGATCACAACAGTTTGTGAGATGCCTAATTAATTTCCTTGATTATTTAAATATTATCTTGAATCTATTCCCTGATGTTAATGATCCTGTCATCAGTTTGTTTTTTTCTAGTCCAGTGTTCTTTTGAATAGAGGAATTGTGTTACATATTCCAAAAATGTATTTTTCTTTATTTGGTCTCTAGGAAACCAAAATCGGCTGTTACTGTAGTTGCACATTAACCATTATGTCATGACTACAAACAGGTACATCTTAGCATTAGAATAGAAACGTGATTTGGGTGTCTATAAGCTGTTATATACAGTTTTTTAATGCTGATTTACTGCTTAGTTTTAATAGATCAATATGTCATTCTGTTGTAACTGAAACATTCTTTTCCATTAATTAAAAATATAATGAGGGGCTTCCCTGGTGGTGCAGTGGTTAAGAACTCGCCTGCCAATGCAGGGGACACGGGTTCGAGCCCTGGTCCAGGAAGATCCCACATGCTGTGGAGCAACTAAGCCTGCAAGCCACAACTACTGAAGCCTGTGCGCCTAGAGCCCGTGCTCCACAACAAGAGAAGCCACTGCAATGAGAAGCTTGTGCATGGCAACAAAGACCCAATGCAGCCAAAAATAAATAATAAATTAATTAAAAAAAATATATATATATAATGAGAAAGGTGGTTTTCAAAATATAAAGTATGTTACTCTACAAATGAAAGACATGGATCAAGTGGTTTAAATGTGTATTTACTCTTCTGTAGGACAGAAATATATATAACCAACATCTCAGCATTTGGGGACCATGAAATGGGATAATGTCTGAGAAAGTACCTAGCACATGTAAACTAATAGCCATACAGTAAAAAATTAGATACCTTATAAATTTATATAGCTACATGAGACTCAGCAGAATTGAAACTTATTTTAGATTTAATCAGTATACCGAAAAAAGACAGCATCATTTAAAATAATGGTTATTTTAACTGTTCTACACAAATCTTTCACACTCTTTGGCTCTGGAATACCTTCCTTGGGGAGGTGTAATTACAGTTGATTTTTATTCATGTTTAATTAGCACATTTCAACACAAGTTACGAATATAGAAAACAATACAAGATCTACATTGAGCCTTATTACATATATTATTTGTATCAAGCCAAGAACCTTCCTATATATATAATATTATACTCTGTAGTTGTCTTTTCTGTTCCATACTGCTTTGTTAACTGACTTTCATTACATAAGTCTATCTTCCCAACTCTTTAAGTTTGTTTTATTACTTTGCTACTTTTTTGAAAACCTTACTTTTTTTACTTTTTTTTTTCTTTTAGAAGCTCTTAAAATGTTCACTTTGAATTTTTCTGTTGGGACCAGATTGTTGAGCAGTTAACAGGCTTCTATAAGTCTCCTTCATAAGTTCCTACAAGCCAACCATATAATTGGGCTTGAAAGTGCTGACATAAAAGAACCACAGGGACTTCCCTGGTGGCGCAGTGGTTAAGAATCCGCCTGCCAATGCAGGGGACACGGGTTCGATCCCTGCTTCAGGAAGATCCCCCATGCCATGGAGCAACTAAGCCTGTGCGCCTGTGCTCTAGAGCCTGCGAGCCACAACTCTTGACCCCGCGAGCCACAACTACTGAAGCCCGTGTGCCTAGAGCCCATGCTTCGCAACAATAGAAGCCACTGCAATGTGTCTTGCCTGCGCACTGCAAGAAGAGTAGCCCCTGCTCGCCGCAACTAGAGAAAGCCCGCGCGCAGCAGCAAAGACCCAACACAGCCTAAATAAATAAAATTAATAAATTAAATAAATTAATTTAAAAAAAAAAAGAACCACATACTTTAGTCCTCAAGTATACAGGAATATTGTTATTAGGTAATTTTTTTTGCAATATGTGTTAATCTTGTCTTCCCTACAAGATTATCAAGCACTCAGGGAAATGATTATAGTGTTTGTTTGTTTTTGTCCTGTTTTATTTTGAATCTTGGCACCCTTTCAGAGAACTCATCTCCTGAGCTTCTTCCCTTCCAGCAGAGGATCAAACTGCTCAAGATTATCTCTGCTTTACAAAATAAACCAAAAATTCCAAAGGTTAAGTCACATGACTAAGAAGTGGTAAAGCCAGGATTTGAGCTTGGTTATCCGATTCAAGACATCTTCAGGCAGAAAATCTGGAGTTTGTCACCAATAGAACAGAATCCCTGATATAAGAAAGAATCATGAGCAAAGAAATCGGTAAATAAGTGGTTAAAACTAAAAAATATTTACCATAGAAAGTAATAATAATACATAATTTGTGTGGTTAATAAAGCAAGATAGAACTAATATCCTGGATAACAAAGTCATAATTTGGAAGTGGGATGGGTGGGGTGATGATTGGGTATGAAGTTTTCCAAGGTCCTTGTACTGTTTGGGAAGAGGGTAAACATACTGATTAACTTTAAGCTTTACTCTTTTAAGTGTACAAGTTAAAATGTCTTGGGTAACTACCAAAAGAGTGTATCATTTCCAAATTCATGAAGGGAGAAAATCAATTTTTTTTAAAAAAGCAAGATATGTAGAAAAAAGAAAGAAATAGTGAAACATAAAACCAAAAACAAAACACAGAAAGATGTAAATGGATAGAAAGAGATGTCAGGCTAGGGCTTCCCTGGTGGCGCAGTGGTTAAGAATCCGCCTGCCAATGCAGGGGACGCGGGTTCGAGTCCTGGCCCGGGAAGATCCCACGTACCACAGAGCAACTAAGCCCATGTGCCACAACTACTGAGCCTGCACTCTAGAGCCCGCGAGCCACAACTACTGAAGCCCACGTGCCTAAAGCCTGTGCACTGCAACAAGAGAAGCCACGACAATGAGAAGACTGCGCAGAGCAACAGGAAAATCTGTTTCCTGCTCCTCTGGATTGTTGGCAGAACTCAGTTCCTTAAGTTGTAGGACCATAGTCCCACTTTCTTGCTGGCTATAAAATGAGTAAGGGTCATTCCCATCTTGTAGAGGCTGCCACATTCCTTGGCTTATGGCCCCTTTCTTCCATTTTCAAAGCTAGCAACAGGCATGTTAAACCCTTGTCCTTGTCTCTGTGTTCAACTCTTTTTGTCTTCTTCCATTTTTAAGGATTTGTGATTAGATTGAGCCCAGGTAATCCAGGATAATCTCCCCACCCCAAGGTCTGTAATTCAATCACGTGGAAGTCCCTGCCACTTAAGGTAATATATTCACAGGTTCCAGGGATTAGGGAGTGGACATCTTTGGGGAGCTATTATTCTGCCTACCACACCATCATAACTTGTTAATATGGTGAATTACATGAAATAAACTTGCAATATTGAACCCGAACTTTCATTCCTGAAACAAACTCAACTTGGTCATGATTTTTACCTTGTAAACAAATTGCTGGATTTGCTTTAATAGTATTTTGTTCGAGATCATTGCATCTTTATTTAAGAATGAGAATAGCTTATAATTTTTCTTTCTCATCCTGTCCTTGCCTGTCTGGGTCTGTATGTTCATCCGTCCATCTATCCTTTCCTCCCTGCCTTTCTTTTTTGAAGGAAAATTGACCGATAATTCATTTTTTTAATGGTTCTAGGACCAAATAGGTTTTCTACTTCTCATTGGTCAGTTTACTAATTTATATTATCTTAGAAAGTTGTCCAAGTTGAACGAAGTTTTCGAATTTATTGGCGTCAAATTGTTCATTTTTTCAGTTAATTTTATAATCTCTGCAATTTCCACAGTTTTGTCCCACTTCTCATTATTTGTATATTTTTTCCCCAATTTGCCAGAAATTGGTCAACAGTCTTTTAGAAGAACCAATTCTTGGCTTTGTGCATCTTCTCCACTGTATATCTTTTATTTCTTTCATTAATTTTGTATTTTCATTTTCACTATTTTATTTCTACTTTAGTTCTTAAGTTTGACATAATTTGTTAATTTTGTCTTTTTTCCCCCTGTAACATAAGCATTTATTTTTTTATTATTTTTTTAATAAATTTATTTATTATTTATTTTATTTTTGGCTGCATTGGGTCTTCGTTGCTGCACGTGGGCTTTCTGTAGTTGTGGCGATCGGGGGGCTACTCTTCATTGTGGTGCGCGGGCTTCTCATTGCAGTGGCTTCTCTTGTTGCAGAGCACGGACTCTAGGCGCGTTGGCTTCAGTAGTTGCAGCACACGGGCTCAGTAGTTGTGGCTCGGGGGCTCTAGAGCGCAGGCTCAGTAGCTGTGGTGCACAGGCTTAGTTGCTCCACAGCATGTGGGATCTTCCCAGACCAGGGCTCAAACCCGTGTCCCCTGCATTGGCAGGCGGATTCTCAACCACTGCGCCACCAGGGAAGCCCCATAAGCATTTAAATTTCTTAATTTCCCTGTTATTACTTTAGCTGTATTATACAATTTTGTTATTTAGTTATTTCATTGATCTTTAGTTCTAATTAGTTATTAGAACTAAATAACCAATGTTATTAGAACTAAATAACCAGTGAGTTATTTACAAGTCTCCTTTTGAAACTTCAGAAGTGTTTTCCCCCCTAGTTAGTAATTTCTAACTTAATTGCGTAGTGCTCATAGAATGTGGCCTATATAACATCAGTCATTTGAAATTTGTTGAGAATTACTACCTGAACTTATATGTGGTCAATTTTCATAAATATTCCACACGTGCATTAGAAGGATGTGAATGCTGTAATTGTATAGTGCAACACCAAATGTGTGTTAATTCAGTCTTAATTATGTTGCTCGTATCTTCTGATTCTTGTCTATTAGATCTATCCATTATTTTGAGGTGTTTTTAAATCTCCACTATAGTGGTAAATATATCCATTTTTCCTTGTAATTTGTCAAATTTTGCTTTTCTTATTTTAAGAATTTGTAATTAGGTGCATATATGTTTAGAATTCCAAAGTTCTAGGGCCCTGAACTTTTTATCATTATTTAGTGAGCTTTGTTTATTTCTATTTTGTCTGATGTTAACATAGCTACACCTATCAAAATGGTTAAGTCTCAGGAACATAAGGAGCAGGATAAAAAGGAATAAATGAATATATTTTTCCCTTTATATGAAGTTTTACAAGTCAAAATTAAACAACAGATTGTACAGGGAATTAAACTTGGCAGAACTTGGGGCTGGGCTGCTCATGAGAGCCCGGCTCTCCCACTCCTGCCAGGATTCATCCACTCCAGGATTTGCAGGCCACAGAGCTCAAGCGGGCAGGCTGGCAAGGGGGATCACCCACTGGAATCAGAGATCCGGGGTCCCTGCACAGGACCTGACCCGTAGGGGAAAAAAAGAAAAAAAATGGCAGAACTCAAGAAGGAAAGGGAAAAGTAAAGAATTCGGGATAATTTTTTTTCTAAAGGGGTAAAAGGATCACATGGAGGCACCCAGAAGGTTTCAGAGAATAGGTAAAGTTCTATTTCTTAAACTAGGTGGTAAGTACATAGATATTTTTTTTTGTCTACCCTATGCATGATTAATATTTGTATCTATTTACTATTTAATAAAAACTTTGTGTGTGTGCATCCTTTGACACAGCAAATTCTATTTCTGAACTTCTACTTCATAGAATATCCATACCAAGGAATACTATATTGTCATTAAAAAGAATTTTCACCATGCTTGGTGTTCTAGAGGAGTTTTCATGAGGTTTGGGGGTTTGTTGAATAGGAAAAGCAAGATTTTTAGACATAATAAAAATGTGTATATATATATGAATATATTTATTTGATTTTGTGAGTGTGACAAAAGATGCGAGCATATCTTTAACTATATGTCATTTAGCCAGGTTATATTGAGTTGGGAGTTGAAGGGGAGGAAGTGAGAGAAAAAATAAGGAAAAATTACTACCACCACACCCCAGTAAATAAATATTGATCTACAGATGTTTGTATATATTTAGAGCTCCATTAAGAAATTAGAAGAACAAAGTATGTATCTACTGAATTATAGGGATGTCAATTTAGAAAAGTATTTGGAGTCTATTTCTTTAAACCAAGATATGCATATTAATGTAAATGCTTGTGTAAGTATATCCAAACAATGAGAAAGGTGCAAAAAGGTACAGACTAGTCTGATACTATTGCTGATGTTTTGGATGTGGGGTATGAGAGAAAGAAAGAAATCAAAGATGAATCCTAAATTTTTTACCTCAACAACTGGATGACTGGTGGACACGCGACTGGGAGAAATAGCTTAGGGGTTATCGAATTAATAATTATGCTTTGAACATATTAAGGCAGAGAATGCTGATAAACTTCAAATGGAGATGTCAAGTGAGCAGTTCAAAATGCCAGTCATGAATTTAGAGGATTTCTCATAAGGAAATACAAATTTTGGAGTCCTCAATATACAACTGATATTTAAAGCTATAGGACTGCATAAGATTTCCTAGGGAAAAAGTACAGCTAGAGAAAAAAGCAGAAAAAAGGACAGTGCTCAGGATTGAGCATTGAGAACTTAGTGCTTACAGGTCAAAGAATGATAAGCCAGCAGAGGCACAGAGGTGAAGTTAACAACAAACAGGAGAGTGTGGTCTCATGGAGTCCATGAAAAGAAAGCGTTTAAATGAATGAACAAAGAAATTCAAAAGCAGTATTGCTTCCCACTCTCAGTTACTTTTCAGATTTATCCTTGTATCAGTTATCAGTTGTCCGGCATAGTGGGAGGCCAGAAATCTGCACTTCCATCCAACAGGAACAAGGCACCACTCCCCTCTGTGGTATGAAAGAAGGAGAAATGGGAAACCTGAAATTTCACCCCCACCTGGCAGTCAGGAGGTGGCACTCCATCCCATCTGGCCTAGTGTCAGAGTGGTCCTTTTAAAATAGAAGGTTTACACAAGATCCAGAGTCTTACAGTGCTCTAAATGTCCAGGATACCATTTTTTAAAAATCATTCATTGGGATTTCCCTGGTAGCACAGTGGTTAAGAATCCACCTGCCAGTGCAGGGGACGTGGGTTCGATCCATGGTCTGGGAAGATCCTACATGCTGAGGAGCAACTAGGCCCGTGCGCCCCAACTACTGAGCCTGTGCTCTAAAGCCTGTGAGCCACAATTACTGAGCCCATGGGCCGCAACTACTGAAGCCCACGTGCCTAGAGCCCACGCTCCACAACAAGAGAAGCCACCACAATGAGAAGCCTGTGCACCACAATGAAGAGTAGCCCCTGCTCGCCGCAAATAGAGAAAGCCGGGCGCAGCAACGAAGACCCAGCGCAGCCAAAATAATTTTTTTTTAAAGCCTAGAATATTAAAAAAATTAAAAATAAAATCATTCATCATACACCAAGAACCAGGAAAATTTCAAATTGAATGACAAAATACAATTTTAAAAGATGCTGACACCAGAAAGAGAAAGGCAAATATCATATATCACTTACACGTGGAATCTAATATATGACACAAATGAACCTATCTACGAAACGAAGACTCACAGATGTAGAGGACAGATTTGTGGTTGCCAAGGGGGACAGGGGTGTGGGAAGGGATGGACTGGGAGTTTGGAGTTAGCAGATGCAAACTATTACATATAGAATGGCTAAACAACAAGGTCCTACTGTATAGCACAAGGAACTATATTCAGTATCCTGAGAGAAACCATAATGGAAAGAATATAATAAAGAATGTATACATGTATAACTAAATCACTTTGCTGTACAGCAGAAATCAACATTGTAAATCAACTGTACCTCAATTAAAAGATGCTGACACCAAGATAAATCAGATGTCAGAACTATCTGACAGAGATTTTAAAGCAACTGTCATAAAAATGCTTCAACAAGCAATTATGAACACACTTGAAAGAAATAAATAGAAAGTCTCAGCAAAAATATAGAAGATATAAAGAAGAACCAAATGGAAATTTTAAACTAAATGGATGAGCTCAACAGCAGAATGGAGAAGATAGAGGAAATAACCAGTGAACTTGAAGATAGGACCTAAAAAACCAAAAAAAACAAAAACAACAACAAAAACTATCCAGTCTGAACCACAAAGAGAAAATAGACTGATGAAAAAAAAAAAAGTTAACTGGTCCTCAGGGACCAGTGGAACTATAACAGAAGATCTACATTTGTGTAATCAGAGTCTCAGAAAAAGTGAGAAAGAGTAGAGCTGAAAAGTATTCAAAGATATGATGGCTGAAAATTTCCAAATTTGTCAAAATACGTAAACCTACAGATTCAAGAAGTTGAATAGACAGAATAGACCCAAAGAAATCTATACCAAGGTACATCATATTTAAACTTCTGAAAGCAATGAAAGAAAAATACCATCTATAGGGAACATTTTTTGGATGGCAGATTTCTCATCAAAACCGTGGTGGTCAGAAGGAAGTGGCACAATATTTTTCAATTGCCGAAAGAAAAGAACTGTCAAATCCATTCTACATATGGTGAAATTATCCTTCAGGAATGAAAGGAAACTACAGAAAACTTAGAAAAACTGAGAATTGTCACCACTAAATCTGCTATAAAAATTGCTGAAGAATATTCTTCAAATATAAAGGAAATGATGAAAGATGGAAACTTAGACTATCAGGAAGAATGAAAGCACAATAGAAAGAGCAAAAATATTAGTAAATACAACAGACTTCCTGCACTCAAGTCTTCTAAATTATGTTTGACAGTTGAAACAAATATATATATATGTATATAACATTGTCTGATTTGGTATGCAGTGTATATAGAAGAAATATTTAAGACAATTATAAATAGGGGAGGGTAAAGGGACTTAAAGAGAGGTTAGTTTTCTATACTTCATTTGAACTGATAAAATATTAAAAACAGTACACTGTGATAAGTAATGTATGTATAATGTAATAGAGTACCCCCCAAAAAATCTATACAAAGAGATACACTCAAAACATTATGGATAAATCAAAATGCAATTCTAAAAATATATATATATTCAATTAACACAGGAAGACAAAAGGAAACACCAGGAGGAACAAACAAAATGAAATAAAATGGCAGACTTAAGCCAGAACACATCGATACATTAAATGTAAATGATCTAAATACAGTAATTGAAAGACAGAGAGGGACTTCCCTGGTGGTCCAGTGGTTAAGACTCTGTGCTTCCAATGCAGGGGGATCGGGTTCGATCCCTGGTCGGGGAACTAAGATCCCACATGGCATGGCCAAAAAAAAAACAAACCAGAGATTAGGAGAGTAAATTTTTTTTAATGTTTATTTATTTATTTTTTCTTATTAGTCATCCATTTTATATACATCAGTGTATACATGTCAATCCCAATCTCCCAATTCATCACACCTCAAGCCCCAGCCCCCGCCGCTTTCCCCCCTTGGTGTCCATACATTTGTTCTCTACTTCTGTGTCTCAATTTCTGCTCTGCAAACCTGTTCATCTACCATTTTCTAGATTCCACATATATACGTTAATATACGATATTTGTTTTTCTCTTTCTAACTTCACTCTGTATGACAGTCTCTAGATGCATCCACGTCTCTACAAATGACCCAGTTTCGTTCCTTCTTATGGCTGAGTAATATCCCATTGTATATATATACCACATCTTCTTTATCCATTCGTCTGTCAATGGGCATTCAGGTTGCTTCCATGAGCTGGCTATTGTAAATAGTGCTGCAATGAACATTGGGGTGCATGTGTCTTTTTGAATTATGGTTTTCTCTGGGTATATGCCCAGTAGTGGGATTGCTGGGTGATATGGTAATTCTATTTTTAGTTCTTTAAGGAACCTCCATACTGTTCTCCATAGTGGCTGTATCAATTTACATTCCCAACAACAGTGCAAGAGGGTTCCCTTTACTCCACACCCTCTCCAGCATTTGTTCTTTGTAGATTTTCTGATGATGCCCATTCTAACTGGTGTGAGGTGATACCTCATTGTAGATTTGATTTGCATTTCTCTAATAATTAGGGATGTTGAGCAGCTTTTCATGTGCTTCTTGGCCATCTGTATGTCTTCTTTGGAGAAATGTCTATTTAGGTCTTCTGCCCATTTTTGGATTGGGTTGTTTGTTTTTTTAATATTGAGCTGCATGAGCTGTTTATATATTTTGGAGATTAATCCTTTCTCTGATGATTCATTTGCAAATATTTTCTCCCATTCTGAGGGCTGTCTTTTCGTCTTGTTTATGGTTTCCTTTGCTGTGCAAAAGCTTTTAAGTTTCATTAGGTCCCATTTGTTTATTTTTGTTTTTATCTCCATTACTGTAGGAGGTGGATCAAAAAAGATCTTGCTGTGATTTATGTCAAAGAGCGTTCTTCCTATGTTTTCCTCTAAGAGTTTTATAGTGCCCTGTCTTACATTTAGGTCTCTAATGCATTTTGAGTTTATTTTTGTGTATGGTGTTAGGGAGTGTTCTAATTTCATTCTTTTTTTTTTTTAAAGAAATTCACATTCTTTTATTTATTTATTTATTTATTTATTTATTTATTTATGACTGTGTTGAGTCTTCGTTTCTGTGCGAGGGCTTTCTCTAGTTGCGGCAAGTGGGGGCCACTCTTCATCGCGGTGCGCGGGCCTCTCACCATCGCGGCCCCTCTTGTTGCGGAGCACAGGCTCCAGACGCGCAGGCTCAGTAATTGTGGCTCACGGGCCCAGTTGCTCCGTGGCATGTGGGATCTTCCCAGACCAGGGCTCGAACCCGTGTCCCCTGCATTGGCAGGCAGATTCTCAACCACTGCGCCACCAGGGAAGCCCTAATTTCATTCTTTTACATGTAGCTGTCCAGTTTTCCCAGCACCACTTATTGAAGAGGCTCTTTTTTTCTCCATTGTATATCCTTACCTCCTTTGTCATAGATTAGTTGACCATAGGTGTGTGGGTTTATCTCTGGGCTTTCTATCCTGTTCCATTGATCTGTATGTCTGTTTTTGTGCCAGTGCCATATTGTCTTGATTACTGTAGCTTTGTAGTATAGTCTGAAGTCAGGGAGTCTGATTTCTCCAGCTCTGTTTTTTTTTTCCCTCGAGACTGCTTTTGCTATTCGGGGTCTTTTGTGTCTCCATACAAATTTTAAGATTTTTTGTTCTAGTTCTGTAAAAAATGCCATTGGTAATTTGATAGGGATTGCATTGAATCTGTAGATTGCTTTGGGTAGTATAGTCATTTTCACAGTATTGATTCTTCCAATCCAAGAACATGGTATATCTCTCCATCTGTTGGTATCATCTTTAATTTCTTTCATCAGTGTCTTATAGTTTTCTGCATACAGGTCTTTTATCTCCCTAGGTAAGTTTATTCCTAGGTATTTTATTCTTTTTGTTGTAATGATAAATGGGAGTGTTTCCTTAATTTCTCTTTCAGAATTTTCATCATTAGTGTATAGGAATGCAAGAGATTTCTGTGCATTTATTTTGTATCCTGCAACTTTACCAAATCCATTGATTAGCTCTACTAGTTTTCTGGTGGCATCTTTAGGATTCTCTATTTATAGTATCATGTCATCTGCAAACAGTGACAGTTTTACTTAGAAGTTCCTTTAGCATTTGTTGTAGAGCTGGTTTGGTGGTGCTGAATTCTCTTAGCTTTTGCTTCTCTGTAAAGCTTTTGATTTCTCCATCGAATCTGAATGAGATCCTTGCTGGGTAGAGTAATCTTGGTTGTAGGTTCTTCCCTTTCATCACTTTAAATATATGGTGCCACTCCCTTCTGGCTTGTAGAGTTTCTGCTGAGAAATCACCTGTTAACCTTATGGGAGTTCCCTTGTATGTTATTTGTCGTTTTTCCCTTGCTGCTTTCAGTAATTTTTCTTTGTCTTTAATTTTTGCCAATTTGATTACTGTGTGTCTCGGCATGTTTCTCCTTGGGTTTATCCTGTATGGGATTCTCTGGGCTTCCTGGACTTGGGTGGCCCTTTCCTTTCCCATGTTAGGGAAGTTTTCGACTATCATCTCTTCAAATATTTTCTCGGGACCTTTCCCTCTCTCTTCTCCTTCTGGGACCCCTATAATGCGAATGTTGTTGCGTTTAATGTTGTCCCAGAGGTCTCTTAGGCTGTCTTCATTTCTTTTCATTCTTTTTTCTTTATTCTGTTCTGCAGCAGTGAATTCCACCATTCTGTCTTCCAGGTCACTTATCCGTTCTTCTGCCTCAGATATTCTGCTATTGATTCCTTCTAATGTATTTTTCATTTCAGTTATTGTATTGTTCATCTCTGTTTGTTTGTTCTTTAATTCTCCTAGATCTTTGTTAAACATTTCTTGCATCTTCTCGATCTTTGCCTCCATTCTTTTTCCGAGGTCCTGGGTCATCTTCACTATCATTATTCTGAATTCTTTTTCTGGAAGGTTGCCTATCTCCATTTAATTTAGTTGTTTTTCTAGGGTTTTACCTTGTTCCTTCATCTGGTACATAGCCCTCCTCTGCCTTTTCATCTTGTCTATCTTTCTGTGAATGTGGTTTTTGTTCCACAGGCTGCAGGATTGTAGTTCTTCTTGCTTCTGCTGTCTGCCCTCTGGTGGATGAGGCTATTTAAGAGGCTTGTGGAAGTTTCTTGATGAGAGGGACTGGTGTTGGGTAGAGCTGGCTGTTGCTCTGGTGGGCAGAGCTCAGTAAAACTTTAATCCACTTGTCTGCTGATGGGTGGGGCCAGGTTCCCTCCCTGTTGGTTGTTTGGCCTGAGGTGACCCAACACTGGAGCCTCCCTGGGCTGTTTAGTGGGGCTAATGGCAGACTCTGGGAGGGCTCACGCCAAGGAGTACTTCCCAGACCTTCTGATGCCAGTGTCCTTGTCCCTTGGTGAGCCACAGCCGCCCCCCGCCTCTGCAGGAGACCCTCCAACGCTAGCAGGTAGGTCTCGTTCAGTCACCTGTGGGGTCACTGCTCCTTCCCCTGGGTCCCGATGAGCACACTACTTTGTGTATGCCCTCCAAGAGTGGAGTCTCTGTTTCCTCCAGTCCTGCCGAAGTCCTGCAATCAAATCCCACTAGCCTTCAAAGTCTGATTCTCTATGAATTCCTCCTCCCGTTGCCAGACCCCCAGGTTGGGAAGCCTGATGTGGGGCTCAGAACCTTCACTCCAGTGGGTGGACTTCTGTGGTATAAGTGTTCTCCAGTTTGTGAGTCACCCACCCAGCAGTTATGGGATTTGATTTTATTGTGATAGCGCCCCTCCTACCATCTCATTGCGGCCTCTCCTTTGTCTTTGCGTGTGGGGTAGCTTTTTTGGTGAGTTTCAGTGTCTTCCTGTCGATGATTGTTCAACAGTTAGTTGTGATTCCAGTGTTCTCAAAAGAGGGAGTGAGAGCATAGGAGAGTAAATTTTTGAAAATCATGACTCAACTATATGAAAAGGCAAAGGAAGTACAATAGAATAGCCAAAATACTTTTGACTTCATAAAATTTAAAACTGTTGTGCTCCATTCCAAAGATGGGCAGAAGACCTAAATAGACATTTCTCCAACGAAGATGTACAGATTGCCAACAAACACATGGAAAGATGCTCAGCATCACATTAGAGAAATGCAAATCAAAACCACAATGAAATACTACTTTATATGCACTAAGATGGCTAGAATAAAAAAGACAACACTAAGTGTTGACAGGATGTGGAGAAATTGGAACTCTCATACATTGCTGGCAGGAATGTAAAATTATGAATCCACTTTGGAAAACAGTCTGGAAGTTCCTCAGAATAGTGAATATAGAGTTAATATATGAACCAACAATTCCACTGTTGAGTAATAAAAAAAAATACATTCTGGGCTTCCCTGGTGGCGCAGCGGTTGAGAGTCTGCCTGCCAATGCAGGGGACACGGGTTCGAGCCCTGGTCCGGGAAGATCCCACATGCCGCGGAGCGACTGGGCCCGTGAGCCACAATTGCTGAGCCTGCGCGTCTGGAGCCTGCGCTCCGCAACAAGAGAGGCCGCGATAGTGACAGGCCCGCGCACCGCGATGAAGAGTGGCCCCCGCTTGCCGCAGCTGGAGGAAGCCCTCGCACAGAAACGAAGACCCAACACAGACATAAGTAAATAAATAAGTAAATAAAAATAAAATTTATAAAAAAAAAAAAAACATTCCTACAAAACTTGTACATGAATGTTCACAGCAGCATTATTCATAATAAGCAAAAGTGGAACCAACCCCAAAACTTACATTAATTCATGAATGGATAAACAAAATGTGGTGTATCCATACAATGGAATGTTATTCAGCAGTAAAAAGGAAGTCTGATATATGCTACTGCATAGATGAGCTGTAAAAACATTGTTTTTTGTGAGGGAAGCCAACCACAAAAAACCACATATTGTATGATCCTATTCATGTGAAATGTAAGAATAGGCAAATCCATAGCAACAGAAGGTAGAGTAGTGGTTGCTGATGGCTGATGGAGGTGGGGTGGAGAAATGGGAAGCGACTGCTAATAGATACAAGGTTTTATTTGTGGGTGGACAAATGTTCTCAAATTAGACTGTGGTGATGGTCTATTGATATACTAAAATCCATTGAATTATTTTTTAAATGGGTGAATTCTATTGTGTGTGAATTATATCTCAATAAAGCTGTTAAAAGAAGAAACCACAGATAAGATTCAATTGTATTTCTGTATGCTACTAATGGACAATTGGAAATTGAAATTTAAAAAGCAGTGTCAGAGAGGAGCTTCAAGATGGTGGAAGAGTAAGACGTGGAGATCACCTTCCTCCCCACAAATACATCAGAAATACATCTACATGTGGAACAACTCCTACAGAACACCTACTGAACGCTGGCAGAAGACCTCAGACCTCCCAAAAGGCAAGAAACTCCCCACATACCTGGGTAGGGCAAAAGAAAAAAGAAAAAACAGAGACAAAAGAATAGGGACGGGACCTGCACCAGTGGGAGGGAGCTGTGAAGGAGGAAAAGTTTCCACACACTAGGAAGCCCCTTCGCGGGCGGAGACTGCAGGTAGCAGAGGGGGGAGCTTCAGAGCCGCGGAGGAGAGCACAGCAACAGGGGTGCGGAGGGCAAAGCGGAGAGATTCCCGCACAGAGGATCAGTGCCGACCAGCACCCACCAGCCTGAGAGGTTTGTCTGCTCACCCGGGATGGGTGGGGGCTGGGAGCTGAGGCTCCGGCTTTGGTCGGATCCCAGGGAGAGGACTGGGGTTGGCTGCGTGAATACAGCCTGAAGGGGGCTAGTGCGCCACGGCTAGCTGGGAGGGAGTCCGGGAAAAGGTCTGGAACTGCCGAAGAGGCAAGAGACTTTTTCTTGCCTCTTTGTTTCCTGGTGCGTGAGGAGAGGAGATTAAGAGCGCTGCTTAAAGGAGCTCCAGAGAAGGGCGCGAGCCGCGGCTACCAGCGCGGACCCCAGAGATGGGCATGAGACACTAAGGCTGCTGCTGCAGCCACCAAGAAGCCTGTGTGCAAGCACAGGTCACTATCCACACCTCCCCTCCCGGGAGCCTGTGCAGCCGGCCACTGCCAGGGTCCCGTGATCCAGGGACAACTTCCCCGGGAGAACACATGGCACGCCTCAGGCTGGTGCAACGTCATGTTGGCCTCTGCTGCCGCAGGCTCGCCCCACATTCTGTACCCCTCCCTCCCCTCGCCCGAGGGAGCCAGAGCCCCCTAATCAGCAGCTCCTTTAACCCCGTCCTGTCTGAGCAAAGAACAGACGCCCTCAGGCGACCTCCACGCAGAGGCAGGGCCAAATCCAAAGCTGAACCCCAGGAGCTGTGCAAACAAACAAGAGAAAGGGAAATCTCTCCCAGCAGCCTCAGGAGCCGCGGATTAAATCTCCACAGTCAACTTGATGTACCCTGCATCTGTGGAATACCTGAAGAGACAACGAATCATCCCAAATTGAGGAGGTGGACTTTGGGAGCAATGATATATATTTTTTTTCCCCTTTTTCTCTTTTTGTGAGTGTGTATGCGTATGCTTCTGTGTGTGATTTTGTCTGTATAGCTTTGCTTTTACCGTTTGTCCTAGGGTTCTGTCTGTCGTTTTTGTTTTTTTGGTTTTTTTAGTATAATTTTCAGCGCTTGTTATCATTTGTGAATTTGTTTTTTGGTTTGGTTGTTCTTTCTTTCCTTCTTTTTTTTTAATTACTTAAAAAAAATTTTTAATAATTATTTTTTGGTTTTTATTTTAATAACTTTTTTCTTCTATCTTTTTCTTCCTTCCTTTCTTTTTTCCTCCCTTTTATTCTGAGCCGTGTGGATGACAGGCTCTTGGTGCTCCAGCCAGGCGTCAGGGCTGTGCCTCTGAGGTGGGAGAGCCAAGTTCAGGACATTGGTCCACCAGAGACCTCCCAGCTCCATGTAATATCAAATGGGGAAAATCTCCCAGAGATCTCCATCTCAATGCAAAGACCCAGCTCCACTCAACGACCAGCAAGCTACAGTGCTGGACACCCTATGCCAAACAACTAGCAAGACAGGAACACAACCCCACCCATTAACAGAGAGGCTGCCTAAAATCATAATAAGGTCACAGACACCCCAAAACACACCACCAGATGTGGACCTGCCCACCAGAAAGACAAGATCCAGCCTCATCCACCAGAACACAGACACTAGTCCCCTCCACCAGGAATCCTACACAACCCACTGAACCCACTTTAGCCACTGGGGGCAGACATGAAAAACAATGGGAACTATGAACCTGCCTGCAAAAAGGAGACCCCAAACACAGTTAGTTAAGCAAAATGAGAAGACAAACACACAGCAGATGGAGCAAGGTAAAAACCCACCAGACCTAACAAATGAAGAGGAAATAGGCAGTCTGCCTGAAAAAGAATTCAGAATAATGATAGTAAAGATGATCCAAAATCTTGGAAAGAGAATGGAGAAAATACAAGAAACGTTTAACAAGGACCTAGAAGAACTAAAGAGTAAACAAACAATCATGAACAACACAATAAATGAAATTAAGAATTCTCTAGAAGGAATCAACAGCAGAATAACTGAGGCAGAAGAATGGATAAGTGACCTGGAAGATAAAATAGTGGAAATAACTACCACAGAGCAGAATAAGGAAAAAAGAATGAAAAGAATTGAGGACAGTCTCAGAGACCTCTGGGACAATATTAAACGCACCAACATTCAAATTGTAGGGGTCCCAGAAGAGGAAGAGAAAAAGAAATGGACTGAGAAAACATTTGAAGAGCTTATACTTGAAAACTTCCCTAATATCAGAAAGGAAATAGTTAATCAAGTCCAGGGTCCCATACAGGATAAATCCAAGGAGAAACACACCAAGACACATACTAATCAAACTATCAAAAATTAAATACAAAGAAAAAATATTAAAAGCAGCAAGGGAACAACAACAAATAACATACAAGGGAATCCCCATAAGGTAAACAGCTGATCTTTCAGCAGAAACTCTGCAAGCCAGAAGGTAGTGGCTGGACATATTTAAAGTGATGAAAGGGAAAAACCTACAACCAAGATTACTCAACCCAGCAAGGATCTCATTCAGATTTGATGGAGAAATTAAAACCTTTACAGACAAGCAAAAGCTAAGAGAATTCAGCACCACCAAACCAGCTTTACAACAAATGCTAAAGGAACTTCTCTAGGCAGGAAAGAGAAGAGAAGGAAAAGACCTACAATAACAAACCCAAAACAATTCCTCTGGTAATAGGAACATACCTATGGATAATTACCTTAAATGTAAATGGATTAAATGCTCCAACCAAAAGACATAGACTGGCTGAATGGATATAAAAACAAGACCCGTCTAATGCTGTCTACAAGAGACCCACTTCAGACCTAGGGACACATACAGACTGAAAGTGAGGGGATGGAAAAAGATATTCCATGCAAATGGAAATCAAAAGAAAGCTGGAGTAGCAATTCTCATATCAGAGAAAATAGACTTTAAAACAAAGACTATTACAAGAGACAAAGAAGGAGACTACATAATGATCAAGGGATCAATCCAAGAAGAAGATATAACAATTGTAAGCATTTATGCACCCAACATAGGAGCACCTCAGTACATAAGGTAAATTCTAACAGCCATAAAAGGGGAAATCGACAGTAACACAATAATACTGGGGGACTTTAACACCCCACTTTCACCAATGGACAGATCATCCAAAATGAAAATAAATAAGGAAACACAAGCTTTAAATGATACATTAAACAAGATAGACTTAATTGATATTTATAGGATATTCCATCCAAAAACAACAGAATACACTTTCTTCTCAAGTGCTCATGGAACATTCTCCAGGATAGATCACATCTTGGGTCACAAATCAAGCCTTGGTAAATTTAAGAAAATCGAAATCATATCAAGTATCTTTTCTGACCACAACGCTATGAGACTAGATATCAATTACAGGAAAAAATCTGTAAAAAATACAAACACATGAAGGCTAAACAATACACTACTTAATAACCAAGAGATCACTGAAGAAATCAAAGAGGAAATAAAAAAATACCTAGAAACAAATGACAATGAAAACACTACGACCCAAAACCTATGGGATACAGCAAAAGCAGTTCTGAGAGGGAAGTTTATAGCAATACAATCCTACCTTAAGAAACAAGAAACATCTCAAATAAACAACCTAACCTTACACCTAAAGCAATTAGAGAAAGAAGAACAAAACAATCCCAAATTTAGCAGAAGGAAAGAAATCATAAAGATCAGATCAGAAATAAATGAAAAAGAAATGAAGGAAATGATAGCAAAGATCAATAAAACTAAAAGCAGGTTCTTTGAGAAGATAAACAAAATTGATAAAACATTAACCAGACTCATCAAGAAAAAAAGGGAGAAGACTTAAATCAGTAGAATTAGAAATGAAAACGGAGAAGTAACAACTGACCCTGCAGAAATACAAAGGATCATGAGAGATTACTACAAGCAACTCTATACCAATAAAATGGACAACCTGGAAGAAATGGACAAATTCTTAGAAAAGCACAACCTTCTGAGACTGAACCAGGAAGAAATAGAAAATATGAACAGACCAATCACAAGCACTGAAATTGAAACTGATTAAAAATCTTCCAACAAACAAAAGCCCAGGATCAGATGGCTTCACAGGCGAATTCTATCAAACATTTAGAGAAGAGCTAACACCTATCCTTCTCAAACTCTTCCAAAATATAGCAGTGGGAGGAACATTCCCAAACTCATTCTGTGAGGCCACCATCACCCTGATACCAAAACCAGACAAAGATGTCGCAAAAAAAACTACAGACCAATATCACTGATGAACATAGATGCAAAAATCCTCAACAAAATACTAGCAAACAGAATCCAACAGCACATTAATAGGATCATACACCATGATCAAGTGGGGTTTATCCCAGGAATGCAAGGATTCTTCAATATACACAAATCAATCAATGTGATACACCATATTAACAAATTGAAGGAGAAAAACCATATGATCATCTCAGTAGATGCAGAGAAAACTTTCAACAAAATTCAACACCCATTTATGATAAAAACCGTCCAGAAAGTAGGCATAGAGAGAACTTAGCTCAACATAATAAAGGCCATATATGACAAACCCACAGCCAACATCGTCCTCAATGGTGAAAAACTAAAACCATTTCCACTAAGATCAGGAACAAGACAAGGTTGCCCACTCTCACCACTATTATTCAACCTAGTTTTGGAAGTGTTAGCCACAGCAATCAGAGAAGAAAAAGAAATAAAAGGAATCCAAATCAGAAAAGAAGTAAAGCTGTCACTGTTTGCAGATGACATGATACTATACATAGAGAATCCTAAAGATGCTACCAGAAAACTACTAAAGCTAATCAATGAATTTGGTAAAGTAGCAGGATACAAACCTAATGCCCAGAAATCTCTTGCATTCCTATACGCTAATGATGAAAAATCTGAAAGTGAAATAAAGAAAACACTCCCATTTACCATTGCAACAAAAAGAATAAGATACCTAGGAACAGGGCTTCCCTGGTGGCACAGTGGTTGAGAATCTGCCTGCCAATGCAGGGGACATGGGTTCGAGCCCTGGTCTGGGAAGATCCCACATGCCGCGGAGCAACTGGGGCCGTGAGCCACAATTACTGAGCCTGCGTGTCTGGAGCCTGTGCTCCGCAACAAGAGAGGCCGCGATAGGGAGAGGCCCGCGCACCGCGATGAAGAGTGTCCCCCGCTTGCCGCAACTAGAGAAAGCCCTCGCACAGAAACGAAGACCCAGCACAGCCATAAATAAATTAATTAATTAATTTTAAAAAAAAAGAATAAAATACCTAGGAATAAACCTACCTAAGGAGACAAAAGACCTGTATGCAGAAAACTAGAAGACACTGGTGAAAGAAATTAAAGATGATACCAACAGATGGAGAGATATACCATGTTCTTGGATTGGAAGAATCAACATTGTGAAAATGACTGTACTACCCAAAGCAATCTACAGACTCAATGCAATCCCTGTCAAACTATCACAGGCATTTTTCACAGAACTAGAACAAAAAACTTCACAATTTGTATGAAAACACAAAAGACCCCGAATAGCCAAAGCAATCTTGAGAAAGAAAAATGGAGCTGGAGGAATCAGGCTCCCAGACTTCAGATGATACTACAAACCTACAGTAATCAAGAAAAGGTGTTACTGGCACAAAAACAGAAATATAGATCAATGGAACAGGATAGAAAGCCCAGAGATAAACCCACGCACATATGGTCACCTTATCTTTGATAAAGGAGGCAAGAATATACAGTGGAGAAAAGACAGCCTCTTCAATAAGTGTTGCTGGGGAAACTGGACAGCTACATGTAAAAGAATGAAATTAGAACACTCCCTAACACCATACACAAAAATAAACTCAAAATGGATTAAAGACCTAAATGTAAGACCAGACACTATCAAACTCTTAGAGGAAAACATAGGCAGAACACTCTATGACATAAATCACAGCAAGATCCTTTTTGACCCAGCTCCTAGAGAAATGGAAATAAAAACAAAAATAAACAAATGGGACCTAATGAAACTTAAAAGCTTTTGCACAGCAAAGGAAACCATAAACAAGATGAAAAGACAACCCTCAGAATGGGGAAAAATATTTGCAAATGAAGCAGCTGACAAAGGATTAATCTCCAAAATTTACAAGCAGCTCATGCAGCTCAATAACAAAAAAACAAACAACCCAATCCAAAAATGGGCAGAAGACCTAAATAGACATTTCTCCAAAGAAGATATACAGATTGCCAACAAACACATGAAAGAATGCTCAACGTCATTAATCTTTAGAGAAATGCAAATCAAAACTACAATGCAATATCATCTCACACTGGTCAGAATGGCCAT
This sequence comes from Balaenoptera borealis, assembly GCF_965194805.1. Classification (NCBI taxonomy): domain Eukaryota; kingdom Metazoa; phylum Chordata; class Mammalia; order Artiodactyla; family Balaenopteridae; genus Balaenoptera; species Balaenoptera borealis. The sequence continues at coordinate 44,918,159 of NC_138869.1, read as the reverse complement.
CATCAAAAAATCTACAAACAATAAATGCTGGAGAGGGTGTGGAGTAAAGGGAACCCTCTTGCACTGTTGGTGGGAATGTAAATTGATACAGCCACTATGGAGAACAGTATGGAGGTTCCTTAAAAAACAAAAAATAGAACTACCATATGACCCAGCAATCCCACTACTGGGCACATACCCTGAGAAAACCATAATTCAAAAAGAGTCATGTACCACAATGTTCATTGCAGCTCTATTTACAATAGCCAGGACATGGAAGCAACCTAAGTGTCCATCGACAGATGAATGGATAAAGAAGATGTGGCACATATATACAATGGAATATTACTCAGCCATAAAAAGAAACATAATTGAGTTATTTGTAGTGAGGTGGATGGACCTAGAGTCTGTCATACAGAGTGAAGTAAGTCAGAAAGAGAAAAACAAATACCGTATGCTAACACATATATATGGAATTTAAAAAAAAAAAGGTCATGAAGAACCTAGGGGCAAGATGGGAATAAAGATGCAGACCTACTAGAGAATGGACCTGAGGACACGGGGAAGGGGAAGGGTAAGCTGGGACAAAGTGACTGAGTGGTAGTGTATATATGGACATATATACACTACCAAATGTAAAATAGATAGCTAGTAGGAAGCAGTAACATAGCACAGGTAGATCAGCTTGGTGCTTTGTGACCAGCTAGAAGGGTGGGATAGGGAGGGTGGGAGGTAGATGAAAGGGGGAGCAGATATGGGGATATATGTATATGTATAACTGATTCACTTTGTTATAAAGCAGAAACTAACACACCATTGTAAAGCAATTATACTCCAATAAAAATGTAAAAAAAAAGTGTCATTAGCAATAAAATAAAAATATGGATAAATTTTCAAAGGATATGAAAGACTTGTACACTGAAAACTATAAAATACTGCTGAGGAAAAGAAGATATGTAAATGGAGAGATATACCTTCTTTATGATTGAAAGACTCAATATTATTAAGGTGTCAATTCTCCCCAAATTTAACTACAGATTAGGTGCAGTACTAATCAAAATTCCAGCAAGCTTTTTTGAAAACATTGTCTTACTGATTCTAAAATTCACACAGAAATTCAAAGAACTAGAACAGTCAAAACAACTCTGAAAAAGAAGAACAAATTTGGAAGGCTAATACTACCTAATCATAAGAGTTATTATAAAGCTACAGTAAATCAGAACAGTTTTTTTGTTGTTGTTTTGTTTTCAGTCACACCTCATGATCTGTGGGATCTTAGTTCCCCAACCAAGGATCGAAGCCGGGCCATGGCAGTGAAAGCACTGAGTCCTAACCGCTGGACCGCCAGGGAATTTCCAAAACAGTTTGTTTTTTTTTTTTATAAATTTATTTAATTTTTTTTTTTTTGGCTGCGTTGGTTCTTCGTTGCTGCGCGCGGGCTTTCTCTAGTTGCGGCGAGCGGGGGCTGCTCTTCGTTGTGGTGCGCGGGCTTCTCGTGGCTTCTCTTGTTGCGGAGCACCGGCTCTAGGTGCACGGGCTCTAGAGCTCAGGCTCAGTAGTTGTAGCGCCGGGGCTTAGTTGCTCCATGGCATGTGGGATCTTCCCGGACCAGGAATCGAACCCGTGGCCCCTGCATTGGCAGACAGATTCTTAACCACTGTGCTACCAGGGAAGTCCCAACGGTTTGGTTTTGACATAAAGATAGGCACATATATCAAAGGAACAGAATAGAGTCCCAAAACACCCCACACATGTGTAGACAATTGATTTTTAACAAAAGGCATAAAGGCAATTTAGTGGAGAAAGGATACCATTCCAACATTGGTGCTTAGTTGGACATCCATATGCAAAAATAAACAAACTTGGATCCATATCTCACACCATACAAAAACTAACTCTAGATGAATCATAGACCTAAATGTCAAACCTCAAATTATAAAATTTCTAAAAGAAAACAAGAAACCCTTTGTGACCTTGACTTAGGCAATAAAAGCACAGAACAAACTGATTAATTGGACTTCATCAAAATTAAAAACTCCTACTCCTCAAATGACACTGTTAGGAAAATGAAAACACAAAGCATAAAGTAGGAGAAAACCATTGCTACGCATATATCTGATAAAGAACTTGAATCGAGAATACGTAAAGAACTCTCAAAAATCAATAAGAAAACAGCACAATTTTTTAAATGAGTAAAGGATTTGAACAGGCACTTCATCAAAGAAGATATCCACATGGCAAATAAGAACATGAAAAGGTGCTCAACATCATTGGTCACTGAGGAAATGCAAATATAAAATGGAACAAGATTCCACTACACACACACCTATCAGAATAGCTAAAGTTAGAAAGACTGACCATATCAAATATTGGCAAGGATGAATTTTGCTTTCTTCTTGGTGGTGGGAGGTGAAAGATGCAATAATTTGTCTTCTATTTTGGAGGTGATGTACCAGACTACTGGACCCCTAAAAGTTTTACTGATGTGGTGGTCCCCAAATCTTCATAGGATTTTTCTCCCAGCCATTGTAGCACATGACAAAGACTCCATCATGCTAGCCATTTATTGCTTATTTGGTCCAATTAATATGATGTCATCAATATAGTGGACCAGTGTGATATTCTGAAGAATGTCCAGATTATTTGGATCTCTTTATTTTATAGTTTGACTGAAGTCAAGAGAGTTAAGCTAGCTTTGGGCAAAACTGTAAATGTGTACTGTTGTCCATTTCAAATGAATGGGAACTGTTTTTGAGATTAGGGATTGTCTAATGTTTAAAAACTTTTAACCCTATCGTAATATGCAAAGCGTCTGTTCATTTCGTTCACACTATTTAACCCTAGCATATGACCGAACATAATTCAGCATATCCAAGTACCCCGTATGGTAGAGACAATTTTTGGTCATTTTATCCCTAATACAATCTAATTTCTGCCTCACCAGACAGCACTCACAACTATGTACATCTCAGAGAGAAAACTTGTATGTATACTCCATGGAAGTACAATAATTTTCCATGCTTTTTTTTTTTTAAGGTTTCTCTTTTTTTTTTAATTAATTAATTAATTAATTTATGGCTGTGTTGGGTCTTCGTTTCTGCGCGAGGGCTTTCTCTAGTTGTGGCAGGCGGGGGCCACTCTTCATCGCGGTGCGTGGGCCTCTCACTATCGCAGCCTCTCTTGTTGCGGAGCACAGGCTCCAGACGCACAGGCTCAGTAATTGTGGCTCACGGGCCCAGTTGCTCTGCGGCATGTGGGATCTTCCCAGACCAGGGCTCGAACCTGCGTTGCCTGCATTGTCAGGCAGATTCTCAACTGCTGCGCCACCAGGGAAGCCCTCCATGCTTTTTTTAAATTGAGAAAATGGTTTGTATCTAGAGAACTGGTGTTCAGATCAAAGTGCTCTCTCAACAGCAATTTATTGAATCCTCTCTATATGCCAGAACCTGTGGGTAGAAATAGAGGGTACAGAAATAAATGAAATAATGTCTGCCTTTGGGAGGCCCTCAAAGTAACTGGAGAAACACTTAAAACAGTTAAGGGGTAGTACTGTATTGAACGTACTGTAAAGATGGGACCAGAGTGCTAAGGGAAAAGGAAGTAACTCCTCATGCCTGGAGGAGTTTAGGAAGGACGTGGTACATAAGTTGAGCACTAAATAGTAACTATTTATCTGACCAAAAAGGGGGCAAGTGAGGGCATTTCCAGGCAGTGAACATTAGCCCTATTAGCGAGTTTGTTAGTAACTTTGGAGCATACTTGAAGCCAAGAGGGTTGTTCTCTCCTTTCCTACAGAGAACCAAAGCAAGTGGTTAGATAGCTTTATGTGCTAGGTTATGAGAATCTGAATCTAGGTTATAGACTTTCAACAATGGAGCAGCAGCTAGCCAAGGCAGGGGCTAAGACGAAAGACTGCCTGAAATCATTCTTAAATACATGCTCATGTGAGAATGTCTGGCTTCCTAGGGTTTGTACTATCTAGGGTGGTGTAATAACACAGCCATCAGGAATGAGCCTCCCATTCCCTTGGAATACATTTTCACAGCTTTAAAATTTTTTTAGTCCTTTACAAATTCATGAAGAATGAGGAACCCAAAGACGATTTAGAGTTGGGCTCCTCGGTGGAGTGAGGGCTGCTTTTTTTCTCAAAGGATGCTTAACAACCCTTGATAGTTTGGGTCATCACGGTTGAATGCTGGCAAAGTATAATTTTTTTAAATGTTGAAAACATGATTCATACAAACACAGAATGAACATATGTCAAGATTTATTAACTTATTAGTAAGGGAGCCAGTAAGTTAAAGCTGGTTATAAGATCATGTTGAGGAACTGGGTATTCATAGACATTTATAAAAGAAAACTAGGAGTAAAAAAGGAATGTTAGAATTAAAACGTTAGATTAGATATAAAACTGGTTCATATCCAGGAGGGCATTCAAACTGTACCCTTTGGGTTATCTTTTCTACTGGATAATATCTAGCATATAACTTCAGAGTCTAAGCCTATAATTGATAGTAATAACAATGCTACATTCCCTTAGGCTAGGTGATGAATTAACTCTTAGATGAGACCACCATCCATCCCCAGTAATGCGTTGAAAAGTACGTGCCACCTACCTTCTTGCCTTTTTTCCAAGTAATTTTTCTTAACAACATTTCATATTTCTTCAGCCAGGCATTTGAGTTCTCTTCCCCCACCCAGCCCACATCTGCCCCAGCATGCCTTTTTAAGTCCAGCTGCCCTCTACACATTACCGTCCATGTATACCACACTCTTCTACTTCAGAACTATTGCCCACCCTCTCCCATCAACCAAAGACCCTGCCGTTCATTGCCAGAGGTCAGAGTACAACTTATCCTTCAAGGGCAAGTGCACTTGGTACTCTCTCCTCAGAATCAGTGCTGTAACAAATTGAATTACCCTTGACACCCTTCCAAATTACTTAGTACCAATCTTTCTTGGCTGGTCTAAAAAAAATGGTTTCTTGGGATTTCACTATTTTATATGCTTGGAACCTCTGTAGAGACAGCCTGCTGAAAAACTAAGTCTTCAGCTATTAAGGTATTTGGTCCTGTTTAATTGGATTTGATGGCTTGGGCACACCTGCACTAAAGCTTTCAAATGAAATGCGCGTTCTGTTGCATGAGCCTAATTTAAAACTGGCCCAAGGGGACATTTTGTACAATTGGTGGAAAATTTGTGATATCATGTTGAGACTTAAAATGACTCAATTCAGCTTTGACAGATTTTTTTTTTTTTTCTTTTTGGCTGCATTGCGTCCTCGTTGCTACACGTGGGCTTCTCTCTAGTTGCGGAGAGCAGGGGCTACTCTTCATTGCGGTGCGCAGGCTTCTCGTTGCGGTGGCTTCTCTTGTTGCGGAGCACGGGCTCTAGGCGCGCCGGCTTCAGTGGTTGTAGCTCGCAGGCTCTAGAGCGCAGGCTCAGTAGTTGTGGCACACAGGCTTAGTTGCTCTGCAGCATGTGGGATCTTCCCGGACAAGGGCTTGAACCCATGTCCCCTGCATTGGCAGGCAGATTCTTAAGCACTGCGCCACCAGGGAAGCACTTGACTGAATTTTTGATGCAAAAAAAAAAAATCAAGGAACTTTGGAAATTGGGCCACAAAAAGAAGGATGATAGACCATTAATTCTGGCAGTTGATAATGGGACAACTGCATATCCACATGCAAAAGAATGAATTTGTTATACTAAGTGAAGTAAGCCAGACAAGGACAAATATCATATGATATCGCTTATACGTGGAATCTAAAAAAAGTGATACAAATGAACTTATTTACAAAATAGAAATAGACTCACAGACATAGAAAACAAACACAGTTACCAAAGGGAAAAGAGGGGTGAGGGATAAATGAGGAGTTTCAGATTAAAATGTACAAACTACTATATATAAAATAGATAACCAACAAAGACCTACTGTATAGCACAGGGAACTATACTCAATGTCTTGTAATAACCTATAATGGAAAAGAACATAAAAAAAGAATATATATATTTATATATATGTATAACTGAATCACTTTGCTGTACATCTGAAACTAACACAACATTATAAATCAACTCTATTTCAGTAAGGAAAAATTTTAATGCAAAAAAAAAAAGAAAGAATGAATTTGGACTACTATCTCACAAAATTAACTCAAAATGGGCCAAAGACCTAAATAAAACTGTAAAACTCTTAAATGAAAACATAGGTGTAAATCTTCATGACCATGAATTTGTCAATGTTTTCTTAGATATGGTACCAAAAGTACAAGTAAAAGAAAAAAAACAAACTGGACTTCATCAAAATTTAAAACTTTTGTGCTTCAAAGGACACCACCAAGAAACTGAACCCACATATAAGAGAAAATATTTGCAAATCATATATCTGATAATGGACATGTATCTAGACTATATAAATTCTTACAACTTAATAATGAAAGATAACCCATTAAAAATGGACAAAGGACTTAAATAGACATTTCTACAAAGAAAATATTAAAATGGCCAATAAGCACATGAAAAGACACTCAGCATCATTAGTCATTATGGAAATGGAAATCAAAACCAAATGAGATACTACTTCATACCCCCTGGGGCGGCTGTAATAAAAAAGACAGATAATAAATGTTGTTCAGAATGTGGAGAAATTGAAACCCTTATACACTGCTGAGGGAAGATAAAATGGTAGAGCCACTTTGGAAAACAGTCTGGCAACTACTCAAAAGGTTAAACATAGAGCTACTATTTGACCCAGCAATTCCACTCCTAGGTATATACCAAGAGGAATGTACACGTATGTCTACACAAAAACTTGTATTTGGGTCATAACAACACTATTCATAATAGCCAAAAAGTGGAAACAATCCAAATTTCCATCAGCTGAAGAATGGATGAACAATTGTGGTATACCCATCATTTAAATAGTATTCCTATATAAAAAGGAATGAAATACTGATACATGCTACAATATAGATTAACCTTGAAAACATGCTAAATGAAAGAAGTCAGTCACCAAAGACCACATATTGTGTGATTTCATTTATGTGAAGTGGCCAGAATAGGTAAATCTCTAGAGACAGAAAGTAGAGTGGTGGTTGCCTGTGGCTGGGGGAGATAGAATGAGGAAATGGGGAGCAACTGCTAATAAGTTCAAAGTGTTTTAGAGGGTAACAAAATGGCGTAATATTAGATTGTGGTGATGATTGCACCACACTATTAATATACTAAAAAGAGTTGAATAGTTGTGATAGAGACCATATGGTCCACAAAGCGTAATATATTTACTATTGAGCTCTTTACAGGAAAGTTTGCCAATTTCTCCCTTATAGTAAGTTTTAAATTGAAATGTGTGAGCCCTCCAACTCTATTCTTCTTTTTAAAAATTGTTTTGGCTATCCTGGGTCCTTTGCATTTCCATATAAATTTTAAGATCAGCTTGTCATTTTTTCCAGAAAGGCCTGCTGGATTTTGATTGTGATTGTGTTAAATTTATAAGTCAAATTGAGGAGATCATTTTTTAATTAATCTCAAATTGTCTTTTACTTTACTAGTGAAAAACCTCTTCAACTGTCTTCTGTGTCCTTTTGATAAGAACTATATCATTTTTGAGCACTCCCTTGCTTTCTGGCATAAATTATTTCAAGCTCATTTCATAATTTTTCTTGTCACAGTCAAGGAGTTCTGGTTCTTTCAGTGGAGTCAAAATTTTGGTACTTGGTACTAGATCTTGGTACATTGCTATTGGGGGTGTTACTGCTCCAAAGCCCTCTCAGTGCACAGAGCTAGGGTATATTTGAATATAAATAAATAAATAGATACATACATAAGTAAATCCCCTATATACACATGCATACACATTTATATCTATTTATTATTTATGTCATTGTATGTGTATATTTGTATATTATATATGTATATACCTATATTAACATTCATGAGTGGTTCACACTGAATCCACTAGTTATAATCCAATACCACAGAGTTCTTCCAGTTTTCTTCATTTCCATATTTGTTACTCCCTTCTTTGCAATGAGAACCCTGGCTTACATATTCCTTAGTATACCTATATGTTTATATATTTTATATAAATAGTTATAGCTGTGTCTATATCTATACACTATATACTATATTAGTCTATATATATTTATGTATGGTAGGATTGGACTTTCCAACATCTCTGTGACTATCAGAGACAGACTGTCTTCTTTCCTCATGTTCTAACTGGGAACCCAAGAGGTCAAGGAACATTCCCAAGATCATTCTATTTGTGATGGACACAGGCCTTGCTGAACACAGGCCTCCCCACCCCCTGATGGGTTTGATTGTTTCCTGTGATTCCATAGCAAGCACAGACCTGACTCCCAGTAGGAGGATGTCTTAGATTGGCTGCCCTTGAAACAGACTCTGAGCTGCAGAGAGTTTGTTCCACAAACTTGTACAGCAAGTCTGTTAGAGAACATGCTCAGTAGACACAACTGTAAGGGGCAAAGGAGGCAGAACTGGGCAGAAAGAGAAGCCAACCAAGGTTGGAAATGAGGCCTCAGATCACTCTACAAGCAGATCTGGAGCTGTGGTAGCCCCCAAAGTTGATTCAAGTTGTGAGATGAGGAGCTGGCTTTTTTATCTCCACATCAGCCCACCATTGGCTATGGGCTGGCCCATGGAACGGGGCATAGCCTGCATGGCCAGGTCCCTGTAGCTGAGGGCAGTTTCCAGTGAGAAATGCAGATATGAACTGTCAACAATTAATACTTCCAGCAGCTGAGGGATGGGTGCATCAGCTCTGAAGAGGGGATGGGGTAGAGCCCCACAGAATCCACTAGAGGGAAAGAAGTCTAGCCTGCAGGCAGTGGTGTCAGACAAATATTCAGCATCACACAGGAGGTGGAGCTCAAGGAGCAGAATTAGAACAGGCAAGGGCAGCTGGCATTATGGCGCTAGAAACAGGTCCTGGGAACAGCTTACTGGGCATGAAGAGACCATATGGTGTGAGAAGGTTCTGAGCTGGACCTTTTACTTCTGGCCTGTGTGTTTAGGTGCTGAATGGTCCAAGTAAAAAGAAATCGCAGGATCTCTCTGAGTTGCTTCCTTTCAGTTCATCAACTTCAAGTGGCAGTTGTGATTTAGTTATGTGTTGCTTTCCTCCTTGAGTATTGAACTTAAGACAGATGATAAATTGACCTCATAAAAAATATAAGCTCAAGGGGAATTCCCTGGCTGTCCAGTGGTTAAGACTTGGGCTTGGGACTTCCCTGGTGGTGCAGTGGTTAAGAATCCGTCTGCCAATGCAGGGGACACAGGTTTGATCCCTGGTCCGGGAAGATCCCACATGCCACGGAGCAACTAAGCCCGCGCGCCACAACTACTGAGCCTGCGCTCCTGGAGTCCATGCTCCACAACAAGAGAAGCCCCCGCTCGCTGCAACAGGAGAAAGCCCGCACGCAGTAACCAAAACCCAACACAGCCAAAAAAAAAAGACTCTGGCTTTAACTGCCGTGGACCAGAGTTCAATCCCTGGTTGGGGAAATAAGGTCCCACAAGCTGTGCAGTGCGGCCAAAAAATTCTGATTTTTACAATGGAGTCTTAGTCTGAGACTGGTTATGATCCTTGGATACTTCTGCCAGCCACTTAAAGACAACATAAAATTGTGGTGACGCTACCCTGAGATCAGCTCAGCCCACAGTTAAGTCCTAGAAGGAGGTACTTTTCTGCTCTAGTCAGGAGTCTTTGTCTTCTGTGGGATTTGTGCCTATTCTCCGTGTATCACATGGGGTTCACTTCCTTCTTGTGCTGAATCCACTTGTGTCTAATCCATTGACTATTCTCTCAACCCACTCTCTGCATTAACTCTGTTCCATGGGAGAGCCCAGAGGACACTCCTTTTATCAAAGCAGTCAAGAATGCACTAGCAGGGACTTCCCTGCTGGCTCAGTGGTTAAGACTCTGTGCTCCCAATGCAGAGGGCCCGGGTTCAATGCCTGGTCAGGGAACTAGATCCCACATACATGCCACAACTAAGGAACCAGCGAGCTGCAACTAAGGACCCACCTGCCGCAACTAAGACCCAGCACAACCAAATTAATCAATTAATTAATTAGTTTAAAAGAAAAGAAAAGAATGCACTGGCGAGGGGCTTCCCTGGTGGTCCAGTGGTTAAGGCTCTGTGCTTCCAATGCAGGGGGTGTGGGTACTATCCCTGGTCAGGGAACTAAAAATCCCATATGTCTCACAGAGCGGCCAAAAAAAAAAAAAAAAAAAAATGCACTAGTGAGAGAGGCACCAGCATCAAGAAAAAACAGTGGTGACTGGTCTTCGGAGGCTGGGGCTAACAGTAGGAGATGCTCTTAGACAATCAGCTTCATCATAGGATGCAAAAATAATAGAGGTCACGTGGTATAGGACTTAACTCTAAGAAGAAAAGTGAGCTCAATTATTTTAATTAAAGAAATGCAGAAAGCTCTACAACTGGTTAATAGAAATGGGGTATAGTCATCATCTTACTTCATCTTCCCAACAGCCCAGTGAAGCCATTTTACAGAGAAGCAAATCAATGCTGGGAAAGACCAACACCTTTACCCAAGATCCACTGAAAGAGGCAGACCTGGACTCAACTGCATGGCCACCTGTCACCCAAGTCCAAGCGTTAGCATCACACCACGCTGCTTATGGAAGCAGTATGAGACACAGTTCCAACCCCTCCAGTAGCTAACAGGTCTCTGGGAGACAGGATCAGCATGAACAGATTCAGAGGAGGAACAGAGATAATGTGTGTTGAAACTTGATTCTATGGGATTTTCATCAGAACTCAGAGGTTGGCACTTACTGCACGGACCTACTGTATGAAGCAGGTGGATTGGCCAGCACAAGGGGTCGCCGTGGTGCATCGCCCAAATTCCCCTTCTGGACCCAAGGTACTTATCTCACTAGCTGCCTGTGGGTTTTAATCACAGAACATAGAGCTTCTGAAATTCCATACCATGCTCAATGCTTGGCTTCATCATAGCACTAGTGCTCCTTTAAAATTGTGTGGTGGATCATCTCCTAACCTTGAACGCTGACTGTAAACTCATTTTCTTCCTTTACTTTCTCAGAGAATTGCAGGTCAGCTACTTGCAAAAGTTCCTTTATCTTTGCCCTGGCATCTGCTTTCTTTCCCTTCAGGAAGCTCTCCTGCTCTTAGGCTGAAAACCTGGCTGCTCTGTGTCTGAACTGTAACCCAGAGTCATGATAAATACATTTATAGCATGTGCTATACTGAAAAAAACCCAACAACTTAGCTTCCTCAAAAAATTAGACATAGGGCTTCCCTGGTGGCGCAGTGGTTGAGAATCTGCCTGCCAATGCAGGGGACATGGGTTCGAGCCCTGGTCTGGGAAGATCCCACATGCCGCGGAGCAACTGGGCCCGTGAGCCACAACTACTGAGCCTGCGCGTCTGGAGCCTGTGCTCCGCAACAAGAGAGGCCGCGATACTGAGAGGCCCGCGCACCGCGATGAGGAGTGGCCCCCACTCGCCGCAACTGGAGAAAGCCCTCACACAGAAACGAAGACCCAACACAGCCAAAAAAAATAAAAATAATAAATAAATAATAAATAAAAAAATTAAAAAAAAAAAATTAGACATAGAATTACCAAATAATTCAGCAATTTCACTTCTGGGTACATACCCAAAAGAATTGAAAGCAGGAAATCAAACAGATATTTGTATACCAATGTTCATAGCAGCATTATTCACAATAGCCAAAAAGTGGAAACAGCCCAAATATCTATGGATGGATGAATAAATAAACAAAATATGGTTGGGATATTAATCAGCTTTAAAAAGGAATGAAGTTCTGATACATGCTACAAATGGATGAACCTTGAACATATTATGCTAAGTGAAATTAGACACAAAATGACAAATATTATATGATTGCACTTATATGAGGTACCTTTAATAGACAAATTCATAGAGACAAAAAGTAGAATAGTGGTTTTACAATAGCCAAGACATGGAAACAACCTAAATGTCCATTGACAGATAAATAGATAAAGAAGATGTGGTATATATACGCAATGGAATATTAGTCATTAAAAAGAATGAAATAATGCCATTTGCAGCAACATGGATGGACTTAGAGATTATCATACTAAGCGAAGTAAGTCAGAAAGAGAAAGACAAATAACATATGATATCACTTATACATGGAATCTAAAATACAACACAAATGAACATATCTACAAAACAAAAACAGACTCACAGATATAGAGAACAGACTTGTGGTTGCCAAGGTGGGTGGGAGGGAAGGACTGGGAGTTTGGGATTAGTAGATGCAAACTATTGTATATAGGATGGGTAAACAACAAGGTCCTACTGTATAGCACAGGGAACTATATTCAATATCCTGTGATAAACCATAGTGGAAAAGAGTATGAAAAAGAAAAAATATATATATACATATATAACTGAGTCACTTTGCTGTACAGCAGAAATTAAACACAACATTGTAAATCAACTATATTTCAATAATTTTTTTTTTTAAGTAGAATAGTGGTTACCAGGGCCTGGGGGAGAGGTGAGTGGGAAGTTATTGTTTAATGGGTACACAGTTTCAGTTTGAGATGATGAAAAAGTTCTGGAGATGGATAGTGGTGATGGTTGCACAACAATGTGAATGTACTTAATGCCACTGAACTATACACCTAAATACAGCACATGCTATAAATGTATTTTCTTCATAACCTTGGAACCGCAACTTTAGTTCATTTACAAGATGGAAAATGTCAGCTATATAATCTAGTTGCTAATACCAATCTTCTCTGTCATTAAATCAGATCAGATTTACCTATTGTCAGAAAAACGTGTTTATTTTTTACATCAAATAAATGTGTTAATACTTATTTCAAGGAACATGACAGTAACCACTAGGAAATAAATAAATCTATAAATCAGATTATTAAAATCCATCTAGTTTAAAGTGATATAGTTCTTGGGCTTCCCTGGTGGCGCAGTGGGCTTCCCTGGTGGCACCGTGGTTAAGAATCTGCCTGCCAATGCAGGGGACACGGGTTTGAGCCCTGGTCTAGGAAGATACCCCATGCCACGGAGCAACTAAGCCCGCGTGCCACAACTACTGAGCCTGCGCTCTGGAGCCCGTGAGCCACAACTACTGAAGCCCACGTGCCTAGAACCTGTGCTCCACAACAGGAGAAGCCACCGCAATGAGAAGCCTGTGCACCACAACGAAGAGTAGCCCCCGCTCGCCGCAACTAGAGAAAGCCCCCACGCAGCAACGAAGACCCAATGCAGCCAAAAATAAATAAATTAATAAATAAATAAAGGGATATAGATCTAATATAATTAAGTATCCATTTTATAATTATTTTATTAAAAATAAGATAATACATCAATATATTGTTTCTTACTAATTTCTAATAATGCAATGTAATGTGTAGCTAAAATTATACATTACTTGTGAAGCAAGGAGTATGATAAATGCATGGTTTCCCTGGGTAAAGAGTACATATGTGTATGTGGATGTGATTCAAATTCTAGTGTTTAGCTTTTTAAAAAAATAAATAAATATCAAGTATAAAAACAGTAAATAACTCCATATAGGAAATCTTTTCCTATTTAATGAAAGAGAAAAGTATTTACTGCTAAACACTAATTAAACTAGCATGTAATTTCATTTTTTTTTGGTCAATAGAAGGTAGACGATATTTAACAATTTTTAGGGAGTTCCCTTGCTGTCCAGTGGTAGCACTCAGTGCTTTCACTGCCGTGGCCAGGATTCAGTCCCTGGTCAGGGAAATAAGATCCCGCAAGCTACATGACGCGGCCAGAACAAAACCAATTTTTAAAACAATAAGGGTTTACCATTATAACAAATACTTCATGATATGATTTTTTTTTAATGAGTCTGAAAGACTTTTTCCCTTTTTTAAAAAAATTATTTATTTGTTTATTAATGGCTGTGTTGGGTCTTCGTTTCTGTGCGAGGGCTTTCTCTAGTTGCGGCAAGCAGGGGCCACTCTTCATCGCGGTGCGCGGGCCTCTCACTATCGCGGCCTCTCTTGTTGCGGAGCACAGGCTCCAGACGCGCAGGCTCAGTAATTGTGGCTCACGGGCCTAGTTGCTCCGTGGCATGTGGGATCTTCCCAGACCAGGGCTCAAACCCGTGTCCCCTGCATTGGCAGGCGGATTCTTAACCACTGCGCCACCAGGGAAGCCCTTTTTTTTTTTTTGGCTGCGTTTTGGGTCATCATTGCTGCGCGGGGCTTTCTCTAGTTGCGGTGAGCCGGAGCTACTTTCGCCCAGGTGCTCGGGCTTCTCATTGTGGTGGCTTCTCTTGTTGCAGAGCACAGGATCTAGGCGAACGGGCTTCAGTAGTTGTGGCTCGCGGGCTCAGTAGTTGTGGCTCGCGGGTTCCAGAGCACAGGCTCAGTAGTTGTGGCACACGGGCTTAGTTGCTCCGCAGCATATGGGATTTTCCCAGACGGGGCTCAAACCCGTGTGCCCTTCATTGGCAGGCAGATTCTTAACCACTGCGCCACCAGGGAAGCCCATCATGATATGATTTGATAAAAATGATTTTAACTACCTAATCAAGTAATGCACAACAAATCTAAAATAAATCAGATAAAAGTTTTATCCAAGAAATCTGGAAAGATTTAGTAGTCCCATGAAAACGTTCCAGGTGTATTTAAAAGAATCACTGTCAATAGTCTGTACTTTTTTTCTTTCCAAGAATGATCATTTAAAGACCTGCTTACATTATATACATATAGAAAGACATTTTTGGCATTCAGGACAGAATTTCTTATTGTGCTTTTTTTAAATTGAAGTATAGTTGATTTACAAAATCGTGTTAATTTCAGGTGTACAACACAGTGATTCAGTTTTACATATATATATTCCTTTTCAGATTCGTTTCCCTTACAGGTTATTACAAAATATTGCGTATAGTTCCCTGTGCTGTGCAGAAGGTCCTTGTTGATTATTTTATATATAGTAGTGTGTATATGTCAATCCCAATCTCCCATTTTATCCCTCCACTACCCCCCTTTCCCCTTTGGTAACCATAAGTTGGTTTTCTATGTCTGTGAGTCTCTTTCTGTTTTGTAAATAAGTTCACTTGTATCTTTTTTTTTTTGGCCAAGCCACGCGGCATGTGTGATACTAGTTCCCCGACCAGGGATTGAACCTGCGTCCCCTGCATTGGAAACTTGGAGTCTTAACCACTGGACCGCGAGGGAAGTCCCTGTATCATATTTTAGATTTCACATGTAAGTGATGTCATATGATATTTGTCTTTCTCTTTCTGACTTACTTCACATAGTATGATAATCTCTAGGTCCATCCATGTTTCTGCAAATGGCATTATTTCATCCTTTTTTATGGCTGATACTCTTGCCTTCTTTGTTCCGCTCTCCAAGAGCTAGGCATTCTTGGGCAATAGTCAGGGGATAGAAGAGGCAAAATTATTGAATAAAAATTGTCAATACTCCCACTGCC
This sequence comes from Balaenoptera borealis, assembly GCF_965194805.1. Lineage (NCBI taxonomy): Eukaryota > Metazoa > Chordata > Mammalia > Artiodactyla > Balaenopteridae > Balaenoptera > Balaenoptera borealis. The sequence continues at coordinate 44,902,678 of NC_138869.1, read as the reverse complement.
TCTGTCATTTATCCGAATTCAAAACTTGGGGCAGAATGCCCTGGTCTTAATTTAACTTTACTCTTAACAGAAATGAGCCCAAGACAGGGAGAGACAGGAAGCCCTCTCCAAGAGTAAAGAAGGGTAATGACTTTTTCTTATAAAGGGACAGAGGGCTATTGGTGATCCAGGCCTAGACTTGGGCCAACCAATGTTAGAAAATTTATGGGCAATGAAAAACCGGAAACATGTATCAAAGCCCTAAGAAGGCCTTCTCATGTCCCAGGGGAATCAGATCCTGGTTTGAAGACCACACATCTTGGTCATAGTGGAGCTGGTGAAGTGATATTGCCTCTTCACTCTACCAGATCCAGAAAGAATTGGAGGTAAATCCCTCGGCCAGAAAAGGGAGGGACTATGACCTTTTAATGAGTAATTAATAATAAAAACAATAATACCTTTTCTTCTTAATTTATTCATAGGTTTTCATGAATAAACTATATACTATTACTTTTTATTATTTATGCCTAGTGCTCACACACACTGGTTTTCATGTTTACTTGACATTAAAATTGACAAGAGAGATCTTTTAATTCTTTTAATAGTTAGCCAAAATTAGATTTTCTCTTCAGAACTTTTTTGTTTGGAGATCTGTAATCATTTTGTGACTTTGTTTAAGTTCCTATATTGAGATCACCCCAGAACACTTTTTAAAGGATCAGTCTACCTAAACTGTTACACTTGGGAAATGGCTCAAGAGATGCTAATTTATCAACATAATGAAATACCATGAAGTCAACAGAAACGGCAATGTTGAAGGCAAACGATGTGGTTGTGTACAATAGCATTTTAAAAAAATTTATTGGAGTATAATAGATTTATAATGTTGTATTAGTTTTAGGTGTACCACATAGTGATTCAGTTATACATATACATATATTCATTCTTTTTCAGATTTTTTTCCCATATAAGTTATTACAGAATATTGAGTATAGTTCCCCATGCTATACAGTAAGTCCTTTTTGGTTATCTATTTTATATATAGTAGTGTGTGTATGTTAATCCCAAGCTTACAAAGCATCTTAAATGCAGAAACTAGAACACTGATATCAGTGAGTCAGGTTATGTTGGTTCAGAGCTGAATTGGAGAAATTTAACATATTAAGTGGGAGATATATGAGGAATTTTTTCCCTTAAATCATTTTCTTAGTGTGGTTAAAATATGTGTTGTACAATAAAAATATGCAGTGTATGTTGAGAGCAGTGATCACTGTTAATGAGTAAACAAAAGTGTTCCTTGCAAATTAATTAGTAAGTAAAAGGACTTTCAAAGGGCAACGAGCTTAAGTTATAAAAGGGAGAGTTGGTTATAGAAAAACCTATTTGGCAAAAGGCTGCCAAAGAGACCCTAAAACATCTCTCCAGGGGGTAAATTCAAGAAAGGCCAAAGTAATAGGCTTATGGGGTAATGAACAAATCTGCAGAATAAAGGTCCAAGGACCTGTTGCTATTGATAAGCTTGAATATTTTGACATCCCCTCTCAAAGCAAGAAAACTGGCCAAGGCAAAGGGAAATGTAGTGTGTATAAACTCAACAACCACATATCAAATGTGTGTAAACCTCTGCCTCTGTGTTTCAGCATTTGCCCCCCTCTCAAGGGTTCTCCTCTTTCCTCTTTCCCTCCTTCCTGGGATCCTGGGTAAGGAAGCTTGAATAGGGGGAGTGGTTGGTCCTTGCTCATTAACCTATTTATCCACTTGGATTCTGCCTCTGCTCTGGCACCTCACTGGGATGTGCTGGCCAGTGAAGCTGACCTCAAGCTCCACTGCCTGGGAGTCTTCCTCAGCCACAGTTACTCTACAGCTCAGTTGCTTTGTTGGTTCTGATGTCATGTTGAATGTAGCACCATGTTGAACAGAGTACCACTGTGTGGTAGGGCCCTTTGGATGCAGCACTATGTTGGTGGTGGCAACATGTTAGAGGAATTCCATGTTGGATAGAGTGCCACATTGGCAGCAGTGCCATGTTGGATGTAGCACCATGTTGGCAGTGGCACCGAGTAGACGGGGGCATGTTGGTGGGCCATCTGTGATTACTGAGTGCTGCACGGGCTCTCTAAATGACTGCTCCAGGGAATCCAGGACAAGCTGTCTATTCTGGTATTTCTCATCCCACCCCGAAACTGTGGGTCCTTAATACACATACTGTCCTTGGAAGTTCAATCCTGAGAGAAGTGTGGAACTAGAGCCCCATCTCTGACTTCTTCCTCTCTTCCAAAAAATCTTAAGAAAGTAAAAATCACCCATCATTCCACCCTACATAGATAGCTACTGATGATATTTGCATAATAATATTTTTATTTGTGTGTACGTTTGAATGAAATGGTACACGTTATACATAATGTTTTATAATACTTTTATTTAGTAGTATATTTGTCAGTCTTTGTGTGTGTGTGTGTGTGTGTGTGTGTGTGTGTGTGAGATCTTATTTATTTTAATTTTTCTTGAAATATAATTGATTTACAATGTGTTAGTTTCAGGTGTACAGCAAAGTGATTCAGATATATATATGTATATATATATATTCTTTTTTAGATTCTTTTTCATTATAGGTTATTACAAGATATTGAGTATAGTTCCCTGTGCTATACAGTCCTTGTTTTTTATCTATTTTACATATAGTGGTGTGTATATTTTAATCCCAAACTCCAAATTTATCCCTCCCCTGCCTTTCCCCTTTGGTAACCGTAAGTTTGTTTTCTATGTTTGTGAGTCTATTTCTGTTTTGTAAATTATCTTTATTTTTAATGGCTGTATACACTTCCATGGTATAAATGTACAACTCATTTAATCAATTCCCTCTTCATTTTGGGTGCTAACAATTGTTCACTCTTATATAAACAGTGGTGTATATCCTTGCAGAGAAATCTCTGTTCATCACCATGATGTTTTCATTAGTAAATTTCCTAGAATTAGAATTTCTGGGTCAAGGGATAAACTAAAGTGGTGCATGCTCACTGTAAAAATTCAAACAACACAGGAGTTTATATTGCTAATAGGTGTATACACTTCCAGCCTTTTTTCTCTGCATGTCCACACACATATGTGCGCACATGCACAGACACACATTTATAAAAGGTAAAATGGTATCATACTATGCATATTGTTCCACAGCTTGCTCTTTTATAAAAACTAGAGTAGATCATGAACATCCTCCTAGTCTATAAGTTTACCTCATTTTAAGTTGCAGAGTATTCCAGAATAAAGGTATATTTTGTAAGCCATTCCCCAGTGGACAGACATTTAAGTTGCTTACAGTTTTTCTCTCTTATAAATTGTGTGGCAGTAAATATTCTTGTTTGTATAACTTTGCACACTTGTGTGAGTAATTCTTTAGGATAAATTTCTAGAAGTGGATTTCTGGGTCAAAATGTGTTAGGAACATACTGAAGTTCAGTCTCAGCCTTGGTATTCTACCAAAATTTGATATTTGCATTTGGTTTTAGCCAAATAGCAAAATGCCTATCTCGTGATCACTTCTGACTTTCCTGACCTCGTCATCAGCGATCACATGGTAGCCCTGGACATCAACAAGTCCATCTAGTCGACCAAGCTCCTGCTTTGCTTATTGACTCTGGTAGGTAGAATAATGCCCCTCCCGCAAAGATGTCCATTTCTAATACCTGAAACAGTGAATATGTTAGGTTACATGGCAAAGGGGGATCAAAGGTGCAGACAGAATCACGTTTACTAATCAGCTGATTTTAAAATAGATTATTCTGGATTATCCGGATGGGTACAAGATAATTACGAAGGTCCTTAAAAGTGAAAGAAGGAAGCTGAAAAGAAGTGTCAGAGGGAGACAAGACTATGGAAGAACAGTCAGAGAGATGACTTTGTAGATGGAGGAAAGGGGCCATGAGCCAAGGAATGTAGACAGCTTCTAGAAACTGGAAAAGGCAAGGAAATGGATTCTTCCCTTTTGTCACCTTGATTTTAGCCCAACATCAGACTTCAAACTATAAAATAATAAATTTGTATTGTTTCAAGCTACTAAATTCGTGGTAATTTGTTACAGCAGCAACAGAAAACTAATACCGTGATCAAGAGATTTCTGGTCTAAGAGAGCTAATCTGGTTAAGTAAGTATTTATAGGATGGAAAATCAATGAAGAAAATGTTTCATGAGTGTCCTTGACAATGGAACACACATGGTAAAGCTTGTGAGTGGTTTTGGAATCAGAGGCATACAGTGCTTTGTCTATACCTTTCAGATGTTTCTTCAGACAGTCCCTTTAGTGCAGCAGGATGTGTTGGTCAAAGGCAGAGAACGGGCTGCTTTCATCATTTTTCTTCAGGCAAAGACATTACCTGACCTGTCAGAGATTTGGGAACTGTCTTGTCATACATATACAGGTTGAAATGGCAGCCATTAGGTGTTTAAGTACAACGATAACAAGACTTATCACTATTTTTCAATAATAATACCAACACAGTAGGACTTACTAACAACCAATTGTTGCTTACGATAAAAATAGTTTGCAGGAACCTGATAAAGAGAACTGAAACCAATTTAATTTCCTCTCTCTGGATTAAAAAAAGTACTGGGTCCATGCATACTTTCCTGTCATTATACACTGAGAACAAGCAAAAATAACTTAGCTATTTGTTCCAACAAATACTTGCTCCTAGAAGACTATGAACTAACAAAAAGAGCTTACTTATCAAAACTAGCATTTTACTCATTGACACTTGCTTAAAGACTGTTGCCTCACTGTGCGTACCAATCCAAAATTATTGTTATAAATTCTGCCTAATCTCGATCAGTTTCCTGCTTTGCAAGACCCTCCTTTAAACTACCCAGTTTGGGCCCTAAAGCCCTGTAAACATCCTTCCCTGACTTTCCCCTTCTGAGAAGTTTTTATGACTTTGTCAATTTGGCATTCTCTTTAATGCTGTAAGTTTATTAAATTTAACTTAACTTTAACAGGTCTTCAGGGGGTCTTTTGGAGAGTCTTTTCCCAATAGAGATAACCTTGAGAGTGCTAGTATACTTTCCATGAACCCTACTCTAAAGATTCTCCTATATTCTCACTCCAGGGAAGATACTGAAGTTGGTGTGTATGCAGTGGAAGCTGAGTATCACATGGATATTCATAAACAGTTTTGTTTCCTTAAACACAAGTCACCTTGCTCCACAGCAACAGTTCTAGGTCCAAAGTCAAAGGAATCTATTTACTAGAAATAAAAATATGTAAGTGAAAGTAACAATGTTACATCTACTATTTAGTAAGTGTTTTCTTCAAGTAAAGCAAAACTCTTCAGTTTGTGTGTTTGCTTCAGTGAAATTGTATCACCAACTTAGCCTCAAATCCAGGAATTGAAGAGGAGATAAATCTTTACCCAGTCAGCTCACTGCTAGAGAGGAAGGAAACTTTAATAACTTGATGACAACATCACTGTCAGCTGAACACTTTACTGCAGAACCTACGGAAATAAATCTGGTTCCTCCACTCACCTTTGCTGACTATACTGAAAATGAATGACTGTTTAGTATCACAGAAGTACACGTAACAATCGAGCAGCCCGTGTTACTTGGAAATTATGGTGCCCATAAGGATTAAAATGTAAAACTTAAAAAATTTGGCTACTAAAATAAAATAATTATAATTATTTATAAAAATAATAATTACTATATAATAATTTTGAAATAATTTTAAAATAATTCTAATTAAAATTTGTATTTGAACAAAATGTGTTTATGGTACACCTCTGTTATACACAATTAAAATTGTTAAAGGTATCACCAAATTTTTATCCAAAAAGTTTGTACTAATGTAAAAAGTATGTACCGATATACATTTTTAAGGCTCTGGAGATAGACTACCTAACTGTCCTCCAGAAAACATGAGCCAGTTGATTCTGCAGCACTGAAGAAGAATGTCCATTTATCTGTTGTTAAAGGAGAATTTTTCAAAAAAGTTATAATCGTGAACAGGAATAAATAATGGGCATTTATGAATTGCAAAGTCTTCATAGACATTAACTTGCCTCGTCCTTTTAGCATCCATGTAGTAGGGAGGGCAGTAACAGCTGCTGCCTCCATTTTACAAATGCAGAGATTGAGCCTCAGAGAAGTGGCACCTAAGGTCACAGACTCTGAGTGGTAGCATGTGGACTTGGCACGGGGTTCTCAGACCCTGTGTTCCTTTTTCATGTACCTGGCCACATATGTGACCACATTCTCTATGCTCTCAGCATCTCTGGGAGCCTTCCAGTTCCTCCTTCAGCCCCTCTCACCTTCTGCAGGAGAAGGCTAGACACAGCGCTATAGCAAAGACAGTTTCTTCCACCCTTGCCATCTCTGCCCTTGCCATCATTCCCAAATTTAAGAACAATACTTGTCCACTTGGGACTACCCTGGTGGTCCAGTGGGTGAGACTCCACGCTCCCAATGCAGAGGGCCTGGGTTCAATCCCTGGTAATGGAACTAGATCCTGCATGCATGCCACAACTAAGAAGTCCACATGCTGCAAGTAAACGATCCCTCATGCCACAACGAAGATCCCGCGTGCCTCAACTAAGACCCGGTGCAGCCAAAATAAATAAATAATAATAATAATAAAAGAACAATACTTGTCCACTCCACACACACTCAACTCTAGCATCCTAATGCTTTTTACAGCTTTTCTGGACAGAGCAGAATCTCCTTCAAGGGGTGTATAATAGGAAAATCCCACTTGTTTCTTAAAAGCCATTTAGTTATCAAATCACACAATCATGGCTGACCTTTGAGGTAAGCCCCTTCCCTGCCTGCAATACTCCCTCTTTTTTCTTCCAGCCATTGCTGATACATTTCTGCAAATAGGGTGCCTCTCCCTTTATTGTTGGAAAGCTGAGCTGGTAAAAATGTCTTTCATCTGCTCATATAAAAATATCTTTCTAAATTAAATGTTATTTTTGTTAAGAAAAGCAAATTATATTTAACAGAAAAATTTAAAAATATTTTAAAATTTAAGGGGAAAAATCACTTCCAGTTTCATCCAGAAATAACCACTTTTGACATTTTAGTCTTTTTTATTCATATATGTGTGTGAATATCTCTGTATATGATGTAATTTTCAACTGATATGTTAAGTAACTTTTCCACAACTGCTTTTATAGAATCACAGAATCTAGATTTAGAAGAAAACTCGAGGCCTTCAAGATCTTTCTTCCTGGTTTGAGGGCTTTGATTGGGTCTGCCTAGACACTGCTTGTATCCTCCAGGAACTGGGAGCCCAGTTTGTACCAAGACAATCCATTTCTGGGTTGGAAAATTCTCATTCCGTTTTTGTCTCCTGAAATGACAGAATATGAATATGAATATGTCCTATTTGGATTTCTCTTCTCAAATTGAATATCCCTGGTTTCCATGATTATTCCTTGCTTGACAGAATTTTCAGAGCCACTCATGATGCTGGTCACCCTCCCCAGGGGAGTCTGTTCACTTATAACACTGCCTCCAGTCCCTGACATGAAGTCCCAAGTGCAGCCTGGCAGATGTGGTGTGCAGTGGGGCTGCTACTTCCCTAACCCCAGACACTTGACCTCCAGTAACACTGCCCAGGATGGCACTATATTTTTAGCAGCTACTTTTACTGTAAACTTTTGGGTTGGTCTTAAAAAGCCATCAGTCAGGATTAATTGGAGAAAGATAATGCCAGTCTGAATGCTGCCTTTTCAAATCCAAAATCTATTTTGGGGAGTGGAAAGGGAGCCTAACATTGGTTGGTGTGTGTGTGTGTGTGTGTGTGTGTGTGTGTGTGTGTGTGTGTTTGTTCACCGTCTATCAGATGTAATGCTGAACACATTCATATCTTTATTATTATTATAGTTATTGTCACTGTCATGGCAGTTTCAGTTGGTTGAGGTCCTACTGTGCACTAGACATACATTAATTTCATTTCACAGAGCCCCAGGATAATTAATTGTTCTTTTACACATGAGGAAAGGAAGGCAGGAAAATTGGACAACTTGTTCCAAGGTCCCACACCAGTAAGATGTTTACGCCCATGTTCTACCCCTATATCGTATTGCCTCAGAAAAGTGCAACCACTGATCAACAGTCAAGTTCAGAGTGAGACTCCTGGTAATTCCCTGGTAGTGCAGTGGCTAAAGACTATGTGCTTTCACTGCGGAGATCCTGCAAGCTGATAAATGATCAGATTTTTAATATAGTTCAGAGGTTAAAGTCCACTAAATTTCTTGACAGATTCAATGTGGGGTGTAAGAGGAGTGAAATACAAAACTAAGGATTTTAGCCTGAGCAATAGGGCTGAGATAAAGAAGGCTGTGGGTGGAGCATGTTTTGGGGTAGCATTTGAGCATTTAGGTTTTTTGTGTTTTTTTTTTTAAATAAATTTATTTATTTATTTATTTTTGGCTGTGTTGGGTCGTAGCTGCGTGTGGGCTTTTCTCCAGTTGGAGCGAGCGGGGGCTACTCTTCACTGCGGTGTGCGGGCTTCTCATTGCGGTGGCTTCTCTTGTTGCGGAGCACAGGCTCTAGGTGCGCGGGCTTCAGTAGTTGTGGCACATGGGCTCAGTAGTTGTGGCTCACAGGGTTTAGAGCACAGGCTCAGTAGTTGTGGCGCACGGGTCTAGTTGCTCTTCAGCATGTAAGATCTTCCCGGACCAGGGCTCGAACCTGCGTGCCCTGCATTGGCAGGCGGATTCTTAACCACTGCGCCACCAGGGAAGTCCGAGCATTTAGTTTTAAACATGCTGATTTGTAGATATCTTAATAGACACTCAAGTGGAGATGCCAAGTTAGCAGTTAGCTATACAGGTATACCTTGTTTTATTACATTTTGCTTTTTGCACTTTGCAGATACTGCGCTTTTTACAAATTAAAGATTTATGGCAACCCTGCATTGAGTAAATCTATTGGTGTAAATGTCTAACAGCATTTGCTCAACTTGCGTCTCTGTGTCACATTTTGGTAATTCTCACAATATTTAAAAATTTTTCGTTATTATTATACTTCTTATGGTGATCTGTGATCAGTGATCTTTGATGTTACTATTGCTAAAGATTACAACTCACTGAAGGCTCAGATGATGGTTCGCATTTTTTAGTAATAAAGTATTTTTTAATTAAGGTATGTACATTTTTTAGACATAATGCTATTATACACTTATTAGACTACAGTGTAAACATAACTTTTATATATGCACTGGGAAACTAAAGAATTCATATGACTCGCTTTATTGAGATATTCACTTTATTGCAGTGGTCTGGAATCAAACCCACAGTATCTCCAAGGTATGCCTGTACAGTTTTGGGGATCAGGAGAGCAGCCAAAGCTAGATATATAAAATTGAGAGTTGGCACATGGATGATGTTTAAAGCCACAAGGCTGGATGAGATCACCAAGAGAGTGATCTCCCTATTATCTCCTCTGGATCTGTGATTAGATGTTTCCTAAATCTTCTCATTCTCTCCACCATGACTCTTATCCGTGCTTTCAATTTTCTTTCTCTTCCTCCCTCTACGCTACAAGTCCCAGCAGTTTCTTCAGATCCAACATCCAGGTCATTAATTCTCTCTTTCACTGTTTCTAGTCTGTCATTTTAACTTTTAGAACTACATTTTCTTCATTCCTAGAAATTCTTTTTAAAAAAATATGCACTCTATTTTAGTAGCCTTTATCATATGTTTGACACATACTTTGTCTTTATTTAAAACATAACATATATATTGTATAATCTTTATCCAGTAATTTGTTATCCGAAGTTCTTATAACTCTGATTCTGTTTACACTGTGCCTCCATCATGATACATTGTTTCCATGTATGCCACATGTGCACACATGTGCATGCATGTGCATGTGTGTGTCTGTGTGTGTGTTTAATCTTTGGAGCTCATGTTTACTAGGGCTTTGTGGGAATGCTGTGTAGCTGGATAAAGGGCCTGAACACTAGATTTTAAAATTTGATTCTACTAGGTGTTTCAACCTTGGGAAAATATTTTTTTTCTGTCTAAAAACAAACATTTAGATCTCCAGTTTTATTGAAGCCTTGGGCTAATTTTTATGCTAATTCTTCAGCCTGGTGGTTCCTGGACCACACAGTGTAAATTTGAATCCCAAACCTGTGCAGGGTTGCAAATTCTCACAGGACCTGTTCTCCCTCATCCCTGGGGATAGTTTCCTTGTTATTTCTCCATGTCAGTGGGGAAATTTTTTTAGCTCACCTCCTCATCAGGTGCTACCTTTATGCAAGGGGTCCCATTTCCATCTTCCTATGAGGCATGGGCCATAGTCTTATTTCTCACACTTACATGGGCATTAACACTCAAGAGCAACCATCCGCTCACACACCTTCTACCAGCCACAGCCGGTTCACACACTGACCACTCTGGTTTTCAATTCTCCAGCTCCTGGCAGTTCCCTTTCTTTCCTGCAAATTTAGCTTTGCATTTAAAAGAATGTTATACTTTAGACAGTATCTCTGTTTGTAGCCAGAGTGTTTTCAGGTTACCTTATCTGTCACATTGATGGAATTGGAAGTCCCTTTAGGGGTGATTGTGATGGTCAGATTAGCTCAGCAGGAATTATTTTCTAGAACAACAGGCATATTTGAGTGGACATCATGCCCCCCAGCTCCCTGTCATGTTGGAAGCATCTGCTCCTGTGAGGAGTTTGCATGGAGGGTGATCTACAGAGCACCGTTTGGCTTATTCCTGTGGCTCTGCCCACGCTGATGATTACTTGTTTCAGTTTGTGCCAGAACTGACCGAGGCGTATGTGGTGATGAATGAGCTAGAGACAAATGGGACCAACTGCCATGACAGAGGCCCAGCCTGCCCTGGCCTGTGGGCCCCAGGACTGGCTGTCCAGGAATTCTGTGCAGGGACGTCCAGCATGCCACATGCCATTCTAGCCAGTGACAGGGAATGAAGGGAAGGGGGACTGGTTATACCACAAATGGCTGCTTCCTGTGGCTTCAGCAGGATGATGTACCCCTGTTTACTATGTTCTATTTCCTGAGCTGCTCCAAAGACGTGGGAACCCCAAACAAGTCCTGGTAAGGGCAAGGGCAGCCAAGAAGGGAAAGAATCTGAACTCTCTAAGGCCTCCAACTCATCAGCTGGGATGATGAGCAGAGCCTGGACATATCGGCCTGTTTGGCCACATTTAAAGGAAACATGAGGACTGACCAACAAGGCTGTGTGTACACCATAAGTGCTGATCAGTGACAGCCCCCCGTGTATCATCCAGGGGAATGAAGTCAGGGGACTCCAAAGCTGCTCCGGGAAGCCTTGGCATAGAAGGAGTCTCTGAAAGCTGTTTCAGGACCATTGTGTATCTGCCAGTCAGTGAAAGAGAAAGGGGGTGGATAGGAGAGAGGGCAGAGACCTTAAGGAAAGCCTTCAGCTTTCTTTCTTCAACAAAACCCCCATCTGGCTGCTCACTGATGGGCTGAAGAACAGAACCATAGGGTCTTTGATTGGAAAGATGCCATTTAGTTCAACCTTCCAGCTAGTGCAGGTTCTGCAATCTCCGTGCCAGACAGCCTCCCACCATGGGGTTCTCACTGCTAACTTCATGGTAGGAATGATCTCATTTTAAGCCTCTTCTTATTTTGAGGTAAAAATCTGCCTTTCAGTCATTTCCACCTACACCCCATCCTCTCCTGGTTGCTGAGGAAGAAGCGCCTCCTGCCTTCACTGGCTCAGGAACACAGAGAGGATTCCCTGAGAGAACCTACAGTCTCACCCATGAGAACCAGGGCTCCTCGGACCCAGCTCATCCCCAGGATGGCCATCCAGGAAAGGAAAGAGGCTGACCAGTGGGACAAAGGCCTGCCAGAGGGAGACTGGCTGAGCTACTTCTTCACTTTCTTACTGGAGACTCAGTTAGGACCCCTGTACATAGGGAAGACATCCTCCCAGATAGGAAATAAAATAAAGTTCTTGGATGAGCGCCGAAAGCTGAACTAGAAAGTTATTTTATCCTGTCCCTGCATATAAGACAGTGAATCGAAACCAAAAGTGTTCTGTGAAGATATTCGAAGGTGTCCTTTGAAGGCTGTTCCTCCTGGCAGGTAGGCCATTGTGTGTTCTCTGGGCTGCGCCCAGCCTTGGAGCAGAGGGATTGGAGTCTGGGCAGGTGCTTTGGCAGTGCCTCTAGAGCAGGCAGGAGTAGCTGGGGGTTTCGTCCTTCAACGCACTGGCAGTGAGTCCCTATTTTCTATGTGTCTGCTGGAGGCCCATCATGGTTTTCGAATAATTGTGCTAGACACAGAAAAGGGGAGAAAACAGAAGTTGATTAGGACATGCGGACCTAACAAGGACTCAGAAGCCACACCACTTATATCCACCCCATCATTCTTCCTGCAAATATCACTGTTTGGGGACAAGGATTCCCTTTGACTAGCCCCAGTTCTGTGAGAAACAATGTTCCATCCCATCCCTCTCATTCTTTCATCCTAAAGAAAGTGTGTAAAACTGTTTTTAAATGTTTAAAAGGAGACAGGCATGTTTCAAGGGCCCACTTGAAAGTTTCTGACAAGAAGTAGGTTCAAAAAAAGAAAAGAAGAGGGCTCTCTCTCCAGAGGGGTGGGGGCCCATGTATTCTGAAGGGCCTTCCCTCGGCAAATCAACCAGATGTTCGTGAATCCTACCCTTTTAATGAACTGCTAGGCTCTTGGAAAGCTGTGGAAAAAGTAAGCTGAAAAAGAATCAGTGGGCAGGGCAGTGAGCAAGCAAATGCTAAAACCAACATAGAATTTGGAGGTGAATCCTAGATTCCCCACATGGTGAATCTGAACTGAAACTGAAGCTCCCACATGAAGCTGGAATTATTTTACCCCAATTTTTTATTGTGGTAAAATACACATAACATAAAAATTTCCATCTTAACTGTGTTTAAGTGTACAGTTTAGTGGTATTAAATACATTGATAATGTTGTGCAACCATCGCTACCATCCATCTCCATAACTCTTTTCATCATCCCAAACTGAAATTCCATATGCTTTGAACAATAACTCCCCGTTCCCCTCTCCCCCCAGACCCTGAAAATCACCACTATACTTTCAATCTTTATGATTTTTTTAAGTCAGTCATTTAATTTTTAAATTATTTTTTTTAAAGTTTTATTGGAGTGTAGTTGATTTACAATGTTGTGTTAGTTTCAGGTGTACAGCAAAGTGATTCAATTATACATATACATATATTCATTCTTTTTTAGATTCTTTTCACATATAGGTTATCCCAGAATATAGGTTGTCCCAGAATATTGAGTAGAGTTCCCTGTGCTATATAGTAGGTCTCTGTTGGTTATCTATCTTATATATTGTAGTGTGTTGTATGTTAATCCCAAACTCCTGATTTATCCCTCCCTGCCACATTTCCTCTTTGGTAACCATAAGTTTGTTTTCAATATCTGTAAGTCTGTTTCTATTTTGTAAATAAGTTCATTTGTATCATTTAAAAAAGTTAGATTCCACATATGAGTGACATCATATGATATTTGTCTTTCTCTGTCTGACTTACTTCACTTAGTATGATAATCTCTAGGTCACACCATGTTGCTGCAAATGGCATTATTTCATTCTTTTTTATGGCTGAGTAGTATTCCATTGTATATATGTACCACATCTTTATCCATTCCTCTGTCGATGTACATTTAGGTTGCTTCCATACCATATCTTGGCTATTGTAAATAGTGCTGCAATGAACACTGGGGTGCATGTATCTTTTTGGATTTTGGTTTTCTCTGGGTGTGTGCCCAGGAGTGAGGATTGCTGGGTCATATAGTAGTTCTATTTTTAGTTTTTTAAGGAACCTCCATACTGTTCTGTATAGTGGTTGTACCAATTTACATTCCCACCAACAGTGTAGGAGGGTTCCCTTTTCTCCACACCCTCTCCAGCATTTATTTACTTATTCATTTTTATTTATTTATTTTTTTGGTGTGTTAGTTTCTGCTTTATAACAAAGTGAATCAGCTATACGTATACACATACCCCATATCTCCTCCCTCTTGCGTTTCCCTCCCATTCCCTATCCCACCCCTCTAGGTGGTCACAAAGCACCGAGCTGATCTCCCTGTGCTATGCAGCTGCTTCCCACTAGCTATCTGTTTTACATTTGGTAGTATGTATTTGTCCACCAGCATTTATTTTTTGTGGACTTTTTTTCCCCCCAGATTTATTGAGATGTAATTGCCATATAATATAATATTGCATAAGTTTAAGGTGTACAGTGTGTTGATTTGACACACTTATATATTGCAAAATGATTGCAACCATAGCATTAGCTAACACCTCCATCATATCATATAAGTACTATTTCTTTTTTGTGGTGAGAACATTTAAGATCTACTCTCTTAGCAACTTTCAAGTATATACTACAGCATTATTAACTATAATTACCATGCTATACATTAGATCCCCAGAACTTATTCCTCTTATAACTGGAAGTTTGTGTCCTTTGACCAACATCTCCCCATTCCCCACCCCCATCCCCAGCCCCTGGTAACCACCATTCTAATCTCTGTTTCTATGAGTTCAGCATTTTGTTTGTGGACTTTCTGATGATCACCATTCTCACCAGTGTGAGGGGATACCTCATTGTATTGATAGTTTTTGTTTATTTGTTTGTTTTATTTAGTTAGTTATTTTGGCCAAGCAGCGCAGCATGTGGGATCCTAGTTCGCCAACCAGGGATCGAACCTGCATCCCCTGTGTTGGAAGCAGGGAGCCTTAACCAGCACCAGGGAAGTCCCCTCATTGAGGTTTTGATTTGCATTTCTCTAATAATTAGTTATGTTGAGCATCTTTTCATGTGCTTTTTGGCCATCTGTATGTCTTCTTTGGAGAAACGTCTATTTAGATCTTCTGCCCATTTTTTTGATTGGGTTGTCTGTTTTTTTGATATTGAACTGCATGAGCTGGTTGTGTATTTTGGAGAGTAATCCCTTGTTGGTTGCTTGACTTGCAAATATTTTCTCCTATTCTGAGGGTTGTCTTTTTGCTTTGTTTATGGTTTCCGTTTCTGTGCAAAAGCTTTTAATTAGATCCCATTTGTTTATTTTTGTGTTTACTTTCATTACTGTAGGAGGTGGATCAAAAAAGATCTTGCTGCAATTTATGTCAAAGAGCGTTCTGCCTATGTTTTCCTCTAAGAGTTTTATAGTGTCCAGCCTTACATTTAGGTCTCCAATCCATTTTGAGTTTATTTTTGTGTATGGTGTTAGGGAGTGTTCTAATTTCATTCTTTTACATGTAGCTGTACAGTTTTCCCAGCACCACTTATTGAAGAGGCTGTTATTTTCTTCATTGTATATTCTTGTCTCCTTTGTCATAGATTAGGTGACCAGAGGTGCGTGGGTTTATCTCTGGACTTTCTATTCTGTTCCAATGATCTATATTTCTGTTTTTGTGCCAGTACCATACTGTTTTGATTACTGTAGCTTTGTAGTATAGTCTGAAGTCAGGACACCTGATTCCTCCAGCTCCATTTTTCTTTCTCAAGATTGCTTTGGCTATTCGGGGTCTTTTGTGTTTCCGTACAAATTGTAAAATTTTTTGTTCTAATTCTGTGAAAAATGCCATTGGTAATTCGATAGGGATTGCACTGAATCTGTAGAATGCTTTGGGTAGTATAGTCATTTTCACAATATTGACTCTTTCAGTCCAAGAACATGGTATATCCCTCCATCTGTTTGTGTCATGTTTGACTTCTTTCATCAGTATCTTATCATTTTCTGAGTACAGGTCTTTTGCCTCCTTAGGTAGGTTTATTCCTAGGTATTTTATTCTTTTTGTTGCAGTGCTAAATGGGATTGTTTCCTTAATTACTCTTTCTGATCTTTTGTTGTTAGTGTATAGAAATGCAACAGATTTCTGTGTATTAATTTTGTATCCTGCAACTTTACCAAATTCATTGATGAACTCTAGTAGTTTTCTGGTAGCATCTTTAGAATTTTCTATGTGTAGTCTATCTTTATGATTTCTGACTACTCTAAGTACCTCATGTAAGTGGAACCATACAGTTATTTGTCTTTCTGTGACTGGTTTATTTCACATAGTGGCTGTACCATTTTACATTCCCACCAACAGCACACGAGGGTTCCAATTACTCCACATCCTTGCCAACACTTGTTATTTCCTTTTTTTTTTTTTATTAGTAGCCATCCTAATGCGTGTAAGGTGGTATCTCATTGTAGTTTTGATTTGCATTTCTCTAATGATTAGTAATGTTGAGCATCTTTTCATGTGTTTACTGTCCATCTGTATATCTTCTCTGGAGAAATGTCTATTCAAATCCTTTGCCCATTTTTGAATTGGGTTTTGTTTTCTGGTTGTTGAGTTTTAGGAATTCTCTGTATGTTCTGGATATTAATCCCTATCAGGCTGGAATTCTTGAAGGAGTTTAAAATGGTCCTGGGTTGGTAATGCCGCATGGCAAAAGCAGGTGCAAACTCTTTCAGGAGGAAAGTAATTTCAACTTATACATTCAGGACTCTTAGAGCTTAAGTTCAATCACATTTATGGTCAATTGAATTTCAACAAGGGTGCCAGACAATTCAATGGAGAAAGAATCATTTTTTCAACAATTGGTAATGGGAAAACTGGATAGCCACATGGAAAAGAATAAAGTTGGACCCCTGCCTCACATCATATGCCCCCTCCTCTGAGCCCAGAAGGGGTAGGCCTCTCTGTGGTCAGACAAGGAAGCTCCTGCATAGTGGTCACAGTCAAACAATGTCCGAGGCTGGGCTGCCTATGCCTACTTGACCCCACTCCATTCTCTCCCATAGAGCCCTGCCCTCCTACAGGTCTGGGCTTCTTTGATCCAGGGCTGATCTGGGCTTCCCTTCAGGGGCCAGAGTTAATAAAGCTTGATGCTCACAGCATAGGCTAAATGGCTGCCTGGATAAAGCCATCCTCTCTCCTTCTGAAGGAGTGGGCCCAGGCAACTAGGATGGGCAGGTGACCCTGCCCCAAGCCACAGCTGATTGAACCAAGAATGCACACTTAAACCAAGAAGAGTCAGTTAGGCTTCTCCCTCCAGAGAGACACAAAGTAAGTAGTCAGGTGACACTGGGTACTGGGGCTGTGAAGTCCTGGAAAATAAGGGCATGCCAGGGCCAAGGCTGGAGCTAGAAATTGAGAGGTGGGGAGGAGAGAACAGAGAGAGGAAGGATCAAACCTCAAGGAGAAGCTAAGGTCAGATCTGGAAGGAGAAAGGCCTGGAGGGAGAGGAGCCTGGGCCCTCCTTCCTACGGATAAGTTCTATGGCCTGCTAATCAAAGTGTGGTCTTGGACTAGCTGCATGGGCACCATCTGGGTACTTATTAAAAGTGCAGACTCTCAGATTTACCCTGGACCTGCTGCATCAGAATCTGCATTCTAACAAGACTCCTGGTGATGTATGTACACAGCACAGAGTGAGAGGTGCTACTATGGAACCTTCAGAATCTGTGTTAACAAACCCCTTCACTCAAGCTTCTTTGAGTGGGCTTTAGCTCCTCACAGCCATCAAAGGTCAGTGAAGGTATCAGTTTAACTACAAATGTAAAGAATGAACTCAATCAGGAGAAGGGCTTTCTAACTATAACACAAAATCCAGAAGCCAAGAAAGAGAAGACTGATACACTTGATTTCATAAAAATCAGCAAAATAACTACAAAAAAACCATAAGTAAAGCCAAAAGACAAATAGGGGAAAATATTTGCAACTCATATCATAAAGAGCTAATCTCCCCAATATATCAAGAGTTCCTATAAATTAATAAGAAAAAGACCAACAACCAATAGAAAAATGGGCAAAAATATCAACAGGCAGTTTATAGGAAAAGAAATTAAAATGGCCCTTAAACATATGAAAAGAAGCTTGACTTTACTGATAATAAGAGAAATACAAATCAAGGCTAGACTGAGAGACATTTTTCACCTTTCAGATTGGAAAAAACCAAAAAGCAGGATACTGCATCTTGCGGGGAGGCTGTGGGGAACTAGCACCCTGTATATGCTGCTGGGGGGTGGGGGGTGGGTGATGGGTTCAGCTCTAGGCAGGCAATTCGGCACCATCTATCAAAAGTACAAATGTCCTTTTGGCCAAGAAATTCACTCCTACAAACTTGCCTTTCACTCCTGTGTGAATTCACATTTGTACAAGGTTAATTATCACAGCAATGTTTGTCATAGTAAAGAAATGGAACCTCCTAAAATCCCTCAATATGAGATGCATTAAATGAATTCTGATAGATCCTTGCAATGGAGTACTACTATGCAGCTGTGAAAAAGAACACAGCAGCACCGACAGGTTGAAAGGGGACGATCTTCAGGATAGACTTAAGTGGAAAAAGCGAGAGGCAGAACAATGTGCAGGAGGAACACTAGAAATAAGTGACAGCGGCTCCTTGTCAGAGGGGACTGGTGGGAGCTGGACTGATGGGGGACTGGGTATTAGTATTTTCATGCTTTTTAATGCTTCAATTGTATCATCCTATTGAAAATGTAAATGAATACCACAAAAATATTTTTAAAACAATGAGCTCACTTGGGCAGTCACCCCATGTGGAGCTGCCACCTGCCGTATAAGAACTGCCTCTGGGCACAGAAAAGCACACAGCATACAGGCCTCCTGTGTTCTGGCTCCAGGCTGGGCCTCAGCAGAGCGGAGACCCTCTGTTCTAGCCCAGCCCGCTCAGTGGGGAGAGTACCAGGCCATGTCTAGCTTTGCCTTGGCTGCCTGTGGTCCTCTGGTCCCCTGCCACCTGTGCACAGTGGCCTCCATTGGAGAGGGTCTCCCCAACAGGAAGTGGCCTCAGGGGAGCCCCAGGCCCTGTCCTGGCATGTTATTCACACATGGGCTGTCTTAGCACTCACCAGCCATGTCCAGGCCTGGCCAAAGTCTGTGGGACCCCTATTGGTTCCAGCCCAGCCCCAGGACTCTGGAGTTGGCAGAAGATACCCACTGACTCTGGGTGACTCTGGATTTCCCTGGGCTGGCTTATTCCTTCTCTGCCTCTCTGCAGTGGGGAGTGTAATCCTGGGTGTCCTAGTAATGAGGTCCCTGAGGCCTTGCCTTCCTGGAGACATGAATCCCCCGAGTTACCTTCTGTTCTGTCTTGACTTTGGCATTGTAGAAGGAGACAGAATCAGGGCCCTCTGGCAGCATCGTCTGCTGCAGCTGGCTGAACCTGTCCTGGTCATCTTCTCCCTACAAGAGGCCCAACACAGCACAGTCCCTTCACCTGGCATTGTCAGGATCCACTCTGACAGGGCCTGTGGTGGGCATTAGGGCAGCCTCTCGCTGGGTCTGCAGACCTCCACCCAGGATAGCTCACAATCCCCCAGCCTCATGTTTTCCAGTGTCATCATGGACACCCTGTAACCGCCACCAGGGAAAGATGAGCCACTCAAGAAGGGGTGCAGCAGCATGTGGTGTTTTTGGTGTCCTCATCCTTGATAACGGGGGAGAGACCTGTACCTGCCCACCTGCCTGGGCCAGCTGTAGGAGAGGCTGGGAGCAGCCGGTACACTGCCAAGCTTGTGGAGAGAACAGAGGACAAGGCACTGCCCACTGCCCTGTGCTCGTCCACCATCCCCACCCCTGCCCTGTGCCACTCACCAGAGACACAATCCTGCTGAGAGGCATCATGCCTGGCCGGATGCTGTCACCTGGCTTCAGTGCCACCTGCAGGTCCTCAGGGACAAAGAAGGACTCATTGTACCAGATGTCAAATTCTGCAGGGAGACAGGGAGATGGCACTGTGAGGGTGGGGAGACCCTGAGGAAGCAGGTCAAGGCTGTGTGTGTCTCTCTGTCTCGTGCTTGTCACAGCTCACCCTCTCTTCACTTCCTGCTCCAGGGTCTCACCCTTTCCCATCTCCATCTCCTGCCCTCAGAATCCTGGAAACACACATCTAAAGCCCTGTCCAGGGACTTCCCTGGCAGTCCAGTGGTTAAGACTCCACTGCAGGCTTCGATCCCTGCAGCGGGAACTAGGGGAACTAGGATCCCGCATGCCCCAGGGCATAGCCAAAAAAAAAAAAAAGTCCTGTCCAGCCCCTGCCTCTGCCAGAGAAGAGTTCTGAAGCCACTTCTAGAACCCAGACGGTAGCCCTGCCCTGTGCCTCCTGGAACCCCAGGTGGCCAGCCAACCTTCCCAAACGGCACACCCGTGAGCAGGCGATGTCGACACTGATCCACCAGGTGCTGGCAGTACTGGATCTCAGCCCTGAGGTCCTGTAGGTCCTGATACTCTGTCCGGTACTGCTTCTTGAGGTCTTTAAGCTTCAAGATCAGCAGGAATTCCTCCTCATCAATGATCATCAGCCCCTTGTTCTCATACTCGCCTGCAGGGGGAAGGAGGAGGTGAGGGAATGAGGTGCCCACCTGAGGTGGTCAGAAAGAGGGGAGAGTGCTGGCAAAGCATGAAGACAGGACCTGGGAAGGGCTGGGGTGCAGCATGGAGGTGGACAAGGCGTGAGAAGGCCAGGCTACTAGGATATGTCTCACAGGGAGAGGGAGCTCAGGTCAGAGGACCACACTGGCATTTTTAGGACAAACAGGAGGGGTGGGCAGAGGAAAGGGTAGAGATGGCCCAAGTTCCACGATTACTTTGATCTTAAACCCCACTAGCCAAAGATATCCAGTAAATACCTCTATTATACAGGTGTTTACCTTTTTTTTATAAATTATGTAAACAAGCTGCCACCACTGGCTAGTACCACAAGGCAGTTGGGCAGGGTTCCTTATTAATAACAGTAGATGTAAACCCACATTTCAAATTGTCTTCTTGACGATTTCAGCATTCGCCAGCTACCTTCTTGTCAGAGACCATCAGACATCTGTATCTTGTCGGATGGCTGTCAGAGGGCTCCAGGAGGAGAGAGGTCAGTTGTGCTATTAGTCATCTCCTCCACTCACTGTCTCTTTGGATGGACCTTTTAAGGTCTGTCAGTTTGATGAAGGTTGTTGGGTTAAGACAAAATAACAATATCTGTGGAGCCACTCACCTGGCTGTCTACTGCCCACAGCACCTTGAAAGTTCAGCAAAGGCGTCGTGTCAACACCCAGCCCAAGGACCCCTGGAGAGTGAGTCCTGTGTGTGACCGAGGTGTGTGGCCAGGGTGCACGAGGCAGTCCCCAGGTACCGGAGGAAAGCATTAGCACTTCCACTGATGTTTACAGGGGAGAAGTGAGGCACATTAAGTGTCACTGACACCTTTCATGGAGAGGCAAGGGTTCCAGTTCAAGGTGTTTGCAGTGGTGGGGGAGGGGGGTCCAGGGTAGCCCTCACCTTCAGTGCAGAGCAACCTGGTTTGCTGCCGTGGGCCTGATGTGGTCACTTTTATACAGACAAATCCGTCAGTCACAGAGTAGAGTCTTTACAGTACTCTGTTGACATGGGGAGTGACATCTTTTGTACTACCCAGAGGTTCTCTGATTATCTCCAAAGAAAACGCTTATGAGAGCTGAACTTAAGATGATTTTTCTTTTTTTTTTTTTTTTCCCCACAAACGACAAATTAATGTCTCAAATTCAGTGACTGTTCTGGGCTGATAAGTGGCTATCAGTCAAGGTACCTAGAAAATATTTTAAAAAATGAATTCACTTGATCTGTTCCCTTAAGATAAAGGTATTTTGCTTGGCATTTTAACAACCAATGGGAAAACAACTGCTTTGGAAGGGGAAAGAGCAAAAATGTTTTTTGATACTGATAAAAGTTTAAATATTTTAAAATATTGTTTATTTCTTCTACATCCCATCCTTTAAAAATATCCATTTTCAGGTATATTGAGGAGTAAGTGATATATCAGCATAGCATGCATATATATTATTTAAAATATGTAAATATATAATAAGGGGTTGCATATTCAAAGGAGGTGTGGGGGGACTTCCCTGGTGGCGCAGTGGTTAAGACTCCGTGTTCCCAATGCAGGGGGCCCGGGTTCCATCCCTTGTCGGGGAACTAGATGCCAAATGCGTGCCGCAACTAAGAGTTTGCATGCCACAACTAAGGAGCCCACATGCCACAACTAAGGAGCCCTGGAGCTGCAACTAAGGAGCCCACCTGCCACAACTAAAAACTGGTGCGACCAAATAAATAAATAAATAAATATTTAAAAAAAACAAAAACAAAAACAAGGTGTAGGCAGAAGGGACAAAGAAGGGCTTGTTGGTCCTGCAAGGCCTTCACTCTAGAGGTTCTGGGTGGGGTCATGTCTGGAGCCACCATCACCCACCTTCCCCTACTTCCCAAATTCATGGAGGGCTTTGCCCTCTGGAACAGTGTGTTACGCTTGGTCCATAGGGTATGAGCAAAGTAGCCCCAAGAATTTGGAAATAAAGTTGCCCTCTGAGAAATAAGTGAGTAAAATGCAACCTCTGTGAGTGAGATGATCCCCCTGACCTGCAGAAAACCAAGTGCCACCTGGAGATGCCCAGGTGATCAGTGAGATCATTCAAGAAGGCTGGCCTAGCATAGGGTTGCGATTTAGCAAGGGAAAGCCCAGTAACCGGTGGTGTGCCCTGCCTGTGAACAAGAGTGTGGCCTCTGAACCACCAGCCTCAGTGTTGGGATGGTTACTCATTAAAATGCATGTTCTGGGCCCTGCTCCAGATTTCCTGAGTCAGAGCCACTGATTGCAGCCTAGGAATCTGCACTTGACCAGCCCTCCCAAATGAGTCCTCTGCTCACTCAAGCTTGAGGGTTCTTGGTGCACATTGAAGGTATGGGCAGTGTCTGCCACTGGGACCAGGGCACCAGGTCAGGGTAACCAGGTGAGCACTCTCCCCACTCCCCACACAGGGGTCCCTGCTCGTTGAGCCTGAGGGCTTCCCACACCACCTGCCTTAAGAGACGAGGCTTTGCTAGGCCAGTTTGTTGCAGGGTTGGCATGAGGAATGGTCTTAGTGACAGTGAATCACTTGGCCCCTGGTATCCACATTCTCATTCCCTCCTCAGTTTCTCATGTCTTGACCAGCACCCCTACCCCAATCAGACCACTGTGGTCAGTGAGGAGACAACACCAGGACCCATGGACCTTGTGGCGGTCGCCAGCCACCCATCTCCCTGGGGAAGTGTCTACAAGACCAACATTCTGTCCCTCCATGGGCAGAAGCACATATCAGATGGAAGGTCCAGCACTTAGATCTGAGATAATGCAAGAAGGGGGACTTGCAGGCAGAAGCTAGCTGACAGGGAAGGACTCTGTGGTTCCCCAGGGATGACTAGAGCCAAGTGATGACCCAGGGATGAAGCCTGCACCCCAACATCCCCTGCTGGCCCCCTTCCAACTCAGTCCTCCAGTGCCCAAGGCTGCCCCATCCCGAGCAGGATGACTCAGATCCCACTGTCCCCCAACTATCTTCCCATCACCTTTACCTTGCTTCTCTCGTAGTGACTTCTGGAAATTTAGTGCCTCCTTGGTCATGTCGATCTCCCGCTTGATGGCATTGATGCGCTGTGTGGTCTCGCTGGCCCTTTTCCTCCGCTCGTTCAAAATGGATTTGTTTTCTTTGAAGATGCGGTTGATCTCACTACCCCGTTCGTTCTTAAAGTCCTCAAAGGCCACAGGCTTGGCGGGTGGGGTGCTGGGCCTGAAGATGGAGGGGAAGGAGGAGGGAGAAATGGGGCAGCTGTTTTGGAGCCACCGGGCACTTCACCTTTCTTCCCTGGGGCTTCTGTAAGCAGGAGGTCCGAATTCCTGGGCACCACGTACCCCAGATGGGAGCTAAACTGTGTAGGAATCATTCTCTCGTCTCTGTTTTACTGAGTACACAAGGGCACGTGACTATTGCAGAAAATGAGGAAAGTAAGGAAAAGTTACAAAAAAAACCCCAAAATACCACTCATTACCTATTGGCAACCACATTTTAGTGTATCTCCTTCATTTCTTTGATAACTGTTTTAATATTTGGAGTCATGCAATATATATAATTTTACATCTTACTTTTTTCACAGAAGCATTCTTTCATGCTATTAAAAACTCTTTGAGAACTCTAGTTAATAAGATGTAAGATGAAGTGCTGGGCAGGGGAAAGTGGATTGTCTGCAACTTACTTTGAAATCCATTTTTTAAAAAAAGATGGATGGAAGGATGGAGAGAAAGACACATGATGAAATACTATAGTAACATTAATGGCAGAATCAAGAGGGGTTTCACTATACAATTCTTCCACCTTCTCTGAATGTTTGGAAATGTTCACAGGCTGGGGAAAAATTCTTCATGTACATCTTTGTACATTTAAAGGGCAGAGAAAATAATTCACTTAGTGCCCTTTCCCTAATGTCAACTATTGAAGGTGTTACCAAAAATTTTTTCTTTTGCTTTTTAAATTAATGACACAATCTTTTTGTATAAATCTTTGTCTACATCTCTAATTATTTCTCAGGATAGATTCCTAAAAACTCAATCACTGACTCACCACAGAGAGGAACTGGGTGGCTGGAGGAAGGGTCTCATACCTGAGAATTTTGTATCTTTTGAATACATTACTTATTCAAAATATGCAAATTTAATTATTTAAATAATTGCTATTTGGAGGGTCTAAAATGATTCTGTGTATAATTGTGTATCTTGGATGACTCCTGAGGTTGAACCATTTTGCACGTGTATAAGCCATCATATTTCTTCTGTTTTGGACTGTGCTCCTAGTCTTTGCCTATTACCCCATTTTATTTCTCTTCTATCTGCAGGTGCTCCTTCCTTGTCATACTCTGATTTTGTATGATCTGGTGCAGCGGTTACTGTTAGATGGTCACCTGGGTGGGTGTGATTCCTCCTTTGGGGATTCCGAGGCAAAGGGCTCAATACTGGAGGTCTCCTGGTCCTGCAGAAGCATGTCTTTGACATCTCCATCCTTGGAGGATGGGGTCAACTGGGTCTTGGAGGTGGAAGCATCCAAGTCCTTGCCACTCACAGGGCTGCTGGCACCCTCCTTTCTTGCCAAGGAGCTGGAAGGAGAAGGCAGGGAGACCCCAGGCTCAGTGTCTCTGATGCTGAGGGGAGTAATCTTGCTCAGCACTCATACACCAGAAGCCCCAGCCCGCTCAGCTCCGATCTTGAACATAAACCCAGGCCAAAGGGCAAAGAGTACAACCCTAAGCCATGCAGATGGGGAGGAAGAGGAGAGAATTTCTCTCCCTTTTATCAGAACAAGAAGTCCTCCTTCCAGCAGTCTCAGCAGGAGACACCTGGGAAGAATGGGCAGTCTCCAGTTTGGAAGCATAAGGACCTTTGGGGTGGGCCACAGGCTCTAAGGAGCATCATGGCTGCTGAGGTATTAGTCACACAGGCATCCCCGGGAAGGAGTAGCAGAGCCCCCACCCAGGGTGTGTCTGTCTGTGGACCAACAGTAAAGAGAGACACGTCTGCCCCGCTGCTCTGACCAGTCCACGACTTGCTCTCCCACCTCTATCAGTGCCCACGCCAGCTCTCCGGAAAGTAGCCATCCTCCCTCTCCAACTGATGGCACCCAGGGTCCTCCCTCCCAGAGAGGTACATGTGAGCAGGACTGAACTAAAGCGAGGATGTCCATGGTTCCTTCCACTGTTTCCTTCTCTTTTCTTCTTCTTGCAACAGGTGTGGCTTGGGGGAACCAAGCCTCGATCCATTTGTTACTGCACTAATTACCCAACGGCAGAACAGACAGGCTGGGGGTGTGACCGCCCTCCTGAAGAGGCAGGAGGAGGCCAGGGCATCCTCCTACCCGACTCCAGTACTGCATGTGACAGTTTTCTACAATCAGCTCTGGCCCGTGTCCTTTTACAAGTGATAATAATGGTAACAACTTACTTGTATTGAGGTCTTCCAGGGACAGGGACTGCATTTACTCACTTATCCTCAAAACCACCCCAGTGACTGATGCTATTATTATTATTATACCCATTTTAGGGATGAGGAAACAGAGGCAGAGAGGCTCTTACACCTCACAGAAGGTGACCCCCTTGGGTGAAAGAACTACTGAGCAGGGAGGTGAGCCCAGGCGTTACCTCCAGAGCATGTGCTTTGTCCACCACGACACAGCACTTCCCAGGGAGGCTGGTTCATGAAGGGAACCTTGACACCCTGCATCTACAAACGAGTCTTGCCTCAAAGGTGAGCTGGAGTTTTTAGATGATGTGGGTGCCAATTAGCCGGGTCACAGAAGGAACCTGGTGGTGGGGGCTGGGTTTCCACATGAAGTACCGGAGGGCGAGTGCCGGCCTGGCTTCTCACTTCCACTCTACCACACCTTAGCAATGTGACCTTGGAATGAATTCCCCTCTCTGAGCCTTGGTCTCCTCATTAGTTAAAATGGAGACATGAACTCCCACCTCGTGGAACTGCTGAGGATGACAGGTGACCGGCCCCAGCCTGGGCCCCACAGATGCTGCTAGTATTGGCAGGAGAGGTATCCATTGTGACCACCCCATAACTAACACTGGGGGAAGGGAGGGACAGCTTATGTCCTCCCTTTCACCAGCCACGGAGGGCCAGGTGCTGATCAGCTGGAGCAGCAGGAAGGTCACTCACCTGAGCTGCTCTTTGAACATCTTCTTGGACTTGGATTTCTTCCCGGGTCTGGTAGAGGAAGGGGCGACTCCGAGTCCGAAGCCTTGTCCGTCAGGCTCGCCCACTAGGTGGCCGTCAACGTCCACGAGCCCTGCCTGGACAGAGGCCAGTTGCAGGTCTGTGGTTAGATTAAGGGTTCAGGCTCCCTGGGGAACCAGGCGTATATGGACCAAAGGTGGACATGTTCATCCCACACACCAAGATGTGGCTCCTGCTGATGTCACTCCAGGCTGTCCCCAGCAGAGCTGTCTCTGACCACCCTACTCAATGTCCACTTCCTACATCAACTCCTCTCATGGTCTGGTGTCTCATTCCATACTCTGAGGCTCTTGGGGCCCGTTTCCAACCTAACTCCGGGAATTGGTCTTGTTTACTACTAGCCACATCTCCATTTTATGGAGAACATTTTGAACTCATATGCGGTTTACTCCTGCATGGGTCACCCCATGCTCATGCTGGTGTTACCTTTACCTGTTGCAACCCTAGATCTGCTTTAATGCAGGACACTCGCTGTCTCTGGAAAGATCTGGGGATGGAAAAATCTGATGTGAGTCTTGTCGGCAAGAGGCAATTGTGCTTACCTTCTGGACAGCAGAGATGGCTGCGAAGTCATCCTTGTCTATGAGGGTGTACTTCCTGCGCAAAGCGGACTCCACTTCCTGTTCCTGTTGGCTTGGGAGAGAGAGTGAAAGAACCCCTCACAGCTGGGGCCATGCTGAACCCACTGCGGCAAGCACCAAGTACTGGAGTTAGAAGTTGTTTGTGTGTGGCCCCTGCGACAGAGCCACATCCTCATCATGAACCAGACCAGACAAAACATGCTCATTCCTCTGCTCCCCACTCCCCAGTGCGTGTACCCCTTGTCCAGCCCCCAAATCTGCAGGGGCCACCTTATGTGCCAAGCACAACTGCTCTAAGATGACCTTTAACAAGGACCGTAAGCCTGCCTCGGCACCATGCTTCCCCACCTGTCCGTCTCTAACAGGCCCTTCAAAATCACATACCCAGCTTCTGTGATACCATCCAGCATCAGCCAGTCAGGCTACAGGTATGTCTGTACCCAAATAAACCACAAATCCCTCCTGAGGTGGGGAGGGGGTTGTGGGGAGTATCAAAGTGTCCTGCTCCGGCCATCTTCAGGGCTGGCACTCCATAAGGACCTCCTGTCCAATTAATAAACTCAGGAAACCAGGGACCACCTCGTCTCTGAGTAGCCCTTGAATGGAGGGCTGTCCTCCCCACTTCCCCCAGGGGAAGGGAAGGGCAGGAGGATATGAGAGCTCAGGCCCAGAGACACCCAGGGCCTGCCATACCCAGAGGCCTCTGATCTGGCTCCTCACACACCAGAGAGAAGGCAGTGCACTTGGAGACCGGCATCCATACCATGGGAAATGAAAATGGCAGCCTGACGTAGGAGTTGGGTGGATGGGGTGGGTCCCTTACCTCAGAACCACCCGGAACTGGTTGAACACCTCCTGGATCTGTCTGAGGTTGATTATCTGGAGGGAAGAGAACAAGGCAGAGGTTAGACCAAGGGCACCACGGGACCAAGGCTGTGTCTGTGTTAGTAGAGAAACCAGGACCCCTTGGCTAACCCGTGGACCATCTGTCTCAAGAATGGGACATCTGGGACTTCCTTGGTAGCGCAGCGGTTAAGAATCCGCCTGCCAACGCAGGGGACACGGGTTTGATCCCTGGTCCGGGAAGATCCCACATGCCGCAGAGCAACTAGGCCTGTGCGCCACAACTACTGAGGCCACGTGCCTAGAGCCCGTGCTCCGCAACAAGAGAAGCCACTGCAATGAGAAGCCCGCACACCATGACGAAGAGTAGCCTCCGCTCACCACAACTAGAGAAAGCCCGTGCGCAGCAACGAAGACCCAACACAGCCAAAAATAAATAAATATTAAAAAAAAAAAAGAATGGGACATCTGCCAACACCCTCTCAGCAAAGTGGCAGTCCAGCCCTCCTCAAGAACAGAGGAACACCTGATTAGTAGTTTTAAAACTATTTACTGCGACTATAAAAATCACTTTTTCTGAGTGAAGACCTGTATAAAATTAAAATGACTCTAGTTCTTGAAAATACTAAGAAAACATTTAAATAAAATTTATTGTCCTCAGCTCTCTCCTGCTTCCAAAAGGTTCCATTACAAACCTTTCTGTGTGGGCACAGACACACTCACCTGTGGCTGAAGAAAGGCCATCAGCCTCCCTCTTGGGCCTATAGCCCGCCAGCATTACCCTCGACGCCTTGGTCAGTCTGGGGCTGCCCTCATTAGGAAGACCAGAGCAGC
This sequence comes from Balaenoptera borealis, assembly GCF_965194805.1. Lineage (NCBI taxonomy): Eukaryota > Metazoa > Chordata > Mammalia > Artiodactyla > Balaenopteridae > Balaenoptera > Balaenoptera borealis. The sequence goes on along the minus strand of NC_138869.1, from coordinate 44,873,843 downwards.
CTGCCCCTCAGTTGTCCCAGGCTTGCCTCTGGCAGCTGCTCACAGTAACAGGTCGGGCAAGGTTCTGCCCATGAGCTCCCTGGTGAGAGGTCTGCCAGCCTGTGCTATAAAAACAATGCATCTTTCCCTGTGTGGCTGCTGTCTCCTCCTCCTTGGCCCACTCCAGCATGGGCCCTGGGGGTTCTGCCTTGTAGACAACCAGCATGACCGTCATCCTTTAATGCCCTCACTCTGCCTGGCACAGTCAAGCCCCTGAGGTGCTGCATCTCAGTTCATCCCAGTTCGGTTTCCCTCCCCACCACACCGTACAGGTGAGGCCACCAGAGTACACGAGCTTGAGCATTTTCCTGAGGTCACTCAGCAAGGAGATAGCTGAGCTGAGATTCGATCCAGGGCAGCCTAGCTCCAGGGTCCACACTTGTGCCCCCAGTGATGGACCACCTCCTGTGTATTCAAGGCTGTTTAAGGCTGTCAGCCACTCTGTGGGTCACCTACAGCCCTGCAACCCTAAACATGGATGCCGAGGCCCTGAGGTGGGCTGAAGGGCCCTGAGGCCAGGAGTCCAGCACCACCTACCCTACACCCCCTGTACCCTCTCAGTGTGAGGTTCCAAGGCTAGCACAGCACGCTTCGGGGTATGGCCGGGAGATGGAGGCCCGGGCCAGCTGGACACGGTGGTCCTGAGGGGCTCCTTACGTCAATCTCGTCCAGCGTTCCCTCCAGGTACCTCCGCACCTGGGAGTTGATCTCGGCAATCTGAATTTCATCCATGGGGTCATAGTTCACAAGGGTACGGTTGGCCTTGGAGGAGGAAAAGGAACATATTGTTAAGCTCCAAGCACCCGAGCCCAAGCGGGGTGGCAGGGACCATTCTGAGAACCAAAGTGGGGAGGTTGGGCACAGACCCTGGCCGCCCAAGCCAGCTCCATTCCCTTCATCACCACGTCCTGGCAAGGAGGGCCTGACTCACAGGCCAGGTGTTCAGGTCAGCAAGGGACAACCAGGTAGGGCGGGGAAGGAGAGGCTGCCCAACAGGGGGCCTGCTACTCCAAACAAGGGGGTTCTGCTGACTGAGTCTCAGCAGACTCTGTAGGATGAGGGCCACAGGAGGGAGGGGGCAGCCTCTGCCTTGAGGCTCCTCTGGACCATGAGCATTAGCTCAGACAGGCTACTGGAGGACTCCTGCCCCCACCCCCTACCTTCATGGCTCCCTGCTGCTGTCCCCACCTGACCATCCAGCCTTGGTCAGGGGCCACCTCTCCTGACCTTGACCCATCATGCTGTCTGCCCCTGTACCCCTGCCAGGCCTCTGGCCCCTGCCCCTCATCCCCCTGCCTACTGCCTGACCATCTGACACCCCTGTCCACATCTTCTTGTTTGTCCAGTGTCCCTGCCTACCAGACATTCCTGGTCCCCCAGCCCTTCTGCCCCACCCCCGAGTCTCTCTACTCAGCCCCCAACCCATCTGGCCCCCTGTCCACCCAGTCCCTCCGCCCACCCAACCGGCTCTGCTCATCCAGTATCCCTGCCCTGACCCTTTGCCCCCTCCCAACCTAGCCCTTCTGCCCACCTGGTAACCTGACCCTAGTCCCTCTAGCATTCTGGCAACCACGCCCCACCACCACCTCTAGCCCCTTACCAGGCTGTCATGGATGGCTAGTTCCTGCTTGAGCAGTGCCAGCTCCTTCTCCAGGTTCTTGACCATCCGCTGCCAGGGAAACATATTGTGTGGGGTGGGGGGGTGAGGGGGAAAGCAGGGAGGACGGTCAGAGAAGCCACCCTGCCTCTTCCATATCAAGCCTATAATTCCCCACCTGTGCCTGGACATCCTTGCTCTTCCAGGTAATCCATGGGGTGTGATCTCAGCATCTGGATGATTCCCTCCCCACTGGTGACTTTTCCCCAAATGGGTGACTTTAGGGTTTGAGGGGGTCTAAGCAGTCCTCTGGCCTCTGCCTCTTACTGCAGAGGAGACTGAGAACAGAGTGAGCACGGGCACCCCTAGGGCCACCTCAAACCCTGACTCCCAGGAGCTCCAGGATACTCCAGTCCAACAGGGTAATGGCCCTCTCAGTGCAGCCCATGCCTCCAGGGTGCATTGACCCTCATCCTTCCCAACCACTACGCAAAGCATTACCATTCCCCACTGATAATCAGGTATGCCACCTCCAATTTATTGCTGCTACAAAAAATGCTGCAAAACATCTTTGCACTTACATCTTTGTATACGAAAACACAGTGATCTATGAGCTGCCTTATTACTTCTATGTGATCTGCCTTATTACTTCTTTCCTACTCTTTTCCCCCTGCTCACTCCACTCCCACCAAATGGGCACATTCCTGCCTCTGTATTGTCTGTCCCCTCTGCCTGGGACACTCTCCTCCCAGGTATTTCCATGGCTCACCTCCCTCAAGTCTTTGTTCAAAAGCTTCTAAATTAGGCGCACCTCTATCACCTCATGTAAAACTGCAATCCCCTCCCCACCCTCACACCACTCTTTTTTAACATCTTGCTCTACTTTTCTTTCATAGAACATACCCTCGAGCAGTGTTGTCTAATAGAACTTGCTGTAATGATGAAAATGTTCTGTGTTTGTGCTGCAAGCCACATAAAGCTATTGAACACTTAAAATGTGACTGGTGGGACCAAGGAAGTGAATTTTTTTTTTCTTTTAATTAATTAATTAATTAATTATTTTATTTTTGGCTGCATTGGGTCTTCATTTCTGTGCGAGGGCTTTTTCGACTTGCAGCGTGCGGGAGCCACTCTTCATCGCGGTGCGCGGGCCTCTCAGTGTCGCGGCCTCTCTTGTTGCGGAACACAGGCTCCAGACGCGCAGGCTCAGCAGCTGTGGCCCACGGGCCTAGTTGCTCCCCGGCATGTGGGATCCTCCCAGACCAGGGCTCGAACCCGTGTGCCCTGCATTGGCAGGCAGACTCTCAACCACTGCGCCACCAGGGAAGCCCCCTGAATTTTTAATTTTATTTAATTTTTACTGATTTCAGGGGACTTCCCTGCTGGTCCAGTGGTTAAGACTCCGCACTTCCACTGCAGTGGGCACGAGTTCGATCCCTGGTTGGGGAATTAGGATCCCGCATGCCGCGTAGCACAGCCAAAACAAAAAAATTTTTTTTACTGATTTCAGTAGCCACATGTGAGTAGTGGCTACTGTATTGGACAGTGAAGCTCTACAACTTACCTATTTTGGTTTTAAGAAAAATTATATATATTTAAGGTGTACAACATGACGTTTTGATATACATGTACACAGTGAAATGATTACTACAGTCAAGCTAATTAACATATCCACTAGTTACCATTTTTTGTGTGTGTGGTATGAGCATCTGAGATCTACTTTCCTAGCAAATTTTCAGTACACAATACACTACTATTAATTATAGTCACCATGCTATACATTAGGTCCCCAGAACTAACTCATCTTAGAACTAAAAATATGTACCCTTTGACCAACATCTCCCCATTTCTCAGCCTGCCCCCACCCACTCCTGGTAATCACTGCTCTACTTTCTGCTTCTATGAATTTGACTTTGTTAGGTTCCACATATAAGTGAGATCATGCAGTATTTTTCTTTCTGTGTCTGGCTTATTTCACTTAGCATAATGTCCTCTAGGTTAATCCATGTTGTCGTAAATAGCAAATCTAGAAATGACTGATTTCTTATGCTTATTATATCTATCTCTCCCACCCCCAGCAGACTGTCAGCTCTTCAAAGACAGAGATTTGTGTTTCTGTTGGTACACTGATACATCCCAAGTGCTTCAAAAAGTGCCTGGCACATAGTAAGTACTCCATAAATTTTAGCTGAATGAATAAATGATACATTTCTAGAAGCAGAATTGCTTAGTCATTTTACATTTGATAGATACTGTCCTAGTGTTTTTCATATAAGAAGCACAAGGGACTTCATGCTGAGAACCTTCACTGTGAACAACAGGGCTTCCTTTAGTTGTCAAAAAATGGCCACTGGAGGGAGCCCCTGACAGCTGGTTCTCAGGACTGGTGACCAAAGCTGTCACCAGTCTGTAGCAAGGGGTCCTGGTGTCCCGGTGGCTCAGTGGCAAATCAGGGCACAAAGCCTGAACTCAAGACACATGACCAGGGTCCAGGTTCTGACTCTGCCCCTCTGGGCATCCTCAAGATGGTCCTTCAGGTGGACTCCCTGTGAGGTGAACGGGAGAGGACTGGTGGCCAGCCCCCACTCATCTCCATCCCTTCCTCTCAGCTGAGGGATCTCAGCTCTAGAAAATGCGCTACGCCCAGCTAGGAAAAGTCTGGCTGAGCTGCTGGGGACCTCCAGCTGGATGACTCTGTCCAGTGTGGCATGAGGAGCCAGGTTAGACCTCTGGGCCAATCAGGTGATGGTGGAAATGAGCCATCTGCTCCCATGGGTCACCAGCCTCTATGCTGCACCCTGAGAGTATGGAAGCCACTTCTCCTACTGCCTGGAAAGCTTAGTGGCCTCTAACTTGCCCTCTTCTACTGACTGGAAAGAAGCTGCTTGGAAATAGGGCTGAAGCAGAAGACCCCACAGAATAGGGTCTGGCAGCACCTCCTGGCTGACCAACTCCCTTATAAGAAACAGGGGTATTTTCTGGATGGAAAAAAAATGCCTCAGAGACAGCACAGACCCATGTAAGTTCCTTGATGGTTAGGTGTTTCCATCATAAACGTAATGAGGATAATTCAGAGAGTTCTGCTTAAGTCCACGCCAGATTGTGAGCAGCTATCAGCCTAAGAAGTTTCCCTATTTTGACCCCATGGCAGCGTGCAGGTGTGCTTCCTCTTGGCAGAGTAGGGTACCCCAAGTCTCTCTGCTGTCTGTTTATGCCCGTGGCTCACAACCCTTACACCACCTCACAGAATCACAGAATGACATAGTGGGAGGGTTGCTGGAAGTCATCAGTCCAACCTCCTAGTTCACAGATGAATATCCTGAGGCTCAGAGCCTGAGCAACTCACCACAGAGAGCTGGTAGCAGAGCTGGATCAGGAACTCAATCTCCCACCTTCCAGCCAGCCCCACCAACCAAGGAAACTCTACAGAAGCTATTCCACCCCCTTGAAAACAGGTATCAGTACTGAAAATGGTGCTGGAAACAACCTGGGAATACAGGCTACAGTCTAGGAAAGGCAACAACCAAAATAATTTTCCAGGTCTCTCTCGAGAACTCATACATATAAAGGAAAATGTTTATCATAAAGATTATAAACACATTTGCATTTGGTGACATGGCAACTTGGCTGTCCAGGAACAACAGTGCAGATTTCAGAACAGGAATTACATTAAAATGAAAGCCCTCGCTGCCAGGTGCAACGCCCACTCAGCCAGGTTCACAGGTGGTAATGTGGTAGTCCTAAGCTAAGAGAGCACCAAATAAGAAAATAAGAAAAATAAATAAGAAAAGCTCCAAGCTACAGAAAAGCATAGAAAATAATGCCATGAAACCTTGGGAAGACCACCCTAAAATCTGACTTTAACAGCATGCCACCATATTGGCTTCAGGTGTTTTTGTTTTTGTTTTTTTAAGAAATAAAACATTTCAGATAAATGTGAAGCCCCTGGCTACCCCACTCCAAATCCATTCCGAACCCTGACATCCAGAAGGAGCCTCTGCTCAGTTTGGTCTTTTCACTCCCATACATTTTTTCTTTGTACACACATCTATCCACTAATGATGATCAGCATTGCTTTGAATGTTCTTATACTTGGTATAAATGAGAGATGCCACCATTCAATCCCCAAGTTGTTTTCTCACTAGAGATTATCCATGCTCACAGCTCTAGCTCTGGCTCCCTCCCTCTGCAACCTACTTAGCTACCCTTCTGTTAAAGGCTATTAATCATGTTCCTAACTTTTCACTATTACAACAAGCAGTGCAGCACCATCTTCTATAAGTCTCTTTATGTGCATATGTGAGAATGCTGCTAGACTATATACCTAGAAGTGATACCGCTGGTCTGCAGAAGTGACTAGAGTGCTAGCTAACATTCCCTGAGCATTTACTCTATGACAGCACTGTGCTAAAAGATTCCTACCCATTATCTTGTTCTTCACATCTCTTTGAGAGTGAACTCTGTTACTCCTGCCTTAGAAAGAATAAGTATCTCGCTGAGGTTATACAGCTGACGAAGGAAAGAGCAGGCTGCTGAACGAGTATAGCCCCACGCAGGGGCCAGCGCTCTTAACTACTGTGCCCGTCATTCTCCAAGTGTGGTCCAGAACAGCAGCAGCAACAGCACTGGGGACACTCATGAGAAATTTGAATCCTCAGCCCCCACCCCAGACCGATGGAATCAGGAACTCTGGGAACGGGTGCAGTGACCTGTGGTTCAATGAGCCCGCAGGGTGATTCTGATACCCACTCAAGTTTGAGAACCACTGCTCTAAGCTCTACTTCCTCCTCAACCTCCAAACCATGGGTTAGATCCACAGAGCCCCCGGACTGTTATTTTCCTTCAGGATTTAGAATCTGAAAAGTTTAGCTAGTTTGTCATGGGTTTAGGGCATGTATATGTTCCTGTCTCCAGTAACTACGATTGCATAAGCATGTTAAAGGAAAACCAAATTATTGGTAAATGTGTTTTTACTTTACTAGATGTTGCCAAAATGCTCTCCAAAGTGGTTGTCAATTACACTTTGACAAGAAATAAATAAGCATTGCTGTTTCTGCACATACCATTGTTTCCACATTGTCAGAAAATTTCTAATTTTTGCTAGTCTGAGGGTGGAATTCCACTAAGGTTTTAACTTGCATTTCCCTGGCTATTGGTGATGCTGATCATTCTTCTGATTGGTCAGCTGTTTGCTGAGAGGGATTGCTCAGACTGGGAAGAAAGAGGTTCTGTAGTGACCTAACCAGATGAGTCTGAGAGATGGTCCACACTGATTTAGCTCAGAAACAATTAGCTCTAAGGACTCTCATGCAGAAGCCCAGGGCACTCAGAGGCCTTGAAGCCCCACATAGGAATTGGGTGGGGGCCTGACCTAGCCCTTTCACCTTTGTGGCAGCCCCCAAGGGACTCTAAACACTGGCCTATCCCAGAGCAGAAAGGGACTGACCCAGGATCACATGGGTATCTTTGGTCAAGGCAGGAAGGGAAGCCAGGCTCTTGTGACCCAGGCAGCAAACCCATACACCTTCCCCACAGTGAGATAGCTGCCTACAAGCCCCTTAGTACCTCAGCGTCATACTTTTCATTGATGGCAGGCTCAGTGGTGACCAGCTTCATCCTGCTGGCAAACCGCAGTGAAGACAGCTGAAAAACAGATCAGACAGACCTCTAGGTTCTTGGTCAATTACTTGTGAGTAGAGATATTCGCAAAACAGGTTAAAGGAGTCCACTAGAAAACAAGTCTCCCTGCAGAGAGGAATGCTCCATGGGCCCATGGAGTGACGTCTGGGGGTCCTGCCCGAGTCCCTCTGGGGGCACAGCCAGCCAGGGGTAATTATGGCTGGGGGCCCATGGGGTGGCCACAGAAGCGGGCACTTGGGAAACAACCCCGCTGCGCTGATGTTCCACGAGGAGTGGAGGGCTGCTCCCTGGCAGTGAGGAGCAGCCAGTGAGCCCTGACATCCCAGCCTCATACTGTGCTGGGCTGACTCGGAGCCCTGAAACAGGGAAGCCGACTTGGAGGGGGGATGGGTAACCCAGAAGTAGCCTCAGGAAAGCCTGAAAGGGCTCTTCCATTGGACAGTCTTGCCTAGTGGTTAAGAGCTCAGCCACCAACCAACTGACTGCACAACCTCAGACAGGTCTTGTAACTTCTCTGTAAAGTTGGGAAGACCTGCCTCACAGGGTCACTGGCAGACTTAGTGCTGAGGTATGTAATGTGCTCTGGACAGAACTGGCCCACAGAGAGCCCTCAGGAAGAGACCCCTGTCATTTTAGTTGGAGTTGCTTCTGTGAGGGTGAAATCAGACTCTCCTGCTGTAAGCACAGCAGCAAGTGTGGCCACGACTCCCTCATACACACATGCGTGGTCACTGCATAAAGCAACACAAATCATGACAGGAACTGTTTTAAAGTATTAAAGCATTTGGAGAAGAGAATCATGAGCTTCCACACCCCCAATATGCCTTTGTCCCAACCCCCGATACTCTTCCAGCAGCTCCTTAGGGCTCCTATGGGCTCAGTCCTAATCAGAGATCCCAGGTGGTGTGGGCACAAGCCTCGGAGGACAGCAGGTACCAGGAGAGCTGCTTCCTGTGTGACCATCTCAGGGATGGGGATAAGGGGAGAAAGGGTCTTCCACGGTCTTGGAGGATGTATTTCTTAACCAGGCAGCCAGGAGGCCCAATATTCATATGACTCCTCTTGGGGTTCACTCATGCTTTGTTATGCTGTGAGACCAGTAGGTGCCTGAAGGCTTCCTCTGGGGATGCTGTCTGCACGTCAGCTGGAGCTCCCCTCTCTGGCCTCCCAAGTCCCAGGGCACTGGGTATGTGGCAGGAGAACTCCCCCTGGAAGCTGGGATGGTCCCTAATGCACCAAGCTGGGAGGCCCTGCAGGAGCATCTTGCCCTGCAATGTCCCTGGAAATGACCTGTTTCACCTAGTGGATTCTCCAGATGACTGAAGCTTGCCCCAAACATCCACATTTGAGCAAAATGTCTAGGGAGAGATTTCCAAACCTATCTTATTTAGGATGGGTAGGGAGGAGAGGCGGGGAGCCCCAGCCTGGGTGCCTAGCTATGTGGACTCACCTGTGTCACTGGCTCACTTCGTATTTCTGCCTCTGGTTCTCATAAGCTTCTCACCTCCCCGGGTCACCTGTTTCCTGCTGCTGGATTAATCTCCCCGAGTCACAACTCTGGCCACAGCCCTCTCCTACTAAAACCTGGTGACAGCCCCAGCCACCTGGAGCAGAATAGCCAAGGCCTCAGCATGGCCGCCAGGGCCTATCCAGCCGCTGCACCTTCTTCTTCTTCCTCTCCTTCCTGAGATCCTCGCTGCAGTGGCCAAATACTCCTGGCATGGGCCAGAAAACACAGTCCTTGCCCCACAAAGCTGGCTCTCAGCCTTCTCTCCTCACATAGGCCCCACACTGAGCTTGCCACCTGCCTTGCCTCTTCCTTGACATGGCTTCTGCCCCTTGGTACTTGGTATTTGGATCCTGGCTGGGCCCCCTTCAGCAATTTTGGCTCAGACTCATCCCTGGATCCCTCCACCCTTGACCATGTCTATAGCTACTGTGTCAGTTTACCCAGCCCTGGCATGCATGAGGAGGAATTCCATCCCGGTTGCATTGGCTGTCTTTACATACCGTCTCTTCTAACTGGGCGGCTTCTCCATAGATGTTTGTCACAAGGACCATATTGCAATTTCCCCCTGCAGAAAGCAGGACACAGAAGGGTCATGAACCATGTGTGTTTTCTGCCAAGAGATTCCTTTGAGGCTGGTGGGTGGCAGAGGTGGGAGGGCTCGGAACATTTGTGTCCCTTCAAAATTCATATGTTGAAGTCCTAACCCTCAATGTGATGGTATATGGAGGTGGCGCCTGCAGGAAGTAATTAAGTTTACATGAGGTCATGAGGGTGGAGCCCCATGATGGGATTAGTGCCCTTGTAAGAAAAGAAAGAGACCAGAGCTCTGTCTCCCTTTCTGATCTCTTTCTTTTCTTTCTCTCTCTCTCTTTGCCATGTGAAGACACACGAGAAAGTGGCCATCTACAGGCCAGGAAGAGAGTTTTCACCAGGAGCCATTCCTGCCAGATCTTGATCTGGGACTTCCAGGTTCCAGGACTGTGAGAAATAGGTGTCTGTTGTTTAAGCCACCCAGTCCGTGATATTTTGTTCTAGCAGCCTGAGCTGACTGAGACAGGGTCAGAGAGGACACACGCAAGCATGCATGAGGCTAGGAGGCAAGGGGAAGAAGAAGAGAAGCAGGAGAGGCTGTCAAATGTACCTAAAAGAGGAGCTGGGGGAAAAGCAGAGGAGAGAAGGCCTGGGGTAGGGCAGAGGCCTCTAGGCCAGGGCTTTGCTTATGGTGGGGGGGTTGGGGGGGAGCACTCAGTTAATAATCACACAGCAACCACCATGCCACTGGGCCCAATGTGAAAGCCTGGGAACACAAGGATAACAAGATACAGACCCAGCTCCTCAGTCAGGGAAAGGAAGACATCACAGGAGAAGCCCTCCACCTTGGTATTCAAGGTGATGAAGGATTCTGCCAGCTGGTTCAGGGAAGAGGGGAAATGAGAAGGTACTTCTGGTAGAGGCAAAAGCTTAAGCAAAGGTTCTGAGGAGTGAAGAGAATGGCATGGGGGACATGAGAGGGCACTGTGCTTGATTCTGCCTTTCCAGGTGTGCCTGAGGTCACTGTGAAAAGGCTGCAGGTAAGTCCATGCCACCAGGAGGGAGCAATTCCATTATCACCAGTAACAGACATGCCAGGCCTGTCCATCCCCACTGTGCACCAACCACACCCTCACCTAAGGAATCCTTCAGGGCGTGGGTGAGCTTGCACTGCCGGAAGGGGATGTGGTCTCGCTTCTGGTCCCCGAGGGCAATGATGGCCTGCTCCAGGAATGACAGCGACTTGTTGATGTAGGTGGCTTCCTTCAGGACTCGGCCCTCAGACTACAAACCAAAGGTCAGTTCCTCATCAGACCAAGTGGAGAGGCTGCCCCACAAAGAACACTGCAGGTCTGTGGCCAGGCCAGAGCCTCCTTCCCAGAACCAGGTCTTCTCTCCCTGTCATGGGATTGTATTGTATCCACCTTGGGCTAATGGGAACACTCACAGGAACACTCGTGCAAATATTCTTATGAATGAATGCTCATGTGAATATGAATACTTATGTGAATATATGAATACTCCCTTAAGAGTCACACTATTATGAATACACATGGGAATATTTGTGCAGATACTTGAGCAAATAATCCTGGGAATATACATTCATTCAATACACAAATACAAACATTAATACGAATGCACATAGGAATGCTCATCTGAATGCTCTTGTGAATACTTACGTTAATACGCTCACATGAATATTTATGTGAGATGAAAAATTAATGCAAATATTCATTGTGTGAACACTCACACTGATACACAGAGAAATGCTAATACGAGCATGGAGCATTGACTGAGCACTGACTGAGTGCCAGGCACTTTGCTAAGAATTTAGGAGCCATCATCTCATTTAATGTTTACAAAAATCCTGCCAGGTAGGAACTGCCTCTCTGTTTCACCTCTGCTAGTTCTGTCCCTCCAGCTCCACTGCGCCTAGCTCGGGATGGTACTCACGAATGCCCAATGAGGGACGGCCCAGGTGCACAGAAACTAAGCCGGAAACAGAGCTGTGGCTTCTTGAGGAAGAATTTCCTGCTCCCCCACTTACCCCAGACTTCCCCAGCCTCTCTGAGCCTGCTAGATCCACCAAGTTAATTTTGGAAGTGATGTACTTTTCGTCTGATAAGGTCCGCGAATGGGCCTATGAAACACCCAAAAAGAGGTTAAACTGTCACAGGGAGAAGGTTCTTACTGAGCAGGCCCCATGGGAATCGACCACCCCTCTCGGCTCTTCAAAGAGCTTGCACTTACCTCCACGTAGATTGTGAAAATGCAGTGTGACCTAGATGAGTTCTTGTTCATTGTGTGGGAGGCTATAATCCTGTTGGTCTCTCCCTGAAGAAGACGGAAAACACAGACAATGTTCTGAAATATTAAAATAACATGGCATTTGGATCATTTTCCTATTATGCAGAAAAGATATTTATATCACTGCTATCAGCCAGGCCTTCCAGGGAAATCTCATTTATAAACTAGTAGAATAGAAGACAAATTGGAGTCCAGACCTATACTTTCACTCACTGCTAGAGATGTGTGAATTTGTATAATAGTTTTCTTTCTTTCTTTTTTTTTTTGGCCACACCATGCAGCTTGTGGGATCTTAGTTCCCCGACCAGGGACTGAACCCGTGCCCTCGTGAGTGAAAGCGCCAAGACCTCACCACTGGACCACCAGGGAATTTCCTGTATAATAGCTTTCTGAAAAGCAAAGCAGCAATAAGAATTAAGAGGCTTAAAAATGTTCATGAATATTGAATCATAACCAACCTACATATCCAACAATTAGGGAATGGTCTAGCTGTACAATGGAATGTTATGCAGCCAGGAGAATGCTGACAAATAGTTTGTTGTTGTTGTTGTTTTATAAATTTATTTATTTATTTATTTTCAGCTGTGTTGGGTCTTCGTTGCTGCACGCGGGCTTTCTCTAGTTGCGGCAAGCGGGGGCTACTCTTCGTTGCAGCGTGTGGGCTTCTCATTGCAGTGGCTTCTCTTGTTGTGGAGCACGGGCTCTAGGTGCACGGGCTTCAGTAGTTGTGGCTCACGGGCTCAGTAGTTGTGGCTCACGGGCTCTAGAGTGCAGGCTCAGCAGTGTGGCACACGGGCTTAGTTGCTCCACGGCATGTGGGATCTTCTGGGACCAGGGCTCGAACCCGTGTCCCCTGCATTGGCAGGCAAATTCTTAACCACTGAGCCACCTGGGAAGTCCCAACAAATAGTTTTTAATAACAGAAAAATGCAGAATCCAAAATCATAGCAAACTGACTTCCACAGCACAATAAAAGGACTATACACCACAACCACATCCTTGCATACCCCGGGATGCAAGGATGGTTTGACATACACAAATCAATGTAATACACTTCATTAACAAAATGAAGGACAAAATCATATGATGGTACAATCTAAGGAATGCAAAAGCATTCATAGAAGAAAGAATAAACAGATCGTGCTACCAAGATGTTAATAATGGTCACTTCTGGGTTGGAGTTTATAGGTGAATTTTTTATATATACAGGCTTGTGCTTTCATATATTTTTTTTACAGTGAACATGTATTACTTTTAAAAGTTAGAAAAAGTCAATAATTTGTTTCTTTAAAGGGACAGCAGGCCCTTGCCTCTAACTCATAGGATTGGGCACTATGACCAGAATACACTTAAAAGGAAATGTGGTGGAAATGGCCGTTCTTAGAGAAAGAGATCCTTGCAGGAGGGACTCCGTCTCCTTAAAGGCCCCTGAGAGGTGCTATGAACAAGCCTCAAATCAGTGATACCACGTTCCCCTGGGGAGAGTGGAGCACCCGAAGAGGAGGGGAGGCCCTGGGCTGTGGAGGAGGCCTGGCTGGCCTCCAGGCTATACCCTCATTGCCTCATACTGTCCACCTGTCCTGCAAATTCAGTGACATTCACCAAGAGTACAAGGGGTCACTTCACCTTTATCTTTCAGTCCCCTCTTTCTGAAGTGCCCTCTTTGCTTGTCTTTCTGCCTTCTAATTAAGCAACCTCTGAAGGCCAGAGAAGTGTCCTTTCCTCCATGAAGAGTCCTTTGCTGACTGCCCTCCCCCTAACCACATCCATCCAGGTGTCTGTCACTCCTGGAGCACAGTTCAGATTGTGCCCTGGTTGTCACGGGTTTCTTCCTCGTCCTTCTCCACCCCACGGCGAGCCTCTTTAGGCCTCACATTTATCCTTCCACCATCACTGCCTAGCAAGGACATGGCCCTTGAGGAACTACTGCTGCAAACAAACATGCCTGGTTCAATTCTAAATATGAGTGCTGAGGCAGTGCCAATCATGCTTCTGAACAGCATCCACTGAGCACTTATTGTGTGCAAGGCTCTGTAGTCAGTGCTCCAAATGCATCATCCCATCTGGTGCCTCTGCTATGGGAAACAATGCGGAGGCTCTTCAAAAAAAATTTTTTTTTAATTTATTTTATTTATTTTTGGATGCATTGGGTCTTCGTTGCTGCGCGCGGGCTTTCTCTAGTTGTGGTGAGTGGGGGCTACTCTTCGTTGCGATGCACGGACTTCTCATTGCGGTGGCTTCTCTTGTTGTGGAACATGGGCCCTAGGGCACGTGGGCTTCAGTAGTTGTGGCTCGCAGGCTCTATAGCGCAGGCTCAGTAGTTGTGGCGCACGGGCTTAGTTGCTCCGCGGCATGTGGGATCTTCCCGGACCAGGGATCAAACCCGTGTCCCCTGCATTGGCAGGCGGATTCTTAACCACTGCACCACCAGGGAAGCCCTCTTCAAAAATTTTAAAATAGAACTACCATATGATTCAGCAATTCCACTTCAGAGTATTTATAAAATAAATCACAGGGATGTAATGTACAGCATGGTGACTATTAATAATACTGTATTGCATATTTGAAAGTTTGAAAGTTGCAAAGAGAGTAGATCTTAGAAGTTCTCAGCACACAGAAAAAATGTGTAACTATATATGGTGACGGATGTTAACCAGAGTTATTATGGTGATCATTTTGCAATATATACAAATATTGAATTATTATGTTGTACACCTGAAACTAATATAATGTTACAAGCTAATTATACCTCAATTTAAAAAAATGCCTGATCCCATCTGATTCTCATAACAATGTTTTGGGGTAGGTTTAAAAACAGTGTCTCCACTTTTATAGATTAGCAAACTGCAGCTTGAAGAGATTAATGATTTGCTCGACATTAAGGCTTCATAGATTGAAAGAAACCTGAATTTGAGCCCAAGTCCCCAACTCTAAGTTCTACACCTTTTGCATTGTATCACAGCCCAAAACATCAAGGGGGCCTTCCAGGAATACAATGGACTAAATATTCAGAAAACTTCCTACTGCAAAACACCTAAAGATGATAGAGAGAATATTTAAAAATTCCTTTTGAATGCATGGCTGAGACTGCAAGAAAGTAAGGTCAGGACCCAGGGCCAGACACAAAGCAGGAGCAGGAATCCAGGAACTGCAAGCTAGAACCAATGCTTTTATTGCCCTGAGGGCACCTGCAGAGGGGGGGTGCTGTATGATAGCCCTTGCTGGATTTCTTGGTGATTCTCTGAGCAATGAAATTGACATGTTATAAAGATAGAGAATATCTCCTTTTGCTCCCAAAGCCATTTGCTCTTCACATTCTGAGGGTGGTAGACCTAGAGCCACTTGTATCCTCCCTCACCTCCCTCCACTCCCATCCCCCCACCCAAGCCATCTGTTACATTCAAAGGGTGATAAGATCTTTCTCCTTCAGAACCAAAAGCTTAACTTCCAGGTAGAGACCTTGCCCTCCTTCCCTAAGAGAGGATTTACAAAATAAAAGCACATGCTCTCTTTCATTCTCCCTTTCTGTCTCTAGCTGCACCGCCCCCCACCTCCGCCCCACCCCGCGCTGCGCTGCAATCTCTCTCTATCCTAACAGAGGGGAAGAGGAGTAAATGTACCAGCTCCTATATAAGCTCTGAGATTCGTAACTTTGGAATTCCTCTCCAATAGTACAGACACCCTCTCCCCTCTGTAGGGCTTCCCTGGTGGTGCAGTGGTTAAGAATCTGCCTGCCAGGGCAGGGGACACGGGTTCGAGCCCTGGTCCGGGAAGGTCCCACATGCCGCGGAGCAACTAAGCCTGTGCGCCACAACTACTGAGCCTGCACTCTAGAGCCCGCGAGTCACAACTACTGAGCCCGCGAGTCACAACTACTGAGCCCATGTGCCACAACTACTGAAGCCTGCGCACCTACAGCCCATGCTCCACAACAAGAGAAGCCACCGCAATGAGAAGCCTGCGCACCACAACAAAAAATAGCCCCTGCTCGCTGCAACTAGAGAAAGCCCGTGCGCAGCAACGAAGACCCAACGCAGCCAAAAATAAATAAATAAAATAAATAAAAATGTTTTTCAAAAAATCTGATTTAAAGAGACCCTGGATTGGTAATGTTCCCTAGGCTCCTGAAAGAAAAAACTATTCTCTAAAGTAATATAGTCTCAACCCAAGCCTCAGAAAAGACCCACTGATAAAGGGCCAAGGGAGTAGAGCTTATAATCAAATTACAAAGTATATTTGTTATGATAAGGTAACATTTTATTTTGATTCATAGAACGTTTGGAAGAAATATACAGGGAGGTCCTCTCTACCTTCTACTCAGCCTCTCCCTATGATTAACATCTTATAAAACGGTAGTACTATGTCAAAACCAAGAAATTGACATTGGTATAATCCACAGAGCTTATTCAGATTTCACCAGTTATACAACTTATTTGTGTATGTATGTCTGTATGTGTGTGCATTAACTATGCAAGTTGTTATTTCTAGGAAAAACGAGAGAGAAAATATAAATATGAACGAATATATAACTTCCAAACTAGTAAAGAGGGAAACAAATATAATAAAAAAAAATCCAATGAAAAAGAAGGCAAAACAGGTAAGAAAAATAAATGGGACAAAGACCACACAATCAAATGACAGATTTAAACCCAAGTATTTCAGTAACTACGTTAAGTGCAAATGGAAGGAAGTGCTTCGGTTAAAAGATAAAGACTGTCAGAGTAAATTTTAAAAAATCCTCTCATATGCTCTTTACACAAAAAGCCAAAACAAGAAATTTATACACATTCAACTAACCTAAAATTAAGAATTTTTGTTCATCACATAACACATCAAGAGAAAAAAAAAGTCACAGGAAATAGAAAACATTGTAATACACACAACTGAAAAAAGAACTAGTTTTCAGAATATATAAAGAATTTATACAAACAAATAAGAGAGAAAAAAGACATCTGTAAAGAAAATAAACAAAAGACATGAACAGGGAAATCCAAATGGTCAATAAACACATAATAAGGTCCTTAATCTCACTGGTAATCAGGGAAATATAAACCAATGAGTGGGACCACAGTGGGAAACACTACACACCAGCCAGATTGGTCAAGATTTTAGGGTCAGAATAATGGGAATTCTGATAACCTGTTGTGGGAGTATACCATTATGGAAAATAGTTGGTATCATTTAAGAAAGCTTAAGACACACACACTGTATGACTCAGCAATTACAGTTCTTGATTTTACCTAGAGAAATTCATGCTTATGTGCACCAGATATACATACAAGAATGTTTCTAGTTCTCGTTCCTAGTGGCTGTGTCTGAAATACACCCAATCTAGGAAAACCCAACTGTCCATCAGAAGTAGAATGGATAACTAAATTGTAGTATATTCACACAATGTAATATGATGAAAGTGAAAAATATACAACAACATCAGATGAACTACACATAAAAAGTAGATAAAAGGTAAAAGAAATAAGACAGAATTCATCCTACGTGATTCCTTGTATATAAATTTCCAAAAAAGGAACTTATGCTGCTGGAGGAAACATAGGTGGGATGCTCCAGGTGGTAAAGCTATAAAGAAGACAAGGAAATGATTACCATACAAGTCAGGAGAGTGCTTACTTCAAAGGGTATGAATAAATAATTATTCATGATTAAAAAAACTCTTCACAAACTTGGACCTTCTTTAAACTTAAGCCACCAAAAACCTGCGACAAACATCATTCTTCATGGTGAAGTGTTAGGAGCAACAATAAGACGAGAATGCCTCATTGCTGCCACCTGGGAGGCTCCTTCTTCTGTGTACATGCAAGGGATCCAGGTTTCTATCACCCCTGAGGACACCTAAATGCTTTTTTTAAAAAAAGTTTTATTTGGGTTTCCTGGTGGCGCAGTGGTTGAGAATCTGCCTGCCAATGCAGGGGACACGGGTTCGAGCCCTGGTCTGGGAAAATACCACAGGCCACGGAGCAACTGGGCCCGTGAGCCACAATTACTGAGCCTGCGCGTCTGGAGCCTGTGCTCCGCAACAAGAGAGGCCGCGATAGTGAGAGGCCTGCGCACCGCGATGAAGAGCGGGCCCCGCTTGCCACAACTGGAGAAAGCCCTCGCACAGAAACGAAGACCCAACACAGCCATAAATAAATAAATAAATAGGAATTTTAAAAAAACAGTTTTATTTGACATAAATATACATATATATATATTTTTTTTTTAATTTTTTTTTTTTGTTAGGCTGTCCCGCGTGGCGTGTGGGATCTTAGTTCCCCAACCAGGGACTGAATCCGTGCCCCCTGCGTTGGGAGTGTGGAGTCTTAGCCACTGGACCACCAGGGAAGTCCCCGACATATATTTTAAACACCATAAGACTCATTGTTTTAAGTATACAATTCAATGATTTTTAAAATCAGTAAAATTACAGGGTTGTGCAACCATCACCACAACTCTATTTTTAAAATGTTGTATCACTCCAAAAAGTTCTCTCAGGCCCATTTGCAGTCACTTCCTGTACCCTCCCCCAGGCAACTACTAATCTGCTTTCTGTCTCTATAGATGTGGTTATCTGGACATTTCAAATGAATGGAATCATACAACAGGTAACTTTTTTATTTCTTTTACTTAGCATTTTTTTGAGATTCATCCAAGCTGTAGCATGTATCAGTGCTCCATTTCTTTTTATTGCTGAACAGTTTTCCATTGTATGGATGTACCACGTTTTGTTCATCCATTCTCTGTTGATGAATATTTTGGTTATTTCCGGTCTTTGGCTATTATGAATAATCTTAATATGAATATTTGTGTACAAGTCTTTGTGTGCACATTTCACTTCTCTTGGGTAGACTTCTAGGAGTAGAAGTGCTAGGTCCTATGATAAAATTAATGTTTAACTTTTTAGGAAACAGCCAAAATGGTTGCACCATTTTACATTTCACCAGCAATGCATAGAGTTTTAATCTACATGATTTTTAAAAGAATAACATATCCCGGGGAATTTTTTTATTGATTTGTAAGAGCTTTTATATACCAAGGACATTAATTCTTATTTTTTTCTATACCACAAATGCCTGTGATTTAATGCTAACTAAAAAAAAAGGACAATTTCAACTAAGTAAAGAAAAAACTTCACAAGAAAAAAAACTAGAAGGAAATAAGCCAAAATACACATTATTGTTGCCATATGTAGAAAACAGATGAGTGAATTCTTTTTTTGCTTCTGTATTTTTCATTACTATCTGAACTTGCTAAACAAGCATATATTAATTTTCATTCTGGTTATCAAAGTAAGTAAAAAACTAAGGAGGGAGGAAAAGAAAAAGGAAAGGAGGGAGGAAAAGAAAAAAAAAAGGAAAGGAGGGAGGAAAGGTAAGGAGGAAGGAACCCATAGACTTGATCACCTCACCTCAAAAAGAAGGCTGAACGCATCCTCCTCCTGACTTGTGAGGTGGACCGACAAGCCCTTAATGAAGACCCCCTGAGGACTTTCCACGATGGTCATAGGTGTGACCGAGGGTTCAGCGTAAGGCAGAGTGGACAGGAGATCAAACAGGCTCTCATTATAGATTTCCAGGTAGGAAACACGCACAGTGATGGCCTGTGTGGGGCATTCTTCGATCATCTTAAAAACCTAGATGGGAGATTGGACAGCAGTCACTGAGAGCAGAACTCCAACGGCCAGCCACTGCTAGGGGAGTTCTTACCTTAGGAGGGAATCCTTGCCCTAGAAGAGTTTACAGTCTAGTTGGTGTGATGGTCATCAGCAACAACAATTATTAGTAGTTGCAGTCTATCGGGCAATATTTATTATCATCTTGTAGTTTTTTTGAGGCCTGACTTACAGATCGGCTAATACTTGTACAGTCTCAAGAAGTAGAGGCATGATGAACAGAAAGGACTCTGGAGTGAAGATCTCTTGTTTTGTGGGGTTTCACCACATATAAGCTTCTTTCACATCCATTTTTTAATTCTACCCTCATGATGCCACTGTGACTGTAGCAGGGCAGGGGCAATACCCATCTATGGTGGCTCAGCTAGTAAGGGAAGAAGTCAAGCCAGAACTCAGCCTTCTCGACTCCTAATACCCTCCCCAGTGCTTATCAGCAGGTGACTTTGGGCTGGTCTTTTCCCCTCTCTAGACCTTAACTTTCTTATCTGTCATATGGGGAGTTGGGCTGGATGATCCCTGAAGTCCCCCCCTTGCTCTAACAGGCTAGATCTGTGCTGTCCAATATGCTAGACACTAGCCACAGGTGGCTCCTGAGCGCTTGAAATCTGGCTCGTGCAAATGAGGAACTGGATTTTAAATTGTATTTAATTTTAACTAAAAATTTAAAACTGATACTAAATTCAGTTATTGGTAAACTTTTAAGTATGTTTGGAACAACCTGGGTTTATAAATCTACCTTTTCAACTGTAAATTTCATGAACTCTAAATACAGAGCAGCTCCTTCTGATGAATATTTAGTGTCTTAAATAGAAATGGGCTGTAAATGTAAAATACATACCAGATTTCAAAGACTCAGTATAAAGAAAAAGAATGTAAAATATCTCAATAATTTTCATATTGATTATATGTGGAAATGATATTTTGACTATATTGAGTTAAATAAAATATATTATTATATATCATATATTGTATATTATTTTTAAATAATTTCACTTGTTTTACTTTTTTAAATGTGGCTATTGGAAAACCTAAAATTGCATATGTGACTTACATTATATTTCTATTGGGCAGCGCTGGGCTAGACTATAAAGTCTAAGATGCTGAGATACTGAAGCGTTGACAGTGGGAGGTTAAGGCTATTGCTTCAAGAAATTATCGCATGGATGGTTACACGCTAGAGGGACATCTACACTTCTTACAGCACAGGGCTATAAAACCTCAAGATGCTTTTTAGGGAAAAGTCCTTTCCCTCCCACCTTCAAAAAGAGGGTCCTCACAGAACGCAGGCTAGCAGACTCTGAAGGAAGGCCCATCTGTCCTGTCTTCAGTCACACTTCCCAGACCCCCAAGGCTGACTCGGTCCTGAAAGCTCATGTCATGCCCTGCTTCTTCCCTTTGCTCTTTCTGGGGCTGTGGTGGTGCAAGAAACCAGAGCAGGCCAGTAAGGAAGCTCTGCAATGGTTCATATCTCCCTCATTAAAACCAGGAAGGAACAGGATTAGGACCTCCGAATCCTCAATTACAGGGTCACAGACCATCAGAGCAGCAAGAAGCCAGTCAGCACATCTGACTCCCTCTTTAACAAATGAGGAAACAGGCTCAGCATGGGCGTAGGTCAGAGCCTGGAACCTAAACTCTTGGTTTACACACACACACACACCCCACCCTGGGTAACCTGTCTCCCCTACAGGCTGCAACTCCTTTGAGGCTAGACCCCACTGTCTCCAGGAGCTCGCCTGGGATGGGCAGCATGTATGGTAGAAAGAGGGGACCTGTGTGGCATCCCACCCACGGGCCCACTCTCTACCTGTTGTAGGGCACGAGGGAGGATCCCCCGGTGCTTGTAATTCTCAGTTGCCCCCGTCATGGTGTATGTCTTGCCAGCTCCCGTCTGCCCATAACACATGATGGTGCCTGCAAACATTTCAAAACACGTCTTGGTGACATCCAGAAAAACAGCTCCAAGGATAGCTCTCCCATCCCCCAGCATGCCCAGTGCCAGCCAGAACCCTAGTGTGAAGGTGGCCATCAGGAGCAGCCAAGGACAGCAGGAATTCCAGCCATGGAGGGTGGGTGAGCAGGGAAACAGGTATATAAATGGTCAAAACACAGACAGCTGCTCTGAATCTGTGGTCCATGTAGTACTCTACTGCTTCCTCTCCCACGAGGGGATCTGATCCTAGGGCTTCTGAGGAGAGCAGGGAATTCCAGGGAACAGAGGAACTGGGAATTTTCCTAGAAAGATGAGAGAGATAAGAGCATTGAACTCAGCCCTTCTTTAGCAAGATCATGAACAGCCAGGCTCTCAGGGCTTGGCCTCCCTGCAGGGCAGCCCAGGCAGGAGGAAAGAAGGGCTTTCAAAATCCCCAGGAAGAGATGGGAGTCAGAAGGGCATTTTCTATTAGTGGTGGGAATTCTTTGTAGACTGCAAGTTCCCACTGGACTAAAGGGCTGCTAGTTGGTCCCAGGCCACTTTCAGAAATGGAACACCATGACCAAGCCCTGATCTGTCCCATTGCCCTCTCTGGGAAGACTTTCACTTGCACCTCTCTCGTGCTTTAGGTCTACCATCACCAGGCTCTGGGACACAAACCAGTCACCCTGGGCTCTGGTTCCCACCTGCTTTTCTTCTTGGCTTGAGCAGCCTGAGCCAGACCCAACCCAAAGGCTGCTTCTGGGAATTTACAAAGCAGATCTGCCTGGGCAATGCTGGGCCGTGGAAATCAGCGTTTGCCTTTGCCACGTGAATGCTCTAGTTCCTGGGATTGGTAGCTTTTACACAAGGGGTCTTAATTCAGCATCTGAGCTGGAGTCAGAAGCAGTGTCTATTAATCCTGCAGAAATGTGCAGGAAGGAGTCAGTTCAGCTGGGACTCAGAGCCCATTTGTGGCTCCACAGCACTCAGAGCCCACGACTCTTAGCCTCCCCGGGCCTTAGCTCCTTTGTCTCTACTTCCTCAGGGCCACATCCCCTCAGGACCAATGGGGACCGTAGCTCTATATCACACACAGGATACATTACAACGTTTAGGCATCTACACTCAATGGACTTTTAAGCAGAAGACCTAAAACTTGCAAACAGAGAACATTCTAGTCAGGAGCCACCAGACAGGCAAAGTCTACAGACTGTGACATATTTTTTTCTATGGATTTTTTTTTTTTTTTTTTTTTGGTCACGCCGCGTGGCATACGGGATCTTAGTTCCCCCACCAAGGATCAAACCTGCCCTCCCTACAGTGGAAGCACAGAGTCTTAACCACTGGACCACCAGGGAAGTCCCTCTATGGATATTTTCATCTTTTTAAGATTTTAAGGGACTTCCCTGGTGGTCCAGCGGCTAAGACTCTGTGCTCCCAATGCGGGGGGGGCAGGTTTGATCCCTGGTCGGGGAACTAGATCCCACATGCCACAACTAAGACCTGGTGCAGCCAAATAAATAAATAAATATTTTTAAAAAAAGATTTTGAAACAGTCTTAGAGTGAACTAGTTTGTAAAAATTTCCCAATAAATTTTAATTTGTTAAAAAAAGCTTTTTAGTTAAGCTTTTAAGAAAGTCAAACTGTACTCAAGTCTTTAGTGATATGTGTAAATAATACTGTACTACAATAGAATAGATTGATTGTGCTGGTAGAATGAATGGAAATATCTCCTAGCAGGTAGCCAAGAGAAAAATGTTTTGACTCCATCAAATTTATCATAAAGACGTTATGTTCAAAACTAATATTCAGGGGATTTGAAACGGGATAATAGTTGAATCCCCATGACCTACAGAGAGTCAGGGTCATTTAATCTTCCTATGAAGGTAGGATCCCAGGACCATGGATCAAGCCATGCCCACAATATCACCAAGCAAATAAGTTTTCCACCATAAGAACATGGAGACAGACAAATAATCAAACAAAAGTTAGTAAGTGAAGTTGTATTTTATTCACCATAAAATACTTGTACCTCTTCCTGGGTGGGCGGGGGTTCCACAGGTTCTTATGTAAAACAACAGTTAATCAACTAAATTACCATTATAGCCATTGAGGGCTTGAGAAACCACATCCTTTGCGACTGTCTCATAAACCAAGTCCTGGGAGGCATCATGGAGAACTCCATCCAGCTTGAATGACCAGTCTGTCTGCTGGTTATTGACAACTCCTCTCCGAGTATCTTTTTTTAAGTGAATATCAATGGTCTAGGAAGAGAGAGAGATACTTGTTAAGAAACTGGTATAAAAAAGTCACTGATAGCCAAGGCCTGACCTGGAGGAAACAGAGGAGGTAAACTTTAGGAAGAACAGGGACTTGCATGTATTCTGAACAACCTTTGGGAGCTGGGAAGGAAGGCACTGCAGGGAGGCCACACACCCTCAAGGTGGAAGGATCAGGAGACTGGAGCACTTGCTGGTTTCAGCACATCTCACCCTAGTGCTCAGGGTGCTGTCTGTCTTGGTTCCCCCATTTCTGATATGGGGTCAAGCATATTTATCACATATCAATATTTATCACATTAAACAAGCTTTAGATAAATTCAATAAGCACAGGGAGGCCTTGAATTAGGCCAGAGAGAATAGCGGGCTTGGTGATGGAGCCCTGGGCTTGAGCCCCATCTCCCTGGTGACTGGCGGTGAGGCCTCCCTCAGCACTGTGGTGAGCACTTACTTCCACACACACGCTATGGGCTAATGTGAGCAATGATGAAATGATAGCCACAGGAAAGGCTCTGGACTCCTCAGACACAGTTACTCACTGGTATTAAATTGAGGGTGACTACCTACTTGTAATCAGCAGACTTTTAGATGCAAAGATTTCTAAAAAAATTTTTTAGAGTTTTAGATCCCTCCATAGCAAGCCACTGTGGCAGCAGCTAGTTTAGAAACATATTGGGTTAGGTCAATGGTAGATTCCAATCTTCGAAATGGGAACTTCTGATGTACACAGACTCTCACTGGAATCTTATACTGGCTGCCCTAGTCCAGAAGCCAAGACACAGCCACATGCAGAAAAACTAAGATCAACAGAGAAAGGCTTGGTCTATTCATACATTAAATGCTCTGTGCTTCAGTGGTCGCTGAATCCATGTCCAGCAGGGTGCACTTCACAGTGCTGCATGTGAGTTTCTTTCTGACTGCTAGGACTTTCGAACCTTGAGAAGTTGGCCTTTGAATTCCTCTCTTAATGTCTCCATGCTGCCCATAGTAGATCCACAAATGTTTGCTGAATGAAAACATCCCATAGTCTCGAGGTGTCCTAAGCCTGTCACAGCCTTCAGAAGAGTTGTCAGGACAGTGGTGGGGACAGGGGGATGGATAGATCTTTCCAGTTCTCTCCGTAAGAGTTTCTCCCTCCCTTTGGTAAGTTTAATAATAATCATCTGAAGACATTCCTATTGTACTTCCTGGGAGATCTGATCACCAGAAAGTTTTATGAGTGTGGACAAATGTCAGCTTCCTGTGTCAGATATAAGGATAAAGGTAAACTTTTTTTTTAAACTTTTTATTTTATATTGGAGTATAGTTGATTAACAATGTTGTGTTAATTTCAGGTGTACAGCAAAGTGATTCAGTTATACATCTATCTATTCTTTTTCAAATTCTTTTCCCATTTTGGGATTGACATGTACACACTGCTGTATCTAAAATGGATAGCCAACAAGGACCTACTCCCATTAAAAATGGGAGTTTCACGACTTTCCTCATCAACAGCATTGTGGGGGAGTGCTTTGGCCTTGAATGACTCTAGATTCCATCTGAACTTCTACCAATTCTGTCTTGGTCCTTAAAAGGTTGCTTGGAAACCTTAGAGGTTGTAGTGAGGAGGGACAGAGAGATGCCCAGGCAGGTGAAGGCAAACACACTGTACTTACTTTGTTGTCACCTCCATATTTGATCATTTCATGAGCAAAGTCATCAGTAGGTTTGACACGGACAAACGCATGAACTTTTTTCCTAGTACCCATTCCAGCTAAAAAGAAGAAAATAGCAAAATTTTCAGTAGTCATCCTCCAACAACCATTAGAACGGAGGTGTCATTCATCAAGAAGATCAGAAAACATGATGTGCAGTCCATGTTTTCCTCTCCCACTGAGAGCCAGTCTTCCTTTTTGCCCCCCAGCATTTCAGTGATCTGTCCACAGGACGCTGTTCAACAAGTCCGTGTACTTCCTACTTTACAGGGTGCCTCACCACTCTCCACCAACCCCCTAAGAGACCGAAATACAAAGCAAAAAGAATGCTCCCTTTAGTGGCCTAATTTTAGATGTGGTTTCTAGAAATGTTCCATATCAGAGTTTACCTACACTTTGCCTTATTCACTGTATTTTCCTCTAAAATACTGACTATGAAATGCATTAGAACTAATTTTCTTTTTTTCATTAATATACCTTACTTCAGATATAGCACCTCCTTCTCTACCTCCATTAGACTAACTTAGATAAGAAAAAGATTCCCTGGAAGTACATTTAATCTAGCCCATAGTCTAATATTCTTTCTTCTCTGCCACTCCATTGAGAGAAAAATCTCAGTCCCCTACGTCCTCTCCCTCTCCTAAAACGTAATTATGTATATTCTCATCATTTTCTCTCAGGCAGTCACACATGTATTTCTATTCCTTCATTTATACTATCACAAGTAATTACCATGTATAATAAAATGTTAAAATAAACATTGAATGTAGCTTCATCGAATAGGTTGAAAGCTTATAGTTATAAATGACAGGGAGGGAGATTTACGTAAATTAACTTCTTATTATGTGGAGTTTTCCTATAGTGGGAAAGACTTTCTCAAAGTAAGGACCATAAACACTATAAACAGTCAAGCAAGATGCCAACTAGCAGAGATGCTACAAAAGGGATTGTTTGTATTACAGGGAGAGTTAATTGATCTCTAATATCCTGTCCAACTAAAGTATTTCATAAACATTTTAAAAAATTGAATTGTACAGGAATTCCCTGGTGGTGCAGTGGTTAAGAATCCACCTGCCAACGCAGGGGACATGGGTTCAATCCCTGGTCCGGGAAGATCCCACATGCCACGGAGCAACTAAGCCCATGCGCCACAACTACTGAGCCTGTGCTCTAGAGCCCGCAAGCTACAACTGCTGAGCTGTGTGCCACAACTACTGAAGCCCATGCGCCTAGAGCCCGTGCTCCACAACAAGAGAAGCCACTGCAATGAGAAGCCCGCACACTGCAACAAAAGGGTAGCCCCGCTCGCCGCAACTAGAGAAAGCCTGCGCGCAGCAACGAAGACCCAACGCAGCCAAAAATAATAAATAAATAAATTTATTAAAAAGAACCCAAAACTCATTTAGAGTTAATGCTCCACAAAGTACAAAACAGACTTTGAATAGAGACAATGCCTGAGGGTCAGGATGTGTGCTGCATCATGCACTTCTCTTTTGATGCCCCTGACAGGGTTGGGCCAGTTCCATAAGAAATGAGGCATTTGCCCCTAAAATAACCTGTACTTTCATGGGGTAGGACAGAGGAGTTGAGGCTAAAGAAAACTCCTGGATACTTCTGAAAAAGACAACCAGCAAAGGAATTGCTGAATTTATGAAGAGGTAGGGAAACATGAGGGATAGGGAGCTGACTCAATTTCATCTTCAAATTGGTAAATAGCAATATCATCACAGTTGTTCAGGAAAAAATAGCTTGTTTGTGCTACTGCAAAGTGTTCTAACAAACTGATCAGATGGTCAATATTTTTAAAAAGCTAATTTTCAAGACCTTGACTGTTAAAAAATTAATGTCCCTCCACATTTCTAGACATAACTTGTGGTGACCACTTGATTTCCTCATACAATTATCTTAGCTATCATCAAGTGGCATTAAGTATCTCTACAGAAGCAAATTAAATAGAGACAGGCCCTGCCCTTTCAGTTTACAGTTTCAATGAAGTGGGCAAAATAAAACTCTAACCCCTATACAAACCCTTCAGATGTCACATTAAATAAGCAAACTACTTTCACACCTGCCTACTGTAGAGTGTGAGTCCACTTCCCACATTCCTCAAGTAATTATTTCATGGAAGTCTTTTCCTGGCCACTGTGGGATCACTCAGATCTTTTAATTTTTAGAAAATGAATCTGTAAGGTATTCCGGTAAGTAAGGATAATGGCTTGTCCAATTTCAGGTCTAAGATTTTTGTTTGCAAAATTGAGCTCTAGAAATAAAAAGCCACAAATAGCTCTAACAGGACTCCCAAACTGAGGAAACTTAAGAGATGATCTCATCTCCAAGTTCACTTTGATCTAGGCTTTTGGGAAGTGGAGAGTGGAGAGAGGTGTGCTGACTCAAGCAAACACTTACACTCAATTTCTAAAGTTCTGGGAACCATTCCCCATACCAGTCTGATGGCCCATCCTCCTGCCCAGGGAAGTTAAGATGCTGCCCAGGGTGCCCTCTGAAAGGGACCATGAAGAAGTAGGGCGGTTGCTCAAGCCTCCCTCCTGGCAGCCCCTACCCACTGACAGCCCAAGGGCAGCACAGGCCAGCTCCAAGCATTACCCTTCCCTCAGAGCCTACCCCTTTTCTGCCCAGCAATTTGCCAACATGCATATGCAGTCATTCTGTCTGTGCTTCCCAATTCTCCCCATGCTCACGCCCATGGCTCCAGGCACGCCAGGAGCCATATCTGCCTGACACAAGCCTTCTCTATTAACTACATCCCTCCTGCGAGTCCACTACCCAGCAGCCCCTCAACACCCAGTCATTTGGAGACCCCACGCCGACTTGCACTTACTGAAATAATGCTTGTTACCGTTCTTACGCCACATCATTTGAGTGGGTTTCAGCTCCCAAATTAAATTACAAGCTGTTTGAGGGACAGGACTGTGCCTTTTATTTCTTTTGAATCCCCCCTCAAAGTCCGGAACAGTGCCCAGCACAGAGCAGGTGCTTAAGAAATGGTGATTGGTGGTGATGGTCATGACTGGAAGTCAGAGGGTGGCGGAATCTCCATATGTGGGTCCATCTTCGGTCACTACTGAGAGAGTCCCAAAGGGCACATGATGTCACTCGTCTCCCTCGCCACCTCCAACCCCTGAGCCCACAGCGCTTCCAGGAGGACACTGGGTTTCCAGGCCCACTTGCAAGAAGCCAACTTCAGCCCATCACCACGCTCTGCCTTTTAGTAGGGTCCTTCTCTCTCAGGACCTTGTGGGGAATGCCTCTCCCTCGTGGACACCACCCTTAGATATTTCTGGTGTAAATAAGTGAAACTTTGAGTGGCCACCAGGAGCCCTCTCTGCTGAAAGGCTCACAGTTTCCTCATTTGTTTTAGGGGTGGGAATGAACAGATTGCCACCAAGCATCCCTGAAAGCTCAACAAAAGGAGAGGACCAGGTGGGTCCCTATCTTCCAGCGCTCCTGTCCAGAACAGAGGCTCTCAAGGAGAACACTCATAGCCACCAGAAAGGTAGCAGCATCTGAAGCCCCCAAAAGAGGGTCCAAACGCACCTGGCCTTGGACTAAACAAAAGACTCGGACCCAGGCCAAACTGGTCTTTCTCCTTTTTCTAACCCAACATGCTGGACCCCTGTGTGGTGTCTGGGAGGCAGTGGGCCTTGGGACCATTCCTGTGCCTCTCTGGAGCGATTTCCGCATTTGTAAAGCGAAGGGCCGGGATGGCAATCCCGAAGCCCCCTCCAGTTAGAAAACCGAACACAGAAGAGTCCAGAAGACCAGAGATCTCTGAACCTCAGGGGCGACGTAGGACCCTCGTGGGGCCAGGGAACGTTAGATCCAAAGACCCTAAGCCGCAGCAAGGCTTAAAGGGTCCCCTCGACGCCTCACCCTCCTCCGCCCGGGTTTCACAGATCAGCGAGCCAAAGCTGGGGGACTCCCGGATGGAGCGGTGTTCAGATTCCAGCAGCTGCCCGCCGCCCAGGCAGACACCCCCTTTCCGGCCTTCCTTCTCCCCACCCGGACCGCGCGTGATCCCTGCTTACCGCCCTTCCGCAGCCCGACCACTGCATTAGCAGCTACAGAAACCCGGCAAGCTCGGCTGCCGGGCTGTGTACACAGTCGCCGTGGCAACGGGCCGCTTCCGGAGATTCCGGAAGTAGGGGTGGTGGCGGAAATGAAGTCCGCGGTCCTCTGTTGAGATACGAGTAAGGCCAGGGCCGAATTAGGAGGACGGGAGATGGGACCGATTAATCTAAAAAGACTGCGGCAGCTGCAGGCGCGAAGCCAGGGTAGGGGTAGCGAGGGAACGAAGGGTGCGCAAGAACCAGGAAACAGGGCAGCCGGGCTTCCGGCGCACAGCAGTTTGAGACTACGGCGGCCGCGCAGGCCCGTCTAACCCCAGCCCTGCGCTCCGAGCTGCCGTCCATAGGCGCCCTCGCCCCGCCCAGCTTAGCTTCGAGCCAGCCGGCCAGGCCTGCGCAGTCGCGGCGGCCGGGGAAGATGGTGGAGGACGGCACGGAGGAGCTGGAGGATCTGGTGCACTTCTCCGTGTCCGAGTTGCCTAGTCGCGGCTACGGCGTCATGGAGGAGATCCGGCGTCAGGGCAAGCTGTGCGACGTGACGCTCAAGGTCCCGGGTGCTGGGCGGCGCGGGGCTGAGGGCCAGGGAACCGAATGGGGAGGGAAGAGAGGCGGGGGATGAGGGAAGAGAGGTCTAGAGCTCAGCGGGGTGGGGAAAGGAGGTTGGAGGGAGAGCGAGTAGGGGAGAGGGGGGTGCTGACTGGGAGAGGGGGATTGGGGCTGAGTGGGGAGACGGACAGGGACAGCCTCTCAGCCCTTAGAAAGAAAGGCTGAGAGGTGCGCCGCTGAGGCCCTCGGAGTGGAGACATTGGGGTGCCCGCCTCCCTTTTCTGTCACTCAGACGGGAGAAAATGGACTTGCAGCTCCTCTATGGACAAAGGGGCTGTGGCTCTCTCTACATTCTGATGGGCACTACGGAAGCACCTTTTCTTGCCACTACAGACGTTTCTTTGTGCCCTTCGAAGTTAGCTGCGCTGTGGTAGAGGCGTGGGCTTTTCCTGAGGAGTCATTGCTTGCCCTTGACTGATAGATTACTACCTTGTCTCTTAAGAGCTTTTAAAATCGCATCTGGTAATCTTTTGAGGTGGGCAACCACTCTGCCTCGCAGGAGAAGGCACACTACCACCACCAGCAGCACCACAAAGGTCTCGGAGAATGGACTGATGGGCTGCGTGGGGAGAGGGCTCTCTTAACCACCTGTTCCCTATTGGCATTCTGGGCGCAAGAGCCAGGCTTCCTCCCGTGCTTTGCATCCATTCCTGCTAGAGAGGCATGCTGTGCTGCTCCTTGGCCAAGCTGTTGAGCCAGGTGGAGCTCTCCAGGCGGGGAGATGCTGCTGCAAACCCTGCTCCCTGTTGGGCTTTGGCTAGAAGGCTGTCAGCATCTGTGAAGGACCCTGTTTAAAAAACAAAACTATGCAGAGACCTGTTTGCTCTTCTTCTTTTCGACAGCGTTAAGGAAACTTCCTCTTCCACATATTTGAGTCAGACCTCTGGAGACAGTAAAGTAGAATGGTTAAGAGTGTGGCTCTGAGAATGGTATATGGTTCAACCAAAGACTAAAAAAAAAAACAAAAAAAAAACAGTGTGGCTTTGGAGATAGAAGGATTTGGATTAAAATCCTTGGGAAAGTTACTTAATCTCTCTAAGCATCAGCTTTCCAAATGTAAAAATAGGATGATTCCTAATTCTTAGTATTCATACGAGGATTAAATGAGAAAATTTGTGGTATTCTTTGCATAATGCCTGGTCTAAGGTTTTCATCACTCTAAACCCCTCCTGAAGAAGATTAGTTTTCCAGGAGAGGAGTGAAGTAGACTGAGAGGGGAAAGCATCTTTAATGGGGAACCAAAGGGTTTGAGAAAAATGAGCTGGAAAGAAGCAGAGAAAGTAAATATAAATGAGAGATTTTTGTCCACGGTGATTACATAGTAGTAGATGTCGAGGCTACTAGAGATTTGTAAGCAAAAGAATGATCTGGTTGTGGCAGTAACACTTGGGGTTAGTAGAGACTAGTGAAAAGCAGTAATGGGGGCGAATTTTCGGATTAAGATTTAGGCTGTAGGGGTAAGCCAGGGAAAGCTTATAAGACACACAGAAGCAAATAGGGAATGATAGAGTGAGATGGTCACACTACGTAAGTTAAAGCATTGCATTTTGCCTCTGCACTTAATGCACATATAGAGTATAGCAACCCTGTAGCATAAAAATGCTTGTGTTTTTTCCATTGAAATACTTTTTGTTTACTCAAAGGGACAAGTAAATTATCAGAAGTGATTCCAGCTGAGAATGTCTGTCTAAATTGTTATATTAGTTTCAAGGATCTGGGACATAAGGACCAGTATAAAGGCATAGGCTAGAGCTGGACAGGACTGTAGAAAGTTCCGCTTCATTGGTTTTCTAACTATTCTGTGGAGGCTGAGGAGTAGTTCAGTGCCCTGTGATGGTAGGGCTCAGAGAGAGGCCAAGCAAACCAAGCTCTGCCTCATTTCACTCCCCTTCCCTAGAGCTGCTCTGTGAAATCTGTGTCAGTCTCTCTCTTTTTTTCTTTAATTAATTAATTAATTAATTAATATTTGGCTGTGCCAGGTCTTAGTTGCAGCATGCGGGACCTTAGTTGCGGCATGTGGGATCTAGTTCCCTGACCAGGGATGGAACCTGGGCCCTCTGCACTGGCAGCGTGGAGTCTCAACCACTGCACCATCAGGGAAGTCCCTCGGTCTTTCTTTTTCAAGATAGAGTCTTTCTTGAAACTTCTGGTGATTCCAGACTTTCTTCCAAATAAATAGAAACAAAAGCTGGTTGGAAGCTTTTTGGTGTGGGATGGGTTTATTGATTAGTGGGCCTCCCAGTAGGGCAGTGGTTCTCACACTTTAGCAGACATTAGAATCACCTGGCAGCCTTGTTAAAAAAAAGCAGTTGTTCAAACATTGTTCACCCCAAAATTTCTTATTCAGTAGGTCTGGAATGGACCTGAGAATTCACATTTCTGATAACTTCCGCAGTGATACTACTCCTGGTCTCGGGCCACATTCTGAGAGCCACACCTGTAAGGTGGTGGACCTGTCCTTTGCTATGGGATATGTTCAGAGTCCATGGATCTTCCTTCAGGCTTCTGCCTACATGGAGTAAGCCTGGCTGTTGTCATTCTAGGAGCTGATGGTGGGAGGGGACTGGGAGCTCTTGCTTCTGTATGCAGACTTTCCCTTAATCCCCCTGAATAGTACCACTTCATGTCTTCCTTGGTGCTCTGGTTACCCAAGTCTGGAGTCTCTGGTTCATCCTGTCCAGAGAATAAACCTCCAGACTTCTGCTGGGGCAGTGACGGGGCACTTGCCTGGGGCAGGGAACCAGTACTGCCTGTTTACAGCCTTCCTTATGTTCACACCTTCAGAGGAAACCTGTATCTTCAACAGTTGAGTTTTGGAGGGTGTTCTGGAGTGACTTGCCATCTAGAGCGCTCAGTATTCTCCATGTAAGTCAGTTACTATCCATTTGTCTGCTTTTCATCTTCCAAAATATGGTGACATTTCTAATCTGCTCTCTCAGCTTCTTTGTACTTGGGAGCTTTGCTATTCCTTGATTGTCGGTCTGAGAGGTAGCACAACACAGACTCGAGCCAGATCGCCTGGGTTTGAATACTGGCTCTGCCACTTATTAGCAGTGAAAACTTGGACAAGTTCCTTAAATGCTGGTGATTCAGTTCTTTCATCTATAAAATGGGGATCATCACCTACCTAGTAAGAGTGTTGAGGATTCCACTAGTTAATGCACTTAAAACAATCATGTAGTAAATATTCAGTAAGTAGAAGATATTTATGAATAATAACTTAATGGGATTTCCTATTAAGGGGAAGTGGAGATAAATGCATGTGTTCTGCCTGCCATTTTGAATTCGTTTTAGACTCGGTTTAATTCTAGATGGTTTTATCTAAACATTATGTTCATTGCCTTAAAAGCGTTTGCAAAGCACTGATCTACTTCCATAGCTTGCATTTTACAGATGAGGACCAAGCCTAGAGGGAGAGGGGACTCATCCAAGGTCACAGATTAAATTGGGCAGAGCTAGAACTAGAGACTAGACTCCTGCTGTCCAGACTCCAGGTCAGGTGTTCCTTCCTGCTCTCCTGTTGCCTCTTCTATCAGTGACAGTGACTGAACTGATTTCAGCTGCTACCATTTGAATTAATCTACCTCAGGTCAATTGTACTCATCCTTAACAACATGTTACCTTTTCTATCTTTCCAAGTTTTAGGGAGAGTGTGACAGTCAGCATTAGCAAGCATGCCACTTTCTCAAAATTCACTGCCAACTCTTGAACCTTGCTTAATTTTCTTTTTGGAAATATTTGAAATTTAAATTCCTTAGGTGCCTGTTGGATAGTTAAGTAGAGGCATAACAGAAAAGAGTAATATTGATATATTGGATTTTTTAAAATCACATTTTATATCTATGGTAATTCGAACTTCTTTGAAAAACTGAAAGCACTGAACCCTCTCCCCAGAAAAATGCACATACTTACATATGTGCAAACTTTTGCATTCAGTCATAAGAGCAGTTCCCCTGGAGCCCATCTTTGGATCTTGGGTTATGAATAGAACTGAGTATTATTCTCCTATCAGGAAAAGCCCATGTCTTTCTCCTTGGCAAATCATTTTATCTTAAAGGTTAGAAGGATAGTAGTGCAAGACTTCTTGGCAGCCTGTAACATAAGGCTTAGTCTGGGTAGAGAGGTTTGCAGTCACAGAGGCGCTTATCTCCTCTTCCCAACAGTTGGTTTCATCCCCTTTCCTCTGGGCTACCAGGAGCCCAGTGCTCAGGCCGCATCTGTCATGTTCATCTGGGTCCAGCAAATTGGGCAGACTCCCCAGATGCGATGCGTGTTCTCCACAATCTCTTATTCATGAGATTTAGACTCACCAGATTCCTATATTTCTATTCTTTCCTCACATACTCCTTTCTTTTTCTTTATTTGTGAGAGCAGAATAGGATCACTGCATATACATACTATTCGCTGACCCATAAGCTTAGAAGAGACAGGAACCTCCTCTACACACACACACACACACACACACACACACACACACACACACACACACACACACTCTCTCTCTCTCTCTCTCTCTCTCTCTCTCTCTCTCTCTCTCTCTCTGTCTCTCTCTCTCTCTCTCTCTCTCTCTCTGTCTCTCTGTCTCTCTCTCTCTCTCTCTCTGTTTTGCAACCACTAATAAAGGGTTCCTCAAAGATCTGCTGGCGTCAGTCTTCCCAGCATTTTCCCAAGGCCTTTGCTAAAGTTTTGAACCCAGATCTGAGAATTTAGCCTTCAGAAGGAAATATCTTTTCCATGGGTGAAAGGCACAGTATTAGAATATTTCCTTTTGCCCCACTGAATCCAGGTTCACAATTTTCACTGAAACTGACTTCAAGAGCCTCACATTTGAGTGTGGAATCTTGCTTAATTTGCTGTCATGCTGATTTTGTGATGAAAGAGTAGGTGGAGAAGGATATCAGGAAGTGAGGTGAGGACTTGTTGATGCATGCCATTTTTATGTTATGTGTAGTGAGTTACATGGGTGTGATTATAGAGCTAGAATAATCATATTAAAAGGAGCCATAGAGGTCTTCTATCAAAGCCATCCATTTTACAGGTGAAAAAACCCTGAGGCTTAGCAATATTAAGGGATTGCCCAAGGCACAAAGCTGTATTATCTGAGATCCAACACAGCTGTTTGGTGGAAGCGTTGCTTTTACATCCTCTGTCAGATTACTCACCTGCCCTGCTAATGGTATAAAGCAGAGCAGGGAACAAACACCATCTGCAGTATCATCTGTGAGCATGGAGGGCAGGGATGTGTATGGCCAGATGCAACACCACTGTTCTATTTCAGGAGAGAAGACAGATGCAGGCTTTTTCTGCTAGTCTTCTGGACGTATGAATTTTTGACTGTTTTGATTTGGAAATGACACTGTATTGGGAAATATTGTGCCTCTGAATATTGCTCATTCCCGGGGCTTTCTACTGTCTTTTTTCAGGTAATTGTGTTTCATTTTCAGCCTTGCCTCTTTTTAATGATTAATTAAAACTAAGGGCAAGAATGTGCTCCTTTAGAGCACATGCACACATATCACAACCTGCACTTGTAATATGAATTCATATTCATCAAAAAGTCAGTTTTGCTCTTTTTTCTGTGAGTTATGTTGTAGGCGATGCTGTTAAATTTGGACACCAATTAGATGAATGAGAGAGTTTGATGCTTCCTGACACGTAGGTGGGGAAAGAGGGTTGGAGATTGTATGGTTAGGGCACTCAAGATGGCTGTTCTCTTGCTCTCTGTACATCCCCTGCCCGGCCAGTGCCTGCTCCACCTGTACCCTACTCGTATGACTGACCTTCCTACACTCTTTTCCCCACCCCAGCTGATGATTGTTCTTATCAAAGGAGCCGGAGGGGTGTGCCCCTCTGCTGGTTTCCATGGTAACTAATGAGCCCACCTGACGTCAATTCCCCTATAACTAGTAATCTCCCCTTCCATGTGGGAGTGAAGACTGCCGCCCTGTCCTGCCCGCTGTCTGCCACACACGCTGGGGTGTCGCTCCAGGACCTTGCTTCAGACATGTAAGGTCCCCCATCCATTACACCATTGATGTCTCTGTTGCTGCAGACTCCGGGCTCTTTCTTTGGTCTTAAAGCTGGGCAAGTGCAGGCCATGTAGGCCTGCTGTGTGCAGCCCAACAGAGGTATCTTGGAAAATCAGTTACTAGCTGAGCAACATTCATGACATTCATCCTGAGGCTTCTGGAGCTTGGCCGGCCAGTTGGGTGAATTTAAGAAGCCTGTGTTTGAGGATGCTTCTTACTTCAGGTGGTTCCTCTATTGTTTTGTGCATGAGATTCCATTGTTTGCCCCTTGGCCATGCCTGGTTCAGCTTGTGGGCTGGTTGATGGAAAATGAGACCACGTTGTTTTTCTGAAGATGTGTTCCTCTAGCCCCTCCTGAATTACAAGTATGGCATCTACCTTCCTACTTTTGGTTCGTTGACTGTTGGCACTCACATTGCTTCCTTGGCATAGAAACGAGCCATCTTCCCCACAATCAGTTTAGGCCTTTTCTACCCAAACAGCCGATCACATCATTACTTGTTTCTAGGTGGGGAGAAGAGAGAATGAACCAAGATGTGTGAACCAGGAGTTGGCAAGCATTTTCTGTAAAGAGCTAGATAGTAAATATTTTAGGATTTGTGGGTCATACAGTTTCAGTTGCAGCTACTCAACTCTGGTGTTATAACACTAGAGCAGCTGTACACAGTACATAAATGAATGGGTCTGGCTGTGTTCCAGTAAAATTTTATTTACAAAAACAGGTATGGGCCAGACCCGTTGGCTGACCTCTATTGTATACTGATATGGCCTTTATAAAGTTTAAGGTTTTTGGAGTAGATTACACTTGCTTTATTGCCCCGGCGTATACTTCAGAAATTGGAAGCATCTCTTGTTAAAGAGTACAGGTGAACCAGAAGTGAAAAACTTTCTTTTTCCAGCTTACTGCAGGTGATCATGGGACTGTCTTGGTTGGTGACTGAATAACTGACATAGGAGAAGTTACTGTTACATTTTCCATCTCATCTTTAAAGTCTTGTAGCTCTGCTGAAGCTTGAAGCAGACTATTCCAAAGCATTAACTAAAGACACCGTGCTCCCTTTCTGTCTTAGTTGAAGCTGAGGATGCTTAGCTGCTTGCACAATGGCAGGCCAGAGGAGACCGTGATGGCTCCTGTGTTCCAGTGGACCTGAGCGGCTGTGTGCAGGGCCGTGAAGGTAAGGGCCAGAGTTTGGGCTTTTGGTAGGCAAAGTAGATCAGTAGTTCAGGTATGGCCCAATATGTCTGGGCAGTGTGCTGCATATCTGATGAGAACACAAAAATGCTTTTCAGAAAATAAGCTCAAGAACAGATATTTGTGCAAGCATGTTCATAGCATTGTTGTTCACAGTATGCAAAAGATGGAAGCAACCCAATGGTGGACTGCATCAGTGGTTGAATGGATAAAATGTGGTACGTTTTGTTCCATACATACAATGGAATAATATGCCATATATACATTGGAATATTATTCAGCCTTAAAAAGGAAGGAAATTCTGACACATACTGCAGCATGGATGAACCTTAAAGACATTGTTCTAAGTTTTGAAATAAGCCAATCACAGAAGGACAAATATCGTTTGATTCTTCTTAAATGAGGTAACTAGAGTAGTCAAATTCATAAAAATAAAAAGTAGAATGGAGATTTCGTAGTGCTTGGGAGAAGGAGGGAATCGGGAGTTAGTGTTTAATGGGTACAGGATCTCAGTTTAGGAAGACGAAGAAGTTCTGGAGATGGATGGTGGTAATGGTTGTACAACAGTGTGAATGTACTTAATGCCATTGAACTGTACACTTAAAAATGGTTTAAATGGTAAATTTTATGTATATTTTACTACAATTAAAAAAGAAGAGAGAAGCTGAAGAAGACTTGTTAGCAAGTGGGCAAATGAGATTGCTCATAGTGCTTTGTGATTGGAGAGACACTAAAAACAGAATTTGTCTCTGTATCCAGATCCACTGATCAGAAACATTTCATACTAAGGAGTAATCTTTCTTCTTTAGCTTTTGCAGTAAGCTGCTTCAGCTGTTAAGAGCCACATTTTATTAGCTCAGCCCTGTGGCTGCACCTCATATGGTCACTTAAAAGGAATTGACTTCTAAGAGATACACATTTAAGTGAGGCACACATGTTATAAGCTTATTTTTCCTGTACTGATTTGTAAAATCTAAATGTCATGTAACCTTTAACAGAGGTATCCTGAGGATCAGCGAAACATACTGTGCTAACCTGTCTTCCACTGAAGGTTTGTTGGCATAGTCTACAAGTTACAAATGACTTTCAGATCTTTGCTCCAACCGCTTATTTTGGTCCTAAACACTAGACCTGCATTTCCATTTGTCCTGTTGTTCCTTATGCTCATTAAGTCTAAAATGAAGCCTCTTTCCCTTCTCAACAATCTCTTCTTTTGTTCCCTTTGTGTAAGGATGGCACACCATCCATCTAGTCATGTAGGATTGAAACTCTAGGATTGACTTTGGCTTGTCCCCTCTCTTTTAGGGTGTATTTGTGGCATTTATCATAATGACAGTTACATAGTTATTTACAGTATTGTAACTCTGTGAGAGCAGGGGCTGTGACTGAATCATTTACTGAGGTGTCTGCATAACAGGTGCTCAGTAACCCACTGTCCTAATTCAGACCCTCTTCACCTTTTACCTAACCTGGGGTTTCTTTAACTCTAGCAGCTTGCTGAGAATTCTTATAAACCCTTTAGGGGATGATCCTGGTATAGCTAAGGGATTGTTTTTCAGCTCTGATCATGTCATTCTCCTGCTCTGAGTGACTTCCCTTTCATTCTCATTCAACAGTGTATCAGCAGATATGTCAGCGCCTTCCATGAGCCAAGTACTGTCCTAAGTGCTGGGGCCGCAGCAGTGAGCAGAGTAGGCAGAACCTGTGTGAGTGTGAGCTTACCTTCCAGCCTGGGGGTGTGTGGGACAGGACCACACAATAAACAAATGAATAGATATAAAATGTCCAGTGGTGATGTGTACTGTGGAGAAAAATAAAGGATAATAAGGGGACTGAGTGCTGTTTTCTCAGAGGGACCAGAGCCAGTCTCTCTGAGTAGAGACCTGAAGGAAGGGAAGGAGGGATCCGTGAGTGTATCTGAGGGAAGAGTATTCTAGGCAGAGGGAATAATCAGCACAGCTGAAGCAGGAGCATAGTTGGCATTTTGGGGAAACAGCAGGCAGCTGGTGTGATAAGAATAGCATGACCCAGGAGAAAAGTGGGAGGATACAAGGTTGGAGAGGTAGCCCCCAGACCCAGCATAATTCCTTGCACAGTACAGTACAGTTCAGTAGATACTTGTTGAATGAGTGAGTGAATGAATGAATGAATGAAGCTAGACAGTATTTATTTATTTATGAATGAGTGAGTGAAGAATCAGGGCAGGGCAGGGTGAGTCTTAGAGGTGTATCTAAGAGAGGTAGGATGCATTTTCCATAGTTCATGAAGCAAGCACAGAATATCATTTCCACTTTCCCCTTCTTGTCCGTTCAGGAGAGAGAATGGTAATGGCCCGAGCAAGAGAGACCAATTCTGGCTTGTTCTTGAATGAACGTCTGTTCTTCCACACCACAGAGAAAGTCAGAGGTTAGAAACTTGTCAGGGGAGCAGGAAGTAGAACAGAGCTGCTCAGCTCTTGGTGGTTTTCAAAGGTGGTCCTACCCGTGTTGGGTAAAGCTTGCCTTTTTTCCCACATGTCCACAGGCTATCACTTTAAGTCAGCAAGACATCTGGGAAGAGCCATGGGGTAGTGGCAGTGCAGGAGCAGCAGCTGGTGGCTGGTTTTCTCTAGGATTAATGGAAGGACTGCTGATTTAACTGAATCTCTGATTATTCTAAGCTGCTCACAGAAATCTGTCACTGCCTTCTGTGAGATATAAGAGGGAGAAGCTTAAGGATGTTCTGTTGGTGTCGACTGCCACTCTGGTTGAATTTTCTAGGATCTCCACCTGTGTTCTTTTTTATATAGTTTTGGCTGTGTTAGGTCTTCATTGCTGTGCGCGGGCTTTCTCTAGTTGCGACGAGCAGGGGCTACTCTTTGTTGCAGTGCACGGGTTTCTCATTGCGGTGGCTTCTCTTGTTGTGGAGCACGGGCTCTAGGTGCGTGGGCTTCAGTAGTTGTGGCATGTGGGCTCAGTAGTTGTGGCTCGTGGGCTCTAGAGTGCAGGCTCAGTAGTTGTGGCACACGGGCTTAGTTGCTCCGCAGCATGTGGGATCTTCCCAGACCAGGGCTCGAACCCATGTCCCCTGAATGGCAGGCGGATTCTTAACCACTTCACCACCAGGGAAGCCCTCCACCTGTGTTCTTGATAGTCCAGTTCCTTCAGACTTGGCCCCTCTCTGCCTTTCTCCCCTAGTTGCCCACAGTCTCCGCCTGCTGGCTGTCTCTAAGGACCTAAGTTCTCCAACTTATGGGGCTCTGCTCTAGTATTCCTTTGGCTTGGAGTACCCACTCACCTCTGCCAGCAGAGTCCTACCCACGCTTCAAAGCTCCTTTTGTAGTTTTCTCTTCTTAAGGGGAGAGAAGCGGCCAAACACTCCTTCCTCTGTTCTCCTAAAGCACTTTGCATTTGTGTCTGTTCAGCATCGTCTTGTGGTCGAAAGTTTGCTTGCCTTACTCCCTGCCAACCTGTGTTTCTGTTGGGCAGAGACCTGTGCCATCTTCTTTCTTTTGCCCTATCACAGTGGGGAGTTGTTGTGTGAAATCCCATCTCTCCGAAGACAGTTTTCTCATATCCCTCCAGGTGCAGTTAATCTCTCCCTCTCCCACTTTAACTCCTCGTTACTCAGAGTATTGTCATTGCATCAGCATTGCCTGAGAGCCTGTGAGAAATGCAGGATGTCGGACCTACTAAGCTAGAATCTGGTGATTCTTACATCCTGTGCACCTGAAAGTTTGAGAAGCATTGCCTTAACACTTTGCACCTACCCCCCTTAGCATACTGAGCGGAATGTAATGTGTTAGAGAGTCTTTCTCCACCTCTAGATGCTGATCTTTGGAAGCATGTGAAGCATCCATTAGTTAACACAGTACTTGGCATGTTTCAAGTGTTCAAAAGTGTTTGCTGAATTACCCTCAAGGGCCCCTGGCATTATGTTTGAGACGCTCCTTCAGTCAACATATTGTTGAAGTGCATTTAGCTGTGCATGGTGCTTTGCTAGGTACGTGAGGCACCCTGCTATGAGTAGGAGTCAGCCCCTCTCTTTGGCATTTAAAGATTGGTAAGAGAGAGAGCTGCCCATCAGTCAACTATGAAACAAGGCAGAGTGTGATAAATTCTGTAACTGCCCCGGTATCACCAGAGGCCTGAGGGAACACCAGAGAGACGGCAGTTATTTCCAGTTTAGAGGGTTTGTGATGGTTTCATGGAGAGGATGGTGTCTGATTGGTACCTTGCAAGATGAATAGGACTTTGACAGACAGATATGTTAGGAAGAGGCATTCCATGCTGGGGAGAGCCTGTTCAAGGGCCCAGGCATGAAAGTGCATATGCAGGATGTTTCTTGAACAAGTAAGACATGGATGAGCAAGGTGGAAGGTGTGATTGGGGAGGTGGGTTGAATGCAGACTGAACTTGAATTCTCATGGTCAGGAGTCTGAACTGGTAAGAAACATTTGCAAATCACATGTGGTTGGTACAGTTAGATGTTGAGTGGTTTCTGATGGCTCCTCCCTCCTGTCTCCCACTTACCTCGCATTCTCCCTTGCTGGACATGGGTGAGCCAGGGGAGGGTTTGGAAGAGGTGGGGACAGGCCTGAGTGTTTAGCCAGCCCTTTACTGGCTCTTTCCGTGGGACCATAGCCCCAGGTCTTTTTTTAGTGCTAGCTGGTCAGCCACTTCCTCCCTCACCCCCTTCCTGAATCACTTACCCTATGGGGCCCCCTAAAGCAGAGACACCCAAGCTCCATCACAGAGGGTTTCACACATTGTGCTTTAAATGCCATCAAAACCCCAGATCAAACCAATTCCGTATGTTTCATTGTACTTGTCATCTGTTTCCCAGCCCCATGGGTTTGTGAGGACTAAACATTTCTGCGTAGAGTAGGATGGATGAGCATCCCTCTGACCGTGTTCTGGGCTGGCAGGCAAGCTATCCAGCATTCAAGATGAAGTGACACCCCCCCCACCCCATTTCATTACATGCCACCTTGTTAGACATGCACCTGAACTAGACAACTGTGGAGTGGCTTATTTCTTCCAGGGTTGAGAATGCACTGTTAGCTTGGAAGGCAAGCCCTCCGCCAGTTGGCCCCAAGCCTTATCATCTTTTTCTTGAGGCTTTTACTTAAACTAATAAATTTTCAGATAAGGTTAGAGAGTAACACTCCTTATGCTTTCTTTCGTTAAGGGCCAGTGCCTTCCTCCCACCATTTCCACCAGCCCTGAGCCAGAAGACCAGGATTAAAAAGAAGAGGTGAAACTCATAGAAGTTTTGTTATTTTTATCTCAGATGAAGGACTGAGAGCCACCTTTTAGATGAAATCATTTTAGGATTCATTAAGAAGACTCGAGAATGAGGCACTAAGTGCTAGGATACAATCCTTCCTTTCCATGGGAAGAATATTCAGCCTTGATGGGGAGACATTCATTAGGGACAACATAGTGTGGTATCTTGTGTGCTAGAGGCTGGTACCAGGTGCTACAAGAAGGGGAGAGCCGACTGCCTGGAAGTCAGGGAAGCCCCTCAGGAGGGAGCGTTTGAGCTGGATCTTCAAGGGTGAGGAATAATTCACCAGACAGAAAAGTAAGGGATAAGGATCCAAGCAGAGGGAACAGAACGATGTAAGGGAATTGGCAGAGGCTTGGAAGAGAGGCATGGTGGGGAATAAAACTGGTTAGGGTAGATGGGCCCCAGTTTAGAATTTGGATCTGACTCAGGCAGTAGGGAGCTCAACAAAACGGAGACTGACATGACCAGACTCAATTTTAAATCGAGTTGATTCATTCAGAAGCTTCATTCATTCCACATATACTGAGTGCTAATTGCTAGACTATTCCAGGAAACATGAAAGATTGCTCCCTTGGTGGAACTCGTGTTTTAGTAGGGTAGGTAAGTTCGTTTTGTCAGGCAACCACCATTTGCTCTTGTCAAGGTTACCAGTGACCTCCATTTCCACGAGGTAGAGCTATTCCATGACCACAGAGACCTCCCTTGTGCTACCCCTTTATCATCAGGCCTATCTCCCTCCCACCCACCATCTCTAATTGCTAGCAACCACTAACTTGTTCTCCATCTCTCATTTCAAGAGTGTTATATAAATGGAAACATAGAGTATTTGACCTTTGAGATGGGCTTTTTTTCACTCAGCGTAATGCATTTGAGGGCCATCCAAGTTGTTGTATCGATAGTTTTTTCCTTTATAGTTCTGAGTAGTAGTCCATGGTATGGATGCACCATGTTTTGTTTAACCACTCACCCACTGAAGAACATTTAGATTCTTTCCAGTTTGGGCATATTACAAATAAAGTTGCTGTGAACATTCATTTACAGGATTTTGTATGAATGTAGGTATTCATTTCTCTGGGATAAATGCCCAAGACTACAACTGCTGTGCCACATGGTAAATTCATTTTCAGTTTTAGAAGAAATCACCAAACTGCTTTCCAGAGTAGCTGTACCATTTTACATTCCTACCAGCATATGTGGGTGCAATGGTTAATTTTGTGTGTCAGCTTGACTAGGCTTTGGTGCCCAGTTGTTTGATCAAGCACCAGTCTAGATGTTGCTGTGAACATATTTTTTAGATGTGATTAACATTTAAATAGTAGACTTAGAGTAAAGCAAATGACCTTCTGTAATGTGATGGGCCTCATCCAATCAGTCTAAGGTCTTAAGAGCAAAAACTGAGGTTTCCCAAAGAAGAAACAGTTCTTCCAGGTTGCGACATAGAAACCCTGCCTTTATTTCCCACTTGCTGGCAGATTTCAGTGAATTTTTGTGCAAACTGAGGTTTATGTCAAAGTTCCTTTTTTTGCCTAAAGATGTCCAATTGCTCCAGTCCTATTTGCTGAAAAGACTGTCTTTCCTCCATTCAAGCTACACAAATGCTTGTGTACCTTTGTCGAAAACCAGTTGGCTGTACCTGTGTGGGGCTACTTCTGGGTTCTCTGTTCTGTTTCATTGGTCAGTGTCCCTATTCCTGCACCAGTACAGCACAGTTTTGCTTATTCTAGCCGTCTGTGTAATAAATCGTGAAATGGGTAGAGTTACTCCTCCCACCGTACTATTTTATTTTACCTTTTTCCCCCATTGTAACTGTTTTTAATTGTACAATTCAGTGGCATTAAATGCATTTACAATGTTGTATAGCCATCACTGCTATCTATTTATAAAAACTTGTTCATCACCCAAAGCAGAAGAACTCTATAAACATTAAGCAATAATGCCTCAATGCCCCTTACCCCAGACCCTGGTAGCCTTTGTTTTATTTTTTCTCCCTATGATTTTCCCTATTCTAGACCCTTCATACAACTGGAATCATAAAATATTGTCCTTTTGTCCCTGGTTTATTTGGCTTAGTATAATGTTTTCAGGGTTCATCTATGTTGTAGTATGTATTAGAATATCATTCCTTTTTAAAAAAATAGTCTTTTGTTTTGTTAGAGCAACTTTAGGTTCACAGCAAAAATGAACAGAACACAGAGATTTCCCATACACTCCCTATTCCCACTGCACACACAGCCTCCCCCACTGTCAGTATCCTGCACCGGAGTGGTACATTTGTTATAATTGATAAACCTATATCGAGACATCATTATCACCCAA
The DNA here is from genome assembly GCF_965194805.1 of Balaenoptera borealis. Taxonomy (NCBI): domain Eukaryota; kingdom Metazoa; phylum Chordata; class Mammalia; order Artiodactyla; family Balaenopteridae; genus Balaenoptera; species Balaenoptera borealis. The sequence goes on along the minus strand of NC_138869.1, from coordinate 44,829,165 downwards.
AGTCCATAATTTACATTAGGGCTCACTTTTGTGATAAATGTGTCATACGTTTATCAAAAACCATATTCTGTGCCCTAAAAATCTGCTCTGAATATCATCTGTGCTCCACCTATTAATCCTTCCCTAACCCCTGGCAACCAGTGATCCTTGTACTATCACCATAGTTGTGCCTTTTCCAGAATGTCATGTAGTTGGAATCATACAGTATGTAACTTTTTAAGATTGGCTACTTTCACTTAAATATGCATTTAAGGTTCCTCCCTGTCTTTTCATGGCTTGATAGCTCATTTCTTTTTTTTTTTTTTAATTAATTTATTTATTTTTGGCTGCATTGGGTCTTTGTTGCTGCGCGCGGGCTTTCTCTAGTTGCGGTGAGCAGGGGCTGCTCTTCATTGTGGTGCGTGGGCTTCTCATTGCAGTGGCTTCTCTTGTTGCAGAGCACGGGCTCTAGGCGCGTGGGCTTCAGTAGTTGTGGCACGTGGGCTCAGTAGTTGTGGCTCACTGGCTCTAGAGCGCAGGCTCAGTAGTTGTGGCGCCTGGGCTTAGTTGCTCCGCGGCATGTGGGATCTTCCCGGACCAGGGCTCAAACCTGTGTCCCCTGCATTGTCAGGCGGATTCTCAACCACTGCGCCACCAGGGAAGTCCTAGCTCATTTCTTTTTAATGCTGAAAAATATTCCATTGACCTGATGTACCACAGTTTATTTATCCACTCACCTACTGAAGGACATCTTGGTTGATTCCAGGTTTTAGCAGTTATGAATAAAGTTGCTATAAACATTTATGTGCAGATTTTTATGTGGACATACTTTTTTTTTTTTTTTAAGATTCTTGTATTTTATTTATTTATTTATTTATTTATTGGCTGTGTTGGGTCTTCGTTTCTGTGCGAGGGCTTCCTCTAGCTGCGGCAAGCGGGGGCCACTCTTCATCGCGGTACGCGGGCCTCTCACTATCATGGCCTCTCTTGTTGCGGAGCACAGGCTCCAGACGCGCAGGCTCAGTAGTTGTGGCTCACGGGCCCAGTTGCTCCGCGGCATGTGGGATCTTCCCAGACCAGGGCTCGAACCCGTGTCCCCTGCATTAGCAGGCAGACTCTCAACCACTGCGCCACCAGGGAAACCCAGACATACATTTTTAACTCCTTTGGGGAAAATCCCAGGGAGTGTGATTGCTGGATTATATGATAAGAATATGTTGAGTTTTGTCAGAAGGTGCCAAACTGTCTTCCAAAGTGGCTGTACCATTTTACATTCCCACCAGCAATGAATGAGAGTTTCTGTTGCTCCACATCCTTGCCAACATTTGGTGTTGTCAGTGCTCTGGATTTTGGCCATTCCAGTAGATGTATTTTTACCTCATTGTTTTAATTTGCGTTTCCCTGATGATGTGGTGTGGAGTACCTTAATAGGCTTATTTAATATGCTTATTTGCCATCTGTGTATCTTCTTTGGTGACATTTCTGTTAGTCTTTTGCCCATTTTTAAATTCTGCTGTTTTCTTGTTGTTGGATTTTAAGAATTTTTTGCATATTTTAAATAACAATCCTTTATCAGACATGTGTTTTACAAATATTTTCTTCCAATCTGTGGCTTTTTCCTTGATTTCATTCTCTTTAAGGCTGAATGATAATCTGTTGTATGTATATACCATGTTTTGTTTATCCGTTCATCTATTGATGGGCACTTGGGTTGTTTCCATCTTTTGGCTACTGTGAGTAATGGTGCTATGAACATGGGTGTACAAATACCTCTTTGAGACTCTGCTTTCAGTTTTTTTGGATACATACCTAGGAGTGGAATTGCTGTGCCATATTGTTATTCTATGTTTAACTTTTTGAGAAACCACCAAACTGCTTTCCACAGTGGCTACACCATTTTGCATCTCACCAGCAGTGCACAAGGGTTCCAGTATCGCCACATCTTCACCAACACTTGTTATTTTCTGTTTGGTTTTTCTTTTTTTCTTTTTTTCTTTTTTTTGATAATAGCTATCCTCACGAGTGTGGTGTGAAGTGGTGTCTCATTGTGGTTTTGATTTGTATTTCCCAGATGATTAATGATGTTAAACATCTTTTCATGTGCTTATTGGCCATTTGCACTTAATTTTTGTTAAAAATTGTTTTAGCTATTTTAGTTCCTTTACCTTTCCATATGAATTTGAGAATAATATTTATATCTATAAAAATAATCTTGCTGGAATTTTGATAGGAATTGCATTAAATCTGTACACCAGTTTGGGGAGAATTGACATCTTTATTGCGTTGAGTCTTGTAATCTTTGGACACAGTATGTCTCTCCATTTATTTAGATCTTTGATGTCTTTCATCAGCATTTTGTAGCACGTAAGTCCTCTAAATCAGCTTGTTGGATTTACACCAAAGTATTTAATTTTTTGAACAATTATATAATTATATTTCACATTCTGGTTTACACACGTTAATGGATAGTATGTGGAAATACAGTTGACTTTCTGTGTCAATATTGTGTCCTGTAGCCTTAGGTACTGTGACCTTGCTGAACTCACTCGTTAGTTCTAGGTTAGTTCTGTGTGGAGTTTGGTGTTTCTGTGTGGGGTGGGGGTTGGTAGATTGCTTTGGATTTTGGACAGAAACCGTCATGTCATTGGCAAATAGGAATAGTATTATTTCTTATTATCTGATGTGTATTCCTTTTATTTCATTTTGTTACCTTACTGCACTGGCTGGAACTTCCAGGACTGTGTTAAATAGCAGTGGTAGGAGTAGACATCCTTGCCTTTTTCTTCATCTTAGGGGAGAGCATTCAGTCTTTTACCAGTAAGTATGAAGTTAGCTAAAGTTTTTTTGTAGACATTCTTTATCAAGTTGAGGAAATTACCCTCTACTCCTAGTGTTTATCATGAATAGGTGTTGAATTTTGTAATATGCTTTTTCTACGTTGATTGAGAGGATCATGTGACTTCTTTTTCTTTTAACCTGTTATTATGGTGGGTTATACTGATTAATTTTTTTTTGTTTGTTTTTTTTTTTGTTTTGTTTTTTTATATTGTAGGTTCTTATTAGGCATCAATTTTATACACATCAGTTATACTGATTAATTTTTGAATATTGAACCTGCCTTGGATCCCTGAAATAAACCCTACTCGGTCACAGTATATAGTTCTTTTCATATATTGCTGAATTTTATTTGCTAATATTTTGTTAAGGGTTTCTGCATCTATATTCATGAGGGATATTGGTCTGTAGTTTTCTCTTTTTTTGTACGATCTTTGTCTAGTTTGGGTATTAGGCTAATACTGGCTTCATAAAATAAATTTGAGTTGTCCCCTCCTCTTCTATTTTCTGGAAGAGATTGTTTAGAATTGGTATTAGTTCTTTTTTAAATGTTTGGTGGAATTCTCTAGTGAAACCACCTGAGCCTGGAGACCTTCTTTTCGGGGGTTTTAAAATTACAAAATCGATTTCCTTATTAGCTATAGGGCTATTAAAATGATCAGGGTCTCATTTTGGAGGGGGAAGGGGAGGAGGAGTGTGAGCTAGGAGTAACATTTCTTCAGAATCTACTGTTCACACTTACAGAGGAGGGCACTAAGTAGCCCTAGCTCCTGTCCATCTGAACTCAGGCAGGTCACATACCCCAGTTTTGATGGGGATTCAGATGCTGGGTTTGGCTATCCCTATCCAACGTTATGATATTTTTCTCAGAATATAAACTGCTAGGAATTCGAAAAATGAGTCATCCATGCAACAGATATCTGTTGCCCATTTCTGCATTCCCCGCAGTGTTCCCAGTCAATAAAACACCAGTGTTTGCTTTATGCCTTTGATGCCTGTAGCGGATGCTGTCACCCTGGTGTTTTCACACATGGGGTCCTTTAAGACCTAACTGTTGAGCAGAGTGGGGGCCTTGAGGCACCACCAGGGTGCAATCAGAGCCGAAACCACCTTTAGTTAGAGCCCATCTATTAAGATCAGGAAGGAAGGTCCCCCTTTCCTGCATTTCCCCAGGGCTTTCTCCAGACCACAGTGCTCAGAGCTCTGGCTCTTAATGGCAGAACTAGCCTCAGTAGTCTAGACCAATCATTTATTGGCTCATGTAATCAAACAGGAGAAAAGATAGGGTTGATGATGGGCCTGGGGGACTGAAATGCTGCGGAGACTTGTCCCCTCTGTGGTCAGCATCCTCCTCCCACTGCAGACTGCTTCATCACACACGGAAGGGGATGGAGCACCTGATAGCTCCTTGTTACCTGGAGGGATTGTCCCTCTTCCTTCTTTCTTATTTGAAAAATCCTGAGGAAGGGTCTAATTGGTAGGGCTTAGGTCATATTTTGTATAGTGTGGTGGGAATGAAGATAGAAGACATTCCCAGAAGAAGGTAAGGCACACTGAATAGAGCTGACATGAGATGGAGTCCATAGCTAGTCATGTTTGTTTGGAAGGTTTTTAGTGGCATGTATTGAAGCTACAAGTGTTTTCTGTTAACCTTCAAGTAACCTAAAACTGTTAATAGATCACCATCATCGTACTATTATAGATCATTCATGGTTAATATATTATTATAGCAGTATTAATACATAGTTAATAGCTATATTTATACTAGACAGCTATATAGAGATCATATGATATCTAGTTGATAATAAATAATAATAATAGATTGTTGTACTAGCCCTCAAGTGTTGTGGTTATTTGAAGATTTACTGTACCTACTTATATATGTAAGAAAATTTTGAAGGAAATGAGTAGAAAAATCACAGTGCCTCCTTCTCAGTCTTCCATATCCTTTTCTAAACTTAACTGAAAGAACCTGCAGTCCATTTAGACTATAACTTTTAGTGAAACTGCCTTTTTGTCTACAGGGTTAATTTATTTTCACAGGGAATTGTTGATTTTCTGGGCAGCTATTAGGGATAGAGTTGGTATTTTAATTTCAATAAATATTTACTGAACTGTTTAGGGGATGTACAAGACCCTTATTACCTCAAAGAGTTTGAAGTCCACTGGAGTAGGTAAGAACAGAAAAGTACAATTCTTGAGACTGAGGCTTCCCATCTCTAACATGGAGTAGCCTTACTTGTCTAACATGTAAGATTTTGGTTGCTGTGGAGAGGTGGGCTGAGCTGGCTTTGTGCTGGGTGGTCGCTGAATAACATGGAGGATTGGTTGATACCTGAGGTTGGAAGGCAGATGCTTCAAGGCATCTCGACGCAGTCCACCTCCTATGTATCTGATGGACAAGGCTGCGTTATTTGCTGAGGCTAATTAGCATTGAAACTCCATGGGGGTGGGGGGTTGGAGAAAGAATAATTGTATAACTATGATTAAGAAACTGAAGTTTTAGGGACTTCCCTGGTGGTCCAGTGGTAAAGAATCCGCCTTCCAATGCAGGGGACTCGGTTCGATCCCTGGGTCGGGGAACTAAGATCCCACATGCCCTGGGACAACTCAGCCTGCGCACCACAACTGAGCTCGCACGCCTCAATGAGAGAGAGAAAACCCGCAGGCCACAACTAGAGAGAAGCCCACGTGCCGCAACAAAGAGACCACGTGGCGCAACAAAAGATCCTGCATGTCTCAACGAAGATCCCGCATGTTGCAACTAAGACCCGATGCAGCCAAAAAAATAAAGAAAATAAATAATAATTAAAAAAAAAAGAAACTGAAGTTTAAAAAAAAAGGCATTTGGTGGTTACAGGCTGTTCATGACTCCAGAGTGAATGCCTTAGCTCACTTCCTTTTGAAAAGGAGCAAGCATTTTATAAGACACTTTATCTCAGTGTTGGATTCCACAAAGTGCAGACAGATCATACTAGTTTGGCAGGGGAGTCTGTGCATACCAGCAGAAAATCAGGTGTGACGTGGGTGGAGAATGGGAGGGGGACCCCGTCTTAGATAAGTGATCAGCATCTTCTTCTTTCTAGAGAATGTGTTCACATCCCTCTTCATAATATTTCTTCCCTGTGACTCTAGAGCAGAGGTCAGCAAACTTTTTCTATAAAGAAGCAGATAATAAATACTTTTGGCTTTGCGGGCCGTTGGTCACTATCACAGCTACTCAGTTTTGCCATTGTATGGGCATGTCTGTGTTCCAATTAAACTTTATATATGGACACTGAAATTTGGATTTTATACAATTTTCACATGTCATGAAATATTAGGGTTGATTTTTTTCAACCATATAAAAATGTAAAAACTACACTTTGCTCATGGGTCACACAAAAAAACAAGAGGCAGGAAGGCCAGATTTTGGCCCATAACCATGGTTTGTCGACCCTTTCTCTAAAGGTCTTAAAAATAACTTCTATAAAGTTCTCAATTTAAGGACATTTTATTTATTTAATAAGTACTTATTTAGCACTTAATATGTGCTACACACTGTTTTAAATGCCATGCATTAAATGCTAATTTAATCTTCACAATAACCCCATGAGGGAGGTACTGTTTACCCCATTTTTGCAGATTTCGTGAATTGAGGCACAGTGAAGCTAAGTAACTAGCCCAGAGTTACGCTGCTAGTAAACGGCAAAACCTAGATTTGAACCCAGGTAATTTAGTTCCAGAGTATGTTCTTATCTACCATGATATACTGTCTCTCTTAAAGAACTTGTAATTATTGACTTCCTAGCCCAAAGGAATTTTAGAGATTAACCCATCCCTACTCATTCTTACAGACTCATTCTTACACACAAGATTCATAGCCTTTATGATTCAAAAGTGTGCCTTAGTAAAATTATGGATTACTACTTATGCACTTTCAGCATCTCTTGTGACTGCCTAAACGCTTAGTCTTAAACCCCACTGATCCCAAGGGCATTCTGTCTGCACAGGCAGGGCACTTAACTGTTGACTTATTGTTTAATTTATGTTCATTGTGGGCTCCTTGAAGGTAGGAGCAATAGTATCAAAATGTTTTCCATCAGAGAGAAATCAATTCTGGGTGTATCTTTTGCTCTCTTTGGGAACACCTGTCTCAGATTACTTCCAACTCAGATTTTGTCCTGCTGCTTTTCCTGCTTGAAAAAGCAACTGGTTGAATCTTGCGCCTCACCTGCCTGTGATAGGGAACAGAATTTGTGGTGTCACGCTATACTATCCCTGTTGATCCAAAGATACCACCAGGGCAGGGTCAGGAATGGAAGATTTCCCAGTCTTTCCAAGGAAGAAAATGGGAAGAGAGGTGTGTGTGTGTGTGTGTGTGTTTTAAACCAGCTCAAAACTTAGGTGGACATGAGGTGCTCAGGATTTCTGGTTCCTTTTGCTCAGTCAAGGTCTCAGACACTTCTAACTAGAAGGGACCTCCGAGAACCTCTGGTGCAGGGGTTCCTGTGCTACAGGGATTCTGCAGAGTTATTGCAGGGGGCCCTCAAATCTATATGTGCACCAATCTGTGGGCCAGATAAATTATATCGTTTAGGTGTGCGTACAGTTATTTTTCAAACGCATGTAGATTCCATCATGATTAAAAAGAAAGCTTTACTGAATTCGTGTTAGGCTACTGTTATTAACAGAACTACTACCTTTTGAGAAACCTGATCCAGTTAAAGCCCTTTATTTACAGATGAAGAAACTGAGGCGCAGGGATGAAGGGAAGAGATTTGCCTGGGTCATACAGAAAAGGAACAGCTGGCCTTGAAATTGGTGCAGTTTGTATGTATCATATGGCTTGTGCTCTCTGTCTTCTCTGACATGGGCACAGGTAGAGACTGGCAAGTATTTTGACCTTTGATGCCATGCTGAACTTTCTAATAATGCCTAATAGAGTGGTTGATTGTGATATTTTTTCCAGTATTTTTGGTGCTTTTGAGAAGTTTTTTTAAACTAGTATATTCCTTGCTGTGCGCATATAAGCAATAATCCTATATTCCAACCTGGAAACCTGAGGTATGGTAAAATTAGGCAGCTTGCTTGTATCTATAGTAGAGCTGGCCCTAAAACTCAGAGATTTAATCTCTCTACCAGGGTTCTATTAATCAGATGGAACTTGAGAGGATTTCAGTTATTTATATCTTGGTCTTTCATGGCTGTTGCTCTCAGCTGGGTGCAACAAAAAACTTAAATCTCTGTTAAGTGCCTGACGCTGTGCTGGGTGTTTTCACATGTATTGTGTATAACTTAATTTAACGAGACCAAAGTTGCAATGCTGAGGCCTCTCTCAGAACAAGCTAAATAGCACTCTGCTCCAAAGCCCATCCATCCAGGCATTTATTTATCTGTTCACCATTATGGAGCACCTCTGTTAGGTTTGCAAATGTGCCCTTGAATTATTCCCATTGGTGGCCAGGCTGGGACAAATCAGCACAGATCCATCCCTCCAAACAAGACCCAGGATTGACAGCAACATCAGCTTGGTCTGCACAGGACAATACTTTTTTCCCATTGGAGCTTCAGGAATTTGGAGTGACCCTGGTCATTTGGTCAAATGATGTTCATATCAACCATTCTTAAATTAGATCTTCTCAAATACACTTGAGAAGTCAGATGAATAGGAATGGTCTCACTTTATTAGTTGGGAAGCCAAACTTGGAGGGGACGTGTCTGAGGTAACATAACTGGTGAGGGCCTTCTAACTCCAATGTTGATGCCACACCACCTGTCTGGTGGACCACCACTGCTCAGGAAAAGGCTCTGTGTCCACTCTTTGTAGAAGCCAAGTGGCAAGAATGCTCAGTCTTTGCTGCAGTTTTAGTGGAAGTGGTTTGGGCTTTCCAGTTTGAATTGATTTTTTTTCTTAGAAGCAAATTTGGCGGTATTGTATATACCTAGGAAGTCTTGTGATTGCCCCTAATTTGCTCCACAGATGCTGGTCATTGCAAATCATCCCACAGTGGTTAAGTGGCTGGCGCTGATACACACTTAGTAAGTGGTCCTGTGAGCACGGGCACTAGAGGTGTGTTGTGTACCTAATATCTTGATCCCACCTGGGTAACTTCCACATGTGTGTTCATGAGTTTAGCTCTTTCAGTTCAGAGTGTTTCATGACACCATAGATTCATTTCTTTCCTTCCCTCCTATCTTGGACTTTGAACCTGGCTCTTCCCAATACTTTAGTATGTGATTCCATTTAATTCACTAACATTTAATTAAATTCATTTAATTTACTGTCTGATTCAATTGCATTGCTAATACTTTATGATTATAATAAATATTGTTTTATTAATATTTATAATATTGTTTATTTAAAGGTAGGTATAGCAAAATGTGATTAAAGGTAGAGATATATGCCAAATAGCCTTAACTTTTCTGACCAATCAATTATATGTTGCTTATTGATTATTTTTTCCTAAATTCTGTAGCAACAGTTCACATTTCTTTGCCACCTTAGGGAGGAGATTTGCAGTAACAGTGTGTAATTGAAGATAAGTGGAGAAAGTAGCCTTTGCATGGGCCTGTGTAATTCAAGATGTTAAAATAGGGAACACACTGTCCTCCTGTATAAGCTGTAGTTTACAATATTAGATTTGTCAGTAATAAAATAACATCTGGATTTCCCATTTGTTTTGTCCCTTTTTTTTTTTAGTGAACTTTTTTTTTAATGGAACTTGTTTTTTTGTTTGTTTGTTTTTTAATTTTTATTTATTTGTTTATTTATTTATGGCTGTGTTGGGTCTTCGCCTCTGTGCGAGGGCTTTCTCTAGTTGTGGCAAGCGGGCGCCACTCTTCATCGCGGTGCGCGGGCCTCTCACTATCGCGGCCTCTCTTGTTGCAGAGCACAGGCTCCAGACGTGCAGGCTCAGCAATTGTGGCTCACGGGCCCAGCTGCTCCGCGGCACGTGGGATCCTCCCAGACCAGGGCTCGAACCCGCGTCCCCTGCATTGGCAGGCAGATTTTCAACCACTGCGCCACCAAGGAAGCCCATAGTGAACTTTTTATTTTGAGATAACTGTAGATTCACATGCAGTTAAGAAATATTAACAGTGAGATTCCCGTGTACCCTTTGCCCAGTTTCCCTCAGTGGTAATATCTTGCAAAATTACAGTACAGCATCACAAGCAGAATATTGACATTGACACAATCAGCTACTCTTATTCAGATTTGCCCAGTTTTACTTTTATTCACCTGTGTGTATTTAATTCTGTGTACTTTTATTATGTGTGTTAGTTTATTTTTTAATTCTAAATATTTCCCAGTTGGCTGAGAACTTGAGCTGGGAGGGGTGTGTTATTTACTGGGTCCCTCTCAAACTCCACCAGTAAACAACTCAAGTGTGATTTTCTTTCACATAATAGCTACTTAACTGGGGCAAGTTAATTCTAAATCTTGGTTTCCTCATCTATAAAATGGAATTCACAGTGGCTACTTAATGCAGAGGGTTGCTGTGAGGACTAAAATGAGAAAATATGTGTAATGGGTACTTAGCAAAAGGAACTTCATAAATGATCATGTCTTTTTTTTTTTTTTTAACTAAGAGTACAGTGAGAGTATTTGGGTTTTTTTTAAGCTTTTCACAAAAGTGTATTTCCTAGGATTGTAGAATTGGAAGGTCCCTTAATAGTTTTAGAATCAGTGAAGGACTTCCCTAAATGTTCTTAGGTAATAAGCTGTTATTCTTTGTGATAAACTAAAATCTGCCTCCTTGTAACTTCCAGATCTGCCCTCATCCATGTGATAGCCCTTCTAGTCTTTGAGGACAGCTATAGTCATCCCTAAATTATCTATCCTTTAGCCATTCCTCGTAAGATGTAGCTTCCAGACCCTTTCCCATCTTGGTCTCCCTCTTCTAGATAAAGACAAATTAGTTGTTCCCCTTAACTGAACACAGAATTCAGATGTAATCTGCCTAGCATATCCCAAGATAGGCCTGTCTTCTCTTTAGCTGAGCTTTTTTGGGAAATCAGGTCACCTAGTTCGTGCACATACAGCTTGTTCTTTTGTCTTCTGTTTACTTTGTAGATGGAAAATAAATGCATAGCAGTGTAACACAGCAAACTGAATGCACATTTTGCCCTCATTTCCTCCTGTAATCCCATTAAAATGATAGTAAGAGGGAAAAGAGATCAGCAAATGAGAGGTCAACGGAATGTTGAAGCCAGGAAGCAAGTGTGATGAACTTAGTGGGCCAGAGGAACTGAAAGTGCCTGCTCTGGCAGGGAGGGGTTGGGGGGAACTAACAAGAAAGAGGATTTGTAATGCAGAACCCTGGAATAGCTCCAGAATTGGAGAAACCAAATATTGAAAACAGGAAGATTAGTTGAAAGTCTGTGTGAAAAGCAGTTAGGTGCCTACAGCCCCTCCTCTACTCTCTCAGGAGACAGATATTTTAGTCTTAGATATTGAACCAGAGGCGCACCAAGCACAGAAGATGAGATGGAATATGGAGCAAAACTGAAAATAGGGGCTTTAAGACAAAGTTCTGTATAGTGATTAATAGGACCATTCCCCTTTCTCACAGTTTTCAGAATATCTGCAGGCAGGTGCTCTCATGCAAGAGACAGAAAGATCCTTCTCTGATAAATTTAATCCCAGAGAAAAAGTCTTAACGATACTGTCTACTTTTGGGGATCCTCAATAAAATGGCAGATTCTTCCTGCCTGATCACCCTAATGTGAAGCCCACAAGTTGGCAAGCTTAGCTCCCATACACAGAGCTTTCAAACAGCTTCTAAAAGTATGAGCAGATAGCCAAGTGTCATGAGACATTTAAAGAACATAAAAGACAGAGTCCAGGGGACTTCCCTGGCGGTCCAGTGGTTAAGACTCTGCACTTCCAATGCAGAGGGTGCGGGTTCCATCCCTGTTTGGGGAACTGGGATCCCACATGCCGTGTGGCCAAAAAATAATAAAATAAAAAGTACTGTTCTGAAACTCTAAATGGTTCCTTAGGGGGGGGGAAAAAAAAAAGAGTCCAAATCAAATGGAGGTGAAAAGAACTCAGGAAACAGTAAAATCAGGGAGGAGAAGAAGGAAAGATTTTAACTATAATATCTTGAGAGAGATTAGAGAAAATATTGCATGCATAAAAGATGAACTAGATTCTTTAAAAAAAAAAAAAAAAAAAGAACCTCCAGAAAACAAGACCTCTTAGAAATTAAAAATATGATGACTTCCCTGGCAGTCCAGTGGTGAGACTCTGCGCTCCCAATGTTGGGGGCACGGGTTTGATCCCTGGTCGGGAAACTAGGATCCCGCATGCCACATGTCATGCCCCCCCCAAAAAAGGGAATTAAAAATATGATAGCAAGTATGAAAAATACAACACAGAAATATTGAAAGGTAAAGTTAAAGACGATTCCCAGAAGATAGACCAAATGAAAGAGATGGAAAATTGGGGAGAACAGATAAAATAAATTATAGAGGATCATTCCAAGAGGTCTAACACCTGACTAATGGAAATTTGAGAAGAAATAAACAGTAGAGAGGAGGAAATTATCAAAGAAATGGTATGAAAAGATGTTTTCAGTACTAAAATCATATCTATAGGTTGATACAGCACAGTGAATGAAAGAAAACCAACTCCAGGTTATAGCCCTGTGAAATTGCAGATCTCTGAGGATAAAGAGAAAGTCCCAAAAGCCTCTAGAGAGAATAGTCATATAACGTTAGTATTCAAAATGGCATTAGCTTGCTCAAAAGCCACAAACTAGAAGACAATGGAACAATACCTTCCAAATTCTGACAGAGGTGAACTCCCTGGTGGTCCAGTGGTTAGGACTCTTTGCTTTCACTGCCAAGGGCATGGGTTTGATTCCTGGTTGGGGAACTAAGATCCCACAAGCCACATGGCATGGCAAAAAAACCAAAAATTCTGACAGAAAAAAAAAATTCTCAACTTAGAATTTTATAGCCAGCTAAACTATCACCCAAGTTTAAGGATAATAAAGACATTTTCAGACATTTTGTGCATATGCCCTCTGATATTGTGATATAATAAGAAATATGTTTTTGGTCTTTGTCCCTGGTTCCTGGCACAGAGCTCTTAAAATCATTATAACTTCCTGAGTAGTAGGGGTAGTAAGAGCATCTTTTGTTGTAATATTTGCCCTTTGTTCTCAGTTCCTGACACAAGAGCTTCTAAAACCCTTGGAATTTTCTGAGTGATAGGGGTAAGAAGAGAAGTCAGCTAAGTTTACGCTAATGAGGTAACTCTTTGTGGGCCCCCTAGATAGCTTCAGGTTGGGGGCTGGTTGCCAGAAGAACCAACCATGTGATCAGAGGGTTGGAACTTTCAGCACCACCTCTCTGCCTCTGGGGAGGGGAGAGGGGCTGGAGATTGAGTTAATCACCAATGAGTTAATCAGTCATGCCTACAGAAAAATCCCATTCTAGCAAATTATCAAACCTGAAGAGGAGGTTTTGGGGACCCCCCCGACCCTGACCTTATAGCTGATGGGTCAGAAGTATGAGTGGCCCAGTTAGCATCTGAAGCAGGGGCAGTCTGGTGGGACTGAGTCCTTAACCTGAGTCCTATAACCTACTCTAGGTAGTTAGTGTCAGATTTGAATTAAATTGTAGGATACCAATTGGTGTCTGGAAAGTTGGAGAATTGGTTGGTGTGAGAACAAAGCCCACAAATATGGTGAAAGAAGTGCTGTGAGTTAAAAACAGTTTATAGTACACCCTTTCTTAGGAAGATCTGCTAGAAGACACTTTTCACCAGAACAAGGGAATAATAAAGAAGAGGACTAAATGGGATCCAGGAAACAGGGGTTCCAGTATAGGCAAGGGGAAAGGAATTCCCAGAAAGACAGAGTTCCAGTATGGATGTCACAAGAACAAACTGATAGGGTACCTGATGGAACATATTAAAGGGAGTTTTACACTTTATTATTATCTTCAGGGAAAACAGAAATTATACCAACAAAGAAATGTAATCATAGTATACATGCTGGCTTGGCTACAAATAGTATTCACATAGATCTAATAATGCAATTCTTAATGTTAATTTGACCAAAATTTGGCATAATTCTATGGGAAAATGGAGATAGTATGTGAAGTAGTATGGAGTAGTATGTGAAGAGAGCATGTCAGAGCAAAATCCTAATCTTCCATCATAAGAATTAAATACATAACATAATGGTTATATTTTGCCACATAACAAATTACCCCAAAACTTAGTGACTTAAAATAACAGATATTTATTATCTCACAGTTTCTGTGGGTCAGGATTTGAGAAGCTCTCATGAGGTTACAGTCCAGGTGTCACCTTGGGCTGCAGTCATCTGGGCCTCTCCTCAGGATATGTTGTTATCTGGCTTCCCTGAGAGCATGTGATCCAGGAGAGGCAATTAGAGGAATTTGCAGTGTGTTTTATGACCTAGCCTTAAAGTGACATACCGTCATCACTTCTGCTGCGTTGCATCAGTCACACAGACCAACCCTGAGACATTGTGGGAGGGGCCTGCACAACATGAATACCAGAGGGCAGGGATGAATTGGGAGCTATTTGGAAGCTGACTACCACAAGTAATAACTAAAAGTGAAAATTCAAGAAATAATATTAGAGGCATATTACTTAGAAAGATAGAGATAAATACCAGAAGAAAGTGGCTGCCCCGGGAGCAGAAATCAGGGAACCAGAAACTTCTGGTTTTCATTATAAGCCTTGTAGAACAACTTTAAGAAATATTTGCATTTATTACTGTGATTTTTTTTTTTAATTATGAAAAACCCTCAAAGCATGCAGCCATGTAATGTCCCCAACACTGGTAGTAGAACAACACATGGATTATACGAGGAACTCCTAGAATCTGAATCTAGTAAGGATCCTTTGGTATTTGGATGGTTGTGTGCTTCATCTTGAAGGACAGTTTACAGATAATAAACCTAAAGTTCAGTGAGAAAGAGGACATAGTGACAGAACCTGAGCTAGAATCCTTGAATAAATATGACACAAAGAGATGAGCATCAGATAGTGAGATGGCTCTGGCATTTCACTAATGTGGAACTTAGGTGAAGGGGAAGAAAAAAAAAAAGACTGTTTGCTCTTTCTGAAGAGTAGAAAATTCTGAAGTGGAAATGTTTATGTGTCTTGGAGCTATAAATGGCAAAGTTAAAGGGAGTATCCTTTTGGCAGATAGTTGGAAAGCACTTTACGGAACTCCCCAGGCTAAGGATGTGTTCCTGAGCATTTGGTACAAGTTAGAGAGAGAGTCTGCCTCTGTCCACATGAGCCCTGCGGGCCATGCAGAGCACTGGCCAGTCCACAGCCCCAGTCCTTCCAGCTGCTGCCACCAGGGTCATGTTCCTTAGAGAACTCTGGGCTCCTTGTGGTCTACCACAGGCTGGTTGGTGCCCAGGGACCCCCTAACATCTGTGCCCACAATGCCGCCTCTGTCCTTGATCCCCACATGCACCCCCTATTCAAGCTTGGTCTTGTTTCTCCTCATCTCTTCCTGTCACTGTCTGTTTACTCTTCTGGAGGAGCCTACTGTTAGGTGCTTCAGCGTTCTTGGCCAGTTTGTCTCTTCCATCTGCCATCTAATAAAACTGGAATCAGGATAAAGTGTTCGAGAAATCAGGTCTTTGAGTTGGTGGGGGGAGTTTGGAGGGGTGCAGTGAAGATTGCCATATAAATAAAGACTTTTAACTATTTTAATACCTTATGAAAATGTGTTGTCTACATTCTCCTACTATAACCGCATATGTTGAGTTTAAAATACTTCAGGGTCTCCATGAAAAGCCTCAGCTGTCATGTACTGGGATGCCTTCAGTACCACTCCAGTGGGCAGAGAGTTGAGCTGTGGAAGGGGCAGGGTGGGTTTTTGTATTTGCATTCCTCAATATCTGTCTTTGTATTTTACTTTGCCCACAGATTGGGGACCACAAATTCAGTGCTCACCGGATCGTCTTAGCAGCCTCAATCCCGTATTTCCACGCTATGTTTACAAATGACATGATGGAGTGCAAGCAGGATGAGATTGTAATGCAAGGAATGGACCCAAGGTACTAAATTCCTCCATCAGGTTTCACAACCTGCTTTCTAGGTGCAGTTTCAGCCTTGTGTTTGGTGCCCTTTGAGGGCCTTCCAGCAGGACCCAGTATCTAGCACAGCTCCACACACATAGTAGGTGACCAGTAAACAAGCTAGAACCTCAGCCAGTGGCCTGAGACAGGGTTAAAATAAGGAGAGTTTTGATGTGTTTTTACTCAATGAGAGTAACACGTCTCATAGGAACTAGAGTCCAAGATACGTTTTTAAAACTAGGACTGGGCACAAAGTTGGTGGTATATTATTCTCTTCACTTTTCTGTGCTAGCCTTTTTAGCTGGCAGACTAGTCTTTCAAATAAGTGTCTTCATTCATTACCCTTCCCATCAGTCCAGAACAGTGTTGTCCACTGTTGTCCAGCTTTCTCCCTCGATGGAGATGTTCTGTTTGTCCTCTCCAAATTGGTAGCCACTAACACAGGTAGCTGTTGAGCACTTGAAATGTGACTAGTGGGACTGAGGGACTGAATTTTAAATATTATTTAATTTTAATTCATTTAAATTTAATTTTAGGGGAATTCCCTGGCAGTCCAGTGGTTAGGACTCCATGCTTTCACTGCCGAGGGCCTGGGTTCAATCCCTGGTCGGAGAACTAAGATCCTGCAAGCCGCACAGTGTGGCCAAAAAATAAATAAATAAATAAATGATACATAATAATAAATTTAGTTTTAAATAGCCACGTGTGTCTACTGGCTGTTAATGGGACGACGCAGGTCGAGAAGGTAGCAGAAATCACGGTTATTTGATGGGTGAGAAAACTGAAGCCCGGGACTGCCCTGGTGGAGCAGTGGTTAAGAATCCGCCTGCCAATGCAGGGGACACGAGTTTGAGCCCTGGTCCGGGAAGATCCCACATGCCCCGGAGCAACTAACCCCGTGCACCACAACTACTGAGCCTGCGCTCTAGAGCCCACGAGCCACAACTGCTGAGCCCGCGTGCCACAACTAGTGAAACCCGTGTGCTCTAGGGCCCATGCTCCACAACAAGAGAAACCACCGCAATGAGAAGCCCGCTCATTGCAACGAAGAGTAGCCCCCGCTCGCTGCAACTAGAAAAAGCCTACGCGCAGCAATGAAGACCCAATGCAGCGAAAAAAATAAATAAGTAGAACTAAAAAAAGAAGAAAACTGAAGTCCAAGGAGGTCAAGCCCAGAGTTTATCCCATCTAAACGTCTTTCAGTGTCCCAGAAAGCCCTCCATAACGGAATCATTGGCCCCAAATGTCAGTAGTGCTGAGGTTGGGAAATTCTGCCCTAGATGAATTTTAGGGTCAGGAGGCAGTACTATAAACCCTGAAATTGCATCATTTATGCACTTACTTAAAGTTATCTTACATCTAGACCCTCTTTACAGAAATACTTTCCTGACTTCTGTATGAAGACTTTATATAAACACATTCCACATTATGCCTTTTTGGGCCTTGAAAGGAAAAAGGCATATTTATATGACTTAAAAGATTTCACTGCAAGTCTGTGAACTGAGGCTGTGTGTTTATAACCTAGACTACATCCAAGGGTCCACTGTGCACCTACTATGTACCTGGCATTGTTCTGGGGTCTGGGCATGCAGCAGCAAACAGGACACGCAAGATGATTCTTGTTGGGAGAGAGACAATAAATAAACCAGTGACTCCAAAATGTTAGCCAGTAAGCTGTCATTTGTTGCCTAACGTCTTAATCTCCCCGTGGTGAAAACTTGAAGGAAAGGAGCTAGGAAACTGTATGGTACCTTCTGGATGATTGAAGGTGATTTGCTCCAGTACATGGAGAGGATCTGTATACCCACTGCAAGGGTGCAATGTCAGGCCAGCTACTTGTAATGAAAGACATAGAAGTGTGTCTATATCCAAGGGCAGTTGTACACTCTCATCTCTGAGGTCTGTGTCTGACAGAGCCATGCTAATCACCATGCACCGTCCAAGTGCTTCATTTAACAGATAGACTGAGCACCTGTGATCTGTGCTGCTGTAGGTACTGAGGTATAGCAGAGGAAACAGAAAGCACCTCTTACTATTCCAACTTTCTAGTAGTGGCGATCTGGCAGTAGACAAATACATACATGATACGGCTGGGAAGTAAAAGTGATGTGAGAAAAGTAAAGCAGAGTAAAGGCTAGCGAATGATGGTGAGGGTCTGTGCTATTTCAGGGTGATCAGGAAAGCCCTCTGTGATGAGGTGATATTTGAGCCAAGACCTTAGTTGAAGTGAGGGAGCAAGACATCTGGGGGAGGAGCCCTTCAAACAGAGGGAGTAGCCAGTGCAAAAGCCCTGAAGTGAGAGTGTGTTCAGCATATTGGAATAGAGTGAGGGGGAAAGAGTGGAAGGTGATGAGGTCAGAGAGATGGAAAGGGGCCAGACCACATACAGCCCTATAGACAGAACTTGGATTTCATTCTTGGTGTGAATTGGAAGGCAGAAAAAAATGTTGGAAACCTCAGGCTGGAAACTTATCCCAAAGAAATAATCCAAAAATGTTACTTATAATAGCTATTATGCTTACCAATAAAGGAAATAAATTATAGCACATTTACATGTTGGATTACTGTATAGAAGCCATTGAAAATGTCAAACGTGGGGAGTTCCCCTGGCGATCTAGTGGTTAGGACTCAGCGTTCCCACTGCCATGGCCCACGTTCAATCCCCGGTCGGGGGGAACTGAGATCCCACAAACCGCGTAGCATGGCCAAAGGAAAAAAAAAAAAGTTGAACATGAAGTCAGTGTAGAAACATGGGAAAGGACTTCATAAGTATTACATGATTATATCCATACAACTTAAGCATGCAGGCAAATAGGAAATGAAAATTAATCTAGAAAAATGACTACAGTTGACTCAGTAGTGAGATTCTGGGTCACTGCTTTGTCTTTTCAGAACCTTCTATAATAAAATCATTTGGGCAGTAAAGACAACCTAAGAAGTAGAATGATAGCTATGGTGAAGTAATTATTCCATTCAGGTAGATTCTCAAAGGGCATGGGCTAAATGTATTTGAGAGCGGGGCCCATCCGTTCCTCAGGTAACAATGTCAGCTTACTTAGGGCTTGAGTATCCTGTGGGCTGAGCACCATCTCTGAAGAGCATCTTTCCTCTTTCCTCTAGCGCCCTGGAAGCTCTGATCAACTTTGCCTACAACGGCCACCTTGCCATTGACCAGCAAAACGTCCAGTCGTTGCTGATGGGGGCGAGTTTCCTGCAGCTGCAGAGCATCAAAGACGCCTGCTGCACATTCCTCCGAGAACGGTGAGGTGATGTGATGGGCCTGGCCCGTGTTGGGGAGCAGACCATTTCATTTCTGGGGTCCCCTGCCAGTTTGCTGAGTCTTTGGGGGCATGGAGAGTCTCACGAAGGGAGTGAGCTGGGAAGATAACTCTGCGGAAATGACCTTTCTTGAAATCAGTATCAAGCAGTACCCAGTTCTTTGGGGTGAACCTCTCAGGAACATGATTTATGGAGCCTTGTCTGCACTCTCCCTTGGTCTGACATGTACCTCTTTTGGTCCTCTCTCTCCAATCTAACCAGCCACCGCCAGATATATTCAGTGCTCCCTAACTGTTCACAGCTGTCTTCCTCTTTGTTTAGATCCTTCCCCCTCCTTGAATTTCTTGGCCTTCCTTTTTCCTTCTGCTCTGCAAGAGCCCACCCAAATTTCACCTCCTGGAATTCTCTGTCCCCTTCAGTCCCCTGGGAGCAATCATTATATGCTCCTTTAGAGTAAGGACCATGGATTATACCCCTACGGATGTCCAGCACTTGGCCATGACCTTTTGAGTACTGAGCAGATAAGAAGGCTCTTCCTCCCCCTCAAGAGGCAGAGCTCTTAGTCACAAGATAAAAGCCGCCTTTAACCACTAGAGGCTTGGGGGTGAGGGTTAGTGCTGGGCTACACACAGGCAGAGAGAAACCAGAACAGTGCCCCTCTGTCTGTGGTCTCTGCAAGGCCTGGCTCCACCTGAACTCCTCTGATCACAAGGCCCCTGGCCTGAAGACCAGCATTCCTCTGGCTCAGACCTGGCCTCCTGAACCTCATCCCCTCTTAGAGCCGACCTCTCCCTCCTCCATTTCTGTTCCACCAGCCCAACTCACTTAGCAGCTCTGTGGACCCTTCCTGCGGTCCACATCCTGCTTGTGCGGTGCTCACGGGCATCAGTGAGCACTGCTGTGTGTGCAGATGGTCTTAACGACCGTGGTAATGATGCTAACACGCAGGGGCACTCTGTGCTGGTTTCATTGGGAGGTAGGTGGTCCTGTTCGGGTTTTGCAGCTGGAGACCACGTAGTGAGTGCAGCCCCAGAGCCTGGCTTGACCTGCCCTAGGATGCCTTCTGGGTCAGGCTAGAGAGCTGCGTGTGATGGGCTGTAGGGCACACTGTCTGTCCTACTCATTTGTGAGCTTAAGGACACAGACTGGACTTGGTTCATCTCTGTATTCCCACAGAATTTGGAGAATGACTAAGTAAGGCCCTGTGGAAAGGGTGAAGTTGGCCATTCTCACAAGGGGACAACAGCTCCACCTAGGGGCTTTTGAGTTCCTCACTGTCAAGACTGGATCCAGGCTCTATTATAAAGTAGTGTCATGTAAAAGATGCTTAGAAAAGTGATTTTTAGACCAGTGCAGTTTTTACATGCACCAGTGACGTATTAGGAAAAGGTACTTTAAGCACGAAGCCTGATGTTTTGAGTCTGTCCTTGACATTTTTCTGTTCAGCACTGGGAGCCCCCTTCTGAAGCCTAAACTCAAACCTTATTCCTATTTTTATTCTCTGCCACAGGCCCCAGAGGATTGGCCTTTCTGTTTTCTTTTCAATAGCTACCATCACTGCCTATGTTCCTGGGGGTGGTTCTCCCTGAGCCTGGCTGCAGAGTGTGGTGGAGTCTCCCAGCTGCCCCCTTCCTGTGTGTTCTTGAAGACAAGCATGTGGGCCCTTCAGTTTCAAGGTCTGATTACTAAAGACTTGAGGGAAACCATCCTGAGCGGTAGTGAAAAGGACAGGGCATGACTGAGCACAGAAAAGCTGCAAAGCCGTCAGAGTTCTTAGAGCAGTAGTTCCTGAGGCCACTTTGCCTGTTAGAGATTCAGGCTGCTAATTTTTTTTTTTTTCCCATGAGGTTGGGGTTGATTTTTTTCTGTGGCTCCTTTTCCAGCCTTCAGATGAATGGACCTCCTTGTTTTTAGGTGAAGATTGGAGGTGTGTATTTTCCAAAATTCTTCTCTCAGAACTGGATCAGAACATCAGATGCATCAATGAACCAAGCCAATAACTTATTTAATTCAAGTCACTGCTTCCTACCTCCGATAAAGCATTACATCTTATCATGGTCAAGCTGTGTCAGCAAGGAAGGAGGTTGTGAAGTGGCTGTTGACAGATATGGGTCTCTGTCTGCCCTTTGGGTTATTGTCCCTCTTGTCTTCCTCCTTCTCCTGAATGCTCCCCTCTCCTGCATGGCAGCTCTCCCTCCTTTTTCCCCACCAGTTGGCTTACAGACAGGCTCCCCACATCCTACCCTCTTAGATGTGAAAGCCCACTTCAGTGGAAAGTGTGTTTTGTGCTCAATTATTCCAAGCCGGTCAAAGACAACCAAAGGTGAGGCGCAGGAATCCTAACCTGGGAGGGAAAGGAGGGAAACGTGTGCCAGTCGGCAAAGTGAATCATCCTTTCCCGCGTCTTTGGACTCTATCCAGTTCCCTGTCCATGGCATTTGAACCCTCCTCTTGACTTGATGTCAGAGCAGTAGGGATGAGTGAAGCACATGCTGTAGAGGCCCACGGAGGGTCTCTCCTCGTATCTGATCTGCCATACGTGCTTTTAACCAGTCTCAACCAGGAGAAAGGCTAACGTTACTTGACAGATGACTGAGCTGACATTCTGACCCTGAGTCCCATATTTCTCCCTGGCCATGCTGCTTGCCCAGGAGTGCTCAGTGCTTATGTTTCCTTGGCCTTTGGAAATGGCCTAGGTTTCCAAAGCAATGGACAGAGCAAGTTTAGGCTGGAACGAAAAAACAGCTATGCAGAATTTAGACTAGTCATAAAGCCAGGCTCCTGAGATGCTCTGCCCTTTCAGTCCCTGACGGGTCTGCTACCGGGGTGGGCAATGGTGAATATCGACTAGTAAGTATAGCTTACTGTAACCCTTAATATGGGGGAGAGGGGGAAGAGAAAGCGTTCTCACAAAGAAGAGTAAACCTGGGCAATTTTAATCTAATATGTATCATCTCCCGCCACAAGATTGTCAGTCACAAAATCAAAATAAGAAAAGCCATATCCCCCATGGTCCACTGCTGTCACCAAGATTTTGGAACCACATTGGGCTCATTTGGAATTTTATCAGGTGTAATAGTAGTAAGAAAAACAACCATAATAAAAATTAAACCAGAAGCTAACTTCATACCAAGCACCATGTCGGATGCATTTCCTACATTCCTACTTAGTCATGGCCACAGCCCTCGGAGGTGAGTAGCTGTTGTCATCACCTTTTTCTAGGTGAGGCTATTACTGACACTTGAGGAGCCTAAGGAATCCACCCAAGTTGCCCATTGTGGCAGGGTCAGAATTTACCCTGGGTTTCCCTGGCCCTGATGAGTGCAGGTCTGTCTCAGGACTGTGGGAGTGTGCACAAAAGGCCAGAGTTCAATCTCAGCACCATCACTTGCTTGTAGAGGGACGATGAGCACATTTCTTAGTTTCTCCGAGCCTCAGTTTTCCACCTAAAAATGAGAGCAATTACTATTGTGGAGTGTTGTTTAAAAGATCCTGGAGAATGTCTAGAAGCCCTGGCAAAGTACTTGACTCACTGATGGTGCCAAATAAGTGATAGCTGCCGCTGTTTTCTGAACAGTCAGGCCCATAGAGCCTCTTTTTGTTTAAAAAAAAAAAAAAGGAAAGAAAAAAGTGTAAGGGTCCTGATATTAAAGAAGTCATCTCTTCATGTGGTTTAAACTCTCATTCTACATCTTCAGGGCCTTCCCGGTGACCAGAGGTGGACGTTCAGTCAAGAATGTCAACCACTGAAAGAAAGCAAAGTTTTCCAGTATGTGCTCTATTCTTCTCTCCTGAGAGCTGCTTCCCAGGACTTCCCAGAGAGCTCACTCCATATAGACACACGGAGCACTAGGCCCAAGAGGCAGGCTCCTTTGAGGATAATCTGCCTTTTTTTTTTTTTTTTTTTTTTGGACAGCGTTGGGTCTTCGTTGCTGCATGCAGGCTTTCTCTATTTGCGGCGAGCAGGGGCTACTCTTCGTTGCGGTGTGCGGGCTTCTCATTGTGGTGGCTTCTCTTGTTGAGGAGCACGGGCTCTAGGTGTGCGGGCTTCAATAGTTGTGGCGCGTGGGCTTCAGTAGTTCTGGCTTGCGGGCTGTAGAGTGCAGGCTTAGTAGTGTGGCGCACGGGCTTAGCTGCTCTGCGGCATGTGGGATCTTCCCGGACCAGGGCTTGAACCCGTGTCCCCTGCTTTGGCAGGCAGATTCTTAACCACTGCGCCACCAGGAAAGCCCCTGCCTTATTTTTATACCTTTACAAGTTGAGTCCCAGAGAAGCTCACCTGATGTCACACAGGGGGTTTCCACTAAAGCTGAGGGCAGAGCTTGTTTTTTTTTTTTTTCCATTCTGTAACTCTACCCAGAACCAACTTGAGAATGATCAAAGATAACATTCTTCCTCTAACTTTTTTCTTTTTTTTTTTTTTTTAAAAAGTATTTGTTTATTTATTTATTTATGGCCGTGCTGGGTCCTCGCCTCTGCGCGAGGGCCCTCCCCAGCTGCGGCAAGCGGGGGCCACTCCTCATCGCGATGCGCGGGCCTCTCACCATCGCGGCCTCTCCTGTTGTGGAGCACAGGCTCCAGACGCGCAGGCTCAGTAATTGTGGCTCACGGGCCCAGCCGCTCCGCGGCATGTGGGATCCTCCCAGACCAGGGCCCAAACCCGTGTCGCCTGCACTGGCAGGCAGACTCCCAACCACTGCGCCACCAGGGAAGCCCCTAACTTTTTTCTTTTTATCTTCTCTTATGCCAAAAGGCTTCACCCCAAAAACTGCCTGGGTGTACGCCAGTTTGCTGAGACCATGATGTGTGCCGTGCTATACGACGCGGCCAACAGCTTCATCCACCAGCACTTTGTGGAGGTGTCCATGTCGGAAGAGTTCCTGGCCCTGCCCCTGGAAGACGTGCTTGAACTGGTGTCTCGGGATGAGCTGAATGTGAAATCAGAGGAGCAGGTCTGTAGAGCAGTCCAGAGGTGACATGGGGACTGCTGCTCTTTCTAACCTTTGTTTTCTATTTTACTTTTTTCAAAATGTAGATCATGGTGTGTGTGCAGCTGTTGTTTATTATGGGTTTGCTTTATCATACCATATGCATTTTTCATGAAAACTTTTTACATATTTTAGTGTCTAAATAATATTCAGCTGATTTTTATCAACGCTGTGACCCTCATTCTTCAATGTTCAGGTTATTTCCAAAATTTACTATTAGAAATAATGTTTCTGTGAACCGGAAATGAGCATAGATAACTTTCTGAAAGAGTCTTACTCTAAAGGAGAGTAGAGCGTGGGGGCAGTTGCTGGGGGGGAATATGGAGTCAAGAGGGTTTTGTTTTTTTTAAGATGAGAGAAATTACAGTACAGTTGGACTGCTGATGGGAATTTTTCGGAAGAGAGGGAAGAATTGGTAATGTAGGAGAAAAGGGAGAATGGTGTCCTGGGGTAAGTGAGAAGAGACAGAGTGTAGGGCACGGGGTGTGTGTTTGAGAGGAGCTTAGGCTGTTCACATCCACGGCCACAAGAGGGAGAAGGAGAGCACATGCCCAGCGCAGGGGGAGGATGGGTGGGAAGGGAGATGCTGGGAGTTTTTATTCACACTCTCTTCTTGTTTGTTTCTGTGTTCTCAGCTGAGAGTGAGGATGAGGGAGGAATGTTAGACGTTTGAGGAGAGATGAAAAGGTATGAACCAGTCCTCTAGGAAAGGGGGAGAGTAAATGGACGAAGCTCAGGAAATGGAGAGGGCTGGATAGGAAGCAGGGCCAGATGAGATTTTTCAGTCACAAGTTCAATATGAGCTGGTCAGCCCTGTTGTGTGTTTTCTATCAGCTGCATATACTGGTGCAGGGTAGGGGGTGAATTGGATATAAAGAGCTGGACTTCACCAGGGTACAGATTTTTTTCCAGTTAAGTATGATTAAGAGAGATAGGAGACTAACATGGGAATAATGACCCTTGGAATCCATGTCGGGTGAGAGAAAGGTGAGGAAATAGGCTACCGGGGACCTGAGAGGGAGCCATGCCCAAGGCTAAGTGGAGTTGGTTGCATGGAAGAGGAAGTGAAGCTATTGGCAAGGTGAGGTGTGGGTGATCACAGGGTCCTCTGAGGACAAAGAAGACATCTGCTTGGAGCGGTCAAGAAAAGATTAAATGAGAGCATAGGGTGTTAGTAGCCGGAGAGGAGTGAAGGACATCCTTTCTGTTCAACAAAAGTGTGGTGCAAGTTGTCTTAAGAGGACAGTGAGTCAATGTTTCTTTGAGCAGAGGGTGACGAGGGCTGGGCAGTGAAGGGCGTCGGATGTGGGGGGAATTGGACCTGGCCCTGCAGGCACCCAGCGCACCACTGCGGCAAGGCCTCTGCTCATCTGGTCAGTTGGTCATGAGTCCTGGCCTATCATGAAGCTATCCCTCGGCAGAAGGAGCCCCAGGCTCCAGGAGGCAAGCCGTTGGGATGTTAGTCCCAACTCAGCTCATTTCCTTAACGTCTGAAGAGTCCTCACACCTCCGTATTAGTGACCGTTAGAAAAGTGAACTCTGGGCTCAGCAGTGAGGGCCCTGAGATTTGGAGGAAAGAGCCCCATCCCAAGAGCAAGGGGTTCTGTCCCTGGCTCTTCTGCTAGGTAATATGACCCAGGGCAGCTCACATCTATTGCAGTGATACATTCTACAAGGGCTATGGGGCTTTAGAGGGAGATAGCCTTGTGACCAGAGCCATTAGGGAAGCCTCCTTGGAGAACACGGATCTGGATCCAGGCCTTAAAAGAAATGGGAATGGGTTTAGATGGAAAGGAAGAGATGGGGACATTCGAGGTGAAGGGGACAGCCGGCCTGGCTAGAGAAGAGGGTGCAGGAGCAGTGGGAGGGAAGGTCAACAGCACTTTGTTACAGTACAGGAAGGAAGAAGGAAGCTTTGACAGGTTTTTGTTAGGAAGTCATAATGAAAGCCAGGAAGGTGTTGCGGTAACCTAGGCTTGCCTTTCAAGAAAGTGGACTGAATGGGGTAGCTGGGGACGTGGAGAGAAAACAGTGGATTCAGGAGACAAGTAGGAAGAAAGACTGGTGGGCCCAGTATAGGGAGCAGAGCGCTTGAGATTGGGGGGTACAGGGGTGTGGCCTCTGGGTGGAGGAGTTGCCGCCAGAGCTTCCCCTCTCTGTTGTGGCAGGTCTTTGAGGCCGTGTTGGCCTGGGTCAGATACGACCGGGAGCAGAGGGGAACCTGCCTGCCTGAGCTGCTGTCCAATATCCGCCTGCCCCTCTGCCGGCCTCAGTTCCTGTCAGACCGAGTGCAGCAGGATGACCTGGTGCGTTGCTGCCACAAATGCAGGTGAGCAGAGGTGGGCCTGCACAAGAATGATGCCAAGGGTCTGGACGGAGAAGAGAACTTGGCCACTTAGCTCGGGGGAGGAAGGATTTGGAGTGGTTGTTCTTAATTCACAGCACACAGATCGATCTGCCTTCTGTCTAGAACCTGGAAGAGCCCCAGTCTCTCACCTTGGGCAAAGAAATGTGCCGCATAGGAGCAGCAAGGCAAAAGGGGCTTCCTCCCCTAAGTTATTTGAGGATTTTCTAGCATCTCCTTCCATTGAGCTGTTTATGGACCTACAGGCGTCTATACTGCCTGCCCGGACCCTGTCCACACCAGCAGCTGACTTATTGGTGACTTCCTGAGGCTCCTCATCCTCTTCAGTAAACATTAGTCAGTGTGCTGGCCTCAGGTGGGTCTGCCCAGCTACAGTGATGGGCAGGGGTGGGACATGTTTAGCAGCATGCAAAACTGTTACCCAGAGTAAATCAAAAACAACAGGGTGCAGCAGAGCCACCAAAACAGCCCAGGAGATGGCAGCCCTGTAGAAAGATTGTTATAAAAGTAGAGCAGCAGAGGAAAATATGCATCTTCCTTCAAATTGCTCCTTATATTCACAGCTGGTTCAGGAAGAAGTCAGTGGCGTGGTCCACGCAGCGTGAAAGTGTGTATGTCAGGGAGGGGTGGAGGTGTGTCTGGAGGTAGCTGAGACCCTGTGATGAGCAGTCTCAAGGGTGCTGTTGGGGAGTTTGAGCTTTGTTCTGTAGGCAGTGGGTAGTTATCGAAGGGTCTTAGAAAACCAGCTTGGACCCCGGTGTGGAGGCTGGAATGGAGGGGTGGGGCTGGAGGCAGGGAGATCTCTCAGGAGCAGTTGGCTTCTGCTGCCACAGTCCAGGTGAGATGGTTAATTGCTGGGTGTGCGCCATAGGGATGGAAAGGAAGAGCTGGGTCTGAGTGGCAACAGGATGCAAGCAGCTTGTTGAACCTCCCCAAGGCTAGCTATTTTAGGGAACACCCTGTATTTCTTCTATTAAACTAACAGAGGTGGGCTCTGCTCATCTTGCCCCTCCAATGCTGAGCACGTCCCAATAGCTGTGTATACTTTCCCCTGGACTCACCTGGGTTCTTTGAGACCAAACCTTCCAGAAGGCTTCTCCTCCCATGTTTCCCCTGCAGTTGTGGTTGGGGGAGCCAGGCTCAGACCTACAAATGTGGGCCAAGTGGAGAGAATACCTCCTGTCCTAGCATCTTGCACTTTATTCCAGGGACCTGGTAGATGAAGCAAAGGACTATCACCTCATGCCAGAGCGCCGGCCCCACCTGCCAGCTTTCAGAACTCGGCCTCGCTGCTGCACGTCCATCGCTGGGCTCATCTATGCCGTGGGGGGCCTCAACTCAGCAGGTATCTTGCAGCTCCCCTTTGTAGAGCCCTGTCTTGGATGCCGTGGTTGAAGCACCAAACAATCTAGCCTGGCCCTCTGCTTCCTCCCCCTTGCATGTCACCACCTTTATCCCTCTTGATTTTATATACTTGTTCTGCAGTTAGCGCATGTCAGATATTAATACCATTGAAGCAGAATATCAGCGCAAAAGGGACCTTTAGAAACCCTGGAGGCCTGGCCCCCTTCCTTCACAATGGGGAAATCGAGGCTCAGAGAACTTTAGCTACGTTCACACAAGTCTTTTGGCTGAGCAAGGACTAGAACTCAGGTCCTGGTTCCTGAGCCCGCACTCTTCCCCTAATATCACGTCACCTATGGGATTTACTCAGCTTTGGATAGGATATAATCAGAGACCCAATTCTGTTACCAGGCTCATCACATTCGGTCATGTGGATCTCTGGGCTTAGACTGTGAGAGTGTCACCATAAGAAGGAAGATTCTCCAAATACGCATGGTCTGCACTATCAATACTTTTTACTCTTCACCTCTTACCTCCAGTGAAACCCACATGCCTTGTAGTCCATGTGTTATTGGCAGTTCCTGTATCATACAGTCAAGTTTTCAGGAAACCTCCATGGGGCACCCGCACTCCTGCCCACCCCAGGCACCACTGCAGGGCAGTAGCGATCTAGGAGAGGGCAGTGGAGACACCTGAATCCTTGCAGTGCAGTGGCACAGGGAGTCGTCACCTCGGATGTGAAGGCCAGGCCTTTTCCAAGCTTGTGGGAGGTGGGGAGCGGGTGGGCAGTCCTGGGCAGTTTCGTTTTTAATTGAAAGTTAATGGGAGGTGGGTACTGGCCTCTGCTACTTGTTAACCATATGACCTGGAAAAGGTAAGTCCTCAACTAGTAAACGCTAGAGCGTGGCAGGTGCTGAGTGTCCCAAAGCAGAATAAAACAGGGAGGGGGTTATTTTATTTGATCTTAAAAAACTGATGAAAATGGTAGGGTTGGAGTTATTATTCCTTGCTACTGTGACTACTGTTTATTGAGCACTTGGTATATTCTAGAACTATGCTAGGTGTTTTACATATTATATCATTTAATCCTCATGGGAACTCTGCTATGGAGATTATTTCACATGTGAGAACAGAAGATGGGGATACAAAGCAGCTTGCCCAGGGTCACCGCTAGGAAGTGAGAGTCACATTGGAGGCCATCTCATGCTCTGTGTCGGGGAAATAGTGGATCCATTTGCCTTCACCTTTGCCTTTAAGCAGGTGAAGAACCTCCTTGCAACTTAAAACTGCCTTCTCTAGGAAGTAAATAAATGCCTCCTGTCTGATTCTGATTTTCCTTAAAGAATTAAGTTTGAGGTTATCATGGCTGCAGTTTCTTTGTGGGTCCTCCTGGCTTGAGTAATTCTGCGGGAAGAGCTGATAGGACAAAATTGAACATTCCGTATAATCATTGCGCAACAGCTGTGATCTAAACGAGCGGTCTCATTTGTTTTAATTTGAGTAGCAAATTTTTATGCAGGTGATTCCCTGAATGTGGTGGAAGTGTTTGACCCCATCGCCAATCGCTGGGAGAAGTGCCGTCCCATGACCACAGCCCGCAGCCGTGTCGGTGTGGCCGTGGTGAACGGACTCCTCTATGCCATCGGGGGGTATGACGGCCAGCTGCGGCTGAGCACTGTGGAGGTCTACAACCCAGAGACGGACACGTGGACCCGAGTGGGGAGCATGAATAGCAAGAGAAGGTATTGTGGGAGCCGGTCTGTACGTCCTGAGCATACACACCAGGCATCTGGGAGACACCATGCTAGACAAGCAGAGCACATTGTACAGCAGACGCTGGCTTCAGCCTGGGGATCCCCTGCAGCCAGGCCAGCCACTGCCCGTACCTCCTGGAAGCCAGCCCCCATCTGCTTAAAAGTAAAACCCCTGCCTTGTCCTTTGAGGAACTTGGGGAGACAAGACAGGGAAGACAGGGACACCTGGAAGTTTTATTTTTTAAGTGCCAGGTAAGGACTAAAGGTTTGTATTATGGAAGACGCGAGGCAGGAGAGAAGCTGGACTGGAAGGTCTGGAAGATTTCAGGGAAGAGGTGAGATTAAAGTTGAAACCTGAAGAATAAGGAGGATTTAACTTTATTAGTCATAAAAGGGAATCCGAGGTGTTCCTCTTTATACTTTCTTTCCCCCAGGATCCCTGCCCCACATGTGCTTTCACTACCAGGGAGTGTGTGAACCACAACAGTACTCTTTACTTCTGGATGCCACACGTCCCCCAGGCATGAGCACACAGCTAGTTGTGAGGTGGACCGAATTTATGTCTCTCTCTTTATTTTTAAATAAATTTTTAATGAATTAATTAATTTATTTATTTATTTATTTTTGGCTGCATTGGGTCTTCGTTGCTGTGCGCAGGCTTTCTTTAGTTGCAGCCAGCCTTACTCTTCCTTGCGGTGCGCGGGCTTCTCATTGCGGTGGCTTCTCATTGCGGTGGCTTCTCTTGTTGCAGAGCGCAGGCTCTAGGCACGCGGGCTCAGTAGTTGTGGCTCACGGGCTCTAGAGCGCAGGCTCAGTAGTTGTGGCGCACGGGCTTAGTTGCTCCGTGGCATGTGGGATCTTCCCAGACCAGGGCTCAAACCCGTGTCCCCTGCATTGGCAGGCGGATTCTTAACCACTGCGCCACCAGGGAAGTCCCAAATTTATGTCTCTTAACGCCTTCCAGCCACTTGTCTCCTCCTGCTCACATTTCCTGAGTAAGAAAACATAGTGCTTCCATTTAGTCTTCTTAGTGCCAAAGTGACTGGCAGCATCCTTCCTTACGTCAGCCGTGTGTGGGGTATTGTCATGGTTGGACGGCAGGAGCTTTGGAGGGGGAGAGTGTAACTGGACAGGCTCTGTGTTCTCCCACCCTTGGGGTAGCCGCACCAGATTGTGGTATTTTTTTTGTTTGTTTGTTTGTTTTTGGCTGTGTTAGGTCTTCGTTGCTGCACGTGGGCTTTCTCTAGTTGCGGCGAGCCAGGGCTTCTCTTCGTTGCAGTGCATGGACTTCTCATTGCGGTGGCTTCTCTTGTTGTGGAGCATGGGCTCTAGGCGCACAGGCTTCAGTAGTTGTGGCGCACGGGCTTAGTTGCTCCATGGCATGTGGGATCTTCCTGGACCAGGGCTCAAACCCGTGTCCCCTGCATTGGCAGGCAGATTCTTAACCACTACGCGACCAGGGAAGACCCAAGATCGTGGTTTCAGATGACACTCTGATGTTTCTCTTCCAAAACTAACGGAAGATGGGACAGCCATCCAAGGCCCCCTGCCCGTTTAACCAGAACAGCTCTGCGTTTATCCCTCTTATGTACTGAGCTTCCTTGACATATGCCCAACTTCAGGAGGAAAAAGTTAAATGAAATTTTTTTTGAAAGGGGCAGTTCGAAAACCACGGGACCAGTTGCCCTTTAAAGGCCTTTCTGCTTTGTAATTCTCTCGTCTGAGTATTTGCCTTACAGACCCCTTTGTCTGGCCATGATTTGGGTTTTCTACTTGTAAGATCACGTGACCGCCAAAAAAAAAAGATCAAGTCACTGCATGTGGTCAGGAAGAAGAGTCATGTTTCAGTGTGGCAGTCCTTTGCCACATGAAACTGTCACACGAAACTGTCACACATGGTCCTTGATACACATGGTGTATCACGTTCAGTAGTGTTTGTTTGTGGCCTTGAGCAGGGAGGAATCTGCCTTTGTACCAGTAAGATTCACAAAAGGCCAAAGTAGCTTCGTTTTTGGAAGAAAAAATATGTATAGAAGATCTGCTCCTCCTGAAGCCGTAAGCTACACTCTCGTGGTTCCTTCCTCCCCCCCACCTCTGCCTCCGTGCTTCCCCTTCTTGCTCCTTGGATACTTTGCAGCTTTCTGTATCCTCGAATAACTCACTGCTCCATATATATCCCCAGCCAGGAGGGCCTTTTTCGCTTTGATGGCAATCAGTTGTTCTTCGTCGTGTGTCTGCTCTGGGCCACTTGCGAGCTGCGACGTCGCGGGATTTGGAGTGCTGTCTGGGAGGAGCCCTCCGGGTAGCCCTTTCCCTCACTGTGGTTAACGCCCTGTCATTAGTAGCGTCGGCCCAGCTCCATTTTGTCCCCTTTAAATTACAGGCTACCTTAAAATGTTCACAGTCACTTCTCCCCTGATGAACCACACCCCCTCTGTCCTGCCGGTTGGTGACAGCCTCCTTTCTGCCGTCATTCCCTGTCCTTCTCCGGTCTTCCAGGCCGCTTGCGTGGAGCCTTCTCCCATGCCGTATTCCAGTCCACGTTTGTCAGCGTTTCTTCCCCTTATCTCTTCACACTGTCTTTACCGTTTCGTTGATAGTTAATCTCACACAGTTTTGTGGCACCTCTCGATTCTTTCTCACATTTTTGTTGAACTCCTAACTTGTTACTTTTGTCCACTTCTAGAAGGATAGTGACATGTCTAGTGAGTTTGTGACCTTCCCACAGTCCTCTCCCAAGGCAGGTCCTTTTCCTCTTTCAGGCTGGTTCAGGGACATCGTGTGGATCACTTTGATTTGCTGTATACGTTTGAAAGGGGGCTGTAAAGCCTGGTATAGTTTATTTTCCTATTTGTTAGACACCCAGATTCATTTTTAATCTTCTCCAGCATCAGGTTTGAAGACAGTGAATCGGGCAGCTTGGCATTCATGTTTAATTTTTCATGAGGCTTTATGTAGAAGATTCTTAGGAGAGCTTGGCATGATGAACAGTGTGGGAAGCAGACTTGTGTCATTGAAATCTAAGGCCTGCCTCTCTCTGGGCAGCCCTGAGAGGATAGCCCAGACTCCCCAAGCCACAGCTACTCATCTATACAGTGGTGATGGTGATGCTTCATGCAGGATGTGGTGAGAGTGAAAAATAGCAAGTGTGGAGCACCTGATGTGTGTAGTAAGTACGAAACAAACAGAAGCTGTTGCCTCACCCACTAAGACAGATTAGGGGACATGCAGGGCCATGTATGTAATGAAAAGATGTCTGTCAAACTTTATAGTGAATTGAGTGGGGAAATCAAGGTAACACAACAAATGTATGTTGAGGGCTTGTTACGTACGAAGCACCACACTAAGTACTGTCAGGGTCGCACTGATAGAGACCCCAGTCTTCCAGGAGGTTCCCACTTGTTAAGAGGTGGCAGGTCGATTCCTGGTACCCCGTGGGCAGGAGTCTGGCTTGCTCAGTTCTCTAAACCTGGTGCGTGGGATGGTGTGCCTCGTGAGGGCCTGATGAAAACGTGCTGAACGAATGGACGACTGACAGGAGCTGTGATAAAGGAGCTGCTCTGGGAGCGTGGGGCTGGGAGGGAGTAATTCTTGTTGGGGGATCCAGGATGGCTTTTGGAGGAGGAGAGAGAGGAATTTGACCTGGGCCTTAAAGGTAAATCAGACCCTGAGCACAGCAGGGTGGAAGATGAGCATATCAGGGACTGAGGAGGAGGGAGAGGAAGTAACCCCAGGCAGGGGGGCGGGAGGCAAGAGGAACCACAGGGCAGCTCCTTTTCCCTCAGTGTTACACTTTGCTTAGTCACATTCCTGGGATTTAGGTCTGTTGTAGAAAGAGGCAGTTGGGGGCTAGGTTTACTTCTCAGTGAGCGTGAGAGGTTGCCCCAAGAAGTCTGAGGCCCATCGGGATGACACCTGTGTTTCAGTGCCATGGGGACGGTCGTGCTGGACGGGCAGATCTACGTCTGTGGTGGCTATGATGGCAGCTCTTCTCTCAACTCTGTGGAGGCCTACTCACCTGAGACGGACAAGTAAGGACTCCAGCTCCCCTGGGGCAACTGGAGCTTGCTAAACAGAGTGTGAAAAGTCAGAACTGCAGTCTTTTAATCATGCTTCTCAAGGATAGGGAATATCTCACCTATTTAGCCCCTGTAGTACCTTGCATATAATAGGTATTTAATAACCTTTGGTTAAATGAATGAATGATTAAATAAATTCTAAAAACAGTCTGCTTAGATACTTGGAAACATTTATTAATGCTCTGTACCTCTTAACTAAATCAGCGCATTTTAATAGAAATGCAGGTGAAAGGGGATGAGACATGAACAGCACTTTCCAAAGTGGTTAAGATAGGATTTGGAAAAAAAAAGTTACGTTTCAAATACTCAGAGAAGCTTGGGAAACATTGATGTCTGTACCACCAGAGGCCTCATCTTCCCATAATACATATGACTATTTTAAAGACTGAAAAATTCTGCGGCAGAGACACCTCTTTAACTTCATTTTATCTAACACCTGTCACCATCTGGTGGGCTTATTTTGCGGAACACTCTTTGGAAAACACTGGCAAGGTTAGCCCCAGTTCTTCATTTCAGTATTTGAATCAGCTTATACTATACCAATATAAGCACATTAGTAGAATGGATTCATCACAGTGCTTTTAAGCCAATATTCCATTCACTTAACCAACTTACTATGTATCGGGCAGCGAGCAGGGTCTCAGATCCTTAAGTAACACCTAGTCTGTTGGGGCCACAGCACAAGGTGATCGTCCTCCCTTGGGTGCCTATGTCTAGAGCTCTTGAGCACAGAGTGGGGAGGGCTCTCATCTTCCCCACAGCTCGGGGGAGAGTCAGGTTGCAGAGATGTTTTCTAAGGGGAGACCCATTGTGGATAGTGGGAGACGTGCATCCCAGGTGGGGGGACAGCAGGAAGAGAGGCTTGGAGATAAGAAAGAGCTATGTGTGGTTGAGGAGCAGGTGTGGGTGGCGCATGGCAGGAGGCGAAGCTGGAAAGTGGATGAGGACCAAGTGGTAAAGAACCACATTAAGGAACTTGGAGTCTGCCTTAGAGGAAACAGGAGTCCTCACTAGAGGACGTGCTATGCAGGATCGGAATGGGGATGGTCGGAAAGCCAGGCCACCTGTAAGGGGACTGTTGCAGTGGTCCAGTGAGAGGCCAGAGCTCGGGCAGCAGTAGTGGGATGGGGACAAGCAGTGACTAGGAAGCAAACCAGGGGGGTCGTGGTGACCACAGAATGTTGAGGATGATGGAGAAGAGGTCATAAAAATGCTGAGATTATAAGGATAGCAACTAGGTAGCTAGCGGTCCCATTATCCAGACCAGGGAGTGTGATGGAGGAGCAGATCTGTCAGAGAGGTCTTGCTTGGGCAATGCTCATTTTGAGTGCCGGCAGAGATGACCGGCTATGGGCTCGAAGCTTAAAGTGAGAGGCGGCAGCCAGAGTGAGCCCTTAGCAGAGGTGGTGTGGGAGGCGATAAGAAGTGGGGAGATTGTCCAGGGTGAGACGGAACACAGCACAGTTCCCCTGAATCCTTCTAAGCTGTCTTGGGAGGACAGGAACACCAAATCTCATGGCTCCCCTTCTACTTTGCCTCTTTCCTGAAGGTGGACTGTGGTGACCCCGATGAGCTCCAATCGCAGTGCTGCAGGGGTTACAGTCTTTGAGGGCAGGATATACGTGTCGGGCGGCCATGACGGTTTGCAGATCTTCAATAGTGTGAGTCTGGACTACTCCTGGGCTAAGGGCACCTACTCTTGTTATCTTTGAGAGTTATTTTGAAAGGATATTCTTTGGAAAAAGCCTCAGCCTTGCCATTGCTAGGTAAGGTGTCATCTAGAGGCCTCAGGCCATCTGCCACATGCTCTGTAATGCTTCCAAGAATGGGAACCAGTGTGCACAAAGGAGAGACGTAGAGTGTGGCCATACCACCCACACCCCCACCCTGTTCAGTTCCCCAGCGGATGCTGCGTGAGACCTGGTGAAATTCCTGCCCAAAGTAAGCCCAGTCATATACAGAGGGTGAATTTTCAAATAGTTGCATTCTTCTGGATAATTTGTTTGAAATTGCATTTATTCTTTTAAAAAAATCTCGAGAGCCACTTACTGGTCACTCCAAAGTCAGTCAGTGCTGTGAGGGAACACACTGTGCACAGATCTCAGGAGACCCTGCTCTCATCCCGGCTCTGTCACTACATAGCAGGGCATCCTGGGCAACTCCTTAATTTGTTTCCTCAGGTGTAAACAGAACTGGTCAGGTTAGGCCATCTCTCTCTCACCTGTCCCTATAAGCCCACGAGCAGGTGCGCAGCTGAGGAAACTGGGCATCAGGGGCAGAGCACACACTGGCAGAGCTCCTCGTCCCCAGGCCTCCCCCTGGGGCCTGATGCCAGGTGGGCCGCCGGTGACCAAGCTTTGGCTTTGACTGTCCCGAACCTGCACCTCTCTCCCCGCTGCAGGTGGAGCACTACAACCACCACACAGCCACCTGGCACCCGGCGGCCGGCATGCTCAACAAGCGCTGCCGGCACGGAGCTGCCTCCCTGGGAAGCAAGATGTTTGTGTGCGGGGGCTACGACGGCTCGGGCTTCCTCAGCATCGCCGAGGTGTACAGCTCTGTGGCGGACCAGTGGTGCCTGATAGTCCCCATGCACACACGCCGGAGCCGGGTCTCCCTGGTGGCCAGCTGCGGGCGGCTCTACGCCGTGGGGGGCTACGATGGACAGTCGAACCTGAGCTCGGTGGAGATGTACGACCCAGACACGGACCGCTGGACGTTTATGGCCCCCATGGCATGTCACGAGGGAGGGGTCGGTGTGGGCTGCATCCCTCTCCTCACCATCTAAGGCGAAGGGTGGGATGTGGTGGGGTAGGGATCTGGTACAAACACAGGCACTTCCTTCCAGGGATAGTCCCCCTCGGAAGAGGTGGTGGACCAGAAGACAGGGTGAAACGTGAGCTTGCCAGAGGTACAGTTTTTCCAGGTGCTTAAGTCCTCCCTCCCTGTGCAGCCCTTGTGACCTTCAGGCCTAGGTCATCAAGATGCACAGCGTGGGACAGAAGCCCCTCTGGGTCCCGCAGCTGGTGACACAGGACTGCTTTGCTGGTCCACATGTCCACAGGCTCCATCCAAGCCCAGCTCCCACCTGCCACAGCTCTGTGGGTGACCCATCTGCAGAGTGTCTTCCATCTGACACTCCTTGCCTACTGCTCGCCAGCCGTGTTGTGGCCAGTTTGCGATGGGGTGGCTTCAGTGGCCAAGCGTGTTGGAAACTGTGGGGTGTGGGTGGGAGAGGAGGGACACAGGCCGGGTTGTCCTCACTGCGAGGCTGCAGCCACGGCAGTGCTGGTTGCACACAGGCACCTCCTCCCTCCATCCGAGTGCACCGAGAATTTTGTCTGCATTGCTGAGTAAGCAGGAGGAACAGAAGCTTTTCCTGTGTCTAATTTTGGGATTTCAATGAGGTCTTTTTCATCTTGTTCAGGAGAAACAGAGGGAGAGGATAAAAGATACTTGAAAGAAACTGAAGGAAAGTTAAAGAAACACTTGAAAGAAACTGAAAAGAAAAATAATTTTTTAAAGTGAACATTTTTTTGCAAGAAGAAAACATAAAAGACACTAGAGGCAAATATGTGTTTAAATGGAAAACCACCCAACGTGAGAAGGGTGGTATCCGCTCCCACATTCGGATCCCAGGGTCCTAAGGCCTCGCATGGCACTCGGGGTTCCCTCTGAGCCCCTGCGTGTCCAGAATCAGTGCACACTCGACCAGTCCTGTAGCAAGGTGCTCGTGGGGTTTGTCTTCACACCCACTATCAGAGGACTTTTTTAATCGTAGGCTTAGCGAGTTGGCTAAGTTATTGCCACTCTTCTAGGTGGGAGCTCCCAGCTTGTCGCTGGAGGCTCCAGATGCCCCTGTGGTTATCTCCCACTGCCACCATGGCACTCATGCAGATTCCCACCCCACTTTCATTCCTTCCTTATTTGACCAGCAGGAAACAGCAGGTCTGGCCAGATTCTCATTTGCCCATCTATCATTCTTGGATAGTTTTCTTCATCGTGATGCTTCTGAGGTACATTGACCATTTGTACCTCTAGAACCTAACCAGAGACTTGGTCCTTCCACCAGCCACGGCTGGCTTGGTCCAGTAACCTTATCTACCCTGCCAGTCCGCTGCTCCTCCATCCACTCGCCAATTCCAGGGGTCTGGTCTCCCCTCCAGCCCTTGGCAGACTGACCAGCAAGGTGGACCTTTATATTCTAGCAAAGCTGGCTTTATGACATAAAGAACTAAAAGCCGAAAGAATCTCTTGCTGCTGCAAAGAACAGATTTTATATTTCTTCCTATGATCTTAGCTAATGACCTCTTGAAGAGACTCCATGCTCCTCCTTCCTCCTCCGTGGATGGGACCTTGATGCTGCACAGTGGGACCCCAACAGGAGGACTCTTCTCTTACCAGTGCACTGGGCAGTGGAGCTGTCCTTCAACTGCTGCTGCCAAAATTTGGTTTTCTAAAATTCTTCCAGTCGAGACTAAAAGAGGATACATTTCCAATGCAAGATTGGGTCTCAGGGTCCCAATCTCTACTTCGTTTGTCTCCTGCCCATCGCTGCCTGCCTGGGTGTCCTGGAAGCCTGTTCAGAAAGGCATAATGTGACACCTGAGACGTCTCTCCTACCCTGGGACTGTGAGGTTTACCAGTGTGTGCAATCGCCATGTTTCCAGAGGGAAGTACCTTTGTTACCTGCCACTTAGGAGCTGGGCCTCTGCTAAAAGCACTTGAAAATGATGTTTTTATTTTAAAAGACTTAACAATCTGATATAGTTTAGCCTGGGCTCGTGGTAGAGCTCTGGCATTTCTCGCTCCCTGTCGGTTTGCCTGTTAGAGGTAGACTTGGAAGGAGGGTGGGGGTCTGTGATTCCTGTTAGAGAGGAGTTATCAGTGCTTGTCTTCTTATTATAAGCCCCTTTCTTTTGTGAATTTGCAACAGCACTGACAAACCTGGGTTGTGAATGTGTTAAGAATCAGCCAGTGGGCCTCACTAGGTCCTTAGGATGCTGACCCAGATTTTGCCACTGGGGTTGAGAGATCATTTTCCCATGATCTGCTGCTCTTGTGATAGCCTTCCTACATCTACTCCCACCTCCTGGTGTAGAAGTTACACTGCTCCACCTGGGGTCAGTGTTTCCAAGTAAGGTGAAGCCAGTGCCTTGATCTGGGCTCTGAGCACAAGTGAGCAAACACTAACATTTTCACACTCCACAGTTGGTTCCTCAGTCTGATGGTGATGACTGTTTACAGGTGGCTGGTCTGACCCTTTGGTGTTGGAGCCTTTCCAGTAAAACCATGAAAAGAAGAGATGCCACCCATAGATATTGTGAAAAGGGTATAGGGCAGATACTATGGACAGTGAACCTTGGGGTCCAGCCCAGCTCTGAGCAAAGGACTGTGGCATTCGCTGTCCTAGGGTATTTCCCCTTATATAACACAAGGAGCCTTCTCTTCTGGGTTTCATCTGAGAGCAAAGCCAGGATGGGAGCTGAAGTCCAGCCTTTTGACTTGGCCACAGAGATGTGAGTAGGTAGGAAATCTGATTCCCCCTCCCCCCAATTTATTGTTTCCCAGAAAAATCTTAATTCCTTTTATTTATAGAACGCATGTCTTTTGTGTTAAGAAACCAAAGAGAAATAAAGAGTACACTCCTAATATCTTCTTGCCCTTTCCTGGTTTTATTTTTTTTAATTAGAGATAAATCATATTTTTATTGTAATTCAGTGAAAAAATATTGGACAAAGTGAAAATATTTCTGTGAAAATAAGGAAGAAGCCCAGCAGCATGGCAAGAGTAGTCTTTGGAGAGACATGTATATTTTATAAGAATGGGTTCTGATGAAAAATATATGCAAAAGACTTCATGAGCATGTTGCATATTTGCTCCTGTCCGGATCACCACTTCTCTTGGATTTCCCCTTTTCTTCACTCACTGCCGTAAAACTCCTAGAGTTCCTAAGTGGAATGTGACTGCCTGTGACCGCCTGGAGCCAAAATCCCCAGCTCCTTTCTTATACCTCCAAGCCAGAGGTGCTTAGGTTTGGTGCACATAAAAGTCACTGGAAATTTTTTAAACCACAGATTGACTTGTAGAACCCTCCCCAGAGACCAATTCGCTAGGACTGGGGTGCAGCTCAGGCCCTTGTGCAGGCAAGTTTCCACCATGGTTGGTATGCTCATCCCGGTGTGAGAACCGGACTCCAGTGTTTAGTTTCCTCTTTCCCAGATAGAGCCACATTCCAGATCTGCCTTCCTGAGATTGCACCCTGGTTACTGTGGTGGTGGATTTTAGGAAACTCTTCATTCACACTTTTCCAAAAGTCAGCTTATGGTCAGTCTCAT
This sequence comes from Balaenoptera borealis, assembly GCF_965194805.1. NCBI lineage: Eukaryota > Metazoa > Chordata > Mammalia > Artiodactyla > Balaenopteridae > Balaenoptera > Balaenoptera borealis. Next base: position 44,789,139 of record NC_138869.1, on the reverse strand, counting down.
CCAGTGGGTAATGGTTGTACTCTTGGATGACAACTTTTTTTTTTTTTTTTTTGTGGCTGTGTTGGGTCTTCGTCGCTGCACGTGGCCTTTCTCTAGTTGCCGTGAGCGGGGGCTACTCTTCGTTGCAGTGTGCGGGCTTCTTATTGCGGTGGCTTCTCTTGTTGCGGACCGTGGGCTGTAGGCACGCGGGCTCTAGAGTGCAGGCTCAGTAGTTGTGGCTCACGGGCTTAGTTGCTCTGCGGCATGTGGGATCTTCCCAGACCAGGGATCAAACCCGTGTCCCCTGCATTGGCAGGCAGATTCTTATCCCCTGCGCCACCAGGGAAGCCCTGGATGATAACTTTTTAAAAAAGTTTTTGGAAGGGTATGTCACTCCCACATACACCCCCCCAGCACGTTTCACATATAAACACTGTTGATTCTCACTTGGTCCTCTCAGTAACCTCCGTGCAATAGGTGACATAGCTCATTTTAACATAAATTGTCTCAGAAGGGCTGAGTAACTGACCTGATTCATCAACTAACTGGTAGTATCATCAAGAATTGAGACCAGATCTCCACATTCACAGTCCAGTTCACCTGAGGAAAGCAGTGTCTTCGTCCTCTGGAGCAGCTGATCCATCCAGCCTCCATGCCCCGAGTGTGGAGGTCTGCTGCCCAGGACTGTGATGGCCTTCGAGAAGCAGACTGAGCAGCGAGAGAAAGAGAAGAACCCTGTTTGGATTATGGAAACAGGTACCTTTGTGTTGAAACAGAGGAAACCAGATTATCTGTGGGCTCTACTGTGGGAGAAAGGTCAGATGCCTCTAAAGTATTAACAGCCCTTTCCATGTAACCTACACCCCTTTGCTCAGAACCAAAGAGCCCATGGGTAGAGAGTGGACCAGTGAACTTTAGCTAGACTCATCTGCTTGACTTTCCATTTCTTTGTTGTTGTTGTTCTTTGAACTCCTCTGCTTTCCCAACTAGCAGCAGAGCCCACTCCTCTTCACCCCAAAGATCAACAGTACTGGTTTTTACTGCTGCTCACAATAACATAACATTACCCAATGGAAAAATGGCAAGGGAATCTCACAGTCCTTACAGAAATTATCCCAGGCTTACTGTTTCCTATTTCATCTCTAGTGATACACAGATGTTTTCCTCTAACAGAGCTCAGTTCCCTATTTAATTCTCTTTTTCTAGTTTTGCAGTTCAGGATAAAAACCCAAACTACCTAGCATGGCATGGAAGGCTGCTGTGGTCTGGCATCTCTGGTCAGCCTGGTACTTCTCCTCCATGCTTGTCCCTGCTGTATCCCAGCAGGGCAGTGGCCTGTTTGCTTGTCTCACCCACTAGATGGTGAGCTCCTTAAGAGTCTCCACTATTGTGTACCGACACCAGATACATGGAAGAGACACAACCATTATGTTTCTTGACGAACTTGAGGTCAGGTATATCCAGATTCAAAGTTCACCTAATCATGCTTCCTAGTTTCCCTTTGTTTTGCATCACTGTTGTTTTTTTTTTTTTTACAATTTTATTGAGGTATAATTTACATACCTTAACATTCACTCATTGTAAGTGCAGTTCAGTAGTTTGTAGTAAATGTGCAGAGTTGTGCAACCATTACCACTACCCCATTTTATACTATTTTCATGAATCCATAAAGTTTCCTCGTGCCCATACACAGTCCCCATTTCTCACCCCCGTCCTTGGGCAACCACTATTTTGCTTTCTGTCTCTATAGATTTCCCTGTTCTAAATGTTTCATATAAATGGAATCATGCAATATGTGGTCTTTTGTGTCTGGCTTCTTTCCTTAGAATAATGTTTTTGAAATTCATTCATGTCATGGAATATATCAGTAGTTTGTTCTTTTTATTTGATTGTTCCTGAATAGTATTCCACTGTATGGATATACCACATTTTGTTTATCCATTTTTTTTACCAGTTGATGAATATTTAGATTGTTTCCAGTTTAGGGCTTTTATGAATAGTACTGCTATTATGCACAAGTTTTTGTGTGACATATATTTTCATTCCTCGAATATATTCCTAGGAGTGGAATTCCTGGGTCATACATACGGTAAGTTTATGTTTAACCTTTTAAGAAATTGCCAATTTGCATTTCTCTAACAACTAATGGTTTTTGAGCATCTTTTCATGTTCTTGTTAGCCATTTGTATATCTGTAGTAAAATATCTACTGAAAACTTGCCCATTTTTAAATTGGGTCATATGTCTTATTGAGTTAATTCTTCACATATTCTGGATACAAATTCTTTATCAGATAAATGATTTGCAAATATTTTCTCCCAGTCTGTGGCTTGTCTTTTTCTTTTCCTAATAGTGTCTTAATAATGTTGTAGAAGTTTTTAATTTTGATTAAGTTTAGTTTTATCAGTTATTTCTTTTATGGATTGTGCTTTTTGGTGTCATATCTTAAGAGCTTTTGCCCAACCCAAGGTCATGAAGAAATTCTAGAAGTTTTATAATTTTATCTCTTGTGTAGGTGTATAATCCATTTGAGTTAATTTTAAAATTCATCTTTTTTTGTGCGTGGATATCCATTTGTCCCAGCACATTTGTTGTAAAGACTATCTCTTCCTCCATTGAATTGCTTTGATACCTTTGTTGAAATCAGTTAACCATAAATACAAGTGTTTACTTCTAGCCCCTCAATTCTGTTTCATTGATCTCTATGCCTGTCCATGAGCCAGTACCACACTGATTGTATGGTACTGAGTTTTCCAGCTTTAAAGTAAGTCTTAAAATTAGATAATGTAAGTTCTCCAACTTTGTTCTTTTTAAAAATTCTGTTGAATATTTTAGGTACTTTGCATTCCCATATAGCTTTTATAGGTCAGCTTGTCAATTTCTACAAAAAGTTTTCTGGGTTTTTAATAGATATTGTATTGAATTTATAGTTCAATTTGGGGAGAATTACCATACTGACAATACAAAGTCTTCCAATCCATGAACATGGAATGTCATTTGTTGAGATCTTCCTCTGTTTCTCTTAGCAATATTTTGCCATTTTTGTTGTATGAGTGTTGCACTTCCTTCTGTTAAATTGATCCTAAGTATCTTTGTTTTTATGCTGTTGTGGATGGAAGTGCTTGCTTAATTTTAATTTGGGGGATTTTTTGGTGCTAGTATATAGAAATACCATTTTTTTTTGTATATTGGTCTTATATCCTGTGACCTTGCTAAACTTATCTATTAGTTTTTCTTTTTTTTTTTTTTGGCTGCACCATGTGGCTTGAGGGATGTTCCCCAACCAGGGATTGAACCCGGGCCATAGCAGTGAAAGTGCCGAAACCTAACCACTAGACTCCCAGGGAACTCCCTATTAGATTTTATCTTTTAAAAACAAAAGTTGTATATGTGTATTCCTTGGGATTTTCTACACACATGATATGTCATCTGTGCATAACGACAGTTTAACTTTTTTCTTTCCAACCTAGAAGCCTTTAACTTTTTCCTGCTTTGTTGCACTGGCTAGAATCTCCATTACAGGGAGTTCCCTGGTGACCTAGTGGTTAGGACCTGCCGTAGCCCAGGTTCAGTCCCTGGTTGGGGAACTGAGATCCTGAAAGCTGCACGGCCCGGCCAAAAAAAAAAAAAAAAAAAAAAAAAGAACCTCCAGTTAAGCTGTGGATTTTTTTAAATTAATTAATTTATTTATTTTTGGATGTGTTGGGTCTTCGTTTCTGTGCAAGGGCTTTCTCTAGTTGCGGCCAGCGGGGGCCACTCTTCATTGCGGTGCGCGGGCCTCTCACTGTCACGGCCTCTCTTGTTGTGGAGCACAGGCTCCAGACGCACAGGCTCAGTAGTTGTGGCTCACGGGCCTAGTTGCTCCGCGGCATGTGGGATCTTCCCAGACCAGGGCTCGAACCCGTGTCCCCTGCATTGGCAGGCAGATTCTCAACCACTGCGCCACCAGGGAAGCCCAAGCTGTGGATTTTTTATCAATGACTTTTTTCAAGTTGAAGAAGTTTTTGTCATGAATGGGTGTTAGGTTTTATCAAATGCTTTTCCTGCACCTATTGAGATCATCATGTGGTTTTTGTCCTTTAAGCTGTTAATATGTATATAACATTAATTGATTTTCAAAATGTTGACCCAACATTGAATCCCTGGGATAAATCTCACTTAGTAATGGTGTGTAATCCTTTTTATGTTGCTGGATGGTTTGCTGATTTTTTAAAAGCCTTTGCATCTGTGTTCACTAGAGCTATTTTCTGTAGTTCTCTTTTCTTGTGATGTCTTTGGCCTTTGATACTGGCCTTATAGAATGAGTGAAGTGTTTCCTACTTATTTCTCTAAGAGTTTGTGAAGAATTAGTATTATTTTTTAAAATATTTGATACAATTCACCAGTGAAGCCATCTGGGCCTGTTATTTGAAGGATGATTTTAAATTTCTAATTCAATTTTTTCACTTGCCTGGGGGCCTCCTGAGGGTGGGCACCCACTTCTCTTAGAAGGTTGGATTCTTGTGGTTAGGGATATTCTTACCCCATTAACAGAGATTGATATTACCAGAGTGGGCCTGGTCTGTGTACTTACAAGCCCCTCATTTTCCCTCTCTCCCTTGTCTGGAGATGCTCACCTCTTCTTGTCTCAGAGATCATCTCTTCTCTCCACTCTGGTACTGCCCACTTCCACCTCTTTCTAACTTCCAAATATAAAAAGGCCTCAGAACTCAGAGTGAGCTCTCCCTAGCTGATACTGCCCTTTCCCATATGTGAGGAAGGCATCTGGAGTCTTATCTCTGGGCCAGCACAGATTCACATATGCACTTGGTTATGTCCCAGTATGACCGTGTCCAAAGTGGAACCTCAAACCTGGTCAGCCCTTAGTTTTCCCCATCCTCATAGTGTATCGCTCATCTTCTCAGTGGCTTAGTCAGGAACCCAGTGTTGGGTTTTAGAGGGGGGAAGGGGTGAAGGTTACTCATCATCATCATCTCCATCAGCTAAGCCATGACCTAGTTCTGTTGACTCTATTTCCAATCCAATTCTATCCTCTGCTTCCATCCTAGTCCACACCGTCAGCATATCCCTTAGAACCTGGATCACTACAGTGGCCTCCTAAGTGGTGTCCCTGCTTCCACCCTTGTGCCCCCGCTTCCACCCTTGTGCACTCTGCAGTCTGTAGGCAACAGAGCAGCCAGAGTGAAATTGTAAAGTTGTAAACCAAACTTGTGTCACTCTTCTGTTCATACCCCTCCAGTGGCTCTCCAGGGCTTCAGGGCCTGTTCTCTTCTTGGGATGGTTTGGGGGGAAGTTCAGACACAGTTGCCTTAGCAGATAAGATGTGTGGCCCCCTCCATCCCAAACAGAGCTCTCCTTGGTTCTTTTTTTTTAAATTTATTTGTTTTTGACTGCATTGGGTCTTTGTTGCCGTGCGCGGGCTTTCTCTAGTTGCGGCAAGTGGGGGCTTCTCTTGTTGTGGAGCACAGGCTCTAGGCGCGCGGACTTCAGTAGTTGTGGCTCGCAGGCACTAGAGTGCAGGCTCAGTAGTTGTGGTGCACGGACTTAGTTGCTCTGTGGCACGTGGGATCCTCCCGGACCAGGGCTCGAACCCGTGTCCCCCGCACTGGCAAGCGGATTCTCAACCACTGTGCCACCAGGGAAGTCCCTCTTTGGTTCTTTATAGAGCATTGCATATCAAGTCTTGTCAGATCCTCCCAACAGCCTGGTTGAAGAGATAGCAGGGACATCCCCATTTTACAGATGTGCAAATAAAGGCTGAGTGGGAAGGAGACCTACTCAAGGCCACTCAGTAAGTGGCAGAGAAAATAGATAAAACAGATAACAAATTGTGATACATCCATACTTGGCAATAAAAGGAATGACTGATGTATTGATACCACATGAATAAATCTCAAAATAATGATACTTAGTGAAAGAGCCAGACAAAAAAGGAGTATATGCTGTATGCGCTGTCTTGGTCTGTTCAGGCTGCTGTAACAAAATACCAAAGACTGGGTGGCTTATAAACAACAGAAATTTATTTCTCACAGTTCTGAAGGATGGGAAGTCCAAGATCAAGGGACCAGCAGATTCAGTGTCTAGTGAGGTCCCGCCTCCTGGTTCACAAACAGCTGTCTTTTTGCTGTGTGTCCTCACATGATGGGCATGACAAGGGAGCTCTCCGTAGTCTCTTTTATAAGGACACTGATCCCATTTGTGAGGGCTGTGCCCTCATGACCTAATCACCTCCCAAACGCCCTCCCCTCCTTACTTTAGAGGTTAGGATTTCAACGTGTGAATTTTGAGGGAACAAAAACCTCCAGTCTATAGAAGATTCCATTTATATAAAACTCTGGAAAATGAAAACTAATCTGTAGCAACAGAAAGTAGATCACTGGTTGCCTGAGGACAGCAGGATTGGTGAGGAGGGTATTGGGGAGGAGTCGGGATATAAAGGAGTGTGAGGAAACTTTGGAGGATGGTGGATATGTGCACTGTCTGTGGTGATGGTTTCACAGATGTATACTATGTCAGACTTACCAAAATGTATACTTTGAATATGTGCAAGTTATTGTATGTCAATTATAGCTCAATAAAGCTGTTTAAAAAAAAAAACAAAAAGAAAAACAGTCGGACACTGATTTTCCACTGTGGCTTCTGAATCCCCAAGGTCTGCTGTCTCCTCTGGGGCTCCAGATCCTGGGGTGCAGTTCAGGCCGAGATGGTAAGGCAACCTGTGGACTTCAAGGGCATTGTGGTTTCCATCACGTGGGGACAACCCCAGCTTAGCAGCTCCTTTGCTATAGTCAGGTGTGTCCTCCATGTGGGTTAATTTCAGAATCCTGCTTTTGTCTTTTGACACAAACACTTTCCTCGATGTTACATGGGCTACAAGATTATCACAGTTTTGAAATGTTTAATTCCTTTATGCATGTGCTCACCTCATACATACCCCTCCTATTTCATATAAATTCAGAAGTGTGCCTCATAGTCATCCTTGCTAAAGTGCAGCTCCCACTTTTTTCTTTTCCTTTTTTGCTGACTCCACCCTTCATTCTCCTACCTCTTGTATCAGTAGCTCCCCCACAATAACCCACGTTAATACCCTGGGGTATTTTCTTCTCTGTTTTCGCTACACCAATATAAAGCATCTATATGTATCTGCAGGTCCATATTTGGGAGTTTCTGTTTTACAGAAGATGGATTCCATTGTACATAATTTTTGGAGACTTCTTTTCCCCACACCTTCTGCTGAAGCTCTAATCCATTTTTAAAGGCTGTGTCATGTCCCAGGGTGTATATGCCCCATCATTTATTCAGTCATTTCTCAGCTGGTTGTTTCTTTGTTTCCATATGTTGGCCATTGGGTTTTCTTGAAAGATGTTATTGTTTTATTTTTTTACATGTGAGTCTTTAATCTAGCTAGAATTTTTAGCAGATACTGTATTTTTCCTCCAGATGGTGAACCAGTTAGGCCTGCCTCATTTATTAAAAAATCCACCCTTTCCCCACTGAATTGAACTGCCAGTTTAGAACTTACTGCCTATGTTTTCTTCTAGGAGTTTTATGGTTTCAAGTCTTCCATTAAGTATTTAATCCATTTTGAGTTTATTTTTGTATATGGTATGCAAAGTTGTCTAGTTCAGTTGTTTTGCAGGTAGCTGTCCAGTTTTCCCAACACCGTTTATTGAAGAAGCTGTCTTTTCCCCATTGTATATTCTCACCTCTTTTGTCATAGATTAATTGACCAAATAAGTGTAGGTTCATTTCTGGGATCTCTGTTCTGTTCCATTGATCTATATGTCTGTTTTTATGCCAGTACCATACAGTTTTGATTACTGTAGCTCTGTAGTATAGTTTGAAATGAGGGCATGTGATACCTTCAGCTTTATTCTTCTTTCTCAAGACTGTTTTTGGCTATTTGGGGTCCTTCGTGTTTCCATACAAATTTTAGAATAAATTGTTCTAGTTCTGTGAAAAACGCCCTTGGTATTTTGATAGGGATTGCATTGAATCTGTAGATTACCTTGGGTATGTTCATTTTAACAATATTAATTCTTCTAATCCATGAGCATGGTATAATATTTTTGATGCAATTGTAAATGGGATTGTTTTCTTAACTTCTCTTTCTGATAGTTCACTGTTAGTGTATAGAAATGCAACAGATTACTGTATATTAATTCTGTACCCTGCACTTTACTGAAATCAGGTATTAGTTCTAATAGTTTTTTGGTGGCATCTTCAGGATTTTCTATATGAAGTATAGAAAATGTTGTCATCTGCATACAATGACAGTTTCACTTCTTCCTTTCCAATTTGGATTCCTTTTCTTCCTTCCTCCCTCCCTCCCTCCCTTCCTTCCTTCCTCTTTCCTTTTTCTTTTCTTTTCTTTTTCTGCCTCCCTCCTTCCTTCCCTACCCCTCTCCATTCCTTCCTTCCTTCCTTCCTTCCTTCCCTCCCTCCCTCCCTCTCTTCTTTTCCTCCCTCCTTCCCTCCAGCACTATATTGAACTATAGGACTTCCAGCACTATACCCCAGGAGCCACAGAGGAAGAACCTCAGTACCAGCCTGTCAGGCGCAACTGGGTAGGGGGACCTTGCTATGTGACACTTGTGAAAATTGCATGATTGGAACACAGACTCAGCTGGGCTAAACTTCTGACAACCATGTGACAAAAATCACTGATACCACAGAATAATGCCTTTTGGGACTTCCCTGGTAGCGCAGTGGTTAAGAATCCGCCTGCCAATGCAGGGGACACGGGTTTGAGCCCTGGTGCGGGAAGATCCCACATGCCACGGAGCAACTAAGCCCATGCACCACAACTACTGAGCCTGTGCTCTAGAGCCCGTGAGCCACAACTACTGAGCCGCGTGCCACAACTACTGAAGCCCGTGTGCCCTAGAGCCCGTGCTCCACAAGAGAAGCCACCGCAATGAGAAGCCCGTGCACTGCAATGAAGAGTAGCCCCCGCTCGCCGCAACTAGAGGAAGCCCGCGTGCAGCAACGAAGACCCAACGCAGCCAAAAAAAAAAAAAAAAAAAAGAATAATGCCTTTTGGTGAAACCTATCAAAGTGTAAAAGTTGAAAGTAACTTTTGTGTACCCCAAGTAAACAATGAGGCTACCTAGGATCCAACTGAATATCATCTAATAATGAACAGCACAGACTCCAGAGTCAGCCCTGGCTTCCAATGCCAGCTAGCCCACTAGCTGTGTGAGAGCTGTCAGGCTTCTTACCTATTCTGTGCCTCAGTTTCTACGTCTGTCACAGTGGTCCCTGTGCTAGTTTCCTAGGGATGCTGTAACAAGTTATCACACATTTGCTGACTTAAAACAACAGAAACTTATTCTCTCACAGTTCTGGAGGAGAGAAGTACAAGGGCAATCTGTCAGCAAGGCCATGCTCCCTCTGAAGGCTCTAAGGGAAGGTCCTTCCTTGTCTGTTCCAGCTCCTGGTGTTTGCCAGCAATCCTTGTTGTTTCTTGGCTACAGGTTCATCACTGAGTCTCCGCCTCTGTCATCACGTGGCATTCTCCCTGTGTCTGCATCCTAATCTCTTTTTATAAGGACCGCCTTACAAGGCCCACCCTAATCCAGAATGACCTTGTCTTACCCAACTGCATCTGAAAAGACCTTATTTCTAAATAAAGTCACATTCACAGGTATCTGAGGGTAGAAATTCAATGTATCTTTTTGGGAGACACAATTCAACCGGCAACGGTACCTCATGGGGTTGTTTTGAGGATTAAATAAGATAATGTGAAAAGAGCACAGACCAGTGCCTGGCACATAGTAACACAAACTATTAATTAGCGTTATTTCTAAATTTACAACAAGCTTATAAGAGTGGGTATTACTGTCCTTCTTTGACAGGAGAGGAAGCCCTGGCTGGAGGTTAGGGAAATGGGCCTAAGCCCACCCAGACAGTGAGTGGAAGAGCCAGAACCCATGAACGTCTTTCAGGCCATTATTCCACACTCCTACAATGACATGATTTTCCATCATAATCTAGTTTCTTCTTACATTACCTGTAAGACTTGCTTTCCAACCCTTGGGTTCTTCTCTCAAGCTTTATTCACTAATTTAGAACCCAGCTAGAATAGTACTATTCTTACATTTAATACACGTGTCATTAGTCCTTCATTG